>NC_132839.1:72386357-74786357 GCF_048164855.1 Canis lupus baileyi
AAAGTCTTTCCCCTGAAGGAGCAGGAGCAGAACGGGCAGCTAAGACGTTCCCAGAACACAGTAAGTGGGGGTGTCGGCGTCACTCCAGACATGCACAGAAAGATTGTCCGAAGCTGCCTGTTTGGGCAGACTGGGCAAGAGTTTTGGGAAAAAGTGGCGCTCCAGGTGTGGCTTGCCAAGAGGAGATGGGTTTGGAATTCCTGGTGATGGGTTTGTCAAAATCCAAGAAGTAAGTGCAGGAAATACTGTGTAGGGTTCATCCCTCACGTTAAGCTGGCTAGCCACAGGGTACCCACATTAAACACTGTGTCTGGTGTGTGTGCCTGAGAGGGTATTCCCAGGAGAGGTGAGCACTTGAATCAGGGGGATTCGGTAAAGCAGACCATCCTCCTCAGTGGGGACCAGGCACCAGGTAATCCAGTAGGGGCCCAAATAGAACAAAAGGTTTTTCTTTTTCTTGTCTCATCTCACCTTCTCCTGCTCTCGGACTGGGATCCCCTGGTTCTCAAGCCTTTGGCCTGAGACCGAATGATACTGTTGGCTTCCCAGAGTCTCTATTATGCACATGGCAGGTGGTGGGAGTCCTCAGCCTCTGTAATTACCTGCGCCAATCCCTCCTCTCTACCTTTTTGGTTGTTTTTCTGGACAATCCTGACTGACACAGTCTGGTATTAGCACGATTACCACTGCTATTCCCAGTCTGTCTGTATCGAGGGGCTGGATGGGCCCCCTGCTCGGCACAGAGTAAATGTCCGCAGAAGCTTCTTGAAGGAATGAATAAGTAAATGAATGAATGGTGGATATGTGCTTTAGAAATATAAGTCTGTGCCAACTCCTAATTTATTTGATTTTTTAAAGTATTTATTTGAGAGAGAGAGCGAGCACATGGGTGGGTAGAGGGGTGGGGAGGGGTCTGAGGGGGAAACGGAGAGAATCTCAAGCAGATTCTGAGCTGAGCACAGAGCCTGACATAGGACTTGATCTCACAGCCCCAAGATCACAATTTGGGCTGAAATCAAGAGTCGGATGCTTAACCGACTGAGCCCCCAGGTATCCCTGTACTAACTTTTAAAAATAGAATTTAAAAATGAGAAGTAAACCACACATCCCTGGTAACTGCTCACAACAGTACAACCAGCTGTCGGGTGCTTCAATTCAAGTCAAGGAACTGTTTCTTTCACTTGAATGAAAATTAATCAGGAATGTCAAAGCAACTGCAGTGACAAATTCATTAGCATCTTTGGGTAGCAAGCGTTCACATAATTTGCACCTCACAGAATCCTCATTAAATAGGGCAAGAGAGCCACAGAGTCCTAATAAAATTACCAAGGTAGCACAATCAACTCACAAAACCACAGACTGTCCTGGGAAAGACAACGTTGGAGTCATGCATCTATTTATTTAAGAGCTTCTCATAACTGAAAAGAATAAATGTCATTGTCTGCAATTAAGTGCCTCCAAGACAATCTGGGAAGAAATGTCTTAGAGGGGCGGAGGCTGCCCTGATGCCAACCTGCATCACCACCACCCACGTGGTACCCTGGGGCTGCAGAGAAAAACCATGGACAATGCAAGTCAAGAGTCGGTGTATTTAGGCTTCACTCCCAAGGTGAATAAAAGAGCCAGCAGAGTGGCCAAGCTCAAGGAGAAGCGGGCTCTCTCATTACACAGCTCACCTAAGCCTCACCACTGATCTCTCAGTGAAACGCTGGCTATTTGCTTTAAAATCACTCTGGGTGAGGATGTCGAGTGACATCAGGATTGGCCATTGAGGTTGAATGATGGGCACATGGAAGGTTCAATGGATGGCTGTCTCAACTATTACGTATGTTTTTAAGATTCTGCAAACGCAAAGGGTGCTTACAACTAGAGAATTCTTCTTTTTTTTAGGAAAGATTTTATTTATTTGACAGAGAGAGAGTGAGTGAGCACAAGCAGGGGGAGCAGCAGAGGGAGAGAGAGAAGCAGACTTCCCCCTGATCATGACCTGAGCTGAAGGCAGACGCTTAACTAACTGAGCCACCCAGGCGCCCCTAGAGAATTCTTCTTAAGGAGAAAGTAAGGAGTGACCAGTGCACTCACTGACCGAATGGTAATAGATGGTCTCTGATGAGGACAGTGGGGCAAGGTGGTTCATGTGCACCATCGGGGATGGCTTTTGGGTCTTACCTCTCATGTTTCTGGATGAACAGGGTCAGCTGAGCATCAGCGGCACTCAGAAGGCCTTGTACACGGATCTCTGATGATTGCATGTTCTGAACCAAGTACTCCCTGTGGCCAAACCTTTTACTTAGATGGTATCTCTTACTAGCCTGGAAAAAATCCATCAGCTCTTCTAATTTCTCCTGTTTAAAAAAAATCAAGAAAATATGCCTAATTAAAATTTAGAGAATATTCTTTTTAGACATATAAAATAATACATTTCCTTCCTAAAGAAAACGCATAGGCACAGAAGCACGAGGATTAGCACCCAAACAGGCCTACCCTTAACAAAGGCTTAGAAGAAAATTATATACTAATAAGAAATGAGAGCTTGGAAAAGTGGATTCTAGACCTAGAGAGTGAGGAGTTGTTCAAAGAACTTTACTGCCCTAGGAAAGGGGATGCAAACTTCACGCAGCTGCTCAGCCTTTGCCCATGGGGTTCTCAAAACACAGCACCAGCACAGGTGGTGACATTCTGGGATAAATCAGCCATCAGCCCTGACCCCCAGAACTTTCACACTTGTGGAAGGGACAGACGACTAGATGACAAAACCCAACCAAACACAAGACAGTAATAACTTACCTTACCCTGGGTGTATTCTCTGGGTCTGGCACTGGGCTCAGAGTGTTTCTCACCTTATTTAACTTAGTCTAGAGAGACAGTACTGTTATCCCCATTTCATAGATGAGGAAACTGAGTCCGCATTGCACGCTGGTAGACGGCCGAGCAGGGATTTGAACTCAGTAATCTAATTCCAGGACCTGTGGCTAACATCATAGTAAGCTGCTCCAAAGTGCAGCTGTAACCAGTGGCATAATAATTAGAGCAGCAGTAAATAAAACATTAGCCTAAGTGGCATTATCCCACTGACTGGCTCTGCTGTCTTCTCCTATCCGTGAGAATACCGTCCCTGCAATGGGTCACCAAAAAGATCGATGCTCTGTTCAACAAGATACAGGTGATGCCACAGAGAGTTTTCTCTCCAACCAAAGCTGTGATACCTCCAGTTCTTGACACCTGGGAATGTGCCCTGTCTAGACAGTGAAAGGCGGAATGGTCAGTCAGATGTGGCTGAATGATGGTGTGTCCCTGACTCACTGGCAACAGAAACCATACAACAGGAACAGAGGCAATACTTGTATTCTCCACGAAACAGTCCATGTGAACTGCTGGCCGACTTGGCACCCATGACATAAGGAGACGCACAGCTGACATCTTCTAATACTCCAGCAGCTAGAGTCCAAGACACCTGTGCCGGGCTACCATTATCACCCACGGAAGTCTCATTCTTGACTCCATTATTACTAACAATCCACGTTCTTCCTAGCTCTCATGCCTGGTGTTGAGAGCCAGCCACTGCCCATCATGAGGAGAAAAAACTGCAAAATCCATCAATACCTACGTGATACCTTGGGGTGTGGATGCCTAACTAGGGATAGATTAGGATTCTTACTCTATTCACTCTCACTGAGGTTTGAGTAGGAAAAACCTAGAGCAAAAGGGAAAGGCTGGCTTATCCTCTTCATGCTCGGGGCGTCCCGAGAGTTGTGCTCTCACCCTGGAAGGCTCACATGCAAGAGGCTTTTGGGGATGGTCGCTTTGTCTCCTCTGGCACTGCCCTGCTCCTCACAGCCTTCACCCACCAGGCCTATGCCAGGACCAGAGGTCTGCTGCAGGTCTGCACACCAGCAATTTCACTCTGGGTGTGCACATGTGCGTATAAAGTACCCCATGCAGGGCTGAGAAATTCCACAGCAATGGTGATGGCCTCGGATAAACTTTTGGCTGTCATTAACGACATTTATTCCATTTGGATTAATAATCTTCACACTTGGGCTGACACACAAGAACACACACAGAGTCACCGGGGCATATCCAGATGCAGATGCCCACCCCAGGGATATGCTGATGTACACACACACACACACACACACACACGTATTTTTCATTGCAATGTGTCTTAAAGGTATATCGTGCCAAACACAGGCTTTCCTTGCCTCAGCTCTATTATACCCATTTTACAGGAGAGGAACCTGGGGCTGCAGGAAGGCAGGCAGTTTGCCTACATTCACAGAGCTGACATCTGGGGGAACTGGAACTCAAATCCAAGTTGACTTGAATCCCAGAACTGTGCTTCACACTTCACACTTCAAGGGCAGAAGGAAAAGGTATTTAGCTCACAGGTCCACAACGAGAGGAAGAGAGAACAGACTCCAGGAGAGGAGAACTCACTGGCACCACCCAGGAAAGTTAGGTTCCTGCTGCCGCCAGCCTGATCTGAGGCCTCACCTGGACGTCAGAGTAATCCTGCAGCAGCATTTTAGCAGCTTCTGGCTTCAGTTCCCCTTGGCAAACAGCACTTTTTATCTGGGTAAAGAAGATATTGTGCAGTTCATTTCTCTGGAAGATGGCCAGCTGCCTGTGTGCCTTGGCAAAATCTTCTTCCTGTTGCAGAGCCAGAGATCGCCTCAAATGCACCTGCTCCAGGCCGTGGAGGGTCCTCAGGAGGCCGCTACACTCCACAGCAGACTGCAGGAAGAGGAAGTGGTACATGAGAGATGATACACCCAGGGCATATGCAAGTGCACACACACGCATACATGTGCACACACATGCATACATGCACACAGCAACATAGTGCATAAACACGCGTGCACAGGCATACATGCACACATGCATGCACACACTTGCACATGCACACAGCAACACAGTGCATGCACACATACGCACATGCATATACATCCATGTGCACATGCACACAAATGAACATCCACATACCCACACAGAGCAACACAGAGCATATACACATGCACATGCATACATGCACACATATGCATGTGCACAGATGCACATGCACACAGCACCACCACAGTGCACACACATACATGCACACACATACGCTCAATGCACACAGCAACACAGTGCATATATACATGCACACTGTATATATGCACACATGTGCATATATATACAGGTAATACACACAGCAAATATAAAAGCACACAGCAACATGGTGCATGCACACATATGCACATGCACACTCATGCATGAACATGTGCACATATGCACACAACAGTACATACACCCATGCACACAGCAACACAACAGTGCATACACGCACGTGCACACAGCAAATACACACGCACACAGCAACACAGTGCATACACATGCGTGCACATGTGCACACACATATACTATACATAGTAATATACGCATTGCACAGTGTATACACATATGCATAACACCACACACGGAACATGCAAGCACACTGATGTGTACTCACATGGAACACACACACATGCACACAGGCACACACATGTCCCAAGCTGGCAATAATAAAGCTGCTAAACTCTGGGAGATACTGTTGCAACCTGTCCTTCCCTGTTAATGTTTTCCAGAGCAGTCTCAAACCAGAAAATTCACAGGGATGGAAATTTGCAAATCAAACTGCCTGAAAATAGCCTGCAAAATGGAAACAATAATGGATTGTGCTGTTACACTCTCCTGCTTATTTCCAACATCTTTTGCTCTTAACTTAGTTGAAGAGAAAAATACCAGCAATCAGGCCAAAGTTGAGATGATTTGAGTAAGAAAGGACACAGAGTAGTTAAGAAATGGCTACTGGGGGATCCCTGGGTGGCACAGCGGTTTGGCGCCTGCCTTTGGCCCAGGGCGCGATCCTGGAGACCCAGGATCGAATCCCACGTCGGGCTCCTGGTGCAGGGAGCCTGCTTCTCCCTCTGCCTCTCTCTCTCTCTCTGTGTGACTATCATAAATAAATAAAAAAAATTAAAAAAAAAATGGCTACTGGGTGCCTGCACTTCATGTGCCCAGCATGAAGGCAGGAAGGAGGAGACACGTGCACCGAGTTCCCATTGGCGCAGAAGACTCTTCTCGTGACCCAGGAGGGGAGTGTAATTACTTCCACCTGGGGAGGCAGAATTAATTCCAAGACAGCCCCTAGATTCCTGGCCTGTGATGCACACATCATATAAATCTTCCCTCCTTGAGTGTGGCCATAAAGTCTGAATGTGACAGGTCTGTTGCCCATGATCTGGTTATTTCACAGCAAACGTGAAGAGGTCTTGATGATGGAATTGAGGTACCTAATCAGTTAACTTTGTTAACTGGAGGGGAAATGATCCTGGGCGGATCTGACTCAAGGAGGACCTGGACCTTCCTTCCTGACCACAGACACCCTCTCCTGCCAGCCTTGAAAAAATGAGCCTCCTCCTGTGAAGAGTCTACAGAGAAGGGATGCCTATAGGAGCTGAGGTCTTGGTGGCAGGAGGGCATAGGCTGGTGGCTCTGTAGGCTAAGTGGGGACCCAGGAAAGGCAAAGGAGAGGGCTGTACCTCCTCCAGCTAATGAGGGACCACACACCCACTGATGTTCAGTGTTGTCAGTGCCCCACATCGCCAAGTGCGACCTACCACCTCCACCTCCAATCACTCGCAAAAGCTCTAGAAAGGAGACATATGAATTTCCAACTTTCCAGCTCCTTTGTTTTACATTTCAATTTGTCCAGATTCTGGCCCAGAAAAAAGACTGTTACTTTTATAGCCCCCCCTACCCCCCGGCAAAAGCCCAGCAGCCAACACATCACAGTCCCTGCCCTTGGGGTGCAGCGCAGCCTTACATTTGGGGAGAGCAGTGGCCACAGCACCCAAGACAAGGATTTCCTCCTGGTCACATCCCCAGGGGCCACCCCTCAACATCTATGGATTGCCTCAGTCACCAGAAAACAACACAGTGTTTTTTAAAAGCTGATTTTATAAAAAGGCCTGGACCAGACTTGTGAGTCACTCTTCTGGAGAGAAGTGGTTGCTCACAGCTTTTATCTGAATTACTGAATGTGGTTCACTCACAGCCAGGTGGGTTCCGGGCCCCTGACTCGGGGACCGCAGGAATGTTCGGCTGCCGGGGGTGGAGCTGGTGCCCAGTTAGGCTGATTCATTCATCTAAGTGACCTTCTTTTTGACAGTATGGAATTTGACAAGCCTCAAACCTCCATCTATTTTAATTAATAGAAATAAAAGATGGGATGAAATCCATATAGATTCTCACAGCTGGGACAAAAAGCTCATGCGCACACAGGGAACTCCCAAAATAAAGTTATCTGTCCTTGTTCAGAATTACATTTCTGAAGAATAAGGCATGAGGCAATGAAATACTTGTGTCATAGTGAAACACTCCCTAAAATGAATCTATGATGGGATCCCCCCACACTTCCATCTACACTGGCCTCTTGAGGGGTCCAGAGACCTGCAGAAACATGTTCAATCCTCCTGGCTTAGTTCAATCCTCCAGGGGCACAGATGAGAAGGCTATACCGTAGAGCAGGGGTGTTCCCTACCAAGGGCCCGCTGGGCAGGGCAGCTCAGGGATGGAAGTGAGTGAAGTGCCCTGGTATGAGAGGCACTAGGGAGTGGTGGGGAGTGGGGTGAAGTGGAGAAGGCCTGCCTATAGGGCCAGCCACCACTCAGCCACCAAAGGGGGGTGCTCTGCAGGAACATAAACACAGTGCAGCACATCTCCCCATGTTTCATGAGAAGCTGGAAGTCTACATTTTTATACGAAGTTTTGTATTTTATTTATTGGCAACAAATGTGCACTTTTAAAGGTATGTTAGAGTCATGGTCACCCACTCCAACTCCGCACTGAACTTTCCACCACAATGGACTTACTCTGCAAGGGAAATGAGGTATGTTTATCCCATGGTTTTAAGCACCCCCTAAAAAGGAACTTGCCCTGTGGAGAGAACTGGGGGGTGCGGAACATGGACCCATGGAAGACAGCACTTCAATTCTGGTTTGAGAATTGCAGGTCTGGGCCAGGCTCCAGAGCAAGTGCCATTCATAATGTTGACTCTGCACCATCAAAAATGTGAAACCGTGACAGAAAATCATGTCTGTACTAAATTATACTCCCTGCCCGCACTTGGTTTAGCAAGATGGGCAAATTGTAAAAATGTTTTACGGAAACAAATCCATCAGAGATGGGTACAATGCACTTAGGGAATCTTTGCCTTTAAGATGCTGATGTGAGGGGCGCCTGGGTGGCTCAGTGGTTGAGCATCTGCCTTTGGCTCAGGGCGTGATCCTGGGGTCCTGGGATGGAGTCCCGCATTGGGATCCTCACAGGGAGCCTGCTTCTCCTCTGCCTGTGTCTCTGCCTCTCTCTGTGTGTCTCTCATGAATAAATATCCAAAATCTTAAAAAAAAAAAAAAAAGTAAGAGATTACACAGATGTTTTTGTTTTTTTCAAGATTTTACTTATTTATTCATGAGATAGAGAGGCAGAGACACAGGCAGAGGAAGAAGCAGGCTCCATGCAGGAAGCCTGATGTGGGACTCGTTCCTAGGACTCCAGGATCACACCCTGGGCCAAAGGCAGGCATTAAACCGCTGAGCCACCCAAGGATCCCCTACACAGATGTTTAAACGTGAATGGATTTTGTCTCTAATTACTGGAATTCCTAACTTCTACTCAAAAAACCCAACTCTGTTCAGTCTTCTTTTTTTTAAAAAAACCAATGCTTTGCAGAGTAAGAGTCCAAAATATTGTCATGGATTTTAAAGATGACAGTGATACACGTACAGATAAGTTATGAGGTCATCGGCAGTTCTGTAAGATGGAGTGGCTTGCACGGGCTGGAAGAGATATAGCTCTATTGACTTTTGCCGTTCAGATGCTATTTTTGGAAGCACATTGACTCAAAGAAGGTGACTGATCTCTGATCAGGGGGACCCATGGGCCCCAGAACGATAGTGGCTTCCTGCTGCAAGCTAGCAGACTGGGGAGTGGGGGCAGGTACAGAAGGAAGCAGGAGCACTGTATCCCAGCTTCCCTTCTCAAGGCCCTAACTACCTGTGCCAACACTGAGGAAATACATAAAACTATATTGTTCCGGGCAGCCTTTCAGTAGCTAAAGGTAGAAGCCCAGCAGGATGGGTTAACCTGGCCCACAGCAGCAAGGGTGTATGACATGTCATTGCACCACGTGGGTAGGGAGGTGTGGGGTCGGTGCGTGCTGTCTGGGTCCACGTCTTGGCCCCCCTCTGTGTCTTTGGGCAGGGGACCCACTGAGAATCTGCTTCCTCAGCTATAAAAGTGGGATCCTATCAATTCCCACCTCACCAAGTGGTGTGAAGGTTGGATGAGAAGGTCTGCGTGATGTGCTTAGAACAACGTCTGCATGTGTGTGATGCGTGAGAGTCCTCAATACAATCAGAATATTTATACTATGATATTAAGTGAGAACGAGCAAGATATCCAATTCTCTGAACCGCATACACACACTTGACTTTGTTTTAAAAAACATGTATAAAGAAAAAGGTCAAAATGTGTGCTGAAACCCAGGGACAAAATGGGAGCCACTCAGCATCACTGTATCTCCAGAGGCAGGTGCATAGTAGGAACTCAGAAAACAGACCACATGAATGTCTGTCTGCCTTGGTTGGTGACTGGTTCCACTGATTTTTTTTTTCAAGATTTTTCTTTCTATGCTTTGGAGCTAGAGCTGACAATTTTTTCTGCAGAGGGACAGATAAATATTTTAAGGTTTGCAGGCCACCTAAGGTTTGCTGTCACATATTTTTCTACTTTTTTAGTTTTTGTTTTTATTTTTTACAATCCTTTAAAAATCTAAAAACCATTCTGGACCCACGGGTCAGCTCAGGTTCATAGGTCTAGGTTGCTGACTCCTATTTTCTAATACTTTCCAAGCATGCACTGTGTTCATAGGAACCAAACATATAACAAATTAAGGAGAAGGGAAAGAAAGAGCATGAGATGGTTTAGGGGCTGAATCACTGCACAGTGAACTCAGCACAGTTTCTGAAGTGCTGGCTCAGGGAGACTCCACATAGACCAGGATAGTCACAGATGGAGACCAGAGAGTGGGGTTGGCCGGCAGAACTCTGGTGGGGGAAGAGTGCCCCCCACCTCGAGAGACATAACCACATCCTAACCCAGAGCCTGCAAACGTGTCTCTTTTTAGAATGAGGATCCTTGTGGATGTAATTAAGTTAAAGATCTTATGAGATCACCCTGGATTATTTGGGTGGGCCCTAACTCTAAAGATAAGTGTCCTTATAAGAGACAAAAGAGATGATGGTCCTAGAATGGAGGATGGCCATGTGAAGACAAGAAGTCCAGACCAGAGTGATGCAGCCACAGGCCAAGGAATGCCTGAAGCCAGCAGGAGCTGGAAAAGACAAGAAAGGGCCCTCCCCTAGAGACTTTGGAGGGGGTATGCCCAGTTGACACCTTGATTTAGGACTTCTGGCCCCCAGAATTGTAAAAGAATAAAAATCTGTTGCTTTAAGCCACTAAATCTGTGGTCATTTGTTACAACAGCCACAGAAATGCATATGGGAGTCAAGAAGAACACTAGCCTCCCCCAACATGAGAGATGCATGTTAAGGTGAGGGGGACCAGATGCAAAGGAGTAGATAGGGCCAAGACAGCATGAATCTTGCCTCTTTTTGTCACTGCCCAGTGTGCGTGCGGGCTGATGGCAGAGGACCACCCGAGAGCCCTGAGATGTCAGCTCTGTGTGTCCACTGCCAGGAGAACTCTGCATGTGGTCAGTAATCTGGGGAATGGATGTTCCTGAACAGGTATTAAGCTCCCCAGGATGACAGATTTCCAGACCAGAAAATGTGGGCTCAAGCGAGAGGGACTGGACAAGCCAGCTCACAGAGGAAGACAGAAATCAGGCTTGATTTGAAATAATCAGGAAAACACTCTGGCGCAATTCCCTCAAGACAGAAACTGACACATCTCTTAGAAAACTGAGAATTGATCTCTGGTAAACAGAGGTCTGCTCTGGGAAGGCTGTGGGATCAGAACTCTCAGAGCCGAGCACTGTACGCTGAGCCTGGTGCAGCCCATGTCCCATGGCTGGTTTTCTTGCACTACCTCTCCTAGCCAGCTGAGAGGGGGCACCCTCAGCCTTGTGGGTCAGTCGGGCTAATCACAGCTTTCAGAAGAACTGGAATATACTGGACTGGGAGGCCAGGTTTGTTTGATGGGAGCTGGTGCTGGAGGGCTCCTCAATCTAGCACAGCGCAGCCCAGATGGATGGACACACACACACACACACACACACACACACACACACACACATTGATATAACAACCTCCCTGAGCCAGGCTCTCTGTGGGTGCACTCTTCCATGAATGAAGCCTTTTCTACTCTTCCCATGATGTCCCACAGCATTGTGAACATATCTTTATTCTAAAATAGTTGAATGAGGTCACATCTTCTATATGTGAAGATCCTTGATTAAAAACTTCTTGAACCCAAGAACCATGTCTCATTTCCTCTGTGCTTTCACTGCCTAGCCCAGTGACCTAGAGACAATAAGTCATAAATAAATGTTTTCTAAGCAAATTCTGGATGGATGGATGGATGGATGGATGGATGGATGGATGGACTGTAAGATGGACAAGTATATGGAAGGGTGGTATGTGGATGGATGGATGGACAGATGGGTGGATGTATAATGGACAGATAGAAAAGTGGTGGGTAGGTATATGGATGAGTGAATGGACAGAGGAGTGGTACATAGATGGATGATGGATGTGTAGATGGACAGGTGGATGGAAGAGTGGTGGATGAGTGGATGGCTAGATGTGTGGGTGAATGGACAGGTGAATGAATAGATAGATGGGTGGATGGAAGAGTGGTAGGTAGATGGATGGATGGATGTAGATGGAAGAGTGGTGGGTGAGTGGATAGCTAGGTGGATGGGTGAATGGATGGGTGAATGGACAGGTGGATGGCTAGATGGGCGGGTGGGTGGAAGAGTGGTAGACGGATGGATAGATGTATAGATGGACAGATAACAGAAAGGTGGTGGGTGGGTAGGTAAATGGATGGACTGTAGATGGACAAGTAGATGAAAGAGTAAAGGTATATGGGTGGATTGATGGATGGATGGGTGGATGGAGGGATGGACAGGTGGACAGAAGGGTAGTGGGTGGGTGGGTAGATGGATAAGTAGATGGAAGAATATAGGTAGATGGGTGGATGGGTGGATGGATGGATGGATGGAGAGAGGGACAGGTGGATGGAAGGGTGGTCTGTGGGTAGATGGATAGATGGGTGGTGATGATGGGTGAAAGGATGGGCAGATGGATAGATAAATCATGAATCCCTGAGAGAGGAGAGAGGCAAGTGAAGCCCTCCTTTTGAAGCTGCCTTACCCTCTCACTGACACGTTTCAGCAACTCTTCTGCTTCCTCCATTGCCGCCATCTCCCTCTGATACTGGCTTTCTGTCTTCTTTCTCATTTCCAGGTCACATTCAGCCGTCAAGGCCACCATCTTCCGATCATACTCCTCTTGTATTTCTTTCTCCAGCAACAGAAACTGCTTTTTGAAAACAGCACTCATCTTCCTCTCTACCTGCGGGGAGAGGTGGCCAGAGCTGGACAGGTTCTTCAGCAGAAGGGCAATGATGTCTCTGCTGATTTGGGTTCGACAAGCCTCCAAGTCTGAGTCTGCCCGATTCAGGGTTGCAATCTCCAGCCTGGGAGACACAAAAGCCAAAGTATTCCTCTACATGAAGTCACAGCAGAAACTGAAGGTCACTCAGAGATCTGTGGTTTTACATTATTTGTAGGTAAAGGCTTTCTTTTTCCCTCTTCCCTCCTCCTCTTCTTCCCTCCCTCCTGCTCCAGCCAGTTATTGACAACCAGCAACTAAATCAGAAGATTTTTCATCAGTCCATTTGCAGAGTGTCATGCTGGAAACTGTAAGGAATTTAACTAATATAAGGCCTGGTCTTTGTCAACAACTAACAGTGATGACGAGGAGGCCAAGGGAAAAATGGATAGTTAGTATATTTGGAGGATTTTAAACTAAAATTTATTTTTACTTCTTTCTGATTAAAAAGTAACACGCACTCTTTCTCTCTGAAATAAATAAATAAATAAATAAATAAATAAATAAATAAATAAATTCCAAAAAACCCTGTAAAGGTTTCCTTTACAGTGGTTGCAAAATGGTTTGCCTTGTGATGTATCATGATTCATTTAAACCATTTTTCTAGTGTTGCATATTTGGGTTACTTGCAAAACTCAAAACCTAAAATAATTCTGCAGTATCTCTGTAAAGAGTTTCTGATATTCACAATGATATGCTCAGTACAATATCCACAAATGAAGTCACTGGATCAAATGTTAGCAACATTTCTAGGCCTTCTAGAACAGCCTGCCAAACTGCTTTCCAGGAAAACTCCCCCAGCAAAGCAGTAGGATCCTTATATCACCCCTCCCTCTGCCATGCTTAAAAATCTTTGATAATTTGATAGGAGAAAGTGGCATCTAATTGAAAAAAATATATGGATATTAAGAAAACATTATAGAGATTGTCAACTATTTAAAAGTAGAGAGATGGGCAGCCCCGGTGGCTCAGCGGTTTAGTGCCGCCTTTGGCCCAGGGCGTGATCCTGGAGACCTGAAATTGAGTCCCACGTCGGGCTCCCTGCATGGAGCCTGCTTCTTCCTTTGCCTCTCTCTCTCTCTGTCTGTCTCTAATAAATAAATAAAATCTTTAAAAAAATAAAAAATAAAAGTAGAGAGAAAAAAAAAGTAAAGAGAAGTCTCAGACGTAGAGGTCAGTGATGCATCAATAGCATGTAACATCCAGCACTCATTACATCACGTGCCCTCCTTAATGCCTATCACCCAGTTACCCCATCTCCCCACCCACCTACATGTTAATTGACTTCAAATAAAATTTTTTAAAAATGAGAGAATATGACTCCCAATGTACTAGGTACTCAACCTCAAAAATTGTCACTAGTTAGCAAACTTGTTTTACTCTCTTAATGTTTGCTTGAGCATTTTATGTATTTTTTAGAAGATTATTTATTTGTTTGTTTGAAAAAACAGAAAGTGAGTGAGCACAGGAGGAGGGCCAGAGGGAGAAGTAGATTCCCCACTGAGCAGGGAGCCCGACTCTGGGCTCGATTCCAGGACTCTGGGATCATGATCTAAGCCAAAGGAAGACACTTAACAGACTCAGTCACCCAGGTGCCCCGGCTTGAGCATTTTAAAAAGCAAATCCCATGTTTTTCATTTTACTTGTAAACTACTCAGTGTGCATCTTTAACTGTCAAGGATATATGCCTATTTATGTATGTGCACATGCATATCTATGTCTGTATATGTCTATTTTACCTAACCTTGATGTCATTATCATATTTAAAATATTAACAATAATTCCAATAATTAATATTAGTCATCAGTCAATAGACTATTTCAAGTATGTCAAATGATTTTTACAATTGGAAGTTTCATTCAAGAACCAAATGAAATCCCCCATGTCAGTTAAGTTCACTTTATCCTGCTCCCCCTCCATTTTTCTTTTATGCCATTGATCTGTTGGGGAAGCCAGGTTATTTATCCTGCAGAATGCCTCACATTCTGGATTTGGCAGATTCTTTCTATGGGGTGTCACTGCCCCTCTATCCTCTGTATTTCCTGTAAAGTACTAGTAAGATTGTGTCTTGATTAGAATCAGACTTAATTTGCTTTCCAAAATACCCCATAAGTGGTACTATGTGCTTCCTAAAAGGTTAGACAATGGGTCACTGCTAGGATGGATCAGTAGGCTCACGTGGTACCAACATGATCCCTGCATCAGTAAAATCTATCAACTCTCATCTAATGGTTTTAGCATCCATGTGTAACTCTCACTTAGATCCATGATTTCATTAGGAGTTAGAAAATGTACATTTTCTATCACTTCCACATCCTTAAAGCTTAAAGAGATTCTTCAACAATCCAGTTACTTTGACATAAAGTCTGCAGACGGAATGGATGTTTGACTCTATGCTAATTACCGTTGGTTGTCATAGCAACTTCCAGTGATGATAAATGAGTGTGGGGCTATTATTTTGTTGTTATTTATTGTTTTGTTTTATTTTGTTTTGGTATGAGAGCAAAACGTTGATAAAACTTGCCAAATCCCTGAGAGTCTGAGCTCTGGATACCTGGAAAATGTATAAGAGGACAAACATCAAATATGTTACCAGGAAACATGGCTTAGAGGGAAAATGATACCTGATTGGTAGATTACAGCTGGATGGGAGGACCTGTAAACAAACCATGGATATCTGGGGTGCCTGGTGGCTCAGTCTGTTAAGTGTCTGCCTTCGGCTCAGGTCATGATCTCAGGGCCCTGGGATCGAGCCCCGCATCAGGCTCCCTGCATAGCATGGAGTCTGCTTCTCCCTCTCCCTCTGCCCCTCTCCTTGCTCATGCTCTCTCTCTCTCTCTCTCAAATGAATCAAATCTTAAAAACAACAACAACAAAAACCATGGGGAAGTTCCTTGAATGAGGTGACTCTGGGAACTGGGCATGTCCCTTCTGGGGACCCTGGATGCTCTGCCTGTGAGTTGTTACAGAACAATCTGTCACCTGTGGGGTAGGAAGCTTTTAAGACAGGAAGCCTCCCACACCTGCCTAATGGGGATTACATCTCCTTGCACCTGAGTTGTGTCACCTGGGGGAAAAACATGTGCAGTGTGACCTGGGGCAAGGACACCCTTATGGAAGAATGCCTGATGTCCTCACAGCAAACCGTGTTCCTGCCCTTCAGCCATGTGCATACACGGAGTCAAGTGGGGCTCATGGGAGTCTTCCAAGTCCAAGTGTTAAGCTGGACCTAGGAACATTCCCTGCCACTGCACAATATCGATATGAAATTACAGATTTTTATGTATTTGGTGGGTTTCAATCAAATTCAGTCATTATTCTTTTCAATACCCAAATTTTTCCATCTTAGGTCAGATGAGCTTGTGTGTCCTTTAGACACAACCCAATTAGTCTACTTTTAAGTAACAGCTCATGCATTTTGTCTTTCATTTTCTCAGCAAGTACTTACTGAACACTGCATGTGCAGAGCATCCTGGGTCACAAAGCAAGAAAGAAGCACAAGAGATGCTCTGGGCAGAGCGTGTGTGGTTAAAATTATCTAATGAACCAAATGAGCCCATGTTCCATGGGCTTGCGGGGAAAAATGACTTCTCTGCTGAAACCGACAGAGTAGATTTCACATCTTTAATGATGCTTCTGGGGGCAGGCAAAATAATGGTCCCCTATGTCCACATCCTAATCCCCAGAACCTATGACTATGCTGAGTAACACAGCAAAGGAGAAACAAGGTTGCTGGTCAGCTGACCTTAACCTAACCACACAGTAATGAGTAACAAGGGTCTTTAAAAGTGGGAAGAGGGAGCAGAAGACACGTGGAATGGGAAGAAGTGAGGGAGGAAGCAGGGGTGAGAGGGATGGGATTATCAGCTTCTGAGAGGGAGGCAGGGCCAGGAGCCGGGTGTGGAGGGGGGCAGTCCCCAGGAGCTGGAAGAGGCAAGGAAACGGACTGTCCCCTAGAGCTGACATCCTGATTTTTCTTGGTGAGGCCCGTCTTGGACTATGACCTCTACAACTGTAAGATGACGCATTTGAGTTGTTTTAAGCCACCAAGTTTGTGATTATGTGTGACTGTTGAATATGAGACTCATACACCTTGCCCTCCCACCTCCCTCCTTCATCCATTAATTGATTCATTGATTGACTTGCACAAGAAACTCTTGTGACTGCCCGTTAGGAAAACAGCAAGTGTTTCACCAGGTGCACGGGGATTGGAACGAAAAGAGGGACATCTCCAGAGATCTCTGTTGTCAAACCACCTACTAGCTAAGGGCCCTGGGGAAAGGACTTAGGTCCCCAAGCAGCATAAAGGGGAACCACCCTCACAGGGTAATGTTCATGGTTAAAAGAGATAAGAAATATAAAATGCACAGTGTAGACGAGCCTGGATGGCTTAGTTGGTTGAGCATCTGACTCTTGGTTTTGCCTCAGGCAGGTCGTGATCTCGGGGTCATGAGACTAAGCTCTGTGTTGGGCTCCGTGTTGGTGCAGAGTCCGCTTGGGATTCTTTCTCTCTCTCCCTGTGCCCCTCCTTGCCATGCACGCTCTCGCTCTCTCTCAAATAAATAATGTTTAAAACACACAGCATAGTGTCTCAAATTTTATCTGTTCTAAGTCATCCCAGTTTTCCTGTTCTGGGCCATCCTCGTCCTAGGAGACCGGCTGCAGACTAGAGTATCTTGCACGGCTTGCCCTTCCCAACTGCCTGGGAAGACAATCTCATAAGCACTTTCTGTTTAAACAGTTTTAATGTTAATCGCCAGGGATAAACTGTCAGAAGCCACAACAATGAAAACTGCCAGGGCATCCCAAAGCCACAAAAGAAAGAAAAATGTCCCTTTAAACCAATTAAAATATCATGCAGTTAATGAGGCTCTCATCTATTAATTTCCCAAATGATCACAGGAGAGGAAAATAAGTGTTAGGAATTCATTGTCAACCCACACGTCGGGGTCCGTGGCTATGGCAGTAACTCCCACCATCTCCTATGGCATTTTAAATTGTTTATAATGAAATGCACATATTTTCCACCTGCACCCCCCTGCCCCCCAAGGCTCTAATGGCTCCATGAGACAGACAGGGCCACTCTGAGTCACACACACTGGGCTGAGACTCTTACTGCAAGTTGGCAGAGTTGGCAGGATTCAAACACTGCTTTCCTAGGGGCTATCCACTTTTTTTCAGGTCACAGGAATGTCCTCTTGTCACCACACTGTGAGATGAGTGTATTTTCTCAGGCCAGTTCTGTGGCACAGACGTCCCCATGCCAACCATATGCCTCTTGTAAATGAGGGCCTTCACACAGGAGTGCAGAACGATGTCCAGCACATAGGAAGCATTTAATAAACAGAAGCCATTCAAGTTTAATAACAGACTTGCTTATGATAACACCTTTCTAAAAGAAAGTGCACAGGGACGCCTGAGTGGCTCAGTGGTTGAGCATCTGCCTTTGGCTCAGGTTGTGATCCCAGAGTCCCAGGATCCAGTGCTGCATGGGGCTCCATGCAGGGAGCCCCCTCTGCCTATGTCTCTACCTCTCTCTATATATCTCTCATGAATAAATAAATAAAATCTTTAAAAATAAATAAAAGAAACTGCACAGCTTAAATTACCCCAGATCTGATTTGTCTTTGATTAACTACTGATGATAAAGAAGAAGGAATGACATTAGTGTCATTTTCCTTATTTATTTCGTGTAAAAACTAATCGGGTTCTCATCAGATGGCAAGTAAGGTGTCAGAACAAAATTAGGAGAGGGTTTGACACACAAGGCAGAAAATGTTCCCTTGAATGTGAAAAAAACTTCATTAGCATGGAGAATAATTAATTCAGAAGGAATAAGAAGTCTCCCCATCCATTTTTCACAACAGAAGTCTGGCATCTTCCAATTAGCTGGGGTAAGCATAACAGACCCACAAAAAACAATCAGTAGTAGGGAAACTGAGATTTTCCTCCGAGGAGCCACTGTCCAAGGACTGCTCGGGGATTCCATGCCAGGACTGTAAATCATACTTGCACGTGGATTTCAGGGCCTAGGCAATGCAAATTTAGTGGGGAAGATACTTTCTGAATATCTTCACCGTCAAAACTGTAGTGAGAGCTTAGATCAGAGTGAAAGTAGTCACCATCTGTGAATGAGACATTAGTAAAAGTTATGCTAAACCATACACTTCTGTTTTGGTATAAACTCAAACACACTGTATGATACAAGAGGCCTGCAAGCGGTCTCCAACCTTCCTCTATGACATTCTTCCTCCTATAGATCCCTTTGTTCAGAAGTTGGTGGGAGCTGCCCTCTCCTGGCCTCGTGCTGAGGGCAGGGTGGTGGACAACTGAGGCCACCAGCTCCTCATCATTGCCTGCTCCCCGCCCACTTGATGGCCACCCCCCCCCCCCACACACACTAGTCATCTGCAAAAGACAAAAGAAGTGAGCAAAAGGATGCTTTTGCTCACTTCTAATCTTCCTGGAACCTTCCTCCCAGCTCCCCTTCAGGCACAGAAGGTGTTTCATCATGTCTGAAAGCCCAATGAACTTGGGAGACACAGCAAAGCAGCTCCCAATCTCATCACCCCCCTTCACAGCTGGGCAACTCAGGTGAGTTACCTGACATCTCTGAGCCTACTTTCCAGGTTGGTAATGAGTCATCCGTGTCCAATGAAAGTCATTAAGAGGATTAATAGCAGTGCCTCTTTTATATAAACTTTGTTTCAATAGCTTTACAAATATCAACCCAGCTAATCCTCACGACAATCTTGTTAGGTGATTAACCTTTTTTCTTTTTACAGGTGAAGAAACTGAGGCACAGAAAATTTTAAATACCTTGTTGAAAGCAGCACAGCTGTTAAGTGGCAGAGTAGGGATTGGAAGCCATGGCATGTGGCTCCAGAGTCTTCCCTCTACCCTCTGTTTACTGCCTTAGGCACACCAACATGCTCAAAGCACCTACCTAGTGCCCAGCACTAAAGAGATGTTAGAAAATGCTATTTCACATTGCTGTTGCTGTGGATACATCTGTAATGGTCTTCCTTGATATCATTCTTTATGGCAGAGAAAAGAAGATGTGAAGGACACATAACATAGAAATGGGTGAATGGATGGATGATGGGTGGATGGATGAGAGAGTAGGTGGATGGAAGGACATATGTATGGATGAATGGATGGATGGGTAGATAGGTGGATGGGTGGGTGGATGGGTGGATATGCAGGTAGACGAAGGGTGTGTGTGTGTGTATAAATAAAGGGAAGGATGGCTGGACAGATGGATGGATCAATGGATGAGTGGACAGATGGTTAGATAGACCGATAACTCTTGAAACTCTTATTTGGAAAGATAGATTTTGTTCTACCTGAAGAGGAACTGAAAGAAACTGTAGGGTGAAACATTTAAAGATGAAATAAACCCTGGATGTCAGCTAAGTCATCTTTCCAACCAATGCTCAGATCTCCTCAACAGCTTCCCACCAGAGTCCCCCAGCTTTTGCTTTGCATATACACACAGTGATGGGGACCTAACCACTTCTCCAGGCAGGCTTCCATCATCAGAGAGCTCGGACAGAAAGATCTTTCTCTTACTCACCTGATATCTGCCTCCTTACGGCCCCCATCATTGTCCTAGTGCCTCTGTCTTCTTCATGACCACCTCACAGAAATCTGGGAATTGTGATCACATGCACACAAAATATCTCCAGTCCAGCCTTACCACCTTGGGCAGAGGACCCAGAGCCTTTCAGGCTGTGGTGAGGATTAGGGTTTTATCAAGATCATGCCAGCAAGGGGTTTCCAGCAAATGTCCTAGTCAGGGTCACACTGGATTAGGGCCCGCCTGAATGACCTCACCTCAGCTTGATCACATCTGCAAAGATGCTACTTCCAAATAAGGCCATATTCACTGGTAACTGGGGCTTAGAACTTCAATGTATCTTTTTGGGAGGACACAATTTAACCCATAACAACCTTCAAGGGATGGCGGTCCCTCATGATTAAGGGGAAGGGGAATCCAAGTAGAAACGGACTAGCCACCTATAAGGTGTGCTAGAGAGAATATTTCTGCTCTGACCAATAATTTAGACCAAATGACCCCCAGGATTCTTTGTAGCATCAAGCCTTTGATGTTGTCACTCTTCTCCCATGGAGGAAGGGACCATCCTCATGGCTCCTTCCAGAGCATCCTGCTCCAATGCCACCTTGTCGGGAAAGCTGCTCCCAACATACTGACTTAACACAGAATTCCCTGCTCCCTACTTGGTTATTTTGCATAAATCCATCACCTCCTTATATTTCATATTTATTTATTTTATGTCCCCCAACCATGGACAGCGTGTAAACACAAAGACTCTACTATGGTCCCTGCTATATCTAGAGAGAGCCTAGCAAAAGGAATTGCTCCTCAAATGTCTCCTGGATGGATAAAACTGAAATCCTAAATTCACAGGGCCACATCTATCTGGGAGCCTGACTCCCTCCCGATTCCTCTAGCCCCTCTGCCTGACCGAGCCTACGCCTTCCTGGTGAAGTTTCTTATCTCCCATTTAAGAGCCAGAGTCCGCCCCTCACCCTGTGCATGGCCCCATCCCATGCCACCTGTACCCCATACCATCTTGCCAGGACTGTCTGAGTCTGTCTTCTCTGTGAACTGTGAGTTTCTGGAGGGTGTGGAGCACTCTTGACCCATCTCAGCATCCATGGTGCCCAGAAAATGGCTCTGAGTGAGAAAGTGCTTGGGAAACGGTTCCATAAGGGAGTAAGTGAGCAAAAGCAGGATCAAGGGCTGTGAAGGGCTAACCTGCCAGCTGGTCTTCTAAACTGCATACTGTGATCACTGCTAATCCAGAATCTTCGGTGACAACCCATCTCCTAGACAGCTGACATCCCCCAGCACCGAAATACTCATGACATTTAGGAATCTCAGGCCAATGCCCCCCTCCAACACCCCCCGCACAGACCACAGTGATCAGGAGGGAATATCCTCCCTAAGAGATCTGTGTACATGAGTGTCAACTGAGTGTTTTGGGTATTTTCATGTATTTGTGAAAAAATAGACAAAAATAGCAAAAACAACAAAGCAAAGATTTTCAAAGTCAAGTCTGAATTAAATCCCTGGGTAAGCAGCACGACACCAAATCGATGAATGCTTGGAAAGAAAGGCACTTTGTAATTCCCACTGAAATTGAACTGGCAAGGGGGCAGGACGTAATTCTGGTGTCAGTGTTGACCTTCTCAAAGGCCAATGGACCCCAATCCAAATCCAAGCTTGAAGCCCACGCCCCAGTCCAGTCTCCACAACCTGTCCAGCCTCCCTCTCCATCCAAACGTCCCCAGCATGCCACCCAGCCACAGGTCAACAACCTGGGATAATCTGATGGCCCGGCGTTTCTGAAGCTCATGCCCCTGCCTGAGTCACTGCTGTGTCCCCAGGCAGCCTCCCTAGTGACTGACCACACACCAAACCTCCAGCCCACAAGCCTCTCTTCACAAGAAGGGCTCTACACGAGGTTGTCAGAGCCCCAGAATCACCTTCATGATGCCCAGCATGGTGTGTAATCATGTATTTTCCCATGTGATTCTCTCATGAAGGCCTGTCCCCCTACCCCACGCTACACTATGAGCTCCAGGGGGCCAGGACCCTGCCTGTTGGACTCACAGTAGCATTTCCAGCCTCCCCCCTCCACACCCCATGGACTGAACAAGTGCATGACATGCTCGGGTAGAGCAAGGAATTAGACGCTGGGAGTCACTGAGTCACTGTAGCCCATTTCTGCAATATCTCTGAGGCTGAGTCACAGAAAGAAGCCACGGAGTCCAATGTGCAGAACAGAGACAAGAACTAAAGGGTCTGGAAACAGGTGAATCACTTACTGTGAGCCTGGCCAGAGTGCTTATTCTCAGCCCTGGGCAGACACGAGCTCGTTAAACCCTCACCTCCCGTGGGGCACATATCATCACCACCCTGTGTTCAGATGAGGCCCTGGAGGCAACAGACTGTGCTCAAGGTCATCTGATGATTAAATGACAGATCAGGAGTGGAGGGCTAGCACTGCCACTCACGTGGTCCAGCCTAGCCCAGGCTACTAGCTCTGTGTACTAGACATGGGATGCGAACACCTCTTCCATGGGCCAAAGATGGCCAACCTCATGCGTTAGAAGGGATTAGAGCTACAGGAAAGTGCCTTGATTTCCTATCAGACTGGCATGGGCAGAATGATCCTGGGGTGGCTGTGACTAGGGTATGTGACAAAGGGATTCTCCTATGCTGGATGGTAAACTGGCCTGCCCTCTATGGAGCCAATCCGACAGCATGTATGAAAAGTATACAATAAGGCAATTCCACTTCAAAGAATTCAAGCTGCAGTTAACTTTGCATGCATGCACAGAGCCCTTGGTTAACTGCCCTATGACCATTGGGGGCTGTGGAGCATGGGGTGACCACGTGGGCTCTGCACTCAGACCACCTGGGCTCACATCTTCCTACTTGCCGTGGGCCTCTGGGCAAGTGACTCACACTCCGAGCTTTAGTCTCCTCATCTGTAAACAGTCCTTAGCATAGAGGCCGCTCTGAGGAGTAGACAGGTTAATGCACATAAAACAGTCAGAAGTGTACTAGCTGATAAGATCCAACAGTACGGGAAAAGGATTATTCACCACAACCAGGTGGGATTTATCCCTGGGCTGCAGGGGTGCTTCAACCTCCACAAATTAATCACATGATAGATCACATTAATAAAAGAAAAGACAAGGGCCATAGGATCCTTTTGATAGGTGCAGAAAAAGCATTTGATAGAATACAGCATCCTTTATCGATTAAAACTCTCCACAGTGTAGGGATAAAAGGAACATACCTCAATATCGTAAAAGTTATATTCAAAAGACCCACAGTGAATATCCTCAATGGGGAAAAACTGAGAGCTTTCCCCTAAGGTCAGGAACATGACAGGGATGTCCACTCTCACCACTGTTGTTCAACATAGTACTGGAAGTCCTAGCCTCAGCAATCAGACAACAAAAGAAATAAAAGGCATTCAAATCAGCAAACAAGTCAAGCTTTCACTCTTCTCAGACAAGAAATACTCTGTAGAAAACCCAGATTCTACCAAAAAATTGCTAGAACTCATACAGGAATTCAGCAAAGTCTCAGGATACAAAAACAATGCACAGAAGTCAGTTGCATTTCTATACAGTGATAATGAGATAGAATAAGGAGAAATCAAGGAATCAATCCCATTTACAATTGTACCAAAACTCCATAAGAAACCTAGGAATAAACCTAACCAAGGAGGTAAAAGATCTGTACTCTGAAAACTATCGAACACTTACGAAACTGAGGAAGACACAAAGAAATGGAAAAACATCCCATGCTCATGGATTAGAAGAACAAATATTGTGAAAATGTCTATGCTATCCAAAGCAATCTACACATTCAATGCAGTCCCTATCAAAATATCATCAGCATTTTTGAGAAGTGGAACAATTTTAAATTTGTATGGAACCAAAGACCCCAAACAGCCAGAAGAATGTTGAAAAGGAAAACCAAAGCTGGAGGCATCACAATTCCAGACTTCAAACTGTATTACAAAGCTGTGATCATCAAGACAGCATGGTGCTGGCACAAAAACAGACACATAGATCAATGGGACAAAATAGAGAACTCAGAAATGGACCCTCAACTCTATGGTCAACTAATTTTCGACAAAGCAGGAAAGAATATCCAATGGAAAAACGACAGTCTCTTCAACAAATGACGTTGGGAAAATTGGACAGCCACGTGCAGAAGAATGACACTGGACCACTTTCTTAGACCATACACAAAGATAAATTAAAAATGGATGAAAGACCTAAATGTGAGACAGGGATGCATCAAAATCCTAGAGGAGAACACTGGCAGAAACCTCTGTGACGTTGGCCACAGTAACTTCTTGCTAGACACATCTTCAAAGGCAAGGGAAACATAGGCAAAAAATGAACTATTAGGACTTCACTCAGATAAAAAGATTTTGCACAGCAAAGCAAACAGTCAATAAAACTAAAAGAAAACCTACAGAAGGGAGAAGATATTTGCAAGTGACCTATCAGAGGGGGTAGTATCCAAAAAGGCTAGTATCCAAAATCTACAAAGACTTTACCAACTCAACATCCAAAAAACAAAGAATCCAGTCAAGAAATGAGCAGGAGATGTGAAAAGACATTTCTCCAAAGAAGACATACAAATGTCCAAAAGACATAAAGAAATGCTCAATATCACGGGCATCAGGGGTATACAAATCAAAACCACAATAAGGTATCACCTCACATCAGTCAGAATGGCTAAAATAAACAACTTAGAAAACAAGAGATGTTGGCAAGGATGCAAAGAAAGGAGAACCCTCTTACACTGTTGGTGGGAATGCAAAGTGGTGCAGCCCCTCTGAAAAATAGTATGGAGGTTCCTCAAAAAGTTAATATAGAGCTACCCTATGATCCAGCAGTTGCACTTCCAGGTATTTATTCAAAGGATACAAACATAGTGATTTGAAGACGCACCTGCACCCCAGTCTTGATAGCACAATAGCCAAACTGTGGAAAGAGCCCAGATGTCCATCGGCAGATGAATGGATAAAGAAGACGTGGTGTATACATGCAATGGAATATTACTCAGCCATCAAAAAGAATGGCATCTTGCCATTTGCAATGATGTGGATAGAACTAGAGTGTTTTATGCTAAGTGAAATAAGCCAGTCAGCAAAGACTGATTGATTTCACTGTAAGTGGAATTTAAGAAACAAAACATAAACATAGGGGAAGGGAAGGAAAAATAAAGATGAAATCAGAGAGGGAGACAAACCAGAAGAGATGCTGAACTCTAGGAAACAAACTGAGGGTTGCTGGCGGGGAGGTGAGTGGGGGGATAGGGTAACTGGGTGATGGGCATTAAGGAGGGCATGTGATGGCATGAGTCCTGAGTGTTCTATGCAACTGATGAATCACTGAACTCTACCTCTGAAACTAATAATACACTATATATTAACTTAATTGGATTTAATGGCACTTGGGTGGCTCAGTGGTTAGCATCTGCCCTTGGCTCAGGTCGTGATCTTGCATCTTGGGATTGAGTCCTGCACTGAGGCTCCCCACAGGGAGCCTGCTATGTCTCTGCCTCTCTCTGTGTCTCTCATGCATAAATAAATAAAATATTTAAAAATAAACAAACAGTTTAAATAAATAATAAATAAAACAATCAGAGCTGTCTCTCACTCATATTGCACTCCCAGTAAATTCAGTAATCATTACTATTATTAGGATATTATGCAGCCACTTAAAGTTAAGAACAGGCTGTTCTATTGTTATAGATGTTGAACAATCTCCAAGACTGCTGAAAAGTGGGGAAAAAGAAGCAAAACAATGTGCAAGGTATGCTATTATTTTATGTTTTAAAACAGGAGGATATGTGTATATGCATATGTCCATAAACGATCTCCAAAGATACGTGGCATGAGGAATGGATGCCTTCAGGTGCAGGCATGAGAAGACAATTTGATTTTCACAGTACAGCCTTTTATGCCACTCTAATTCTTTGCCACATTCACTATTTAGTATTCAAAAAATTGGCTAAGAGACAGAAAACAAAACACAACAAAATGTGGGCATTAATCAGAGTCGGGGACTATGCGTGTGCTCTTCCCTGGGACACAGGGAGTTTCTTGGTTGCTTTTGACAACCTATCTCCAGGCCTATCTGTGGCTGGTGCTAGACCTACCATGTATAATAGCAGAGTCAGGGTAGTGGTCCAGGGCAGGACCCCAAAAGTCTGCTAGAAGCACCACCATCCCCAGAAAAGCTGGCTCTAGTCCTGCCTGCATGCATGGACTTCCTGTTTGTGACTCCTTTCCATGTGGTTGGACTGGCTAATCAAACTGGCCAGTGCTGGCAAGGGCCCATGCATATCTCCCTCTCCTCAGGGCCCCTTCTGGTGGAGGAGCTCTATGAGGGAATTGATGGGGTCCAGGGGTTGGCACTCGGCACAAGCAGCCACAGCACCTGGTGACTGGGAGCAGGAAGTCTCTGAAATTGGCTTTATTGAGCAGGAATGCAGAGTCTCACTGTGGAGCTCATTACGCCGCACAGAGAGCCACATCCTCCGACCTAGCTTTTCGATGTAATGAAAGTGATGGGCGATTTATTTTTTTGGCCAGGTTGGAGAACATGCCTGATATAGGTCTTATTTCCCAATTGGCTCAGGATTCAATGTTTAAAGGAGATAAGGAGCTCTTTATTGACCCCCTCAGATACTCCAACAGTTGAGGGGATTCCTTTTATCTCCAAGAAACCCCCAAGAGGATGCATGAACCTCACGGCCTGGATGGGGTGGTGTGGATTAGGAGAGATGCTAAGTCAGGGATAATATCACATCATACCCTGCAAAGGTTCCCCGGATCAGGTGTAAACCACTTGTACCCGACAGAGGTGCTTTCATGATTATTCCAGCTTGCACAATCTCACTGTGCTGTATTTATTCGCGTGTGAGTTCTTTCCCTCATAGACGGTGGGCATCTTGGGGGTTCTTGCTTTTCTTGGCTTCTTCTCCAGCACCTCACCTAGCAGAGTGCCAGGCGCTCAGCAGGAACTAAGAAAACACCTGCTGGAAGAAGGAAAGCGTCTCCTCCAAGAAACCCTCACCTTGCTGGGAAGAGGACAGCGAGGGTTGCCATGGAAACCAGATGGAGCATGACTGCTGCGCTGCTCTACCGCAGCTCCTGTTTGGTCCTCCATAAAAATCCCACTCTGGCTTGTCAGCCGCTGGCAAGCACCCAGCACCCAGGGAATGGGGCAGCAGGGCACAGGTGTGTGGGCGGGGCTTCGCCTCAGCTGGCCTGGGGTGCTTGCCAGTCGAGCGAGGCTCTAGGTGAATGAACCCTGACATCATCCTTCTGGAAGTCCAGGACTGGTCTAGACATGGGTCACCTGTACAGTGGGTTGGGGTGAGAGGGAGTCAGGGGGGCTAGGAGTCCCCTCTTTTGGACACTAAGCCTTTTCCAGACACCTTTCCATGTGTCCAGGTTTCTGAAACCTCTGCACTTTTTGAGGACATCAGGAGGCCCTATCAGGCTCCCAAGCCCCATACACATGGGGTCCCCTTGCCAAGAATGCCCCCATTCCTTTCCCATCGGTGTCCTAAAGACCCCTCAATACCCAGTGCAAATTTCACCCACAGATTCACTCACAAGGCATTGCTAACACTTAGCTAGTGCTGCTGGACTCGGTCCAAACAAGGGCTTGGGAGTCTATGGTGGGCAACACACACATGGAGCATTACAAAACCACTCAGTGAGGGACCTGACGGAGGCCCAAGGGCAGAGAGCTTACCCGAGTCTGGTTTGTGTCTTTACTGTGTAAATGCCCAGTGCTTGGCATCTACGAGATGCTTTGGTGCTTGATCCAACAGGAAGCAAAAGAAGCAGGTAGCGGGGCAGGTGCATGAGAGGGCAGGGGAGGAGATTGTTTAGAATCTGAGAACATTATCATCAGCTTCCTAAAACCCACACCCACCCCCATGAGAACTTCAGTGGAATATCTGGCAATATGTCATGAGTGCAATTATTCGAGACCCTACTATGTGCAAGGAGCCCCATGGAGAGATGAGGGAGTATGGAACTAGTCACAGAAAGAGCTGCCCCACCTGGACTATGTGCCCTCTCCCTCCTGGTGAGCCTCCTCTTACAATCCAAGACGGATCTCCATCCATGGGCTTGGAGCGAGGAAGCACCAGAGGGCCCAGCCTTGCTCAGAAGACCCAGCTTTGAGCTCTGCACCAACCACTTCTGAATGGAGAGAAGTGACCATTTCTAATGGCCCTGGTCTGAAGACAACCCTCAGGTTGTTCCAGAAACAACTGTATGACTTACCCAGTCCACAGACCCCCTCAAATCTCTCCTTCTCTCTCATTCTTTTGAGATTTTTCTTTCTTTTTTTTTTTTTTAATGCTTTTTAAAAAAGACCTCTTTTTTTTTGAGAGAGAAAGAGATAGGAGAGCACAAGCAGGGAAGAGAGGGAGAAGGAGACTCCCCCCTAAGCAGGGAGCCCGACATGAGGCTCGATCCCAGGACCGTGGGATCATGACTTGAGCCAAAGGCAGACACTAAACCAACTGAGCCACCCAGGTGCCCCATCTTTTCAGATTTTTCTGATCATTTCCTTAAATACCAGGGATACCAGGTCCAAATCCCTGGAATCTGGAAATGTGGTCTTATAAAAACAAAGGACCTTTGGAAGTGTAATTAAGTGAAAGATCATGAGGTGTGGAGATCACCTTGGCTTATCTGTGGGCCCTAAACCCGATCACAAATGTCTCCCTAAGGCAGAGGCAGAGGAGACTGGATACGTACAGATGGGGAGGAGTCCACCTGGAGGTGGAGACCAGAGGGACATGGCCACAAGTTGAGGACTGCTGCTAGCAGCCCCAGAAGCTGGAAGAAGAGGGAAGGACTCCACCCTGGAGTGTCTGACGGGAGGCGGCCCTGCCAACAGCTTGTCTTTAGCCCAGTGAAACCAACTCCGGGCCTCTGGCCTCCAGCCCCGAGAGAGAATAACTCTGTTCCTTGGGGATCCCAAGTGTGTAGTGAGTTGTTAGAGTGGCCACAGGAAATACTCCTCCAGCTCACCCACAACGCAGCATGCAGCCAGCTTCTGTCCTAGCACCTACGAGGCAGCCACGGTTATCCGTACGCGATAGATATGGCACCTAGAGTCACCTGCTAGTAAGTGGCACTGCTGGGACCCAATCCAGGTAGTCGTGTGTCTCAACCCCATCTCTTAACCCCTGGGCTCTACCACTTGACCTCCAGCAGCCTCTGTACCTCCCACCAGAGCACCTGCAGAAACGAGTCCTACATCCAGGCCGCCGGACCTCCAGCCTTGTGTGGGCACTCTCCCTACCTGCTAATTCTTTGGGGTTCTGCTAGAAGCCACCTCCCCACTCTGGCAGGACTATCCTATACCTTCCTACAGTACTCCCCTCTTCTTCCCCATGTCATCACCTCACACTTCATTGGGAAGCATCATATAGGGACGTGCCATGTTCACACCTCCCATCACGCACCTGCAGGCATCTCTGCATGCTCTGGACTTCCCTTCCCAGGACAATGGCCCCAACCTCTCTCCGGTGGTGACACCAGAGCTCTGGCTCCCAGCCTCTCAGTACCATTTCCTGCAATTGTCCCTGAGCCTCCCCTGTCTGTGGAGGACCATCCCCAGCAGAGCATTCAGAGCCTCTGGCATCACCGTAACTGTCCTTCTCGTGGCCCCGGGTTCTCTTTACTCTGATGCTTCCCTGCACAGCAGGCTGGTCGCCCCTTCTTCTAGGACTCTTTTTCTCTCCTGCTCTCACTCCCCTGGTTTCCTGTCACTTTGCTGAGGGTGTAAAGGCTATGGTTCCTGAGGCGCCTTCCCATTCCCCTCCACACCTCTCTCCACTTTCTGGGGGTTTCCCCCTCCTTCCCTGTCCTGCCACCTGCAGTCCCCACTCCTACCCCGCCTGCATCTGAACAGACCTTCGGGCTCCTCCTGACACATCCATCTGGTGTCTGTAGGTATCTCCAACTCGCCCAGCTCAGAAAGGCCTCTAGATCTTTTCCTCAAAACTCAGTCTCCCTCTTTCCTCGTCTTAGGAAGCAGCAGCACCTTCCCCCCAGGTGCTGACAGCTCTTCTCCCACAGACCCCACTCCCAAGCCATCAGTGGGTGCTGCTGCTCCTCCTCCCTCATCCATACCTTGATTCTGCGGACCTCTGTGGAGCCTGTGGGAGGGACATCACACAGACCTACCCCCTGGAGGTCCTCCTGGGACATCAGCCCTGAGTGAGAGGCCGGGTGCAGCCCAGCCAAGGGACTAGTGGCTGCCAAGTGAATGTTGCTCTGCGAGGGTGTCCCGCCACAGCCCAACCCCCTGGGGCCAACTCTGGGCAGCCTGTGAGGCCACGTCAAACCTGAACCTGCAGCGCTAACTTCTGGTTGGAGTAACCCTGCCCCTTCTCACCATCTTTCCTGTCCAATTAACCAGAGAGGCCCCAATCTACCTGCTGGTGACTCTCCATCAAGCTTGCCACTGTTGTATGGCCCCACCTCCACAAGCACCTACTGTGTGCCAGGCAGTGCTTGAAGCACTCAGAATAAATCAGCACACAAGACAGAAAGTCCCCACCTTTGTGAACTTCCTGCCTAGCTGGGAAGACAGAATCCAACATTAAAGACAAGACAAGACACAGACAAGACACCTAAGGTGGCTTCTGACAGCCTTGAGTGACGGGAAGAAAGTCAAGGGTGGGGAAGTCAGGATGAATAATGGAAGCTGCTCCAGGTCATGCTCACACTGGCTCTGCGTGACCCTCCAGCCCACTTCCGTGTGCTACTGCCACGCTGGCCTCATCCCCTTCTAGACCCTAAGTGCCCACGTATGTCCCTCCCTGAGCTCCATCCATGCAGCCCCCATGGGGTGCTCACCACTCAAGTCTCAGCTCTCCTGAGCCTCCCCTAGAGGGCCTCCCGGTACCCCCAGGGGAAAGCGAGCCCCTGCTATTCTGCAACAGAGCATTTTGCTGCTTTATAGCCCCTCCACACCATGGAACTGCAGGGTTATCCACACAGGCCTTCATATTCCGCTTGTGTGCATCCCACGAGGACCACCACCCGGACGATTTGCCAGTGTCGAGCCAGGGCCTCCTGTGTTTTAAAAATGATTGCACACAGGAGCAAATTACCCAGAAAGAACAAACGAACTACCAGAATTTGGGGTGAGCTGCTCCATTACCCTGAGTTCCGGAAATGAGAAACAAAATCACATCTCAGCAGCATTAATATAGAATAGAAATGGTGCAGTTGTAAAAAAAATCCTACTACATGGCGGGTGCAGGAAACCACTCAAGGCATGGATCTAAAAGCCTCAATTCAACCAATACTCACCGAATGCCTACTCTGTTTGCCTAGAAACCACAATTTAGAGACAGTCTAGAACAGGATGCTGGCAACATCAAAAGATAGTGTTGGGGATCCCTGGGTGGCTCCGTGGTTAGCGTCTGCCTTCGGCCCAGGGTGTGATCCTGGAGTCCCGGAATCGAGTCCCACATCAGGCTCTCAGTGAAGAGCCTGTTTCTCCCTCTGCCTGTGTCTCTGCCTCTCTCTTTCTGTGTATCATGAATAAATAAATAAAATCTTAAAAAAAAAGATAGCTATGAGCTTCCTTTAAATAACAGGAAATGAACACTGGCCTGGACTTTCTTCTTTCCCTTTGTGTTTCTGGAAAATTCTAAGTGCCATCTTTTTTAAAAGCTGTTTTGTCAATAGAACAGTGGATCTGAAAGGATATGGGCCTGGGGGCAAACCCATCACCAGTCACTTGTGTGACCTTAGGCAAAACCAATCAAACTTTTTAGACATCAGCTTCCCTTCCAGAACCATTGTGAGAATTACCTAAGGTCACAGACAAGAGGTGCCTGGCAGTGATCTGGGCCAGAACAATGCTAGAGCTAAGACACTGTGGGGCTCTCTGTGCTTCTAGAAACTTCCAGGAGCAGACAGAGGTACCCAGTTCTCCCAGTTCCTCCTCCCTCTTGCCTCTGCCTGTCCAGAGCTAAGCTGCCTCCACTATGACAACTATCTAAGAGCCTGACACAAATCCAAGGAAACTCCTCTCCCTCAGATACTCTCGGTGAGACAGCCCATGAAGAAATGATGTAAAAGATAAACCACCACGCAAACCAGGGAGATGCTCTTTATCAAAGGTAAATCAGCAAAACGAACTACCCGAACAAGGTCAGGGCTCTGATGGGTCTGAGAAAGGAGGCAGCAATCAAGTCACATAATGACATATTTAGAAGCCCAGCTAAACTTGACATAAGAATTACAAATGGGATAAATTATTTGTTAGAGAAAAAAAGCTTTTTTTTTTTTTTTTTTTTTTTAATTTTTTGGTGGAGAGACAATCACAGACTTCCATGCATACTAAGCCTCTGACATTCTGAGTGACATTTTCTTTCTGGAAGCTCCAAAGCCCAACTTTAAGTCAAGATGGAAAGATTAAAAGTAACTGACAATGCTATGATTGAAAAACAAACAAACAAAAACCAGGTCCCTAAAACGAGCATTCAACCACGGAGTCTGAAACACAGCGAGTGTTCAATAAATAATGAATGTTGGGATGGGGGCGGTGGGGGAGGGGGCGGGGGAAGAGAGGGGGAAGGGAGGAGACCAGGACAAATGCAGCTCTCTCCAGCTGAGCACTCTCAGGTCATGCTCCACAATCCATGTTAAACACTCTTCAGGCAAAACAAGAGGGGCTCCCAAGGAGAAATAAATATAAAATTCCAGAGCTCCGAGGGGATTTACAAGAATAAAATCTTGGTAACCTCAATGTCCTCCGAGCACTCTACACACCAGGACCAGCACATCGCAGCCTGTTCACTTCATAGAATGTGGGGCTCAAGGAAGCCCGTGCTCCTTATACACCATCACTTCTTGAACTAACAACAAAGACAGGATGATTGATACCTTCCATATGATACTAACACCGTTCACGTTATACGCTGTTACTATGATATGTTATTATATGCACTGTTGCGTATTAGTACACACGTACTGTGTGTGTATGTAATACACACGTATTACATATATACATATGCTAATTATAACCCTAATTCCTTTGGCCAGAGGTTGCAGAGTACGACCTACCTGCAAATTAAATTTCTAGGTGCCGATCACACAAGCCAAGTCATCTCACTCTACTTTTCCTTTCCATGTTTTGGAAGACAACAGACTTTTAGCTAGGCAACACCTTTATAATCACCTGCGCCTACCATTTAATGTAATGAGAGACATTCGTGAATCTCTGCCAGTTGCCAGCCACCCTTCTCTCCACTACCCATCCACTCTTCCCCTCCCTCTTTCTTCTTGGGTAGCGTGGCAAATTCTGATTTGTTGCCCTTGGCATTCTGAAGAGGGAATTAAGCTAAAATGAAGGATCACACCTGAATGGCTGTGCAAAGCGCAGTTAGCCACGCCACAAGAGCCCAGACCCAGAAACAGATGAACAAGGCCCAATGCCCAGCTGGGTGCAAGGACAGCCCAGCAGGTATGGGCCTGAAGGTCTGACACTGCAGGATGGCACTCGGCTGGGAAGGGACAACCCTCAGGCAGGATGGAAGTCCCTCTGTGCTCAGAACCCCCATAGCTCACAAAGTGCCAAGAGTTGGACACGAGAGAGCACTTCTCTCAGACCAGTGACCAGTCACTCCTAAGGAAGTAGAGACAGTGCTCTCCATTTCTTGTGCTCTCTTGAGTCCGTCTCTGCCCGCCACGGGACAGTTTCCAGGCCCCAGGGAGACAGGACCAGAGCTGTTCGATCTTGCTCCCAGGCTCTCCCACTATCAGTTGCTGTTTGCACCGCTCTTAAGACTTCTAGAAGGGATGAGCATCTTGAGTGCTTCTCTTTACCATCTGCTCATCTCCTGTTAAGTCAGGCCCCAACTCAGAGATGCAAAACTCCAGGGAAGACTCTGCCACCAAGTCCCTTTCCCATCATGAAACTGGCACTTCTGGTTTCCCCCACCCGGAGATGAAGAAACCAGGATTCAGAGAATATTTGTGAAACATAACATGGCTGAGATTCTACAGAGAAAGCTCCAGTCCTGTCCTGTCACTTACTAAATGTGTGGCTGTTCTACACCTCTTCACTTAGAAGAGCATTAGATCCTTCAACTAGCAAATAGGAAAAAGAGGATGCCTTATTGAAGAGCATTAGTATGGGGACCAAAGGCACACAATCAAAATGACCCAGGCATACCTCATAAAGATAAAAAGCTTCTGCACAGCAAAAGAAACAGTCAACAAAACTAAAAGACAACCTACAGGATGGGAGAAGATATTTGCAAATGACGTATCAGATAAAGGGCTAGTATCCAAGATCTATAAAGAACTTATCAAACTCAGCAGCAAAGAAAAAAACAATCCAATCATGAAGTGGGAAAAAGACATGAACAGAAATGTCACAGAGGAAGACATAGACATGGCCAACAAGCACATGAGGAAATGCTCCGCACCATTGGCCATCAGGGAAATACAAATCAAAACCACAATGAGATACCACCTCACACCAGTGAGAATGGGGAAAATTAACAAGACAGGAAACAAAAAATGTTGGAGAGGGTGTGGAGAAAGGGGAACCCTCTTGCACTGTTGGTGGGAATGTGGACTGGTGCAGCCACTCTGGAAAACTGTGTGGAGGTTCCTCAAAGAGTTAAAAATAGATCTGCCCTATGACCCAGCAATTGCACTGCTGGGGATTTACCCCAAAGATACAGGTACAGTGAAACACCGGGACACCTGCACCCCGATGTTTCTAGCAGCAATGTCCACAATAGCCAAACTGTGGAAGGAGCCTCGGTGTCCATCGAAAGATGAATGGATAAAGAAGATGTGGTCTATGTATACAATGGAATATTACTCAGCCATTAGAACGACAAATAGTCACCATTTGCTTCGATGTCGATGGAACTGGAGGATATCATGCTGAGTGAAATAAGTCAATCAGAGGACAAACATTATATGGTTTCATTCATTTGGGGAATATAAAAATTAGTGAAAGGGAATAAAAGGAAAGGAGAGAAAATGAGTGAAAAAATCAGTGAGGGTGACAAAACATGAGAGACACCTAACTCTGGGAAATGAACAAGGAATGGTGGAGTGGTGAAAAGGGAGATGGGCAGGGGTGGGGTGGGGTGACTGGGTGACGGGCACTGACGGGGGCACTTGACAGGATGAGCACTGGGTGTTATGCTACATGTTGGCAAATTGAACTCCAATAAAACAAAACTAAACTAAACTAAACTAAAAACTAAAAAACGAAATGACCCAGGCATAGGACAAGACCAGGAGCCAGGACCACAACCTAGGAGCAACAATAGAGAGCAGGCACAGGATATGGGACATAATAAAGTTTCAGAAACTTTAAGATAATTATGCTTCATACGTTTGAAGAAGTAAAAGATGAGACAGCATTTTAGAAGACAACTGGAGAAAGGACACGTATAAAGAAGCCCTCTGCAAATATTTGCAAAAGGGACAGGAGGAAAAGCCACGCTGATGAGCCTCATCGAGTGAGACACTGTGGCCAGTGCAGCAGCATCCTGATCGCAAGCATGCACCCTGCAGCCAGACTGCCTGGGCTTGAGCCTGGCTCTCTGTTTTCAAGTGTGTGCCCTGGGGCAAGCTCCACAGCCTCTCTCAAATCCTCATCCATGAGATGGTAAGAGCAGCAGTACCTGCTCCATAGGGTGGCTAAGAGGATTACAAGTTAGTATTCACGAAGTGTTTGGAACTGGGTCTGGCTCTAGGTTCTACTGTACACAGGAGGTACATTGTTAAGTATTCGTTAAATAAATAAAAAGAATGGAATTCAGTTCGGCAAACAAACTGCCTGGCCTGGCCCCTCTCTCCAGCCTCTTCCTTTATTTCTCTGTACTCAATACCTCAATCCACACATCAGTTGAACCGAGTTACTGTGCTTCACCAAATGCATCTTGCTCATTTCCTAGCCTTTCATCTGCCCTTTCTTCCCTCTGCCTGAAGTCTTCCTTCTCTTAGTCTACCTGGAAAGCCTCCTTTTAGCAGCATGGTGTTCATCAAACTTTTATGGTCACTTTCATTTATGTGACTGTCTTTCCCATTAGATCATAGCACAAACTATGTCTTATTCATCCTTTTTCCCAAATACTAAGCATAGCTATGGTTCCACAATGACTACTGGGTAACACATGAATGATTAACTGAATGAATGAATGAGTGAATGAATGCAACATACTCAGTGTTTGCTCTCAGGTCAGTGCAGTTAAGCAGTCATCATAACCAAGCAAGTATAATGTGATTGAGAATTCTTACTCTTCTAAGGCTTGAAGCATGCTCCCAGGGTCCTCTGAAGACAGAATGTCAATCATTTGGTCATTCAGCGCAAGGTCCTCATTGACACCATCAGCTGAGGTAAACTGGGAGTGCTCCAGCTTGCTCTCATGATGCTGAACCTGCAGGGAAATTTCAAGAATGGAGTAGGCCTTCTTATGAATGTCCTGTGCTGAGAAAATCATGGGGGAAAAGCAGGAACCTGCAGTCAGAGAAACTTGCTGGCCCCATCACCTGTGAGGAGGGTAAACTCAGACAAGACACTGCATTGCCCTGGGCCTCCATTTTCTCATCAAAGAAATGGGATCATAATTCCAGTAGCCCTGCATAGGGTTACTGTGCATATAAGCAAAACAATGTATGGAAAGGCCTCTGCAACTTGTAAAGACCTATAAAAATATTTCACTCAACAACAACAAAAATAAATAAAAATAAAAATAAAAATATTTCACCATCATCACCATCACCACCACCATCCTCATAATCGTCATTATCACCATTATCACCACCATCATCATCATCACCATTGTCATTATCACTATCACCATCATCACCATCATCATCACCACCATCACCATCATCAAAACCATCATCGTCACCATCATCACCATCACCATAATCATCATCGTACAGAGGGAGTTTCCAGTTGGCAGACAGACTTCGACAGGCATCTGGCTGGTTTCTAATTAGAATATAGATTGTCAGATGGAAGTGAGATGGGAGATAATTAAGCCCAACCCAATGATTGGATCGTTTTGTCCTTATTATTAATTCTTCAAAGAGGTAATAACTATAGCAAATATTTAAGAATTCCTCTCCCTGTGCCTTGGATATGTTATCATCATGAAACTGTCACCATAAAATAAGTGCTGTTGCCCCCACATTACATACAAGAAACCACAGCTCAGAGGGGTTATCTGCATTCACATAGCCCATGAAGAGTCAGGGTTGGCATCTGGTCCCAAGTCGATCTAACTCATAAGATAGACGGAGCGAAGTGCTAGAAAAGGTGAAGAAGGCTGTCTTGTGTTTTATAGCACACTGTCTCACTGGTGGCCTTGGGCTGGCAAAAATAAAGAAAAATGTGAAAAGAGTTCAGTCTGTGAACTTCAAGGGTCTTCAGGCCTTAAATCAACACTTTGCTTTCCTCTCTGCAGGTGTAATGATCAGCCTTTCATCTCCAGGAAATGATTCCTGCTCCTTCATCATAGCAGCAGGGAAGTTTTGTTCTGTGATTGATAGTGGCTCTGGGAGACAAGCTGAAGGTCTGTTAAGAGGGGCCCTTTGTCTCCTCCTCCCTTTCGCCTGCCACAGACACTGTGGGCCCATATCACTTTGAAATGACCGACCTCTCCTCTGGGAAGCAGACACCAAGAGAGCGATGAGACAGGCCCTCCAGCCTCCAGAAATGGCCCCCAGAAGCCAAGTCCAGCGTACATGTGGCCACTTGACCCAAGTGTTTCAACTTCATGGGCCTCAGTTTCCTCAATATAGAGTGAAGGGGAGGGATGGCTGATGTTCCTTCCCTTCAAGGTGCTGGGCCCCTGGGTAACACTGGGTCACAGCAGCTCCAGCCCTCCATGGCCCTGGAGGGACCAACAACATGCCATGACGCTTACTGCCTCAAGCATCTTCTCATGGAGCTCATTGCCCTCTATGAACTGCGGCTCTGATTTCCTTCCTGTCTGTCCAACCACTAATGGGCTGAAGGCTCGTTCATTCCCACACATTTATTCAGGGCTTTCCAAGCACCAGGTTCCGTACCAAGTAGTGGGGATGGTGGCAGATACCACCTGTTATCTACCCATGTCCCCTCGCCCTTACTGCTCCAGTGTCCACTAGCCCAAGATCTCTCAGCCAATACCCACACTTCTTTTCCTAAAGGCTTTTGCTGGCCCTCAGGGCCCATGCCAAGGAAATAAGGTCCCCCTGTGTCCGGCCCCTGCAGGAGCACTGGCAATACTGACTCTATCTGTGGCCCTCCATCTCATTCATGTCCTCTCTTGGGGCTATGTGTTCTGGCCCCTTGGAGATTAATATACATTCCTTAGAAATGCCCAGGAAGGCCAGAAGTGAGAGGTTTGTTTAGGCCTTCCATAATTTTTTTAAAGATAACATAGTCTTTCCCCCTCCTGATGCACAGATGGTGCCATGAGATCTAATGAAAGGGCAGCTGTCAGTGAGGTGCTCTCGAACCCATGAAGGTGTCAGTGGACCCTTTGATCTCACTACAGTGCCCTCTGCATGTTCCCTCACTCTATAAAATCTGTGGAGTAAGGTCTGGACTCTGTAAGAATAGCTGCTCAGCCCCTGGATCACCCCTCACCTGATCACCTACCAATTAAGTTACCCTGAATAAAACTCTGTGTAAACAGTATGCAGTGGCCTGCTCTGTTCTCTGGTCTCAAAGTGCCTTCTCAGTGGGAAGGACAGGCCTTCCTCCCCTACCTTCTAACAGCCCCTATGCCCCCATGTCCTTGACTGATGACTAGCGGGGTGTAGTATATACTCCAGCTCCTTCCCTCCTTGGGTGGAATGATTCTGAGATGAGTTCCATACTGTCCCCAGAGGTCCCAGGCAGGGTGAAGCTCCAGGGGCCCACAGCAGTAACCTGACCAGCGGCCTTCCTTCCTGCCTCACTTCCCAACCCCACACCACTACCTCCTGGGATCACTTCCCATACAGGCTATTTGTGTTTGGGTCCTGGACCCGGGGTGTGCTTCTGTGGGAATCCAGACCAAGGCAGGAATAGAGAGAATAAGACGTTCACAGGTGGGCCCAACAGATTAGGAGGTGTGCTGGGTGGGGTCTACAGAAGCTAGTGCGGGAACCCAGAGAAAGGGCCCCCACCCCAGCCAGCACGACACTCATGAAGGGCAGAGGATGGGAAAGCATCCGGGGTGAGTATGGTGAGCTGATGATCTCAGGGAACGCTGAGTTACTGCCTCGACTGGGGCTGAGGAGTGAAGAAGAAAATGGCAGCAGAGGTGGGCAGAAGCTGGCCCCGGGGGCTTCCTAGGCTGGGCTGACAGATCCACTCTCTCCCTGAGGAGGAAGTGAGTGTGGACCATTGAGGAGTGTGGACCAGGACCTGAGTCAGTGTGGCAGGAACACAGAGCCGGCCACCCAGATGGGGGCTCCGTTATTCAGTCAGATCACAAGGGGCCCTCAGCCCTGGCCACTTGCTGGAATCATCCAGAAAGCTTTAAAAACGATGAATGAGGGACGCCTGGGTGGCTCAGAGGTTGGGTGCCTGCCTTCAATTCAGGTCTGAACCCAGGATGTGGGATCAAGTCCCATATCGGACTCCTTGCAGGGAGCCTGCTTCTCCCTCTGCCTATGTCTCTGCCTCTCTCTCTCAGTCTGTGTCTATCATGAATAAATAAATAAATCTTTAAAAAAAGATAAATAAAAACGATGAATGACAAGGACACATCCTGACATGGTTGTTAGAGTCTCTGCAGCTGAGCCCGGACATGAGCATGTGTCTGTCATCTCCCTGGGGATGGGGACATTCATCTAGGGCAGAGACTCACCTAGCTGGAGGATAAACTTCAACCTCACATCTCCTGCCAACCAATCCCCCTCCAGGTACAAAACACATGTGGAGACTCACCTGATGCCTGGCAAACGGGCCTCCCTTTAAACACTGGTATCGAGCCATGAAGAAAAGTGTGACCCAGGTCAGCACAAAGGAGATGACAGAGGCTGTGAAGAATCCTGCTGCATGGAGGCCGTGATTTGGGACAACCTACAGGATGAGAGGAAGACAGGGGCTTGTCCATGGTCACGCTTTATATCTTTCAGTCAGGTCATAACTAAGAGTTACAGCAGAATAAGCACGGAGTCAGCGAGAATGGCCTGGGTTTGGACCCAACTGTCCCCACTGGCTGGTGGCCTGAGACCATCGCTGGACCTCTCTGGGCCTGTTTCCTCACAGCGTGGCTTCCACACAGTGCGTCGGAAGCCCTGAGCAGGATGAGCACTGCCAGGAAGTCAGCACGGTGGCTTGCACGCAGTAGGGCCACCCCCCTGCCGAGCCTGGCGTACCACAGGCACTCAAGAACATTAAATTCCCAAACCCACACGTAAGAAACCTAAGGCAGCACTAGGGGCCCGTGAGTTGTTTTGAGTCGGGGGCAGATTTCTGCAGAGGCCAGAGGAAGAATCTGTAGTGCCCTTCCCTTCTCCCCATGCTGTCTGCACCCCTCTTCCCAAAAACATCAGAAAGGCACCCCCCCCCCCAGCCCTCTCTGGACTTTAGGACCAGGCTAGAGGATGCACAGGGCAGGGAAGCATCGCACAGCAGGAGGTGGCTGGCTGCCAAGCAATCCAAAGACCTGGCTTAACATGCCCAGCCCTCTCTCTCCTCAGAGGCTTTCTCTGGACTCCAGCCAGTGAGAACCTGGGACAAATGTGCATCCGTGACAGGCCAGGAGTGGCTGGCATCAAACAACTGGGAGAAGCTAGTAGGTCCTAGACACTCCACCCTGAGCCCCTCCCTCCACCCGTTCCCTAGGTCCTAGACCACAGCAACAGCTGGCATCTGACAAGCACTCACAATGGGCTGAGACTGCTTGCACACTTATGCATGCATCAGAACCAGGACAGCCTGTGGAAACATGCATCACCCCACCCCGAGCTTCCAATTCACAAGACCTGGGGACAGGGCCTCAGGAGAGCCTTTCCAAGTTCCCAGGGGCTGCTGCTGTGCTATTGGTTTGAAAAACACCTTTTAAGAACTGCTGGGCTAAGGGTTTCACAAGACTTAACTCCTTGAATTCTCCCAAAGACACTTTGAACAAGATACAGAGCTCTGGATTTTTAATCCTACAGATCTGGATGGAAATGTCACCTCTGTCAAAACAGCTGTGATACCCCGGATGAGCAACTTGACTTCCGGCAACCTCACTTCTCTCATCTGTAAAATGGGGTAAAATTTCCTCATAGAATGAAGATTAAATAAAGTAGTAATATGGAGATTAGTGCAGTTTGGCTCATTTATCAATCAGCAATTATTTATTGAGTATTTACTGTGTACCAGGCTGTAAGCTGGGGTTCTTTGTGTGGTTATACTCTTTGTGTGGGTACTGACTGGGTCTGACCCAGGTCTGCCTCCTATTCACAAGTAAGGCGGACCTGTAAACAGCAGAGTAGGTGAAGCTTGGGCTCAGGACTCAGACACCTGGTGTGGCACCATCTCGGCCTTACTGGCCATGTAGTATTGGGCAGATGAGTTCATCTCTCTGCCTCTGCTCCTTCCCTTATAAATTAAGACAGTAGCCCTCCAAGGGTCATACTGAGGATTACACAACGAAAGATGAATGGATAAAGAAGATGTGGTTTATGTATACAATGGAATATTACTCAGCTATTAGAAATGACAAATACCCACCATTTGCTTCAACGTGGATGGAACTGGAGGGTATTATGCTGAGTGAAGTAAGCCAGTCGGAGAAGGACAAACATTATATGTTCTCATTCATTTGGGGAATATAAATAATAGTGAAAGGGAATATAAGGGAAGGGGGAAGAAATGTGTGGGAAATATCAGAAAGGGAGACAGAACGTAAAGACTGCTAACTCTGGGAAACGAACTAGGGGTGGTAGAAGGGGAGGAGGGCGGGGGGTGGGAGTGAATGGGTGACGGGCACTGGGGGTTATTCTGTATGTTAGTAAATTGAACACCAATAAAAAATAAATTAAAAAAAAAAAGAATATGAATGAAGGTGAATGTAGTCATTAAAAGAGTGCCTGGCTTTAATATGTGCTTACTAAACACCAGTGATTCTTGCTGTATCTTCCTTTGTGGGCTGTGTAAAATAAAGGCAAACACCTTTAGTATAGTAATAGAGAAGCTATATGGTGGCCATTAATGAGTCATTTTATCACAAGATGGACTCAAAAACAAACCTGGTTTGAGAGCCTCACATTCTGGTAATACTTTCATCCCTTGGAGTGTTTTCACCAAAATGTCTATACTCAAAAATAAGAGGGACAAAGTGTGTGTGTCCATAATATGAGGCTTTATAATGGTCAGCCCTTTAACTCAGCAATTTCATGCCTAGGATTCTCTCCTTAGGAAATAATTCAAAAATATGCATAAAAGCTTATATACAAGGTTGGTTTGGCCTAGAAATATACACAAAGATTTATTTATTTATATATGATTGTTTTTGCAGAGCACCATATAAAGTAACACAACTGTGTATGGATCCTAAATGTTCCCAAAACAAAGAATGATTATATTTTAAGTTTCTATAAATTATTCAATCCATATAATGAGCAATAATGTAGCCATTTTGTTACTCTTCAAAAGCACAGTAATGTATGTGTACTAGGGAAAAGGGTTCTTAACAGAAGTCTGTTTAAAAAGAAAAGCAAATTTCCTGTTACCTTCCCCTACCCACTCTAACCCAGCTTCCCTGAGGCAAATGTTTAAACAGATACTGTTTTTAGTTTTTATGGCTTCGTTAACCAAAATGGTTAGTTAACTTAAATACTCTAAAAATTAAGCATGTATCTTTATTTCTTGATTCATCAAATTACATATTATTAACTGAATTCCTGCTTTGACAGATGTGGATTTAGGTCATGAATTTTTACCTTACAAATTTATAGGATTTGTAACCTATAAATCTCTCTCTCTCCACACTTCCAATTTTAATGACTATTTTTAGTTTTTCAATTAGCTACCTTTGTAACTTCAAATTAAAAAATTAAACTTCAACTTTCACAGCACTTAGAGATTATTTTTTGTTTTATGTCTTCTTACTAAAAAAGATAATGAAATTAGTGTCCTACACTTGCCTCCAACTTGCCTTTCCTACTTCTTTCTTCCAGAAATTGTTTGACTTATAACATATATATTTTGTTCTGCAACCACAATTCTTTGTGGTTGTTTATAGGTTAATTACAGAAACTAAAAGTAACAAAAATTAAAAGACTTTATCATAATGATGATTAGGAAAATGTTATTCTCTAAAGAATTAAGTAAAAAATATAATCCTACATCACTATCCATCTGCTCCTCAAAGCAGTATGTTTCTAATTCAGTCCCTTTTCTTATAGTTTATCAATTATTCAAAATCATGCCATATTTTTAGTTTGCTTCAATTTGGACTAGCATTCTTTTTTGTGCAACTTTTTTTTTCCTAAAGTTTTTCATTGCCCTTCTTTTTTCTTCCTGTCATATACCATTTCCTTAATGATAGTATCTGTTGCAGGGAGTGGTTTCTTTCTTCTTCAAGTTGTCATTCCCAGAATGCTTTGACACTCTACTCTAATCAGGACTGGTTACTTTCCAGGCTTGCTGCACTGCTGTCATTTGGAGCCCTCTCTTTACAGCTTTCAGTATTGTTACACATTATTCCTTAAAGCAAAACTAAGTTTCTTAGATCCCATCTCTTTCTATTTCTTGGATGCTTTTTTTTTTAATTCCATGGAGTATTTTCAGTATTTATTTATTCTCAAGTTAATCTGTTTAGAATTTTTTTTTATTTTATAAGTCTTAAAAGTGTTGTTACTTTCTCCTCATTTGATTGATAATCTGGCTAAATCTATAATTCAAGGTCCAAAATCATTTTTCTTCAGCACTGGAGGTACCATCTCACTGTCTTCTGGCATAAAAGTGTCTGATGACTTCTTATAAGGATCTGTTTTTGCTTTTTAGGAATTTTAAGTTTTCCCTTTCCCTCAGAGTTCTGATTATTTGACCATTAAATTTTTTTTTAGATTTTATTTATTTATTCATGAGAGATACACAGAGAGAGGCAGAGATATAGGCAGAGGGAGGAGCAGGCTCCTCTTAGGGAGCCCAGTGTGGGATGTGGGACTCGATCCCAGATCCTGGGATCATGCCCTGAGCCAAAGGCAAATAGATGCTCAACTTCTGAGCCACCCAGGTGTCCCACCATTAGAACTCTTTTCTGCATGCTGGTAACCTATTACACCCGAATTCTATGACTATCATCATCACCATCACTGGAGAAGCCAGTCTGTGACCAGTTTAATCAGGAATGGCTGCAGATTATGAGAACATTGAATGTATTACTCAGGGGCTAAAAACACAATAAAGCCAGTCCTTGGTCCTGTGGTAACAATGCAGGCTGTAGTCAAGTTAAATTTTTCTCACAGACCAACAAGGCCAACTTGACCTTCAAGACAGCTAATGTATGTCAAGGTAGGGCAGAAACAGGAGCTTCAGTCCAGACATTTATTGGAACCTGAATCAAAGAGCAATGCCGCATATGACTTTTTTGGCTACTGATCAATCAACCTCAATCCAAAGATGCTGTTATCAGAGACAGTCAGGGAACCAGTTCTGTTTCCATATTTGAATATCCTCCTGACTCTAAATCTTACATTTTAATTAACACGAAAATGACATGCAAGTTGTCTATTTGTGCTGGAAATAGTCCTCTGTGCTCTGATATGTATGCTTACTGGATTAAGAAAAAAATCAATACACTGTATAAACATGAACAGCATTGCACAGAGGTTACATTAAATACTAATGGAAAGGAAACAAAAAATCTGTGTCTAAAGAGGACAAAGGGGATATTGATTAGTAATTTGTTTTCAAGATTCTTCTTTCATAGAAGACAAATGCTTTTTTTTTCTTTCAGTTTTAAGAAGAATGGGGAGATAGGGAATTAATGGTATCTGATCACCATCAACTGCCAGTCCCTAGTTTGGATGCATGTAATAGGTTCAATAGTGTCTTCCAAAAGGATATACCAAAGTCTTAATGCCCAGTACCTATAAATGTGATCATATTTGGAAATAAGGTCTTTGCAAACATAATCATGTTGAGTTGGATACTGGGTTAGGGTGGTCCTAAATCTAATGAACGTTCCTTATAAGGACAGAGAAATGCAGAGACAGATTCACACAGAGAGGGCCATGTGACCATGGAGGCAGAGATTAGAGTGATAGATACAACCATAGATTTTCAGGAGCCACCAGAAGCTAGAAAGAGAGAAGGATTCTTCCCTACAGCCATCAAAGGGAGCACAGCTCTGCCAACACCTTAATTTCAGACTTCTAGCCTTCAGAACTGTGACAGAATAAGATTCTGTTATTCTAAGCTCCCCAGTTTGTGATAACTTCTATGGCATCCCCAGGAAACTAATAAGGTGTGATATATGCTTTATATTATTCAATCTTCAGCAATTCTATTGGGGATGTATTATCCCCATTCTATTTATAATTGGTAAATGTAGATGGAAAGAGATTAAATAATCAAAGTCCACAGCTGAAAAACAGTCCTAACCCTGCTTGGCTCCAAAGTGCATGTTCCCCCTAATAGATCAAACTGCTTTTGTCCAGGGAGTTGTGTGGTTTTCTAAAAGCATTTTTAGTTCCAACTTCCCATACCATGGTAGAAGTTAACCTGCCTGCTTAATGAAAACCAGAAACAAAGACTAGGACAGAATTACATGCAGGCAGGGTCACTGTACTGCAAAAGGCAGCAACAGATCTGTCTTCTCCTTTCCTACTTCATGAAGTAAAACTGGTCAACTGGATCAGGCCACCATGCTTTTCTTCCTCTTCCCACCTCTACCTTCTCTGAATATCCACCTGGTATCTTGCCCTCCTTTGGCCATTCACATGGCCAAGAAGAGTCGATTCAGCATTGCAGGGCATGGGAGCAGGACCTAATACCAATGCAGGAATGAATGCCTATATCTAGGAAGAAGGCAAGGGATAAGGTAAGCTCTACAGATCCTACCATCTTTCTCTCTTCTCTCTTGCAATTCCTACTTTCAGATACCAAGTGATAAGTGCATATAGGTAGAGACTGTCTGCTTGGGACAGGCCCACTCACAACTCACTTTCTTCTTTCATCCTTCATTTCTCAGTGTTGCTAAATTAAGCTAGGTCTTGCTCCCCTGATCTACCCAAAATGCCTCTGCTCTTCAACTTTCCTCTTCCATGTAAATAACTAAAGAAGACTAAGATCTCAAGATGTAGCTTTATGGGAAAAGATAGGCTCTACATAATTACTACCTACCACCTTTATCACCATCATTATACTCACCATGATTGCCATTATGATTATCACCAACAGTCTCACCATCACATCACTATCATCACTATCACCATCAGCAGCAGCAGCACTGTCACTATCATCATCATCATCATCATCATCATCATCATCATCATCATCACTTTATCATCACCATGACTATCATCATCACCATCACTATCACCATCATCACTATCATCCATCATCAACCATGCCACTACCATCATCATCACCATCACTACCATTGTCAGAACCATCATCAGTAACACCATCATCATAGCTGACATGTACTGAGCAGACACTACTCCAGAGATGGTTCCAAGTGCTTTGCATGCATTCTTACAATAATACCACAAAATGGACACTGTTTTAGTCTGTATTTTACAAATTAGAATACAAAAGTACTAGTAAGTTAAATAAGTCACCCAAGATCACAGAACTAGTCAATAGTGAGTGAACCTGGGATTCACACATCCAGCAGTCAGGGCTAGTAGCCTTCATACACAGTGGCCTCTCCAGGGCTCAGGCTCTAGCCTGGCCTTTTACCAGGAGCCCTGCATTGGGTCATGAGGTCTTGGGTCACTGTGAATGTTGAGATTCTTATTATGAGTATACAGCTCACTCTTCTGGACTGACTGGTAGGGCAGGATTTTCAAAATCTCCCAGTAGCTGGCCAAAAGCTGTCACAATCCATTCTTCAAAACTACACTTAACCATCAGTATCTTTATTGAACTGTTTGCCAGTGGCCAGGGCTTACTCCTTTTCTAGTCTTTAAAACCATACTTTAAACTCAGAATTCTTACATCCACTTCATATGTGCTAAAACCAAGCTTTGCTATACCTGTGTTTGTTGAAACTCTCTATTTAAGTGGGCTACCAGGGGTGACTCAGTGTTTGGATGTGGTGATAAACTTTCTTGACATCTAGTTTATTCAGTGGGCCCAGGCTGTGTGCTGGAAGGACAAGGGAGAAACAGATCCAGGCCCTGCTCTGAGGCCCTCACAATCCTGCAGAAAAACACACAAGCAAGCAGGCTGAAGTGACACGGTGTGACTAGGTTGAAGCTAGAGACACCTGGAGGAGTGGGGCTGGGAGGAGGGGCAGCCCTTAACCTAGCTCAAAAGACAAAGGAGGCTTTCCATGAGGGGACCCATGGGCAGGGGAGAATGAACCAGGAGGAGATCAAGCCAGGCAGAGAGAACAGCATAAGCAGGATGTGCAGATGAAGAGATGCAGCTCAGGTCCCAAAGGGCCTTCAAGAGCAGGTTAGTGATTCACGATATCATTCTAAGGGCTTGTGGGGGAATCAATACAGGGTTTTAGGCCAGGAAGTAACATGGTCAGATCAGTGTTTCAGAAAGATAAATCTGGCCACTGCATGACATCAGGCTGGAGGAGCACAAACTGGACATGACAGCCAAGGGAGTGAGGATGAAGACATGAAACAAGGCTGCAGGAAGCAGTAGAGTATGCTAGTAAAGACCACGGCCCTAGTCGGGAGTTCCACTCTCAGCTCTACACCCTACCACACTGTGGGACCCTGGGCCTCCCCTTCTGTAAGCTACAATTTCCCCAACTGTAAAATGAGTATTAAAACAGTGCCTATGTTTCCTTGCTAAGTTAAATGCAGAATTGCCATACAACCCAGCAATTCTGCTCCTAGGTGTATACCCCAAAGAACTGAAAACAGGTGCTCAAACAAAAATCTGTACCTGAATATTCATGGTGGCACTATTTACAATAGCCAAAAGATGGGTAAATCCCAGACGTCCACCACTTGAAGAAGAGATAAACAAAATGTGGTCCAGCCACACATGGAATAAGATTCAGCCATAAAAAGGAATGAAGTAGCTACAACATGGATGGACCTCGAAAATATTATGCTAAGGAAAGAAGCTGGACACAAAAGGCCACATTTCATTATATGAAATGGCCGGAACAGACAAATCTATAGAGACAGAAAGCGGATTAGTGGTTGCCAGGGGCTGGGGGTGGAGGGGAGATTGAAGAGCAACTGCTCAATGGGAACAGAGTTCCCTTTTGGGGTGATGGAAATATTCCAGACCTAGATAGTGCTATTGTCTGCTCAACACTGAACATACTAAATATCAATAACGGTAGATTTTACGTATGTGCACTTTACTACACACACAAAATAGGGCCTACTGGCTAGGGATGCAGCACACAGAGGTCAGTCAGTAAATCTGAACTGCTAGTACTACTACTTCCAGCAGCCTGGAGAGAAGGGCAAAAATTAGGGGAATATTTAGGAGACAGAGTCCACAGGATACAGTGAGTGAGCACAGAACAAATGTGTGTGATGCCAGAGATAGAGTCAAAAATATCCCTGGATATCTCTCTTGGGAGACTGGGTGCTGGTGGGACCCACCACCGCAGTGACAGGTGCAGAAATTTAAGCACTAGAAATCAGCCCCAAGTTAATCATACTTTTGAGATTTCCTCCAGAAATCTTGCAGCCAAATTCCACTGATAATCATTAGCAAGTACAGATTTCAAAGAGCCTATTTACCATAAACTTCATTAACGAAGAATAGGGAAAGAGAAGCCAGCTCAGTGATCCCAGCCTCCTCATCCCCAGGCCCTAACTTTCTCACTTGTCTGACAAAACTCATGCGCTATTACCATCTCTTTAATCATGTATTAGCTGAGAGCAGATTCCTTTGATGAGTTCCACCACTGCATTTATGAAGAGCAATGCTGCACACACACACACACACACACACACACACACACACAAAAGCCTTTCAAAAGGAATGCTTTAAATGCTTCTAATCTAACAGAAGTTACAAAAGCATGAGGAGGAATTGTTTATAGAGTTGGACTTCAATCATGTAATAAATCCACAGACTTATAGAAGCAAGAAACCAACATGTTAGCAATAGTCCTCTGACTATGGGATTATTATATTCCCATATATAATATTATATTATTATTTTATGCTTCCAACTTTCTCTGTGTGTGTCTATGTGATAGAGAGGGGGCATTTCCTCTAAATGTCCCAGTGGACACATATTAAATCCTACCCACCTACCCCCCAAAAGACAGAAAAAGTTTGGAGAAAAGAGAAGATCAGACAGAATTTCTCTGGAAGAGATTTTAGGGGTAACTTAGCTGGAATCCTCCACTTTGAGCTAAAGATCCAAGAAGCAGAGGGGATTCAGTGACTTGGGGAACTTTGCCCCACAGCCCTTGAAGAACAGCTCTGAGGGTAAAGAGTCTCTGGGGTTCCCAGCTGACAATTCTGAAGAGTGAGAGTTTAGGAGTCATCACTGGTAGAGGGAATAATACTTAAAAATGGAGCTTTGCTAAGGTACCCGTCTGGTGAAGAAGTGGATTTGAGAACAGATTGCACAGCTGGTCTCTGTTCCTTAACATAGGCTTCAAGCTTCAGGACCTCGGCCAGTTCCCACAGCCTCTCCACACCTGATTTTTTTTTTTTTTTTTTTAATATTAAACGAGAAAGTGAAACTAAATCATCTGTAAATCATTTGCTCTTCCAGGGCAAAAATTCTATTCTGATGTCACAAAAATGTATTAAATGCCAACCAGGAGAATAATCTCAAGAATAATCTCAATGTCACAGAATGACAAGGTTTATCAGATGTCCTGGTGTCATGGGATCCCAGCCAAGGGTGCTATACCAGCATGCCTGGGGGAAGGTTTAGGAATCACAGAGGTGCAGAATTGGTCAGGCTCCTGCAGGATGTTTATGAGTTGTCCAAAGCACAGGTAAGGAAAGAACAGCATATGCAAAACTGGAGCAGCGTGGAAAACCCAGGGACCCAGCAGCACCAGGTGATGGCACCTGGTGATGGCAGAGGCCAGCTTTTCTGATGGCTCCTGAATATTAACCTGAACTAACTGGGCTTAATCCAGCAGGGAATAGGGAGTCCCTCCAGAAAGAGAAAAGCAAGCAGGTTTGTTTTTTAGAAACATCACTATAGTGAGGACGATGGCTGGAGGGGAGTAGGACTGGACAGTGGGAGTAGGCTGGTTGGTAATCCACCCAAGAGATGACACAGAGAAGGTAGACATGATGATGTGTGACTGCACAACCTCATCCTCTAAGTGCAACTCAATGCCATGTGACTCTGCTAACAGTCACATGCTCCATCCATTGTGGTTGATCAAGGGCACTCACTGTAAATTCCTCTATTTGAGAAATTCTCGTGTTGCATATAGCTATCCAAAGACACTTTCTTTTTCTTATTAATAGAAACTCTTTATGTATCAAAGGCGTTAATCCTTTTTCATGTCTGTGACAAGCAGTTTCCCAAATTTGTCACTTAACCTTTCTTAATGCTGTTTTTTTTAAAGATATTTATTTATTTATTTGTTTGTTTGTTTGTTTATTTATTTATTTATTTATTTATTTATGAGGGAAAGCTTGAGCAGGGGGAGCGGCAGGCAGAGGGAGAGAGAGGAGCAGGCTCCCCACTGAGCAGGAAGCCAGATAAGGGGCTCAATCCTAAGACTTGGAGATCATGACCTGAGCTGAAGGCAAATACTTAACCAACTGAGCCACCCCAGGTGCCCCCTCTTAATGCTGTTTTTAAATGTACAATTTTTGGGATGCCTGGGTGGCTCAGCGGCTGAATGTCTGCCTTCAACTCAGGTTGTGATCCTGGATCCTGGAATCCCAGGATCGAGTCCCACATCAGGATCCCCACAGGGGAGCCTGCTTCTCCTTCTGCCTGTGTCTCTGCCTCTCTCTCTGTGTCACTCATGAATAAATAAAATCTTTTAAAAAATAAATAAATGTAAACTTTTCAACTATTTGAGCACTTAAATTTATGGTCTTCCTTCATGGTTCTCTTCATATCATATAATACTAACTATATTTACCTTTTACAAATCGTTTTACTGAGATTTTAATCTGATGCGGGAATTCATCTTTATTTTTTGTCCGAAAGATCCAACCAGTTGCCCACAAATTTAGGAAAGATATTCTTTTCCCATTGATTTGAAATACCCATCTTACTATAAGTATGTCTGTGTACATATTCTATTCTGTTCCATTGGTCTGGCTTTTCTGGAAGAGTGGCATACTACATTAATGTAGCTTTATAATTTTTTAATATCTCCTAGGGAAAATCCTCCCATATCATTTCATTGTCACAATGTTCTCATCTGGTTTCACAAATTTATATTTTCAGGTGAAACTCTGATGAATTTGATCACATATCTCCCCCCAAAGCCTATTGAAATTATTATTGGAACTGCATTTTACATGAATTTGGGGTGATACAACAGTTGTTTTAAATGGCTCTCTCTTGATTAGATCTGAGGTCCTCATTCTCTGGGTCCCTGCCCTGGCACCCAGCCCTTTTGAGGACACATGGAATCAACACAAGAAGCTGTAGGGAGATCCAGCACAATCTGAACACCAATGTCCAGCACGTACAGTGTGATTTTTCTTTTTCCTCCCAGACACTCGTCAGGCAGCAGACAGAAGGGGCAAGAGGATCTCATGATACAAAATGAGAAGCAATTTCCTGGGGCCTTACTTTCCTTGGCTGACACCTGCTAGTTTCACCCTCAGGAACGTAACAGAAAATAAATGAGCCGATGGGGTCTCCTAGGGTTGCAGAGTTTCCCAATCTACATGACGGATGCTCTTAATGCCTTTATTTTATGTTTTAGCCGCATGATGGAGTGCCAGGGGAGCCACTGCCCTGCTCTTCCTACTCACTCTGGCACTTTCCTAGTGTAATGATGTCACCTCGCAGGTGCCCAAGTAGGCCTGCTAGAACACAAGGTAACTGGCAAGGGACTTGCCTCATCCACATATGTGTATCCACTGGTGCCAGGCACTGGGCTTGCACCCAGGAGACCTGGGTTCACATCCAACCAACAGTCCAACTGGCTCAACTTCAATGTCAGATCCTCAGTGGCATATTTTAGAACACGCTTCCTCTATCTTTAACTGTCTTTTCCTTTAACTACATCCAGCTGAATTCTTACCTCCTCCATGAAGCCTGCCATCTACCCACCACTCTTTACTGTCACTATCTGCAGCATGTGTGGCCTGGATTTTCATAACCTCGCAATTCAATCATGGTATTTGTGTATTGCTTGACCTTTTTTTGTTTGTTTTTCTCATTTAATGTCTCGGTGAGGGCAGGGGGGACAGTGGGAGGCGAGTGATCTGAGTCTCCAGGCTGCCCCAGACATCACTACACCCTGAAATTTGCACTGGGCCTGACTCACACACATCTGCATGATCCCCGTGGGCATCTGGGCACAAGACCCTGATACTTGAGGTCCATTCATGATTATCACAGGACACCTGCAGGGGGTGGTGTCTGCTTGTACATATAATAATAATACCAGGGACACCTGGATGGCTCAGCGGTTGCGTGTCTGCCTTTGGCTCAGGGTGTGATCCCGGGATTCTGGGACCGAGTCCTGCATTGGGCTCCCCATGGGAAGCCTGCTTCTCCCTCTGCCTATGTCTCTGTCTCTCTGTGTGTATCTCTATCTCTCTCTCATGAATAAATAAAATCTTTAAAATAATAATAATAAATAATAATAATTCCAAAGACAGTGGCTGGTGTTAACTGAGCACTTATAAAATGCCAGGCACTGTGCCTAGTGCTTTACACACATCAATCCATTTACTCTGATGACCACCCAATGAAGTGGGTACTATCATCACCCATTTCACAGCTAGGAAATTGTGAATAGGGAGGTAACTAACACACCCACAGACATATACAATCAGTAGACAGACAGGGACTCAAAACTGGACCCTTGGCCCAAGAACCTGGTGTCCCCACAACACTTTATGGCTGCCACATTTGTATACCTCATCTTCCCACTCAATGGTCATCTCTCTGAACGTGGTCCACAGTGTAGAGTCAGTCACCTGGACCAGGGCAAAGGGTGGAAATCCAACCCAGTGCTCTGCTGCCAAACTGTGCATCCAGGGGCCTGCACCCCAGAACAAGCACCTACTCCTGTTGCCCTTAAAGGCAATGTGTGGGCTGGAGGCTGCCCCAAAGACATGGGTATGGCTCATTTCCATCCACATGAGAGGGCCTGGGATGTGGAGGAAGGGCTCATAAACATCAATTAAGTGAATGTTCTCTGACTTCTATTACAATCATGCAGGGACCAGACACCCACTCCACCGAGTGGCAATCACCAGCATTGATGACAATCAGCAATCTGCTCAATCAAGGCTATTTACCTATTGAGTGCCCTGCAGAATGTAAGGTACAGGGTAGGGCACAAGGATGAAGCAGACACGGCCCCACCCTCCAGGAGCTCCCAGAGCAGCCAGGAAGACTGTTGGCACTTGTCTTCTGGACTCCCCTCTCTCCTGCCTGCCCCCATCCCCCAAAGACCCTTCCTTTGCCATAGCTGACTTGGATTTTGTCTCCATCTCTTTGGGGCAGGGATTCAGCTCCTTAGGAGGCAGTGTGGCCCAGTGCCCAATAACAGGGCTCTGGAGACAAAGTGCCTGTGTTCAAATCCCAGTTCCAACCCCTATGAGAAAAGCACACACACAGCATCTCCAAGACTGCTGCCCTCAGAGGGGCCGTGGCTGGTATCTAGAAACTTGGATTTGGGGAGAGTTCCCACCATGCTCTGATAAGAGTGGCTCACTGCGCCTAAGCTGTCAAGCAAACAACGTGGATTACACACTGAACACATTTCTCCTGGGAGTCCAAAACCATGGTATATGCCAGCCCAAGGGTATCTGTGTGCCCAGGCCCCAATAAAAACCCTGGTGTGGGTCTCTGATGAGCTTTCCTGGTGACAACATGTCACAGTCACACTGTTTTCTGGTGAACACTGCATCCTGTGTGACTCTGCTGGAGGAGGATTCTGGAAGCTGGTGCCCAGTGTCCTCCAGATTTCACCCAGTGCACCTCTGCCCTTTGCTGATTTTACTTTGCATCCTTCTTGGTAATAAATCAGCCGCAAGTATGACTATGTGGAGTCCTGTGCCCTCTTGGTGAATCACTGAGCCTGGGAGTGATCCTGGGAACCCTGGTACACTAGCTGGGTGACCCTGGGCAAATTACTTGACCTATATGTGCCTCGGTTTCCCCATCTATGAAATGAGGGTAATTTTAAAATAGAATCTATCCCCCAGGATTGCCCACACAATTCATCATATGTAAATTGCTCAGAATGTCTTCAGTCCCCAGCAGGTGCTGAAGCGATGCAAAGTGTGGTTATACAGTGAGTAAACACTATATTGCCCAGATGGAGGGGCCATCCAGGAAACCAGACTGACAGCCTCTGGCCACACTTGGGGACCCCACACTGCGTGGTGTGTCTGGGCCAGCAGCCGCCCCCTCCCTTTGGCTCTGAGGACAGCCAGACACCAAGACATCAGAGGCATGAGAAGACACACTGGGGTGTCAGGTGGCTGTCCAGCTCAAGTATTTTCTTACCTTTATCTTTTCTTCTGCTGTTATGGTGAAAAGGGCTTTTAGTTGGGTCTTGTTCTAGAAAAAGAAAAGAGAAGAAAACACTTCCGTCAACAGGTTTTGGAATGTGACATATGGGGTATCATTTGGTATTATTTGCAACCTGCCCTGCCTGGAGCTGCAGCAGGCCCCTCCCTGACTGTGGGGGACTGGGTCCTGTGGGGGTCTTAAAGTCCCTTCAGGGGGAAGAGCAGAGCCTCCTCTAACTGAGGAGAAAGCTCAGGCAGTGTGCGCTCTGGTGAAACGCCAGGGTTGGAGTCAGGCCGGATGGGAGCTGAGGATGGACTCCAAAGTTCAGCAGCCCCCAACACAGCAGCCCCTCGTCCTCTCCAGCATGCTTCTTGCAGGAAAGGTGCAGACAACAGTGAGGGGTCCTGCTCTGCTGAGGCCACCTGCCAATGTGATGTGCCCCACCCCCAAGGCTCCATGGGGTCTGTTCCTCTTGCCTTCGAACCATCTCTGGTTGGCAGCTAGGGGAAAACGGAAGGGTGTCAGGCCAGCTATCTGTCCAAGCCCATGGTATCTCAGGAGATGTGCCATGAGAACACGCTTCCCCCTGGGGACACAGGCACCGCCGAAAGGCAGTTCAGGGTGGTGAGTGGTTCATGCCAGCCTGCCTGGGCTCACACCTGGCTCCATCACTCACAGCAGACGGACTTCAGGCAAGGCACTGACTTTTCTGTGTCCCATTTTTGCCACCTGCAAAATGGGAATCCTATTCAACTCATACGGTTGCTTTGGGAATTAAATTAGCTAATAGAGAGTCTAGGAGTGTGCCTGGCACACGGAGTGACCACCAAAAGTATTCTAGTCATTGGCTAGAGTTGGTGGTGGTGATAATTGGTGTGGATAACCTGGCTTTGAGGCTTGGAGCTTGAAGACCAGGGAGCAAGGCAACCCTGGTGTCATTCCATCATGGCTGTTTGAATTGCCTCTGTTTGGGGAATATCCCAACACCCTTTTTTCGTGAATATCCTGATGCCCTGTGAGTTTCGGGGTCCGGCCCTGGACACCTGAGGCTGCATTCAGAAGCCCACACTCAAGATCACAGTTTTTTATTCTCTTCCCACTTTTGGCCCCTCCACCCTGTGTTTTCTGACACCCAAGGTCTAAGCAGAGAGAAGCTTCAAGTGTGCTATGAAGCTTGACCTCATCTCTTTGCAAAACGTAAATCCTCACCTCTGTGCTTACTACAGAAACTTCAAGGCTTGCGAAACCTGTTTTAGATCACAGCATGAAGTCAGAAAACACAGGCCAAGCAGAGTACGGGGTGACTGTGTAAGCGGGCAGGATGTTTACATAATCCCTTATAAGAGGCTTGACATGATTGCTCTAGGTCCTCCCCCTCTCCACCATGTACCATGTAGGGCCTGTTTCATCTAACTCTCTCTGATGCTGGGGGACGTGTGCGTGTTTGAGAAAGCAGCTTCCAGCTCCAAACACAATGCACCTCTGTCAATACCACCTCCTGCTGGAGAATTCATGAGTGGGAATGACAGCTGGCTCCCCTTACCTGCCGGGGATGCATTCCAGGAAGCCCAGTGGATGCCTGAACTCCCAGATAGTGAACCTTAGATACGCTGTTTTTTCCTATACACGCATCCAATTTAATTGATAAATTGGGCACAGTAAGAACCTGACGACAATAACTAGAAATAGAACAATTACTACAATGCACCATGGTAAGAGCTATGTGAACGTGGGCTCTCTCTCTCTCAAAATGCCTTTTGTCCTGTACCCACTCGCCCTTCTGTTTGTGATGACGTGAAACTGCCTGCTCTCAGCATCGCCGCTATTACCCTCACTCAATTCTAACAAGTGAACAGGAGAACGGAGCCAGGGGAGAAGCTTCCTGCTCCTCTCGTTGTTGGGGAGGGGACTCTGAACCCCTCTCTGGGGTTCAGCACCACTTGTGAAGCACAGCTGAGCAATGGTTCTCAGGCGCAGCTGTGTCAGAGGTCACCCCCTCTCCACTGGAGGATTCTATCCTGTTGGGCACCTGCCTGTTTAATAAATAACTGTTACTGTTTTTTCCTTTGTCTTAGAAAACATCTTGGGAATGACTGACCAGCAGAGCAAACCACTGCTCTCACGTGCAGCTGATAAAAGTCTCACTGAGCCCTAAATACACTTGACCTTCTATGGATGATCATGGATGGTCTATGGATGGTCATGGACAAAAGCCTTGCAGTCACCCGAGGGTCAGGCAATTCCAACCAGGTGAAGTAACTTGAGAACAAGGTACATGAGCTCCTTGTCAACTTCCAGCACATATTCCCTCAGCAAACACTGGTCTCCCAGGACTCTTCTCTATGGCAGGATCTACATCGTGGCGATACTGTTGGTCGACCAGGGCCAGCAGGCAGAGGCCCAGCACACAGACCAGTGAAGCCCAGAAGTCTGGAATCTTTAGGAGGGCAGGTGCGCACTTCACTCTCCACCTGCAGAATGGCCCAGAGAGCCCCAGACAGTTTGGAGGGAGTAGAAAATTACAGGCTACTGTAGACCGACACATCTCACTTGTCCCCACATAAGAAAGGAGACACTGGTATGATCATTGCCTTTTTGAAGACAAGGAAACTGAGCTTCAGAGAAGTTAAGAAATAAAACTTGCCCAAGATTCATTAGTTTACTATTCATTCATTTATTTAACATTTACTGCACATTTACTGTGCATGGCTCTATTTTTGGCACAGAGAACACAGGTGTCAATAGGAAAGACAAGGTCCCTGGTCTCATAGAGTGAGTAGGGGTGGGGGTTCCCTAAGGAAATAAAGTCAGTGTGATGGACAGACAAGGCACCAAGCAAGGGAACAGATGGGTGGCCCTGGAGTGAGTGAGGAGCCCCTCCATTCCACCTTCCCATCATTCCCCTCCCCCTCCCATCCTTCCCCTACCTCCCCGTCCTCCCCCTCCATCCCTCCCTCCCATCCTCCCCTACATCCTTCCATCTCATCCTCCCCTCCATTCCCTTCCTCCCATCCTCCCCCTCCATCCCTCTCCCACATCCTCCTCCTCCTCCATCCCCTCCATCCCCCCTCCATCCCCTCCCACTCCACTCCTCCATCCTCCTCCTCCATCCCCTCCATCCCCCCTCCATCCCCTCCCACTCCACTCCTCCATCCTCACCCCCACCCCCCTTCCCCAGGTGCTTCCAGGGGCTTGAGGTCCTAAAGCTCTGGCAGGAGGAGGTGGAGACTTTCAGTTTTGTTGAGGTTCTGAATTTCCACCGCTGGTTTCTGTCACCTTCTTCAATTCTGATTTTAACTTACTTGGTTTCCTGTACTCCGAAATTGGGGCGGTATTTCTTCTGGGCGATTTTATCTCTATTTTTGTATCTTTCTTTGTCCTCTGTTCCTGACTTTGTACCTAATTATTTTCTGAGACATTTGTCTCTTTTGACAGTTTGATTTAATAGTTTCCTTGTAGCTGGTCTTTACCTTTTTGGAATCTTCCTTTTTATCTCATTTTGTCTCAGATTTTTTTTTTCTTATTGCAGCAGCAAAGCTACACACAGGTCCTTGAGCCTCGCGTGAAAGGGGCCACAGCTGTGTGGGCCAATTCGGATTCTGTCCCGTGACCTGGGCTGTCACACTCAGAGCCTCACCCTCCCCATCTAGTCAAAGGTCCTTTCTCCAGAGGCTGAAGTCAGAACCGAATGACCAAAGTAACTAGAGCATGAGCTCCTTAATGGCAAGGACGCCATCTCCTACTCCTGCATCTCCAGGATGCGCATGGTACCCAGCACGGCACCCAGCACAGCACCCAGCATGGCATACAACCAACCATGTTCGCTGCCTACACAGATTAAAAGGCGAAGGAACCATGAACATACTAACAGTAATGGTGTCACAGGCTGAATCGTGTCCCCTCAGAATCCATATGCTGAAGCCCTGGCCACCTAAGCACTTCACGTGTATTTGGAGGTGGGGACTCTGTTGTTGTTATTTATTAATGTTTTTAATAAGTTTTTAAATTTTTATTTAAATTCAATTAATGAACATATAACATATTATTGGTTTCAGAGATAAAGGTCAGTGATTCATCTGTTGCATACAACACTCAGTGCTCATCCTATCACTCAGCTACCCCACCCACCACCCCTCCCCTCCAGGGACCCTCTGTTTATTTCCTACAGTGAAGAGTCCCTCATGATTTGTCTCCCTAATTTCATCTTGTTTGATTTTTTTTCTCTCTTCCCTTATGACTTTACAGAGGAGAGTAACCTGAAAGAAGGTCATTATGGCGGCCCTGATCCCATCTGACTGGTGTCCTTGGAATAAGAGGGCATTAGGACACACTGAGGGACACCTGCGTGAGGACATGGGGAGGAGAGGCTGTCTATGCATTGTGGAGGGAGGCCTCGGGAGAAACCGACCCTGTTCACACCTTAATCTCAGAATTCCAGCCTCCGGGATCATGAAAAAACTGACTTCTTTTGCTGTTAAAGCCATCTAGCTTGTGGAACTTTGTTAAGGCAGCTCATTGCAAACTCGTACAAATAGGAACTACTGGTTGAATGCTTACTATACCAAGACACAGTGAAAATAACTTAAATCTACTGATTGCTTATCTTTATAATAACCCTATGTCAGACCCACAGAAGTTAAGTAATTACTAGAGGTCCCAATGATATGCTAAGGGAGCCAGGTTCACAGCAGAGCGTGTGAGATTCCAGGGACTACACACTCATCTGGAATTCAGTATCACGGAGGGAGACAAGGATGAAGGAAGGAAACAGGGAAGGAAGGGAGGAAGGAGGGAGGGAGGGAGGGAGGGAGGGAGGGAGGAAGGAAGGAAGGAAGGAAGGAAGGAAGGAAGGAAGGAAGGAAGGAGGGAGAGAGGGAAAGAAGGAAGAAGGAAGGAGAAAAGGAAGGGAAGAGGGAAAGAAGGAAGGAAGGAAGGAAGGAAGGAAGGAAGGAAGGAAGGAAGAAGCAGGGAAGGAAGGAGGGAAGGAAGGAGGGAAGGAAGGAAGGAGGGGAGGAGGGAAGGAAGGGAGAGGGGAGGAAGGAAGGAAAGAAGGAAGGAAGGAAGGAAGGAAAGAAGGAAGGAAGGAAGGAAGGAAGGAAGGAAGGAAGGAAGGAAGGAAGGAAGGAAGGAAGAAGGAAGCAGGGAAGGAAGGAAGGAGGGGAGGAGAGAGGGAAGGAAGGAGGGAAAGAGGGAAGAAGGAAGAAGGAAGGAAGGGAGAGGGGAGGAAGGAAGGAAGGGAGAGGGGAGGAAGGAGGGAAAGAGGGAAGGACGGAAGGGAGGAGGGGGAGGAAGGAAGGAGGAAGGAAGCAGGGGAGGAAGGAAGAAGGAAGGAGAGAGGGAAGGAAGGAGGGAAAGAGGGAAGAAGGAAGGAAGGAAGAAGGAAGCAGGGAAGGAAGGAAGGAGGGGAGGAGGGAAGGAAGGGAGAGGGGAGGAAGGAAGGAAGGAAGGAAGGAAGGAAGGAAGGAAGGAAGGAAGGAAGGAAGGAAGGAAGAAGGAAGGGAGAGGGGAGGAAGGAAGGAGAGAGGGAAGGAAGGAGGGAAAGAGGGAAGGATAGAAGGGAGGAGGGGGAGGAAGGAAGGAACGAGGAAGGAAGCAGGGGAGGAAGGAAGGAGGAAGGAGGGAAAGAGGGAAGAAGGAAGAAGGAAGGAGGGGAGGAAGGGAGGAGGGGGAGGAAGGAAGGAAGGAGGAAGGAAGCAGGGAAGGAAGGGAGGAAGGAGGAAGGAGAGAGGGAAGGAAGAAGGGAAGGAGAAAAAGAAGGAAGGAAGGAAGGAAGGAAGGAAGGAAGGAAGGAAGGAAGGAAGGAAGGAAGGAAGGAAGGAAGGGAGGGAGGGAGGGAGGGGCTCCCAGACACCGTGCTCTAAGTGTCAAAGCTTCTAAAACAACAGTGAGTATTGTGGCCATTGCTGCTATAAACATCGGGGTGCAGGTGTCCCGGCGTTTCATTGCATTTGTATCTTTGGGGTAAATCCCCAACAGTGCAATTGCTGGGTCGTAGGGCAGGTATATTTTTAACTGTTTGAGGAACCTCCACACAGTTTTCCAGAGTGGCTGCGTGGTTTATGTATACAATGGAATATTACTCAGCTATTAGAAATGACAAATACCCACCATTTGCTTCAACGTGGATGGAACTGGAGGGTATTATGCTGAGTGAAGTAAGCCAGTCGGAGAAGGACAAACATTATATGTTCTCATTCATTTGGGGAATATAAATAATACTGAAAGGGAATATAAGGGAAGGGAGAAGAAATGTGTGGGAAATATCAGAAAGGGAGACAGAACGTAAAGACTGCTAACTCTGGGAAACAACTAGGGGTGGTAGAAGGGGAGGAGGGCGGGGGGTGGGAGTGAATGGGTGACGGGCACTGGGGGTTATTCTGTATGTTAGTAAATTGAACACCAATAAAAATAAATTAAAAAAATAAATAAATAAAACAACAGTGAGGACACAGAAAGCAAAGGGAGGAGGACATACCTGTGCGGAGCTCTGAAAGGTGAGCTGGGCAGGAAGCAGGAGGACCTCTCCGCTGCCCACTTCCCCGGCCTTGATGGAGGCTGTGTAGCTGACCGAGAAGGAGTCTCCCACTGCTCAGAGAGAAAGCAGGCGTGAGTGGAGAGGGGCCCATGGGTCCGCCGTGCCCCAGAGGAGCCCCACGTCAATGGAGGCCGCCAACACAACTACTCTCACAGCCACAGCCGCCGTGGACAGCAGGGGCGCCGCTCGGGGCTCAGGGGCCAGCAGTGGGGACGGTGCGTGCCCGCTCACAGGGCCCCTCTTTTTCACCTGAAGAGGCTGTCAGCAGGTGCAAGGAGCTGGGTGACCCCCTTCTGCCCCTGTGCTGTCTCACCTGGGGACCCCCTGCCCCATCCAGCACTGCCCAGGACTGGGTAGTTCAGTCTTCCTAACCTGGGGAACATTTAACTCCCACATTTGGGAAATCCAGTATCAAGGCAGGAATCTATTTATTCTCCCAAATTCCTGTTCACACAACTAAAGAAAAGTGTCTTCATGGGACTTTTGGGCCTCGGTGGGCAGATGGACACCAAGTACTACTCTGACCCCTCCGGGCAGCGGGTTCTGTGAGCACAGCAAGGGGCTCCAGGAGGCGGGATGTGGCACTGTGGGTTCACTGTGGGGCTCCCTCCAGCTCCGTGGTCTCTATCTAGCTGGCCCTCGATTGCTTCACTACAAAATGTAACTGTTTGTATTTAAGGGGAAGCTTCCCTGGGACACAGGATTTGCAGCTCTAAGCGATCCGAAAACCCCGGCTCTCCAGAGAAGGCAGCTCTGCTCCCAGACACAGGTTGCACTCAGGGCCCAAGGTGAACAAAGAGCTGGGAAAGAGAGGAACCCCAGGCGAGGGTGGCCGGGGACGGAGGGGTCACCACTATAGGTTTCTTGTTTTGCAAGAGGCAGCGTGCTCTCAGCCCCGCCTCCTGGAGGGACCCTCCCATCTGATGTTGGAGACATCCTGCCCACCTCCTGCTGACCTGACCTTCCCAGGTGGGCTCCAGGCACCCAGCTGAGCCGGAAGCCACTTCATAAACTCCCACCCAAAGGCACATCTCTGTCCCGGTTCTGACAGACGCCTCCAAACCTCAGCCACGGCGCAGTGGAAGCGCAGAGTGCTGGGCCTAGGGACACGGCTGTGCCCTGCCAGAGCTGACATCGGCTTCTTATCTGGACGGGGTGGTGATGGGGCTGAGGCTATGATACTTTTGGTCTTTTTTTAACAGCTTTGAGATAAAATTTATGTATCACCCAGTTCATCTGTTTTAAGTGTGCAATTCAAGGAATTTCGTGTATTCAAAGTTGTGCAACCATCACCACAATCTGATTTCAGAACATCCCCGTCACCCTAACAGGAAACCTCATGCCCAAAGGCAGTCACTTTCCACAGCCACCCTAAGGCCTAGGCAACCACTAATCTGGTTTGGGGGTAAGGGAGATAATGATTTGTCTTTCAGGACATCTCCTAGAAATGGAACCGTATAATACATGTTGTTCGTGTTCAAGTTATTTCACCGAGCAGATTTTTTTTAAGGTTCATCTATGTCGTACATGAATCAGTACTTCTTTCCTTCTTACTGTGAGTCCTAGTCCATTGTGGGGACAGACACAGGATGCTCTCCTGTGTCCCCTTAACTCTGCAATGTGGTTTATGTATACAATGGAATATTACTCAGCCATTAGAAATGACAAATACCCACCATTTGCTTCAACGTGGATGGAACTGGAGGGTATTATGCTGAGTGAAATGAGTCAATCGGAGAAGGACAAACATTCTATGTTCTCATTCATTTGGGGAATATAAATAATAGTGAAAGGGAATAGAAGGGAAGGGAGAAGAAATAGGTAGGAAATACCAGATAGGGAGACAGAACATAAAGACTCCTAACTCTGGGAAATGAACTAGGGGTGGTGGAAGGGGAGGAGGGCGGGGGGTGGGGGTGACTGGGTGATGGGCACTGACTTGACAGGATGAGCACTGGGTGTTATTCTGTATGTTGGCAAATTGAACACCAATAAAAAATAAATTTATTACTAAAAAAAAAAAAAAAAAAAAAAGAAGAAGTAAGACACAGGGATGTCTGGGTGGCTCAGTGGTTGAGCGTCTGCCTTCAGCCCAGGGCATGATCCTGGAGTCCCAGGATTGAGTCCCACATCGGGCTCCCTGTGTGGGGTCTGCTTCTCCCTCTGCCTGTGACTCTGCCTCTCTCTCTGTGTCTCTCACAAATAAATAAAATCTTAAAAAAAAAAAAAAAAAGAAGTAAGGCACATGAGAAACCTGGTGTTCAATTTATTCAGCTCCCAAGACAAAGGAGCTACACCACTCTGCTGCTGCAGGAACCACAACCCCTTCCAGACAGCTACAAACCTCTGGGCAGTGGTGGGGGGTGGTGTATGTGTGTGTGGGGGGGGGGGGTGGATAGGATAAAATATTGGGAAGAGAGAGTATGGGGAATTTTAATTTAATTAGAAAATGTTGGACTTCAAACTTACAAGAGCAAATATTTTGATCTCAGATTTTAATTCCTTATAGCCTCAAATATATTTGGGTTTCAATTTGTAGGGGATTCATTCCTAAGACCTTTCACTTTTCCCTGAGAATCTGCAAAAGGGAGGTGTTAGCAGGTCACTGCTGGAGGATCTTCCTGCAGATGAAGTCAGGGTTGTCCCCTGAGGTCACTGCAAAACTCTTGACATAGGGCGCTCCTTCCTCACCCAGCAGGGCACCCCACCCACTGGGAGGTCTGGGTGGGCACTGCAGGTCAGCCGATCTGACCCCGGGAGTGGGCTGCTGGCTGAGAGTGCCCGCCTGCAGTGGCCAGTGGGTGACAACGCCCACCCTGCTCTGCTGGCCAGTGAGCAGGGCCGCCCGACTGCCCTAAGCCTGTGCTCCAGCTCTGCCTACACCTGCCACAGGGCTCAGGGTTAGCCCCTCATAGGCTATCAGGTGCTTCATTGCTCAATGTGCTGAGACCTCAAACAAACAAACAAAACGTAAAGGCAGAGGAAAAATGAGTGCTGAGCCTATGGAACCACCTGGATTTTTATTTTAAAAATCCTCAACACCTTCATTTTATTTTTACGCAATGGTAAATTGTGAGACTCACAAAGACAGCGTGACCGAAATGACTGACATGATACCACAGTGAAGGTCCCTCACCCTGGCACAGTGGCTTATTGCCCGCACAGTGTGCCGCCGTGTGCCAGCCCTATGGACCCTACAGGGTGCCCCGAGGCAGACAGAGGAGACTTCATGGCCTGCGATGCCCAGAGCAGGAGGCTGAGGATGAGGGGGTGCCTTGCACCCGCTCCCCCGGGGAATGAACAGGATGCCACTTCCGCTGGGGCCATCACCTGTGCTCCACATGACACCCCCCCAAACACACACACACACATGCAGAATAAAAACAATCACCACAAAATCGCTACTGGCACGGGGAATGCTTCTGTAGGTCAGGCTTTCTGTGCATTAACCCCCTCCTCCTTACAGCCGTATCCTGAAGCAGGCATTGTCACTGTCCCAAGTCACGGAGAGGAGGCTGGTGTTGGGGACATGTGGCAGGCAAAAGTCAGGGTTGGTGGGGTTCAGAATGCAGTGTGGACAGGCACGCGGCCCCAAGCTGGGCAAAGCACAGGAGGGCAGGTAAGTGAGGTGCAGGGGAGGGGAGGGGGGCCTCCCAAGCAGACACAGGGGCACAGGGGATGCCGAGCTAACAGGCGGGGGAAAGTGACGAGTGTGGTCTGTCCGGCAGGAGCACAGATGCTGGAAGCCGCTGGGGAACTGAGAGGAGAGAGGCAGGCCTGCTGGACCAGGGGCTGGGAGGGTCAGGGGAGGGACCCAGGCAGAGCCAGGGCACATCACCTCACTTGGTCTTTGCTCCGACTCTGCTCATGGCCCCATGTCCTGTTCTCTCAACACTAGCTTAAGGACTAGTGGGATTTATTTTTATATCTTAGAGGGAAGGCACGAAGGATCACTTGGTTGGGACACATCCTAACAGTTTTTATGACACTGCTGAAACCACGGCCAGCAAAGAGGTGGCTGCTTGTGGGCCAACTCTGCTGGCAGCTTCTGTCAATAGTCAAGGTCAAGAAGGGCTCTGAGGCCCTGTCTAGGCTCAGTGGGAGCGTGTGGCATGATTGGTGAGCAATATGGGCCATCACAGGGAAGCGGAGAGGTGAGTCCTGAGCACGTGACAGGCACTACAGCGTAATGGGTACAGGGTGCACAGTCTTTTCCTCTGTAAATGAGACAGGTACCCAGAGTCAAAGATATTTCACCCTCCCAAGAAAATGGACAGTCCCGAAGTCATGGTAACAACCAATCCCAGAATTCACTTAAATCTGCTTAATAAACCAATGATAACTTTCCTCAGGAAACACACCTCTAAAGCCATACAGTGACGGTGCTCTGAAAGCCAGCCCATCAGCGGGGAGGTACTCCCGTGGACACACTAGAACGTGCAGGAAGGTCTCGTGCACATGCTTCCAGGGCTGGTGTCAAACCACTCCCACCTGGACCCAGCACACCCCAACAGAAGCTGTGCATTTCCCTGAGGGATAACTCTCATCATCTGGCAAGGGATAGACTTGAACTCTATCTTTGGTTACGTCTGAAATGTTTCATAATAAAAATTAATATATAATAAAAATACCTACTTCTTAAAAACTCTTCCCCTAAATCCCACCTCTCTCTCTAACCTAAATTATAAATCCAGCTTTTTGGGTGCCGGTATTGAGTGGTGTCTCCTCTTTCAATACCTGATCATAAAGTCCTTTGTGAGCGAACACACGTCACGTGTTTAAGAACACATCTGCTGTGCATCACATGCTCTGTCAGTATCTATGTTCGTTTTCCCTCCTTGACTTGATACACTGCTATCACTGCTATTACCTTGCAGAAACTTCTTTCTGAAAGCCTGGAATCCTGCCGAGGTCTTGTTTCCGGTCGACCCCTTAATGGAGAGGCCAGTGATGTTGTCGAGCAGGAGCAGGTCTGAGAGGTTGGTGGCCGCAGGGGTTCTGGTGTTGTCCACGAGCAGTCTCACCTGAGCTGTCTGCAATTCGCTCTGCCCGGACACCTAGGACAGGAGATGACAGGAGGGCTGTCATTTGCTGCTAAGTCCAACCTCCTAACGTGACCCCCAGCTCAGCTTCAGGCAGAAGGAGTGCCTGAGAATTTATCCGATGGGATTTCAAAGGCCCCAGGACTATTTTGGCTCATTCTCACTAAGCTGTTGCTTGGTGACAGTTTCAAAGTAACTGGGACCCTGAAATGCAGTGAGATTAATCCTACAGAGAAACAGAAGAAAAAATATTGAAGCACAGAACCACAGTCAGGCTGGGGAGACTGTGGCGATTGGTGTCACCAAGAAATGCAGACAAAGGCTCCTTGTGCTGTCATTTTGTAGGTTGAGCCCGGCCCCAGTGCCCTGCCCAGGGCATCTGCCTGCCATGTGACCTAGAGGATTGAGCAAGTCAGTGTCCAACCTCCAGGCCAGCCTCCCTCAGGTGGGCTCTGCTTGGTCGTGGGTTTGAACGGCTTGGCTGCTGCAAGTGGTCTGGTGGCCCAAGCAGCTCAGCTCTCCGCCTGGCCTCTGCAACCGTGCCCTGTTCCCACTCTCTGATAAGCTTTTCCCACTACCCCTGCCCCACCTTCATCCAGCCCTGCCAGAAGGGATGCAGGAGCTGGGGAAAGAGGGAAAAAATGTCTATATATGCCGGTACACATGCACACACACTCACACATATGGCAGAAACATCCCTAGGAGGACGTAGGAGAAACTGGTAGCACCAGTTTCCGGCACTGTATCTAGGGAGGGGAACAGGACGGCTGAAGGCCTGAGATAAATCGAGGGCTGTACAGCAGAGGGTTAACTCTGCAGGTGTGCACTGCCCAGACCCTGCACACCTCAAAGAAAGGACTGACCCTTAGCCAACTCCTGGGAGGTAAAGCCCTTGGACTATCTTGTGTGAGAAGAGCACCTTATACACCTGTGGCCTTGGGCCCCAACAGGCCATCTGTGCTAACAGGATGCTTAGAGGTGGGGGCCGTGAGCCAAGCTGTGTCAAGGTGACCTCTGGAGAGGCTGGAGACCAGTTACTGAGGCCAGCTGCATGGACACAGCATGCCTCCATGATGGGCTGCACCAAAACCCCCAGACATCAAGGTTTGAGTACACGTCCCTGGTGGACAATACTTGGTATGTGAAGTTACACGTCAGTGCTCCAGAAAATGAAACACCAGCCTCACTACTCTGCCAGGGCAGGACAAGGGGAAGCTTGCGCCTGGTCTCACAACTCCATCCTAGGTGCCTTTTACTTCGCTGACCTTAATATGCACCCTCTGCTGTAATAAACCGTAACTGTGAGACCACCAGCTTTCCTGAGTCGTGTGAGTCCTGCCAGCGAATCATGGAACCCGAGGGCAGTCTCCAGGACCCCCAACACAATGATAATGTGAAATGCCATCTCACAGGATGAGTAAGGATCAGAGGCTTTAAAGACGAGAATAAAATTTTTAAACTGTGAAGCACCGTATCAATCATGAAAGAAAATGCATCATTCTTTCTTTCCTGTTCAAAATGATCACAGTGTATTTTCACAAATGGGAGTTTAATTGCTACCGAAACTCTTGGCCCTGGTGCCATGATATGAAACAGAAAATCCCTTGTACATCACTTTATCCCTTATATGTCTGGACATGGGTGGATAACTCCATGACTTGCCAGTCCTAAATATATAACTCTACCAAGACATGATTTGGTCAAAATCCAACTATTTTCTCTCCAACTATAAGCTGCCTATGAATACCTACCACTGCACATTTCTGAAAAATCACTCCATCCTCAGCAGTTCCTTGCACATCTCTTGAGATGTCGCCATACTACAAAAAATACAGAAATGATTAAATGATTAGAAATGAAATGCGCGCTACCCATGTTTCATAAAAGCATTCGATCTAAAAAAAAGTAAAAGATACATAAATACACACGAACTTTTAAAGGAAGGATAGAGATTTACTTCTTCTAGTTTAATAACTGCCTTAAGTAATCTTGAATGTTTTAAGAGACTACTAAAAGGATTAGAACATAAAGCCCATGAGGAACAAAGGATGTGGGCATGTGGTCATACCGGAGGTCTCTCCTAGTCTGGGGGATGCATGAGGACCCAGCATACTGGAGATGATGCTTTGACAAAAGGAATGTGAGCAAGGAAAATCCCACAGCAATGGCTCATGTGCCCTGCGTGGCCCTGGGGCACCGGCTGACGGGGTCCACTTGCCACACAGAGCAGTGGCCAAGCCAGCTTGGATCACGGTGCACTGGAGCCGCTGATACACCATCCCCGCAGGAGATCCCCCCAGGTCTGGCCTCCTCCATCTCTGCTGTGCTCCCCTGTAACATCCCAGAGGAAAGCCAGGGCCCACTCACCGGATGCCAGCCCCCACTGCCCCTCATAATCACAACCCATATCTGCTGGTCTCTCTCTTGCCACCTCCCGCCCTCGTCCCCCACCCCCCGGCCCCAGGGCATGGTCCTCATGCTACGGACATATCCTTTAAACTGAATCGGACTCTGACCCCTCACACCAGGGAAGCTGTCCTCGGCCACACCTCCCGCCCTCTGCCCTGCCCACCTAGTTCCCTCAGTGGGAAGTTATGTGCCAACAAAGGCAGCCCTTAGTGATACAATCATCATAACAGTGGCTGTTACTTCCCAAATCCAGCCATATGTCCATCCCTTTACATACGTGGGTTCTATTGCTCCCATTTTACAGATAAGGAAACTTAAGGCTCAGGAAGGTTAACTCACTTGCCCAAAGTCACACGGGCAGGAAGCTAGGACTCTACTCTGGCTGTGTGACTCCATGTACTATGATTCTTCCACACATCCCCTCTCCAGAGCATGATCCTCTTATTGCACAGAAATAAGGCAGCAGAGAAGGGAAGCCATGTTCCTAGGACAGTGTAGACAATGTGCATGCAGCATCACACCAGCATTAGCCTGGTGCCCAGGCCCTGGACCCCAGTGTGCTCTCCAGCCACCACCTCCCCAATGCCTTTGACATGCCAGCACCCTGAGTCCAAGAGCCCTTGTGCAGGCACCTGGCTTTCTGTTCTTCTGAGCATTACTAAACACAGCTTTTGAGCAAATACACACAGGACGGGTGACAGAGCATCAAGTGTGATAGGAAAGGCCACAAGTCACCTGTCCTTGCCACAGGGGACTGCAAAGACCAAGAGTGATCATGGGGCGGGGGGGTGGAGGGCGGAGGGGGAGAGCTGCATGGTGGGTCCCAAAAAGGAGAGGTCCCCATCCTGACCCCTGGACCCAGCAAATGTGATCTTACTTGGAAAAGGGGTCTCTGAAGACATACCTAAGCTAAGGATCTCAAGATGAGGTCATTCTAGATTTCAGTCACCCCTGGATCCAATGACACATGTCCTTATGAGTGACGGAAAAGGAAAAGACAAACACACAAGAAGCCCATGTGAAGATAGAAAGAGCGTGATTGTAAACTTTATGTGCAGGTTTGGCTGAGACACCCAGATATTTAACCAAACACACCTGGATGCTAATGTGAGGGCATCTGTTGGATGAGATTAGCACTGAGATCCAAGGACTGTGAGTGAAGCAGATGAGCCTGCATGATGTGGGTGGGCCTCCCCCAATCAGCTGAGGCCTTAACCAAAAAAGACTGACCTCCTGAGATGAAGAGGAATTCTGTAGCATCAGCTCATCCCAGGGTTTCCAGCTGGTCCTGCAGATTTTGAACTTGCCAGCCCCACAACCACATGAGCCAATTCCCTAAAATAAATCTTTCCCTCCCTCTCTGTCTACACACACATAACTCTGATTGGGTCTGTTTCTCTGGAGAGTCCCAATGCAGAGATTGAAATGATGTGACCATAAGCTAAGGAAGTTACCAGAAGGTAGAAGACACAAGAAAAAATCCTCCCCTTTGGAGAGTCTTTGGAGGGTGCATGGCTCTGCCAACACCCTAATTTTGGACTCCTAGCCTCCAGACCTGTGATAAAATGGATCTCACTCTTTTAAGCCACCAAGTTGGTGGTTCCTTGTTATAGCAGCTCTAAGAAACTAATGCAACCACTCAGCAGGCAGTCAAGCAGGGGCTCGTGGCCACGGCAGCCTGCTGGCCGCGCTCAGTGGCTCTCACACCATCTTAGGTCACGAAATTGTAAGTGAAAGCCAGCTCTACATGATGCCAACACGTAAAACAGAACGGAACGCAAGAGCAGGACGTCGAGCCACAGCAAAGGGCAGGGGCTTGGCATCCTGGCTCTGCCGCCTCACCTGCAGGACTCTCAACACATTTGGCCATCTCTCTAACCTGGTCCCTGTCTGCAAAATGGAAATAAAAATCATACCTGTTGCGGGAATCTGTACTGAGGCCTCCTGAGATCATGCAAATCAAGTGTTAAGCCCAGCACCTGGCTCAGAGGAAATACTTGGTCAGCGCTCCCCGTTGCTGTCAGCCACAGCATGTTTATGACCGCTGGCAGCACATGGGGCCAGGTGGACCAGAACCCAGAGCCCTGGGACGCCTGGGTGGCTCAGTGGTTGAGCATCTGCCTTTGGCTCAGGTCGTGATCCCAAGGTCCTGGGATGGTACCTCACTTCGGGCTCCCTGCAGGGAGCCTGCTTCTCCCTCTGTCTGTCTGTCTCTGTGTGTGTGTGTGTGTGTGTGTGTGTCTCTCATGAATAAATAAATTAAAATCTTTAAAAATAATAATAAAAAGAACCCAGAGCCCTGCTTCAGAACCAACAGCCCACTGCTCAGGTTCACACCTCCTGTCCATCTTAAATACTAGATGTCATACAGAAGAGAAAGCTCTTTAGAATAATAGCTGTACTTTGCACAAGAGAAGGAACAGGCTCTTCTGAATCAAAGCCTGTGGCATGGTATACACAGTTGGCCCCACACCGGTTTCTTTCCAACTTCTGAGAATTCTGTTAAAGTACCAAACGTGTCACTTACCAGGTGGTGTGTTATAGGAGACTCTCTTTTAAACAAAGTCTTCTTGGGCCACGAGGGAGTAAAAGCAACCATGGATTGAGTCTCTGGCCCACTGGACGCTGCAGAAGTTGGGAGTGGGCTAAAGACTCCACTTTTCCTGCTGAATTTCCTTCCAAGGGGTGCTCCCCCTACAAAACAGCAAAAACATGTTGCAGGAAGGCAGTAAGACATCAGGGTGAACGCGGGAGGCAGGTTGCATGTACGCAGAAGGCCCCCACGAGGTGTTTGCTGAAAATAACGAAGTGAAGGAATAAATGAACAAAGGACCTATCATCTCTTTGCCAGAAAGATGTGACATGCTCATGTGGTGGGAGGCTAGGGAGCCTTAAGGAGAGGGCTTCTCAAAGTGTGCGCTGCTCTTTGTGGGTGTGGGCTAAAAGGCACTTTACTGGACCCCCTCTCCGATACACTAAATCAGACCACCTGGGTGATTCCTACACACAGGGCATCAGATGGTGCTGGGTTCAAATCCTGACTCTGCCACTAGGTGGGTCCTTGGGCAAGTCATCTAATCTCCCTGTGCCTCAGTTTCCCTAACCCAACAGGACAGAAAAATAGGTCTCCCTCCACTGGGTCCTTCTGACGAACTGTCTCAAGCAGAATGGGCCCTGGGTGAGTGTCCTGATGGCTCCTATGAGGAGGATGGGTCCACTGCCAGACACAGTGCCTGTAGAGCCACCCAATGGGAACGGCTCCCTCTAGAATTTGCTCTATGTCAATATATGTCAAAAAATCATGAGCACCGTGGGTTAACACAGAAACAGTACTGGCAGGGCTGTCAGGAGTGGGTGCTGACGGTCTATGTAGCCCCAGACATTCTGAGCCTCAGGTTCCCTCACTCGGGAATGTGGCTAAAATATCCCTGAGACAGGGCTGCCGCAGGAGTAAAGATGTCAGGCCACACATGAACATGCTGAGGAGTTCTCAGTGCTCGCAGCCAGAAATTCAAATGTTTCAAATGACTTGGACTGTACAGTTGTATGTTTTTAAACATTTACCTTCTATCCAGATGCACACCGTAATTTAATTAAGAATGATTTTATTGGCGACAGGGCATGATTCCGGGGTCCTGGGATCGAGTCCTGCATCGGGCTCCCCACAGGGAGCCTGCTTTTCCCTCTGCCTATGTCTCTGCCTATCTCTATGTGTCTCTCATGAATAAATAAATAAAATCATTTTTGTTTTTAAGCACAAGTGTTCCCTCAGTTGTTAATTTTATATATACATATATTTTTTTATTGGAATTCAATTTGCCAACATATAGCATAACACCCAGTGCTCATCCCATCAAGTGCCCTCTTCAGTGCCCATCACCCAGTCACCCCCACCCCCCGCCCTCCTCCCCTTCCACCACCCCTTGTTCGTTTCCCAGAGTTAGGAGTCTCTCATGTTCTGTCTCCCTCTCTGATATTTCCCACTCATTTTCTCTCCTTTCCCCTTTATTCCCTTTCATTATTTTTTATATTCCCCAAATGAATGAGACCATATAATGTTTGTCCTTCTCCGATTGACTTATAAATAAATAAATAAATAAAATCTTAAAAAAAAAAAAAAGAACGACTTCATTGTTCAGTCTTTGTTATGGTGTATTGATACCATAACATACCAGAAATGCTTTTGAAAACTCATAATTTTAAAATCAAGGTTGGAAGAAACAAAAACTTGGGGGAAAAAAAAAGAAAAAAAGATGAGAACTGGATAAAATTAGTATCCTGTCTTTGGATTAGTGTCTGTGGTTGAGCCAGGTCATGACGTCGGACCGGGAATAAAGGTGAGCACACGGGGACTCTCCATGGAAGCAAGTGGGCGCCTTCCCAGGCCGGCTGCTAACTCAGGAACATATTGAGTAAATTACACGGGTGCCAAGGAGACGGGACGCCCATCTCTGGACCCTTGCCTGGCCCCTCAGCCTATGTGACACATGCTTTCTCAGCAGACTTGCTAGACATAAAACCATAAGGCCACACCAGGTTTTATCTCTGGTGACCTGTTTATGGCCCCCGGTCCTCAAAAGGCCTGGCCACGGGCTCTAAGGAAGACTCAAATGAGGGCAGGTGTTGACAGTACAGAAGAAATTCATGCTACGAAGTGACTATAACCACGCAGCATATCATCGGTCCATTCCTGCCATCAGCACAAGGGCCCATGTGTACCATCTGTGCAGTTCTTTGGCTATACCCTCACTCTCCTGCCTCTGGTTGCCATGTGCCTGGAAGCCTCTCCTTCCATCCCCTTTGCCCTGCTAAACTCAGTTCTCAGGACTCTGTGAGGAGTACCTCCTCCAGGAGGCCCTCCTTGAAGTCCCTCCTAGTGGCCCTAATGCCTGTCCCCTGCTCTTAATGCAGTCACAGAGTAGCACATTGGGCTCCCTTTCACCAACAAGTTTGGCTACTGAATGAATAAAAGGTCTCTATGAATGCAGTAAGATCACCTCAACCTATTTTACTCAAAAGAAAATACTGGATTTTGTAAAATATAAAGTGTGCAGAGAGTAACAAAAGACAAAGGAAACACTTTTTAATTCTCCAAGTAAGTGAGATCTGTCTATCCCTGGTATAAATCAGGATCTTTGAGGAAGGTGTATTCACAGTCTGTGCCAAGTGGACTCTGGGTGGAAAGATGGTTTTGCAGCGCCTCCTCTACTCAGTAAGCATCCTGCTCCACCTCTGCAGACAAGCGGGCCAGCCTGGACCCCAGCCCATCCCGGTCCCCAAGAGGCAGAATGAGGCACAGAACCCAGAATACTCCTTCCCCCAGCCCCAGTGACAGGCTTGGGGACAGGGAGAGGCCTCAGGCCGAGCCCACCGGTCTTCCCTAGAACTCCTGCCAAGCTACTGGGAAGTCTTCCTCTACTGCTCCCAAAGGCTCCCAGGAATGAGGGAACCACAGGAGAGCAGGGCTGAGATGGAAAAAGAAAGATGTAGCCCCGGCAGGCCGAGCCCCTGGAGCCAGCAGTGCCCACGCCTAGTGGCTCAGGTGTAAGATGAGCAAGTTCTGTTTTTCGTAGGTGAGTTTCAGCTCAATTTCCATCACCTGGTTGATCGGCTGAGTGATCACAGACGCCAGTCCAGGGAACCAGTAAATATGTCACCTTGTACACAACAAGGGCTTCCCAAACGTGATTACACTAAGGTTGTTGATCGGAGGAAATCGCCTGGATTATCTAGGGGGGTGGGAAATGTAATCCCAGGTGTCCCTATGAGACGGAGGCAGAGGGGGCGCCGACAGGCAGAAGAGAAGGCGGCCACCTGACCACTGAGGCAAGACGCTGGCCTGCTGGCTCCAGGATGGAGGAAGGGGCCGGGATCCAAGGAAGGTGAGGAGCGCAGCCACGGATGCTGGAAAAGCAGCAAACATTCTCCCCAGAGCCTCGGAGCGAGTGCGGCCTTGCCCACACCTTGACTTCAGCCCAGCTATATGGGTTCCACACTTCTGCCCTCCAGAACACTAAGAGAGTTAAGTCTGCATTGTTTTAAGCCACAAAGTTTGTGATTTGTGAAAACAGCCGCAGGAAACTCATTCTGTAGTCTTTGCACATTCTGTATTCATCAGACTCCTTTGGGGAAGAATAGGGACAGGCCACCTTACTGGGAATCCTGTTCCGCACACTACAGCTCCAGCCAGCTGCTGGAGGGGCAACACACTGCCCTTGCTCTGTAGGGTCCCAGGATGATAGGTCATATTTGCCCAAGGGAGGCAGAGCAGTGGAGTGTGAAGGAGGTGGAGGCAGGAGGGTTTTGGCTTTAGGGTCCAATTTTCCTTTGCAGTCAAAGCAACGAAAAACCAAGCAGAAGAAAAACTTACCTTCAGTTTTAAAGCGAGAGCTTTCCACACTGCGCCAAATCAAACGGGGTAAGTCCTAAAAAATTCAGAAGGCAAAAGTCACTAATGAAGAAATGCTCCTAAGAAGTGATTGAAAGTCTTCTCGTAAATGGCTCACACAGAGATGAGTTGCGCTTTTATCCAGAAATCTGAAATTAATTTTTCTAGGTGGACCATCCCCACCAGGAATACAGGATTACCTCCTCTTTCCCACAATGGCCAGCAACTTGGTCGTAACTGCATTTGGGAAGCTGTCCGGGAAGGCAGCACTGTGTGGTCAAAACTTCATGTTCTCAGACTTGAGTTCGAATCCCAGCTCAGCTTCTTTCTAACCCTGTGACACTGGTTGAACCCCCAGCCTCTGAATTCCCCAGACCTTGCAAGTTCCTATGGAGTGACTCATAAAATACCAGATAAGGAGTCCAGAGAACTAGGTTGTGGGTGGAACCATTCCCTTGCTGTGTGTCCTTGGCCAAGTCTCTCAGCCTGAGTCTCAGACCCTCATCTAAAAAAGTGAAGACCCCAAAGCCTCCTCCCAGCTTGCTTCACCTTGCTCAGTGATGACACATGTCCAAACGGGGCTGGGCCAACTCTCCCAGCCCACCTTTGTAAAATAGCAGCTTCCAGAAAGGCCCAGATCTTTCTACTAGAAAATAATACAATAATAATAATTATTAAAAAAAAAAAAAAAACTGCCCTGGCTGGAGCCCTCTAAATGAGCTGGGTCCCCTGCTGTGCACTCTAATATATGAATAGTCTTTATGATAAGCCAGGGAAATATCATTCTCTCTTTACAGTAAGATCCCCACACACAGATAACTAGATAACTCCCTGCAGGTCCCACAACCAGCGTTGAACGCACGCAGCCCAGCTCTGGATGTGCTGGTTTGCACATAATGGAGTGAGAAAGGATATGTGCAGGCAGTGAAGACCACAAGAGCTGAGTGGGACATTCTGGCCCCAGCTAGTTCCTATGGCTGGGAGAGCCCTCACTTGGGCAGGAGAGCATGGGGTTGAGAGGAAACTGTGCGGCCACTGTCTCTGCCCACTTGGAAGGCTTTCCCTATATCCTTTGCTTGTGGTCACACAAGCCCGGGCCCTTGGCCACTGAGAGCTGTGTGTTTCAGACTCACTCTGTAGAGACCCCAGGCTGAAGCAGCTCTCCTGGGATGACATACACCAGCTTTCCCGGCTACAAGGAAGAGGCCGGTCCACAGGGCTGGAATATGACATCCACTCATGGAGGGACAAAGAGATGGGAAATGCAGGGACAGGTGAGGACACAGGCAGAGAAGGCAGAGAAGAAGCCAGACCTGGCCAGCCTTGCATGAGACCCAGCCCCGAGCTCTTCCTGCCTCCCTCCTGCCATCCCGTGACCTCATGGTACTCAAATCACCAGTGAAACCCCTTCTTCCCTGGATCCTTGCAGAGACACTTGCCCAAGGATCCTCTCTCCCTCTGCCCATGTGGCCCCCGAGCAGCGTGCTTCCCTCCTCCAGAACCTGTGCAAGCAGCCCCCTCCTCTTTCCCATGCTTTTCCTATTCCATGTCCACACCAGACTCATCACCAAAAAAACCCATTTTAAGCAATACAACACATAGGGGCACACCCTAAAGGGCTGAAAGTGGGATCACAATGAGGTATCACAGCACCATGAGTCACAAGAGTCAAGATGTGGAAGCAGCCCAAGTGTCCACAGATGGACAGAACAGTGGAGAAGCAAAATACAGTTCATCCAGACGAAGGAAAGTTCTTCAGCCTCAAAGGAAGGACATTCTGACACCTGCTACCACACGGACAAACCCTGATGACATCGTGCTCGGGGAAATAAGCCAGCCACAAAAAGACAAATGATCCACAGAGACAGAAAGAAGGGTGGTGGTGCTGCTAGGGGAGGGGACCGGGGGAGGGGGGCCGCAGGAGGGGGACTGGGGGAGGTAGTGTTTCACCTGCACAGAGTTCTAGCTTTGCTGAGACAAAGAGTTCTGGAGACGGAGGTTCGTGGTGGCTCCACAACAGTGTGAACGCGCTTAATGTCATTGAACCATATACTTAACGATGTTTAAAATGGTCAGTTTTAGGTGATGTGTGTTTTATCAGCATTGCAAACATGAATAAATGGAACCAATAAATAAAGATCTATGTTGACCTAGTAAAAACATTAAGATTCAAGTGAAATCACTAGGTTGCAAAACTATATGATCCCACTTAATAAAAATGGATTTTTATCCTTTAAGTCTATTGTGTATCTACTAATGTGTTTACATATTCATTTAAAGATATATTTATTTATATATAGTAATTTTTACTTGTATGCCTATTTATCTACACATATTCATTTCTATGTTTAACATACAAAGTATACGTGATGTTTAATAAAACAGTTCATATTAATTACATATTTAATGAATAATTATATGATTAACAGCACATGACTTAATATGCCATGACCATATATTATGTTGAAAAATCTAGAAAGATGTACTGAAGTGTCAGCCTTGGTGGCCTTGAGGAGGGGAGTGGTGTCCCCACGGGCAGGGCAGGGAGAGTCTCTGGTCTCTCCAGGCCACCTGTGCTCTTTCATCTCTTCCAAGCAGAAGCACACGTCTCTGCATCACACCAAAGTAACACAGACCGGGCAGCAGGAGCCATGCCTCGAAGCTGCTTTGCAGGTCTTCCCAGCCCCTCATACCTAATGTGAGGGGACCCAAGTCTTCTTACACAGCAGCGTGTGGCCAGCAGGGCTACCACGTCCAGAAAGTGCCTTCCACAAGGCAGAAAGAGGCACCTCTTCCTCAAGAGTAGTCTCTGCTGCCATCTGGCAGGAGAAAAATCTCATGATAACAGCACAGAGCCAGGTTGTGCCCTCCTCCTAAGAAGCATAGCACAGAAACAGGGAAAAGGGGGTATTTCCCAGTGGAGAAACCCGGCCACCACCACTCCAGCCAGGAGGCCATGGTCAAGGCCAACAGCTATGAACCATGATGAGAGGATGCACCCAGGCAAACCCTGAGATGCGGCAGCCAATGAAGCACCCGACAGGCTCTGCAAAACTGCGAAGTTCATCAGAAATAAAGAAAGTCTGAAGCTCCAAGAGGAGCCTAAAGGGTGTGAGGTACGAGGTATGAAGACCAAAAGTAACTGCGTGCCCCGGATGCACTCCTAGAACAGATAAAGGGCATTGGGTTAAAAACAAAAACAAAAACAAGCTAAGAAGTCTGAATACACTATGGCCTTTAACAATAATCTATCAATCTGAGTGATTAACTGCCACAAATGTACCATCCTAGTGTAAGAAGTTAGTAAGGGGGGGCAGGGAAGGGGGCCACCTGGGTGGCTTGGTCAGTTAAGCTTCTGCCTTGGGCTCAGGTCATGATCCCAGGGTCCTGGGATTGAGTCCTGCTTCGGGCTCCCTGCTCAGCGGGGAGTCTGCTTGTCCCTCTCCCTCCGCCTGCTGCTCCCCCTCCTTTGTGAGCTCATTCTCTTTCTCTCTCTGTCAAATAAATAAATAAATAAAATCTAAAAAAAAAAGAAAAGTCAGTAAGAGGGAAAACTGTATGTGGGAACTGAGGCAGATGCATGGGAACCTTCTGTCCTATGTGCTCAATTTTTCTAAAATCCAAAACTCTTCTAAAAAAGAAAGCCGGTTAACTCACACAATATGTATTTGTGAGGTCTCTGGAGTGCTCGGTGGCTCCAAGGTGCACCCCACACCCACACAACTGCACGTCTGTACACGGCCTGCCCTCTGGAATTTCCCAGCCACCCTTTCAACTTGCATTTGCTGTATGGCAGGCTCCACACCACCAGGTGAGCAAAGCAGATGTGGTCCCTGACCTCGCAGAGGGCTGGTGGTCTCCTTCCCAACAAACATTTCCACCATGCGAGAGGCAGGGGCAGGTTCCAAAGGAGCAAACAATCCACAAAGGCCTTTGATAGCCCCAGGTGCCAGGGGCCCTTTGCCATACTCTCAGAGGTCTCCCTGGTTTCTGGGTGTCGCCAGCCCGGGGGTGCCTCTCTGGGGGCCCCTCGGCCAAGTGAAGCAGCCTGCTCTCACAGAGACCATGCTCAGGTGTCAGTCCATGGCCCCTTTCAATGCCGGGCCTTCCCCTCCCTGGTTATCCCTCTCTCCAAAACAGCAGCCCCCTGTCAAGGTCACCATGACCTCTGCGAGGCCCTGTTCAATGGCCAAGTCTCCATCCTCCCTGCACACAACGTCAAGAGCAGCATCCTCATCCCACATCACTGTGACCTTCTTCCACCCTCTCTTCTACACTCCTGGCCCCTTGTGATTACATCGGGACCACCCAGATAATCCATGAAAAGCTCACTCCTTTAAGGTCCACCGACTAGCAACTGGAATTCCACCTTGGATGTTAATTCCCCTTGGCCAGGTAACCTGACAGATTCACTGGTTCTGGGGATTGGGATGCAGATGGCTTCGGGGGGCATTAGTCTGCCCACGCTGGGCCTTCTCCTCCCCAGGCCTCTGGGTCACAGTCTGGGTTCCCTTCCTGTCATACCTGCTGCTTGTTCTCATCTCCTCCTTCCTGGCCATGGGCTCTGGGCTCTGCCCTCAGGCTTCCATCTCCCTGAGCCATACTCACTCCCCAGGTGAGCTCAGCCACTCCTACGCTGACTGCCACCCGGTGTAAAGCTCCAGCTCCGATCCCTCACCCAAATCCAGACTTGCTCGCCCCACGCTCTACTGTACACAGCCACCTGGTCAAACTCAGCAAGACCAGAGCAGAAATCCCAATGGCCCCGTGAGGCTTCAGCGTATTAGCCACTGGTGTCCCTATTCTTCCACTTGCTCAGGCTGAAAGCCTTGGCTTCCCCTTGACTCCTCTCTTTCTCTCTGTCAATTCATAGCCAATCCCAGCAAATCCCACTGGCTTCACCTTCGAAATACATCAGAAACCCCACAGCTAGCAGCCCACCGTTAACAACCACCCTGGTCCAGTACTCCTCCGTCTTGGCCCGGTCTCCCACCCGTCTCCTCTCTTGCTGACACTTCTGCCCTTGTCCTTTATCCTCACCCCTACCACCGGGGTGCTTTAAAAAGGTGAGCCACAGTATGTTGCTTTCTGGCTCAAAACCCACATGGCTTCCATCTTATTCAGAATAAGAGCCGGGATCCTGAGCAAAAGCCACAGGGCCTTTCCTGATCTGGCCCCTCCTCACCCTTCTGGCCTCACCTATTCCACCCCTGTCCTTGCTCTGGCAGCCCCCAGGCCTCCTTGCTGGTCCTGGACGACACCAAGCACACTTGACCTCTGGCCTCACTATCACAGCACTTAGGAAAGCGCTTCTCCTGGACATGACCTTGCCCTTCTCATTCCACTCAGGGCACGGCTCACCCATCACCTCCTCAGAGGAATCTCCCTGGCCACTCGACTAGAGAGTGCGCATCCCCATCTCTCCCAGTCCACTCTATGTCTCTCTGCACCCTAAATCACCACTGTCTAGTTTCCTTCTCCTGCCCTAAGAATGCTGATGTCTTAAGAAGAGAGGCTGTCTTGTTCTCTTATATCCCGGGCACCCAGAACTGAGCCTGGCACCTGGAAAGCCGTCCATGAGCACTGGAAGTGAATGGATGACTCAGAACCTCTTGTCCACTCAACCCTTCACGGGCTTTCTCTCCTTCCAACAAACTTCTGATAGAACTTTCCACCACGGTGAGGATGTTCCATAGTCTGGGCTGTCCAATATAGCAGCCTCTAACACATGTGGCCATCAAGCTCTTGAAATGTGTAATTTAAAGCTCAGTAAATTGACATAGTGTTATTACTTAGTCTTCTTCAGTGAAAACCTAATAATAGAAAATGAAAAGAATCTCCTTTAAGAGATTTACAGATTTAAAACGTGTAGCAAGTGTAGCAAGCACCTTGGGGCCTGCAGGTAGAGAACCCAACAGGATCAGAGGAGCTGGGCCCTGGGGAAGGACAGCGAGGACCCCAAGGCAGTGAATGAGGGGAGAGGCCACTGAACAGCGCAGGCCTAAGAACAGAATCCTAGCTCTGCCAGGGGTCGGTGGGAGGGGGTGCGGACTGGGAAGGGAAGTGGTCACCGGTACACCCGTAGGCAGATCACCCATCCAGGACACCAGCCATGGGGGGAAATGGGTGATGGAGAACACAAATTAGAGGGTGGAGGAGAACCAGAAGAAGTGGTCACCAAAGGCCAGAGGCTAAGGGGTGAGGATGAATCTCGGGGGTCCAGAAAAACTGGTGGCCAGCTTTGGAGGAATCTAGGGAGACAGCCAGGGCTCTGTGCCTCCCCAAATTTAGGGCCACAGAGGGAGGGACTGATGGGAAGTGGATAAATTCAGCGACCAAGATGGGGCTGTCAGTAAAACTCCAGCCAATAATCCCAACTGTTCTTCCAATAAACCGCTTACACTCGGGGATGTGCTCACCTCTGCAGGCACGATGCCTCCAGGAAGGCGCCGAGCCTCCACCCACCTGCGGGGTAGAGCACCCACCTGTGGGGTAGAAGCTGCAAAGGCTTAGGGCCCAGGAATCGGAGGCACAAGAAGAGAACCGACTCGCCCTGCACAGGTCACAGCCCCGCGTGGGGCTCCACCTTCCCTGGGGCGCTGCGGGCCTGCGCGCCACGCACTGAGGTACACCCGAAGCATCCCGCTCCGACCCTGCCCACCCCCCAATCTTAATCACTCGAAGGGGCCTCCCCGCCGCCGCGGGTGTAGACGAAGCGGCGACTCCAGTGCCACAGGAGGAGGTGGGGCGGCCTTCCTTACCTGCGCGGTCCGCTGGGGCCCCGCACCGGCAGCCGCTGGGGGGTCCGGGGGGCGCTGCCGGCCCAGGGGGCGCTCGAGGAGCCCCGGGCCCGCGGGGAACCCGCCTCCTGGGGCCCCGGGCCCTGCGGGCAGCGCCAGGGCGGCCGCCAGGAGGCCCCCGGCCAGCACCCACGTGGCCCGCCCCGCGGCGCCCCCCGAGCCCATCGCCCTCGGCACCTGGGACCCCGCAGCGGCGGGCGCGCCGGAGCCTCCGGAGCTTCCGGACCCCAGGCCCGCCCCGCCGCGGAGCATGCTCAGTGCGAGCCGCCCCGGAAAGTTTTCTGGAACGGACTCGGGCATCTGCGGCTGGAGGGCGGGGAGGCGGCGGGGAGGGGGCGGGGAGGGGGCGGGGAGGGGACCGGCGTGAGAGGGAGGGAGCGCGGCCGGGCCACTGGGGTTTGCTCGCGCCCGGCCCAGGATCCTCAGCTCCACCCAGATCCGAAGCAGATCGCGTCACTCCTTTGCTCCCAAAGAGCTCAGGGATTCCAAGCGCTCCTCCACGGATGCCTGCCCGAGTTCTCAGCGCAGAACCACCTCCTCCAGGAAGCCTTCCCTGACGCACGCACACACCGGGCTGAACCCGGAGGCTGCTCCAGACCCTCCAGCCCCTTATTTGAGAACCGAGAAGCGTTCCGAGAGGCAGAGAGCCTTGTGTGCTGGAGAGCCGGGAGGGGACAGGACAGCACGGGTGGGCTGGGAGGGAGCCTGGCCGATCAGGAGCCAGAGGGAAAGGCCACTCTCACTTCCTATTGGATTTAGTTCAGCCACTTTCGCCTCCTGCTGCCTGAGCGCTTGCTGTGGATCAGCCCCTGCACCTGGCCAGGTACCCACCAACTTCCAGGGCAGGCAGATTGTCAGGCCAGCCACTCTGGGACGACTCCAGGGAACCAGAGGAGATTTGGCGTCTGGAGCCAGGGCTCAGCAGCTGAGCAAACTCCTTGGACTCTCATGGGGATAGGGTTGTGCCTTGCCAAGGGAGGCAAGGAGGTGGGGAGACAGATCCTGGGAGAGGACCAGGGAGAGCAGTTTCTCTGCTTCTCTCTGCTTCCCTCTGCGTCCCCTGAGTCTTCAGGGACCTCTCCTTGAGGAGAAGGCTCCTCTTCTGCAGGGCACCTGGTCATGCAGGCTCAGGCCAGGAAGCCTGGCATCTGTGAGTTCCTTCACCCCCAACCCCTCCAAGGACAGGCCCTCCCTCCCTCAACATGGACAAGGCAGTGAGGTTTGAGACTCTGAAAATGTATTAGCCAGACTTCCCACAAGAGGTACACTGCTCTGGGGGTACCTGGCAGAGTGCCAGGAGTGAGACAAGGTCAAAGGCTAGATGCTAGCATATTGCTGGAGCGTCAGTTCTATTTGACATGGGTCATTCAAAGGATGATTTTAATATACAAACAACTTTACAATGAAGTAAAATGCAAAAAACACTACATTCTGAGTATCCAAAGAAATAGCGTAAAAAGCAAGAGCTTCAGGCTATTATCCCATACACATTCCCAGAAGCCTTGGAGATGCTTTGAAGGAAGCATTAAACAGCCCTGTGTAGCAGAGGGTGTGAACCCTGCAGCCAACCAGACACAGCTGTTCATACACCTGTCTCATTTCCTAGTTGCCAGACCTTGAATGAGCAACTTCTCTTCTCTCGCTGTCCATTTGTTCTTCTATAAAAATTAAGTCTGGATAATAGGCCCTGTCTTGCCCACCCAGAAGGTTGATGAGGTGATGATTTAAAAACTAGAAACTTAAGCCGAACATCCAGATTAAAGATACAAAAGGCCCTTTTCCGTTGAGGTGGATCCCTGTGGTACTCCTGCCTTGGCAGTCATGGGGAATTAAGCCCCAAAGGTGTGTGTGAGTATAAGTGTGTGTGTTCACTGCCATATCCCCAGGACACGCAGGACCAGAGCTAGCATCCCGTAGCTGCTCAGTAGTGTTTGCTCAAGGAGAGAACAGATGCTGAATTCACCTGGTTGCTTATCTCCCCGCACAGCCACGAGATCCTCAATATCAGGACCTTGTCTGGCTCGTTGCTGGCCCGTGCTGGCTCCATGAGCAGGTCCTCTGTAAAGGCTGAGCGAACGGGGCTGAACCACGCAATGTCTCCTTCCTGGCGGGGGCTGCGTGTAACCATCTCTCTACGTAGCATCATAGAAGAAAGGGTTGACTCTCCATGGAAGAATGGGATTAAAAGAGGAGGCTTCAGGCTAACAAGTTCAGAGGTGGTGGCGGACTGTGTGGTGCAGGTTGGAGCAGGACAGGAGTCGGACCCTCAGGAGGTCACTTGGCCGCTCCGACCCAGAGCTTCCTCACCCGGAGGATGGGCAGAGATTAGAACCCGTCTAAGAGGGCTGTTGGAGAAAGTTAGTGACCTCAGCGGGCTACATGCGTAGCACAAGCTAAACGCTCAATGCACTTACCCTAGGGACCTCCCAGTGGCGGGCCCCCCCTTCCCTCGGGGGAAGCCTGGAGGCCAGGAGACTCCTCGGGAGGTCCGGGCGGGCGGAGAGCGCGCCTCGCCAGGCTTGCTCAGTGCGAGGGCCCGCCCGGGCGGGGGCGCCTCCAGGCTCCGGGCGGACGGCGCAGGCTCCTCCCTCCGGCGGGGCGGGGCGGGGCGGCGCGGGGCGGGGCGGCGCGGGGCAGGGGACGGGGCGGGAGGGGGGAGAGCGCGCTGGCCGGGGCCGTCGGCCGTGCTGCTCCTCCGCCGCTCGTCTGCTCGTGGCCGCGGGCCCGCTGGCGCCGAGCTGGCGGGGACGGCGGCCGGGACGGCGGGCCGGGGCGGCGCGCGGCGGCGGGGACGATGCGGCCGGGCCGCCGCCTGAGCGCCCCCGATGGCCCGGGGCGCGGCGGCCTGCGAGAGCGACGCGCGGCTGCCGCTGGGCCGGGACGCGGGGTGGCCGGCGCCCGCGCTGCTGGCCCCCGCCGTGCTGCTGGGCGCCGCGCTCGGCCTGGGCCTCGGGCTCTGGCTGGGCCGCCGCGCCTCCCGGCCGCGCCCGCGGCGCCAGGTGGGTCCGGGCCGGGGGCGCGCGGGGGGCGGGCGTCAGGGGCGCGCGCGCGGGTCTCCAGCGCCCCGTCGGCGCTGCAGCGACCTCGCTGGCGCTGGGCGCACCGGCTCCTGCCCCGCTTCCCTTCTGGCCCAGGAAGGGGCTGCAGACCCAGTGCAGAGGGGGAGCAGCGCAGCGACAGGAGCGCACCGGCCTGGGGTCCCCGGGAAGTGGCCGCTCCGTGCGACTCCGCTGTGCGCGGCCACAGAAGCCTCGAAAGCCCTCCGAGGCCCCAGGCTCCTCATCTGCAGCCTGAAGGGCCTGGACTCGCCGCTGGCCCAGGGGCCCGGCCGGGCGAGGTGGACAGGAGGGCTGGGATCCCCACCCCTGTCCATCTGCTGCTTGCCTGCCCCGGGAGCTACCTCGCTAGGCTCTCCAGCCCCAGCTGCCACACTGGCGTGCATTCACGCCTTCATTCCCTCATCCATCCCTGCCGTGAAAGTGCGACCAGTGTGCCAGCCGCACACGGTCCTCGGGTCCTCGGGTCCACGGTCCTCGGGCCTGCTCTTGCTGCTGGAGGTTCACAGCCTCCAGGAAATGGTGGCACTCAAGTGAACTTGTAATCATAGCACAACCTGGTGAGTTGGGTGACGGGAAAGAATAGCGTCCATAATGCTAGCACTTGGGGGTTGCAGACTGTGTGCAGCTCATTGAGCTGGACCCTCTACCTGAATTATCTCATTAATCCCCAGAACAGCTTTGTGAGTTTGTTCTGTTGATGACCCCATCTTGCATTTGAGGAAACTGAGGCACAGTGCGGTTCAGTGACTTGCCAAAGTGACAGATGTATGGCTCAGCCCAAAGTCACTGCATTCTCCATGGGTGTCAGTGGTCACAGAAGGGGGGATTCATGGATGCTTCCCGTGACCCTTGTGACAGAATTGGATGCTGTGTGGAGATGGCAGGCATACAGCAGTCGTGGTGTGATCACTTTCTTGGGTCTTTGCTCCTTTGATCTTGTTGAGAGATAAAGTCTGGTAGGATCTGAGATGAGGTGTTTGCTCTTTTTTCCTTGGATTCCTGGCCCATGCAAGAAGGAGGCAAGTCCAGCTGGGGTCTTTTTTATTGCCGCTGAATTCGGGGGAGTGTTTTGCTGGAAAGGCGTGATGAAGGTTGCATGAAAGTAGTATAGTGCAAGATGCTTGCAGGTCCGTGTGAGGTTGTCCCATCCCACTGATGATTGAAGGACATTGTGAGACACTGGCTTCTTGTGTGAAGAGGGAAGTAATACGTGCAAGACCTTTCTTGGGTGCACTGAGGGTTTGTGGGCTTTTGGTTCTGTATTCCCACAACAAATCTGTGAGTGGGGGAAGCTGTCATTATCCTCACTTTCCAGGTACGGAGGTCAGAGCTCCCCAACATTGTTCTTGGTCCAGGGTCACGTGATGAATAAATAGAGGGGCTGGATTTCAACCCCAGTGTGTCGGAATGCCTGAATCATAGCATTTAGTCAGCTGCCACCTGGTGAGGTAGGTGGTGGTATCCGTCTTGGTCTGTTCAGACCGCTATAAGAAAAATACCATAAGCTGTGTGACATAGAAACAACAGAAACTTCTTCTCACAGTTCTGGAAGCCAAAAACAGGTGTTAGTACGGCTGGATTCCGGTGAGGGCCCACTTCCAGGCTGCAGACTTCTCACTGTGTCCTCAGAGAGTAGAAGGGTACTGAAATAATGATGCTCCCCTGTGAGGTGGATGAGGTTTATCTTTTGGAGTCCTTCTTATAGGATGATCTGATTGGGTACTTCCCTGCAGAACCCATATACTGACCAGGTATAACTGCTAAACAAACAATGCTGCTTAAATCCTTAATATCATCATCTGCCCCTCTCCACTGCACCCCAGACTGGTACAGCCACAAGGGCTTCTTCCCTGGACATGCTGTGTGTGCTCCTGCCACAGGGCCTTTGCACTTGCTGTGCCCTCTCATGGAAAGCTTGTCCCTGACATATCTGAGAGGCTTGCTCTCTCACTTCCTTCACATTTCTTCTCAAATACCATCTTGCCCAAGAGGCCTTCCCCTCCCATTGCCATCTATTCTCCTGTCCTACATCTTTTTTTTTCTATAGCACTTACCACCCATGACTTACTACGTGTTTACTTACATCTCTCTTCTGTCAGTGGAATGTAAACTCCACAAAGGTGGGGGCTTTGTTTATTTTGTTATTCCATTCCCAGTGACTGGAATAAACCTTGACACTTAGTGTTGCTTTGTAACAGTTGCTGACTAACTGGATGACAAAAGGCGGTATTTCATCAGTGTAAAGATTATATCCATGAGGAGCCATAAGAGGGGCTTCATCAGGGTCTCTGGTATCATTATGATCTACAAAGTCATGGAAAACAGAGAACTCGCAAATGCCAAATCATTGCTCCTAGGGGAAACACAGCTGGCCAATACGTAACCTTGTTTTGTGTGTGTTTCTGTTTATAGACACCCTGTGTAATACATATTGTTGATGCACTAACAGTGAATGCACAGCCAACAGTGCCCTACCTTGTGCCTGAATGAAGCTTATCACACACACACATTTTTCCATGAGGCGCACGCCAGCTATTTTGGCCCTAGGAACACCACACATCACTTAGCGCTATGCCTTGGGCTCGTTTTAAATAACCACATTAGCAACAGAAAACACAGAAATGTGGGGAAATAATGGCATTAACAGAACATGGAAGGGACACTTGTCTGCAATTCGAGACCTGACACAGAAAGGTAGGGCGTGCCCTTGCTCACTCTCCGTTGGACGTCAAGCAGCTCAAATTTTCGCCACTCTGCACATGCTCAGGAGTGACCACAAAAGTACCACAAGTGTAGATTTTGGGGTTACAAATACATTTCGGCAAGTGAGCAAATTTACAAACACAGAGTCTACCGATAACAAAGATCAGGGTTCCCGATACAAACCATTCTGTAATTTAAGGGTACCTAAAGTCATCCAATGGCATTATGGAAAAGAGCAAGAAAATTAAGATTTATGTACCATTTCCTGTGTTCAGCTGTAACCACCCCCCCCCCCCGCCCCGCCCCGAGATCAGGCTACCCGGGGCCACCAGCCCAGAAGAAACAATGGAGTGACTTTTGATCCAAGTATGACCTCCAGGTCCTGAGGACATCCCGAGGCGGGGAGCCAGGGGGGCTTCTCAGGAAGCTGACTTCTGGATGGTCTCGAGGGCTGTGTAGCTGGCCCCAGGGGGGTGGGAGGCAGGAGGCCGCACACAGAGGGAGGGCCAGGTGGAGGCACAGAGATGAGCATGTGTCGGGTCGGGGGTAGATGGCTCAAGTCATGGGGTGCAAGGCTGACCAGCTTTCCTGTGTTTTCTCCACCTCCACCTTTGGATTTTAGAAAGACGATACTCAGAGTCTGCTCAAGAATTTAGAGTCTCACATACAGGACCCGTCGGAAACCGGCTCCCCATCCAGGAGGAGGAGGAGAGAAGCACAGATGTCAAAGGAGGAGGCTGTGGACGTAAGCTGCACGTTTGGGTTTCTTTGCTGTGTCACATGTTGGGGGTCATATGCCGCACCTAGCAGCACAGATGCCATCCAGATGAGCCTCTGACAGATGTCCTATCCCAAGAGGCTGCTTTTCTGCAGTATCATTTGCATACGGCAAAATACACAAATTTTAAGTTTATAGTTTGATGAGCGTATACACTCTGGTAGCCAATACCCTGATCTGGAATGTTCCATCACCCCAGAAAGTTCCCAGTGCCTCTTTCTGGTTTACCCTCCCCTCATCTCCCCGGTCCCACACCTTGCCTCTTCCAGAAGTAGCTACTGCTGTGATTCCCATCACCATGGTGGTTTTACTGTTCTAGAATTTCAGGTGTACTTTCTTGTGCCGACCTTGCCTCAACAAACTGCTTTTGAGACTGCTCATGTTGTTGCACTCATCAGTAATCATCCCTTTTAATTGCTCAGCCCACTGTGGTATTACAGTGGAGGTTCTTTCCCATGTCTGGCTATGCTGAGTAGGGCTTCTGCGAATGTTTGTGTATAAGTTTACTTGTTTCCGTTTCATTTTATGTATTCTAAATGAATGTTAAGTAAATATGCAGGAGTGCAGGCTGTGAGCCTCTTGATGGACATGTTAAAGGTGGGATTCTCCTTGTCCCTTCCTCACTGGCCCCTACCTTGTCCAGCCTGAGCCCACCCATAGGGCATCACTCTGTGTGTGAGCTCTGTGGAGAGAGAAAGGGCATTTCTTCCAAAAGTGTGCTATTTGTAGACACTTGCTGGTCCCCAGAAAGTACCGTGGATCCTGGTCAAGTAGCCTCAATTATCTAAAGGTAAATATAGATATTTAGGCAGGTAGAGAGAGAGAGAGACCACTAGAGGGTTCCTGAGAAATTGGGAAAGGTTTTATTTTATTTTTTTAGCACTTACTGAGTGCCAGGCATTTTCACATGTGTCACTTTTGAGTGATGTGCACACTCATGTGAATTACCCCCTGCATCTCTCCCAGCGGCCCCACGAGGTAGATCTTATTTATATCCTCTTCTTGAGGATTCTGGAGGCAGGCTTCCCTTACGCAGCCTGGTGGAAAGATTGGCTGCCCTCATGGGAGCTGGAGCTGAAGCAGGAGCAAGCCCCTGGCACGGAGGTGCTATGTATCCAGCTCGTGCTCCCTGCTTCTGTCCCTAAGTGTCTGTCTCCCGCTATGTGTCTGCATGTGTGTGTGTTGGGGCGGCTCTGTGTATCTCTCTCTCTCTCTCTCTCTTGTGTCTCTCTCCATGGGCATCTCTGTGTGTCCATGTGGCAGGTGGGTGTGTGATGTCTCTCTTTCTCTCATCTGTCTCCTTCTGTCCGTTTTATCCTGTGTTATCAAAACCCTGCTCACAGCATTGGAAACATACAGCTACAGAAAAACATAAACATGCACACTGTGTTCCTAACAGCCCTCTTCAGCCAAAACATGGAAACTCAAATGTCCATCAGCTGATGAGTGGCTAAACATAACATGCTCTATCCATTTGACGGAATACTCTTTGACCATAAAAAGGAAAGAAGTCCTGAAACATGCTACCACATGAAGGGACCCTGAACATCTCACACAAACTCAAAGAAGCCGATTACAAAAGGCCACGTATTATAGAATCGCATTCGTGTGGCATGTTTGCAACAGGTGCATTTACAGAGATGGAGTAGACTGGGGCTTGCTTGGGCAGGGATGATAGAGGAGAGATAGAGGTGACAGCTAACAGGTGTGGGGTTTCTTTCTGAGATGATAGAAGTTTTCTACAATTGATTGCGGGAATAGCTGCACTTATCTGGGAATAGACCGGAAATTACTAAATTGCATGCTTTACATGGTAAAGCATGGACACAACCCCGCTCACACAGAGGGCGGCCCTGGAGATGGTGAAAAGACACTGGCTTGGGGTGGGGAGGCACGGCTGTCCCCTGGATCCCAGGAACCCAGCCCTGTCAGATGTTTGCTATGTGATGCTGGGTGAGAGACAACCTATCTGAGCCTCTGGCTTCTTGGCTTCACGGTGACAGTAATGATGCTGTCCCAGGGTCACCCACAGGTTGGCCAACTACAGGACAAGTGTTCGTCAGTGCTCACAGGGGAGCCGAGTCCTGCTTCCCCAGCAGCCCACTCGTGTGTTTACCTAGTAATGTTTTACCTGTTAACCATTTAACTATGCCAACTGATGCCCCTGACCAAGCTAATGATTGCCAAGAGTTAAGTTAAAGATCTGCCTGTTCCAGTGACTTGCTTGCCAAAATGCCCTGCCTTCTGCACACCCAGATTGTCAAGGAATGTTGGCCAGGCCCGATTTGGACAGGGTGAGCTGAGCTCCAACTCTGATGCCCCAAAATGCACGGAAAACTGAGGCATTCGTGGTTCACACCGCTCCTTGCATGAACTTTATCTTGATAAACAGCTCACGTCAGTCGAAAGCACACAGAATGTTCCAGAAGGCTCTTCAGCGTGCCACGACACAGCCTTGGCTCTCTTCATCCCTGTCCTTTTGCTCTGGCATCTGGCGGTTGGAGAGGGGATGGTTCCTCTGTGGATGCATCTGTGCGCTCACTGAAAGAACACCTCTGTGTCAACTAGTGACAGGCCTTTTCTTTTCCTGCAATTATGCTTGCACTAATTTTCTGAATAAATACATCAAGTCAGCTGAAGAAGTTCTACATTGTAGACTTGCACTACAACCAATTTTCTATATAATTGTATTGCTACGGTTGAGAAGATTATCAGAATTTGGAAGGCATCTGAACTTAATAAGAAAAGCTGGAAAAAAAAAAAAAAACAACTAAGAACAGCAGAAGTCTATTCATTCGCAGATTCTATGTGCCAAGTGCTTCCAGGTCCTTCTTCCTGACAAACACCATGACCATCATAGTGTCAGTCCTCAGTCCTTCACTGGCTTGCAGTCTGCAGGTGGACGGGCTGGAAACGCATACGCGCCCACAGGCTCCTCATAACACTGCGGTACCGTGTCAGCTGGGCTCATGCTTTGACGTGCATGGCCGGGTTCTGCTTCCACACATCCCAGGTGGACCCAGCATCTACATCCTGTTCTTCTAATTATGTTTTCCACATGAAGTGCAGTTTTTGTTTTCTATCTCCCCTAGAGGGCAGAGACCACATCTTCCTCTCATTTTCTGCTCCTTCCATGCTATGCTCTCTCTTCACCTCTGTTTGTAAGAAGTTTAGCAAGACACATTGCCCTCTGCTTTCCTAGCTTTGCTCGAGCAGGTGAGTCTCCACTGGAAAGCAACCAGGGCTGGCATCCCAGGCGTCCCACCTGCACAGCCACACAGGATCTATGCTCAGTCAGGCCCCCACCTCTGGTTTCTGGACTCTGCTGTCCCGAAAATCTTCTTTTTTAAACTTATTTATTCATGAGAGACAGAGAGAGAGAGAGAGTCAGAAACTAAGGCAGAGGGAGAAGCAAGCTCCCAGGGGGAGCCTGATGGCGGACTCAATCCCAGAATCACAACTTGAACCAAAGGCAGGCACTCAACCACTGAGCCACCTAGGTGCCCCATGTCCCAAAATTCTTAATCATATTTTAATCAGATGCAACCCCCCCTTTTCATTTTGTATTGGATCTCACAAATTATATAACCTGTTCTGAAGGCAACCTTTTTGTCTTACCACCACCCTTTGCTTTTTGTACCCACACAGCTTCAAGCAGAGATTAGAACTAGGTGCTGGGGGTTGGGACAGGCCATGTTCTGCTCCCTTGGGTCACAGCGAAGCCAAGAAGGGTTTGAAGCTGGCCGTTATGGGGATTTCATGTTTCAAAGACCATCCAGTTGCCATATAGAGAACAAATTGGAAGATGTTAACTTCTGAGCCTTGTTCCCTGAAATAGGATGGAAATCATATGGATCTCCCTGAGCTGGCTGTTGTGTGATGATTACATGAGCAAGAGTGCAGAAAGAGCCCAGCATACAGTAGGCACTCAGTGCACAGATGGAAGCCAGCTTGGGGGCTCTACAGCCCAGCCCTGTGTGGTGGCTTAGTCCAGCACGATGGGTGTGAGTGACATTTAGGAATTGAAGCTGGTGGGATTTGTGGTTGACTTTACATGGAAGGTTGGGGTATAGGAGTGACACTGGATCTGACCTGTGTTCTCAGGAGCATGGTATGGCCAGTCCAGGAGTCTTCTCAACCAAACACCTACTCCCCATTTAACTTCCTTGCTCTCACCCCCATTCTTATTTGCACAATCTGAAGGAGACAGAAAGGTGTCAGCTAAAGAGGAGGGACTCTGGAGCCAGGGAATCTGAGCTCAAATCCCAGTTCTGGCATTTGTGAGCTGTGTGACCTTGGGCTCATGGCTTAACTGGTCTGTGTCACCTGTCCCCTCCTGGGAAATGGAGACAGTAGCCTCTGTGATGGAGCCCTCAGAAGTGGAAGGAGGTGGCACATGTTGGTGGTCTGCCCCATTCTTGACATCTAGGTCCGTTTTTGTGAGTCATAAAGTACAGAAGGAAATGACAAGACCCAGCCTTTGCCATGTGGCGTCCATGTCCTGTTCAGAAGGGCATTGTGGTGAAACCCGCTCTGGAGATGTCCCTGGGCCACACTGCTGGCTCTGTCAGGTGCTGCTTCAATGCCCGCATGAGGAGGAAGCGATAAATCCTTCTGTAGTCCCCCATGATGGGTTATCTTATGCCAAGTTGGCAACTGGAAATAGCCATTTGTGGTGGAGCTCTTTCTTCAGAAAGGTGTGGTTGAAAGTGTTGAAGTATATGTGGGCACAGTTTTCACCCATCAGTTTGCTCAGAACCGATGAGGGATTTCCTGTGGTCTGGAGTGCCAGGTTCCTGACTTGCCTGCCTGTTTGCCATCATCACTTGCAGGTTGTTCTCAGAACATTCATTCAACACCCACCTGGCAAAGTGCAGGGGCGGCCGTGGCAAGAGAGATACAGGAAGGATGGGATGTAGAGCAGTTGTGAATAAGTCTGTCCAGCTGTGGTCAGAGGAGGCTCCTTCCTACCATTCCTTTGAGCTGCCCATTGTTTTGCTTCTTTTCTGTTCCAGCTACTCTGCTGGGTGCTTTACGCGGTCTGGGGGCAGATATGGTGCCTGTTTTCTATCTGGGAAGACTGAAGCTCAGAGAAGTGAAAAGACTTGCCCAACTGCTTTTCCTTTAAGGGTCTGATCCAGGGTCTTGTGTGAATGAGTATTGCCTTGCGGAAGTGTTCACGCCTTTGGCAATGCTAAAACTATTCTGTGTTTCCTTTTTTCCACTAAAGTGGTTTGCAATTTTTAGAAGAACTCATTAATTATTGTCATGCTATTTAATTACTTATTTCTTCCAAAGCTGGAGACTTGGAATTAAATAATGTGCTATCCAACCATCCACCCATCCATTCATTCATCCACCATTCCATCATCCTCCCATCCATCCATCCATTCACTCATCCATCCATCCATCTACCCATTTGTCCATCTGTCCATCTATCATACATCCACCTCTCCATCTACCTATCCACTCATCTATCCATCCATTTTCCTCTCCATCCATCCACCCCTCCCACCCTCCATCCCTCCACTCATTCACCCATCCATCTAGCAAGTGAGTACCTTGGACCTAAATGTGCCTGTTATGGTCCCTTCCTGAGGCCACTGTTACAAATGGATGTGGCATTTTGGTAACTCTTAATGGTGTATCCTTCATTTTACAGAAAGCACCCCATGCCATTTGTTCTTTCTTCCCAGGAATATGAGCCATCTTTCAACAGTAACATCACAGCATTTGCACTGAAGGCAAAAGTCATCTATCCCATCAATCAGAAGTTCCGGGTAAGAGTCCTCAGCTCCATCTTAGAAATACAATCATTTAATACTGTTCCTAGAGATTGGGGTACAAGTGGGCAGATTAAGTGTGTGATTTTTGGTTCTGCCTGAGGGTTTTACAGCAAGTCATTTTAATAGGGATAACTTTGAGGCTTCCTGATGGAGCAAGACTTTAGGATGAATCCACTTTATGACAGCGTTGTCATAAAAGGTATTTTATGGGACAGGGTATAGCAAGGTATTCCCAGAACCCCAGGTGACAGCACAGTTGGGCTGTGTCCTTCTGTTCTAGACGAATACAAATACCAGCACTGACACGGTTATTAGCATTGCTCCTCATTCACCGACCCCCCTTCCACCTTACTGAACACATCCTGCGAGGCTGGCACAGTGCTAGGCATTTCTCAGGTGTTGGGCATTTTACATCAGGTAAATCACCCTGTCATTGCCTCGTTACGCATAAGGAAATTGAGGCCCAGGGAGACTAATGACCTGCCAGAGGTCACCTGGCTGTGGGTCTTCCCCCTGAAGCCGGGAATTCATTCCTATGATCAGGAGTTCTGCAGACAGCAGTAGATCCCATGGTGCTTTGAGGAGCCGTTGGCCTGTGAAACTCTCCATGAAGGAAAGAGTCCCTGGTCTGGTACTTGAGGGATGTGCAGTCCACTCCTCCTGGCCATCGAGAGGACAGGCTCTGGAGTCACGCAGACTCTGTTCTAATTCCCATCTCCACCATATTCTGTGGGCCATTTCCTGACTCAGCCTCCATTTCTTCATCTGGAAATGGAGGTGATGGGCCCTCCTGCCTCCCTCAGGTCTTTGAGGGTCAAAGGGGATAATAGACATAGGGTTTAGAATGGTGTGTGACATCCGAGCACTCAGTGTTCATTCAGTTTTTTCAATTATCATTTGCTTCTGAAGGCACCGGAGCCAGGCTCTGCAAAGTCCTGCACCAAAGAAATTATTTCAGCTTGCTTAACACAGACTTTCCCAAATGAATTTTTCTGTGGAACCCTTATTATGGGGAGCAGTAACTGGAACGGTTCCTGGGAACATGTACTGGGGACCGCTCCATTCACTTAGCGATCTGGTGGGTGGTTGAAGGGACAAAACCACCAGACTGAGTATATTATTCCTTATCCACACCCCTTGCCAGGCAGGCTCCTGGTGGGCACTGGAGATTATCCAGTGGTCAGGACATCATCGTCCTCACCCTGGACGCCCTCACGGTCTGGGCAGAGATTGTGGGATGATGTGTGAAAACGGGCAAGATAGAAATAACCAGAGGCCCATGGAGCTGCCAGTGGGCTGGGCCCAGCTACGAGGGAGGGAAGGCTCTGGGTCTGTCTGGAGGGAGAGACACTTTAGCCTGGTGGACAGTGAGTGAGGGCTGTTCCAGGCAAGGGGACCAGAGTTTCAAAAGGCCCAGAAGTTTGAAATGCCAGGGGAGGCTTAGAGCTGGCAGCCAGCTGAGTACTACTTGGGCAGGCGTATCCTGGAACGGCAGGACAGGCTGGATGGAGGTGGCAGCTGATGTTTCTTGACCCTTCCAGATGTTGTAGGCGCTAGGCTGTGACCTCGTGTGGGCATGGTAGCGTGTGGGGCTTGAGCTCCTTGATAAGGAGCTTGGGGCCTGTGCTAGGGCAGTGGGGAGCCAGCTGGCAGGCCTGGGGTCAGGAGGGTGATATGGGGTCAGTGTAGTGGTCAGCAGGTAGGCAGAGAAGCACACACAGGGGTCTGGGATGGTGGGGGGAGAGGTGGGGAGGCAGGTGGACTGTGGGGAGCAGGTAGGCCTACAGGGAACAGGCCATGGTGATCAGCTAAGAGGTAGGTACCTGTTGGACAGGGCCTGGCCTCCTGGGGACAGGGGCCATGACATGGGACCCTGGGGGATGGGTGGGACCCTGGGACAGAAACTCTATCTGTTCACCTGCCCCACCCAGTCTGCCCCTGCCTGGGCCCCCCTGGGACCACTGCCCCAGATCACTGGTGGAATCACTGAAGCAAAGTCACACAGTAGGTCACACAGACTGAGTGGGTTTTCTCTCCTGCCGCTCAGCCGCTGGCCGATGGTTCCTCCAACCCTTCTCTGCACGAGAACTTAAAGCAGGCTGTCTTGCCAAACCAGCCAGTGGAGGCTTCCCCCTCCAGCAGCCTGGGGAGCCTGAGCCAGGCGGAGAAGGAGGACTGCAGCTCCTCGTCCAGCATCCACTCAGCCACCAGCTATGACAGGTTCTTGAGCCGCACCTTCGTCCAGGCCAACAGCTTCCCCGAGGTGCTGATCTGTGAGAGGTGAGGAGGGGGAGGCACAGGGAAGCCGACCAGTGGTCCACGTCACTGTCTGTGCTGGGAATGGAGGCCCAGAGAGGCTAAGTGAGTCAGCCATGGACACACAGCCACACGGCATCCAAGCTGGAGCTCGCCAGCTACCAAGTCATTTTGACCAATGTGAAGGTTTTGGAGTCAGGCTTGAGCCCTGGGGAGAGACCCATTATGGGGCCTTCTTGAATCACTGATGTGCCCTAGGTACTGCATAGGAGTAGCTTGCACTGATTAGGTGCCTTCTGTGTACTGGGGAGAGTGCTGAGCACTTTGTAGGGATTAATTATCTCCTGAGTATGACGGGGTCTGTGTTGTTCCCTGCTGTGTCCTCATTGCACAGTAGGAGCCTGAGACAAGTGCAGTGACAGAGGCATAAAAATTAATCGATCAGTGAATTAATTCCATTTATCGACCCTATGCAGTAGGTCTATTATTGCCCTCATCTTACAAAGAGTGAAAAGAGACAGAGAGGCTGAGTAACTTGCCCAAGGTCACAGAGCAGATGAATGATGGAGCCTGTCTGACCCTATCTCCAAAGCCCATTCTCTAAAGCACCGTACCACTCAGTACACTGGAGAGGCCCGAGAAACTGAGTCCGCACATCTGTGCGTCAGTCCTCAGACCTCTGCTCAGTGGAGTTTGGGGAGTCCAAGTGGCCCTGCCTCAGCTCAGGGCTATGGAAGGAGAGGGCCCTAAGCTCGGTGCTGGCCCTGATGGTGGCTCAGCCTGCTGGCTGGGAAGGGCTGTCAATGAGCTTTAGAACTTAGTGAACTTGTCACAGTTTGGGTGGGAGCGAAGCCATTCAAAGTGCATTTGCCCACACAGGACAAATGGTCAAGTCCGCCCTGCCAATTACCTGCCCTGTGACCGTGCCACCACTTCTTGACTTCCTAAGTCAGTTTCTGCATCTGTGAAATGGGCATGACACGTGACACAGACACAACAATGCTGGGAAGGGGTGTTAACTCTCTTTTCTCCCACCTCCAACTCTTGCTGCCCCCTGCCCTTCATGTCTCGGGCAGCTGCTCCCTCCTGGTCACAAGTGAGTTTCAAATAGTTGCCTTGATTCCTTCGTATGAACCTGGGGCGGCTGTTGGGCATCTCTGCACATCTGGAGTCAGGGTGCACTGATGTCTGTACTGAGAAGACTTTGCAACCCCACTCCCTGCCTCGAGGACTCTCAATGGCTTTCTGTTTCTCTTTCGACTTTTCAGTGTGGACCTTGACTTATGTATCTACAACCTTCACTTAAAAGATCTGCTGCATCTGGACACGGCACTGAGGCAGGAGAAGCACATGGTAGGTGGTCAAGGTGTCTGGCTCTCCCTTCCCTGGGTTCCAAATGCTGCCCTCTGTGGGCGCTGAGTCCTGCGTGCCCTCAGGGAATGGGTGCCAATGACATTGGAGCCAATGTGACAGGAACAGTCAGGGCATTAGGCATCAGGAGGCAAAACAGAGAAGCAATTTGTGCCTGTGGATGGGGCACAGGCTCTACTTTACTGAAAGCTGTGGGCTTAGGCAGAAAAATGAGAGCCTTCTTCCAGGGTTCACCTCCTGATGGAGACAGGTGGAAGGTACTGTGAAAAAAAGACAGCATTTTTATTATTTTTTTTGTTTAAATTCAGTTTAATTAACATATAACATATTACTAGTTTCAGAGGTAGAATTTAGTGATTTATCAGTTGCATAGAACACTCAGTGCTCATCACATTATGTACCCTCCTTCATGCCCATCACCCAGTTACCCCGTCCTCCTACCCACCTCCCCTCCAGCGACCCTCAGTTTGCTTCCTAGAGTCCAGCATCTCTTACGGTTTGTCTCCCTCTCTGATGTATCTATTTTATTTTTCCTTCCCTTCCCCTATGTTCATGTGTTTTGTTTCTTAAATTTCACTTGTGAGTAAGATCATATAATTTTCTTTCTCTGACTGACTCATTTTGCTTAGCATAATACTCTCTAGTTCCATCCATGTCATTGCAAAGAGCAAGATTTTATTCTTTCTGATGACTAATATTCCATTGTATATATACATCATATATTACGTAGTATATGTTAATAATATATGTTATATATTATATACGTTCCCATTCATCTGTGGATGGACATCTGGGCTCTTTCCACAGTTTGGCTATTGTGGACATTGCCGTTATTAACATTGGGGTGCAGGTGCCACTTTGGATCACTACATTTGTATCTTTGGGGTAAATACCTAGTAGTGCAATTGCTGGGTTGTAGGGTAGCTCTAGTTTTAACTTCTTGAGGAACCTCTGTACTGTTTCCCAGAGGGTCTACACCAGCTTGCATTCCCACCAACAGTATAAGAGGGTTCCCCTTTCTCTGCATCCTCACTAACATTTTTATTTTTAAAGATTTTAAAATATTTGAGAGAGAGAGAGAGATAGAGACAGAGATAGCCACAGAGATAGTGAGAAAGGGCACAAGTGGGAAAGAGAGGGAGAAGTAGGCTCCCCAATGAGCAGGGAGCCTAATGTGGGACTCGATCCCAGGACCCCGGGATTGAGACCTGAGTCGAAGGCAGATGCTTCATTGACTGAGCCACCCAGGTGCCCCTTGCCAACATTTTTTTTTTAAAGATTTTATTTATTTATTCATGATAGTCACACACAGAGAGAGAGAGGCAGAGACATAGGCAGAGGGAGAAGCAGGCTCCATGCAGGGAGCCCGACGTGGGATTCGATCCCCGGTCTCCAGGATCGTGCCCCGGGCCAAAGGCAGGTGCCAAACCGCTGCGCCACCCAGGGATCCCTTAAAGGAATGATAACAGTGACAACAATATTTATGAGCACTAACTTTGTTGATTGCTTCTTGGGTACAGGCCCTGGGAGTGTCCCACAGGTGGCTAGCTTTGAACCTCACCACACTCTGGAGAGGCAGGTGTAGCCATCCTTCCACATTACAGATGAGGAAATAGGCACAGAGAGGACTCACCCAGAGTCATAAGGCCCTAGGTGGGAGCCGAGGTAGGCAGCCTGGTACCTTTTTATGGGAGTGTGTTCTCTGAGTGGATGAAGGAGCAGTTGAAACCGCAGATGGCAGCAGAACAAGACTGGTCTCCGCCAGATGCATGTGGTCTCCGGGTGAATCGTCACGGGATTGACGCGGTGAGGGGGGCAGCCTGAGAGATGTGTCTCAGCACAGCTGCGGAACCCCCAGCAGGGCCGGCTGGACATCATTTCTTCCAGATTATTGGAAAAGGGATGAAACCTATAGAGGGGAGGACCGTTGGAAAGAGCAAGGGAGAAGGGCCACTGGACAGAGTGACAGACACAGACAGACATGCCCACCAGGTGCTTCGTTATGGACTAGAAACATAAACATCCAGTTGCAGATGCAGTAAAGAGAAATTGGGGCTCTGTGAGAGAAGGGGCCCCTCCTAAACAGGGGCCAGTGCTAGAAACCAGAAGTCACAGCAGGACTCCAGAAACAGAGCCTGATCCGGGGGCCCCAGCGTACCACCTGCGGGTCGGGATGGCTTCCTTTCGGCCCCATCCCGACCCGCTTGCAGGCAGGTGGCCCTGGCAATCCTCTCAGAGGCTCTGCGCTCCCGAGGGTCAATTGTTTCTGTGCTCAGAGCCCCATCCAGCTGGCGAGTGACATGGTACTGGCTGCCTCGCCCCCGGAGCAGCCAGCAGATGCCCGCAGGGAAGCAGCCTGCTGTCATGGAGAAAGTGTCCACCATCACTCATCTGCCCATCTGGTCTGTGGCAGCCTCTCCTCCCTGGCAGGCACAATACCAGGGATGGCCCCCACCTGTCTGGAGCCCACTCTCTGGGGGTAGGGGGACGGGAGAGATGGCACAAATGCGCCACGACAGACAGCAGGACCTAGCAAACAATTTGGTGCCGTAAGCATGTGTAAGGGGGGACCAAGTGAGAGTAGGGGAGATGACCAGGCTTCCCTGGAGGGAGACACATAAGCTGGAACCTGGGGAAGGAGCTCTAGACTAGGAGTCAGAGACTTGGGTTCTAGTCCAGCCTCCCACACGTATGAGCTGTGTGACCTTAGGTAAGTCACTTCCCCTCTCTGGGCCACTTTCCGAAAGGAATAAAGATAATGTTTTTCAGCTTTTATCCCACAGAATTACTAGGAAGTGAAATTGTCCTACTTCGAAGGTTCTCCATAGGCAGAGCTCCAGGCTCTGCTGGGCTGCGCTGTGTGACCAGCATCATCACAGCACCACTTGTTAAGCACACATACTCTCCGAGCTAAGACTCTAGCTATCTGATCTCAATTAAGCCTTACAGCTATTTTTCAATCACAAAATACCGGAGACTGAGAGAGGTTGAGTCAGTTGTCCAAAATTGCACAGCTGGTGAATGGCAGACACAGAACCCGAGTGAGGTCTGTCCAAGTGCAAGGTCTGTGAGCCTGAACATACAGCAGGCACTCCATAGACATGTGCCCCCTGCCTACTGACGCCACCGTGGGGCCTGCTCTCCATGGGTGGCCTTTCCCTCCCCGCGGGGTGTATCTTCACTATGCAGGACCTGTCGAAACACACAAGCTCTCATGGAGACCTCAAGATCCATTTCTCTGGTAGACACGTCACCACAGGTCAGTTCAGATGTAACTCAGATTGCAGATGGCATCACCCGCAGACCTGTGGGATTGCTGTCCTGTACAGCCGAAACTACCCTAATACTGTGTGTCCACTATACGTCAATAACAAATTAAAAAATAAAAGTGACTCAGACCAGATGTGACCGTCATGCAGCCCAGGAGCTCAGAGCTCCCTGGTGGCCTTGGAGGGAGAAGCTGGCACTGGGCTTGTCAGGAGGTGGAGAGAAGCTGCATTTGACAGCATTAGAACCAGAATGACAGAGATGAGAACAGATTAGGGGATGTGTGTGTTGAGGGAGGTGCCAAGAGAAGGATCATTAGGCCTAGGGGATTCTCCTGGTGCCGGGACATTCTCCATCTTGATTGTGGCAGTGATTGCATGAATCCGTACTTGGGGTAAAGTTGCACAGAAATGCACATGCACACCAGTACATGTGACAATCAGTGGAACTGAGTGAAGTCTGTAGTAAACTGCGTCAGCCCAATGTCAGTAACTGTTTTGGGATTTGATATTATACTAAAGTGATGTCCCAGGTCACCCAGGGAAAGAACACATGGGACTCTGTACTGGTTTGATACTTTCCTGAGCTTATAATTTTTCCAAATGAAAAAATTTTTTAATTGAAGAATGAGACAAGACCTGTGCATATCACTGATTCAGTCTGGGGTCAAAAAGAAAATGGGTTTGAGACCAACATCTCGAGATACGAATGTTACCTTACGTAGTCTCAAATTCAGTGAGTAGAAAGCCAGGATGTCACTGTGTTCCTAGAGCTCGTTAGCACTGACAAGCATAAGGACAGTTCTGGGTTCTGTCCCTCGTGGGCCAGTTACCCAGATTTCTCAGCTAAAGAGTTCCTTGTCTGTAAAGTGGGGAAGATTGTACCAATGTCCTATGTGCTATAAAAACCAAATGAGATTTTTTTTTAAAGATTTTATTTATTCATGAGAGACACAGGGAGAGAGGCAGAGACACAGGCAGAGGGAGAAGCAGGCTCCCCCATGGGAAGCCCAATGTGGGGCTCGATCCCAGGGCCCCAGGATCACACCCTGAGCCAGCAGCACTCAACCACTGAGCCACCCAGGTGTCCCCCAAATGAGATTTTATATATATATAAATCCAGCCATGCCTGTTCTTGACTCTTGCCCACGGCTGCCTCCAGGCTGTAACAGCAAAATCCAATGGTTGCAAAAGTGATAGTACGGCCTGCAAACCCAGGAACTGTTACGATGTGGCCATCTACAGGAAAACATCTACTGAGCCCTGTACTAAAGTGCCTTACCACACAAATATGTCTGACCTCTGAAGCAGTTCAATGGAGGAGTGATACGCTTTTCTTTTCGGGAAATGGTACTGCAGCAATTAGATGTCCAGAAGCAGACACAGACGAACCTTAAGCCGAACCTCTGCGTCATGCAAAAATGAACTCAAAATGCATCACAGACTTAAATGTTAGATGCAAGACTATACATCTTCTAGAAAAAAAACAAGAGAAAATCTTCAGGATCTCGAACTAGGCAAAGAGTTCTTTCTTCGACTTAACACTGAGGGGGTGACCCACACAAGGGAAAACTAATATAGTTTTTTTATAATATATAATTATTATTATATAATACATGTAATTATATATATTATATATAGCATATATAATTATATAATATAGCCATCAAAATATAAAACTTGTGGTCTACAAAAGACCCTGTTAAGAGGATGGGGAGAAAGAGGGGGTTTGCAAGCCATGTATCAACAGAGGACTCCCACCTAGAACATATAAAGAATGCTCAAACCTCACAAAGAAGTAAACAATCCAATCAGAAAAATGGCAAAAGCCATGAACAGTCATTTCACCAAAAAGGATATACAGTCGGGAGGAAAATGCACACACACAATCAGATCAAAAATGTTCCACAGCATTAGCCATCAGGGAAATGCAAATTAAAACAATGAGGTATGTTTTTAAAAAATGAGATATGAGGGATCCCTGGGTGGCGCAGCGGTTTAGCGCCTGCCTTTGGCCCAGGGCGTGATCCTGGAGACCCGGGATCGAATCCCACGTCGGGCTCCTGGTGCATGGAGCCTGCTTCTCCCTCTGCCTGTGTCTCTGCCTCTCTCTCTCTCTCTCTGTGTGACTATCATAAATAAATAAATTAATTAATTCAAAAAAATAAAAAAATAAAAAAAATGAGATATGACTACACACCTATCGGAGTGGCCAAAATAACAAATGGTGACACCACCAGATGCTGGTGAGGATGGGAAGAAACTGGATCCTGCATGCATTGCTGGCGGGAATGTAGCATGCCACACTGAAAAACAGTCCATTTCTCACAAAACCCAGCAGTTGCACTCTTGTGCATTTACCTTAGAGAAACATGTTCACACAGAAACCTGTATGTGGATATTCTTAACAGTTTTATTCATAATAGCCCCCAAACTGGAAACACCTAGATGTCCTGCAGTAGGCGAATGGTAGGTGTGGAGACAGCACCCTTGGACGTTCCTGGGTATCCTGCCTTATGGGAGGACCCTTTCTGGTTCAGAGGATGACGCCATCCATCGAGACAGGAGGCTGGAATGGACAACTTTATACATCTCAGTTCCAAACAACCCTCCCTCTGATTCTTCCCATGAAGAAGCATCACCCCTTTGCCTTTTTGGTTTCCTTGACTCCTGTAGGGAACACAGAAGGAATGGCAGAGTAGGCACTTAATGAAGATTTCTTGAATAAATAGACAAAAAGCAAAAGAAGTGAAGCATTTTTCCTTAGAGGCTTCATGAAAATACAGTCCATTATAGGCTATTGTCATGATTTATAATGATAGATTTTCCTATAGCAAAAATGTATGTGCATGTGAATAGATAGATGGGAGGGAGGAAGGGAGGGAGGGGGAGATACCATTTCTAAGCCTTTCTCTTTGTTATGTCTCCTTCCGTGGCAGTAGATGTTTATTCAGATTTTTAAAATGTGCCTCCTGGATCTTCTTCCTAAAAAGAAGTCGGATGATGAATTATACCAGAGGATTCTTTCGAAACAAGAAAATGTAAGTCTTCAACCTATATTTCAAAGTTACTTAAAAATAGTTTATCGCAACATATAAAACATAGTAGTATAAGAAACTATTTTTGCTTTCATGTGTGAAAATTATTGCAATACATGCTTTTGAACAAATGTAACCGTAGAAATATGTGTACGTGTATAAAAATGACCATAGGTATTAATAATTTTGGAAAAATACTGAAAGCAAGGAAAAAGAGAAGAATGTTGATCATACCTGCTACTCACAGAGAACAAGTAACCGTTATCTTCTCCACAAGGTTGGATATTTTTACTTATTCATCTTTAAAGATTTATTAGAGAAAGCAAGAGAGAGTGTGGGGAGGGGCTGAATGAGAGGGAAAGAGAATCTCAAGCAGACTCCATGCTGAGCGCAGAGCCTGACTTGGGGCTCCATCCCAGGACCCTGAGATCATGACCTGAGCCAAAATCAAGAGTCAGACACCCACCCGACTGTGCCAACCAGGCACCCCTAGGTGGTTTTTTTTTCTTAAATATTTTACTTATTGATTTAAGAGAGAGAGAGAGAGAGAGAGAGCCCACAAGTAGGGGAGGGGCGTGGGGGCAGGCGGAGGGAGACCTCTGAAACCTCCCTGCTGAGCAGGGCGTCCAACATGGGGCTCGATCCCAGAACCCTGGGATCATGACCTGAGCCAAAATCAAGATTCAGATACCAACCAACCAAGCCACTTTGGCGCCCTAAGTTGGGTATTTCTAAATGCCTAATTGGTTTATTGGTTTTAATTATGCTACTGTACATCCTCCTCCTCCCGGGTCTTCTATACGGAGCTGACGTTGCTTTCTGTGCAGTGAAACAAGCCGGGTTTTGCCATCTGACTGGGAGAGGTTGATATCCTGGTCCTTCATTTCTCAAACGCTCAGCATCCCAGTTCCTCCTGCGCCAGGGGATCATGACTCCATCCTGCCGGACCGTGGGAGGGCCAAGAGAAATGTGCAAGAGGCGCGCAGCAGAGCGATGGTCAGACTGTGAATCGGGATCGCTGCGCACATCCTGAGAGCCACGGCCGTCATCTTCGTCATCTCCGTCATCAGCCTCCTCGCCAGCACCGCTGCCATCTTCGCCACCGCCATGAGATGTGGGGGTGGGGGGAGGGTGTTCGTCCCCCACTGCTCCGGGTCCCCTGCGGAAGAATGAATCCCCGCGCACAAGGCAGGAGGTGGTGCGCGGGCTCGGCCACCGTCCGCATCCTCGACCGCTGCCACCAGGGCCGCCTCCAGCAGGCAGTGCACACGGCGCGCTTCACACCTGCTTTTATTCCATCTTCACGGCAGCTCAGGGAGCGGCTGTCGTCGTTTCTGTTTACAGCTGAGGAAGCTGAGTCCCAGTGACTCCCCAACGAATAAACAAGGATGATGGTCCTGGTGGTTCTGCACCCACTGACGAGGCGGGGCCGCAGGGGCGGATCAGGGCTTCCTTAGAACGCTCGAGGAGGGGTGGCACGCTCGGAGGAGGGCGCGTCGCGGGCGGCGGGGCTCAGGGACTCCGTGCACAGGGTCCCGGGCCAGGCCGGCCACCCCGGAGGCGAGCCCTACGTCGCCCAGCGCACCCGGGCGGAGGCCGCGCGGCAGCCATGACCTCCCCAGGAGCGCTCCAGGTGGAAGAGGAAGAGGCGGGACAAGCTACGGGGACGCACTTCCTGCTGCCGAACCCACCAATCACGTCGCATCCCACCCTCCCTGGGGTGTAGGGAGTACTCCTTCCCCCACGGAAACCAGAGGAGTGGAGGAGAAGCATTCCGTCACCCCCATCCAGGTCATGGCATTTTCCAGGACTTCCTAAGAAATAAAGGACACCAATGCACCATGTTTTGTTTTGTTTTGTTTTGTTTTTTAAAGATTCTATTCATTCATTCATTCATTCATTCATTCATGAGACATACAGAGAGAAGGAGAGACATAGGCAGAGGGAGAAGCAGGCTCCTGGCAGGGAGACTGATGTTAATTTACCATGTTTAAAAGCATGTTTTGGTTTGTTTGGTTTGGTTTTGTTGTTTTTGTTTGTGTGTGTGTGTGTGTGTTTTGTTTTGCTTTGTTTTGTTTTGTTTTTTTTAGCAGGGAGGGAAAACTATAGAAGAATCTGGTACTCTTAAGACTCTATGTTTAAGGAGGAAAATACCTTTCTATCATCAAGCCTTAAGTAGGACCATGCCTAGATCAGTTAATCATGGTTAAGAAATATTTTGTGATAATGTGGTGAAAGATAAAAGGGTCTCTCTTCTAGAATTTAAGATATGTTGGATTTTTCCTTTGTTTATTTGCTTTTTTTTTTTTTTTCTTTCCCCTCTGTTTCCCCCAGGATTTGGCGGAATTAGAAAAGGGACTCCAGGGCAAACTGTCAAACACAGCAATGTTAGGAGCTGGTGATTCTGAATACATCACTCTGGCAGATGTGGAAAAGAAGGAGCGAGAATACTCTGAGCAGCTAATAGATAATGTACGTGATGGATTTTTCTCCTTTTTCCATATAAAAACCATGGTTTCTGGGACAGTTAAATTGGTGAGATTAAAGAGATGGCACCTGGAAGCATGTTTGAAATCCCTAACGTGTTCTACCCCAGAGCTCAGGATCCAGGGTTGGAAATTACTTAATAGAGAAAGTATAATCAAAGGGCCAAAATTTACGGAGGATTTTTTCTTTTTAAATGAATTCTCCTTTTTTAAATTTTAGATTGATTTTTTTTTTTGTCATTCAGAGCAAAGATTGTTCTCACCCTGTATGTCTAATCCATGGTAACCCCATGGATTAGAGCAGATGCTAGCTTCTAACTTCTCCAACCCCAGACATCATCACTCATAAAAGCCTACTTTAAATTTCAGAGAGGGTGGCTTTCCTCAAATATCCCTTTTTGCTTTTCAGTTCCACTACCCCCATTCCTATATTAGGTATGAAACAAAGAGGGTGTTTTGTTTTGTTTTGTTTTGTTTTTTGCATTTTGTTTTGTTTGTTTGGCACTCAAGCACTGGGCTGCACACTGGAAATTAAGAACTACCTTAGATCTGGCCCTGCTGGGGAGATGCATAGGCTAGCATAGTAGGGGGACCCACAAGTGAGCATAAAGACTTTATTTTTTTAAGATTTTATTAATTAATTTATTAATTTATTAATAATTTATCTCTCATTTATTAATGAGAGACACACAGAGAGAGAGAGAGAGAGGCAGAGACACAGGCAGAGGGAGAACCAGGCTCCATGCAGGTAGCCCGACGTGGGACTCGATCCCAGGTCTCCAGGATCAGGCCTTGGGCTGAAGGTGGCGCTAAACTGCTGAGCCACCCAGAATGCCCAGATGAGGACTTTATAGCTCACAAGTGTCATGATAGATGAAAACACTGGAAGGCAGAGGCACAGTGGTGAGAGGAGGAGTCTGTTTTATCCTAGGGTTAGGAAAGTCTTCATAGAATAAAGGATACATTGAAAGGCCTTTTGGGAGAAGTGTGGGTGGATGCTGGCCAGTGGGCAGGCAAAGGAGGGAGCCAGGGAGAACTAAGGATCAAGCAGAGCAAGATAAAACCAGAGATCTGGCCCGAGGATTTTCATCTCGTGCCAAGGAGATGGGAGTCACTGCAGGTTGGTAGCAGAGGGTGCCTGGATCCATTTCTGTTTTAGAAGGACCGCTCCAGCTACTCAGTGAAGGATATGTGTGTGCTCTCTGGCTAGGGCAGTAGGGAAATCTCATGAAGACAATTGCAGTAGGAGCAGAGAGGTAAGAAAGAGTGGGAGAGCTGATAGGGTAGCAGATAATGAGGTTGAGGAGAAGACGATGTTAAAGATTAGTTCTGTGGAAATAAGGATCCCAGAAGAAGAAGCAAGTTGGGAGGGGAGCTGGTGAATCCTAGCTTGACATCTTAAGATGGAGATGCCAGAGGATGGAGAGTCTCCACTAAGCTTGTGTCAAAGGACATAGGAAGCGAGGATGTTCATGGCGTGAGTGGCAGAGACAGGGTGCTCAGCCTGGATTCCTGGATCCACGGGCTCCCCAGAGCAGGAATATCTGTTGAAATATCTGTCTGTATATTTCAGGCAGATGATTCATAGTAAGCCCATGATTCTCTGACGTATGGTGACCTCCCATAGTGGAGATGCCCCAGCCTAGGGTGTGTGTAGAATGGATAGAGAAAGGAGCCTGGTGCCCAGTCTTGGATCCTGCCAGCATTTAAGGAGGAGTAGCCAAGGAGAACTGAGACAAGAAGGGAGAATATGGACTTTGAGGGATCTGGATGAAATCATGTCACAGACTCCAAGGGAATCAAGAGTTTTTAAGAACAGAGTGGGTGTCCTGGCTCTCTGGGGCTGGAGTAGAAGTGGCAATGCCAGCTGGAATCGGACTCTGTTTGGAGGTGTGCAGGGTGCCACAGGTGATAGTCACATTTTCTTAGTGCAGTCTGGAAGGAGGTCATCTGGTGGGAAAGCAAGAGGGAGGCCGGAGGTTTAATGGATGGGCTGTTGCCCACCAGGACACATAGCAAGTCCTGAGGGCATGAGGTGCACACCGGCATGGGCTTCCTCTCAGCCATGTGCAGCCCCTGTGTGGTGGCTGGTCAGAATGACTCAATGTTTCAGAGTGCGTTTGTCTCCACCTTTTGCCAGTGCAACAAGGTCAGGGTGGGCTTCTGGTGCCGCTAAGACCCGAGCCCTTCTATGCCCTGTGCAGCAAGAGGTGGCCAGATGAATTCAGAGTTGGAGAGGCGGAGCCATGGTGGAGAAAACCACAGCTGGGAGAGTTCAGTGAGCCTGCACCACCTCTGCCCCTGCCTCCCAGCCCTGTGACCTTTCACCAGTGACCTAACTTTCTCAGCCTGTTGCTGCAGCCGCCAATACACATTTTACCCGGACATAAAACGCGTGAGCCTGGCCCCTACCTGCATGCCGCAAGGGGAGGTTGTCACGACCACTGGTATCCTCGTTCTCAGTGCTCTGGGAGGCTGGATGAGCCCCAACGTTCCAAGCCACTCAGTGATTTCCACGTCTCCTCCTGATAAGATGAGGGGGGAGAAAAAAGATTTTAAAGCAGATTGTTTTCATGGTCAGCATTGTCTCTGCCATATTGCTCTTTTGTACTTTTAGGGCAATAACTAAAATTTAAACAGCCATTTGTGCTTTTATTTCCAGAACATGTTTAATCCCTCTTAGAGATATGGAGCCTCCAGGAGCACACTGTCGAATTTCACGCACTCCCCAGGCAGCAATCCTGGCCTGTTTAAGGGTCTTTAAGCTGTTTACTCTGGGTGATCTCATTGTGCTTGACTTCTTTATCAGCAGAGCACTGGTGTTTGCTGAAAAGCCACCTCGAAGCTGACTGGCACCTACAATATGCCAAGGAGGAACCTCTCTGTAGAACTCGATTATTGCCAAGATAAACTCGCTCCGAATTGCAGAAGTATTTAGAACCTCAGTGTGTGATAAGGAATGAATTGTAATTCTCAAGAATGAACCACCTAGCTTTATGGCTTTCTTAAATATGTTTTCTGCACCTACCTCTTGCTTTTCATTCTCATTTCACAGATGGAAGCTTTCTGGAAACAGATGGAAAACATCCAGCACTTTCTTATGGACCAATTTAAGTGTTCCAGCTCCAAAGCCCGACAGCTCATGATGACGCTCACGGAAAGAATGATTATAGCCGAAGGGTTATTGCGTGATTCTCAGGATTTGCAGGCTCTGGTATGCTGGAGGGGGTGGGGAGAGAATCTGAAGATACTCACACTAGAGATGTGGAATCCATAAGCTTGATATGCCATAGACATCCAGTCGAACTTGATGGGGATATAGAGCCCCGAGATGGAGACATAGAGGCCAGAGATGAGGATATAGAGCCCGGAGAAAGGTAGTGAAGCAAGCCAAACAGCAGGCCATCTATCTGTCTGTCCATCTATCCATTCACCCATGTATCCATCTGTCTTTCTATGCATCCATTTATCCATCTGTCCATCCATCTTTCCATCCATCTGTACAGCCATCCATCCATTCCTTAAGTGGGGATGCTGGCCAGCTTTGTGTTGTGACAGCATAGAGCACTGGCTCCGAGTCCTGAATGCACACTTAAATTATCTGGAAGCTTTAAAACGTACCGATGCTAGAGTCCCAGATGGGACCCCACCCCAGAGATTCTGACTAATAAGTCTGGATTTTTTGGAGCTCCCAGTGACCACAATGAGTAGTCATAGTTGACACCCACTTATGTGGATGGAGCTTCATTTGCTCTCCTGATGGCTCCATGAATCACCTGAGGAGCTCTCAGAAATTGCCTGTGCCCAGACCTTATGCCCAGAGATCCAATCTCACTGATCTAAAGTGAAGCCCTGGTATTGCTGGTTTTAAAGCTCCCCAAACATTTCTGATATATTGTTGGAGATGCAACCCACTGATACAGAGGAATCCACAAATCTGACTTGGAACCTAGGCTCAGCCACTTGAAGATGTGTAATCTTGAACCAGTTAACCTCCCAGAGCTTTAGTTACTCTCTTTATAAAAGAGTGGTCCAAGGAATTTCTGCAGACAGGGCCTGGGGAAGTGCTCTGTGACCCATTGCCCTAGTCACCACGGGGTTTCTCAGCAGTGCTTTTGGCCTTGACCTGCCTTGTACAAGGCCCAGGGCTCACTATGAACCCATTTCCCCTTCTGACCTTGGAAACTCATGAAACTCCATTTCAGAGTTTCTGAAACTCTGCACCCACCTGGGTTATACCCAGCTCATAGACCTGCAGTGGCTGCCCTGCGTTTGGCTCAGAGCCTTGGTGGCTTAGATCCAGGGAGCAGTTCGTGCTGCTTCTCCACAACCACTGTGGTCTGTGGAGCAGTGGCATCAGTAGCCCCCAAGAGTTTGTTAGAAATGCAGAACCTTCCTACCAGAATCAGGATATGCATTTTAACAAACTCCCTGGGTGCAACAGCTGTTTGTGAACTTGATGTTTGCTCATTGTGTAAACATACAATCTCCTTTTTCTCCTTGGCACTGCTAGAAGGTAGGCAGGGCAGAGATTTTATTCCTGATGAGCAGAGTGAGAGACAACTAAGTGACTCACCTAGAATTCATGTGCTGTCTAATAACACCGCTGGCCCCAGATTCGCCGTCCAAACCCTGTGAATGGGATTTTAATTTGATAAGGCTGCTGATATTAATGCTTATCAAAAGAGAAAGATTTTTTCCCTTTTTCTTTCTTTTTAATTATTATTCTGACAGCAGGATATTGATGCAGAAAAAAAAATGTATCCTTAGCTGACTTCATTCCAAGTATTAGCCAGTAACTTCCAAATAGAATGAAGGGAAGGAATTATCCAGGTTATCATTATGCCCTTCTCTTAACCAACATTTGATGAGTACCTACTTATGGGCCACGTTCTGTTATAGAAACAGTATTACAGACTCGAGCCAGAGACCTGAGTTCAAACCTACAGTCTTGCTGCTTATTAGCTGGATGACCTTGAGCAGGTTACTTAACCTCTGTGCCTCAGTTTCATCATCTAAGTGGGGATCAAAATAGCACCTGCTCTGAGAATATTAGAGAATGGACAATATGTAAGGCCTTTGGAAGAGATCCTGGCACATGGGAAGCAATCAGTGTGTTAGTGACTAGACTTCTGTGGGCCATGTGTCCAGGCAATCAGACATTAACAAATCATCACGGTGATACAGGCAAAGCGCTGTAATCTGTGATTGTATAGAAGAAGGATGCTGTGCCTGCATCCTAGGTACCCATATATTTTTTTTTCCATATCTAGTAACATGTTGCTGATAAACTCCAGAAGGCTGTAAGTTTTGGGTCAGTGTCTGAGCATTCTGGCCTGGGCCGTTGGACCCATAATGTTCACATGGCATCACTGAATATCAAACTGACAAGGTTCTGGAAAGGGCCCCAGAGGCTGTGAGAATCATTCTCCTGGGATGTTTGACAAAAAGCCATCCCAAGAGCGATGCCAGGGGCTTGTAGATAATTATGACAGGAGCTTGCATTCATGAGTGATGACTATGTTCTGGCTGCTATTTTAAGTGCTTTATGCATTTTAACTTAATTTTCACAGCAACTCTGTAAGTTTGATGTCCGAGGAGGACACCATACCCAAAGTCTGCAGCTCTGACAGTGGAGCCAGGTTCTAGCCCAGGCGCTGCTGAGGACCTTCTGCACTCTCAGAGCAAGGGGGCCTCACCTCCCATCTGGTATCCCTCTGCCTATGCTCACCTCTTTCCACTCCTGTCTGCCTTTGAATGTAAATCTGGAGGTTGTGCGGTCACTCCTGAGCCAGGAACGCCTCCCTATGCTACCTGAGAGGTGGGGACAGCGGGCGGTTTGGGAGAGCTTCTCGCCAGTGAGGCCTGGTCTGGGTCCCTTGTGAGCAGACTTTCCCCGAGGTTGCAGGGCCCCCCAGCGCTTATCCTCTTGCACCCCCTAGTGGTTGTGAGCCTGCTGACCATGGTCGGGTGTCTAACTGAAGAAAATTCAAAGCCTTGGTCCTTGGGCTGGTCATGTGGCCTTCCGGAACAAACCTCAGCATTCTTGTCTGTAACTGGGGGGTCCTGATCCTTGCCCTGCTCACACGTTGTTGGAACACAACCAGTGCAGCTCAGCAAACAGTGAGGCCCAGGCTGGGCAGAGGGTGACCCACCTGGGATGGTCCCTCGTGATTAGCTCCTTAAAGACAGAAGCACATGGGGCCCGCTGGGGGTGAGGACGAGCAGGGAAGGCACTGCACCCCACAGCCCAGCAGGACAAGGATGAGTAGGACTTAGCAGGCAGAGGAACAAGAGGAACAGGAGAATGCTCCAGGTGGAGGACTCCGAGTGTGCGAGGGCCCAGCAGAGCTGAGAGCCAGGCATGCTGGGTGGCCCTGAGCACGAAGATGTGTGGACAAGGCTGGGGCAAAGCCAGGCCGGGTCCTCAGGGCCTTGAGTGTCATGCCCTAGGGTTCAGACTTGGTTTGAAGGCAGTGACTGGAGGGTTTGTGCTGTTAGGACGGCCATGTGTCTGCCTCTGAGAGAGGCCCCTGTCTGCCATGTGGGGGCAGGGGGAAGGCTGGGACAGCAGGGCAGGAGTGAGCAGGGCCTGCACCCCTATGACTGGGCCCGGCAGAAGGGAAAAGGGGGCTCTGAAGATGCAGGATTACAGGCGTAGAGGATGAGAAGGGGGCTAGGGGACGAGAAGGAGGCTGAGGCTGGCTTTGGCCCTCTACTGGTGCCGGGCCCAGCTGGGAGTGGCATCTTTCCTCTGGGACGAGGGGCCTCCTGGACACAGCAGTGCTCCCCTTATTCCATGTTCCTCACACTCATTCTGCAGGACGAGCAGCTGCCCTCTGAGGCTTCCGGACCCACAGGGCCCTGTCTGTCTCTGGTCAACATTTCCTGCCCCAGGGAGGTGTCTTTTCCAGGAGTCTTGTCCTAAGTGTTGATGCCTTGGTGGGGCAGGGAGGGAGCATGTTCTAAAGTCTGACCTCCAGGGAACCACTCATAAAATCAGTCTCACCTTGGAAAATCTTTTCAAACCCTGTGTCCCAGGCTTTCTGAGGCTCAAAAGCCAAGAGCTCCTGTAACTTTTGTTGTTGTTTGCCTTTCTCTTCCAAGGCTGTGGAGGCCAAAGGCCCCAGCGGCTGGGGAGGGATGACTGTAGAACAGTGGCTTTCCCTCCTTGGCCACGTGCTGGTACTGAATCCCTTCCTGGAAGATCAGGCCCCTGAGGAGTGCTCACTGTGTACTAAGTTCTTTATATCCGTTATCCTGTGTCAGGCTCGCCCCCTCCCCACAAGGGGCAATTTTGTCTGTAACCAAGGGGCAGAGCCTGTTGGTCTGCACTCTGCTCGCAGGGAGTCGGGGTACCAGGAGGGAGCCTGCTGCCCTGGGCAGATCCTTGCTGCTGGGCGCTGACCCAAGGTGTTTCCCTTCCCAGGACGCCCTGGAGAGAACAATGGGGCGGGCGCACATGGCCAAAATGATCGAGTCACTGAAGCTGCAAATCCAGGAGGAGACCAAATGCCGGCTGGCTGCCCTGTCCCGCAGCCTGGAGCTGCTGACCGTGGAGGGGAAGCTCTCCGGGCGGCAGAAGGAGGAGCTGCTCACCCAGCAGCACAAGGCCTTCTGGGGGGAGGCAGAGCGCTTCGGCAGGGGTGAGTGAGCTGGGGCCCGATCTGGGGTGAATAGCCCTCTTGTGCTGGGGGTGGGGGACCCTGGGGACAGTCAGAGACATGGAGCAGTACATGGGAAACAAGCTCCGGCTGCTGTGACCCCCCTCTGCCCTTGGGGACCATGTCACTTAGCTTCTCCAAGCTTTGCTTGCTTCCCCATAAGGCTGTCCCTAGGCTGGGGGATGGCCCACTGGATTTAGCTGTCAGTGATCTGGGCTGATGGAGGCCCCAGTGTCCTGCAGCAAAAGCACCTGAACTCTGCAGAGGACGGAAGGGCCGAAATGCCCAGATAAGACACATATCACTCGGCTGCAGCGCATGGCCCTACCCAAGTCACAGGGGCCTGCTTAGCAGCAAATACACAATGACTGACCATATGGGGCAGGAGAGGGAACCCCATGTGGGTATTTTCCATACCCCAGCTCCTGGGGCGGACCCTGAGAGGTGGGTAGCTCAATGTTCAAGACTCTGAGGGCATCTGAGACTTAGTCCAGGTCACATCATTAGAAAGAAGAAACCCACATCTTTCAACTGCAGGGCAGGTGCCACTTCTGCCACCAGCACTGGCTGCCCCGGGCCCTTGGGAGGAGAGCTCATTGGGGGTCCCCGTGTTGGTCCGAGGCCGCATGTTTGCCTGGGGCCATGAGTGGAGGCACAGAGGTGGGGAGCAGGAGTCCCCTCCAGGTCTCCGAACATCTGCAGGGCACGGAGTCTGTGTGCTTCAGTTTCCCCAGTGGCTCCTGATGCCCACACGGGTGTGGACACTGTAGGACCAGGGAGTCTCCAGGTGTCTTGTCAGCTCGGGCCACCGTATGAAGATAGCACAGACCGGGGGGCTTACACAACAGGCTTCTCTTTTCTCCCAGTTCTGAAGGCAGTAAAGTCCAAGATCAGAGCACCAAGCCGATTCGGTTCCTGGCAGGAAACCTGCTTTCAGACAGCCACCTTCTCTGTGTGTGTGTACTCACGTGGCAGAGAATGAGCTTTCTTACACCTCTTCCTCTTCTTATAAGGCACCAGCCTTATGGGATGAGGATCCCAGCCTCACAAATTCATTTAGCTTCCAAATGTAGTCCTGCGGGGGTTAGAGCTTTAGTGTTTCAGTTTGGGCAGACGGGGTCCAATCCACAGCACCAGGTGTTTGTTGCAGCCAGTGGCCTGGTGCTGCGTCTGCAGTGGCTCACGGCCCCTCCACCAGACCTGCCCGCTGCCTTTCAGAGATGGGGTCAGAGGGCAGGCACTCGGAGCCAGGACCTCAGGACTCCAGTCAGGCCATTCCAGGAGGCCCTTGTCACTTGGCGTCACGGCTTCTGTGACCGGTGGGAGCCTGCTGTTGGCTGGCACTCCGGCCCATGTAGAACCTGAGCACATCTTACCTGGGGGTCATCACACCAGGGCCTGGGCTTTACCAGTGGGAAGGGGCCCCCACAGCAGACAGAGGTGGGGACAGGATGCCCAGGCAGCCCCCACCGATCAGGGATCAGGCTCTGTTGAACTTGGACAAGACAGAGGAAGCAAGGAGACAGTCAGGGGGTGGAGGGAGGACTCAGGTCTCGATGGATACCTGGTCATACTCTTTTCTTTTGGTTTTGATTTTTTTTTTAAGATTTTATTTATTAGAGAGTGGGGGGGGGGAGGAGAGCAGGAGCGGGGGAGGGGGTGGAGAGAGAGAGAAGCAGACTCCCCACTGAGCAGGGAGCCTGATGTGGGCTCCATCCCAGGACCCTGAGACCATGACCTGAGCCGAAGGCAGACACTTAACTGACTGAGCCCCCCAGGTGCCTCCTGGTCACACTCTTTTCTTTGGTGCCAGGGGCTAAACAGATTCTCAGACAAAACCCAAGGAAGTGTGCTTGTGCTACAAATATGGAATGCACGTGTGTGTGTGTGTGTGTTTGTGTGTGTGTGTGTGTGTGTGTGAAGTGCTGAAACAAACATCTCCAGACCTGCAGACCCCTGGCAGTCTGGCCCTCATCGACTTCTCCAGCCTCTCACTCAACATTTCCCCCCAAACCCGGGGGACAAGGCTCTGGCTAACTTCTTGGTCTCCTCTCCCAGAAGCCTTCTCTGGGGTCCCACACTGCCCATGACCCCTCATCCTTCTCATCCCACCAGCCCGTCCCTCATCTGGCGTGGCATTGACTCTCCTTTCCCCTTCTCTTGAATTCCCTGGACCAGGAGCAGACCGGGAGCAAGGCTGGGTCCTGCTCACAGCCAGGCCCCAGTGCCCAGTGCTGACCTGGGCACACTGCTGGCCTGGTGACGCAGGTGGGGGTGAGGGGTGGGTTTAGACCCCAGCCTTTCTCCTCGCCTCCACCCTTGCCACCAGGCAGAGGGCATTGCCTTGGGCTCCCCTCCTTCCTGCAGACCAGGCTCCTCTGTCCTGTCCCACCACCCGTCCCTCCCTGTGTCACCACACCTCCCTCATTTTTCCCCCTAAAAGTGCCTCTTCTTTATCTCCTGGTCAGGTTGGCCGGCTGCCCTAGATGAAGCCCCTTTTGGTGTCCTGAGTCCTGGGCTCGAGGGGCAGTGGGGGCCCCTTCAGGTAATGTGTGGCTGTGGGCTCCTGACGCTGGCTTTCTGGAAGCACACGTGCCTGTAAGATAAAGCCATGTTTCTCATCCTTAGTGTAGGCAGGAGCCGGTGAAGGTCAGGGGAGTCATCTGTGACGTGCTGTGACTCACTTTAATTTCAGAGTTCGTCCAGCGAGGCAAGGACCTGGTGAAGGCATCACTGGCTCACCAAGCAGAGGAGATGGCAAGGCTCACGCTGGCCCAGGAAGAGGAACAGAGGAGCTTCCTGGCCGAGGCACAGCCGACCACTGACCCGGGCACATTCCTCCAGGTGACCCAGCTCCCGACTTACCCCCATGTCCATGGCTGCTCTGTGCCAGGAGCAGCCACACAGGCTGAGTGCTGTGGCTTAGTCCTCGTCACTGTGCAGGGAAAGCCAGAGGCTTTGGCACCTGCCAGACTTGAGGTCAACTGCTCACCTCCATGTGTCAGTGCAGTGACCTTAGCTGGTCCAGGGGAAGGGAGGGCCGGGCATGGGAGGCTCAGTGGGCAGGACCAGGGAGGCAAAGGAGCCAGAATATGCCTTTGTCTTGACCTGGAAGGGGGACAAGGAGACAAGAGGTCACCCTCCTTGAGGCCAAAGAAATGAGTTGGTGCCAGCACAGGCTGGAATGGCCAGGCTTACGGTTCTCAGAGAGAGAGAGAACCCTGCCTTTGCCCCCATATTTCCCTGCTAACGACGGGGCAGGGGGCCTGCTTGTCTGTCCTGCACATGGTCAAGCATTTGGGCACTGGGGCCCTCTGGAAGCATGTTGGAATGTGGACTTTGCTGCTAAGGAGCTGGGTGACCTCAGGTGCATTGCTCACAGCACACCCCACCCCACCCCAGGCCTCACCCCACCCCTGACCAGGCCTTTCTTCATCTGCACAATGGGAATATAGGAACCTAACTTATGGGTTGTGAGGCTTCAGGGAGACTCAGCACAGGCCGGGCACACGCTGATGCCCAGGAGACTTGGACAAAGGAAGAACGGTTGAGCAGATGCATGCAAGAATGGACGAATGAGCGAATGAATAAATAAATGAACAAAGGGATGATGAATGAGTGATGAGTGAATGACCCAGCACCCTTCCTCTAGCCCTACAGTTCCCTCTCAGCATATCTCTCCCTCTACCTCCCCCTGGGGGCAAAGGATCCTTACTGCCTGGTCTCTGCTGCTGTGGCTTCTTGAACCCCAGCTGCATGGGCTCCCCATCTTCCCTCCAGGGAACCTTCCTTGTTGATAAAGCCTCTACTTACAGGGAGAGTCCCCCCGCCCCGTGCATGCTCCCTAAGAAGAGTCCGTCCCTCTGTCCTGTGACCCGCCATGCCTCTGGGTCTGCTCCATCTCCCCTCCACTCCCTAGGCTCCTCAGGGCAGGGTGCAGCCACATGGTCAGAGTGGCCTGGCTGGTTCACCGACCGCACTGACTCACTAGGTGGTGACCTCCCCTGGGTGGTCTCTGGGACCTGGGCGGTGGTCCCCAGCAATTCAGTCACTGAATGATGTCTGGGTGGCTTGTGGCCAGGAGGTCAGGTGTGCAGTTTGCAGCCACATGATATCCCTGTGTCTCAGTTTCTTCATATATAAATCAGGGACAGACATCCTTCAGATCTGAGAGCGGCCCTTTGGCGGAATTCTTCTAGTGAAAAATGGGCATATTTGCACGAGATTCAGTTCCTGTTTTAACTCACAGGCTTTTCATGCGGTCCTAGAGAGGCAGAGGTTGGTCCGGAGTCACCTGGAGGAGGAGAACAGTATCAGAACCACCCAGGCCATGGCTGTGCTTTGCCAGGTATGTGGCCTCCTAGTGGGACCTGCAGAGAACCTCAGGATCTGCGTGTGTGTGGGTATCTCACCTCAGGGCTGGGACCCCAAAGATGCAGGTCCAGGTCTGACCCTGGCCCTCTAGCTGGGCAGCCGGCAAGCCACACGCCCTCCGTGTCACACACCAGGGTCCTGCCTGAAGCATCTTCCATTTTTGGGGTGCTCAGGCCTCCAAATGTCCCCAGAGGCCAAGGCTTTTGGAAGTGAGTTCACCCAGGATGGATCTGTAGGAGTCAGCAGGGCAGTGATGAGGAGGGAGTGCTGGCCCTGAAATAGGGAGGCCTGGATCTGAGTGCCAGCATCACCGCTTTCTCCCTGGGCAAACCTTGTTCAAGTCCAGAACGGGGAGGAAAACTCCACGCTGGCCTTGAGGACTGGCTTGGAGAGAATAGAGGAGACCACCCGTGCCCCCCAGAGTGACAGGGCTCTCCCAGGAAGTGACAATAACCGAGATATAGAGCCTTTGCCTCTGGTGGCACCCAGAGCTGCTGCGAAGCAGAAATGCAGACATCTCCATGCGAGGGAAGCTGACATGTGCCGTTGTGATGGGCAGCAGGTGCAGAGTCTACCCCAGACTCCGAGGACCTAAGGGTCAGTGTCCTAGCTCTGCCCCTTCCTCGCTGTGCAGCATCCAGATTGTACTGGACCTCAGTTTCCCTATCTGTGAAATGGAGACAATGATGGGCCTTCCCATTTTAACATCCCTGTTTCTGGGTACAGAGGAGAGGCGTGAGGGATGTCCTGGGGTTAAGACCAGGTCAGAGACAGCTGTCAGCAGGAAGTGATGCCTGAGCCAAGCTTTGAAGGGGGAGATGAGCCCTGCGGACAAGGAGCCGGGGGGATTCCCAGGCCCAGAAAAACATGTGAAGGAGGGAAGTGCAAACCCTCAGTGCTGTAGCCACTGTACTGGTTAAATGCTATCTGTATCAGTCAGCTCACCTGCTGTAACAAAGCGTCCTAGACAGGGGGCTTAAACAGAGACATTTATCATCTCTTGCTGTTCTGGAGACCAGAAGCCTAAGGCCGGGATGCGGCAGGGTTGGGTTCTCCTGAGGATCCACCCTCTTCCTGGCTTGCAGATGTCCACCTCCTCACTGTCTTCACTTGGCCTTTCCCATGGGCTCATGGAGAGAAAGAGCTCTGGGATCTTCCTCTTATTAGGACACCAGCCCTATCAGCTACAGGCTCCACCATATGACCTCACTTGCCCCCAGCCATCTCCATGAAGGCCCCATCCCCAAATACTGTCATATTGGGGCTAAAGACTTCAGAATTTAAATTTGGAGGCACAATTCCGTTCATAGCAGTACCCCTCAAGATGTCCCCTGGAACCTCAGAATGTGACCTTACTTGGAAGTCAGGTCTTTAAAGATGAAATTGGTTAAAGTGAGGTCATACTGAATTAGGAGAGGCCCTAAGTCCAATGACTGACATCTGCATAAGAAGACCAGAGACTGGGGATGCAAGAGTGGCTCAATGGTTGAGCGTCTGCCATCGGCTCAGGTAGTGATCCCAGGTCCTGGGATCAAGTCCCACATCAGTCTCCCTGCAGGGAGCCTGTTTCTCCCTCTGCCTGTGTCTCTGCCTCTCTCCCTGTGTCTCTCATGAATAAATACGTTTTTTTTTTTAAATCTTAAAAAAAAAAAAAAAAGAAAAGAAAATACTAGAGACTGCTTAGTGTGGGCTGTGTGGCAGAGCAGTGACATCCTGGTTCTGAAGTCAGACGTCTGGGTTCCAATCCCAGCCAGGCCATTTACCAGTTAAGGGCTCAGGAATGGCTTAGCTGACTTGGGCTTCAGTGTCCCCATCTGAGCATTCTGATGCACCGCCGAGTTTGAGAACCACTGTCTTGGAGGGCATGGGGAGGTCAAGTGAGCTCATACTCATGGGGCAGATGCTCTGGTTGCCCTGCCCCATGACCCTTGAGCCCTCCAGAGCCCACCTCCAGCAGTCCACTGTTCTCCTCTGCAAAGTAAGGCTGAAACAGCCCATCAGGTATTGTCACGAGAGGAATGAGTGGTGCATGTGAAAGTGCCAGGCCAGTCTCATTGGGTGGCAGTAAATACATCAGTTTTAGTAAAGGATTGTGGTGACGCTGAAGTGACTACAGCCTCGTCCCTCCTGTGATGTCCTTAGGATGTTTTGCATTTGGATTCCTGTGCCTGGGTCTAGTTGCCGGGCCTGTGAGAGCTTGGGCCACAAGGGAAAGACCCTGTTTTCTCTAACATGAAGAGAGGCTGTCAGGTGTGAATGAGGAGTGACACCTGCTGGAGTGTGTATCTTAGGAGGAGAGGCTCGGAAATGCACTGCGTGAGATGGTGTGAGGGGTGAGGTGAAGGTGTGCTTGTGATTCTGTGCACCTGCATAGGTGCTTCTGAAGCAGAGAACCAAAGGCTGGTGCCCGCTCGTCTCCCAGAATCAGTCCAGAGGCATTTCCTTAGATTTATTTTACTGTTTCATGTAGAACCCTTTGGTTCCAGATGACTTTGGTTTCTTTTATGTCTTTCAACTATGGAAATCATTGCCTTTGGTTATTGGGGACTGTTTTACGGGTATGAACAGCAGGAGGTGGTCGAAATCCTCTCGTGTAGGAGAAGGGAGGTGATTGGAAAGCTGGTGGTGCCATGCCTGGCTAGGCGACCTCGGACAAGCCTTAACTTCTCTGAGCTACGATGGAGCCCAAGAACCTTCTTGACCATCATGGCAGCGTGTGGAGTGCGGGAGATCAGGGCTGGCACCCAGGGCCCAGCACACAGTAGGTGCTCACTAAATCCCTCCCTGGTGGCCCTGCTGCTGAGCACATTGCCCCAAAGGTCCTGAGCCCCGGGGGTGACGAGCACAGCTCTGGACATCTGACCTCCTCACTGACTAGCTGGAGGCTGGGAGGAGTCCATTCGTTCATTCTTTCATTCAATAATTTTTGCTCTCCTTTGTGCAACCTATGGTCAGCCCCTGACCAAACAGATAAAGCACTGAGCAGGGTGTGAGAAGTGTGGGGCCGGGGTCTCTTTTCATGGTTGACACCTCATCTCCTTTGTTAAAATGGAGATACTAAGCCTTCCTCGTGGGGCTGTCCAGAGGCATACCTGCGTTCACACGTGCGAAGCAGCTAGAGTTGCGTCAGGCACCTGGTGAGCATTCAGAATACACCGTCACGATCACTGTCACCATCACCCCCTGTCTGGCAGGGTGTATATGCGGAGAAATGCACTCAAGATAACTCGTCTCGCAGCCTGGCTGGCTCTTTCACAGAGCCAGGCACCTAGAGCTGTCATCCCCCCTCTTTGGGTGGGAGACCGATCACGGTGTTGTGGGCATGGAGCCTGTGAGAGAAGTTTGATGGCCATCTAAGGGTTCTCAGGCTGCAGAGAAAAGTGCATTTTTCTAAATTTGTGCCATCTCTTGGCCTTTAAACAAACAGTAAATTCTCAGCATGTTGGGACAGATGCCGCTACATCACACATCTCAGTGCTTCGTAGGGAGATTCCTGAAATGAGCACAGAGCCATCCTGGTGATGGTGGATGCACAACTGAGTCACCCCATTGTGTCCAGGGTACCACATAGGCCCACTGGCTTGTGCGGACCTCACTCTGGCCTACCCATGCTGTGTCTGCCGAAGGGCCCATAGCAGAGTGCAGAGGGGTAGCAGCCCACCCAGCCTGAACCTTCTCGGCTCCCAACTCTCACAGTGAATTGGGACTGAAACAGAAGTGAAACTGGCCTCAGAGATCACAGCACTAATAATTATCAGTGCCCAGGAAGTGTTGGGGAGTAATCCTGGACACCCTCCCTCCTGACACCAAGTATAAGCTTGAGGGTCCCCAAGATGACCCTCAGGTCCTTTAATTCTCCAGAAGGACTCACCCTGAAAGCGCTGTGGGTTCCAGCACAAGCCATACAGATGACAGTTAGAATGAGGGGCGGAGGGGCAGCCCGCGTGGCTCAGCGGTTTAGCGCCGCCTTCAGCCCAGGGCGTGATCCTGGAGACCTGGGATCGAGTCCCATGTTGCGCTCCCTGCATGGAGCCTGCTTCTCCCTCTGCCTGTGTCTCTGCCTCTCTCTCTCTCTCTCTCTCTCTCTCTCTCTCTCTCTGTTTCTCATGAATTAAAAAAAAAAAAAATCTTAAAAAGAATGAGGGGTGGAGCCCAGGGCTCCACGATATTTCCTGGGGCTCAGCCTCAGAGACCGGGCTGACTTCCAGGATCCCTGACCTCAAGCCCCGGCCCCACTGGAGGATGAGCCGACACCACATGGCCAGCTCTTTGTCTTAAAGCTTCTGAGTGGCTTTGAACGTCATGCCTTAGTGAGCATCAGAAGTTCAAAGTCCAGGTCTTGTGATTATACTCTCGCGAGTACCTGAGGGCTTGTTTCATGTCTGTTGCTTGTGTGGGCCTCTGCTAATGTTGTCTTGTCTCCTGGTGAGCCTGTTTACTCTTTATTATATGCCTTATTCCAAATTTTTATGTTTACTTGTGAAAGTGTGTTCAGACAGACAGTCATGTCCTTCAAAGAGGATTTTCCTTCGCTTCTGGCAGATGACTTGGGGCTCTGGGGCCCAGGGTGACCTTCATTCAAGGTCAGGACCTGAAACATCGCAGGCCCTCTGGGTTGTAGCTGTTTGAACCAGTTTGAAGAGTCCGTCTCCTTCTACTACATTGCAGTGCAGCTTTCTGGCTTCCGGCGCTATGCGCGGAATGGCTTAGCAGGCCTCAGCCCCGGGGAGCCATGAGCTCCATCTTCGGTCTCTTTGGCACTAGTAGCCATCAGACGTCCCATCAGCTGTTCAGCCACCACCTCTGGATTGGCCCACTCCCAGGAGCTGGGCATGCATCCCTGACTGCCTTCTCCCTGACCTCAGCCCGAGCTACCTTGCTGGCTCACTTGGGATTTTCATGATCACGTAATAAGCATTTTTTCCAGCTTTGTTTATCATTTGTCCTCAGAGGGAGAGTTGGCCCAGATGACCTGATTGGCTATTATCCTTAGGCTCTCTAAATCTTTGAAAAGGACGTGGGTCATGTATGCCCCTGTCATGATTGCTTATTCTGAACAAAGTCCAGCTTGGCCATGAGCTTCTTAAAGCAGGACACTCACTGGTTTAATTAACATTGACTTGAATTAAATTTCACTTCTGTTCATTAAGCACAGCAAGCATGACCTAGGTGCACCATGTCAGGTGCTGTAAATATGTTTATTTTTCTATCAAAACCCCAACTATCCATGTAGCATACTGGTTATGAGTATGAGTTCAGTAATCTGATGGCCAGGACCCACCTTCCACAAATCCTGTGCCGTTACTTATCTGATCTGTGCCTTAGTTTCCTTATCAGTGAAATGATAGTAGTTATAATAGAGCATCATCATTGGACTACTCTAAGGATCGAATGAGATTATACAGGAAAGGTGTTTGTGGCACCCTCTCATATATGGTAAGAATCCATAATTATTACCAATTAAACCATCATTGCCAGCTATTTGCCAGATGCTGTGTGAGGCCCTGCAGATGGTTGGGTAGTAAGATAAGACTTTGTTGTAAAGAAACCTGTTCTCATCCTTGAGGACAAAGACATAGCCAATGACCACGAAGGGTGGTGAGTGCTGGGGGGGTAAGGATGGGCACCTCAGTGGACACTAAGGACTTCACAGATAGCCCCCACCAATGCCAAGACTTACGGCACTGAAAGGAATCCAAGCAGAATCCATGAAGGGAAAAGACATGTAGGGCAAAGTCCAGGAGAAACCAAGAGCAAGCTTCCAGAGTCCTCTCGCAGTGGGGCTGTGTGTAATCCCACCCCTGCAATGAGTGCAACAACTTGTGTGAAGTGGAAAACTCCCCTGAGCTTAGGAGTCCAAGGATTTTGCTGGGAGTCAGTCCCATGGGCACGCCTTGCCTGGCATGCACCAAGGTTTCAGACTCCTAGAAGGAAGCCGGGTATTTAGTCTAAACTATACTGTGTGCAATCAAACCCCACAGCCAGGTCTTCCCAGAAGAGGAGACCCTGACTTGAGTTTTGAAACATGTGTGGGGAGTTCCTAGACAGAAAAGGGAGAATGGACATTCTACATCATGTCTGTGAGTCATGCATTGGGACTGAACGGACTGAACCTGAGGGCTTGGTCCAGGAGGATGTAAGATGGGTACAGATCTGAGTATTGTGTAGCCTCCGCTCTCAGCAAGCTGTGGTTCAGGGGAGAGGTGACAAATAAATTGTAGTTTCAGTGACCTGGTGTGGCTGACCAAAGAGCTGTGGGAACCCAGGGTCAGATACCCATGTTGGTCTGAGCCTCCTGAGGAAGGCTTCACAGAAAAGGGTTTATTTTGCAGGGGTGTTGAAGGATGAATAGAAGTTCACTCCAGGTATGAAAGTGTCTGAATTTGGGATGAGGGAGAGTGGCTTGAAAAAGCCTCTGTGTAAAGAAACATGCAATAAGACACCATTTATGTGGCTAACACAGTCACCAAAGGGCACATTTGTGGATATAATATACAGTGAAAGTATAGAAGTCTAAGCTCAAAGAGACATGCCAAGTTCATGGTGATGGCCGTCTCTGAGGATGCTGAGAGGGAGCAGAAGAGAACTGTAGGAAGAGCGTAAGGAATTCCAGTATCACCTGTCAATTTTAGTGTTTTTAATCTAAAAAGAGGATCTGAGTGGTAGAATCACAAGCATTTATTTTTTAAAAGATTTTATTTATTTATTTATTCATGAGAGACAGAGAGAGAAGCAGAGACATAGACAGAGGGAGAAGCAGGCTCCATGCAGGAAGCCCGATGTGGCACTCGATCTTGGGACTTCGGGATCATGCCCTGAGCCAAAGGCAGATGCTCAACCACTGAGCTACCCAGGCATCCCTAATATATTACTGTATGTGGGTTTTTTGTTTTCCTCAATTTAAAAAAGTACATATTCAGGAAGACTGGAGTGGGTGAGGTCGGCTGAAGGGAACAGAACAGTGGAAACTGAGGCAGGACCTCCCAGCAGCCCTGCCAGGTAACCTTGAGAGTCAGGGGAAGAGAGGCCTTCCAGGTTCTCCCAGCTGAAAATACAGTAAGATCTGTGCTTTAAAAAAAAAAAAAAAAAGATCTGTGCTTTATGCAGATAACTGGCCTAAGCTTGGAGGGTTGAGGGAGGCAGAGAGCGCAGGGGTGATGAAAATAATCTGGAGGGAGGTTTTGAGGGGTCACCAGAGATTAAGAGCTTGTGGGTCAGAGGGCAGGACAGGGTGGCAGGGAAAGGACCAGAAGGCAGTGGGTGTTTTCCATATGTGTGTGGGATATGTGTGTATGCGTGTGTGTGTGTGTGTGTGTGTGTGTGTGTGTGTGTGACTGGAGAGCTCCCTTCACTGGGTTTCCTCTGTGGTTTGTGGAAAGCCCACAGCCCTGGCCCAGATGAGAACATGACTTATAGCTCCATCACGTGCTCTCGTCCTCAGGAGCTGTACTGCAGCACCATGGAAACGTTCCAGAAATTTGTGGAGGTCCTGTTCCTTCAGACGCTCCCAGGTGTGACCGGCCTCTCCCGGGCAGAGTGTGAGTACTTGAGGCAGGAGGTCCAGGAGAACACAGCCCAGCAGCTGGGGAAGTCGGATCGCTTCCGCAAACAGCAGTGGAAACTCTTCCAAGATCTCCTGGAGCAAGACAGGCAGGTGGGCATTTTGGAAAGCCAGGTCTGAGGTCTACCTCTGTTTACATTTAGGAAGAACATAGAGAGATCTCATTCAGGGAGCATCCCCTAGTGCCGGCGCTAGGCATCTTACCGACCCAGTGCCTGCCGGCCATTCCCAGCCAGGGTGGGCAGGAGAAGAGAGCAGAGGGTGGGAAGTTGCTAGATAATGCATACAACTGGTCCGTCCAGAAAGAGCAGCAGTGCCTGTTCTTTAGAATGACAGAAGGTAGCTCCTAGGGGGGTGGACTTGGTGGGGGGCTGAGCTGCACACCTGGAACTCCTACTTTCCAGTGAGAGTCTGTTGCATTATGAAAACCAGGTCTACATGTGGTAGATGGGGCAGTGGCCCCAAAGCTGTCCACATCCTAATCCCCTGAACCTATGAATCATCACCTAACATGGCAGAAGAGACCTTGCTGAAGTGATTATATTAAGAACATGGAAATGGAGGGGTTGTCCTGAAGGATCCAGGTGGCCCCAGTGCAGTCACAGGGTCCTTCTGAAAGGGAAGGGGGAGAGTCAGGGTCAGAGAAGGAACAGTGATGACCTGAGCAGTGGATAGCATGATGTGGCCACGAGCCGAGGCATGCAGGTGCCTCAGGAAGCAGGAGAGGGGCAGGGTGCAGATTCCCCCCTGGGGCCTCCAAAGGGATCATAACTCTGTCAGCACCTGATTTTAGCTGATAAGACCCATTTCGGACTTCTGACCTCCAGAATTGTAAGATAATGAATTTGTGTGGCTGTAAGCCACAGAATTTGTAGTAATGTGTTATGGCAGCAATAGGAAACTATATACATTAATTTTGTTTAATACAAATAATTTATATTTAATATTACATTGATTTTATTTTTTAAAAAAAATGAAATATGTCAAATAAAGAAGGCATTTCCAAATGGGCCAGGCACTGGAACACTTGCATTTCCTTTCTCTCTTGCCTTCTTGCACACTGTAGGCTGTAACACTAATGTGTCAATATCCCAGTATCTAGCAGTGACCAGGTGACAGAGTCCTGGCCTATGAGACAAAGTGTGGCCCCAGTAAAGAGCTTCCCTTCTAATACAAAAGCCAAGTGCGGCTAGGAGAAATCCCCTGCTTTGGCACTCCCTGTTCTTCCTGCCCAGAGCATGTGCAGGAGGCCTGGGGCACACCAGCCTTCTCTTGACTTACAGGCAGGTTGCAGGAGAATGGAGGCAGATGTCCTCAGGATGGTGGAGCAGAGAGTGAACACCACTGTCCCAGCCCTGGTTTGCCCTGTTATAAGAATCAGCTTGTCTCTTTACCATGGGTGTCCTATTAGTTACAGAAGAGTACTTGGCTGATGCATGGAAGAGAGGTTTTCCAAATCAACTACCTGGAGCTATCCAGTGTACCAAGTAAGGAAAGCAGGGTGTCGTGCAAGCATGTGTCCACTCAGAGCCACAGGGCAGCACAGGGCCTAGCTTCCTGTAAAGTCTCCTTTATATTTAGTTCACTCCTCCGTCAGCTGCATCTTGTACTGATGAGAGATGGTTTCCTCTCATCAGTAACTGTCTCTTGCACTTGGCTCTAAGTTCCCGCAGGACAACATTTCTGCTTTTTTATTTCTCTATCCCCCCGCCCTTATTCAAAGTCTAGGGCCTGGGACACAGCGTGGCCTCAGGAAAACTTGACTGCATTACCAACAAGGATAGTGCAGCTTTGGAAATTATCACAGGGTCACCTTACTATTATTCCAGGGGATGTAAATGAAGCTGAATCCATCGGATTCACACCAGTGCTGGGCCCAGACCATTTAATTTACGATCTCTGGGGAGGGAGGAGGACAGGCTGGCCACATGAGTCTAATTGTTCGTCTGGTGAAAGCTCCCCAAATGGGAGGAAAGGCCTCTGAGAGGCAGCTGTAGCGCAGATGGGTCCCTAACCTTGGAAGCTGGATATGTGGGTTGAAGCCAGTGCAGCGCCACCAACAGCTGGGTGACCTCATCTGGTTAGCGGACGCCCCACAGCTCTGGGGTTTTGCACAACTTGATAAATGTCTCAGGATCTCTGCTTCTGAGTGAAAAGTAGGGATCAAAATACCCAACAGGGTTGCTGTGAGATAATACAAGATAAGACCTTTCACACAGTGTTGTCTCCTTAGGTAATAATTATTGACATCAAAAAAAAAAAATCCAGAACTTCATTTCTGATAAATATTAGGCCAACACCCATGATGCATCTGAAACCCTCTGGTTACGAGTCTTGAGTTATTTTAAGCAAATATTAGACAAAGCATAGGTTCCGCTTTTTATGTCCCATTTATTTACTTTCTATATACATGCATATGAATTTTCCGTGGCTTTTGTGGAAGGGTTTCAAGAGGAGTTTTGCATGCAAGAAGCAAGCAGGGTGGTTAATGACCTTATCAGCTGATTAAGTAAGTATGACTCAAGGCTGTTTTCTCAACGCATATATGTCATAATTAATTTACTGATTGATTGTTTAATTGCCTTAAATTACCATAAGATATTTAGAGGTCCATGTCGCACTCCCGCTTACCATATTTTTTCCTTGATGATAAAAATGAGTGATGAGCTTTCTATAATTCAAATGAATATTTAGTCATAAGAGGAAAGCACCAACAAAACTGTTCGTGGAAAATGAAACACACACCCAGACTTTGAAATGCATTTTCCACATGGTCTTCTACCCAAAGGCCCTTGATAATTTCATGTCCTATTACTCATGGAAGTGGTTAAATATTATGGAATCTGTTGACTGCCCAGTTGGAACAGGTTGTAGAATGGTAGTTCTCAAAACGTGATCTGTTCTAATGTTGCTTTCTAGGTTTTACCCCAGTCCACTGCGTTAGGTCTGCCCACAGATGTCCCCATCCTAATTCTCCCCATCCTAATAGCTCTGAATATGGGACCTCACATGGCACAAGGGACTTTGCAAACGTGATTCGGTTCAGGATCTTGAGACAGGGAGAGTCTCCTGGACTACTCAGGTGGACCCAATGTAATTACCGGGGTTCTTATAAATAGTGAAAGAGGTGGTGCAGGAGAGTCAGCATGATGTGGTTGGTGTGAGAAAGTCTTGGGTCTCGTGGCTGCAATGCAGCCTGTGGCTGAGGTCTCATCCGGAGACTCAGCTGGAAGAGAATCACTTCCAAGCTCACTTACGTGGTTCTTGGCAAGATTCTGTCCCTCAGGTTTTGGACTGAGGCTGACAACTGCCTTGTTTATGTGTGCAGCACAGAATGTGTTCCAGACTCTGTCCTCTGCCTGTGCACTCCCTGGATATGATGAGTAGGCATGGATGTGTCGTGTGCCCAAAACAACTGCCGGTCTTCCTGCCCAACCTGCTCCATCCACACTCTTCCTCCATCTTCCCATCAACTGGGCCAAAATCCTTGGAGTTATCTTGACTCGTCTTTCTTTCACCCCTGACATCTAACTGACAGGAGGTCGCACAGGCTCTGCCTTCTGTCTGGTCCAGAATGGAGCCACTCCATCATGTCTGTTCTTGCACCTGGTCACAGCTGCCCCACCTCTCAGCAGGTCACCATGACAACCAGCCCCCTGGGCTCCCGGAATCCGCCTCCCCCCCCACTATGGTCTGTTCTCAACTCCCAGCCAGAGAGACACTTTAAAAACCTACCACATGACACTAACTTTTAAGATGTGCATTTAAAAAAATATTTTAACAGCCTAGATGCTGAGATGCATAATAATTTAATTGGCAGTGATTTGTCTCCCTTAGTGATACTTAAAATAATTGTGTATCTTATAATTTCCAGCACATCAGGTTTGCTAAAAGACACTGCCATGTCGTGTCACTTCTTTGCTCCCAACTCCCAGTGGCTTCTCTTTTCATGCATCGTAAAGCCAGCATCCTCATTGTGCCCTATGAGCATTCCGCTTCAGGGCCTGGGCTTCCCTCTAACCTCGTCCTTCTCTCCCCAGCTCGTTCCACTCCAGCCATGCTGGCTGCCTTGCGTTCTCCAGCTCACTGGCTGTGCTCCTGCCTTGCTCTTTGTTCCCACGGTACCCTCACACGAGGCCACCCTCACAATGAGGCCTGCCCTGACTGTGCTTTCTAAAATGGCAGTGCCCCCTCCCTCAGCACTACAACATTTGCCTGAGGTGTTGGGCTTTAGAACCTACTCACCTGTAAGCCCACCCCATTTATGGGAGAACACTTCGAGACTCTTAGCATGTTCCAGGCATCCCTGACTGCTAGTTCCTTCCCCCTTTCTCTCCATGGTAATTCTGCACTTGAAACAAACAGTAAACTTGTCCAAAGCCACAAAATTACCAGGTAGCAGTGACCAGGGTCAGCACTCTAGCCCACCAAAGCAACTTGTCGCTCTTAAGCATTCATGAACCAGCATTTGATAGCTTTGGAGCAGTTGGTGGGACACCTGCAGGCACCATGTAGTCCGATGCCTTGGTCCCCTCAGCTATGTTTGAGTCTGATGCTGGTTTTACCTACATTCTGAAGTGCCCACCAAAGATCCCCATATACTTTAGTAACTACGTACACTTACCATTTAGAGAAGCGAGGCTGTGCAGAATTTTCTTTTTTTTTTTTCTTTTGAGAAGAGAGAGAGCACAAGTTGGGGGAGGGCCAGAGGAAGAGGGGGAGAATCTCAAACAGACTCCCCACTGAGTGTTAAATGTTTTAAGACTTAGATACAAATTAGAAATTTCAAAAATCCTTAGAAGGAACCATAAGAGAAAATTTTAATGAAATCAGGGGAGAGAAGGATCTCTTAAACAAGAAACAAAAGGCATGTTCCAACAAAGCAGTGATGGGTACAGTGAACTTGAGTTGACCCCTGTTCCTCTGTGCGGATTTAGGTGTGGATGGAGGAGCATGCCCTGTCCTCCGTGCTGCAGACACACCTGCAAGATGACCATGAGAGCATCGTCCACCAAGTCTTGGGCCGACTTGGTGGTCTCACTGAAGAGTAAGTACAGCTTTCTGAAGGGTGGAGGTCTGTGTCCTGTGTGATCTCCATGCTAACTTCAGTGTTCTCATCTGTTAAGTGGACACATTAACTGTCCCCTGCCATTCTTGTGGTATGGTTTTGAGTCCAACCGAACTGTAAATGTACATGTGGAGAAGAATGGTAGCAGAGTGCTACAGGTAAAGGCTTGGAGTCAGAATTGATCTGGGCAAATGACTTGCCATTTATTGTCCTCAATTTCCCCACCCATAAAATGGGCTCATAATACCTACTTCATAGAGCTGTCTTGCATAGGAACCTTTTAAAACACTTTTTTTGGGAAAGTATTTACATATATTGAGTGTATAATTCAATGATTTTTGGTAAATTTACAGAGTTCTTCACCTATAGCCATGATCCGAAGTTAGGCATTTCTATCATTTAAAAAGACTCTTTGTGCCCATTTTCAATCATTCCCAATTTATTAATAACTCTGTATTCTTTTCTGTTTTTTCCTTTTTTAAAGATTTTATTTATTTGTTTGAGAGAGTGGGGGGCAGAAGGGGAGGGAGAAGCAGACTCCCCATTTAGCAGGGAACCCGATGAGGGGTCCAATCCCAGGACCCTGAGATCATGACCTGAGCCAAAGGCAGATGCTTAATTGAGCCACCCAGGCACCCTTCTTTTCTACTTTAATACCTGTTAGTGTAGTACTATATTTTCTCTTTTTAAAATAATTTATTTATTCATGAGACACACACACACACACACACACACACACACACACACACACAGAGGGGCAGAGACACAGGCAGAGGGAGAAGCAGGCTGCATGCAGGGAGCTGGATATGGGACTTGGTCCCAGGAGTCTGGGATCACATCCTAAGCCGAAGGCAAACACTCAACCACTGAGCCACCCAGGAGTCCCTAGTACCATATTTTCAACTTACTCTAGAATACTCTTTTTCCTTGTTTTACATGATAAAAATTATTTTGATAAAGCACTTTTTCTAGTTGCAAGCCTTTTCCAGGGCACTAGTGTGTATACGTCAAGAAGTAGGTGGATAGCTATATTGGATGATATAGGGGAAGGAGGTGACAACAAGTAGGAAAACTTTGTGAGCCATTAAGACAATAGAGGGTGATTGGAAGATTTGTCCAGCCCGAAAACTTGTGTCTTTTAATTGTACTAATATTTAGTCCATTTATATTTAATGTAAATCTTAATGTTAGCATATTTGGATTTTTAATCTATCATCTTACTGTTTGTTTTATGTTTGCTCTGCTGCTCTGTGTTCCTTTCTCTCTCCTTTCTCACCTTCTTTTGGATTAGGTATTTTTTTTTATTTTAATTTATCTTTTTTGGCATGTATTCTTTTACTGTGCTTTTAATGGTTCACAGATTTTTGTTTTGTTTTGTTTTTTGTTTTGTTTTTTTTTTTTTTTTGGTTCACAGATTTTAACTTGCATCTTTAATGTGTCCAAATCTGATATACACTAATATATTCCTTCCTCCAGACAATGTGGACACCTTAGAACACCTTAACTCCATTTATTCTTCTCTCATAGAGAGAGTATCCTTTTCTTGGTGGGTATTTTGCTTCTCTGTTTTCAACCCCATGAGATACTATCATTCTTATTTTTATGATATATCATAAAAAGAAAAAATATATCATTCTTTATTTTTATTATCATTCTTATTTTATTCTTATATTTTATGCAGTCAATACTTATTTATATTTGCTCACATATGTACCCTTTCTGTTGCTCTTGATTCTTTTCTGTATCTTTATGATTCTTTCTGTATCTGGGGTTATATTCCTTTGTATTAATGTTCTCTGGATTTCAGATCTGCTAGTGAGAAATTCTCTTAAGTTTTGTTTGTCTGAAAAGGTCAATCTCATTTTCATTTTGGGGGAATGTTTTCATTGGGTATAGAATCCTAGTTTGGTTACTATTTTTTAAATGCTTTTAAGGATAATCTTTGTTTTCTTATTTCAATTAGTTCTGACTGCTTTTAAGATTTTCTTTTGTTCTTTGGTTTTCATCAGTTTATTATGATATGCCTAACCATGTATGTGGTTTTTGTGGATATTTCTTGTTTGTTTGTGTAATAAATCTGTAGTATTTATGTTTTTCCTTTTTTAAAAAATTTTGTTTAAATTCAGTTTGCCAACATGTGTTTCTTGAATCTCCAGTAGTTTGCTGTCTTTCATCAGTTTTTGAAAATTCTCAGCCATTATCTCTTTAAAATTCCTTTTGCCTGTTCTTTCCCTACTTTTCTGGGGCTCCAATCACACAATTATTAGAATTTTTCACCTTATCCCACATACATCTTATATGCTATCCTGTATTTTTCATTCTTTTGTTCTTTGTGGTTCAGACTAGACACTTATTTTGAGCTTTCAGTTCACGCTCTCTTAGGCAAGTTCTCATCTGCTGTTAAATCCGTCTACTGTTCTTAATGTTGGTACTGAATTTTCAGTTCTAGAATTTCCATTTGGTTCTTTTTGTAGAGGTTTTCAGTTGTCTCCTGAAATTTTTCATCTTATCATTTAATTTATTAAACATATTCACCATAACTATTTTAAAGGCTTTGTCTGATTATCTCAAATATCTTTTGGTATATTTCTATTATCTGTTTTTTCCCTTTGTTTTAGGGAAACAAATCTGTTTGCAAGTCTGGTGATTTTTGTTGAATGCTGGACACTGTTGCTGAACATTGCAGAGATAATTTAAGATTTTGACTAATGGGATCTTCCTCCAGAGAGGATTTATATTACTTCTAGCAGGGATTTCACATAGTGGCAGATCTGCTACCCCATTTGTGAATGCAGCTGATTCAAAATTAAGCCTCTGTATAGGATGATTCCTTATTCTTAGGACAAAAGCTCCCAGCTGAAAGCCTAGAGTGCTTGTCAGGTCTCTCCTCCTTTGTAGGTTGACTGCCAATACTCTGTTCAGCTTTTCAAGCTGTCAGAAAATACCAAATACTGGGCCCCTCTGGTATATCAAGGTTTTTCACTTGAGTCATTGAGATGGGAACTCAAAAATAGCCCACAATTCCAGTTTTGGAAAGTTATGTAAGATTGATTTTGAAACTTGATTTTGAAAGTTATGTAAGAAATTCAAGTGGATGTGTCCTGAAGAGAGCTGCGTATATGTATCAGAAACTTGGAGCAGGCTATGATAAAGTTGAAAAGATGAATGAAAGAACAAATGGCTGAATACAAGTGAGCAATGGTGTCTAAGAGAACAGGCAGCAGGAGATGGGATGATTCCTTTTTAAAAAAAAAAAAGATTTTATTTATCTATTTCACAGAGAGAGAGCACAAACATGAGCACAAGCAAGGGGAGCAGCAGGCAAAGGAAGAGGAAGAAGCAGGCTCCCCACTGAGCAGAGAGCCCAATGGGGCTTGATCCCAGGACTCTGGGATTGTGGCCTGACCCAAAGGCAGATGCTTAACCAACTGAGCCAGCCAGATGTCCTGAGATGGGATAATTTGAACCTACTGCCTTCTGGAAAGGATCCCTGGGGAACTTGGCTACTTGAGGCATTTCTTGGTAGTTCAATATATTAGAGACACAGAACAAACAGGAGATGTATATTTAGGCCATGAGGTCCCAAGACCTGGAGTTGGCAAGCTGGAGATCAAGGAAAGACAATGGTGTATTTCCAGTCCTGAGTCTGAAGGCTTGACACCCCGGAAGAGCTGATAATCTCAGTTTAAGTCCAAAGGCAGGGAAAAAAATAACCCATATTCCAGGCCAAAGAAACCCATGGGAGAGTCAGCCTTTTCTTATCTTCAGGACTTCTACCCACTAGATGAGGCCCACCTGCATTAGGAAGCTTACTGATTCATGTTAATCTCATCCAGAAGCACCTTCACAGAAACACTCAGAATAATGTTTGATCAGATGTTTGGGCACCTTGTAGACATTCTGGCTGACAAAGTTAACTCACATTCAGTAAAGCCAAGAGCACTGACTTGTACCCCCTGCCTGCCCACTTTCCTCAAAGGTCCACGTGGTGCATCCTTCAGGGCCATGGCCTGCTACTACGCTCCGCACTCCGGAGGCTGGCTCTCCGGGGCAGCACTATCACCACCCTGACCCACATGAGACTTTCTGGCAAGAAGAGCCTTCTCCAGGAACTGCGCGAGCAGCACGCCCTTGAGCAGAGCTCCTCCCAGTGTCTGGATGAGCATCAGTGGCAGCTGCTCAGAGCCTTGGTAAGATTAGTTTGTCAGGCCCCCTACCCAGCCCAGCCAGGCAGTGCCATTCCATCAGATTCCAGATTCAGTCATGCTTGCCAAAGCCCAAATCTCACCACCCCTATTGTTGCAGGGTGCGACTATGGCAGCCTTTTGGGAGGCACCCATTGTGCGGGAGGGCTTTAGGGCTGTATTGAGAATTATGCTAAATGTGCATATGTAATCAGAAAACAGATCCGTCATTGTCATCAGAGTGCTGGGAGGAAGGGGCCCTGAATCTATCTTAAGGTTTTAACAAGTTGAAAGAAAGGATTTGTAAATTGTGGGACTGAGATTTAATCCCAAGCAGGCTGACTGTGGGTCTTAACGGAGCTGCTGAGCTATTGGAGCAGCTGGTGCTTTGACCCATTAGTGAAGGACAAGCTCATGGTCACTTTTCTTCTGCCCAGGAGAGCTCAGTGGGAAGCAGGCAGGACTAGCCCTTCTAGCTCTGGTACACCTCCTTCTCCTTTTCCATAAGAAAGGGCAGTCCCTAAGGCCCCATATGCCCTGCCTTGGCTTCCATGATGCCCCAGAATATGCTCAGACTCAGGTCTGGCTTTGAAACCTACCCCTGCTGTGTGACTTTTGCAAAGTTACTTAGTGTCTCTGAGCCTCTATGTCCTTATCACTCCTAGTGTTCAGGCCTCATGGTATTTGGGAAGAACCAGGAAGTTCTTGCATGTGTGAGAGGCCACAGATGACACTGGGCACACAGCCGGTGCTCAATAAATGGTTGCAGAGTTCCCCAACAGACACCCCGGCTCATCCATTGTTGATTTTGCAAGCCCAGAAGTGCCCACTTTCTGCCCCTTCTCAGTCCTTTCCTGGGGCCCTGGGCTGGTCCTGGACCTGGCCGGAGCTTCTGTGTGGGGCAGCAGTGTGGGCTCCTCTCTATCCTGTCCTTTCTAGGAGGCACGAGTCACCGAGGAGGCCAGCAGGCTGGAGGAGGAGGCGCAGCAGACCCGGCTGCAGCTTCAGCAGCAGCTCCTGGCCGAGGCCCAGGAGGTTGGGCGGCTCCTGCAGCAGCACACAGAGCGAGCCATTGGGCAGGCGCTCCTGGGGCATGCTCGGAATGCCGCTACAAAGAGCCGGACCAAGGACAGAGATGACTTCAAGGTGTGAGCCCAGGGAACCTGAGGGGCAAGAGGGATTGGGATGGGGTGGGTGAGCAGGGAAGGCAAGGAGAAGGATTTGGGCAGAGCAGTGGCACGGGCACTGGCCCTGCCATGTCCTGCCCAGGAGCTTCTTGTCCTCGCTGAGATGACCTGGCTTCCCTGAGCCTCCTTTCCCTCAACTGTGAGAGGGAATCACCACCCTCATAGAATGGTGAGGTTTTCTCTCTGTTCCCGAGCCCTGGCTCAGCCCTCACAGCAGCTCTGACAGGGGCGTGGGCTCACCCAGAGCCACCCAGCCGGGCAGTGGCAGACGCAGGATCCTAAGTCAGCCTCCCTCAGAGAGAGACGTGGGCCTCTCCTGCCCCTGACTGGCTCTGCAGACACAAGAGGTAGACCTCTTGCAGAGTTGACCCTGACAGCTGAGCAGTGCAGCGAAAATCAGATCAGTTTGCCCTGAGCGGGCAGTGGTTTCCTCCTCGTACCGACGATGATGACGAGAAGCCATAGGAATAAAAATAACAATGATGAGGAGTAATAAGCACTGTACTTCTAAGGCCACCTGCCACCCTTCTCATCAGGCTCACCCTGAAACCTTGCACAGAAAGGTTAGCTTTCTTTCCTTTGTTCGGTGGAGAGAACTGAGGCCTATAGCCTTTCGGATTTAAGAAGGGGCAGAGCTGGGACTGGAACCCGGTCTTGCCCCCAAGGCCAGCACATGCTCTGCTTCCCCATGGCTGCCTCTCGCCTCCAACCAAAGGAAAGGCGAGACGCCTCCGCTTTTGCAAAAGTCTGCAGAGAGTGTACGTGGCCAGCTCGCGCGTAAGTGAGGCAGAGCTGAAGCTAGCAGCGGCTGGCGTTGCCGTGCGCTGGACGCTGCGGGATTCTTTCCCCATCCTGTTCATTCAAATAAAATCACTTATACGCACGGCCAAGAGGTTGGACACACATTGCCGGGATGCCCCATCTTGTCCCAAATATCGCACGTCTGCGGCATGTCATCCAGACCTCAGGGCTGTGCCAAGTTGGTGACATTGGGAGAGTCACTTCCTTTCCCTAAAATTCTACAGCTTTTACCTGATAAGTGCTCACAGCATGGAAATGGAATGAAGTGTAAACCTGGGGTCCCTTCCCAGAGGGACTCTGAGTCAGGATAGGGTGGGAGTGTGCCCCATACCCCCCCCCACACACACCCACCCCTACAGGAAAGAACAGGTGTTCAGTTTCTGGAAGAAGGTTCATTTATTCAAGCTCCAGTCATGGAGCTTCTTGGCCCCAAGCCCTGTGGCAGACCCTGGGCTAGTGATGCAGGTGGGCAACATCTCCCCTCCATGCGATCTACCTGCTACCAGGAGAGGGGGCAGGTCACAGAGGGGGACAGACAGCACCTCCCTGTGGCAGGAAGACAGGCAGCAGAAGGCCTGGTGCTGCAGGTGGATCCTCTGGCTGATGGAGGGAGAAGAGGGACTTCCTGTCTCCTGGTTCTAGCTCTGTGTTCTAAATGAAAGTGCAGGCAGGCCACAGCCTCAGTGGTAGAAAACGCAAGGTCAGGTCCAGGGTCCTTGGAGGAGTGGAGTCAGAGTCCCTCGGTGAGGCTCCCCGACCCTCTTCACCTCCACAGCCTCTCTGCATACCTGCAGAAGCAGGTACTTTCTCAGGAGGTGCTGTGACAAGATGTGGACAGCACAGCTCTAGAAACTGTATAACATAACCAACCACGCAGCAGGTAGGAACTGCCCAATAATAAATGGGTATTTTTTTTCCTTGTCCAAAGCCTGGAACCATTAGAAAAACATTTGTTGAAATGAGGACTCTTGAGTCTGACTTTTCTGACTTTTACCCATCATCTCAAAGTAAAGGTGGGTGACTTTGCCAGTGCACAGCCAACACGTCCCCGATGATGGGGTGTCTCAGCATTTCCTCTCCACTTTGGGGCTGAAGGCATATCGCTTAAGAATGCATACTGCTGCTGGTAACAAAGACATGCCAAAATGGCAAGTAAATAGAAGTTCTTCATCCCACATAACAAGTAATGTGGAGGTCGGTGGTTCCAGACTGGCACAGAGGCTCTGCAACGTGACTGACCAAGGACCAGCTCTATCTTTCCAATCCACCGTTCTTGGTGTTAGCTCTCTGCCTCATAGTCTCAAATTCTCTGCCTCATAGTTTCAAAATGGCCACTGCCCCTCCAGACATCAGATCTGCATTCCAGGCAGGAAAAAGAAAACAGCAAAATCTTCCCCCTACACTAAGCTTTGCCTTAATGTTCGTGAAGGGAAGGTCCCCCAATGGTCTTTTCCTAACACTGGGTCTCATTGGCCAGAACTGGATCATACAGCCAGTCTCACGCCACCCCTGACCATGGAAATAAGATCACTGAGACTGTGTAAGCTAAGCACGCGCTCTGTCTGCTACCCGGCCAGTCAAGCTGCTACCCAGCTTATCAGGCAAAAGCTGGAAGTGGTGGAAGCTAAGAAGCAGGACGAGGGGAGGCAGGGGACCCCCTGTGACTTCTTTGCTGAGTCTTTCTCCTCTTGCCACAGAGGACACTGATGGAGGCGGCTGTGGAGAGCGTCTACGTGACCAGCGCCGGAGTCAGCCGGCTCGTGCAAGCGTATTCCCAGCAGATCGGGAGGGTCATGCAGGACCACGAGGAGAGGAAACTGGAGCATCTGAAGGCCCTGCAGGGTACGGCCCCCTCCTCAGGGAAACCCGCAGGCCACGGGCCACACAAACGCTGAGTTTGGGACACACGATGGCATGTCATCTTTTTCAAATGTTATTTAAGGGAATTTCATTTCATTTCATTTTCTTTCTTTCCTACTTTGCCCCCTAAAAGGGGCTTTTTAAAAAGCTATTTAAAGAGCTATACACGTGGTACAATAGGATTATTCAAAAGCAGATGAACCAGGACGACGGGACGGTGGGAGGGAGTCCCAGTGAGGTCGTGATCTAGGACATAGGCCATCATCAGATCCTTCCCTAGCATGACAAGATTTTGGTGCTGGGCTTACTGGTGGCCAGAGAGATGGGAACCTCATCCATCAGAGCTGTGTAGTGACAACAGGCCAGTGGCCCCTATGGTGTTCCTGAGACCCAGAGAATTCCCCCATGGGCTCTCGTAAGAGGCCACCCGGGTGACGAAATGGATGGTATCCCCAAGGCCAACAGTAATATGCCTAGAATAATAGACAAAAGCCAGTTTCCTCAGGGCCTCTGCTTGTAATGTCCCTCCTCATCCTGGCTTCAGGGTAGAAACCCACTGTCTCAGATGGGTTTTGCCTCAGTTGCCCAGGAATCAGTGTTGGGATCGACTTCTAGACCAACGATGGGCAGCAGGTCCTGGGAGTGGTCTTCTGGGAATATTCATTCCCTCTGTGGGCTCAGCCACATGTCTTCCCCTTGTTGTGAGGAATCTGGTTCCTAGACTCAAGTAAAATCTGGGCACCTGCCTGGAAATCAGCTCGGCAGTGACAGATACATCATCGTTTTCCAAAGGAAGGGCTGAGTGAGGCCAGCAGGAGACAGACGAGATGGTCACTGCAGAGTGTCCAGGAGCCAGGGTGTTCATTTCCCCTGTAGGTCTCGGTTTCCCATTCTGTGGGGTAGGGTTCACCCTCTACACATCGTCTCAGCTCTGATTTCCTGCTTCCCTGATACCCCAGCTCTAATGGGAGGACTTTTTCAGTAAATGCATTGAAATGATAAAACTTAATTGAGCAACTTTTGCCTCGTTCAGTAATTGAAGAGCTAGAGAATATGACATCCCTAGAGATCATCCAGGTTAGAGAACATCCATTTAAACTTCTCTCTGTGTTCTAGAAGGCTCAGGTCCAGCGGGGTTGGTGGCCTGCTGGCCATCTCACAGCTGGGTCAGTGGAAGTATGACCTGATATGCAGTCCACGCACCTCGGACTCAGAGGCCAGACTGCCTAGGCCCTCAGAAAGCGCTCACATATGTGAGGCTGGCTGCACACCAGCAGCTCTGTCCATCGAATCCTTTCTCCTTTTCAGTGTGCATTTTATTTGTGGTGGCCCCTTCATGCTAAGTCTTCCGTATTTGCCATCCTAGCTCCTGGTGCTTAAAGCAGGGGCTGAGCAGTTGCAGGGAGAGCAGGGGTCATATTCCTCTTGGGCACAAGGTCTATGATGGAAGCTGAGCTTTCTCATGCACATGGAGCCTCTCCCAGGGGAAGCATGGGTGCTGGGTAAACCGCACACTCTGAGGTCAGGTGCCCCACTGACCTCTGAGCCCCAGCCCCTCTCCAAACCTGGCGCAGAGGTTATCCCCAGGCATCCCCCTGATATCTTGTGTGCTGAATGGTTTAGGTGAGAGAGCAGAGAATTACAAGCTGCGGACAAAGCAGGGACTTGGGGAGCCTTCATCCGGGAGCCAGATGGCAGGTGGAGCTGGCGAAGCCTGCGAGGCTGTCCACCAGAGGTGAGCTCTCCTCTTCTGACGTCTCTGCTGCACACTCAGCATCTGATGGCATGTGTCTCTGTCTGGCTCCCTGCTGGACACACGGCCCCTAGAAGGGGCCTGGCACGAGGGAATGAGTGAGTTCAGATGGTGGTGGGGTCCCTTGACAATGGGGGGCAGGCTGTTTACTCTGGAGGTGACCCCAGGAAGCACAGTGAGGGTAAGGGATGCGAGGCCCATGGGTGTCTCGCACTGCGGCGTAACCACAGGCAGCGACGAACCACATGGCTCTGCAGCTCAGAGGTCCTGGTAGGTGCTGCTGGTTTTTCTGGGCCTCATACAGCCTAAATCAGGGTGCCAGCTGGCTGGGCTCTTGTCCAGGCTCTGGGAAGAATCTTTTCAGGCTTGCTCAGGCTGTCGGTTCTGTCTAGTTCCTGGTAGAACTGAGGTCCTGCTGCGTGGTGGCTGTCAGTTGGTGGCCGCCCCTTCCTCCGAGGCCTGTCTCTGGTCCTTGCTCACAGCCTCTACGGTGCTTGGAATCCTCTGCCTTCCTCTCCTGCCACATCTCTCTGACTCCAGTTGGAGAAACTGCTCTGCTTGTAGCATTCCTGTGATTAAGACCCACCCAAATAATCCAGGACAATCTCCAAGTCTTAAAGTTGGTGACTCTGATCAAGCCTGCAAAGACCTGATTGCCATGGAATGTAACATCTTCATGGGCTCCAGGCATGAGGGACGCCTATCGGCACTGTGTGGCCTACCACAACAGGAAAAAAGCAAACAAACCTCAGGGCAATGAGGTGTTTCCACAGCACCTGAGGCCCAATCCCACCCTGGACCTTCTGAGAGACTGTGTACAATTCTACTTCCAATTATGCCAGCAAGGGATGCAGAAAATAAGGACATGTCTACCAACCCCCGCTCCACATTGGTTGAAGGTCCTCCCAGGAGGTGTTAGACCACCAGCCCTCCAGCCCACCCTTGAGCTGGCCAAACACACTCCCGGGGCCAGAGAAAGCCATGAGGCATAGACCCAGGTGCTCGACGTAAGAAGCCAAAGGGCAGACAAGCACTCGGTGATCTAGGGGTGTGGGTGCTGTACCCACATGCCCCTGTAAGCATCTACTCTTCCTACACCCTGAGCTAGCCCCTGGGGACAACACCTGTCACCCCTGAGCTCACAGTCTGAAGGGGGAGACGGGCAGGTAAACAGCAAGAAATAGGCGCAGGTGCTCTGCTGGGGGAGGGGAGAGGCCCTTCAGGATGACGGGGCGGGGATGCAGGTCCCTTGTCTTAACAGAGCAGCAGCAGGACGACCACAGCCCTGCACGATGGCAGTGTGGGCTCTGTGCCATGCCCCACAGGAAATCCCAGCCCCACATCTGACAACTGTTAAGGAAACAAGAACCACAAGGCCATCCCCTTGGTCAGACTGCATCTTCCATCCCTTCTCCATAAATCCTCCGACCAACCATTAGCTGTGGTCCTGCCATGGGTTTGCAAGGCATGATCAGTAGTTGTATCTCCATTGAACTATAGGCCGGCAGTTCTCAGGTGCGGGGAACATCAGCTCACTTGGGTCTCCCACTGGAGAACATGCAGATCCCTGGCCCCACACCTGGACACTCAGACTCAGAGGCTTTGAAGGGTACCCAGGAACCTCAGTTGTTAACACACTCCTCCTCTCCGGGGATTCTGATGGATGTAGTCCAAGGGCCGTACTTTGACCCCAGTGACCCAGAAAGAGGAGCCTCAGCCACCCCCAGCCCAACCTCCGCCAGGTTTGTGGAAGATGGAAGCAGGGCCCAGTGGGGATGCGGGTGACCGAATCTCACTGTGACTTAGAGGCTCATCTGTGGCCATTGGTGCCCTTCCCGTCTTTCCCGAACTCACAGTTCCTCGAGAAAGTCGGCCAGAACACCCAGGGACCGAGCTGTGTCGTGACAACAGATAATTGATTAAAAGGAGCAGCAACAAGAATAAGCCCATGAAGCAATTGTCAGTCCACAGGCAAATTCCAAATGGCATCTCTGGCGAGCCATGGGATTGTGGGAGAGCCTGTCTCGGGTGCCAGCGACACTGGTGGGACGGCCCCTTCCAACAGCTACACGCTGGCCGGGTCCCCTCCTGCCCTGAACCTCAGGCTCCCCGTCTGTGACGTGGGGTTGAGGTAGCTCCTGCCTCACAGACGTGTTACGGTCAGAGAGCATGCGTAGAGCGAGCGGAGCCCACGGCAAGGGGGGCATAGGGCCCGTGCCCTGAAGTCCCTCACCACCGGCAGTTGTCACAACTGTGCCTTCTGCACTGTGCACGGTGCCACTAGAGATCGAAACAGCTCTGGGACCAGAACTCTTTGAGAAGGGATGTCTTTTCAGTATCCATTTCCATAATCAAGTATGAGTCTAAGAGGTTTAGGAGCTCGCATGCCTGTCTAGGTGCCTCAGACCCTCCTCCAGGCCTACAGCCAGGGCATTCCCTTCTTCCAGAAGGTGCTGGAGGATCAGCAGTGCTGAGGGTGCTCGTGCTCTGGAGCCAGGGCACATGCAGCTGTCCCCCTTCAGACAGGATTGTCCAGAGCATGGCTCCTCTCTCGGCCACTGTCTTGTCTCACGACCTCGCCACTCCCCTCCTGGCTGAGAGCTGTGGCCTCTGGCCTCCTGTCTCATCCTGCTGTCCCCTCCACAGCCCGGGCACCCCATAACCATGAGGCAGCTGAGCCTGGGTCTCTCCTGGGCCCTTCCATGGTTCCCTGGGCCTCGCAGGGTGAAGCCCCACCCCGACCCCTCCCTGTGTAGTACTGTCACCACCGGCCATTCCCCTTAGCCCAGTCCACAGCCTGTTGGCAGACGGGCACAGGGCGGGCTGCTCCCAGCAAAAAGCTACCTAGCCTCTGCATGGGGGCCCCCTCTCTTGTCCTAATCCATGGAGCCTGTGCATGCGACCTATTTGGAAGGAAGATCTTTGCAGATGCCATTAAGTGAAAGATCTCAAAACAAGATCATCCTGGATTGTCCCAGCGGGCCCTGAATCCAATGGCAGGTGGGGTAGAGGGAGACTCGATCACTCACAGAGAGGACCATGTGAAGACGGAGGCGGAGATTGGGATGCAACAGACACCAGCCAAGGAGCCCCAGCAGCCACGGGGAGAGGGAGAGGGGAGAGGCAGGGAAGGGGCTCCCCTCTAGAACCTTTGGAGGGAGCCCTTCTGGCCACCATTGCCATGAGAGAATAGACTTCACTTGTGTTAGGTCACCTGCTTCAGCTTGTGGCCATGTGTCAGAGCAGCCCCCGGGAAATTAATGCAGCTCCCTTGAGGGTGTGGGAGAGGGGAGAGGCTGTCCCGCAGGGCACTGACCTCTGCTCTTCCAACGACATTTCCCCCCCAGCCCCAGCTCACACCGTGCAGCTTTGTGCACTCAGGGACTGTGAGTCTCATATTGGCACCTGTATCTACCTGGCAGGCCAGAGGTGTCTCTCTGTATAAGTGAAGAAGTGGATGGGTGGATTAATGATGGGGTCTGGTAGGATGAGTAGGAGCTCACCAGGCCAATACAAAGAAGAGGGGAAAGAGGTTACTGGGGACAGAAGAGCATGAAGCAAAAGCCAGGTGCAATGTTGTGCCTTTGGGCAAACTCCCCGAACAGCTACCTGCCTACCTGCTGAGGCCAGAGACCGCTTCTGTGTTCAGGTCCAGACAGTTAGCCCTTTGAGAAAAGCAGTCACAAAAGGTCTGAAAGAAATGGTGCAGCCACTCTGGAAAACTGTGTGGAGGTTCCTCAAAGAGTTAAAAATAGACCTGCCCTACGACCCAGCAATTGCACTGCTGGGGATTTACTCCAAAGATACAGATGCAATGAAACGCCGGGACACCTGCACCCCGATGTTTCTAGCAGCAATGTCCACAATAGCCAAACTGTGGAAGGAGCCGCGGTGTCCATCGAAAGATGAATGGATAAAGAAGATGTGGTCTATGTATACAATGGAATATTACTCAGCCACTAGAAATGACAAATACCCACCATATGCTTCGACTTGGATGGAACTGGAGGGTATTATGCTGAGTGAAGTAAGTCAGTTGGAGAAGGACAAACATTATATGTTCTCATTCATTTGGGGAATATAAATAAAAAGGGAATAGAGGGGAAGGGAGAAGAAATGGGTAGGAAATATCAGAAAGGGAGACAGAACATGGAAGACTCCTAACTCTGGGGAATGAACTAGGGGTGGGGGAAGGGGAGGAGGGCGGGGGGTGGGGGTGACTGGGTGACGGACACTGAGGGGGGCACTTGACGGGATGAGCACTGGGTGTTATTCTGTATGTTGGCAAATTGAACACCAATAAAAAATAAATTTATTATTACAAAAATGAAAGAAAGAAAGAAAAGAAAGGAAAGAAAAGAAGGAAGGAAGGAAGGAAGGAAGGAAGGAAGGAAGGAAGAAAGAAAGAAAGAAAGAAAGAAAGAAAGAAAGAAAGAAAGAAAGAAAGAAGAAAAGAAAACACTTTAAAAAAAAAAAAAAAAAGGTCTGAAAGAATAAAAGCCTGGGTGGCTCGGTCCATTAAGCATCGGGCTCTTGATCTAGGGTAGAGTTCCAAGCCCTGTGTTGGGTTCTCCACTGGGCGTGGAATCTACTTTAAAAACAAAACAAAAAAGGTCAGAAAGCAGAAAGCAGAGAGCCTTTATGCAAACCAGGAGGGTGGGGTGGAATGTTCCTGTTTGCTGAGGGTCAGAGGAAGGTCAGCCCAGGAAGAGAGTGATTCAGAGCAGGAGGGGAGGGGTCTCTGCCCCTGAAAGCCATGGGGGATGCCTGGGCGTCAGGGACCTGGCTGCTGCCTCCGCTCAAAGCACTGCCACACAGAAGCCTCGGGTGGGGGGAGCAGGGGAGGGGGTGCTCCCATATTTGGGATTTGTCAGATGCCTGCTTGGACATGTTTTAGGTTTTCAGGATGGATGGGTAGCTGGGGGGACCTCTGGTCCTCAGGAGCATGTCCCCCTGCCCCTGGGTTCAGATTATTTTCTCCTATGAAGATGCCACTTGCTGTCCAGTCACTTGGCAGCTGCGGGACCCCAGGGATGCCCCCACCCCTCTGAGCTGCTCCCATAAATCGTGCCAGCAAAGGCCACTCTTGTCTCATGGCTCTGAGGGCCCAAGGGCAGCTGCTGGCCACCAACTCCCATGACTCAGCAGGCCCCTGGGAAACCGTTGTGCTGGGCCTCTGATTAACCGGCCGCCAAGGGCAGCTGATGGCCTTTGTTCCTTCTGCCAGGATGGTGGCACAGCAGAAGAAGTTTCTGGCCCAGTTCACCGTGCACCAGCAGATCCGCCTGGATGCTTGGAAGCAGAAGGCGAGGGCTATGGATCACCTGGAAGCCCAGCTTGAGACCCAACTGCAGGTACAAGTATCAGAAAAGTGCCTTCACCACGTGGGCAGAGGTTTAAAGAGGAATGAGAATAGCAAGAGGCCACTCTCATGATCGCAGGTCAGCAGAAGACCTCAGCCCTGGCTCAGTGAGGTCATCTTGGGCGGATGACTTGACCGTGAGCCTGGGGGTCGGCAGGGCCACGTTGTCTCCCCAGAGCGTCTGCAGCACCCAGCCCGGGGCCAGGCCCGGAGCACTCATTGGCTCATGTCTGTGGCGCTGGAAAAGTGAGCTCCTCTGTGTGCGTGGATGGCCACCACGTGGGCCTGTCAGTGTCACGTAGGCGGTGCTGCTCTTTATCTAGGACATGCAGAGGGCTCAGCCCTCTCGAAATAAAGTGGTTGCTTCATCACAGGGAAGTCTCATCAGTGTGAGATTATATAAAGTGTGGCAATAAAGCAAAGTGGCTGCCTTTTTAAAAAAAAATCAAATATTAGGGCGCCTGGGTGGCTCAGTCGGTTAGGCATCCAACACCTGGTTTTGGCTCAGGTCATGATCTCAGGGTGGTGGGATGGAGCCTGGTGTTGGGCTCCAAACTGAGCGTGGAGCCAGCTTAAGATCCTCTCTCTCCCTCTGCCCCTCCCTCAGTCGCATGCATGTGCAGGCGTGTGCTCGCCCACTGTCTCTCCCTCTCTCAAAAAAAAATTCCAGAATGGAAGCACTTAACAGCGTTGGGTCCTTCAGGGTATTTACCCCCAGTGCGTCACGCAAAAGGCGACAGCAATGGTGGTTAACCCCTAGTAACTGAGGACCTGTCATTGAGCCGGGAGTGGTACATACACTATCTGATGTCATCCTCCGATAGAGGAGGGGGTCACTGCTGTGTTCCAGTTACAGTTGGGGACACTGAGGCTCTGAGAGGTTAGGTCACCATCTAGCATCACAGTTAATAAATCACGGAAGCCAGGTCTGTGGTTAAACCACAGTGTCGGCAGCTAAGAACTCAGGCTCTGGAAGCGGGCAGAAGCAGGTTCGACCCCGGCTCTGCTGCTCCCCCTCTGTGGCCCTCACCAGGCCCTCACTGGGCCCTCACCTCAATGTTCTCATCTGTAAAAGGGGGTGGGGGGGTCCCTGGCTGGCATGAGTGAAGATGGACGGTTCTCTGGCAGGAGCTGGAACACGCCAGCTCCCTCCCTTGCACATGCATCTGCCTCACTCCTGCCGCCTCTGGGGTGCTGCTGGGAGACCTGTCTGCACCCTGGGACACAGCCCCGTCAGCCACCCTCGGGAGCGCCAACCTCACTGTGGCGGGGAGGCGGGACTGGGCTGAGGGCACCCCGATGACCCCGCCTCCTTGCCTTCAGGAGGCGGAGCAGAGCTTCATCTCTGAGCTTGCGGCGCTGGCCCGGGTGCCCCTTGCCCAAAGCAGACCGTTGCCAAGTAAGCGTGGAGTGTCAGGTAAGTCATGGGGGGTGTGAGCACGGCGGGAGGCTCTCCGGGCTGGGAATGTGGATTCTAGTCCCGTGTCTGCCACTCACCATGTGTGTATCTGTGTTGTGCTTGTCTGTGAATGAGCGGCTCGGTTAGGGTGGCGCTTGGGCCCCCGGCTCCCCACCATCCAGCACTTTCGATTCTTAGGTCTGCAGCTTACCAGCCGAGTCTCTGTGTCCCCATCCATAAGATGGGAATAATTCCTCCTCCATGAATTATCTGGTTGCCCATAGCAACTTCAGGGATTTCACAGGTGTAGAGTGCTCACGGGGAAGAGCGGGGTGGTGCCTAAGAACACAGGGGTGTCCTAAAACAAAGGCTACCGTACAGGTGCTGTGTTCTCCAATGTTCAGGTCAGCTCAGTGTGGCTGAAACAGCGGGAGCCTGACAGCCCTGGGCTCCTGTCCCAGCTCTGCCGTTTAATGGCTGTGGGACCTTGGGAAAGCGCCTCACTCCCGGCCTCAGTTTCCCTACAAGTTCAATGGGTATAAGAGCATACTTGGCCACAGAGGTACCCAGAAAGTGCCTGGCTGGGGTGCAGTCATGTGCTGGGGTCACAGAGCCACTGCCTGGCTTTATGCATCTCCCGCAGAGAAGCCCGTAAGGACGAGAAGAAAGAAGCCCCCACCCCGGGAGAAAGGGGACCCCGGGGAGCCCACCGACGATGACCCTGCCTCCGGGGCCCACCCCTCGGGATCACTCAGGTACAGCGGGGCCCCTGGCGTACTGCCTGTGGATGCTTACTGACCACCCAAAGCAGGAAAACGGGCTCCTTTCTCAGAGGTGTTAGCCAGAGGGTCCCAGAAATGATGGGCGAGGGTGGGAGGTGTTGGTACCCTTGTCACTATTCGTGTCCGATTTGGCTGGGTCAGGCCACAGCCTAGCTCCACGTCCCACCAGCACCCAGCCTGTATGGCTTGGCAGTCACCGCACCCCCCACCCCACGCCAGGCCCTCACTGGCCACAGTTGCCTTGGGATTTGCTGTACGGTAAATGTGCCCTGGGCACCCAGTCATCTGAGTGGGGGCGGGTCTTCCTTTCCCTGTGGCCCTCAGGTGACCCCCCCACCAAGCAGAGGGAAGCTGGGAGCTGTGCTTGTCTCCTCACAACCCCAGTCGAAGGAAACTGGTTTAGATCACCTGTCACTGCCTCTTCCTCTGATGTGACTGGGTGAGTTCTTCCGACAGATCTGGAATCAGAGTTCTGACCGCTGCTTGCTTTGCTTCCATGTCTTGAACAGCAGAAGGCTGAACCAGCAAGAAAATGAAGCTGGTGACGGCGAGAGCCCCAAGAAGCTGCTAAGGGAGAAAACCAATTTGTAGTTTTCAGGGATCGGGGCCCAAGCGGAGGACCTGGCCTGCAGGCCGCCTGCCCGCCCCACCCGGGTGAGATGGTGAGGGCCACCGGGGGGACGGGGGTCCCCCTCTGCCTCCCAGGCTCGCTGTGAGGCGGCTGGATGGAGACGGCTGGACAGTACCTGACAAAGCCTCAATGAGAAAGGTGGACCCGACCGCCTGTGAATTAGAAGCCCCTGTGGAGCACCTGTGTGCGCTTCTCTCCCTCTCTGGCTTCCAGACGTGGCTCCCTTCCTCAGCGACCTCTTCCTCTAGCTGTCTAAGCCGTCCACCCCACCGTGTCCTCCTGCCCCCCGAAGCTGCCTTCCCAGCGTGAGGCTGAATCACACCAGCCCAGAGCCCCCCTGCTCCCCAGACGCTCCGAGGAGTTCTGCTGGGAGTGCAGGGGTCTCTGGAGGGCTGGGGTCTTCCAGCCTGAAGCCTCTTCACCATTTATTTCTGTCACCTCGTGCTCTGTGTCCTGTGTGCCATGTCCCATGCACCTGGCCACTCATCTGGATCCATTCCCCCTTGGCTCAGCCAGCAGCGAACTCCTGGTCACTTTGGGGGGTGAGTCTCAGGGCCCTGTGACCCTGACACAGACCATGGAATCACTGGCCTGCAGGCCTACGTCACCCCCGCTGGGGTCCTGCGGCCCCACGGATGCATAGTGACACCTGCAGCAGGGCCTTCCCCTGGGAGGGGACAGCAGTTCACCCCCAGGAGACCTGTTCCCCAGGGAGCTCTGCTGCTCCCCTGGTCAGGGAGAGAATCCAGAACCTTCCAGACTGGCCATATTTAAACCACAGCTAGGAGAGGCATTTCCCACCTGGAAAGAAAATTATTATTTTCATTGAAATCAGAGATTCTCACCCTCTGCACCGTGGACACTTTGGGTGAGATCATTCCTCGTTTGGGGGCAGGGGCTGTTCTGTGCATCGTGGGATGTTTAGCAGCACCCCTGAACCAGCAGATTCCAGGAGCACCCCCCAGGCGTGGCAACTAAAGGTGTCTCCAGACGCGGCCAGAGGTCCCCCTGGGGGCATCACTCACTGACCTGAGTCAAAGTGTGTCGGCTCCCAGCAAGTCTGGACAGAGGGCTCTGTGATTCCACAGATTTCCAGAATGCAGTGGGCGCCGGGCTCCAGGAGCCCCTGTCACGGGGATTTCCTGGCCCGTCTGTGGCCTGAATTTTTATTTCTTAAAATCTAAAGAAGACTATTAGGAGACAGTGGCTCGGGACAGAAGAAGTCATCCGCGACGGTTACCTGGCGTGTTAAGGATGCTTCCTGTCAGAGCATCAGGTCCTGACCCAGCAGCTGCCGAATTTCCAGAGTTGGCCAGCAGCCCCCTCTCGTGGCTCAATAAAGTGTTCCGTCACTATGCCGGGTCTGCTGACAAGCCGTGGGTTCCTTCTTGCCATATTTTGAGAACCTGGTTGACATAGAAACCACTTTTGTCCCATGGGTCCCCTCACAGGGGCATCCTGGAGCCGGGAGTGTCTGATCCGGTGACTTGAACTTGGGAGATGCAGACCCCTGGCGGTACCAGCCTCTCTGCGGGATAGAAGGCAGCTCAGCTTCCGCAGCTCTTGCGTGAAGACGGTTTTGCTCCTGGAGCGTGGCCTCCTAGCCCAAGGGACTGTGTCACACGCCGGGCCCTCCTTCAGCCCTGCTGCGCAGCCGGGTGCTCGGCACAGTCTGGGCACTGTGAACTGTCTGCGATGGACCCTTGGGGCTCCCGGCGGGAGCATGGAAGTGCCTTCCATCATGCAACTGCCTCCCGGTCGGAAGCCAGCGTGGACGCCAGAAGCCACGGGACACTCCGCGGCGTCTGGCCCAGGCTCCAGGACGCCCGGGCGGGGTTGGCAAGCACAGCACGCCCAGCGCAGGGCAGGTGGACGCATCGCGGCCCATGGCCCCCATCCATTCCTGTGCCGGCCGTGTTACAGGCTGTGTTATGGGGTGTCACGGAGGTGGAGGGAGGTGGACCGGGAGGGGACGGCGGATGAATTTACGAATTCATTCTGTCACGCGCACGCACCGCCCGTGCAGCCTGAGCTCAGCAAGGAGGAAGGCCGTAGACTCTGCGGCCCCCTCTGGCCGCCCGGGGTCTGTCCTGACCCTCCCTCGGTGCTGATCTAGAGGCTGCTGCTGCTGCAGGACCCTCCTAACCGCCCGCCCGGCCTGCTGCCCCGCCCCACCTCCCCTGCCCGGCCCACACGGCCCGGAGCACTCTGGCTGGGGCGCTTCAGCGGTATTTGCTCTCAGGAGAAAAGGCAAAATTACATGGACCGCCGTCCCCTCCGGGTCCACCTCCGTGACTACCCACCGCCCGTAACGCCCTGGGACAGGAATGGATGGAGGAGGTGGGCCGCGATGTGTCCACACCCCTGCGCTGGGCGTGCTGTGCTTGCCAACCTGACCCGGGGGTCCCAGAGCCCGGGCCCGCAATGCCCTCGCCCTCACCCAGCCGGTCTCCGCTCGCGGCCTCCTGTGTGCCCGCCCCCACCTGCCACTGGGCTTTTGCATAAGACATTCCCACTGTCCCCCTGGAACTGCCCTACCCCCACCCTAGTCGCTGCCTCACGAGCCCATAAACCTCACCCACACCTCAGCAGCAGGACTCCTGTCAGGAGCCTTCCCTGCGGCCCTCAGACAAGATCAGAGCCTCCCCTTAGGCTCTTAGCACCGTGTATTTTGCCGCTGGGATGGGGAGGGGGGAAATGAACATGCCTTTATTTCCCATGCACATTTGGAACCAGTTGGGACATTGGCAGAGCAGTCGGGGAGATGGGCACCCGGGCTTGGTAACTGATGGAGCCACGTTGGAGGGCTGGGATTGGCCCTGAGGCCACAAAGGCTTGTTCTCCTCTTCCTACCTGGCCACACACACGGCTCCAGACACAAGCCTCTGCCATGGGGACAACCCCGAAACATGGCAAGATCAGAGGAGCAGCGAGACCCAGATCTGGGGCGGGGCTGCTGGAATCTGTACATTTGGGGGAGAAGAGCATGAAAAGCAAATGAAACTACAGGGGGGATGAGAGTGAATATTCAGAATGAGGAAGGAGATGAGGATGAGTGATACATTTTTTAAAAGCCTGATGAATTCCACAAAATCACAAATCCGAAAGTAAAATAATTTTGTAAATCAGCGGATGGCCTAATCCACCTCTGCAGTCCACTTCGTTCTAAGGTTCCCCCCTTCTCGAAATTCAACACATGTGACAGCTGGGAGATTGCGGACCTCCGTCCCTCCCCTTGTGCCACACAGCTTCTGGTGCCGGGTGCCACGGGACTCTGGGCTCTGTGTCGCGATGCAGGAGAGGTGGCACAGCACCGGCCATTTGTGCCGGGCCAGCCAGCGTTACCTCAGCTGCACACAGAAACAGGCCCACCGAACCCCAGGCAACCTGCCCTCACCCGACCCTGGAAATGCCCACAGCCTCCCCACTGTCACCTGATCCTCAGGGATGGTGCAGTTCAAACCTCTGGCTGTGGAAACTGTACAGAAGCTATGACTGGAGATATCGCTAAGCCCATCCCCGGGGCTGGGGAGGGGTCTGTGCATACATCACTGACTTCATGGTAAACCGCGTCCAAGGAGAAGTGTGTGTCCTGAGGTCCATCATCTCCTTGGAGACAGCAAAAGGCACCACTTGGCACACTCATTTCCTTCTTCCCAGAGCAAGCAGGTGCATCTCCTTCCCTGGGGAAGAAGGAGTGAGAAAGGCCAGGAGAGCCCCTATACCTTCCTCCCCCCAAGAGAGTGGACGCCCCTCCCTGTGTGGGAACACCAGGAGCTGGCGATATGCTTCTGCTACTCTTCCTGGGAGTGGGCAAAGGGCGCAGTTAGATGTTTGGGGTAATAATTTCATACCTGACCTTCCCCCGGAATGCATTTCCCTCGCATCCCCTCTGATGAGCACAGTGTCTGGCAATCCAGTCACTTGGTGGGAAGGAAAAGAAAGGAAGAGGGGAATGGGGAAGGAAACTTCAATTTGGTAAAAGTCCTTTTAGTTAAGAAATACTCTTCTTGTGCCTCTGCTCCAGAAATTGATGTCATGGGAGAGAAACGCAGGGCCAGTGACACTGCAAATGTGCATCATCAGGACTCACGCCTTGTGCTGCAGAGTCATGACCACATGCACTTTGATCCAAAGAACAACCCCCGGGTGTGCAGAGGTCTGACAGGCCTTGGGAGCAGCCTTCTCTGGTCCACTCACCTTAACCAAGTGGCCACACGGACTCTGGGGCCAGAATACACCAGGCAGTGCAGAGGGTAGCAGAAAATGGCTGGGGCTTTACATGGATGGGGAGACCTTGGCTGTTGTCTTATGTTTTAGAGTCAAAATGAGATACTGGTGCAAAAATAGGCCAACGGATATAGCGGGGTCAGGCCAGCCCTTACTGGGACACCAGAGCCCACTTAAACTATGAGTTGTAAGCTCACTAGGTTCATGGTGGTAGTTTGAAGCTGGCTACACTCAGCCCAGCCCAGCCCAGGGTTTAGTATTCATTTTGCAGGGTACCTCGGGACCAAAGACTCATATGCTATGATCGCCTGATTTACAATAAAGCCATCACTGCAGCCCTAATGAGGAAATGATGGTGTTTTCAATAAATGGTGCTGGGTCATCTGAATATTATATGAGAAGAAGTGAGTCTTGAGCCTTCCCTTTCCTTATACACAAAGATTAGGGAAAGATGGATCATATACCTGAATGTGGCAGGATAAAAAGTTTCTGGAAGGAGACTTAGAAGACTTGTGGATAGAATAATGCCCCTCTACCCAAGATGTCTACATCCTAATTCCTGGAACCTGGGACTAGACTATGACATGGTAAAGGACAATCACAGGTGTAGATAGATGGATGCGAGAAGAGAGAGCTTTCCGCTAAAGCTTTCCGAGAAACACTCCCTACCTCTTGCTACCATCTCAGGACACAAAAGAGAAGCATGTGCCTTACAAAGAATGTTGTGGCACAGCTTCCAAAACTTAAGATTTGTCTGTCTTGCACCACCAGGACCGGTGACTGTGACTCTTGGAAGTGCTGGGGAACCTCACGTGGGACAGTGGGGGCTGGTGACCTCAGTCGGTTATGCAGCCGGGCAGTAGCTCCACCAGTCAGTCTTAGAGAGAGGGTGTTAGGGCTGCTTCTGCTTGCACCCCGGATGGGTTAGGGGATGATGCAGAAGAGGAATGCTTTCCGGAGAGTGGGGTAACACTGCTGCCAGCTTTACTCTTCTGGAAGTTTCTGTGTTGCCCTTTAATAATCTGAATGAGCCACAGCCAAACATCTAAAGGCCTTATCGTTCATTCCTGACCTTTCCCTGTATTTAGCCTTGTTTCAGGAAAGTCCATGACAGACTGTGAGCCAACACATGTTGGACCTTAAGGTGTGTTAGCCAAACCAGGCAGGTGGAGAATACACTAAAACAATTAAGTAGATGTAGAACCATCCACAGCCATCCTGCCTTGAGTGACAGGAAAACTTAGTCGTCATCAGGAGAAAGGAACTTTGGACTTTGAGCCAACTTCAAGAGTCCTGGATTCAAATACTGGATTGGCCTCTTCCTCACTGTGTGATCTTGGACAAGTCACTGAACTCTCTAGGATTCATCTCTAAAAGGGGCATAGTAATAGAGCCCACATCACAGAGCACCTAACATGCAGCCAGTACCACACAGATACTGCCTGCCTCATCACCACCACTATAATCATTATCATCATCATCACCGCCATCACCACCACCTCCACCACCATCATCACCATCATCATCATCACCACCACCAGCATCACCATCATTCTCACCATCATCACCACCTCTACCACCATCATCAAGATCGTCAGCATCACCATCACCATCATTATTATCCACCACCATCATGACCACCAACATCACCATCATCACTATCACTACTACTAGTGTGGCAAATTGGGACAAGCAACTTTGAGTTTTTACTCATGATGTGCATCTGCTCCTGGAACCAGAGGGAAGAAATGTGATGTTTAGAAGGTTGGAGTTCTCAGTCTGAGGTAGACTGTAACCTACAAGAAGACAGTGCACCAAGGATAGGCCAGGCAGGAGGGAATGGACGTGTGCTTTCAAACCATGTTATAGAAGCCACCTACTTAAATAAAAAAAATAAAATAATAAAATAAAATAAAATAAAATAAAATAAAATAAAATAAAATAAAATAAAAAATTAAAAAAATAAATTGAAAAAATTAAATTAAATTAAAAATTTTTTTAAAATTTAAAAAATAAAATAATAAAATAAAATAATAAAATAAAATAAAATAAATAAAATAAAATAAAATAAAATAAAATAAAAATAAAAGCCACCTACTTTTCCCACCATGACCTCTGGGTCTGAGATCAACACTCCACACCTCATGACTGGCTCCCTCTCCTGTCTCCCCTGCTTCCCCCAGTGTCTACCAAGAGTGAGTCCTGGGAAGCAACTCCAATCATTACGAGGAAGAGTGCTGAGCATTTGCACCTCACCAAGCAGCCACCCTTAAATGAAAGCACTCAAGTTGGGCCAGCAGGCTGTTTATTTTCTTTATTTTTTCACAAGCTTTGAATTCAGAAATAAGAGCCACAATAAGTCAGTTGTTAAGTAAAAATGGGGGTGATTACAAAGGAAAACTTTGTACAAAACTTTAAAAATCTGACTGCCCCGTCAACCACCTCGAAGGGACCAGGAGTGGGGCAACAGGGAGCAGCTGTCGCCCCACTGCTGTCAGCCCTGATGGGGGTAGGAGACCCCTTTCTGAGTGTGAACCTGGCTAGGCCCGAAGTCGGAGCTGGCTGGAAGGACACACAGACCAGAAGACGTCATGGCGAGTCACAAGTGCCACGGAGACCAGGGTTTCTGACACAGGACGTGGATGATGCTTCTCTGCAAGCACTGGAAGGCTCCCCTGCCTCTCTGAGAATTCACAGAAGGTTCTCTCAATGGGAGTGGGGTGGGGAGGGGTGGGGCAGGCTGCCTTCTAAGCATGGACTTGGGGTGGGGGCAATGAGTAAACATCTTCGCATTGAGTTTTGGAGTTGCCCCTGAGGGCTTGAGGTCTCGGCATTGTGTCTACATTGGTCCTCGGCGATGTTCCGTCAGATGCACTCACAGACTTGCATACATAATTCAGTAACATGCATCAACTATCCTAGAACAGCTACAAGGGTGCAAAGGAACCACCCCGAGAATCATGGAGCCTGTGGAGTCAGAAGTGGAGGGGACAGTACAAGACGATGCTAGAACCTGTGTTCACTAAGGAGGGAAATGGAGACCCCATGCTCTGAGGTGGAGTCGGCATGAACACACAACTGTGGGGCAAGGAGTTTCCAAGCAAACACACCACACTAGTACCACTTCTTCCTAAACAAAAGAGGAAAGAACATCATTCAATTTTCCCCCCATCAGTACCAAATTAAACTGCGGTTTCCCAAACCCTGACAGGGAAAGGAATGGACTTTATTCCTAGCTCATCCATCCACTTGTCCGCCTTCAGCCGAGGCTGGTGATGTTGGAGCGGCCGCCGGGGGGCGCCACGATGCGGTGGCCAGTGCGTCTGGGATTGTTGTCATCTATCTGGGCACCTGAAAGAGACGGAGCCTATCACCTGACAGGTTCCACCTGCTGCCCCGGAGGGCAGGGATGCCGAGCCCTTGTCCGGACACGCCCTCCAGCCTCTCCACCCATCCACGGGGAGCTGGGACGGCTCCGCAACATCCATGGGTTCACTGCTCTCAGACCCCGGGGTCACCCTCTTGCAGCCGACTACCCTGCACTATTTCTTGCCTGGCTCCATGTTCTTGAGACAGGTGAACAGAGTGCCTACTGTGTGCAGGCACAGAGTTGATGCTTTAACATACATGGTTGAGTTTAGGGTATACAGCAGTACTATGAAGGGGGTGCTTCTACCCCAAATTTACAGACAAGGAATCGGATACTCAGGTCATGATACTCAGGTCATGCACCCTGGGGGACAGAGCTGGAGTGGGTGGGTGGGCCAGGATTCCAGCCCCAACTGGTTTGTCTCCATAGCCCCTGCTTCTCCAGGAGTCAGAACAACACAGCAGAGCCTGATGCTCCAAAGGTGTTTATGTACGGTATGCATGAGAGTGTGTGTATGTGTGCGTGTGCATGTGTGTGTGCATATGAACTACTCAGAGCTCAGAACTACCCACCTGGTTTGCAATGGCCAGATCTGCGTGGAGGAGAGACATCACTTTTTTTTGTTTTAAATCTGCAAAGCCAACCATTTGTTCCAATCTTACACATTCTTTTGCAGTTAAAGATTCAAAGCTCCAGCACCAAGCCCAGGGCCTGGTGCTCAATAAAATATGTCTTCAGTGAATAACTGGTGACTGATGGACAAAGGTAAAAAGGAGAGCTAGCGTGAGAGGGCTCCAGGGTCCAGTCCGGAGATAGGTTCCAGTACAAGTCATGTCTGGAATCCAGGTGATCTGGAATCAGACCCACCCTTCCCGTGGCCTTCACTTCCTTTTCTGTAAAGTGAGAGTAGCGTAGGTGGAGTACCTTCCATCTCTGCCACTGTCTGATCCCTGAAAGCCACTATGGATGTGGCGTCATGTGCTGTCTGATTTTCTCATGGTCCCCTTGGAAGATATCACGTCTTTCTGGTAAACCAGGAACTTCCTTAAGTTCCAGAACCAGAAGTCAGGCCTAGTGCTTAATGCCCATTTCTCTCATAATCCTCCCCATCTTGCTGGTTACAGGTCAGCTACTTCGCAAACACCTGTCGGGCAAAAGGACACTAGGGCAGTAAACCACGCTGCACCTCTATAAAGGGACATCATGCGGATATTTAAAAGGCATCTGTGAAATCATTCCTGATGTCAGAAAGCCTATGGTGCTGGTAGTGAAAAAAGTCACCTGTTAACTTGCCCTGAAGCTGGCCGGGGAGGTGCGGTGGGTCTGGGAGAGACGGAGCACCAACCAGGGCACTGGGTGGTGGTGGTGGGACCCTTCCAGCAGACTTTCTATTCAGTGTTTCTGTAGTTCTACAAGAGAAGGGGCTTGCCCTCTGTATTTAATAGCAATGGTGAATCGCACAACTTGAGAAGAGAGGCCTAGTCTGCAAACTCCATGCAATCCCACCCAGGGGCCTTGTCCTGGGACTGTGTCCAGTCCCTGTTCTGTCAACTGAGCATCAGATGAGATACTTGAGTTGTGTTGTGGGTCCATTTGTGGAAAAATTACTAGTTATCTTTAAAGACTGGAATCACACTCAGTGTGTGAGAAAGTCTTGCATGTAGGCTCATGGAAAGTAAAATGAGCTGCACTGGGGACACACGCCCCACCACAGCTTATGTCCCCCCACTGCATAATCGCTGAGACAGACACTCCTCCGATATATGCTCCCACAATTTAAATGGATATTCATCTCTCTCTGCCCCTCCACTCTCTTTTGCCAAGCATACCAGCTTTTGTTTAAATGGCTCTCACTCCTGTTAGGTCAGAGTCTGCAAACCATGGACGATTGACAAAGCTTGGCCGTCACCTGTTTTTGTATAGTCCATGAGCTAAAAATAGTTTTTTACGTTTTTTAAAAATATTTTTCAATGCTGCATTTGAAATGGCTACTTAACACCCTAAATTTTGCCTCTTGGCTGACAAAACCTAGACTATTTATGATCAGGTCCTTTAAGACATTTGCTGACCCCGGAGCAAAAGTGGGGGCGGCCCAGCTGTGTCTCATTCATCGCCGTACTCCTAGCTCCTAGCCCAGGGTATATAAACATGCCTCGAATACTCTGGGGGACAGAATTCCAGTTCAGCCTCCCAGGCGTGTGCGTGTCTGCCCTCCTGTGACGAGCTGATGAAACTGCAGCGTCCCTGGGGCTGAGGGACCACGGTCAGCTTCACAGGGAAGGTGTGCTTAAGGATGAGCTCGGCCAATTTTTGTGCAGACTTCATAGCCAGGGTCAGGTATCTCTTTGTAGCCCCTGTGGACTCCCTCCGTTTCCTGACCTCCCCCACCCGCTCTGCCGCTCCCGGGAGGAGAGGTGATGGGGCTCCCCACCCACCCCTTGCTTTCTCAGCTAGTGCCTGCGGGGTCCCCTGGGAAGCGCCATGGGCGTGGGGAGCCTCTTACCTGATAAACTGAAGTTGGACTGGTGGAGGTTTCTGATGGGCGGGGGCTGGTGTTTGGAAGGCGAGGACTTGGCAGAGGGAGCAGGAGTTGCATATTTGGGTGTGGCTGGCACCTCGTACACAGGACCGTCGTACATGCCCCTGGGAACACCTTGCAACCCCGAAACCTACACAGAGGGAGGGGAGGGGGACCGATGGGCAAGATGCACCTGTGCCTTCCCACTCAGGCAGGCTGGAGCCCTGCAGCCAGTGACCCGAGGTCAGCTCGGGGACACACGGGTGCATTCACCCAGACACATGCATACATATGTGTGCACACATACCCCTCACGCATGCACCCATTTACTACACACACACACACATGCGCACACACACCCAACATGTGTGCACCCACTTACTCCACATACACACACGTCCATACATGTGTGCACACATGCCCTGCATGCACGCACCCTTACTCCATATACACACATGTACAAACGTGTACACATGTGCACACCCTGCATGCACCCACTTACTCCACATACACACACGTACATAGACACATGCATACACATGTGCACACACATGTGCACAACCCTGCATGCATGCACCCACTTACTCCACATACATGTACAGACACACATGCATTCACATGCATGCGCATACCACATACATGCACTCACTCCACGTAATGCATGCACAGATGTGCATACACATGTGCACACACACCCCGTATGCATGTACCCACTTGCTCCACATATACATCTGTACACACGTAATTCACACATATCCCCCATGTATATAACCCAACACACATATAAAGACATGCACATACATGCATATACGCACACACACTCAGAGCTTCATACAGGTGGACCCTAAACCCATTTTCAAGAGAACACTTTCCCTGACATGCCCCACCATCCCCCTCAAGAACCACTGAATTGTCTATGGTCTTGCAGAAGGTGAGCCCAAGACAAGGATCTGGGGACAGCTAGTTTATTTGGGAGGTGAATCAAGAAAGGAGGAGGGGGAGAAGAAGGAAGAAAATTGGGCACATGGTGGGGTGACGGGGCCACCTCTGAGGGCGGCCAGCTCAGGGAAACTTGGAAATGCACATCTGCATTGACCCTCTGGGGGACAGGGCATGGACCAGGGTCTCTATCCCATGGGTTGAGCATTGCCACAGGGGAGCCCTCCATCCAGGACTACTGTGTCTGGCCACCTTTCTGGTCTATTTTTCATAATACCTGCTTCCTGCACCTCTGGGGCTTCCCTCAGTGCCGGCTGGTTCAAAGCGTGCCTCCCCACCTCCCCACACCCTTCAGGGACCTACTCCAAGCTCAGCTCAACTCAGCTAGGTCTGGGGCATATCCTGTCCCTAACATGGTGTGGCTCCTATCCTCTGCCCCCAGGCATGTGGGGAAGGAGAGCCCTGGGTGGGGACCCGGCCTTCTGGCTACTGCAGGTGACGGCCTCACACAGGTACCAGGTACCTGCTCTCACAGACATGGCTGCTAATTACAGGCCTCAGGTCCAAACCCATGTAAAGGAAATGAAGCTGGCCAACATGTGTTTGGGCCCCTTAGCAGGTGTCCAGCTGGGAGTTTACACAAGTCTCCTGTCTCTAGCAGCCGCTGTGGTCTCTCGGCCCCCTCGGCTTTCCATGGCCATCTCTCAGATCTGACTTGCTTATTCTTCGTGTCCGTCCTTTCCCCATCTGACGTGCAACGTCTGAACAATTTGGAATGTCTGACCCGGGGTGCTACACCTTATAAGACATGGAAAGACATTAAGCATTATAATGTGAGCCTGAGAGAGTCTGGGGGTGCCAGGAGGTTTCTGGGCTTTTCCATCAAAATTGGTGGTGGTGGCGGCGGCATTTAAGAAGCACAGGAAGAGTGGGACCATACACAGCAGGTGGGCACATGTACTTGTGTACACACACATCCATACACACACATGTGCACACACGCAGGCATATACACAGCTACACATTGCATGCACACACATGCACATACATCTATGTACACACATGCACACACACGGCAGCAAATACAACACCGACACACTGCATGCACACACATGTACACATGCATCTATGCACACACACATCTGCATACACATGCAGGCATATACACACACGGCATGCATACATATGTACACATACATCTATGCACACACATGTGCACATGCACACAGGCATGTACACACACCTACAGTGTGCACACATGTACACATACATCTATGTGTGCACACGAAGGCATATGCACACATGACATGCACACACATCTATGTACACGCACACATGTGGATACATGTAGGCATGCACACATCTATGCACACACATGTATACACTCATGGGCACACACATGCAGGCATATACACACACCTACAGACATGGCATGCAGACATGTACACATACATCTATGCACACACACACACACACACACACACACATACACACACTTGCTGGCCTTTCCAGCAAACATCAGCCATTTAGTGTGGGAAGCAGGTGGTCATGGTGACAGGAGGGACCCAATGAGGGAAGATGATGGGCCCAGAGGTGGGAGTTTATCTAAAGCGTGAGCAACCTCCCTCTGAGCTGGGCCGGAGAAGGGCTGGCGCCTGCTAGACGCCCTGCCAGGGCCTCCCACGTCCCTGCCAAGACTCTTCAGGGAAAGAGATGTAGAATGGAAGGGTAGGGAGGGCGGGGAGAGAAGAGGGAAGGTTTGAAGGGCATGAGATGCAGTTTTGCCATCCCTCTAGTGTGCTGGGGGTTGTTTGTTTTTACCAGAAGGGCAAAGCCTAATAGGTTCTGGCTTTCCCAGCTGTATGATGCTGGCCAGTCCACTGCTCCAAGCACTGCAGTCTGATCCGCAGGAAGGTCCTGACACTCAAAGATCAGGAGGTGAGGCCCCTGAGATGATGTGGGATGTGCACCCCAGAGCAGCTCAGTCAGTGTTACCCCCACCACCCTCCCATCCCTCACGCGCACACCCCTTTACAGCCTGCAAAATCCTGGCACCTGCACTCCAGCGCCGAGACACGGGCAGGGCAGTGTCACAGCTCACCCGACACAAGAGGAAAGGGATGCTGACGTGGCCGTGACTCGTGAACTCTGCACACACCGGATGCTGGACCCGCTCACCTTGCTCCTGATCCTGACACGCTGGTAGAGATACTCGGGGAAAGGCTTCCGGGGGATGAAGCGGCCCATGCCCTTGTTGACATTAATGTTGCCGTCCTCAAAGACGATCTTGCCCTGGCTGATGACCACCAGCGGGGAGCCGTGGCACTCCATGCCCTCGAAGATGTTGTACTCCACCGCCTGCACGGCAAGAAGCACAGCTGTGCCCTTGCCGCTTTCTGCATGGGCCCTGAGGCTCCCCACGGCTTCCCGGGGCACTTGCAGCACTTGCCCCTTGCAAACCTCTCGTTTGGGGCCATGCAATAGTCCGTTCTCCATGTCTTCATTAGCATAACTGACCCTCGCCCTTGGGCATTAGGCTAAGGGTGGTTTCATAGACCCAACTAATGTCTGAGGCATCACAAACATGAACGGGTGCCCCCTGTTGTCTGGCAATGTGGCTGCTCTGACTACAATGGGCATTTTTGTGTCTTAAAAAAAACTATCTTCTTGGGCAGTCCAGATGGCTTAGCGGTTTAGCACCACCTTCAGCCCAGGGTGTGATCCTGGAGACCTGGGACCGGGTCCCACATCAGGCTCCCTGCATGGAGCCTGCTTCTCCCTCTGCCTGTGTCTCTGCCTCTCTCTCTGTCTCCCTGTGTGTGTGTGATGTGTCTCATGAATGAATAAATAAAATCTTAAAAAAAATATATCTTCTTTAGGGTAGTTTTCTATAATTAAGTTACTGGGTCATGAGCTTTTTCAGGGCGCTTGTTGCATATTGCCAAGTGACTTCCCAAAAGCATCAGACCAACTGAAATTATGTCGGCAATGGGGAGAGCGATACCTCATTGATTTCATGTCCATGGATTCCCTTCCAGCTCTGAGTGTGGTCACTTTTATCCTTCCTTCCTTCCTTCCTCCCTCCCTCCCTCCCTCCCTCCCTCCCTTCTCACTCCTTCCCACTGTCCCTTCCTCTCTCCCTTCTTTCCCTCCTCCCTCACTCTCTTTTTGCTAATTTGAATGACAAAACACGTTCTTAAAAACACACATTCCCTTCATAATCCCTAAAGGGAATGTAACTACCACTAGCCAGCTGTTTCTTATTCTTTAAAAAGTAGGTCATCTACACGATAGAAGAAAAATAAAAAAGCACAAACAATTTTTGATTTTAAAAAGTAGGTCTCTCTTCTACCTTAGACTGAAATATCTGCCTTAAAGACATTCTTCTGAGCCCCCAGATATTTTCTGAGCATGAATAACTGTCTCAACCTTGCAGCAGCTCTGTACTGATGGCTTTCACCTGATTTTTTTCTCCTGCGCTCAGAGACTGTTCCATATGGGCACAGGTACCTGGATTAAAAATCTTAACACTCTAAACCATGGAACCATATTCCCTCCTATGGCAGTATAGTATCATTCCCAGAGATTGATAACTGGATTGTTTCCTTGCTTTTGCTAAAACCCATACTGAACCACACTTCTGTGTGTCCACACTGGCATGTGTTAACATCTTTCTAGATGTAGAGTTTGGGGCTAAAGAGTAAATGGATTTTAACTTTGATAGACTTGTCCTCCCTTGCCTGTGCCCCGTGATCTGACCCCACCTGCATCCCATTAACCACCAGCATCTCAATTGCTGCATGGGTGAGAAATAGCATTATACTCTTGAGATTTGGATTTGGTTAATTATAAGTGAGACTGGGTCTGTTTTTAAAGGTATATAAGTTGTTTGTATATTTCTTCTTGTGTAACTGTGTCTTTGTACACTGTTTATTTATTAGGCACTTGGTATTTTTCTTACTGGTTTCTTAGACGTTTGATGTTAAGGAATTTATCTGTTTGTCCTATCATCTGGCTGTCTGTCCTCTGCCTTGTGATCTCATATAAGATAATTATTATTATTATTACTATGGCATATTATTTTATGCCATACAGAGGGGTTTTTAATTTGTACACGGTGCCCACAGAGGCCAATCTTCCCCTTTACACTTTCTTAAGTTTTGTGTCTAGCTTAGAAAGATCTTCTCCCCTTCAAAACTATCATTTCTAAAAACATACTTTATTCTAGTCCTTTGGTAACTTTCATTTCAACCTTTGATCCATTCTGAGGGAAATAGCACAGCAGAGGTCAGGCCATCGGGGCCAGATGTTGGGACTCACCGGCTGATAACCACCTCTGTCCAGCTAATCTGAATGGTCTCCACATTGTAAACCAAATTCTTACGTGTGGTCAGGCTACTGCCTGGCTATCCCCCTGCCATGCCAACAGCAAACTGCCCTAACAGTTGTAGCTCTACAGCCAGTTTTAAGAACTGGGATGAGCAGGGCTTACCCCTTAGCTTTCTAGAAATGTTTGACTATCCTCACATTTAGCACCTAGGACCTCTGTTTTCTAGCTAAACAACAATTCCATTGAGTTTTCTGATGGGAATACTTCAAACTTGTAGATTAAATTAGCAAGAATTGCTATGTTCACTCTACTGAATCATGTTAGCATAAAAGAACTTGTGTTTATATGTCTTTAGTTTTTATTGTTACTAGAAACAAGATATTGATTTCCATTCTATTTTTTCGAAGTGTTTTTGAATTAATTACTTCATAGAAAAGCTATTGATTCTTTACATTGATTTGTAATCAGCCAATGGGTTCTCTTATCACTTCTGATGGGTTTTAGGAGTATCCTTGGGGTTTCAGGAAATAATTAGATCCACACACAGCTGCTAATACTGAGCCACACTCTTGGTTTGTAGCTGCCTCCCAGGATCCAGGCATATGGTGTGCTCTCAGTTATAACATTTCCTAATCTAATGCTTCCAGTATCACCCTAAAGTGACCCACTGTGTGGTGACTTACAGCCCAAAGCCCAAATATGGGGTATGTGATGCCCAAAAGGTGGTGAGGAAGCAAGCCCTACCAGTTGAAACTGGCCAACCTCCCAGCTCAGCTTACTCAGTCCTGCACGGCCCGCAACTCCTCATGCTGGAAGAACATGGCATGTGCCATGTGGCGCTCCTAACTGGGGAGTTCTTATGTGGCTCAGGCTTATCCCCTACAGATGCTACATTCGATGTCTCACAACTACATGGAGATTTAAAAACTTTCATTTCTGAAAGGTAATATGTGAACGATGTAATAATTCAAACAGTACAAAGGACAACAATTAAACAGAACTGCTGCCCCCATCTGGGAGCCCTAGGTCCCTCGTCCCCACCCCAGAAGGCAGTTATTATACTTCAGTTCTTTTGTATCCTGGAAAAGACAGACTGACACTGACAAATGGAGAATGTGTTAATATCCATGAAGAGATAATCCTGGACCTAATACTTCTCCTCTGAGCCTGTGAATGCATGCATCTAGGGCAGGCACACTGAGAGAGAGAAACTGAGGCAGAGAGAGGGAGAGAGAGAACACATTCAGTTGCACATCAGCAGCTTAGCTGCGTCTGCTGGAAGCCAGTCCCTCCAACTGGCAGAGCAATGTGAATGACTGAGTCATGCCAGGTATCAGATCACATCCTGGTTGGAAGCTTCATAAATCATCTCTAACTAGAGGCTTCTAAGGTGGTTGCAAAGCAAAGGTCGCATATCCAAATCAGGAGCATCTCGGACAAGCCAGGACTTACCGACTTGTGACTCTTGGCTGTTATGGTCTTCACCTTATCAGGGTCCCAGATGACTACATCAGCATCTGAGCCCACTGCAATCCGCCCTTTCCTGGGGTACAGGTTAAAGATCTTGGCTGCGTTGGTGCTGGTGATAGCAACAAACTGGTTCTCGTCCATTTTGCCAGTAGCCTAAAGGCAAGATCCACAGATGAGGAGAATGTCCCATAACAGGGCTGGGGGAAGAGCAGACAGGCACAAATCCAGACCTGCCGACAGGAGTCCTTGAGAGAAGTCTGGATTTTTCTCCTCCCCCGCTGCAAATAGGCCATCATGAAAGGGCACAAAGGCCTGGCCCCATCAGAACGGAAGTGCAATTGACCGCTCAGAGGTATACTGACATCTGCTCAATAACCACTGTGCCATCTTGTCAGTCCCACTGGGTCCAAGTTTAATAGAAAATAAAAATCTTAGGTTCAAGTCAGGGACCAGAGTGTGACCTGGGGCTTCCTACTGTGACGCGACAAGCACCCTCTGTATTCAACCCCAAACACACACGCGGTTTACAAAGTCATCTTTACAGGAACTGAGATGTGGTCAAAACAAAGCTAAAGAAAATATTTTGCATCCTTAAAGAATAAAGGGGAGCTGTCATGTCTGTGCTGCTTTGTTAAGAGACACGTTTCCTCGCATGCCCTCCTGATGTGTTCTGCACCTGCATCAAAGCAAGGAAGGGAGGAGCTTTAAGAATCAGCTGTGCAGAGGCACCTGGGTGGCTCAGTTGGTTGAGCGTCTGATTCTTGGTTTCAGCTCAGGTCATGATCTCACGGGTGGTGGGACTGGGCCCCACACTGGGCTCCATGCTCAGAGGGAAGTCTGCTTCAAGATTCTCTCCCTCTGCCCCTCCCTCTACTCACTCTTCTCACTCTCTCTCTCTCTCAAATAGATAAATCTTAAAATAAAAGACAACCAGCAATGCGCAAAGTGCTAGCTTTTGAGGGGCCAGGCAGGGAGCTTCTAGAATGTTCCTGGGGATAGAAAAACAAGGAACACCTTACCACTGCTTTGTCCCAGACAACAGTCATCCGCTCTTCTATCCCATTGACCCCCTCTGGGATCAGAGTGAAGTTATCCTTGCCCACTGCTTTCTGGGCAGTGCTGTAGGGACAGTGGCCACTACCTGTGACCTGCAGGTCTCCACTGTAAGGATGAAAACAAGGTGGGGATCAGACTTGAGTTTCAGGTTGAATTTCAGGCACCCAATGTACGCTGTGAAATGAAAACCCCAAGAGATTCTGGGGAAGGGATTTGGGGCACTTCATGGGTATCAGTGAGTGACACTGGAAGGCCCTTTGGGGGCCTGTGTCTTATTGGGAAAAGGCTCAGTCAGTGTGGGCTCTGGGCTCTCTGAATAAGACTCCCCAGGTGGGCCTCCTCTTCCTCACCTGGAAGAGTGGGCATCCACCCAAACAAGGTGCCAAGTGAGGTTCAATGAGGGGTGAGGCCATATCAGGCTTGGCCTTGGAGACTTGTGGAGACTTGTGTTCAATGCTAAGAGAAGAGGATCCTGGAAATCTCCAGGCAGAGGAGTGGCTTGGTCTGATTTGGGTTTTAAAATCTGGGTGTTTGTTGGGTATAGACTGTATCATGTTAGGGGCATGGAAGGAAGAGCACAGAAACAGGCCTATTGGAGATGAGCCATGACGGTCATCGCCAAGGGGGCAAAATGTGGTCAGATCCTGGGACCTTTGGCCTGTTTCCTGCCATCTTCAGATATGGGCAAGACTGTGGGAGCAGCAGCTTTGTGGAGGAGATGGGGAGTCTGTCTGGACTTGGATCTGCCCACCAGACATCAGTTTGCAGACGATGAGTAAGCCTGTGGATAGTCAAGTCAAGTGTTTCTGCATCATTTGGGAGAAAGAAATCTCCATGGTAGGTTCACATCCTCACCCCCATGGGGCTCCTCCAAGGCTAAGACCAGAAGCCTGGACTTATCCCCAATCCAGCGAATTCCTACTAATCCTCTAGCTTCTGGCCTGATGTTGCCTCCCCCATGAAGCCTTCTACAAGTTTCCTGGTTCTGAGCATGTACCTCTGCTTCCAGAGCAGCCTGCACACCTCACCACTTAGCCTTCTCTTGCGGCTTAAGTGTTCTTCCCTCATGGTGGCCAATAGAAGGGAAGGGACCAAGGTGGCTGTGCTCCTACTGTGTGCAGGTACCCAAGAGGTGCTTTGCAAGTAACAGTAGCCACTTGCTGAACCCTAGATTCTAGGCCATTTTCTTACACTGTCACACATAATGAGCTCCACAGTAGGTACTATGTTCTCCTCCATTTTGCCAATGAGTAAACCAAAGCAAAAAGCCATTCTGGGTTATGTGACAAATACAGGGTGAATCTGGATTCTCGTTTCTAATCCTGGGTGCTTCCCAATATCCCACACTATACCCAGTATCGCCCAGCCACCCCCTCGGCTCTCACCAGGCCAACAGGGAGGTCAAGTAGTCAGGTGTGGTAGGGTCTGGGCTCAGGGGAGGGGAGGTCACGAAGGCCGCTGCCTTGGCCCAGTTCTTGCTCCAGTAGTGGGTGCCATCAGTTCCCAGGCTGGCAGCGATGGGCTCGCCGAACACGAGGGGGCCTGTAGGGGCAAACACACAAAGGTGATGGTCTTTTGAGGAGGGTCTGGGGGCACGAAAGTCAGAGGGTCAGAGACAGGAGAACGATGCTCTGAGGGGCAATAGGTTGTCTGCCCTTCTTCCCTGCATCACCACACAGCCCAGTGACCCCCCGCTGCCAGGCGCTGGGCACCGGCTGACCCCAGCAACCTCCCGGACTGGTAATACTTTTCGGATTTGAAAAGGACCATTATGCCCTTTGGCAGATCTGTCAGTCCAGGCACAGGGATGGATTGTGCTGTCTCAGTGTGGAGTCTACCAGAAGCAGATCTTCAAGTTCAGGAGTCAAGTTCAAGTGTCTTACTTGGGAGGTGATTCCAGGCGGCACTGGTGGGGGATTGAGGAGGTGACAGAGAAAGACGTCAAGAACAGGTGAGTTATGACCAAGTCACGGCCATGGGCACCTGCAGCTTGGGGCCACTGGGGCCTTGGGGAGACTGCTGACCGCACCTCGGGACCGTGCCACCCCCAGGGAAGGGAGCCGGGCGGTGCATCCACCAACCCACCGCGGGAGGGCTGCTGCCAGAGCATTCACTCTCGGAATCCCAGGCTGCCTTCCGAGGAGCAGGCCAGAGCAAAGCCCACAGGCAGAGCCTCAGATCCGCCCGCGGACAGATGCTGCCGGACACCGGCCAGCAGCACTGCCACAGCTGTGCAAGGCCACCCGGCTGCGGCAGCTTTGAGCTCCGGCGATCTGGCTGTCCGGGAGCACGTCCTGCAGTGATGGGCATGTTCTGTACCCGTGCTGCCCAGGACGGCGGCCACTAGCCTTCTGTGCCTCTCGAGATGTGCAATGTGGCTAGCACAACCAAGGAAGGCGTTTAAAATTGTATTTAATTTTACTTAATTCAAATTGAAACAGGGCGCCTGGGTGGCTCAGTGGGTTAAGTGTCTGCTCAGCTCAGGTCATGATCCCTGGGTCCTGGGATCAAGTCCCCCCTCGGGCTCCCTCATGGCAGGGAGTCTGCTTTTCCCTCTCCCTCTGCCCCTCCCAACCCCCTGGCTTGTGTTCTCCCTCTCTCTCTCTCCCTCTCTCTCTCGTAAATAAATAAACAAATAAATAAATTCTTCTTAAAAAATTTTAAATCGAAACAGCCACATGTGACTGGTGTTCACCATATCCCTCCGTGTAGCTGGGACCTGCATGCTAAGTCCCCTGCGTGCTCACGACTACTTCAAGATTCCTGTCACTGCTCTGAGGCTCCGTTTCCTTATCCTTAAAATGGAGCCAGTCCTAAGCAAGCTGCGTTATACGAGAGCACTCTCTTTTAATGCCTCTGTTTGTCAGTTTTCCCTTAAAAACACCAGAACAAGGGTCAAAGCTGCTCTGTCCAACACGGTCACCAGGAGCCACATGTGGCTGTCAGGCACCGGACGCTGGGGTTGGTCTGAATTGAGATGTGCTCTAACAGTGGCAGACACACTGGATTTCAAAGACAGCACACAGAAAATAACACAAAATATCTGATATTTATGTATAATTACATGTTGGAATAACAGTTTGGATATATTACGTTAAAATATATTATTTAAGATATTTTTAAAAATACACTTAGTAATACTTTGCATATAGGGCTCCCGGGAGAAATAAGAAGCATGACGTAAGCAGTGGATGCTCAATTATGGTTGCTGTGTTGTTGCTGACTTCTGTCTGGCCCTCCGCACTGACCCACAACTCCCTGGTCAGCCTCCCATGACACAGAGAGGGAACAGTCCGGCCTCGTCCAGGTGGTGAACGTCCTTGGCGAATGTCCACCAGGATAAGGACTCCAGCCACTGTCTTTGTATAACATGCTCTACTCCTCTTCTGTCTGTCATTCTCTCTCTCTCCCCTTGAGTTTGGGAAGGAAGCTGCTCTGGGGACCTTCTTCATTCTTGGTCTGGTGACTGTTTGGGGACTGTGCACCTGTCGAGAAGTCCTGAGGCCTGCACTTGGGCCCCTGCTCTGAGCCTCCTGCAGATAGAACACACCCACTGAGGCCTTCACAACACTCCTCAGCACTGCAGGCAGCCTGGTACTGGGGCCTCACTAGGGAGGAGAGGGTACCAAGGTAGGACGTGAATGGCCAACCTGGAGCTGAGAAGGGTATCAGCCAACACTCATGGAGCCCTGGGGTTTCGCCAAGGACTTTACAGCTATGAGCCCATGAGGTCCATTCAGAGACAAAGCAGCAGATGCTCAAGCGGTTAAGTATTGCATCCATCTTCGAGCTGGGTGGCTGGCTTCCTGGCCCACACTCACCTGATGTCCAGCACGGGGCTGTGCCCAGACCCTCTGGCCCTCAAAAACCTTCTTCCTTCCCAACCCACAGCCAAGACTGTGCAGACCTCACAGTTGTCCCTGGATGCAGGCACCAACCATGGGGCCCTAGACAAGGGACCCAGGATGAAATAAGTACCCAGAGGGGACCAGAAAAAGGGTGGGAAGGATCCCAGAGCTGACACAGCCTGGCCCCATCACTGACTTGAAGTGACACCCAGAACAGAACTGGAACCATGCAGAGCTCTTTAAAATACATGGTCTCAGGGGTATGTGGGTGACTTAGTTGGTTGAGCATCCAACTCTTGATTTCGGCTCAGGTCATATCTGGGTCTTTAGATCAAGCCCTGCATCAGGCTCCATGCTGGGTGTGGAGCCTGCTTAAGATTCTGTCTCAGTAAATTAATTAAAATAAAATAAAAAGAAATAAAATAAATAATAAAATAAAATACATGGTCTCATCTGATCCCACAAGGTGGGATAATTCACCTATGGAGCTCAGAATGCTAGTGTCCGGCAGGGTGTCTCTGCCCTGGGCAGGGACCCCACCAGTGAACTTGACCCTGCTGGACAACATATAATTCCCTTCCTTATGGCCCAGCTGCCCCACAGGAAGCCCATGCGCTGGGCTGCCTACCTTTCTTCCTGGCCAGGGTGATGATGTCCGCTGCGCTCTTGCTCATCACCTTCGTGATGTACACCGGGCAGTTGATCCGGCCAGCGATGGTGATGGCCCGAAACACGGCCTCAGCCTCTAGCTGGGGACACGGCAATACACGGGTCACAGGAGGGAGGGGCAGAGGCAGTACCACCCCCCAAGGTCCCCAGGGCTCTCCCTAAATCAAAATCCTTCAGTTTTCTTTAATTAAGTATGGCCAGAGGCAAATCTATTGCATCAAAGGAGAAAAATATTAATTTCTAAAAAGAAAAGAAAAACTAAGTCAAAACGTATCTGGTTAGAGGGCTGGAAGGCAGTTATATTATGCTTGCTTGGGAGTATGCTGCATGTTCTGTTAGAAGGGGACAGGCCAGGCAGGATAAAGCATCAAAAGGCCCATAAAATCGTCCATTACTTATAAATGCCTGAGGTAAGTGAACGCATGTGTCCAACATACGTTCCTTCGTGCATTCAACAGCCACAAGAAACCGCTTGCTGTTTGGCTTGGTCTCTGCTCCCTCTAGACCTGTGTTTCTCAAACAAAAGGAGCAGATACATGTTTTGTATTGCTTTGTTTTTAATTTCCAGTCTGGTGATGGTCCCACTGCTGGGGACTGGCACTGGGTCTGAGTGCAGCCAAGGGGGTCCCCACCCCTCTCTCCCAGGTGGACACACTGGTCACACGCCTGGAGACAGGGCAATGTCCATGTGCTAGAAGGGTTTGTAAACGCTGTCTCAGGTCTGTCCTGATCTCACAAGGGACCAGGAACACCCCTCAGGGGTCGTGGAGCTCCCGTGCAGAACAATGCACCAGATCAGGGTAAAGAGTCTATCAACTCATGTGTTGTGTCCTCAGCATCCAGCACAAGGCCAGACCCACAGAAGACACACAGACACACACAGGCACACTCTCTGCCCATCATTCCCAGGGAAATTCATCCATGCTCTGGTCTTAGAACACAGTGGGCAACTTGCAGGGGAAGTTGTTTTGTCAGTTCTTTTTTTTTTATAATGTTTTTTTTTAAGATTTATTTATTTAGTTTCATTTATGATAGACACAGAGAGAAAGAGTGAAAGAGGCAGAGACACAGGAGGAGGGAGAAGCAGGCTCCATGCTGGGAGCCCGACGCGGAACTCGATCCCAGGACTCCAGGATCGCACCCCGGGCCAAAGGCAGGCGCCAAACCGCTGAGCCACCCAGGAATCCCCCTGTTTTGTCAGTTCTAAGTCTTGAACATGCAGCTTCATTTTCCCATCACCAAATATACAAGGTCCTTGGTGAGGATCTTTCTATACAGTTATGACACTGAACTGTTTGTGGGACCTTGAGGTGATGCTCCTGGGCCCTGGGATAGGCCTTTCCCTGGCTTCTCTGATTGATCCCCAGGCCCCAGGGCTCCCAAGTCAGAGGGCAGACCCCAGGAAAGGCCATGTGTGCTGGGATGCTCATGTCAGGGGAATGGGGATGGAGACGAGGGCTCTGGCCCGGCTGTTCCAGCTGGAACAGCATCTGGGGGGCCTTCAGAGAGGTCAGTCACACCCCAGGGGAGGCTCTGTTACCTCCTCAGGTCTGCTCAGAGCATGGCCCTCAGGACCCGTGATGCCCATCTCCAAGATCCGCTTCTGTTCCTGTAAGACAAGAGCGCTGAGTCAGAGATTGTAGAATGTCAGCCGGGAGAGGCCAGTCTTCCAGCCCCCTGGTTAGGCAGATGGACAGCTGAGTCCCAGGGGGGTGAGTGGTCTGCAGGAGTCCAACTTGGGCTGCGGGGTGATCCAGCGCTTCTCGACTCCTCCACTACACCTGCCCCATTCCGCCCTTGCAACTCTGGATATCTACACCTACACCTGCTCTCTATTCGGTGCCCCAACACCAGTGACAGGTGGGGGTGGAAAGAGATGAGCTCTAAAGACCACCTACTGCCTTGCCAGTCTCTGAATCTGCTGCAGGCCTCTCCTGGGGGAAGAAAGGTAGTGTTTGGGTATTGCAAGAATGTTGAAATCAAAATTCCTATACTGGAGTCCAGCCACAGAACTGGCCATCTCTGGGACTTTGGGCAGGTTGGTTAAACTCTCTAGCCTCAGCCTCCTCTCCTTCATGCTGGGGACAAGAGTGCCTGCATGTTACAGCTTCTACAATGAGGCAGTGAGGGCGCATGTGTAAGATGCCCTCACAGGACCTGTGTACAGCAGAGCTCGCTAACCGGCAGCGGGCTCTCATTACCCCTCTTCCTGGCGCCGGTCATTCTAGCAGGAAGCCTCTCCCTCAAGCTTGTCATATAGCCTGGAAATTGTTCCCTGTGCTAATGCCCCAGATTCAACCCCACTTGCTTCATGCTTTCCTTGCCAAAGGAATACTATAATTTCTCAAAAAAAATTTTTTATATTGCCCAGATGTCAGCTGTGCTAATTGTCACTGGTACAGTTTCTGTAGTGTTCTTGGGCACATCTCTACCACGAGCCCCCAGCCCTATCAGCCATGAAAAAAACCCGACATAATTTCAACTGCACCTCTGGTTATTAAGTTTGAGTGAATTGTAAGAATGTAAACTAGAAGCAACATCAAGCTCTAAGAGCTGGGCTGGATTTCAGCTACAGAAGATGCTGTTTACAAAGCATTTCTGCACACTGTTTACACCATGACTTCACAATATGGAGAGGGATCCCTCTGCAAGATTGTTTAACCGTCTGTTACTATTTCTGTTGGAAACAAGGCAGGAAACAAAGAAGGGAGGAGGGAGGAAGGACACAAGATGCTATCATGGAGAAATACACAGATCACAGAAAAGACTGGAGCCGGGTTTCCAGTTAGAGATGGCGGACTGAGCACATGCGTTCTTTTTGCTCCCTTCTGAAAACCCCAAAGAAATGACAGGAAAGGTCTGCAAAAGCCACAAGAATGCAGAGAAGACAGTAAGAACAAAATTTTGGAAACTGGAAAGCAGATGAGAAAAAGGTAATAGATTTATTGGAGCTGAGAAAGCTAAATCCTACGTGGGCAGTAAGGAACCCTGAGACACCCCTGATGTAGAGCCCAGGAGCTGGGGGCTCCCAGCTGGACGTCTCACACGCTGCTCATGGGCGTGTAGGGTTGGTTCATTCTAGAGAATGGTTTAGCAGTTACAACCGAAGCTGAATATACGTGTACCCGCCAGCCAGCAATTCCACTCCTGGGTAGACACACACAATGCCAACACAGGTTTAACAAAAGACTGAACAAGAATGTTCACAAAAGTTTTTTTTTTAAGATTTTAGTTATTTATTCATGAGAGAGAGAGAGAGAGAGGCAGAGACACAGGCAGAGAGAGAAGCAGGCTCCACGCAAAGAGCCCGATGTTGGACTCGATCCCAGGACCCCAGGATCATGTCCTTCGTCAAAGGCAGACGCTCAATCGCTGAGCCACCTACGTGTCCCTCACAGAAGCTTTTTATACTAATAGTCCCAAAGTTGAAACTATCCCAATATCCATCAATTAGAGAATACACAATGACATATTCCTGCACTGGAATTCTACAGGGATGAAAAAAGAAAAAAATTGTTGTTTTGTGGACAACAGGGAGGAATCTCACAGACCGTTTTGAGCAAAAGAAGCCAGACATAAAAGAACAAATACCATATTGTTCCATTTTTATGAAGTTCAAAACTAGGCAAAACAGATGCATATGGTGGACGATTTCTAAGAGGCCCCCAACGGGCCCACCTCCTGGCTCCCATACCCTGTGTGACCCCTTGCAGGTGGGCTGGATCTAGCACCTTGGTTCTGATGAACAGAACAGGGACTAAAGAGATGGTATCACTACCGAGAGGAGGTCACAAAGGACTCTCACCTCCACCTTGCTCATCCTCCCCTTGTTCTCCCACTTGCTCACTTGGAAGGAAGCCAGTTGCCCCACTGGAGCTGCCCGCATGACAAGGAAGCAAGCAAACTGTTGGGTAATGGTTAGCCACCAAGAGCAGAGGCTATCAGTCTGAGAGCTTGCAAAGAACTGAATCCTGAGGACCAGCACTTGAGTGGGACTGGAAGTCCTGCCTGACATCTTCACTGCAGCCTGTGATAGACCCCACTAAGCCACATCTGGACTCCAGACCCATGGAACCATAAGATAATAAATGGTTATTGCTTTCAGATGTTAAGTTTTGGGGTACATTGTAATACAGAGAACTAATGTAGATGGTGGTACCCAGAAGTAGGTGTTACCATAACAACCACCTGGAGCTGTGGGAGTGGCCCTGGGGCCAGGCAGTGAATGGAGACTGGAAGAATTTCAAGGTGTGTGTTGGAGAAAAGCCCAAAGTAGCCGGGAATGAACTGTCAGTAGAAAGTCGGACTTTGAGCAGCTTGGCAGTGAGAGCTCAAAAGGGAGCTAGGAGGTTACTGAAGCTGGAGCTTGCTGTGTCAGAGCAGAAGGCTCAGCGGCGCTGCCCTCTGCAGTGATGTGGGAGCAGAAACGGGCCTACAGAGCCAGGGGTACAGCCCAGTGAGCTGTTGGGGGTTCTGGCTGGTTCCTTGCTGCCACTTGGAATAAAATGTGAGAGGAAAAGTAATGGAAGCAAGGGATATTAAAAAGGAATCAGGTGCCTGGTAACTCAGTAGGTTAAACGTCCAACTCTTGATGTCAGCTTGGGTCTTGATCTCAGGGTCATGAGTTCAAGCCCCACATTGGGTTCCACACTGGGCATGGAGTCTACTTTAAAAAAAAAAAAAAAAGAAGGAACTAGGTCATGATGGCCTTGAAAATTCTCTGGTTCTCCAAAGAGCAAAAGATAATGCAATTAAGACACGCCTTCACGGGGCACATGGGTGGCTCAGTCAGTTGAGCGTCCAACTCTTGACTGGCTCAGCTCATGATCTCAGTCCTGGGATCAAACCTCGTGTCAGGCTCAGTATGGAATTTTCTTGAGAGTCTCTCTCTCCTTTCCCTCTGTTCCCCAACCCACTCATTCTCTCTCTCTCTCTCATTCTCTCTCTTTCTCTCCAATAAATAAATAAATCTTTTTTAAAAATCTAAAATAAATGTCTTCTGAGAAAATATCAAATCTAGGACATAAGCCGCAGATAGTAGTCCAGAGACAAAGCTGGGGTGTGGCCCCACAACAATGGCGAAGAACTGGAAAGAGAGGCTAGTGCCTCCAAGGTGAATCAGTCACAGAAAGGCCCTTTAGAGAGGCTGACAGAGAACCCCAAGAGCCTCTCTAACAAGAGCTCAGGGCGTGAGCAGGGTAGGAGTGAGTGGGCTTACCTGGAAGAAATCTGTGGGTGTCTTTTATCTGATGGATTCCCAAGGAGCAAATAAAAGCTGGGAGGACCACCTTAGGAAAACACTGTCAGCCGGGGCTGAATGGTATGAAAGGAGGCAGTGGGACCTCCAAACTCCACTGGGCAGGAAGCAGGTTCGGTGACAAGCATGTGCTATCTTTAACGGAAAGGATGGATGATGGAAGTGGGTGGACAGAACCAAGAGTCCAGAAGGTGGAGCCAAGAGCCATGCAGAACTATTCTCAGGCTCCAAGACCTAATCGGGGACTTGCCAACATGTACCCAACAGGATTTCAGAACAGCTTTGGGCCAATCCTGAAGCCTTCTGTTTCCCCTCTTGGAAAGGAATGTCCACCCATTGCTGTATGCTGTATGTTGAGTGTATGTTGAGGAGAGGCAGAGAACTAGCCTCTTTGTCTCCGGAGACCTCCAGATTGTAGGAACCCAAGGAGCCTCATCTACATACACCTAGATCTGACTTAGACACTTCCAGTCTTTGGGGCTGTGATGGCTCTGGAGGACCCTGGAAGGGGATGGATGTGCTCTGCATGTGAGCGGGACACCAATCACTGGTCAGAGGACAGACTGGCAGACAGCCTCTGAGAGGGCCCCCAGTGATCCTCACTTCCTGGCATTCACACCCTTGTATAATCCCAACTAAGAAGTTAAGCCGGTAGCTAATGTTCATAGTGAAGCATTAGAGCTCATGCTTAGCCATCGTGGCGCAGCCCTGCTGTGCTCCAGAAAGGCCTTTCATCCCGGCTCTGTGCCCCATGTTATAGTGAACAAACTTTTCACATCTGAGCCCCGGTTTCCCTATCTATAAAATGGGGATGTCTGTGTCATGGAGTAGTTGTGAACATCACTATATAAAGTCCATAGCATCATGCCTCGTATTCACTACTCTAATTAGATGCATCCAAATGTTCTCCTGTATCTTGCCTGATCTTGCTTTGTGACGTCATGACCAACCCATGCCCCTGGACCTGAGGCCAAGTGGCCGTCCCTGACCTCCCCCTCTTCTTCTCCATCCAGTCAGTCAATGAGACCTGTGGACTGTGCTCCTTCCCTCACACACTTCACTCCTTCCACCTCCTCTATCTCCCGTCTTCATTTCTTCTAATTGCAGGAGCACAACCTAGCTGGTCACCCTGAGTCTATTTCTTTTCCCATCAAATTCTCCATCCTGCAGCCAGACTGATCAAAATGGGGTCATGTCTCTCCCTCTCCAAAATTTTGTATAGCTACAGCCTACTGTGTATCAGATACTGGATTTCACATACATGATATCATTTCATTTTCATGAGGCAGGTGCTTCTGGGTGAAGAGCAGGAGCCCTCGCAGGGTAAAGTTCCCTGCCCAAGGTCAGAGGGCTGGGAGGCGAAGGGGCCTGGGCTCTGGCCATTATACCTGCTCCCCAGGCCTATGAGATAATGAGCAATACCAGCTTCCACATGCTTCACCTCTGGCCTCCCCCAGGTTTGCAAAGCGTCTCCATCCAATCCATCAATCCTTTCTGTCCCTCATGCAAGCCCCAAGAGGGTCACAGGGCAGTTACGCCAACCCTACCACACACGTGAGGAAGCTGAGCCAATAGGCAACACGGCCTGCAGAAAGCCCCCCGTGGATGGTGTGAGTGTGACTCACCCTCGGAGTGTCTGATGTGCCATTGAGTTCTTGGCTGGACCCTTCACGGCCTAGCCACCTCGCTGATCGACGTCCCCACCCCTCTGATCACACAGTGACAGCGCCGGGGACGTGGACCGGAATGGCAACGGTGGACAGCCATGCCACTCACCTGAGCTATCAAGTCTCCATTTTCGGCGTGGACCAAGATCACAGCTCCCAGCCCCTTCAGGAAGGTGAAGGCTTCATAGAGCTGAGGGAGAAGAAACGGGGTGGGGGGGTAAAAATATCATAGGCTGAGCATTTGCAAAGACAGCTCTTCTGCTCACAGCATCACCAGCCCACCGGCCCCTGCAGAGGCAGCACGGCTGCTCCGTTCATACCGATGGAATGCTTGCTCAACCAGGTAAGCCTGGGAAAGGCTCTCCCCTTGATCCTGACGCACTCTGGATCCCAAAGCAGGAGGCAGAGCAGAACCAGGCCGAAATGCCCTCAGCCTTGGTGTGCGTTGTGCCTTTTGCTTTGGTGGTGGCTCTGCCCCACTGAAGTGCCTGCATTACCTCTGGGGACAGTGTGCTGGGACCTGGCTTCAGCTCCGCTGACACTGTGTAACTGAGCGTGCTCAGCCTGTGCTGTGGGCAGAGTTCTGTAATAGCTCTAACACTCAGATAATACACACCCTGCCAGCCATCGGCTTATTTAGGCAACGTAGGCCCTGCCTGTTGCCCGTGCCCTCTTCCCACCTGCAGAGGATCTGCACTCAGACAGGTGCCCGAGGTGAGGACCAAAGCCACCACGTTCCTTCTCCCGGGCCTCTTGCATTTACCCTGGTTCTGTATGCATGCGAGACAGCACCCCACCCTCGGGACGTGTGCTTTTAGACGTGGACAGCAGGTGGTGATGGGGGGGGGGCTTTGGGGGCAGGAAATACCTTCCAGGATCCCCCCTGGCTCAACTCCATCTATCCCTGGAGCTTTGGTGGTTAGAATGAAACAGGTGAAGACCTCAATTACCCTAGACAGACAGAGTGCTATTTTGTCATGAGACTGAACCAACTTTAGCCTTTTGGTGTCAAATCAAAGTCCTCCAGGGCATCTTGGCACAAGTTAGTCTCTGTAACTCCAAGCGTTTATTTTGAGAGGCAAGACCTAGATATGTCTCCCACTGATATCAAAGTGCAGGTGATAAGGAATAACAGCTTATCAATGCCCATATGTGTGCCCAGCACTGTCCTAGAGTCTTGTATTAGCTCATTGAGTCCTCTGACACCCTGTAGGAGGCAGGTGCTCTAATGAGTCCTAAGGCACAGAGAGGTTGGGAAAGCTGCCTCAGGGGGCACAGCAAGTTGAGGATTGCAGCCAGTCTGGCTAGAGCACCCACGCCCTTTGCCACCACACTGCCCCCACCATTTTAACCAGCAGAGGGCAGGGCAACGATAATAAACACAAACCAGGAGTCCCAGTGGTGTGAGGAGGCCAGGTGGCCGCAGACAATAACCCCGACACCCACATCACTACAGCATCACCTTCTCAAGCTCCTCTCACCCACATGACAATTGTTTGAAGCTGGCACAGCCAGAGGTGACCACACTGCATGGATGAGAAAACTGAGGGAGGGAGTAACCTCAGCCACTCAACTAGCTGGAGAGACAGCCAGGGCTCCCCCCTGGGTCAGAGCTAATGACTTGGTGCCCGAATTTGCTATATCTCCAGAATGAACTGCTGAGCTTTTGGAAAAGTACAGTTTCCTGAGCCCTACCAATGAGCATCTGTCACAGGATCTAGGAGTCTGTCTATTTTATTATTATTTTATTTACTTATTTGAGAGAGAGAGAGGGAGGAAGAGGGAAAGGGAGCAAGAATCTGAAACAGAGCACAGAGCCTGACATGGAACTTGATCCCATAACCATGATTTCATGACCTGAGCTAAAGAGTCAGATGCTTCACCAATTGAGCCACCCAGACACCCCTAAACGTCTGTCTTTTTAAGGAACTTTTTAGATGTTACTAAGGATGAGATGGGTTTGGGAACCACCAAGCAACCGACTTGACCTCACACTAGTAGCCAGAAAGGAAAGCAGGCCCAGCAGAGGTGGGGACCACCATAGGTCACACAGCAATTTAGTGTCAGAACCAGGACTTGAACCCAGAGCTCTCCCCTGCCTGTTCTGACAGCTCCTTTGCCCTGTGCTGCCTTATGCAACAGAGTAGCCTATTCCTGCCCCAGAGAGGAGGTGTGCAGGTGGACCTACCTGGCTATCAGACATTTGATAGAGATCCTTATATGCCATGTAGACTTGGAAGGAATTGACACCTGTTTCAAGATAAAAAAAGAAAACAGAAAAATGCATTTAAGAAAAAAAAAGCATTCCTTTCCAGTAAATCAATGATCATAGTACAGAGTGGTAACCACAAAGACAGGTGTCACTAGAACTCACAGAGGGGGCATCAAAACCAGCCTGGGCTTGTGGGTGAGGGGGGTCAAAGGAGGCTTCCAGAGAAGTCACACAAGCTGGATCTGAAGGAAAAGAAGGGAGGAAGAAGAAGAAGAGGGGGAGGCGGAAGAGGAGGGAGGAAACTGGACTGAGAGGAGGGTGAGCATGGATGGTAAGGTGGACGAAAAGACAGGGTGTGAAGGTACTAGAAGTGTGCTGGATTCAAGGGACCATGTGTTTTTTTTTTTTAATCCTCTACTTTTTTTTATTATGGTAAAATACATATAACAAAATTCACCATCATAGCCATTCAGTGGCATTTAGTGCATTCAAAATGTGCAACCATCACCACGATCTACTCGAGCATGTGTTTTTAAAGGAAGGAGTGACATGATCAGAATTTTTTGTCTCAGAAAGACTATTTTGGAAGGAGTGTGGAGGATAGGTCTACAGAGCATCATAGGGAAATGGCAGATGGTAGGAGGATGCAGATGGCCAACAGGACAGGTGTGCTGAGGCTCTGAGTCAGGGCAGGAGCTGCAGGGGTGAGGTGGGGTGGGGGATTCAAGAAGGTTGAAATGACAGGACTTCACGGGCTGTGTGGACAGGCCAGGAGGGAGCAGGAGACATAGGAGATTCCTTCCTAACACACCTTCCAGTTGCTTGAGGACAGGGACCATGTCTTATATACTCTTTCAATTTGCACACCCACTATATGTGCTGTGCCATTAATGTTTGTTCATGGAATCCAGAAATGTTTGGGTAAGAATACGAATTTAGGGCAAAGTATTAAGTGGAATTGATACTTTATACTAAAACAATAGTGAAGACAATCCTAAAGTCTTTTCTTGTGCAGAGAACCCTAGCCACAAAAATTCCCCATCCAAATTATCAGAAAAAAAAATTTTTTTTAAATCTTTTTTTTTTTTTTTTAACTTTTTTATTTATGATAGTCACAGAAAGAGAGAGAGAGAGAGGCAGAGACATAGGCAGAGGGAGAAGCAGGCTCCATGCACCGGAAGCCCGATGTGGGATTCGATCCCGGGTCTCCAGGATCGCGCCCTGGGCCAAAGGCAGGCGCCAAACCGCTGCGCCACCCAGGGATCCCCATCAGAAAAAAATTTAAAGAGAAAAATAACATTCAGAAATTAACATTAAAAGTATCAGTTTTGAATTCATCAAGTATACTTAAATAAAAATAGGCAATTACTTGATAGTGTATTCCTTGTAAAGACAAGCCCTTTTTAAATATAAAAACAAAACCTCATATATGCAGAGACACAGATTATCAGTGAGAAAACAGGTAAAACTACAGTGAGAGATAAGTTCATAACCTTAAATGCTTCCTTACTTCTTTAACATAAAGAGAAGCAAATATTAACCTAGTAAGCTTCCATGATAAGAATTTTTTTCATGCTAAGAAATTTTTAAAAGGACAATTCACCAGAAATTAGAAGTAAATGACAAATAAAAGCAGAAATAATGAATTAACAAACATGGTAAGATTAATAAATACATCCTAGAACTCCATCTTGGGGGTGAGTGGACTGAGTCAAGTCATCTCATATTGGAAGCTGTCTCAAAAAAATCATGACAGATTTGAATTGTTATCAATGGAAATCTTCTGTAGGGTAATTCTTAAAACCTCAAAACAAAAAGCAAACAACCAACACGGTAAATATATATGCAACAAATTTAACAGAGGTTTTAAAAAAGATCCTCTGATTTAGAAAACACCAGACAGCAGTTATTTTGGAGGGAGGAGGGTGTTATGAGGGGCCCATGGCGATTCCACTGGGGGGTATCTGGCAAAGTCCTTCTGTTTGCCTGAGTGGGATAGTCTTGTAATAATTCATAAAGTCACAGTTTTTTTTTAATTTTTTTTTAAGATTTATTTATTTATTTATTCATGATAGACACAGAGATTGAGAGAGAGGCAGAGACACAGGAGGAGGGAGAAGCAGGCTCCATGCCGGTAGCCCGACACGGGACTCGATCCCGGGACTCCAGGATCGCGCCCTGGGCCAAAGGCAGGTGCTAAACCACTGAGCCACCCAGGGATCCCCAAGCCACAGTTTTTAATTTGTGTGGTTTTTCTGCTCCTGCTTTATGCTAAAAATATTAAAATCAAAACGAAGAAGCCAAAAACCCCAAAGGTAAACAGTACTTTCAGATAATTTAAGAAAAAAAAAAGTGGCTAATAAAGATAAAAATATTTGCTCTTATTTATAATCAAAGTAATTAGAATTAAAACCTCAGGACTATACCACATTTTAAAATATGTTGCCCAGTGCTAGTCAAAGTGCATCAAAATGAGTCCCTCCTATATACCAATTTGCACCTGCTTAAAAAACCAATTAAGCAATGCATATCAAGAGTAGCAAATGTTCTCATATGTTTGGCCTGATAACTCCACTCCTAGCAATAGAGCCTTGGAAACACAGTGAGCTCTGGAACTCCCAAAACCTCCCAAATTCACATATGCCATCATCATAGTTTTTCTCCAAGGAAGCGGCATGGAACACCAATTCTCAAAAATTGTGCTGAGCCCTTATTGGACTGTCCACCCATTGATGATACACGCCAGTTCTCAGAAACCCCTTACTCTATCCACCCCATGCCCTTGGAAGCAGCCATGTCCATACCAGGTGACCCCAGACCACAGAGGTTAGTGCAGGGCTAGGCACCCGGCAGATGTTGAGCTGAGCCAGGAGGAGGGACAGAGTCAACCTAACACCCAGAAACTGGCTGGTCTCCAAAACAGATGTACAGATACATAGCAGGCTGCTGCCTTCCAGCCTGGTGGCTACAGAAGCAGAGAATGCAGGTCAAGGGTGAGGGGAGAACAGAGTTGGCTCAAAGACAAAAGCACAGATGAGCACGGGGCAAGGCTCCATGGCGTGGAATCCTTGGGTACATGTCATTATCACTAAGGCAAATCTGCTTCATTAAACTTAAGCCAAGCTCTAGGGGGATTCTGTTGTTTGCAATCAAACCTGGAGATGCTAGTATCTAGATTGGTAAAGAAAAATGGATTCATCAACAGTAAACAGTTGGGTTTTTTTTGTTTTGTTTTGTTTTGTTTTGTTTTTTACCGTAGGGCTTCTCACAGATTTTAACATGATCACGTGCATTAAGAATATTCAAGAACAGAATGAACAGAGAGCATTTCCCAAACTTATTGGACCTCGGATGCCCTTTTTCATGAAATATTTATTTCCTCACTCATCAAATATTTACTAAGTACTTATTATGCATGAGCACCATTCTAGAAGTTCGAGATACAGCTGTGAATAAGGAAGGAAGAATGCCTGTCTACATTCTACTAGGAATAAGCCATAAGCAAACAAGTAAGTAAGGTAATTTCATGCAGAGAGGGGAGCTAGGAACAAATTAAACAGGATGGTAAAATTTTTAAAGTTTCACAAAGGTTTTACAGTGACTCTGTCTCTCCCAAGAGGCAGATCTATTTCTCCACTCCTTGATCGCTGGCTGGTCTGGAGACTTGCCCTGAGCAAGGGCATGAAGCAGAAGTGGCGCCATATTGGCTCTAGCCGTGCCTTGGGACTTCATGTTCACCTTGGAGCCCCATGTGAAGAGGTTCAGGAGAACCTTCTGGAAGACAGGTCATGGAGATGTACGTTTTGTTTATCCATTCACCCACCAGCGGACATTTGAGCTGCCTCCTCCTTATGGCTGTTGTGCCTAACGCTGCTATGAACATGGGAGTACAAATCTCTCTTCAAATCCCTGCCTTCAAGTCTTCTGGATAAATACCCAGAAGTGGAATTGCTGGATCATAGGGTAGCTCTATTTTTAATTTTTTGAGGACCCTCCATATTGTTTCCCACAGCAGCCACACCAGTGTACATTCCCACCAATGAGGCCCCAGGGCTGCCATCTCCCTACATCCTTGTCAACGCTATTTATTTTCAGTTTTTTCAATAACAGCCCTTCTAATGGGGATGAGGTGGTATCTCATTGTGGTTTTAAAAGTGTCTATTTTCAACCACTGGGTTTTGGAGTGGTTTGTCACAAAACAAAGGCTAACTGATCTAGAAATCAATGCCTAGAGGTCAGGGGCCATAGTGGCCAAAACCTAGCATGTGTGGCACTGGCCTTGGGACTGTGTAGAGGGTGGAGGGTGGAGGTCAGAACAGTCCCGTGGAAACTACACCAGAGGCTAGGGAAAAATCGCCAACAAACTGTTAGTGGAAGGTGGGAAAGGGGCCACTCCAGGCAGCGGCAACACAAAAGGAAAAAACTGCCACTTGTGGTAACATGGAGAAAAATGTACCCCTAAGAATCTGCATATCTGCCTGAAGTGATTTCCGTGAAGAGCGCAGTTACATGCTTAAGGGCCAATTGGTTTCCTTAAGCCAAGTATGATGAAGTGCCAGAAGGAAGACATCAAATAGGACCAGAGAGACAAGGAATGGTTCAGTTTGCAAGCAGGATTCAGTGGACACACAGGGCTGCTTCTCGTCTCTATTCCTTCCAACCTACAAATAATTAAAGGAAAAAATGGACCTCAGGGTAAAGATTAAATCAATGATGTGCCCAGAACTCTTTGTTAAGACCTCCTAAAAACTCAGGGTGGTGCCTAGAAAACTTCCCTGGGCAGACAAAAGAGCGTCCAAGAATCTTAAAGGCATCATCACATGGCACACACCAACAGCCACCTAATGTAGAGGGAAGCTCGTCTCAAAAAAAGATTTGTCCTGTGGACTGAGCTATAATGTGATCCATCAAAAAACCCACAATGGTTTAAAAAAAAAAAAAATACGCTCTTTGATGAAAAGAGACAGCCTGTTCAAAATGAAAGGGGTCTCTGGCCACCAACTTTCTATGGGTAGGAAAAGGGCTAAGAAAGGCCCTTTGCTGCAAACATGGGCCATTTTTATGGAAAGAGAACTATATCTCCAAGGGTCAAACCAAGAGTCCAAAGGACAGAGCCTGAGCTATGTAAACAATGGCCTAGGGCAGGGGACAGGAAGCTTTTCTATAAAGGGCCAGAGAGTAAATCTTACAGACTTTGTGGGTCACATGTAGTTTCTGTCACATACTCTTTGTTTTTTGGTGGTTGTTCTGCTTTGTTTAAAAAAAAAAAAAACTTAAAAATGTAAAACCATTCTTGGGTGATAGGTTACATAGAAACAGGCAATGGAGCTATATTAGGCCACAGATTGGGGTTTGCCAAGCTTTGAACTTGGGTACTACTCCCAAGAAGGACTGGCCCCAATGAAGAACTATTCTCTACTCCCAGAGAAGATCTTCCCAGAAGCAGGTGTCCAACTGGATTCCAGAATTTCTATGAAGTTATGACTGTGCACCACTAGTTTTCTCTCTTTTCAAATGGGAGTGTTGGTTGTGGTTGTCCTGTCCATGTGCCGCCACCGTAATGTGGGGTGCATGGGGTGGCGAGGCACACAACCCATCTCTTAGGTTCTTTGGATCAAGAGAAGCCACACCCTCATCTAGATCCTACATAGATGCTCATAATGAGATCCTGGACTCTGAACCTGATGCCAAAACCAGATGGCATTTTGGAGTGGCTGAGGGGGGTGAGTGAGAATATTTTGAATGAAAGACAACTATATACTAATTGTGGCCAGATGAGACACAATTTAGATTAAAGTGGCCATAAATTCTTCCAGGTTCCTTTCATCAGAGGTGGAATCTTTTTCCCCATCCCTCAAATCTGGGATACTCTTGTGACTTGACTTGACCAACAGGACGTAATTGAAATGATGATGTATAAGTTCAAAGCTTAATCCTCTAGGCCTTTCAGCTTTCACACTCACCTCTTAGAATGCTACCACCAAGCAAAGAGGTCCAGAGAGCCCATTAGAGGATGAAGGATCACATGCAGAACATCCCCCAGCCATCCCAGTTGAGGCCCAAATGTCTGAGTGAGCCCATGTGAGATCAGTAGAGAAGCTGCTCAACTGAGCCCAGATGCAACTGCCACCCAATAGTGTCACAAGGTAATTAATGATTATTGTTTTAAGTCCCAGTTTTGGAGTGGTTTGTTACACGGCAAAAGCTAGCTGCTACACAGGGCCATGTGATAAAAAGACAGTGGAAGTTCCTGCAGAAAGATCCAGAAGGTTCATACCAATGGTGGAATGACACAATTGTCCTTGCATTGCTATTTTTAGAACATAGCCAAGTGACACAGGCTAAATATTTGACCCAAGTGACACAGCCCAGCAATGAGCCAATGTGAGTTCTTCTCCTCTTTACGGGGCTGGGTTTTTTTTTTTTTTCCTCTCTCTTCTTTTCAATGATTTCTAAATTAAAGTTTCTATTTTGAGAGTGAAACACTGCTGGCATCCATCAAAACTAATAAGTACTATTAATAGTGTCTGGGGTCTGTGGCTTAGAAAACACAGGCAGGACTCCCCTGTCGGTGGTTTATAAAAAATCCCATCCTAGTCATTCTCCCCTGCCAAGTCCACACACTTGCTGGCACCACCATTTTCTAGAATAACTTCCTCTTGTATTTTGAGATTTCTAAAATAAGCCATAAACTGCTTGATCTAAAGATGGATCCAAGTGCTGAGCGATGGCTCTCATGCCACACAGGCTGAGTCTGTACTTAGGAGAGGCACTGTGGGCCTGTTCTTTTGGCAGTCTGAATGCAGTGTGAAGAGCACCTGGCAAGAAGGAGGTCGGAGGCTGGCAGCAGCTTTAAGGAGCTGCAATCTGTGCCCTGGATAAGGGCTCCCAGCAAAGGGAGCACCCAAGGGAGCTAAATCCAGCCTGAGCCCCAGCTGCCAAGCCTGTGCCCTGAGAGAAAGGCACGTTTTTCCAAGGCACCAAGAGGGTAACTTTTTGAAATTCTCACAAAGACACCAAAGTGCTAGCAGCAGCTCTGTCAGGGAGCCGAGTCCAGGTGCTAGCTGCTGTGTGACACTGGGGAAGTGACTGCACTTCTCTGGGTTTCCATTTCCATTTCTAAAACAGGCAGATGGAACTATATGAGCTCTACCTTGATTTCTTGTCCTGAAAATTTCCTGCCCTTATTTTTACAGTCCAATGATGATGGCCATCCAGATTCCCGAGCCAGCCCTCTGACTTAGAGAGGGCTGTGCTAAAAATGCTTTAGGAAAGGAGACCAGGTGTGTTCCTCCCTCCCTCACTTCCTTCCCTAACTTACTCATTCATGCATTAAGTATTTACTGAGAGCTTACTCTATGCAAGATGTGTGCTAAAAACACTTGGGGTACAGGAGTCGGTAAGAGCATCTTTCAGGAACTTAGCTCTCCAATATTTGCTGTACCTCTCCTAGGTGTAAGAATCTGAGGAAAAACCCTTGAAAGCCACATAAGCAACTTGACACTGACCCTGGGGATACTGTGGAGTCACTGCAGGTGTTCACACTAATTGCTTTTTTATATCCCATATCTATGGCTGGGAGAATAATGCACTGGAGGAGTAAGACTAGGTGCGGAGACCAGGGATGAGGCCAAGGAGGAATCTGGACAAGACACAGTGAGCCCCCCTACCAGGAAAGGGACTTGGGTGGAGACCCATAGTCAGAGCTGAGCTACTGCAGACACAAAGTCAAGGATCCAGTGATGGATGGGGAGGGGAGAGAGTGGGAAAGGCACATGGAGAATGACCACTGACATGGTTCCCATGCCTTGAGTGAACGGCTAGACAGGGGTTCCCCTCACAGAGATGGGGACCCAGTGTGACAGCAGAGTTTACTGGAAAGGGTAATGGGTTTGGGAGAACCTGGTAAGTCTGTGCCCCCAGGGGGCATCCTGAAAGCCATATCCTACATGAGCTGGGGCCAGGGTCACAGGGGGATGGATGGTGAGGACACTATGGAAACTGAAGGCCCCTCAGGAAAGTGAGCCTGGACTGGAGCCCTGAGGTCACCACCATTCACTGAGCACCTTGGGAAGGAGAAAGAAGACCAGGCAGGGCTGGGTGGGGCTTGTAAATGATCCTACCTGTGTTTTGATGGAGCGACAGGTGTATAGAGGAGGGGAAGTGGCTTCAGCCAAGGCTCATGACAGTGCTGCTTGCCTTGAGGATGAGAAGGAATCCATGCACTTGGGAGCCCTGATAACAACATCCTTTATAACCATCCACCCAACTTCAGACACAGGACTGGCCAACAGGAAGAAAAAGGCAAGAACAATTGTTCTGGACAGGGGCCAGCCTCTACTGAGGAGCCTCGAATTTCTTATCTTGTTTCGCCTCCAGACCCTCTGGTCCTAGCAACACCTATAGTCCATCTGCATTAACCCTCTGGGTGTCAGAGGAGGGCACTTTGCTGGCCCATCTACCCTAGAGCAGAGGGTTCAGGTCGTCTCCTTCAGGGAATGTGAGGTAGAGCCTGTGACCCATCCTTGGGCCAGGGGGTCATAGGAGGCTGATGTTCCTTTGGGTCACTGCTAAAACCCTGACACAAGGGTGGACACAGGGCAGGCCCTGAGCAGCCATCTGGCCAGTGATCCTGACTCTGCTTTGCATCAGAACACCTGAGCTTTGCAAACACATCCCTCTGGGAATTTGGGTTCAGCTGTCTAGGGGCCAGGCTCTGTTCAGCTTCCACGAGCTCCTTGGCCTGGGAGAACTAGAGATCTAATCCAAGCGCCTTCTTCTCCCAATGAGACAACTAAGCAGGAAGCCACTGTGTGCCAGGAACAGAGAGGAGAAAAACCCACTCCTACTGGAGTACTTTCTGCAGATGAGGGCAGCGAGAGCCCTGAGCCCCACAACCCTGCTGGAGAAGCCCCCTCTGGGGCTGTGAGAGCTCCAAGGGGACACCAGCCTGGAGCACAGAGCAAGCAGGAAAGGCTTCCAGGAGGTGTGGTTGCTTGAGCCCATCTACAAGGATGAACCTCCAACATTGGACTGGTTTAGGGCCTCCCTGCATGTCTCAGAGGCACCACAATTAAGCATCCCAGGGGCCACCAAACAATGAACAAGGCTGAAGTCCCTGGCAGGAGAGGGGGTAAGTGTTGAGGAGCCTTCCTAAGGGACCACACTGCCTCAGGTTCCTGGGAGGGGGGAGACAGGCAGTGGGTGTGAGGCCCCAGAGATGACATGCTGCTTCCTGACCAAAGCTCTATTATTGAGGGCACTGCCTCTGTGGGTGGCTGTATAGACACCAGCCCTTCTCACTGCAGTCTGCTGTCCTGCCAGAGCCCATCAAGTGTGGACGCGGGCCCCTGGCCCTGGCAGCACTACTTCCTCCTGCATCACCAAGGCAGGTCAGGGTAGGACCTCTCTCCACAGAGGGCACCCCTTTTATTTCACTCCATGGGGAGTATCAAGGGACATATGGAGCAGCAAGCTCTGCATGAGGTCCCCAACGCCTGGGTTCCAGTTAGGCTTAGTAGCTCACCATCCGTAGTACCTCAAGTAAAGCAATCCCCACCATGTACTATGTACCTCTGGGGTTGCTGTGACAACAAACACCTGGCATCCGAGTGGAGAATTAATACTGAGCTCAGACTGTGGGTTTTGTACCCAGTAACAGAGTCCTAGTGCTATGGATGAGGGGCCACTGTGCAACCCCAGAGAGAGTCAGCTAGGGGACTCGCCCAGCATCACATGGCCAGGAAGTGGAAGGGTAGGATTTGAACCCAGGCAGCCCGACTGCTGGGATCATCCTACACCCTGCTGGTTCCTGTAAGGCACATGACACAAGTCATTTCAATGGGACTTGTCTGAGAGAAAACAGTAATGCTGCCCAACTGTAGAAAACGAAGCCAAGTTAGAGACAGACCCAGCAGCTTTCTCACCGGGCTCAGGTCAATGGAGCTGCCAAACTTGTTCCTGGAAACCACTCCCCATTCACCCACTCCCCCTTCACTGGTGTTGGCTCCCCAGCCCAACACCAATAGGCCCACACAGATGGAGGGTGGAGAGCACCCAATGTCCACTTGCAGAGCTATTCGTCCTATGAAATCTTTCCACAGACAAGCATGAATATCTTTACAAAAATGTTTTCCCATAACACTATTTGAAATAGCAATTGGAAATAGGCTGAAGTGGATGCTATCATGAGCCCCTTCAGAATGAAGGACTTCTCCCCCTCCCCCAGCTGCTGGGAGAGCTGCAGGCAGATGACCCTCAGCTGTCAGCCCTGTTTGAACCATCCTCCATATACAGAGTAGCTTAGCTCAAGGCCATGCCCCATCCCAGGGGGCCATACCCAGTGCCTGGCTGATGGGAGCTATGAAGTCCCCAGCCCCCTTGGCTTCCTCAGGATCCCTTGGCAGGGTGTCCAGGTCTCAGAGCTCCTTGCAGCCAATCTTATTTCCTGAGCTTCACTCACAGGTGCTGATCCAATGATCACTCTGGGAGAGGCAAAATAACAGCCCCCCCCACCCAAGATGTCCCCACCCTAATCCTCAGAACCTTTGAATATGGTGCCCCCACAACAAAGGGAACCTGAAGATGGGATTAAATTAAGGAGCCTGAGAGAAAAGATCATCCTGTATTACCTGAAAGGGCCTAGTGTGATCACCAGAGTCCTTTTTAATGAAAGAAGCAGGGGAGAAGTCAGAGTCAATGTTGGGGGAGGCAGTGGCTAGAAGGATCAGAGGTCATGAGCCAAGGTATATGGGCAGCCTGTTGGGGGCAGAAAAGGCAAGGAAGGGTTTTCCCCAGGGCCCCCAGGAGGAACCTGCCCCACCAGCACCTTGACTTGAGCCCTAAGGCCCAGGCCCACTTCAGACTTCCTGCCTCCAGAACTGCCATTTGGGTTGTTTTACACCACAAGCTGGGGGTGCTTATTATAGTAGCAATAGGAAACTAATCCACACTCATTTCCTGCAGACTAATCTCTAGAGTTTGCTCCCTGGGAGCCCTGACAACACAATTTTTAAATATTTTCCAATAGGAAGTAGATCAACCCAGTACCTCCATAAAATTGAATACTCTGGAGGTCTTATCAGAAATGATGGAATGATGATAAAATAAATAACTAAAAACACAGAAGCCACTGGATGTTATGCTATATGTTGGAAAATTGAACTCCAATTTAAAAAAATATATGTAATAAAAAATTAAATAAATAAAATAAAAACACAGAAGCCTTACCAAGGGCCAGCGGTATTCTAAGTACTTTATGTATTTCCTCTCACTTGATCTTCGAAACAACCTTTTTATGACCTCTATTTTCCAGATAGGGAAACTGAGATATACAGATATTGAATGATTGGCTCAAGGTCACACAGTTGCTAAGTGGAAGGGCCTGGTGATCTACAGCATTTTATTGAGTGAAAAGCATGGTGCAAGATGATGCACATTACAGTCGCACTCATATAAGGGTGATGTATATGTAAGTGTGTATACACTTACACAAATAGAAAAGATGCCTGGGAAGACGAACACCAAATTATCACTTTTTACTTTAGACACTTCCAAATTGTTGTTTCTCAATAAACACGCACTAATTCTGAAACTTAAATCAATAAAAAAAATTCTATATTAGGAGTTGGACACTTAAAACCATGAATGCTCCTAAAAACTTCCCCAAATCACTTCTGTGCAGGTATCTGGCCAAGAGAAGAAAATCCTCTGTCTTCTTCTAAGACAATGCAATAAATACAACCCCACAAAGTCCCCCTCCTGACAGAGCTGTGGCACTCTCCTGTGACCGAGTGTTCCATCTGACCCTCCTCCACATCCCCACATGTAATCAGGCTGCTAATACTGATGTGATGCAGCCCATGGGGTAAAGTGGGAAACTACTCAGGATTTAACACTAGGTGAGAAAGGCAAGACACAACATGGTAAATTCCCTTGGATTATGATTCTGTACAAGAGTGTGATTCACAACAACTGCAATGAACAGACATTGCCTTCTCGATATGGAGAACTCAGACATACAAAACCCAAACTCATAAGTGGGCAAAGAACATAACTGGACATTGACATAAAGGTATGCAAAATGTCTACCATAATTAATGATAAAAGAACTGCAGTGTATAGTGGTAGATTGAATTTGGCTCATCGAATTTGCAAGCATTTTATAGAGGAAAGAACACCCAAAGGTGCAAACATGCAAAGAGCCAAAGACCTGGGGATTGTGAGCATGTAAGTGTGTGCACCTTTCAGGAAAGCAATTTGGCTAAAAGTGTCATGATCTTGGGGATCCCTGGGTGGCACAGCGGTTTAGCGCCTGCCTTTGGCCCAGGGCGCGATCCTGGAGACCCGGGATCAAATCCCACATCGGGCTCCCGGTGCACGGAGCCTGCTTCTCTCTCTGCCTGTGCCTCTGCTTCTCTGTGTGTGTGTGTGTGACTATCATAAATAAATAAAAATTAAAAAAAAAAGTGTCATGATCTTGTAAAATGTTAAAACTTTGACCCTGTACTTCCAGTTCTGGAAATCTAAGGAAACAATTAGAGATGCAAACAAATGTTTATATACGAAGATGTTCACCATAACACTATTTACAATAAAGCAAACAGTACCTAAGTGCCCAATAAAAAGAAAATAACTAAGCAAGTTAACCATTGCATTGTACATTACAAGTCATTAAGAAGTTATTAATGAAAAGTAATGATTACTCATAAAATGTTAAGTGAAAACAGATTCCAAATAACTACTTTCGTCTAACTATATAAGGAGAAAATCATCTAAATAGAGAACGGAAAGCAATAATCCTTAACATGAATGTAAGTGGTAACTGGGGGTAGGGCCAGAAGAGAAACATTTTTTTTTCCTTCTCTTGATTTTCTGACTTTCTTATATTGTGGCAAATATACTTTTATAATGAGAAATCAGAATATCTTACAAATTGAAAACACCCCTGAGCTCTCCTTGAAGCATTTCCTTCATCCGAGGCTGCCTCTTCAGAGAGCCTCCAAAACTGCTCCTCTCCCAGACTGAGCACTCCTGCCCTGGTTCATCCTGTTCTCTTATTCTTTGCTTCATGTGCCTTCAGTTCAAGTCACCTCAACACGATGCACATTGTAGTGTCCACACTGCGCAGGGATGCCCAGTATGAGCCCAAACAGAAGTGAGCTGGGGTGGGATAGAGATAGATAGACTCCCTCCCCATAGAGCTCAGGGTTTAACAGAAGAGCCAGACAGAGAACCAGTGTCCCATAATCCAAGAACAATGGAGAAGGTGCCCCCTCAAAAGGCCAGAGTAACCTGATATGGATATTTAAGGGATGAGCAATTCTGATTGGGGAAATTGAAGAACGTGCTAGTTGATCTTGGGCAGCAGGGTTGAAGAAAGGGCATTCCTGGCAGGGGGGTACAGCCTGAGCACAGGCCCAGCAGTGAAGCAGGTTTCAGGGGATGGCATCCAGGATAACAAGTACCCCAGATGCGTTTAGGTAGAGAAAGAGAAATGAGCCTAGATCAGCAAGAGCCTTGCATGTTAAGCTGAGGAAATCAGGCGTTCTTCTGTGAACCCAGGGATACCACCAAAGGGCTTGAAAAAGAAGAGGACAGATTCCTTAAGGAAGATCCTGTTTTTCCATTGTTTATGTGGCAGTGTGTAGCTCACAGCTGGGCTCACGGCAAATGCAGATAAAGGGATTTTTTAACTCTTACATAATGAGACCCAACAAAGAACCAGGGATTCCAGAACTGTACCCCCATTCTGAGGCTTTAACTGACCTTTGTCCTGCACCAGCACCTCCAACTCCTCCCGAACACCATCGTACCAGCTTGTGATGTCCACATGGAGGGAATAGTCGCAGCAGGATTTGGTGTCAGCTGCTTCATGCCATTTCTCGAAAGAGGTCAGCAGGCTAGACCCAGGTTCAGGGACAACATGGTCAACTATGAAAGAAAAATATGTATCAATATTGTAAAAAAGGACTCAAGCTGTTCCAATGGTAGCCTCAAGTAGCTTCTTCATCCCATCATCACCATCACCATCATCATCATCACCACCTTAAATATCATGATCACTATAATCATCACTATCATCATCATCACCATCATTATCATCACTATCACCATCAGCATCACCACCACCTTAATCACCACTATCACCCCATCATGACACCATCACCATCATTATAATCATCAGCACCACCACCATCATCATCACCATCGCCACCCTCTTCATCATCACTCTTATCATCATTGTCAATACTGCCATCACTGTGACTATCGTTACCATAACTATCAACAGTGACGACATCATCACCATTGTCATTGTCATCTTCAGCAGCAGCAGCATCACCGTTATTTACTGAATGCTAACTATGCTTCAGACATTGCCACAAGGCTTTCTATAAATTATCTCATTAAATCCTCCCAACCATCCTGTGAAGTGACTATTAATATCTCCCTTTGCAGAAGAAGAAACTGAGGCTCAAAGAGGGTAAGGAACTTGTCTAAAGTCACCACAACTAGGTAAGTGCTGGGAGGAAGATCCAAAGAGTCCCATCAGCTGCACTGAACCCTTTCCCACTACTCCATACTGATGTAGCTAAAAAGGTGAACAAGACCTTATAAGCTAAAAGAATGTTAACTTCATCACCCCTTTTTAAAAGTAAGATCTTAAAAAATATAAACCAAACTAAAGGGGAGACACCTGTTTTTTTTTAATAGACTTTATTTTTTTTTAATTTTTATTTATTTATGATAGTCATACACAGAGAGAGAGAGGCAGAGGGAGAAGCAGGCTCCATGTACCGGGAGCCTGACGTGGGATTCGATCCCGGGTCTCCAGGATCGCGCCCTGGGCCAAAGGCAGTCGCCAAACCGCTGCGCCACCCAGGGATCCCCGACACCTGACTTTTAAACCTCACTTGACTTTGCATATCCCTCCAGCTACAGCCCTGTTTCCCTATCAAGAGTAGTCCTTGTTCTCCACCCGCTCACCCCTCCACCCATCTAAAGCATCGGCCTCTGCTAATTCAATCTCCATGTCTCCAGTCCTGACTCCACGGGACCTCTCAGGGCACAGTGAATCAATCCCTCTTCTTGGCTTCCGTGACAACATGGATTTCTGGCTTTTATTCTACTACTGTGGCCATTTTTCCTGTCTCTTTATAGACTCTTCTGCCTCTACTTGGCCATTAAATGGTCAAATTCCTTACGGATTGGTCCTGGAATATCCTTCAATACAGCTGCTCATTAAAATGTACCACTCCCTCTTAGCTGCAGAACTCTGAAACCAGCTGTTTCCCTGACCTCTCCATCAGGATGACTCAAAAGCTCTTCGAGAATAAAATGTCCCAAACCTCATGCAACATTGTCCTCCCTTGCAAATCTGATCCCCGCCACTTCCTCAGCTGTGAAGATACCACCTTAGTTCCACAGCTGGGATCCAAAGGGTCATTCCTGACACTTCCTTTCTCTCAGGTATTCCCATGTCTGACCCATCACCAAGTACTTAGATTTCCATCCCACATTTCCCTGGAGCTGTCCGCCTCTGTCCACTTCCATGGCCACACTCCTAGGCCTAGTCACCCTCTTGTGTCAGCTCAGCTACTGCGATCCCTCGCCTCAGGTCCAGCCACATCCAACCTAGGCCACTCTATTCTGGTCTCTTTAAAACCCAAAGCAGATCACATCATTCCTTGCTTAAAATCCTTCAATGTCTGCCTATCATCCATTTGGAAAAGTCCAAACTTCCTGTCTCAGTCACTGAGTACCACTGGTACCATCCTCACCTTCCTGTCTAATCTCACATGATCTCATCCATAAGTCTCTACACTCATGCCTCATGGGCCTTTATCATCTCTTAAATGCGAGCAGTGTTCTCCTATCACAGGGTGCTCCCTCTCCCTGGAGCTGCTCTCCTCCACCCTCTTCACTCAGCTAATTCACACTCATCTTTTAGATCCCTGCATGAATGCTGCTTCTCCAGAGACACCTTCCCTGAGCACTTTGTCCCTCAGTTCAAAGCTCTGTGCACAGCTTTCTGTTGTAGCCTTAGTCACAGATTATAGACACATGTGTACAATCGTATAGGATTCATAACTCCCCACAAGACTGTAACCATTGGAGGATCAGCACCATGTCTGCTTTATTTATTCCCTCCCGCAACACTCAGCATAGTGTCTGGCACAGAGCAACCCACCCTCAGTAAACACCTGTTGAATGAAAACATGGGGTGGGGACTCAGAACCTCCCTGCCCCTCACTATGGTCCTCCTGGTGCTTTCATAGGTTTTTGGTGTTTCATGAAACACATTGTGAAAGCCACTCTTTTCCAGATGGGGTGGGTGGATGAGGCCCAAGGATGGGTGGGGGGCCTCCCCTAAGAGTCTCAAAGCTGATGATGGGAAAAAACAAACAAGGATCCTAGAGGTCCTGACTCCTCATCCAGGGCTCTGTCCTATACTCACTCCACACAAGTCACTGGAGCCTGCAACTTCCATCTCTACCTCTCAGAACCATCCAAGCTCCTATATCCAAGTACTTGCCATATGCCATGTACTACACTCAGGAACCTCATGTATGTATGTCTTTCAGCAACACCATGGTTGGGGGAGGCTCATATAATAAAGCCCATCCTACAGATGAGGAAGCTGAGGTACAGAGAGGCTAAATACTGCCCATAATCATGCAGCCCTGGGTGGCAACAATCAGGATTAAACCTAGACAGCTTGGGCAGCCTGGGTGGCTCAGCGTTTAGTGCCACAATCAGCCCTGGGCGTGATCCTGGAGACCCGGGATCGAGTCCCACGTTGCACTCCCTGCATGGAGCCTGCTTCTCCCTCTGCCTGTGTCTGTGCCTCTCTCTCTCTCTCTCTCTCTCTAATAAATAAATAAATAAATAAATAAATAAATAAATAAATAAATAAATAAAATCTTTAAAAATAAATAAATAAACCTGGACAGCTAAGATCCAAGTCCAAAACCATCCAGGTCCAACATCTGGGCTTCTCTCACTTTCCCAATGAGCAGATACAAAGGCTGCTTTGTGGAGAAGGGATGAGGACCATGCTTGTCTCATGAGCTGGGCCATCCCCTCCTGGTTCAGGAGGACGAGGCAGCTCTGACACATGAGCTCCACCCACACTAGCCAGCTCCAGCCCAGTGTACTTCCAAAGGGGAGGGAGAGAGATGGGCTGGGTTGTAGCCAGCTCAGGGTTGAGCCACTTGGACCCAAAGAGCCTATCAGTTGAAAGAATACTAAAAATCAACTGTTGCTTATTTAAATAAAATCATTTATTAAAATGGAATCCAAGAAGGGCACCTGGGTGGCTAAGTAGGTTAAGCATCTGACTTCAGCTCAGGTCATGATCTTGGGTCCTGGGACAGAGCCCCATGTCAGGCTCTGCCCTCAGCAGGGAGTCTGCTTCTCCATCTCCCTCTCTTTCTGTCCCTATCTCTGCTCATGCTCTCTCTCTCTGTCAAATAAATAAATACAATCTTTAAGAAAATTAAAGCCACCTGGGTGGCGGCTCAGTGGTTGAGCACCTGCCTTTGTCTCAGGGCATGATCCCGGGGTCTTGGGATCAAGTCCTGCATCAGGCTCATCATGGGGAGCCTACTTCTCCCTCTGCCTATGTCTCTGCCTCTCTTTGTGTGTCTCTCATTAATAAGTAAATAAAATCTAAAAAAAAAATAATAAAATTCAAAACTTAAAATAAAAATGGAATCCAAGAAAGACTAACTACTTCAAAAAATACAGGAGACTACAAAATGCTGTAGAAAAAGAATCCAGCATCCCAAGAAGCCCCTGTGGTAATGGCTTGTACGTTTGTATACAATGCTTCCTCCCCTCTCCATGTTCACCATGGTTCATGATGGGCAGAGTGCAATCCCAGGGACTTTGGCCTTGGCCATGCACTTGCTTTGGCCAACAGAACTTCAGCGTGTAAGTGAAGACAAAAGGTGGCAAGAGGGGTGGCAAGTTTCTACCAGACCCTTCTTGTACTTCTGCCATCTGCCAGGAGAAGGGCATGGTTGAGCTGATCGTTGGCTCCAGGGTGGGAAGTCCATGGTGCCTGTCCAAACCCAGCCCACATCCTGAAGCAGACTCAATCCAGTCCTGCTCCTAGTCCCGCAGACATTTGACCAAGAAAAACAAGTGATGCTTGAAGTTTGGGGATTGTTCATTATGCAGCATTATCACAGCATTGCAGCATCAAAGCCAACTAGTACAACCACTTCCCCACTGCATAACCTTCAGCAACTTGTCTCAGCCTCTACTTCCCTATCTTTCACCGTAACACCTATAGCACTGGTTTCAGAACTTTAGCCATGTGCACACCAGGTGCAAGAATTTTTTAATTTATCTCCCTACAACCCATATCATTCTTTCCTTAATACTTTTCTTTAAATGAGTTCATAGTTTCTAAAAATGTAAATGTGAATTTCAATCTCACCCTAAGCAATAATACCCAAGATGTGCTAGTTACTTAACTTCAAATGCATTAAAATAATTCAAACTTTCAAATGTCTGTATTGCCTATAAAATTCTCTGTGTACCACCAGTGGCACAGCCTCTATGGGAGGTTGTGGTAAGAATTACATTAATTGGTCCTCTAAGCAAAGTGCCTGGTGTAGCTTGGGCATTATGCTGCTGCTGCTGCTGCCAGCGATGATGAGCCAAAGTCACTGTCCATGTGCCCAAGGCAGGGGTGCAACTCACTGATCATTGTGGTCCCGCCTGCCAGTGCTGCCCTGGTGCCTTGGAAGAAGTCATCAGCAGCAGTCATCCCCTGGGAGGGCTTCTGCAGGTACGTGTTGACATCGATACCTCCGGGAATCACCATCCGCCCATTGGCCTCAATGGTCTTCACTCCACCAGGAACTATTAAGTTCTCTCCTATTTGTCTGGAAACAAACAACAGAAATGGCCTTTGGGTCTTAAAAGACAAACAAGATGGCAGTCAACTGTGTGGCTTCAGTTCCATTAGGTAAACATTTCTGAGCCAGATCCTACGTAGGACACTGGGTAGACAGAGAATGCTCAGGGAGGGCTCCTGGCCTTGTGGGGCTCATGGTAAATAAGGAGGAGAGGCATGCGGGCAGATGATCACAGTGCAGTATAGCTGAGGGGTGGGGGAGAATATGGGGCTGCTTCACCAGCCCAGGAATCTGGGAAGACTTCCAGGGGGAGGTGGTGGCAAAGGGTTCTCAGAATAGCCTGTCATTCCAGAGTAACTCGCACACTTTTGTCAATCACTTGAGGACAGTGACTATAAGAGACAGAGTCTAAAGTCCCCTTAGGTCTGCAAACTGTGAGAGGTAGTGCTATGGGCTGAAGTGCAACCCTCCCAAACGCTCTATGTTGAAGCCCTAACCCCAAGGACTCAGAATGTGACTGTATTTGAGGATGGGGCCTTTACAGAGACAATTAAGGTAAAATAAGGGTGTTAGGGTGGGCCCCAATCCAATAGGATTGGTGTCTTTATAAGAAGAGAAGACAAGAACACAGACCCGCAAGGAGAGTTGATCATGTGAGGACATGGGGAGAAGACAGCCGTCTACACACCAAGGAGAGAGGCCTCGAAGAAACCAACCCTGCTGACATCCTCATGTCAGACTTTCAGCCTCCAGACCCATGAGAGAATCAATGTCTGTTGTTTAGACCGCCCGGTGTGGGGTGCTCTGTCACGCCAGCCACGCAAGCTAACATAGACAGGCAACCAGGATTCTCCTTTTAGGTCTCCTGAGCACTGAGCTCAGGAAAGCTGCCTAACTTCTCAGTACCCGCGAGAAAAAGCCACTAACATCGTAACACCTCCCTAGAGAGAATCATGCTGGGGATAGCAGACTTTTTCTGAACATGCTGACCATCACATCTTGCCCCACGTGGCGGCGGCTGTGTTTCATCTGTTGGAACCAGAATCAGGAGATATACGGGGGGTGGAGGGGAGGCTCAGCCAGAACCAGGGCAGATACATCAGCCTCCAGGGTCAGTTCCTGATGAAGACCACTAGATCTGAATATGAGCAATTTTTATTTTAAAAAAATATATAGTTGTTCTGAACTCGTCATCTTAGGCAACAATATTCTAAGTCACATAAAAACACCAGTAATGAAGATACAAGACAGTGTTGCTTTGGGAACATAACGTGAAGCCCCAAACAGAACCCACACTCAAGTGGCAGAAGCAGATGCTCCTGGCTCCTCTGGCCTGCTGGGCAGGACTGGTCTAGGCAAGTGGGGTTGGGGTACAGAGGGATCCCCATGGGGCTCTTCCACAGAATCAGGGCATTGCACCCTGTCCTGAAACCGGGAATACATCTAGCAAAAGCCAGGAACCACTACTGTGACCCCTCCCACAACCAAGGCGCTGCTGCCTCTGAGGCCAATGTCCTGCCCTCTATCATTTCCATCTCAATTTGCAGACTCCTGCCTTGCCCCATCCTCCCACTGTCCAGCTCCAAACACACGGCAACATGTCAGGAGCTGAAGGGCGGGGGGTCCAAGAGGAGATGCCCCACACCCTACCGCAGAAGATCACCCCTGAGCACTGGCTCTTCTAAGCACTTCTCAGATCATCTCATTTAATGCTTCAATTGGCTTTTAAAGACGACAGGCTAATGTTCAAACATTTGATGCCGGCAAAGGCCTGGGCATGATCCAGAGTGGGCACGAGCTGTACACACCAGCACAGCCCTACTTGTGGGTACCTGGGGTCTGACTGGGTGTGTGACTCAGTCACCATGCTGCGGTGCCAACAAGTACTATTGTTCTGAGTCCATTTGAAAGGCCTGACAGTCACCTCTCTTTATAGGAAGTATTCACAGTCTGCAAAAGAGAAAACAGAATTCAAAGAGGTACGGTGACTTGTCCAAGGCCACACAGAAAATCAGTGGTGGTCTGGACTCAAGCCAGGTGCCCCCAGGCCTAATATAGGCTCTGCCCACCAGCCTGAACTATCTTCCTGCTTCCCTTACATAGAAGGAGCAGATTCTTCCCAAACTTGGATTAAACCGGATGGAACCCCCAGCACATCAGGAAGAAGAACCCAAATGGTTCTCAATGGGAGCATGTGTGGAAAAGGAGCGAGGGAACAGGAGGCTCTGTGAGTTGGCCAAGCACCTCCCTTCCCGCACCCCCAACACCACCCTCGCCCCATTCACACGCGCTCGGTGGCCAACGTCTGAGTCACCAGCGCTTACAAATCGGACAAAATCCTCAATGAATCATAACACAGCTGAAGAGCTTCTAGGAAAACTTGGCAAAATGGCCATAAGAGAAAGAAATTCTTGGGGTTCAAAGTGAAGGAACACAACTGGGCCTCCCCACGCTAGGAGGTGCTGCCTGGGGTCAGTGCAGGTGGTCCCCCTCTGGGTCCCAGTCCTCCCGCACCTACTTCCCAGCCAGCCAGGGACTCATGCTCCAAAGGACCATCTGGAGACTCACTCTGCTTAGTGGGGTGACGTGGAGAAACAAGAGAGTCCAATAAAAAGGGGTTTCTGACTAAGAGGAGCTGACAAATCGTGAATCTGTGGACACCGCATATTTCCTGGACATGGCCCGCCACCGTTCCATGACTCTAGGTGTTCACTCATACAGCAAGCACTTAATAAGTGCAGCTTGACCCATGAGCTCTTGTTCCATATATACACATCCTGGACTGCAAGGCTCTTGGGGAGCTAACCTCAGTCTGCTGCGACTGGTAGATAGGTAGTCCCGCAAAAGTGTCAGCATCCTTTACCCCTCCTGCCCCAGAACCCTGAGGCCCACAAACCAGAGTTCATCCCGGAATGGTTGTCTCCTTATCCAAGCAGGGGACTGACCTAGAAACCTCACTCCCCACCACCATCACCTCTGCCTTTCTCCCTCTGGTTCCAGGCTGTACTGTGGCTAAGACCAAGGTCCTGCCACCTGACAGGTCAGGGTTCCTCTGCTACACTTGTGGTCAATACTCCTGGTACGTCTCTGTATCCGGCACTGTGCCAGGCCCCGGGCGGGGAGGCCCTAAGGCAACGTCCCTAGTCAGGGGCAAGAGCAGCATGAGAAGTGTGGGGACTGGCACACAGGCCGGCCAGCAGAGGAAAACTGTCAGCATGGGGGTCAGGGAAGGCTTCCTGAAGGAGGAGCCACACGAGCTAGACCCACAGGACAAAGAGTGGTTGGGGAAACAGGGGTCAGAATGAGAATGAGCAGAGGGGCAAGGCATTCCAAGCAGAGGATTTATGGATGCAAGGTTCTGGGTGAGAGCTGCTGGGCTAGCTCCATGGGTACCATGTTTTCAGTGTGGCTGGGAAGAAGTGAGAGGAGGGAATCCACCGGAGGAAGTGAGGCCCGGGCTGCACTTGAAATGGTCGGAGTCTGGGACTGGAGGTGGGGCAGGCAGAGGGAGACAGGGAAGGGCTCCACACTCCCTGAGCTCTTTGATGGGCACTTGGCAGGCATGGTCTCTCAGTGCTCACAGCCATCCACGGCCCTTCTCTCCCTTCCTCTTCCCTCCCCTCCTCCTCCCCCTCCTCTTCCTCCTCATCAAAGCCTACATGGGCACCAGACGGTCCTGCTAATACACCCCATTCCTGTTTGACCTTCACCTTGCTCACATTCCCCTCTGCCTCTGGGCTGGAGACTGACACGGTCTCTGGCTCCTACTCTCCCAGACTCCAGGGGAAGATGCTGAGCAGCCAGCGAATCCAGGGCACTGGTTATGCGAAAGAGAGTTGAACCTCTCCAACGCCAGCTGGTAAAATGTGGAGGCCACATCAAAGCCACTATGGACTGAGCTGTGCTTCCCCAAACTTCTATGTTGAAGCCCTGACCCCCAGCATCTCGGAATGCAACTGTATTTGGAGATTGGGTTTTTAAAGAAGTGACTAAATTAAAATAAGGCCATTAGGATGGGGCCCCTGATCCAACAGGACTGATGTCCTGTGCACATGCGTGCAGAGGGACAACCACGTGAGCACACAGCAAGAGGACGCCCTCCGCAAGCCAAGGAGAGAGATCTTAGAAGTAACCTTCTCTGCCAGCACCTTGATCCAGGACTTGCAGCCTCCAGCCTGGGAGAAATACATTTCTATGGTTTCAGTTGCCCAGTCTGGGCTTTTTTAATGCAGTGACCGAGCAGATGAGCACTTGGGATGTTACAGCTAAAGAAGAAGCCAATAGGGACAAAGTGAGTGTCTTTTACTTAAGCGTCATGGCTCTGTCCTAACATTCTTCCTTTCTCTCCTGGCTCCCAACACCTAATCCAAAAATTGTGAGCAGGTAGAATAAAGAGCTGTGAATTCAGTTCTACATACTAGGTGGACATCTGCGCCTGTCCCTAGCTGACAACATGCAGCAGCTGTTTTATCTCCCTGGCCCTCCACTTCCTGCAGCAGCTGTTTTATCTCCCTGGCCCTCCACTTCCTGCAACAGAGCAGGGGCCGGCCGTGCGCATGTCACTGCCTCCTGTGCATCTGATGGCCTGCATGAGGCTGGCAGGGCAGGGGCACTCCAGAACCACTGTCCCCCTCCCCAGCTGTAGTTTGGACCTCCCTGAATCTCTCCATCCCTGATGTTATTTTTAAAGATTTTATTTCTTTGAGAGAGAGAGAGAGGGAGAGAGAGAGACCAGGAGAGCACAAGCATTGGAGAGGGAGAAGCAGGCTGCCCATCCAGGAGGGAGCCTGATGCGGAACTCAATCCTAGGACCCTGGGATCGTGACCTGAGCCAACGGTGGCCGCTGAACCGACTGAGCCACCCAGGCGCCCCTCCATCCCTGATATTCACAGCACAGTCATCCTGGGACAGAACTCTTAAGGGTCTGGCAGCCTAGGAAGACTGGCTTCTTTTTTTTTGTTTTCAAGTTTTATTTATTATTTGAGAGAGACAGAGAGAGCGAGCAGATGGAGACTCCTTGATGAGTGGGGAGCCCAATGTGGGGCTGGATTCCAGTTCCCCGAGATGGTGACCTGAGCCAAAATGAAGAGTTGGACACTCAACCGACTGAGCCACCCAGGTGCCACGAGACTAGCTTCTTAATAGGCATGTTCTGGGGAAGCCTGGCAGGTTCAAGTCAGTGGAACATGTGACTCTTGATCTCAAGGTTGTAAGTCTGAGCCCCATATTGGGTGTAGAGATTACTTTAAAATTAAAATCTTTAAAAAGAAGAAAAAAAGGTGTGTTTTGGTCAACCCACTTTATAAGTCCATCTTCCAGGTAGACGTCAGCATAGAAGGACTGGTCATCATTGATGATTCGTCCGCCTTTGATGAGGAGTCGGTCACTCTGAAAAGCCAAGCAAAGTATTTAAGTGTCACTGGGGAAAAGCCAAATTTTTTTTTAAACTTTTAATATAAAAATATCCAAATATATTCAAAAGTAAAGAAATGGCATAAAAAAGCCCACTCGGGTCCAGACTCAAAAATCTTCAATACCCAGCCATTCACATTGCACCCATCCTACTCCCCCCACCAACACTTCTGTTTTGTTTTTGCTGAGGTATTTTAAAAAAAATCCCAAACACTGTTCCCCATACACATCACTTCAGTGTATATCTCCAACCATTAAGGGGTTTTTAAATAAATGTAACCACAACTCATCATCTCAATGGACCCAATTAATAGTAAATCCTTCATACGAGTTAATAATCAGACTATGTTCAATTTTGTTTGGTTTTACAGTGGGCGGGTCGATGGGGAATCCATCCTTGGTCTCCACTCCGCAACTGGCTCTCTGCAGTTTGCTGGGATCTCTACCAGCCTTCCTCCCTCTCTGATCCCATTCATTTGTTGAAGAAACTAGGCCATTCATAGAACAGGAGTTTATTAAGGAATTATTATTTGTAACAAACCTTAATTTAGAGACATTTTAAAAGTTAGCAGAAAGACTATAGGGTAAACGCAACTCCCCCAGAACAACCTCCAGGCAAAATGCTGAGGTTTCTCTCCACCTTTTTCTGCTTTCCTTGATTCCCTGTGGTTATGATCACTGTGCACATATCCATCCACTCCTCTGTGCCCCCATCACATGCTGCCTCACTGCCTCGGCTCCCAGCCCAAGGCCAGGCCCTGATGAGCCAGGAGGAACCAGGGACAGAGTGGAAGGTGCTCTCCTGGAGCTGATGGAGGGAGTGGCAGAGGCTTACCAAGCCATAGGCTTACAGGGTTACCAGAGGAGAAGGGGAGGGTGCCCATCATGGGAGCAAAGTAAAGGCCTGCCGCCCTTACTGGGGGCCAGGCAAAGCCAGCTCACACCTAGAAAATAACTTGAGATGAGTTGTTCCAAACAAGTGGCGGGGAAGAAGGCCAGGGAAGGTGAACATTCAGTGTCTTCTGGACAGAGAGAACTGGTAGCCAGGGCCCAGAGGCAGCAAAAAAAACAGCAAATTCTAGGTGCCAAAAAGAACACAACTTTTTTGCCTTGTACCATAAGGGTGCTCCCAAGTTATGACATGTTCTCCATGAGCATCAGTAAGTGGCTATAAAATATTCCATCTTACAGATACACAATAAGTTGTTTAATTATCCCTCTACTGTTAGACACCAAGTTACTTTCCATTTTTCACAATGGTACTTATTGCTGCAATGAACATCTCCGTACACAAGGTTTTTCCCTCGGCTTGAATTGTTAGGCTAATTCTCAGAAGCCTAATAACTGGGTCAAACTGTATGAACCTCGTTTATGGCCCTTGATAAATTTGACCAGATAGCTTCCCAAAAGTATTGCTCCAATTGCCATGTATAAGTCACCAAGCATCCTTGGTTATCATGAATATTTGTTAATTTGCATTTCTTGGAGGCTGAAAATTGTTTTTCCCTGTGTTTATTTATACTTTACTGTCTCCTAGCTGGAGATGCAGTGATGAATAAAACACAGCCTCTTCCTTAAGCCCCAGCTGTTGGGTAGGGAAAGAGACAGTAAACAGACAATAACAATTCAGGGTAGCCACTTCCAAGGGAGTGTCTTCCATGGGTTTCCCTGAAAGTAGAACCTGAGACAAGGACTGAAGGCAGATAGTGTATATGGGAATCAACTGCACAAACCAGAGTGAAGAAGGAGGGAGAGGCAGGCAGCCAGGCAGGCAGGCATGCAAATCCCATACAGAGTGCTCACTAAGGTTAACTGAGGCTTGATCCCACCAGGATCCTCTGAGGAAACGCACCCCAGAGCCCCCACAATGGTCCATGGCATCAGCCATGAGAGGAAGGCAGAGGATACTGTACAAGCCTAGAAAAGAAGCGTCGACCCAAACGAAAGAATCAGGGAAAGCTTGCTGAGCAGAAACAGGGCATGCAGCTTGCTCAGGACCCTCTGTTGGCGTCATGCATCAGCACCGTATTTCCTTCAGAGTGAAAGCCAAGGTCAGTGAGACCCTATGTTATTTGGAATCCCACTACCAAGGAAAAGTTCACTCTCTCATTTGCTTCAGGTCTCTATTCAGCATCACTTAACTCAGATCCCCTCCCACCCCCACTGGCTGCCCTGTCTAGAATACTGTACGCCTCTGTCCTACCAGCAAACCCGACACCTCTAGCCACTTTGTTTCACAGTACTGACTACAGTACATCCCACACACTATATATTCAAGTTTGTCTAAAAGGTGACTTGCCCACTGACATCAGAGTTATGGTACTCCCCCCACTGACTGCGTCAGACATGACTCACAGGGGATACCAGCATACACATCGATGTGGATAATGGTGCCAATTGCAATTATGCCCTGCAACTGTCCTTACAAGACTGTAAGCTTCATGGAGGTAAAGATTTCATCTATTTTCTTCAGTGCTATATCTCCAATATTTGGACACAGCCTGGCTGGCTGGCTGGACGGATGGACAAATGGATGGATGGATGGATGGATGGATGGATGGATGGATGAACAGACAGAGGGATGGATGGATGCATACATGAATGCATGGAAGAATGAACAGACAGGTGGATCTCTGAACTGATTCTTGACGGATGAATAGCTTAAGATGCAGAGCAAAGTTATCACAGCCATGAGACAAGAAACTATAAGCCATGAATCAAGGAAGACAAGTATGAACCAGCACATTCTGCTCCACAGCAGAAGGTCTCTTGCTTCAAGCTTAACCACTCCCAGGCTCTACAACCTGCCTCTTAGCCCTAAGATAGAAGCCCTGCACAATTTGCCATTCCCAGGGAGGATACTCCAGGACCAAGGGAAAGAAGAGGTGCGGGCTCTATATATCCAAAGCAGAGACAAGCTGGTTCACAGGTTTTCCTGGGCACCAAGAAGCAAGAAAATGTGAGTCATCAGCAGCTGTTGGTGCACAGCTTCCAGAACACGGCCTCCCTCAGGCAGCTGTCTGCTCTGTCACATTTAATAGAGGGTTTTTCAGGCTCAGCTTGAAAGGTGGTATTTAATGTACTGAGCACCAGAAGATCAGCCCCACCCTGCTCTTCCTAGAATCAGATGGTGCAGCCTGTGTTCAAATCCACCTCCTCCCCAACTACCAGCAGACAGCGTGTGTAGCTACTGCAAGGGGTCCTTTCTGGTGTTCTCAGGGGCAAGTATATTTCTAAAACAGCATGTCAATAATAAGGCAAGGCTAATGTGACTTTTTCCTTTTCTCCTTAAAATTAGCAGTGCCTTTGCCTTTTAACTGGCATTTTCAGAATCACGTTCTCTGGAACTCTAGCTCAGAGGTTTAAGTAGATACTACTCCCAAAGGGGATTCCCACGTGTAGGGAGTTTAGAAAATTCTGGATTAAGCAGAAAAGATTATCTATATAACAGGAATTCCCAGGTCCTTCATTTTATGGATATGTAATGTGAATATGCAAGAGGGGAATTGAATTTCCATCTTTTCCAAACACTGATCCTTTTTAGTATGGAAAATTTGACAAGGATACTTTGCCCAGACAACCCCTTTAGAATTGCACTTTATGAGAGTTATGCCCTGCAGACCTGTTGGCACGGAGTGGCTCTTATGGAATGATAGGTCTGATCTGACCTCATACAGAAATGGGGTGGCCTCCTATGTTCACATAACTAACAGGGGTGTAGGGTAGACCCAAGGTTCCCTAACTTCCTGCCTAGCATTGGCTCCATCAAACATCCTTCTATCACATCTTAAAACATTTCCACATTCTAGAGTCCATGAACACCCATGATCAGATGCAATTTAGAAAGAACCAGAGGTCTGTGACCCAAGGACCTAGCGTTCCAGGGCTCCCTTTCTTCATGCAGGAAATCTGTGTAAGATCTCACACCAAGAAGAGTGAATTTGATGGTCTATAATTTTTAAGAATTTAACAAAGTAAAAATCACACATTTAAAAGAAAATTAATGATACCCTGCTTCTCACAAGTAGCAGATATGAATAATGACAAGCTCTATATAACAACTACTGTTTAAACACTTGGAAGAAAATGAAATATCTAATCAAAAATTCAACAAAAGTCTAACAGCAGGTTATGCCAGAGACTGCCACTCATTCTGTGGTAATAGCGGTGATCTAAAGTGTATTATGCTCCGCATGGCTCATATCCTTGGATCAGTGATACATAAGAACAGAATGCCCAGACTCAGATACAAGTTCCAATCTCTACCCGCTTATTCTCTATGTGATTTAACCTCTTCTAGATTTAGTTTCTCCATCTGCAAATGGGGACAAATGTTCCTGCCTCATAAGGCTGTTGAGAGAAGTGCAAGGAGCATATATACATCAAGCGCTTAGCACAGGCCTGGCACATGTAAATACTCAGTGGAGTTATGCATTGTTCATTCTTTGCTATCTTCTATAGCAGGAACTGCACTCAATAAATATTTAAGGAAGGAATGTGTGTAGCTAAAAGAAATAGTGTATACCTTTAAGGATTTCTCAGGCCAGTGGGGGAGACTGGGAAGGGCTGAGGCAGAGAGAAGAGCAGAGATTGGGGGAGGAGCACAGAGCACCCCTACACACACACCTTCCAGATCTTTCCAGGGGGAGAAATGCTTATCTGAGCTGGAAAAATGAGTAGGAATTAGCCACATGGCAAAAGAAAAAAGGCACTACAGAAAGAGGCAGCTGGTGTGCTTGGGGATCTGTATGTGGTTTTATATGGCTGAATTATGACCTCAGAGTGGGGATCTGGAGAGGTATGCAGGTGCCAGCTCATGGGAACTCTAACACCATGTGTGGAAGGGAGTTCAGGCTTGTCACCATGATAATGAAAGGGCTTTCATCAGATAAGAATTCCAACATACAAAAGCTTCTGAGCCAAGACATCAAACACAATACTAGGCAGATGTATAAAACAGGAAACTGATAATATTTATATTTTCTTCAGAGCTGGTGTTTCTCAATAAGATAGAGAACCAGACAATTTTGCAAAATATAGCAAGGGCCTTAAAGCCGTTCATGACCTTTGATCTAAAAACTTATAGCTAGCAATCTGTCCTCAGGAAAAAAAAAATCCCCAAACAAGGCTACAGAATATGCACAAAGGTGTGATCCAGTATTAATTACAATCATATAACTACACCACTAATGAAGCATCATTCATCAACTAAAATATTTCTCAGAAATTTTTAAGGACAGATGGAAGTTCTGGAAAATAAAATATTAGGTGAAAAAGCAAAATACCAAACTCTCTATATGATAGTAATTTCGGGGGGGGGGGTGGATAGTACATCCTTCTGGTAGTAACTGACTCCTCCCAGCAGAGACTGTGGGGAGCCCCCATATCTCACTGCCCCTTGAACACCCCTTTGCCATAACACTGAGCACAGTCAAGATCATTGTTCACGTGTCCATCTCCTGCAGGGCTGGACATCCTTTTGTGGCCAGTAGTGCCTGGGGTAAGTCATCTCTAGATCCCAAGGAACCAGTCAGGGATGTTCAGTAAATGTGTACTGAAAGCAGCAGGAGAGGGAATGACATACAGGAGGCAAGGAGAAGGGAAGGAAAAAGAAAAGAATGTTTTAAAAAAAGGGAGGAAGGGAGAAGGAGAAGATAGGAGTAGGAAATAAAGATGGAGAGAAATGGACAAGAGGAAAGAATGGAAGGGAGGAAGCAGAGGTGGGGAGAGAGACAGGGAACAGGAGAAAAGAGCAGATGGACACATCAGAAATCTTTTTTCCTGCCTTTAAAAATTCTCTGAAAGCCTAAGCCTGCTGCCTGCAGAAGAGAAGCTGACTTAATGCAAAGCCAGCACAACATGGATGATGCTAAAAGCTCCTCAGGAGGGGCCCACCTAAACCTTGGTTCTGGACAATAATTACGCCCCTACCAAAGGTCCTGTGAGTCAGAGGAGAAGCCCAGGGAAGGCTTGTCTGCAAACCCACTATCATCTTCCATCCAGCCCCAACTGGGAGAGAGCTGGTGTTGGCAGGACGCCTTCAACCTCTTCACAAACACTAAGTACTATGTTGAGTGCTGCTTACAAAAATTAGCCCTTAAAGCTTCAGACATCCTTATCCATATAGCAGCAGAGTAAACAACAGTCAGCCTCTGCTCAGAGGGGAGGTCTGGGTCAGTGAAATTTTTGCATCATTGTCTATCCCTGAGTGAAGCATTAAGCCTCCCTGCATTCTGCATTCTCCCTCCTGGTTGGTGGGAATAATATCTGTCGTCTCCACCGTGAAGTCAGGAGGATGGAAAACCCATTAAGAACTAGGGGGATTTGGAAGAAAAGAGAGGTGCAGTTCTAATCAAATCAACACTTACCCAAAAATCACTAGTTTAGTAACCCTGACTATCTGGAAAACAGCGGAAAACCAAAGCTGTTATTACAGTGACAGGGAAAGACAGTGCCTATGTCATCAAGGAGGGGACATTTGAGCTGGGTTCTGTAATATGAGAAGTTCAAGAAGCCAAAGAAAGGGGAAGAAGTGGAGCATTCTAGCAAAATAAATAGTATAAACATACATGGTGATTTCAAAGTTCCAGGTTTTAGGCATCAAATAAGGAATGGAGAGTGGAAGTGTTGTGCTGTCCGTGGTCCTGAAACATCACAGAGCATTAGGACAGCAAGGTTTCTCCAAACCCCGGGATGCTAAAGATCCCTCTCCCTCATCGAGCTTTGTAGTTTTACTGCGCTTCTTTCCTGGCTCACTGTTATTCTGTAATCTTTACATTTTGTAATCTTTACATTCCTAGAGAACAAAAACAGAGGACCTATGTTTCACAATGTATGTAAATTGGTTACCTTAGTACTAAGGCTTAGTACCACCCTTTCTATACTTTAATTCCTCCACTCCAGGAAGTTGGAGGGTGGTCCCTCTCCTTTAATGCTTCACTAATGCACAATCCTTCACTAATATTCTAAATCAGAGTAACTAAATGACCAGTCACTCCTTGGGAAAATGAAGAATACCTTCCTCCAAAGGGTTAGCATGGAAATGAGTCTCAAAAAGATCAGGGAATCCTCATTTTGATGTGCTTGACCATGCATCGAACTGCACTCTCTTAAGACAAAAGAAATGTCAAGGTAAATTTTGAAAGTTACCAGTCCTTCAGACTCTACAAACCACTAATATTGAAGCTTATGTCTACAACTCAAACATTCAACAGGACAGGTAGGCATGCCTCATTCATGCATGTACAATTTATAACATGGCACCTGAGCCTAAATGATCCTCAAAATCCACTGGGACTTCCTGCTAAAATTCCAATCCATGTACTTTTGTCAAGATTTTCACTTAACCCCAATGTAGCTAGGGCCAAGAATTTATGTTACTAACAAACATTTCCAGATAATCTTGATGTAGACCCTATGTGGTGGGTTGTGCTATCTGTTTTACAATTCTTCCTGCTGCCCCACTCTTGCCATGCTCCAATGTAGGTGCAGTGCTCTCCTGCCCCACCAGCTGAGGGGACACCCGTATGACTTGCTTTGACCAACAGAATTAGAGTGAATGTGAGCACACCAGTCTGAGCACAAGCTTTAAGAAGCAGGTGGGACTCAACTCGATCTTGACAGTCCACCCTCCACCTTGAAAACTACGTGACCCAAGATGAAGCCTCCTTCATTCTGAGTCTCAGAAAGAGGTGACATGAGGAGAACACATGAAGAAGCCTGAAGACAAATCTAGCTGAGCTCTGCTAAGCCTCTGCCACCCACAGACCTATAAGCAATAAATAAGTATTTGGGGCTATAAGTCAGAATTACAAGGTTGTTTGTGATGTGGCATTAGTGTATCAAAGTGAACTGATAACACCATTAAGATTCTGTGTTGAGAGCCATCTGAGGGATTTCCTAGCTCAAATACTTCAGAATTCCATGACTCAGTTCCTACCTTTAATAACCAGAATCCCCTTCCTCCCAGGCTCCCCTTGTAGATCTCCCATTCGACCTCCCTGCAGCAGCAAGTACTGCCATACAGTGCAGCTGTACATCCTATTTATTCACAGAAAACCAGCACATTTGCCTTTGCTTTTGCCTCAGGGGACAGCCTGTCAACCTGCAGCCCTCTGCCACACTTTCCAGGAAGGCAGCCCTGGAAGTGGCAACAGGCCTGAGACCAATCTAATTAACACACATTTGTTCTCCCCTCGCATGGGCAGAGAGCACAGCAGCATCTTCCTCCTTCATGAATTAGAAATACCAGTAGTCCCCATGGATTACACAGCTTCTCTGGAAGCTCAGCCCCGTTTCCATGACAACTGCAGTTTTAACAGTAAGATCTCAGGTCCCACGATACCAGCAGACATTCAGGAAATAATCCCCTGTGGACAAAACATCTGGGTTTAAAATAACACAGCTGTATGATGACCCCAGGAGTGGACAGGGGCTTCGGGCTGCCCATAGGAGGATGACGCTAGCTACATCTGTTTCTATGTTGAAACCCATTTCCGTGCTGCCTTGTATCTGCTTTTTACCTCATACAAAGCAATCTGAACAGAAATCCTTTATCTTTAAGGAAATCACATTCCTAAGTGCATACTAAGTATTGTTTCTGTATTACATGGGTTTTCATTTTTAATTAAGTCACCTGAAGAAGTGGATAGGATTGGGGTGCCTGAGTGGCTCAGTTGGTTGAGTGTTTGACCCTTGATCATGGTTCAGGTCATGATCTCCGGGCCCTTTGCTGGATATGGAGCCAGCTTAAGATTGTCTCTCTCCCTCTCCTTCTGTGGCCCCCCACCACCCACCCACACTCTCTCTTTCTCAAAAAAAAAAAAAGGTAAATAAAATAGAAATAAAAAAAGAAGTGGGTATGAATGCTACAAGCAAGGAAGCTCAGAGAAGTGAAGTAATCTCTCGAGGTTACACAGCCAGGAGTTGGTGCTGCCAGATTTGAACCTAGTTCTTCCCAGTACCTACAAAATGACAGCCGCATTGCTCCCAAGTGGTTATCCTGTGTTCTCTTCACTATACCTGGTTAACATGTCTGAGCCTTAGTTCCCACCTCTACAAAATGGGAACAAGCAAGAACCAACCACATATACCCATTTAGCTATTTATTAAGCACAAACCTGATGCCATATGCTCACCTGCCCTCCTGATAGGATTGGCCATTGTGGCCAGAAGGGAGTAAGGCAGATTAAAGGGCTCTAAAAGTTGTTAAGAGCTCTCTGGTGGGTAGATGTTAAATGCAGAGACCTACTTGTCTCCTGTAAGCCAGATGCTTTCACGCCCATTATCTCATTTGACAAAGAGGCAGAGTGGCCTGCTGGGTGCCAAGCAGACTGCCTGAGCTCTGACCTGGCCCACCCTTACAAAGCCTGTGCCCCAGGCAAGTTCTCCTCAGCCTGTGTCACTTTCCCACCAGTAATGCAGAGAGCTCTTTTGAAAGACAAATGAATTAACACGTGGACAAGCACTTAGACCTGTGCCTGTTTTTGGTTTTGGTTTTAAACCTTTGCAACATGGCGAGTTAGATCTCATGGAGATGTTCAGTTTTATCTTTGACTCTTCTCTAAATTCTCACTTCAGACCCAACCCTTTCCTTGATCTTGTTGTATCTGGCCCAGAAAGTCCTTACATGCACCTGCTAATTCCACCTCCCACTGCACCTGTCCCAATTCAGCCCTCGCCACCTGTCTCCCTACTGCCTGTCTCGTTCCCTCCACATGACAGCCAGTGACCTTTCTGAAACACAAATGCAACCATGTCACGCCTCCCCTTTAAACCTTTCATCAGCCTGTCCTCATGCACAGGACAAAGGACACACTCCTGGGTAATTTCTTGTCTGACCCCTCCCATCCCCCAGCCTTGTGTTCCCACATTCTGCTACTCACCACACACTGGCTCCCTAATTGCAACTTCACACCCCCATACCTTCCTATGACCTTCCTGCCAAACCTGCTCTACACACTGATTTCCAACTCACCCTGTGAGCCCAGTGTCCTAACCTCAGGAACATGTGGTCACCCCTTGCAGTTCCCACAACATGAGGCACACACTGCATGGTTAGTATTGCTTCATGATGTTTCATCTTCCAGTTCATTTTTGTCTATTTCTCCCATGAGACTGTGAGATCCTTCACAGAGACTACAGCTTATTCCTACACTGCTTCTTGGCTGAGTGACCTGGGACAAGATACTTAACCTCTCTGCTTCCATCTCCTCATCTGTAAACAATTAATCAAAGTACCAACTCACAGGATTACTAAAGATAATGTGTAAAAGCCCTCTGTACATTTCATATGCTGAATGTATATCTATGTAGTCCAATATTTTATGCCAAATGTCCTATGTCCAAGCATTGAGGAAGCAGGAAAAAGTTTCCATTGCTTTCAATATCTTCTCAAAGATGTCTATTACCCTAAAAAGTTTTTAAGCCAGTTTGAAAAGTGCCCAATGATTAAAGTTCTATTTTGAATCTATGTTGTTCTGCATGCCCGGAAATAAAGGACAGCAAAAGAGAAAAGAAGAAAATGAAAGGAAGAACAAGAAACGAAAAATCCTAACATTACACCTGTAAGGTGTGCTCCATGACAGAGCACTGGGGCCATTCTGGGAAAGAGAGGGTCTTGGGTAATGAGAAATGCCTGAGAAATCCCTTCTGAAGCCTCCAAGAATGTCCATGTGGAAGAAAAGGAGACCTTTGAAAACTCTGGGGACAAGTAGAGCAAGAGACAGACTGTCAGTCCACACACACAAGAGGTTTCCAACAACACGCAAGAATAAAGCAAGCTGGGATCCCTGGGTGGCGCAGCGGTTTGGCGCCTGCCTTTGGCCCAGGGCACGATCCTGGAGACCCGGGATTGAGTCCCACATCGGGCTCCCTGCATGGAGCCTGCTTCTCCCTCTGCCTATGTCTCTGCCTCTCTCTCTCTGTGTGTGTGACTATCATAAATAAATAAATTAATTAATTCATTTAAAAAAAAAGAATAAAGCAAGCTGCTGAATAAAGTAGTGATCTCCCTGTCATTAGAGGTATGCAAGGAGAATTTGAATTCCTACAGTAGAGATGGGGGTGTCAGGGAGAAGCAACAGACGCTACTTCCTGCTTTCTTAACTATACAAACACTGAACATTTTACGTAACTTAGAAGGTTCCTTTTGACTTTAAGGTTGTATAAATCAAATATTTGCTGAGATATTATTAGGACTTCAGCCCTAAGGGTTATGGTATGGTACAAAATACAGGGCAGCATAATTTGGGAACAGGTACAAAATCTAAAACAGCTATCTATTTGTTCTATACGGTTCTGTATCAGACCCACTGAGGCATGGAACTGACCCCAAGTCATTATTCAGTCAAGGCCTAGGGGATATGTGTGCTATAATGCTCCAACTAATACAGATGGCCCTTATTGTAAAATCTTGCTTTTCAGTGGGAAATGCAATGAATCCCATTAAAGGATCAGCTCTGTTCTCTCCCTGCTGACAAAGTACCACTTGGGAGGCCCTTTGTTTTTTTGAGCTCCAAAAACTCTTCACGCCTCCCTCATCATCTTCTGGATGGTAACTACCTAAATACTAAATACACAGATAGGATATTTGTTAAGGAAAGTCAAATGCAGGAGTGGCTAAAACCTCACTCAGCAAAGCTACACCGTTTGCAACCTGGTTTCATTCATCTGCCCACGCAGTATGAAGCCTCTCCGTGAGTCACCAGTGTGCAAGTGCACTCCTGAGATGCCAAAGAGAATGAGATGCTGTTCCAGCCTTCCAGGGTTTAATCAAATAGACAAACCAAAGTCACTGACATGGGAGTGTTCACACTCCCCAGCCCCTGGGGGGAAGATCCTCCATGGAGAATGGGCACAGCTTATACAAGAGCAAAGGGCCAGAGAGGGTAAGCCTGGTCAGGGAGAATGTTCCAGGTGCCCGGCACAGGCCCAAGGAAGTGAGGAGCAGCAGCTTCATATGTCCACAGCCATCACTTTCTTCCTTTTACTTGCTTGCTTTAGTTTTGTAGACCAGTGTTTCTATGAAACACCCTGGATCCCACTCCTCCTAAAGCCACCAACACCAATTCAGAGTTGTCTTTTCTCAGAGCAAAGTTAGGATTTCATCATTGCATCTCTCCAGGGTAAGGGATCTCAACCTGTGTTCAGAACACATGTTCAAGCAGTATAAAAAACTGCACCGTTCTTAAAGTAATTAAAGACCTACACACAACACTAAGACAGCATTCATTCACATGCCATCCCTACTAGGGCGTGACTGCTTATCTCAGGAGGGCTTCAATGGCTCCCCTGCTTACACTTCAGCACCAGGGAACTGTCCACTGCCCTGACCGTGTCCTTTTATATGCTCAAGGGCAAAGTCCTCTTGATGCTTTCTTCCAAGGGCAGGAACCTCCTTTGATTCACAGACACACACAAATTAGACTCATTCAACACCTCCCTGCTTGTTGTGAGTGCCTAGGATTCCACTTGATACATGTTACTAGGACAATTTGTAGATTTGGTTGCAAAAAAATATAAACTTTAAATGCTGATCAAAATTTAGCAGCACATCTGCAGAGGATTTTTTTTAATACACCAGTCTGCTCACAGCACATGGGCTGAGAACCACTGATTGCTTGAATATCTCACATTTCATATCTTCTACTAGTGCTTCCTAATCTCTGTATCTGGCCCTTGGCTCTCAACCCCCACCCCTGTACCAATCTGGAGTTCCAACTGCCCACTGAGACAGCTCAGCTTGGTGCTCATTCCCAACTTAATTCAACCTATGAACCAGTGCAAGCCTTTTATTCCAAACTCACCTCATACACTTCCTGAATACCTCATCTTAGCCCTAACAGGTATTAGTAACTCTTACATGGCATAATTTTTTTTCATAACTTTCACACTTAATCTTCACATCTCCTTAAGAAAGTTCATCATCAGGCTTCTTTCCATTGATTTAGGTCTGGATCCTGTGACTTGCTTTGGCCATGTGACTATAAGCCATAATTGAGCACAAGTTCTTAAAGGCATTTCAGGTTGCTACCAATCTCTTGTGCCTCCCTCTTCTACTCCTTCTGCCTGAGTCTCAAAGTGAAGAAATACAAAGAACAGACCCATTGTTCACCAGCACCGAGGGGTAAAGCTACAGCCAATCCAAAGCCCTCATATAGCGTGAACAAGAATTCAATGTGTTGAAAACCAGACTTGGTGGTTGTTTGCTACAGAACAAAGCTGACTAATATGTCTTCCCACAATAAGAATAATAGTAACTAACCTATAGAGGATATACCATGTGCAGGCACTAGTCTAAGCATCTTACACACAGTAAGTTATTTAATTCTCAATAAAAAAAATCCTATGCAATATTATTAATCCCATTTTACAAAGGAAAATTGGTGCATAGACAGAATAAGACACAGCTAGTCAGTGGAACAGCTAGAACCCAAACCCAAATTATCTGGTTTCAGAATCCACACTCTTACATGCTGCCTTTATCATACCAGCCTCCTAGCTCACAAACTTCCAGTGGCTTCCTATTGCCCACCCAAAATAAACTCAGAGGGTCCTAAACTTGGAATTAATCACCTACTCCAACTCTATAAAGAAAAGGAATCCAGGGGCACCTGGGTGGCTTAGCTGGTTAGCATCTGAATCTAAAATTTTTCTTTCTTTTTTTTTTTTTTTGAATCTCAGTTTCGGTTCAGGTCATGATCTCAGGAGGGTCATGAGGTTGAGCCCCATGCTGGACTCCGTTCTCAAGGCAGTCTGCTCCTCCCCCTGCTTGTGCATGCTCTCTTTCTCTCTCTCTCTGTGCTCTCTCCCCCTCCCCTCAAATAAATACAATCTTTAAAAAAGAAAAGAATAGGAATCTGAAGCCCAGGGAAAGGAAGTGACTTGCCTAAGATCAAATATCCTACTGGCATTTCAGCCGGACTTAGAACCATATGCTATTTCCATCACATTGGGTACATTCTACCCAGCTTCCAAAGTGTTACAGAATCCCCCCATACCTGCACCCCTTCCCATTTATTTCACGTTCCTCACCCCTTGATCCATCTGCTTCTAATTATATTCATATTCTGACCATATTCATCCCCCAGCCCAAGTCTTGTATAGGCTGTTCTACCTGCCTTGCAAGCTCTTCCCATGTTTCCACCAATCAAATCCTTCAACATCTAGCTCGTGCTGCCCCCCCTAAGTCCCAGGAAGCCACCTCCTAGAGCATCCACCAACACTGAGTCCCCTCCTCAAGCCCCTCTAACACCTGTGCTCTGTCATTCTTAATTGCTGTGTGTATACTTTGTCCCTTAGGCGGTAAGCTTGTTAAGGTCACGGATCATGAAATATGTATTTTTAGCTGCCGTCACACCTTGCACTCTTCCAAGAACAGAACAGAAACGTGGTGAACACGTGCCTGCTCACCTGCCATTCTGAGTTTTCGTATCCTCAAAGAGGGAGCCTGGTTTGGAGAAAGAAACGATCATCTGTCAGCCACTGCAATGTGCCAGGCACATTCACATATGTCCTGTCACGTGTGTTCCATATATTCAGTCTTGGCCAAGTTCACCACGAGAAAGAGACATGCAGGGCTAAGTTAGCATAGCTAGGTTTTAGAAGAAGTCCTAATAATTATCATGTTTACCCTCTCTGAAATGTTTTTTAAGAATTTAATTTAGGGGCACCTGGGTGGCTTAGCGGTTGAGCATCTGCCTTCAGCTCAGGGCCTGATCCTGGGGTCCTGGGATCGAGTCCTGCATCAGGCTCCCAATAGGGAGCCTGCTTCTCCCTTTGCCTGTGTCTCTGCCTCTCTCTGGTCTCTCATGAATAAATAAATAAAATCTTTAAAAAAATTTTAAAAAAGAATTTAAACAAAATAATTTTTCCCCTAGGAATATGGCCCACTTCCCCCTCTCTGGTCATAAACTTGACATAACTGAGGGTGTTTGCTTCTCTGCCCTGGATGACAGACGCTCTGAATCAGTAGCAGACATCCAGCTGCACACCTCTGGTGACCTGAAACACTGGCAGGTCTATTCCCAGCTCTTCCTCAATCCTCAGCTCTGGTATACCACATGATTTCACTATGTGCGTGACAAATTACTGTGGGCATCTCAAACCCTTTGTGTAAAAAACGGGGCGGGGGCTGGTAAATAAACTGAATGTCATCCTCAGGAAGAAGTGTAACAGGCCTCACATGTGTTTTGCATATTTGCACATTAGAGACTACGTGAGTCTGATATGAGTTTCACTTACGGATCTTTCTCCCCTGCTCAGCTTCATGGTTTGATGGAACACACGCTCGCACACAGATGCACACAGATTTCAATCAGATAGTAATTTTCATCACAGGCAGACCAGCCCTCCTACCCGCTCTGCTTGCATCTGGCTCTTCCTTCCTTCACAGGCCACTGCAAGAACTTTTACGTGCTACTGAAGTCTCTGTGAACCTTCACTTACTGTTTGGGGAACAGGCATGATATCACTAGCCTGTCTCCCTCATAGGACTGCTCTGAAAACCAAGTGAGAGATCACAGAGGTCATGTCGAATGCTGTAACAGCCTGCAAACCCACAAATGATCGGTACTTGTGAGGTCCTACTTTTAATAATAATATTGCTTCGCCGTTGTGGTGGACACTCTGGTCTCCTCCCACAACTGAGCAGACCTCCCCCTCCGGTGGCTCTGCTGGGAGCCTAGAGCTTCTGCAGGGCCAGGAAGCCATGTGCCTTTGTTTGCTCAGAGCCACGCCCAGGATGTTCTAACACTTTACCACTGCAGTGGGCTCCAGAAACAGCTTTAGCTAAGTTAATCCCTGGCTGTGCCATTAATTTTTTAAAAAGCCACACATGAAAGAGAGCTTTGTAAATATTTTAAACAATCCTTAGGGGCTGAAGCTAAGTGTTTCTGCTTTTTCGCTCCTCTCTGTCGGGTACTCTCTTATCTCACAAAAAGGCCGAGGTGGAAAATGGAAGGAAAGGTGCCCCATCACAGTCAACACGGGTGGGATATTTTCCTAACTCAGCCGTGCCCCACCTGGAATGTCCCTTCTCTTCTGCTCAAAAACCCTCTGCCCTATCTCCGGATGCTCTGGCTGATCTGGGACCTTATCCTGATTGTTCCGACAACGCTGAGGCTCACAGGGGCACAGAGTGACCCAACACTGAGCAGGTGGAGATGCGCTGAGAGTTGTATCTTGGTTCTTTTCAACCCCCAAAGTCTCTCCACAGGCCAAGCACACCATGGCTGCCAAAACCATCTAGGATTGCTCTCATTGCACAGAGCAGCCACATTTGGAAGCAGAGGTTGGGTTCCCATAATGCTGACTTGCCTTCAGTTTCTCCACCACCCCACACTCATTTGCCTCTGGGCTGCTCCACTCACACAGAACCTCCCCTCCTCCCCAACCTCCCTCCAGGACTGGGGTGGGTGTCCCTGCTCTACTTTCCACCAGCCTCCTATGTGTCCTCTTAGGACACCTCCCACACTTGGATGCAACTTCAGGCAGAAATGTTGATCTTTGTCAAACTCTGGGAAGGAACGCACAAACCCACTTCATTCCAACTTTCCCTAGCAGCCAGCACAGTGCCCAGCACAGAGCAGTGCTTATTATGACCTTACCAAATGAGCACAAACGAAGGGTGCAGCATTTGGAAAGCCACAGCACCCTTCCACGCATGTAATGGCACTCTGGTTCCTGTCACGACACGTACATTATCAGCAAAAGATCCCCTCAGAAGCTGAGGGTCCTATAAAGGAGCTTAATCCAAGTCCATCCTTTCTGTTTTGCTGTTTCTTTAAACCACAAATCTTTCTGGGTGGAGTGGGCTTATGTGGACCAAATGAAACACAAATGCTCAAGAGCCTCCTTCCCAGGAATTAAGTATACTTTTCAGCATCTCATCCCCACTTGTCCATGCTATTGAAGCTGCTACAACCACTCTATTTGGTCCTCTTCTACACACAGGTTGACTACTGGCTTCGCACAAAGACTAAAGCAGCAGAGTCAGCCACCAGTTCTACTGCCCTCATTACGCACCTAACACACACTAAGTGCTTTGCCAGAGTCCTCTTGGATGTTTGTTGGTCCTGGGAATCGGCCAGTGTTGGCCCACTGGGGATATCACAGTGCAGAGGCTAGGAGGTGGCAGAGGGAGGATGAGCACCCAGATCCGTTTGGTGCAAAAGCCTGGGCAGCCATCTCGGTTCCAGAGGGTCGCAGCAGGAGGGCAGAGTGGCTGCTATGTCTGTTGACACTGACAGCTGTTCAAGTCTACGACACCATTCTTACACACCTGCCTCAAACACCACTGGGCCAATTCGCCTTCTTGGAACCTGGGGTCCTGAGAGGGGGACACAGGTGCCATGGGCCACAGCCACAATGGGACCCAAGGCTCCAGACTCATCAGTCACTGCATCACCCCCACTCCCATCACTTGCCCTGGTTCCCCTGAGGAGGCAAGGTTAGAGAGTCACAAGGCAGGGACCTGCTCAAACAAAACCCACTTTCCTCCTGCACTGCCTTGCCTGGGGCAACCACACCTCTTCTGTTGATTCTTAGGCAACCAGAGTGTTCTAGGACTGGTCACTCATACCCTCACATCTCAGAAGGCAGGGATTACGATGGGTTAGAGATGGTCTCTACCCTCAGGGGTCACACCTCGAGACAGGACCTCAGCAAAGGTCTGTTGGCAAGACCTGAAGCTGGGCCCAGGAGGGGTTTCCCAAGGGAAGACTCAGCCCACAGTTGGAGAGGAGGCACATGGGTGGGGGGTAGGGGAGCTCTGTCTCAACCTGCCTCTCACTTACGCCCCAGCCAGTGCTCCAGCCTCTGGGAGGTAGACAATGCTTCCTTCAAAGGATTTACTATGAAGACTCAAAAGAGGATTTACCATAGACTGGGCAGGCAACTGGGAAATGTCAGCTCCCTCCCCCACCCAGGGCTGCCTTCCCATGGGAAGGCATGGGGCTCCCTTCCCATGGGAAGGCATGGGGCTCCCTTGGGGCTCCCAAAGCCAGGATTCTGGATAAATAAGTATGCTGGGTCTCCTGTCCTCAAACCTCAGGTGTCATGCTGGAGAATTAGGGCACACCCAGAATCCCACCTCCCAGCACCTGCCCACTCCAGCACCGGCCACCAAAGGCCCAGAGGCTTCCCTAGCGCCTGTGAGCCACATCCTTCAGGGCTGGTTTGGCTCAACTCGGGTGCCAGGGAGGGAATGGGGTGGAGGCCAGGTCTCCCCATCTCTGCGCCCTCAGCCCTCAGCTCCCCACCGAGACAAAGCAGGGATCCTTTGTTTCCGGCCACACCCAGGGACGACGGACGGCTCAGCCCCCACCACCCTCCTACCCCCCAGCGTTAACCCTTCTGAGGCCACAGCTGCCAAGGCCACCCCAGTAGGTTTATTTTTAGCTGCGGTGAGAGTGGGAGGGGCGCTCCATGATGGCGCAGTCCCTCGGCCCAGACTTCCACTCCGTCGGTACGGGCGGGCGGGGAGCGGGAGGCGGAGGACCGTATTTTCGCTTCCTCCCGCAGGGGAGGAACTCGGCTGCGAGGTGCCGGGGCCGGCGGGGCGCAGGCCAGGCGCAGGACGCTCGGCCTCCCCGCCCATCCCCGCTCCCCGGCCCGAGGGAGGGGTCCGGCCCCCGCGCCCCTCCCTCTTTTGTTCAGCTCCGCATCCTCCCGGTCCACGCCATCCTGCTGCACTTCCCGTGGGCTGGGGCGGGGGGGGAGCGGCGAGCCCGCGGGGAGAGGGGCCCGAGGCTCCGGCCCCGCCTAGCCATGCGGGGCTCCCCCCGTCGCCACCATTGTCCCCAGAGGCTGGGGGGAGGGGGCCGCAGAGCCGAGACCGGCCCCGCCCCACCCGCCGCCACGCAGGAAGCCTCGGGGGCCGCCCCCGCCGTCCCCCCGCGGATCCCGACCCCGGCGGCGACCACCCCCACCCCACAAAGAACGGCGGGGCGGGGGCGGGGCGGGGCGGGGGCCCGGCTTACCGTGATGTGCGGAATGCTCTTCTTGCCTTGGTAAGACATGGCCCCGCTGGCGCCCTCGGCCCGGCCGGCGGACCCGTGGGGCGGTGGTTCGCTCGGCCCGACTCTCCGCGGCCCCGCTCCCCGCGGGCGCGGTGGCAGAGGCCCGGGAGGACGCAGAGAGGGACGCAGGCTCGGCGCCCACGGCTGCCCGGCCCGCGCGCCCGCCGCTCCGGCTGCAGCACCTCCCGGCTCGGTGCGGAGGGCGGGAGGAGGAGGGAGAGGCGAGGGCGGGAGGAGGGGGCTACAGACAGCTCCTCCCGGCGGCGCGGAGCCGAGCCCGATTCGCCCCTCTCGGCTCGAACCAGGAAGCTCTTCCCTTCCGATCCCCGCACTCCGCCCCCGCCCCCCGAGCCGCCCAGCCCCGCCGACCCCCGCCCCGCGCGCACGCCCTGGGCTGCGCCCCGGCCGCGCTCTCGCGATTGGGAAGGTCTGGTTCTCAGGGTGCTTTGAAATGCGGGAGACGGCCTGGCGCGGCGCAGCAGGGCCCGCCGCAGCGCCACAGGTGCGCAGCACCGCATCTGCGGGCCTCCCCGCCACAGCTGCGCGGCGCGGGGCGCGGGGCGGGCGCGGGGCGCGGGGCGGGCGCGGGGCGGGCCCCTCCGGCCGCTCTCGCCGCGGCCTCCGTTCGTCCGCTTGTCCGTCCGCTGTGCACACGCCCTGAACGCATCAAGCCTTTTCCATCTCCGAGGACTCCGAGCCTTTATTCAAGCTGTACCGCCTTCCTTAACATCTAACCCCAAACAAAAGGTTACCCATCTCCCCGACCCCTCGTCAGCGGCCTCTCCAGACAGCCTTTCCCGCCACCTCCCCACTGCCATCGTTGAACCAGCTTCCGCGAGGGCTCAGCAGTCTTACTGCCAGGCAGTTAGGGATGAGAGTGCAGGGATGGGAGAGACAAGGCCCTAACCTAATGAATGGCTGACCCGCTCTACCCCCTGCTGCAGGGTCTCATCACACAACAGCCTGGCTGGTGGGGTGGAGGACGGGGGGGGGGGGGGGGGGGGGGGGGGGGGACCAAGTCACCCCCACAGTCTTCCCCACCAGTGATGGTTTGGAGGGCCAGACCACTGGCACTAAGGTCCCCACAGACCCCAGGACAGGCTGGGGGACAACAGAATAGGATGCCCTGCCTCCCAGTGTATAGTGGACCACAGCCCCAGCACCCCCACCCATATGTTGCTCTAGGGAGAGGGGTCAGGAGGCCAGGGCATAGCTTGATAAACTTCTAGACAGGAAAGGAGAAAGAGGGAATGGGGGAAGGGGGAGTCCTAGCAAGCCCCCCAATCCTGGAAGGCGCCCCAAATCTCCAGACAGAATAACATGTTAACCTTCTCTGCCATTCACTTTCTGCCTGCAAAATACAAACTCACAGTATCTTTTAAAAGATCCATCTTCTTTACTTTCAAGTTGCCACCCAGGGGGAGGGTGTCCTAGGGGTGGTGAGGAACCCCACTCTGCAAACTGAGGCCTGAAGTCCTTACCTCCACAGCCACCTAGAGGCCAGTCACCCTGACCAGGACGGGAGGCCAGAGATGCTTTGGGCTTGAAATAGGTTTGTAGGTTCGCAAAAGAGAAGCAATTTAGGATTCCAGGGGCCCTAGGGGCCATAATATCCTCCTTTATACTGGTGGGTATACTGGTTGGGGCTTACAGAAATAAAATGGTATCTCAGGTGCAAAGTATGTTAGCTACAATCAGAACAGTTCCTGGAAGCCAGGTTCCCTCCCGCACCCCTTATCTAGAGCTCATTCTCCTGCACTCGTTCATTCAACCTGGCCTCTGGGGGCTGAGCTGGGTCTTAAATCCTCGTTGATGACCGGAATTTGCCAGTCTCGGGTCCCATGCCGCCCCCATTCCCTTCCTCAGCGTGGTTAAGTCCTGGGTTCCGCACCAGGACGTCCCCGGGGGTCAGTCTGGGCAGGAAAGCTCCAGAGCTGGGGACGAGACCACGTGCGTATCGGGGGAGGGGCACCGGCCCGCGATTGGCCACACAGATCGCTGCTCCCATGCAGACTTCCCGGGTACAAAGCGCCGCAGTCGCTGGGCCTCCGGCCTCAGCAAAGGCTGCGCCTGCGCCGCAGAAACTCCTCCTCCCTCACCGGGAGAGAGCTTTCTGGGCGGGGGGAGGACCCCCGCTCCCGCCCCCACCCCACCCCCCGCCCCGTGCCCTCTGCAAAGCTCTGGAGCCGCGAAGCCCGCCCCGGAACCCGAGCCCCGTGGCCGCTTGGTCCGCAGAAAGTAAAAGGCTTCCCCTTGGGAGACCGTGAGCCCCTCGTGTCCGCAGTCCCAAACCTCCAGAGCTTCCGGAGCCCTAGGCGCGCCGCAGGCGCCGCCTTTTGTCCAGTCCCCGGGAAGCCATGGAGAAAGGGAAGAGAGGGCCAGAAGGGGAGAGGGAAGAGTGGAAGAGGTGAAGCGACCACCGCCCCCAAGTGCCTAGGCGCGGCTGCGGAGCCGTCGCAGGCAGAGCCGGGGGCGATGCTGGCTCCGGGGCCGCTGGCCGTAGCTCCGGCAGGGACGCGCTTCCAGACAGCTTCCCGACGTGCACAAAGCGCTCTCGCCTCCCTGATCCTCCACCACGCCTTGTGGGTGGCTGGGAGGAAAATGCCATCCCCATTTCACAGGTGGAGAAGCTGAGGTTCAAGAGGGCAAAGGGCCTCGGCTGGAAACAGGGGTTACCGGTACCGACCCGGGCATCTGGATCCGCAGCCCTGAAGTCTCCCGCTCGGGCTCAGAAGCCTGAACCCCAAACAGGGTCGACCACGAGGGCTTGGTCAGGGAGAATAAGAAGGGGTAGGGACAAGGAGATGACTCCCGATAGCCCCCTCCCTTGACCTCCCCCCACCCCCACCGCCATCAGTGTAGACCTCCCCCTCTCAGGGCGCCGACTTCAGGACCACGGAGAGTTCCCGAGCTCCGGGGGCGGAAGGCCGAGAGCCCGAGGATGGGAGCAGGAGATCCCGTACTGCGTCCAAGCAGCCGCAGGCCGGCCCAGCCCCCCACTCCTCCAGGAAGCCCTCCCAGATTTCCGTCTGGATCGAGCTCTGCTTCCTCCCGCTCACTTTATGCCTCTCATAGTATTTAAGGGGAGAAGGGGCAATAAAAAATGATAGTAAAATCCAACAACGAACATTTATTGCTCACTGAGTACCGGCATTAACTGATTTGATTCTCACCATGAATCTATCGCCCACCCTGGCCTGGGGTGGGGCCAGTGTGCTGAGTCGGGACCCCAGCATGTACTGGGGGGAGGGGGGGAGCTGGGACCTGAGCAGTGCTCAGACTTCGAGTTCTGGGCTAAGCTGACAGCTCGCTGGTCCTCAAGTGCTCCAACTTCCGTTGTTCTAGCATCTGACCCCGACCCTTACGCACACATCCCAAAGCTGTGCTGTCTACCCATCCATCTTCGTCCAATTCCCTGGCGACCTCTAGCTTAAGGGAGAAGAGCCATAGGGCCCACGGCCTGGCATTCCCTCTCTCTGACGCCCCTTCACTTTCGGAGGGTAAAAACCTCCAAGTCTAGGAAGCTGGAGAGCCGGGTTCAAGTCTCCGCTCTGCCTCCAACTTGCTCTGTGAAGGGAGCCCACTGGCGTCGTGCTGGGCGACTCAGCAGCATCCCCTGAAAATGTCGGTGCCTGGGGATAGCAGTTTCTAGTTCTATGTGCCCGACCCATCCAAATCTTTAAGCAAATCTTTCCCCCCAGAAAGCACAGAGGGAGCACACAGGAAAGGCTTCTTTGAGCATTAACCTGTGTGACCACAGGCGGTTCACTGAACCTTTTCCAGAGCCTGGTACACCGTAGGGGCTCTATAATCACTAATGAGTGAGTGAATAAATGAATGGACTAATGCGGAAAGCAGTTCCCCTTCTTTTCAAAAGGCAAAGAACGGGGCTCCTTGGATTAAACTTCACCCCAGAGGTCCCCTCGCTTTGAAGGGTCCATGTGGCAGCTGTAGCCAACTTACTTTCCTGCTCAGAGCCTTGCTCCCCCTTTCTGCAGAAGAGCAGCAGGGGGCTGGATCGCGAAGGACCCTTTGGAGTCTCCCGGGCTGGGCTGACCAACCCCGACCAAATGGTAGCCCCGCTCGGGCCCTCCAGTGGGATGGAGCGGGGGAGGGGCCTTCCGCGGCCCTCTCGAGCCCGAGGGCAGCGGCCCGGGCGTCCCCGAGGGTCCCGCCCCCCCCCCCCCGCCGGTCGGCGCGCGCCCTGAGGGTACCTGGCCATTGTCCCGGCCGAGCGGCAGGTCGCGGGGCGCGGGGCAACGGATGCGCAGCGCGGGCGGTCGCTCCTCGCGCTCGCCCGGCGAGCTGACTGCCGAGCCCGAGAGCTCGCTCCCGTCGCTGGCCGTGTCCTCGCTGCCGCCGGGCCCCGGCAGCCCCACGGCGTCGGGCCGGCCAGCGCTGCGAGGCGTGCGCGCCGAGCCGCGGCGGCCCACGCTGTAGGCGTCGAAGTCGATGGTCTTGTTCTCGTAGGCTCCCTCCACCGCCGCGAACATGCCGCCGTACTTCTGGCGAGGCGTCTGCGCCGCGCTGCCCGGCCGCGCCAGGTACACGGGCAGGTCGTCCTCCGTGTTCCACGCGCGCCGCCGGTCCGCCATGCCGCTGCGAGGCCGCCCGCCCGCCGCCCGCCGCCCGCCGCCCGCCCTGGCCACCGCCGTGCGCCGCGCTCCCCGCTCGCTGCGGGCCCGCGGCGGCCCCGGCGACTGCGGCCCGGGGAGGGGCGGGGCGGGCGGGGCGGGGCGGGGCGGGGCGCGCGGCGGGGCGGGGCGGGGCGGGGCGGGGCCTCCGGGCGGCGGCGAGCGCGCGGGGCGGCCGGCTACAAAGGGCCGGGGGGCGGGGCGGGCGGCGGGGGCGGGGCGGGGCGGGCCGGTGACGCGCCGGAGCCGCAGCGCCGGGGGCGGGCAGCCGAGCCGCAGTGCCCTGGCCACACCCCCGCTCCCCGCCCCCAGCCCGAGCGCGGGGCGCGCGGAGGGCGAGGAGTGCGAGCCTCGAGTGTGCACACGCACACACACACACCCCCAGGCACGCACAGGTTCGCACCAGCACGCCAGACAAGTACGCCATAACACACGTGAGAAATGCACCAACACGCTAGCGCGCGCGCACACACGCACACGGGAGTCGATTACACTCAGGCTTCCCAGGCACACGCAGGCTCATTCAGTCACATGGTAGACACTTTTGCACACACGTACAAGCTTGTATGTATTATGAGCCAATTACACACACCCACGCCAGAAGTTCTCATAGTCCCCCCAACCCCACCAATCCAGCATCACACCGAAATTAATCGCACAACCGGAGAAACACTCACACGTTGCACGCAGCAACCATTCAGTCAACAGTGTTATATTGAGCGCCCGCTGGTGCCCAGCACGCTGTGGGTACTGGGGACAGTGCTGTGAACAAAATAACACCAAGTCCTGCCCTCCGGGAGCTGACATTCTGAGGAGGGAGGAAACAAACACATGTATGATGTACCCGGCGTGCTGAGTGCTGGGAAAGATGAGACAGCAAGGCAAGAGGGACATGCCAGGACCACAGTCACTCAGGCAGACAAGAGAAATACACCCCTGCACGCCAACGAATGACACACACACACACACACACACACACACACACCGTGCTTGCTCCTACAACACTCACGCAACAGAGAGATTGTCACACACTCCTATCAAAGGTAAACTCACAGGGTGACTCCACGCAGATGCACTGGCAAACCCAGTCAGGATACCCACGTGGAAATGCACACCAGAAATCAGGAGAGTCTGAAGCTTAAATAGGAACACTCCAGAGAAAAACACACAGAGACAGATGAACACATAGGTACACACTTGTCAGTCACCCAGACAGGAATATTTCTCTTTCTAGGGTCACCTCCCACGACCCCTGGTACAGCATACCCTTGATGTGCTGGCAGCTTGGAGTCGAGGATCCCAGGCTTCCTCTGACTTGGGCCAGGCGAAAGACATGGGTGCCTGGGGTCATTCTTCTGGGGCTCCCCTCAATCCTTCTTTCAAGGCCGGGCTCCATGTGCCTCCTCTAGACACTATCCCTCATTTCTCCATGATTATTACCAGGCAGAGGGTCCTAAGAGTCTCCAGGGATATGGCAACTCCAGCTGCTCTTTCTGGATGGATGGAATCACCAGCTGCCGACCTTCTCTGCCAGAGAGTCCAGACAGGCGGCACCTGGGACTCGGTGGGGACCGCAGAATGGAGCCTGAGTGCCTGGCCTTGCACCCTCACCCTCACCCCTCCCTATCCCGGGAGCTGTCCCTTCAGCACCAGGCCTTTCCCCAGTTCTGGGGTCCCAGACAGACAGCCAGATTCACATTTTCGTTCTTGTGACTGCTGGAACACATAGGCTGATAACTCCAGGGATACTGACTTCAGAGTAGCTGATACGTCTCTGTATTTCTGTCTTGCAACCCTAGAACAAACCACCCACTGAGCAGATGAGGAAACAAGAGAGGAGCAGTGAAACAGATACCTAGTGCCTCAGATCTTATTGCTGCTTGGCCAGGCTTGGAGCTCGGTGGGCATTTAGCAGGTCCCTTTCCTGTGCTGGGAACATAGTGATGAATATTTATAAAGCTCCTTCCTTCAAGAAGCATATATCATAGGAGGGGAGAGAGTACTGGCCATAAAGAACGTAAGAACCCCCCCCCACACACACACACACACACACAAACTTTCTCTCTCTTCTATCCACCCCATCCTCCATCCTTGCTTCCCTACTCCTTTGTCTTGGAACATCCTGCACAGATTTCTGTCACAAATACTCCTCTTGTGGTCTGGAGAACTCTAGGCTTCATTGCAAGGGTTTTCAATGAAAACTTCTATCTGTCCTGGGAAATACTATTCCAAGGATATCCCAGGCTAGGAAATTTCATGTTTAAGACCACCTAGACTTCAAAAGCTCCACAAATATTCAGAGTAACTAAACCCATAGAAACAGCAGAGAATCCAAGAATTTGAGTTAGAACTCTTGAGGTCAATCCTCTATGACTGAATCTGCTTTCAACATTTTTAGGAGCTCATCTCCCCGGCTTTGCTTAAATACCACTGGTGATGGAAATCCCACTGCTTTCCAAGAAATCCTTTTCTGCTGTGAGAAAGGGCTAGACAATTGTCAAGACTAGGAGGGAGTATCATGGGGAAGAAGGAGGGAAAGAGTCACCTTTGTGCAGAAGCAAGAAAGGAAAAGCAGAGTTGCCATTTACAGAGATTTACTACATGCCAAGGACCACTGTGGGCACTGTACGTATAGTAACTCTTTTTAGGCGTCACAGCAACCTTTGACATAGATACCATTTTAGCTTCATTTTACAGATGAGAAAACTAAGGCTCAGAGAGCTAGGTGATTGCCCAGGGTCACAGCTGGTAAGTGATGCTGCTGATGATTTAAACACAGTAGTCTGGTCCCAGAGTCTACATCTTAATCTATACTCTACACTCAAGAAGTGTGGCTGAAGAAGTCCCTTTGGAAGAGGAGAGATAAAGGAAAAGGTCTGTGATTGTCAGAAGAGTCCAGATTTTTTACTTAGAATCCGTCTTCCCTGCAACCTGGGGTAACTAATCATTCAGACTTCATCCAATATACATTTGAACACCTACTGTATGTCACAGGCTTTATGTTACTTCTCAGGACTCCTCTGTTTCCCCAAAGACAAGGGAGAGGGTTCTGATTTTTATGGAATTCCTGCCATGTGTACATAAGGGTCTTTGCACACGCTATCCATCTCTACATACTACACTCTGCTTTACGTGTCACTTTATATGCCACGGTTTCTCTCAGCAGTCCCATGTGGCAGACAACACCATCTCCATATTCAGTCTTCACTGCTGAGGGGTACATACTTTAAACTTACAGCTCCAGTTATCTGCCAGGAGGTGATCATGCTGGAGCTCAGCTCAGGTTTGTCTGAGTACTTCCTACAGCATCCCCTCATTCAAGGTCATAACCCAAGGGTAGCAAAGAAAGGGAAGCCAGAAACAAAGGTGGGGGCTTAAGTCAGGAAATTTGCCCACCAGCCTGCAGGGAGCCCAAGGGAGCAGGATTTGGCAGAGGCCAGCAGAGGAAAGCCCAGAAAACCTGAGCAAACTGCATTCGGGCCAGAGGATGGCTATGACCTTCTCCATCCTGTCCTCTGATTGCTTTCAGTCCTCCAGGGAAGGAGTGCTCACAAGTGAATTAAACCATGACATTTGGTGAAGGACAAGCCAGGAGCTCATGCTGTCAGGCCATGAAGCCTTCCAGGGTAATGGCAGAGAACAGAGAGAGCCATGTCACATGGCAGCAGGGAGCGAACAGGAGAGGCCACTTGGTTCCAATGCACGTTCTGCATCAGGGCGCTTTTTTGGGCAAACAAACAAACAAACAGATATTTTTAAAAAGCATCAGTTATAAAAAGAATGCCTTCCAAAAAATAAGGGAAAGGGAATTGTAGTTTATTGTTAGGTCTGAATCTGTAAGGCAAGTAATGGGTTATTTCAATCGGTTTGTGTATAAGAAACAAGGTTCCAAGAAGTTAAACAAGCTGCCTCAAGTTATGTGGCCATAAAGTAGCAGAAAAATGGTTAGACTTTAGGCCTGTTTGATTCTGAAATGTCTGCTTTTCCCCCAGCAGTCTCCAAAGCAGTTCATAGGTGATTCTGGTAGGCAGACTGATAGCCCAGTCTCAGTGACCATCTCCTAATCGCTGGGATGTGTGTATATGTTATCTTACGTGGCAAAAAGGAAAAGGGAATTTGCAGATGTGGTAAAGTTTGGGATCTTGTGAAGGGGGAAAGTATCCTGGATCATCCAGTTTGGCTTAATATAATCACAAGCATCCTTATAAGTGAAAAAAGGGAGGCAGGAGAATCAGAGTTAGAGAAGATGTGACAACAGAAGCAGGTGTCAGAGTCAGAGAGAGATTTGAAGATGCTACAATGTTGGCTTTCATGATAGAGGACGAGAGCATAAGAATGCAGGAAGCTTCTAGGAGCTGGAAAAGGCAAGGAAGTGAATTCTCCTGGGAGCCTCCTGAAGGAATACGGCCCTGACAAAACCTTTCAGTCTGAAGCTCAATTCAAACTTCTAATCTCCAGAGCTTTAATATTGTTTTGAGCCACTAGGTTGGTGGTAACTTGTTACAGCAACAACAGCAAACTAATGCAGGCATATAAAGGGCCATAAAGGAAGTCACTTCATTATTTGTACAAAGTGGATTTGACCTCACTACTGCTCACCTAAAATCAAGATTCTTGGATTCATTGCCCTTTCATATTGTGTCAAGGTCTGCAACGTTTTGTAATAAAGCATCAGTAAGTTAGACATTCAAAAGGGAGAAAAAAAACTTTAATTGTGAAAAAGCATACATTTTAATGTACAAAATTACACAAATTATACATTTAACTAACATAGAAAAATACATCTTGGTAACAAGAGAAAATGCCAGCCTAGTTTACACAAGATTGAACAATCATTACAAATCTTGAAAACCCAAGTAGGGAGTTTTGAGCCTGATTTGCAACTGATCGGGAATCCGATGAGCATTTCCAGGGACTGAGCACACTCTGTTCATTCACTGAAGGCAGGAGCTAGGGAGAGCCACTGCTCCTGGGTGCAAGGGAGAGTCCTGCTGAAGAGCATCCAAAGGGAAGGGGGCTCTGCTCCTGTTGCCACATCGCTCCCATGTGAACCTCTGCTTCTAACTGAGGGGAGGGACAGAACTCTGACTGCCAAAATTCTGACCCTTCTGTTCATTAATGGCCATATATAATATAAAATTCCTTTAATGTTCAAGCAACAGCAAGGTGTAGAAGTATTATACATTTGAGACCCAGTGGGAAAGTGTGCAATTTCCAAACTACTGTCTGGACTTCACAGCTTTCTCATGATACCCTACCCTCCCAGGAGTCAACCTGAAAGACTGAGGAGACCAGGAGGGGTTCTGCCAAAATCAATTCACAAGCCTTGTTCATCACCTTTGCCAGGGACACCCAGGTTCCTTCCCTACCTCATTATCAAAAGTTGGTTGTGCAAACCTGAACTTTGGGATCCAACGGAGTCACCCAACTCAGATTGGTGGCACATGCCCAACCATTACCCTGAAATGCATCTGGGCATATCCAGACAGGCAAAGAAAGGTCCTCAATATCTACAGAACACTAACATGTGCAGGTGCTTTAGAAAACACCTGCTATCTCATCAAGGCTCACACCTTCTCTGTCGTTTCCATGGAAGACATTGAGATTTACAGAGGTAAATACACTATCCAAGCTTGTACAACCAGTTGGAGGCAGAGTTACAGTCCAAACCCAGTGTGTCTGGCCCATAACTCATTCTGTGATCTCTATCAGAGGCAAACTTGTCTTCACCCCAGTGAAAAGTCTAAGTTAGTGGTTCTAACATCACTGAATACACATTTGTCCCCCCATCACGTTCAATGTCATATTCACAAACATTGTATTATTTACTTTACCTTACACAAGAAAACATTGATACAGAGTTGATATCAAAATTTCAGGCATCCTTAACAATCCCATTAATTTATGTTTCTCTTCCTTTGTTGTACCATCATATATAGGTATTATCAATCTACCTTTGGACATAGCCTGATGATATTTTTCAAAGACAAAAAAAAATTGTGTTGGAGCAAACCTATTTTGATCCTATTGATTCTCCTGTTAGTCTTTCTATGACTCTATGTAATACATTTGTACCATGTGTGCAAAAGTCAGGTTTGGATGGGAGCTATGCTGGCTGAAACCAGAGTAGGATTTGGGGAAGATCAAATGGGATAAAGAAAACTCAATCCTTCCATTCTAAGCCTACCAACTTCTTAAAAACAGGTTTTGGTCCAAGACACGCACTATCTTTTTCTAGAAATTCTTCTCAAACAGGGAAGAGGACTAAATATATGACCACCTTCCAGGAGTCTTCCTTTTCTACCTCCTTAAGGCATCAAGAATTCCCAAAGAATTTATTTCAAAGCCAGGTAGGAACACAGTTGGCCATGGGCACAAATGCTGAATAGAAATCAGCTTCTATTTGCTTACCCAACTGATAAATCTATATATAGTGGTGGATTTGAAATATCTATTTCTGGAAGATTTTGGGATGTAAGCAACTATATGCGCGAGGTTCATTTTCAGTGCCTATTGCATCACCCGACTGTGTTCTCTGAGCTTCCATGTCAGTGTGCTGTGATCAGCCACCAAGAGCTCAGCATTAGGTTCTGCTACAGTGGAGCTGAATGCTGTAGCACCACACATTTCATTTTCAAAAGGATCATTAGCTGCTTAAGAGGCCCTCTAAAGGTGAACTTACAAAGCCAACTCATGGTCAGAAATATTCCAAAGATGAGAAGTTTCCTCCTATCAACTCTGGAGTACACATTTCTTTCCTAGCGAGGAGCAAAAATAAATATATATCTAACATAAAAGACATCCCCAGGGGCATGTTGGAATTTAATTAACCCAGGAACATGGGAGAACTGAAAGGGAGGGTCTGATACTTTGCCCCATCTCCATTCAGGCCACCCATTAGAATCACCAGAGGCCTTTCTAAAGATCCCTGCCTGGGTCCCACCCAAGACAAGCTGATTTCATGACCTGGAGAGGGGCCTGTGCATTGAGCATTTAAAGAGTTCTGCAGGTGAGTCTAACATGCAACCATGGTAAAGAATTACCACTACCTAGTACAATCTTTATGGCCTACAAAGAACTCATGCTACAGCCTCCCCCACCACCTCCCTGCTCCCAGCCCAGGAGCCCTTTCCACTGCAAGGCACTGTCTGCATGAAGAAAGGTGGAGTATCTAAAATATGTCACAAATGTCTAGCACCCTATTCTCAGAAGTTGACAGTGCTCAAAAAGTTTCACATTCCAGTCCTGGAATTTCACCCTGGAATTAAACAAGAGTTGTGAATCTCTTAAAAGCAACTCACCAGCCTGAAAGGGGGAAAAAAATCTTCTCAAGTTTATAAAGTTTGCTAGGTAAATTACTGACTAACACAAATGGAAAAAAGGAACTCATCTTTTAAAGACTTTGGCTTCCTCATCCTCCTCTGCAATGAGAGGTCACGAACTCATACAATAATCTCTTTGCAAAGCAGCTTATAAACTTTTGATCAGCATCGCTGCTTGATTTTCACATTGGGAAACTAGGGTAGGGAAGGCTGTGGAGGGAGGGACTTAAACCACAGTCATCTCAGCCTGACCAAGAAGTAGATGAGCTTCCGTGACATCTTGGGATTAAGGCTTCCCCAGGGAGAAACACAGGCATGGATTCTACACAAAAGGAAAGAATGCCTTGACCTAATACATGTTGCTAAGTGATGCCATATGGATTGTAATCCATTAGGAAATGAATTGCATCAGGCTCACATCTAGAATTCCAAATCAGAAGAGCATGCATCATAGCATGGTTGGAGAATCCTCCATAAAGATGTCAGAACCAGATTCAGTCACATCAGCAATCAAGTGACTGTGTGACCATGGGTATGCCATTGTACCCCTCTGGGCTCCAGTTTCCTCACCTCACCTGTAAAATGGGGAAAGCCAGTGGTATTTAATACCAAATCAAGTCTCTAGTTCCCACAATGGATGCTTCCAGATTTAATTACTGTGCCACTGGTCTGCTTGGGAAGGGGAGTGACCTGGCCACTCTGAGCACACAGGTAGCAGTGCAGCCTATAGTGGTCTGCAGAGCCATCAGACCACACCGCCTCTGCGTGTCTCCACTGCTGCCACACCTCTGGCGAACCTATTTTAAGAACACTGCCTAGCAGTTTGTGGGGAAACGTTGCCATGCCAACTCCCTGGCTGTTGCTAATCATAATCTATGAATGCACAGTACAACCATCTGACAAGCAATTCTTCTCTTCCTTAGCCTGGGGAAATTGTCAATTGTCCAAATTGTCATAAGACAGACCACCTTGTTCATAATGGCACACAGTAGGTGCCTAATAGATATGCATTGAATTAATGACATGAACAAAGTGTATGCACCACATTGAAGTCTGCAAAGTGCTCTCCCATCTCGTTTACCTGTCAATGTTCACAGCAAATGTTGAGGCAGGTATATTATTATCCCATTTGACAGGTAAGTAAACTGAGGAGGAGAAGTGCCTTTCCCATGGTCTTGGAGCTAAGAAGTTGCAGAACCTGGACTCCAGCCCAGTGATTCTGGTTTAAGCCCTCATTTCTCTCTCCTACACCAGGTGGTCTCTCAACCCTCTAGCTTATGAAAGTCAAATCCTTAGATATATGCAGAACTTGAGACTTCACAAAGTTCTTTTTCTGGTCATGTTTCCATTTCACTCAAAGCCTAAAGGTAACGAGGCAGGGCTCTACCAGGGTCCATACCTGGCCTCTACGGATCTCCTGTGGGCAGTGGGATGGTCTGCTCCCCCAGGGATGCCTCACTGGTCCCAACGTGGCTCAGAAACTTCTGGGATCTGGAAGGGACAAAGGCAATGAAACCCCACAAGTGGGCAGAAAGACCAGTGGTAGGTGACCAGGGGCCCAGGACAAGCGTGCCACCTGGGGCTGCCAGAGAAGCAGGCAGGGCCCAGATATGGAGGTAGCCCACAGCCAGCAGCAGAGATGAGCCTTGAAGGTGAAGCCAGAGTCCCACATAAAGCCTGCTCGGAGGACGCACTTACTGAGCATTTATCCATCAACTGGCCAATTGACAGATATGAACTGACCCAAATAGCAGGGATTTGGTCTGTTTTGTTCTTTTCTGTAAACCCAGGTAAGCTTGTAATGGTGCTTGGGATTTAGTGGTGCTCAATAAATGCTTCCTGGTTGGATGAATGAATGAATCCCAGTGAGCAACATACCTTAGCCCTAAGAACATGTGAGCCCTGAAGCACTCCAGTGGGAGGCTAGAAACCACATTTTTCCTTCCCCTCCTTGTCCTCCTCCTCCTCCTCTTCCTTCTTCTTCCTCTTCTTCTCTCCCTCTCTTCCTCCTCCTTCTTCTAATATTCACTTTGAAAATATGCCATCATTTCAACCTCAGAGGCAGATTTCTGCTTGGGAAGGGGAGGAGAGGAATTAAACTTCGTTGAGCATCTAGTAGGTGCCAGGCACCTGACGCTCGTCATTTCCCCTTGTGCTGTCAAGGACAGTGATTCAACCCTCTCCAACAGTGGAGAGTCTGCAGCTCAGGAAGGCAGCTGGCTTGCTCCAGCACCAGAAGTAAAAGGCAGACGGTAGACACTGAGATCAGGTTGATAGATTCTGCGGCCAGGCTTTTCCACAACATCAGTACATCAAGTCTCTTGCTGGATTATGCTTTGCTGCCAAGAGGGATCTAGAGCCCTCCAACATACCCTCTCTTGTTACAAAGTAACATATCATGCACCTGCTGTGTGTCAAGCCCTCTGCTGGATTCTTTACCTTTCCTGTCTCAGTCCTCAGAATAATCCTATGGGGAGGCATGGGCCCTTTTCTAATTTTGCAGACAAGGAAATGAACCCCCAAACTTTAGGTTGCCAGACTCAGGCTATGCTGTTAATAACACCGCCTCCATGATCCAGTCACCACCCACCTTGCTTCTTCACAGCAAGTCACTCACTATCCCACCTGTGAGAACACGGCCCAGCTTGCTGTGCCTCTCTGGGTCTCTGTATTTCCAGCCATCCTCTGAAAGTGTTGGGCAGACCAGGCAGGTTAAGTGGTCAGCAGAAGACACTGTAGGAGGGAGCGGGTGCCTGCAGCCCACCAGGCTGGGTGTGCCTGTCAGCCTGGGGATGGAGTGTGTCGGCTTCATCCATCTCTGGGTGTGGCCGTGAAGATAGAAGCCTTGAGTTTGCAGATCCACTGCTCTTCCAAGAGAACCCAGAAATTCAGATTTTGATAAGAAGTCTTGTTTGTAAATGTCATCTGCTAATTCCAAGATGAACAAATACAACACAGGTATTTGTAGCCCTGTGTTTATAGCAGTATTATTCACCCTAGCCAAAAGGTGGAGGCAATCCAAATGTCTGTGGACAGGTGGATGGGTAATCAAAATAAGATCTCTGGAATATTATTCGGCCTTAGAAAGGAAGGGAGTTCTGATACCTGCTACAATATGGATGAACCTTGAGGATATTATACTGAGTGAAATAAGCCAGTCCCAAAGGGACAAATCTTGTCTGACTCCACTTACATGAAGTTTCCAGGGCAGTCATAGTCATCAAAATGGAAAATACAGTGGTGGTCGCCAGAGGCTGGGGGCTGAGGGCTGAGGCAGGGGAGATTAGGGGGCTAGTGTTTAATGAGGACAGAGTTTCAGTTTGGGAAGGTGGAAAAGTTCTGGAAATGGATGGTGGTTATGGTTGCCCAACATGTGAATGTACTAAACTGGGCATTTAAAAATGGTTAAGATGGTAAATTTTCCATTGTATGTATTTTACCACCATTTTTTAAAACAAATCTAAACCAAATGAGATGTGTTTGTGAGCCAGATCTGACTCAAGGGCCACCTGATTGCCTGCTGCAGACTGAGAGCTCTCGGAGATCTGCCCCGTGGGTCGTGGGGCCTACTTGTGGCTTACTCCTCACTGAGCTGGCCCAGGTTCTGCTGAAGCCAAAGATTTTGGGGGCAGATCCTGTCCACCAGCCTGTTTCCCTGCTGTCAACCTCCGCCAGCAGCAGGGCAGGAAAGAATCCGGCTCACAGAGGTTGTACCATGCTGCAGCCTGCTTTTCTCTCTGCCTTCCTGGAGAATGATTTCCTTGTCCCTGTTATCTGCCTGCCTGCCCAAGGAAGTCAGCCCCACAGTCCTGCGCTTTACAGGGAATTTTTTGCAAAGGGAGCAAACTCCTCAGTCTGCACACAGTGGCTAGGCCATAATGCTCTTTAATTAACTGCCTAGCAAAATGAGCTGAGTGGGACTGCAGTCGTTTGAGCATTTTGGGGTGCTGTGGTTATTCGGAGGACAATCCGTGGATATTGTTGCCTGAAGTGACATATGGCTAGACAAGAACTCCCTACTTACTCAGAAAGCAAGAAGACTAGATGCATGATCTTCCTGCCAGCCAGAGTTTGCCACACGATAGGGGCCCAGCAAGTATTTTCTATAGCAGGAAGAGTCTCCTCTCTGATGGGGGATGCATGTAGGGAGGGGTTACAGACTCACCCACTGTCAAGCTGAGAGGCATGTGGCTGCACCCATTTTACAGATCAGGAACAGAGACCTCAAAGTCGCCAGCTGATTAGAGGCACAGCTGGGCCTCTGGGTTCCCTACTGGAGCCCTTTCCTCCCAGATTAGGGGTGCTTGACCTTAGGGGTTCCAGTTTCATTTGAGAATCTGCTGAAATCCGTGGCCCCTCTTTTTAGGGAAGTGCTCAGGTGCATATTATTTTTCACACAGGTTAGAACCTCTACCTTAGCCCAAGCTTCTGCAGGAGTGCTATAATATCAAGATGACTACTAAGATTTTTTAAAGACTATTATACTGTCATGGTACCACATCTCCCATCTTAGGTGGTAGCCATCAGTGTCATGAATAAGAGAAAATAGAATCACATTTACAGACAACAATGATCCCTGACATATGGGAAGCATCTTACAGTATTCAGAACTTTCGGGGATCCCTGGGTGGTGCAGCGGTTTGGCGCCTGCCTTTGGCCCAGGGCGTGATCCTAGAGACCCGGGATTGAATCCCATGTTGGGCTCCCAGTGCATGGAGCCTGCTTCTCCCTCTGCCTGTGTCTCTGCCTCTCTCTCTGTGTGTGTGTGACTATCATAAATAAATAAAAATTAAAAAAAATAACTTTCGTAGCCATTAGATCATTTGGTCATCAGAAAAAATCTGTCGAGTAGGTGTTAAGATCCTCAAACAGATAAAGAAATGGAAGTTCAAAGAAATCTGTGCAAGATGACACAGCTTAGGAGTGACAAAGCCAGCCAACACCTTGGGACTCCAGACCCCTGGTTCCTTACCACCCCGTGCCAATACATACGGGCTTCTGACAGTCAAGAACCATCCTTTGGTCCCCTGGTTGGTATTGTACAAAAAGGAGATATTCGCCTGAATGACTTGGAGTAGGAAGACAGTCCTTTGGCTTGTATCTCAGCTCCCTCGAACGGACTGCAAATCCTGGCACCACCACTGCTGTGTTGGTCAGTCGGGGTGGGGGGATATAAATATTTTCCAGCTTGCCTCTGTGCTATCTTCTTTCCTGCAACAACAAAAGCACAGAGATGAGCTCTTAAAGGGGACATAGTAGCCAGTGTGGCACCTGCATGAAGCTGTCTGAATGCACAAGCCTTCAAGATGCTGGGAGGCCCATTTTCATCTCTAAATGTGGTGGGCTTAAATCATGATATCAATATGCAATTCACCAGCTGCTCTCTCAAGAAAAGAATCTTAGCTTGGAATTAATAGACAATGGCCTCTTTATTTGGGGTGGTTTTCAGTTGCAAAATAATATGGAAGAAGCCTTCATGTGTATTTGTGCAGAGAGAGTTTCTAGCCTTCGACTCTCAAAGGGGCCAATGGCCAAAAGAAGGTTAAAAATTGGGCAGCCCTGGTGGCCCAGCAGTTTAGTGCCACCTTCAGCCCAGGGCGTGATCCTGGAGACCTGGGGTCCGGGGATCAAGTCCCATATCAGGCTCCCTGCATGGAGCCTGCTTCTCCCTCTGCCTGTGTCTCTGCCTCTCTCTCTCTGTGTGTCTCTCATGAATAAATAAATAAAAATATTTTTTAAAGAGAAGGTTAAAAATTGATCCAAAAGAGGAGAGGGATTGAGGTTCTTGAGGCTGTCTTCATCCATCAGTTCAACATTTGGTACCTGTTAGATGTCAGGCTTGATGCTAGGCACTGAGGTTACACTCTGCCCTTTTGAGTTTACAATGTGGCCAAGGAGACAAAGGGTAATCTAGGAATCACAAAAGGGCAGAAACGAAGAAGAAAGGCAGAGTGAGAAACTGCAGGGGGCCAGGAAATAACAATCAAGATGGGGATAGCAGGAGTGTGGGGGAAGGAACTTACCAGGCAGAGAAGGGTGCAGCCTGTGCAAACGCCCTGCGGGGGGGGGGGGGGGGGGGGAAGCGCAAGAAGCCAGAGTGGGATAGCAGAGAAGGGAGGGGCAGCATGGCAGTGGATGAGGCTGGGAAGGCCTGCAGTGCAGCAGATGCTGGGATGGAGGGAAGTTGGGGAGCTCCGGTATAATGCTGGGACATGTTATGGGCTCAAAAGGGATGAAAGTAAGGGAGGAAATGAAGGAGATGGAGGAGAAAGACTGCCTTGAGATAGTAATAATTGAATGGAGTCTTAGAGATGCACAAGCGTTTTCTGGGCAGAGGAAACAGCTTGGGCAGAAGCCTAGAGGTGCAAGAGAACACAGCTCAGCAAGGCATATCAGTTTGCCAAGAGGAGGCTTCATTGCCCAGACAGAAGGTAATCTAGGAAACAAAGGGGGCTGCCAGTCAATAAATTCATTTGGGCAACCTGAAGGTTTGCAGAAGGGGACCCTGGATACAGCAAAGCCCTATCAGAGAGCAGGACTGCTTTGCAGTTCCACAATTACCCCATAACTGATTATCTGAGGTTGGCTTCGGAGCAATGTCCAGGGTCTCCAGAGATGAATAGGATGGGTCATGCACAGCTCACAGCCACATCCATGATACCATCCGTGGTTGATGAGCATGACAACCACAGCGCCTCCGGGTGCCCCCAGCACTGGAGCAAATAAAGTCAGATCTCACCCACTTAGGTGATCTGTTTGTGTAGGTGTTTTCTGTCTGCTTTTCAAAATGGATTTGCATATAACTTATAAGCTGCTTTAAATCTTTTCATTTGAAGGAAATAAGAGAAAAAAATAATTGCAATTCCAATCCTCAAAGTTTATAGGATCAATGGTACTCAAACTTCACTATATATACCAGAATCACTTGCAGAATTTTATAGGAATTCAGATTCTTGGGCTCAACCCCAGACTTAGGGAATCAGTATCCAGTAGGCAATCTCAGAAATCTGTCTCCAGTGAGTTCCATGCTCATGCATTAAGCTGGGTGATTTTTATGCATTAAGCACATGCATGAAGTACCAAGCATGTGGGCACTGCTGCACTGGGTGACGCTTCTGTGTGAGTCTCTCAGTGTAAAGTCTTCTTTACTGGAATCAGGTGAGTGAAACCAAACATAAGAAATCATCATCTCTTGCCTACATCATGCATGAGGCTGGTGCCCAAATCCTTGTATTGATCTTGCATTCATCAAGAAATTAATGTGACAACTCTTCTAGGATTAATAAACATGCTACGGTCATCCCCATAACTCACATGGGTCACTTATAGATGATAATTCCTGATAAACTTACATTTAACACATTATAACAATACAAATCAACTCCTGAGAGATGGCTAGAAGATGCCATAAAGAGGATAAATCACTGTGGGGGAATCACATGTAATGGGAACTCTAAAAAGAATTTTATTTTTTTAAAAGAACTTTAAAATAAGAATGTTTACAATATGCACAAATATATTCTATAAATAAAAAAAATAGAATAACTGATATCAGACCTCAACAGGCAGGGTAAACACCAGACTAGACACAGATTAAGAAAGATTCTGTGAACTAGAAGACAGATCTGAAGAAATGACCCAGGATCTGGCACAGAGAGATAAAAAGGGGTGGGGACAGAGGTTACTCTAGACTAATTGGTTAGAAACAGCTTTTCTGAGGAGGTGATATATGAGCTAAGACTTAAATGACAAGGGACATCCAGCCATGAAAAGAAATGTGAGTCAGGTGTCCGGAGCAGAAGGGCCAGGCATGCAAAAGGCTTAAGATGGGAACAAACCTGGCAGGACCAGGTTGGCATGTTTGAAAACATGGCTCCACTTTGTGAGCTGCCCCCATAGGGAGGAGGAGAGTGTGATCTTGTGAATCCTTGCCCAGTGACTAAGTGGACTTCTGCTCAGAAAGTTGTGGTTAGCAGGAGGCATGTTTTAGGAAGGGTAAAAAACCTCCTAACAATGAGAGCTAACATTCACTCACTCACACACTCACTCACTCATCTCATACTCACATACTTACTCATTCATTCTTTCATTCATTAACTCATTAACTCCATACATTCATTAACACATTCATTAACTCATTCATTCACTCATTTATTCATTCATTGACTCATTCATTCACTCAGTCTTTCATTCACTCACTCATTTACTCACTCATACATTCATTAATTCATTCAGACACTCATTCACTCATTCATTTTTTTCATTCATCACTCATTTACTCATTATCATGTACCTCCTATATGTCAGACATATGGGAAGATATTGGGAATATTGAACAGGACTCCTGCACTTGGAGGAAAATTTCACCAGTGGCCAGTAAGATCCCTTCTCACCAAGTGACTCAATGTTTTTATATAACCACGGCAGGTGTTTACAAGCCCCAGGGAGTTGGAGAGGTCTAAGCTCCAGCCTCCCTTCCTGGTCCAATGGGGGAAGCAAATGCATGAAGTAACAGTGGAGATTGCAGGCAGGGAGATAACCACATGATGGGGAGGGGGAAGCCCTTGGGTATCAGAAAATGAGGGCAAAAATGGGGACACTAGTCCATGCCCTACTTAGTTTCAGACCTTTGTGAAGACAAGATCTCCTCTATGAGAGAAGGCGCTCTGACAGGAGGGGCCCACACAGATGTGACTGTCCTTGACACCATTCATTTAACCCCGAAGGTCAGGCAGCCTTCGGTGAGGATGCAGAATGGAGATGAGAAGGTCAAACTTGGGAAACACTTCATCAGTGCCCTTGCTCTCACTCTGATGTGTAATTCAAAGCAGTGCCGCCGACCTGACCTACTTCATAGACTATAAATGCCCAGAAAGTGCAGAACCCATATTCTCTGCTCCTTTTCCTCCTTCCTCTGCACTGCCATAGTCCCAGCCAGACCACCACTGTCTATTACCTGGACCCCCAGGATAGCTTCCTAACCAGGCTCCCTGCTTCCAGGTGGGCCCCACCCCAATCCATGCTCCACACAGCAGTCAGAATTGCTGGAAAGCTATACAAGTGATACAAGTGAGTGTATCACTCCCTTGCTTCCACTCCCCATCTCTCTCTGCCCTTAGAATAAAGACAAGTTCCTTAGCAAGACTTCCAGGACCCTGCAATGTCTAGCCCCACCCACCTCTCTTATCTCATCACCTGAAATTTAAGCCCTTCCACCTCACACAGCGGCCACTTGAACTCCTTGCATACTGAGCACGCTTACCATGGTCATAGAGCAGTGCTAGGTGTCTGGGGTGGAATGAGCAAGTCAGTGCTTGACGGCAAGTGCTCCTGGCACTGAGGGGCACATTCAGTGCATTCTCTCTTCACTTTATTCTCTTCTTGGTGCTTAGGGATTATTACTTTCTTTCTCCGTTAACACCTTATCAGGAGCAGTTCCTGAGCCAGAAATAGTTTCCCTTTTCATGTGTCCCTCACCTGAATATGAAGTCCAGCTCAGTTAGTAAAGAGGCTCCCTGCACACTGGACTGGACTGAGCGCTCAGGATTTGCACAAATGCAAGATTTGTGCTGCTGAGAGCTTGCATGACAGGACAGAAGGACCAGCAGTCTCCATGGGGTGATCAGGACCCTAAGTAGGAGAACCTGTGTAAATGGGAGTGAGGAGGGTTACCTGGGAGCCCTTATCCTGGGAGACCTAGTGCTCTGAGTGGGAGGATCAGCAGGAACAAAATCTGATAATCCAAGAATTACAGGGACAGCAACCCTGGACCACACCTGCTATGCATCAGCCACTGCCCTGAGCCCTTGACAGGTTTTGTGACGCTGAATCCTCATGACTCTCCATAATGTGTGTTTATCATTTTCCTGGTTTACAGAGGAGGACAGTGAGGCTTGGCAAGAAATTTCCCCAAGGTCCCACAACCAGTGAGTGGTGCAGCTGGGATTCTTAAAGGAGACCCATCAGACTCCAGGACCCACAGCAAAACACAAGTGAAAATGGCTCCAAGCAGAGGAGAAACAGCCTCTGAAGGGGGATGCTGACAAAGGACAGATTAAACCTCGATCAATTTAATGTGATTCTTATTGAAAGCAACCCCGTTCCAACATATTTCCTCAGGGAATATTCGGCATTTTCTCGCAGGTAAAGGGAATCAAATGCAAAATTCATGATTGTGTGTGTGTGTTTCAAACAAAAGCAGTCAACATTTGAGAATCTATTCAGTTGGCTCCATCTGGCCACTAATTTTTATGTTTTAAATGATGTGTGTTTGTGATCCACATGATGCTATAAACAGGTTTGGTGTGAATCACGGTGTTTTAATTAGAATATTAGTTATTCCAAAGAAGCCATCTAAAATAAGTCCTCAGAGAATTAGTTGAGAAAACTGATCCCCAGAGAGAAAGTGGCCCCCCAGTAATCACCCAGCTTGATAAAGGCTGAGCTTGGAATAGCTTCCCAGTCTTCCAACCAATGCCCTCTCGGCCTCACCCCCACCAGCATTCAAGAACCTGGCCTCCTCCAGCGCTGGGCAAGAAGCTGTTTTGATGTTTAGGTGAAATAGGGATGAAGTCCGTGTCCCCAAGCTGCCCACATTTTTGGGGTGGAGTGTGACTCCCTCATGAACTTGAAAGTGGTACCATGTCCCTATTTCCATTACAGACATTTCACCAGAGCTAATGGGTTTCTTCCCCCCTTCCATGCCTTCTGAACATGTGGGCTTCTCCGGCCCTTCTCAAAGCCAGAACCAAGCCCCTGCCTCAAGCATCTAGGATAGATTTTGCTCAAATTCTTCTTGGATGCATCCTCTCATGGGAAGCTCACTCTCTGTGCCAGGAACCTGGTTCCATTAGGCAGCTCTGACTGGTGGGAGACTCCAGTGTGTGATTTTCCAACAGCACCAAGCAATTCTCCGACTCTCAGAGGACACTAGCCAGGTGTCTTATAATTTAACTCAACTCTGTACCTGGAGATAGCATCAGACCCCACAGGGTAAGGGCTCAGTCCCACAAGACTGCCCCCTCTTTGGATGCCAATCCGAGGTCCATCCAGGTTGTCACCTGTGCTTCTGATGGCCAGCTATAAATTGGAGGTACTTATGATCCTTTCCTCGGGTTCCATTAACTTGCAAGAGGGGATCATGGAACTCAGAGAAATGGTTACTCACATTTACCAGTGTGTCATAAAGAGTTTTATAAACATCAGAGAGATGAAGAGGAACAGTGATGGAGGTCCAGAAGCATCCTGAGCATGGGAGCTTTTGGGATGGGCTGCCCTTCAGTAGATGGATGTATTCTGGTTCGTCAATTTGGAAACTCTCTGTACCCCATCCTCTTGGAGTTTTATGGAAGCTTCATTGCATAGGTATGATTGATGAAATCATTGGCCATTGGCAGTTGACCTGTCTCCAGCCCTCTGCCCTATCCCGTAGCTCTGGGGAGGGACTGAAAGTCCAATCTTTAATCCCAGGGTTGGTTCCCCTGACAATAAGCAGGTTATTGAGGGGCTTCCAGAAAGTCGTCAATCTCACATAACCAAAGCCATCTTTATCACTCACAACACTTAGGAAATTCCAAAAGTTTAAGGAGGTATGTGCCAGGAACAGGAATAAGATAAATCACAGTATCATAGAAATTTGTCCATGAATGGAGTTAAAATGAGACTTACTAGAAGTGCATGAAGCCACCAAAGGTGTGTTTCATGCACATGTAAACACAGCACAGGGTCCACTCACAGAGATGGGCCTCTCTTCAGACACATGGAGCCTGGTTTCAGGTGACCCCTGGATATGTCATGTTTCCTCAGAGTGGTGGAAAAATATGAAGAAAGGCCCAGCTCTGCCTGCTTCACCTGCCCAGAGGAGCCTGATCCAGGCTGTCTGCTACATGGTGAGAAGACAAGGAGTGACTTGCTGCTCTCAGGCCCTGGCGAGTACAGAGAGAGACAACCACAGTGCTGAGCTGGTAAATATTAATAACTGGGACTCAGGGGGAGAAAAAGACCTGACTGTTTGGCTTTTGCCAATTTCTGTGGCACAAATACCCCAACCATGGCTGATTTCAAGCTGCTAGTGAGATGTCACTGAATAGTTGATAGGAGATGCTCATTATCAGCTCTCATGAGCCAGAAGGAGCCATCTCCAGCACACCAGTGTGTGTGTGTGTGTGTGTGTGTGTGTGTGTGTGTATTTGGGAAGACAGGACGCACCCATGAATGAGTGAGAGAGGGACTGCAATTTTGTAAAAGCAATAGGAGAGAAGTAGAATGAGCAGAATGTGTTTATAACTGCAGTAGATGCAACTTCACAAGTAAAACAGGCCAGAATCAGTGTAAAAAGTGTTTTAGGCAGCTTCTTCAAATTGTTTTCAGAGTCCTGCCTCTGTGTTTTTATAAAGAGGAATGATGACAAAGGACATGGCTTTAGAACTGCCTTCCTACCTTTGAGACCCTGGGACACATTACTTAATCTCTCTCTCTCTCTTTCCTCATTGGTAACATGAAGGTGAGAACATCCACTTCACTAGTGTGAAGAGGGCAGTGCTCAGAGGCCTTGGCAAACGGCAGAGCTAGTATCTGAGCTTTGGCAAATAATGGAGACGCCAGACTGCAGCTCCTTGAGGATGACCACGTCCCCAGTGCCTGGCACAATTCCTGGAGCATGGCAGACATGCAACGGTTATTCTTGAAAATAAATTTGAGTAAGGATAGTGGGGGTCAGTGTGCTCGTGGGTAATGCAGAAAGAGCACATACCAGGAAACAGATGAGCCTCTATTCAGTTTCCATGAGCTTCCTAATCGCCTGGAATACAGAAAATATGGATAAAGATAACATGCTTTTTTCCCCCAAAATGCTCTAATCTGTGTTTCAATATTAAGATTCACTGGGGCCATTTTCACTTTCACTGTTTTTAACATTCTGGTCTAATTGACGGATGCGTTCATGAATGGAGGCCCCTCTGAATCTCATTACACTGGGGCTCCTGGGTGTATCGATCCTATTTAGAAATAAGGCAATAAATCGTCCACAGACATAATGACCAAACCCAAAGGCTGCTGAGGGAGAGAGTCCAGAAAGCAGGGCTTTCTCACACACTGTCTTTAACTTTTATTCCAAGTGTGGATTTCTGAATTGGTGATAGGTACCAACAGCTTTAAAAATGCTTGTTCCCTCTGAGACAGTAATGCCACTTCTGAGAATCCATCTCCAGGAAATAGTCTTCTATGAAGACTAAAACTTGTACACAGTGATAATCACCACGTTATTAATTACAGAAAAAAAGAAAGCCACTCAAATGTTCCATAACAGGAGTCAAGAGAGTTTTGTGTTATATAAACCATGAAAAGTGAAGTTTATGAAGACTGCTACCAGGGGGGAAATGTCTACAAGATGAGATCAGATGAAAAAGCAACATATAAGATTATACATTGATTATGATTATGGATATTGTAAGGGAAACCTACCCAGAGGGATAAAAAGGGACATGTGGTGAGATATTAACAGTGATTTGGTTTCTATGGTTTTTAATATTTTCTTCTTAACTGTGGTTAATTTTCGTAACTTGAACTTTTCAGTAGGTATATAAGCATACGATGGCCTCTCCTACAAAGCCAGTACATCTATATGAAAGAATGTGTATTACGGCGCTCTTCATTTTTCACTTGTTAGACATACTTAGGGAGTCTAATGTCCTACTCTATAGTGTTAAAATAATTTGCACTCACTCTCCTTTGGATGTAACCTTGAGCTTGCTTTACATGGCTGAGTCAGTAATTCAACGTGGCCTAGAAGTTTCCATGTACACAGAAATGCAGAGAAAAGCCACCTCCATCAGATCAAACATGGGATGTAGGTGCCATATCATGGTTTATTTCCCCATGAGGATGTATTCTCCTATATCTCTCTTTTTTTTTAAATAGCATTTTCTTTCTTTCTTTTTTTTAAAGATTTATTTATTCAGAGAGAGCGCGAGAGAGGGAGAGACACAGGCAGAGGGAGAAGCAGGCATGATACAGAGAGCCTGATGTGGGACTTGATCCAGGGTCTCCAGGATCACACCCCGGGCTGCAGGCGGCGCTAAACCGCTGAGCCACCAGGGCTGCCCTCCTATATCTCTCTTAAACATTAATCTAGTCTTCTTTATTTGTCTGGTCAATTCCTTGATCCTAGATGCAGCTCAGAAAGGTGCTGAGTTATTCTAAATTCTGTGCCTGCATATACTATCTTGAATTCATAAGATGGGCACTGCAAATGCTTCCTACCTCCTTCCAGTCTGATTTCACTCCAAACCAGTCTCTAGGAAATAGCCAGAGTGGTCTTTCTAGGGTGCAAATTTCATCCTGACAGTCTCCCACCAGGCTTAAGAGCCTTCAGTGGCTCCCACCCACCACATCAGACCCTCTTTCATCTTCACATCATTTTTCCCCACCCAGCCCATGTACTCAAACATCTACTTATATCCAGTTCCTACCATTCCCAGACACAGCATGCTCTTCATACCATTATGTGTGTTCAGCTATGGAAAGACACAAGCTGTTGCCCAATCCACAGCCATTCCCAATCCTTTTATCCCTTGTCACCAACCGACCTAGAGTTTGGGAATGTGAAAATTGGCTTTCAATTAGAAATGGTCATGTGGCATACTTTGGGGCAAATCTGTCCAATATGATACAAAACAAAGGTGGCTAGAGGCATCTGGGAAAGTTTTCCTCTTCCTTTACTCTTGGGACATAGATGTGAAGTCTGAGGTTACAGCAGCCCTCTTGTGACCATGAGGCAGTAATCAATCACTAGGAATAAAAACAAGCTGAAGACAGTGAATCTGGCAAATGGAAAGCCAGTGAGAGGTTGATGGTTATCAGTGAAATGACAGACCAGCCTTGAGGCCATGCAGCTCTATCTCCTTAATAAGTAAGGTGATATGTTCTATTGCTAGCAGCTACATGTCTTATACTGGACTCACTTCTTCCCTCATATTAGGCAATGTACACAAAACAGTGAGTTCAGTGGCTGGAACATTCCAGATGTTCAATCCATGTTAGTTCCTTTTCCTTTTCTTCCTAAGCACTGTCTTTTGGGCCAAACTTATTCACCTGCTGGGACTGCACTATACCCAGAACTATGTATTTTACTGAGATATACCAGGTTGTCTGGTATACAATTTGGTTTACACTTTGACTGTGACAGCAACCAAATTGAAGTGGTTTAGGCAAAAATGAGACTTTATGGCAAGGATATCTCCCATAAAAGGAAGGATGAGCAGCCATCCTCAGGGGTAAATGAGCTCAACACACAGCTATGACCAATGACCCAAGCACTACTGGGAAGCTCTCATCACCTTTTGGTTTCTCCTTAGCTGGTATTTGTTTCTTACTCTGCACAGGTTTCCTTCACTGTGACAGGGAACAGACACATTGATAGCTCCTGAAATGACAGGGCAACCCTAATCAGAAAGAATCCTTCACAATTTCAGAGTGGAAAAATCCTAGAATTCTGATTGGCTGGCTTGTGTCAGGTGGCCAGCTATGGTGGAGCAGAGCCCAGGGAGTTCAGCCCCTACAGAACAGGTGTGGAGAGAGGCCTATGCCTAGCTGGACCCCCAGGGCTTGTTGGTCTCCCTCCCGAGTACACACAATCCAGTCGCGCCTAGAGCAGTGTGACTCTCAAGGGCAAAAGCCATTACTCTGCAGGTTCATGAAAACTGTCTTGGTTTGTGTTCCCCTAAAATCAGAGCCTGAGATACAAGGAGTTCACAGAAGGCCCTTTTCTACCTAGAGGACGGGAGCCCATGCCTGAGATGGGCACAGGGTGGTCTAAGCTCTCTGGGAACCAGTCACTGCTGCAGAGACCAGAGGCAGGCTCGGGGGAGGTGGCATCATGCCCTAAACGGGTCTACTGCACAGACCAAGAAGGATGTGGCCTAGAGCTTCCTTTTCTTGGAAGTTGGAAGGACCTTGGTTCCTTATGCAACTGGCCTGACCTAGAGGTTCCTGGGTGGCTCAGTTGGTTAAGCACTCTTGATTTCAGCCCAGATCATGATCTCAGGGTTGAGGGATTGAGCCCCCAGTAGGGCTCTTGCACTCAGCGGGAAGTCTGCTTGAGATTCTCTTTCTCCCTCTGTCTCCCCCCAACACATTCTATCTCTCTCTCTCTCAAAATAAATTTAAAAAAAAAGAAAAAGAAAGAAAGAAACAAACAAACAAACAAACTAGCCTGACCTAAATAAGGGTGTGGCTGAACAGAGTGAACCCAGGACCTCTAGATCACCTGCATGAAATCTCCCCACCAGATAACCCCAATATTTTTTCGATGTAATTCTCTAATCCTGTAACTATTGTATTCATCCCCTTATTACAGGTGGCTCAGAGATGCCAAGTAACTTGCCCAAAGTCACCCAGATGGAAAGTGAGCAGAATCACCCAGCTGGAATCCATATCTGCCTCACTGTCAGGTTGGTGGGATTCCTACAGAGCACCCCACTGTCCCCAGAATTTCAACATAAAGGGAGAGCTTGATGAGAGCCAATTCCTGAGAGCCTCTGAGAATGTGGCCTTGTTCACAAAGCCCTGATCAGCCAGCCTGAGATTGCAAAAGCTAGACATTTTTAAAATTTACCTAAAATAAAATAAAACAAGCAGGAAAGTATAACCTAAACATATCTGTGAACTTTCTTTAAAAAATAACAATAGCATTGGGCCAGTTGTGCAGAGGACTTGGAGGGCTTCCATTCCTTGATTTCTACTGAAAGCTTTGGCACATCTCCTCCTTGAGTCTTCAGGCACACCCCAAGCCCAGAAGACATTTCATTACTGAGTATTGCAGGTCTCTGTTTGCATAGGTCATCTGGAGACATCCAGCTGATGACATCCGTAAATCATTGCAGGCCAAGCAGGGGCCCAGGGCAAGGTGGCATGATCAGCTCACAGTACAATGACATGTGGCCAGTCATTCATCAGAGAGCCCAGGGACCAGACAGACACAAATGGTGACTGAGAAGAATAATTCCAGGGCCCAGAGCAAGAGGCATTTAATGAAAGGACAACATTTGAGAAAGAAGCCACACTGTCATTTCTGTCACCACAAAACTCTGAAAAGCTCCACAAAGACAGGAGACCCCCAAAACTCAACTGCAAGAAGCAAAAGAGGAGAGGTTCCCTGGCATAACCACCTCCCCTGCAGCAAGGATGTCAAGCATCAGTAACAGAAAGAGTGCTTGGCTCTGGGTTAAAGCCCCTTCATGACTGACGTGAAAATTCAGACGAAGCAATACACGTGACCATGACACACAACATGTGTCCAATGGTATGGGCTGCTTTCTCCTCCGTCCTTCCCCAACCATCACCCCTGGCCCCAATTCTACCGGAATGTGATGACTTTGTCATTTGGCCTTCTGAGCTTCTTGGTGACACTCACAGCACCGTGGGGCTTCCTAACTGGTCCTTCCCTTTCTCCCATCCACTTGTGACCTTGCTAACAATCTCCGAACAGTGGGGTATTTCGCATCTCTGCTTTATAAATCTCTAATAGCTTCCTACTGCAGCTCCTAATGCAAATTCCCACCCTGGCCCACAGGATGTGAATGACCAGCTCATGTCTGCCTCTGATCACATCTCCCAACACTCCCTCCCATGTTCACTGCCCTTCCAGGATTTGGGCCCCTTCACTGTCTCCTGAGTAGCCAGGTTCTCTCCTGTCTCGGAGACTTGCATGTGGTCTTCCTTCTGCTGGAATTCTCTTCCCCTCAACACTCAGAGAGCTTCTACTCAACCTTTAGATCTTAGCTTACTTGTCACTTCCTCTGGAAATTTCCCCTTCCAGACCCCCCCACCCCCACTGTTACAGACTCTCACGTTCCTCTTCATAGCAATTACAATTACTGGAAGTGATTTATTGCTTATGTATATATTTATGAACCATCTGAGATGACTGTTACCTCTATGTGGACAGGATGGTTGTATCTCTGTCACTCATTGCTGGGGCTCTGAACTGAGCCCAATGCCTGGCAAACAAGAAATACATGATAAATACTTGATGGGGTACCTGAGTGGCTCAGTAGTTGAGCATCTGCCTTTGGCTCAGGTCTTGATCCCAGAGTTCTGAGATCGAGTCCCACATCAGGCTCCCTGCAGGGAGGCTGCTTCTCCCTCTACCTATGTCTCTGCCTTTCTCTGTGTGTCTCTCATGAATAAATAAATAATATCTTTTTTTAAAAAAGGAAAAAAGAGAAATGAATGGCACCTATCCTGAACTGATGCCACCCTGGTTAAAATTCCTTCAAACGAATTCTCCATTCTTCACTCATTTTTGGATTTTAACGTATAACCATCTTTTCAAAGAAACAACCAACCAAAAACAAAATAAAGCAAAGAATTTTGCACTTTTCACTGACAATAAACACCCATGTTTATCTCTCTTTTAAGAAACGACATAGAATCTTAAAGTCGTAAGCATGTAATGATCGCTGGTATTTATAGCGTGCTGTGTGGGGCGCTATACCTAGTTATTCTTTATGACCACCTAGGAGGTAGGGCCTCCCCCACAGATGAGGACCTGGAGTAATAAGGTGCTGAATGCCTTGCCTGAGGTTACCCATCCAGAACATGGTGTTGCTAGAGTTCAAATCTGGGTCATTTTGCTCCTGAGCCACACTCGTAATTGGCTCACACTGCTAACTTTGGGAGGAAAAATGATAACAGCCCATCTCTTCCCACAGTGAGGTCTTTGCAAATGGTTCAAGCAGGCTTCAGCTCATGGGTAATGAACTGTGTTGGGCCCCACAGGCTGGTGTCACAGAGAGGAGAGGCACTCGGGCTGTGCCATGTGATTCCAGAAGGAAGCTCTAAGGGGGAAGGATAGAGCAAATTATGCCTTAGCCAGTTGCTGGTAAATTGACTTTCACTGCCTCCACATCTCAAAAGCTCATGAGGAAACTGCATAGTGTCTATGGCACTTCTGCATTCAAGTCTCCTGCAAGAAGCAGCTAGGGTTCCCCATTGGCCAAGTAGGCCCCCACCCTGGAGGAGGTCACCTGGGCCTGGGCTTCTGTCAAGGCCACTTGGGGACCTTTCAAAACTGTGAATCCCTACACATCCCTGGGCCGAGCAGGTGGAGTCTTTGGGCCTGTGGCTGAGGCATCACAGAGTTTAAAGACCGCCCCCCCCCACATGGTTCTAATGTGCAGCCTGGGGTTGAGGGTCATGGGTCCAGAGCATGTTCCTCTCCAATCAGGGGTAGAATCTGAGACTAGAGATGCAGAAACTTCACTCGAGGTCCCACGGGGCTTGGTGAGTTTCAGAGAGTTTGCTGATATGACCGCTAGTCACGACAGATATTACTATCTCTCTCCCAGATGACAACACTGCCCATGAGTGGCAGGGTGGGTGCTGACATCAGATTTTAGGACCCCTCCTCTTCATTCACTGTATCTCAGCTGTCTCATTTCCAGAGCTGGATGTGCTGCTCCTGACTCAGGGACCTGTTTCCAGCTCAGAGAAAGCCCCAGCTTTGCAAGCTGGCAGATCCAGTCCCAGTCCCCATGGATACTGTAGTTCAGGAAGGTTCTGGAAGTCTGGATGGGCTAACCTGGGGTGACACATCATGTGTGCCTCCCTTAATCCGCAGAAGCAGTGGGCTGAGGCAGGTACAGGTGGGCGTGGTAGCAGGGGCCACACACTTTCTCCGGTACCTTAGTGCCTGAAGGAGCCCTTCCTTCTCAGCCCCTGTAGGGAGGCTGGGCTGAGGATGCCCCTGGAGGGCTTCTCTGAGCACCCAGCAACAGAACCATGAATGACAAGGAGCACTGCTCTGTCTCCAAGAGCCTCCTTTCTAATGTCACCACCCTGACAGGGTCCTGTCGTGAAACCAGGATCAGCAAACACCACGCTGACCGGGATTGCCTTTGCAAGGTCCAGCACTACAAGCAAGGGCGACACAGGCTCGCACCCAGCACGCCCTGGGAGCACCAAGCCAATAAAATTGCTGGTGGAGTGGAGGTGGGTAGTGAAGAAAATGCCCACTCACTGAGTTTCACCAAAGCACAAGCTGTAGGACGCTTTACCCAAATCAACTCTGGATTCAGGATTTCTTATGACGGGATCATTATTATTTATTGCATAGCAATCATGAACTTGGGCCCTGGCATCAGACTGTCAGGGTTCAAATCCTACCTCAGCCATTCATTAGCTGTGTGATCTCGGGCAGGTTAATTAACCTCTCTGTTTCTGCATCTATAAAGAGGTAGATAGTAATATCTACTTGATAGTGTTAGTCATAATGATTAAGTGGATTGATGTGTGCAAAGTGCTTAAAACAGGGCCTGGAACATGATAAGCTCTTAGTATATGCTAGATGTTATTATAGTCCATTCCAGCTGTTATAACAAAACACTATAGACTCAGTGGTTCAGAAACAACAGAAATGTAAGGCAACAAAAGCAAAAATAAACAAGCGGGACTTTATCAAGCTAAAAAGCTTCTGCACAGCAAAGGACACCATCAACAAAATGAAAAAGCAAACTACCAAACGGGAGAAAATATTTGCAAATCATGTATCTGTTAAGGAGCTAATATCCAAAATATATAACGAACTCACACAACCCAATGGCAAAAAACCAAAGGATCCAATTAAAAAGTGGGCAGACAATTTGAATAGATGTTTTTCTAAAGAAGATATCCAGATGGCCAGCAGACACACGAAAAGATGTTCAACATCACTCATCATCAGTGAGTGATGATGCAAATCAAAACCATACTGAGATGTCACCTCATAGACTATTCTCAAAAAGACTATTGTCAAAAAGTCCCACCAACAGTTGTTGTTGAGGATGCGGAGAAAGGGGAACCCTTGTGCACTGCCGGTGGGAATGCAACCTAGTGGGGCGGCCACTCTGGGAAACAGTATGGAAGTTCCTCAAAATATTAAAAATAGAATAACTGGGGATGCCTGGGTGGCTCAGTTGTTGAGTGTCTGCCCTCAGCTCAGGGTGTGATCCTGGACTCCCAGGATCGAGTTTCGCTTTGGGTTCCCTGCATGGAGCCTGCTTCTCCCCCCGCCTGTGTCTCTGCTTCAATCTGTGTCTCTCATGAATAATAAATAAGATATTTTAAAATTTTTTTAAATTAAAAAAATAGAATTACTATATGATCCAGCAATTCTCTCAGATATTTTTGAAGAAAATGAAAACATTTACTTGAAAGGAAATGTGTCCTACTGTATTCATTGCAGCACTATTCACAACAGTCCAAACATAGAAATAACCTAAGTGTCCATTGATGGATGAGTGGACAAACAAGATGTGGTATGAATATACCATGGAATATTACTCAGCCGTGAAAAAGAATGAAATCTTACCATTTGCAACAACATGAATGGAACTTAAGGGCATTATTCTAAATGAAATAAGTCAGTCAGAGAAAAACAAATACTGTATGACCTCGCTTATATGTGGAATCTGAAAAAATAAGAATAATTTTACAAAACGAACTCACAGTTACAGAGAACAGATAGGTGATTGCAGGAGTCCCACCTCCTAACACCATCACATTGGGGATTGGGGCTTCAACATGTGGATTCTGAGGCTGGTTGCGGTTCCCAGTCTCCACGAGACTTCAGGCAATACTCCCTTGCTCAGTATAGTGTTGGGTGAGTGTATTCTTTTGGGGGCTCAAAGAGAAGCCAAAGGCTGCATCTCTGGATGGCAGTTGGAGAAAATAGATATGATTCAGGTCACAGGAACCTAAGGCCCTGGGACAAATAACAGGTGGGTCGTGTACATACATGTGTGTCTGTGTATTACATGATGACACATGTTTTTCTGGGCACACATGGAGAATGGGATGCATGCTATAAGACAGGCCAGGGAAAGCAAGGGAATACAGAGTTAGAAACTGTTTTCAGCTGATGGAAACCGCTGGAGACTATGGAAAAAGCAGCTCTTGAAGCAGCATCATAGGGCAGGAGGGCTTAGCCATGGGGAAGCCATGAGAAAGCCATGGGATGGGGAAAAGCAGAATGCATGTCGGGGAGAGCCACTGAGTTGGCTGTGTTGGCAAGTAGGGCTGGAGATGGAAGAGGAGGAAGGACAAGTAGAGAGAAGCTTTGAATGTCAAGTTAGGGAGTCAGGACTTTTCTTTTTTTTTTTTTTTTTTTTGAGTCAGGACTTTTCCTTGAGATAATAGGGAGGCAGATTCCAGAAGTATTTTTGCACAGGAGTGATATAGAAAGCACTGCTCTTCTAAAGAACAATCAGTCTGATGGCCGGTGCTGGGAGGTGAGAAAATGCAGACAGGAGAGCTGGTCTGAGAGTATGCACATAGGGTGGGCGTGGGGTGGGGGGAAGGTTCAGCTCCTCCATCAGAAAGAGGGTCTGAGCTCCTGCATCAGACACAAAGGCAACTGAACAGCTCTCTGATGCCACTTGGAAAGTCCCCACTGGAGCCAAATAACTGGAAGCAACAACAGCCCAGCAATTTGCCCCCAGCAAGTTAGTCTTCAGACGAAATGGAGAAATGATGGGAACCCAGAGAAAAAGCAAACTTGAAAGATCTCAGTATGGCTGTCCCGCTCAGACCCAGCTCAGATGGAAGACAAATGAATAACCTGTGGACTGGGGCGTGCATGCATGGTCCCTGGTGGCTCAGACACCAGCTTTCATTAACTCAGTTCCGCTCCATGCCCATCTATCCACACCATCCAAGTGCCAGCCCCTGTGCCAAGTGTCAGGAGCAAGACAGAGTCCTTAGCCTGAGGGAACTGGTGCTCTGGGGGTCCCAGTGAGGAATGAGCCCCCCAAAAGGGGCTGGCACTGCACGTGATGGGTGAATCTGTAGAGTAGAAGAGGTCTTTCGGGGAAAGTTTCTTACAAATTGCTTTTCTAACTGTCTTGCCCAAGGACTGTCAGTCTTCAGCAGGGCGGGCACAGAACAGACACTTGACATGTTCCAAGGATAGGTGCAAATGAGCTGAAGCTGTGGAAGGACCCAGGGAGTTTGCAGGACTGCACCCCCCACACTCTAAGTGACACACAACCCACGGCCTCTTCATTAGTTATGTTTTCTCACTCTGTGTCTCTAAAAGACCCTCTGAAGGCAGGAGGATAGAGCTTTATCTCACACCAGGCTTCTCTCCTGGCTGCCCTAAATTTTAATTAGTCATAATCATTATAAACATGTTTATAGCACTTTAGCATTTACAGATCTCTTTGCACACATTATCTCCCTGGGATCTCATATGACTCCATGAGGAGGGACAGATGATCAACTTTACTGAGGGTGTTCATGATTTTCCCTGTTATAGGAGGGAGGGGGACTGACCCCATGTGCTATCTTACACATGCTGTAATTTTGTTCATTTTTACATGCAATTTATTAAATTATCTCAGCAACAATGCCAGGTAATTATTACCATTCCTGTTTCATGTGACAAATTGATATTCTGAGAGGTCGAGGATCTTGCCCAAGGATATACAGCTAGCGAGGTGGGATTCAAATCACAATCTGTCTCACTCCCAAGCTAGTTAATCATGACAACAAAGCCAGTGACGATGATGGTGGTGGTGGTAGGCAACCGTTGAGTGCTAACTTTGGGCCATGCACTGAGCCTGGCACTCTGAATTTTGTTAATTCAATACTCATTTAATATTAACCTGGCAAATGCAAGCTGGTACAGTCACTCTGGAAAATAGTATGGAGGTTCCTCAAGAAGTTGAAAATAGAGCTACTACCACCCAGAAATTACACTACTAAGATACAAGTGTAGTGATCCAAAGGGGCACCTGCACCCCAACGTTAACAATGGCAATGTCCACAATAGCCAAACTGTGGAAAGAGCCTGGATATCCATCGACAGATGAATTGATAAGAGAAGATGTGATATATATATATATATACACACACACACAATGGAATATTACTCGGCCATCAGAAAGGATGAAATCTTACCATTTGTAAGGACATAGATGGAACTAGAGGGTATTATGCTCAGCGAAATAGGTCAATCAGAGAAAGACAATTATCATATGATTTCACTCACGTGGAATTTAAGAAACAAAACAGAGGCTCATAGGGAAAGGGAGGGAAAAATAAATCAGAGAGGGAGGCAAGCCATAAGAGACTCTTAATCACAGGAAACAAACTGAGGGTTCCCTCCAAGGCCTGAGATCTAGGACACACTGGGCCCAAGGCCACAGGGCCAGGCAGGCCAGTGGCCACCCCTAGGGGAAGGCTGCATTGTGGAAGGTTCTGGCATGCACGATGCCACAGGCAACCAGTCTGTCACAGGAGACGTGGAGAGAAGGGTGGCTGCATCAAACAGACGGGTCCCAGTCCTAGACATCCAAAAATTGAGTTTCTATGGCAACCTGCCTCTGACCTGCATATCCCAAAAATGTTCTGCTTCAGAAAAGCACTTTCTGAGCACCAGGCCCTGCATGGCTCTGGCCCCGGGGAGGGAGTCCATGATCTTGTAGGGGAGACAGAAGGGAGACATACTCACACCAGGGTTTGGGGTGAGGATGGGGCTAGGCCACTCAGGACTCATCTGTGGGAAGCAGGGATGACTTCTGGGATGGCAGCACCACTGGGAGCTGACCCAGGGGCTGGGAAGAGCTGCAGCCTCCGGGGTGTTGTCAGTAACAGAGAGAAAAAACCTAGGGCGGCTGGGAAAATTGCAAAGCAGAGCTGCTCACAGGTCACTGGTGGTGACCGCTATGAGGTGGGGCTCCAGGGAATCTTCTGTCCACTGGGTGTGTGTATTTCTGTAAGGTTTAAATTTATATCACAAACACTATTAATTTGGTAACTTACATTTTCGCAATAGCCAGATAACAGAAACAACTCAAATGTCCATCAATGGATGGATGGATAAACAAAATGTGTCCTATCCATACAAAGGACAATTATTCGACCATAAAAGGGAATGGACTACTGCCATGTTGCTGACCCTTGAAACCTCATGCTAAGTGAAAGAAGCCAGACACAAAAGGCCACATGCTGTATGATTCCATTTATATGAAATGTCCAGAAGAGGCAAATCCATAGAGACAGAAAGAAGATTAGTGGCGTCTAGGAGCTGCGGGAGGCGGGAGGGAGTGGCCCCCGATGCTTAATGGGTACTAGGGTTTCCTTTTAGGATGATGAAAATGTTCTGAAACTAACTAGCGGTGATGAAGGTACGAAAAGCCATGGAATTGTAAACTTTAAAATTGGTAGAATGGTGAATTTTATATTATGTGAATTTTACCTCAATTTTTACAAAAATGGATGAGTCAGCTGAGCACTTGTGCCCTCTGACCTGTAGACCTCAATTCTGACCCAGAGGAAGAGCAAAATAAGCTGGTCGAAATAAACCAATTTATAATTAGAAAAAAACACCCCCACCTTCCCACCTCGCCCATTCTTCTAGCAACAAGGACACCTGCTCTCTGGCCTTAGGGAGAACCATAGTGTCCCCGTATCCCATTCATACCACACCATTCACTCACTCACTCACTCATTCGTTCAGTATTTTCATATTCACCAGAAATGGTGAAAGGCGTGCAGGTCCTGCTCTCACGGCTCTCCACTCTGAAAGGGGAAGGAGGACAAGGAGCAGATGCACATTTGCCAGATGGCCACAGTGCTGTAAAAAGAGTAGGATGAGGGAAGGTAGAGAAGATTTGGCTGTGTATTCTCCCCCTGAAGCCAGCTGTGTCTGGGAACCAAAGGACTGGTCAACCCGGGGATGGCTCACCAATTGGGGCCCGGGATGAGATGTCATATGGCTGCTGATGTGATGTCTGCATGTGTCTAGGGCCACCACTGAGACCCTGATGGCTTGAGAGCAGTCCTCCAGACCCTGCCCTTTCCCCAGCCCATTGCTGACCACTGGCCACTCTCCCTCCAACCACCTTCTACCCATCCAGTCTTTCTAGCCTCTGGCCCTTGTCCATTGTGTCTCCTCTGCCTGGAGCTTTCTCACTTTCTACCCCTGCCCACTGCCTGATAACTCCTACCCAGTCTCCAGGTTTCAGCTTCCCTGTGGCTTTCTCCAGAAACTCCTCCTCAACTACACTGCGGATCCCTGCCAGCCTCTGCGGGACCAGCTGCCTCCTCAGGGCATCCCAGCACTAACCGCACAACGTCGCCAGGGTCTGAGTCAGGTATGCGTTCCCAGTGCGCCCTGAGCCATCAGGGCAGGACACCGCCTCGGTCAGCTCTGAGTCCCAGCGATGGCTCGCTCGAGGGTCTCAAATGAGGAGCTGAAATTAACATGTGGAACTGGCAATATTAAGGAACATAAAGTTTATCGTCTTCCATAAATGTTAAACGTTCATAATACACCTGATAATTTAATTGAGGTAAAACTCATTAAGTCAAAGATAGAAATAGAAGTCTTTCACGAAACTCTCCTGAATAATGTTTTAGTTCGTTTCATGTTCAGGGAGTGCCTACCATATGCAGGGCCCTGGAATACATACTGCGAGGTACTTAATTATACAAGGTCAAAGGCGAAATCAGTAAACAAAGCCCTTTGGTGGCTGGCTCTTTCTCTCCTTCGTGTGCACACACACACACACACACACACACACACACATGCACACATGCACAAGCAGGCATGCAGCTACCTCAGACAGCCTCCAGGAGTGTTGGTCACCAGGCAGCGTGTGGAGCAGATGATGAAGTACCTTTGTTTGCTCTGACCAAGTGCTGTGCGGAAGCTGAAGCCAGCAGGCTGGTCTGCATGCTGATGGACAGGATGGGAGAAGGCAAGACTCCCTGGAGGTGCTGGAGGAAGGGGGTGGGTGCAAGCACAAGGTGGGGGCGCAGATGCCCTGCATGCTTCCCAGGGACATAACACCTCCCCCAGGCCTGGGAGCCATTCTTACTGGGGAGGACACCTTCTCATGTCACTTCCAAAGGGGCAGCGACTCCCAACATACAGACACAATTGCTAATAGCGGCACCTCCAAATCCACATCAAAATGCTTTTTAAGGGAACCCCGGGTGGCTCAGCGGTTTAGCGCCGCCTTCAGCCCAGGGTGTGATCTTGGAGACCCAGGATCAAGTCCTGTGTCGGGCTCCCTGCATGGAGCCTGCTTCTCCCTCTGCCTCTGTCTCTGCCTCTCTCTGTCTCTCTCTCTCTTTGTGTGTGTCTCTCTCTCTGTGTCTCTCATGAATAAATAAATAAAATAGTTTAAAAAAAACAAAAAATGCTTTTTAAAAATATGGTCCCCCCATTATTGAAGTTTTATGTGCATCTTAAAGATATTTGGAGAAATAGGTAAATACAAAAAATAAGTCAGTTTCCTAGATACCACAGATCTGTGTGTGTTTTTAACAGAATTGAGATCATAACATTTCACAGGGGTTTTTACTGAGCATTGTAAGATTTCCTCAAAGCACCGTGTTCATAGCAGCCAGTGCTAACAGCTGCATGATTTGCAGCTTCATTGTATCTCCACCTCCGGGCACTGTCCTTGGGACACAGTGGGGGCTCAGTAAATGGGTGTTGCATGAATGTTAAACGGCCAGTATTTCACGGAGGGGATATATCATTATCTACTTGACCATTTCCTGCAGTTGGACCTGTAGGTTGTTGCTAATAGCCAGCTATTATAAATCATACTGTGATAAATTGTGCAATTAGTTATATCTGCGTCTCAGTGATCAAGCAAGTAGAGAATCCCCAAAAGGGGCTGTTACTCAGTCAAAGGGTGTGAACATTTTTCAGGCTCCTGGCTCCTCTGCCAGCAGGAGTGGTTTGTTTGTTTGTTTGTTTGTTTGTTTAAGCTAGTATCTGCATTATTCTAAAAGCTGGAGGTTTTGTAAATATTCCTTTATCCCAAACCCAATAGCCAAAGCAGCTAGACTTTACATTTTGTTTGCAAAAGTGAGTGCATTCTCCTTTAGGAATGACATTAAATCTTGACTTATGCACAATATGAAATATACACCTTTGAGCGGCCCAAGAGAACCGACTCTGACGTGAAATGTATTTGAATAGCAGTGACTCGTATTGGAAACAAAAGCACAGAAGGGAAGGAGAGGGGAGGAAGTTCACAGTTTACTACTTAAACACAGAAAAATGAAATTGAGAAACTCTGGGAAATGAAGCTCCCGTACATTAAGCGTTTCTTGAGTAAATACAGTGGCAGTGAGCTATCCACTGCCCACAGCTCTGCTGGCATCAACCCCAAAGGTACTTAATAAATTCTCAGTCTGTATATACCCCCATATAAATGGGAGAGAGCTAAGAGTTCAAGTGCTTGATCCAATTACCTAATTCTGCTATCATCTAATAAAGTGTAATTAAGTCTTGAAGATGCTAGATCATTAAGGACCATTGTGACAACAAGCAGCTTAAATACGAGCCACTCCACAGAGAGCAAGCTTGATTGGGCCATGCCAGAGAAGGGAAGTTTCAGGTGGCTTTTACACGAGAGGTTTATAGCCTCATGACTGTCTACGGTCTCTAAATTTTGCTCCTGTGTTCCTAGGACTCTGATGACACCTCTGGGCATGATGGTGACCAGTGTGGATATGGAAATCACTGGGCCCCAGGCAGAGACTGTCCTCTGTTGTGAAGGCAAGACTGAGAATTGGGGAGCTGGGCTCTGTGGTGGCTTCCAAACCCCATTCAAGGCACTGCCTCTCTCTGAGTCTCAGACTCACCTCCTTTAAGTGAGGACATTAGATTGGATGGTCTCTGTGCACCTTCCATTTCAACTAGCATGAGGGGCCAACATTATTGGCTGTAAATTATGTACCAGGTGCTGTTTCAAAAGCTCTATGGGGACAACCCTCGATACTTTGATCCTGTCCTGGGCTGCAGACTGAATGTGGCTTCAAATCTTGGTTGAAACCCTCATCAAACTTTTCTGAATTTTTTTTGCTGTTGGCCACCTCGCTGTTGAGCTTTTTGTGAACTTTAAATATTAAATAAATTAAATCTAATTAAAATATTAGACCATTTTAACAATTTTAATTGACATATCTGGGCACCTCCCACCCCCACCCCCACCCCCACCAAGCATCACACTTTGGAGACAGGTGCAGCAGCTTGGTATACTGGGTGCACAGAGCAAGGCCCCCCCGAACACCCATCCCATGTGGGGAGGTCTGATAGCCCCCTCCAGAAGCTGAGTCACTCTCCCATAAGGGGTGCAAGCGTGTCCACAGTTTGACAGGCTGCAACCAACTCCTGTGCCTCTCCTCTGGGAGCCAGGGAACCCCTGGGGGCAGGGACCACGTTTAGATTCAATTCTGCTATCCATCATGCCTGGCCCTGAGACTCATAGTTGCTCAAAACAATGTTGAAAGGCATAAAGAGGGGCACCTGGGTGACTCAGTGGTTGAGTGTCTGCCTTTGGCTCAGGTTGTGATCCCAGGGTCCTGGGATGGAGTCCTGCACTGGGCTCCCCACAGGGAGCCTGCTTCTCCCTCTGCCTATGTCTCTGCTTTTTTGTGTGTCTCTCATGAATAACTAAATAAAATCTTTTTTAAAAGGGCATAAATGGAAGGAGAGAGGTGGCAAGGGGACAAGGAAAGGAAGGAGGGAGCGACAGCCCTGGACAGAATGAATCGATGCCCTATGCGTAAGAGAGTAAACGATTCAGGCCCACCTGGCACCCTGGCAATGAGCGCAACAGTGCCTGGCTCTCTCCCAACGAGCCCATAGTTAAAGCGCCATCCCCAGGTCCCAAGGTGGCTGGAATCCATCTCCGTCAGTCCGGCTGCAAAGACACTGCCGGACTGAGCTGCAAACTGCCAGGGAACCAGCCCCCGGGGCCTCACCGTCCTGGCCACGTGGCTGCTCTATTCCCATGACCTCAGTTTGTTTCCAGGGCAAAGGCAGGAGACACAGAGGCAGCCTCCGAACGCCCGGGCAGGGGTCTCTCTTCGGGGGCCTGCACCATCCTACAAGGAACGGTGCTCGGTTTCCTGCGGAGAGAAATACATCCTCACCCGGCCAGACTTTTCTCTGTGGATCTCCCTTTGGGCAAGATGAAATAATTTATCATTATCTCATTTCACAGAAGAAACAAAAGGTTTCGAAACAAAGAGCCATTTCCCCAGAGGTTGTACAGCTCTTGTGAGGCCACACACACACACACAATTAAACGCCTGCCTCTCAGAGTTCCCCAGGGCTCTCCCCTCCAAACACCATGCTCTGGCTTGGCTGTGATGCTCTCCATCCTTCTAACACAGAAGCCCTCTCCTGCTTGTGGGAGGACCCTGCTCCACTCACTCTGCAGGAGGAATCCCCACGCCACTTCCTCCAGGAAGTCTTCTCAGATCACTCACGTTCCCTCCATCACACCCATCCCGGCTGGATCCACGCCTCTCCTGTGGACTTTAATGCAGAATTCACCACCCCACGTGGTCACCATCTCCTCAATGTCATTTCCCCCTTAAGTTAATTTATTCTAGACAATTTATTGAGCACCTCGAGAAGGGGAGACAGAGTCTGGGAAGTGGGTCAAATTGTGCGAGGCCACACAGAAAGCTAGATTAGAAGCCCGGTACCAACATATTCGCTCAGTGACTATTTAGAGAGAGTTGCCACAGGACCCCCAAAGGTTAAGCTCTTTCCAATGCCCCTCCTTCTGGGGGCTCACTTGTGCACAGTGTTTGGACCTCTGCCCATCAGGGTCAGGACGGCAGGTGTAACTCAGTAGCCTGCCAGGTACGAGCCCAGCAGCCACCTGTCTTCCCAGGCAGATGCACCACAGTTCTTGGCTGACTGCCCCCAAGAGTAGAAGAATATAACATTTCCACTCTAGCACCTTCCTTCGTTGGTCTGTTTACGGAGCACCCACATGAACAAGTAGGCTGGGCTCCTTTTGAGAACCCAGCCATCCAAGAGGGGGCACTGAACTGCCAGATATGCCACCAAAGAGAAAGTAGTTTAACTCTCTGGAGCCTCAGTTTCCCCAGCTGCGACGTCAGAGTATTACCAGTTTGTAGGTCCTTATATGTGCACTTAGGACATGGAGCACAGCTCCAGGCCTGCAGCTGGCACTCAATCAATAGCCCAAATATTATCCTCACTATTGTTACATGTTCTTTTTTTTTTTTTTTTTTTTTTTAGATTTTATTTATTTATTCATGAGAGACACACACAGAGAGAGAGAGAAGCAGAGACACAGGCAGAGGGAGAAGCAGACTCCATGCAGGGAGCCCGACACAGGACTGGATCCTGAGACTCCAGGATCACGCCCTGGGCTGAAGGCGGTGCTAAACCGCTGAGCCACGGGGGCTGCCCTTGTTACATGTTCTCATCATGATCTCTGCTCTACAGCTTTTGTAACTAAGTCTCCGTTTAGAAGAGCTACCCTCAAAACAAGGCAGGGGAGCCCTGGGGCCAGGAGCCCCACGCAGAAGCTTGGTTCTGCAGCATCGATTATAAGCGAGCCAGCAAGTCCCTCTGTGCTTCTGCAGCTCAGTATTCTCATCTGTAACATGGGGACTGTCCTACCTGCCCTCCGCTCCCACAGATGCAGTGATGCGCATGAAAACGCCTTTAAAAAAAATACGCCTCGCAGAATAAAAATACATGTTGTTACTGCTCTGCTTAAAGTCTCCGGATGGCTCCCTACTGATTCTGGGAGAAGATCCAAATTCCCAGGGCACTGTTCACAGAACTTTGTGTGATGAGGCTTTTTTCTGCTTCTCCAGCCTCCTTGAACGCCTGCCACCTCCCACCCAACCCCCACGTTCTCCATGTGCGGGAAGGAGGGGGGCACTTCTCCCAACACGCATCCATCGCATCAGGCTACACTCCAGTGACTTGCTTATGTGCCTGGAGTCCCCGAGGGCTGGCACTGCCGCGCTCATCCCTGCGTCCCCAGCGCCAGCACTCGGCCAGCCCAGACTTGCTCAGTGTCTGGCACAAGAATGAATTGGGGGGCGGAGGGCGGAGCTGTCTCAGGCAGAGCTGTTCCTGTCCTGTCCAAACTGGCTCTTCCCGGTGGGCTCAGGCATTCGTGGGAAGTGGGCTGGGGCAACAACGACGCCCTCTCGGGGCTGGGCCCACTCCGAGGACACCATTCTCGAGGCTGGCACTCAGGCAGCCCTAGGAGGCCTGGAAGTGAGCCAGAGCCGGGGGGGGGGGAGGGGAAGCCCCCCTTTGGCTAGAAAACAGCCAAAACACTGGGATGCTGGCGACAAGCCTGCAGTGGGGAGGGGTGGGGAAGTGAGAGGAGGAAAGAAAGAGGAGGAGAGGAGGGAAGAGGGATGACTCCAGGACTGAGACTGCCTCCTTGCTTCTCCCTCTAAAACTAGGGAGGCACCTGGCGTAGGGGTTGAGAATGCTCTCCAGAACCAAGGCCGCGGACAATTTTCATAGCCCCTCTGTGCCTCAGTTTCCTCATCAGTAGAAAGGGATAATCAAGGTGAAGTGCCCACTGGATGGTATGACCATGAGATGACTCCATGTCGTGAGTGCCGGGAACAGCGCCTGCACCCCAAGGTGTCAGCTGGTTTTAACCTCCATGAACCTCCAGCAGCAGCATTGTCAAGCACATGGATCCTTCCCATGTCTCGCTGCCTCCATTATCTTTCTGCTAAAATATCACCAATACATTTCTCTACATATTTCCTTTTATGGGAAAACAACACAGAACTCAGCTTTTTAAACAAATCGATTGCCATGCTGTCACATGGATGCTTCATAGCTCCTCATTCTCTGCAGGAGGAATTCCACACTCCTTGGCCTGGCCTCCAGCGCCCACATTATCTGGACCCAGCTGCCCTTTCTTGGTGTTCTGCTGCCACTCCGCCTCCTCCTCCCAGCCACACTGACCTCTGGCACTTGCTTGCCACGCCTCAGCTTCAACATCGCCTGCCCCCAACCCAAGGCCCTGCCTCTCAGCTCTGCAGGGTCCTCTAAGGCAGATCTTTGTGGCACTTCCTCCCATAGCATCTCTCGATCTCCTGAGCCATGAGCTCCCGAGGTCTGGGAACAGGATTTACTTGTAAATAATAGCAGTAGTCGTCATAGAAGGAATAACAATATGATCTTTTCCTATAATAATGCTAATGGCTAATATCATGTACTCCCTTTTATGGGCCAGAGACCACACAAAGTGTCTTTCCATAACCTGGAGGGCAGCACTGTGTTGGCTTAACAGCATGAATCTGGATGTAAACTGCTTGGGTTCAAATCCCAGCTTCCACTTTCTGGTTGGGTGATCCCCTGCCAGTTATGTAATAGCCCTGTGCCTCATTTTCCCACCTGCAGACAGGGTTGGCTGTTGTGTGCACATATGGCTGCTGAGAGGGCTCTGAGTAGCTGCAAATGCTAGGAAGGGTGGTTGGCACACAGGAAGCTCTAGATGTGTGTTGTTATTACTGAAGCCTGTCCCATGGATTCCTCACATCTTACATACAAGGGAACGAAGGCTCAGGAGTGAGAGAATTGATGGAGGCCCCAGGTGGGAGAGGCACCCTGCAGGACTAGCCCCAGTTGCTCAAGGTCAAAGCTTGTCCTCTCTACTCCACACTGCCAGCACTGACCGGATTCTAGTTCTGGCATTTTCTCAGAGTTAGTGTGGAATCATAGGAAACACGGAATCACAGGCCCAGACCTCCTGCTCTATCTGCCCATTGACAAGATCCCCAGGTGATCCTACATGCTTTGACCTTTGAGAAGCACTGCCCCACTCATGACTGTGTCAGCTCTGGGAAGGGCTGGGCCCCAGTCTGCCATTGTCGTTGCTGTGCTCAGGGTTCAGACAGCATTGGGCACATAGGAAGTGTATAAGAAACACCGTTAGCTGACTTTGGGAGGGAATACCACAGTCTCCAATTAAATCCTTGTTGTCTTTCTTTCAGGCATAGTCTTCTGTGCTTAGGACAGGACTCCTGACAAGGTGGAGATATGACTCTGAGTGCTGCTCAACACTCTGAACTGAAGACCTAAGCCCTTATATGTCCTGCCTTCCAGTTTATCCTTCAACAAATATTTCCTGAGACCAACCTTAAGCTGGGCTCCATGCAAGGTGTGCGGTTATGAAGAGCAAAGAAAGCTTCAGCCTCCTGCAATATGGTGGATAGGACCACTTCTGCATTGCTGGAGAAAGTGTCTTCTACAGGAAAGGTTGAACTCACAAGCCGGTAAGGAAGATCTGCATGAGAGACAATGTCACAGCTGCTCCTGGAAGGCCATGCTGGTCTCTGCAAATGAGGGAAATGGGATTTGACACATATGCAGAGAGAGTCAGTGACCTGGAACTGAGACCACCACAAAAAGCCAGCATCTTGGAAGGGCGATTTCCTCCACAGAGTAGGTTGGGTGGAAAAACTCCACTTGAGCACATGAGATCATGAAGAGGCTGTCTTTCTTAGCCTGAGCCCTGGGTGGGGGAAAAAAGTCTCCCTTGAGAATGTGTGACTACTGGCCTATACCCTATGGGAATTTGGGGTTGAATTTCTGTTATTCAAATGGCCCACAAACCTCCAGTCAGTTAATGAATGGAAAAAGGTGCCCTGAGCCAGTGATACTCCAATATCCTTGATATCCCAGACCAGGGATACTCCTGATTCTCCTGGGCTATAATATCCCTGATATCCTTGAGCCTGTAATACCGTAGGGGCTAGAGCTGAGACACACAGGATTCCTACAGACAAAGCCCCAGGCGTCAAATGCTACAGAACACTCAAGAGAATAGTATTTCATGAATGAAGACATAAGACATATAATCAGGAGGGTTAAGTTTCCCAAGAATACCAAATAACAGAACTATTGAATAAAGACCATAAAGTAGATTCTTAAAATAATTAAAGCAAGTTCTAACCTGTATACAGGACTTATTTTTTTTAAAGATTTTATATATTTATCCATGAGAGACAGAGAGAGAGAGGCAGAGACAGAGCCAGAGGGAGAAGCAGATTCCATGCAGGGAGCCCGATGTGGGACTCGATCCCAGGACTCCGGGATCACACCCTGGGCCGAAGGCAGGTGCTAAACCACAGAGCCACCCAAGCATCCCTGTATACAGGCCTTATTAAGGCCCAGGTTCTGTTCTAAGAGTTTGATATATATTGACTCATTTAACCCCAAAAGAATTTTAGATGAGTAGGTATTACTATAACTCTCCCTTTAAAGAAGACAAAACTGGGCACAGAAAGGTCTTATTGTCTAAATCGGAACCCTAAAAGTCTAGCTACAGAGTCTTCACGCTGCAATACATACACACATACATACATACATACAGTGAACTTGAAGATTGATTTGAGGAGATAGCATGGTGTGTTACTTGGAGAGACCATTAGAAAACATGACAGTGATTATGAGCACCTGAGGAAAAGCATGGGGCACTCCAACAATGTTACTATGAGTTCCAGAAGGAAAGAGAGGAGAAGGGGGGAAGGTAATATTAAAATAAATAATTACAGAATGTTCCAGAAATGCTGAAAGATGTAACTACTCAGATTCAGGAATCACAAGTTCCAAGTAGGATAAATAAAAATAAACATGTCTTGTAGCAGAGTTCTGGAATCCCAAAGACAAAGAGAAGATCCTCAAAGCAACCAGAAAGAAAGACAGATTACCTAAAAATATATGGTAATTACACCAATAGCAAGCATCTTGATGGAAACCAGAAGATAGTGAAATAACATTGTCACCTTACCAAGAAGAAGTAACTGGGGATCTAGAATTCTGTGTCTACCTAAACAATCACTCAGTAATGAAAATAAGATAAACATATTTTCAGGCAAAGAGTAAGAAGCTTACTGATAAAATGCCTTGCTAATAAAATACTAGTAAAGAATGTGTTCCAGGGAGAGCTAAATTAAACTGCTCCTCCTACCCCCTGATATATAAGATGGAATCATAAGCAAAGAAATTGGTAAAATATATGATAATGACTAATTTGAAAAGTATAAAGGTACATAGTAGAAATATACTTCTGGGCAATATGAATGACACAAAAAGAGTTTTAATTCAGAATTAAAGCCATCTTGTATAGAGGATCTTATGTAGAAGAGGGTAGTAGAGATCTTAAACTCAGAATTACACTGAAACTCTAAAGAGTTGCCACTAAAAGAATGGAAATGTGCTTAGGATGAAAGAGTAATAAGAAAATTTATTTCGTTCTATAGAGAGGTGGAAAAGAGAAAAACAAGAAGTATGGCAAAGGCAGGGTAGACAATAGGCACACAATAAGATGATGGAAATAAACATATATATATATATATATATATCAGTTATCATAATAATTATAAATGGACTAAACTCTCCATTAAAAAGATAGGGATCTTCCTAGTGGATTTCCAAAATACAGCCTCAGCCTCATGCTGTTACCAGAGAAATCCCTAAAATATAAGGGCAGAAAAAGACGGACTTTAAAAATAGGAAAAGTTGTACCAAGCAAACACTCACCGAAACAAACTCAACATCACTATATTAACATTAAACAAAATAGACTCAAAAGTAGAAAGAAGGTCACTACCTCTTTGTAAAACAAAAATTCATAGCATAATAGAAGAATACTAGACTTGCATGTACTGAATAATATAGCCTCAAAATACATAAAACAATTTTAAGAAAATTAGAAAGAGAAGGTGCTCTATCTGCCACCATAGTTGGAGGATTAAACTCATCTTCTTCAGAACTCAACAGATTGAGCATATAAACACGCCAGTCTGGACAAATAAAACTTTGAAGAACATAACTAACAAGCTTGATATAATGACATACCTATAGAAGTTCAAAACCAATGATAACTAAATATGTATTATCTTCAAACATATATGAGACATTTGCAAGAATTGATCACCATCTGGGAAATAGAGCAAGCCCACACAAAGTAAAAAACAAAAAACAAAAAACAAACAAACAAACAAACAAAACTTGTGGGTTATAATCAGCTTACTGGGTTCCTTGAACAAAATGGTGCCATTTTCTTGCCTGGGCCTTGGCTTCCTCAAATGAAGTAATTGAGCTGATTCATCTGCATGTCTCAGAGAACTGCTTTATTGTTTTTTTCAACATAATTTTGATCCATCCCTAGTTTCAATTCTGCTTAATATCACAAGGATGAGGACAAATTCTTCTCTTGCGTTGTAAAAACCTGTCAAACCCCTGTCATAATATAATGTCAGTTTTCTTTTCTTTCTTATCACTTAAGACAAATGATGCCTCTTTTTTTGCCTTGGCTTCACCCTCATCTTCCCAAGTTTGCTGCTAAGACAGATGGTCCATTCATCAAGTGGCTTGCCTTCCTCTGTCTGCTCATGTTTATCTGCTCCCTTGATTTATGAAAGAAATGGAGCAAATCAATCATCATGCAGCTCCTCAGTTATTGTCCACCAGGCAGCATCTTCTCACACCCCTCTGCTGTCTCCTCCCATCCCTTCTCCACACTGAGTCCAGAATGGTCTTCCCAAAGTACACAGCCATTCCCCTGCTGGAAGCATCACTGGGGCTGGAAGGGGCCCCGAGCTCAAACACCTATAGCAGCCAGATGGGAGTGCAGCTAGCTCACTGGGTCCTGTCCATAGTAGAGCCTAAACATGGATCCTCTGCTTCTCAGAATCTAGATTAGGAAAACTCTGCTTTGCTGTTCAGAGGTTTTCGTGTTGGCCTATCTACGCCCTATCCAGCAAGCTTTAGAATCTGGCAAATATCTAGAGGAGGAAATCAACCAGATGTTTGAAGAGCCCCCACCCCAAACACCCCAGTCTCTAATTTTGTCTCTTTGGCCCCAGGAGAAAAATATCTTTCTGTCCCCAGCAGTGTCATCTACTGGACCAGCTTGGACTCACAACCTGCCCCCAGGTCACAAAAGACCCCAGAAAAAAAGCCATAGTTGGCTCTAAGGTTCTCCCCTCCCCAGAAACAGGCTACTCCAGCTCTTACCACTTTGGCTGTTCCCTGGAGATTTAAATGGATAATTTTTATATTTTATACAACATAGACTTTCTCATTGTTCTTGGCAAGAGTGGTTGTCTCCTGCCAAGAAACCATCCTATCCAGAATTATATCTCACTTTCTAGTAAAAAAAAGTTCACTAGCTTCAAAAGACCAAGGCAAGAGCAATAAGCACGCGGATGAAGAAGTGATGTGTCCACACCCATCTTGCTTTATGTGGTCAGGACATTAAAGTGACCCCACCAGAGCTCCTATAAGACTGACTAGATAATTCTATCAACTAAATTATCAACTGATAATTCCTTTATCAACTAAAGCCCTTCAAAAATCATGTACCTCTCTCTTCCTTAATGCCCGGGGAGAACCACACACCTCTGCTGATATTCACAATTCTTCTCAGCAAAATCAACAGGACTTTGCAATCCTACTGTTCAATAGAAATCCTACCTCTCATCCATAATTCAGTTTGATAGTGTGCATTTTCTTCAAACCCTGAAACACTTGCTAACAGAAAGAGCCTTAGTGCCCCTCTCCCAGTCCCTAGTCTGCAGCCTAGAGCCACCATCTCTGTCATTTTAACATTGCTTCAGACTTGACTTGAATAATCCTAGTACAGATCTTTCCATCACCAGGGAGATAATGGCTATGGATGTCGATGTGCCTAGAAGGTCAGCAGTGCCTCAAAAATGTTAGCTCCCTCTGTAGAGGACTATTTGCAAAGCTGGTCACAAGAATCTGTCCTATCTCTGTGTACACATGCATTTGCAAAATGACTCCCCTACTCCTCCTACCAAGGGAGTCTGGCTCCCCACTCCTTGGGTTGGCCTTGAAACAGACTTAGATCAGTAGAAAGAGAGCAGATGTGACATTATGGGCATTCTGAGCCTGGACCACAGGGGCCTTCAAGGTTCTGCTCTCTTTGAACACTGCCTGTAGACCAGAAGATGTAGAATGAGAATCCACATGAAGCAGAATGGAGTATCCTCAGAACAGACCAGCCACCTAAGGGCTGGCACCAACTACAGGACGTGAGGCCATCTGATAACCCGGTCTCAGTTGAGCATGGCCACATGAATGACCCAGGTGAGACCAGCAAAAAACCACCCTGTGGAGCCAATCCAACCTGCTAACCCAGATGAATGGATACATAAAATAGTGGTGGTTTTAAGCCAGTAAGCTTTGGGGTGGTTTATTGCCCAAAAATAGCTAACACACTTTCTTTCTGCCAATTAATAGACTGTTATGATGATGATGATTTGCATTAGGTAGGTGCTTCCTTTGTGCCAGGCTTTATATACTTCTTACAACAACCCTATGAGTTAAGGACCATTATTGTTAATGAGGAGACCGTGGACCCAATGAGGCACTTTGCCTAAAGCTCCACAGCCAGCAGAAGGCAGAGCAGGCACTGGAACGCAGGTGCGCTGGCCCCAGTTCTGGCCCCTTGCCTCTGCTCTCATGCTTCTTTCTCATTTGGCCATCCTCTTCCCCACTCCCCCCGCCCCTCACCCCACCTCCCTGTAACACCCCCTTGGGACTCATTCAGAATGAGTATTCATTTATGCAATAACATGTCCTCACACATTTTTTTAATTAAAAATATTCATTTCTAGGGGGATCCCTGAGTGGCTCAGCGGTTTGGGGCCTGCCTTCAGCCAGGGGTGTGATCCTGGAGTTCCAGGATCAAGTCCCACATTGGGCTCCCTGCATGGAGCCTGCTTCTTCCTCTCTCTCTCTCTCTCTCTCTCTCTCATGAATAAATAAATAAAATCTTTCAAAAAAATAAAAAATAAAAAGTGTTCATTTCTAGAGCAAAGCAGATAAGATCTCTGCTCTTAAGGGTCTAAGCACATGCCCAGCACACAGAGCCACTCTGAGCACATTCACTCACATGGTCCTCCTTTCTAGCAGCATCAGCCCCATCTTACAGATGGGGCCAAAGGAAATGAAAACACTTGCTCAAGGTCACTCAGGGGTGGAACCTAGGTTGGCCAGACCTAAGCTTTCCCCAATTTACCACTGGATGCCCCCCTTTTACCCCACAGCTCATTGGGTATGGTTGTCCTGAGTCTTCTCCAAACTAAAGGCCCCATTTCCTTTCTTTATCCTTCTTAGGTCTTTAGTCCCAAGACCTTTCGCTTGTCAATGTTCATGTTTAAAGAGTGACTTCCAACTTGATTGTGTGCACATTTACAGAGCACTGGCATCTGCCAGGCCCTGGGGGAAAGGACTGGCTCTCAGGGGGAGTCCCAGTCCCAGTTGCCTAAGAAAAGTGCAGAGAGAAGTGGCGGCTGGCTTGAAATCACAGGGGAAAAGGGGTGGGTGAGAAATGGGATGTAAAGGCCTCCCTTCATGCACGCACTGCCCTGGGAAGCAGCAATCATCAATGCTGGACAAATCAATAGTAGCATCTACAATGCCAATCTGGTTTTCTCAGAGCTAAGATAGCCGGGTGGTCTGTAAGCAGACCAGGGGCTTGTGGGTCAGACTGTACTCATCACTATGTGACATGGCAAGTCACTCGCCTGCTCTAAGTGTTAACATCTGTGAAATGGGAGACAATACCAATTTCTTAGCATCATTCAGAAACTAAATGCAGGAACATGATCAACAAAACTAAAGGCAGCCTATAGAATGGGAGAAGATAGGATGCCTGGTAGCTCAGCGGTTGAGCACCTGCCTTCTGTTCAGGGTGTGATCCCAGGATCTGGGATCTAATCCCGCATCAGACTCCCCGCAGGGAGTCTGCTTCTCCTTCTGCCTGTGTCTCTGCCTCTCTCTCTCTCTCTCTCTCTCTCTGTCTGTCTTTCATGAGTAAATAAATAAAACCTTTTTAAAAATAGAATGGGAGGGCAGCCCGGGTAGCTCAGCAGTTTAGTGCCACTTCAGCTCAGGGAGTGATCCTGGGGACCAGGGATTGAGTTCCACGTCAGGCTCCCTGCATGGAGCCTGCTTCTCCTTCTGCCTGTGTCTCTGCCTCTCTCGCTCTCTTTGTGTCTCTCATGAATAAATAAATAAAATCTTTTTAAAAAATAGAATGGGAGAAGACATTTGCAAATGACATATCTGATAAAGGGTCAGTATTCAAAATATATAAAGAACTTATAAAACTCAACACCCTCAAAACAAATAATCCCGTTAAAAAATGGGCAGAAGACATGAATAGGTATGTTTCCAAAGAAGACATCCAGATGAATAACAGACACATGAAAGTATGTTCAATATCACTCATAATCAGGGAGATGCAAATAAAATCCACAATAAAACATCACCTCACACCTCTCAGAATGGCTAAAATCAACAACACAGGAAACGACAGATATGGGCAAAGATGCAGAGGGAAAAAACCCTCCCACACTGTTGGTGGGAATGCAAACTGGTGCAGCCACTTTAGAAAACAGTATGGGAGTTTCCTCAAAGAGTGAAAAATAGAACTACCCTATGACCCAGCAATTGCACTACTAGGTATTTACCCAAAGGATACAAAAATACTAATTCGAAGGGACACATGCACCCTGATGTTTATAGCAGCATTATCAACAATAGCCAAATTATAGCAGCAGTCCAAGGGTCCTTCAGCTGATGAATGGATAAAGAAAAAATATATATAATGGAATATTACTCAGCCATCAGTGAGAATGAAATCTTGCCATTTGCAACAACGTAGATAGAACTAGAGAGTACTACACTAGGTGAAATGAGTCAGAGAAAAACAAATGCCATAGGATTTCATTCACATGTGAACTTTAAGAATCAGAATAAATGAGCAAAGAGGAAAAAAGAGGGAGAATGGCAAACCAAGAAACAGATTCTGAACTCTAGAGACCATACTTATCTTACCAGAGGTGAGGTGGATGGAGAATGGAGAAAACAGGTGATGGGGATTAAAGAGAGCACCTATTGGGCAGCCCCGGTGGCTCAGCGGTTTAGCGCCGCCTTCAGCCCAGGGCATGATCCTGGAGACCTAGGATCGAGTCCCATGTTAGGCTACCTACATGGAGCCTGCTTCTCCCTCTGCCTGTGTCTCTGCCTCTCTTTCTGTGTGTCTCTCATAAATAAATAAAATTTAAAAAAATAAAGAGAGCACCTATTGTGATAAGCACCTGTCGATGTATGGAAGTGTTGAATCACTAAATTCTACACCTGAAACTAATATTACACTAACTGGAATTTTTTTTTAATTTTTATTTATTTATGATAGTCACAGAGAGAGCGAGAGAGGCAGAGACACAGGCAGAGGGAGAAGCAGTCTCCATGAACCGGGAGCCCGACGTGGGATTCGATCCCGGGTCTCCAGGATCGTGCCCTGGGCCAAAGGCAGGCGCTAAACCGCTGCACTACCCAGGGATCCCCACTAACTGGAATTTAAATAAACACTTGGGAGAAAAAAAATAAAGAACAAAATGTAGCATCCTGTGTGAGAAGGCTCTGGAAAATGCCCAGCACTTATACAGTAATACAGAGAATATGCTCAGAGTGGTTGTGTGTGCTGGACACATGTGTAGATCATTAAAAACAGATGTCTTATCTCCTGTGTCCTAGACATAGAGATCCTTCATGTTTAGAAGAGTATTGGGCACACAGCAGGTGTGAGGAAATGTCATTGAATAAATGAATAAAGTAAGCAGCTGGAGTGTCTTAACTAATTTTATTGAGAATAAGAACACTATCAAATACTTAGAGCTTGCTCTATGCCAGGCTGGTTCTAAACACATTACATATTTAATTAATTGTTCCCACGAGCAGGTGAGATAGGTTCTGTGCTTATCCCTATTTTATTTGTGGAAATGAAGACCCAAGGGAATTAAGTAAAGTTGTCACAGCTAGCAAACGGCTGAGACTTGCTCTGGAATCCATTACCTTAACCAGCAGGCTCTCCTGCCCCTCTGAAATCACATGACAAGAATGCATTGTTGAATGGGAAATACTACTAAATACCACTATACACAGTATGATCCCAGGTTGTAGAAAGTCTGGCTGAATAAGGATAAATGTCAAAATGTTGAAAGCAAACATCTCTTAATGGTGGGATTCCATGTGTTTTTATTTTTTTGTATTTCCCAAATTTACTCAAATAAACATATATTAATTTTTATAAGCAGGGGAAAATGTTATTTAAAATATGTTTCTTAAGGTCCCAGGATGGCTCAGTTGGTTAAGTATCTGACCCTTGATTTCAGCTCAGGTCATGATATCAGGGTCTTGAGACTAAGCCCTACGTCGGGATCCACACTGAGTGTGGAGCCTGCTTAAGATTCTCTCTCTCCCTCTCCCTCTTCCCTCCCTCCTCCAAAAAATAATAAAATAAATATGTTTCTTAGTATCTGCTCTGCCAGGCTTAGTTAGGCACCAGGCATATATTAAAGGCTATGATGTCCTGGTTTTTCAGGCAATATCTGGAAGGCTTCTAGCCTGACCCAGAATAGATGCTCAGTAATACTTAGCATCTGTCCCCACAGCAGCAAAAGCTATTCTGTGCCCTCTGGGCCCCACACGGCACTTTAGGTGTCTTCTTCAAGTGGTCACATCCTCCCCAAAACCATTCTGAACACAGCAGAACCTAACAACATGTTAATTATTTTATTTCTTTACATTCACTCTGAAGGTTAAGTTTCCCCTGGGATTGTTATTTTTGGGTCCCTACAGTTAATTTTTGAATTTTACTAGAGGGTGCCCTTTTGGGTGGCTGTCCAAGCACCAGCAGGTGTCCACCCAGGATAACACAGAGGTATGTGCCGTCCTTTCCAGATCCCTTGTGGAGAGTCAGAGTAAAGTGAACCTCTGCCTCTCAGCTGTACCGTGTGGTCTTGGGCAGACATAACCACCCCCACCCCGAGCTTCAGTGTCCAGCTCTGTGGAGTTGGTCGATAATTGCTGGGTAACAAAAGAGCACATGCAGAGAAGCACTTTACAACCTGTAAAGAGTCCCATCCAGAAACTAGTGGTGGGAAATACTTTTGAGGACCTCAAGCACGCAAGCACTAAGACACCTACTATTTGTCTGAATGTTTGTGGCCTCCCAAATTCACATGTTGAAATCCTAATGCCCAATGTGATGGTATTCGGAGGTGGGACCTCCATGAAGTGCTTGGGCCATGGGGGTGGTGCCCCATGATGGGATTCATACCCTTATAAAATGATGACACAGAGCTTCCTCACCACTTCCACTGTGTGCAGACACAGCCAGAAGTTAGCAACCCCCTCAGAGCCCAACTATGTTGGCACCCTGATCTCAGATTCCAGAATGATGAGAAATACACCTCTCTTGTTTATAAGCCCCCAACCCATGAAATTCTGTTACAGCGGCCGCCATGGACTCAGACAACACAGGGTTTGGAAGATGGGCAGGAAATTGAGAACCTGGCATTAATTCCTTTTTGAGTCAGGAAGGTATATTTCATTAGGAATCACTTTCCTATATAATATACTCATATGAAGTTCATTTTATTTCTCAAACAGCAACTTTCTTTTGAGAGAAGGGCAGACCACTCTAGATGCCTGGATGTGAGGATGGGTTCTAGGAGGGTAAGGTCAGACCATGAGGGGGCAAAGTGCCCCCTTGTCCTGGGAGGGGTGCCTAACAGGCCAGCTGTCTCTTCAGGAGGCCACTCAAGCAACCCTGGAGCTCCTGTATCCCTCCTGCAGAATGCTCTGTGTCCCACAGCCTTGGACAGGAAGTCACAAGCCCTACTACGCGGCAGTCACCACATGCCCCTGATTTCCAATTCCTTCATCTGTTCACTAGACAATCACAGTGGGCAGCATCTAAGTTCTAGGTTCTCAGACTGTCCAGGTCCCTCCTGTTGTCCCCATAGCCCATAGCAGGGGGCTGGCCTGCTTATACAGCCATTTATCCCCCAGGGCTCCTCTCTTCCTCTTCTCTGCTCCCTGGCACCTTGGAGGCACTGGGTAAAAGTTTGGGGAATGAACAAGGGACTGAACAAACAAGAGTGACAGATGGAGTGAACATCGACTCAGAACATGCGACACAGACCAGCTTGGTACACCCTCTACTCTGACTGGTGAGTAAAAGCCACAGCCTAGTTAATACCTGGGAAAATCTCCTGGAAGCCTCCAGTGGAAGAAAGACCTCCACCCTCCTCAGGCATGCAGGGGTGGAGGACGAAGAGATGAGCAGGGTGGATCCACACCCTTGAAGAGCACATGGCCTGGCAGGGAAATGGACTGGTGGCAAGCAGCAGAGCAAGGTGGCTGGGGCAAGGCTCATCAATGCAGTGGGAAACAGAGGCTGGGAAGCTGAGTGCATGGGGTGGCAGAGTCTGGGAAGACTTCTCCCTAATTCACTTACTCCTTATGAAAACCTAGTTTGCCAGGAGGGGACCTGAGACACCTGCCCAAGACCCCACAGCTTGTAAATGATGGTGGCTAGAATTCACACCCAGGCATATCTGGTCCCATAACCTGTTCTCAGATTTAAGATAAATCTTGATAAAAGACTAGTGGCTCCATCACCTCAGTCTGTATGATGAGGGGCTCAGGGCTGAGAATTCTGAAGCTTTTCTGATGAAACAGAAGGATCTTCCTGAGTCATTGGAGCACCCAGCCCCCTCTGCATAAGGGAGCCACAGCAGAGAGCAGAAAGTTCCCTTAGTAAGCAGCACTCTGGTGAGACAGCCTGGCAATGGCATGACATCTTAATTTTCCTTCTAGTGCCATTTGTGATTCAGCTCATCACACGGATTCCCCAGGGGCCGAGCCAGCTGCTGGTCCCCAGGTTCCAGCTAAGGCCAAACCCTAAAGACTCATATCACCTTTCTCCACTTCCTTTTCCCCAGCATTTGATCAGCCTCCAGACAGAGCCCCGAAGGAAAGGAAAACCCCACAGTGCATTCACAGATGTGCTTCATGGCTACGAGGGCTGAGCATCTGTATACTCAGTGACTCACAGAGTGGCCCAATGAGCAAAATGAGCCCTGGAATGTTCTGGAGCAGCCTGCCCAAGGAGGCACAGTCCAGCTTTGCCCAGGCCTCCCGACTCCTTACCAGCCTCTTCTTCTCCATCTCAGTGGCTCTTCTTAATCATGGAGGGAAATTCAAATTTTTGTTGAGCATCTACTATGTGCCTTGGCCATGATTGACCTTGGTCAGTTGAATCTCCTGTCTGTGTTTTCATGTGCTCCGCTGGTTATTCTGCCTTCCTGGTCACATTCTCTGGGCCCCAGGAGATCAACTCCTAAGGATGAGCTTGAGAGGCCCAGGCTTAAGGATGACCCCAAAGGTTGACTCAAGAATAATTTTTCCCTTGGTCTCTAGCTTCCTGCCAATGAGAGATGCAGGCAGGAGTCTAGAGAGAGGGAAGAAAGAGGGTTTATTCTCTGTCCAATCAAAAGGTTGGGCAAGGGCAGGGAGGGCTCCTCCACCTGGCTCTCACTAGCTTCTGGGGTAGCACCACCCTCTCCTTGTTCTGCAGCCCTTGGATGGTAATGGCTTCCTGCTCTTGCCCTCCTCTCTCCACTCACCCCACACCCTAACAACAAATACACCCCCTTCAATCACCCACTTGGGGATGTCACCTCTTTCCTGCTAGAACTGGAGTATGAGATGAAGAAGCTGCACTATGTAACGTCCAGGACTTGGTCTTCTTTTCCTCTTGATCCAAGTTCGACCAGCCAGAGAGTTTTGTGGTCAGGCCCCTTTTGGGGGTACAGAGATGGAGGGAGGAACTCAATGCCCATCGCCTCCAGCTCCTTGGAGTAGGTGAGTACAGCTAAGGGAGAAACATGGATGGAACAAGCAGTTCTCTGGAGGACAAGACCTAAGGAGTCATGTGACTGCAGAGAGGCAGGGGCAGCTGAGTCTATGGAGGCCAGGCCCTCCCACAGCCCATCCCTGGGGCATCCCATGTCTGACAGCCACTGGCTCCTGCAGCAAAGCAGGTTCCTCCTATGTCCTCCAAGGTCCTAGTCACTCCCACTGGAGCCCTTGCATGCAGCTGTGTCCAGACTCTAACTAACATGCCTCTGATTCCAGATGGGAAACACACCAGAGGAATGCCAGCTGGATCTGTCCTTCTGGAAACCCAATAGTGCCAGGACTGCTTTATAGGCATTCTAGCTTTAAAAACCCAATTTAGAAAATCTAAAAGTTTTAGTTGTCACCCAAGCCAGCAGGGACACACATCCGCCAGCTGACCTCCACCATCTGCTAATCCTAGCACAAGATGATGTGCATCCAGGTGTTGCCATCAAAGCACTTCTTCCAGGCTCCCTCACCTCTGTGCACCCTTGGGACCTTAATTCTTCTATTATCCTGGTCACTCATCTCCCCTTTAGGTGTGTGACTTCCCAATATTTCATCTTCCTAACCTCAGTGAGTACCCAGACCAGGCAGTCAGTAAAAGTCAGTAAATAGGTGTGTGGATGAGTGAGCAAGTTAGTAGATGGATGAGTGAGTGAATGAGTGAATGGGTGTGTGAATGAATTACTATGAGACTGAGAAATGAGTGTATGAGTGAATGAATGAATTAATGAGTCAGTGAGTAAATGAGTGAGTGAATGGGTGTGTGAGTAAGTTAATGAATGAGAGAGTGAGAAATGAGTGAGTGTGTGAATAAGTGTGTTGATGAGTATGTGAATGAGTGAATGAGTCAATAAGTGAATGCATGAGTCAATGAGTGAGCGAATGAATGAAGGAGTAAGCAAATGAATGAATAAGTGAGTGAATAAGTTAGTGAGTAAATAAGTTAGTGAGTGGATGAGTGAGTAAATGGATGAGTGAATGGGTGTGTGAATGGTTAGTGAATGAGAGAGCGAGAAATGAATGGGTGTGTGAATGAATGAACAAGTGGAACAAGTGAATGAATGATTGAGTAAATGAATGAGGAGTGAATGAGCGCTCCTCCAGCTTGCAAACTTTGGAGGCAGATAAAAAGCAAATAACCGGAATAGCTCGCCTTCAGGGGAATCCCCCATGGTACAAGGGTCGCCGCTCACACAGGAAGGAGGGACCTGTCAGTTTGCACAGTAGTGAATCCATGAATCTGAGTCCTGGGCAGCAGCAGATGCCGATGCCCCGAAAGGCGAGGCAGCAGACACACGCCCCCATGAAGAACGTAACACCCCCCTGAAGAGTCTAGGAGAAAACCCAGCTGAGCCTGGATCGTACCAAACCTCTAGGGTCTTTAACTTAGGCCCAGTCATGGACGCGGAGGACAGAGCCACATGAACAACAGCACCGTGGGGACATGGCCAGTAAGAGTCCCCGTGGGAAACTACAGGACGAGCCGCCCGCTCTGCCAACAGATTGGTCCAATAAAAGAAAGACACGTGAGTCCAAAAGACATACCACAAGTGCCCACTGATGGACAAACGGACAAAAGAAATGTGCCCACGCAGTGGACCATGACTCAGCCTTCCATGGGAAGAGCATTCATGCGCCACACGGATGAACCTGTGGACACGGTCACTAAAGCACAAACACTGTATGATCCCGTGCATATGGGGTCCCCGGGGTAGTCACGGACAGGGGGCCAGGGGCAGGCAGGGCCTGGGGGTTGGGTGTTTCACGGGGACGGAGCTTCAGTTCGGGAAGATGAGAAAGTTCTGGAGGTGGCGCGGGGAAGGTTGCACGACAATACGGAGACTTACAGGCTCAAATGCTAAACTGTACCACAAAGAGAGACATACCAGTCAACCACAGTGGAAAGACCTGATCCAAAGAAACTACCAAAAAAAAAAATGTTAACTATTAATTCATACGACAATTAGAAACTTGAAGAGCGGAGGTTTGACAAAATCAAGGGATTATTTGAGGTATGATGGCTCTTTAAAATATTTATGAATTCAGTGATAAATTGCCTAGTTTTACTTCAAAAGACTGCATGTGGGGAGTGTGGGCGGTGTACAGAGGAAACGAGCTTGCTCTTGAATGAACCAGCGTTGACGCTGAGTGACATCTATGTGGGGGCTCCTTTTATTATTTCTGTCTGCTTTTGTAAATGTTTGTATTTCCTAGTGAAAAAAAATATATCTTCCAAAATGATGCCAATGAATTTCTCTGTGCAGATGAGCATCTGCTTCACAAAATACAAATATCCCTAGAAACTATCAGCCATTTACCGCATAGTGTGAAATAATTATACCAGATGACTGTCCCAGTCACAGGACAGCAAAGCCACCTGCACTAAGTGACCACTCTGATGGAGAGGGGAGGTGGAGGGAAGTAAGATAAGCAAACAGGAATGGGAAGCTGAGGGCAGAGGGTCTGGGTGTAGGAGGCGTGGGGGTGGGGAGGGGGCGCAGGTGAGACTCCAGCTCCTACTCTGGCTCTTTCTTCCCTGAGTCCTTTCCTTCCTATCCCTCCCCCTAAAGCAAAAAGGAAAACAAAATTAATGCTCTCTCATCCGACAGGATTTGCTCTACAGATAACCAGATGCAGTAAAATATGTGCTTTGGCTGGGGGTTGGGGGGGCATTGAAAGAAGATTGAGCAACTAGTTCATGCATTCATTCAACAAACATGGAGCCAGGGTTCTAGGCCCTGGGACTATGTCCACAGGACACCCAGTGCTGGGGGTGGTCACATGTGGTTGGCTCCCGGACACATTCTGAATATCTGGGGATCCTCACACTCACACACAGGAGGAGTGAGAAACGGGGCAAGTGGAGCTTTTCAGCTTGCCTTGCCCTCCTGAATTCCCGCAGGAAGCCCCGAACTCACTCCGTAGAACCCTGGCAAAGCTGGCGATGGCCCAGACCACCGGGATCCCCTCTGACGGCAGGAGGTGGAGGGGGACACAGGCCCGGCTGATACCCATCCAGGACTCAGGACACAGGATTCCAAGATGTCCAAGGAGAACATGGTGACAGGTGGAGCCGGCCTGAACCCCGGCCCTCGGCCCAAAGCCAGCCCGGTTGGCCGAACCCTAGTCAACCTCCAGCCCCGAGTGTGGGAGCCCAGATGGTTGAGGTGGCTGGGTTTGGGCTGGTTTGGCAGGAGGTCACGTTGAAGCTATGGCGAATTAACACAGAGAGGTCAGGTGACTCACCTAGGGACACACAGGTATTAAGAGCAGCCCCGTGAGCAGGCCCAGGTCCATTGGCTCCTGCTCCAGGGCTCCTTCTCTCCCCTCAGCTTGGTGCCGGGAGGAGCAGCAAGTTCCCAACACAGGACCGAGGATGCCAGGGCCCAGACCACTTGGGGGTAAAAGGAAGGAATCGGTGGCTTCGGGGGGCAGCAGTGTCCTGTGATGCCTGTGGGCAGAGAGCACCGTCCTGTCTCAGGACCGCTCCCAGGCTAGGCCCAAAGGTGTGCGGGGCCAGAACACGGCCCTGTAGTGCTTCCCAGGCTGGAGGGCTGCACCGGGGTGGGGAGGCATCTTGTCTCCTCCACGACCCACTGGCCTCTGCCTGCTGACTTGGCACCTCTGGGTCTGGGTCTGCAAATCATGGCACGTGGGCTACACGGACCCTTTGTGTGGACTCAAAGATACCCCTCCCAGGGGGTCGCAGCCTACAGGTCTCTGCGTGAACTTGTAGAGGGCAGAGGGCACCACCACTCCCTCCAGACAGGCACAGCCTTCGGGCAAGGAGAGTAGGGCTGGGCCAGATGCTTTGTTCAGCATCCAACCTGAACAACCAGACGCAGCAGCCCTGGAAGAGTGGGGAGGGTGGCTGGCTGGCTGATTCCGCCACCGGGCAGTGAACCCCGACTCCAACCCCCGTGGGCACTGTCTGATCCAGCTCTGTCCACCCCGAATCCGGGACAGCACCAACACAACAGGCTAACAGCACAGATGGCACCTCAAGGCGTGTACGCAATAGTGAACCATGGTTAACGACAGGCAGCTGGTTCCCTACGGCCCCGGGACACAACCCATCAGCTTCCGCCGCAGACTTCCCCTTGCGTGCGTGGGGGCAGAGGAGATTGATTCTTGGGTCTGGTCCAGGGTGAGGCAAACCGCAGGGCGCCCCAGGCCGGCGATGGGGATGAGGGACGCAGCGGCATCTGGAGCAGCCGGAGCCCGGCGCCCCGCTCCACACACCACTCCCCCCACCCCCCACCTCACGCCTGTCCCAGCCCCAGCAGGCGGAGCTGCCAGGCCTAGAGCTGGGCTCCGGAGGGCTTGGGAGCCCAGGGGAGCACTTAGCTGAGATTTATAGCTGACGGGAGAGTTGCTGTGCGTGTGTGCGCACATGGAGGGGAGAGGGAGGAGGGGAAGGAAGAGACTGGGAGGAGGGGGAGAGGGAGGGAGGGATTAGCTCCTAGCAGGACATCCACCACGGACCCCCTGAGCGGAGCAGTGCAGCAGAGGGGCAGGGCTTTGGCGCCTGCAGGCCTGCGCTGGTGCTGGGGGCTCCCCACCCCACGGGCGCAGTAGACTCAGGACAGAGCCCAGGCTTCTCCACGGGCCTCATCCATAAAGGGCAAGGGACACTGCTCAGCCCCAGGAGCCATTGAGCCCCACGAAGCCTGGTGTGCGCCCCTGGCAAAGGGAGAGGGGGAGCACAGCATCAACCAGATGCGCCTTCCCTCGCCTGAGATGTGGAGGCTTGCTGCCAGGGACGCGAGTCACCACTTGTCCTGTTCACGGAATACAGACCCTCAGGATGACCTCCTGCAGAGCTCAGAGCTGGAAGGAACCTTCTTCAGACCTGTTTCCTTGTATCGGAAAGTCAGCACCGTGAACCCCGTGCTATTCCCCTTTTCACCTGGACTACCAGGGAGCTCAGAACTCACTTTTCCATTCAGTTTTCCATTCTTTTCTTTCTTTCTTTTTTTTTTGCCCGGAGCCTCAGGACTTGGTGTGGTATCCTCTTAATACAAATAACTCTTCAGCTCTTCTTTGGCCCTCTTTTTCCTCTTCTGGGATATAGATTCTTTTTATTGTCTCCATGTCTTTTACTCCAGGTGTCTCTAGCTCGTTCCTGGAAGCAGGCAGGAACACGTGTGGCATGCACGGGGTGGGGGTGGATTACAAGGGTACAGATGTGAGGACCTGTGTGCCAGGAGGAAGGAAGTCAGGTTCAGAGCCCTACACAATGGGACTCAAATCCTGGCTCTAGCAGGCTGGACCTCCAGGAGCCTCAGTTTTCTCAGCCACAAAATGGGCAGGCTGCTGCTTTCAGGACTAGATTCACCAGCCGGTTTGCATGGGCTGCACCAGCACATGTAGGACCCACCTGGTGACTCTGTCTCAGTCTCCCTTGCCACCTGCCCCCCTTGATCAGCTTTAGGTCCTGAGCCTCAGCTGATCCGTGTCCCAGGGCCACCCTCTCTCCTGCTCTTGTCTCCCTATCACCCTGCCCGAAGGGGTTTTCATTCTGGTTTTCAAAAATCACACACGCAGAGATAAAGCAGTGGCAGCATTTCCGTAGCCCCCACCGTGCTCCAGGGCCCATTTTCAGCGCTCCTGGGACATGGCTGCACTTGCCCCTCAAGCCCTCCCTGGGAGGTAGGGGCCCCCATTTGACAGGTCAGAAAACTGAGACACATAGAATTGAGCTGAGGCAGGGTATTTGCCAGGCTGCTGGGCCTCCCGCCTATCAGCATTAGAAGGAGGGAAGGAGGGATACCCAGGGGCTGAGCAACGCAGACAGGGCACTTGTCTCAGACACCAGACACCTGGCAAGGCTCTGATGAGGTGAAACAATGTTAGGCGACATCACCTCCTTTTTACAGGAGGAAACCAAGCCTCTGTGGGGCTGGGAGCAGTGGAGCTGGGTAGTGACCGCAGGTGTCTGCAGCAGCTGCTACACGGGGTCATCTGCCCCAGCTCCTCCGGCCACCTCTCATTTCCTAGGCTCCAGCCAGGGGCTTCTACCCTGGGAGCTGGGGTGTCAGCCACCAAGCATGGTGCCCAGCACAGAGCATAGCTCAGAAGCCCTAGGTCTCTTCCTGCTGGTCTCACCTGGGCCTCCACCTCTGCCCTGGAGACTCTAACACCCTCTGTGGCTCAGCCCAAATGCCACCTTCTCTGCTCCAAGTCCCCAGGGCCATATTACCATCTGTCCCTGGTGGCCAGACCCCAGCTCCCCTGCACTGAGGTCACTCATGCCACACGTCACATCCCAGCCAGGCTGTGGGCGTCTGTGAGATGGAAACCTGGACCAGTCCCTCACTGGGGTTGGGAAGCAAGCACCTGCTTACAAACTCTCATCTCCCCACTCCAGAGTTCCCCAGGGAGGGCAGGGTCCCCCCTTGGTCTGGTTCACCATCTCCAACATATCGCCTGGCACATCTGGGGCTCCAAGGTAGATGCCGAGTTGAAAGGACACATCTCAGAGTGATCACAGGGCTGTGCGCAACCAGGATGCCCCAGCATTGCAAGTGGGGCCTCCAGGTAAGGCGGGGAGTAGGGCTGGCTGGGGCTCTCAAAGGGACTGATCCTTCTCTGCTTCGAGGCAGCAACTCCTTCTCCAGGAATTTACCCTCAGATATACTCACACATGTGCAAAGAGGTACATGTACGAGCATTTTCATGACTACACGGGTCATGAAACAAAAGATCAGAAACAATTCAAATGCCCATCAAGAGAACTGGTAGGATCCAGACGGCAGAAAACAACTGCAACAGAAACTCAACTGTTTTAAAAAAATGAGAAATACATGCTCTGATGCAGGATGATCACCAAGCTATATTAAATGAAAAAGCCAGGGTGCAGAACAGTGCAGCGTGCCTCCGTCAGGGCATCTATGCGGCCGCCTGTGTGCTACCGCGGACAATCCATCAGCATCTCTGGAAGCATTCAGAAAAAACTGGGGCCTATTTGTGCAGAAGGGAACTGGGGAAAGGAAGAAACTTGCACTGTGCACACACTTCTGTGCCTTCCAAATTTTGAAGAATGAAAACGTCTTACTCATACTAACAAGTATAAGTAAACAAGAAGTCACAATAGGATAGCAAAAAAGGCAGCACCTTCTTTCCAGCACCTTCCAGCCCAGGATTACAGAAACACAAGTATGCCCACCCTGTTTCCCACCCCTGATCCCACCCCAGACCTTTGCACAAGTGGTTGTCCTGGTCTGCCTGTCCTTCCTCCCTGGCTGATGGCTGCTCATCTCCAGGACCCATCGTAGTTGACACTTCCTCCAGGAAGTCCTCACTGACTGTTGGCTGGTTAGCCACAGCTTTGTGCCCCAGGACCCTGTGTTCCCCCCACGGCACCTGGCCCATGGCATCATGCACATCTGTCCACCAGGAGCCTGGAGCATGGGAACCTGGAATGAGAACCCCCTGCCCCAGCAGTTGCCCAGGGAAGTATCTGCTGAGCAGAACCTCTGCCACTCGAGCAAAATGCCTCCCAGGAGAGCAGGACAATGAATCAGGCAGCGGGGAGACACACTGCACTTAACATTTCCTGCTGCTTGGCCACGGGCCAGGCCAACCCTCTCATCTGATTTGCTTAAAAGCCCCAGGTGGGGCCCTTTTGCAGTAGTGAGGGGCGGGGGGTGTGCATTACCTTGCTTGGGTTCGGGGCTTCCCCTCAGCAGAGCCTCGCCAGGCGATCCATAGAAGGCCACCGTTGTTGCTTGCTGACAGCCCATCTGACAAATGGTTTTCTGTCTCGGCAGCCTGGGCTGATCCATCCGGCTGCTCCCCAGAGGCCTCAGGCCACTCACAGTGGTGTTCCCGGGATGACACCAGCTCCTGCATGCCGAGTTCCTGTCTGACCCCGCTCAGTCACCCGAGCAGGTACAGCCTCCACGCCCAGGGGGACTGACCAGACTAGGCCCTGGACACATTGGGGCCACCCGGAATAGGGGGGCAGCCCTGTCCAAAGGCTGGGGTCTATGGTTGAGGTGAAGAAAATGCCAGAGTCCTCCATCTGCCAACACAAAAGCGCCATCAAGGAATCACAGCACAAAGCAACGACTAAGCTTGAGGTGCCCAGAAGTGCCAGCCCCAGGCAGGAACTCGTGGCTGGGTTAAGAAGTGGTTTCTGGCTTCAGAACATGATTTATGACAGCATCACCATGTATGCTGCAAAGGTTGCCTTGGCTTCCCGTAATGGACTTCCCCAGCTACCTCTTCCACCGAGGCCCCGAATATGAGCAGAAGGTGGGGGAGGAAGGGGAGCTCTCCAGTGATAGAACGCAGAGCACCCGGACCTGGTGGGAGCATCCTGGAGACCAGGCACGGCCTCCAGGCATCTGGCGGCTGGGCAGTGCGGTGCAGCTGGCTGTGTCCTGGCTTCCCCTGGGTGTAAACTCTCTTCATCATATTCCCAAAGCTCCGAGCTGATGGTGGCCTTGGCCCAAAATAAAGGTGGGAAAAGTGCCAAAGGAGGAGGTGACACACTGTTAGCGACCAGCTCTGCAGGACGCCGTGCTGCTGGAGATCCCCAGGGGGTGGGGGGGGGGGGGTTTGACTCGCAGTGATCTTACAATAGTGTTTTCCAACACTGGGGTTCCTTGAGCGCTGATGTTGGGGCCACAGAGCTGCCAGGAGGTCCCGGAGGTTAGACACTGACCACATGTTCTCTGTTCCTGCTTCCCAGCGCCTCGCCGAGGACCTGGCCCGCACGGGACCGTTACCACTGGATGCTAACTGAACAAATGGATGGTGTGATGACCCATCGCACAGCCCCTTGGGCTAATCAAGATGGTAGCAGCTCAGTGTACCAACACTTGCCTGATAGCCCTGCTTTTCTTACAAATCAGTGCCCACACCTCCAGCGTCCCTCAAAATAAGTCCATTTGTTTCTGTCACTGCAATGTGATTAGGTATATAAGATGTCAACATTATGGGAAGCTAGGTGAAGGGGTGTATGGGAACTCTCTGCACTTTTCAACCTCAGAGTTAAACTACATTAAAATAAAATCTGCGGGCTTTGACTGCTGCCCCGGGTGCCCTAGGTTTCTTGCCCTGGAACTTCCTTGTCCCTAAGTGACAAGAGCTTCCAGGAAGCTCCAGCTCCAGCCCTGGAAAGGTAATCCAGACCTTTCCCTCAAACTCTCACCAGCTCTTTCTAAAGACAGAAACGAAGTCTCTGACTGGTGAACCCGGGGACACGATCTGGGCATATGTATTTCAAGCTCCCTTGATTCTCTTGTTGGGTAGACTGCCCTCAGGATGGATGCATTTTCCTTCTACCCCTGAGTCCTATGCCTGGGTCAGGGCATGGGTCCTGTTCTCGGGGGAAAGGGAGAGGTGCTGGACGAGATGAGGCGGTAACCCCTTGCAGCTGGCTTGGCAAGGAGCTGCTTTGCACACTTCTCCTTCGGTGACACATCCAAAGTTCAGTTTCATGCCTTAAAGACTTGCACCTGCTGTTCCCATTGACTGTAACACCCTTACCCACCTCACCCAGCTGTACACTTCACTGGGTTTAGGGGCTCTGCTCAGCCCTTCCCTCCTGAATGACATCCATTCTCCAGAAGGAGCCCTTCCCTTCATCTTGCATCTCATGGCACACTTAACCATGGGCTGCACAGTGCTCAGTTCATCCAGGTGTCCCCCGTTGCCATGTGAGCTCCTGGGGTGAGAACCAAAGCTGGCTCACCTCCCTCACCCTCACATTGTATTTCCTGGCATTCATTGCATGTCAGCAAGTGTAAGTTGAAGGAATGGGCTTATTAGAAAGTTCTGATTGGTTGTAATGTTTTAAAATGTAAAATATATAATTACTTAAGTCAAGCATTTCATGTAGTAGACAAAAATCTTTTAAAACATGGGGAAGAGCCCTGAGGCCAGGAGCATAACAAAACGGGTCTCTATGGCTGACCATGTTAGGAGCTATCAGACCAGTGTGGGGCTTCCCCAACCCCTGCGCTGTTGGCATTTGAGGCTGGATAATCTTTGTTGTAGAATGCTGTCTTGTGCATTGTGACATGTTTAACAGCATCCCTGGCCCCTACCCATTAGAAGCCAGGAGCACTACCTCATTGTGATGACAAAAATGTCTCTGGACATTGCCAAATTTCTCCCTGGTTAGGAAAAATCATGCCCAGCTGAGAACCATTGGACCCATCACTCAATAGGTTTTGGTACAGTAAGTATTCTCTTTGCTGCCTTGACATTAGCCAAAGCCAAAGCCCTCAGAATGTGCAAGCAGAGTCCAGTATTTCTCCCAAGCTCTGACAACCAACACAGAGCTCTGAGCCAGAGGCAAAACCACTTGCCACTGAATGAGGGCTTTGATTGCTACCAATTTCTTAAAGCAGTGTCTGAAGGTTCTGCTTCAAATATTTATGGAGTCTATGAAATGGCCCCAGAGCGTGAGTGGTTCCATTAAATTTATAACTCCAGCGGTGATTTATTGACCTGCGAATTGCTGCAAATGCTTTGTCTAAGCTCTTTGTGGAGAGCCAGGATCCTCGCAGGACTCAGGAGCTCAGGGGGTGGCGGGAGGCCATCAGCTCGGAGGAGGATGGGACAGGATGGTCCGCCTTCTTCTCGCCAGGATTGTGCAGAGAGTGCTGTCTCCACGGTGGCGGTAGCCGGGCACGCTCCAGGAGCAGGCGTCAGCCCTGAGGGCAGGGGAAGCTGGAGGCAAGAGCAGAATCAAATGGTCTTTGCTTCTATTTGTTCATAAAAGCCCCCCGATCCCACATTTATCCAGGGAGGAGACGGCAATGATAAGGAACACTTATTGAGCACTTCCCGTACCCCACGCCAGGGCTCCTCCTTCATTGCTCAGTTCCTTCTATTACACTTCAATGAGGCGTACAACGTCATCGTGGTGCCACGGGTGGGGAGCTGGGGATGGGGGCGGCTCCCACCACATCATCCAGTAAGTGTCTGCCAAGATAATTGCTGATGGGTGTCCCTATAGAGCAAGTGTCCGCTCGACAGTTTCTTGTTCGCAGGGTTGAGAGATGGTGACCATCCCATCAAAAGGAAATCGGTGTTAACTGGACGCCGACCTCATGCCCAGCACTGCCCATGGCTCTTGTCAACGAGCTGGTTGACCTGTCTCCACGGAATCCTCCCACCAGGTGGTCATCAGGCCCGCACGACGGATGAGCAACCCGGAGACTGTTTCGCAGACTCTAAACAGCTTACTTAAATCTATGTAGCTCTGAAGCGACCAGCTCGATGCCCAAACCCAAGCCCACCCGACCTCAAAACCCCTTTCTGGAGCTCCACCAGGGGCTACTGTATGGTGCCAGCCCTCCTCGCCCAGCATCCCGCATTTAGCATGCACCTTCCCTACAAATGACAGGGAGGGAGGACCATTGTGCTCAGCAGTGTGAGTCCCACTTACGTCCCTGCTCAGTCCTCTGGGAGGGTGACTAGCGGGTCTGTGCTTCACCAGTCAGACAGAGTCAGGTGGAGCAAGCTTCTCCAGTGACCCCAGGGGCAATAATGCACGCTCACTGCCCTCTCAGCACCACCCAAGGAGGATGGCTGAGAAAGGCAGAGCAAGACAGGAAAGGCGGGGACGGTCACCGAGCACTGCCCTGTGTGCCCCGCCTAGACCAGCCCCTCCCCCGGGGTGCTCCCCACCCAGCAGCACAGGCAGGCAGACACACATGCAGGTCCCACCGCAGAGATGGAGCTGGAAGAGAGGCCCACACAGCTGCCAGGGGAGCACCCAAGAGGGAAGTACCCACAGCACACTCATGAGCAGGAAGGCTTCCTGGGGGAGGCAGTGTCTGAGCCAGACTTTTTGGGAAGGAGCAGGATTCTGAGGCGTTAAAAGCTGAAGGTAGAGAAATGCACACATAGAATGCAAACAGCGACTTAAGGAATCTGGACTTGTCATATTGACAATAATAGTTTAAACCCTATGAAAGCACAGACTTTGTAGGAAGGGGGAGTAGAATATTTCATACGGTTCAACCTACAGCGACAGTGGACATTTATTGAGCCTCTCTGCTGTGCCAGGTATCACGCTAAGCAATTTATACACATTGATTCATTCAGTCTGTAACCCAAAGAGGCAACAATATTATTATCTCATTACACAGATGAAGAAGGAGGCTCAGAGAGGTTAAGTGACTTGCTGATGGCCACACAGCTAATAGGAAGCAAAGTCAAGATTCAAGCCCAGGCCGCATGACCCTTGAGCCTGCCCTGTTCACTACTACAGTCGGCTGTTAAAACAGGACAGATGAAGGGTCTTCTGTGACAGAGTGACATGATCAAGGTGATGTGACATAGGGACAAATATTTCTTCGATCACTGAAGATTTACCAGCCTTCTCAGGATATTTTTGTGTATTTTTAGGCTTCCCCCTGCTTTGTTTTCTCTCTAAGCTCAACCATAAAATAATAGAATTGTAACATATGACAAATTTTGTTACTATCCTTCAAAAAGGACCTCATTTTGCTGATAGGTCACTGATCCCCTGGAGCAGTTATCGAACAAACTCATTTCACCCCAGGAATCCCTTACCCTGAGCCAGCCAGGATCGACGGCTTGCAATCTGTTTTTCCGCAAGGCAGAGGGCTCTGTTCCTTGATGTCCTTTACAACAGAGCTGGACCAAGACTGGGCAGGGGTGTGACGGTGCAGTGCTGGGGGCTGGGAATGAGGTGCCATGTGACCCTCTAGAGAAAGAGCTCACCAGCCCCCCCTAATTATTCATGAAGGCCTCCCTCCGCCAGGTGCTGGGTAAAGCCTGGGAACAGAGATATCGACAGTGACATTCTATCATCTTGCTGCAGAGGTGCAAGACATCCTGTGGACTTGAAATTACATCCACTTGAGGAAGGGTTTTGATCCAGTGGCATTCTACATGTGTGGCCATGATTTGGAAAGTTAAAGAACAATCGAGAAATTCAGAGCCCTAGGAGTGTGAAGGTGCTCTTTTAGTTCATTCATTCATTCCATTTCTGTTCTAACCACCCCCTCAAGAGGGTTACTCTCGGTTTCTGGCCAGCACCACCTACATGACACCTCTGAGGGGTTTTTCCTCACACTGAGCTCCAGACTGGGCTGCACAGGAGGCAGGAGGGACTGCTCCCATTCCTCCGGTGAAGGCCTTGCATGACCTGGCCACTGAGCTGCCACCGCCGCAGCTCCAGAGCCAGGCTGCCTGGGGTGGACCCTAGCTCTGCCGCTTACTAACTGTATGACCCGGAGCTGGTGGTTTACCTCCTCTGCTCCTCACCTTTTCTCATAGGAAAGGAGCTAATGCTGATACCTACTTTGAAGGCCCCTCGTGAGAATGGGAAAGTCAGTGTATTGCACATAGCAAGCAAGCATCGAAGAAGCAGGAGTGGGGGTTTTCTTTTCCCATTGTTCTCATCCACATCATCACTGGGATCCCCTAGACTCCACACTACACCTTCTAACTTTGTGCCACAGTCACGTTCAACTGCCTGTGGTTCCCCAACCCTGGGGGAGCACTCACCCCTCTGTCTCTACAGGCATCACTCTCTTTGTCTAGGATGCCTCCCGCCTGCTTGTGATAAGCCAGGCCAAAGATCAAAAGTCAGAGGGAATTTTACTAGATAAAGACCAGAGCTGGAAGAAAGTTCTCCTTGCTAGGGAATAAACCTGTAGACGAGGAATGTAAAATGAAAGTCATCAGTCAAGACAAAAAAAAAAAAAAGGTTTAAGAAGGTCAGTAGCAACAGCTAGCATTTATTGAACACCTCTCTTGTACTCAGTAGAATAGAAAGTACCTTACGTGTATGATTTTGTGAAACAGCCCCAACAATTCCAAGAGGGAAATATTATCTCTGGGTTTTATTTATATATTTTTAAAAGATTTTATTTATTTATTTGAGGGAGAGAGAAAGCACAAGTGGGGTGGGGGAGGAGAAGAGGGAGAGGAAGAAGCAGACTCCCAGCTGAGCAGGGAGCCTGATGAGGACTTGATCCCAGGACCCCAGGATCACGACCTGAGCTGAAGGCAAATGTTTAACTGACTGAGCCACCCAGGTGCCCCTGTCTCCAAGCTTTAGATAAAAAATTTTATATAACCATGGAGACAGGAGAGAAGCCACAGGAATAATAGGTAGAAAGAAACCAACTACAGGCTGAGATAAAATGCTAAGAATAAGATCAGTTGCCTCCTGAGCATCCCTCTTGTCCAGACACATATTCAGCCCGGCTTCCCTGGTTTTGCGCTCCTACTAGCCGCAGGCGCTATTATCCTATGTTACAGATGAAGAGGTGGAGACATAGACACGTTAAATAATCTGCCGAACATCACACAGAATCACAGCTGGAACTTGAACTTAGGCCTCTCAGGCTCTACTTCTCCTGGGTCTAATGGGTTTTCTCTGGGAAAAGAAAGGGCTGCTCTGGCTCCAACTGATTAGGATGTTTTGGACCAAACCTCCAGTAAGTACTAGAAAAGCAGGACGGAATAGAACACAGTGTCTATTTAAACCATCCAAGAGCCTCCAAGATGGTCAGGATCTGAGGTACTAAAACTGGAAACAGGAGACATGCCGGGAGTAGTTGGCGCAGCCATGGAAGCTGTATTTCCCTCCAGGTGAGGGCAGGGCAGGTGGCAGTGGAGGGGTGGAAGGATAAGCAGAGCTTTTGAGAGACTCATGGATTGACAAGGGCCAAGGACGGAAGACACTGATAAACACTATAGGCTTCTGGTCGAGACCCCTAAAGGCTATGCCCGTGAGTAAGAGTGAACAGGAAGGGATGCCTGAGTGGCTCAGTTGGTTAAGCAACTGCCTTCAGCTCAGGTTATGATCCAATGGTCCTGGGATCAAGTCCTGCATCAGGCTCCCTGCTCAGCGGGGAGTCAGCTTCTCCCTCTCCCTCTGCCCCTCCCTGGATCATGCTCGCTTGCTCGCTCTCTCTTAAAAATAAATAAAATATTTTTATAAAACAGAGCAAACAGGAAAGAAAGCAGACCTCACAAATACTGAAACTCATCTCTGAACCAGGTATGATGTAAGGAATGGTCTGCCCTGGCCTTGCTCCTTGTCATAAGCAAAAGGAAGCCCTCTCTGGATGAAGAACCTCAAATTATGTCTGTAGGTTTTCACATGTGATGTCCAGCACTCAATGAAAAATAACCAGACACAGAACACAGGACTTGACCAAATATACAAATTAAAAAATAGATAATAGACAGAGACTAGGAGAGGTTTCTGTAGGGCTGGGTATTTTCCAGTTCTCAACCTGGTGACAACTTTTTGGGTATCATTCCATGATAATTCATTGATCTGTACACTTACAAGTGGTGTCTTTTCCCACATGTGTGTCATGCTTTTAATGAAAAAAACATCTAAGAAATTAGATGACTGATGTCTTCTCACCTTCGGAGAATCCAGTCGAGCCATCTGTGCTGGCCACTCAGCCTCAGGAACAGGCCGGGATTCTGAATGCAAAGGTCTTTGGATGCTGACACTGTCCGTTTTGAGATTCAGGAGGGATTTCTGAGCTAGAAAAGAGTATTCTCAGTCAGGCCTCAACCCAGAAATCTATTCCAAAAATCAAAACAGAGCCTTAGAATAACCTTTACCAGTCTCTGCCATTCCAAGATCCCCATGTCCCCTGATGGAGTCCCTCTCAGGTGCCCTCAAATCCTTGATGGTCCCATCATTGTCGTGAGTATCCTAGAAAACTGCCTGTCTGCCTTAGCTTTCCCTCACCAGCTGCCAGCTCATTCAACACGGGGACCACCACATCTGCAAAATCCGACCCATTTTTGCAAACCCTGCAACACCTACCTCAGCTCTGGTACATGGCAGCCTTCCAGAAATATTGACTGAACAAGCAACTCAATCAGTCTAGCATTTCCTTCCTTTAAAGTTGAGGAAGCTGAGCCCAGAGAAGGAAGGACACTTGTACAAATCAGTGGCATACGCAGGACCAAGTGGAATTTATAACCTTCCAACCGTGAAAGCAGATGCCAACTCAGACTGCAAGGAGAGGAGAGGAACGTACAGGAGGACAGGCCCAGCCTGACCAGATAAAGACAGAGGAAAGATTTCTCTTTTGGGGTCAGGCACTAGACACTCCTGAGAAAGGTCCTCTCAGCCTCCTTTAGAAGATAAGACTCTGGGGCTCAGAGAGGTTAATTAACTCATCCAAGATTACACAGCTGGTAAGTACAGAATCCTGTAATAAGGATTGCTAGATGAGGGACCCCTGGGTGGCTCAGCAGTGGAGCATCTGCCTTTGGCTCAGGGCATGATCCCGGGGTCTGGGGATCAAGTCCCGCATCGGGCTCCCCGAGGGGAGCCTGCTTCTCCCTCTGCCTATGTCTCTGCCCCTGTGTTTCTCATGAATAAATAAATAAAATCTTCTTAAAAAAAAAAAAAAGAATTGTTGGATGAGCAGATCTCAAGAACAGTTCGGTCACCTAAAAGCAACACCCCCATGCATTCTCCATGTTTCTATTGAGCCCCTGATATGAACATAACCCTAAAGGATCCTTAGAAGCCTCCCTTCCCCCACACTGAGAGCCTGCTGCACTTCACCGTGAAAATTCTGCCCTCCTGGGTGCATCTTCATTTCCTTTTTTATAATAAAAATAACAGAGCAAAAGCCATCACCCCCTATTACCATCTTTCTAAGTAACCACTGGAAGAACCTGAGTTTACCTGCTAGAGTGAGCTGTCAATCACCCAGATGTGCTTATATAGCTTTATCACTATAATCAGCCCACACATTCCATTCCCTATCTTTTCAGAACTTAAGAGAATATCATCATTCCTATGGTTTCACATGGTGCTTAGCAGCATGATTCTAGTGACCAACATCTCATCGAATCTATGGGTTATTTAACAATGTTGGAGGTACGCACCCTCACTTTCAGCCCCCACCACCAGTTTTTCATTATTAGAAATGCCCTGGCAAGTCCATTGAACTTCTCCACACAGAGAATTATTTACTTAGGATGAATTTCCAGGAGTAAAACCACAGGGCTGAGGAGTTCAGCTGCTTCTGCAAAGACAGTAGTTTTCCTACTGTGTTCTGCTTATGCTGGGAAGCGAGAAGGCAGGGGGTGGGGGGAGAAAGCGGGGTCCCATTCCTCACAGCCTGCGCTTGACCCTGGCCCACCTGTCAGGTCGTCCTGCTGGTTTGGACCGTGTCTGAGCACACAGATATTCCTTTATTTTATTTTTAAAAATATTTTATTTATTTATTCATGAAAGACAGAGAGAGAGAGAGAGAGAGAGAGAGGCAGAGACACAGGCAGAGGGAGAAGCAGGCTCCGTGCAGGGAGACTGATGTGGGACTTGATCCCGGGTCTCCAGGATTAGGCCCTGGGCTGAAGGTGGCGCTAAACTGTTGAGCCACCCGGGCTGCCCTACACAGATATTCCTAATTGAATATTGCACTGACCTCCTACGACTCCTGCCTTCTCAGACTCGACATCCAGGTGGTGGCTGGTCTGGAAGAAAAGACACCTCAGCACTTATTCTGCATGGCCCAGGAGTAAAAGCCTCACGCAGGTGGCTGCGATTGGAATGAAGCAGGCCCCCCGCCCCTCCCTGCAGACAGCACATTCTCTGGTCAATCCACCCATCCCTCCTCTGCCCACGACCCACCAAGGAGGAGGCTTTGCTCTTAGGGAATACAGGTGAAGAAAACGATTGCATTTCCTTTTCCCAAATTAAATCTCCAAACTGAGCTTGTGATTAATGTGTTTTAGAAACTGCTGTTAAAAGTGGAAAAATTGAGGGCAGCTGGATGGCAGGGTTTCCAGGGGGAATAGTCTTTCTCCAAGGAGGTCCTGCTGACACCTTGCAAGAGCCAATTGCTGAGCTGTGCCTGGGGTCCCTGGCTCATCACCCGGTAATTTGGGTCATGCTGGGAGCCGAGTCCCCCGCACCACCCCATCTGCTGGGTGGGTATTCTCCTGGATCCCATGACTGCACAGGGTCCGCAAGAGGTGGTGTGGCAATGGCACCTCAGCTGCTCAGACTGGCAGCCCCCAGTCGGTTCAATAAGAGCAGTGCTGACCTTCAAAGCAGGTCAGATTCCAGCCCAGCAGCCCAGACCTCACTTCCTCATGGAAGATTCCGGTGGGGCAGGGGCTCTGTGTGCGGTATCGCTGGGATACCTCCCTCCCCCAGCACCGTGTGCACAAGTATTGGCATCAGCTGGCCCCTGCCTGAAGGCCCCGACACACGCTCTCTCTCTTTCTTTGATGAACTTCCAGGTGTATGTCATGACCTAATTCAGATGTCCCCTCCTGGATGAGGTCTTCCCTGACTTCACCGGGGAGAGTTCAGCCACCTGCCTCTCACATAGCTCCTCCATGCTGTGCTGTGACATCTGGGCCATTTGTCCCCTCTAAAATGGATTGACGAATCCAGGGCTAATGCACAGGGGCACCGATTATGGCCTGACCGCAATCCACACCACTCTTACTGGAGCCTTTGGCACTAGGCTCACTGCCTCTTCTCCACCAAGCTCTTAGCCTGCTGCACTTATATCCCCCCGGACGATGCGTGCATTCTAGTACCGTCACCATTCACACCCCCGTGTCCTCCCTCCTGGAGGTCTCCAGGCCTAGGGCACCTTCGCTCTGTCCTTCCAGCTATTACTACCCCCCTATATCCTTCCAGGCCTGGTGTGTATGCCTCCTCCTGCAGGAAGCCTAGTCCCCATCAAATCCCTCCTCTCTGCTCCCTGCCAGTGCTCCAAATGCACCCGGCTTAGAGTTAGTCTCATTCGATGCAGACTCCTTTAACATGAGAACGAGGTTTCCTTGACCTTCCTATCCAGAGCAGCCTCGGATCCATTCGACTGGCTTCCAGGTGGCACTGCATTCGGCACGTGATCGAGGTTCTAGAGATCCTCCTCTGCTTTCTGCTCCTCATTTATCATACCAGCCTGGAGGGGCTCAGAGCCAGGCGCTTGCAGGCTGAATCCTGCCACTTCCTGATTCCAAGGTCGTGGCCAAGTTAGTGGAACTCCCTGAGCCCTGTCCTGTCCATCTGTAGAATGGGCATACTAGTCTGTTCCTGACATGGTTTTGTCGGGATACAATGAGAATGGATGCCTACTGGACGCTCCACACAGGGTAACAGACAAAGATTCACCCTACATTCTCTGCCCACACTGTCACCCCCACCCCACCTCTCTCTTCATGTAAACTTTTGGGTGGGAGAATATTCTAAACTTCGTAAAAGGCAAAAGCTAAATAGAAAATAATTGCCTGGATCCTTGGAGGCCCAGGTTTGGGGTCGTTGATTTTAATGAATTAGGGGAGTTTAGGGCTCCGAGTCAGTCTCTCTGCTTCTTTTTAAGATGAGATTCTATTTCTGAAGGCCCATATATAGACGTCGTTGACAATACCCAGAGGAAAGCAAGCCTTTTTCAGGAGGTGGAGAGAAGAAGAAAAAAGCAAGGCAAGAGGAAGAGAAATTAGCAGCTCCCTTGCTGGGGCATCTGCATCTTCCCAAGGCCGTGGTCCAGGGGACTCTCCACTGCTGGCACCCCAAGCCCTGGCCTCCCCTTGGGACCACAGAACTGGGATTCTGCTTAAAGGGACCGCATTGCTCTGTGAGCATCTGCAGGTGACAGTTCTGTGCTGGACATTTGAAGAGGTCTTGCTCGAACTTAGAGCCCTACAGAGGGACTGCAAGGTCCCTGGCCCTAGAGCACAGGGAGGTGAATGGTGAGTGCTATGGTCTTAGGATGGCAATCCCTCAGGGTCTTGGGTGTCTTCATCTGCCAAGTAAACATGTGCTTAGAGTCCCAGGAACTGCAGGGCGCCCGGCAGGGCCAACTCATCAACTCTCTGATGGGACTTTCTATTTGTTGAGCTGACCTTGGGCCAGAACCTGGGGGAGGTGGTTCAGGCTTGGGTGGGAGGGCATGGCACCACCCTAACCAAGGCCATGTCCCAGGTGAGCCCTGGCACCCCTTCTCTACCTCTTCTTTGGCACCTGGGCATCTGCCTCTGAGGAGGAGATAATACCTGAGTATAAACAACAAAGAAAAGTGTCTCATTCTTGGCTTCAGAATGTCAACATTCTGAATGTCAACAGCCTAGGTCCTGGTAGAAGCCAGAAAAAATAGGTGTCCTGGGACTGGGGGTGTGGGGGTAGTGAGAGGTCCCTGAGAGGGTGTTTTGAGCCCCACCCACTTAAACCGAGTTTGGGGTGTGTGTGTGGAATTGAGAGTCCCCTGAGAGATTTTAGGAATCCAAAGAAGGGAAGCCTTTTTTGGCAAGGAGACCTCCCCTTGCTCCCATCTCCAGATAAAGACAGGGAGGTGCCAAGACCCCAGTGTTCCCCACTATAAGATCATGGGAAAGCTGGCCGCGCTGGCCACCAGGAATTCCTCCTGCTTTAGAACCGATGCCTGAGCTGCAGAGAACTAAGCAGAGCTGCAGGAAAGACACCAGGGCCCGTCCAAGGCCTAAGACGTCAAGGGCAGGACAGCGGGTCAGTGGACGCCAGCACAGCAGATGGGAGGTCCCCACCCCATCCCCGTGTCTGTCCTGGTCCCTCAGTGCCATGCACTGAATGTCTGGGCTTCCCCAGAATTCATATCCCGCGATCCTAACCCCCATGTGATGGTATTCAGAGGGCATCAGGTCATGAGGAGGGAGCCCTCAGGATGGGATTAGTGCCCTTATAACAAGAGACACCTGGCCTCTCTCTCCATCACATGAGGACACAGCGAGAAGGCAGTCGTCTGCAGCCAGGAGGGGGCCCCTGAAGGTACCTACTGACCCGAATGACCTGCTCCAGGCGTGAGCACCCTCTCCAAGGCGGGAGTGTAGATGGTCATAGCCCTGCACCCCAGCCTGCCAACCCCAGGTGTGACCCTGACCAGCCCTTTGACTGCTCCAAGCCTCAGTTTGGGCTTTGGGGGGATGAAGTGAGCTAATCCATGGAGAATGCTGGCCCAGGGGAAGGGCTGAGCCTCGACCATCATCACCACTTCCAGTGAATAAATGAACGGTGGACTATCCGATTGGATCCCAGCCCAGTCCACACCTCGTACCCCTCGGATGCCTGTGGTCAGTGTGGGTCTCCTCCCAAGGGCAGGGGCCAGACAACCGGAGCCCCCAGGGTCCAGGCCCTCCCAGGGATGTTTCTGCAAGGCGTCACCTGGTACATACGGCACCCCCGCTGCCCAGCCACAGTGTATCCTCTGCTCTGGCACATGCCACCCTGAGCTCACCAGTGTCTCCCCAGCCAGCTGGGCAGCACTCCCAGGCTGCAAGCCTGAGTCCAAAGCCTCCATTGGGAATTCCATCTGTATCCTCTGAAATGAGAGTCAGAGCCCATAAAACCCACCTCCTGCCCAGCTGCCAGCAGGAGGAGCTGCCACCACCCTCACACTGGCCCCTGGGGCTCTGCTTGGCTGCCTGGCCCTTGGTCCTCACAGCCCAAGTCATCCGCTGTTGAACTAACAGAGCTGCTATGCACAGCCCGGCCTGGCTCTCACACCTGCTGGATCTGCCTTCCCGAAGCCCAGGGATGACCTCTCCCACACCAGCTCTAGTCCCCACTCACTACAAGTGACCTCCCATCCACTGCAGTCTCCCACCACTGCTCCCTTCAGCACCCGGCCCTCTGGCCAGCCTGGAGCTCCCTTGCTTTCTTAGACACGTCACTGCCTTATAGCTGCCCACTGGGGGCTGGCCTTCTGGCAGCAAGAGGGCCCGATTCAATGAGGACCTGGGATGCGCCAGACCCTATGCTGCTGCTCTGATTCCCAACAGGCTACATGCACCCACTACACCCCCCTTCCCACAGGCCCGTGATGGCAATGGCTGGGCACAGAAGCCACCCCGCCAGGATCAAACCCCAGCTGGGCTCAGGCAAGCAGCTTCACGCAGAGAAAGCCGAGCTGGAAAGCTACTCACAGATATGTCTTCAAGCAAGACTTGTAGCTTCTGAGCCTCGGGCTTCTCAACTGGGGAAGAGATGATGATGCACCTTCCCCGAGAGCGGACCTCTGGAGTGAGCTCTGTAAAGCACGTGGGAAAGCCCCCGTGCGCTCTAAGGGGTACATGGAAGTGTCCCCTCCTGAGGCCACAGAGCTACGCACTGGTGGAGCTCCCCGATGCCAGGGCGCACCCTCTTGAAAACTGCCCACAAGAGGACCAAGTTCCTACCCTGTGGGACCCCCTGTACGGCGTGCTTAGCGGATTATCGGTCTTCACGTCAACTCTGCTATGTAGGCTGTACTGTTCCCATTTTACAGATGAGGCTCAGAGCACGTCAGAGTCTTCTTGCCCAAAGACATGCACATAGTCAGTCTCCCTCCTGTTTCTGCTTCTTTCACGACACTCACTATGACTTGTGATTATCCACTCCGTGGGGGCTTGCACATTTGGTCTGTCCCCTTCACCCTTTCTACCCAGCGCTCGGCACCAGGCCTGGGTCATGGCCGTAGGTGCTCAATAAGTACGTAGCATGCAATGGGAGAGCTGAGATTTTGTGGTCTGTACAGGGAACAGTAAGGCATCGCCCCCGATCATGAACATGGGGGTGTTCCTGGAGAGCGGAATTATAAAGTAATGCAAAATGAGTCAGGGCAGGGACGCCTGTGTGGCTCAGCGGTTGAGCACCTGCCTTCGGCCCAGGGCGTGATCCTGGAGTCCCAGGATCGAGTCCCGCATTGGGCTCCCTGCATGGAGCCTGCTTCTCCCTCTGCCTAGGTCTTTGTGTCTCTCATGAATAAATAAATAAAATCTTTAAAAAAAAAAAGATTCAGGGCAGGCTCAAAGCCACCTGAAAACAGTAGAAGCTTATAACTGGCCCAGCGGGAGGCACATCCAGGTCCAGGAGCAATCCTTACAGGAAATGAATGAATCAGGCTCCGTTAATTCTCCCCGTTCTCATCTCGGCCTCCAAAATGTTTAGTGATTAACAAATGAACAAAGGCATGAATGAATGAACTTGACTTTCCAGACAACTCCACCCTTCGGGGAAGGATGTGCTGACATGTTTTTCATCCATCCATCCCATATGTCAGCCCACACATGGTTCTAGTTCTCATAAGAAATTGATAAAGTCGCGTTCCGGTTTATACATCTGTCCCTGTGCATTTGGTCATTGTAAGTCAGCCTCTCCAACATTTCAGCTCTAGTTTCAGAGCAGCCCTTGGAGGCAGGGGCTCTCCCTGCTGTGATGCCCGCTCAGCACACAGCCCGCCGGCCCTTCCCTGTGACACCTACTGCATCGCACACCCTGGATATGCAGACATGGTGCCAAGCACCTCAACAAGCTGCTGACCTCTTTCTTCAGCTCTATGCTGGCTCTGAAGAGGCGTGAACCATTCACGCAAAGAGATGAGCACTGGACTGGGAGTCTGGGACTCTGGATTCAAATTCTGGCTCTGAACCAAGTCACCATGTGGCCCTGAGCAGACCCTCTGGCCTCCAGGTCTCCACCTCCTGGGACCAGGGGACCTCTGACAGTTGTGGGGGAACAGAAGGGACACAGAAGGCCGGCCTTGCTGAGCTGGGCTGGGAAGGGCCGAGGAGCGGAGGAACAGAGCTGGCCCTAAGCTGCCGAGTGAGCATGTGGAAAACAGCCTGCTGCGTCCACAGCAGGAGCTGCATCTCGCCCTCACACCATCAGGAGCTGCGTTTGGTGGGGGTATTGCTGGCTGGTCCCCCGTGTGTGGGGTTGGGGGCAGCCTCAGCCAGGCACCCTCATACCACGAGCATAGACCCTGGGGCTGCTGTTCACAGCCAGACCTGGGGTGAGAACACGTACCCAAGACCGTCCACACTGCCTGGGGGCTGTGTGACCTCGAGTGAGCCTCCCAACCTCTCTGGGCCTGTTTCCTCTTTGGATGACAGTGAGGAGAGGAGATCCTCATGCCATTAGTTCCTGATTCCATTCATTCAACAAATATTCCCTGAACAGCTTCTCCGTGCCTGGCACTAGGGAGACAGAGATGGCTACGGAGCTGCTCTGGCCCCAACAGAGAGGTGCCCACAAAGCTCCCGCAGCAGCAGGGGAGGATCCCTCTGACGTGCCACGGAGGACAGAGGATGTGCTACCTCTGTGGTCCCTGGGAGTCAGGGAACGCTGCCTGGACAAGGTCACATGGGAACGGTGTCCAGAAGTGTGGGTAGGAGGCTGCGGGACAGGCAAGAATCCTGCCAGAGGAAGTGGTGCGTGCTAAGGCCCTGAGGCACATGTGAAAGAACCATCTGTGAAACAAATGTCACGGTGCTTGTAGGACCCGGAACTAACAGTGTGTGTGTGTGTGTGTGTGTGTGTGTGTGTCCTGCACTGTGTCGTGAACACTTGGAGGGGAAGCATGCCCGCCCGGATCGCCTTCCTGCACCAGCCAGGACACGGTGCCAGCACAGAGCAGGGGTCTTGGGCATATCCTGAGTGGGGTCAGCGGACAGAGGGAGGGAGGGACAGTTCAGGTCAGGCAGGGGGACAGGAAGCCCGTGTGCCCACGGCTCCCCCAGGAAGAGGGACAGCGCAAGCCCATGGAAACTACCTCTGGGAGCCCCGGAGCCAGGAAGGTGGCCGTGTACTCGGCCAGTGCCACGTCATCGACCATGCTCTGCGCCGTCTCAGAGAGCAGGTGATTCGCCAGCCCATGTCTACGCAGTTCCTGCAGTAGGTGTGTGATCAGGTGGTTCCTCTCCCGGCACTTCTGAACCAGGGAAGCCAGCTTGGCCTGACAGGGCGGGAGCGGAGACACAGCAGGTGGGTCCGTGGATGGAGGGCACCCTCGGGGGCTAGATGGCTGAGCGGGGCTCTGGGCAGTGGGTTCCTGCTCTGCGTCCCCCAGCACTGCCTTCACTCAGCCCCCTCCCTGCACCCAGAAGCCAGAACCAGCTTTGAAAACAAGTAGCTGGGGGATCCCTGGGTGGCGCAGTGGTTTAGCGCCTGCCTTTGGCCCAGGGCGCGATCCTGGAGACCCGGGATCGAATCCCACGTCAGGCTCCCAGTGCATGGAGCCTGCTTCTCCCTCTGCCTGTGTCTCTGCCTCTCTCTCTCTCTCTCTGTGACTATCATAAATAAATAAAAATTAAAAAAAAAAAAAAGAAAACAAGTAGCTGGGGCCCCTGGGTGGCTCAGTGGTTGAGCATCTGCCTTTGGCTCAGGTCATGATCCTGGGTCCTGGGATCAAGTTCCGCATCAGGCTCTTCTCAGGGAACCTGCTTCTCCCCTAGCCTGTGTCTCTGCCTCTCTGTGTTTCTCGTGAATGAATAAATAAAATCAAAGAAAGAAAGAAAAGAAAGAAGGAAAGAAGGAAAGAAAGAAAGAAAAAAAGAAAGAAAGAAAGAAAGAGAAAGAGAAAGAAAGAAAGAGAAAGAAAGAAAGAGAAAGAAAGAAAGAAAGAAAGAAAGAAAGAAAGAAAGAAAGAAAGAAAGAAAGAAAGAAAGAAAACAAGTAGCCACACTGCTGCACGTCCCCAGGGACTCTGGATACGGGGCCCAGGATCAGAGGTCAAGAGTGTGGACTCCACCACTGACCAGCTCTGTGACCAAGCTCCCCTCTACACCTCCACTTGCTCATCTGCACAGTGGACGTTGTTAAGGGCACCAGGATAAAAGGCGTTGGTGTCCCTCTGTGCCCGGCTCCCAGTTTCCTTCTATCCTGACGGATCATTTTTATATTTGTGGGTCTGTCTCCCGTACAGCCTGAGAACTCCTCAGGTCAAAGCTGACACTGTCCTGGACCCCTGCACCATCACTGTGCCACCACTGGGCACAGCATGACCCTGGGGAGGGATCTGTTACCTGAATGGTATGAGTGAGCAACCCTCCCACCATGAAATGACCTCCCACGTCTGTGCATGTCGGGAGGGGGTGACAGACTCTCATCATTCAAGGGTGGCCCCGGGCGAGTCCCCTTCCCTCCTGGTGTGCCCTTCTGCTCCACCAGAGGAGGGGGTGAGGATCCCTCCTGCCAGGGCTTCCTGCCCAGCCCAACCCAGAGGCGGGGGAGCATCCCCTAGGCAGTGGTGCTTGGGTGCCCAGTCCTGGCAGGCAGTCAGGGCAGGAGGGCGGTTTGACTCAGAGGCTGGGCTCTCAGCGCACTTAGGTGGGGCTCTCCAGGTCCCTTGGATCACACCACCCCAAAACATCAGGGCCTCATGCATTCAGCCAGCATCAGTTGAACATTGTATGTGCAGCTCCCCACAGGGGGGGCAGTTCTCTCCCCACAGAGAAGGAGGCCTTGTTGATGGTGACGGTGACTCTACCGGGCCCTTCATGCACCTGACCTCCTGGAGGGACAGCGTGGCTGAGGGGAGGCTTTGGCATCAGACAGAGCTGGGTTCAAGTCATGGCTCTGCTACCGAGTAGCTCTGTGTGACCATGGGTAGGTCACTTCCTCCGTGAGCCTCAGTTTCCCCATCTGTCAAGTGGGGCTCATGCTCCCCCTTCCTGACATGTTGCTTGTGGACCTTAGAACAAAATTTGTGTGGAGGATCTGGCATATGGCAGGCTTTGTAGTTTACAGGAGATTATGGTCCTGTCCTCCTTTAAGTAAAGGTACAAGGAATTGACAAAAACAAGAGTGCAGAGCTTGGAAGCTTCGCGTTTTCATAGGACGTTACAGTTTATGTTTCCACCGCCGATGTCCATGCAGTGTCGGAACAAGCTGTGATGGGAATGACTGACGCTTCAAGTCAGCCGTAGACCTGAGCCTCGGACAGACATGGGAACTCTGGGCGGGAGAGGGGCTCTAGGGATCGCAGGGCTCATGCTTCTAACTTAACATCTAAGGAAGCTGAGGCCCCTCGGGATACTGAATGGCCCAGTCATTAAGCACCTGCCTTCGCCTCAGGTCATGATCCCAGAGTCCCAGGATTGAGCCCAGAATTGGCATTGGGCTCCCTGCTCAGCGGGGAGCCCCTCACCCCTCACCCGGCTTGTGCTCTCTCTCACTCTCTCTCTCAAATAAATAAATAAAATTTAAAAACAACAACAACAAAAAACAAAACAAATGGAAACCAAGGCCCCAGAGCGGGTAAGGTCAGTGAGTTAGTGGGGCCCATGGCCCCCTCTACACCTTGCCCAGGGAGGGACTGGACAGGAAGGGCAGGCCCTCTAGGTCCACTTCCCAAATCCAGGTGCCATGTCTGAGGTGAAATGTGTCATCTCAAAGAAAGTACACGTCTGAATGGCAAAGGATATTTGGGCCTGTAATGCCACTTCTGGGAGTCTGGCCTAAAGAGATCTCTGGCTATGTAGGGGAAAGCTTTCTAATAAAAAATGTGCATCCCGGGTTTTTTGTTTTTTTTTTTTTTTTTTTTGCTTTGTTTTGTTTTGTTTTTTTTTTTTAAAGATTTTATCTATTTATTTATGAGAGACCCAGAGAGAGGCAGAGACACAGGCAGAGGGAGAAGCAGGCTCCCCGCAGGGAGCTGGAAGCGGGACTTGATCCCAGGACCCCAGGCTCACGCCCTGAACCGGAGGCAGATGCTCAACCGCTGAGCCACCCAGGCGTCCCCATCAGGGTGTTCATATACAAGATGCAATAGATGGAAGGAGGGGGCAGGACGGGCAGCTGACCTGACAGAGCAAGGGCACTTCTGGGCTATTCTTGGGGAGGAAAAGCAGGACATGGACATGTAGGGGTGGTGGGATCTCAGACACACACGTAATACTCTGGAAGAAAATACGTGAAAACGCTAGATTCAAATGGGAATTTGGGATGCAATTGCTCTTCTTCCCAAGTTTTTTTTTTTTTTTTTAAATAATAAAGATGGACTACGTGTAGAATAGGGAAAACGCGAGCTCTAGTTGTTCGAAAGAGACATTTCACATTGATCTCACGGACCTTACCTTCAAAGGAGCCACAGCGAAATTTGCCTCCTGTTGCTTTTTCCGAAGTTCATGCAGCTGAAAGAGAATCAACGTGTCTGACAAAGCTGGGCCCCCGGTCACAGCCCTGGTCACAGCCAGCGCCTCCCCAGGCGAGTGGGCTCAGAGGGGTTGGCTCCAGGGCCCTTTTCCCACAGGGGGTGCTCAGGGGGGAACAGGGGCCTTCCCCATCCCTGGCTGAGCAACACCAGGGGAGGAAGGATGCTCTGAGCACAAAGAATGAGCTGCTGGACTGCAGCTGTGGGGCCCGCTCTCTTGCCTCTTGCCTCAGGAAGGACCCCCCCTGCGGAGTTTTTTTAAGTGCTGTGTGAAACCTCTGGGGAATCCAAGCCAGACACCCTGGCTCCTAACCCTGGCTCAGCCACTCACTAGAACTTGCCCTTGTGCAAATCACTTCTCTTTCTGCCTCAGTCTTCTCATCTGCAAAGTGGCGGTAATATTAGTGTCCACCCAGTTAGCAGAGGATTATAGTGAGGACTCTGTGAATTGTTTTCCTATAAAGTGCTCTGAAGGTCCAGTTAACGCTCCTCGAATGTGAACCCTTGTTGCTATCTGGCAGAGGCACCAGGCATGTGCATGTGAGTAAAGCCACCCTGGACCTTCCAGCCGAGCCCCACATGCAGCTCCACACCAGCGGGTCATCCCCGTTGATGCTTTGTGGAGCACGGCTCCCCAGCCCAGTCCTGCCTGAATTGCTGACCCTAGAATAGGACGGCCGTTCTAGGAATACTTCTTCACTCTCATTTCCTCTGTTATCAGTACAAGAAAGCTACACCAACAAAAATCCTCCTTCCTCCTCCCCATCTCTTCTGATCTCTAACACAGGTTTCACCCTACATCTTCACAATCGAAAGCCTACACATGTTTACACACCGACGAAACTGCACTATTTGAATGTTTTTACATCTTGGTTTTGTCATTAAATTTACAATCGTGGTGTTGTTTCTATGCCAATACATATAAACTGATCACGTCCTTTTAAAATCTTGTATATTTCAGCAGGAGGCTGAAATATAATGTTTCACCGATTCTTTACGAAAATGTATATTGTTTCTTTGCTTTCTGAACAAGGCTTCGACGCACGTTCCTATACAGCTATTTTGGCATACCTTTCTGAATGTATTCAAAGTGTAAAATGCTAGCTCCAAGCAGACTGTCTTCTATTCAAAAGGCACTCAATAATATTTGCAGGCTTGGATTCAAACTTCTCTCTGCTTCGGTTTAGGAAACAGCACGAATGTGTTGCTGCGCCCTGAGTGCCGGGGCATTTGCAACGAAAAAGTGAATGAGGAGAACGTGAAAAGACAACAGATGGGAGAAAATATTTGGCAGCCACATACCTAATATGGGATTCGTATCTAGAATGCATATAGACTCTTCCCTCTTGAAAACAAAGAAATAAACCACCCAGTTGCAAATGGACAAAGAAATGAATGGTCATTTCTCCAAAGGAAGATAGATAAATGGCCAGTAAGCACATGAAAAGATGCTCAATACCATCAGCCACCAGGGAAAAGCAAACCAAACCCCACAGATCTCCCAACTTCATGTTCACTGAGATGGTTATCTCTAGTCGGTAGTGGATGTTGGCAAGCTCATGGAGAGGTTGGGGCCTCTGTCCAAGCCGGTGGGAATGGAGAACGGAGCTATCGGAGACTGGCCTTCATGTAACTATGGTTGATATGCTCCCTTATTATATTACAAGAATTTCATCAGAGAATGGAAACCTATAAAAAAAGAACCAAATGGCAAGCTGTGGGAATTGCCTAGCTGGCTCAGTTGGTTAAGTGTCTGACTCTTGATTTTGGCTCAGGTCATGATCTCAGGGTCGTGAGACTGAGCCGCACATTGGGCTCCATGTCAGCAAGGAGTCTGCTTGAGATTCTCTCTCTCTCCCTCTGCTTCACTCCACCCCCACTTATGTTCTCACTTGCTCTCAATCTAAAAAAAAAAAAAAAAGTAAAATAAAATGAAAATGAAAAAAGAACCAAATGGAGGGATGCGTGGGTGGCTCATGGCTCAGTCAGTGAAGGATCTACCTTTGGCTCATGTCGTGATCTGGGGGTCCTGGGATAAGGCCCTGCATGGGGCTCTCTGCTCAGTGGGGAGCCTGCTTCTCCCTCTCCCTTTGTCCCTGCCCCTACTTGTGTGTGTGTTCTTTCTCTCTCTCTCTTGCTCTCTCTCTCTCTAATAAGTAAATAAAATCTCTTTAAAAAAGAGCCAAGTGGAAATTCTAGGACTGCAAAATACATTACCTGAAATCAAGAACAAAAACAATGAGTTTATAAGTAAATCTGACTCCCCTGGAGAGTATTAACTGGAAGATGGATTAGAAAGAAATATCCAAACTGAAGAACAGAAAGAAAGAAAAAACATTGAAAATAACGAAAAGCAGATTTCAGAAGATATTGGGTATGATAAAAAGCCCTAACGTGCAACTGGAGTTATATTTTTCACAAATCAGTGACAGACAGGAGAAAAAAGTCCTAACAGCCCCTTGCTGGCTGAGGGCATGGTGAGGAACATTCCCTGTTCACTGCCTGGGCTTTGGAAGGGGGTGCCAGCACTGGGAAGGCACTCTGCAATATGTATTCAGAATCAACACTACCTCCACTCTGGATCAGTAATCCCATAAAAAATAATATATAAATTAATGGAAATGACCCCAGATCCAACAACAGGTGAATGAAAATCATATCCACTTAAAAGACTACCACATAGGCAAAAAAATATTGGGCACAAAGTCTAGAAAGCAACACAGACATGAAACTCTTAAGTATAGTGCATCTGATTATACAAAGAATGCACGGGAAGGGAGCCAGAGATTACATCACAATGTTGGTGGTGTAGTTTTCATCCATCAGCTTGTCAAAAACATGTAAAATGTGATAACATTCAGGGTAACAAGCACAGGCAAACATGTACACTCATTTATTCCCGGAGGAAGCATAAATGATGCAGCCACTCTGGAGGGTTATTTGCCGTTATGTATCAAAGTTAATTACACACATATCCTTTGACCCAGTAATTATTTTCTAGAATTTTACCCTTTGACTATGTAGCAGAAACATATCCCAATACAGAGACATAGAAATGTTCACTAAGCTTTGTTTATAAAGCAAAGAAACAGAAGCAATAATCTTTAAAAATAAATAAATAAATAAATAAATAAATAAATAAATAAATAAATAAATAAAAGGGATGCCTGGGTGGCTTAGCTATCGAACATCTGCTTTTGGCTTAGGGTGTGATCCCAGGATCCTGGATCGAGTCCCACACCGGGCTCCCTGCATGGAGCCTGCTTCTCCCTCTGCCTAGGTCTCTGCCTCTCTCTCTCATGAATAAATAAGTAAATAAAATCTTAAAAAAAGAGAGAGAGAAAGAAACAGAAACAATTTGGATTTTCACAAAGAATTGATTAAGTAAGTTATGTTTTGGCCTTATGAAAAAATAATAGGAAGATTTTTTTAAAATGAGGTCAGTTTGTATGTGTTGATATGGAAACATCAAGATTTTCTGTTAAATGAGAAAATCAACAGGGTCCTTCAGTGGCTCAGTTGGTGAAGTGTCTGCCTTTGGCTCAGGTTATGATCCCGGGGTCTTGGGATTGAGCCCCGCATGCGGTTCCCTGCTTGCAGAGAACCTCTTTCTCCCTCTCTCCACTTATGTTCTCTTTAGCTCTTTCTCTCTCTCTTAAATGAATAAATAAAATCTTTGGTTTTTTTATGTTCATGAGAGACACAGAGAGAGGCAGAGACACCGGCAGAGACACAGGCAGGCTCCCTGCAGGGAGCCCAGTGAGGAACTTGATCCCAGGACCCCCGGATCACGACCTGAGTCAAAGGCAGATGCTCAACCACTGAGCCACCCAGGTGTCCTGAATAAATAAAATCATAAAAAAAAAATCTTTTTAAATAAGAAAATCAAGATGCAGAATATTTTTGTATGGTATAACTTCAAATATGCATACACATCCACAGATACACTGAATGTGAGTAGATAGGCTTGAAAAAAATGCTGGAGCTCAGAAGGGGTTGGGGTCAAAGGGAGAAGGGATTCTTCTTCTTTTTTTTTGCATTTAAAAAATGAGATAAATCTAGATCTACATGTAGTTGTAAGAAATGACACAAAGAAATCCCTTGTATCCTTTGCCCTGTTTCCCCCAAGGGGAACATTTTGCAAAACTATAGTATATTACAACTCTATAATATCAATTTTATTGGTACAATCTACCAACCTTATTCAGATATCTCTAGTTCTACTCTTACTGTGTTCACTATGTTCTGTGCAATTTTATCACCCACGAAAGTTCACGTCTACATCATCACAGATAAGGTAATGGACACTTTCTCAAATCTACAAGGATCTTTCTGCCCTTTGATAAAATCACACTCACTTCACTCCTACAGAGGAAGGACTTTTATTTATGTAACATTTGAAAACTAGTTAGACTTTCTAGAAAATCCACATGTATTCCTTACCTTCAGATGGAAGAGAATTTAGCTGAGGGGAGGGATTACAAGCCTCCCTTCTTTCCCCATACTGCTCTTTACTTTGGAAATCTAATAAATACTACCAAATCGCAGGGAATGGTGAGAGCTTGCCTGATTCTTTTTTCCATTCTCACAACTCCCTGGAGTGTGGGAACATTTCATTAGGCGGGAAAGGAAGTGTGGCTCCAGCCTACCTCGCTCTTGAGCTGGTCCCGGAGGCAGGTGGCTTCCCGGTAGGCTGACGTCAGGTCTCTGAGCTGACATTGCAGGGTCAGCCCCTGGTGCCGGAGCTGCTGGACTTGCAGCCTCAGGTCCTCCCTGGGGGTGTCCACCTCCAGGTCCTGCAGCTGTGGAAATCACCGATCGAAATGAAACGCTTAGGTTACCTTATTTTGCAAGTAATTTGCCTTAGCAAACCAGAGGACCCATTTTCCTTCTTAATTTTTTTCACCTTACATTTTTTTCTCAAGTCAAAAATTCTAGAAAATAAAGTTACAGAAATAAGTCACCCCAAATCCTAGTAGCCAGAATAATTGTTGTTATTATCCGTATATTTTTTCCAGTCTCTTTGCTATGCCCTTATGTATGGGCACGTGTGAGCATGTGGCCCATGTTGGCTTTTTTGAGTGTGTTGGTGTTGGGGAGGGTCTGGGGAATCGTAGAATAACAGTCTAGAATGTGATTTTCAGATATATATATATATATTCAGATATATATATCTTTGGCACATATTTTCAAAAATATGCAAAATGGCATGGCATTCTAGAATCTGTTTCAATAGATTTCGGTCACCACTCTGCTAAAAAAAGTATAATGAATGGAACTTAAGGTTCAAATCCAATTATGAGATGCTTATTACATTAAAGCATGATCTGTTTATATAAAACAGAAGATATTGCATTTTCCCCTGAGCATTTTTCTTAAATCAGTTAAAAATAGTCACTCACTCTTTTTGGGTCAGACATGAGTGGGTTTCATATGGATGTCATGGGGAATTTCTGGGAGGTGGAAAGATGGGAAGGAGAAGTGATTTGGCACTTTGGGAGGGGTGGTTAAATAGGAGTGATGTTACTGCCCCCAGTGGTTCTGTATTCTAAAGTTCTATTTTTTAATAACTTCTATACACACTTGCACACAGGCGTGCATATATACACATACGTACACACATGTATTTTCTCTATATAACATTTAACATATAATTTATATCTTTGGTATCCAGTTTTTATCCCTCAATACCATGTCAGGAACATTTTTCCATATTGCAAAATAATGTTGAAAACACCGTTGTTAGCATACATGGAGCATTCTGTGGCATGCTGAATGCTCAGGTCATTCTAAAACTTCGCTGCTGTAATTGGAGCTGTCATAAACACCCTTCCACAGATGACTCGGGGACAGACCTCTGAGTTCTTCCCTGGGATTAGCAGAGGGGGAGTTTCTGCAGCCAGGGCCTGAGAATCATTAAACAACCAATTCATATGCTAAGGTGGCCTACAAAGGAGCAGTACTGCTAATCCTCAGGCTCTGGGCTCTGGTTTTCGGAGCCCAGAAGCTCAGAGGCTTCTCAGATTCCCTTCCTCTGCTATGGCAAACCATCCTTCATTTAAAGCAGCTGCTTGGGAATTTGAGGCCTGTGAAAGTCATCTCTGCTTGTGCTCTTGGCCTAGGTGTGAGCCGGGAGGTGGGGCCTGAGCCATTCTGCTGGGAGAGGAGAGAGAGGATGGTGTGAGGACAGAATCAACGTGCTTCGCGGCTGAAGAGGCCTCCTCCTCGTTAGTAAAGAAATCCGAGAGCAGAATGTGGCTTTCTTCTAATTAATAGAAATTCACAGAGCGTGGGCCTGAGATACACAGGCCGGGCGCTGTCAAGAACAGATGGGTGCTCCGGATGGTTTCATGAAATCCAGCTCTAAGACTTGCAAAACAAGTTGGCCTTTCTGGGAAGTTTGGTGTCTTCACTGCATCCCCTCCCCAGTGACTTAGATGAAGAGTTTGCCCCAAAGATCCTAAGAGAGTACCCCTAGTACATTTCTAAAGAGAATGAACATATGGGATGAGGGCCAGCCCTGCCTGCCCCATGGGACCACCCAATGGTCTTGTGAACGGCCCCATAATCCACTTGCTCCCAAACACGCATGATTGGCACAGGCTCTGGCCACACGCTCCACCTGGGCTGAGAGACATGGTGCATATGGACCTCAGGGAATTCTATCTGGTGGGGAACATTGACAGAGAAATAAGTAGCTCGGCACAGCATGGTGAGGGGAAGCTGGAAGGCACTAAACCAGGCATCCATGGCCATGGGGGTGGTGGGTGGCAAATGTATCACAACTGCTCTCTGGGCTGGTGGATGAGCACCAGAATCTGTACCATTTGCTGATTCCCATGGTGTAAATGTTCCCACCATGATCAATGACAAGCTATGGAAATGGCGTCACATCTCTGCACTGAGCCCATCCAGCAAGCCTGGGAGGAGCTGCCCTGTAAAAGGAGGCCCCAAGGATGAGCTGCAGTTCCCAGGAGAACACTGGGGTAGAGGGGGAGCAGACAAGGATGCCGATGGGTGGAGGAGGGTGGGACGTAAACAGCAATAGCTAAGGCTCCCTGGGCCTGGATTAGAATTCACCAGACGGAATTGGGATGGATTTCACATTATGTACAAGAGGAAGAGACAGAAGGATTTTAAGTAAAATAGCAACATGATCAAGTTTGTGACTTGGGATGATGGAAAGGGGAAGCTTTCTTGTTTCTGCCTCCTGTCATCAACAAACCTCATTTCTTTGAACCCTGGTTTTTATCTGGAATCCTCCCTTCTTTTAGTTCCAAATTCCTCCACTCTGGCTTCATCCCTTGGCATTATCCCTTGACTGTAAAGTTGTTTTGACTGTTCCTCTGCACCCTCCTCCAGCCCTTTTCCTCACAGGAGACAGTGATCTTTTTACAAAAGAAATTGAACCATGTTGTTCTCCTATTTAAAAGCCCCCTTGCTGCATTTAGATGGGGTCATAACTGGGACCTATAGGCCATCTGAGCCCTACCTCATCTCACAACATACCCTACCCTTGCCCATGTGATCCCAACACACTGGCTACTTTCTATTTTTCCAACAAACCAGGCTCAGGACCTGGCCATGTGCTTCCCTCTCTGCCTGAAAAGCTCTTCATCCACCACCCCCTTCCCACCTTGAAATGCTCAGCTCAGTATTCCTCTCCTCAAAGTCCAGTTTCTACTAGGTCTGACTAGCTGAGATTGGACAATAATAAAATATGGAGAAATGCACAATTCTTTGCAAACACTGAATGGCAGCCAAGGCAGGGCCATAGTCCTTGAGGAAAGGAATGCACATCAAGTTGAGCTCCACATTCTTCCTCGATTTCTCTCTGGAGCATTTTCCCAAACCATGGGTCAGAAGTGGAACCCAAACTGCGAGTGGTGTTCCTGCTAGATGGGGGACTCAAAGGCTGGAATTCAGAGGTGCTCTGATATCTGGGTCTGTGGAACAAAATAACAGAAAGGAGAGAGCCAGGTACTGCCCTAGAAATGCCCCCTTGGCTCCTTGGCTGAGTCCTAAGCTGGGCAGCACAGTGCAGGACTCGGATTCCTAAGCGAAGAGAAGCTGGCCTACCTATTGCTGAAGAGACTTCAGAGGTCACCCACTGCTGCCAAGATGGCAGATTTCTGGCTGAGCCCAAATTGGGTGTCCTCAGTGAATGCTCAGGGGAGTCAGCCGCTGTCATGGAAAGACCATGCCCTGGAAGCAAGGTCCACACTTTAGGAGGAAAATCAAACTCTAGGACTAGGCCAAAACTAACATATCCCTGCACAGGAATGATACCATCTGCTGATTATTCCACTACCTGCCAGAACAAAAGGCACTCAGCATTCTCTGGTGGAGATAATAACCAGGAGTCTCTGCAACATATCTATATGATGTCCAACATAGAATTTTTTTTTTAATTACTGGACATGTGAAGAAGCTGGAAAATGGGACTTAACCAAGAAATAAAACAGCCAATAAAAACAGACCCAGGGATAATACAGATATTGGCATTAGCAGACAAGACCTTCAAAACAACCCTGATTATATATTTTTAAAAATATAGGAAAGATCAACAAAGTGAGTGAAAAGACAGAGTATTTCAATAAAGAATCCGAATCTCTTAGAAAGGATAAAATGGATATTCTAGAGCCACAAAAGATAACAAATGAAATTCAGAACTCATTGGATGGAATTATCAGCAGATAAGACAACAGAACAGAATTAGCGAACTAAACAACAGGTTGATAGACAATTCAAACTAATGCACAAAGATGAAAAAAAGGAGAAAAAAGTTTCAAAAGATGTGGGATATAATCAAAAAGTCTAGATTCTAGGAAACAAGAGAAAAATAGGACAGAACAAAATATCTGAATAAATAATGACAAAAAATTCTCCAAATATGATACAAGACTTGAATACACAATTTTAAGAAGCTCAGAAAAATCCAAGCAGGATCAATACAAATAAAATCACACCAGGCACATCACAGTCAAATTGCCAAAAACCAAAGATAAGAAGGGAATCTTAAAAGCAGTCAGAGATAAAATAACATACTTATTTCATGAAAACAAAACCAAACAAAACAATCATGATAAAAACAACCAATTTTGAACAGAAACTATGGGAGCCAGAAGGTAAACGCAATGAGATCTGCAAAGTGCCAAAAGAGGGGGAAATACCTGCCTACCTAAAATTCTGAATCTAGCCAGGGGGAAAAAATCTCTTAAAAATAGAAGTTGAAGTTTGTTTTCATAAAAAGAAATATGAGAGAATTCATCACCAGCAGATCCTTACTATGAGAAATGGCAAAGCTCTTTAGGCAGAAGGAAAACAGATCCCCAGGGGTGGGAGCAAGAATGCACAGCTCAGGAGCAAGAGGAGATCTGGATAAATGCAGAAGATCATTGCCTGTTTGGAATAACAATAGTAACAATGCCTTATGAAGTTTATCATATATAGATGTAATATGTATGACAAAGATGAGGAAAAGAAGAAAGAGTGAGGATAAACTATTAAAATTTTTGCATTATTTATTGATAATTATTAATGTATTTGGAATTTCCATATTACATGGTAAAAGCACTAATTTAAGGTACATTTAAATAATTAATAGGTACATTTTGAAATCTCTAGGGTAAGCACTGAGGGAATGATACTAAAATGTATAGCAGAATGAGCTAATGGAGCAGAAAAAGGAATAATAGAAAATATTTATTTATACCAAAAACAAAGGCAAGAAAGGAGAAATAGAACAGAACAAAGAAAACATATAGTACGAAGGGAGACAAACACTTAATTCTATCATCACGTGTACAAAATGTACATGAACCAAACACCTCAACTGCAAAGCAGAGGTTGTAAAATTCAGCCAAGTAAACCAACCACATGCTGTTTCAAAGAAACACACTTTCAATATAAAGATGCCCATAAGTTGAACGCAAAAGGGTAGATGGTATAAAAGAAGTTGGATTCCATGAAAACACAAAGGGAACAAAACTGGTGTGATCACTTCAATATCAGACAAAGTGCAATTTGGGCAAGAAGTGTGAGAGGTAATGAGGGACATTTCATCACGATCAAAGAGTCAAGTCAGTAAAACATAATTGTAAGTCTGCATGTGTCTCATAAATAACTTCCAGATACATGAATCAAAAGTAACATAACCAAAAGAAGAAATACACAAATGCACACTCAGAGATTGTAAACATAACTGGGTAAAGAACAACGTGAATAGATGGCCTGTTGGTAAAGATACAGAAGATCTGATCGGCACAATTAACCAGCTTGGCCCAATCCTTATACTCAACAACGGCCAACTATTTATTCTTTACAAGGACCTGCAGGATATTTACCCAAATAGACCATAACCTGGTCAATAGAACAAATCTCACATTTAAAAAAACTAAAATAGCATAGTATACGTTTTCTGACAACAGTGAAATAAAACTACAAATCAGAAACAAAACTAGAACTACAAAATTTGGCAGGTGCTTGGAAATTCAGCAACACACTTCCACATAACCCATGGGCAAGGAGAGACACACAAATGGAAGCTGGAAAGTCCTTTGAAGTGAACGGACATAAAAGCACAACACATCAAAATGTGCGGGACGTAGTTGAAACCGTGCTCAGAGAGAAATGCGTAGATGGGAGCGCACAGATCACAAAAGAAGAACAGCTGAACATCAATGATTTAAGCTTCCAACACGAGAAGCAAGAAAAAAGGACAGCCAACCAAAAAGTGAGTGAAAGAAAGCGAACAATGAAGGTATAAACAGAATCCAGGGAAATAAAATACAGACATACAATGAGGAAAATGGACAAAACCCAAAGAGATCCTCTGAAGCGATTGATAAAATTGCTACCGGGAGAGGGAAAGAATGAACATGAGTGGATACAAAGGACTCGACACTAAATGTCTTTCAGACATGCAAGACCCCGTGAGAATATCACGAACATTTCATCCTGGGATTCCTGAACATCGGGTACCCTCCGCACGTGTGACAGTGACGCAGGAAACCCCGTGTCTTGGCCAAATCACAGATGTGCTAAGTGCAGAGCTGGCTTCGACCTCCAATTACATCCTAAGGTCTTTGCTCTTTCCATTGTCCCTTTCGGGACCCAATGTGGAGTTTAATTGAGGTGTTGGCCAACCTACGGTGTCATCATATTGAAATACATAAATGTGCCAAGTCAACACGTGGTACACCTTAGGCTTATACAATGTTATATGTCAGTAATATCTTTCAAAGGGGGCGGAGAGAGAGAGAGTGAGAGAGAGAGAGAGAGAGAGATGCAATGCACAGAGTTAGGACCTGGACTGCTTGACAAACCCCTGGATCTGAAAACACGAGCTCTGATCTTGCAGCATCAACACCACGCGGACCGCAGTCCCACCTGATACCCATGGGAACAGGCTAAGAGGAGGGGCAGGTTTGCATCTCAGGTTGTGGGCAGGAAGGGACGGCCCAGGTGGCCGTGCCAGCCCCCTCCCTCCTGCCACATGACTGCCTCTTACTTAGTGGGGATGATGACGGACGTCCTCCAAGGGCTGCCGGAGGAAGGAGGAAAGCGGGTGGTCAGCACTCTAGAAAGTTAGCGAGATGCCGAGGAAGCCGCTCTGTGTGATGAGCCTACCTGGGGGCCATGGCTCAGGGCCCTCGGAGCTCGCCCTGGGTCTGTAGGGCACCGTGGTCTCTTCTCCTCCTCTCCCAAATGTGCTTCCTTTGCTCCTGCTCCACTGATGCTTCCGTGCGGGGCACAGGACACTTCGGCGCTTCCCCAGGCCAAGGACGGAGCTGCAGAGTTGGCATCGTATCTGGAATTCTCCGTGCCTAAGGCAGGCCCCATCCACCGGCCGGCCACACCTGATTTCGCCACCAAGGGCGGCCCGTGGGCTCTTGGAGTCAGTTGCCCAGAAAGTGGAGTCACCTGCACCCCCCTGTCCACAGCGTTCCCCTTGTCCCCGGGCATCTTGCCTTCCCCCTGCAGACCCTCCTCTGCTCCTACCGAGCGACCCACGGCTGTGCTCGCCCCCAACGCGACCTCCGTCTCCAGGACGCAGACCCTGCGCAGAAGGTGGGCATGTTCCCCCCTGAAGGCCCGGACCGAGTCTTCTATCCCCAGCACCACGCCCTTCATCAGCTCTTCGTGGCTGACCCCGAGCTCCGAGATCAGTGCCTTGAGCTCCCGGTTTTCCAGGGTGATGTGCTCCATCACACCTTTGGATTTTCTGACGCTCTCCAGTGCGGCTTTCTGGAGCTGGGCCAGGTGCCCTTTCAGCTTCTCGTTCTCCTCTTCGAGGTCAGAAATCTTGCCGTAACTTTTCACATTGCAGTCTTCCAGGTCAGAGATGACCTGCCAACTTTGGTCCAGCTCCCCCTTAAAGTCAGTGATGTCCCCTAACAGCATGCTGTTTTCCCGTTCGAGCGTGGCTATCCTTGTCACATTCCTGTCCCTCTCTTTTTCGAGGACGCACAGTTTTCTATGGCATCTCTCTCGGTCAGCCCGAAGCTCAGCGTTGTCATGTAAAAATTGGCTTCTCTCTTTCTTCAGTCCAGAAATGAGCTGATGAAACCTCCTCCTCTGTCTCTCAAAGGCTCTCGGTGCCTGGTTCCGGCCCAGCTCCGAGGGCCACTCTGGGCCCGGACTCACGTGATCCAAATCGGTCACCATCCCTGGAAGGCCCGCGCTGGCTCCCACGGCCTCCATCTCTCCTGGTCTACCCCCTGCTCTAGTCTCCCCGGGTTTGACTTCCCTGGCCAAACACATCTCCAAGCCCTGGTTGCCCAAACCCTGCCGGGAGTAAGCGTTCCCCTGGCAGCTGTGCCATTTCAGAGCCACGCTCCTGCTCTCCCCCGCCAGCCTGGAGGCTTGCTGCCACCGTCCCCCGCCCCCAAGCTCCAGGATGGAGAGTTGCTGGAAACAAGCTTCCATCTCCTTTTCAAATTCATCTATTCTGAGCTCAGAACCGCCAGATCCTTTGCTCAGCACCCACGGGCTACTGATGGGCTCGGTCCCCTTGGGTGAAAAGGCCAATCTGGGGGACAGTGTCAGACCTCCCTCTGCCGCTGGGAAGAGTGTATCGCGGCCTGCACATTCCATGGGACCAGGCTTCTCCGGGATGTCGCTGTGGCCCAGACTGGACCCTTCTAGAGGCCATGACTCCTCCTCCTCTTCTTGCCCTTCATCTCCAGCGCTTTCCTCTTGCAGATGCAGAGCATTTCCAGACCACGCAAGAGTTTCTTCCTTGGCCAGCCCTGCAAGGAGCTGAGCACCTGCTGGAGACGGCCTCTGGGCACCAAGGGCCCTGGCTGTGGGGTGCTCTTTCTCCTTCTCCTCCTCCTCTGATGAAAGCCCTCCCTCCCTCCCCCTCCCACTCAGGGCTGTGGGTCCCTTGGTTGACATTGAGGCCTCCTCCTGCAGAAGAGGCAATGGGGACTGTGGCCCGGGCCCGGGGCAGGAGGCAGAGGCCTGGGTTTCTAAAGCCCCGTTCTCGATCAGCACGCCCTCTGGGGCTCCAACACCAGCCCACAAGCTCGGGTTTTCTCCGCTTTCCTGACTTAGCTTACTCTTGCCACCGAGGTCTTCCTCCTTCCTGCCCGCAGCCTTCCTCACCCCCTGCTCCTCGGTTCTCCACTCTGGTCCTCCTCCCTCCTTCCAAGGGTCTTTTAGATCTCTGGGCCCTCTCCTGGGAAATCGCTGACTTGCAGTCTGTGGGGACTCCTGGCAGACCGAGGCTTTGTGGCTCTTTTCCCAGTAACGATCTCGACCTGGTTGTCCTGAGGCTCTGGGAGCAGGCGATGACCTGGCATCCAGCACCTGCTCCATTTGGGATTCTTGTGGCGAAGTCTCTTGGAGCAGCAGTGGCAGCAGCAGGGAAGGGGGGTCCCCGGCTGGCCCCCAGGGAGGGAGTGTGGACGTCTGCACCAGGAGAAAGGATCCCTGGGCCTGGGCGGCTGCTAGCCTCTGCTCTGAAATCCAGGCCAGCTCCACGGGAAGGAGTGAGCTGTCCCTGTACTGTCCGGAGGGGCAGCCGCAGATGAGGAGGAGAGCCTGTTCATCCATGCTGGGTTCAGCCGGAGTCGGCTAAGGACGGGAACAGAAGAGAAGATATGAAGCAGCCCCTTCCTCCACTTAGCCCCACACCTCTCTGACCTCATCTCCTGATGCTCCCCCACCCAGCCATATAGGCCTCCCCAACATGCCGAGCCTGATACCACCCCAGGGCCTTTGTACCTGCTCTTCCCTCTACCCAGAATATCCTTCTCCAGATCCCTTCATGGCTCACTCCCCATCCATTCACATCTCCGCTCAGATATTAGTTCCTCAAGAAGCCCCCTGGCCATGTCACTGCACTGATTGTATCCCTTTTACTGTGCCCCCACCCTCCTCTCATATCCTCTGCATATCTGTGTGTGCACAGATATGTGATGGGACAGCTGGGCCTGGACACGCGGTTGTGGGCTCCCCACCTGCCCACTCACTCCCCATCTAGGTCTCAGGGTGTTACATTCAGTCTTCCCAAGTCTCTTTCTCAGTTATTTCCAGAATGTCCTTCCAAACACTTCTGCAGCCCCTTCTCCCACCTTCCACACGCAGTAGGGCTGATCAGACCTGGCTGGCACCCTGGGCGTGCAGAAAGCCTCTGGCCTCACCCGTCCACAGTCAGATCCTGTGACGTCTTCCAGGGACCCGTCTCTGGTCTCCAGGCCTGGCACCACAACCAGAGGGCCTTGTCCTGCTCCAACGCATCCCCAGGAGCAGCATCCCTCAGAGGGCTGGCCTGGAAGGCAAGAGGACCCCAGCAGTTAAAGAGACCCTCCTAGCAGTTTTGTCACAACTGCCACTAGCGACTAAGCCACCTGCTCTTGGGATGACCTGGCGCTGCTCACTGACTCAAGTCCTTTGAGCCAGAGGTGGCCTGATGATCACCACCACTTGCCAGGGAAGGAAACCAAGGCTTGGAGATGGGAATGACTGTCTGCTGACAAGCAGCAGATTGGGCCTGGAAGCCACGTTGGTTGACCATGAAGCTCATGCAGGTGACAAAACCCATCATACTTCCATCAACCCGGGCACCCTCATGGTCACACAGGGTCATAATCCCCTGCTCCCAACCCCACAAGGCTGGCGTGCAGATAAAGGAGCCGGGCCTCGGCTTCACTACCAGACAGGCCCCTCCTTCTTCTCTGAGGACAAATTTGACCATTGATTTGCCAGCTCTGCTCCCCAGAAATAGGATAGAAAGGGACGGCAGCTGTGCAGGTCAGTGGCACCCCTGGGTATAAATAACCCCCTCATCTGTAACCCCATCTGGCCTGGGAAGACTGCAAATAACCACAGTGGGACATGGTGGCTTTGAGGCTCCCCAAGTACAGTGGCTTTGCAGCAGGGCATTTAGAAGCCCAGTCTGAGACTGTGATCAGAGACATTGGTCCCCATTAGGGACAAGTTAGGGACAAGGGGCTCCTTAGCCCAGCAGCTCCCAGACCTTGCACCTATCTCACATCTGAGCTGTCGAGTGGTTGGCTGGCGATAGGATAGTCATTCCATGGTCTTCTGCAAAGACTCCTCCTCCTGAGACCCCTGCTGCCCGGTGCTGGCACCAGCGTCGCCTAGCCGGCCCCCTCCTGAAGGCTGAAGGAATGAGCCTAAATGTCTGGTTGAGCCCAAGTCAAGGATGTTGTCCTGGACATCGCAGACTCTAATCCCACCTCTTCTGGCTGTGTGACATCAAGCAAGCGACACTACCTCTCTGAGCTTCAGCTTCCTGTCTGTAGAGCAGTAACCCCCCACCCCCGGACACACTGGCACATCCTAGGGGAGCTGGCCCATCAGTGGGCGACCCTACAGGCACCCCACATACCTGCTGAGCCTCTCGGTCCAGGGGCACTGGTGGAGCCGAGGGTGGCCTGCGGCTCTTGCCTTTTGGGAGCATCCGGTGCGTCCTCCCTGGGCAGGGACAGTGGCTCATCCTGGATTCGGCTCAGAGTGACCTTGAGGAAGACACAGGAGGAGAGCCATGAGTGTCCCCACAGTGGGAGAGGTCCCTCCAAGGCCATCCCAGGGACTCCAGTGGGAAGCCATGTCCCTGCCCCTGCTGAGGAGAGCAGAGGGCACGTGGCCCACCCCCCTGGCCTTGTGCTCTGGGTCCCGCGGACCAAACCCCCTCCTGCTAGCAGACAGCCAGGTGCAGCAGAGGAGCTTGTCTGTCCACTCCCCGAGCTTGCCCCCCCACTCCCCGAGCAGCACCAAAGTCTCCCAGGCCCCTCTCCTTCCCGTGCAAAAGGTCCCTCTGCGTCCCACACAGCAGGAGCAGGCACTTGCCCAGGGGCTCTGGGCGGACCCGTCCTTCAACTGTCAACAAGTCCCAGATGCTGCAGCTGGGTGTCCCTGGGCAGCACCCTCACCCCTCGGCCTCTCCCAAAAGGCAAGCCAAGTGTGCAGGGAGGAGCTTCCCAAGCCAGCACCCACCCTGCAGGGCAGTATTTAGAGAGAGCCCAGCTCTGACCCCCCACCGCCCGCCCTGTCCACAAGGGGGGGGACAAGTTCCCTCCAGCTTTCCACTGTCCCCCTGCTACTTCTAGCCAGGTTTGAATGGATGCTATTTGCTTCCCCACTGCCTCCCCCACTAGACCACGAGTCCTTTGAGCTGTCAACTTGGCTTCACCTGGTCTGCACCCCCACCTGAGTCTGCCACACCGTAGGTGCTTAATAAATGTTTGATAGATACATATAGGCAGAACCTGCAGAAAGATGGGTGCTCAGCACCTATTCAGCAAGCACTTATTAGGCTCCGACTGTGTCAGATGCTATTCTAGGTGAAGGGGAAGTACGAGTGAACAGATAACACCGGTCCCTTTGTCACTGCCCCCCAGGTCCTCACCTGTTCTCAGCAGAGCCCTGCATGGACTCCCAGCTGGGCCCCCCTCTTCGCCCCCCCCACATCCTGCTCACAGTGCCAGGGAGCCCCCCTCCTCCGGCATGCACTCTCCCACCTACAGGGCCTCCCTTGTAAGGATGGGTTCAGGGCTGCGGTCAGGTGCGGTAGGACCATCCACCAGCTGTCAGGGGTGCCCCTGATGCTCCTCACTCTGGTTTCTGCTCACGGCAGCAGCCTCCCTGCCCGTCCTGACCCTGGTTCTCGCCTGCCTCTGCACCTCCGCATATGCTCTTCCTTCTGCCTGGCTGGCACGTCTTCCTAGGAAGGATGTGGTTGGCCTGCACCTCTCTCTCCCCCCTCCCTTTCACCCCTTCCCCAGCATGAGAGCAATCCCCCTGAAACAGAAACAGGAACAGACTGTTGTCTTGTCTCCAACTTTCCGTGCTTCCCACTGCGCAGAAAGAGAAAACCCCTGCCCAGCGGCGCCGCCCCCACCCTCATTCTGCTCCTTAAGGGGACCCGGCTCCTGCCCTGTGTCAGAGCCCCACACCCCCAGAGCCTGCTGCCGGCCTCTCCTTCTGCTCCTCTGCCCAGCCGACCTGCTCCCCTCTGGGCTCAGCCTCAGCAAGGCCTTCCCTGGCCGCCCCCACGTTAAGTCCATTCCCTCCTCAAGCATCTCCCCCTCACGCTCCGAGTTTGGGACCTCCCGCTGTCTGTGGGCTGGTCCATGGCACGTCCAGCATCCTCACAGACTAGGATTCCCACCCCTGGCTGCACCTTAGAACCACCCAGAGGCTTTTAACAGTCACGAAGCAGGACCTCGCCGCAAAGCAACGGAAGCCAGGGGCGCCTGGGCACCAGCATCGCACCGTGGGTGCCGGGCCGCCCAGCCACCCAGCCGCCTCTTGCCTTTCTCCACCTGCCTCCCGCATGAGCAGGACGGGGTGCTGTGGGCGGGGGCTGAAGGTCACGGCTGGAAAGAGGCGAGAGAGAGAGAGAGAGAGAGACAGAGAGACAGAGACAGAGACAGAGACAGAGAGACAGAGAGAGAGACACACACAGACAGACAGACAGACAGGAACTCCAGGGGGAGCCAGCAGGAGAGCGGCAGAAAGGAGGAGAAAGGAACCGGCCAAGCAGAGCCTGGAGGCCACTGCCGAGCGCCAGCGCTGCTGCACGTTCCATTCTGCTTGGATTTCCTTCCCACACCCGAGCTGACTTCAGGGCGGCCCCACAATACTTCCTGGGCATCAGCTGAGTGCCAGGCCCTGCTCTGGGGCTGAGGACGCCGCCGTGGATCAAACTCACACACCCCTGCCTCCGGGAGGTGACTTGAGGGCGAGGAGGGGGCCTCCTAGAAGACGATGCTGTCCCCTAACCACCACCATCACCCCCCGCCACAGCTTCATTCCACAAGTGACAAAATCACTGCTCAGAGTGGGAGAGTGACTTGTCCAAGACCACACAGCACACGGGATGAGAGCACAGAACCAGAGCTCAGGTCTTGAACCCGATTGACTTTCTCTCCCCCTCCCCGCCCCTCTCTGCTCAGTCTGGTCAATCCTTCCTGCTCCTCGGTACTCACGGGAGCAGGGAACCCCAATTGGACGGGACTTTAGCTTTCATGTGCAACTATTTTAAAAAAATAAGCAAAAAAAGAAGAAAGAAAGAAAGAAAGAAAGAAAGAAAGAAAGAAAGAAAGGAAGGAAGGAAGGAAGGAAGAAAAGAAAGAGAAAAAAAGAAGAAAACAGACCAGACACAAACATGATCCATGTGTTAGAATATATCCTTCTGGGCTTTCTTCTACACAGAGACATTTAAATCCTTCCAAAAGTCTGTTTCTACAGAATGTCCATTTTTGCTCTGTGCATTTCTCCTCTGATGGTATCAAAGGATTATCCCCCGACAAATTCTTCTATAACGGTTTACGTTTCACAGCCGCCTAATAACCTCTGACATGAGGAAAGCCTTCACTTACCAAGGCAGCTCCTTCTTATTGAACATTAAGGTTGTTTCCAATTTTCACCAACTATCCACAGTGCTGAGGTGCTTGTAATATCTGACAACTCTTCAGAATAGAATGGAATCTCAAGCCTCGTGTATTTGTCTTATTATGTAACCAACAGACTTGATACCTTTGTGCAAGACCACTCACCATTCCTATTTCCTTTTACATTACTCATGTGTTCGTGGCTTTGCTACGCTTTATTATTATTATTATTAATAATTATAATTATTATTATTATTTGTATTCCCGACCTGTGTTTGAAAGCCCTCGCTTGCTGCTGCCAGGGCACCAAATGTGCAATCGGCACTTTTGCACAAACGTGAATGTGGGCAGTGAGCAAGGTGGGCGCCGCCAAGGACTGTGGAACGAGGAAACGATTCTTGTAACCGTCACCAGGGGTCGCTCTACACGCACTGCCAGCGCAGAGAGGCTCGAGGAGAGGAGGGTCCAGCATTCCTGAGGCTGGTGTCGCCTCGAGCTCCATCTCTGCTGGGGTGTGACAGCCTGACACTGACATTTTTAATTGTGTGCCTTCCCACCTCCCTGCACAAGCCTCCCTCTAGGCCAGGCCACAGCCTCTGTGCTGTCCCCGGCTGTCACAGTCTACAGACCCCGTCTTCACCGTCTGCACCTGTGTCTGTCTCCCCTCTAAATTTTCACCGAGCAGGGTCGTCTTTCCAGACCCGGTGCCCGCACAGTGCCTGGGGCATGGCAGGTACTCAGGGCACACTCCCTAAAAAGCAGACGCAGCTGCGGATAGGCCTTTCTTGTCTTGCAAACCACAGTCCTTTTAAATTTCCTTTCACCCACGCCCTGAACAGAAACCTCCTCCCCAAACACCTCCCCAGGCCAGGGTTTGTCCTTGCCATGGCCCTTTGCTTCAGGGACCTGGGTCCCAAGTGATTTGCTCTGGAAACTGGCAAGTGTGAGATCCCAGGCTGGTCATGTGCCTCCTCTGGACTGTGGGGTTGGGTATAAGGCTGCGGATCCCTGCCTGGCTACCTCCCAGAGCTGAGGAGATCCTGTTTGGAGAAGTAAATACAAAATGAGTAAAACATCTTCCGGAGATGATTAACATCACCATAACTCACACTTTGACGCCCAGAGCACATCAGAGGTAACAGTGGGTTGTTGGGGGCGGGGCTCCCTGATGACTTGCAATGGTTTTCTATCTGATGTGTGCTTTCGCGGGGCCAGACACTGCTCCTACTTTCCCAATTTCTATGCCTCCCTCCTGGCACTGCCATTGTGAGGCTGTCCCTCCTGCTAGAAGTTTCCATTTGCCATGGAGAGTGGAGTAAATATCTTCCCAGGTATCTTATCCAGTGAGCCACTAGCTTACCCAGAGCTCCTGGATGTGGCCAAAGCCTAGGGTTGACTCAGACAAGGAGCAAACACCAGCCAGGCCCTGCACAGTGAGAATTAGGGCCTCCAGAGGCGGGGCATACCACCACAGGGGCACAAGGAGGGGACGAGCTGGCATGAGATCAGGAAAGTCTTAAAGGAAGCAGCATTCCCACTCAATGGAGAGAGAGTAGCAGGGGTGTATTAAGTAGCTGAGGGGAGCAGGCAATAGAAGTTTCTAGACACAGGGAAGGCTGTAGGACAGAAAAGTCGAGTATTTGGGGGCTTGCGGGAGCTCAATGTAGCCAGGGCAGGGTCAGCGGAGGGAGCCCAGACTAGAGCAGCAGAGGCCCTGAATGCCACGCATAGGAGGTTGAACTTGATCCCAGAGTAATAGCAGATGGGAGGTTTACAAAAGGAGATCACTTGGGGGTCACCACAGTTATCCAGAGAAAGGCACTGAACACCTGCCTGTAGCTCTTCAGCCCTCCAGGTCCCAGCCCCTTTGGAAACACACCGTCATTGGCTTTGGGAAGTCACATCCCCATGTAATGTCCCCAGAACTCTGCCTACAATTTCATAGATGCGCCACCACAGTCCGCTGAAGTTGATACAACTTTACACCAAGACCCTGAAGGGCTGGCAGTTTTGTCATCAATAGGCTCCAGCACTTAAATGTTAGGTCTTAGCTACACTCCCCTGCGAGCTGGTAACTGGCTGGCACTTTACATCTCCCCAGCGGGCCCTCTCAGGAGCACTTCTTCCTCTCAAGATGGCCCTTTGTGACTCCTATATGCTCCACTTTGGCGTTGCCATTGCCCTTGGAGAGTAAGACAGAGCCTGGCAGACTGTCACACCCCGCGGCCCTGGGTCCAGCCCCCGGCCTAAATGCCAGGACCGCCAGCAGAGCCCACAGACTGTCAGGCCCCTCCCTCAGCCCCACAGTCCTCACTCAGATGATTTGTCATCCTGCATAGGTGGGGGTCTGTCTTGGACACTTTGCATCCCCTGTACTGAGCTAAGGCCCAAGCCAAGCGTCTGCACCAACTGGGTGCCCGTTAGATACTGATTACGAAGCCACCGAGCAGTCTGCGCTGGAGGAGCGGAGCATGGCGTGCAGGAGTTCGTGGGGCACAACTCCTGCCCCACCACTGAGTACCTCTGCAACCCGGGGCAGGTCATGAGCCCCTCTGTGCCTCCACTTCCTCATCCGTGAAATGAGGATAAAATAGTGCCTCCCTCCGAAGATCGTGGGTGCACGACATGAGTGATAGAGAGCACGGGAAACAGAGCCCAGCACGAAGATGCTCTAGTAGGTGCTGGGGATCATCAACATCCACCCGCACAAAGCTGGCAAAGCTTCCTGCCATCCAGGAAGAGGAACCAGCAGTCTCACACCTCACAGGTCTTCACCACTGTTCCTCCAGGGGAACGCATTTCAGGGGCTGAACGGCATCCCCCCGAATTTGTAAGTTAAAGCCTTAATCTCCAGTATCTCAGAATGTGACCTGATTTGGAAATCGGGAAGCACTTAGTTACGATGAAGTCCATTAGGGTGATCCATGACCTTATAAAAAGGGGATGTTTGGGTGCCGAGATAGACATGCAGACAGGGAAGGCGCTGGGAAGACACAGCGAGAAGGCCCAGGAGACGGGCTGGAACAGACCCTCCCCACAGCCTCAGAGGGAACCAACCCTGCCCACACCTCGACCTGGGACTTCCAAGTTCCAGAACTCCTGTTTAAACCACTCGGCTCACGGTTCTTCGTTATGGCAGCCCCAATAAATGACAATTTCCATCTACAGATGATTTATTTTCCAGAATTACAATAAGGTGCCAATATTAAATGTACACTGGTTTCCTTTTATCTGATGGATATAACAGAGGAAGAATGAACAGAACACGCAGAAAAGAGACGAGAGCATAAAGTAGTAATTTGTTTTAAATGGCCACAGGGAAACTCATTATTAAAATGATCTAAGCAGAGAGAAAATATAGAGCATTTAAAGTTTTAGTTAATTTGAAGTAGATTTATCCAAAGAAAACTTTGCGTTTGTTGTTGTTGTTAGTTTAACAAGTAGTCTTCTTCGAGTAAGGTGGCTCACTGATTTTTCCTTAAATGTAAATTGACCTGGTGGAGAGAAGCAGGATCTCCATCTTTTGAAAAGAGCTAACTCTTTCCAGGGAGGCAGGGCTGGTGCAGGAGACACAGAGCCCTTTGGACTCCCATCAAATCTGGATCAAGTTCCAGTTCTGCTTCGTACTAGCTGTGTGACCATCGATCAATGCATTACCTCTCTGAGCCTCAGTTTCCCTATACATGGGGTGGGGATACCAATCGTACCCACCCCACAGCCTTCCTGAGCATTAAATGAAACCATGCCTTTGGAAACTGTCAGGAGGGTGCTGAGCACAGGACAGGAATCTATTAAACTAAGTTTTACTCTTCTGTCAGTCAAATGAATAAATAAATGTCCAATCTGCCCTTGTTTGCAGTTCTTAAGAAACTTGCCCAGGATCACACAGCTACTAAATAAGAGAACCAGAAAGGGACCCAATCCTGTGTTTTCCGCTGCTAGTCCCGGGGACCTTCTGTGTGCTGCTGCGGGACTGAGGCTACATCAGACCCAGACCCTGCCCTCAAGGAGCTCACAGTCTAACGGAGGAGAAATGCAGATGCACACCTAACACCACTAGCAGGTGGTGCAGGAGCTGTGCAGGAGGTGGGAGAGGCTGTGCAGGAGGTGTGCAGGAGGTGGGAGAGCATCATCACCTTTGGAAGGAAGGGATGGACTGGGAAGACTTCATGGGCACATGGCAGTTACCTAATAGTGCACACCCAAAGGGGCTCATCTGGCACACAGATTCATGAACTGCTGGATAGATGGATGGACAGGGGTGGACAGATGATGGGGGATAAAGGGTAGCTGGTTGGCTCCCTGTGGAGTCGCTGGATGGAAGGATGGACAAGCAGGTGGTAGGATGAATGAGACGGTGGAGTGTAGGTAGACACGTTGATGGATGGATGTGCAATCAAGTGGGTGGTACATGGGTGGACAGGCGGGTGGGTGGACGAGAAGGTGGACCGATGGGTAGTGGAGTGGCCGTGCTGAAGGACCGGTGGGTGAAGGTGTATGACTGGCTGTGCATTTTGGAGGGTGGGTGACTGTTGGAACCGGGATGGGTGGATGGGGCTGGTGGGGTTGGTGAGTAGAAGAAGAGGAAGACTAGGGAATGAGGGAGCTGGTGACTCATACACATGGCTGCAGGATAACGTTAGAGGAGAACTGCAACATCATTGGTGCCCTGGCTTGAGGCCACTTACCGGGCTGCAGTGACCAGCAGCGGCGGGGCTGCGCGCGCTCTCCCCCGGGGCCCGGGCCCCCAGCGCCTGGCGAAGGCTCTGGTTTTGCTGGGCGAGGTCCTCCACCTGGGCCTGCAGGCCGATCTCCGACAGCTTGAGCTCGTAGATGCAGCAGCGCAGGTCCTCCAGCTGCCCGCGGAGCCGGCGCTCGGTGTCGCGCTGCCCCCGCAGCCTGCGCGCCGCCTCGGCCCGCTCCCGCTCCCGCTCCGCCTGCAGGACGCGCAGCTCCGCGGCCTCCCCGGAGACGCCCCGGGCTCCGGCCGGGCCGGGAGGGCAGGGGCTGCCCGGGGCCGGGGCGTCCAGCTCGGCCAGCAGGAGGCCAGCCGCCCCGCACAGGCGCCGCACGTCCCGCTCCAGCCGCCGCACCTGCTCCCGCAGGCCGCGCTCCTGCTCGCGCACCAGGCCCAGCTGGCGCCGCTGCGTCCGCCGGCAGCGCTCCAGGGCCTCCGCCTGCCGCCCCAGCGCCTCGTCCTGGCGCCGCAGCCGCTCCCGCAGCCGCCGCAGCCGCCACCGCTGCCGCCGGGCCGCGCGCTCCTTCTCCAGGACCTGCAGGTTGGCGGTGGAGGAGGGCGTCAGGACGCGGCGCGGGCAACCACCGTGCTCTCACGGTCTTTATTGTAAACTTCCATATTGGGGGCATCAGGGTTTTGTTGTTTTTCTCGTGCATTAGTTTTAGAAATTAGACTATTGCATCCAATATTACTGATTTCATCACTGAGGGTTTTTTGGTGTCCCTGCAGATTTTGCAGAGGAGGAGTGCCTCCCTCGCCGCACCCCAGTAGGAGCCCTGCACACCAGGAGCTCCCTGGGGCCCTGGATGGAAACTGCGCTGGTAGGCATGGGCATCAGCTGCTGCAGGCAGAGAGGGCGCGCCAGTGGTTCCAATACTGAGTACCTCCACACCAGTGTGTACAGGGCTGCCGCCCGGACCCACTTGAGCTTCCCCATTTCCACCCAGGACCTCCCCGATCTCTCCATGTCCCTAATGCTAAAGGGGTAATGCCCGGCCCTGCAGAAGTCGGCCTGCCCTGCTCCTGGCTCGTGAGACACAGCTCGGCAGCTGTTCCTTATTGTGAATACCTCCAAGCACTAGGTACTGTCACTATCCCCTTGGGACGCTCAGAAGCCGCTAACACAATATCACGGTGCTACATGTCACCATGGCCAGGACTCGAACTTCTGTGTATCTGACTCAAGGTGTGGAGGAACAACTCTCTGCTCTTGGGCCTAGCCCTCCCTGCACCGGCCCTGGAGCTGTGAGCTAGACCGGGGCCACTGCAAAAACAGGAGTCCTGGCCCAATTTCCAGGAGGAATTGAAGCACACGGGTGGCACTGCCTCCGTGTTAAGCTCTCTGGCAGCCAACCAGTGACTGCTGGCAGCCGGCCACTGCTGTCTGCCAGGAGAGCTTGCTGAAGACAGCACAGAGCACGTGTGGACAAGGGAAGCTGGGGGCGGCTCTGCAGGCTTTGGCTGACAGCTTGTTTTGGGGGGACGTGGAACAGATGAAGCTGGACTCTGATTCCCTGGGAAGAAAACTGCTCCCAATCATCCCATAATCAGCAATGCTCCATCCCCTGGGTTGGACAGCCTCTATCAACCCTCAGAATGACCACAGGTCACTACAGAAATGAGGTGATTTTGCATGCAAATGCTTAACTGGGAACAGTGACAACGGGCAAAACCGCCCTTCGGCAAATATCAGGTACAAAGGGCAGAGGAAACTCATCTGTGCGCTCCTACAAAACCTGCTCCCAAATGCGGACATCACTGGGGGGAGGTTCGGGCTTGTAGCTGGGTCAAGTGGTCACAGAGGGACCCTGAGCAAGCACCCCCACCGCTCTGAACTCGTGCCCCCCATCTGGAAGTGGGGTTTCCTGACAGGTCTTCCCAGGGGCATACAGATCACAGGACAAGCTAATAAGGACGTGTGTGTAGAAGAGGCCATAGTATCCCATAGGACTGCTGGCCCCGCAGTGCCTCTGAGCCCCCTGACAGCACTGTCCCGGCTCGCACCCTCATCCTCTGTCTCCCCAGTGCACTGGGAACAGGTGACTGTAGGGCTGTGGCTAATTCCCTTTGGAAATCCTGCATGGATACAGGGCATGGCCCAAAACATCTTGAGTGAAGTAGTTTCCATGGAGAGATCACATTGTTTGTGGCGGGATCGCACACACCAGCACTGCATTTCACGTGACAGCTCCCCCGGGGACACTGACGAGGACGTGCTAGCGGAGCAGAGGACGAGCGGAACTGGGCTTCCCGCCCCTGCCGTTCAATGCAGAGGGGGAAATGCCACTTGCATGTCTCCCTGGCGCCTCAAAGATGAATTTCAATTTAAACGAGCTCCTTATCTTTCCGTGTCTGTCTCAGTTCATGCCTCAGTCAGGGCTTTCGAGCCGTTTTGACTGCTCCCCACACTGAGAAACACACTTCCACCCCGTGCCCCCTTGCATGCGCCGGGTACCACTGAAACAGAAGCTTCACCAAACAGCACTCCTTGTACACATAATGCCCTTTCTTATTTCCTAGTTCATGCCGGTTTAAAAAAAATGCTGGTTGCAACACGGACCACAAGCGGGAGTCCACCTGCAGTTTGACAGTCGCTGCTGGGCTGTACGGTGCATGGCAGGGGCTCCGAGAGCCACACGCGGTTGTCCTGGAAGCCTGTCACTTCTGCCTCTGCAGTATTCCCGAAGTGTGCCCTACCTCCACCCTTCATCATCGCCCCTGGAATATTTCAATAAAGGCTAATATTTACAAAAGCAGCTGGTGTCGGATACGGTTACCGCTGTGAGTGTTTTACACATACTCACTCACTTGGCCCACATAACAACCCAAGACGGTTGGTACTGTTATCATTCCCAGTTCACGGATGAGGAAACCGAGGCCCAGAGAGGTTACATCACTTGCCCCAGGTCACACAGCCAGGGAGCGGCATGGCCAGGTTTGGCACCAGGTGTCTGTCTCCCAAGTCCACCTCCTTAACCACCCACTGCTTGTCCAGAGCACTAACTTGTCCTCCTGACTCTACCATCTCTTTCTCTCTCTCTCTCTTTCTGTCTCCCCCCGCCACCCCTGCAATTAGAATAATTTCTCCAGAACCCTGTCTTGAGCCTCTCCTGCTAAAGTTCCCTAAAGCTTGCTCCTCATTGCAGTCAATATTTGGACCACACCGTGGTCCTGGCAACCTGGCCTCTCTGGAGCCTTCCTCCCTCGCCAATGCCCTCTCTGTGCCCAGACCTTCTGCTCTGGCCCCAACATATCCCCCCACACTCCTGTGCCTATACGTAGGCTGTTATGCACACCTCGTGTGCTTTTCTTTTCTTCCAAGGACCAACTGGAGCGCTCCCTCCCCCCACCAACTCCAAGGACACACACTGTGCCTGCACCTTCCCCCTGGCACCTGGCATCGAATTTGGAAGTTATATGTCTCCTATCCATGTTTCCACCTGCATGCCAGCTCCTGAGAGCAGAGACCCTACGTCAGTCCTCAGCTTGTCCAAGAGCCACAGAAATGAACCTCTGACCAAAGCTCCCAGTGATTACATGGCTCCTGCAGGTCACCCAGTGCTTCACCAGCTCCCCGTTCCCCCCAGCGGATCCCAGCCAGAACCCTGGTGAGGAGGGCAGGGCGGAATGGGGATCACATTTTACGGACAGGGCAGCTGAGGCCCGGAGAAACCATGTGACCTTGCCCTGGACCTCACAGCCCCTGCCTGCACCGTTGGAATCAGGACCCCTCGAAGTCCCCTGGCTGGGCTCTCCCAGCATCCCCACCACCCACCACTGTCTTTGCTCAATGCACCTGCTGCCTCCTCCCAGCACAGGGGGCCATCCTGCTAGGTCAAGAAACAAGTACTGGAAAGAAGAGGGAAAGTTGTACCTGGCTGGCAAGCTCCCCCTGCAGGGCTTGCAGCTTCTCCTGGGCCCGGACAGCAGCGCTCTGTTCCTGCTTCACACGGGCGCTCAGCTGGTCCACCTTGTGCAGCAGTTGTCTCTCCGACAGCTCCAGCTCCTGGATTCTGCAGCATTGAAGCAGGAAGATGCTTACTCAGGATGTAGTAAACGTGGCCTAAGATTTTCACCAACACCAACCTTTTCTTTTTTTGGTCATTTGGCCAAATTGACATTCTGACCAAATCACATTGTGAAACATTCATACATATTTAAGATGATTTAGAATACTTCAGAAATGTCTATCCAGTAATAATGCACCATGCATCAGGAATCTTCAGAGTGTTTTCATCCCTAAACCAGTAATCCCAAATTCACCAAAGAAGGGCTGAGCCAGAGCCACGCGGCCTAAGAGCTTTATCTGTCTTGTTTCAATCAATCCTCATATTACCAGCCTGCAGGTGAGTTCCCTTATGCCTACTCCACACACAGGAAAACTGATGATCAGAGAGGCCAGGCAACTTGTCCAAGGTCACACAGCATTGTAGAGCCCAGGTGGTCTTACTCCCAAACTCAGACTTTTAACCCTATGTCCATTGCCTCCCATTTGAACTACACTCCTTCCAATCTCTTCTAAGAAAATGAAATTCAGAAAACATGTTTCTGCAACTGAAATCATTAATCTTTGTATTACTTACAGAAGAGAAAAGGTGGAAACGGCCTACTAGTTAGGGACGGCTAAGCCACGTGAAGCTTTTTCTTATTATCCTGGGGAAAGGTGGAGGAGCTTGTATCACATAGCAAGCAATACGGAGGCTCAAAGTGAGCCCTGACCACAGCTACATTGAAAGGAGACTCGCCCAAGAATGTAGGGAAGCCTGAAGGAACAGTCTGGTCCCACTGGGACAGGTGCCACCCCAAAGACTTGCCTGTCTCCTGTTTGTACCTGGTTCCAAGTCCCCTCCATGTGCCAGTCTTACCTCTATAATGAAAAACCAGGAAACACACGGAAAATGCATTCACAGCCTACAGGGGCAAGCTCTGCACACCTTCACTCCCCTGCCCAAGCCCACTAGGGTGTCCTGATCCTTCAAGACACCCTCTGCCTCCCTGGGAGAGGACCCAACTCTGCTTCCCGACTCTGCTACCGACCCACCATGAGGCTTAACTGCATTGGCTCCCCACCCCGATCCATAGTCTCCTTATCTGTAAAACAGAGGCAGTTGTGCCTCTGCTCCAAGTGTTAATGTGGAGATTGGATGAAACGTTGCATTAGGACCAATAATTAAATCAAGAGTCCCCTCTCCTGCTCTGCTTCTGAGGCCCTGGGAAAGGCTTGTGCAGGTGACAGAGGGAGTATGCCCCTTATGATCAAGTTCCTTCCAAGCTGAACCGAGGAGTGGCCCCAGGTTAATCAGTCAGAGTCAGGCTAAGCACCTGCTTGCTTATAAAATATGGTGACATCTGAAAGGGACAAGGAAAGCCTCTCTTTTCAGTTTTTGAGATCAACCTGCAAGCGCTAAATATGAAACAACATTTAATTCTGACAGTATCTTTATACTTGAAGCAGAAATGACTAATCGTCGTGGCAGATCAAATGTTGGCCCCCAAATATATCCAGGCTCTAATCCCTGGCACCCACGAATGTTGCATAAAATGCAAGAGACTGTGGATGTGGTTTAGTTAAAGACCTGAAGATGGGGGGATGCCCCGGACCGCCTGGGTGGGCCCTGCCTGCTGTCACAGGTGTCCTTAGGATGGGGAGGCAGAGGGAGATTTGACAGCAGGTGGAGGCCAAGGGAGCCCTGGAGCAAGATGTGACCCTGCTGGCTCTGCAGGTGGAGGCAGGGACAGGGAACCAAGGAATGCAACTGTCCCTGCTGGAAAAGACAAGGAAACAGATTCCCCTACAGCCTCTGGAGAGGGCACAGCCCTCCCGAAAGCCTTGGCTTTACCCCTGGGATGTTGCTTTAGGGCTTCAGCCTCCAGCACCGTCAGACGACGTACATGTGTTGCTTTAAGGCTCCAAGTCTGCAGTATTTTGTCCTAGCAGCCCTCAGGAGCTAGCACTAGCACGCTCACAAATAGGAAACAGACGATGAGGTGCCGTTTTTCACGGATTAACGACCTGTTAAACAAATACTATTATGCAGTGCTGCAGAGTGCTAGGAAACCTGGAGACCCCCCGTCCAGGGCAGCAGGAGATATGGGCGGCTGCCATTACCCCCCATGTGGGCCACCTGGGTTCAAGTTCCAGCCCCCCCCAATACGGCTGGATGCATGGGTGACTGTGGAGACGTCACTTAACTGTACTGTGCCTTCATTTCCCCATCTGTAAACTGAGGATAATGCTACCACCTGATTTTTGGTATTGTTTTAAGGATCATACATCTGAAAATTTAAACAAACATGTAAGCAGTGCCTGGATCAGAATAAATACTCAACGAGTGTATAGCTACTGATAATTTTATGGCATTCGGGTTGCAGGTGAATACGCATTATTGATAAGGTAATGAGGATGGAAGTGGGTTTTCTTTCTCAAATTTCTAACTATACTGTTTATTATTTTTATAATACTTTTAAAAATATTTTAATTTATTTCTTGCAGAGAGAGAGAGAGAGAGAGAGCAGGGGCGAGGAGGAATAGAGGGACAGAGAAACTCAAGCAGACTCTATGCAGAGCATAGAGCCCCACATGGGGCTCGATCTCACGCCCCTGAGATCACAACCTGAGCTGAAACCAAGAGTCAGACATTTAACCACCTGAGCCACCAGGTACTCCTATAATAAATGCTTCTACATTTTAATTTTTTCATCAAAGCGAAGGCCAGTGTACACTACCAACCTTTACCATACCCTAGGGAGATGACACCCATGGTGAAATTAACCCATCACGCATCCAAACACTGCTCAGCTACTAGTGACCCTGGGTCACATCATTCATCTTCTCCACCTCAGCTCCACCTCACACAGGTGGGGTGACCCACCTCCCAATAACAGAGGTCACAGCCCACATTTCCCCACGGGGGGTCCAGGATGCCCCCTCCAGAGTGGCCTCACCCCAGGGCCCCAGCCACAGAGGCCCCCTCCCCTCCATCACTCACGGTATCCCCAGGGCTCTCCTTGCATGGAGGGGTCTCCTTTGGTAGAGGTTTCCCAGCATTTCCCCCGGGGCCCAAGGACTTTCTGGTTTTCACCGCCAACCTCTCCGGAGAAAGACTGGAATCCACAACCATGTGTGGGTTACACTGCAGCTCTCTCCAGTGCTGGGGCCCTATCTTTGCTGGTTCTCAACCACCCCCTCCCTCCCCTAGGATTTATGTTATGGGCTGATTTGTGTCCCCTCAAACTCATTATGTTGAAATTCTAACCTCTAGCACCTCAGAATGTGATAGCACCTCAGAATGTGACTGTTATTTGGAGGCGGGGCCTTTTTTTTAAATTTTTATTTATTTATGATAGTCACAGAGAGAGAGAGAGAGAGAGAGGCAGAGACATAGGCAGAGGGAGAAGCAGGCTCCATGCAGGGAGCCCAATGTGGGATTCGATCCCGGGTCTCCAGGATCACGCCCTGGGCCAAAGGCAGGCGCCAAACCGCTGCGCCACCCAGGGATCCTGAGGCGGGGCCTTTACAAAGGTAGTTGAGTTAAGTGAGGTCATCTGGCTGCCTCGGATCCAATCTGAGTGGGGTCCTTATAAGAGGAGGGGATCAGGATGCAGACACACAAAGAGGGAAGACCGTGTGAGGACACCGGGAGAAGACGCCATCCACATGCCACTGAAAGCAGCCTCGGGAGGGACCAATCCTGCCCGTCCTTGACCGTCCTGGACTGTAAGCCTCCAGGACCGTGAGATGGTACCTTTCTATAAGTCCCCAGGCTGTGGTACTTTGCTAGAGCAGCCTGAGCAAACCAACACAACTTAGCCCGTGACTCTGGGTGGGCCAGTGCAGGGTGTAGGATGAGAGAGCCATGAATGAGTGAATGAACGAATGATCACAGAAGTAACAAAACAATTTTTCTGATATGTGAATTTCTTCATGTAAAAAGTTCTACAAAGAGGAAAGAAGATAAAAGCACATGTAAATACATATTTAATGACTTGCCTTTATTAAAATGAAGGAACATACAAGAAGATGGTGAGGTCTCAGATGAATCCAAGACGCTGGGCTACTGAGATGGTGGTAAACCTGTTGGGATGGACCCCAGCCACTACCGTCCTGCATTTCCGTGCTGGGTTTCTCCCCTGATATGCACGCAGGGCCCCACCTCACTCTGCTGGCCTCGGTATTAGATAACGGTCAGGAAAGATCACGGGCTTTGAGAAGGACCCGGGTTCACATCCCAACCTCTGGACCACATTGGCTCTACCAGGAAAACAGAGCCCCGGCTGGAAAGGTCAGCAGTGAGAACAAGTGCAGAGAGTCTGCTATGAAGATGACGGAAGAGCTAAAAGGCCAGGCAGAGAGGAGAGGCAACCCAGAGATGAGCAACTGCCAGGAGCCACTCCTGCCCCTGCGGATGGAGGGACACGCGGGGAGGAGGAGGCGGTGATACTGGGCCCAGGAGTCAGGAAGACAGAGGAGGGACCCAAAAGCATGGCTGGGTCGCTGTGGGATGTCACCCAAAGCAGGAGAGGGGGAAGTACCCTGGCCTCTCCCTTTCCCCTCCCTCCAGTCTCTCCCATTGGGTGGCTGGGCCCCTAGGAAAGCCCGAGCGCAGGAGCCTGGGGAGCCGTGTGGGCTCAGCCCCCCGACACTCAGAACACAGGGTGGGACGGGGAGGAACCAGAGCTGGGGCCGCCCCTGGAGTCCGAGTCTTCAGCCCCAGGAGCCACCCGACACACCGATCTAGCACGATCGGGACCCAGGATTTGTTAAACGCACAAGAAGAGGTCCCCACGCCCTACTTACCTGCTCCTCAGCCCGGACTCGGACATCACGTACTTGTCCACGGCGGCCAGCAGCTTCTGCTCCGAGGATTCCAGCTGCTTCCTGAGCGTGCCTGGGTCCGCGCCTGGGCTTCGGGCTTCCTGCCCCCCACCGCTGTCTTCTACGTCCTGGAACACCCAGGACGTGTCGATCTTCACATCAACGTTCATGACATCAAACCCATCGCTGCTGGGGGCTCTGACAACGTAGCTGAAATTTTTCTCGGTCCGTCCTTTAGCTGTGGGCTCCATCCTGTACGGAGGTCACGGGTCAGGCCTTAATAACGTTAAGTGGATTTGCAACATTGACTTTCTGGAGATTTCGAGATGGCTGCAGGGCCTTCAGATTGTGCCGAATACCCTTGGAGGAGGGCAAGAACAGGTGAATTATTCGTGAGCGGGCCTTGGGTTTCATTCACACGCGTCATACGATACGAACCAACGCCTCTCGGTTTACAAGCTGGCACGTCAGAACTCACCCAGAGCAAGAAGCCGCCGCAGGAAAGCCACCTGGGATTAAATGCATAATGATGCTCACAGAAAGGTAAAATGAGATTTCCAGGCAGAGCCATCAGAAATATAAATTCTTGGTGGTGCTGCTCCCTTCCACCTCCTCTATGAGCGAGTGAAGCTCTGTGCCTCCTCTCTGGGGACAGCAAACAATTGGGGACCGAGAGCTCACCTGGCGGAGGGGACGCGTGCTAGTGCTGCCCTGGGCGGATCGCCTGCGATCTCGGCCACGTCACCCTAGCTGGTCCAACTGTGCCGTAACCCTAGGACGTGGACGTTATCGTACCTATTTTGTAGTTGGTGAGACAGAGGTTCCAGAAGGTGGAGGAGCTTGTCCAGGCCTCACATATAGGAAGGGCCAGAGTCAGGATTCAAACCCAGGTCTAAATCCAAAACCCAGAGAAGTGACAAATGGATGTACCAGGACCCCGACAGGAGAAAACATGTCCTGCTGGGGTGGGCGGGCGGGGGGAGCCAGGGCCTGCAGGGACGCAGAATGGTGGACTTCAGCTGGCAGAGGCGGGCACAGGAGGCTCCCAGGCTGGGGCAGCCTTGGGGTCCCGGGCCCTCAGAAGTGTTGGGACACATGGAGGGAGTGGCCGGGCCTGTGGGTGCTCGGAGGGGGAAGGAGGAAGGAGAACAGAAGGTGGCTTGGGGCCCTGAGCTCCGGGGCAAAGGCTTTGGCATCTCTCTGTGGCCGGTGGGGTGTCCTGGGAGTTTGGGGGGCAGGGAGGGCCCGGCCAGGCATTGCTTTGAGGACAGAGGTGACGAGGAGGCCGCTGGCCATGGAGGAGGAGCCACTGTGCTCAGTCTGCTGCAGAGCCGCACAAGGTTAGTAGAAGTTAAAAATACCAGGCTTACCGGCCCCTGTTAAAGCAAGAACTTTAGAAAACTTGTAAGTTCCTTGTCATCTCTTTGAAACACACGTAACACTTTTTCAAAGCTAGATAAACCTTTTGCCAGCTCTCTGACCCAGGGATGTCTTTCCGAAGGGCCATCTGGGAACCATCTCTTTAGAATGGAAACATCCAAGGAAACAGAATCCTGTCTCCCAGACCCTGGGGGACACGAGGGACCTAGCTTCAGGGGAGCCTGGACCCACACCCCAAAGCCACCCTGTCATAAAAGATGAGAAGAGTTTCATTCTCCTTTGTATAAAAAAATAAAATAAGGGACGCCTGGGTGGCTCAGTGGTAGAGCGTCTGACTTCGGCCCAGGGTGTGATCCTGGAGACCTGGGATCGAGTCCAGCATTAGGCTCCCTGCATGGGGCCTGCTTCCCCCTCTACGTACATCTCTGCCTCTGTGTGTGTGTGTGTTTCTCATGAATAAATAAATAAAATCTTGAAAAAATAAATAAATAAGATAAAAATTCAGAGGGAGACAATCCATAAAAGACTCTTAACTCTAGGAAACAAACTGAGGGTCGTCGGAGGGGAGGTGGGTGAGGGGATGGGGTAACCGGGTGATGGGCATGAAGGAGGGCAGATGATGGGATGAGCACTGGGTGTTATATGCAATTGATGAATCACTAAATTCTACCTCTGAAACTAATAAAAACAAACCCCCAAATTAACGAACACTGAGGGTCACCCAATGGCGAGGTGAATTTAGGGTGACCTACGTGTAACAGCTGGTGCTGTCGAGTCCTCTTATTGGAGAACTGATTACTATTATCCTGAGGACATGTACAGAGTGGATTGTATCTGCTTGGCTGAAAAGCAGTGAGATTTCTTTCTGTCTCGGCAAATCTCTGAGCAGAGCACCTGTGATGCACATCACGTTCTGGTTTGATGCTCATTCAAGAATTAACACGCTTTCTTTCTTGTTTACCTCATGGAGGGGTTTTCCAGGTTGGGACAAGATTTTGTTTTTAATTATATTGCTTTAGCAGTGGCCAGCATGCTGGGGTGACCCACAGGGCTTGCAACAGACTCGGAGTGGCCAGAGGCAGTGGGGTGGGGTGTTGGCTGAAAGGGGATATAGTGGGGCAACCTGGACCTCAGGCTCCAGGGCCACACTGCCTGGGGTTGAATCTCATCTCTATTCTCAGATAGCATTCTGGGCCAATTACCTAACTGCTGGGCATAGTCTTGGGGGGTAGGGTGGGGTAGGGCATCTTTTGGGGTCTGCAGAAGCCCTGCAGAGCTCTCAGACAACCTCAGGGAGGAGCACCCCAAATTGTCAGGCCTCTAGCAGGTTCTGGTTAAATGTGAGAAAACAGGCAAAAACAAACATGTCATTGCTTGTACTGGGACCATCAGGCAGGATTCCACGGGTCACCAACTGGCTACGGAAGGTGAGGGAAAAGCAGGAGCCAGAGACCTTGAGACTCTCAGCCACAGGACGGAAGGATGGGGAAGAAAAGGGGGGGAGGAGTGGTCGGTGGGAGGAATGATAATCAGTTTGCTCAGATAGGTGTTGAGCTCATGCTAAAGCACAGCGTGCATCTCTCCAAGGTAACCCTGACATGGGGCAGGTGTACACGCCCAGGGCACCTGCACCTGCAGCTAGCTCCTTGCACAGGGTCTCAAACAGTGCTGGGTGCATCAGTAAACCTCGGGCCTTTCTGATGAGCTAACGCCAGCAGCATCAGCACAGCACACCCACCCACCCCTTTTGCATTTTACAGAAGTCCAGGTTGGGGATGACTGGGTGGCTCATGGTTGAGCATCTGCCTTCGGCTCTGGTCGTGATCCCAGGGTCCTGGGATCAAGTCCTGCATCGGGCTCCCTGCATGGAGCCTGCTTCTCCCTCTGCCTGTGTCTCTCAGAGAGAGAGAGAGAGAGAGAGAGAGAGGCAGAGACAGAGTGAAGTAGGGCTGGCAGTCAAGTCCTCACGCTGCAGACAGACTCGCTCATCCCGGCTTGCCTGGGACTGGTCCCATCTTAAAACTGGAAATCCCACATCCCAGACAAATGAGGATGGCTTGTCACCCGGCATGGCTGGCCTCCTGGCCCTCAACGCCACTGGAACAGCAGCGACAGGACACAGGCGTGACCCCTGGACTTCTCTGCCCAGCTCCTCAGGGGTTGTCACTGGCCACAGAGGAGCCAGGAATTAGGGCTTGTGTCAAGTGCCAGGAACTTGACAGGGCTCTCCCTTCATCCTCACATTCAGGATGTGAGGAGGGTGGTGGTAAAGGGGTGGACCCAACCCTTCTCCTTCCTGCCTGAGACACTGACCTGAGGTTCAGCTGTTCTTGTAGCTCTGCTGCCCTGGGAACCGCACCACGTGGAACCTCGGCTGTGCTACTAGGCCACAACACCCACAACAATCATGAGGGCTATATACCCCCTCCTGGGAGCAGAGGGTTGTGGATGAAGTCCAGGGACGCGTCCAGTAGGCCACCAGGGTTGGGAGGTCCCCTGAGTACAACGGCTCTTGGAACCGGCCTGTCCCTGGCAGGGACTTTGGAAACAATGTCCAGGACTTTCACAGATACTGGAGACTTTGGGTTTCTGAGCCAGGGCCACTCCCATACCTGCTCGTGTGGGTCTCATTCCCTTGCACCTGAGCTGTCTCAGAGAATGGGCTCCTGGTCCCCCATGGGTTGGATGGTCTCCTTTGCCGACGAGTCCCACCGAGGGAGCCGTGGCTGCTGTCCGCTCCATCTCCTGCCAGTACCCGGGAGTCCTGCAGGTCTAACTGCCTAGTTATGCCCAAGGAGACGCGAAGTGAGGTGTTGCATGGGAAACATCACCCCCATCCCACCGAGAAGAAATCAAGATTCAGAGCAGCAAGTCCTTGGCCAGTGTCCGTTGCAGGAGACGGGCCAGGCTGGGAGCAGACCCACATGGGCCTGACTTCAGAGCCAACACTATTCCTGTCCTTTTGTCTGAGTGGGAGAGCTGAGCAAACAGAAGGACAGGCCCAGGAGGGCCTGAGGGCCACACTCCTGGATGCTCCTGCAACGGGGAGACAATAGACACTCGGTGTCAAGAAATGCTTCCCAGAGACCCGTGTGCACCCGCCGGACTTCTGTCTCTTGGGTTAGCAAAGCAGTGGCTCTGTGCCTGCTTGGGCCCCAGGGAAAGCCGACGGGCGTTCATGTGCACTCCCTGCGTGGTTGCACACTCCCATCCCCACCCGGATGCCCAGATGCCTGTCTTCAAACAAAGACATCAATTCCTTCACATTTGGATACCAAATGATGGCAAGTCGGAGGGACTGGTGTGGCAGGTGCTTTGGGTTTAGATTTCAAAACAGAATGGTCACTTCCCAGCTGTCTTGGTGTGCGTTTTCATAGACCCCCACCCAGTTCTTCGGTTTGGCTTGGGCGCCCCTCTCCAGCTGGCTGGGGCTCCCCTCTGCACCCACTGCAACCTCCTTCTCCATCCTTGGCTTTGCCCTTCTGAGAACATTCAGCTCCTCTGCTGGGCTCCTCCTCCACGGGTCCCCTCAGCAGCCTGAGTCTCAGTCACTTGTTTTCTCCAAAGGTTCTTCTTACTAGAAATCTCAGGATTGTTCTCCCCGTCCAGCAAACACAGAGCAGCAGGCCTTCCCGTCCATGGCATCAGCCTGTCCCTCTTCTAGGGTGGTAGTCCTCTCCTTCACATCCACCACCTTTGGTTTCACTTTATCCATCCTAATTCCACATGTCTTCTTCTAGAAGTTTAGTGGAGAAGGGTCACGTGGGCAGGGGCTTCTTCTGGAGACGCTCACCCGCCGACCCCACTCACCCTAGAATAAGAACAGCAGCTACATCCCAAAGTCACTTCCTTCTTAAGGGCTCCTTCCGGGGTGGACTCTCACCAGCTCTTGCCTGCCCCCTCCTTGACTGCCCTACTCTGTCTTCTAGGAGGTCCCATTCAGGGGCCAGTCTGCCGGATGTCAGGAAGGGCTCCCTCCTCCACGACTGTGAGAGAGCGGCCCTGGTGTCAGAGCATTGCAGGAGGCTCCTCAGAACCCTCCACTTCCAGCATTTTCCCTTGGTAGTGCCTTGCAAATTACAGCCAAGATGCAAGACAGCCCAGGAATGGTGTAATCGGGGACCGTGTCCACCTTCTCAGTCCTCATTCCACATGACCCAGGGACAGTCATGCTCTGGGACTTCCACTGTGTCACACCCACCAGAGTGATGGAGATGTGGCTTCTTTCACGGAAATCTGAGGTCCTTGGATCTGCCCTCCACAGTGGGTGAGTCGTCAGCTCCTCATCAGAGTTCTGCTCTCTCTCGCTCTTTCTCCCTCGTCGCCACCTGCCGAATCAGCTGCACAGGGATCTGAAGGGTTTTGTTGACCAGGGCTTGATTTGGGTTCAGATCACAGGGACATTTGCGAGTCACTCCGGCTGACAGATTCTGGGATACACGGAGCACAGTTCATGGAGACATATGTACAGAGGTCTGCCCAGCCGGACACACCACCGTGGCCAGGGGAGGCATGCAGTGCAGGGACGAGGATTCTGGCCTGGCCCCTGGCAGCGCAGTGGCTCTCCAGTGACTCAGTTTCTAGTAATTGCACTTAGTTTCCTGGTGTTCAGGTCTCTGCCCCTGGGGCTGTGAGGCCAGAGTGGGGACTCCGATGGGCCCCGAGCTTGACAGGTCCCCCACCATCTCTGGGGCTCCTGCAGCTCGGCCCAGCCAGGACCCAGCCAGAGACCCAAAAGTCCTCCTTATCAAGGACATGTGAATTCCGTTTTCAATCTCTGGCTTGAAGTAGCTTGTTTTGCTGTTGGGTTTTGGTTTGAGTGGGGTTAGGGTTGTCGTAGGGATTCAATTTATTCCGTAAGCTCTTTTTCTATCCTGTGAGATTATAAAATAATGTGAAATGCTGTAAGAATCAAGGGTTAAAGTGGTCGGAGAGGCCCCTGGCTTACCTGCCCCACCTGCCCCCCACGGCTGTCCCAAACTCTCCAACTGAGCCCACTGAGGGAACTTCCCCAACAATGTAGGGAAAGAGAAAACAGAACTCAGATGGCCTGTCCTCCAGTACCTACCCCGACCCCCCGTGGCTACCCCCACTCCCCATCTGATCAGACCTGGGATCATTCCTTTACTCACTACACAAACACTGCTCTGCTCCGCTATTACTCATTTGGACCACGTGCCAGGCACTGCCCCCAGCCTTAAGACACAGAAAATACAAGCAAAGCCCTTGCATTCAGGGGCCAGGCTCAGGGCTTCCATGAGGACACGAGGGAGGGAAAGAACCATCAGCAGAGCTCGGCCTGGGGGTCAGGACAGCTAGGCACCCCCAGAGCTCAAAGGGCTCTCAGCCAGTGCTGGATTCAGGGGCAGAACTGTAGCTCCTAGGGGCCCTAGCAGACCGTCCCCCTCTCACCCCAGCCTCAAGGTGGGTGCTCAGAGCAAAGAGAGTGGGGAAGGACAGGATGCCCAAGCAGGAACTCCGGTGAGAGCTGGGTCCTAGAGGTGCAAAGGGCCGAGCAGGACCAGCTGTCCCGGGTGGCTTCTGTCCAAGGTCCCTGAACACAGCACAGGCATCAGAACCAGGCACAGGTTCAGGGCTGGGGGCGGGTGGGGCGCAGGGTGCTGGAGGCTCTTCACTCAGGCTTTCTGGGTATTTTATATGCAGGTCATGGGCTTGCATGTCAGCCTCTTCTTCTGAAGACCCCTGACCCCAGAAACCGCTCTGATCTGGCCCACAGGCAGTAGAAAGCACCAGAAACTAATGCCAAAATAGAAAGAAACTTTGGAAAAAACTACACACACCCCCTCTTTTGAAGAAGAACTACAGCAGGGTGGCAACCAGGTCCCCACTGCCCCTTCTTCTTCCCAAAGAGCTCCCCCAACCTACCTCCCTGGGGTGGGACTGGCCAGCGACCCCTGGTCGTCCCCATCCCCACCCTCGGCCCAGGGAGCCACAAGGCTGAGCGACCTGCCACAGGCCACCTTCCACGGAGCCTCCTCGCTCAAGGAATGTTATGGTCAGAAATGGAAGAAATTGTCCTTTTCAGACAACCATCATTTTTATCTGTGAAATCAAAAGGATACCAACCCAAGTTCTTTGCTCACTGAAGTCATCAAGGCCACAGAATGAATGCTAGTGAGAAAAACAAAAAAAGGAACAAAAACTATAAAATAAGACCAAAAGAAAATGGGGGGGGGGGGGGAGAAAAGAAAAGAAAAGAAAAGAAGATGTAAGATATGTAGTATGGGATTCAGTGACACATTTCACAAGAACTACTGTACCCGGTTCAAGTTCAGAAGGAGGGCCGGAAAGTGAGCAGACCTGGGCAGCGGACCTCATGGGGAGCCCACCCTCAGGAAGTCCTCTGTACCCCCCAACTACTCTCCCCAAACCCCTGGCTTGATTCAGACAAACCAGGATGTTTTTGCTGCTGAGGTGTGGCTTTCCTGTAGACCTTGGTAGGACACATTACAGAGGAAGGACCCTCCGATGGTTGCAACCTGGGGCTCCCACCAAAGCCCAGGCATGGTGTGTGGACAGGGACCAGGCGGGGTCCCCCCAGGCCACAGATGCCCCAGACCCACCTGCCCAGGAGCAGAAGCCCTCCCCCAGCACCATCCCTGCCAGGGCCCTCTCTCCCAAGAGACCATTATTTAAAATCTTTGGTGTCATTCAATTAGTCCGCTTTAAAAATAAAAAAAATAGGGAGAAAAAAAGGCCTTAAAAGGAAGGAAAAATTATACAGCTAGTTTGAAAGTAGACTTCTCTTTCTGAACTGAATTCACGACTTGCTTTGCTCCACAAGAATTATTGCTCATCAGTAGAACCTGTCGGAGCATCATCTGGGGCTTTTGAAAGTCATTCTTTCCCCCTTTTGCCTCCAAAATGCGGTAATAACTCCCCTAATGTATTGATTGAAAAATTAAAATCCAAACAGACAGCCACCAACTTTTATACAAGTTTTAGAATCACTGGAGGTTGGAGCCAGACGGCGCCTATGTGGAGTCATCTAGAGCTCTCATTTCTCACATGGAGAAACTGGGGCCCAGGTGGGGGGGCAGGGACTTGCCAAGAGCACCCGGTGGGGAGTAGCAAGGAAGGGGTCCTGGCCACTGACATGAGCCACGGGTAATGTGGCTGCAGCCCCTTCCCACTAGTGGCCGCAGGGAAACGATGCTGATTCGAGTGCATCTGTCGTTTCTCGTCCTACTGGCCCGACCAGGAGTCCGCCTGCTGTTTGCCAGCCTCGGCCACTCCTTTGGGACAAAAGGAGCCAGGCCAACCCACACAGGCTCGCTTTGAGGAAAGAGTAAAACAGAGGGAGAGAGGGGCTTCACACGTAGCCCAGTGTGCTTCCTCACTAAAATGCCGCCGGCCTTATTTCCTGTGGGTGCCTTCCCACCTTTAAAAACTTTAAATCAGCAAGACCACTATGGCGTGTTTTGAGTCTCTTTGCTGCCCTTTCTTGCTCTGAGACCCACTGTGCCAACTCAGGCCCTAAAGCCCAGTTGGGGGTCTAAGAAGCAGAACCAGCCTGGTGGTCCATGGACCTCTTCTGGGCCAGGGGTTCAGAACGTCACACCCCGACGCTCATGGAATCCTCACAACCATCCCAGAAGAGGGGAGAGATGTGAGCCCCCAGGCCCAGGCAGAGGGGTAAATCCCCCAGGGTCCCAGGGCCCCCCTGGAGCAAAGCCCAGACACACCTGCCTGCAAAGTCAGGTTATCCCTGGAGACTCTTGGGTGGAATTATACTTGGGATTCCTTCGGGACCTCAAAATAACCCCATAAGGTTGCAGGGTGGGCATCTGGCAGACAGAGACACTAGAAATCTGCTTAAACCAGCATCCCCCAGGGGTTCCCAGGTTCTCTGGCATGAGAACCGGCCCAATGTCTGGGTCAAGCCTATGGCCGTGACCCTCTGCTGCCCCAGGGGGACGTGCCGGTTGTGCGGCCAGAGGCAAGGAGACTCTACATGGAGAAGGGATGATGCTGGAGGGTGACTCCTGCTTCCTCTCATCCTCTTGGGAGACAAAGCAGAAGAAGCTTCTAAACTGGCATCATCTGAAGAGCTGCCTGTCTCTTTGGGCTTGATCCCCTCCGGGGAGGGGCTGTTTCCCCATTTTTAGATATCTGCCCTGAGATCTGCCCTCTGGGGACTTCTGTGACTCTGGCCCGACTTTGTGGAGGTGGGGGGAGGGGGAGGAGTTGCCTTCCTCTCTCCCAAGACCCGCCTCAGGCAACTGAAACCCACAGATGCCCTTTCTTCCTCTTCCTCTTCCTCCTCCTGGGGTGACCAAGGTTCAGGCAGGGATCCCCTCCTGGGTCACACTGTCCCCACCGACCCCCGGCCAGGGCTGGAGCCTTCGTGTGGCCCCCACTGTGAGCTTACCCTGTGACACAGAATGTGCAATTACAGGTTTTGCTCTACTCGTCTATACTCGTTTGGCAAACACGTGAGATGCCCTATTCCATGGTGGGAACTGTCTTGGATACATTGATGCATACAAGCTGGACCCTGAGCTCAAGGACTCCATGGTCACAGTGTGAATGTGCAGGAGGGGGGCAGGGCCCGACAGAGATGCCACACTCGTGGTTCTGAGTGGCACTCGTTTGTCTGCCCGGACCAAGGAGACGTTCCGGACGGGCTGAGCGGGTGGCTGTGGCACCCAGGAGACCAGCTACCCCTTCTCAGCTATAGGATCAGGATCCAGTGTCTGAATCTATCTCAGGCCCAGCCTCTTCACCCATAAAGTGATACTAACACAAAGAGACAAACAGGCCAGGTGTCAGCATGTGGCAGGCCAACCTTGCTTCCTGCTGGGAGAGGAGAAAGACGCCCAAGAACACGTAACTGGTTTTGGCACAGAGCGCAGAGGAGTCATCTAAGGTGAAGAGGTCTGGGGGGACCAACCAAGGTCCTTGCTGGTGACATCACCAACCTAGTAGGCCCAACCTCACTTATCACTCCAGAGAGGGTCACCTTGTCCTTCCTAGGTCAGGTTTAGAGGAAGGTCTTTGGTGGAAAAAAATAAAGGCACCCCACCCCCATTCCACACACACACAAAGTGGGCCCCAAACTGAACTTTTCTTCCCTGGAAAAACATTGGAAGGAGCTACTTATTGCATAGGTGTGCCCGCCTTGGGGGACGGGGCAGAGAAGGGCGGCGGGAGGCAGAGCCTGTTCTTGCACTACAGAAATGTCAGTGCAGAAGGAAACAGCCCCGTGATGACCGGTCACAGAAAGAAGCCCCAGGGGCGGGGGCGGGGGGCAGGGCACCCCACCTACCTTTTCTTCAAGCTCCTTCAGATGTCTCTTCTGGATCTCCAGCTTAGCCTCCAATTCTCGGATTCTCTGAAACACACGACCTCTTGCATCAGAAAAGGTAAAACCTCCAGGTTCAAAACCTCTTTACGCTTTATCATGGTGTAGCATACAAGCAGAGAAGCATGCGAGGACGAGCGGGCAGCGTGCCTGGCTTTGTGCGTGTGCAGGGCTGTAACCCCCACCGCCCGAATCCAGATAGAGGACCAGCACCGGGAGGCTCCTTGGGCCCCCGACCTCTGCCACTGAAGGCCGGTTTTGCCTGTTCTTGAGGTGCATGGACATGGAATCACGGTGTGCACTCTTGAGGCAGGATCTCTTTAAAACAGAAGCATCGCGCCTGGACCAAGATACAGAGGCGCCCGGTGCAGGCTAGTGAAGATCATGGGTTTGAAGTGGCACCAGGGGATGCACTTGTGCAAGACCCACCTAGCTGGACCCGGGGAGCTGGGGCAGAGGAACCGAGTCCGGGCAGTGCCTCTGCTGCCACATGCACCCCAGCCCCTTAGAAGCCCAATGAGCACAGGTGCTAGGATGGCCAAGCGTCCCGGTTTGCTCATGACATTTCTGGTTTTGCAACTGAACGTCAGAGATCCCAGGAGACTTCCCCCCACCCCCCGCCCGCCCCTGCCAAGTCCTGGGAACCAGGAACAGCTGGTCACCCTGCCTGATACCCCCTGGGGCGCTCACCCTCCCTCCGTGGTTTACCAGCCCATTCCTTCCAGCTCCACGCAGTGTCTCACCCAGGGGGACACTTTCACAGATTGTCACATGCCCAAGGGTCACCCCTCAGAGTGCTGACCGCTGCTCGGCCAGCTGCAGCCTTGCCAGGCCTGAATGTAGAGGGAGAGCTCACTCTTGGCGAGGGTGCTCAGGCTGCAGGGCGGGTGATCCAGGGCAGGCCGCATTAGCACGCAGACCCTTAGGCTGGAGAAGCCTTCTGTGCATTCTGTAGGACAGTGTTCTCGAATCCAGGTCAGTGTCACTTGGGCTTGCAGATCACTGGGCCCCCCACTAGAGTTTTTGACTTGGTTTTGGGGGCTTGGGCCTGAGCAGCTGCACTTCCAGCAAGTTCCTGAGTGATGCAGTGGCTGTTTGTCTTGGGACTTTGAGAACCACCTCTATGGACACCCTCACCCGTTTAACAAATACAGGTCAATATGCCTGGGACCCTAAGGGTTTTGTGGTCCAGCCAAGTTTCAGACAAAAGCATTTACACGGGAACCCAGATGGTGCCCTGGGCGAATACAAACACAGAGAAAATCAAGCAGGAGTAGGGATGGGGGCGGGATGCTGTTTTACGTGGGTGCTCCGGGCAGGTGGCGCTGGACCCCAGAGGGGAAAAAGGTGGGGCATCGAGCCAAGGGCTGGGGAGCCAGAGGAGTCAGAGCCCAGCCCAGCACCCACAGTGGTTTGCCAGACTCAGGATGGGGAAGGGAATTCCAAGCAGGGGAACAGAGTATGCGGAGACGCAGGGATGGAGGGAATGGGGGCAGAGCTCAGAGGGCCTGGAATGTCCTGATGAGGAGCTCACAGATTTGGGGGTGTCATGGGGAGCCTGTGAAGGGTTTTAAGCAGGGAAATGATGAAGAGTTTGGTTTTGGAAAGATCACACTGGCAGAAACAGAACAGATTGGCACGGAGGACACAAGGAAAATACTTATCCTCAGATGTGAGGTGTTGGGCAAGTGATTCAGCCCATCCGGGCCCTGGTTTCCTTGTCTGTGGATTGTGGGTAATTGTGTTGCCCACATCTGAGGATCTAACAGGGGAGTCTGCACGAAGGGCTCAGAGCAGAGTCGGCATAGAGCGCGCACCCTATAAAGGATCAGGAGCCTCTACCTCTCTAATTCTCTTCCACTTGAGGGAGGCTGTGTGTACCTCAGTGAGGCCGTGATCGTCCCCCAAGGCCCCCCTTGCAAGGTGAGGAGGCAGAGAGCACCCGAGAATGAGCACAGAACTGGACCCCGGGCTGGGTCCTGCACCCCAAGCTTTCCAGCTGGTGAGTGCTGGGGAGTCACATAATCGCTTATACCTGAACCCCTCTTCTGTAACATCTGCACAGGGACCTCATGCCCCGAGGTGAAATGGGGGCCCTGGGGATGCGGGAGGGGGGGGCGGCCCTTGTACACTACAGGGTCACGTGGAGGGGAAGGTGACACTTTACAGCCTTCAGAGGACTTGTGAGAATTCCCCAGGAACAACACAGAGCTTCTACTCCGGGGGGAGGGGGGGAGCCCAGTTCCACAGGGCTGGGGGGCAGGCGGCTCTCCAGGCTGCATCTACATGGAAGCTGTAGGACAGAGGAGCCAGTCCCAGGCAGGGGCCCAGCAGGTGGCAGGTTGGGTCAGGGCAGGGAGGGGACACGGTAACGAGGGCCAGACCACACACAGCCTTGGATTCTATTCCAAGGGTGAAGGGATGACTGGAGGGTTTCAAGTAGGGAACAGCTCCTTTCTGCTTTTCAAGGAGGGGGGCAGCGTCCCCTCCCCAGCAGAGCTCGCCTGGGTCCCCGGCTGCCCACTGTCACGTCTCCCTGTTGATCATGGCCAGGTGTGACTCCACAAGGTTCTCCCCTTTCCACGTTCTTGAACAGGGCCTGGCACCCGACACCTGCCCGGTCAGCACGTGTGCATGAGTGCCTGGCAGGGATTATTGTGACAAAGTGACAGAGTACAGAGTAAAGGTCGTGCCTGGTGGGAAAGGTCAAGGGGGCAAATATTAACTGACGTGTGTTCAGGGCTTACTTTGTGGCAGGTACCCTCCCACCACTTTATATAAATTCTCCACCAACCCCAGATGCAGATGCGGCTATGACTGACCCCATTCTACAGGTCAGGAAACTGAGGCTCGGGATACACTATAAGTCAGGGCGGGATTTGAATCCAAACTTACCTGACCCAAAAACCTGTATCCCTAATGCCACCCCATAGCTTTCCATCTATAACCAAAATGCTGCTTTATATGGTCCCGGAAGGGAAAAAAAATCACTGTAATGTGTGTTTGACATTCTTGGGTCCTTGAGCCTCTATTCCCATTGAAGGGGGAAATGTGTTTTTTTTTTCAATATCCCTTTTTTAAATGCCAAATTTCTGAGGATTCTATCGAATGAGAACAGAACAGATGATTGCAAAGAGCAAAGAGGAAACCTCAGGGAATTAATCCGATGTGGAGGCCGGGACACTGGCTGTGAACTCAGCTGGCCACGATGGGAAGAGCCACAGCTTCCTGGGCGGCTGGCTGGCTGTTCCTCAGCTCTTGTGGCCTCTGTGCCTCTGTCTCCCCATCTCCCAAACCAGGTCGAAGACTTAATTAAATAGTTGAGGGCTTTACAAACCGTGGCATCATCTACTAGCTGGTGTTTGAATGATGCCCGTGACAACTACTGGGTCAGGTTCTTAGAAATCCTATATTCAGGGGGATCCCTGGGTGGCTCAGCGGTTTGGCACCTGCCTTTGGCCCAGGGCACAATCCTGGAGTCCCAGGATCGAGTCCCACGTCAGGCTCCTGGCATGGAGCCTGCTTCTCCTTCCTCCTGTGTCTCTGCCTCTCTGTGTCTATCATAAATAAATAAAAAATAAATCTTTAAAAAAATCCTATATTCAGCGGCTACTACTTTTGAAAATTACAGCTTACAGACAAGCGCAGTAAACCCATTACTGCCACAGGGCCTTTGTACTTGCTGCTTTTTGCGCAGACCCCAACGATTCACCCCGTCACATCATTTCACGCCTTCTTACCCTTTCTGACATCCGGGGTGCTTATATGTGTTATGAGTGTCCTCACTGGCTTCTAAGACCCTGCTCTCCAGGAAAGCAGGGACTTGGCTCACTGCCCCAGCTCCAGGGGCCAGACCAGTGCCTGGCACATGAGAGGTACTTGACTGGTAAATAACCATCGAAGGAAAGCAGGAAGCCACAAAACCTCGTTTTTGCCAGCACCCGGTTGTTTCTGGGCTTGCGGGCAGGAAACCCTCCCCTATGCCTGGGCATCAAACACAAATGACCAACTCCAGAAAATTCTGTTACAGGGAACAGATGTGCTCTGAAGTCTGAGTGTCTTTTTACATTTTTGTAAATCCGGAGCCCCGAGATGCCAACTGGGGCTCCCACGCCTGCTGCTGTCACACGTGTGGCGCTCGGCAGGGACCGGGAGCAGCCAGCAGCGAGCGCCGTGGTGTCCAGATACCCCTGTGCCACGTCGGGAGAGTCTGGCCAAGCACTTCCACCTGCAGGGGGCACAGGACCCTCGAGGCACAGCCTGGAGGTGGAGCTGCTCCACACCGCCCAGAGTACAGATGAAGAAGCACCGAGTCCAGAGCAAGGAGGCATGGGGGGGCCCGTCCTCAGAATTCTATGGCACCGTGCGACAGAGGAGAGGCTCATCTGGTCTGAGTCAGGGCAACGGGGTGAGGGAAGGAGGGCAAGGAGGAATGACAGCTCATTCCCTTCCAGAACCAAAAAGGTAAGGAGACCCTGCTGGTGCCAATCTCCAGCCGCCCTCTCCCCCCCACCCCAGTCCTTCCCTTTCCCTTCTCCCCTCCCCCCTACTCCCCTGGCCATTTGAGGGCACAGACAGGTGACCCTCTGTAAGCCAGGAAGAGCCCTCCCCAGCAACCAGATCCCAGATCGGCCAGTCCCTTGCTCTTGGGCTTCCAGCCACTAGAGCCGTGACCCACAGATGTCTGTTGTTGAAACCCCAAAATGTGGCATTTTGTTACGGTGCCTGAGCAGATGAAGACAGGCCCTTCCTGCCCTCCGGAACCCACAGCCACGGATCTCCATTTACAACTCCCCAAAACGGAGCAACTGTAAACTGCCAGAAACCACCTCTGAACCCTGTTACGTGCAGAATCCGATTCTGTAGGTCTGGGGTGGGGCCCGAGAGTCCGCGTTTCCAGCAGCTCCCAGGTGATGCCGCTGCCGGTCCGCGGACCACACTTGGAGCAGCAGGAGCGGACATCCATCGGGCTTGTCATGTAAGGAGAGTCCTCCTTTCATTGACCGCCCACCGTGCTCCGGGCACAAGCTAATCGATTTGTATGTCTTGTCTCATCAAAGCCTCGGAGGGCACGTCATTCAGTGACTCGCCAGCGTTGGCTGATGCACGCATCTCCCTCTATTTTAACAGACGTGAGGACGGTTTTCATATTCGGAGGGGAAGGGTGCCTACCGTGGACCTTCAGCAGAACTTTCAACTAATTTGAAAATGATCCAGAGATACAGGAGAAGCGATTTCCGGCCTTGGGTCAAGCCATTAACTCTCTCCACGCTTAGGTACGTGAGCAAATGTAAAAGGAAGTGACTGGTCCCACGTGATCTTCACTAACACTCCAAAACCTTCGTATTTTAAGTGATTTTTCTCTCTTTAAGAGGTCCTTGTCCCCAATCTCCCCACACAGGCAGCTTGGTTTGCCAGCTTTTTTTTTTTTTTTTTTTTTTGTCTCTCTTTCTTTCCGTTTTCTTTCTTTCTCTCTTTCTTCTTTTTTAAATCACCCCACTCCCTTCCTTTCTTAGCAGTTGGGACACGGTGCTTTCCCAGGAGTCACGGCCGAAAGCTGCATTGCCCTGTGTCTTTGGGGTGTGCTCCCTGCCTTATCATATATTCCAGACTTAGACCATAAGAAGCACCTTCGTGCATGAGATTTGAACTCTTGAGTCGGGTAATGGCTTTTTGGTTTAAACACACAAATTTCGTTCTGCTTTGAGCTGGGTTTTCTGAACAATCCCTCCATCCCCTGCACATTCAGCCAGCAAACCCCACAAAGGAGGCACAGTGCTGGCCATCAGATACAGGTCAGCACCCAGCTGCCCTGTCTGGTCTTACTGCTGCTACACCTGCCTAATCATGGTCTACACTCGGCAATACAAATAGCTGTCTACACTTGCTGGGAGCACTTCACATGTAAGAGTTCATTTAAACCCTACAACATCCGAGTGAGTAGGCATTATTTCCATCCTCACAAGGAAACCGAGGCCCAGAGAGGTTTGGCCTGGCCAAATCACTTGGCCAAGTCCACACAGCTAACAACCAGGAGAATAGGGTTCAAAGCCACACCATCTGATCTCAGTTTTTGTGTTTTGCAACCCCTCTGCCACCCCAAACTGGCCACACCACGCTGTGCTGCTGTCTGAAATGCTAGTCCCCTTTGGCGGCCACCTGGCATCTTCCTATTTATCTTCAAAACCTGGTTCAGCTGGGTCCTCCACTGGGCACCTTCCCAGCCTCCGGGAAGGAGACCCTTCCCTGCATGTCTTTGCAGGTGCATTCTGGCACGAGAGCCTCAGCCACACGGGTTGGTCCGGATCTGTGCTGTGTTTGTGCTCCCCACCAGGCTGGGGGTGCCCCCAGGCCACTCTTCACTCTCCATGTGACCATCACAGAGGTGGCGGAGAGGCAGTGTCCTTGAAGGCAAATGCCCACGCCTATATCCCTGTGCCAAGATCTTGATGGTACCCGTCAGAAGCCCCTCTTCCCCCCTTCCCTCCCTGCTCCATCCTGCAATGCCCCTCCCGGCAAGGCTGACCATGACTCTGGTCACTGTCACTGCAGATTCTTGGGCTGCATCCTCAGTGGCTTGCCCTGAGCCAGCAACTTGCCCACCCACTTGCCACAAGGATTCCAAGACCTCCCCTCTCCCTTTTATCACCCCCGGCCCCCTGCTGTGCCTCCTCATGAACAGCGTGGCCTGAGCTCCCTCAGATCTCGAGGTGGCCCTGGGAGTGGGCACAAAGCAGCAGCTTCACCACTGTCACCTCCTTCCCCTCTCCCATCCCCACCTCCTCCCCCTCTGCTCAGAAGCCTGGGCCTGGGCCTCACCTCCCCACTGGCCTCACTCATCCCTTCTGCACATCAGACCTCCTCAATCAATGGATTGATGCCTTTCCCTTCACCTCTCTCTAACCTCTCGCCCCCCTTCACCCCTCGCTGTTCCAATCTGCTCAGGAATCTCCCCAGTAATGGAAGCTCTCCCTCCCTCTACACGGGTGTGTGTGCGCACACCTGTGCCCTCTGGCTGTGCACACATTGCTTCAGAGCCCGGGTGCTAGGGAGCAGATGAGCAGATGCTACCAGCACAGAGAGGGCAGCGCGGGGACGGAGGGGACAGCCAGGCTGGGGTCACGGGGGCTGCCTGCCTGTCTTGTCAACCAAACCAAGCCTTGAATGAGGAGCCCTCCCAGTCTGATGGTGCCCCCTCCCCTTCACCATCTCTTTTCACTCCCGTACCGCATGGTGTCTGGCTGTGCACACACACACACCCCCCCCCCGCGTGCTTTCCTCCGATCCGCAGTGGGGGGCTGTGCTGTCTTCAGACAGGACTCTCCCCTACCCCTTCCTGATGTCGCCTCCCCGCTGCTCACCCGGGTCCTTCCTCACCAGTGGCACTCCCTACCAGCTGTGTGACCTTCAGGCACGTGCCTTAACCTTCTTGAGCTCCAGTGTTCTCATCAGAAGGGACATCACGATCCCCACCCTGCAGGGGACACCTCCCACCGCCTCAAGGGTCTCTGATGGTGAGCACCCAGCAAGTGTTGGAGCATCTGCTGCTGCCTCGTCATGCCCATTATCACCCTGGAGTCCTGGCAGCCTGGTTCCCTGCGTGCCGGGCAGCACGTGACACTCACACGGGGCCCCAAACCTTGGAATACGTTTAGGTTTTCAGAGTTAACAACTAACACGGCTACCAGGTCCAGTCTTCGGATTGGCCGTCATCACAAAATACAGCAAAAGAAAGCAAACCTGTTCAGCTACGCCTCCTGGTTTGATGAATCTGACGTTCAAATAGAACACAGATGCTGGAGGGAGAGGCCCCAGGGGACACAGGCCCTGGCTTGAGCAACCACTCAGCAGGGGGTGGGCCCTATCGCTGAAATGTGTACCAGAAAACCGGTTTGCATACGCCACGCCCCTCTGCCGAGAATGCACCTGCTGCGTTGTGAGGACACCCACGAGAGGACATGCCCTGCTTCACGGGAACCGCGCTCTGCTGCCAGCTGGCCATCAAACATGCCTGGAACACCCAGGTGCCCGTCAGAGGGGTCAGAGGCTGGGGAGAGGGCAAGAGGCACCTTGTGCCCGCCACCCGCCCCTCACCTGCTGGGCCTGCTGCAGCAGCTCCATGCGCTCCCGCAGGACCTGGCTGTCGAACTCCCGGCTCTGCCTCAGGATCTGCCGGCGCACCTTCTCCACGGCGGCCTGCAGGTCCTCCCGCTGGCCCTCGCTCAGCGCCTCGCTGGCCCTCCGCCCTGGCTCTTGCTGCAGCGCGTTGTACAGCGTGGCCTCCAGCTCCTGGATTTTCTGAGTGGCCCAAATCACAGACAGTGGAAGATCACAAATGGGTGGACGGTAGCGGCCAGGACACTGCAGCTGCGGGGGGCAGAGCTGGCCATCTCAGGCAGGGAGGGGAGCGTGCAGGGGCCTAGCAGAGCAGCCAGCAGGCACGGGCGGGGGGGGGGGGGGCGGGGAGAGCGGGGGAGCCCCTTGCAGCCCCGTGCACACTCTTTCGAGAACATGTCTAACTCTATTCAATCAAGATGCCCTACTCTGTGCAGGACAGGACAAGGGCTATAAGAAGGAATCATCAGAACTGCCCCTTGAAACGTGCGATTCAAAGAGAGGTTTGGCTCCGCCAGTTTTCAGTCCCCATTTATTCCACCCACCCCCACCTTGGGAACAGATCTCCCCTTTTATCGTGGGCATCAGTGGGAAAATATGTCTCAAATCGCACACACACACGTGGTTTTCAGCCAGCTAGTTCGGAATGCCACTTTAATCTAGAGCGAGTGGTGACAATGTTCTAACCGTGCCCTCCCTTTGTTAGCAAAGCAGATGAGAGATTAGTGGCCAACCGAAGGCTCCTTGTGAAAGGCGAGAGTTTTAATCGTTAGAGGAAGTTATTTCTTTTCTACTTCACCCCCAAGACACTTAAATATAGTTACCTCATGGGAATATCTAGGGACAAAAGAGAAAATTATCTCCTTTTCTGCTTCCCTAAGTCCCCACCCACATGGTCCTCAAACACAAACCCCGTCCTGGGCCAGGCTAACTGTCCCTCTGGTCGTTGTCCCTGCAAATTCTTGGTCTCCACCCTCCGCAGCCAGTCCTACACCAGCAACCTCCGCACTACAGGGCTTCCAGCTGAAAGATCTAGGAACTAGGGAATGGATCCCTGTCTTCCTAAGACCATTTGACCAATGTTCAGTTTGGATGGAAACTGCCAAGAAGAGGTGAGAGGAGGCTTGAGGCAGGAGTGGGGGGGTGAGGGGGATGTTACTCTGGCAAGCCTCTGCAGCCGTCTGGCACCACCCCCACCCTGCCCTGCCTCCAGACCCATCAGCCCAGAGCCAGTCTTGACCTACAGGCATCATCACCGCCCCTCGCCTGACCCCAAAGGACCCCCTTGGGAAATGAGAGGGTGGAATTCTGTTCCCTGGCACAGCCCAAGGGTCCCCATATGGGCTCCACACAGAGCCAGAGCTTGCCGGTACCCACTGGCTCACCCCCTCCCCATTCAGCAGCTGAGCTTCCAGGACACCTCAGGCCACCAGCTTCCAGCAAGGACCCTGCCACCCAATTCCAGAAGACCCACTGTGGACCTGCCCCATCTCACTCAGTGCGATGATGAAGGAACGCCAGCTTGCATGCGGCACCTGCCATCCTCACTCCTGCCCGGGCACAGGGCACCACCACCGTGTTATTCCCTGACCGTTCAAGCCGATCCAGCACGGCATCAGAACGCAATCACACCTCGGGCCTCCAAGACCCCTGAGGCTTTGGAAGGAACGCAGTTTCTACATGGTGGCACGATCAGCTCTCCCAGGGGCCTCCTCTGCAGAACCAGGACTCGGAGGGGCCCCCCCAGGGCCTTCCTGCAGACTGTACTCCAACAGCAAAGGGTGGACACCAAGCTTTTCCAAAATGTGTTGAAAATCACCAATCCTGCCAGATGTCCCTTGAAAAGACAGCCCATGACCCAGTGAGCTTGGCCAAGTACTTGCTTACATCCCTCTCAGAGCCCCGGCCCATCCTTCAACCTTCATCAGATTAAGGGCCCAAGAAACCCTTCAGAGTTTTCCAAACTTGGCCCATTGCCTTCGATGCCTATGGATCTCCTTAAATCACGTTCCTCATAACTTTCTGGGAAACGCTAGGGAGACAGATGAGGCCTGGTGTGAGAAAGGTGTTCACAAAAGGATAGAGTCAAGGCAAAACCAGCGAAGGAACAGTTGAGTGTGAGCAATCCTCCCAGAGAAGGAGGAGACATTTCTATCTTTAAATTGCCCTCTGCACCGTTAGAACATCTTGTGCCCAAAAGGAAGCGCTGGGAGGGTAAATGCGTGGTCCCGGTGAGGCTCGGTTCCCGGGACCTGTGACTTCTCTGGCCCAGGGCTCAGAACCCAGATGCCGATGGTCTTGGGGAGGTGGGCCAGCCCCCGTGCCCAGGCTACTGGCTCTCCGTCTTCCCAGACATGCTCACGGAAAACGAGGGTTTGCGATCTTTTTTTTCAGTTGTTGACTCTGCATGATTTAGGTACAAACTATTCCATAAAATGATTTTTAACTACAGATGACCAGGACAAAGACTTGCTAGAGACTTTGTGGACTGTGCTGCTTCTTCCCGCAAGAAGGGACGCTGAACTCTCCATTCTCTGTGCTGTGGGGACACCTGGTGGGGCCTGTATTATCTCCCTGTCTCACTCGGTGGCCAGAGAGTCCTCAAAGTCATATGACATGTGAACTAGGATGGGATCTCAGTTTTAGCTCATCACCAGGAAGCCCGGGACAAATTTCTGACCCAAACGCAGTATGGCATAGGACCTCACAACAAGTCAGTTTTATTCTGATGACCACCGGCCCCTGCTCTCAATGTTTTGCCTCCCTGTTCCTTGGCGACTTACCCTCGTTCTTGTTCACAGGAAAACTTGCTTTGGAGTTTTATGCACAAACAAGCATTTAAGTATAACAAACACCTAAGAAAGACAGCTTCTTCTCACTTGTCTCAAACAATTACTAGAGTTGAATAAGCATGCCTAAGGAAACCATACAGCTAAGTGATTTTTTGGAAAATCATGATTGATTTGGACAAAAGTGACAATTTCCCTTGAAATGAAGTACAGTCATTCCGGGCAGAACAGAGACAGGGCATTTTGATGGCACCCACATGGCACCGGTGGGGCCCCTAAACATGGCATGAGCCCCAAAGGGAAACATAGCCTCTGAGGTCAAGTCTAACAAGCCAAAGTGACCAACCCACTTCTGGTCCTACCAGGTAAGCCTGGTCGAGGGCTTCCTTCCTGTAGTCCAGCTCCTCCTCCAGGTAGCCCTTCTGCCTGCTGAACAGGTCCTGAAAAAGAGGAGGCCCCCCCAAGATCAAGATCAGCGTGAGAAGCTGTCCCAGCGAGGCTCTTCAGAGCCCACCTACTCACCTCTGCTAGAGAGTGACAGTCCCACCAGCTGAGGACCCGCCAGGTGCTCAAGTGGGAAGGGAGTGATGGTCTGCCCTGCTCGCCCCTCGCATGAGTCTTCCTGCAGGAGCCTTGCAGACCCAGGGAGACATGATCAAGCCTGTCCCACCTCCTCTTGGCTTCCCTTCCTCATGGGTGCCTGACTGCACCAAAGCGACACCCCTCCAACCCAGTGCCCAAGCAGGAATCCTTTTCAGTTCCTCTTGTCTCATCCTGATGGGCCCTGAAGACCCATCTCAAGAGTTCTCAGATGTGGCTCTTCCTCCTCACATGGACGGCATCCCCCACCTCTTGACTAGTCTCACTGCTGTGTGCCTCCTTCCCACGCCCGGTCACTCCTCCAGTCCCTGCAAGCATGGTCCATCCAGAATGCAAATCTCTATTACTGATTGGAAGGATCCTAAGGCAGGAGCTCATCTACTGCAGGCCCTTGGCTTCGCAGATGAGGAAACAGGACCGGAGAAGATCAGTGCCTTGCCCTAGATGCCACAGTGTCCTGGTGGCAGAGGAGGGACTAGATTCCAAGCCAGGGCTCTCTCACACCCTGGTGCTTCCAGGCTGTAAGCGATTCCTTCTCCCTTCTGTTTTCACTTCCCGCTTCTATTTGCAAAACTTGAATTGGTCTTTGAAGACTCAAGAACCATTTCTTCTGGGAAGCCCTCTCTGACATCCTCAGGCTGGGTAAAAGAGACCCCCTCTATGCCATAGCCCCTGGTGAATAACCACCACCGCCGCCATTTATCGGGTACCTGGACGCACCAAGCACTGTGCAAAACTGACTGTGCCTCTCACATCTCTCATCCATTTGCTTACTCACTTACTCACTTACTCATTCACTCACTCATCCCTACAGCCCAGCAGGTGGAACTTGGAATCCCCCACTTAGCAATGAGGAAATGAAGGGCCAATGTATCTTCCCAAACTCTCATGGCCATTAAGGAGGCCAGCAAAGCTGGGAGGACCATCTGGGTGTCTCTGGAGCCACTGGGCCAAGTGCATCAGCATTGCCCACATGTTACTCTAACGTCCTCAGGCTGCATGGGGCTATTGGCTCATGAGCACACATTCCCACAGCCTTGTGGGCAGCTATAGCTCCTCAAGGTGGGGACCCAGCATATTCATTACCAGACCAGTAACCCTGGCATGGCACTGGGATAACAGAGGTTCCAAAAATATATATTAAGTGAATGAGTGAGTGAGTGTAAGAGTAAGTGAATGGATGACAATTACCTGGAACAGCCATTACGGAAAAAGCAAAATTTCAAAATGCAAGGAAATAAATGCATACAAAAGTACACGCAAGGAGGCCCCTGGGTGGCTCAGTTGGCTGCGCATCCGACTCTTGATTTTGGCTCAGGTCATGATCTCAGAGTTGGGAGATCAAGTCCTGTGTCAGGCTCTGTGCTGGGCGTGGAGTCTGCTTGAGATTCTCTCACTCTCCCTCTCCCTCTGCCCCTCCCCCTGCTCATTCTCTCTCTCTCTCTCTCTCAAATAAATAAAAAAATAAAATCTTAAAAAAAAAATAATACATGCAAGACCTCCCTGGGAAGGAAAGTGCACCCTTTCCACCCTCCTGCCTCCCAGAGGGCTGTCTTTTACCTTTTCCCTCTCCAGGTCCAGCATCTTCTGAGTCAGGGCCGCCTCAGTTCCCTCTATTTGCTTCAGCCACTGGAAAACAGCAGGGACAGAGGGCCAGGACATGAGAACCCATGCCGGCGGGGGGCCTCCCACCAAAGCTGAGTGCGCAGGGGCCTCCTCCTCAACGAGGCTCCTGGCCTCCCCGGCCCATCTCAGCATGGCCTTCAGGGCTATGAAACAGGGCCATTGTCTGTACAGGTGTTCAGCTTTGACAGATGTTTGCTCAGGGATCAATCAGGTCTTGGATATACATGCATGTGTGCATGTGTGCGTGCGTGTACGTGTGCATGAATGTCAGTATGTGCGTCCCATTGCATCTGCGTGTCCAGGAGGGAGTTGGTGTGCATGCTGTGGGAGCCTGACTCAGCACACAGTGGGCCCCTGGGTGCATCTGGGGGCTCTGCGGCTGGGTGGCTGAGTGTCACTGAGGTCTGCTGAGTGCTGTGATGGTGGCTTCATGCTGGGGACCTCATCCAGCCCTTCACTCCCGCCCCATGGCATAAGCAGCATCACCCGTTTTATAGGTGAAGACATGGATGCCTAGTTAAATCACTTGTCCAAGGTCACACAGGTGGGCAATGGGGATTTCTAACCCAGCCTGCAAAACTGCCACTGCAGTGGCACCCCCGATCGGCCAGGTGCACCGTGGAGTGAGGGGTGTGCTGAGTCCCAGGGCACGAGGGTGCTGAAGTAGGCCAGCAAGCACCCACCAAGGGCAGGTGACAGGGACAGTCTGCCTCTTCCTGGGTCTGGGCTGGCGGTGAGCAGGAGGCGGGCAGCTGTTTCTCAGGATGGAGGTATGTAGGTGTGTCTTTATGAGGAGCCCACCCAAGAGATGGGCTGGTGGGTGGACCTGTGGGGGGGTTGGAGGGGGTGTCCGAGGGCAGGGGTGTGTCCATGCTTGACAGTGTGTGTGAATGTGTGCATTCGGCACAGTACACAGCCTCCTTGCCTCCAGCCTGGGGACCGCGCCCCCCTTTCCTAGCCTCCCAGCCCCACTTAGCAGCCCCATGATCCTCCTGGCTTTTCTTCTCCTCCCCTGCCTGAGGCTCCCCCTCCCCTTGCAGCCCTGCCCTTGGCTTCCCCCCTCGCTCCTCCCCCGCCCCATGGGTTCTGCGTGCCTCTGTGCTCCCTCAGCTCTCTGCAGTATCTCCCTGCAGCCCAGACAGCCCCCACGTCTCCCTTGATGCCACCCGAGCCTCCCTGGTCCCTCTGATGGGGAAGAGGCCGCTTTCACCCAAACCAGGATGCAGGGAACAGCCTTGATTTCTCCATCCCCTCCCCTTTCCCTTCCCCCTTCCACACGTTGGTCCCAACTGCTCCTGTTTCAAACACCCACCTGCTGCACACCACGGCCCCACCCCTCCAGGCTGCTGTCTGGACCAAAGCCCTCTCTGCTTTCAAGCACAGGTCCTCTCAAAACCCCAATTGTGCTGAAAGCCCTCAGGGACACCCCATCACTCCTGACACTGCTGGCCCCCCAGCCAAGCCAGCTTCGCCTCAGGGCCTCTGCACATGCTACTGTCCCTACCTGGAATGCCACTACCTCTCCCACCCCTGGCCTCAGCCCCAGGCCTTCTCTGAACTAACAGCTATTCAGCCTTCAGGCCTGAGTTGGCTGTCGCCTCCTCCAGGAAGCCCGCCCTGCTTCCTGAGTGTCCTGGGGTCAGGTGCCCTCCAGCATCCCTCCAGCATCCTACCAATGGCTCTCACAGCACTCACCTGACCAATTGCTGTTGTCTGTTTCCCTCCCACAGAAGCCCAAAGGCAGGGACCATATCTGACATGTTGTTACACTTCCTTAACCAGCACGGGCCTGGGATGAAGCATGTGCCCAGCAAACGTTTGCTGAACGAGGGCAGAACATAAGAGTGTGGAGGTCTGGCGGGAGGGACGGGGTGGATGCTGGTTCCATGGAGGGAACGAGACTAGATAAAGCCGTGATCACACGGCTTCCCCCAACATCAGAGTGAGCTTGGCTCCAAGAGTGGACCCCCTGAGCCAGCAGCAGATGCATGTGCCCAAAACAGAGCATTTTGTTAGATGTTGTTGAGGATGCACAATGCCTTACAAATAGATAAGCATATTTTTGGCGGGAAATGAAAAATGTTTCACTTTTAATATCCTAAGACAAGCAGTCCTAAAAAGATTAAAATACTTAAAACTTAAGTGGAAAAAAATCAAAACTCAGTTTTGAATCATTACAACAAGCTGCTCTTAGAATAGGTTTAGAATATGGTGTCCAGTTTCTTCTTACTGTTAAAAAAAAAAAAAAAGATTGACATGCATCTTATGCATAGAAAGAAAAAAATTGACAAGTGCTTCTTGGCAATTGAAAGAGTAAAATGAGGGCAGAAAACACTGGCCATGAGCATCCTGCGCTTGTGAGGTCACGAATTTTGTATCGAGGAGAGTCCACCAGGTAGACCCCAGGCCACGCCCGGAGAGTAAGCACCCAAATGCAAATGGTTTGCACCATCCTCCAGGAGGGAGAGGTGTGGGGACACCTGTCCCCCCAAGCCCTCTGGGGAGAAGTGAGACAGCCTACAGGGAGGACATTCTGTAGGAAGCCAGGTCTTTGCCCACAGGTGCAGGGCCCCAGAGCTGGGGGCTCTCTCCTCTAAGACCCAACTCTCCCTTGGAGACAGTCCTGAGACCTTAATGCCAGGCCAACTATTGGAAAGCTTGACTGTGGCCACAGGCCTACGCTGAATTCACTCACCCATTGCAACCAGTGAGAACACAATTTTTTTAAAAAAAATCTTCCATCTGTCTGATTGGTTTTGACTGTTTCTCAACTAGTTTTGAACTTGAAGGAGCTTCATAAAGAAGTGTGACTCGGGCTCCTGGCTGGCTCAGTTGGTTAGGCATCGGACTCTTGATTTCAGCTCAGGTCATGATCTCGGGGTTGTGGGATTGGGCCCCATGTTGGGATCTGCACTAGGGGTGGAACCTTGGGATTCTTGGGATCCTCTCTCTCCCTATCCCTCTGCCCCTCCCATCACTTCTCTCTCTACATCTCTAAAAATAAATAAATAAAATTTAAAAAAAAAAAGCAGTGTGATTCATGACCACCTGTAAACCCTCAGATGTCCTAGGTTCAAGTTCCTTTGCTGGGCATGTGCTGTGGGCAGAGGACGTAGGGTAAGGACAGATGTGGCTCTGACCTTGGACTCTGCTAACCATCAAGAGGGAATGGGGCTTCCCCAGGCAAGGATAGGAGCAAGATAAGCCCCCAGAGTAAGATGCCCTGGCAAAGTCATCCAGGAGCACTGTGTGGCATTCCTTTTTTTTTTTTTTTTTTTTTTTTTTTTTTACTGTGTGGCATTCCTAATTAGAGTTGCACCTCACGTATATGCTACAGTGCTATATGCACTGTGCCTCCAAATAATACCTCAGTTTAGTCAGATACTGACACTGAGTGACAATTTTTAAAACAACATGCATTTGGGGGATGCCTGGGTGGCTCAGTGATTGGACGCCTGTCTTCGGCACAGGTTGTAATCCTGGAGTCCTGGATTGAGTCCTGCATCAGGGTCCCCAGAGTGAGCCTGCTTCTCCCTCTGCCTGTGTCTCTGCCTCTATTTCTGTGTCTCTCATGAATAAATAAAATCTTTAAAAAAAAAATCATGCATTTGGTGTGTGGGGGGTGGGGCTCCAATCCCACTGTCAGCTCAAGAGCTCCAACTCATGCATGCTTGCTCAAGACTATCCCCATTCCAGCGCTGATATCCCCACATCCCAGGAACCCTAGGACCAGGCAAACTGGGCAGTCTATTTTGGCTGGGGAGGGGGTCCTGTCAGGGCTCTCAGCTGGCCCTGCAGCTGGTCCCACCTTTCCTCTTGGGGCCACTCTCAGCACCGACATTCCCTGTAGGGGGACATCTAGCACTCCCAAACCTACAAGATCTTTAGACACAAACCTGTGGCAGGGCTGGCATCTCCTAGACCCAATTTGAGAAAATGGGAAAATTCTGGTGTGAGCCACTGCTCAAGGACTGTCCCAGTTGGGGAGTGGGCCCCTCTCATCTGCACCCAGTTGGCTGGTGAAGCTTGGGGTGGGGTGACGGGTCAAAGAAGACAGTTGCTGTGGGCCACACAGGGGCTCGAAGGGGGTGCATCGCTAATCTTGCACAGTTGCTGAGAGGAAAAGGAGCAGATCTGAGGTGGGGGACCTGAGGCTGCAGGTCTGGACACCCACTATTTGCCAGGCTGTGGAGCAGAATGTATCAGGGAGGGTCTGGGTGGGAGAAGGAAGTGGGGGCTACTCTCAGCAAGGCTGTGAACTCCCTACAGTGTATGGCCTTCCAAGAGACTCTGGGGGTTGAAGAGAGGGAGGCCCCCAGGCTTGCTGCCCAACCCCACCCCAAACCAGCCACTCAAGTCACAGATGATTCCTGCTCTTGATTCACCATCTACCATTGTTGGCTAAACCCCTTTGCCCTGGATGCTTAGTAGCAATATTTGGTTCTGCTTAAAAATGCCATGTCCTGGAGTCCCAACTCTAACCCTGCAAGGTCTGCAGACTCAGTTTTGTGGCTCTGAGTGATCCAGAGACCAATCTGCGAAGGCCCCTGCAGTCGGCAAGTGGTGGGCCAGGAGTCCACCCAGGAGGGGCCTCCCAGGGGATGAAGAAGGAATTGCTGGGCCTGACATCACCATATCCTCCAGGGAGCGCTCAGTGCTAAACTGAGTCATGAGTGTTTACTAGGGACTTGATGTAACACTCCCCAGAGCACTGCTAGCGGAGGCTAGGCCGTCACGTTTGGATACGTTGGTGAGAGGGAGGTTTACTGAATGTGAACCATGTGCCTAATGCTGTACGGTCACCTGCCGCTAATGGGCCAGCAGCCAGCCGGGTGTGAGTCAGCATCACCCCCTGTCCACCTGAGGACGTAGGCTCAGCCAGGTGAAGTGACTTGGGGGGTAACTTACCTCCTGTGTGACCTCGGGCAAGGCTTTGCCTAAGTCTGTTCCCAAAACCTAGTATCCTTCTCATGACTAGGGAGGAAGGACAGTAGTCCAGGGAAGAAAACTATTTCTATTTTCAACGTCCTTCCAAAAATTCTGGAAAGAATCTTGATTATGATCACTAAAGACTTCATTGGGACTAAACTAGTATTTTAAAGTTTAACTCCTGTGCTTTGAAAGGAAAAGCTCTCCAGATGGGACTGCATAAAAGTTATGTGTACCTAAAATATCCCAAACAAAAGGAAAAGGTAAACAAACCAGGAATGTATTTTTAACAAGCACAACAAAAAGCTATTAAGCTTTTTATACGTAAAGCACACAGAGAAGTCAGGAAGAAACACCGTACTCATGACAAACACGTATTGAATAAATGTATGAATATACGAATGAATTAATGAATTAATGAACGGACGAAGAACAAACAAACCCAATGGAAATCGTCAAAAGAAATGTAATTACAATTCACAAAGAAGGAAGAAAACAGATAATACACAATAAAAACCCAATATCACTAGCACTCAAATCAATGCAAAAGGAAACATGACCATCATGTAATTTTAGCCTATGGAACTGGCAGGGGTCTTTAGTGGTGACACGCCGGGGTGAGCGTGGAACCAGCAATGTGGTCACACTCAGGTGATATTGGTACCAGAGGAACTGGTACCACTTTTCTTGAATTTTGACAACATTCAATCTCTGAAAAGCCTCCCTACCAGTTGGCCCAGTGATTCCACACCTAGAATTTATCCTGAAGAACTGTTTTCAAAGACGAGCAGGAATCTACGGTAAAGACATTCACCGCTCCGTAAGGATAAATGGGGGGGGGGGGATGGAAAGGCCCTAAATATCTAATAGCTGAGGACTAATTAGCTTACGGTTTAACCGCAGGGTAGAAGGATGGAGGGGGGGGGACCCTAGGAGGCAGAGTGAAAAATTGGAAGCCAGGTACGATTTCAACTAAGTCTAAAAAATAGAAAACCTGGTAGGAAATGCACCCCAGCGAGGCAGATGCTTTCCTGGGCGGGGCTTTCCTTTGCTCGGGAGCTAAGCTCTCCAGGGTAAGCAGGTGCGGCTCCGGGCAGGAAAGGAAGAGCATGCGCGTGCACATGCAGACGGGACGAGGGGGGCAGGCCCCGGAGCCAAGCGAGACACCCGCGTGCAGGTTCCTGCGGGGCGCCGGGAAGCTCGCACACGGTGCACGGACAGCAGTGCCGCGGGGCTCTCTACCTTTTCACACAGGGCAAGCACAGTTCCAGCCTGGATTATTGCAACCTGTTCTTCGTTCCTCAAATTCTACAACACAAAAATGGGGGAAGGGCGTTTTACACTGGACCCCACATCCACGCGCAGGCAGCGCTGACCGGCTCTGATGCCCGGCCCGAGAGGCGACCCCGGGGCCCGGCCTCCACTCTCTGAAGGCGCCGGCCTTGAAACGCAGCCGTGTCCTACCTGGGGCCAGGCCTTTTGGAGAGAAGGGCCTGTCTGAGCCAATCTTTAAATGAGGGCAAAAGGACCACGATCTGATGTCGGGAATCTTGAGGGATCCCGGTCTCCCTCTGGGTGCTTGTTTGTGCGCCCTTGCAGGAGCAAGGGAGGAGCTAAATCCAGAAGCTAAGTCTGGAAGACCCCCCCTCCCATCCCGCCCCGAGACACCGCAACCCCCCTGTGCCAGCGTGACCCACCCCTGCCCCTGACAGCGCCACCCACCCATGACAGCACCATCCACCAGTGACAGCGTGATCCACCCGTGACAGCGCGAGCCACTCGTGACCGTGTGATCCACACATGGCAGCGCGACCCCCCCCACCACCCGGTGACAGCGTGGCCCGCCCAGCCCCGCAGGGGGCACGGCCACACAGAAGCCTTACACTGCATATGTCAGATCTCTTCGGTTAGGAAGAAACCAAACCAAAAGGGAAGAAAAGGCACACACAGCACACCCAGGTGGAGACAAGAGCGCGAGCAGAAGCCGACCGGCATAATTACCCCGTTATCGCCAAGGATATCTAGCTTCTTCATAAGTTCAGAAACATTCACATCCTGGAAAAGATTGCCAACGTTCATTTTGCGGGAGCTGCCAAGCCCGCGCAGACCGGTCTCTAAGCGCCGCGGCCTCGTCCGTCCCTCTCGCCCCGCGCCGCGGGGGCCAAGCGCTCCTGGCAGCTCCTTCGGGGGTCGAGGGAGAGAAGGCAGTGACTGCCACTCATCCGCTGAGCTTTCCAGAAAGGCCCGAGGACTGGCGGGGTCAGGAGGACCCCAGCCCACAGCCGCCTCTCCCGCCCCCTCACTCACTGCGCCAGGCTGCTGTGCTTAGTGCGGTTCTGATGTCACCCCCACGTCACGCCAGGTCACGTCTCGGGGTGGGTGCTGCCATTCAGACCTCACACGCGTGAGACCGCGGCTCCGAGAGCTCGCAGCCTGGAGCTGGGAAGTGGCCGAGCTGGGGTGCGCCCTCAAAGCTGCGTCCCATGGCTCTGCCCTTTTAGCACGGGTACAAATGGAGTGACATTTGGTGACCCTCTGAAAAATGAACTCTGGCTTTCAAAATATGGTGGGGGTGGGTGGGTTGGGCTGTCTCCTGACCATCGGTTCTATGTCTGGCACAAAGGCACAATCCCCCTTTACTAAAGGCCGAGCCTGGCATTGGAGTGGGCGGGCCCCTGGCGGTGGGTTTAGTGGAGGCACCCCCCAAGCACGCTACCTTCACTCCTTCCTGGTGACAGAACAGTTGGAGAGCGCTGCTGTTGTTCTCAGGGAAGGTGGTGATTTGGAGGTTAAATGCTGGCGACCTCCGCTCTCTCTCCTGGAGAAAAGATTTGGTTTAAAAACAGAACTTTATTGGATTATTTACCACTTGCCATTTTTCCCACGTTACGCAGCAAAAACCAAGGCATTCCAGTTGGCAAAGGTGTTACTAAAAGGAGCACAATTCAGACTCCCATCTCCTGGTCTGCGAAGGCCCACGCCGTGGTCCCGGCCTCTGCCACACACTGGATCTCCTGTAGAAATGTGTCTACTTCTTACCTACTCAGCTAGGAAGAAATAGTTAACAAGGTGTCTGGTGTTCACCTGCTGTGAGATGGAAGCCCACGGAACCACAGATCATCATTCAGTTCTCCATTAGAACAAGCGCGTGAAATCTCAACAGACAACACAGGTACCAGCTACCGTGTGTCCCCTGTGGCACATCACTCTCTCATTGAATCCTTACACAATCCCACGAGACAGGCATTATCGCTTTCATTTGGTAGACAGGGAGGCTCGAGGGGGGCCCATCCTGGTCCCTCACTACTGGGCGGCAGGACCAGGACACAAACCCTGGATCCACTTTTTTTTTTTCAATAGAATCTGCTGACTTTGTTCACAATTTTTTTTTTTTTGAAACGTACTAATACATCAGTGATCATTCTATCCCTTTCTGAGGCTGATAGTCAGATTTCCATTCCTGAGGAAGGAAAAAGCAAGAATTTTCCCAGAAGAGGTGCTTATTAATCATACATAAAGCGACACGTTTAAAAAAAAAAAAAAGGACAGGAGAAGCCCAGTGATTTATAGGGATATATTACATAGATCTGCCTTTAAAACTTGAGCGACAGACAGGCTAGCTTTATGGCAAGGCCAGCAGAGAAGAGCTTTCCACATTATACCTTTAGATCAAATTGCTTTTATTTTCTAAAAATGACAGTAAGACAAGTAAGCATGCTTTGGACCATTCCTGCAAAACCTAGTGACAGCTTCCATGGGTCTCTTTAGTCACTCCACTAAGAACTGTAACCAAATGAGCACTAGCTTGGATGGTGGGACCTAGCTCTTGATGAGGCTAACGGAGAGAGGAAGGGGAGCCAGTCACTCAGTTAACTCTGCCAAAGCCTCACCTGGCTAACCTGGTTTGAAGCTACTCAGGGGGAATAGTTTATTCCTCTTATTAGCCAAAAAGACCAAAATTCACAATGGCTTCCTTCCGTGGATGCCTTTCTACCTACAATCCTTAGATGGAGTCTTCATTGAAAAGGTGACAATGGAAAGCTCATATTTGATACGAACAAAAGTCAGAAAATTGGTTTCTCACGGCTCTGAAAGATGGTGGAGACAAAGAAAACTCTAGCACACTGAGCAATACTCATGGAAATCTCATGAGAAAGACACATGACAAAGTCCTGTGAAAGGCTTCCTCGCTGGCCCAGGTGGGCACAGTGACCTCGCTTGGCTTCCGACTCCTACTGCATGAACGGAAGAGCCCGTTCGTGCCCAAGCAAGAGTTGAGTAGCAGGGTAATACTTGGTTTGGAGACATTCAGGCCATAGGCCATGCCAACACGACAAAGGAAAGGATGGTAAGTTCTAGTGCAAACAAGTGTAACGGAAGCCAGGAGGAGGAAACAGACCCAGCGGGACATTGGTGTTGCAAGGGTGCTCGCTTTTTCCTGCGGGATCCGTGCATGCAAAGGCTTCAGCGGAGGGACAGCGGGGCCGTGACAGGTGCTCAGAGAAACGGGTCACAAACGTAGCTGATGTTTCAAATGTGGATGGTTTTTAAATGGCAACAAACAAACAAAAAGAGAGTATGAAGTAACGTGGTAGCAACGCAAGGCAGTAACACACCCGAGGCAAGGTCTCAGTGGGAAGCAGGAAAACCATCACTATTCGTAACGCTGGATCCAGCTCTGTACTGGGGATGTCACCAAAGGTGTGGAACGTGATTGCTACCCGCGAACACCGTTCAGTCTCTCTCTGGGCTAAAGAGCGGTTTTGAGTTGCAGGTCGAGTTACAAATAGCAAGTTTTCAGCGCAACCCTGCCGTGACACCCAGGCCTGCATTCGCTGGACAGGGAGCTGGAGCGACCGTGCGGGTTTTCTCAGACACTATGCAAATAGCTCCCGTCCCCCTGCTTCCTTACTTACCTGTGTTTACCTGGGCAAACAGAAAATGGGCCCACCTACCAGTAAACACACTACAGAGTCGGCTGTGGGCCAGGTGGGACCCTGCTCTTTCAAAAGGAGAGATTCCCTGCATGCAAGGTCACTTAAAAAGGTGTGTTATTAATTGCAACAGTGCTTCTGTCCGGGTTTGCAGAATGCATACCAGGTGACTATGCATGCAGGAAAGAAGTAGTTATGGAAATGAAACACAAATAAAAAAGGCAAAATATTGCAAAAACAAATTATTTTATTAAGTGCAAAACAAGCCGTAGGCAATAAATAGATTAGCTCTGGTACATGTCCAAAGACTTCGGTGAGCATTCTCTCCAGAACATATTAAGGCAGTGAAATTATTCTGAACATACAGATTTAAAAAAAAAAAAAAAGGAGGTCGGAGGGAGGGGGAAAGGAAAGGAAAAAAGAAAAAACAACTCTACCACGTCCCTTTACACATGCTGGAGGACATCTGGGAGCTTTACATGAATTTCAGTTTGGGTTCAAAGAGAAGGTCTGCTCCGTTTGAGAGCGCACAACAGATAGAGTCTCTTACTTCGAGCTCCAGCACTCGGAACTCTAGCAGCTCGTTCTGGTCCTTCGCATCTTGCATTTCATTCTTCAGCTGGCTCTCTTCCATTTCCAGTCTGTAAATCTAGAGCAGATGCACCTGGGGGTTAGCAGGCGGGAGGACCACCATCTCCATGGGCACCGTGGGAGACACGGCCTACTCAGTGTAGACCGGGGCCCGGGCCGGGGCAGGGGCGGGGGTGAGGGGACAGTGCCCATTCTGTCCCTACAGCCCCAGAGCCTGGCCTGGAAGAGGGGCGCCTCAGAGACTTGCTGAATAAATGTCTGATGGGGAAACTGAGGCACAGAGCCATGGAGTCCCTTCCTAAGGTCAAATGTGAGGGAGGCAGGGGTGCATCATGAGCGCTTCTGATCCCAAAGCCTGCGTGGGTTCTTTTTGCGTTGCATGCTCTCCAGCCCCCCAGGGCGAGCCCTCCCAGACAGAGTGTCTGCTGTCATGCTGCCGGAGGGCCCAGGAGAAGGCTGAGTGGAAGCAGCTCTCCTGAAGGTACAAGTCCATCTGGGAAGGTGGGCTGCCCAATCCAGCACCCACCAGGAGACCCTGGAAAAGCACCCTAATGGCTCTGTGCCTCAGTTTCTGTCCAAGGAGCATAAAGCTGCCCCCACTCTCCTGGCTGCAGCCGGGTCCAAGAGAAGGCATGCCACCTTATCGAGGGCTTCCAGGCGGCACAGCTGCCTTTGCCTCTCCCTCCTCCTGCCTGGAGAACCACAGGGGGTTCTCCACTGATGGGGGCTGCACCCCAGGGGACATTTAGAAACAGCCTGTTTTCCCCAGGGCTCTTGGAATTTAGTGAGCCAGACCAAGGGTATGAAGTGCCTCCCAAGGCATAAGCCCAGCCTGTGGGGCAGTGTCAGGTCCTGTCTCAATGCTCCAAATGCTATAGGGAGACACAGGGCAGTGAGCGGCCACACAGCTGGCCAGTGATAGGGCTGGGGCTGGACTAAGACCCCCTCCCAAGAGTGCAAGGCCTGGTTCATCCAGGGCAGGCATTCTAGGATGATCAAAGACTAAAGCCCAACCTAGGTCTGTCTGGTTCCACTAGTATGGAAGGTTCCAGAAAAAGCAAACCTATATGGACAAAAAGCACAACAGCAGTTGCCAGGGGCTGAGGGGTGGGAGACAGGGAGGGACAGAAGGGACCTTTACGGGAGCCTGAAAATGTTCTAAAAAATTGTGCTGTGGTAATTTCTGCTCAACTCAGTAAATTTAGTTAAACAAAACAAGTCTGAATTGTACACAAATAGGAAAAAAATAAAGCTATGGTCTGGTTCCAAAGCATTAAATCTCCTCCCCATGCTCTCTCTCAAGAAGAGTCTGGAAAGTTCCATGACCACAGAAGGAAAACAGGCTCAGCTTTGCCATCGTCATGGCCTCTGGTCCACAAACGAGACTCTGACAGCCGGAGGGCCTGCCCAGCATTTTTGGTCTACACCAGCTCTGAGGCCTCCCCCCAGAGGACAGCACTGGGACCAATGGCTGGGAAGCCTGAGGAATCGGGCTCTGACTCAAGGTGAGGGACAGGTCTCTCCTCTGAGAGTTGGTCAGGACCTGAAGGGCTGCCCCAGAGGCACTGCGGCAGACCCTGCACAGCTCTGTGGACCCCTGAGGTCCCCGATAGTCTGGGCTCGGTGATGCTCTGAGGGGCGGTGACAGGATCTCTGCCCACATACCTTTTCCAGCAAGTCCTGGTTTGTTCTGATGAGCAGCTGCTTCTCTTCCACCCACTTGGAATCCTAAGAGAAAGCACTAAGTATGTTCACAGTCCTTGAAGCAGACAGACAGCCAAAGAGCACAGGCAGTGTCAGCGACCAAAAAGCAATGCAGAGCTCTCAGTGCAAAGGTCAGAGAAAGGGATGTGGCTAGAAAGACTCCATCGTCCCTCTAAACCTTTACACCCCAAAACGAGAGCTGGCAGGTTTGTGGGGCATCCCTTCCCCACAGCTCATGCTCCCCACGAGCGCACAGAGTTCATGCCATGAGCATCCTTGACAAGAGCCACCACAGCGGGGCCGAATTGGCCCTGCACGCTGGCTTGCTCACCACGGCCCCTGGACTGGCACCCAGGGCACACCCTGAGGGTCTGCCCCACAACCACGGACTTGGCATCATCACAGGGACACGCTTTTGTGCATTCTGGTCCCTCTACCCATGATGCCCTAAGCACATTTCTTTGCGTGGTCAGGCCCTATCCTGGGAAGTCCTGTGAGCACAGGGCACTAGGTTTGTTTCCACTGTGGCATCCCCAGCACCTAGCACAGGGCCTGGCACACAGCTGGCACTCAATAAATACTGGAGGATGGATAAATGGATCAATGAATAGGTCAAAGAACTTCCTTCCTCCCTTTTCTCAGCTCTGATGGCCTCCTGTGTGCTTCCTTCCACCCAATACATATCACCCTGTGTTGTCACTGGGTTGACATGTAGGACCCACGAGGCTGTGAGTCCCTGTGAGGACAGAGCCATATTCCACTCATATTTTTATCTGGAGCAGCTGTCCCTTCCATCTGCATGCACACAGCCCTTTGCAACGTGACTTTGGAGCTCCACCCAGTGAGCGATGACAGCTGTTTCTCCGACCCTGAAGCTGCACTTGGCTGTGGTGTGCTTTGGCTTCTCAGATGTTAGCAAATGGGACTCAAACAGAGTCTTGAAATGTGCACGTGCAGTGAGCCCTGCCGCTTCTTCCTGTCCCCAGACCACTAGGCAAAGAAGCCAGGTTAGCTTCCTTGAGAATAAGAGACCACGACTGTGATTTGTCCTGTCCACTGGCACCAATGCCCAGACAAGACAGAGAGGCCATTGCAGGCCACCTAGCCCCAGCTGATGTGTTGGCAAAGCAGCTTCTAGAATGACTTCCGGTGAGACCAGCAGAAGAACCACACAGCTGAGCCTAGCCCAACCTGCTGACCCATGGGGTTGGGAGCAAATAAAAAGTTTATCATTTTAAACAAGGTTTGGGGAGGTTTGTTACACAGTGAAGGCTAACTGACACATTTTCCCTGCACACCTAGCACAAAACCTGGAGTGGGGCAAGGGCTCTAGTGGGTGCTCCCTGAACAAACTCCCACTTGTTTTGACCCAAACTGGCTCTTCCATGCAGCAGATGCTGAGGGCCAAACAGCCCCACAAACACAGGGCCGGGCATCCTTGGGTGGGAGCGAAACTGAGTTGAAGACAGTGGTCAGGAGACACATGAGCTCAGCCTCGAAGCAGTGCCGAGGTCAGTGGCAGGTAAAATAGGAGTTTGAGAACAGCCTTGTCTCCCACCTGGGCTCTTCCCTGGCTGCTACTTCTCCCCATTTCTGCTTCCTCAGTGTGTAGAGTACTATGATCACCCCGTTTCAAAGATGAGGAAAAGACACAATGTCAGCTGCACAGGTCATGTGACACATCAGGCAAGCCTGTCATGGGGTGTGTGCTGTTTGCCACTCCCCTGCCTCGGTGGAGCACTCTGGGCCACAGTGACGGAAGCAGCACCCAAGGGCTGGCCGCTCGCCTACCCACTTGTGCACACAGCCATGCTGCAGCGAGCGGCTTCCTGGGCCTCTTGAGGTCTGCTTACTGGCAGCCTGCCTTAATTTGAATCCTGGTCATCACCCGAGCCCTCGTCCCACTAACCAGACCCCAGGCAGAGTGAGTTCTAAGGCACCTGTTGAGAATCTCGTAGAGCCCCTTCCCTGAACACCCCTCCAAGCCCCCAGGTGCCAGCCCAGGACCTCGGGGAGCCCTCACTAGACCTCCTTAGCCCCCACGGCCTGCCTGTGTGCTGGGGCAGTGGTGCCACCAGACACTCCACCCAACTCCACACAGCACTTGCCACCCTCCCAGTTAGGTGGGGCCACGTGACCGTTCTGGTGAAATGTGTGGAGGCAGCAAACTGCCTTCTGCCCTCCTCCTCCCATGCAGGATCCCTAAGTAACCGCATGGAGTGGGCGACCCTCTGCCTACTAAGCAGGAAACTCACTGTGGTGTGCCATTTACAAATTCTGGTTATCTCTTACCCCGGAAAGAATGGCTGACCTTAGTGTGACCTTCTGAGAGGCTGGCCCTCCACCCAGAGTCCTCCCTCCATGGTTGTCCCCCAATCGAGGGCACAGGTCTGGGTCTGGGCTGTGCCTCCCGACTGTGCCCTGCTGTCCACCAGGCCCTGTTGCACTCAGAGAATGGACACACAGAGAAACCCAAGGGCCAGGAGTCACAGCATGGAATCCCTAAGCACGAGCTGCAAGGGCCAGCTCAGTTTCCCATTTAAATCTTTGATAAATGCAAAATACCATGGACTTTCTTCAGAGAGTTAGAACAAATTATTTTAAGATTTGTGTGGAATCAGAAAAGACCCCGAATAGCCAGGGGAATTTTAAAAAAGAAAACCATATCTGGGGGCATCACAATGCCAGATTTCAGGTGGTACTACAAAGCTGTGGTCATCAAGACAGTGTGGTACTGGCACAAAAACAGACACATAGATCAATGGAATAGAATAGAGAACCCAGAAGTGGACCCTGAACTTTATGGTCAACTAATATTCGATAAAGGAGGAAAGACTATCCATTGGAAGAAAGACAGTCTCTTCAATAAATGGTGCTGGGAAAATTGGACATCCACATGCAGAAGAATGAAACTAGACCACTCTCTTGCACCATACACAAAGATAAACTCAAAATGGACGAAAGATCTAAATGTGAGACAAGAGTCCATCAAAATCCTAGAGGAGAACACAGGCAACACCCTTTATGAACTCAGCCACAGTAACTTCTTGCAAGATACATCCACGAAGGCAAAAGAAACAAAAGCAAAAATGAACTATTGGGACTTCATCAAGATAAGAAGCTTTTGCACAGCAAAGGATACAGTCAACAAAACTCAAAGACAACCTACAGAATGGGAGAAGATATTTGCAAATGACATATCAGATAAAGGGCTAGTTTCCAAGATCTATAAAGAACTTATTACACTCAACACCAAAGAAACAAACAATCCAATCATGAAATGGGCAAAAGACATGAAGAGAAATCTCACAGAGGAAGACATAGACATGGCCAACATGCACATGAGAAAATGCTCTGCATCACTTGCCATCAGGGAAATACAAATCAAAACCACAATGAGATACCACCTCACACCGGTGAGAATGGGGAAAATTAACAAGGCAGGAAACAACAAATGTTGGAGAGGATGTGGAGAAAAGGGAACCCTCTTACACTGTTGGTGGGAATGTGAACTGGTGCAGCCACTCTGGAAAACTGTGTGGAGGTTCCTCAAAGAGTTAAAAATAGACCTGCCCTACGACCCAGCAATTGCACTGCTGGGGATTTACCCCAAAGATACAGATGCAATGAAACACGGAGACACCTGCACCCCAATGTTGATAGCAGCAATGTCCACAATAGCCAAACTGTGGAAGGAGCCTCGGTGTCCATGAGCCTCTGGAGCCTCGGTGAACGATGAATGGATAAAGAAGATGTGGTTTATGTACACAATGGAATATTCCTCAGCCATTAGAAATGACAAATACCCACCATTTGCTTCGACGTGGATAGAACTGGAGGGTATGATGCTGAGTGAAGTAAGTCAATCGGAGAAAGACAAACATTATATGTTCTCATTCATTTGGGGAATATAAATAATAGTGAAAGGGAATATAAGGGAAGGGAGAAGAAATGTGTGGGAAATATCAGAAAGGGAGACAGAACATAAAGACTCCTAACTCTGGGAAACGAACTAGGGGTGGTGGAAGGGGAGGAGGGCAGGGGGTGGGGGTGAGTGGGTGACGGGCACTGAGGGGGGCACTTGACGGGATGAGCACTGGGTGTTATTCTGTATGTTGGTAAATTGAACACCAATAAAAAATAAATTTATTAAAAAAAATCTTTGATAAATGATGGCAGCTTTTCAGATTATGTCAAAAATGATGTTGGTCACCATTTTGCTTTTGGAAGGGTCTCCCACTTTTGCACATTTGGCCAACAAAGAGCAAGCCAAGTGAGAATTTCATAGCACATTTTGGTTTTTTAAAACCCTGCAAATAGGTACCTCAGGTAGGATATTCTCACCTGGGTTCTGCTACTATTTTTTCTCTAACGACTCTAGAGCAAACCACATAGATCCATTGAGGGCCCCCCTTGGCACCAAGGCCACAGGGACGGCACAAGGGGACAAACATGCAATTATCATACACTCATTTCTGCTCACCTGTCCCTTCTCAACCAGTAGCTTCTCCAAGTCTTCAATTTTGGCCTGACACCTCAGCAAGTCAGCTTGTAGCTGTTCCCGAGTCTGGAACGAAAAGGATCAGAAAGTGAGCAGGTCACCGTGATGGGCGATGGGAGCGGCAAGGACAGTGCTACAGTCTGGGCCTTGGAAGTGAGTCTGTGTATAGGAGAAGAGGTCTGAAGGCGGCCTACCCAGCTGCATGTAGGTACTGTTGCCTACACATATATGATTTTTAAGAATGGAAAGGTCTTGAGATGTCGTTGGCTCTAACCCCCTTAGTTTTCTAGATAATGACATGGAAGCCTAGAGTAGGGGTTAGTGTCTTTAAGGGAGTGAGTGAACCAGAAGCCAGACATGTCAGGGCTCCCTGCCATGGCTTTCTGGTCAAGTTCAGTGGCTGCCTTTACCAACACTACCAGGCATGTTTTGTGGACCTTTTATCACCTACAGTAAGGGCTGAAAAGCCAAAATCCCTCAAGGACCAGGCCGGTTTGTGATTAAGGGAAGCCTTCTGCATGCAGGGTAATAGAGGGCGTTGAGGACTGTGGCACATATTCCATCTCAGGGGAAATCACCACCTGGCTGCAGCCAAAGCTGCTCCCACATGAAACAGGAAGCCTCTGGTTGCCAGACTGAGCATGTTTTGAGCTGCCGAGAGAGGTTAGGGACCTGGATTTCTATGTGAAATCTCTTGACTTTTAAATGTTGGCAACTGAATGTAACTTTCAATAAAAACCATATAATTCAGCCCACACTGAGCCTGGACCTCTACCTCCTCTGACCTGTAGGTTATAGGCCGAACCCTTCACTGTGGCACTGGCAGCTTCCCTCCCCACCAGCTTCATCCACCACCTCCTACCTCATGGGGCTGCTATTGGAATGAAATGGGGAATGTGTTGAGGTGGCACTGGCACCAGTGGGGTGCTCTCTGGGAGTCCCCTCACTTTCAGAGGAAGGGCAAGAGAGCTGCTGGTCCATGTGACTCCCGCAGGCCAGATCAGGGCCAGTGAGTGGAAGTTACTGGAAGGCAGAGCTCAGCCCAGGAAAATGGCAGGCATGGCCCCCACCTGGGTGGCCAGCAGGGACCAGAGTGCCTTGAGGGCACACCCCTCGACAGTCCCTGCATGGGCTCTGTGGGGGTGTTCACAGGGCTTTCTCAGCCTAGGAGGGGGAGGTGGGTGAAGTCTACAAGGCCTCCGCGTCTGGGATTTCATCGCTGAGTCTTAAAGTCTGAATGCATTCCTGTGTGCCAGACGACTTTATCATTTCTCCTGGCAACTCCTGCCGTCACACTGAGGATGGAGGTATAGCACCTGTGGGGGTCGCCAAGGCCTTGTTAGGTGCCCCCCAATGCCCCAGAATCCCCTCCCCACGTGTCACAGGCAGGGCCGGCGGTCTGTGCAGCCCCTTGGGGCCCGCTGCACTTACCCGGGCCTCCCTCTCGGCATCCAGCGTCCCCCCGACCTGCTCCTGAAGCAGAGCATAGGCCCGCTGCAGGGCCTGGTACTCCCTGGTCAGTTGACAGAACCTCAGGTCGGCCTCCTCCCTGGTTGTCGTCTTAGCATAATGGAGAAGAAAGACATAACAAAGCACGTGACCCGGTGTGCCTTCTAATGCTGGGGTCCACTGAGACACGTCCAGCCCTCACAGCCGCTGCCAACGACTCCTTAGGGAACCAGTCACTGCCAGGATGGTCACTGGGACCCTGGAGTGACAGGCTGCAGGAGAAGCCGCCGTCCTGCTCGACAGCACCCTTCCCGGGAAGCCTTGAGCCACATGCAAGGGAGAGAGGGCAAGAGTGCCCCTGAGCTGGCCCCTCCCACCAGGGCGCCCCACTCTGGGAGTTTCCCCAAAGGTGACAACCCCCTAGGAATGCAGGGCTACAAGTGCTGGACGGGCACCAGCCGTCATGGGGGACCTGTCACACTAAATGCACATGAGAAGTCCCGCAGCTTGTGAGAGATGGGGACGTGGAACATGCTGAAAGCTGCCTGCTACATACTGTTGGTGACATGTGTCTGGTACAACCATGTTTTACTTGGGTTTCCTAAGAGAATTCAGCTGGGCAGGTGGGCAGGTGGGCAAAGACCACGCCGCCCTTCGCACCTTTGTGAGTCCAGCTCACTGGGTGCCACCGTCGTGAACCTGGATGTGTGTGATGATTGGGAAATGTCGGGGAGGTGACTCGGCGTGGGAGGGCTTCTGGCGGTTTTCACCGCCCTCCACGCTTGCCAGCATCCTGGCTTTCTCTCCTGTGTGACCTGGCATCTTCGTAATGAAAAAGCAGTTCATGCTCTTTCCACTAGGTGGTGTGCCTGTGTGTGTGCACGTGTATGTGCCTGTGTGTGCATTTGTGCACATGTATGTGCCTGTGTGTGAACTTGTGCGTGCGTGTGCATGTGTGTGTGTCTGTGTGTGTCCATGTGTGTGCGTGCATGCACAAGTGGGGACCAGGGACGGGCCACCACGCAGCAAGTTTAATTGCAAAGATAACAGCAAGGTGACCACAGATTTCCTTTGTGAGAGCAGCACTGGGGAAAGGAAGGGACCGCCACATGCCGCCAGCACTCCCCTTGCTATTCTCAGAGCCCAGCCCAGTGGAGGCCACCTGCCCTCGAGGCTACAGGCTGTGATGACACAGGCCCTCCAGGCTTAGATCTTTAGGTGAGGGAGTGACTGTGGTGGCCATCAGATGCCGGAAAGCACCCCCGAGTCACCTCTGATGTGGGGGTGCTTACATCTTCCAAGTCTTCCTCGGGTGTGGCTGGAGCCCTGTCCGTCCTATCTGTGTTGCAGGATGTTTCTGACAATGTTTCCGAGTCCACGGACTCCTCATCAAATCCAAAAAATGTCTCCACAACATGCTTCTATAAATTTGAGACAATGCACATGACATCAGGATCGGATTCAGAATTGCTGAGTGCCCCCCCCCACCCTCCCACCCATCACTCCAGGCACAGGGACAACTACACACATCTGGGCCCCACGGGCATCCCAAGCGGCAGGTGGTGCGGCTCGTGATGGACTGGGTGGGAGAAGAGGTGGCCGAGGACGGTGGACGGGTATGAGTCCACCATGCCTGACTGAGCAGGGCATGCTGGCCTGACCCCGGTTCCTTCTGCGGTCACCTAGCCCCTCTGAGCGCCAGCCTCCTTCTCTATCAGGCAGACGTGGAACCCCCACCTCACCCGAGAGCATCATCACACGTGTCCTGTGCCCGGGGCTCTGATCCTCGACCGGCAGCGTGTGTGTCCCACCACGGAGGGGCAGCAGGGCCATGTGAGATGTCTCATTCCACGTGCCAGACATGGGAAAAGGGACAAGGGACAGAGAGTCCCCAGGTGGACCCTGGCTCTGATTGGCTGGGTGAGCCTGTGCTCCAGGTCCTTACCGTACCTGCACTAACAGGCAACTTTTGTTTAACTTTTTATTACAGAAAGCTTGGAATACTTAAAACATTAGAGGGAAGAGTGTAAGGGACCCTCGTACCCCACTCAGTCAGAGGCAATTTTAGCACTCTGTGTGCCGGCTTCCCGGTCACCCCACCCAGCACTTCTCCCACCCCAAATACCATGATATATGGGGCCTCGTTCAGCCATTTACGCATACGTTCGTTCAACAAACACCCGACGGAGCACCTTCTATGGGTCAGACACTGGCTGGGGCCCGGGGAAAACACAACAGGATTAAAACCAGGCATGCTCCCCTCCACAAGGAGCTGCGGGCCCCTGGGGGCTGCAAACAGCAACCCACAATCACCAGATCAACTCCCTATGTTTTAGGGACATCGGCTTTTTTTCCCTCCAAAATAGCCCCTAGGAAGGATTAGGCAGGATTTTTATTTGTTTTCACAACCGATGAATACTTTTCACAACCACAAGGAAAGAACCATAACCCAATCCGGAGCCAAGCCCCAGGCTCCCGCTGATTCATCCAGAACCCGGCTTCATCCAGAGCCCCCTCCCCTCTCCTCATCCCACGAGGGATCAGGACGGCAGGGTGCACAGTGAGGGCACCCCCCACTCTGCTTGTTTAAGCCGGCATGTGTCTACAACCTCAGGCATCCACATGTAAGAAAAATGTGGTTGGTAACACAATTAGTAACATCATTAAGGAATAATTCCGCCAACAGGAAGGGAAAAGGAGACAGAGTGGCTCGTCCTGTCCTCTGGTAGAAGTAGAGTTTCCTGAGAGGTTTTGCTGGAGGCATCCACGAGGATGGGGATTTTGCTCCATGAGCGGTGGGCTCCATGGGCTTTTTTATTCTCCGCTGTGGGCCAGAGCCCGGCGCACTCAATAAATGCTGGTTGCTAAATGCGTATTCACGAACATGTCTTCATTAATGAGCTCAAAGCTAAACTAACGTGTTTGCCCACAGATTTAGGCTGGCACGTGACAGCCCTTCCCTTCATTCTCTTAGCCAGCACCAGTTAGGGCAACCACCTGGTCCCACAGCCCAGGTGAGTTTAGCAGGTAGAACTATGGGGACCTATTAGGCTCCATCGATTTCAAATGACTTCTTATCCTAAGTAGAGGTTGGAGACAGTCCTATGCTCCAGTCCCCTCTCCAGGGGAGACACTTCGCTTGAATTCAGGCATCAAAAACGCTCTAGATGATTTCCAGGGAGCAGTGAGTGACCATGACATCCCGATGGTGACAATGGCACCTGTAGGAGTGACAGGTATGTGACACTCAAAGCTCCTCTGCGCACACACACGGCTTACCTCCCCGAGCTCCAGGCTCCACATTTTTCTGGGCAGCCATTCACCCAACCTTATTTCTTGTAAACACTGCTAAATGCGAGGCCTCTGGGGACAGGACTGCATCAGCCACGGTGTCACTGGCAGCCAGCAGGGACGCACACTGACAAAGCGCCAGGAACCATCCCACCACACTCTCTCCAAACCATCAGGACACGAGCAGGATGGTCAGCATCACGGACCATTCTGGGGGCTCACGACTCAGTGTTCGTTACCCAGGATGATGGGCTTCTTGAAACCTTGCGGGACGGCGACTTAGGTCCTCACTCACCGGGCCCCAAACAGGGCATTCACTACAGATGCTGCAGATGTGCATTTAAGGTAGCGGTGCCTTTGTCAACAGCCTAGCGCCCCGGCCCAAGTGGGGCCCTCTGAAGTCCAATGTGGCCCCGGAGACCGAGACTCCAGGGAAGCATGTTGCAGTGAGGGAGGCAGGATGTGGCTCTGACGGGGCGTGAAACCCAAAAGGGCATTCCCATTATGTCCCTCTCACAGCAGGAGGCAAATCCCAAGGACCCCTCCCCACCCCAGCAGACACAACATCCCCAGCGGCAGCAGCGAGTGGCCTAAGAACCCCCCAACCTTGTCTACAATATGGGTTGGGTTAGTCTTGGTTTTGTTTTTTTTTTAAGTGATTGTATTATATGGGAAGCCAAGATGCACCACATATATTTATGCCTTTGTTAATAAAAACAAGACATAAAAAGGCATTTTCAGGCCTCAAGTGAAGATCTGGGGATGGCTTCTTTGACGACGCGGCGACGGCTGCCTTCTGCCGTCTTTTCAAACTCTATGTGAAAACAGCACCGGCCTCGGAAGAATGACGGAATCACCTAGAAAACAGTTTCCTCTAACGCTTGGCTCTTTAAGAAAGAGTCAAGGGTTGGGGCAGCTGTCAGGTTTTCCGTCCACCTCTCAGATTCCCTGGGCATTTTTTCCCGAGGAAAAGACTCGGCTCAGCGCAGCACACCTTCTGGAAGCTCGTTCCTCCTGACTTCCATGTTGCTCACCCCCAGGGTCTTGCCTTGCCCACTCCTTTTTATGAACCAACCCAAATTTTTAAGATGCAATTTGAGCAAAAATGAAAAACAAATGTGTCTGCTCCATTTACACCTTGAATATGCAGAGGTGTCCTTCTCAGCTGAGAGGAAAAGAGGTGCCTCCAAAATAAGCCGCCCCCCATGGACTCCAGCCTCCGAGCCCCCTTGCTTCCTGTCCCCCTCGTGTCGTGTCCCTCCTGACAGCTGCTGGTGCAAGAAGAGGCTTTCCAGTTTGGGACCGTGCATCCTTTCTCAGGACCGCCAACTCCCAGAGCCAGCCGCTTACCTTCATGCTTGTAGGTCATCTCCTGGCAGCCGGAAAAGTACAGGCACACCAGGGCACAGAGGCAGAGAAAGAAGGAGAAGTACAGCACGAAGAGGATGTACTCCATCGCCGGGCATGGAGGCAGAGCCCGGCCGCTGGCCCGTGTGTGCCGGGGGGGCCCCAGGCAGCCTCACTGGCACCTGCTTCCAGGCCTCTCTCCAGTCCTAGGGGGAAGCACCACTTCTCCCCCAGAACATTCTCCTGCCCTCCACTGCACCTGGCCTGCAGTGTCCAAGGCTTCCTGCAGACTCCTGTGCCACGGAGCTCTGAGCTCAGGCTCCTGGGCGGACCCAGGGGCTGAGAGCAGCTGGTTTCCAAGGGCTGGGCTGGCACAGTAGCCACACAGGACCACTGCTGTGCTGGCTAATTCTCTGGGGGTTGCCCTGCGTCAATGCTCTGCCACAGGTCCTGGGTCCCTGGGTGATCACCAGGCCCCTGGGAGCAGCACTAGCAACCGTGACACGGAGAGAGCTTTCTTTAGGACCAGAGCCAACACCGAGGAGGCGCTTCCTGCCTCGCATGCTTGGGCTATTTCTCTGTCCATCCCACAGCCACCCTAAGTGTGTCCCAGACTAGCTAAACTCATGAGTTTCTCAGCAATCTTTCCTTCAGCATTGGTTTGGCCATTTAAGCAGACTGACCAAACACGATCCACATGAAGACTGCAGCAGGGCAGGCCACAAGAGCCTGAGTTTCTTGGAGAAGCTTCTCTCGGCATAACATCAAAATTTAAAATCCCACATGTTGGAAAAAATGGATAGGTAATACCATTAAAAAGGAAAATGGGTTATACTTTGAAAAGTATTCGAGCAAGATGAAAAGGCAAAGGACAATCACAAAAAGAAAAATACAATCAAGTTCATGTATAGATTTCAATTTCAATAACGCTCCTTCCAAAGTATCCATGATGTGTGCTATGTAACCACATCATAGTACCCCACTAAGCCTTTCACTCATGTTTCCAAATGAGCTGCTCCCCAGGCAGAGTGGGGACTGGTTCAAGGATAAGCCTGTGACCACACTGAGCCAAGCAGCACCCGCCCTGGGGCTTTTGCTGGAACCACTGAGGAGAGATGCCCTCCTGCCACAGAAATCGCTAGGCAGGTGTCACACCAGCTTATAGCTGCTGAAGCCCACTGGGCCACCCCATGGGGAGAGCCCACCTGAGAAAGAGGCCAGCCCACGAGGAAAGCAGAGTAGGAAGGTGAAGAGACAGGTTCCAGGCCATATTGTGTAAGGATCTGGATCCAGCTGTGCCTGAAACCAGCCCCCTTAGACTTCTCAGTTATATAAATTCCCTTCCCTTCTTAAATGACTTTCAGTTTTTGATATTCACAATAGAAAGAACCTTGGCTAATGGGCGAGGGGGAGATGATCCTAGAAACCATGCTATCTGTGAGCTGTGGTGCTCTAGGAGAAGCCTGGGGCTACTTTCTCTCCAAGCTGCTCTGCACCTGGACTCTCAAGAGATAACAGAGACCACCTTTGCCTGGCAAATGTATTCCTGGCTTTAGCAACCAAGAAACGTGTCCTGCCCATCCTGTTGGCTCCTGGACCTACTAAGAGTGGAGACACTCCCCTGCGCCCTGTCACCTGAGCTTCTTCAGTGCCGATGATAATGACCAGAGGGATGTGTGATGGGAGGGGGTGAGCAGCACTGCTGCCTGCTTTCCACGCTGCCACCAACCCCATTCAACCACCAGCATCCTCTGAGGCCTCTGGGCACCGAGCCTCAGGAGAAACAGATGCAGAGACTGAAAAAACAGACAGTAAGCCATGTGCCAGGGCAGGAGGAAGAGAGGGCCGAGGAAGCCCAGAGGAAGGGCCTGCCCATGGAGGGTGCAGGCTTGTAGGAAATGGGGACGGTTAGGTCGGATCTTGAGGGGGTGGGAGGCAGTGAACAGAGGAGGTGAGGGGCGCTGGCCCGAGCTAGGGGTCTGGAGATGAGGCGGCACAGCAAATCCAGGGGAGAGGAGCCAGGCTGTGTAGACGAGGGTATAGCAGGAAGTGAGCAGGGCCAGATCCCCAAGGCCCAGTGGGTCAGCCAAGGAGCCCCAACTTCATCCCCCCAGGAAATAGGAAGCCAGCACAGGGTTTGTAGGAGGGAGGTGGCAAGGCCAGACTTGTGTCTTCATAAGATAGTTCTGATAGCTCTGGAGGGAGGAAGATGCTGGAAGCAGAGGGGGCAACCAGGAAAGTGTTGCCATGACCCCAGGACAAGCAAATCAGAGCCTGGAACCACAGAGCCTCAGCCTCGAACCCCCTCATCACCCTCCCCAGCTCTGGGGTCCCCTCCTGACACCAGGCAGGGGGCCTGGGGGCACACACCTGCCCCCAGCCAGCTTTTCTACTGAGGGCTGAGACTCACCCTCACGCTCATGCGCAGAGTTGGGGTCTCCGGCCCATTGGAATACCTGGAACCACCCTAACTTTCTGTCTCTTCCAAAGTCTTCAGGTGTGGCCTCAATGTCTGTGGTCACTGCTGGGCCAGATGAGGTGGCCCGGGCAGCCCTCCCTGCCCTACCTGCCCTCCCCCCGCCCCCCCCTCCCGCTTTGCTCTCTATCCTCCTCCTGCTGCCTGGAAACCTGTGATGTTGCCCCAGGTTGGGACACACGGACAGTGTACATGGCTGTGGTGCTCAGCTGCCCTCGTGTGGCCCAGGACACAGGCTCTGTGTCTGTACAACTGTCCCCATGTTCTACCCACAGGACTCAAGTCTTCCTGAGTCCTGCACTAAAGGGCCCACACCCCCAGCAGGCAGCATACACAGGAGCAGCGCCCAGGGCTTCTGATGTGAGGCCTGGCCAGGCCGTGGAGGAGGGAATGAGGTGACAGGGTCACTGCCCATCCTGGAGGGAATAAGCCCTCGTCCCCTGTAGGGAATAGCACACGCTGCACGCAACCTCAGCTGCATGCCAGCCAAGCGTGGGGAGCCAGGCAGGCAGGCAGGTAGGCGGGGGACCTGAAATGACTAACATTTCATTCAATTCATGTTACTGGGTCTGCTGCAGGGGTGGTGTGGGGAGCCACGCTGGATGCCACATGCAGCCCCGTAAATGAGACATGCGCCATCCAGCACACCTCGCTCAGAGGCTGGGTGGTGACAGAACTGTGACAAAGGATGGCCCAGGAACAAAGTTGAGCAGAAACAACCCTGCAGGGCAAACAAGACTCCTTTGGCTACTTTGCAGTGGAAAGAATGGCACATGACGACAAATGCCCCGGGGTGGGAGGCCCAGCCAGGGAAGGCAGCATGTATTGGCTTCTCTTCCAGGGCAGCTGCTAGTGACCTGTTCTTCCCACCATGAAGCAGCAGGCTTGGCCTTAGGGGGCACAAGGTCAAGTTTAGATAGGCCCCAAGTGTCTGATGAGAATGGGTGCAGCAGACACTGACCATGGGTGACCCCCCAGAAGTCCCTCAGGTGTCAGCTGCTTCCTGGTGACAGCAGCCCCAGGGGCCATTCGGAGAGGAGGGGACACTGGGGCCCAAGGAAGAGCCATCCTTCCCGGGGTGCTCTGATGCTTCTCAGCAATCTTCCCAGCCTCTCACAAAGGATGGCCACTGTCTAAAGGGCATCAGAAGCTCACCTCACTGTTACCTGAGATGGTCTCTCTTTTGAAAAGTGGGACATGAATTAGCCCTAGGGAAAGAGAGCAGGGCCTGGGAATCTGCACTCAACAGGCCCTCCAAAGGAAAGCTACTGATTGAAGGGGAAGGGAGAAGGAGAAATCATAATTTAGGGAGCCTTGACTACATGTCAGGCACAGAGGCAGATGCTCTGTTGAATCTCCTGGATGTGACGGTCGTGGTAAGAACCAGGAAACAGGGGGATCCCTGGGTGGCTCAGTGGTTTAGTGCCTGCCTTTGGCCCAGAGCACGATCCTGGAGTCCCGGGATCGAGTCCCACGTCGGGCTCCTGGCATGGAGCCTGCTTCTCTCTCTCTCTCTCTCTCTCTCTCTCTCTGTCTATCATGAATAAATAAATAAATCTTAAAAAAAAAAAAAAAAAAGAAAAGAACCAGGAACCAGGCTCCTGAGGTCAATGTCACAAGGCCAGGAGCCAGAGCTGACTCTCACGTGGCTGCCAGGCTAGTGTCTCTGCCTCTCCCCAGGTCCCAGCCCCACTTTCACCAAGGCTCGGGAGCAAACTGCGCTGATGTTAGCCCTCTTCCCATGCTCAGCTCTCTACGGAGACACAGCTCTTGTTGCTAGATAGCAAGTTTGCAGACAGCAAATCTGCTGCCCACCCCAAAGCACGAGCTGCATTTAGGGCTCACCCATGATGCCAGACCTTCTGCAGAGCAAGCCTGCCCTCCCCAGAGAGGGCCTGAAGAACTGCTCGGGGTTCTCCTGCAACCTCCCATTGGCAGGGGCGGGGAGCTGAACCAGCAGGGCCCTAGGGCAGAGACTTCCACAGCAGTCTGGTCCCCAGGAGCACAGTGAGACAGAATTGGCAGCCCTCGGGTGTGCAGGCCACCCTGGGATGAGGGCTGCCACCACCACTCTGCCATCACAGCATCTGGGGTGTGCGTGTGGAACTGGAAGCCCCTTCTAGGGGAAATGAAGAGTCCAGGGAAGCTTGCAATAGCTGGAGAGCAAGGATGGGCTTTCAGACTTCCAGAAAATTCTGGCACAAAAAATTGTGCCAAACAAAGGCCCCGGGCAAAGCAGTAAAGTACACAGATATCCAACGGACAGAGCATGATGGAGGTATTTAAGGGGAGCAATGAACTACTGAATCCCAGCAGCCTGTGGGGGGAAGACAGGGAAGCTGCCCAGGCCTGAGACAGCGCTGGGAGATTAAAAACCTGCTCAGCTCCCCATCTGGCCCCGGACAATGCCAGGACTAAGTAGGTGCATGTGTGGGAAGCCGCTCTACCTTGAATCTTGAGAAAAAGAAAATAGGCTTGTGGATCATAGAAACAGCAAGTGGAAAAGACCCTGAACCAGCTCAGAAATATTCCCACGGGACCCCCGAACTCTGCCTTCTAGTGGTATTGAACTATTTCAATTAGTGACCGAACATCCCCATCTTTTGAGATGATCCTGCATCGTGCAAATGCACTTTGCCAGCAAAAGCAATTTGCTTATTCAGTCAACAGCTCTTCAGAGACACCTACTCTGTGCCGAGGCAGTGAACGGGGTGCGCACGGAGAGCAGGACAAGCTCCTGCCCTCCTCACCGGCTGTCCACGCAAGCCTAGCGAACCACAAATCCATAGTAGGCCTTTGTAACGTTCTCTTCCCACAAACACATTCAGAAATCAGGAAAAGGAAAAACAGAATCCTTCCTTACTCCCTGAATTCTTACAGGTTTGAAAAACAGAGTCACAGCTCAGCAGTGGGTTTCCCGAAAACCCTACTTAGAAGCTTCATGGGGTGTATAATGCCAGGCACATCTGACTCTTCAGTAAAGCTGAATGCTTTCAGAATTGCTTTTTCTTGCCTTTTTTTTTGGTATTAATTTTATTCTATTTTTTGTATAACTTTAAGTACATAAAGGTTTGTTTCCACAGGCCTCAGGAAATGGATAGAAGCCAACAGGACAATGTCTCTTCCCATCAAAAAAGTTACATATTTTGATAAGTGTCCTAGAGAGAAAAACTGTATTTTACATTAGCAGTGCTGTGCAAGATTCTTACATAAAACCTAAAACCAGGCTGCAGTGGAGACTTTAGTCCTTTAATCAGGTGGCCGGACAGAAACCAAAAGCAGTTGAGCATGACAGGGCAGAGACAATGAAGCCGGACAGGTACCTAGCACGGAAGGAGGAAGGAATTCCAGATTCCTTGGAATGGTGTGTTTTCCTCTTTTTTTTTTTTTTTCTTTCCTTGTCTAAGTTGTCTCTATAGGAAGGTGCTGGGCAGGGTCCCCAGTGAAAGGAAGGGGCCAAGGCTCCTTTAACTGGCCTGGGTGCAGGGCACTGCCAGCAGCTGATGCAGGAGAACCTGCACCCAGGTTCAGGCCCACCCAGGATGGAATGCAGAATAAAAGGAAAGCTTATAGGAAACAACGTTGCTTGGAACGCTGCTAGATGGCCAAACTTCAGCCTTTGGTCCAGGGCAACCCCTGCCTCACTGGTCAGCAGTGAGAAATTAGTTTGGTTAGAAGAACCAGCTAGAATCACACCAGCCTCTGCTACCTTCATGCTCATTGTTAGAAAAAGATGAACTTGTGTGAACATTCTGATCTGTTAATCCTTAGGGACTGCTTTATTCTTCTGGAAAAGACTGTTGGTCAAATAACCCTCAAAGGCTGAAAGCTAAACCACACAGTCCTGGTGTGCGTTCCCTAAGAACGGACTGGTGGTGTGGTTGGGGCGATAGGGAAAAGCCATACCTTCCTACAGAAGATCAGCTGACCTGCTCTCCGGCCCCAAATCTCAGCCTGAGGTATATTTCAGGGAGGGCAGGCAGCTGTGCTTCTCGGAGCAGAGAAGCAGTTTAAGAGCAGAAAGGTAAAGGAAATCTAGAAAAGAACCGTCCTGATACAGATTTACCCCATGGTGTGAGGCAGAGGCACTTCGCTTATCCAGCAATTTCTGTCACTGTGGAGACCAACTCCTCCCCATTCCATAGGGTCTTGAACTGCTCAGGGACTGGGGATTCATTATAGCCACCGCCTTCGGTAGGAATGAGGACATTCATCTCAGAAGATTTGGCACTGACTATCTCGCAATCCAGGGAATTCTCGCTCAGGTAAACACGGCAGCCATCTGTTTTGTTGATGGAAATGGTTGGCACTTTACCCATTACCTGAACTTTGACATCCCTACTATTGATGGTCTCCACAATGCCCACCACGTCATCAAACACCAGACCGAGTTTCTTACAGTTACCTACTGTAATGGAGTTTATTTTGCCCTCGATTCGCAATGTTGTGTTGACACATTAGTATATGTAAGCCACCTGTTTCAGCTCTGTGTCATCAATCACCAGGTTGGAAACATTTTCCTCATTTTCCACCCTCCACTGCTTCCCCTCCAGTTCAAGTACAGCTGGCTCCTTCTTTGTGGTTGGCTTGGGGGATGGGCTGACCCTGGTTTGGGGCCACTTCATACTGGACCACTCTGGGCCTTCACGGCGGGGTTCTTGTGAGTCTTCATGTCATCAGATACATGTTTCAGGGCATGTGTGATGCTCTCCCCCTGATTCATCTGAGCAAACAGTGCTGACCAGGAAGCAGACTCATCTGAGCCTGAACTGGGGGGGACTTGTGGGGGAGGTGGGCCTGGTGAGGGAGGAGAAGGACCTGGTCCAGCAGAGGGTCCAGATGGCAATCCACTCAGTTCTTGTGCCAAGGCCCCGTTTTGCTCCAGGCCAGTCCGGTGGTATGGAACTCCTTAGCGTAAGCCTGTAGCTCTGTCCATATACTCAAGTGAGCTTTGACCCAATCCACATGCTTCTTATTGACATCTTTGTACTCCTTGAGGACTCGGTTTGTGTGAAACATGGCAGCATCATTCATTTCTTTCACATAGGGACCAGGCTTGGGAGCCATAGCTACCCAACCCAGGGCCTGGATACTTTGGCTGACAGCTGACAGGTGATTGAACAACTTGCTGCCTCGGTTCTTCTCCTGGAAGCCTATCACTTCTTGGATCTGCTCTGAGATGGGTGCCAACAAGTCAGAAAGCTTATTGCCTGCCGGCTGCTGACACTGAGAGGCTGTAACCGAGAGAGCTTGCTCCAACTTCAGACCTGTGTGGGCCATCTCCACACATTCCTGCCCATCTCCCCCAGTCTCTTTACTGAGCTTCAGGTACTCTGCCCCAGAACCAGCAAGGAGTGAGTCAAACGCTTGCACATATGGAGCTGTTCCTGCTTTGGGGGCGCTGTCTCCATACCCACAGTGCATGTCAGAGGCATTGGACACGGCCTCCAGGCAGCCCACCACCTTCTCCAATCTTCCCGCCAGGTTTTGCATGTGAGCCATAATGTGCCACCTCAGAGTTGGCCTCACCTCCTGACTGCGATCAGCCGCTCTCCTAGACTGTTGCTTTATCAACATGCCCGGTGGGGACAAGGGCTTTCATGCACATTACTGGCAGCCAGGCAGCACGGGGGGTCCCACAGTCTCCATCAAAGCTTTCACACACTGTGATTCGTATTCCAACTTGGGGGACTCTACCCATGGGAATAATCCAGACCCTGGACGCAGCTTCCTGGACAAAGGCAAGGCACTGTGGTGGCATTTGCAGAAGCAGAAAGTCCAGTCCCTTCATGGAACGCTCGACACTCAGGGATTACTGTAGACCTGGCCCAGAAAGAGCCGTCTACATAGGCATCAACACACTTACTTACTGCAGCAGTATTTAGAGCCACAGGAGCTGAAAGCAAACATGCCCCACACGCAATGATAAACAAATTTATGACCCATCCACTCAATGGATTATGTAGCCATAGAATTTTGTATTTATGATGTCAAGGTCCTAACATGGATAAATGCTTTGTAGTACAACGTTAGGGGGGAAGAAAACAGAAAGCAAAGTATATTCTACAGTTACAGTTACATTGTTAAGAAAAAAACGGGAGAGAACAAGGACTGGGGATGTTGCATTAAAATGTCAGCACAGATTGCCGTGGGGAGGCACCGTGGGTGATGCTCCACTTGTAATTGTCAGGTAGGCCCTGGTGCCGTCATGTTGCTTCCGTAATAAAAGTGAATATTTTAAAATAAACAAGTTCTGCCCTGCAACTTCCCATTTCTGAATTTCTTTTTTAAAAATATATTTATTTATTTTATGGGCAGCCTGGGTGGCTCAGCGGTTTAGTGCCACCTTCAGCCCTGGGCTTGATCCTGGAGTCCCAGGATCCAGTCCCATGTCAGATCCCCTGCTTGGACCCTGCTTCTCCCTCTGCCTGTGTCTCTGCCTCTCTCTCTCTCTCTCTCTCTCTCTCTGTGTCTCTCATGAATAAATAAATAAAATCTTTAAAAAAAGAAAACGATTAAATATTTATTTATTTTAGAAAGAGAGAGGAAACGGGGAGGCACAGCGGGAGAGAGAGAATCTCCAGCAGACTCCTCGCTGAGTGCGAGGCTCAATCCCACAACCCTGAGATCATGACCCAAGTCAAAATCAAGAGCCAGATGCTTAACCAACCGACCCACCCAAGCACCCCTCGTTTCTGAGTTTCTGATGTCAGTGCGTAGAGACACACAGCTCGTCCAACTTGATGTGGCCGTGAAGACTTGACTTTGAACCTCCACCTTGTCAGTTTACTTTGTCTCTTGGAGCTATTTCTATATTTTACGCCCACGTGCTTCCTATAGCCATCAAATGGGACAAACAATACCATCCTCCGGGGTTGCCATGAGGATGAGATGAGGTGGTAGACATAACCACTTATCAAGTGTCCAAGTTTGGCCACAGACATTTTATTTGGGCCACAGAGTGAACTACAAACCATCGTGCCAACATTTAAAATTCTTGTATTTTGGGGCACCTGGGTGGCTCAGTCAGTTAAGCGTCTGTCTTCGGCTCAGGTCATGATCTCAGGGTCCTGGGACGGAGCCCCGTGTGGGGCTCCCTGCTTAGTGGGGAGTCTGCTCTCCCTCTCCTTCTGCCCCTACTCCTGCTCATCCTCTCTCTAGTAAATAAATAAAATCATAAATAAATAAAATCCTTGATTTTATATAAAATAAGGTGCCTTGGGGGCAAATTGGGTCCCCCAAGAAAGACATGTTGAAGCCCTACCCCCAGCACTCAGTTCACAGGAGGTCATAGTGGAGCAGAGTAGGCCCCTAATCCGATATGACTGGTGTCCTTATAAGACGACAGCCATGGGACAGACAGGGAAAACGGCCTCTGACAACAGGAGCAGAGGCTGGAGTCATGCAACTGCAAGACAAGGAATGCTAAAGAGTGTCAGGAAATCACCAGAAGCTAAAAGAGCCTAGGAAGGATTCCCCTCCGGGTCTCAGAGGGGGCACAGCCCCACCACCACCTTGACTTTGGATCTCCAGATTCCAAAACTATGAGACAATATGTTTGTATTGTTCTAGGCCACCTAGATCGGGGTTCTTTGTTACAGCTGCCCCGGGAAACTAAGGCAGAAGGGTCCCCACTTCTCCCAAACAACTGGAACATGTGACAACTCCTGCTGCTGGGGGCTCAGTTTGCCACAGGCCCGGCACTCCCTACTGCCACACTGCCACGAAAGCCTTGCATCTGTGGCTATGTGGTTGCACATCTGCACTGCTGTTTTCTTTAGAGAAAGCTTTCTCCACAACCGTATCTCTATCAAAAGATAAACTTGGAGGAGCTTCCAGTCCAACAGAAAGAAGAGAAGGCCCACATCTTTGTGGCAGTGAAAAAAATGTTCACAGGTTTAAAAGCAAACTAAGTGGTTTTTTTTCTTTTTTAATTTTTTTTTTACACCTGTTCCAATCTGCTCTTTTTATTCCAGTCACAGTACCTGAATTTTCCCAGTCCAGCTGTGCTCTCTCTGCCAGGACATTTGGGCACTGTCTCTACAGAACCATATTTTCCAAAGAGAACACAGTTCTGTGTTATTCCAAGAAAGCCCAGAGCTCCTGACTTTTTCAGAACAGGATCTATGATGTTACAAACCAAGCCTGAGCGTCCTTTAAATCCTTCAAAAGGTCTAAGTATTTATGCTTTTAATTTTGGTGAGTGCCCCTGAGGCCTATATACTGAATTCACCAGTAGGGTTTCCATGAGTAAACTACAAGCACTGTCCATGGCCATGACTGATGTCACGTGGAGAGACACTATGACAGCTTTCTCACCATCAGACATGCAGAGATGTGAATGTCTCTGCCTTGAGGGCTCCTACAGATTGCTCATGGTTCCCCGCTCCTGGGCCATCTGCCCTGCAGACCCTGGCAGGGCCATAGAGCAAGGCACTGTACCATTGTGGGCTTACCTTGGGGGGCTTCAGACTTTTCCCGCGATGTCTTTTGGAGCGCAACAGCCGTTCCCTCTCCTAGAAGGAGACACAACCATTGACATTTGCAGCCAGCCTCATGTCATACCAACCAACACTACCTGGCGCATCAGGTCAGTCCAAGTTCTGAGCACTTGAGTGACAGCCACTTCCCCAAACTGCAAGCTACAGAGCCACCCTGTCTACTGAAGCCCTTAACAAGACTGGGACTATCTTGAAAAAAAAAAAAATTGCCAATCCTGAAAGCCCCAGCCTGTCTGCTTTGGGAGCTGGAAGCTGTACAGCACTAGGCAGTGTCGACTAGTGATATCTGCACTGTCAATGACAGAGCCCAGAATGAAATAGCTTGTGGCTTTAAGCTCAGCCTGAGCTGAGACCAGATCCCAATGGGCCTCCTCCAGACCAGGTGATACACTTAATTTCTCTGACTTCAGGTTCCTCCTTTGTTCTATGGGGATAGAACCTATTATGCAGTGTGGCCCCAAGAAAGAAACAGGAGCCTGTGGCCACATAGTGGCTGCTGTCAGTAGCAATGGTGTCTGCAGAGCAGTAGAAGGAGTGGCAACCTTCTGCCCTAGGCAAAAGCAGGACATCTCTCCCTTCTAACCAAGCCCTGCTCTTCCCCTTGGCTGCCAGGAAACCCAGAGACAAATCTGGTGCTTGGTTATAGCCCATATGGTCCACCCATTTGTCCCTCCTCATCTCAATGGATGTGGCTATCTTTATTTCCTCTAGTCTCATTGGTTTATTACTCCTCTTTGAACTGTATCTTTATTTTATCGAAGGTGTGTTTTCATCTTATGCTGTATCAAGTCTTTGTGTAATGAAGAAAGATGAGTGGATGGATGAATGGATGGACAGACGGAAGAAAGGAGGGGAAAATGGGAAGGTGGATGGATGGATGGATGGACAGATGGATAGATGGACGGACAGATGCAAGAAAGGAAGAAGGGATGAAGGAGGATGGGAACATGGGAGTATGGGTGGATAAGAAGATGGATGAAAGGATAGGAGGGAGAATGGATTAGTGAGTAGAAGTAAGGAGGGAAGGAGTTAAAGAGAGAGGAAGATAGGCCAGCAAAGTGACCTTGATAATTATGGTCAAAGCTTTTTCTAGAATTTGATCACTGGCTTTTCTATTCTTGGAAGACCCATGAATGGAACCACCACATTCCCTCTTGGGCAATCAGATCACAGTTTGCTTCTGAGATCCAACTGCAGCTTACTACAAATGCTCCCTTACGGTGCCTAAGCTCCTTTCACCGACACCTAAGAACTCTCTGGATAGAATACTCCACCTACTAGGACATAGTCATCTCCCCTTAATCTTACACACACACACAGGCTAAGCCAGCTCTTCAAATTCTCATCCGATTATAAGGTTCGGGCTTTCAAGTCCATGGTCTGCAACAACAGAGCTAAAAACAAAAACAAAAACAAAAAAGACCCAGACTTCTCAGGGACAAATTGTGCCCACTCTGCAGAGGCCAGAAGACTCATTCTCAAGTCTGCCTGATGCTGCCTTTTAATGACAGCAAATCGGGGAGAAGTTTCAAGAAAAAGAGTAGTCATGGCAACTGCTTCCAGGCACCCGTGGTGTCCTTTACATGAAGTCGAGGCTGCTTTCTGGAGGAACAAAGCAGAAGGTGCCCAGGACCAGCTCCATGAGACCCTGCCCGCTGCAGCAGCCACACCCTGGAGCCTCAACGCATTCCCAACATGCTGTCACTTGGCGCCACGTCCAGGGGTGTCGCCAAGCATGAACGTACCAGCGAGAGGTCATCAATGACGTGCTGCTGCTCCAGCACCTGCAGCCGCAGGAACTCGATCTCCTGCTCGTCCCTGGTCAGGCTGAGGTCATTCAAGGAAGTGTGCCGCTTCAGAGATGCCTGGGCCGACAGCTTTTCTTTCTGCAGCCAGAGGGAGAGAGCATCGCAGGGATGCCTGGCTGGCAGCTTCACCACAGGGCACGGGCTGTGAGCTCAGGGATATGGGATGGAAGGAGAGATGATGGCCACCCTGTCCCCAGGCTGGAGGAAGCGACAGATATGGACCAGAAGCGAGCCTGGGGCAGGGCCAGCAGTGCCCACTGCTGACAGAAAGGGCTGGGCAGGCACGTGGCTGAGCAGGGAAGCTGGACAGGCAAGCAGGCCACCGGCAATCACACACCCTCACCAGGGCCTGCAAGGGGGTCCTGGGAGGAGGACACCACACCCCACAGAGCCTCAGGCTTGTCATCGTAAGTGGGGTGACCAACGCTGCCTTGCACAATCAACCTCAGCCTCTTCCACAGACCATCAAATACAAGACACCACCCTGACCACAAAGGTGAACCACTCTGTTGGAGCAAATGCAAATGCCTTATGCAAAGATGGCCACTGCTTTCACCTCCTGAGCTTGCACAAGAGCCAGGTATTCTGCGAGGCCTTTCTCTGGCACCACTCCATCCTCCAGACAACCCCGCAATGCTGATATTTCCATGCCCACTTTCTGGATGAGGGCAATGAGATGCAGAGGGAATGAGGGGTGTGTCTAAGGACAGGGGTGTGGCAGCCAGCAGGGTGGAGGTGCAGCCCCAGCGGCGGGGTGCTGCCTGGCGTCCTCCCTCCAGGCACAGAGCCCAGAGCACTGTGGGTCTCAGAGAAGCAGGAGCAGTGGGGATGGGCTGAGACCCCTCACGAGCTTCCCAGGGGAGGCAGGGGCTGGGGGCAGAATGTGGACCGTGAGGGTCAGGGGCTGGAGAACCCCAGCCGGACACAAGAACACAAGGCTGGTCCCAGGTGGCCTGTGACTCACCATTTCCACATTTTCCCTTGTGAGGTTCTTAATTTTCTCCTCCATCCTCTGGATACTCTGCAGCAAATCCTCATTCTTCTTGTTCATTCGCTTGTTCTTCTCCACAAGGGGCTTCAGCTGGACCTCGGTCTCACGGGAGCGTTTCAGCTGTGATCAAAAAGATACAGGCGGCCAGTGGTTTTCAGACCCAGTGAACTGCTGATGTCACACATCCATTCTGGGCCTTCCTTGGGACTGGGGCTGCCATCATTGGGACCACATTTCCTGGATGGTACAAACCCCCAAAAGATCCCACAGACACCTGACTCCCAAACACAGTGTCCTACCTGAGGCTCAGAGGGCCCTGGGGAAGGCAAGAGGAGGAGGCTACAGTCGAACCGGGGAGACCCACAGACCTGCCTCAGGGCACCCTGTCCTACAGGTGTGCACTCCCTTCACCTCTGGGCATAACCCCCAGAGGTCAGGAGTCACAGGCATGAAACTCAGTCCCCTGACCCAGCTGCTCCTGGCCACCATTCCTCTCCAAGTGCAGACCTAGCAGAAAACTGTCTTCTTCAGACGACAAGTGGGCACTGGACCCCCCTCTGTGCCAGACTCAGTGCTGGGGGTACAAAGATAAGTAGGGTAGGCATTAGCTCTGGAGGTGCTCCCTGAGTCCTGACAACTGGTGGGGTGTCCAGGGAGCCCCTCTTGGGACTGGAGCTGAGTCAAAGGGATGGCACAACAGGGTGCCCTTCCAACAGACGGAAGAACAGGGCAGAGGCAGTAAAAGAGGTACGAACGCAGTGAGACAAGTGCAGGCAGACATGGCAGGCAGGGAAACCACATGCTCAGAGGTTCAGAGTGGACAAGAACACAGCTTGTTCAGTATTCTCAGAGGGAACAGAGAATGTGGGGTGATGGGCGGAGGAAGGGGGTGCATGGTGGGGCCTGGTCTAGGGAGCTGGAGAGCTCTATCATTTAATTTCTACCCCTGGCCCTCAAGAGCTTCAAAGCAGGAGTGCTCTCTGGTCCCGTTTGCCTTCTAGAACAAACTGCAGGAAGCCCCGCCAGGCTTGTTCAACCCTCAGCACAACCCAAGGAGGGAGACCCATCCCCATTTCATAGACAAAGAAACTGACCACAAAGAGGCGGGGCGCTGTGCTGGGGGTTGGGGGGGGCATGCAGAAAGTGCTGGTACTATGACTCAAACATAGGGACTGACCACAGATCCCGGATTTTGGTGACCAGGCTGTAAAGTTAAGATAAAATAATCGGGTGGCATCCATTCAAATATAAAATGGACCTTTGACCCATACGTTCTACTTCTGGAACTCTACCCCACAAAAATAAAGGGTCAGGTGATAAAGATGGAAATGTATCTTCTGGGTGGCATGTTTGTAACTGCAAAGGAACCCGAACATGTTTGTACAAGCATTAAAACCATGTAAGAACCACCTCAAACCGCTAAGAGTGGTTATTTCATGATTTTAAGAGCAAGATTTCAAGACCTGCTTAATTCAAGATTTTAAGACCCACTGGCTAGCAGGTCAATTTTTGCTTTAAATACTTCAGTGTACTCGGAATTGTTTCCAGCAAGCTACATGTATTTCTAATCTTATTAGTAAGCTATTATATAGCACATGAGGGACTTTTTTTTTTAGCTACTGAATATTTAAATGTAAAGTGTATATCTAATATTAGATGTACAGTCTGATTGAAGCCATTTACAAATATCCCCCTAAAAATACTCGAAGGAAATAGATTTATTTAATCCTGTTAAAACTGAAAAGGTGACACTCAGTAACACTGTTGATCTCCTGTGTTTTTCAAATATGAGAGAGGCATTTACTTTCCTAATAAAATTTAGAATCAACAGGAATATGATGAGGTGTTTGTCAAGAAGTTTAGGTACTGGCTCCCATTACATAAAAATTCATTTAGCTCTTTATCCGGCAAATTTACACATATTCAAGAAACCTCTCTTTTTACTATAGGTTTACTTTTTTAACCTAAAGTACCTGTTCATTATCTTTAAAATTAGAAATACATCAACTTTTATGCAAAAGGAAGTTATCAGAGATGCAAAGAATAAAAATGATCTGTAATCACACTACGTAAAGCAACGTCCCATGTCCAGCACGATGACAATGTATCTTTGCTCTGTAAACTGCTTGTCAATTAATTTACTGCGAGCCAATTTCCATGGCAAGTAAATAGGATCTTTTTTGTCATTCTTAATGGTGGCACACATTGTACTGCATAAGTGGCCCATAACTATGTTGCCCAATACTTGAATGTTGAACAATTGGGCTTTTGTTTCATTTTGGGTCAGTTTTGGTCGCTCGCATAAACAACACTGCAGTGAACATCCTCTCCACACACCCCACATCTCTGCCTGTTTGCTCAGGGCAAATTCCTATAGAAACACAGGGCAGGAGCAGCTTTCTTCACTGAGCGTGTATCAGATTTTTAACCAGAAATTAATGAGAAAAAAGTGAAGAAAACCAGAAGGCCTCCACACTAGCTATGTGCTCAAGGTGGGCTTTGCAGCCCTGGGGCAGCTTTCTCACACCCTATAAGGCACCATCTGCCTCTTGGCGGCTGATTACCAGTTCATTCCTCTCATCTGCCAGGAGGGTATTTCTGTCCTCCAGCTTCCGTATCACCGAGTTCAGCTCAGCAATTTTTAGCTGGAATCGCCGCACATCTCGCTCGTCCATATGTTGATCCTAAAAAAAAGGCAAGATACAAATGTGCTTTGAAGAAGCTTAAATGACTCCAAGCACTCCCAGAAAACCCACAGGACATGACAGCAAGCTCCTCATCGGGAGGCCCGACACCACACGGGGTTCCCTGAAGTTCAGCCACATAGATGACACCCCAGGCCATGACAGGGACTTGTGGGAAGACTTCACCTCCAAGTGACAAGACTTCAAGACCCTCCAATGGCTCCTGAACAGCCAAATGTAGTCTCTGGGGACCTTCATGTCTGAACCCTTGCCCACTGTGCCTCTCTTACAAAGGCACATCATGGATGTGCTAGGACATTCTTCAAGACCCACTGGGCCCAATCTTGCTGGCCACTGAAATGCCAGCACCTCATACTGATGTCTGAACAGAGCATACACGACAGACTTTCAACCCTTTGGTGAATGAGTGAATGTATGAATGAATGAGTACATGCTGCTTCAGCCTCGACTGTGCAGGTTAAGCACCAAGCTGTTGCCCCCAAAGCCCCTTCCGGCTGGCTAGGCCCCTATCCATTTTGCAGGACCCTGACTTCAAGACTGGGCCCCTTTCCTCACTCCTACTGCACACCTGGCACTGTCTTCATTTCTTTCTTGTCCACTGAGCTCAAGACCACTGGAGGCAAAAGCAGCCAGATGCTCACCTCTTATCCCCAGGCCTAACACTGGGCCTTGCACATAGTGAATGCCAGCCAGTTTGGGGAGGGATGGACAGATGGATGGATGGAAGGCAGGGAGGGTGAGAGGAGGCAGGCAGGCAAGGTGACCGGAAGGATGACCAATAGATAGAAAGAAGAACAGGTGGTGGTCAGCCATGAGACTCGGGTGGCTTGCACCTGCCACCGTCCCCCTCACCTGGACGCCCATGAGCTCAGCCATGTCCCCTATCCCGGGGGGGAGCTCTCTTTTTGGGCTGCTGTGGTACCGTTCTGCCTCCTTGACCTGAACCAACTGCTCATCCAAAGCTTCCTTCTGAAGGAGTAGCTTCTGGGTCTGACCAGTCTGTACACCAAGTTCCTTCTCCAAGGCCAGAATCACACGGTCTTTCCCTCTAATCTCGTCCATCTGCAAAAGAGAAAGAAAAAGCAATCAATCTAGGGGTTCGCAACCAGGAAGATCTCTCCCTCGTTGGCCTGAGGCCCAGGAAAAAGGTGAAGCAGGACCACAGACCTGGGTCAGCTGAGCCCAGAAAACTCGGGACAGAGGGAGACCACAGAGCACAGCCCAGGTCCTGCTGCCCTGAGCACAGAGGAGCAGCAAAGTTATGGGTTCAATGACTTATATGGCCAACTAGACACTTACTGGTGAGATATATCTATGCTCACGTCTCTCTCACCTGAATGAAAGGAAATAAAACCCTGACCTCCAGGCACCCCCAGCCGCCTCACCTCTACAGCTGAGCTCCTTCACAGAATTGGTGAGTCTCATCTCCTACTCACTCCCCAAGCCTCTCCTGTCTGGTCACAGCCCCTACTTCTCCACCAAAATAGCTCTTGCTAAGATTTTCAATGCTCCCTGGGACCCCAAACCCACAGGACAACTTTTTTTCTGTCCTCCATCCTCCTCACCAGCATCTGACCCTGCCACCCACTCCCTGGCCCGTGAGCCTCTCCCACCCCTCCAACCCTCCGCAGTGACTTCTTGGTTTCTATCTTACTGACTCACCTTGCTCTGGCCACCATTAAAGTCTGGAGTTTCCAAGGCTTTGCCCTTTCCCAAGTCGTACCCTTGTCCCAGGCAGCCATGTCCTCACCCATGACATTAACTTCCCCATACACAGCTGACACCCCAACCTATTCCCCAGGTCCTGACTTATCTTGGAGCACCAGAATCATAGAACAGGTTACTTGATGTCTCTGCTGGAGTCTCTACAGGACCTTAGCCTCTCTACATGCAAACCTCAAAGTCGTCCCCAGTTTGCCCAGCATTCCCTAGAGGAAACCAAGCAGAAAGAAGCTTACGGAAGAGCAAGCTTTGGCCCTAGGCCATATGCTTCATCTGATTCCAGACACAAAGCCAACAGCTGGGAAACTGCCTCAGTAAGGGTGCTGTCCTGGGGTGTCACCCCCCCACCCCCCAAATCCATGTCCTTCCTAGAAGCTGAGAATATAATGTCATTTGGAAAAGTGTTGCTGATATAATCAGTAGGAGGAGGTCACACAGGAGCAGGGTGGCCCTCCTGACAGCGTCCTTAGAAGAGAGGAAGAGAGACACCTGGGTGTTTCAGTGGTTGGGCTTCTGCCTTCAGCTCTGGGCATGATCCCGGGGTCACGGGATCAAGTCCTGCATCGGGCTCCCTGCAGGGAGTGTGCTTCTCCCTCTGCCTGTGTCTCTGCCTCTCTCTCTGTGTGTCTCTCATGAATAAATAAATAAAATATTTTTAAAAAGGAAGAAGAAGGAGGAGGAGGAGAAGATGACGACGACGCAGAAGAAGAGAGGAAGAGTAGCATGGACACAGAGAGAGAAGGCTGGGTGGCGGTGGAGGGCAGACGCTGCAGGGAAGAACCCAGGAGCTCAGGAATGTCGTGGACTGCCTACAGCCATGAGCGCCCAGAAGGAGCAAGCACGGCTCCTCCCTAAACTCCTCCCCATGCGCCTCCAGACTGACCCCTGGATCTCAGACCTCCCACCTCCAAAACTATAAGCCAATGAATTCCTGATTGCTTTAGCCACCCAGTCTGTGGTCCTTCATTACAGCAGCCCTGGGAAACTGAGGCAGGCTTTAAAAGGGGAATGCCCCCCAACACTGAGGTTTTGTTAATGGACAAAGACTACAAGAGCTTCGGCTACGGTGATTCCTCTATCATCTCGGGATTTAGAAATAAATGCGGTCTGATCTAAGGCACACAGCCAGCTCTGAAAAGAACACCAGTGCTTTACTAAGGGTGGTTTCGACACAATCCCCTATGGATAAAGCCCTTAGGATGGAATATCTGCGGTGTTATTTAATACGTATCTGGGAGGGCCCCCCACGCACGGGCCGGTGTGGAAGCAGCGCAACACAATACTGCCTTGATCAGCCAACCGAAAAGTGATAGCCAGTTGAGATCAACAACTTTGCAGAGTGGAGAAAGCGCAGCGTCTGGGACAAGACGTTAGGATGGGCACACGGCTCCCACAGGCAAGCTGTGTGACCTCGGCCAAGCCACATAACTGCTCTACACCTCAGCCTCTTCACATAGAAAAGGGGCCATAGGAATAGCCACCCAAAAGGGGAGCAGAGACAAGCAGGCTGGTGGGGAACCAGGCCACCAGGCCCAGGCCACCTGCCTTAGAGCCTTGACCCTACTGCTTCCCGGCTCCATCACCTCAGTCGTGTTCCCTGATTTCCTCCTGCACCTCTGTGTTCTCACCTGTGAAATGGGATAAGAACAGCACACGACTGGGCTGCCTGGGGGACTCAGTGGTTGAGCATCTGCCTTCAGCTCAGGGCGTGATCATGGGGTCCTGGGATCAAGTCCTGCATCAGGCTCCCTGCGGGGAGCCTGCTTATCCCTCTGCCTGTGTCTCTGCCTCTCTCTGTGTGTCTCTCTCATAAATAAACAAAATGTTAAAAAAAAAAAAAAAAAAAAGAAAGAAAGAAACAGCACATGACGAATAGGGAGGGATACTTTGCAAATGAAACGTGCTCACATGCAGAAAGCACCCGGCATGGAGCAGGCATTCAGCAGACGCTAGATCTAGTGAAAGTTGTCCAGCGGCACATAGTAGGTCTCCACAAACAGTAGTACCTGTCCTTCCTGGACTGTCTCCTTTGGGTATTTGGATATTGTGGAAATAAATGAATACAGTAGATGTTTGAATTGTGGTCCTTCAAAAGACATGCCCATCTCCTCACTTTGGATTCCTGGGACCATGACCTCATTTGGGAAGGGGGTCTTTGCAGACGTAGTTAGGTTAAAGATAGTAAAATGATAGTATTAGGGCCCACCTCATTTTAACTGGGGTGGGCCCTAATAATAATAAATAATATAATTATATAAATATATTATTTATATTACATTAATACAATTATATTAATACATATTATAATTATATTTATTATTATTAAAGCTGACTGTGATCTGTACCTCTTCCTGTGACTCGGACACCTCGAGCCCACACACACCGCCACGGCAAGCAATGGTGGTCAGAGCCCCCCGCCCTGGCAGCAGACCAAAGTGGGCTCAAAAGCCTCCCCTCCCCCATACACTGTGTGATGTCCCGGTGCACAGGCAGGGCCACCTGTCAGACCCAGCCTCAGCCTTCTGTAAGGTGGGGACCCGGAGACCTCTCTAGAACCTACTCGGTCCAGTTGTGGAGATTTAGATTGCAGGGCAGAGCCTGGCATATGACAAGCTGCGACCAACACTGACTGCCACCACTCATCTGAGTTAGCTCCTGGTGAACATACAGCTATCTTGTTTAAGCAGCAGACCATTAAAAACTAATCAAATAATTAGATTATAGAAAGGAGAAATGGTACCAATCCACCCCAAATACCAGGAGGTTTTCATGCAAAATCCTACAGTTCTGGAAAATTCTCTGAGTCACCTTTGAGAGTAAAACGTGTGCTGCCCACCTCCACATCCCCAGCCCGGTGTGACCATCTCCCGGGCCAGCCCAGGGCCAGCCAGGTGGGGCTCCTGAAGCACCTGCCGATGTGCCCGAGGCTCCCCCTGGTGGCGATCCACCAGCAGCTCCCCACCTCAGCCGAACCCCCTCTGAAGGTCTCCCTCCCCCCAGTAGGGAAGAATCAAAAAAAAAAAAAAAAAAAAGAATCCTTGAGGATGCAAAAGACTTGTTGCCACTGCCGATGCCAGTCCAGAAGCAGTAAGAAGTATGTGAAAGGAGTTCGTTAATTAAACCACTCACCTGCTTTCATTAATGCAACAAATACTGAGCCCGGTGCCATCAATGGGTACTGGGAAGCCTCTATGAGCAAAACAGACCTGCGTCCCTGCCCTCAGAGCTTCCATTCTAGAGGGGGAGGTAGCCAATAAACATAATAAACAAATCAACCTGCAGTAGATCAGAGAGAGTGCTCAGTGCCAGCAGAAAAAAATAAAGTGCAGGAATCAATAGTGCTGGGGGTGGAGGAGGCAGCGGTGTTGCACATTTACGTGTAGGGTCCCCCATAGCACCCAGGCCACATGCTTCTTGCTTTGCACTGGAGCCTAGAATTGGAGCCCCCACCATGCATTACACCAGCTCCTCCCACACAGAGCAGCAGCATTGCAAGCCAGACACTTCTGGAATCCCAAATTCTGCACCAAGATAAGTGCCAATTCTCCCACTTAGCCCAGGCAATGAGCAGAGAGAGGGCTTACACCCATCACTCTGGCAAAGGTTCCTAGGAAATAGTCCCCAGCAGCAGAGATGACATCCAGGAACAAATGGTCAATGCAGAATGTCTTCTGGAGTCGACCTTGACTAGGTTGTTCTAGTTCCCCAGCCGGCACCCTGAGGTCCCCTGAGGTCTTGCCAAGCTCACACAGCCAAGGTGCCTGCCCAACAAACTCCATTTGTTGACTTTGTGTCTGGCTCCCAGGCTGAGCTCTTCACCATCCTGCCCCCTGACCCCAGGACCCTGACGAGGCCACGAATCCCTCATGTCGAGAATCCCTGACCTGCAACACCTGCGTGTGAAACCATTCCTTCTCCCAGCTTCTGGTCTCAGGGTATGCTTTAGGAGAGGGGTGGGGCCGAAGCCATTGCAGCTCCCAGGGCAGGCCCTGATTGGCTCACACCAGCCACATGTCCTGCCCTCTGGCAGTAACTGGCCTGGATGGATACATGAGCCAGTCAGAGCCAACGGCCTGGAGGCAACACAGCTAGGACCCCCATCTCCTCATTAGGAGCCAAAATAGAGCCTTTCTCTGGGCTGTGCGTGTGAGGATGGGGGCCTAGCACTGTGGTGGCATCTCACCAGCCCAGTGCGAGCCCCCACAGGCTGAGAATGACGCAGCAGGAGGCAGGGCAGAGCCTGACAAACCAGGATCCCACTCCTTCAGCTACAACAGCTGACAGAGGACGGTTCAAGCTGGTTCGAGGCAGAATTTCTGCGACTTGCAACCGAAAGAGCCTGACCCAGAGTTAGGAGATGCACACCACCTGGGCGATGGCTGTTCCTTCCTTCTCGTGTGCCAGTGCGAGCTCAGTACTACATGTGAACTGACTGGCCATGCTCTCTCGAGGTCTTCCCAAGACCCTCACAGCAGATGGCATTTACCCCATCTTACAGCCAGGTGAGGCCCGGGCGACAGACACACCCAGGCTCCAGTTAGCAGCAGAGCCATGATGCAAACACAGGTCAGCCTCTGCAGAGCCCGCGCCATCCCATGTGCCCCACACCCAGCAGGACGTTCGTCCTGGTGAAAATCTTCCTGTGGCCCGCTCCCGACATGCTCACCAATGTGTGAGTAACTCTGTTAGCTCCACTTCACCCCAGGATTTGGGGAACAAGGAATGAAGCTGAGGCTGCTCCCCCCGTATCGGTTCTCACCCTCCTCCTTTGGTGCCTGTGGCCAGTGACTAGTAGGAGCGTTCACCCAAACTTCACATCCACCCTAAAAGTCAGAATGAGATCTTATTCGGAAACAGGGGGTGTCTCCACAGATGTGATGATGATGTAAGTGAAGACGAGGTCAGAGCAGATTAGGGTGGGCCCTGGATCTACTCCTGATGTCCCTGCCAGAAGGGGACCAGACACAGATGCACAGGGGAGTTGAAGGCCACATGGCAGCAGAGCCCGCGATGGCGCGGCCACAGCCGAGGAACACCAAGGATTCTGGGCCACCACCAGAAGCTGGAAGAGGTAAGAAGGGACGCTTCCTTGTAAGCTGCAGAGGGAGCATGGTCCCGCTGACCCCCGATTTCAGACTTCCAGCCATGAGAGAATAAATTCTCCACAACCGTGAGAGAATAAATTCTGGTTTGAAGCTACTGACCTTGCAGTAATTTGTTATGGAAGCCCTGGAAAACTAACAGAGGACAGGGCTGGGATTTATTAGCAGCTGCTGTGCACTCAGTAAAAGGACATTTCCCAGGCCCCTTGCAACTAGGTGAGGCTGAGTAAGTGCTGGCCAAAGAGCTGGAAGGGGAAGTGTATGGAACTTCAGGGAAGACCACGTCCTTCTTCCTCTACCCTCCTACTGTCAACCCAGGATGATGATGTGAGGGCTGGCACTCCACGGGGATGAGGGGCCACGAGGACCAGAGCCACACCCAAAGCCCATTCTGAGGGCAAACCTAGGAGGTACGTGTATCCCTCACTATTCTGTGGAGCCCTGTGGCAGCCCTTTCCAGACTCTGTACATGAGAAATGTCCAGTTTTTAAACCCCAGTGTCCTGGAGGAGTTGTCTATTATGTGCAACCTGGCCAAAGCCTAACTGGTCTAGGAAGTGAGTCCAGAAACTAGTGTTACTGCCCCATGTGGACCATAACCGCCTTTTCTGGTTTGCCTCTCTTAAGGGGCATGTTGATGTGTGAGCAGGGCCCAAAGGCCTTCCTGCATTCCTAATCTGATCCAGCGGACAAAGAAATGAAGCACAGGCCACCCTCCAAACACATTGCCATGAGCAACGGCTTGCCTGAGGATTTACATTTTCCAAACTGGCAGATAACAGGAGAAATGGACACCTGATTTTGCCACTCAGTTCTCCAAGTGGCCCTTTTAAGAGAAAATCACACACACACCGAGGACACCTGAATTGAGGATACTCCTGTTTAGCGCTGAAACGGAAACCGGCACCAAATCCTTTGGTGAATTTTGAATCAAGCTCGAGCAGTCCCTGATGCAAATATTTGTTCCTTCCTCATTTTATTTGCCTTAAATATAAACTTCTCCTGCAAGAGAGGAATGTGAGTTCACAGGTCTCCTGTTATGGAAATGATAAGCTGGAGTCCGCTGTACTCTCATCACCCTGGGGCAGGTATGGGATTACTCCCATTTCGGAGGTGAGGCGCCACAGGCTCAGAGACAGTAAGCGACTCAATCGGGCTCACCCAGTGAGCAAGACTGGATTCACACCCAGAGCAGACTTTGTCCAGGGATGCCTGGATGGCTTAGCAGTTCAGCATCTGCCTTCGGCTCAGGGCGTGATCCCAGGGTCCTGGGATCGAGTCCTGCGTTGGGCTCCCCACAGGGAGCCTGCTTCTCCCTCTGCCTATGTCTCTACCTCTCTCTCTGTCTCTCTCATGAATAAAATCTGGGAGAAAAAAAAAAAGCATACTTTCTCCAAAGGCTTCCCTTCCCCTGACATGATAATGCCTCCTCCACACTCTACCCACACAGGAAGAGAAAAGGAGCTGGATATGACCTCTGAAGTCCCCTTCCCTGGACCGCCTTTCTGTTCCACAAAGTGAGATAGCAGGTAAAGAACCACTTCCTCCAATGAGTCTGTCTACAGAAACCCGACAGGGAGAACGGGACACGTTCCTGGGCACTAGCAACATCACCCGCTGCTCAGCCATCTGTCCTCCCAACCCCCACAGCCAGAGCCCTGGCCCTACGTCCTGCGGTGCAGGGCCCCGCGGAGGGCAGTTTTAAAACCACAGTGAGGGCATTTTGTGTTGTGCCTACCTGTGAGTGTCCATCAGGATATAAGACAGGATGCAAGCAAAATGCTTTCCATCATTATCCTGCCACCCGAGCCCTGCATGCATGTGTGCTACGATGAGGTCTGCCAGAGGACATCCTCCAGGGCAAGACACCCCCTTCTGAAATGTGTCATTGACTACAAGTCATCGGAAAGCAGCGTACCCTTTATAGCTGCATGTGCATGGGAAGTGCAATCATGCACTCCAAATTCAGGGGCAGGGGCCTGGGCACGGGCAGGGGGGTTCAATCGTGCCTGGATACTTCTGTGTGATGGGTACGGAAGGGTTTATTATCTCACCTATACTTTTTGCCAGAAACATTTCATAATTATTTTTACAGAGAGAGAACCGGAGGGAAAGAGAGAGAGACTCTCCAGCAGGCTCCACACCCAGCATGGAGCCCCACATGGGGCTCAATCTCACGACCCTGAGATCGTGACCTTAGCTGAAATCAAGAGGGGGATGCTTAACTGACTGAGTCACCCAGGTGCCCCAGAAACCTTTCATAATTTTAAAACTTTTATTAAAGGGAAGAAAATAAAGTCTCTAGTATTTAACAATGGCAGGTACAACTGTATTTTCATTTAATATTTTATTGGGAATTCATGTAACAAACATCACTATGGCTATTTTAAATTTACAATAAAAATGATCACACTGTGCTCCTACTTCCAGTGTCTTTCCCTCTGCATGCAATGGTCTCTCGTCATTTGACAAACTCCTATTCATCCTTCAAAACCCATGTCACTTCCTCTGTGAAATTACTCCTGAGTTCACATATCAGAGTCACCACTTGCTCTTTTTTGCTGCCTTCTGAGCTGGCCTGGTCCTACCACTGATCTCCTCACACTGTGATAATCTGTTCATACTTCATCACCTGGGTGACTGTCAGCTCTTTGCCGTCTAGGTTCACAACTTATTCTTTGCAGCTCTGGTGCCTAGGTTAGTGCTGGAACTCAGGCAAATAAATATTCAATGGAAGGAATGACAACTCTACTTTCTCCAGGGTCATCCTGATGGAGTATTTCATCATGGTGGGTGCTGTTTACACCCTCAATATTGCCCTCTTTCTTACTGCCAAACAGCTGTCCATTATATGAACATACCACATTTTATCCATTCCCCAACTGATGGACATTTAGGTTGCTTCCACTTTTTTACCATTACAAAGTGTTGCTGTGATCACATTTGCGACTTTATGTAAACATGTGTTTTCATTTCCCTTGGGTCTCCACCTGGGGGTGGAAGTGCTGGGGCAGCAGGTAAACTGTTATTTTAAGAAACTGCCAAATCATTTTCCGAAGTGCTCAGAGCATTTTATGATCCCAACAGCAGCGTCGGAGCATTCCCACATCTTCCCGAGTATCTGTTATTGTCTGTTGTTTTTGTTTTGGTTTTTTAATTACAGCCATTCTAGTGGATAGATAGATACTAGCAGTATCTAGTTATGATTTGTGTTTCCCTGATGATCAGTGGGGTTGGGCATCTTTTCATACACTTATCTGTCATTTAAGTACATCTTTTCTCTTTCAAAATATCCTTTTGAATCTTTGCCCATTTTAATTATTTTTCTTATTGCTTCAAAGTTGTTTTTATAATCCAATAGAAGTTGTCAGTGATACATGTGTTGAAAATATCTTCTGATCTGTGCTGTATCTTGTCTTTTATTGATGCCTTTGGATGAACAAAATTTATTTTTTAAATCTTTGGTGTACAACCTTCTCTGAATAGCGCATTTATATGAATAGTGTGCTTGTGTCTTGTCTGAGAAATATTTACCTACCCCAAGATCATGAAAATATCGCTCTGTGTTGTCCTAACTGCTTCAGTGTTCACTTTCTAACATCTAGGTCTATGGTCCGCCTTGAATTGATCTACAGATAGCATGATATGAGGATCACTATTCCTGTTTTATGTTGTTTTTCTTACAGACGTCTGACTACTTTCAACACTGTTTATTGAAAGACCATCCTTTCCTTACTGGACTGAAGTGTTATCTGTTTCCTAAACCAGGTAGCCACATGTGCATAGGTCTGGTTCCAGTGATTTACCCACAGATCCTTCAGCCTGTGTTGATAGTAAGCTTGGTTATATGGGAGTATGAGGTTTCTAGTTTTTGCTTGCCTTCAAGATTGTGACTTTAGGTCTTTTAATTTTTTATATCAAATTTAGGAATTACTTGCCAATGTCTACGAAAAAAAGTCTGCTGGGGTTATGATAGGGATTGTCCTGAATCTATAGATCAATTATGAAAGAAATGATATTGATACAAGGAAAATGGCTTCACCCTACATTAGAACTCCTTTATTTTTTTTCTCAGTCATGTCTTCTAGTTTTCAGGATGGAAATCTTATACAACTTCCATTAAACTTCATTCCTAGGTCATGGTGCTCTATTATAAATGGTCTTTTTTAAAGTTCTATTTTCCCATTATTCATTGCTAGTAAATAGAAGCACAGTTTATTTTTCATATTTTCTTTCCACATAGAGATTTTGATAAATTCACTTACTGATTCTAATAGTTTGTAGAATCTCTTGGATTTTCTCCAACACAATCATAACTATGAATACTTTTTCTTTAATCTTTAGAACTTTTCTTTTTATTGTCTTTTGTATTTGATGTCTTAGCCAGAGCAATGTTGAACAGATGTGGTGACAGTAGATATCTTATTCTGTCTTTGAATTAGGAAGTGTTCTATATTTTATCACTATATACATTGTTAATATTTTTTTTAATAGAACTCCTTACCAGATTCAGGAAATTCTACTCTATTCATAGTTTGCTGAGAGTTTATATTGTGAAGTTGAATTTTATGAAGTGCTTATTCTGTATAAAAATGATCATATGGGGTTTTTTTCTCCTTTATTCTATTACCAGTTAAATTACACTCACTGATTTCTGAATATTAAACCAATCTTTGTATTCCTAGAATAAACCCAACTTGGCCATAGCTTATCAGCCCTTCTAAATATTGTTGGATTGTATTTGTCAATATTTTATTTAGTACTCTGGTGGCTAGGTTTATAAAGGATACTTTAAACCTTTTCTTGTAGTATCACTGGTTTGGGGATCAGTTATGCTGGCTTCATAAAATGAATTCGAGTATGTTCCCAATTTCTCTTTTCTGGAAGAGTCTGTCATTAGTTTTATTTCTTCCTTAAATACTTAGAAGAATTTACCTGAGAAGCTTCTGGGCTTGACCTTTTCATCCTGGGAAAACTATTAATTACAGATTTAATTTCTTGAAGAGCCACAGGACTACTCACATTTTCTATTTCTTATAGTGTCCGTTTGGTTAAGTCATATTTGTTCAAGGAATCTGCCCACTTCACCCAAGTTTGAAGTTCACTGATATATGCTGTTCATAAAGTCCTTGTACTGTCTCTTTAACTTCTATAGGGCCTGTGGTAGTGCCCCTTTTATATTCCATATACTAAGGACTTGTCTCTTTGTCCCTTCATTGGTATTCCTCAGGAATTATCAGTTTACCTACTTTAATTAACTTTTGATGTGTTGATTTTCTTTACTGATTTATTTCAGTGATTCCTGCTCTTTAAGGACCTTCATTCTGCTTTCTCAGAGACTGATTTGCTGTTCTTTTTCTTTCTTCTTGGAATGGAAGCTCAGATTTTTTATTTTCACTGTTTCTTCCTTTTTGTCTAAAATCTGTTTTACTCTAAAGACTACATTTTAAATCTAAACAGTACATACAAGAAAATGTGTATGTCCCCTTGAAAAGAATGTTATCTGCAGCGCTAGAATACTGTATTGTTGGTTTAGGTCCAGTCAGTTCACTGTACTGTTTAAATTTTGCGTATCTTCGTTCATCTATTATCTCTGTGCTCTATCACTTGCTGAGACACAGTGCTACTTTCCAAATATAACTGTGGATTTGTTTCTCCTTTTAGTTTTGATGTTTTTCTTTTGCACGTTTTGAAGTTTTGTTATTAAGTGCCATTAAGAATTGACCCCTTTAAAAAAAAAAAGAATTGACCCCTTTATTATTAAGAATGATCCCTCCTTTTCTTTAGTTTTACTCCTGGCCTTAAGATCTTTGACATGAATACAGATAGACCAGCTTTCCTTTGGTTCGTGTGTGGACATTGTACCTATTATTTCTTTCCTTATAATTTTCAGTCTAATCATGTCCTCATAATCAAGATGTGCCTCTTGTAAAATATCACTATTGTTGCTGTCGACGCTACTCTGAGCAGCTTAGCTTACTTGCCTTTTCAACCTTCTGAAGTGTACAGGTTCAAAGTCCGACAGTTGTCCCAAGGGGCAGACTGGTGATGTGCCTGTTGCAGCCCCTCTGTCTGGCCGGCTGTTTCCTAAGTATGGTATGGCTCTGGGAGAGTTCATTCTGCCTTTTTGCCCGGCCTTACTTGGCCTCCCTCATCACCCCAGAACTCCATGAATATTTTAGGGTAAAAACTGAACCATTGTGTGGGATCCTCCAGTCTCCTATTTGTCATGCTGACCCTGAAAGATGGCAAAAAGCCCTGATCACCTCACTCAGCCCTGCCTGAGTCTCTTTGTTGGGGGAAGCCCAATCCCTAGCCCACACCCAGGATGAGCAAATGCCCCCAAGGGAAGAAAGTGGCTAGTAACTGTCAGTTCATCTGAACAGGCTCTCTCCTCCCTTTGAAATTTTAACTATTCTAGACCTCAGAACTCCATAGCTCTCCAGTCCTTAAACATAGGTTTGCAATTTATGGTTTTCCCCGGTTGTTGCAACAGAATGGCTGGCCTGTCCCTATAAACTCATCTTACCTGGAGGTATAAATGTGCTCTGGTTTATTAATTAAATGAATAAATAAAGGCCCAGCACTTCACTAAGCTTTCACGGTCCTTTCTTCCAATACCCCTGCCCCTTATCTATTAACCTCATCTTACAGGTGAGGAACTTATGCATCTAAGCTGTTCCACGCAGTACCAAGGATCCCACACCTAGCAAGAAGAGTTCTAAGCACCCAAAGCCTCTTTGCCACCACGAGAATGGGCAGGGACTTTGCTAGAAGCCCAGCGTCTAGAACCACGTCCTTGCTCACTACACAGTGGGTCCTCAGAACTCTGTTTACTGCACACCTATGGAAAGGAAAGGATACATGCAAGCGGGGGAGGAAAGAATGCATGGAGGACAGGATGCACGTGGGCGGGAAGAAAAAGGTGCATGCACGCCAGCTGGGAAGGGGTGCAGGCAGCACGTACCAGCCTGCGGATGTCCCGCTCGCACTCGCGCTTGATGCGGTGCACCTCGTCCTGGTGCGCCTGGTAGGCAGCGCGAAGATCCGCCGCCTTGGTCTTGTCAGCCTGCATGCAGTTGCTGAGCGCCTCCTCTGCCTGTTTGCGCGCAGCCTTGAGCTCCAGGATTTCCTGTTGCAGCCGCAGGCGCTCGCCGTCAAAGGTCCTGCGCGCCTCCTCTCGCGCCTCGGCCAGCAGCGCGGTCTTGACCTTGTCGGCCGCGCCGTCCCGCAGCACATTGAGCGTGGCCTGCAGCCGCTGCAGCTCGCCCTCCTTGATCTTGGCCGTGCGCGCAGCCTCCTGCTCGTGCTGCCGGATGAGCACCTCGCGCAGCGCCTGCAGCTCCTTGGTCTTCTCCTCGTGCAGCTTGGCCCTGAGCTCCGAGATGTAGGCCGTGTGCCGCCGCTGCTCCTGCTCACGCTCCAGCTTGGCCTCCTGCAGCCGCTCCCGCAGTTTGCCTACCTGCGGCGCGAGCCACGGGAGAGGTGGTCAGGGTTAGAGCTGGGGGAGCCAGCCAGACCCAGCCACCACCTCCCCATGCCCCTTGGTGCTGGAAGGCCCCTGAGACCCTCCCCGGGCCCCCACGCCCCAATATCCTGCCACCCCCACTGTCCTGACTCTCATCCATCCCACCTACTGTTTTACTTCCTACTATATTTCCTACTATTTTCTTGAGAATTTCTCTAGAGGTGGAAAAACATCTGAAGATGCTGGAGAGGGCAGTCAAGCCTTTGACATCTCTTCCAATTTGGAGCTTTACAAGAAAGGACAATTTCTCAGTGATAAAACACAAGACACACAGGCAGAAATCATCTCTCACCAAAGATGAGCATATTTCACGCCAGAAATACCTTTCCAGTGCCCAGGCGTCGGATTGTGGGCTTAGGAAAGATGGAGGTAGAGAGAGGCAACCACTCTCATTGAGCTGCCCCCTCACAGGCTGGGGGCTCCAACAGATCCCCCACATTAACTCCTAGGAGCCTTGAGACCGAGATAACGGTTTTGAGGTTGATAGCAACAGCTTAGAGATGCATCCATGACCTGCCTCGGGGTGGGGGAAGGACCTGCTAGAGGACAGAACCAGGCTCACCCCCCAGGCACCTGGCCCCAAATCCTGGCTCCTCAGGTGCCAGGCTGCCAACCCCACCTGAGCATATTTTTCTAATCAACAAAATTTAAAACATGACTTATAACATGTGCCAAGGGGATATTTTCTTAAAACACTCCAAAATGCATATTCGATCTTTGCAAGTATCACACAAAACACACACACACACACTCACACACACACACATACAGCAGGAACCCTTTGCAATCCATTAACTCTCTAAATCATACCAGTCTCCAAAGAATGGAAACCAATTGTATCTCAGGGAAGATAAGTGCTTCCGTGGAAGGTGGCAACAGTTTTCCCATACCGTGCTGTTGACGGTATACTGATGTGTTGAAATTAATTTCAGGTAAGGAATTTTACAACGTCCCTGGCTATTGATCAACCCTTATTTACAGCAGCGGAGAAAGAAGCAAAAGCAGCCCAGGCAAAGACAGAAGAATAGCACCTCCTTGCATCAAATACTTGCAACCACAGAAATAAAATGGGGAACCTTTGGTCCTGGACCCACCCCTCTCCCAGGGGTGGAACTGGGAGTCTTTTCCTAATGGACTGAATGCCAAGGAGCTAGAATTTTAAATATTTAACATGAGTGTCCTTGCAAGGGACTAAATGCTTTTAGCATTGCCTTTTCTAGGAGGCTACACTGTCCTGATTTCCCAGGCTACTGCTGACAGGGATCAGAGTCAGAAGAAGGAGACTGGTCACATCCCCAGCCTGCACTGACGGGTGATACTGAGCCTCAAGACAGTTAATGTTAGGTGTCAACTTGGCAGGGTCAGGGTATCAGGCCATTTGGCCAAACACCAGTGTAAGATGTTGCTGTGAAGGCATTTTTTTTTTTTTGGGTTGGGGGGAGGGGGTGATGTGATTCACTATTTAAGTCAGGAGAACTTGAGTAAAGGAGGTGACGCTTCATAATATGGGTGGGCCTCACCCAATCAGCTGACGGCCTCCAAAAAAAGCCGAGCTCCCGGATGAGAAAGGAATTCAGTCTCCAGACTGCTTCAGATTCTAGGCCACAACATCAGCTCTTGCTGAAATTTCCAGCTGCCTGCTCTGGAAGTTCAGATTTGTCAGCCTCTGTGATCATGTGAGCCAACTTCTTAAAAAAATATGTCTCCCTCTCCCTCCCCACCCACATACGCACGCACACATTTCCTACCGGTTCTGTGCTTCCCTGAAAAAAAACCTGGACTATGCACTCTGAAACAGAACAGCTGCCCGTGAGGACTCAGGTGGAGGAAAACCAAAAGTGGATGAGTGGGTAAAGGGAAGTTTTCTCACAGGTTGACAAGGAAGAAAGAATGTGGAAGGGAGCGGAGGTGTGTGCAGGGCAGCCTGGGAGAGGTCGGGCCTGCTGAGACAGGCCAGGCCACACCGGTGTACAGGGCAGGGATGCTGACAGAAAAGATGGGATCAAGGGACAAAGCCCTCCTGGGTCCCACCAGCTCTGCCCTGAGGAGCCAAGGGCTGAGCCCAGGGGCCACGACCCAAGTGTAGCAGAGCAAGGCTGGCTTGGCCTGGTGTGGACAGAGCACCTGCTCCTTACTCCACTGAACTAAGCAAGTCTAAAAAGCTGCTCGCACTTCACCTGCCAGATGCCTCCGAGCTACTCCCCAGGTCCAGAGGCAGGAGACAGGAGCCCATGCCAGCTGCTCCTCAGCACTGGGCTTCAGATGAGGCAAGAGCAAAGTGACTGGGAGGGACCGCGCCCAGCTGGAGGTGGGGAGGGCGGCCAACGCAGGGAACATCTGAGCCAGCGCCACCTGCAGCTCCAGCTGGATGGGGGAAATCGGCCTCCCCTTGTCTCCTTCCACCCCGCTCCTCATCTGATCTATCAGCACTGGCTCCCCATGTCCAGGCCTGGCCGCTTGTCCCACTCCCTGCCACCATCCTGATCCTGCCACCAGACTGGCAGCCATCCCCCAACCAATAATGTCCTAGCTTTGCCCCTGCCCACCCCAGACCCAGGTCTCGGCAAGTCAGGGACTGTGCCCCACGGGCCATGGCACCCTCATGGGTGTTTCTGGACACTTGGAACGGTGTAAAAACCATTCCCTTGCTCACTAGCCAACAAGAGCCTTAGGAGTTGGCTCCAAACAGCCTCTGCAAAGCCTTCCCAGGCCCTCTTGCCCCTGCACTGTGTCCTAACATTTCCCATACAACATGAAGCAATGGCACATGGGTTGTTGAATAAATGAATCAAGAGATACATTCAGCACCTGCCTTCAACCTACAGTTCAACAGGGATCCTCTGGGAAAACGATGGCACTTTAACTGTGGCATCAGCAATAATTTTATGTGATCACATAAAAATGTCATTTAAAGGCAACTATAAAGTTTATATCTATGTTTTTCCTGCCAGCCCGTAAGCATATTGCTGAATTCTCTGAGAACAGAAGGTCCCCCAGCAGTGACACACGGAAAGCCCTCCCGAGGGGCCACAGGTGTGGCTGGGCTGAGACATCAAGCAGCCAGGGCGTGCCCTGTAGGGAGGCAGCCTGGTGACTGGGAAGCACAGTCCCCGCAGGCCTGGCTCCCAACCCAGTGCCACCACCTACACCTGTGCTGACCCACCGTTAGGGGCTGAGGTGTGTCCCCAAAATCCCCATGTGGAGGTCCCAACCCACAGGACCTAAGAATGTGACTGTATTTGGAGATAAAATCTTAAAAGATGTAATTAAGTCACATGAGGTCACCTGTGTAAGCCCTGATCCATGATGACCGGTGTCCTTAAGAGATCAGGACACAGACACATAGGGAGACGGCCCTGTGAGGACAACAGGCAGAAGATGGGCATCTACACGCCCAGGAGGGAGGCCCCAGAAGAAACCAACCTGCCCACATCTTCATCCACCACTTCCAACCTCCAGAATAAATTTCTTGTTGTTTAAGCCACCAAGTCTGTGGTGCTTTGTGATAGTGGCCCCAGCGAGCTAGCACACCTGGGCAAGTCACCTCTCCTCTCTGACCTTCAGAGTGCTCACCCATAAACTGGAGAAAGCCACCTCTGACTTCACAGGGGTCACTGCCAGGGTCAGGAGGCTCTCTAAGGCACCTGGTGTATTATGCCTGCATACTAGACGCATAATAAATGCTAGCTAACTGTCGAGTGACTGTGTGTGACAGGCAGTGCGTGTGTGTGACTGTCTCCTTCAAACAACCCAGGGAGACAGGCACATCAGAGGACCTCATTTAACAAACGGGAAAATTGAGGCACGGGGTGGTTACATGGCTTGCCCGGAGACCTCAAAGTGAGTGAGGTGGTGGAGGTGGGATGGAGCCCCAGCAGCATGACCCTGGCCTTATGGCTTCCCCAAAACCATGGGGCTGTTGCTACTTCTGAATGGGATCTCTAGCCCCAAGGGATGCCAGCAGGGGAGTCCCTCCTGAGCCACACAATGCATGGACAGGCTGGCACCTCGGACAGCCATATTGGCAGAAGGTGACTGCCCCAGGTCTGGAGTCCTGAGTGTCTGGGGAAGTTGGGGGCATGTCTGTCCCCAAGCTCCAGGAGCCTGGCCTTCATCCCCCCAGGTTCTGGACTCTGCCTCTGCTCTCCATGGTGCTGACCTGAGCAGGGGGCTGGGAGCTGAACACAGCCTGGCCCCTCACTGCTGTGAAGCCCCAGCACTCAACAACACGGGAACCTATAGCAATTCCCCAGCAGTCCCTCTCGAGGTTCCAGATGCTGGAGGGTTCCAGATGCTCAGGGCCCAGGGATAACCTGCACAACCCCACCCAGCACAGGCTAGACCGTTGGCCATTGAGGCTGCCCAGGAGCAAGCTCCACCTCCTTCTCCTCTCCCATGGACACCACGATGCCCCACAGCTTGGCCTTCAAGCCACCCAAGTGACAACACCAATGGGTCTTTGTGCTGTATCTGTGACATTGAATCTTTAGGACTTTGACCAGTTAGGATTCCTCCACTGTGCCAGGCCGCCTATTGCAGCTGCACTTTGACTGGATGCTACAGTCTGCCTGGCACCCAACCAGGCGCTGCACTGACCTGCCCCAAAGCTCATTCTCACCCCCGAGAGAGCTCACCTGCCCCATCCCAGACCCAGACTCTGCTGAAGCTCTTTAGCAGCCTTGCCTCCTAACTCTCCCACCCACAGGCTCATCAGGTGGCACATCACAACCCCATGTTGCAAGTGAGGGAGGTTATGGCCTGGACAGTGGCATAGCTGCTCCGAGGTCACAGTGAGATGGGATGGGGCCAGGATCAGGACCCAGGTGGTCCCACCACTGCTGTTATAGCCATTTTACCAAGGGGCAAGTTGAGGCTCAGAGGTCAAGTGCCCACCCGCACCCCTAGCTTGGGAAGGCCCTCACCAGGAACCCTGCAGCACCCCCTCTATGGAGCCAGGGCGCCTGCACCCCTCCCACCTTGCTCTTTTCTTGCTGGAACTCGATCTGGATGCTCGTCAACTTGGCCCGGAGCTCCTCATTAGCCATTTGTACGGCATCAGCCTCCATCTCGGGCTTCTCGCCCTTGTTCCGGCTCTTTTTAGACATACTTCCTCTGGGGTTGAGACACTGAGATCCCGAGGTTCACGCCCACCGGCCAGCAGGTGCCGCTCCAGGCTCCGCCACGCTAACCAGTTGTGCAGGGCTTAGTTCGTCCTCTGCGTCAACCACCATCACTTGGGACCCTGGAGAAGAGGGAGGCCGGGTTAGGAGAGAGGGGGGGAGGGAGAGAGAGAGAGAGAGAGAGAGAGAGAGAGAGGCTGGCCTCATGGCCTGAGCACTCAAACACAACAGCAGCCAACGCTGCCTGAGGCCTTCCTGCCTGGGCCTGGCACCTGCTTGTCCCAGGGAGGCCCCACGATTCACAACACCGACCAAGCACCTCTCACTCACACTGGCTGCCACACAATCTCTCAGAGGCTCGTCAAGGTAGACAGTCTGGGCCCACCCCCCAGAGAAGCTGATCTGCATCCCTCATAAGCGCCCAGGTGATGCTCCCCGGCTGCCAGAGCTTGAGTAGTTCTGGTGTATCTCTGCCCTTCTCAAGAGGAGACCACACCCCCGAGCAACCTGTAGGCTGCCAGCTGCAGCTGTCAGCGAGCCCTGGTTCCCAAGGGTGCTTGTTTCAAAAGGCGGGTCCCTGGGTAGCCCAGAGCTCAGAGCATGAGGTGCGTGGTGGGACTGAGGAATCCAGATGCTCCATCGACACTCCCAGGTGAGTCTGGACTAGCATCTGAGGACTACACCCTGAAAAGTGTCCTTTTAGAATTCATAAAGTTTGGTGGTTCCCCCTACACGGCCCCCAGACTAGCACAGCACCGGTCACCCTGAGCCACTGGCTCTGTACCCAGTGGCGGTGCCTGTGGTCCCTCCAGGCCTCTATGTCTGCCTGGCCAGGCCCGAGCTGGCTCCCTGGTGGACAGGGGTGTCATGATGAGCTAACAGCCCCGCCAGCACTCACATTCCTCCTGGAGAGGCCTAGGCCTTCATTTGGGAGGGCTGCCCTCCCAGCCCATAACGTGGCAAAGCCCAAGTCCTTAAAATAAGGTCTGAAGTGACAGCTGGTACCACTGTGTCCTAGGTGTGACACCTAGATCACAGCTCATCAATCCATGCACCTGCCCTGCGAGGGGGGTGATGTTGCCCAGGGTTGCAGACGAAGGACTGAGGCCCAGAGAGGCTGAGTGCTAGCAATAGTCACACAGTCACGATGAGGCAACAACATTAAACCGGTCAAGCTCCACAGCCAGACTGGACGGGTGAGTCCAATCCCAGATGCCGAGGCCTGAGCCCTGTGTTAGCCTGACCCCAAGCTGCCCGGTCTCTGACAGCAGACCTAGAGTCCCCCAGGCCCCTTGCTCTGCCTTCTTGCTGTTTTCCATATGACAAACCGTGTATGTACTTATTTCTCGTCTGTTTCTCCTACACCAGGATGTGCACTCCAAGCAAGCAGGGCCTGGGTCTATATTCTCTGTGCCTGGCCTCAGAGCTCAGCATGCAGGAGGCACTCCAGCAGCATTTGTTGAATGAGAGAATGAATGAATCAGTGAATGAATGAATGAATGAACGAACAAATGAGTGAAGCACCTACTATGTGTCAGGTCCTGTGACAGGAGCTTGGGAGTGTATTGTCCTTGCAGCACCTGGAGAGGTAGGTACAGATATTAGGCCCATCTTAGAGATGAGAAAAAAATCCAGGCACAGAGAGTTTAGTATGCTACCTAAGGCCACAAAGCTGTTAAGTGGTGGCCCTGGGGTTAAATTGCCTTAGGAAAGAATGCACAGTGAAAAGAGAACTTTCCAGCACGGAGGAATGCCAGGATTTGCAGGTGGAACAGAAGGGATGAAATCAGCAAGGAATACCATAAACAAGAAGCCTGGAGATAGAGGGGAATAAGGAGAACCAGGAAGGCTAAGAGAAGAAGGAGTTCTAGGAGGTGGTGAGGATGGGGATGGGAAATTGGCCACCAAATTCAGGAATATGCAGCCAGTGGCCTCAGCAGGAGCTTCTTTGTGGGGTGGGAGTCGGGAGGCAGGCAGACATCAGGGAACTGGAGTGAGGTCTCACGGATGCCAGCACTTCGGGCAAGTGGCAGAGGCTCAATGCCTAGGATGCCCTGGGGCACCAGGATGTCCCATTTGGGAAGGCAGAGGTAGAAGCCAGTTTGACCCCTGCTGAACAGGAGGGTGCGGTGTTTCTCAACACCACGCCTTGAGGGATTATTCAGGGGTAATGAGCATCCCCACTGATTGATTCCAGAAAGGTACATTCTGTCTCCAGTGAGTCTGAACTCCATTTGCTCTGCTGTGACTTATGAGAGCACAACCCATAATTCATTCCTCGCTGCTCTGGCCGGCCTGCCTCTACCGGCACGGCAGCACCCAGAAGCCGCCAGGCCCCTGCAGAGTGGGCGGGAAGCACTCGGCAGATCCGGCACCCAGAGCCGGGGAGACTTCCCTCCCTTCTAGTCCACCCTGTGGCCCAACGACACCACCCCTAGGAACACCTAGGGTAAGGATTAACCAGAGAGATGGCCTCTGTATACACACGGCTGTTCTTCCCAGCAACCCTGCACTCAGCCAAAGGGACGGTTAAGTAAAGGACAGCAAAGTTGTGACACAGAACCGTAAAGAGAAAAGTAAATGCCACAGGGTCAAAGAACAAACGCGGTTTGTGATCTCAGTTTTTCAGACACAGTTGTTCGCTGTTTCCATTTGGTCACAAATAGTTTTTGTGCATCTGCTGGGCACCAGGTCCTACACCCCGGGGACACAGCGGTGAGGACCACATGGCCAGGGCTCCCAAACGTTAGCAGTGACTGCCTGAGCGACAAGTGACATTTACCTTCCTCTATATACTCTTTCTGATAAGTCAGATTTTCGCTTTCTGTTCCTGCTTTACAGAAAAAATGATGCCATTTTTCAAAGGAAAGCAAGCAAGTTTCAGAAAACCATCTGGATCGAGCTGGGAAAGATGTAAGAAAGAAGCTGAAGGAAAAGCCTGTGGGCCCTGTCCCCAGTGCAGTGACAGCGTGGTCTGGAAGCTGACTGACTCTCCGGGCACAGCCAGATGCAGCTCCAGCTCCGCCTGAGTCCTTAGGGGCTACCTGCAAGGTAAAGGTGTACCTGACAAGACAAGACACAAGCCAAACTCCCCGGGGCACAGCTGACCATTCTGTAGGGCGGCCTCGTCCCCCACCAAAGAGCCACCCTTCTCAGTAAGTGTGTTCTCTTGGCTCACACGTGCCTGACTGGGTGGTTCTGGGAAAGTCACAGAACTTCTCTATGACTCAGTATTCCCACCTGTTTAATGGGATCCATGGCACAGACCTCACAGGGATGTGTGGGGATTGCCAGGATCCATAGCCATGCTCAGCGAGGTGCTCAGCCCTGTGAAGACACTCCCCAAACAAAACGAAGCTGAATTTATTAGGAGGAGCAGTAACCTCCACGAAGATCAAGATAACAGGTGCTAAGACAAGGCACCTCAGGAAGCCACCACATCGAACTATGGCCCATCTGGGGTCCTGCTGCCACCGCTTCTCAGCAGCCCTAGTACAATCTGAAGGTCCATTCCCTCCCCCAGCAGCCACTCCAAGGGTCACTGAAGATGCCAGGGAGGAAGGGGTAGCAGATGAGGCTTCCGGGCCTCAGGGAGGTCAAGTGCCCACCCAAGGCAGCACAGCACGCTCGCTGCAGACCGTGAACCTGGTCCACTCCTCAGCAAGGCCCTACAACAGCAAACTGGCTGCAGTCGGGAGGGGAGGGGGGAGAGGAGACCCAAGCCGTGGGGAGACAGCACCCCAGGAATGTCTGAGGGACCATGGGAACAGTGTGGGTAGAGCCTCAGGGCCATTCACAGTCTCCACTTTTTCTCAGACCCCTGGCCAGCTGGACCCCAAGGCCTCCTAGTCTTCCGGCCCAGCTCTCAAGGCCCCAAGAACAGAAGGGCCAAAGGGCAGGGACAGACAGCGGCAGGACAAGCCAGACACCCGGAAGGGGGGCCCATGCCTGGGGACGGCCCGGCGCTTGCCCCAGCCGCAGCAGCCCCTGGAAAGGCGCGTTCACACCATCACTCAGCAGAGCGTCGGCACGTACTGCCCGCCTTACAGATGAGAAAACAGATCGACATCTGCAGACACAGAGCTGTGCCTCTCCTGCTTCGAAGCCACGGGAGGCTCAGGCTACCTTCGGAGAAAGCCTGGCCCGTGAAGGGTGCAGGTCCTGCAGGGTCTGACTCACACCAGCGCTCCAGCCCTGCCACCTGCCCCACACTCCATGCCCGGCACGCTCCCTGGCAGGCCCAAGGCGTTCAGTTCCCTGATGGAGAAAGGCACGCCCCCGCCGCCCCCTCATGGCCACCTCCCATCTCGCCTCCTCCAGGGAGCCTCCTCTAAGGAGCCCATCATCAGATGCCTCCTCTGAGCTCCCAGGGTGGCCGAGGGCGGCCCTGTGTGTTTGCCCGTCTGTCAGCCCCTTGAGCCTGATTCCATCTTTGTAGGCCTCACCCCGGGCTCAGCCCAAAGCCCAAGCTCTGTGTTTCCAGGAGGAATACATTCCAATGAGCAAACACCAAGCCTACAGTGAGCAAACACCAACGCTCACTCTCAACATTTGCCGGGCCAGGGCCTCAGTAAATGTTGAGATGAGGGGATACAGGAGACAGTACCCAAAGTTATGGGCTAAGTCCATCTCAGAGCTCTCGGTAGGCCCCACACGGCTGGCCTCCGTGCCAGGAACGCACCCATGGCTGGTCCGGCCTGAGGCTCAGAGTGCCACTGAGTATCCCTACAATCAGCCCGCAGCTGCTGACCTCCATGAGGGCCTCACCCATGGAAGCAATAGCAGGTCACTCTACCTGAGATGCGGTTGGTACCCACTCTGTGCCAGGGGCTTTCCACTTCAAGTCCATGACGGCCCACTGAGCAGATGGCAAAGCCCAGTACCAGCAAAGGAACCCCACAGAGGCTCAGCAAACATCCTCCCAAAGCCAGTGCACACCGCACAGTAGGCAAATCTCCAGTCCCTCACTCAGAGCCCATCATCTCGTGTTTTACATACAGTGCTAGCAAGCTGAGCTGTCTGTTCTCCCGGCCCAGAGCAGAAGGGGAACAGGAAGACAGTGTTTTGCAAAAGACAAACACAGACAGGGAGTAAAAAGACAGCAGATTTTCCACCATACCCACACCAAAAAATAAAAAATAAAAAAAGAGAGAGAGCAAAAAAATAACTTTTTTTTAATACTTACAAGAAAAAGCCTGAGAGGCCTACACGTGAACTTTTCAAGGAGATGTCACTCTCCACTTACAATAAACTAATAAGGCCCTTGCTGTCCAGACTCTCGTTATATGAGTGCAAAGTAGTCAGTGGGGGTTTAAAAAAAAAAAAAACTTCCGTAAAGAATTATAAATGAAGTCAAATGAGTTAGGTTTTCCAACACCTACTCTAGCTCGGGGTAAAGTGCTGCAGAGAGAACCCAGAGTGAGGAGCGGAGGTTCAGTCACTCATCCCAGCCCTGCCACTGACCTGTGTGTGGCCAGGCCCCAGCTCTGTCTTCCTCAGCCAGCACTTCCCGTCTGTGAAGTGGAATGGGCTGTGCGCACACGGCGCCGTGTGCAAGCAGGGCTGCTGAGCATTGCTAAGCTCAGGGAAGGCCAGGGTAAGCTGCCCGCAGCCAGGGTTCTGAGGCCCTTGTGTCCTATCACAGACCCCAGAGGCTCAGAGCTGGTGGGTCCTGGAAATGACAGAAGAGCCACCTGTCCCAGCACATTTGGGAGTGCTTGGCTACCCAGGCCCTGTTCTGAGCCCAGTTCAATCCTCACTTTGGCCTCAGGGCTCCCAAACCTAAATATCCAGCCACCAAGCCAAGCCTGTCCCCACTCACCAGTTCTGAGAGGCACTCCCTTCTGCCTCCAGCCAGCCCTCACCCCTTCCTGCCTGGAGCAGTGGCCTCCCCTGCTCTCCTGGGCCTGCATCCGGCTCCATCCAGGCTCCAGGGGCAGCAGGAGTGACCTTCCTGCCATTTCCTGCTGACAACCTGCAGGGTCGTCACCCAGAACCCGTGCCAGCACCCCAGCTCCCAGCCTAAGGGCCCGCAGGGACCCAGGACCCGTGCCCACACCCCGTCTCCCAGGCTCCAGCCCCGCGGGGACCCAGGACCCATGCCCACACCCCATCTCCCAGCCTCTAGCCCCACAGGGACCCAGGACCCGTGCCTGCACCCGGGCTCCCAGCCGCCAGCCCCGCGGGGACCCAGGACCCGTGGCTTCAGGCGGGCAGTGTGCAGAATTCCGGGACAGCGGCCGTGTTGTCTAAGTCACATGGACACACACACACACACCACACATACACTCCACACCACACACACTACACATACGGCACACACTACACATGCACTATACACCACACGCACACCACCCACACTATATACACACACTACACACCACACACACTACACATGTACTACATACCACACACACGCACATATATGCACACATTACAAACACATGCAGACACACCGCACACAAATACTCATGCTACACACACCACACATATGCACATATATGCACACACAACACACACTATACACAGAACACAATATGCACACTATACACATACACAAATACACTACATGCCACACACACTATACACACACATACTATATACACATTATACCCACACTACAAACATTATATACACTATGCACATACTACATGCACTTTACACACATGCACACAGCATACACAGTATACACAAATGCACACATTACTTCCCACACACGCACACACACTACACATACTGCACACACTATATACACGTGCATATACTATATACACATATGTGCATACACTACATACGCAAATACACCACACAGCACACATATGCACAACCACCCATACCACACACACTACCCACACAGTACACACCACATACATACATATACTACACACCCCACACACACACATACCACACACTTCACACACACACACACACACACACCCAGTAGCCCAGCAGTCCCACCCAGGATGGGAAAATCCCAGATGTGCAGGAGAAGCGTTTCTGGGATGTGCAGACCAGTCTCCCCAGCCTGCGTAGCGGAATTCTCACAGAGGGGTCCCGGGCATCTTGTGAAGACCATGGGTCTCCAGTGTTGGAAGGCCCGGCTGCTGCATGATATTGCCACATCAATACCGGGAAGCACACAGTGGCAGGCTGGGAGCAGGGGGGACTGTCAGGCCCTAGGCCCTATTCTCCCCTGGGGGCACCAGGCTCAGAGGGCTCTGCAGCTTGCCCAGCATGGGCAGGTGACCTCTCAGACTCACCCACCAGCTGCCCACCTTGGCCCACCACACCTCAGCTGAGCCACGGAGCCTCTCCAGGGGGAGGCAGCATAGAGGTTCTCCCGATTTAGAGATGAGGCAATGGAGCCTTAGAGACACACACACCAGGAAATCACACAGCTGGGTTTGCTGAAAAGCTGGTTGTTCTGGAAGGAAAGGGAGTGAGTGGAGGAGTAAAAGGGCACGGGCTACACCTCAAGTGTGTGTGTGCAGCATGCCCGGTAGGAGCATCAGTGGCCAGCCTCAGGTGCCATGAGTCAGTGCGGTGCCCTCACTGGCACATAGGTAAGGACCACATGTACTTGGAAGCCACGAAGTATCCCCGAAACGGGCTCTTCACTGTGAGGAACAAATCACACACACAAAGACCAGATCAGCCTCTAGATGCAGGACTCTCAGCACAAGAAGTTGGGACTCCAAGGCCCACCTGTCACCTCGTGGCCTTCCAGGCCCCACGGAAATCCCCTCCTCGGTCCCTCCTCCACATTCTCCCAGTGACAGAAAGCCCACTCCCCACCGTGGGGACACCTGCTGCCCTAGGGCAGCCCCTATGGCCCTGGAAATCACCTCTGATTTCAAGCCTAAAAGAAACAAACCAAAAAAAGGGCCCCTTGTGACTTCTCCCCTGGGCCCCTCACAAGACTCAGAAGCTACCCAGAATGATTGCCTCTCCCTTCCCCAGAGAGCGACCTATCAGTAATCTGGAGACCGAGCCCTACTCCCAGAGCCTTCTCTTCTCCGGGTAACATAAGAATGACAAATGTTTTTGGAGCACACGCTTACATCAGACACCACAACCAGCCTCATGCAGGACAAGGCTGCTCAAGCAAACCTCTAATGACTGGGATGCAGGTCCTACTATTACCCCCATCTCATGGATGGAGAAACTGAGGCCCGAACACAGTAAGTTACACATGGTTGGGAAAGAGCCTGCCTGGGAGATGTGGATCTAAATCCCAAGTGGGTCCCTCTGATCTGGGGTCAGTCACCTGAGTTCTCTGGGGCTCAGTTTCTTCATCTGTGGAGATCTTTACTGCCTAGGCGGTAGGTGCTTGCAGTGGAGACAGGGCACCGCAGGTAGTGTGCGCTGCAGAGAGCTCAGGACACGCTGGGAGGAGGGAGTGAGGGGAGCCTTCACTGACACCAGGTTCCAGGTGTGGTGCCCTGGGAGTTCATCCCACCATGGGAGACTGGCTGGTGGTACCTGTGTGTCTCTAGTAGGGACAAAAGAATAGCCACCTGCCGCCCCCACAGGCCCCACCTAAGCCCCACAGTGCTACCCACCAGAGTCCCTCTGATGCCCTCTCAGGTGTCACCCAAGCCCCACAGTGCTACCACCAGATGCCTTTCGGAGCCCTCCGGGGTCCCTCTGTCTGGCCACCTGCAGACCTCTGGACCTCAAAAGCCTTCAACAGTCTCTCTGCCTCACCTCCCAGCTACCTTCTGAAGTGGAAATCCCCACATCTCACCCCAGGGTAGAAAATTAACAATACCAGTGACAATGGCAGTAATAACCACCAAGCTTCCCAGGCCTCCTTGCCTCGGGGGAGGGCGCCAACAGGATCTTGCAGTGGGAAGTCTGGCTGACAAGGCCCGCTGCTGGCCCCCCACTGCCTAGCCTACTTGTTTGCTCCCCCTTGCTCCCTGGATTCTCAGCTCCTCCATTTATAAACCACCTGATTTACAGTCTCCAGTGCCAAGCAAAGTGCCAGCTCTAAGCAGGCGCCCAAAACATCAGGACCCCTCCTTGGATGTCCTCTGGATGTGACAGCGTCACGTACTCCTTTCACACCCACCCATGGTTCAGTTACAGTGTTTAGGCAGAAGGACACAAGAGAGCCTTCAAGAGACAGGTTTCCTGAGTCCTTGGTAAAAACACACCTTATTCCACAAAGCCAAGCATAATCACACAAGAACTGGCATGTAGGGACCCCTGGGTGGCTCAGCAGTTGAGCGTCTGCCTTCGGCTCAGGGTGTGATCCCGGGTCAGGGGATCGAGTCCGCATCGGGTTCCCTGAGAGGAGCCCGCTTCTCCCTCTATGTCTTTGCCTCTCTATGTGTGTCTCTTATGAATAAATAAGTAAAGTCTTAAAAAAAAAAAAAAAAACACTGGCATGCATGTGGGTAGAGGCGGGGACACCCGATGGTGAGCTCAGCTCACTTGCAAGTTGGCCCCTCCCCCTGCCAGCCAGGCTCCCTTGGTATTTAAACATGACCATAGCTCAAAGACCAGACACTGAGCATCAAGGATCTTGGGTCTCGCTCTTGGGGAAAGAGAGCTGTGAGCAGAGGAGCTCAGCCGGTTGAATATGTCCAGCATGAGATTACTGCCTGGGTCCTACCCACAGGTACTATGGTGCCACAATAATGAGCAAGCCACACCTTGCCCTGCCCTATGATGCTCACAGCCTCTCCTGTCCAAAGCCCCCTCATTACAGACCTCTGCCTGTCTGTTCCTTTCAACATCTCCACACATCAATCAGGAGGAAGCCACCTCTGTGTCCTAAATACAGCCACAGAAGGGCACAAATGGGACTCCTCTATGGGCCACTGCACCTGTCTCTAGTCAGACATACCTTCCTTTTGGTGGCAGCATCACCAGCCACTGTCACTTGTCATCCTCACCCCAGTCACAGAACAAGCATGGTCACCTGTGAAGCTCAGGGCCAGGTGGAGGGCTGCAGCTGACATAGCAACAGCTGGACACTGTGAGGATACCACCTTCATCAAGGGCCAGAGGGCCCAGGAATCTTTGGATAACCTCTGTCACCTGGCCCTAGCATGTCCATCTTGATATGTCTCAAAGGAGTAAAGTGTAGCCAAGTTCAGGGAAGTGAGGCCTCCTAAAACACCAGACCTCACAGCCAACATGCACAGAGCTCAGGTCTGAACTCATGATGCCATCCAAAAAAAAAAAAAAAACAGAGAAACCTCCAATCAGGGCAACACTGTGCAGTCACCTAACCTGCGGCCACTTTGGCGAAGTCCTGCCCAATGAGAAGGGGGTAGGGGCATACACAGGAGGAAGGAAGGGTGGGGAAAAGAAATGAAAGAACAGGAGAGGAAGAGGTGGAGGGAAGGAAGGAGGGAGGCAGGGAGAACATAGAAATAACTGAATCCAACTTCCAGTTTCTGGTCTGGCACATAAGGAGCTTGGAAGTCATCACTCCCATCCACACAACAAGGAGAAGACTGAACAAACTGAAAATCAGTAACTTTTCTTATATCCATCTGAGAACTGAGATCACACGGCAAAATTTGGAGAGGCAGACAGATGGATACTGAGAATAACAACCCTACCAGAGCAGAAACCTCCATGGGAATTAGTCCGGTTCCTTTTACTAAATACCTCCTGTCCAGCTCTCAACAACAACAACAAAATTACAAGGCATATATACAAAGCATTCAAAACCCAGTTTGAAGAGACATAGCAAACATCGGAACCAGGCTAAGATATGGTGGTGATGCTGGAATTATCAGACCAGGACTTTAAAATAACTATAATTAACATGCTAAGGGCTCTAACAGAAGAAGTAGACAATATGCAAGAATAGATGGCTAATGTAAGCAGACATGGAAGTTCTAAGAAAGGACTGAAAAGAAATGCTCTTAAAGATTTAAAAAAAAAACCACTATAATAGAAATGAAGAACACCTCACCTCCAAGGAACTGTAGATTGGACCCAGCTGGGGAAAATACTCAGAGTCTGAAGTCCATAAAACCATTCCAAACCCAATGGCAAAGAAAACAATGACTGAAACAGAATACCCCCAGAACTGTGGGATAATTACAAATGTGTAATGGGAATACCAGAAAGGGGAGGGAGAGAGAGAGAGAGAGAGAAAGGAGAATAAATATTTGCACCAGTAATGTCAGAGGATTTCCAAAAACTAATGTCGGACACCAAACCAAAGACGCAAGAAGCTCACAGAACACCAAACAAGATCAATACCAAGAAACTGACGCTTACGCAGATCATATTCAAACTGAGGAAAATCAAAGACAAATAAAAAATCTTGAAAGATGCCAGGGGGCAGGAAACACCTTACCTACAGAGGAACAAAAGTAAAGATTATGTCAGACTTCTCAGAAACCATGCAAACGAGCAAAGAATGGAGTGCAATCAGCTGAGAGAAAATCCCACCAACCTAAAATTCTATACCTTGTGAAATTATCTTTCAAAGTGAAGACTTTCTCTGACAAAATTTGAAGAGATCTGTCACCAGTAGATCTTCCTTGCAAAAAGAAAAAGTTACAATAAGTTCTGAGAGAAGAAAGATGATGTAGGTCAGAAATACAGATCTAAAACAAAAAAAAATTTATTTTTTAAAGAAATACAGATCTACAGAGGAGACAGAAGAGAGCTAAACAAAGAATAAATGAAGGAAAAATAAAAACTTTTACTTTTCTTATTCTTAATTGATCTAACAGATAACCGTGTCCGAAATAATAACAGCAACAATGTATTATGTGTTGACAGCATCTAGAAGAGTGACATGAATGACAGTGGCGTGATGTGGGATGGGAGAAAGGGCACAGGAAGACTTTGTCAAAGGTGCCTCCACTACACGTGGAGTCACATGGTGTTATGTGAAAAGGGACTTGAACTGGCCACACATGTCTGTTGCACATTCTAAGGCCACCACTTAAAAAAAAAAAAAAAAAAGCTAAAAAAAAAAAAGAAGTAGAGGCATGCCTTGGAGATATCGCAGGTCTGGTTCCAAACCAGTGCAATAAAGTCAGCATCTCAATAAAGGGAGTCAAATGACTCCCTTTGGTTTCCCAATCCATATTAAAAGTTACGTTCATGCTACACTATAGTCTGTTGTGTGTGCAATAGCATATGTCTAAAAGGACAATGTACGTACCTTAATTTTAAAATATGTTATAGCTAAAAAATCCTAACCATCATCAGAGCTTTCAGCAGGTCATAATCACAGATCACCGATCACCCTAACAAATGTAGTAAGAATGAAGAAGTTTGAAATATTTTGAGAATTACCAACATGTGACACAGAGACACAAAGTCAACAGATGCTGTTGGGAAAAGGTGCCAATAGACTTGCTTGATTGAGGATTGCCACAAACTTTCCATTTGGAAAAAAAAAAATGCAGTATCTGCAAAGCACGATAAAGCACAGCTAAATAAAATGAGGTGTGCCTGCACAACCCATATGCTGGGGAAGCAGAGAAAATGGGAACACATAGATGCTCAGTTAAAACCACAAAAGGGGCAGCCCAGGTGGCTCAGAGGTTTAGTGCCGTCTTCAGTCCAGGGTGTGTTCCTGGAGACCTGGGATCGAGTCCCACATCAGGCTCCCTGCATGGAGCCTGCTTCTCCCTCTGCCTGTGTCTCTGCCTCTCTCTCTCTCTCTCTGTGTGTCTTTCATGAATAAATAAATAAAATCTTTAAAAAAATAAAAATAAAACCACAAAAGGAGGAACACCTGAGAAGCTCAGTGGTTGAGCATCTGCCACCGGCTCAGGTTGTGATCCCAGGGTCCTGGTATTGAGTCCCTCATCGGCTCCCCACAGGGAACCTGCTTCTCCCTCTGCCTATGTCTCTGCCTCTCTCTGCATCTCTCATGAATAAATAAATAAAATCTTTAAAAAAAAAAACAGAAGGCAGAAAAGTAGACAAATAGAAAAGTAACAAATGTGGTAGATCTGACTCCAGCTATATCGATAATCACTCTACCATCGGTGGTCTAGCTGCACCAATGAAAAGATGGGAACTGTCAGAGTGGGTGGGTAAACAAGACGCAGCTATGTGTCGTCTACAAGACAGCGCTGAACTTCAAGACCCGAGAGGCTGCCAAGGAGCCAGCCAACCGCTGCACTCTCATAGCTAAAGGAAACAAAGCTCAAATGAACTCCCAACCACTGTTCATCTCTCAGTGCTGACAATCTACTAACCTATAAAATTCAAGACAGCAAATCCTACCGCTTTTGAATTGAAGAAAGATCTTTGTAATAAATTCAGTAAGATAAATCTGCATTATACAAATGATGCTCAAGAAGCTCATTAGGAAGTAATGTGGCCCAAAAGAACACCAAAAATCGTAATGAGGAATCTAAATTAAAATCACAAGCAGAGACAAAGCCCTTGCCAGTAAGAATGGGGAGGTTGGCTGAGCATGAATTCTCTGGATGTTTTCATGAGCAGGCCTCCGTCCCACTTCCCCACCGCTGCCAGCATCTCCTGAAGTAACGGGAAGGTAACTCTGTGCACAACCTCTTTCAAAGGCTTAGAAGATTCATAAACAGAAAGGGTTCACTTTCATATGAAAAAGCCTACCATACGTACTCCACGTTATTTATACTCTGAAAGGGATGGAAGTAGATGAAGGAGACAGGACCAATGTTATACCCAATTCCTTAAAAACAGAAGTCACCTAATCCTTCCCGACCTATTATAACCAGATTCCCTTTACCCCCCTGAGCTCTTATCCTTCCAAGAATCTCTTTTCTAGGGACACCTGGGTGGCTCAGCAGTTGAGCATCTGCCTTCAGCTCAGGTTGTGATCCCGGGGTCCTGGGATCGAGTCCCACACCGGGTTCCCTGCACAGAGCCTGCTTCTACCTCTGCCTGTGTCTCTGCCTCTCTCTCTCGCTCTCTGTGTCTCTCATGAATAAATAAAATCCTAAAAAAAAAAAAAGAATCCCTTTTCCAGCCATTATTTTGATGCCCCATAGTTGGGGTTGGGGTGGGGAAGTCAGTGTTTCATTAAGTTCTGGCAGAGCTGGAGTCCTAGGACTGTAATTCCCATCGATGCTGCATTCTCTGGGGGCCCGGGTACCTCTGGCAAGTGGGTTCCCTGTGTGCTCAGCAAATCCCCCACCTGCTTCCCTCCACTTCCCAGATTCCTTTGCAGTAGGCGGGGTCACATGACCAGCCCTGGCCAGCGGTGTGCAAGCAGCAGTGACTTGTGTCACTATAGGGCTGAGGCACAGAAGAGCCCAAGTGACTCCTCTTCTCTCTCCCTGGTTGCAGGGACCTTAGAAGCCATGTGTTGAGATGATGGTGTGAGCAGGCAGGAGTGCTGGGACCCTGAAATCACCCACTAGAGGAAAGCCTAGGGTCCCTGCACCAGAGCATGCGTGACCTAGAACTGATCGTTCAGGGCTCCTTTGTTACGCAGCACTGCCCCACCAAACCTAGCTGATGCTCTCTTCCTAGAATGCCCTTCCTTCCCCCTTTTCCCACCCACCCATCTTCTTCAAACCTCACCATTACATGCTTGGACAGCTGGCCCTGATATCACATCCCACCCTCAGGCCAGTGGGGGTGTTCTCTGCATATGGTGGCACCTTGAGCTTCCCTTCCTCACAGCCCTGATCATGCTGTGTTGGCACATGTGTCCACCCCAACGGACCAGGCACTCTGTGCTGGCAAAGCTTTAGTGTTCTTCTACCTCCTGAGAGCTTGGCCTGGCTGAGTGCCTATCCCTGATTGAAGGCAATGGGCACATGCCCGGGAGATGGATGTCCACATGCACAAGCAAGAAACACTGTGATGCCCTCCTTTGCATATGCAAACACTAGCACACACTGCTCAGGCCCAGGGGTAGAGAGGTGACCAGATCCAGATCATGCCCCAACCTCTCCCATCACGTCTTCAAGTCCAGCAAGGCAGGGGTGAGGTGCCCACAAGTGGTCACAACCTGAAACAGAAGAGGAGGGATAGCCCACTGTGGATGCCCAGAGGCAAGAGAGGCACCTTCCATGAAAGAGGAAACATATGAGCTGACCCAGCAGGACCAGCAGAACCCAGAGAGGCACAGAAGAAAGACAGATGGTCCATCTGTTTGGAGCCTGGTGGGGGCTGGGGCAGGGCTGCTTCGTCTCCTCGGGGACCACTTCTCTCCTATTCTCAAGCTATGGAATGTCATCAGAGCTGACCCAGCCCACTCCAGGGATGGGCACTTCCCTGGCCCAGCCTGCCCCACCTGAATAAAAATGCCATCATGTACATAGCACTTTGCAGAGTGACTTAATCTAGGCCCCAGATATCATCACATCACCCACCACAGCCCACCTGAGGAGGCATCTTAAGGCCCATTTTACAATGGAGAAAACAGGTGCGGAGAGCCGCAGCCAGCCTGCATTTGAACCTAAACCTTTGAAAGCCCAATGCACCGGCTCCTCCCCCAAACCACTTCCCAAGAGCACTTCCAGCTCTCATGGACGTTCTTACACACATTTTCAAGTTATCACCCAACACCATGGCAGAGACTGGTGTCATGGGAATCGAGAAATGGTGGATATGGGAAAAATTTCACGCTGAGTATATGACTACTTCAACATTTACAGAAGAGCTCAGACTCCCAGCAGACATTTAAAAACCTGCATTTTGGTTTGTTGAAACCCAAATAACCAGAAGAATATTTAAGCACTTTTGGAAATCCTATTTCAGCATCCCAGTGATAATACCTTCCTCTGGAGCAGGCATGAGGGAAGCACCATAGGAAACTATTCGAAATGCTAAGTGTCAGCCAAGAGTCATCCCTCTAACCCTATAGAGCCCCTGAGAGGGAGGTTTCATTTCCCACACCTTGTACAAGAAATAATAGAGGCAGAGAGGCCAAGCCACTGCTCAGGTCCTCATCCCCCTCCACGCCGGCCAGCTGGCCATAACCTCTGGCAGAGGGCACTCGGGGATTGAACAAGTGATGGGAGATGCAGCAGCTCATCTTCCACCAGCCATTTAAACAGAGTTTTGTCCTGAACCTCAACAAGCTCATGGGATATAATCAACAACCCCATTTTACAGGTGAAGACACTGAGGCTCAAGGAGGTGAAATGAGGGGCTAAGATTCCACCCGGCCTGACTCTGCAGCCTGCCAGGTGCGGTCCTCCTCTGCTCCAGGACTCAAACTCCCACTGGGCGGCCACCGCCAGATTTCCCCTGGCATAGGACCACCGCTTCTTCCCCACCCCCACCCCCTCGTTTTCAGGCTAAGGAGCTGCCTGCTGCTTTGCTTCAGGGACTTCCTACTTCCTGCCCCGGAAGAGAGCCATGTGCAGCGCTGTCTCCTCCACGTCACTGGACGTGCTTGCAAAGGCCCTGTGTTCCCAGGGCCTTCGAGCCAGGGTCACCCAGGTCAGGGCTCACCCAGGTCGGGGCTCACTCAGGTTGACTGAGCAATGAGGCTGGAAGAAGGCATGCTGTCCTACTAGGAGCAGGATCAGATTCAGGCTGTGTTTCCTGCCTGCATCCCATGTAACCCAGCTCCTGAAGTCGTCTCATACCCTGGAGACAGTACTGCTGCAAGCCCAGGAAGAACCCAGGAATCAGGGAACTCACTGTGAGGAGCTTGAAGATTTGAGATGGCAGCACTACTCAGCCTATCCACACTCACATCAACCGGACAAAATGACCCCAAAGGGGGACCAAATGTGCCATCCTGAACTGCAAGAGGCCAGAAAGCCAGAAACATTTCCCAGACTCCCTTGGAGCTATCGCTCTGCATGTGATTTTAGATCCATCATACATTTCATTCATTCATTCATTCATTCATTCATACAAGATTTCACTCTAGGAAAAATGGGGACTCAAGTGGCACAGCAGGGTGCCCATTTGTTGGTATAAGCCTGGCAGACAGGGGGTGCCTTGGTGCATATGGTGTCTGGTCATCATCCCTGCTTACAGCTGTGGCTGGAGTCACCCTGGACACAATGGCTTCTGACCCCCCAGCTCCCCAGAGGGCAACTCTGGGGTGTGACTCTGGGGTCAAACCTGAGGCCTAGCTGAGACCCCTGCTCCTCCACCTTCTAACCACTCCTGCTTCCCTGTATTACACCCCTCTGTTTAAAGTAGCCCAACAGATGAACACAGATGGAGGCCAGGGTGCCCCAGAAACCAGAGTTAAAATTAAAGAAGGAGGGGTACCTGGGTGGCTCAGTGGGTTAAGCATCCACCTTTAGCATCATGATCCTGGGGTCCTGGGATGGAGCCCCATGTCGGGCTCCCTGCTCAGTGGGAAGTCTGCTTCTCCCTCTCCCTCTGCCCCTCCCCACCCTGCTCTCTCTTTCAAAATAAATAAGTATCTTAAAAGAAATTAAAGAGGGACACACTAAACAACTTTAAATAACACAGCAGAAAACTTCATACTTTGCTGGTGCTCACTACAAATAGACCCTATCCACACCTATGCTCCACTGATGGAACTTCATGTTCTAGAACCTCCAAACGGCAGTGGAGTAGAGTGTTCTCAAGGGCTGGCTCAGTATCAGACTGAGTTAGAATCAAGACCCTACCCCTTGTTGGCTGTGTTCCCCAGGGCAGGTTACTTGTCCTCTCTGAGCTTGTTTCCTTACCTGGAAAAATGAGGAAAATAGTACCTACCTCATGAGGTTGAGTTATTGTGAGTACAGCATGAGTTGCACTGGCTCATTAATTAATAATTTGATTATTGATAATATTGGTGAGTATAATGATTAAGTATTATGTGTTCATTGTGAAGCTTGGAGAAGATAAAGATGAGATTAAAAATCATTTATTTCCGGTGAGTGCATGGTTCCTTCAACATTTATAGAAGGGCTCAGACTCCTGGAAACTGGGAATATCTGGGACAACTGACTATTGACTATTAATCACTTCATTAGTTAATGTTACTAATTAGCAATACTGATTAACCCATACCTGCATATCCATGCACACACGCACACAAAAACAACAGCAATGGCCAACTCTACTCAGCTCTGGACTTGTCTGAAGTCTGAGCACGCTGCCCCCCAACTTTAATTTGCTTTTGAGGGTTCTATATGGGCTTCGGGATAAGATTTCATTCGTTAAAAATGTTCCACCCCAGCTAAAAATGCATTTGAAAATTAATGTCAGAAGAAGGATACTGGAAAATGTTCCTGATATATGCATATCAGGAATTCATATATTGAAGTCTTAACCCCAATATCTCACAATGTGGCCTTATTTGGAGATAAGGCCTTTAGCAATACAGTCAAGTTAAAGTGAGGTCATTAAGGTAGCCCTAATCCAAAATGACCAGTGTCCTTATAAAAAGGAAAAATCTGGGGACTGACAAGCACAAGGGACAATACCACATCAAGATGGAGGCAGAGATTGGGGTGTCTATAAGCCAAAACACAACAAAATACTATAGAACCATACACCACAACCAGGTGGGATTGATCCTAGGATGCAAAGCTGGTTTAACACCCAAACCTAATCCATGGAATGAATGAATATAATAATAGGATAAAAGACAAAACTTCACGATCATCTCAATAGATGTGTAAAGGCACGTGATGAAATCACCCGGGGATGATAAAAACACTCAACAAACTAAGAACAGAAGGAAACTTCCTCAACCCAATAAAGGGCATCTACAGAATGTTCACAGCTGACATCTTACTCAATGGTGAAAGCCTGAGAGCTTTCCCCCTTGAAATAGGAACTAGGTGAGGATGTCTATTCTCACTACTTCTATTCAACACTGTACTACAGGTTTATCCAGAGAAAAATAAAATAAAATAACAAAAAGCACCCAGATTAGAAAGGAAAAAATAAAACTATCTCTATTTGCAAATGACAGGATCTTATGTATAGAAAATCCTAAGGAATCTACAAAAAACAAAACAAAAACGAAGGAAAAAACCCAAAACACAAAACTATTAGAATAGATGAAGTCGGCAAGGTGGCAGGATACAAGATTAGTATACAAAAATTAAGTGTATTTCTATAGAGTGCAATCAACAATCAAAAACAAAATTGAGAGAATGCCCAGATATAGTCCAGATGACACTGATCTGGGGTGGGACACAGATAGATTTCCAAAGCAGCCAAGGGGATTCCAACATGCAGCCTGGGTGCCAGGGTCAAGAACATCTGCTCTGAATAGTCAGCAGAAGTGGAAGCTTCTCCAGTGTCTTCTCCCGCTTTACCCTGCCTGAAAGACATAGGCTGACCCAGGCTATGATTCCTTTCAGATACAACCCTGCAACTCATGTAGGGAAGCCAGCCAAGCTGAACTCATCCCCAATTATGATATATCTTAAATTTTCAAGACTTGCCAAAGAAAGGTGTGCACATTATTCCTCATTTGTTTTTAAGGATTACCCTACATAGAGTCCCTAAAAGGACACATAAGGTGTTATCTCAAAAACACAACTTCAGATAAATTAGGTTGAGGTTGCAAAACCAGGAATCAGAAAACTCTGGTTCAATTCTTAGCTTTGGACTTCTCATGTCTGTCCCAACACCCAATGAGATGGGAATGATTATGGTCTTCAGCTCATACGCTAAGAAACTAGAAACTGAGGCTCAGAGAGCCTTAAGAGTGAGCTGAGCAAGGTCACACAGCTCACTCCACAAATCAGTGCCCTCATGTGCCCATTAAATCCCAATGGGCATGAAGGAAATGAGCTTCATTCATGGAGCCAACTTTAATTAGCAAGTTCAGTCAATCAAGACAACACGGGGCACTGTCACTCTAGGGGCCAGATGCCACCATCTCCAACAGGATGGGAATTAAATCATGCTGGGTGTGCCACATGCATTATCTCCTTTACCTTCCACATCCCTACTACCACTGCCCCTGGGTCACATAGCCAGTACATAATGGAGCAGGCCTAGAACACGGGTCTGGATTCTTCCCAACATGCACTTGACGTGACGTGAGGAAATGACACAAGAAACTTCTCTGCCTCATTCACATTAATGGCATGAGAAGTTTGAAAGGACCAACTCTTAAAATTCAGTCACTTAAAGGACCTTTAAGCCATTTAAGGAGGCTAACAAAAACATGCTTATTTCAAAAAGTGTGTATCAGTAAGTAACTGGCCATCCATAGAGTATGTTCCGGCAGCACCAGGTGAGTTAAGAGCTGACAAAGACTGGCTCTGAAGGACTGCCTCACCTGTATCCCAGGCCCTGATGGCCCCATCATCCATGGGGTCTTTTAGGGCACCCCATCATATCACTCCTCCACTTAGATGGCTTCAGGTGGTCCCCCCACCTTGGGGTCCAGCCCAAGCCTGCCAGCCAGGCCTACAGCATGCTACCCACATGCCTCTGCTTCCTCTGAAGCCCCCCAATGCCACCCTCACTCAGCCCCCTGAACCTTCACTCCCCCTACTCCTGGGCATGGGTTCTGCCCCTATGCCTCCCTCTACCAGAGGGCCTGGATGCCCTGTGGATACCTTCCTCCTCAGCTAACAAGCCTCCCCGAGAAGCATCTGTAATCTGCATCAGGGCATGCATGGCTCCCATGCTCCCCCCTCAACTAGCCACCCTGCGCTGGCATCACCTTCTACTTGTTCTCACCAATCACTCATTCATTTCACCCAATCATTTATTCATTGAAGGATTCGTCATACCTCCACTCTCCTGGACACTGTTCTCAGCACTGGGAACATCAAACAGCCAGAAGTTCCTGCCCACCCAGAGTTTACCTTCTCTGAACATTCATTCCTTAGAAGCAAGGACCCGAGCTAATTAACTTCGTGCTCCTGGACCCGATCTACCTCAGAGCCCGGTACTGAGTAGGTACCCAGAGAATAGTGAGTGACCAAATGAAAATTAGGCATGATTTCCATTGTAGGACAGCTTTCTGGAAAAGCTGTGGGTTGGGTGACACGTACGCTGCTAAGTAAACACTAGGGTATCCCAAGTTGAATGCCAGCTAGCGTGCAATGATTTGATGGCAATGGTGCATCTATTTCAGATCAAGAGTAGGGCAACTGTCTTTCCTGGTGACAGACTCCATGCAGACAACTGACTTGTACTCCCAAATGCTGGCTCACACCCAGCAGATTTTCCCTAAGCAGGAGTGCTGCCATTTTGCATTTGTTTCTTGCTAAGCAAATAAGGATTTCAAGCCCCAGCTTCTGTACTCCAGGAAATGCACGCAAACATCCCTTTTCTCCACAGCCCTTTGCAATAAGCTGGACCCCACCTAGAATCCTAATGCTTCCTATGGGCTTGGCTCCATGAAGGGCAGGTCCACCTTTTCAAGATGGCGGAGCCAATTTCTTCCCCTCTTCCACCCAGCTCCATTCGCCAGCATTTCCTGGGGGCCAACCACGTGCTGGGAAAACTGGAACTGAGAGAGTGAGCTTGTAGCTGTCCCTCCAGGAGCTGCAGCAAATGCGGACTTGCATTTTTCATTTATTTTCCACTTGTTCACTGCTTCTCTCCCACACCTACCCACACGGCCCCACAATACACACCAAATATAAAGTCCAGGACACTGGAACCTTATTTGAAAATTCCTCGGAACATCCATCCTCAGGCCTGGCTTATAATAAGCACTCACTCTTCTTTTGTGAGTGAATTCCCAGGCACAGAGACACAGAAAAGGACAGGGGAGTTCCCAGCCAGGGCCAGGGCCTGGATAAGAAGACAAGGGGAGAAGGCAGACAGACACCCAGGTTTCTGGTATGGGTAACCTAGTGGTGTCACGGGATGCTTTTAGGTTTGCAGGAGGCAGGGGGAGCTTGCAAGAGGCTGCAGAGCTGGCCCAAGAACATGCACCTAGGAAACCTAGGAAACAGGAGACTGGTGGTTTGCACCCTGGCCTGATGTCATCCAAGGTCCTGGGGCTGGAAGGCTGGTCAGGCCTGAGGGCCTGAGAGCCTGAGGCTCATGTTTATGGAGCAAAGGGCTTTGCAAAAGTACCAGTGCCCAAGTGTCTCCCTTCTTCCTGGCTGCCCAGGAATTTCAAGTCTTTAAGACAGCATGTGACGTCTTGCCTCTGTGGGCACAGGGCCAATCTACAGAAACACAGACTCAACCAAGCAGATTGCTTTGTCAGGCCTATTCTTTATAAGTTATGTTCTTCAAGGAAAAAAAAAAAAAAGCTTATCAAGGAAAAACTGTGAGGGGTGCAAAAAAGAAGACAAAAGTAATTTACAACACCCCCCCGCCCCCGAACACACACAACATCCTGGCAGCCTTCTTTCCCCAGGAAATGACCTGCAGTGAGCGGGCACTTGGTCCTGGCCAGCTCTGCGCAGACCATCACGCTCGACCCTCAAGTCTTACCAATGAAGAATTATGCTCACACTTTACAGACGGGAATGCAGAGTTTCAGTGAAATCAGGTGTCAGGGCCCAGGGCCGCCCTGGTAAGAAGTACTGAGTCCGGGACCTGAAGCTAAGGCCGGACTCTAAATCACAGAATGTCCCACACATGCCCAGGATGAAGGGAGGTCCATTTCATCAGCCTTCCAAAGATTATAAAATTGGCCAAAAAAATTATCTAACTTAAATCCAATATTTACATCTGCTCCCAAAGCCCAAGTTATATCAAGTCCTCATCCTACCTGTGGGGTCTTTTTCTCCCAACCGGGCTATAAGCTCTGTAAGAATGAGGCCACGGCCCACACTTGCCTCCCCACAGACATAGAGCAGGTCCTAATCGGCCACCAGGCTCGAGAAGACGAGACTGAACCCTTCTTACCTGGGCAAAGGATGCCTGGGTGGCTCAGTGGTTGAATGTCTGCCTTTGGCTTAGCGTGTGATCCTGGGGTCCTGGGATCAAGTCCCACATCGGGCTCCCTGCGAGGAGCCTGCTTCTCCCTCTGCCTATGTCTCTGCCTCTCTCTTTGTATCTCTCATGAATAAATAAATAAAAACCTACCTGGGCTCAAAAGCTGGCCTCAGGACCTCCACAACCTCATCCAGCTGGCGGTCAGGATGTGTAGCACAGCCCAGCTGAGCCTCCCTGCCAGCGCCCAGCCCTTCCCATGGAAATCCGTCCCCCTCACTCCCTGCCTTGGGCCTCCAGTCTGCCCTCCTCTGCACCCCTGCTCCTTCCCTCCACGTCTGCCCACAGCACCACCCTTCTTCCTAAGTCTCCACCCCACCTAAGGCCCAAGTCGTCCAAGGCCAATGCCATGTTCATTCATTCAACAAACACGCACAAAGTTTGCAAGCACCTGCTATACGCCCAGCTGTGGGAGGAAAGGGGAGGGAGACAGGTAGTACCCCTGCGCCCTGGCTTCCCTCCAGCACAGAACATCATACCAGGTCAGAGAGACAGAGGACTGGGCAGCTCCTGGGGCAGGCCCTGGGCTCTGAGCTCTGTGTGTTTCAGCTCAAGGGCCTTCATAAGGCTTTGAAATAGATGGCCTTTATTCTTCCCATCCCACTCCCATTTCAGAGAAGGGGACAAGGGAACCCCCCAAAACTAAGTGACCCACACAAAATCGTGAACCTGGAAGTGGTGCCCACCCCTCAGAGTCCTATCTACCTGAACCCTGCCTATTGTGCTGTGAACTTCAAGGTCAGTGTCTCCTGCTCATCCACGTCGGCGTCCCCAGGGCCCTACGCAGGGCCCTGACGCAGCAGGGACACAGCCCTGCTTGCTGAACAGAGTGGTTTCTGCATCCAGGAATAGACACCCGCTTATGCTCCCGGCTTTGACGTGGCGTTGCCGGCCCTCCGCGGCCTCCCGATCTTGATGAATAGCCCACAGTGCTGGCAGCGGCTGCATCAGCGTCTGTCTGGCTTCCTCCCTGAAACCCAACAGACTCCATCTGGGCCCCAGAAAATTGCCTTGATGCTCTGCTGGTAGGGAAGCAAAATCTTTTTTTTTTTTTTTTTAAAAAAAAGCACCTTTGTGGGTACGGGCCTCTAAAATCAGCTGCCTAGACCAGGACGGGAAGCAGAGAACATGTTCATCCACACTTGGGCACTAGGGGCCTCCTCCCCAGCAAGATACTCATGGTTTCTCCAGACAAAAGATGCCGCCCCGCGCTGGAGCAGGTCAGCCTTTAGGGAGCTGGAAGGGGAAGGTGGGGGCAACGTCGTCCGTTCTTAACGTGAGATTCCTAACTCCTCGTGTTGTCCTGAGAGGTAAGTGAGAGATGATAGAAGGAAAAACAGTTGGCCCAGTGCTACGCACAGGATGCACGCTCACCAAACATTAGCTCGGGTCCGTAGGATCACTTCACTTGGTAACCACTGTGGTCCACACCACTGGGCCTGATGCCCTGGAACCACAGGGAGGGAGGGAGGGAGGGAGGGAGGGGGAGAGGGAGAGGGAGGGACAGGGAGAGAGGGACGGAGGAAAGGGCGCAGAATCTACCAGGAATACAACAGCCTACCCAACAGTCCCTAAATGGGAGCCAAAAAGCGGACTTCTTTGGCTTCTGGCCACAGTGCCCCACGGCGGCTGAGCTGGTGAACTGCCCCAACCCATCCAGGCCCCTGGAGGAAGCTGCCTGGGGTCCAGATGCCCTGTCTGAGCCCACAGCCCCTGAACTGGGTGCCCCACAGGCACGGCCGCCCACCTGCTGCTGAAGGGAGACAAGGCCTGGCCCAGGGAGAGCTGGCATTAGCCCTCAAAGACACTGGCCGTCTCTAAAAGAGAAAATGGGGCATTTGGAGCCGGTATCTGGGAGTGCACAGACGAATCCTTGACCCCTCAGTGCAAACTCTGGTTCTCTGATCCTGAAACTTAGCAAAGTCCCCTCCTACAGAGCCTCCTCATAGAAGCAGGTGCTCCTTGGCAATTCCAACAGAGCCTCGCCACCTGCCTGCCCAGCTGAGGACCACACCCATGCACGACCACCTCCTTGACAGGTGAGCAGGCCAGGGCGGCCGGTCCCTCCACACCAAGCCCCGCCCGATGTCCTGCCTCTGGCACAGCACCTGTGTGGCACCTGCCAGCACCCACCCCTCTGTAGCGTTGGGCCTAGGCTGGGTCTCCAGACGTCAGTCATCCGGGTGTGGCCGCTGTGACTTCTGTATAAAATACGTACAATGTATGCTCATTTTTAAAAAAATCAATTTTACCACAGTTTTGTCTACACTTGAAGTTACAGGTCAAAGAATTCTAGCAGCCGTGATTAAGAATATTTTGGGGGAACCCCAAAAAAGTTCCAGCACACCCCTTTGCAACTTACCTTGATTTGCTTAATATTTTTCTTTACAATTACTGACTTTTAAAAATGTATAAACACTTTCAGCCTTGGTCTGAATGATATAGCATCCACCAAAAACAAAACAAAAACACGTTTCATGTGTTATATTTTCTGTAACACACACTGAGCTAAATACTATTAAAATAAAACACGCCTGGCCACGTGCCACCTAAAACCTTCTCCTGTACCAACAGAGCCACACATTCCATGGAGAAATGACCACTCTCTGAGGCCCCCTCCAGCTTAGGAAGCCTGGATTCCACGGCTGATTCAGAGTCTAGCCGGACGCCTGCATACAGCAGGGGCTTACTGTCTGCTAAAAAACAGTGATGATTCAAGGCCCAGTTTTCCATCTCTCACCGCCCTAGACCCACCACCCCTGGTGGGAGGCAGCTAGCTGATTGCCTGCAGGGCTGATAAATACCGCACTTGGATCAGCTCTGGGGGCCGAGGAGGAGGAGGCAGACTGAACAGGACACCAGGCGGACACAGAAGAGAAGCAGAGGGATGGAGGCACCGAGCCCGTATTCTGGGAGCTGCATCTTAGCCCACTAAGTTATTTTAATAACTTGGTCGCTTTCACATCAAACTTTTTGCAAGAAAAGCCTTCCGAGATGTCGCATCTGCTTTCCCAGAAGGGATTTACCACAAAGCGTGTAAAGAAAGACTGGTCGCCTTCCAAGTCCCAGTTTCAAGACAAGCTAAATAATTGAAGGGGAAGCCTTCTGTGCCCTTAGCAATTAGGCAAGGAATTTGTCAGATGGCTATAGTCCTTTAAAAAGATAGGAAATGAGTATGAGCGCATTTCAGCCCTGGAAAGAGGCACAACCAAAGAGGTAGACACGAGGAAATTTAGGGAGACTGTCAAGAGCCCTACGATGCTAGGCTCACCATGTGCAGGAACCAGGGCCCACCTCGGCAGGCCAACCTCCTTTCAACGTACTTATTATCCAGCCCTACTCCAACACCCCACACCCAGCCATGACCTACTGACATCACCCCAAACACACTGCCACACCTGTACCAACACCAGCTCATCAGCTGGAACAGCCCTTCCTTCCTTCTCCACCTGGAAAACTCCTATTCATCCCTTAAAGGCCGAGGGATGATGGTCATCACCTCCTACAAGAAGCCTCCGGTCACACACAACACAGAGCCCACAGGGGTGGGGGCAAGGCTAAAACCAAGTTCTAAAGGACCTTCCCTCCTTGTCCAGTGTGTAAAGGAGTTAACAGTTTGTGCCCACTTTGGGCAGCAGGATGTCAGGGAGGAAAGAAACAAACAGAGAAACCATCCAGACCAGCGTGGTGGGTAGATGTTTCCAGGGGCAGCGTGGGAGTCAGGCTGAGACTGGATTCGTGACATGAGGTCCATCCTCCAGCATCAAGTCATTATATGCTTGGCTATGCACAACCAGAGCTTCCGTCCACAGAGCCGCTGCTCTGCCCAAGCTGTGAACGCAGGCAGCATACAGAGCAAACAGTCCCCGCTCCACCTGCAATGCAGCATCAGGACTCACCCCACCACCACAGCCAACATGTGCACAGCTCTTGCCACTGGCTCTGCTCATTTCCTCCTTACAATAGTCCTACAAGGTAGATACTATTATTGTCCCATTCAGGGATGAGGAAGACAGTGTAGCAAGGCAAGGAACTTGCTCAAAAATGCCCAGCTGATGAGTGGGAAGGAAACACAGGCAGTTAGGCTCTGGGGCCAGATGTAGTGGTTCAGAGAACCACAGTGAACTCCTACCTTACCTTAAAAACTCAGCCCAAGGATCTCTGCCCAACTCACCTTACAGAAACCACGGAGGAGGTATGCAACTATATAGCTGCAGGGACACTCTTGGATGTGCTGTTTACAATAGGAAAGTACAAAACCAACTACATATTTGCTAAATACCCAACAACTAAGTGTATTCTAGAACATCTGTACAATGGAATACTACGAAGTCATTAACACTGAAGCCCTCTGTCACATTCCGGTTTGGAGTCCTCCTGTCCTGGGACCTCCTGGAGTGCTGGTGAAAATGTAGGTTCCGGAGTCTCACCCCAGATCTGATGAATGGCAAAGCCTGGAAGGAGGGCCTGGCAGTCAGAACATAAATTTTTTACGCATGAATATTTCTGCACAGCAGTGTGTGGTACGGCTGCTGGGGTGCATATCGGTTGCCATGGAAAGGATTGGGCTCCATGAGAAATTTGGTTCACTGTGGGGGCCCTCAGTGCCCACAACAGTGCCTGGCACATACCAGGTGCTCGAGAAATAGTGTGTGACTGAATGAACCCATCAATCAGCAAACTTCTGAAACGAGTCTGTTTAGCGGGTCTACGTCTCTGAGCAGTCCATGTGCTTTTGGGGAGCAGGGACTGTGAGCATCTCTTCATCCCTCGGTGCCCACACACGCCAGCCCTGGGACGTGGTCTGCCAGCAAGTGAACAAAGAGGCACTGCTGCACTGTATCCATCCTGTGGGACCCGCTTTTGCTCTTTTGAACATTTCTGAAATTAGAATGGGTCTTACAGCCTAATGCTGTCACTGTTGCTTTTTGTCCCTTCCCCTAGTGGTACAAAAATAACGATGCATCACTCAATTGATGGCATCTTAGATTTAATAGAATCCGGTAACTAACAGAGTCCGTGACGCTGATTTAAAAAATTAAAATCAGATGCCGACACAGCTAACAGATTGTTGTGCACTCCCTTTCTTACAATTTGCAAAAATTAATCCAACGCCATCTGTTCTAAGCTTTTGGCTTCAGCCCTCAGTAGTCCTGGCCATCCAACTTTTAGTTCCTGAGATATAAATTCAAGATCTTACGCAAATGGCAGGTTCATCGGTCTTCACCTGGATGCTCCTGATAGCATCAGCTGGAGGCTTTTCCTACAACATCTTCCTTTGAGGCGTAGGATGTGCCAGAGGCCAGTGTTGGGTCGGAACTGGGTTGCAGCCAAATCCCCTAGCCCTGGATGTCCAGCAGGGCGTGTGGTCTGCCCAAGACAGCTGTGGGTCCTGCGCTGACTTCATGGTACCCTGAGGACCTGCACCTATGGGCTGACGCTCAGCAGCCCCACGTGTCTTCTAACTGGTCCCACAGCTGGTAAGAGAGTCGAATGCCCAGTGCAAAGGCATCTATCTGAAAAAGGGGTTTGGAGATGGGAATCTGGCCCACCACCCAGGGTTGTTCTGAGAACCAAGGGAGATTCATTTGAAAATTCTCTATAATGAGCAGCAAGTTCTACACGAGGTAATTAGTGACATTTAGGAAGCTACAACATGTACATACAGAAATCCTCACTTTCTGATAAAAACCTCAGCATGTACTTTCCATCATAATGCTCCCCTTTTTGACTAAAACCCATTCCTGTCTTAATGTTTCCACACTTCCCCTGTGGCGCAGGCCATCATAGCAGTGAAGCGGGGAGAGCTCAAGTCAGAATCCCGGCCCGGCCACCACCCATGTCCCCCACCCTTCCCCACACCAAGCTACCTTGGACACGGCCCCCGAGCTCTGTAAACTGGAATTAACTGAGTATCTCTTCACACTCCCAGTGCATAGACCTGCGTCCCTGCAAAGCCACAGGCCAGAGTCTTGCATGGTGTGGAGGGAGGTATTCCCAGTGAAGTTTTTGTTTATATCAACAGTGGCGGGCTGCCTCGGCTTCCCTTCTAGGGATCCTTTCATTCTCCCCAAACAACAAAGAACAAAGCTAACCAGGCCTGTACAACAGAGAAGAGTTCTCTGGGCAGTACTCCCAAGGCTACAGCCCCAGGGAGCAGTGCAACGAGCCGGGATGGTGGGGATCTCGGAGATGCTGCCAATGAGCACAGCGCTATGAAGGCTCATGGTGTGGGAAAAAAAGGCATCAGGGACTGTGCCTTCAGAAGCTCCTAGGTTGCTCATCTGGCTACCCTGGTGCAGGCTCGGCAGGGGAGGTGGCAAGCCAATACCTGTAAGTTAAATAAAGACTCGGGTTTGGGGCCATGGGTCTGCAATGACCAAATGGAAACTAGGAATGAAGATACCCTAGAAAAGCTGGAGCAGAGGGCGATCACCCCCACAGGGTCTTCTGGGCTCCGCCCACCCCCACTCTAGACAATAGCTGTCCTCCTCTGACAGGAAGTCCATCTTTTTTAGCTTGAAATGAAATCTGGTTTGAAAACTTCAAGCCGGAAGCTTGTGCCTCTCTCCACAGGGAGGAAAACTAGGCTGCTCAACAGATCAATGGGACAGAAGAGAAAGGCCAAAACCAGATTCAAGGGCAGACAGGAATTTAACACACATAAGTGGAGACAGACACCAGCTAATCCACAACTACCACACTGGGTAAAGGACTAGATGCTTTGGGAGCAAATAAAACCGGATATACCCTTAGATCCCTACAGCGAAACAACTTGCAGGTGGATTACAACCTGAAATAAACACAAAGGAACCACAAAACAAAGAACCCCCCCCCCCAAAAAAAAAGGATATAGTAAAGGAGGTAAAAAGTCTAAGCAGCCACAGAAGGCACCAATGTTGAGGCTCTGCGGACAGAAGGCATCGCAGACAAGAACATCAGACCACAGGCTGGGAGAAGATATTTGTCCCATATCACAGACCACAGGCTAATATCCTTAATGAACCAAGATGCTTTACAAATCAGAATTGCCTTAAGCAACATGACAATAGAAAAATTAGGATGAATTATGAAGAAGTGATTCCCCAAAGAAGAGAAAGCACGTGGCCATCAAGGCGTGTGGCCTCGTCGCTAACGGACGGAATGAGGACCAGAAGGAGAATTCTCACTTATCCCATTAGCAGAGATGTTCAATATTCATTGTTGGCAAGGCTCTGGGAAACTGCTATTCTCACTCACTTTCGGTGGGTACAAATTGGCATGACTTTTTCTGGAGTGCTGTTTGACAATTTCTGTGAAGAATTTAAATATGGATTGCTTTTGCTCACTAGCTTCGCTTCTAGAATCTACCCCGAGGGACTGATTGGACAAGGGCATAATGGGAATGCACAGAACTGGTTAAATAAAGCATGGTGAGCCCAAACCATGGAGGCTGTGGGAAGATCTCAGGCACACCCGCTGCATGTGAAAAGCCAGTCACAAGCAGGGAGATCTCCTTTCTCAGGGAAAAACCCACACGGACAGACACCTGCTGACATCACAGCCCTAACAAACAGGGTGAACCAAGGAAGCTATTTCCATTTGGGGGCAGGCGGAGGAGGCTGTGTGAACAAAGAGAATTTTGGAAAGAGAAGGTGGCCTGCTCCTACCAAGGGCAGGGGAGATGGAAGAGGGTCGCTTTGGGCCAAGAAAACAGGGGAAGAAATGAAGACGGGGAAGAGTGTAAGGCACACATCTGTTCTGAAACACACTGATGGGGTTGTCAGGGTCCCCTGAAGCAATGGACAGTGGCTAGATGCTAAAAACAAAACACAATTGCTCTCTTTCCTATATACCAGCAATAAGCAATCTGTGCAGAAAACTGGAAGGTGATTCTATTTATAACCAAATCAAAAGAAGCTATGAAAAATATTCATAGCACAGAATATTCAGGAGAGGGGGGAAATGATATTTATTAAGGACACAGAAGGAAAACTGAACTGAGCCCAAACCCCCAAATCAACATCCCCTTCTCTCTGGCCCTGGACCCCCCTCCTCCCCACCTTTCCCCAAAACCTCCCCACCCTGTCCTCTCTCCAGGAGTGCCTCACCATCAGCTTGTCACACTCAGGTTACTCCCATTAAAACAAAACAGAGCCCCCCCACCATGCCTTGTGCCCAATCTCCCCAACCTCTGCCTCTCTGTCCTTGTCCACAGTCATTCGACACTGTCTCCATCTGGTGTCTGCACAGACTCCTCACTTCTCTGCAGCATGGCTTCAGTCTCTGCAGCTCTGCTGGCCTCCACTAGCTCCATCGGCCTCCACTTACCTCCCCTGGCCTCCGCTTACCATCCTTGTGCTCTTCAGACATTCACTCACCTCCACGGACCTCCCCCTCCCCTACTCAGATCTCCACTAGCCCCACTCACTTCCCCTGACTGCCACTCACCTACTTGGACATCCACTGGCCTCTACTCACTTCCCTTGACCTCCATGTTGCCAGACCAAGCCCATATTTTGTAATCTAACTTATTTGACCATTACTGGGGGCTTTGACCCCACTGACCACAACCTTCCTGCCCAGATACGCTCTTCCCTGATGATCATTGTCATATTTAGTCCATGACGTGATGATCCTCATTGCTCAAGATCACTGAATCCTCCCCACATGCAGGTACCATGCTGGAACATGACAGTCCCATCATCTTAGTCCACCCTCTGAGGGGAGACTGCTACCGCTGTCACTTTGTAAACAGGGAGCCCCAAGGCACTGAGGGTTTAAGACCCGTTGTCCAATCCTGCCCTGTTCTCTTCCCACAATGCAATGCCACCACATGGGCCGTGGGAGGGCTCTATGGAAACAGAAGTCATCACAGACAAGTGAAGCCCTTACTGGAGGCAGATGCAGCCTCCCCAAGGTTAGGAGTCACCTGGGCGTGGAACTCTCTCCAGTGACTATACATAGCCGTTTACCGTTGAATGCACAAAGGCAAGGGCTTTCAGCAACAAGACATAAAAGTCTAGTTTCCATTAAAAAGCTCCCTCTGGCTACCCAGTGGACTCATTTTGACATAAGAGTGGAAGCAGGGAGGCCTGCCATCCAGGCAAGAGGATGCACCCCCAGACTGGCCAGCTGATGATGCAGGGTCCTGGGAAGGAAAGGCGTGGGCTCTGGTTAGACAGCATCATTGCCATCGAACACTGGTGAGGTCCTCCATCATACCCCCCAACAGCCCTCAGACCTCACATCCTCACTTCCTTGGTCACTGCTCCCAGCCATATTGGTCTCCTGCTGCCACTCAACCCACTAAGCGTGCTCCAACCATGGGCTATTTGCACTTCCTACTTCTCTCCCTGGACCATTCTTCCCCCAAACACCTGCATGACTTCCTCATTCCCCTCAGGCCTCTCCATAGTTCTAGATCTCAGCACACCCCCCATCTCATACATTTGTCTGTGTGGGTGCTCCATCTCCCCTGCTGTCAGATGACCGCCAGGAGGACAGAGACGTAGTCTGTCGTGCTCACCACTGTACACCCCAGGGCCTAGCACAGCTCATGGCATGTAGTGGATGCTCAGGGTCATGATTAGTACCTACTGGGTTCAACTCATTCACATCCCACATGCCTAGTGAGCATCTATTCTGAGTGCCACCCATGTGGCCGGTCCCTCCCTGCCTCTGTGAAGTTGTCAGTCCAGTGAGGAAGATCACTGGGACAGAGAGGATGTCAGAGCTCTGACAGGGAACCCCACAATCCTGTGGGGGCCCAAGATTCAGGGAAGGTCCTGGAGACAGTGGCCCTGAGCCACCTGAGCATCAGCACCAGCAAGGGCCAGCCGGGATGAGGGTTGGACCCTGGGAGAGGAGGGGCTTTGATCAGAGCACAGGTTTAAAGCCCAGAGGAGAAAGAAAAGGGGGCTCTTTGGAAGAACCACCTGATTTCCTCCAGATTTCTCCAGCCATTCAGTGGGGACCACTCACTGAGCACCTCCTCCATGCACAGCCCCCAGGTACTGGGAAGCTAATGTCCAGAAGGAACGTGCACATGCCACCCTCGAGTGGGAGGAGCAGACACACATCAAACACACGTACAACTGAGCAGATTAGCCCCTGACAGGTGCTCTGAAACTGGCCAGTGGGAGGCTCAAATAGCCCTGGACACAGAGGTCCCCAGACTTTTTTTCTTAAGATTTATTTTAGAGACAGAGCATGTGAGTTGGGAGAAGGAAAGAGAATCCTCAAGCAGACACCCCCCCCCCGCCGCGCCCCAAGAAAAGAGCCCGTCATGGGGCTTGGTCCCAGGACTCTGAGATCCTGACCTGAGCCGAAATCAAGAGTAAGCCACTCAACCGACAGAGCCACCCAGGCGCCCCTTCCCAGAGACTTCGAGCAAGCAGTGATGCCAAGCAGGCTTCTGAAGGAGGCAGGAAAGCTGAGCAGTGAAAAGGAATGGCACATTCCAGGCAGGGGAGCTGGTGCACCAGGGGAAAGCAAGGAGCCCAGGTGGTGGGGAGGCGGTCAGGAAGGATCATTGGGAGGAGCTGGGGATGCACAGGCCACACGGGTCATGCTGGAGCACCCCTCGTGTCATGTTTGCAACATGTACCCCACTGATACAGTGGAGCAGCCAGGAAGAGGAGGGTTTGCACGGGCAGATCGTGAGTGCTGGCTCAGCCACATCTGGGATGGAGCAGGCTGGGACCAGACGGGTGGCTGAGAGCTCAGCAGGATTGGGGCGGGGGGGGCAGCAGGGGGCTTGTGGGGGACACACTACTGAACTCCAACTTCATCTTACTGAAGGACAGTGGAAACCAGTGCAGGCCGCTGCTCCAACCAGTAATGTGACTCAGCTGTAGGAAGGTCTGCCAAGGTGGTGGCCAGCTCAGGCCACCAGGGGCCAGGACACAGCCCAGCACCACAGCTGAGCCAGCTCCTGCACAGTCAGGTCAGCCAGGGCCTGGGAAACCCTGCACCCATGAGAGCCTGACCCTGGCCTCTGCCGATGAGGTCCCTGGGGAGCTGAGTGGCAGGGGTGGGTAAAAACAGAGGTCTTTGCTCTTCTACACAATCTCAGTAAGGTTTTACATTGTTTTAATTCCCAAAATGCAGATGTGATCGTACTTTATGTAACAGGCTGACTTGCACAAGGCAGTATGGCAACGGGGAGGTGACCATCCCATCCCATCCATCAGCTCTCCCACCGTCAAGGCCACCTGCCGAGGATGCAGCATTACCGTGTCATCAGCATCCCCATCTTAAAGGGGAGGAAACTGGCTCAGCGGGGTTGAGCGACTTGACCAAGATCACCCAGCCAGGAGCTGGGTATGGGAGCCAAGGGTGTCTGCTTCCAAAGCCTGTGTCCTTAGCCAGCAGCACTACTCACGACCCGACAGGCCAGCAGACACGGCCCAGGAGGAGTTTAAGGAGGGGGTCCGGGACTACGGAAAGACTGTAGGACAGCTGGGAGGACTGATGGACAGCCTTGCAAATGCAAGCCCATGCCTTAGCACCTGCAAAGCCGCTCACTGCTGCGCTCTCCCACCACCAGCAAAGCACACATATCCATCCCAGCCAGGGCCCCCACCGTGACCATGTGAGGCCACGGCCTGGGGCATGAGAGATGCTGGAACATCCAGCTCTGCTGCCTCCTGATCAAATCCAGCCTCAGGCTCTGCAGGACTTAAAATGGAAAGAAACGGCTGTGCTCCTAAGAGCTGGAGGCCTGGGCTCTGCAGGGTTCAGACGCTGGGGTTCCTGGGATGCAGACTGTCATTCACTTCCCGGGGCTGTTATCACAAACACGCACAGACTTGGTGGCTTAAAACAATACAAAGTAATCTCCCATGGCTCTGGAGGCCAGAAGCCCAAATTCATATCACAGAGCAGAAGTCATGGTGTCAGCAGGGCCTCACGCTCAAGAGGTTCTAGGGAAGAACCCCTCCTTGCCTCTTCCAGCTCCGGTGGCTGCGCGTGACTCGGCTGGTGGAGCCCCTACCCCGACTTCATGCTGCCTTCTCATCTGTGTGTCACATTGCCTGTCTCACCCTTATAAGGACACGTATCATTGGATTTAGGGCCCACCCACATAATTCAGGGTAAGTTCCTCCCTTCAAAATTCTTATTGGCATCTTTTGCCATGTAAGGTAATATTCATTCTTAGCATATAAGGTAGCATTCACAGGTTCCAGGAATTAGGGCGCACACATTTCTTTGGGGGGCCACCATTCAGCCACAACAGATACCATATGCGGAAACTAGCCAACAGGCAAGGTCTGTTAGCAGCCACAGAGGCAGGCTGCAGTCCAATATCCCAGATGCATAAAGCATAGGCTCTGGGCTCACCGCTCTAGCTGTGGGCCTCGGACAAGTTTCTTAACCTCTCTGTGCCTCAGTTTCCTCAACTATATTGGTAGTCTCTATCACTCAGGGTCTGGCAAGCATTGCATGCAACAATCCACCTCCAGTACTTTGGACAGTGCCTGGCACACCAGATGCACTCAGTGACAGCTGCTGTTTTTAGAATTCTCGAAATCCATCTTACTCCAAACCTGCTCCTCCTCCCTGGTTCTGCAAAAAGCCACCCTTGAGGCACCTGGGTGGCTCAGGTGGTTAAGCATTTGCCTTTGACTGGGGTCAGGATCTCAGGGTCCTGGGACTGAGCCCTGCATTAGGCTCCCCAGTGAGGAGTCTGCTTCTCTCTCTTCCTCTCCCCTCTGTGGTCTCTTCACTCTCATTCTCTCATAGATAAATAAATAAAACCTTAAAAAAAAAAAAAAGAGCCACCCTCCAGTGAATTATCCAGGCCTGAGCCCTATGAGTCCTCCTACATGACCCCCCTCCCTCCCTCTTACAACTTGCAGGCCCCAAGTCCTGCCAGGACTAGCTCCTTCGTCTCTCTGTCCCTGCTATACTCCTGGAACAGCCCTGTCTCCTCACTTACCTCCCATACCCACCTTCTCACCCTCCACCAAATCCTATTTCATCAGAGCTGATAAGACTCTGATGGTGGTTAAGGGCAACAGTCCCCAAATTTATAGTTGTTATGGCAGGGTAGGAAATGAATACAGTGTAAAGATGATGGAAATACAACCCACAGGATGGGAGAAATGCGTCCAATAAAAGGCCCATATCCACCATAAAGAACTCATAATTCAACAATAAAAAGACAATTTCATTTTAAAATCGGCAAAGGAAGACATCCAGATGGCCAACAGACACTTGAAAAGATGCTCAACATCACTCATCAGGAAAATGCAAATCAAAACCACAATAAGGTATCGCCTCACACCCGCCAAAATGGCTAAAATCAAAAACACAAGAAACAACAGGTGTTTGTGAGGCTGCGGAGAGAGGGGGAACCCTTGTGCGCTGTTGATGGGAATGCAACCTGGTGCAGCCACTCTGGGAAACAGCATGGAGGCTCCTTGAAAAATTAAAAATAGAGCTACCATATGATCCAGCAACTGCACTACTGGGTATTTCCTCAAAGAAAAACAAAAACACTAATTTATACGTGTGTGTGTGTGTGTATACGAAATCTGGGTGTCCTTCTTAGCCACTGGCTAATAATAACCATCATGTATCAGATTCCCCGGCCATCAGTTTATGAGAATCACATCAGTGGTTCTCCAAGTGCATGTATCAGAACCCCCTAGGGGAGCTCATGAGGCTCAGCTCTTGGAGGCCCAGGCCATTCTCCCACCACCGCCCGTGTTTAAGAGCTGCTGCACATGACAATCCACACTAGCAGGACAGACTCACCTACTAACCAAAGAGGGACTCCTGGATGTCAGGCACTGTTTATTTCTCCCACTTTACAGAGAAGAAAGAGCTCGCAAGAGGAGAACAAAGTTGCCCAAGGTCCCACGGCCCAGCAGGGGAGAAGCAGAAGCAGAGTCTCCCTGTAGGTCTCTGACTCCGAGGCACCTCTCCCGCCACAGGCAGGAAGGGGAGGCTCGGGACAAGAGGCCACTCCCCAGGGCCGGGGTCCAGCAGCCCAGGGAACAGTGAGGGGGCCCACCCCTGGTTCAAGGGAGAGCTGTTCTCAGCCCCACTGCCCACTGGAAACACCAAGAGAATCTATTCTTCATACCACTGCCTGGCTCCACCTGGCCACTGAACCAGAACCCTCTGCAGGCAGGCCTGACTTAGCATCCTGTTACCTCTCTGGGCACCTAGGCAACCAGGGTACAACGCCCAGCTCTGGAGCAGTGGGTCTCAACCTGGGCTGCAAGTGAGCATCTCTGGAAACCAACAATTCCCAAGGCCTGGGCTCTGCTCAGTCCCACCGACTCAGGACACCAATGTTGGGTCCAGGCCTCAGTGGTTTTTAAATTGATTCCAGTGTGCAGCCAAAGTAGAAACCTCTGGCAGGGGGCCCTACATGCTCCAGTGAGGTCCCCAGGTCAGGAGTGCCAGCATCCCCCGCAAACGTGCTAGAATTGCAAGATTTGAGGTCTACCCTAGGCCTCAACACTCTGGGGTGGGACCCAGCAGTCTACGTTAGCCAGCCTTCCACGTGATGCTGATGCCACCTCCAGCGTGATAACCTCTCTCGGAGGGCCTGGCTACTGGAAGTAGGGCCACAGGCCAGCCACCATCACCCCCATCACCCCCAACACCCCCATCACCCCCATCATCCCCAGGCTTTTGTGAAACCTACAGTCTCAGGCCCCACCCAAACCCACTGAACCAGCACTTTCAAGTTAAACAAGGTCCTCAGGGGATTCAGGCACACACCAGGGAGTGAATAGTGCCCACTCTTTCTCCCCTCTCTCCACCTCCACCCTTAAATTAGAACCCCTCATCTCAGCAGGGGTGAGGCCCATGTTCCAGGTAAAGGGAGTGCCACACTGACAGGCATGTCTCAGTAACAAGACCAGAGTCACATAAGCCTGGGTCTCAGGTGACTCAGCCACTGAGGACAGGACTGGTGGCAGCTCAGGGTAGTGGTCCTCAACCCAGATGTGCCTGACAACCACCCTCCGAGCACCTTCAATTCCCCTTCATTGGCCCCTGCTCAGCAACATGGACCGAATGGCGTGGGGGCCCTGAATGTGCATTTCCACCAAGTGCCAGGGTGACACCTGGTTTAATATTAAAAAGTCTACCAGGCTTTGAATCCTCTTCTAACAGGCACTGTGTGGCCCTGAGCCTCAGGCATCTCACCTGGAAAATGGGCCGTGGTGGTCACAAATTATAGGTTGTTGTGAGGGAGCAGATTTGGAGAGCTAAGGTGATTATAATAATGCCTGTGACATGCTGGAATTTCCAGTTCTACTGCCACTGCCACTCCTACCCCTGGGCCCATAGTCACTGCCACCATCACTTCCACCACCACCACCATTACCATCACCATCTCCACCCTCCCCACTAATAGCACCATCATCACCACCATCTCTACTACTACCACCTTTACCACCATCACCATCTCTACCATGTGCACCAACATCATCACCACCATCATCACCACCTTCACCACCACCATTTCTACTATTACCACTTTGACCACCATCACCTTCACTACTACCAACATATCATCACCACCCTCACCATCACCCCTATATCCACCACTATCACCATGATCACCATCTCCACCCTCCCCACCAATATCACCATCACCACCACCATCATTACCACTATCACCTTCACTACTACCACCATATCATCATCATCACCACCATCACCAGATATTCACAATACAGTCCCAACAGCAAAGAACGCTGGTTTAGATGGAAAGACAGAAAGAAATTGACAGAGAGAAGGACAGAGAGCCGGCTGTCACATAAACTGCTTCCATTTGCTTCAGCATTTGTTCAAAACCTAATGCCAAAGGCATAAGTGCAAAATAGTGATCGGTGTGGGAAGATGGAAGAGGAATCTTTGCGTGTCCTGGATACCCATAGTTCAACCTCAACAATTACCTAGCGCAGGTGTGCTCTGCGGGCATGACATGTACTTCTCATCTCCAAATTCCACCTCCCTACACAGGGTCTGGCACAGAATCAGGGGAGTCAACAAGCCCTGATGTTCCAAAGCCACTTTCCCATTCAGCTTATGCCTCCATTCAACAGGGAAAGTGCTGGATTCAAAACTGGTGAAGTGGATATTTTTGCAAAGCTATGTAGATATGCAACAGCTAAGCATTACTGATATTCATGTTAATATCAACAATTAATGGAAACACAGAATTTCTCACTTCTCCACAATTTCCCCAAATGACACTGACCATTCCCAGAACACATCCCATACAGTACCATACAAGAAACCCAGCTCTACTCGCTTCCTGTAATATAACTCCTTTGAAACAATGGACAATGCTCGAATATCTGCAATCCCACACTCAGACCAGTGGGCCCCTCTGACCTGAGATGGGGGATGAGCTCAGGAGAGCTGCTCAGAGCAAGGGATGCTTTCCTCTACACCTGCCTGAGCATGCGCCTGAGAATCTCGCCGCTTATTTCTCCATCCCCACTTAACTTTCAACTTCCTCAAGCTGGCAGGGACCCCATCTTTGGCATCAATCATACAAGCTGCAGATGACATTAATAGATCCCAGCTGCGGAAAACTGCCTCTAATGAGGAAGGAGTCAGGATCATGAAAGATAAAGAGACCTAGGCCAGCCTCACATCTAAATCCTGTGCTGCTTCCTGTCACCCCTAAGACCTCCGGCAAACGCCTGACTGAGTGCTAGGGACAAGGGAGGGCCCAGCGCTGCCCCAGCCCTCAGGTAACTCATGGCCACCCCATCAGCCCAACCCACATAGGGCATTAGCACCAGGAAAGAAACAGCCAGGGCATGGGAGCCCTGGGGAGGCAGTGTCCACATTCCCTAAAGTGACCTTCTGTCACCAAACAGCCAGGACCCTGGCATTCTCTTCCCCCGGGGCCAGGAGGCACATTTTGAATGAGAAAGCTTCTCCTACCTGCAAGGATCTGCTCATGCTCATGAGGCTTCCTCACTCAGGATGCCTCCTGTGCCCATTTGTGCACTCCACAAACACTGTGCATCTCCTGGGCTCCCCACTCAAGTGCAGACTGTGAAACAGTCATAGCTGCCCTCGTGTTACCCAAGACTTGGCAGGGGAGGTGGTGTGGATTCAGAGGATTGCAAAGGATGAGGTCAGCACAGAGAGCCGCCTCGGGGGCTTCCTAGAGGAGATGATCCCCACACTGCATCTTTGAGGAGAGGTAGAAAGCTGGGTCACCAGGTGAACAAAGGATAAAAACCATAAAACATCAAGCCCTGCAGGATATCCACACACGTTCTTATGTGTTTCCACAAGCACAGGAAAAAGTCTAGGAGGTTCCAACCTACCACTGGCTACCCCTTAGGGGATGGAGAAAATGAGGATCTCTTAACTTCTATATTCTCTGAATAATTACCACAACAAATAGTATTCGTATACCCCAGCCATTTTAGAAGGCAATACAAATTTAAGAAAAACTTAAGGGAGAATAGAAAATTTGAAGGAAAGTTGGTCCCAAAACAAAGATTCTAAAAATATGATATCTCTAAAGAGGGAGGAATACATTTTCTCAAAACCCTCTGCCACTATTTCAAAACTGGACCCAAGAGTCTGCTCAGAATTGAGCCCTGGGGCAAAGGAGTCCTCTCTGCCTCAAATTAAGACAAGGATGGAGAGGTGAGCACGGAGCCGACAGGTGGGCCCCGAGATCCTCAAGACACCTCCCTACCTAGCATACCTAGCAGCCAGCCCTTTTTCAAAGGTTTTCTTCTACAAAGCTGCAAAACTACAGGAAAGTTCCAAGAATAGTACAATGAACTCCTTATACTTTCTTCATCTAGACTCACGGATTATTCAATTTTCCACATCTACTTTGTCCACCAATAAAGGATACGTTTCTGTTTTTGTGAACAATATGAAACTACAGACATCAGAGCAATTCACCCTTTTAAATGCTGTGGCTTTTTTCTCTTCAGACCAAGGACATTACGAAATCTCAACACAGTAAGCAAACCCAGGAAGTTTTATCATGGATACTTTTCATATTCAGTTGTCAGCAGTTGTCACAATATTGCTGATGCAGCAAAATGATGATTGGTCTTGACCCAAGCCTCAGAGCACTCATTAAAAGAAAATGTTTATGGGGCACCTGGGTGGCTGAGTGGTTGAGCATCTGCCTTGGGCTCAGGTCGTGATCTCAGGGTCCTGGAATCAAGTCCCACATTGGGCTCCCTGGAGGGAGCCTCCTTCTCCCTCTGCCTATGTCTCTGTCTCTCTCTCATGAATAAATAAATTTTAAAAAGAGAGGGAGAGAAACTGCAGGATGCAGTCATGTCTCTGTCAGAAGTATTCTAGACCACAAACTTCCCCGAATTAATCAAGTAGAAAAGTAAAACCTGATGATCATGAATAACAAGCATCATCAGGTAAAGGATAATCTTTGACAACGGGGCACAGCAGCTGGAAGGGATTCTGGGCAGAGAGAGAGAGAGCATTACAAGTCTTCAGCGTATGCCAGCCCTCGTCTTTGGCTCCTTGTCTAAGAAAACACAAGCCACATCCCCCAAGCCTGACTGCAGAGTCTCCTCTGTCCTTGGGAGCTGGCAGCTGGACCAGTCAGGCCACGGTGCAGAAAAACACCTGGCCTCCCACCTCTCAACCTGCTGAGTCACTCTGGAGAAGTCACACAGCTGCCCTGGGCCTCAGTTCCCATCCCCGAGGGCCCCTGGAGCAATTACGATGGGTGCCCAGCCTACCCACAGGCTCTCTTGAGCAAGGGCTACTGGGAACGCAACGCCCCATCCCCTCCTGGCCCAAACCCTTGTCTCCATTCTGATCCCTCAGCATTCCCAGCTCAACCACGACCCCCATTTCCCGGCTGAGGACTGGTTTCTTCTGACCCCCCTCCACAATGTGTTCCCCACTGGCCACCCCCTTACCCTCTGCCCCACCCACCCGCTTACCCGTGGTCACCCTGAGCCACACAGAGTTCTGATTCAGGGTCCCTTGACCCTGGCCATTACCACTTCTCTAAGAATCAGAGAACAGTAAAATATATTCACAGACTGGCTGCTCCCCACTGCCCCTGGGGTGAAAACCACACTCCTGGGCCCGAATGAGGCCCCCTCATCTGTTCCCCTGCCTCCACTTGCCACAGATCCACCCCAACTCTCTGGACCCACCAAACCAACTCAGAGAGCAGCAACCCCAGCAGGTGGGTGAATTCTCTAAGGGACCACTGAGGCCATGGGGGTTCAGAGAGGTTGAGGAACTTGCCCGACGTCACTCAGCTCAGGAGTGACAGACCCAGGTCACAAATAAGTGAGATCCCTCGTTCTACATAAAAAGCAAAGTGTTTCATGGACTTGCAACTTTCTCTATTCACGCTGCCTTGGGACAAGGCTGAGAAAACAGTGGTTCAAAAGGTGGTGGGGATGCAAATGGAGACCATTTTCTTGTTCTTTTTGCAAGACTTTCATCCCTTTCATATAGTTTTTATGTTCACGGTGGAAAACTATTAATGACTAGCAGATATCTGTGATAAAGAGTCCCAAAGGCAACTCGCTATCACTCCATCACGGATGCACTCCGTACAGGTGATAAAGTTGGGGGCCCGATTTCGGCTGAGGACTCACCCAGCATGGCTGGCACCAGGTGGGATGTCCCACGCAGCTCTGCCCAGGCAGACGGACGCTGCCCTGGACCACCACCTGCCCACACCTGCCCCATGCTGGCCAATCCTCCGCTGCCTCTGAACCTGGAAAAGACTTTGGATTCAGGGCTCAGCCTTTTTCTCTCCCATAAAGTACGAGACGCTTCACAACTCCCTATGAAGAGGTTAAAAGGGTAAGCATGTATTTACTCAATGATCATTCTGAATCCCACCAAGACCCCGGTCTTCTCTGAACCTGTTCCCTCATCCACGTAAGGGCTGGTAATACTGACATTCCTCCCAGTGGATGAGGTGCCCTGCTGTACAAACAATAAACAGCACCACTACCATTTCTTGAGAACCTATTAAGGCCTGGTTACTTTCCCAGGCACTAAAGATGCAGGGACGCCTGGGTGACTCAGTGGTTGAGCGTCTGCTTTTGGCTCAGGGCGTGATCCCGGGTCCTGGGATCAAGTCCCATATCAGGCTCCTTGAATGGAGCCGGCTTCCCCTGTCTCTGCCTCTCTCCATGTCTCTCATGAATAAATAAATAAAATCTTTAAAAAATAAAAATTATCTTAAAAAATAAAGATACAGAGAAGAACAAGGCAGTTCTGCCCTGGGATGAATGGAGGTCTAGCGGAAGGAATATAAATCCCTAAAGGGCTTGAACTTGACCTTGAGCCCAGCAGGGAGCCATGGAGAGGTTTCTACAAGGTTGGACACATGCACTTCAGATTAGTTGCTCAGGCTCCACACGGAAGGCTGCCTGGAGGGGGCTCCCTGGAGATGGAGACAGCGTGTCCCCATCTGCTGAGGGGAGAAGAGGCCAGAAGCAAGCCATGGGTAAGAACATTTTAGGAGATAGAACCACAGAGGACTTACAGCCCCAGTGCAGGGGACAGGGAAGAAGTCCTAAAGCTTAAGTTACGCTGTGTTGTACATTTTGATCTATTTTCGAATCTCTCCAAACATTTACCAAGCTCCTTATCAGTCCTGGCTGCTGAGCTGTTTCACTGCAGGAATGAAAAGCACCACGTCACCCTGACCCACTCGGAACGGGGCAGTGGGGCCGAGGAGATGAAGGGCTGTGAGATAATCACTCTACATCTACAAATGGGGAAACGGAGGCTCTCAGAGGTGGATGGATAGGCCTAAACTTCCAGTGAACCCGCAGCAAGACCAGGGATTTGAACACAGATCTGTCAGGTCCCAGGGCTTGTTTCGTGGTATCCCCTACCCACCTGCTAGGGTGGACCTCCTAGCAGCATCCACAGCCTGGGTGGCCAGAAGGAGTCAGAGCTTTTCAAAACGGTGGGCGGGGCACAGTCTTTGCAGGCATGAAGTGACCTGGACACCCACTGGCATCCTGAAACTACAAAGGGAGTTTGGGGGAGAGGGTGTCAGCAGTCAGACCTCAGGCTCCCTAAAGGGAAAAATACTTAGCAAACATTGATGTAGAGAAGAAGTGAGCTCCAGACTTGGGAGGGACACTTTAGAGGGCCCCCTGGTCCCATTTCCCCAGTGCACAGATGAGCCAGAGAGCCTAGGGAGGGTGTGTCTAATCCAAATGTGTATAGGGCAGCAGCACTGGGCCCTGGCATCATACCCACCTGCTCCAGGAAGCCCTCCATGATCACCAAGATCCCTCCCCCGAAGGCCCAGGCCTCCCCAGAAAGCCTGTCAGTCAGATCCAGAGTGGAGCCCCAGCTCTATCCCTCCCTGCCTATGGGTCCCGAGCCCAGGCTGTCCTGCCTCCTGGGCGGTGGCACAGATTAAGTGAATTAAGGCAGCCCCTTCCCTGCCTGGCCCGCCGACCGACCCAGACAACTGATGATGGCTGCACCCCTCTGACACCTGCACTGCCACCCGCCTCGGGGCCACCATCCCCATGACGCCCTGGGAAGCACCTGGCTCCACCATGCCTCTGACCCTCTTGCGCTGGGGGGCGGCCCTCTCCCCTCCCACCCCTGACAGTTTCCCCCACTTATGCAGGCCTCCTCCCCCACGCCCCTGCCAGGCTCCACCACCTCTGCAGGCCTCTTCCTCTACCCCTGCCAGGCGCCCCCTTCCCACCCCTGCCAGGCTCTCCCACCTCTGCAGGCCTCTTCCCTTCCCCCTACCATGCCTCCTCCTCCACCCCTGCCAGGCCCCCCCCCCACCCCTGCCAGGCTCCCCCACCTCTGCAGGCCTCTTCCTCTCCCCCTGCCAAGCCTCTCCCCAACTCCTGCCAGGCCTCCTCCCCCACACCTCTGCCAGGCGCCCCCCTCCCCACCCTGACAGCCTCCCCCACCTCTGCAGGCCTCTTCCCCTACCAGGCCCCCCTCCCCACCCCTGCCAGGCCTCCTCCCCCATGCCCATGCCAGACCCCCCCCACCCCTGCCAGGCTCCTCCACCTCTGCAGGCCTCTTTCCCTAGGCCTCCCCCTCCACCCCTGCCATGCCCCCTCCCCCTCCACCCCTGCCACGCCCCCCCTCCCCCTGCCAGGCCTCCTCCCCCTCCCCCTGCCAGGCCCCCCTTCCCCACGCCCCTGCCAGGCCTCCCCCCACCCCCTGCCAGCACGCCCCCAAGCCAAGGCCAGTCTGCACCCCAGGGTGCCGAACTGACCCCTCAGGGCCCGGCCCCGCCCCTTCCGGCCCCACCCACTTCCGGCTGCCCGCTGGGCCGGGCACGTTGACCCCGCCCCTTCCGGCCGCCGGCCCCGCCCCCTCCCCGTGCGGGGGCAACTGGGGAAGCTTCAGCACCGACTCGGCGTCGTCAAGAAGCAGGCCGGGTTGCCAGGTTGGTACAGGGCGACCCTGGTAAAATATGACATTTGCACACAAATGTGCGGGAACGTAAAAAGGCCGGACTGTGCGTCTGAAACGCGTTTTGCGTTTCTCGCGCTTTGAAGTCCTGCCGAGGGGCCCACACGGCGCTCCCGGCCTCAGCGTCCCGAGCCGCCCTCCCCGGCCCCGCCTCCCCGGCCCCGCCTGCGCCCGGCTGTGCTGTGCGGTGCGGTGCTGTGCGGTGCGGTGCGTGGGGAGGGCAAGCGCTCGCCAAGGGCCCACTCTGGCCGCTGAATGGCGTCACCTCCCAGGGCCCGGTGCCCTCCCACCCTCCCGCAGGGGTGCTGGAGAGCAAGGGGAGCATGAAGCATCCCGGGGGGCGGGGGGGGGCACCCTGTATGCGCAACAGCTGGGATGACTGCAGCGGACAGGAAGCCCAGGCCAAGGCGAGCCCTGCCCCATCCACCGCCCCCTGCTCCTTGGCTTCCCAGAGACCCTCCCTCGACCCAAAAGCAGCAGCCAAACCAAGAGCTGCCATTTCTAAGAGCCTACTCTGTGCCGGGCAATGTGCGGGGCGTACCCATCTCCATCCATCCCCAAAACCTCTAAAACACAGAACAGTGTCTTTCCCACTTGACAGATAAGGAACACCTTTGAAAGAGCTGAAGTCACTCGCCCGATGTCCACAGCTCGTAAGCGGCAGAGTCAGGACTCGAACGCAGGTCTGTCTGGCTCTAAGGCCACTTCCCAGCTTGCCCAAGGAACTGGGCAAACAAGATAACAGTTTGTTTTCTATCCTCAGGACTTAGCAGCAGACCAGACACGCTCCCAGAAGGCGCCCAAGCACATTTTTAGGGAGGAACCGCCAGGCTCACCGTGCCATCACCCTCCTAAAACAAAGCATATTGATAGCAAATTAAATACCACTGAATTAGCCACAACACTTACATAAAGCTATAGTTTCAAAATATTCCAGGTCATGAAAAGCTTCCAATATCAACGACAACAACAACAACAACAAAAAGCCACCTACTTCAATTTCCCACCAAACACTCCCACAAATAAACAATTTCTGATAAAACTGATACTCCCATTCAAAACCCACATCACAAAATCCCCCCCAAATAGAGGATTGAAAGTCGTTATCAACAGACACAAGAACATGAGGAAAGTTCCTCCAGAACATTCAGTGCCTGCGGGGTTTTCTTTTCTTTAGCTTTTCAGTGTAAAATCTTACAGATGCTGGACGGGAGGGAAAATCTGAGGTGAGGATGAACAATGTGAAATGAGGCCTGGGCTGCAAGAAAAGTAAAGCATCCTGGCAATACCCACATCCTCTCCCATCAGACACAATACAATATAACTCAACCAACATGCACCAAGTAATAATAATCACAGTAGTCCCTGCTCACACTGCCATCCCTGTGTGCTACACATTGTTCCAAACTTTCCCAATCATCTGTTACTCCACAGCCCTAACATGGGTATTATTAGCATCCCATTTTAGTGTTCCAGCAGAAAGAGGTAGGTAACTTGGCCAAGGTGACCCAGCTAGCAAATAGGGGTGCGACGATGAGCAGGTGGTCTGGCTCCAGCATCCATGCTCTTACCTGCTCCAGGTGTTACACCAGGACCTGAGCACAGAGCCACAAGGTAACCCGGACACTGCCTCATCCAAAGGAAGGCCAAAGTAACTACATTTATTGAGCACCTAGCTAAGCCTCAGCTATTGTGCACACCTAGGGGGAGAAGGTTGCTACTTCCTGGGCAGCCGCCAGGCATCAGGTGCTTTACACACACAATCCCAGTGCTCATAAGGTCCTAGAGAGACGGGTTATTCTCATCTCACAGGAACAAAATTTTAGCTTAAAGTGAGTAAAAGATTCACTCAAGTCCCTACCTTTGCTCTTTCAGCTGCTACTTGCTGGCTCCTGGCAAACTCCCTGCTCCATATTAGAACATCCTCTTTATTGATGTGCATAGTCCCCTTAAGAAGTCCCAGAAAAGGCCCCAGCTGTCAGCCCATTTCTGTCCCGCCTCTGCTGAAATGAGTCACCAGGCTGAGAATTAATCACACCGCCAAGAACAAGCAGGGCAACCAATGACTTTCAAGCAAACTTCGTTTGTGGTTTCCACATCCTTTCTACACCAGCCACTCAACCTGGCGTGCTATGCCTAGGGCACACTCTTCAGCAGACACCTACCAAGTGTCTGCTGTGTGCACAAAGCTGGAGGGGAGGGGACACAGAGCCTATGTCCTAGCTTCTCCCAAGAAGGTGACTCTAGAAATGACGGGGGCAGGGTGGGGCTGAGATAGGTAGGGAGAGACCAGGGCCTCAGAGAGAGAGACACTAATTACAGAGCTGGGGTGCCTGGACCAAGATGTGCTCCCTGCCAGGTTACTACCAGCTGAGTAGGGAAGATAGTTAACAATGACTTCATCAGGTGTAGACACTTGTTGGCCCCAGGCTGGGCACGGAAGCCACAAACATGCCTCCCACGTGGGTCCTCAGCTGCAGCCAGGGCACAAGAAGGACTATGAAAGATGACAGCCCCAGAGTGTGGTCAGGGCTGTGACGAAAAGATGTTCAGGACCCAGGGTGGGCAGGGAAGCACACAAGATGAGCCTGAGCCATCTCTAGAGGCAGCAGAAAGGCAGTGCTAGCAAGAAGACACAGAAGTACAGAGTCAGGAGGAAGGAAGGGGGCCCAGTGAGTTCAAGGAACCCCTCATGGGGCTCATCAGGGAGGGGTCAGGGTCACCCGAATCCGAACATAGGTTCTCACCCTATGTTGAAACCCGAATCCCCAGTGGGATGGTATTTGGAGTTGGGGCTTTTGGGGAGTAACAAGGGTTAAGACGAGGTCATGAGCGTACAGTCCTCAAGATGGGATTAGTGCCCTTATAAGTAGAGACACAAGAGATGGACACTTGGGTGGCACAATGGTTGCCTGCCTTCAGCTTAGGTCCTGATCCCAGGGTCCTAGGATCAAGTCCCCCACGGAGCTCCCTATAGGGACCCTGCTTCTCCCTCTGCCTCTGTCTCTGCCTCTCTTTTTCTGTGTCTCTCATGATTAAATAAATAAAATCTTTAAAATTAAAAAAGAAGAGACACATGAGAGCCTGCTTTCACCCTCTCCTGCCTCCTCATGAGCACACAGTAAGAATGCAGGAAGGCAGATCATGCCAAAATTGACCAGCAGCCTGATCTTGGACTTCCCAGCCTACAGAACAATGAAAATACATTTCCCATGTTTCAGCCCCCCAGTCTATGGTATTTTTATTATGGCAGCCTGAGCTAAGACAGTAAAAGTCAGAGGATCAGAATAGGTCATAGATATAATGACAGAGTGTATGCTTCATCCCTGGCCACCAGGAACCCGTTAGGCAGAGGAGTGGCATAACCAGGTGTAATTTCAGGAAGAGATCCCCCTTTCCTCGTCTGACTGCTGTTCTCTCCAAACACCCAATAACTCTAGAGCCATTATGCAGAAGGAGCGGGCAGACGGGACCTGCAGCCCTCCTAGGAGGACCCTGGACCCTAAGGATCTGCTCACAGAGATAAGATGAGGCAAGGGCTGGCCCTCACACAGCTCTTCCTCCCACACAGCTCAGCTCCATCAGTGATGGCCCTGGAGACTCTGCCTTTCCAGGTCCCAGACTGAGCAACATGGGACACTTAGGAGTTTGAGACCAAACATGGTACTAAAGGGCAGATGACAGCCTGCAAAGGGACAATGGCCAATGTCTAAATCGGAGCAGAACCATCAGCACTTTGCAGGGCTGGGAGGTGATGAGGGCCTGGATTGCACACTCCATTCCATGAAGATGCTTGGGGGTCTGGGATCTAGAGCAACACGTTTGATTCCATCTTTTCAGGCATAATCAACTTTTTAAAAGATTTTATTTATTCATGAGAGACACACAGAGATTGATACAGGACTCAATCCCAGGACCCCAAGATCACACCCTGAGCCAAAGGCAGACACTCAACCACTGAGTCACCCAGGCATCCCTCAGGTATAATCATTTTAAACAAAACAGACAGCATGCAAATTCAAATGACCTGCACACCAAACGTTAACCCTTTGCAGACCCCGTTGCATGGACCTGAGGTACCAGGTGAAAACCCAGCTTTGTGCGGCTGTTTGCACAGACTCTCCTACCACCTCCAGTACAGGGCATCCTGAGATCGCAAGCCAAGTTGCCGATCAAACAGTAACCCTTACCAACGGCAAGTGTGGTACATAAGGACTCTCAAAACACAAACTATTCCCACAACCACAACAAAAGCCTGGCAACACTGAAGATGCCACGGCTGTTAAGACCACAACTATCACCCCAAATTTTTCATTTCAAAAGCTCTAATCATCAAAGCAACCTCACTATTCTCATGCACTGACCTTATAAATGTCATAAGTTTAAGGTCATAAAATATATCCAAGAAAAAACCATCATTTCCCTGTTTTGTATATTAGGGTAGATTATGGTATAAAAATCATCTTACAGTTGGGGGAAACAAATCCAGAGAGAGGTAAGGGTATAGTGTTGTTCTGCAATTGTCTATGATTATCATCCTTGCTCACTGTACTTCAAGAGGGCAGGGACCAAGTGCCCAGCACACAGCAGGTGCTCCACACACACCCTGGGAGAAAAAGGACCACTGCAAGGCTACAGCAGTAGGTGGGCAGGATACAAACCTGAGCCTTGGGACTCCAGGCTCAGGGGTGGTTTTCACACTCTGCCACTTTCCCTCTTTCCTAGAAATGAGATTATAGCCCACATCCATGACAAAGAGGGAGTACAGTACAAGAAGGCCAGGACATCTTCCTTCTTCCACAGGAAACCACTGGAACCCAAGCACCCTTCACTCTGAGCACCAATGGCAACATGCTTGTGCTTATTGGACAGAGAACTGCCTTCTAGGAACTGCTGTTAGGAAGCAAGGGTCTCTGTACTCAGTTGTAGATATAGCAGGACAGCATGGGTGATTCCTGACTACTGGAGGGAACCAATCAGCTGTCAACTGTCTTCGTGATGACCAAATAGACCGACTGTGTAACTACTTCCTGCTCTGGTTCTCAGACTGGAGGGAGTATCAGAATTTCCCACAGAATTTGTTAAAAGCCAGGCTGCCAGGTCCCAAACCAGTTTCTGATCCAGTAGCTCAGGGAGGAGCCTAAGAATGTGCATTTCTAAAATGCCCCCAGTGATGCTCGTGCTGCTGGTCCAGGACCCCATTTGGAGAACCACTGCTCTGATCAGTTGCTTATGCACTCTCCTCATTGTAGCTCACTAAGGCAGATGTTCATGGAAGGTAGGAAGGACAGGATGCAAACTTAGGAGACAGGATGGGGGTGGGGAAGGCAAAGGAACAGACATTTCAGGAAGTGAGGCAGCATAAGCAAATGCAAGGAAGCTGGAAACAGTGGGTGGGAAAGTCAGTAGCTCAGTCAGGCCAGGAAGTAAAGGTATGAGTGAGAGTGATGGAGGATGAAATCAGAAGGACAAGTGGAGGTCTTAGACGTAGGACTGACAAGATGAGAGTTGAGCATCAGCTACAGGCCAGGCACTGTTTGCTGGTATTGCCTCCTGAATGTCATTGCCTTGTGGTCAGAAAGCATATTTTGCATTATTTCTATTCTTTTAAATGTACTGAGTTTGTTTTATGGCTGAGCATATGGTCTGTCCTAAAGAACAATCCATGTACACTTGAGAATACATATTCTGATGTTTCTGTTAGCTCTAGTTGGTTTACAGTGTAGTTCAAGTTTTCTATTTCCTTGTTGAGCCTCTATCCAGTTGTACTATCCATTACCTAAAATGGAGTATTTAAGTATCCAACGATGGACTGAATTATCTATCTCTCCCTTCATTTCAGTCAGTTTTGGTTTCATGGATTTTGACACTCTGTTGTTAGGTGCACATGTGTTTATGGTTGTTTATACCTTCCTGATAGATTGACCCATTTATCATTATAAAATGTCCCTCTTTATGTTTTTTTAAAAATTTTATTTATTTATTTGAGAGAGAGAGAGAGACCATGAGCAGGAGAGAGGGTCAGAAGGAGAGGGAGAAGCAGACTCCCTTCCAAGCAGGGAGTCCAATGCAAGGTTTGATATCAGGACCCTAGAATCATGACCTGAGCCAAAGGCAGATGCTTAACCAACTGAGCCACTCAGGCACCCGTATCTCTGTTTTTTATTTTGTCTATCTTATATAATACCAATACAGCCACTCTAGCTTTCTTGTGGTTTTGCTCTTTGCATGATATATCTTTTTCCATCCTTTTACTTTCAATCTATCTTATATTTGAATCCAAAGATATGTATCTCCTATAGACAGCATATAGTTAGATCATTTTTATGTTCTGATAATCTTTGCCTTTTGATTGGATTGTTTAACCCATTCACATTTAATGTTAATATTTGTAGAGCTGAGTTCAACTCTGCCACTTTACTGATTGTTTTCTACATGTCTCATGTCTTTTTGGTTCCTCTGCTCCTCCTTGACTGCATTCTTTTGCACTAAGTGAATAAGACACTGAGTTTGGAATAAAAGGTAGAGTGACAACTTCAAAAGGCTAATTATTTTTAACCCAGATAGCAAAATTACCTCTCTGACAATTTTTCAGTTTCTTAAATGGCTTTTCTTTTCCTTTTTTTTTTAATTCTTTTTTTTTAATTTTTTTTATTTATTTATGATAGTCACAGAGAGAGAGAGAGAGAGAGAGAGGCAGAGACACAGGCAGAGGGAGAAGCAGGCTCCATGCACCGGGAGCCCGACGTGGGATTCGATCCCGGATCTCCAGGATCGCGCCCTGGGCCAAAGGCGGGCGCCAAACCGCTGCGCCACCCAGGGATCCCTTCTTTTCCTTTTTTAAGAGAGTGAGAGAAGGTGAGCAGGAGGGGGAAAAGGGAGGGAGAAAGAGAATCTTAAGCAGACTCCATGTCCAGCATGGAGCCCAAAGCAAAACTTGATCTCATGACCCTGAGATTGTGACCTGAGCTAAAGTCAAGAGTTGAACACTTAACTGAGCCAGCTAGATGCCCCCAGGTGGTTTTCAAATCATTCATGATTTTTTTTCTCTCTGGTTCCAGCAAACAGGAGCACTTCAATTATTTGTCCAACAGCCATGGAACACCATCTAAAGAAATGTCTACTACCAGTCTACTGGGCTGGAGGATTTGGAGCTACAACTTGACATGCCCACAAGGAGGGATGGGGCCACTTGCCATGTTTTGGGAATCACCTTCATGACAGCTCAGTGCTTTAAACCAAAGTAGGAAGGGATGGTTGAAATTCACAACAAAGTCCACAGTATGGGTATTTTCAAATGTCATGGTATTGCTCTTGCAGATCTGGGACAGATGTTAATGAAGCTCTGGTGAACAGAGGTCCCTTGTGTACCTGTCCCAATGGACAGTTAAAACCCCATCCCAAACCAATCAGCCCACATCCCTGCCTGAGCGACTTATGCCTCCAACATCCCAGTTACTTGACCTCTTAGTTTCCCTACCAAGCCCTCTGCTCATCAACAAACATGAAGAGAAGCTGTAAACCAGGAGTTTGTGAACCGTGACATCCCAAATTCACAATCTGTATTGTTAACACCTGAGGGTTGGGGTACCTGGCACCCCTCCCCCATCTTCTGGCTGGAGCACCCCCAATTTCCAATAGCCTACCCAGCAATAGGACTTGCCTGTGTCCCTGGCCTGAACTGTCTTGTATTTGTTTTTAGTCACCCCTGTAGAGGACTCTCAGGATCTCAAATGCCCAGGCTGTCATCAACTGGGTTCGTCCTGGGTGACTAATCCAGGGAGACATTCATGTCAGTGAAGAACCCATCTGCCTGAAGGTTAAAACAGAACAGGCACAATCTGTAGGCATCCTGGCCCTTGTTCACCATAAAGTATCTGGTTGGCAAAGAGATCACCTACTCCCCAGCCTAGAAGGAACCAGACTTGCTGCAGGAACCCAATTACTACCTGGCTTAATGAGCTCACCGGTCCAGTTGCTCTGGCCCAGGGAGCAATCCTGCCAACTTCCCGAAAGAAGCCACGTCTTCCAAAGCTGCATTCGGAGGTGCAATGGGGGAAAGGGAAAAAGTAGGACAATTTAACAAGAACTATAACCTGGACGCCTGGGTGGCTCAGTGGATGAGCATCTGCCTTCAGCTCAGGACATGATCCCAGGGTCCTGGGATCAAGTCCCACATCGGGATCCCCCTGCAGGGAGCCTGCTTCTCCCTCTGCCTGTGTCTCTGTCTCTCTCTGTGTCTCTCATGAATAAATAAATAAACTTTAGAAAAAAAAGAACTACAACCTTCAGTCAACATGAGATGTTTTGGATTCTGAAGAACAGCTTTTTAGCATATCTGTAGTCCTGAACTGAAAGCAGACTGCAATGCAAGACAGTGAAATCCATGTGCGGGGGATCCTTTATGAAGAAGCTACAGAAGCTCCACAATGGTCCCTTTGGGCTAACACGGCCACCAGGGTGCCTCTGCCCCAAGTACTGGGTTATCTAAGGTTTGCAGGGTAGTCATGAGGTGGCTGTTACAGAGAATGGAGTGACACTAGTTAAGGACAGGGCGGATCTGACATAACAACGGACCACCTCCCCTACTGGGGCCCCTCTTAGCACTGACATTATCATGATCTGTGAGACCAAAGGCCAAAAATCTATTGACCCACCCTGTGCCAGGCTCTGGGAATCCTGTTGCAAATCAGATGGCATCTCAAGCTTCCTAAAACCTTCTGGAACCTTCTGCCTAGTGGGAGAGTCAGACAAGTCACAGACAGCTGCAATACCATGTCCAGGACAGTAAGCGGGGGATTCTTAGGGCAGCAGGAGCCCTGGGGACATGCCTGACCTGGCCTGAGGAAGGGGAACGAGAAGGGGGACAACAGGGAAGGTTTTCTGGAGGAAATAAAGCTAGTGATGGATTCTAAGCACAAGTGGAGGGTGTTCACTGGCTGGATGAGGACAGGAAAAGCGAACAGGCAAATCTATCAGAGGGAACAGCATGTGCAAAAAGCCTGGCTCAGTCAGAAACAGTGGACAGATGGTGTAGCTGGACACATGCCCTACTGAAGGCGTGGGATGAGAGAGGCAGGAGCAGGCCACGCCATGCTAGCAAAATTGAGATGAGCAGAAGCAGCTCCTTTGGTGCATTCTTCTGCTTCCTGGCTATTCCTGTCTTTATCCAATCCCAGTGACTTCATTCACTCAATCCGAACTTGTAGGGTAATAAGCAAACAGGTCTCTCCTGGGGGCCCAGTGAGAATGGAGGAAGTGACATCCAAGCTGGGCCATGGAGCAAGCAGGATGTCACAGGCAGAGGGAGATGGCATACAAGGATCTGGAAGAAAGAGCAGTGCTGAGCAGGGAGGTACAGCTCACTGGAGTAAATGATGGCAACCGAGCTGGGAGCACACCATGGGACCTTTGAATGCCCAGCTAAGGTCTGCACACTTTTCATATGCAATTAGCAACCGTACAAGTAGCCAGAGCAGCCCCACCACTGCCATTTCTACTTGTGCAACCTCAGGTAACTCACTCACTCCGCAACACTGCGGTGGTGCAGGCTGAGAAGAGCAGGAAAGGAAGATGCTCCCACCCTCCATAACCCACCTGAGGCTCATTTCTGCTTCTTCGTGAGCATGCCCCACTCTCCACCTCCCACCCCAGCAGGCAGTACCATGCCAGGCACTTGAAGGCCGGCGTGCACGTAGAAAACAGGGACAATGCCAGGTGACCCCTGCAAAACCGAAACAAAGCCCTTCCCGGGCATCTCTCCACGTGGAGGGAGCACAAGCAACTTGTGATGGGGACATGGTGGGTACCTCCCAGGACGCCAGAGCTCCCAGGGGTGAAGCGACTTGTCTCCCTAGTGGTTCCAGGCTGGATCGGGGATGAAATTCAGATTCCCTCCCAGGCCTGATAGGAAGCAGTGGAGATGGGTGCAGAGTAGACAAGATGCACACAATACCAGGGAGGCCGTGCCACGCCCCGAGAAGCTGCCTTTGAAAAATCAAACCTGGCCATCAGCTGCCCTCGTCCAATCAGAGCTGGCCATAGAGAAGCTTCTAGGATAGACTCCTGCATTCGGTAGCCACAGGAAATGCACTGCACATGAGGTTGCAAATTCTTCAGGGGACAGCAGCAAAATCCTGATGTGGTTATTACATGCGCTGGGATTAAAAAGGCTAGAGCCATCATGTGGAGGTTTGCTGGGTAGAGTGACCCAGTGCTCTTGAGCCATTCCCGAGTAGTCATCTCTGCTGCCAGTTACAGAGAACCTGCTATGCACCGGGCTGGATGGAGAGCCATCCCTGCTGGCTCCCACCTCGAGACCAGCTCTCGTGGCAGGTATGATGTCCATGGCGCCTCCTTCCTTAGATTCTTCAGGGAAGCATCACAGTCTTAGTGACAGGGTTTGTGATTTATTTAGATTGTGTGGGTCCCTCTTTCCCCAGAATGAAAGCTGATGTGGGCTGAGACCTTGCCACACCTCCTCTTCATGGGGCCCTCGTTCCTTCCAGGGACACACAGGAAGCCCTCAAATATGCACTGTCATTGCTTGTCATCAGACTGAGCTTCTTGTTTACAGAAGAGGAAACTGAAGCACGACGGAACTTAATTAACCTGCCTAGGGCCATGCACTTCATAGAAGGCAGAGCTGCAGCCCCCCAGAACCTGGCCCCTGCTCCCAAGGACGTGAACCTCTAAAGCAGCACTGCCGGAAAGAAAGACAATGTGAGCCCCACCCGCAAAGTTTAATTCTCTAGTTGCCACATTAAAAACAAAAAGAAACAAGTGAAATGAATTTTAATAATACATTTCATTTGGCCCAACAGATCCAAAATAGCATTTCAATGTGTAATCAATGTTAACATTTTTCCTGAGATCTTTTTCACTCTCCTGCTGATACAGTCTTAGAAATCGAGTGTGTATTTTTTTTACTCACCACCCCAGGTCAATTCAGAAGAGCCACATTTCAGGGCTCAAAGGCACTGAGCAATGGCGAGTGGCCAGGAGCTCAGCTTTAGGAGCCCCTACCCACCTCCGGGCGAGCAAGTATATACATCACCCAGCACATGGAGACTCATCCACAATCGCTATGACCACATCTCCAACTACCACCAGCAGCAGCACCGGTTACAAACACCTACTGCACACCAACACGGCTCTGGGCGGTCTGCACAGGGTATTCTGACCTGCGCACCAGGGCTAGGGACACTGGATGGCCTTCCTATTGACCAAAAAATGGAGTGAGGCTCAGAATGATTAGGAGATGTGCTCTAGGTCACGGAGCTAACAAGGTGCAATCAAGTAGTTAAGTCACATCTGACTCCAAGCAACAGCAGCGATTATTTATTGAGCACCTACTGTGTGCCAATACCCTGTGTTGAAAGATGAGCACAAACACGCCAGGCAAGGTCCCTGCCCTGCTGGTGCTTTTGCCCTGGCTTATGGGGATGGAGGAATGATGATAAACAAGGAAAAACCCCTTCAGATGGTGATGATTTCAGAAGAAAAAAGAATGCAGTAGAAAAGAATAACAGCAGAAGGGAGACAGGTATCTACCTACAGTGGACAGGGAAGACCTCTGGGGGGAGCGGAAATTCAAGCCGAGATGTGAAGCATGAGAAGACCATGGTTCGGGTGAGGACAGGGAAGAGTGTGCCAGACATCAAGCAGCAAACACAAACCTTGGTGCAGGAAGAGTCCAGCATGTTCCAGGAGCCAACAGAAAGGCAGCCGGGCTCCCATGCCAGCTGCCTCTCTGGAGCATCCAGGTTGGCCCCCATGCCATTCCTCCTGCCTCAGGGCACTCCCATGCCCCGGCTTGGAAAACGAGAAGCCAAGAAATCATTCTCCAGATGTCAAGAACAAGTCCAGGCTGGAGGCTCCCAGCACAGTGCCTGGCATGAAGTGCAATCCAGGAGCATGGGCTGAGTGGCTGAATGATGGACTGGCAGTGAGAAGACAGAGTGGAAGTGCCAGAACAGAACCTAGGCAGGACAGATCCCAGGAACAACATTTTAACTCCGTAAGCCTTGCTTCAAACCCTAGGTACACTAGCCAAAAAGTGGAAGCCACCCAAACATCCAACAACAGATGAATGGATAATATAAAGCGATCTAGCCACACAACGGAATATTACTCACCCATAAAAAAGGACCAAGGCACTGACACCCATTACAACCTGGATGAACCTTCAGGGCATTATGCTGTCGCAAAAGGCCACATGTAATAGGGTTCTATCAACACGAAATGTCCAGAATGGGCAAATCCTTAGAGATGCAATGCAGACCAGTGGTTGCCAGGGGCCGAGGGAGGGGAGGATGGGGAGTAAGTGCTTAATGGATACAGGCCTTTCATTGCAAGAGATGAAAATGTTTTGGAACTAGAGACAGACAGCAGTTGCATAACTTTGCAAATGTACTAAATGCCACTGAATGGTACACTTTAAAATGGTTTGTCTTATGTCATGTGAATTGCACCTCAATTTTTAAAAAGCAAGGGTAGAGGGGCAGAGAGGGGGGGAACTATTTCACCAGAGAATCTAGGTTGTGACCCCGTTGAATAAAACCCCATGTCTCAGCAAGCAGAAAGGACTGACCCGCGTCCAGAAGCAACAGGATACAATGGGAATGGGGGGGGGGGGGGGGACAGGGGCTCCCACGGCTAGGAGAAGTAGAAAGCCACTTCACCAGATCACTCCTCGCCTCCACTCCCATAGTTGTGATCCTCGCAGGCTGCCTACCCTGCAAAGGAAGCAGGGCACACCTCGGAGGTATGTCCCACCCCTCGAGCTGAGGAAGGGAACAGGGGCCAGTCCAGGGCTCCCAAATCAGAATGCAGCCGAGGTGGAGGCACTAAGGCCAGCAGGCTGAGCCAGCGCGTTCCCTGACCTGGCACACACAAGGGCATTACTGCCACATGGGCAGCCCTTGGCAGTCTCAGGATGGCATACAGAACCTCCTTTCATTCCCTAGCATGGCCCTGCAGCCAAGTCTGGGCCATTGGGTAGAAAGGACAGCAGGAGGCCGCATCCACACAGCATCTGGGTCCTCTGAGGTCCAGGCAGGGACTTCAGGGCATGTGCTAGGTCCTGAGGATACTTTCAGGGCCTGGAAAGGATCAAGGGGACACCACAGGCCTCACAGAGAAACAGACCTAACACCCCATTAAGGTGTGGCTGCTCAAGGGAACAGAGTCATAGCTACTGCCCACCGCAGGAGGCTGGGCCTTCACCTCTGTTTAGTTCATCCCCGTGCCCATGTGACCTGCAGGGAGAGGGACTAGGGCTGTCCATTTTACAAATGAGGACACTGACTTGTAAGGGGTTCAGAGAAGTACACAGGCTCGCCCACCATCAGCTGGCAAATGGCAGAGCCAGCATTCAAACCCAAAGCTGCCATCAAAGCCTCCCATGCCAAATGATGATGCCACCACCATTTGCTTTTTTCCTACAAAACTCATACAAGGCAGTATGGGGTCATGGTAAGATCATGGACTATCAGTCTGGGATGATGGGAACATTCTGGACTTGATGGGGACGGCTGCACAACAATATGAACATACCACCACTGACTCGTACACTTAAATATAATTAACGTGATCATCATTATTAAATAGTACATATATATTTAACACAAAGATATTTTAAGAAATGATCAGGAATCAGGTCATTAAGGAATTGTCCATAGGGGCACCTGGGTGGCTTAGTTTGGTTAGGCATCCAACTCTTGATTTTGGCTCGGGTCATGATCTCAAAGTCGTGGGATGGAGCCCCTTGGTGGGTGTAGAGATTACCTAAATAAATTTTGAAAAAGAAAAACAGCTATAGGAGCACCAGGGTGGCTCAGTGGTTGAGCATCTGCCTTTGGCTCAGGGCGTGATTCCAGGGTCCTGGGATCGAGTCCCACATCGGGCTCACTGCAGGGAGCCTGCTTCTCCCTCTGCCTATGTCTCTGCCTCTCTCTCTGTGTCCCTCATGAACAAATAAATAAATAAAATATTTTAAAAAATGAAATAAAATAAATCTTTAAAGAAAGAAATTGTAAATAAGTTTTTAAAAATAGATATAATGTTATAGATAACATACAGACTATATTCTCTAAACATGGTAAAATTCAATTAGGCGCTAACAAAAAATATGTCCCCCCCAAAAAGTAATAATGTAGCCTGCTTGGGTGCAGACCCTGCTCCCCCACGTACCAGCTCTGTGGCCCTGGGGCAGGCTTCAGAGGCTGTCTGTACCCATTTATAAAGTGAGAAACACAAGGCACCTCCCTCTGAGCTTGTGTCCAAAACCAAATGAACTCAAATCAGGTACAGCACAGACCAGGAGACAGCAAACTCAAGCTGCAAAGGGCCAGGTAGTGCTTCTGGCTTTACAGGTGATGGCAACAGCTGTGCAACTCTGTCAACAGAGCAGAGAAGCAGCCACAGACAACAGGTGCACAAATGGGCGTGGCTGAGTGCTAATAAAACTTTATTTACAGAAGCAGACGGGGCTAATAGGGCCAGAGCTTGCCAACGACGGCATGCACCCCAGCCCCTGGTGGGTGCTTAACAAGTATTAACTGTTACAATTAAGAAAATAATGGCATTTATCTCAATTCATTTCTAGAGATGAATGAGAGGTAAAATATTTCCTGTCGCAGTTCCAAAAATAAATACTAATACCGAAGGCGAAAGGAGAGCCTCAGTCCCTGCTGGGGAGGGGGCCTCACCCTCACTCTGCTACTTTTGGGCCATTCTGGACCAGCGTCCCACCTCGCACAGGAGGGGCTTCTAGCCCCTGCCTCACAGCCTCAGGCTCTCAGGCCCTCTCCTTGCTCGTGCCCTCCCCCCAGCTGGCCCATAGTCCCTGGGCTGCCCACCTGGCCTTAGAAAGGCCAGAGCAAAGAAAACATTTGCTGACAGTATTCTGGGCTAGAGTGACAATGACAAGCAAGGTCCCACTGCTGGCCTGCCCTGGAGTCCTTTCCTGAGCCTCAGATCACAGCAACACTAATGGCTTCTGGCTTCAAGGTAACCTATTTCGATGTAAAGCCCCGAGAAGCCTCCTCTGATTGATTCCTCACATGGGTCCTGTAAGAAGGTCGACGCTGCTTTACAGGGATCAGCGTGTTCCATGGCGCAACCCCTAGGATCTGGAGCGTGGGACCCCCGCTGGTGAGTCCCGCCTCCGCCTCCACCTCCAGGCTCAGCCCCTGCCTGTCAGGTGCTCACGTAATCTTTCCCTAAAGAGGTGCTGTGCAGCTTCCGTGAGATAATTCACAGCAGGAGGGGGAGTTTAAGCAACGATAGCTATACTCCTCCCATGAGCATCACAAGAAAAGGAACCGGGCTACAGACGGTTAAGAGATTTGCCCAGGATGGCACAGCCAGGAGGGTCCCAGCTGGTCCTTGATGCAGCCCCTCCTCTGACCTGGCCCTGTCCTGTCCCAGCTCAGCTCACCTAGCTGGTGCTGATGATTTGTTCTTTTAGGGGTGTAAGAGTCTTCCTAGGAACTGAGCGGAAATCACTGTAAACACTGAGCAGGAAAGCAGCCCAGATGACAGAAGCATCAAAGGAGCTGCTCAGGCCGAGTGGGTGGCCTTGACTGTGCATACTATAAACTCAGGACTCCTGCCCGCAGCCCTCGACATCTCACACGGGTGTGCACTCACTCCCATCAGCCGACAGGTACCCACTCCCTTCATCTTTCACTCCCATTGATTGAATATTTAGCTTATTGGCCTGGTGTTGTTAGCTAGGGAAGGAAGGGCTCAGAGGGCCTCTAAATGGGGTGGCTGCTCTGGACAAAACCAAAGGATGAATTTTTTAACCATAAGCTCCCTCACCATCACCACTTAGGAAGTGGTGCCCATGCCCAGAGACCACACTTTGGTCCCCATACCAGCCCAGCCAGAGGGACCCCTGCCCCAATTTTGTACAGGAAATGGAGGCTCAGAAAGGTTAATCCTGTTGTCTGAGATCACACAGCCTTAAGGACCAGGACAAAGGTGAATCGATTTCAGAAGCCCTACAAGGCGACTCAAATCCCAAGAGACCAAGTGAGGAGAACCAGAACCCAGTGCAGTCGACCCCAGTCTTTCTGAGGGAGGCACCCCGTGTTAGTTACAAAGTCACAGCTGAGTGAAGGGCAGGGCCCCAATGGAAACCAGGCAGTCTGGCTCCAGAGCCTGCAGGGAGGCAGGTCCCATTCCCAGGGACTTCAGCAAACAGCTCCAGCACAAGTGGCAATGGCTGCTGGCATGTGTCTGGCTTAGCCATAGTTGCTTATGCCACTCCTCTCCTGGCCCCAACCTACGGTCTACGCTAAGAGAGCGGGGACCTCCATCCTGCTTCCTCAGCATGAAACCTGCCAGTCAGACCTGCGGAGAGACCATCAGCTCTGTCCCCCGCTATGCACGTCCCTCTCATAGCGCTGACGTGATGGGTGCCAGCGTAACTACCTCTCCAGGAAGGTGGAGCCCCCATCCAAGCAGGGCTGCCCCTCAGACCTCATTGTGTCCCCACTCTCTGGTGCGCAAGGTTTGCTTAAGGAAAAATGTCACACATCTTCAACTATATATGGAAATATGTTCTAAAAGGGCACAGGTGAGAGAACCCACAATCTGTACAGCAAAGTGAAGAAACACCAGCAAACTGAAACAGGAGACCTGGGCCTTCATGTATGAATAGGAGTTCTCCAGGCAGACGAGAGAGGAGGACATTGCCCAAAGAAACCAAAACCCAAAACCCAAACCAAACAGAAGCACGGGATGTGGGGAGAAGCCTGCGTGTGAAGACATGTCCGGGGAACACAGAGGTGGCACATGTGGCAGGGACAGAGTTGGGCCAGGGAAGCCAGGATGTGGGGAACATGGGAGGTCACAGAGGCAGCAGGAGCTAAGGATGGTTTCTGAAGGACAGCGGCAACCATCACATTTGTTGGGGCCACACTCAGACCCTTTGAGGGATTCCTCACTGGGAGAAGTCTCCTCAAGGGGGGAGTTACCCCCAGCTCCGGAGACAGGCTCGGCATTACAGACCATGTGCAAGAGTCCCAACAGCCACCATCCACGTCAAGAAGACCTTTCTGAGAGCAGCGGATCTGGGAGTTGCCCTGCTGGGCAAGCAAATGACAGGGGTCCTGACCATCCCATATGCCATCCCCAAGCCTCCTTGGCCACCTGGGCTCATGGCAGTGCCACCCACCCACCCGAGGTCTGGAGGAGAAACCAGCTCCTCCACAGACTCACCCTAGGCCAGGGGGTCACTCAGTGGGGAAGGGCCCCCCTCACGTGGGGTATTTACTGTGAGCAGAGCCCTGTGTGAGGGGCTGAGGCTCCCCTCGCCCTTCTACATCTCCTAACCCGGCCTGGGAGGCTGAGGCATCAGACACGACAGCGTGTCCCACCGCACCATACACGGAAGCTCCGGCGGGGCAAGGGGTTCTCCTTGACCTTGCTGGAGAAGGAGCTGGTCAGCTGAAGGAAGGGCGTTCCCAGAGGGAACAGCACAGCAGGGGCCAAGGACAGTGTCCCTCCCAGGGTGCGTGAAAAGGGTGGGGGCGGCGGAGGACCAGCCGTTAGATACCGTATCTCTGGCGTCTAAAGAGCCGGGCAGAGGCTGGCAGAGAGCCCAGGCCGGCCAGGCCATCAGTAAAAGGCAGACTAGGATCTGTGGGGACGGGGGAGGGGGAGGGGGAGGGGGGCTTCGGGGCGGGGGGCCTTCTATGGCGAAAGACTCCAGCCCGGCAATTGGCCTCCATCAGGGAGGATGAGGCCAGATCCTCACGAGCGCGCAGCAGGGAGGGGGGTGGGGGGGTGAGGGGGTGAGGGGGTGAGGGGGCAGCGGCCTGGGGATGAGGGCACAGCGCGCTAGGGCCTGCACGCAGGGCGCCCCGGCAAGGTGCCCGGCCCGCGGAGCCAATCCCTGCGCGCCATCTCCCGAGGCTGCGTGCGCCCAGGGCGCGCCGGCGGGGCAGCAGGGTGGGTACCAGCCTTTCTTCCCAGCGCTTCAGCCTCCTCCCCGCGCCCACGTGGGCGGAGCCGCGCGGGGGGTGCGGGGCAGGGGCCGCCGCGGCGGGTGCCGTGCGCGGGGCGGGGGTGCGGGGGTGCGGGGGTGCGGGGGTGCGGGCGGGGCGGCCTCGCCCTCCCGGCCCCCCGCCGCCCCGGAGCGGCCCGCGGCTCCAGCCTCTGTGCCACCTCGCCCGGGACCTGGGGGGACCCTGACTTACTCAGTGGGCCGGACTCGGAGGGCACCGGTCGGCCACGCCCCCCGCGCCACTCCCTGGGGCTGCCGGTGGGTCCCCCTCCCCCTCCTCGGATCTGGGGCGGAATGGGGAGAGGAGTGGAAATGGGGGTGGCGTGAGGGAGAGGGGGCTGGGGGCGCGGAACCGGGAAGGGGCCTACGGAGGGAGGCGGCGCAGAGTCCCCCTGCTGGGAGACGCCGAAGGGGGATTTGGAGGGAATGGGGGATGGGAGCGGAAGGGTGGAGGACCACGGAGGTGAGACACGAGAGTGGCAGGGCATCTGGAGGGGCGCGAAGGCTGGGGAGGGTGGTGGGCGATGGGGCGGGGCGGCGCCGGTCCCCGCGTCCCCTGCCGCGGGGTCCGCCCATCAGCCGGTGCACGGGTCCCCTTCGGCCAGGGCGCGCCCCCACCCCTCCCCCCCACGGCGCACCTGTACCCACCTGCTCGGCGCTCGGGCCCGAGCCGGGCAGCAGCTGCGAACGTAGCGAGCGCAGCCCCGCGCCGCATCCTCCGGCCGCCCCCTCCCCGCCCTGAGCTTACGCTGCCACCGCCCCCGCCTTAAAAAGGACAAAACGGAAAAGAAAAAGGTTGCGTGCAAAAAAAAAAAAAAAAGAAAAGAAAAAGAAAAAGAAAAATCGTAAGAAGCCAACGAGGAAGATGGGCAGATGCGCGCGGCTCGTTGGGGCGGGGGTCGAGGTGCGGCGGCACCGGGGACCGCGCTCGGGGCAGCGGGCAGGCGCGTGCCGCACGCTCCCGGCTGCAGCTCCTGCGATCGCCCGGCGCCCGGCTCCCGGCGCGGCCCCGCCCCTTCCCGGGCCGCCCCTCCGATTGGCCCGTGCTCCTGCCAGTCAGGGGGAAGGCGCTGCGCTCGCCCCGCCCCCGCCCGGGGCCGAGGCCGGGAGCGGTTCGGCGGCCGCCAGAGGAGGTGCGGGGAGGCCCGAGCGTGCGCACTTGGCCCCGCGGCCCGCGCGGGGGAAGGCTGGGGTCTGCGGCTGAGCGCCCCGGGTCGCGCGGGGTCGCGGCGCCCGCTGGGTCGGAGCTGCCCTGGGGATTACTTGCGGGCTCCGGTAAGGGCTGAAGGCCCCGGAGGCTCATCCTCGCCTTCACCTGGGACTGAGGCCATCCTGGGCCATCGGTGGGCGGGGAGACACCACTGCCCACCGTCCCGGATTTCCCCCTTTGTGCCGATGGAGATCTCAGGGTCACAGGTGAAAGGCAATATTGTAAGTGACACAGCTAGCAAGTGGCAGAGCCAGGAGTCTTTAGGCCTGAGCCCATAGCCTCACCACTAGGCAAAAAATCACCATCACCATAAAATAGTGGAAGGATGTGATACACGGTCGGTGGAGGCTGGACGGGAGGGTAGGATTTAGCGAGGCAAAGGTCCATCCATTCAGTCCCGTTCCGCAAATATTTTTGGACACCCACTACGTACCAGGGAGCCATTAAGATCTAGATAGAGGGCAGTGAACAGAAGGAAGGCCCCTGCCCTCCTGGAGCTTAGATTCCAGCAAAGAAAAGGGGAGAGCATTCGCATTAAGCATGGCTAAGCAGCTTGATTTGGGAGAAAATGTGACATATTTGAGAATCTAAAGAAGGAGGGACACCTCTGGGCTACAGAGAGGTGAGTAGGAGAATGGTGGGGATGAGGATGGGCAGTGGGCAGAGGCCAGGGCCTGTAAGATCTGTAGGCTGTGGGAAAGACTTTGGAATTGACCCTGAGGCTGTCTCACCAGGGAGGGCGGTCTGTGGGACCACTGTGAGATTTGCATATTATACATGTCCTGGTCTGCTGCCCCGCCTCTCAGCTCTGCAGTGAGTGCACCCCTACTGCCACAGCGTGGACACTACCCAGCCAAGACGCTGGTACCATCACTTTGTCCCCGCTAGGGATGAGGAGGCCCTGGGGCCCAGGACACACAGCAGGCAGTAATGTGGGAACCAAGAGTCTGGCTGTCTCCAGAGCAGCTTTCAGGTATCCTGGGACTTGCAGTATGGTGAGCCCGGGCCTCAAAGTCCCCGGGAGGCATGTTTCAGCCCAGCATGAGGACAAGCATTCTTATGAGAAATGCTGTTCCCTGAGAAGTTGTGAGCTCCCATCCCCTTGACAGGCCGTCCACGTGTGAGGGTCTTGGGGAAGGAGCTCCTGTGGCTTTCCAGATAGGGAGCAGAGCAGCAGGTACTACCCACTAACCCACCTCTGCTGGGGCCAGGCTCTCTGGGGCAGGGAGTGGGGGATCCCAGTTTGGCCACTTACTAGCTGGTGGCCTTAGGCAAATTACGGACTTTTGCTTTCATCAGTGTCCTTATCTGTAAAATGGACCTTAAAATAGTAATAATCTCATGGGTTTGGGTGGGGATTAAATGAGTTGATATGTAAGGATCTGTTTACTTTCTGAAGGCTGCCATCATAAATTACCACAGACCCGGAGGCTTCAAACAACAGAAATGTGTGCTCTCATGATATTGTAGGGTGAAAGTCCCAAGTCCAGCGATTAGCAGGGGCATATTCCCTCTAGAAGCTCTCAGGGGAAATTCTTTCCTGTTTCTCTCAGCACCAAGGGGCTCCAGGTGTTTCTGGGCTTATGACCACATCACTCAAATCTCTGCCTCTGCCTTCACATCGCCTTCTCCTCTGTCTATGCCTCCTCTTTTATTTATTTGTTTGTTTGTTTATTTTTAAGGTTCTATTTTATTCATGAGAGACACACAGAGAGAGGCAGAGGGAGAAGCAGGCTCCCTGCGGAAAGCCCGATGCAGGACTCGATCCCAGGACCTGGGGATCACAACCTGAGCCAAAGGCAGATGCTCAACCACTGAGCCACCCAGGCGTCCCTGATTATTTTTGAGAGAGAGTGTGAGTGGAGGATGGGGCAGAGAGGGAGAAAGAGAATCCCAAGCAGCCTCCACACCCAGCATGGAGCCCGACATGAGGCTCGATCTCACAACCCTGAAATCATGACCTGAGCTGAAATCGAGAGTCGGATACTAAACCGACTGAGCCACCCAGGCTCTCCTACACCTCCTCTTTTATAAAGACACAGGTCAGTGGATATAGGACCCATTGAGCTAACCCAGGATTATCTCACCTCAAGATCCTTAACTTAATCACATCCACAAAGACCCTTTTTCCAAACAAGACCACATTTGCAGGTTCCAGGATGTTATTGTAAATTATAGAATTATAGAACTACAATCGTGAGCATTCCTAAGGAGGGGAAAAAGATACTAGGAGATCACATCATGTGAAATTTGGCTTGGTCTGAGGGCCTGAGAGTTTTCCCTGAGGAAGTCAACCTTAAGTATCAGCTACCTAGATGAAGAAGAAGAGAGAATATTTCAGAGAGAGCAAGCAGTAGCACAAAGACACTGAGTTAGGGCTTAACCTTCCAGTGGGAAGGGAGCCATGAAGGCTTCTTGAGGAAGGGCATGAGTGATAAGATTTGAGGAGGCACGTGCAGAAGGGCAGGCTGGCCCCACCAGCACCATCAGTGACTCCACAGACATTCATGGGCATCCATTGTGCACTGGTGCTTTGCCGGGCAGCAGGGACATGGCCAGGAAACCACTCGTCTCTGCCTAGTGGCTCATGGATCAGTGGGAGAGACCAGAGTGGATCATTATGATGAGGTAGTCCAGGTAATAGCAGAATGGGGAAGGAACTCCTAGGACCACTTCAGGGAGTCAGGAGAGGCTTCCTGGAGGAGGAGACATGTTTACTGAGGTTAGAGAAGGCAGGGAGGAAGCAGGCCTTCCAGGCAACGGGAACAGCAGATACAGAGGAGCCCTGGATGCCTGAAAACTGAGACATGGATTTCAGGCCTGCTGCCATATGGGGAGCACATGAGATTAAGAGGCTGGCAAGACCCGATCACAAGGACTTCCGGTCATTAAGGTATTTGGGACAGGCCATGATGCCGCTGGAGTTGGTTGGTAGACTCTTGCATTTGCATGGAGGCTGAGTAGGAAGGTAGAGGAGAGAGACTATTGAGTTGGTTGAGATGAGGGAGGTTGAAGATCAGAACCAAGGCAGTTTGTGCTATGGTCCCAGGAGGACAGGTCAGGACCGTCTGAGTAGCACCTCCACCCCCGACTGGGTGGTTAAAACTGACCCAACTTGTAAGACTTGCCTTCTGGGTGCTGTGCTGTGCTGGGGGAGGGTAGTAATAATAACGAGCTGGCCGTGCTTGCTCTAAACAGATACTGATGCGGGCATTCTGTGAGCGTTAGCCTATTTCATCAGCCGGCCTCGGTAGAGAGAGGTTAGGCAACTTGCCCAAGATCACACAGCCTACAGAGCCAGAATGCAGAGCTGGCAGCTGGCCCTGGGGCTAAGTAAATCATCACATGTGAATAACGACTCACATTTACTGAGCACTTACTATGTGCCAGGCACTATCTGAGCTTCATATTTAAAATCCCTCCTTCTAGGGACACCTGAGTGGCTCAGTGGTTGAGTGTCTGCCTTCGGCTCAGGGCGTGATCCTGGAGTCCCAGGATCGAGTCCTGCATCGGGCTCCCTGCGTGGAGCTTGCTTCTCTCTCTGCCAGTGTCTCTGCCTCTCTCTGTGTCTCTCATGAATAAATAAAATCTTTAAAAAAAAATCCCTCCTTCTCCTTAGAAACTGAGAAATGTAGAAGTTCAACAACTTACCTAAAGTCACCTGCTGGTCAGTGGCTGAGTTGGGACTGGCACCAGCCAGCTGGGATCCCGCAGTGGCAGATGCCACTATGGTACTGGGCATCTCCTAAGTAGCAGAAAACCAGTCTGCTGCTGGTGAGGTGCACGGGAATGCTCTGGGCATCCCCCTGAGGCCCAGGGGGACAGGCGAACCAGTGCCGGGCGAGGGGTGGGGAGTACCAGGCTCTGCAGCGGGCTCGGCCACAAATTAGTTGTGTCCCTGGGACAAGTCCCATCACTACTCTGAGCCTTGGTCTCCGGTCTCCTCCCTGCCAAACAGAAATGGTGCCACACCAGAGCTGGACGCTCTGGGATGTGAGTCCTGGTTCCACCATTTGCTCCCAGTGTCACCATCTGAGCGATGGGAAGAATGGAACCTGCTTCACAGGCTGGCTAGGCTGTTGAGACGAGGCCCACCTAAAGCAGCTGGGCTGTTAGCGCGTGCCCCGGGTGAACACTGCTGGCATTCGTAAGGAAGAGCTTACCTCCCTCCACCCCTGCAAGCGTTGTCTGTCTCCTGTTCTGGATGAGACAACGGAGACTCAGACAAAAGGATCTGGAAACTCCAGCCGGGTCTCCAACCCCATGCCTGTGCTGCCCCGCAGTTCACTTTTAGATCCCAAAGGAGGAGGATGGGAATTGTGCTGAGTGAAACAGCTGTATGATTCCATTTATAGAGCTGTATCAAAATGACAGAATTATAGGAAGAGAGGACTGATTCATGGTACCAGGAGTGGGGGAGAAGGAGGGAGGCGGCTGTGGCTGCAAAGGGATAGCAGGAGGGGTCCTCGGGGGGGGGAACCAGTCTCTGTCCTGCCTGTGGTGGTGCGCACAGTGGTCTACACATGTGCACACACATGCCATGAGTTCAGGTAAAGCCACGAAAACCTGAAAAAGGTGGGTGCATCTTATCCGTGTTAGCTGCCCGGGTTGTGACATTGGACTATCGATTTGCAAGGTGTTACCCTTGGGGGAAACCAGGTGAAGGGTACGCTGGCTCTCTGTCTATTGTTACTTACACTGCATGTGAGTGTCCAATTACCTCAATACAAAAAGTTTTTAAAGACAGTCGTGACCGTGAAGGTGGCTAGCTGCCCCAGGCTCCTGCACTGGACAGGGCTCTTCCCAGGGCATTGGGGCGGGGGGGGGCGGCACCGAGGGCCTACAGACTTTCCCCCAGAAGCAAGGTGGAGCAGCCATGAGGGGTGGGAGGCAGGCAGAGCGCCCAAGTTCTCCAGGAGAACTGTCCCTGCAGGAGAGTCTGGCCTCCTGGGACACAGGGTCCCCATGCGGGACACACTCCTTCCTCTCCCCTCCACCTTTCAATGAAAACAGCTCTCTGTGGGCTATTTCTGGTTCTATGAATAATACATGCTTATTGTAAAGAATTCAGACAGGCAGATAGAAAGAAGGTGACCTTGAATCTCGCCATACCAGGGTGACCCCCACGTACACTGGGGTGACCAGGCCTCCAAGGCTCTCTTCATCTACACAAATGGGCACAATCACAGCAGGATGTTTTCACCAGGGATGCCTCCCCCTCCCCATTCCCATATCACCCCCCCCAATCAGGTAGCCCGTGATAACAAGCTCGCTTGTTTTGTTTCACATTTTCCTCTGCAGACATATGTAAGTATGTACTCTACACACACCCCATACAGGGGGTGGGGGGCCATTGTTTTACAAAAGGAATCCATCCTAATCACATTTATCTGCTTCTTACTCTTCACGCTCCCCAACACCTTCTAGAATCTCTGCCAGCATCTAGAGGGAACTAGCTTCATTCTTTTGAAGGGCTGATGACACCCCACGACGTGGCATTCTCTTTGCCCTCACCAGCTGAGAACAATGGGCAGTAAATATCCTGGCCAGTAGCAGTATTTTTATTTCTGCAGATGGATTCTCGGAGCGAGGGGTAGAGGGGGGGTGGAATTGCTGATTTGAAGGCATAAACTTTTATTTTAATCAATGCTGACAGCTTACCTTCCCAGGACTCTGTGACACGTCACCCTTCTGCCTCAATGCACAAATTTCCCATCATCAGCCGACGCCACGGCACTGGGGATGTTGCCGCCCTGATGGGTGTGAAGTGATACGTCCTTGTGATTTTAGTATGCGTTTCCCTGCCCTCTGGGGAACTGAGGAGAACTTGAATATATAGGTGCTTTTTGATGTGCTCTTTTGAGAATTGTCTTCATACCCCTCATCCGTTTTTAGCTGGGGATTTTTCTTTTGTCCATTTGTTGGGAGGAGTTCCAGGTTTGTTTTTTTTTGTTTGTTTGTTTGTTTTTTTTAAATTGAAGTATAGTTGACATACAATGTCCTCTAAGTGTCAGGTGTATAACCTAGCAATCCGGCAATTCCATACATTAGTCAGTGCTCCCCACCATGAGTGTAGTCTCCATCTGGCACCCCGCAACATTGTCACAGGATTACTGACTATGTTCCCTGTGCTCTGTACTTTCCATCCTTGCAACTTATTTATTTTATAACTGGAAGCTTGCACCTCTTAGTCCTCTTCACCTGCTTCTTCCATCACTCCCTCCCCTCTGCAAACTGTATTTATAAAACCGTGTTTATCGTCAGGATTGTTCTCCATATTTATGAGTCTGCTTTCTTTTGTCTATTTTTATGATTTTATTTTTTATTTGAGAGAGAGCAAGACAGATAGAGTGAGAGAGAGCAGGAGCAAGGAGGAGAGGGAGAAGCAGGCTCCCTGCTGAGCAGGGAGCCCTATGTGGGAGTGGGGAGCCCAATGCCAGGCTGGATCCCAAGATCCTGGGATCACCACCTGTTCAGAAGGCAAGTGCTTAACCAACTGAGCCACCCAGGCCGCTCTCTTTTGTCCATTTTTATGTATTCTCAGCAAAGCAGACACTCCTCTGCTGGTTCTCAGGGCTCGAGCACTTTTTCCAGATCTTGCATTCACCTCTTGATTTTGCTCGTGGCATCTTTGGCTACATAGCAACTTCCTTGAATAGTCAAATATGTAGATAGATCCGTCACTTTCTTTTTCTTTTTAATATAGCTTCTGAGTTTCCTTCTTGGTTAGACGGTCTCCATGGCACCTAGACAGTACATGTAGCCTAAATTTTCCTACAAGGACAGGAAAACTCGGACAACCATTATGTATGTTTATTCACAGTTCAAAAAACAAGAATGTGATCTGGCTAGCAAATGTGACCTTATAAAATACGTTTAAATAGAGAAATTTCCAATTATTGAAAAATATTTTTAGTATAAATATTTCAAGAATGCCAAGTAATGTATATAACATATGTATTTTCCAAAGCCCAGGAAAAGGGGTTTCCAAAAATGTCAGCTGCGTTTCTATGCTGCCGCAAAAAAAAAAAAGAAAAGAAAAGAAAAGAAAAAGAAAAAGAAAAAGACATACACACACACACACACACACACACACACACACACACAAAGACAGTGAAATTATACCTGCACAAAAGCCCCATAGGGACCTGAGAGAGCTCCAGCTGATTGTAGCTCCCTCACACAGTAAGAAACATTAGGGGCCCTTTTTGAAAACAGGGTCAGGGGGCTAGACAGAGGACAGAATTCCATCAGTAATCGTTAAAATAGGAATTTGCATTGCTATCAGATTCATTACTTCAAGATTTTGCTGTGTGTTATCGTTTTCCTAATTTCCTCTGCAAGGTATCCTATATATATATATTCCCCACATTTACTTGTTACTTCACACTGACTTTTAAAAATTCATCCATTTTGATACACATGGCTGAACTGTGAATAGACATCCTGGCGATTTTTTTTTTTAATTTAAATAGCACAGCCACAGACATTTACATCCATATCTTCTGATGCACATAGATGAGAAGTTTCTCCATCTGGGCTTCTCAACAGCAGAACTAGGATTGTTCTTTGTAGAGGGGGCTATCCCCAGTTTCCACCTGATAGATGTCATGAGCACCCTCCTCCTAGACGTGGCAATAAAACATCTCCAGATAGTGCCAAATATCTCCCAAGAGGGCAAAACTGCCCCTGGTTAAGAACCACTGTTCTAGAGTTTACACCATAGGGCTGGAAGTGCGAGGGAACGGGGGCATGGAAGTCTCCAACTCTACAAGACACTACCAAAGAGTTGTCCAAAATATTTGTGTCAATGCATTGTCCAACCAACAGTCTGTAAGAAATCCAAATCCTCAGTATCTTTGCCAATCTGTAGCCTTAGCTGGATGGTAAGTTATTCCCACCCAGGGAGCGTGAACTGGTGTCTCAGAGCAATTTAATTGTGAATTTCTCTGGCAGAGGCTCTTTGTCTGTTTTGGGCTTTTCATACTTTCTCCCCATGAACATCATGCCTTTTCATGTATCCTGCCTATTTTGTTTGGGGGGGGGGTGGCTTTTTCTTACTGCTTTTCAAGGGATTCTTCATATTTTCAGGATTCTAATGTTTTGTTGAGCGTATGTTTTGCATGTACCCCCTTTCAGGTAAGGTCTTGCCATTTTATATTATTGTTTCCTAGGGAATTGTATAAATGCCAATTTCTGGATACCAGTTATCTTTGGAGAGACAGGGAGAGGATTAGGAAGCTATAGAGAGGCTTCAACTGCAATTATAATGATTATTTTTTCTGAAGCTGCAGGACAATTACACTTGTGTTTCTTTCATTAATTTTTACATGCTAATGATTCTGGTACCCAATTATGATGTGCGTAGGGGGAAGGGGTGTTAAAAAATAAAATTCAACAGAGTAAATTTGAAGATCTAATTGGCTTTATTTAATGATTCATGAATTGGGTAGTGTCCTATCTCAGCAGATAGAAAGAAGCTCAAAGGATCTGTACAGATGGAGGACTTTTATAAGTAGAAGGATATGGGGCCAGGAAGATATTCTTGCAAAGTGTTGATTATTTCAGGCAAGGTCACCTTCCTTTAGAGGAAAGCAGGGGTCTATCAGGCAGATTACTTTACTAGCACTGACCAGGTGATTCCAGATTGACTGGTTGAAGATCACATTCCTGGGAGAGGGTGAAATTACATTTAGGTTCGGTATTAAGTCTTGGTTCGCTGACATGGGCTTAGCACAAGTGACTCCATTTCAGGCCCATTTCTTTTTTCTTTTTTAACATGGGCCAGGGAGCAAGGGTAGTGGGGATGTTTTCATCACCAAGCAATTTGCTAATAACAGCTAGGAGGCCTACAATTCAGCTCAATTCTCATACTATCCACCCTGAGACAGCATCAGATCCCATAGATTAAAGGCTCAGCCCCACAAGACTGCCCTGTACTTCAGATGCCAATTGTAAGTCCAAGTTGTCACCTGTGCTTCTGACCAACCAGCTATAAATCAGAGGTTACCACAAATTCCTCCTTTGACCCAACCACTTTGCTAGAGTGGCTCACAGAACTCAGAAAAACATTTTACTTACCAGATTATAACTCAGATAGCCAGATGGAAGAGATACATAGGGCAAGATATGGGGAAAGAGGTAGGGCTTCCGTGCTCTTTTCCAACACATAGCTTTCCCAGAATCTCCAATCTGGAAACTCTCCAAACCCTGTCCTTTAGGGTCTTATGGAGGTCTCGTTACATGGACATAATTGATTACATTGTTGGCCATTGGCAATTGATTCAACCTCCAGCTCCTCCCACCTCCCCTGAGTTTAGTGGGGGTGGGACTGAGAACTCTAACCCTCTGATCACAGGGAAACCAGCCCTCATCTTTAGGTCCTTTCCAAAAGTAACCTCATTAATGTGAACTCGGGTGTGGTTGAAAGGGATTTGTTATGAAAAATAAGACACCTTTACTACTTTCATCACTTAGGAAATTCCAAATGTTTAGGAGCTCTGTGCCAGAAAGAGGGATAAGAACCAAATACATATGTCTTACTACAAATCACATTATCACACATGCTAAAATTTTCATTTGAACAAGAAATGTTTTAAAAAACAGTGTTTATGGGCAGCCCGGGTGGCTTGGCGGTTTAGCGCCGCCTTCAGCCCAAGGCGTGATCCTGGAGACCTAGGATCGAGTCCCACGTCGGGCTCCCTGCATGGAGCCTGCTTCTCCCTCTGCCTGTGTCTCTGCCTCTCTCTCTCTCTCTCTCTTTCTCTCTCTCTCTCTCTCTCTCTCTGTGTCCCTCATGAATAAATAAATAAAATCTTTTAAAAAAAACAGTGTTTATGTGCAGGTGGGTGATTTTTAGTTTCTTCTGAATATTTTTTTATTTTAAAAGTCTTCATAATGACCACATATTGTTTATATGATCTAAAAACCTATTCTAAAAGTATTTTGGTTTTGATGAACTAAGCATGTTTTCACATAAAGCGTCAAACTAATTGCCAGAATTATTGCTTTCTAACTAGTCACTCCAAACTCTCACCTTGCTCCTTACCGTGGCACACAGTTTAGTGTCCAGAACTCTGTAATAATGCCCAGGAAAGCCCTCAGGGTGATGGCTGGCACATAGAGATGGGAGATGATTCTGAATCAGAGCTCTGGTGGTTATGCTGACTTTGTCACTTGGTGCAGTGAGGAATCTAGGAAAACGTCATTTCTCGGGGCCCCTCTTTTCTTTAAAATGGGGATAACTCATGCATGGTTTCTCTCACAGCATTCTTGTAAAGACAAAAAAAAAAGAAATAGAAGGAGTATTGAAATGCTTTGGGAAAGTCAAGTTCTTCCTCAACTCCTCAACTCTGTGTATCCGTTACTGATCTTGGGCCTGCCTAAAGATTAATGTGATTCGATCCAAGAGAGTGTCTTCCTTCTATTCCCTTTTTGCGTGGGAGAGTAGTCTTTGGGGTTGTTTCCCAATTTTTCTTGTTTTTTCTCCTTTTCTGGGCACACGGTAGGAATGCATTTTCCTATTTTTTGAAATTAGATATGGTTATATGATTTGCTCTGTCTGATGAATTTAGAGCACAAATGATAAATGTGTCATTTCCAAGAAGAAACTTAAAGAGCATTTTGAGAGTCTCCATATCCCTTCACAACTCTAGTGTGATTGTGGACATGTGTAATGATGGAGCCTCAGAAACCCTGGATCTCTAAGCAACTAAGGTGAGCAGAATCTACCTACAGTGAACTTGTAGCATGAATGAGAAGTAAATTTTTCTTATAGTAAGTAGTACCTGAGATTTGGGGATTATTTGCAACCACAGCAAAAATAAGTTTAGCCTGACAGATAAGTTGTCTAAAATCCATGTGGTAAATGTACTAAAGAAAAGGATGGGTGAGAACAATACAAGTTTTCATCAAGAATAAAAGTAATAGGGCAGCCCAGGTGGCTCAGCGGTTTAGCACCTGCCTTCAGCCCAGGGTGTGATCCTGGAGACCCAGGATCGAGTCCCATGTCGGGCTCCCTGCGTGGAGCCTGCTTCTCCCTCTGCCTGTGTCTCTGCCTGTCTCTCTCTCTCCCTCTCTGTCTCTCATGAATAAATAAGTAAAATCTTTTAAAAAAAAAAAAGAATAAAAGTAATAGGGGCACTTGGGTGGCTCAGTTGATTAAGTGTCTGGCTCTTGATTTCAGCTCAGGTCATGATCTCAGGGTCCTGAGATAGAGCCCCATATTGGAATCTGCACTCAGCAGGGAGTCTGCTTTGTCCCTCTCCCTCTGCTCCTCCTCCCACTCTCTCATTTGAATAAATTTTTTTAAATCTTTAAAAGAAAAAAAAAGAATAAAAGGTAATAAGTTAATAACAGGGTATGGATTGTTGATTTGCTTTCAGTTACTCCCTCCATGACTTAGCAGAGACTTATTCATTCTGTCATTCTCATTGAAGACAAGCACAGCAATTTCTAGCTTCTTTTTGATCCTTGCAAAGAAGCACTCCCATCTCTTTCAGAGAGAGTTGTGCACCTACTGATGAAGGCCAGTCATGGATTGGCATGACAGTTATTAAAGAAATATTTGCTCACCAAATATTTCTTATTTTCCTCCTTTCCAGGAATATGGTAAGATTGTACTTCCTATTCATCTTGGGGTTGGATGGAGCCATGTAACTAGTTCTGGGTGATGATTTATGACCAATTAATTGCCAGTGGGAAAACTTCCAGAGTCTTTCTCCTCTGGTCTAGTGACCCACAGAATTAGAGATGGTAGCTGCTCCATCAGCAGGAGTTCCTAGTTATGATGAGCCAATCCCTCCTGCCCAACCCAAAATGGACATACAGTGTTATGTGAAAAAGAAACCTCCCTTGTGTTAAGCCACTGAGATGGTAGGTTTCTTAGTTACAGCAGCATAGCTTAGCCTTTCCTGACTGATACAGAGGGAAATCCTGTGATAAAGTTACTGATTCCCTTCAAGTGAGCACAACCCACAAACGAAGTTACACCATTCCTCTCCATAACTTGACCAAAACAAAATAAAACAAAAAGCACATTCAGTCCCCAAAGGCCTTATTAATAGAGCCCTAGTCCCCTGATGAAGGAGCCCACATGCTCCTCCTATAAGCATTGAGTCAGTTTTCAGGTACTATGTGTGGCTTAACCTCAGGGGTATCTCTGAAACTGGGAACATGAAGCTCAAGAAAGGATACTGTTTCTCCTCCTGCTTCTAGTTCCAAGAATGGGTTCCCACAGGTGAGTTGACAAGTGAGTATTTCTTATTTTTTATTGGGATATCATTGACCTATAACATCATACTAGTTTCAGGTGTATAATATATAATATATGATACATAATATATAATAATATATATAATAAGTCTAGTTATATATATAATACATATATATTATACACCTGAAATATTATATATAATATATATAAGTCTAGTTAACATCTTTTAACACACAGTTACATTTTTTTCTTGCAATGAAAATTTTTAAGATGTCCTCTCTTAGCAACTTTCAAAAATACAATATTGTTGATTATAGTCACCTTGCTGTATATTATATCCCTATTGCTTATGATTTTATAACTAGAAGTTTATATCTTTTGATCATCTTCACCCATTGTGCCCACTTCCCATCCCTTGCTTCTAGAAGACACCAATTGTTCTCTGTATCTATGAGTTTGGTTCTTTTTGTTTTTGTTTTGTTTTCTTTGATTCCACATGTAAGTGAGACCAAATTGTATTTTATCTTTTTCTCTCTGACTTATCTCACTTACCATAATAAGGTCCACCCATTTTGTTGCAAATGGCAGAATTTTCCTTCTTTTTCTTATGGCTAAGTAATGTTTCCGTGTGTGTGTGTGTGTGTGTGTGTGTGTGTGTCACATCTTCTTCATCCTTTCATCAACAGACACATAAGTTTTTTCCATGTCTTGATTATTGTAAATACTGCTGCAATGAATATGAGGGTGCAGATATATTTTTAGTTAATATTTTCATTTTCTTCAGATAAATACCTAGAAGTAGAATTACTGGATCATATGATAGTTCTATTTTTAATATTTTTAAAATATTTTATTTACTTATTTGAGAGAAAGAGAGAAAGCACAAGCAGTGGGGAGGGGCACAGGGAAAGAGAGAGGCAGACGCCCCACTGAATAGGGAGCCTGACACAGGGCTTAATCCCAGGATCCCAGGATCACGACCTGAGCCAAAGACAGATGCTTAACAAACTGAGCCACCCAGGTGCCCCTCTATTTTTAATATTTTAAGGAACCTCCATACTGTTTTCTACAGTGGCTGTGCTGATTTACATTTCCTACCAACGCCGCACTAGTGTTCTTTTTTCTTCACATCCTGGCCAACAAGTGAATTTTTAAGTTCTGTTAGTGCTTATGAGCTTTTCTAATCTTTTTCACGGCATTGAGCACTTGCTCATTATTCCATACCTGTGTGTTTTCTTACAAATGTGTTTGTTCATCTAAGAAATGAAAAGAAAGAAGCTGCCTAATGCAGTCAGGTGATCTCTAGCCGGTGATTAACTATTATAATTTCGACCTTCAAATCCCCACAGACATATTCTTTAGTTGCCTTTTGCAAAGTACTTTATTTCAAATTCTTGGAAGACTACCTGGAGAATTACTCTTCTCATCAACGAAGGCTTTCATTTTAGTATAAAGCACTTTTACCTCAGCCTTTATTTGGTTTTGTTTCTGAGACAACATCTCTAAAACTTTTGATTCTTGCTAAGTATATTTAAACTTTACTTATTCAATGGACAGATCCATGAGGCTTGAAAATTTATTTATTTATTTATTTATTTATTTATTTATTTATTTATTGTGTTTCCATCTGATTAAGAAGTCCAAAAGATAAGGAATATCATCAAAGAATATCCCTATAGCAAGAGAAATTTCTGAAATTGATAGATATTAATATTCACAAGAAATGGAGTAAATGGTCTACAGAGTTTTAGAAACTTAATTTTAATAATACTTTGAGAGAAAAGAGAGGCCTCCCGATGAGGCTGTATGCATACTCAATTGCTATAAGTGGCTGGACTAGTGTAAACTATTCAAAGTGTAGGAGATTATTTCTTCTGCCTTTTCTCCCTTTAGCTGGGCTACTCCACCCAACCTCCCAGCTTCATGATAAATTATACTCTCTCAGCAAACCATCCTTAATACCCTGACCAGTAGGGTCCCTCATACCCTCTCTAATAGAATTTCATATATTTCCATCCTAGCAATGACAGTGATCACTAAATACCCATTTTTGTAATTATTTCTGTTAATGATCTCCTCCAATAAATCATAAGCTCCATGACAACGATCATACATGTATTATTGCCACTACTCCAGCCCCAATTTATCGATTCAACCAATGCAGACAAACTAATTTTATGGCACTTCACAGAGATTGCATTTTTTTACAAATTGAAAGTTTGTGGCAATCCTGCCTCAAGTTGGCCAGTGCTGTTTTTCTTACATTTGTTCACTTGTGTCACTGAATCACATTTTGTTAACTCTTGCAATATTTCCATTTTATTATTATTATTATTATTATTATTATCATTATTATATTTGGTGATCTTTGATCAGTGATTACAATTCACTGAAAGTTCAAATGATGGTTGGCATCATTTAGTAATAATGTATTTTTTATTTTTTTTATTTTTTATTTATGATAGTCACACAGAGAGAGAGAGACAGAGAGGCAGAGACACAGGCAGAGGGAGAAGCAGGCTCCATGCACCGGGAGCCAGACGTGGGATTCGATCCCGGGTCTCCAGGATCGCGCCCTGGGCCAAAGGCAGGCGCCAAACCGCTGCGCCACCCAGGGATCCCTAATGTATTTTTTTAAATTAAGATATGTACTTTGGTTTTTTTATTCGTAATGCAACAGCACACTTAATAGACTACAGTATAGCATAACTATAACTTTTATTTGCACTAGGAAACCAAAAATTTCTTTTGACTCACTTACTGTGATATTTGCTTTATTGCAGTGGTCTGGAACCAAATAGTATCTCTGAGGTATGCTTGCATTAACAAATGTCTGCCTTGGGTAGCCCCGGTGGCTCAGCGGTTTAGCACTGCCTTCAGTCCAGGGCGTGATCCTGGAGACCCGGGATAGAGTCCCACATCGGGCTCCCTGCATGGAGCCTGCTTTTCCCTCTGCCTGTGTCTCTGCCTCTCTCTCTCTCTCTCTCTCTCTCTCTGTCTCTCATGAATAAATAAATAAAATCTAAAAACAACAACAACAACAACAAAAAACAAAAACAAAAAACAAATGTCTACCTTGTGCCAGGCATTGCGTTAGGTACTTGGGATGCACAGTGAACCAAAATAAGATTCCTGCCCTGAGCAAGAACTCAAAAAATAAACAATCAACCAAATAAAGTATATGGCATGTTGAAAGTTGAAAACTACCGTGGGGTGGGGCGGGGGGGTGGGGAGAAAAGGTAGAGCCAGGTTAGAAAAGGATGCTGGTTTCAGTGTTAAACAGGGTGATCAGGTTAAGCTTCAACGAGAAGGTAGGTTTTGAACAAAGACTTGGAAAAGGTAAGGAAATTAGCCAGATACTTGGTAAGAGTGTTCTGGGCTAAGGGAGCAACTGGAACAGACTCTTTGAGTCAGGAGAGTGTGTGGTTTGTTCAAGGAAGAGCAACAGGGTCAGTGTGCCTGGAGTGGGGTAAGCAAGACAGCAGAAGATAGGTCAGAAATGCTTAATCAGTATTTGTCTAGGGAGGGGCGCCCAAGTGGCTCAGTCAGTTGAGTGTCTACCTTCAGCTCAGGTCATGATCCCGGGGTCCTAAGATTGAGCCCCTCATTGGGCCCCCTGCTCAAAGAGCCTGCTTCTCCCTCTCCCTCTGATGCTCCCTCACCACCCCCCTCCTCAGCACATGTGTGCCCTCTCACTCTCTCTTAAAAGAAAAAAAAAATCTGTCAAGGGAATGAATGAAAAAAACAAATCCTTTTTTTAAAATTCACTTTAAGGGAACCCTGGGTGGCGCAGCGGTTTAGCGCCTGCCTTTGGCCCAGGACGCGATCCTGGAGACCCGGGATCGAATCCCACGTCGGGCTCCCGGTGCATGGAGCCTGCTTCTCCCTCTGCCTATGTCTCTCTGCCTCTCTCTCTCTCTCTCTGTGTGACTATCATAAATAAATAAAAAATTTAAAAAAATAAAAATAATAAAAATAAAATAAAATAAAATAAAATTCACTTTAAAGGATTTTCACATGACCCGTCTGTTTTCCCATAGGTGAGAAAAGAGTCTATAGCCACATCCAGTCCACAAACTAATCTCATTATGTTAGGTAGTGACTCCAGGAGGCCTCACCTCCTTTTACGGACAAAAAGGAAACCTCTTCCATCTATGTCGAGAGATCCCCATGTGTTCTCTTAGCCCTAAGTCCCTGGACCCCTCCTGGCACAGATTTACACAGCGGCTGAGAAGAGAAAGTTGATTCTGTGGCTCCAGTCAGAAGCCCGCAGTGCTGACAGGCCTCTCTACCTCAAGGCTGATGTGATGGGAACCAAAGTGTGGCAGAGGAATAATAGGGTGGTTGAAGAGGCCAGGAAGCATTTTCTCACTCAGCACATTGAGGAGATGGAGTTGGAAAGGAAAATCAGCCCTTTGTGAACAAATGGTTTGCCCTCGTTCAAACTCACTCTCCAGAAAGGTTCTGAAAGCTACATACATTAAATATTAAATCTACATGCATTATATATATACATAAAATGTCAGTGGTTTCCAAATACCACTGCAGGATCATCTGTGAGGTGTTTGGCCAAGACTCTCAGAACCTGTTGGGAGGTTCCTCAAAATATGGATTCTGGAAGCTCACCTCAGAAGTTCTAGGTGGACTTGGGAATTGGCACTTTTTTTTTTATTGGAGTTCAATTTGCCAACATTTAGCATAACACCCAGTGTTCATCCCACCAAGTGCCCCTCTCAGTGCCCATCCCCCAGTCACCCAACACCCCTGGCCCACCTCCCTTTCCACTACCCCTTGATCGTTTCCCAGAGTTAGGGAATTGGCAATTTTAATGCCTCCCCAAGAGCTTCCAGTGAGCAGCCCGGGGGGAGATCCACTGTTGTAGTATTCTGAGTAATGTGCTTGCATGTGACCAGAAAAAAAAAAGCTTTTACTAATGGTAGGGTTTCAACTGGTGGTATTTCAGGCCTCAGAGATCAAAAGAAGAAATTAGGTTGAGGTAATAGGAACAGGAAGCCTGTTGGAATTTCTCTAATCACAGGCCTAAATGGCCATCTCCATGGAACAGATATCCTGTGAGACAGCAATGGGAGGATTTATTCTTCTTCCCAAGTTTCTCCTCTTTCCTACCAGCAAGTTCTTCAGTTTATAAGCAGAGTCACTAGTTTATAAGCAGCTGGAAATCTGTGAATATTGATGAAACTGTACCAAAAAAAAGGGAGGGGGGAAGTTTGGGAATCTTAGAATTTCTACAAATATCCTAGTAAAGGGTGGTGAGAAAGATGGGTATAGGAACCAGCCAACAAGATGGCTCCCAAAGCCTACTTCCTGATATTTATGCCCTTGGGTAGTCTCCTTTCACTGTCCTAGGATTGGTCTGTATGGTCAATAGCATACAGCAGCAGTGATGGCATGTCATTTCCATAATTAATTAGGTTATAGGAAACCCTGTGGTCTTCATCAGAGAATATCTTCTCCCTTGGCTCTCTCACTCCAGGGGAAGCTAGCTGTCATGTTGATAGGACACTCAGGCAGCCTATGGAAAAGACCATAGAATGAAGAGCTGAGGACCCAGCAACAGCTGTCAAGGAACAGAGGCCTGTCAACCAGGTGAGTGGGCTGGGAAGTGGATCCTCTTCAAGCTTCAGACGACTGCAGCCTCATGAGAAACTCTGAGCCTACACTATCCAGCTATTCCACTCCCAGATTCCTGACCCTCAGAAACTAGGGGAGGTAATATTTGTTGTTTCAAGCTACTAACATTTGGAAAAATTGGTATGCAGCAGTAAATAACACAATAACAAGTTTACCAGCTCATCAAAAATCATATATATAAATCCTAACCTAGACTTTTCTAAGTCATGTCAATAAGTTTACCAGCTCATCCAAACATTATTTATATAAATCCTAACCTAGGCTTTCCTAAGTCATATAGCATTTGAATAAATTTTATTGAAATATAACATATATAGAGAAGTGTACAAACTCCTAAAGAATTCATTGCTCTGCAGAGTGCCCAGACCAGGAAACAAAATATTACCGGGACTCCTTATGTCCCTTAACAATTACATAACCACCTTCTTCCTAAAGGCAACCAACAGTCATAGGACTTGATATGAATGGACTGCCTTTGAACTTGATATAAATGGACTCATATAATATATATCCTTTTGTGTCTGGCTTTTTGAACTCACCACGTTGGTGAGAGGCATCCTTATTGCTTTGTGTATTGAAAGTATCTGTCAAATTCTCTTATTGATCTGTAAGAGTTAGTTACATATTCTAGATACCAATCCTTTGTCAGATACATAAACTTCAAATATCTTCTCTTCCATTATGGTTTTTTAAGTTTCTTAATGAGATCTTTTAATGAAGAAAGTTCTTAGTTTTAGGTAGTCCAATTTATTATTTTCTTTGTTATGTTTTTTTGTGTCTTGAGAAATAACTGCCTACACCAAGGTCATGACAATGTTCTCCTTATTTTCTTTTAGATGCTTGATTTAGTTTTCCTACAATACATAAGAAATTGATTTTTGTGAATTGTGTGAGACAGAGGTCATAATTCATTTTTTCCTATGTGGATATCCAATTGATTCAGTGTTATTTATTAAAAACAGTTCCTTTCCTTGAACTTTGTCATAAATCTAGTTCCTATATGTGGTCTGTTTCCGGACTGCCTATTCTTTTCCAGTTTGTCTATCTTTGCATCATCATTGTCTTACTTATGGTAATTCTTGATATCTAGTATGTTCTTCTTCAAGATTGCCTTGGCTATCTTAGTCCTTTGCACTTCCATATAAATTAGAATCATCCATTTCCATACACACACAAAAACTACGGCAATTTTAGGGGGGGTTGTGCCAAATCTATAGGTCATTCTGAGAAAAACTGATGATATGAAGCCCATCAATTCATGGACATGGTATATTTCTGCATTTATTTTGGTCTTGTTTAATTCATTTTAGTAATATTTTATAGCTTACAGTATTTTTTTACTTTTTATTTTAAATATAATTTTATATTTACAAAAGAGTTATAGTACAGAGCTCCCAAATATCCAGCACTCACTTTTGCCTAATGTCAACATTGTGGTCCATTTCTCAAAATTAAGAAAATTAACATTGGTGAATATTTTTAACTTAAACTATAGACTATACTCAGATTCCTACCAGGTATCCCACTAATATTCTTTTTCTATTCCAGGATCTAATTCAGGTTACCACATAGCTTTATAGGTGGCTAGCAATTTTTAAGAGGCGAGTTCCTGTCGGCATCTGCTTGTTGGGAGTGGCTTCACTTCTGGTCACTCCCAGTACCAGCGAAGTTTCTGGTCTTCTCCTGAAAGGGCTTCCCCACATTCAGGGGGCTTGTCTAGTGCAGAGATGGTGGGGCAGAGAAGAAATTATGGCTGATGATATTCTATGATGGGGAAAAGCTTTCTGCACAAAACACTCCTCTTCCAGAAAACTGCACACCTCACTTTGTAGCTCCATTTGGATGTCTGTTCAAATGTCCTTCATCAAAGATGTCTTCCTCAACCACTCCATCTCAGATAGCCTCATTACTAACACCCTTACCCTGCTTCATTATTTCTTCATGGAACTTATTACCACCTGAAATGATATATATATCATCTGTTTTGTATGCTTATTATCTACCCTTTCCACTAGGACATAAGTGCTGTGCTGTCTGAGGACCAGGAACGTTCTCTCCTTTGTTCACTGTTGTATTCTTGGCATTTGGAACATGCTTGACACCTGATAGGCACTCAGTAATTTTCTCCTAAATTACCAAGTAAATGAATATGCAGCTTTAATCCCACAGAGAGCCTTCCAAGTAGTTTCAGAGTCAGGGAAGAGGTGTGCAAAAGTATCTGTCTCCCCAATAGAATTGTAGAAGCCTTGTATTCTCCTTCAGGGGAGTGGAGAGAACATGGCATATAGAGTCAGAACTCTTTCCATCTTCTCACCTACAAACATTTAGGGTTTTATTTTTTTCTGGGCGAATTCCTTACTCTGAACTTAAATATTCTTACCTATAAGACAGATACAGGAATACCTACTCTGCAAGGTTCCTCTGAGAAGTGAAAGCTTCTATTAACATTATTAATTATAATTAATTAACATATGCAGATTAATGGTCACTTATGTAAGCATTCCAAAACTAGTGGTGAGGTGGTCTGTGTGCATGGCTGTGTTCTGGTAAAGTCTGGGGAGCACTTTGAGTTTAAGTAGCTGAAACAAGACCAGGGACACAGGAGCCAGGGGTTTTATATTTGCAAAGGGCTCTAATCGTTCACAGGGATCCCTCAATTTTGTAGCCCCATCCCCTCAATAGAGATAAAAAGGAAAGGAGGGAAAGAAAAATATCCAAAAACTCAATAGAAATAAGAAAGGAAGTGGAGCGGAAGCGGAGAGGCACTTCAGAACTGAGTGGCCATGTGACAAAACATGCTGGACCAGGAGTCGTAGGGTGATTTGTGGCAGGATCAGGATTAGAATCCATGTTTTCCTCCCCTACTAGCCAATCGTCCTTCATTGCAGCCAACACTTGTCTCTTTTTTATTTATGGTCTTCCTAGTTAAGAAGCGGCAGCCCTGTTTGAACGTCCCTATAAACTCTTCAAATCCACTGCATATGTTTGACAAACAGAAAGTGGATGGCTGAGTGTGATGGACCAAATGCTTCGTTAAAGAAAAAATTCCATGTGTTTTAGCTGGGTCTTTTTTGGTTGCAAGTGTCAGGACCCAAATCAAACCAGCTTAATCGAAAATGAACCCAGAAAAGCATTTAGTGGCTCATGTACCTGCAGAGTCCAAGAATAACAGGCACAGCTAGAAAAAGAAGGTCCTAAGAATTAATCAGGACCAACTTGTCTACTCCTTACTTCTATTTCCTCTGTGTCGACTTCCATCGGCTTAGACTCTCCCCTCACCAACACACATTGGCTGCCAGGCGCTCCTGGAGTTACTTACTTCCTGGTTCACAACCACAGGAAAAAAGCAGGAAACTCCTCTGAGAACTCATGGAAGAGTCACAAATTGTATCTGAGTGCCCCTAATTGGCCTGACTTGAGGTATACCTCTGTCAACTCCAGGGTAATATGTTCTGATTGCTTTAAATCCAGGTTACCTGCTCTCCCCTGAATCAGTAATGCAGCCCGATCTGAAAAACATGGGCTCAGGGTTAAGGAGAGGATTGGTCCCTTGGGGGAGGCAACAGGCTCTATGTCAGAGGGTGAATAGATGTCAAGAACAAAAACAGCAGATGTCTACTGTGCCAGGACTTCAAACCCATTGACCATGTTCTTTGTCCAAAGGACCACTAGTACTTTATATAAGATTAAGATTTTTTTTTTAACTCTATCTTGTTGGCTTCACTTCTGTAAAGGCCTTATCTTTTGCCAATCTATTCAGGCTCACAGAAAGAATCATTTAAGCATTTTTTTTACAATTTTATTTATTTATTTGACAGAGAGCACAAGCAGGGAGCGGCAGGCAGAGGGAGAGGGAGAAGTAGGCTCCCAGCAGAGCAGGGAGCCTGATGCAAGGCTTGATCCCAAGACCCTGAGATCAGGACCTGAGCTGAAGGTAGCCACTTAACCGAATGAGCCACCCAGACACCCCCATCTAAGTGATCTTAAGTAAATCTGCCCAATGGTGCAGAAAAAATCTATAGCTAAGAAAGGAAACTAAGTTATAGGGAAGAAGATGGTAGAAAGAGAAAAATGAACTAAAAATAGGTGGAGTAAAGGGTATAACTAAGAAAGCACAGAGGAGCAAGGCCATCGGAAATTCCAGCACCTATTTGAATATTTTCTCTCCTCCATTCTTAGGTTGGGGTCCCTACCAGCAGAGCCGAGGAAAGGTGTCAAGGAGTGAAGGGAGCAGCTTAGGGCAATGGTGCAGCAAGGCAAGACACCATTCCACCTGAAGACTGATCCTAGAGGAAATCACACCCAGAGGCAGGGGGCCGGCCTTTTGCATGCAGTGCCAGTCAATCATTGGGATGGGATACATCACCCTTCTCCCCTGGGCAGACAGCTCCTCTCCAGCAATTTTTCAGAGAAAGGGAAAGCTGTGGGTTGTTATCAGCCAACACTCACAGCAGCATGTGGGTGGGGATTGGCAGATAAAGGAGATGAGGGAGAGAGTACCAATAGCATCTATACCTGCAAGCTGTTATTCACTTGTACTTTGCTTGTAACTTCACTTGAGCTCTAGTACAATGTCCTATAGTATTGCTAATTCTTGCATTTCCTAAAAAACGGCTCCTCTACACTGGCACATGACTGCTAATATAGTTCAGCCCCTCATTGTCTATTGCCTATCCTCTAGAAATAACCACCTAATTGTGTGCCCCCACATAATGTGTACCAGGCTTCCTATCTTTGTGTCTTCCCTCCTGCATGGCTTTGACCAGTAAGCTGCAGCAGAAATAAACTTGCAACCTTCAAAGGAGGTCTTCAGAAGACTTGAAGCACCAGCTTTTGCCTTCCTGGAATGCTGTCATCACCATGTAAGAAAACATGGCCTAGATAGACCCTGAGTGATGAGCAACCATGGAGAGAGACCATATGGAAAAAGAGTCCAGGTGAGGCCTCTGAAAGCTACTATGTCAGTGAGCCCAGGTGAGACCAGTAGAAGAGCCACCCAAAAGATTCATAAAATTATGAGAAATAATACCCTGTCATTGTTTTAAGTCATCAAGTTTGGGGTCATTTGTACACAGTGATTGAGAACTAAAACACTCACTTCTTGCTTTTATCCCCAAAAATCCATCCTCCATACTCCTTCCTAGTTCTCTCAAAAGCCTGAATCCGGCCATATCTCCTCCCCACTCAAGAACACTCTGATGGACCTCTACCCATTACCAAATCAGCTCTCAACTCCTTTATCTGGCATATGCCATCCTTCACAACCTAACCCTAGCTTACTTTTTCAACCTAGTCTTTAACCATGAAACCTGAACTCTAGCCACCATGAGCTTCTCCTCATTCCCTAGACACACCTTATAGTCACATGCCATCCCCTGTTCACACCACTCTTCACATGGCCAACCCAACTCCAAGGGCAGATTCTCCTTCCAGCGTTTCTCAGCCCCTACAAGTGGAGTCAATCAGAGTCAATCACTCTGGTCTCTTTCTACCTTCTCACCTCCATTACAGCCCTTATAATATATAGCTTGTGCCAGTCTCATCCTACAGACAACAAACTCCTGAAGTATAGGGGCCATGTTATGTTCATTGTTGAAGCCCCAGAACCTAGCTCAATGCCTGGCACATAACTTACCCATCAAGTGATGGCTGACCGAGGTATTGCAAACCACATGCTTCTTGAGAGCAACCCTAAATCTTTTCCATCCCGTTGCACTTCTTTTGGAGGCTGATACGTGATAGGTACTCACCGAATATTTAATTGAATTGGTAAATTCAAAGTGATGCAAAATAGAAAGTTAAGAAATGAAGCAAAAGGACAGAAAAAGTAGAGAGAAGGTAGCCAGGAGACAGTCTTCAGAATGACAATGCCAATTAGAACTCCTCAGGGTAGAAGAATCCCTACCTTGGCTAAACACTTTGATTTCACTTAGTTCTCAATTTAGCTCTCTACCTCTCTTTTTGCAACAGGCGGTAAGTTTTAATAGAGGAAGAAGGGGACTCTGATGTGGTTTGAGGGCTCATATCACTAGCTTTTCTCAGACACCTTCCCACAGAAGCCCTGGCACAGGCTCTCTGCTCATAGATTGGGTTCGGGTGACGTGGTGCCAAGATGGAGCCCAGACCTGCAAGGACTAACCCTTCCAGTCATTTCCATATGCTGTCTTATCTGCGGAGATAAACTGGAGCCACTTCAGACAGGCCTGGAGCACACACCTTCCTTTCTTGTCGGCCCTGGGGCAAAGAGATGAGAGATTTTCCCAGCATTTTTACGCTTCATTTTATTGTTCAGAAAGCTCAAAATGATTTCCATTTTCAATTATTAAAATGAGGAGGAGGGGCGAGGCACAGGTGAGTCACAAATTGTGCCACTAGTGAAAAGGAAGACTGGGTGAGCAGGCATATGTACCAAATTCTCAAACTTTAGCTACACCTGAATCATGGGGGGGGGGGGGTGCTTTTGAAACAAGATTACTGGGCTCACCTCCAAATTCTCGGACTCATTTGCATTTCTAGAAAGTTCCCGGGTGATGCTGAGGCTGCCAGTTGAAAAACCACTTTAAGCACCAGGCCCTAGACCAGAAACTTTTTTGTGGAAAAGGAACTGGCCTTTCCTCTCTGTATGCTCAGGGCCTCCATACATGGGTGTTTAATGTATGCTTTTTTAATTGAACTGCATCGATGTTAAATCATCATTGTTAAAAAGTTCTCCAAAAGGCATTCTATCATATACCCACAATAACATTTTTTTGTATTAAGGAAAAAACCAAAACATTATGGAGCTTAGTTCTTCCATTTTATCTCCTCCAGTAAATTCAAATGAAGAAAGCAACTCAGGTAACACTGTATCGAGCAACAAATAGAGTCTAGAAATACAAATCATTCAACTAAATTCCCTAAAAAGAATTTAGCCAGGAGGTGACTGTTTACTGCTCTTAATATTGTGTTTGTTTCATTTCAAATGACAGAAACTCTTTTTGGAGAAGCTAGACAGAAAGCAGAATTTATTGGTTTGCAGAACCCAAAAGGAATAGAATAGAACTAAACCCAGCAGGGTCGTGGCTAGGAATGACGGGAACCAGACTCCTAAACCCAGCCAGTGCTTCCCTTTGGATCACTCTTCTCAGCCTCTCACACCATTTTGGCACTATTATCTGTCTCTCTGTGCTCTGGCTGTTTCCATATTACAATAAATTCGAGGAAGAGACTCAGCCAGCGAAACACGGGGTATGGGGTCACATAAGAAAATGGCATCTCCCACAGTGGCCATATGGCTGAGGAGGGGCATGCATCTCATGGGAGTGGAAATTAGAGATGTCAGCCACTGATGTTTCACACCAGTGAAAACCTACATAAGGGGGATCCCTGGGTGGCTCAGCGGTTTAGCGCCTGCCTTCAGCCCAGGACATGATCCTGGAGTCCCTGGATCAAGTCCCATGTCCGGCTCTCTGCATGGAGTCTGCTTCTCTCTCTCTCTCTCTCCCTCTCTCTCATGAATATATAAATAAAATCTTAAAAAAAAAAAGAAAGAAAGAAAACCTACCTAAGGTTGAGAATGCTAGATCCCCCTAAAGTAAATATCCTCCCACACCTTCCGTACTAAACAATGTAATAACAGTGAAGCCAACAGATCACTGGAAAGAAGCTGAAGCCTCCAACCAAGAGGAATGACCAGCCTGGAGTTTGGGATATACTTGAGAAGTACTTCAAACTACCAATAGGATGCTACAACTTGGCGCTTCTCTAACCACACCATCAAATGAGGGGGTTATGAGATGCAAGGCAGAAGTCCTCTATTAGACCCAACTCACTAGCAGGTGGTGTTCTCATGGACATCACCGTGGCTCTTCTAGATCTTTGCAGGAGATTTTTCTATTCTATCTTCACGTTGACCCTAAGTTAGGAATCAACTATTTCTTCTGCCTTTGGCTAAGTTAAGCCTGAGGTTTTTTGCGTTGAAAAATCCTAGCATGTGAGGCAGAGTCACACATAAATTGACAATCGATGCTCTCCATTCTTTTTTTTTATTTTTTTTATTTAAATTCAATTTAGTTAGCCTATACTGTATTATAAGTTGCAGAGGTAGAATTTAGTGATTCATCAGTCTAGTGCAACACCCAGTGCTCTTGCTTTAAGTGCCCTCCTTAATGCCCATCACCCAGTTACCCCATCCCCCCACCCACTTCTGAGGGTTCTATTGTCTTTTAGATGTATATGAAAATCAGCCCATTCTTTTTACGCTCTTATTTCTGAATGTTTGGCATTTTAAGCACAATCATGTCAGTTTTAGTTTAGATGAAAGCCCAGGGACATAGATTCTTCAGAAATAAGATTAAACTGTAGCAAACACTGTTGTACTCCTGTTAAACAAGCGGAAATGAAACACAAGTTGTTCAAGTTCAAGCTTATTTTGAAAATGAGTGGTTTTTCTCAAACTGCTGACTCAGCTGCTATGCTGGGAGGTGGGGGTGGGGATGTGGTCACACAATGGTATGCCCCTGCCAAGTGAGGTCACCGATGCTGATTCCACTGGACACTAACATTTGCCGCCGTAATTGTGGCAGTTTTCCTTTGTATACGGCAATCATTCAGGTGAAGATTTCTAGAGTTTTTCTGTTTTGTGTTTTTAGGCTGAAATTTAATGTTTACTTTTCGGTGTGCCCCACCTTCATGCTCCATTATTGTCGAAGGTGGAAAATCCAGCAAGGAGAGGAGTTCCAAATGAGTTGATCTGATAAGAAATCAAGCCATGAATGAATGTAAGTTGACCCCTGAAAATGTATGGGGGAAATGGCAACTGACAAAGCACAGGACAAAAGCGTGAACATTTTCTTCAAATTGCACAGTTGAGTATAGAACAAAAAATAAAAGGTACATTAAGCCATGCGAAGCAGATGTCAGTAACAACAGAAATCCAAGGAGAAGGTTAAGGAATACTTGACCACAGAGATGTTACCTGCAGAGTACAAGTATGTATGGATCAAAGTGCGTGGATTTATTATCTATGCAACTCTTTATATTCCTCTCCTAAATCTAAACTTGCCATCATTTTGTTATATCCAAAGAGACAGAGTCTATCTCATTCATTAATTTCACCTATAATTACAACTCTCCATTGTGTGCCAGGCCCTGAAATAGTTGCTGGAGATATACAATAAATAAAGTCAGGCTCCTCTTCTCAAGAAGCTCTCCATCCAGCCAGGAGACAGACATGTAAATAAGTAATTCAGAATGAGTGTGCATTATATTTATAATGTGTCTCCTTCACATCTGGAATAAGCACTGGATTGATGAACTCTTCCTGACCATGACTGTCAAGTTTCTAGGTGCCACAACAGGCAAAGTTACATAAGCACCATCCTTCTGAGTCATGGCTTTGGCTGGACTTCCCTCTGGATTTGTAATGCATCTGATCTAACAGGTGACTGTTCAAGGTGCTGTGGCACAATAGGCCTTGCCTGTGTCTATTTCCCCCTATACTCTCAGCCTAAGAAAAGAGTATTTGGATGCTGGCAAGACAGAGATAGGATTTTTGATGACTGTGGAAGACTATTTAAAACTCCTAACCTGGACAGAGAGTAAAATAGATTTCCTTGTGTAGATATAAAGATTACTGAAATATGGGGTGCCTGGCTGGCTCAAGCAGCAAAGCAGGTGAGTCTTGATCTCAGGGTGGTGAGTTCAAGTCTCACATTGGGCATAGAGCTTACTTAAAAAAGAAGATTGCTGAAGTAAATGAATTTCGATTCATTCTAATTGACTATCAGAGTCATGTTATTCTTGTCAAGCCAAAAGATACTAGAAAAGAATCATCTTCTTGTGGGTTTTCTGCCCCAAATAGAAGTTTGTCCTGGTCAGCAGTAATCATTGAGCTATCTAACTTCTTAATTAGGGGGTACCAGGCCAGAAGATGGACATAGCAGCCTGCAGAGCCATTTGCTAAGATCCAGCTTTGTCCAAACTCTTCCAACCATGCCCCTTGGAGATGTCAAAGCTCACCTAGGATCTCTACTTCCTCCCCCTACCCCCAACGCCAAGTGATCATGGGGGGGGGGGGTTCTATTTCTTTAGTTTGGGTACATCTTAATCCCTCTCCTTCTATGATTGTCTTCCCAGTTCCTCGGGCAGACAGGTCCAGGTCCCTTACCTCATTAATTCCCAGCTTTTGGTTATAGTGCCCTAGAACTGTGTGTGATCGATGACTCAGTGTGTAACCATGGAGCATGAGGAAAATTTGTTTTCATAACAAATGGCTCCTACATCCAATAGGGGGTTAATATCCAAAATATTCAAGGAGCTCATCTACAATTCAGTAGCAACAAAACAAATAACCCCATTTTAAAAGGGGCAAAGGGGATCCCTGGGTGGCTCAGCGGTTTGGCGCCTGCCTTTGGCCCAGGATGCGATCCTGGAGTCCCGGGATGGAGTCCCGCATCGGGCTCCCGGCATGGAGCCTGCTTCTCCCTCTTCCTGTGTCTCTGCCTCTCTCTCTCTCTCTCTCTCTCTCTGTCTATCATAAATAAATAAATAAATCTTTAAAAAAAATAAATAAAAGGGGCAAAAAATACATCTAAATAACAGAAAAAAAATTTTTTTCTAAGGGTAAAGGACATTTTCCCAAAAATACATACAAATGACATACATACATACAATACAAATGACAAACAGGTACATGGAGAGGTGCCCAACATTACTAATTGTCAAAAAGATGCAAATCAAAACCACAATGAGATATCATCTTATACATGTCAAGATGTCTATTATTAAAATGACAAGTGCTGACAAACGCTGGTGAGGCTGTGGAGAAAAGGGAAATGTGTGCACCATTGCTGGGAAAGCAGTATGGAGATTTCTCAAGAAATTAAACATAGAACTATCCAGCAATTCGACTTCTGGGTATAGATCCAAAGGAAATAAAATTGGTATCTCAAAAGAGTTAACTGTAACCCTGTGTTTATAGCAGCATTATTCACTCTAGCTTCAGTATGGAAACCACCTAAGTGTGCCTCCATAGATGAACACATAGAGAAAATGTGGTATATATTTATATACAATGGAATATTATTCAGCCTTAAAAAAGAAGGAAATCCTGTCCTTTGGGACAACATGGATAGACCTGGAGGGTGTTAAAAACCCCATGGTATCCCTTATGTGTAAAATAAAATAAAAAAGTCGAACTCATAGAAACAGAGTAGAAAAGTGGTTATCAGGGGCTAAAGTATGAGGAAAATAGGAAAAACGTTAGAAAAAAATGGCAGAAATTTTCAGTTGCAAGATAAATAAGGTCTAAGGATCTAATGTATAACATGGTGACTTATTTGATAACTGTGTTGTATAATTGAAATTTGGTAAGAAAGTAGAACTTAAATGTTTTCATACACAATAAAATAAAATGACTAAGTAAGGCAATAGATGTATTTAACCCAGTGGGGGACTCCTTTCATAATCCATATATCTTATATACACATATCAGATCACTACATTGTACACTTTAAAATGGATTATAATTTTATTTGTCAATTACATTGCAATAAAGCTGGTGGGGGAGAATCAGGGAAGTAGAAAGGAAAAAAAAGAAATACTACAATAATGTGATTCCTCAAACTCAGAGGTGGTGCCTTAGAAAGTAAAATAAAACGAACCCCCCCAAAACTGAATGTGTAAGCTCTACCCCAGAATCAGCATCTCTAGAAGAAGAGAATTTTACTCTTTTTAAGCTCACAGGAATTTTTGCGGAAGAGCCAACATTGAGAACTGGACTACATGGTGTTTCTCAAATTTGCCTCGTCCAAAGTATAAGCTGAAGGGGATCCCTGGGTGGCTCAGCGGTTCAGTGCCTCCTTTCAGCCCAGGGCATGATCCTGGAGACCTGGGATCGAGTCCCGCTTCGGGCTTCCAGCATGGAGCCTGCCTCTCCCTCTGCCTGTGTCTCTCCCTCTCTCTCTCTCTGTGTCTCTCATGAATAAATAAATAAAATTTAAAAAAACACGAAGTATAAGCTGGATAGCTTGGTTTTTTTATTTTTTTTATTATTTATTCATGATAGTCATAGAGAGAGGAGAGAGAGGCAGAGACACAGGCAGAGGGAGAAGCGGGCTCCATGCCAGGAGCCCGACGTGGGACTCGATCCCAGGACTCCGGGATCGCACCCTGGGCCAAAGGCAGGCGCCAAACTCTACATTCCCTAAGTACACCAGCACTTTGCTCTTTGCCTTTTTTTTTTTTTTTTTTAGGTGCTGCTCAATTTGATTCAAGGACCCTTAAATTCTTACACCCTTCTCAGAAATAGTGACTGAGTTTCCTATGACTTTTGTACATCTTCCATGAGTGTAGTCATAGTTATGCTCCCAAATGTTCTCATTTAGTTGAATGAGTTTATTTAGAGTATCTTTATAATGATATTTTAGGAAGCAATGTTTTACCTAATTCAATAAACATAGATGGAGCACCAATTATGTGCCAAGCATTGTGTTAGCATGGACCCTACTCTGATGATGGGAATCAAGAAAGAAGATAAATATACGACAAGATAGCCTATAAGGTGACATATATAAAGCAGGATGAGAGTGGGAATACATAAAGAGAGGCATCCAAACGAGTTTCACAAACTTTTTGTAAAGAACCAGAGAACAGGTCTTCTTCGCCTGTGTGGGATATACGCAACTGTTACACTTACTCAGCTCTGCCCTAGCCATTGTGGTACCAAACCAGCCACAGACAATCCGTATACAAATAGAGATGGCAATGTCCCAATAAAACTTGATCTATAAAAAAATGGTGGACTGCATTTGTCTTGAGAGCTAATGTATGCCATTTCCTTTTCTAAAACATACTGGAAAGGGAAGAGAGTTTTTCAGGGAAATCATACCAAAAGAGTCAAAACACTCTTGGAAATTTATTAGCAAAGATGGAGGTGAAAGATTCCGGGTAGAGAGAGAATGTCATGCTAGATTTTCAATTCATTATGGCTAGAGCGCCTGGGAGTCTAGTGAAGAAGGGGGAAGGGATGAGCCTTGAGAAAGCAGGAGCCAGATCATTAGGGCTATGTGTAAATTGTATACTGAAGCAATAAACAAGGTTTTCAACGTTTTTGAAAAGTTTTCCTGGCCAGTGAACAATGATGGATTGGGTAGGTCAAGGTAAGGCAAGCCTATTTGTTAAAAGGTTGTTGTGTGTTAGGAAAACTGGATATTCACATGCAAAAGAATAAAGTTGGACCCTTACCTAACACCATATATAAAAATTAACTCAAAATGGACCAAAAACCTAAAAGTAAGAGCTAAAACTCTTAGAAGAAAACATAGGGCAGGGGTGCCCAGGGGGCTCAGTCAGTTAAGCATCTGACTCATGATTTTGGATCAGGTTATGATCTCAGGGTCATAGGTTCAAGCCTCATATCTGGCTCCATATGGAGTCTGCTTGAGATTTTTTCTCCCTCTGCCCCTCCCTCTGCTTGTGGACACATGGCACTCTCTCTTTCTCTCTCACTAAAATAAATAAATAAATAAGCAAAATATATATTTTTAAAAACCCAAACAAGAAAACAGGGGGAAAGCTTCATGACATTGGATTTGGCAATGATTTCTTAGATATGGCACCAAAATCACAGATAGCAAAAGAAAAAACATAAATTGGGCAACATCACAAATATTAATTTTATATTAAAATATCACAATCAACAGGATAAAAAGGCCATCTACGCAAAGGAAGAAAGTATTTGCAAACCATATATTTGATGAAGGGTTAATATCCAGACTATATAAAGACATCCTACAACTCAACAACAAAAAGAAACAACCTGATTTTTTTTTAAGATTTTATTTATTTACTCATGAGAGACACAAAGAGAGAGGGAGGGAGGGAGAGAGAGAGAGAGAGAGAGAGAAGCAGAGACACAGACAGATGGAGAAGCAGGCTCCATACAGGGAGCCCAATGTGGGACTCGATCCCAGGTCTCCAGGATCATGCCCTGGACTGAAGGCGGTGCTAAACCACTGAGCCACCTGGACTGTCCAAACAACCTGATTTTTAAAATGGGCAAAGGACTTGAGTAGACATTTCTCCAAAAAAGATATGCAAATGATGAGTAAGTACATCTAAGATATTCAACATCACTAATCATTAGGGAAATGCAGATCAAAACTACGCTGAGCTACCATCTCATACCAACAAACAAAACAGAAAATAACAAGGTTGTTGAGAATTGGGAGAAGATGGAACCCTTGGGCACTGCTGGCTGGAATATGAAATGGTGCAGCTACATGGAAAACAGTATGGCAGTTCCTCAAAAAAAAAAAAAACTAAAAATAAAATTACCATATGCTACAGAAATTCTACTCCTGGGTATATACCCAAAAGAGTTGAGAGCAGGGTCTGGAAGAGATATCTGTACCCCCATGTTCATAGCGGCATTACTTATAATCAAAACATGGAGGCAATTCAAGTATCCATTGATGAGCAGATGTACATACATACAATGGAATAGCATTCAACCTTTAAAAGGAAGGAAATTCTGACAATGAGCTACAATACAGATACACCTTGAGGACATTATGCTAAGTAAAATAAGTCACAAAAGGACAAATACTGTATGATTCCATTTATAAAAGGTACCTAGAATCCAAATCCACAGAGACAGAAAGAATGGTTCCAGGAGTTGGGGGAAGAGCACATGGGAAGATATTATTTAATGGGTACAGAGCATCAGTTTTGCAAGATGAAGAGTTCTGAAGATGGATAGTGGTGATGATTGCCCACCAGTGTACGTGTACTTAGTGCCACTGAGCCAAACACTTCAAAATGGTTAAGATAGTAAATTTTTATGTTACATATCTTTCCACAGTTAGATATTTTTTAAAGGTTGTTGGTGTAATCCACATAAGAAATGGTGAGTTTGAACTTAGGCAGTGCAGTGGCAGTGGAGATAGAGGGGAAGAGATAAATTCTGAATACATCTGGGAGGAAAGTAATTAAAGAGGGGGTATGGAGATGAGGGAGGGACTCCAGGTGTCAGTGTTGGGAGGCAAGTGAGCTAGAAAGGACGCATAGTTTTATCCACACCCTACAAAAAGATGACAAAATGGAGGCCCGTAAAGATCTGCCATAAATCTTCCAACCTGCATCCAGGAATTCTTTATTCTAGAATTTACGGATTCTAGAATCACGGATTCCTGTGATATGAGATCCTCCAAGAAAACTGATTAGGATTTTTAGTTTCCATGAATTTTGAAATGACTAGAAGGTGGTTGAGTACATAGAATTGAATAAAAGAAAAATGACGGAATAGCTCACAAGAAGAAACTTGGGAAAGGAAATTCTGAACGAAAACAAATGTTTATTAAGTCCTGCAATCTTAAAAAAAAAAAAAAAAAAAAGTCCTGCAATCCTTCCAGCACTGTCTTAGGCATTGGGGTAAGGGGAGGAAAGATGGGCAGAGTCCCTGGCCTCAGGAAGATTTTAATCGGCGGGCGGCGGGGGGAATGTCCAGGCAACTTCCAAGACAGTATCAGTGAGCAAAAGAGGTATGAGTGAAATCAAAGAGAGTGACGTGCCGGGGAGGGTGACACCTCTGCCAAGGTGATAACTGAGTTGCTCCCTGAATAATGAGATGGAGCCTGTCTTTCAAAGATATGGAGGAAGAGTATTTCAGAGAGAGGCAACCTCACACACAAAAGCCACGAGGCAAGGGTGGTCTCAGTAGGTTTTAGAACAGGAAAAACATTAAAAAGGCCAATGTGGCTGCACTCTTTTGGACTTGCTATGTTTGAGATCCTGATTAGCCATCTGTGTTAGAATTCATTCCCAGAATATGTCAGTAGGCAGTTGGAGGCACTGTATGAAAAACTGCATTACAGGGGTGTGGGGATGAGTAGATGGGAGCACAGGGATGTTTAGGGCAGTGAAACTACTCTGTAGGATCCCGTCATGATGGATACGGGTCATGCTCCGTTTGTCCAAACCCATCGAGTGTACAGCACTAAGGGAACCCTCATGTAAACTTTGGTCTTTGGGTGGTGATGACGTGACATTGTAGGTTTATCAATTGCAAACACTGAGCCACTCTGGTGGGAGGTGTTGGTAATGCATGAGTGGAAGCAGGGGTAAATGCGGAATCTCTGTACTTCCCCCCACCTCGATTTTACTATGAACCTAGAACTGCTCTAAAAACTAAAGCCTATTTCTCAAAAAGCAGGTTTTTTAAAAAGCTCTGTAGATTGAAAGAGATTTAAAAGATAGATTTTGTGAAGAAGAGAATTACAGCATCTAGGGACACACCATTGAATGATGACAAGCAAGAAAATGACGATCTTAAGTCGGGATGAAGGTTACTTTTGATGGGGAGGCAGGGAGTTGTGAGAGAGATGGTGTACACAGAGGACTCGGATGGCTAGTGAAGTTCTATTTCTTCGTCTGGGTGGGGGCTCCAAGGGTGTTTGCCTTACAGAAATTCATTAAGTTGAATGATTATCCCATATGGTCTTTCTCTATATGTTCATCTTATATAATAAAAAGAATTTAAACAATAAAGTATATTCATTCCAAGTTTTAAAAGTGCATTACCAGCACTCTCTCAGGATGCCTGGGTGGCTCAGTGGTTGAGCATCTACCTTTGGCTCAGGTCATGATCCTGGGGTCATGGGATTGAGTCCCCCATTGGGCTCCCTGCAGGGAGCCTTCTTCTCCCTCTGCCTATGTCTCTGCCTCTCTCTCTGTGTCTCTCATGAATGAATAAATAAAATCTTTAAAAAAAAAAAAAAACCCAAGCACTTTCTCTCTTTCAATCCTTATGACAGCGCTACTAGGTATTCTCTTCCTACTTTAATGATGATCATGAGACATTTATGCAGCTTGCCCAAGGAGATATAAATAGTTAATAAGAAAACCAAGATTCAAATCCTGGTGTTCTAAACCCAAAGTTCTTTTCTTTTTAAGATTTTTTTAAAGATTTTATTTATTTATTCATAAGAGGCACAGAGAGAGAGAGAGAGAGGCAGAGACACAGGCAGAGAGAGAAGCAGGCCCCATGCAGGGAGCCCGATGTGGAATTCCATCCGGGTCTCCAGTATCATGCCCTGGGCTGAAGGCAGGCGCTAAACCGCTGAGCCACCCAGGATCCCTTCTTTTTAAGATTTTAGAGGCAGAGGGAGAAGCAGGCTCCCTGTGGGGATCCTGATGTGGATCTCAATTCCAGGACCCCGGGATCACGACCTGAGCCAAAGGCAGACACTCAACCCCTGAGCCACCCAGGCGCCTCTGAACCCAAAGTTCTTACCGACTTACACTGCTTCTCACTGTACATTCAGAATAGTAATAGAGCACATTTTACAAGAAGGTCTTGAAATATGGTCCTTGAGAGTTCTTGAGCTTTAGGGACTCTCTAGCCCAAAGAAGCCACGGTCACACATGGCAGCTCAGCCAAAACACAGTTACAAGACACTCACTTGTCTCTTCCAGTGCCTTCCCAGCAGACACTCCCCAAGACAGTGGTGGAGAATGAGGCCCATCCTCCCCCCTCAGACTACCTTCCTAAATGAACACCATTACACCAGCACCAGCCTTCTACCCAGCCAAAGGCCTTCAATGAACAGATTCTTGGGCCCCAGAACATCGTCAAGTGTGAGAGGAAAAATGTTGGAATTCTTTGTCCTTTCCTTTTACTGCCTCTTCCCCCTGGAGAAGTCTCCCAGGAATGCTTTCTCCTTTCCCAAAGCTGCTTTATACTGCCTGAGCCATATCTCAAACCCCTCAGCCTGGTAGCCCCAGTCAGAAAACTCAATCCCTCCGCTCAGGAAAAGCAGTTTCAGGCTCTTGGTCTCTACCTGCAGAGCCTGAACAATGCTTTGGCTTCAACCAGATGTTCCTTAGGACTCTGCTCAGTCAGCAAATAAATGTTTACTGAGCATCTACTATACACTGAGGATCCTGAGGGTCTTATTCTCAGCATCAGGTCTGGCTGGGGTTGGGCTCAGGTGCTTCCAGTCTCACCAGGGTGGATACAGATATTCCATCCAGCCTTTCCACCAAAGAGAGGTATAGATGATTCCTCACAGGCACCTAACAAGTGAGCATACCTCGCATGACACAGGCCATGTGACACCCTCTCACCTAGAGGATGCACTCTCGTCTGTGTTTCTGCCATTAACAGGCCTCTGGCCTTTCCACACCCCCCCACCCTTTAAATTTTTTTTTTCAAGGTACACCTGACCTGGGTGGCTCCGTGGTTGAGCGGGGCATGATCCTGGATCCTGGGGTCAAGTCCCACATGGGCTTCCCGCAGGAAGCCTGCTTCTCCCTCTGCCTATGTCTCTGCCTCTCTCTGTGTCTATGAATAAATAAATAAAATCCTTTTTAAAAATTAAGAAAAAAGGGATCCCTGGGTGGCGCAGCACTTTGGTGCCTGCCTTTGGCCCGGGGCGCGATCCTGGAGACCCGGGATCGAATCCCACGTCAGGCTCCCGGTGCATGGAGCCTGCTTCTCCCTCTGCCTGTGTCTCTGCCTCTCTCTCTCTCTCTCTCTGTGACTATCATAAATAAATAAATAAAATCTTGAAAAAATAATAAAATAGGGTGAACAGGGTAGGCTACATTGAAAAGATGACATTTGAGAAAAAAACTGAAAGAGGGAGGGAGTTAGCCATTAGACTGTCTAGGGATAGTCCCTTTTAAAAAAAATAATAATAATAAAAAACCATTTCTCGCATATCTTCTAAGCCCCAGGCACAATCCTTGGTGCTGGAAATCTCGGTATAAATACAGGGCCCTGTACTCTAGTTTGTAGCAGTGAGTCTGGCAGACAAATGGTAGATATTAGTCCTGCCTGTTTTGGAACAATATAGCCTCTGCTGTTACTGTATGAAGGAGATATACCCCTTCCTGCCTGGCCGAGCCCGGCTTGCATCAGTAGGGTAGCCACCCAGCTGCAAATGCTCGCTGTGATGGGCGAAGGTGCTGACTCCCATTAAATGATTTTGATTCCGAGTCCCAAACCCATGGTAAAGAGGAGGGGTTGCCACCTTTGTTAGGATTACATAAGTTATATGGAAATCATGTGAGCTCATTCCTCGGCTTAACCCCCCCCCCCCCCACAGTCCCCTCTGCCTAAGAGACAGCATCCAGATTCCTGAGCTGGGGCTCCCAAACCCTCATAATCTGCTCCCTGCCTGTATTCTCAGCACCCCCTACCCCCGCAAAGCCCTCACCCTCCCTTATGTCAACCCCATCCTCAGTTGTCTGTGGCTTTTTAAAAAATATTTTATTTATTCATGAGAGACACAGAGAGAGTGTGAGAGAGGAGGAGACACAGGCAGAGGGAGAAGCAGGCTCCACATAGGGAGCCCGACGCGGGACTCGATCCCAGGTCTCCAGGATCATACCCTGGGCCCAAGGCGGCGCTAAACCCCTGGGCCCCCCGGGCTGCCCTGTCTGCGCCCTTTGAACCAAATGGCACACTTTCCCCTGTGCCTTGGACTTCGCTCCGCCTGGCACACCACCCACTTCCCTGCTCCCCGAGTGTGCCTGACACTCTCCTCCTCCTCCAGACTTCACACCGCCCCCAGCCACCTACGACGCTTCACCTGCCCTCTCCCCTCCCCAAGCCCGAAGTGAGAGCTCTCACTGCCCCCTCCCAGCCCCCCTGGTCCCTGCCAGAGACTCTATGAGCACCTGGCTCATGTCATCGTTGTGCTTTTGCTTGTCTCTCTCCACACCCCCTCCCCGCCACCCCATGTGTCTGTGTGTCTGTCTCTCTCGCCCCCTCTCGGGGCAGGGACTGTGCTCTTCTATTTCTGTGCCTCCAGAACCAGCACCGCGTTCACACGTAGTTTGGGGGACAACGAGAAAGCACTAGAAAGGTAGAACCCGCATCACACGCCAATCCCACCATCGCTCACATCGGGTGGTGTGCGTGTTGGAGGGTGTGTGTGTGTTTGGAAGGAGGGGAAACAGCAGCAGAGGTTGAGAGGGAAGGTGGACAAGCCCAACTCTGCGAGGTCACCGGTGTTCCTGTCATTCCAACCTGGTCATTATGAACCTCCTACCCGCTCTCTCGGCTCCTCTCTCATTTCCCTACAGTCTATTTTCCACCCAGCAGTTAGAGGAATCATTAAAAAAAAAAAAAAAAAAAAAAGATCGTTATCATTTTGTTTGAAACTCTGTGGTGGCTTCCCATCAACCCTCTCTTGCAGAATAGAGCCAGAGTCCTTATGATGGCCCTCAAGGTCCCAGGCGACCTGCTCCCTGCCCATGGCCCCTCTCACACCTACCCCACCGTCCTCCTGGCACCAACTCTTCCCTCTGGTGGGGATCCTCTTCCCCAGATGCATCAGTTTGATCAGATGTCATTTTCTCAGTGAGATTGACCCCGATTGCCACATCCAACACTACCATATGCCACTGCCCCACCTCCTTACCTTGCTGTATCTTATTTTTTCTTTTTTCCATGGCTTACTTCACTTTCTATCATACTAGCTACTTTATTTGCATGTTTTTTGTTTATTGTCTGTCTCCTTCCCACCCCATCCCTGCAAAGGCCGGGAGGTTTATCTATTCTGTGGTTATGCAGTTATTTGTTAAGCCAACCCCATTATTGGTACTCCCCTTATTATTTCCTTAACTTAGTAGAGAAATCATCACATAGATCTTTGATTACTTCTAAGAATTGGAGTTACTTGTTTAGATGATGTATATTCATAAGATTTTTTATACATATCATAGAATCAATTGCCTATCACACTTTTTGAATAGCATGTACTTGTTGAGAAGGAATGTTACTCCATTTGGGGACAATTTATAAACTTAAATTTATTATGTTCCCCAGCAATTCCACTCCTAAGATTTTACCCAAGAGAAATGAAAACCCATCCACACAAGCACATGTATATGAATAGTCAAAGCAGCATTCTTTGTAACACCCCCAAGCTGGAAACAACCTAGATGTCCATCAACTGAGGAATGAACAAATAAGACGAGGTACTTTCATACAATGAGATACTATTCAGCAATAAAAAGAATTATTGGTACATGCTACAATGTGAATGAACTTGTGCTAAGTGAAAGAAGAAAGGTGCAAAAGACTACATTTGTAAGATTCCATTTATGTGAAACATCCAGAAAAGACAAATTTATCAAGATTGACATCAGATCAGTGGTTACCTGAGAGTGGGATCAGGGATAATTGTAAATAGACACGAGAAATTCCTAGAGATGATGAAAATGTTCTAAAACTGGATTTGTGGGGATGGTTTTGCAACTCTATTTACTAAAATAATTGAATTGCGTACTTAGAATGAGTGAATTTCATGGTATGTAGATTATACCTTAATAAAGCTATTAAGGAAATGGCGAAGAAATGTCAGAGGGAAGAATAATCAGAGGGAAAGATTAGGAAGAAAACACATGCTGTGATTTTAAAAGTTTGAGAAATGTTTGAGATGTTGAGAAACAATATAGCATAAAACAAGAAAATAAAAAGGACAGAAATGTATATTTTTGAGAGCCCCTTTTGTAATGGCTCAAGACGATCAGAAGACACCCAATGGTGTTCATGAAATTCATGAAATGAGTCACCTTTGCACAAATGATAATGAATCATGGCCTCTATACTGCCACCATGTGTCTTTAAAAGAGGGACATGGGAAACCATACCTACTCTCCTAAAGCTGTTTGGAAAGATAGAAAGAGATGGAGTACTTCCAAATTCGTTCTATGAGGCCAGCATCACCTTAATTCCAAAACCAGACAAAGACCCAACCAAAAAGGAGAATTACAGACCAATATCCCTGATGAACATGGATGCAAAAATTCTCAACAAGATACTGGCCAATAGGATCCAACAATACATTAAGAAAATTATTCACCATGACCAAGTAGGATTTATCCCTGGGACACAAGGCTGGTTCAACACCCGTAAGACAATCAATGTGATTCATCATATCAGCAAGAGAAAAACCAAGAACCATATGATCCTCTCATTGGATGCAGAGAAAGCATTTGACAAAATACAGCATCCATTCCTGATCAAAACTCTTCAGAGCGTAGGGATAGAGGGAACATTCCTCAACATCTTAAAAGCCATCTACGAAAAGCCCACAGCAAATATCATTCTCAATGGGGAAGCACTGGGAGCCTTTCCCCTAAGATCAGGAACAAGACAGGGATGTCCACTCTCACCACTGCTATTCAACATAGTACTGGAAGTCCTAGCCTCAGCAATCAGACAACAAAAAGACATTAAAGGCATTCAAATTGGCAAAGAAGAAGTCAAACTCTCCCTCTTCGCCGATGACATGATACTCTACATAGAAAACCCAAAAGTCTCCACCCCAAGATTGCTAGAACTGCCTGCGCGGTTCCAGGAGCAGCTCGGGGGTGCTCGGGGGCGGCTCCGCGGAGGGGGTTGCGCGGCCCGGGAGCGCGAATCCACCAGCGCAGGCCCCGGAGCACAGGGCGCCGGGACACAGCCCAGGATCCGGCCTCCCCCCGGGACAGGCAGAGGCCGGGAGGGCCCAGGACCACAAGGACGCTCCTGCCCCAGCTGAGCAGATCAGCGGCCCCGCCCCGGAGCCTCCAGGCCCTGCAGACGGAGAGCTCCGGAGTTCCTGCGGGGGCTGAATCCAGGGCTCCAGAGCTGCTGCCGCCACTGGGGCTGTTCCTCCTGGGACCTCACGGGGTAAACAGCCCCCACTGAGCCCTGCACCAGGCCGGGGCACAGCAGCTCCCCCAACTGCTAACACCTGAAAATCAGCAAAACAGGCCCCTCCCCCAGAAGACCAGCTAGACGGACAACTTCCAGGGGAAGCCAAGGGACTTAAAGTATACAGAATCAGAAGATACTCCCCCGTGGTTCTTTTGTTTTGTTTTGTTTTGTTTTGTTTTGTTTTGTTTTGTTTTGCTTTTTGATTTGTTTCCTTCCCCCACCCCCCTTTTTTCTCCTTTCTTTTTCTTTCTTTTTCTTTTTTTTTTTCGTTTTTTTCTTCCTTTTTTTTCTCTTTCTCTTTTCTTTCCTTCTTTCTCTCCTCTCTTTTTCTCCTTTTCCCAATACAACTTGCTTTTGGCCACTCTGCACTGAGCAAAATGACTACAAGGAAAACCTCACCTCAAAAGAAAGAATCAGAAACAGTCCTCTCTCCCACAGAGTTACAAAATCTGGATTACAATTCAATGTCAGAAAGCCAATTCAGAAGCACTATTATACAGCTACTGGTGGCTCTAGAAAAAAGCATGAAGGACTCAAGAGACTTCATGACTGCAGAATTTAGAGCTAATCAGGCAGAAATTAAAAATCAATGGAATGAGATGCAATCCAAACTAGAAGTCCTAACGACGAGGGTTAACGAGGTGGAAGAACGAGTGAGTGACATAGAAGACAAGTTGATAGCAAAGAGGGAAACTGAGGAAAAAAGAGACAAACAATTAAAAGACCATGAAGATAGATTAAGGGAAATAAACGATAGCCTGAGGAAGAAAAACTTACGTTTAATTGGTGTTCCCGAGGGTGCCGAAAGGGACAGAGGGCCAGAATATGTATTTGAACAAATTCTAGCTGAAAGCTTTCCTAATCTGGGAAGGGAAACAGGCATTCAGATCCAGGAAATAGAGAGATCCCCCCCTAAAATCAATAAAAACCGTTCAACACCTCGACATTTAATAGTGAAGCTTGCAAATTCCAAAGATAAAGAGAAGATCCTTAAAGCAGCAAGAGACAAGAAATCCCTGACTTTTATGGGGAGGAGGATTAGGGTAACAGCAGACCTCTCCACAGAGACCTAGCAGGCCAGAAAGGACTGGCAGGATATATTCAGGGTCCTAAATGAGAAGAACATGCAACCAAGAATACTTTATCCAGCAAGGCTCTCATTCAAAATGGAAGGAGAGATAAAGAGCTTCCAAGACAGGCAGCAACTAAAAGAATATGTGACCTCCAAACCAGCTCTGCAAGAAATTTTAAGGGGGCCTCTTAAAATTCCCCTTTAAGAAGAAGTTCAGTGGAACAGTCCACAAAAACAAGGACTGAATAGATATCATGATGACACTAAACTCATATCTCTCAATAGTAACTCTGAATGTGAACGGGCTTAATGACCCCATCAAAAGGCGCAGGGTTTCAGACTGGATAAAAAAGCAGGACCCATGTATTTGCTGTCTACAAGAGACTCATTTTAGACAGAAGGACACCTACAGCCTGAAAATAAAAGGTTGGAGAACCATTTACCATTCGAATGGTCCTCAAAAGAAAGCAGGGGTAGCCATCCTTATATCAGATAAACTAAAATTTACCCCGAAGACTGTAGTGAGAGATGAAGAGGGACACTATATCATACTTAAAGGATCTATTCAACAAGAGGACTTAACAATCCTCAATATATATGCCCCGAATGTGGGAGCTGCCAAATATATAAATCAATTATTAACCAAAGTGAAGAAATACTTAGATAATAATACACTTATACTTGGTGACTTCAATCTAGCTCTTTCTATACTCGATAGGTCTTCTAATCACAACATCTCCAAAGAAACGAGAGCTTTAAATGATACACTGGACCAGATGGATTTCACAGATATCTACAGAACTTTACATCCAAACTCAACTGAATACACATTCTTCTCAAGTGCACATGGAACTTTCTCCAGAATAGACCACATATTGGGTCACAAATCGGGTCTGAACTGATACCAAAAGATTGGGATCGCCCCCTGCATATTCTCAGACCATAAAGCCTTGAAATTAGAATTAAATCACAACAAGAAGTTTGGAAGGACCTCAAACACATGGAGGTTAAGGACCATCCTGCTAAAAGATGAAAGGGTCAACCAGGAAATTAAGGAAGAATTAAAAAGATTCATGGAAACTAATGAGAATGAAGATACAACCGTTCAAAATCTTTGGGATGCAGCAAAAGCAGTCCTAAGGGGGAAATACATCGCAATACAAGCATCCATTCAAAAACTGGAAAGAACTCAAATACAAAAGCTAACCTTACACATAAAGGAGCTAGAGAAAAAACAGCAAATAGATCCTACACCCAAGAGAAGAAGGGAGTTAATAAAGATTCGAGCAGAACTCAACGAAATCGAGACCAGAAGAACTGTGGAACAGATCAACAGAACCAGGAGTTGGTTCTTTGAAAGAATTAATAAGATAGATAAACCATTAGCCAGCCTTATTAAAAAGAAGAGAGAGAAGACTCAAATTAATAAAATCATGAATGAGAAAGGAGAGATCACTACCAACACCAAGGAAATACAAACGATTTTAAAAACATATTATGAACAGCTATACGCCAATAAATTAGGCAATCTAGGAGAAATGGACGCATTCCTGGAAAGCCACAAACTACCAAAACTGGAACAGGAAGAAATAGAAAACCTGAACAGGCCAATAACCCGGGAGGAAATTGAAGCAGTCATCAAAAACCTCCCAAGACACAAGAGTCCAGGGCCAGATGGCTTCCCAGGGGAATTTTATCAAACGTTTAAAGAAGAAACCATACCTATTCTCCTAAAGCTGTTTGGAAAGATAGAAAGAGATGGAGTACTTCCAAATTCGTTCTATGAGGCCAGCATCACCTTAATTCCAAAACCAGACAAAGACCCAACCAAAAAGGAGAATTACAGACCAATATCCCTGATGAACATGGATGCAAAAATTCTCAACAAGATACTGGCCAATAGGATCCAACAATACATTAAGAAAATTATTCACCATGACCAAGTAGGATTTATCCCTGGGACACAAGGCTGGTTCAACACCCGTAAAACAATCAATGTGATTCATCATATCAGCAAGAGAAAAACCAAGAACCATATGATCCTCTCATTAGATGCAGAGAAAGCATTTGACAAAATACAGCATCCATTTCTGATCAAAACTCTTCAGAGTGTAGGGATAGAGGGAACATTCCTCGACATCTTAAAAGTCATCTATGAAAAGCCCACATAAATATCATTCTCAATGGGGAAGCACTGGGAGCCTTTCCCCTAAGATCAGGAGCAAGACAGGGATGTCCACTCTCACCACTGCTATTCAACATAGTACTGGAAGTCCTAGCCTCAGCAATCAGACAACAAAAAGACATTAAAGGCATTCAAATTGGCAAAGAAGAAGTCAAACTCTCCCTCTTCGCCGATGACATGATACTCTACATAGAAAACCCAAAAGTCTCCACCCCAAGATTGCTAGAACTCATACAGCAATTCGGTAGCGTGGCAGGATACAAAATCAATGCCCAGAAATCAGTGGCATTTCTATACACTAACAATGAGACTGAAGAAAGAGAAATTAAGGAGTCAATCCCATTTACAATTGCACCCAAAAGCATAAGATACCTAGGAATAAACCTCACCAAAGATGTAAAGGATCTATACCCTCAAAACTATAGAACACTTCTGAAAGAAATTGAGGAAGACACAAAGAGATGGAAAAATATTCCATGCTCATGGATTGGCAGAATTAATATTGTGAAAATGTCAATGTTACCCAGGGCAATATACACGTTTAATGCAATCCCTATCAAAATACCGTGGACTTTCTTCAGAGAGTTAGAACAAATTATTTTAAGATTTGTGTGGAATCAGAAAAGACCCCGAATAGCCAGGGGAATTTTAAAAAAGAAAACCATATCTGGGGGCATCACAATGCCAGATTTCAAGTTGTACTACAAAGCTGTGGTCATCAAGACAGTGTGGTACTGGCACAAAAACAGACACATAGATCAATGGAACAGAATAGAGAACCCGGAAGTGGACCCTGAACTTTATGGTCAACTAATATTCGATAAAGGAGGAAAGACTATCCACTGGAAGAAAGACAGTCTCTTCAATAAATGGTGCTGGGAAAATTGGACATCCACATGCAGAAGAATGAAACTAGACCACTCTCTTTCACCATACACAAAGATAAACTCAAAATGGGTGAAAGATCTAAATTTGAGACAAGATTCCATCAAAATCCTAGAGGAGAACACAGGCAACACCCTTTTTTTTTTTTTTTTTTTTTTTTGGCAACACCCTTTTTGAACTCGGCCACAGTAAATTCGTGCAAGATACATCCACGAAGGCAAAAGAAACAAAAGCAAAAATGAACTATTGGGACTTCATCAAGATAAGAAGCTTTTGTAAAGCAAAAGATACTGTCAACAAAACTCAAAGACAACCTACAGAATGGGAGAAGATATTTGCAAATGACGTATCAGATAAAGGGCTAGTTTCCAAGATCTATAAAGAACTTCTTAAACTCAACACCAAAGAAACAAACAATCCAATCATGAAATGGGCAAAAGACATGAAGAGAAATCTCACAGAGGAAGACATAGACATGGCCAACACGCACATGAGAAAATGCTCTGCATCACTTGCCATCAGGGAAATACAAATCAAAACCACAATGAGATACCACCTCACACCGGTGAGAATGGGGCAAATTAACAAGGCAGGAAACCACAAATGTTGGAGAGGATGCGGAGAAAAGGGAACCCTCCTGCACTGTTGTTGGGAATGTGAACTGGTGCAGCCACTCTGGAAAACTGTGTGGAGGTTCCTCAAAGAGTTAAAAATAGACCTGTCCTACGACCCAGCAATTGCACTGTTGGGGATTTACCCCGAAGATACAGATGCAGTGAAACGCAGGGACACCTGCACCCCGATGTTTCTAGCAGCAATGGCCACAATAGCCAAACTGTGGAAGGAGCCTCGGTGTCCAACGAAAGATGAGTGGATAAAGAAGATGTGGTCTATGTATACAATGGAATATTACTCAGCTATTAGAAATGACAAATACCCACCATTTGCTTCGACGTGGATGGAACTGGAGGGTATTATGCTGAGTGAAGTAAGCCAGTCGGAGAAGGACAAACATTGTATGTTCTCATTCATTTGGGGAATGTAAATAATAGTGAAAGGGAATATAAGGGAAGGGAGAAGAAATGTGTGGGAAATATCAGAAAGGGAGACAGAACGTAAAGACTGCTAACTCTGGGAAACGAACTAGGGGTGGTAGAAGGGGAGGAGGGCGGGGGGTGGGAGTGAATGGGTGACGGGCCCTGGGGGTTATTCTGTATGTTGGTAATTTGAACACCAATAAAAAAAATTAATATATTAAAAAAAAAATAAAGGAGGGACATGGGAACACAGCATCCCACAGAAGTGAGCAAAGGCACGAGGTAGAAAAAAACCAAAAAACTTGATCTCTGGGTCAGATGTTATTCTTAATTTCAAAGATTTTATGAGTTTTGAATGTTAAAATAATTATTATAAAGCCCTCAACCATGGCTTCTGTTTTCAAAAGGAATAAAAAAGGGAAATTTGCAAAGTGAAGTGGCTCTGTTCGTGGCATTTCTGAGCACGACTGGGTGGGGAAGTGGGGCAGGGAGGGGGGGGTTGCAGCTGCAGAAAAAAATAGTCCCAGAGAGAAGAGAGAAGGCCACAGGCCATCCCCGAAGGCCTAGAATTCTTCATTGCACACAAAATGTGAATGTTCAGTATTGTGCATTTTAAGAACTTATTTGTTAAATTATATCCAAGCAGATTGGATTTGTGTGACTTTCTGCAGCAATGAGTAAAATGTATAGGTCAGATTTTGATTAGTGATTAAGGTCACACATCATTTTTCCTGTTTATATTTCACCGACCTGGTGCCTCATGATGAAAACCATAGAGCCACGAATATGTTTCTTTTCTCTTTTAAGATTTTATTTATTTATTCATGAGAGACCCAGAGAGAGAGAGAGAGACAGAGACATAGGCAGAGAGAGAAGCAGGCTCTATGCAGGGAGCCCAGTGTGGGACTCGATCCCAGGACTCTAGGACCACACCCTGGGCCGAAGGCAGGCACTAAACCGCTGAGCCATCCAGAGATGCCCCACGAATGTGTTTCTAAGGCAACGTCAGGCTGTGGGCTAGACCAGGGAACCAAGTGACCTTAAAGACTCCCCAGGGAGGATATAGAATAAGGACAGGTTGTCGGTTCTCTGACAATTTCAGAATCTTCTTCACACCCTCATGCTACGAGATGGTGGGGAGGGCAAAAGGACTGAGAAGAATCAATGTGATTTCAGTCCAATGCATCCAAGGGACTAGTTGGGGGGACTGTGAATGGTGGTGTATAATGGACCCATAGGGAAGTCCAGTGACTCACTGAATAGATTGCATGGCCTCATTAAATTATGTGATATTAAAAAAAAATAAATAATGTGATATTTTCATTGCTACATAACAAATTACCACAAACAGAGAATTAAATCAACATCCATTTTTTTTAAAAAAAATTTATTTATTTGAGAGAGAGTGAGAGAAAACATGAGGCGGGGAGAAGACTCCCCACTGAGCAGAGAGCCCAATGCAGGGCTCGATCCCAGGACCCCGGGACCATGACCTGAGCTGAAAACAGACACCCAACTGACTGAGCCACCCAGGCATCCCTTGACACCCACCCATGGCATGACTGGGTGGTCTTACAAAGCTGAAGTTAAGGCATGAGCCGTGTTTCTTTCTGGAGGCTCTGGGGAAGCTTCTGCTTCCAAGTGTCTTCAGGTTGTCCAAATTCTCCTTACAGTTGTAGAACTCAGATGTTCATTTCCTTGGTGACTGTTAGCTGGGGGTCACTCTCAGCAACTAAATGTTAACCACGTTCCTTTGCCAGGAGGAGCCAAATCCTTTTTTTAAGGACTGGGTCAGGCCACACAGGGACAATCTATCTGAATGCCAATTTATTTGGAAACTTAATTACAGTTGCAAAACCCCTCCACAGCAACATCTAGATTAGTGTTTGACTGAATATCTGAGAGAAGGTTTTCATGCACCAAGGCCTGGGAGCCTCGAGGACCATTCTGGAATTCAGCCTGTGGCTAATTCCTCAGGAAAGATTCTCCAGTCTAGCTGGATGATCCTTAGGGGCACTGGCAACAAGCCCTCACGGATGTTCTGGGGACTCGTAGGCAGTCATTTCATTGTAATGATGGAGGGTAGGATCCACTGGCATTTAGTATCTAGGGCCAGGTGGCAAGAAGACGGCCTCCCACAAGTAGGAATTGGGCAGCATCTGACCCAGGCTCCGACATCCCTCCAGGAGTTCATGGCAATGAAATATCTGTACCATTTTCTGAACTTCTGTATATTTTTTGCTAAGTTTTTGCAATCAAGTTTCCATAAATGCACTTAGAGGGTAAATCAAGAGAAACAAATGTAGTTATTTTGTTGGGGACTTTACCAAAATTGTCAGCCATTTTGGAAAACTCACATGACCAGTAACAAGGCGGCTCCTGGAATTGGAATTATCCATGTGCCACCCCCCACCGGCTTCTGTCTGCAGTTGCAGCTGCCCCTGTCCCAGCAATTTTATATTAAATATAAGCCTCGCCCTACTTTGTCTCCTAATACAGGAATACCTAAGCACTTGCCTGTTGAACACGTTTTTTTCTTCCTTTTGCTTTATTATAGTCGACACACATTACACGAGTTGCAGGTGTACACATAGTGATTCGACAAGTCTATAGATTATGCTCTGCTCACCACAAGCGTAGTCATCATCTGTCACCACACAACACTTTTACAGTATCATGGACTATATTCCCTATGTTGTACCTTTTTACCATATTTTAAGTTGACTTTTTAAAATTGCATGTGTAGAGGTCATTGTGAGCTATGAGCTCTCCGGATAGTGAAGGGGGCATTACAACACAGAGGTTATAATAAGGCGCTATGATCCTGAAGAACTGAGAGCCAAAAGTGCACACTGTGCACTTGCTGAAGCTGGGACTGGCCAAGATGAGTAGTGGAGCTTGTAATATATAAACTCACAGAAATATGAGGGACTTTAGTGAGCTTTGAATCTGATTCTTTTATTTATTTATTTTTTTTTTTGTTTAAGATTTTATTTCTTTATTCATGAGAGATAGAGAGGCAGAGACATAGGCAGAGGGAGAAGCAGGCTCCCTGCAGGGAGCCTGATGTGGGACTTGATCCCAGGACCCCACAATCATGCTCTGAGCTGAAGGCAGACATTCAACCACTGAGCCACCCAGGTGCCCCTGATTCTTTTATTTTTTAAAAATGAAGTAACGGGACGCCTGGATGGCTCAGCGGTTGAGCATCTGCCTTCAGCTCAGAGTGTGATCCCAGGATCTGGGGATGGAGTCCCACATCGGGCTCCCTGTGAGGAGCCTGTTTCTCCCTCTGCCTATGTCTCTGCCTCTCGCTGTGTGTCTCATGAATAAATACATAAAATAAAAATAAAAAATGAAATAACTAAAACCAAAAAAGGAAAATGGGAGTTAGTTGATTAATGTCGCCCAACTAGCTAATGTCAATGTTGGGAACAGACCCAGTACTCGTAATAGAAGGCTCAAATGAGTCTATATGAAGCTACTTGAAAATTAAATTAACGTTGTTTAACTGAAGTGTTCAGGAAAATGTTTTCCTAAAGATCTAACCGTTTAATATTATACAACTAACTCCACTGTTTCCTAATGTTAAGATGGATTTAGAGGCAAGGTCTTATCAGATGTAGAATCGATTGTAAGATTGGTTATATCGGGGCACCTGGGTGGCTTAGTCGGCTAAGTGTCTGACTTTGGCCCAGGTCTTGATCTTGGGGTACTGAGATGGAGCCCTGCGTTGGGCTCCCTGCTCAGCGGGAGTCTGCTTCTCCCTCTCCCCCTCCCCCTGCGCTCCTTCTTCCTCCCTGCCCCCACGGCTCATGCTCATACGTGCTCTCTCCCTCTCAAATAATAAATAATCTTAAAAAAAAGATTGTATCATATCGATTTGTACTTGGGATAACATTTAACTCAGCATTGGCAGTCAAAGTGTTTAGTGAACTTGTCATCTGAACTTATTACTGTTTATTTCTATTTCTATTTATGATAAAATAAATAGAACCTGGGTAAATTTATGAATAGCTTAACAAGCAATTCAGAAGCCTGGCTTTGGCCAAATCTACATCAGGAGTGGTTAGTCCTGTCCAAAACACTGGGTCAAAATGAAGGCCCAGGTACTATCACACTTCTCCATTTACCCAGAAGACCCAGAGTCACCAACTGCAATAGGTTTTTCTTTCCGGACTCAATTTTGTTCAAACTTACTTAGCTACATAGTTGCTGTAAGTTTTCCTACCCTGCCACCTACTGGATACAGTAAGTATAGTTTTATTCAAAAAAATAAAAGTTTTATTCAAAACTTTTGTCTTCTATTATTCAATGTGCTTGGATGTGAAATAGAGAACTTATTTGGTCTTAAATATCCAAATACTGAACATTTAAAGGTTCTTTCCTCTAATGACCAGAGATACCTTAATGTCATCTAAAGCCAACAAACCTATGAATCTCCATTTTCAAAACACCTCTTCTGTCCTAAGTTTAAATCAGGATTCCCTTCTTTAAAATCTCGACCCTACAAGAAAGTAATAAATACATTGCTATTGTTCACGTCTTGATGTAAAACAGAATGTGCTCCTCTCACTGCAAAGAACGAGGCACTAATGGTCTAGGAACCAAGGTTTAGGGTAACTTTTAGGAAAAGTTGTTCTGGAAGTGGGCCTTATCCCAGAAAATGAGGTGTGGCTTGGCAGTAAGCAGAAAAGGGCACATGCCACCTTGGAATTTAGCTTGGAGAAAAATGACACAAGGATAGAAAGAAATTGGCTGGTGAAAAGAATAGAAACAATATTATCTGCTGTATTCCAGGAACATTCCCCCCCCCAGGAACGTCACAGGTATTGTCACGGGATCTCACAACAACCTAGGCAGCAGAGACTGAACCCACTTTACAGATGAGGAAGTCAGGCTTTGGAGGCACCCAGCTGGTAATGAAATGGATGGCACAGCCTGCAGCTCTCAAGCACAAAGCTCTGCTGCCTGGAAGGTGTAGCCCCAGGAGACCACTGACAAGCAGAAGTGTCTGAAGCCAAAGCCAAAGCAGCCCCTCATGCAATGTAATTGATTATAGTTTTAAAAAAAATTCACAGCCAAAAGGAGTCTAAGGAAGTATGACAACCACATGATTTGCAGTATCCTTGATGGGATTCTGGAACAGAAAAAGGGCATTAGGTAAAAACTAAACAAATATGAACAAAGTACGGCCTTTAGTTAATAATTTATCAATACAGGTTCATTCACTATGGCAAATGTATCATAGTAAGGTAAAGATTTCTTTTTAAGCCTGCTTTTTAGAGAATGAGTAACACTATGGAAAACATCTGATTCCTAAGGATTTAGGAGATGGGTTAGTGTAAAATGTGGTTTTGAATTGGTTTAAGAATATTGTGAACATAAGTAGGGAAAGGAAACCATCAAATGATTAAATTGCTCAAATCCAAATATTTTGTATTAGGAGAAAACATCATCCATAGTATTAGTTCTGCTGAGAATTCTTTACTTCTCTTTCTCCTTTGTTCATAAAGATTCTCATACACACACACACACACACACACTCAACTCTGTATTAACAGTTTGTTACTTTAGTACAATAACTCAAGGCATGTTCTGCATGTACTGACCTCTATATGGTTTATCTTAGCTTGATGTTCTAAATTCTGTGGGAGAGGTCCTCTCATTCCCATTCTACAGAACTGCACCAGACAGCCTGACTATAGGCAATTCACCAATTCACCACAGCACACTCTGCACAGCTATGCCAAGCCACACCTTGTTCCTCAGCGAGTGCCAAGTCAACATATCAAACAGGTGAACAACTTAATACTATTATGCCAATGAGTTAAGATCGTATCATTCAAGGGACAAAGAAAGTAACTCTGACAAATTAGCATGTCAAGTCATTAACATGACAGGGTATGTAGGAAATTGAGTATGTTCCAACTAATGTGAGATTTAGGAAAACATGAAGATGATTGTTTTAAGTTCTAAAATAGCCTTACCATGGGGATGCCTGGCTGGCGTGGTTGATAGAACATGTCACTCTTGATTTCAGGGTCATGAGTTTTGAGCCCCACACTGGACAGAGAGCTTACTCAAAAAATAAATAATGGAGCCCGCAGAAGACAAAAGACTAAGTTAATGAGTTCCACTAACTTCAATTATAAATTTTAAAAACTGGAGAGTAAGCTGGAGCTCAGTACAGAGTTCTAAGTCCTAGGGAAAATGCACACTTTTTTATTATGAATAATAAATTTTAGAAAGCTTGGAAAATGAGAACATAAAGTTAAAATCATTCATAATCTCAATACCTAGAGATAGGGACAGACCCATGTCTTTGAGAAATTGCAAATTTCACGAGGACACACAGCCAGGGTGTCAGAAGGGGTCATGGAAGTGTGGGACCCAAATCTTAAACTTCATTTGCTTAAAGTTGGGTCCATCTATACCCAGCAATAATCAAAGTAATTTTTAAAAGATTTGACAAAGAGAGCACGTGCATGCATAAGCAGGTGAAGCAACAAGCAGAGGGAGAGGGAGAAGCAGACTCTCTGCTGAACAGGAAGCCCAATGCGGGGCTTTACCATAGGACCCTGAGATCATGACCTGAGCTGAAGACAGATGCTTAACCAACAGAGCCACCCAGACACCCCAATAGCCAGCAATAATCAATGTTGTGGGCTCTTAGAGCCAGTCTGCTTGGGTTTAAATCCCAGCAACATCATTTCCTACCCAAATAACCTTCAGCAAGGTGCTAACGCTTTGCTGTGCCTTAAGTTTCCTGTTTGGAAAATGGGGATATCAACCTCAGATGATGACAAAGTTTAATTTAGAATATAGTTAAAAACTTAGCTATTATGGTCTCTTTTTTTAAAGATTTTATTTATTCATGAGAGACACAGGCAGAGGGAGAAGCAGGCTCCTTGCAGGGTCCTGGGATCACAACCTGAGCCAAAAGCAGGTGCTCAACCACTGAGCCACCCAGGTGCCCCTATTATGGTCTTTTCTAAACACACATGTATACACATTTATAAAACAATCTCACTCATTTCAGGCATGAATATTTGTCCATGTTTTGGGGTCTTCCAGACAAACCAACTATTAACAAATGTGTAAAACCTAAAGGCTTCTCAATTGGACATTTTGGGTGTTAGTTTAAAAAGGGAGATGCTTAAGGGCATCTGGGCAGCTCGGTTAAATAAGCATCTGACTCTTGATCTCAGCTCGGGTGTTGATTTCAGGGTCGAGTTCAAGCCCTGTGTTGGGTTCCATGCTGGGAATAGAGTCTAATTTTAAAAAAGGTGGGGGGAGGTGCTTAACATCAGGTGATTTTGCCTGTTGAAAGCACTTGTCAATTTCAAGGCCAAAGACTAAAACATTTTAAGAAATAAGCCAATTGATGATGCACATCTTTGAGAAATCCAAGATGTCAACTAAGAGGGCTTGCTGGGGAAACATAGGCACATGATCTTCATATGGAATACAAAGTCAGGGGTACCCCCTTGGAGTTGTACATGGTTGAGGCCTCAGGAAGAGCAGTGGGGAAGATGTTGGTACTAGATGGAACCTTCTAGAGGCCCTTTCTCCTAACACACCTTCATTCTTGTGTCTAGTTTAACATAAACAACGAAGATGTGGAAGAGGGTAATTTCTTAGCTCAAAGTTACTGAGAGGTAAAAGTGGAGTTCAAAGACAGGGTTGATAAACCCGGAAGCCTGTTTTACTGACTCCCAAACTACTCTAGCTCTACCTTTAGGTAGTGAATCCCTGTGAATAGCACTGAGGCCTTGGGCATGTACTCTAACCTCTGTGCTGGTGTGAAACAAGTTATCTCTGTACCTTCAGAGGTGCGATCACCCCACGTATTAGCTACTGCATAACCTTTCATGGTATGGCATGCTAAGGCATGTTAGCTTGGGAGCATTTTAATAAATGTGTCTCATACATGAAGTATGAAGGCTAAGAGCTACATTAAGTGGTAGAATTTGTATCTCTACCACTTAAAGCCAAAAGTAATTTTTTTTTTTTTTTTACCAGCTCCTAAGTAGAAAGGAGCCCTAAGTCCTTCTTCAAAGTGTTGTATTGAAGGCACACACCAAGTCAGAATTGAAATTACATCCCTCTGGCCTCAACTCTAAATAAATGGGATCATCTAAATCACTGTATGTTTTTGTTTACTAATTAAAACGAGGTCAGTAGTAGTGATCATTTTCCTCCTAGGAACCAAAATATCCTTCGCTTAGAAGTTGGATTCAGAAGTATTACCACTGTAGAACCATCAGAGCTGAAAAACTTTAGGGCAGCGGAGACCCCAATTATCTGGACTCCTGGCAACAGACATGATAAAGCTTTTCCGTGAAGATCACAATAAGAGCATCGAGTTTCTCCCCATTGTCCTTCTTCCTTTAGAGAGAAACTGTTATATCCAAAGTATCTATTGTTGAGAATGTCATTTATTCTTTAATGCAAGTCTATAAATTACATATTCACGAATCCTTAGCTATAAAATAGTGAGCCTTAACAAATGGCAGACACTGGTTTTAAAAAAAAAAACAAAAAACCCTAATTTCTAGAAAAAAAGAATTGCTTAACACCCTACATTTATAAGACTAGGTCAAGTGGGCATGGGAGCCAACTGAAATAGCCTTCAATGGCCAAAGCCAGAACAATTTGAACAAAATGTACTATTGGATTATAACCCAGAGTATAAAGTATCACATGAGTTCGAACTGATGATTGAACAAGTAGGGGAGAAAAGATAAATCTCCCTTGGAAAAGGATTCCAAAATAATTTATAGATAACTTCACCCTCAAGGAGGTATGGGCTCGAAGTATGGGCTGTACAGACTTTCTTCCAGAAAGCACAGTTGTGAAGGGGGAGAAAGGTATAACTTTACAGTGGAAAAAAACTTGACAAATGCTACCTGTGCCAGGCAACTAAGTCCGTATCAACAGTGATCAATCTTATTGATACTGTGTACCCTTTATATGATGCAACGAAAATGGCACCTTTACCCCTGTGGTCTTTCTCCGTCCAAACATATAACCCTAGTCTAATTATGAAACACTGGAGAAAGTCCAGTAGAGCAGCATCATGTAAAATACTTGTTCAGGACCCCTCAAAACTGTCAAATCCTCAAAAACAAAATCTGAGAACTTGTTACAGCCAAGAAGAACCTAATGAGACATGACAACTAAATGTAGTATGGTGTCCTGAATGGGATCCTGAACAGAGAAAGGGAATTAGGTCAAAACTTGAAGGAATCTGAATAACCTATGGATGTGAGTTAACAGTAATACCAAAATTGGTTCATTATAACAAGTGTTTTATACTAATGTAAAATGTTAACAGGGGAAATGGATGAGGAATATATGGGTACTCCATAATAGCTTGTCAATCTTCTATAAATCTAAAATTCTAAAAATATTAACAATAATAAAGTCTATCTGCAAGTTTTTTCTACAAGTATACATGGTGATATAAATGTATAGAAAGGGGTGCCTACATGATGAGATGAGCACTGGGTGTTACATGCTGGCAAACTGAATTTAAAATTGAAAAGAAGGGGGCTCCTGGCTGGCTCAGTCAGTAAACCATGCGACTCTTGATCTTGGGGTTATAAGTTTGAGCACCGTGTTGGGTGTGACTAATGAAATTTTTAAAGCGAATGAATAGAAAAATGTCTGGAGATGTTGAATCCATACTATTTTTATGGTAATTCTCCTACCTGTGCTACAGGAGTTGCTTACATGGAAGACCTAAACCCACAGCACTAGGAAAATAATTTAATGTATTGGAGGGGCAGGTAAAAGAGAGAAGTGAGAACAGGTTAGGCCCAGCCCTTAATCAGCAGAAAAGTTTTATTTCTTTTAAGGACAAACAAACCACATCCAAGGCCTTAACTTACAGACGCAAACCAAAGGAGCCATTTAAAGCATTAGCTATTGAGGTACAATACATACGTTGGGAGGAAAATGCTTCTCCATCTGAAGCTTATACCAAACTTTGTTCGATCGACAGCTGAGCTCTGCTAGTGCTTGGGTGTGGCTGAGGGTAAGAGCATATCTGCAGAACCAAAGGAGAACAGCTGTGTTCCACAAGTACTGAAGCATTTTAGACTGCATTAGTGGGGAGGAGGGGGGTAGGTTTCACATAGAAGGGAAGAGGGGGGACAAAAGCTACGTCCCTCCCCCAGGGCATTAGGCTGCCTTGCAGAGTGCCACAGCAGAAAAGCGGACCTCCCCTTGCTCACGCTCAGTGAATTCTCTGCAGACCTTGGCGGCATCCTGAAAGGAGAAATGTCATTAATACCCAAACAGCAGTAGCTCAAAATGAAGTTTCAAAAGGAAAGTAACAGTAAGGTTCAGAGATCACCCTGATCAACTTTAAACCTGCCATTAGGGGCACCCGGGTGCCTCAGTGGTTGAGCGTCTGCCTTTGGCTCAGGTCAGGATCCCAAGAGTTCCTGGGATCGAGTCCCACATCAGCCTCCCTGCAGGGATCCTGCTTCTCCCTCTGCCTCTGTCTTTGCCTCTCTCTCTCTCTCTCTCTCATGAATCAATCAATCTTAAAAAATAGATAAAATAAACCTCCAATTAAACTTATAAACCAGGGCTGACTTAAGAGAACCCCCCCCCAAAATAAAATCAAGTGAAGGGAAAAAGACAAGAACCCCTGACACAGACTTGACTTTAGAAGCTCTGGCTTCTTTCTTCCACCAAGTGCTCTGGGTTTCTTCCATCTTGTGCCCGTTTTTGGCAAGAAACTAAATACACTGTGAGGGTTCTTTTCATCAAATAGATACAAGGGAAAAAGTTGACCCTCTCTCCCATAAGAGGGCAGAAAAGTTCCCCTAACTCAGAAATTCCAAGTAAACAAAAATTTCTTTCAAATAAACATCTTACAAAACAGCCTTAAATATCTGCCAATGAATTCTTAATTGATAGTGGAATGACATCATGACATGTGTTACTAGTTCTAAGACCTAGATTACCAAGATTGGTAATAGAAAATCCAACCTAAATTCTAGGGTTTAAATGCCTTGGCACAGGAACTATCAATTACTGTGTAATCTGTAAAGAAGTCCAGGGTAAAGACAGCTCCACAAACCATGAGAAATAGAAGACCCTTTAAGAGGATGGAACAGTCCTAACATCAGCTCCCAAGGTCTAAAAACCATCAATTCCATGAGTTTGGCCCTTAAAAGACATCAACCACCCAGTTTTGCTCCAGCTTTAGAACTACCTGTAAAAACTAGAGGGAATTCTAGATTGACATCTACATATTTCATTCTCTATCAAAATTAATACTTCAGACCTTCTTGCCCCAAAATGACTTTCCTGTAGGACCCACAGGGAGGACTACAGTTAAAGGTGTGCCTATAAGGAAAGGAAACAGCCATCTGCTACAGATAATGAACAGTAACCTCAGAATTCTTGGGGTAAGTTTAATTTCTTACCAGTGTAGCAATAATTTACTACACAGTCTAAAACAGTTTTAACTGTATACAAACCAATCTTATAAGGGTTTTCACTAATTAAGACACTGGTTTATATTCCATTTAATTTTAAATGAGATCCTAATTTATTATTTAAACAGTTTTACTGTCCCCACATGTCATAAATTCTACTCAAATAATAGTTTTAGGTTTCCTATGTGGGGTACATTTTATGGCATTAGGAGGGTTCAACAGGAGAGTGAGTACCTTGGAGAGCTTTATTAGAGGGACCAGTCTTTCCCCCAAATGGGTCATCATCAGAAGTTCTGTCTCTTACTCTCTCCCATAAGTAAATTCTGCCTCTGTAAAATCCCTCTCAATTCTGCTTTTCTAGATTTCTCATTCCAAGTTACTACTCCCACTTACCCCTCATATATCCTAGAATTGACTCTAACTCCTCTCAGGTGTATGTGACAGCAGACTAGAGAAAGTAACCCTCTCCTACCAAGGCGTAATTTGGTCTACTGGCACCTTGACATCATGAGGTTTATGACGTTCCAAAGCCACACCTACTACACAGAAAAGTAGTACTGAACGGTAGCTAAGATTGCCCAGATCTGAACCATGGTTTTGTCATTCAAGTCACTGACCCTGAGCATCACTTAACCTCTGTACTCAGTTTCCTCATATGTAAAATGTGGGTATAATACCTACCTCAGAGCCTCATTAAAAGCATTCTTTAAAAAGCCAGAAGTCACTTAGAATAGCATCTAGCACAGGCGTCAGCAAATTGCAGCCTGTTGCTTCTTTTTGTGAATAAAGTTTTAATAGAATCTGGCCACACATTCACTTAGACATTGTCTATGGGCTGCTTTGCAGCTGAAACAGCAAAAGCGAGTACAAGCATACCTCACCTTATTGCACTTATCAGACCTAGCATTTTTACAAATTCAAAGTTTGTAGCCACCGTGCATCAAGCAAGTCTATCAGCACCTTTTTTCAACAGCATTTGTTTTGTGTTTCTGTGTCACATTTTGGTGATTCTTGGGATACCTGACCCTTTTTATTGTATCTGTTATGGGTGGTCACTGTGACAGTGATATCTGATGTCACTATAATTGTTTTAGGGTACTACAAACCACATCCACACCCACATAAGACAGCAACCTTAACATTGTGTGTCTTTTCACCGCTCCAGTGGCCAGCTTTTTCCCCCCTATTGAAATTAGGCCAGTTAATAACTCTCAATGGCCTCTATGTGTTCAACTGTAGAGTCACACATCTCTCACTTAAAATCCAAAGGTAGAAATGATGAAGCTTAGTGAGGAAGGCCTATTGGAAGCTGAGACAGGCTCAAAGCGAGGACTCTTATACCTAACAGTTAGCCAAGCTGTGAATGCAAAGGAAAAGTTCTTAAAGGAAACTAGAAGTGCTACTCCAGTGAACACATAAATGACAAGAGAGCAAAGCTGCCTTATTCCTGGCATGGAGAAAGTCTGAGCGGTCTGGATAGGAGATCAAACCAGCCACAACATTCCCCTAAGCCAAAGCCTAATCCAGAGCAAGGCCCTAACTCTCTTAAACTCCCTGAAGGCTGAGAGAGGTGAGGAAGGTGCAGAAAAGTTTGAAGCTAGCAGAGGTTGGTCCAAGTATAAGGAATGAAGCTGTCTCCATAACATCAAGGTGCAAGGTGAAGCACCAAGTGCAGATCTAGAAGCTGCAGCACATTATCCAGAAGATTAGCTACAACCATTAATGAAGGTGGTGTATAAACTCAGCAACAGATTTCCCATGTGGATGACAGAGGCTTCAACTGGAAGAAGATACCATTTAGGACTTTCACAGCTAGAGAGAAGTCAATGGTTGGGTTCAAAGCTTCAAAAGACAGGGTCTCTTGTTATGGGATAATGCAGCTGGTGATTTTAACTTGAAGCCAATGCTCATCTACCATTCTGGAAATCCTAGGGCCCTTAAGAAATATGCTACATCTATCTGCCTGTGCTCTACAAATGGACCAAAGCCTGGATGACAGCACGTATGTTTATAAAACGGTTTACTGAATATTTCAAGCCCACTGTTGAGACCTACTCAGGGAAAAAGATTTCTTTCAAAATAGGATTGCTCAATGACAATGCACCCAGTCACCCAAGAGCTCTGATGGAGGTGGACAAGATTAATGCTGTTTCCATGCCTGCTAAATAACGTCCATTCTGCAGCTCCGTGAATCAAGAAGTCATTTCAACTTGCAAATCTCATTATTTAATAAATACATTCTGTAAGGCTATAGCTGCCACAGATATGGATTCCTCTGATGTATCTGGATAAACTGAAAACTTTCCGGAAAGGATTCACTATTCTGGGGATCTTTAAGAACATTTCTGATTCATAGGAAGAGATCAAATACCAACATTAACAGGAGTTTGGAAGAAGTGGATTCCAACCCCTATGGAGGACCTTTGAAGGGTTTAAGATGCAGTGAAAGAAATACCTGCAGATGTGATGGAAATAGCAAGAGTAGAGTGTGAAAATGGGACTGAATTGCTGCAATCTCATGATTAAAACAGATGAGATGTCATTTCTCACAAGGAGAAAAAACTGTTTTCTTAAGATGAAATCTACTCCCAAAGATGCTGTGAAAACTGTTGAAAGGACAACAAAGGATTTAGAATCTGATATAAACTAAGTTGATAAAGCAGCAGTAGGGTTTGAGAGGAGAGACTCCCAATTTAAAAAGAAGTTCTACTGTGGGTAAAATTCTATCAAAAGCATCACACACTACAGGGAAATTGTTTGTGAAAGGAAGAGTCAATGGATGCAGCAAACATCACTGTCCTCTTATTTTAAGAAATTGCCACAGCACCCCCAACCTTCAGCAGCCACTGCCCTGGAGCAGTCAGCAGCCATCGACATGGAGGCAAGAGGCAAGACCTCCACCAGCACAAATATTTGGTCTCAGAAAGCTCAGATGATGGCAGGCATTTTTTAGAAATAAAGTATTTTGATTAAAATATGTACATTGTTCTTTCAGACAGAATGTTATTGTCTACTTAAGAGATTACAGTATAAACATAAACTTGTGTGTGCACTGGGACCTAAAAATTTAACTCACTTCATTGCGATATTCACTTTATTGCAATGGTCGAGAACTGAACCCACAATATTCCTGAGGTGTGCCTGTCCTTGCAACACAGCCAGATGCCGCATGAAGCCTCAAATAGTTTCTCTACCTGGCTTTTTTTTTTTTTTTTTTAATTTTTATTTATTTATGATAGTCACACAGAGAGAGAGAGGCAGAGACACAGGCAGAGGGAGAAGCAGGCTCCATGCACCGGGAGCCGGGCATGGGATTCGATCCCGGATCTCCAGGATCGCGCCCTGGGCCAAAGGCAGGCGCCAAACTGCTGCGCCACCCAGGGATCCCTCTACCTGGCTTTTTACAGAAAGTTTGCCAGCCCTTTATCTGCACACAGCAAGCACTCAAAAAAGATTAGTCATTACTACAAATGAAATACGCCTTTAGAGCATTCTTAATTTTATCACAATTAAGCAACTCTCCTCTATAACAGTAAATTGATTCAGTTCTAGAGACTTGGCTTTTAGGGTGAAGGGGCCTCGGGTGGTCTATCAGCCCTTGTCCAGAATTAAGGGGTTTCTGTAGTCATTTATAGCAGGACAGTAAACCTGGATCTTAAAGTTCTTATCAAGGCAGGTTTTGAATCTTCTCCTCTCATCCTGTAACAGCGGACCAAAGGAGAAGAAAACACGGAGGCTGATAGCCTAACCAGAATCTACCTCTAAGATTGACCCTAATCCAGCAGTTTGAGAGGGATTAAGAAAGGCTCAGGTTACCGTGCCTTGAGCTGTGAGCTATGATGTGATCTGACAAGAGGACAACGGTCACCTTAATCCCACAAGGAAGTAACACAATGGCTTTCAGCCTAATTCTAACCATAGACTAAAGTCCACACGCGATACAGATTAGTCAGGGCTGCTCGGAAGGATCCTGTTTAAAGCCATTTGCTATAAAATAAGGTAGATAGAATTACTAAAGTCATCTTCAAGTCCTAAAGACTGCTATTAACCCAGATGATGGGTGCTGGCTACACTGAAAAAGTATTAGCACTTTGGACAATATGGTCCTTTACTTAGACAATCAAGAAACATGGGCCTCTGTTGAAGAGGGGTTCCAAAGATTATTACCTGCAGCAAGGAGTCCTCTGAACTGGTGCCATGGTTTACTGGAAAAGGCATTCGTCCATCTGTAACAGAGAAGCCAGGCATGTTGATTTCATCTGCCTATTTTCTGGCTGCTGTGCTTACGCAGCCTAACGGCCAAGTTTCAGATCTCCCAAATACAACTGCCACTCCCAAAAAGGCTGGCTGGTCAGAAGCAATCAGCTGGAAGTGAGGTTAAATGTTCCTAGATATCCATCCTAGGGCAACTCTAATCTTCAAGCAACAGAACCAAAACCCAATGTGGTCATCCTAACAGAAAAGCTTGTTCCACATCTCCTGGGAAGGATCCCAGAGCAAAAAAAAAAAAAAAGGCAGACACAGCCTTTGAGTGACAGGAGGGGAGCCAAGAAGGGATCCTTTGGATTTCACTGCCCCTCGAGGACTGTTGACTGTCCCCAAGTCTCATTTGCTCTTGTCTGCTTATGGGTAGTTCTTGAGGCAACACAGCTGCAAGTTTTCCTCCATTAAGACAAAGGGTATGACTTTTACAAGGTGGATAATCTTTCTTGCTGGTATATAACAACAAGAGAAATTACCCCCCAACATGTCCAAATTCTTTCTATACAAACAAGATCACATTTAGGCATTTATCTTTTTCCAAAAGTATTCCTTGTCAGGATGCTGTTGGAGATCCTACGCTGGTAATGCTGTGCTGGAAGATGGAAAGAGAAAATCTGAACATATAGGCCTTGAACTGGCACTGATCTCTTTACCGGTTTGTGACTAAAAACATTCCTTCTGCAAGACACCACCTGATGGGGCAGCAGAGCTGCCCCTGGGTATGATAAGGGGCTAAGTGCCCCAATAAGAATACCTTGGTGTTTTGGCTTTGTGAACAAGATACACTTCATAGACAAAGACATACTAAGTGCCACAAAGTCACACACAAATATCCCAAGAGGAATTTCATCTGAAGGAATGCATGAAACTATACTGGGTTCCAAAAGTGGAGTGAAACCTACCAAGTTCATAGAGATGGCCATCCACGTTGTTAAACAGAATAAAATGAAAATTCACTTTGTCATCTACCTGAAGAGAGTCAAAAAATATTTTTGAAGATGAGTTTTTAGTGAACAAAATATTGCATTAAACATTTTTAGTTTTACTGAGAGATAACTGGCATAATATTGTGTAAGTTCAAAATGTACAACATGTTGATTTAATACGCATATTTTGCAATATGATTTTAAAAGCAGAACTTAATTTGTTAAAAACTGTCACTCTTCAAGTGTAATGCACTGGAACTGACTTGGTTATTATTTTAAGTTAGTATAAGTTAACACATATCTCCTATAGACTAGATATTAGAAGACTATCATAAGACTTTTGTCTATTTATGTAAATATAGTAACTACCAGAAATCTAAGATTTTTTACTGAGGGGGAAATTCAGGCTTAGAGATTAGAAAGTTCTAGGGCCAACTGTAGATATAAAGGCATTGATATGGACTTAAATCTACATGACAGTTGAACGGAGGACTCTGTTCAGATTAATGGTGTATTTAAGCCTCCTAGAAACCACAGTCCTTGCTGGTAATCTTACTCTCTCCAACAGTCTGTGGGAGGAATGTGCGAAATGCTTAATCGCCAGGAGGGGTATTACTCTCTTAGAATCCTTTGTTTGTTTGTTTGTTTTTAAGATTTTATTTATCTATTCATGACAGAGAGAGGAAAGACACAGGCAGAGGGAGAAGCAGGCTCCACCCAGGGAGCCCGACACAGGACTCAATCCCCGGCCTCCAGGATCACACCCTGGGCCAAAGGCAGGCGCTAAGCCGCTGAGCCACCCAGGGTTGCCCCATCTTAGAATCATTTGGATCTAAACAAAATAGGTCTTAAATTTACTCAAGACAATGTTTACTGCCAATCAGATTTCTGAAGAGCCATTTTTATGAACAAGTCTGGTCACAAAGCATTATTCTGATAGAATTTTCTGTGGTTAATTGGTTTTAATTGGCCTTTGATGGAAACACCTGCTGCGTTCAGGTAATAGGTTCCTATACATATTTCAGGGAAGACACAGGGCACCTAGACCGCCTCGCTCTGATCTGTAATTGCATTTACCCGACATTGGCCTTCCTGTGCCACGGCATCATGGGCTGCCTGAATGGCCTGCAGACAAGAGAGAGTAATTAGCACAATAACCTCTGTAGTAATTTAAAACTGATGCTCTGGAAGTTCTCTTCCTACCTCATTCTTTTCAAAGCATTTTGCTCGGTCTTCAGGGGACAGCTTCTCTGTTTCAGAAAGAAACTGTTTCAGGACTGACCCATCCTCTTTAAAAAAAAAAAAAAAAAAACAGATAATGTATAGGTGGAATAGTGCAAATGGGTGCACATTTACTGCACACTTAGGCTGTTATACAGCCAGCCATGTTTAGTGACTACAGTCTTTACCATGGCCCTGGAGGAGATGGGCTGTCCCTTCTCCCTCAGCCTCTCCTCCCAACCCGTCCTTTCTGACTGCATTCCAACCAAAGAACTCTCCACTCCTTCAGTATGCCAAGCCTTCTCCTGCATCACCTCCCCACCATCCAGACTCTTGTCCCTTCCCCACACACTCACCTCTCAAATCCCTCATCACCTTTGTCACAGTGCACATCCATTTGTAACAGGTGTTTGAGATCTGTCTTGCCACAAAGGCAGGAACTGTCTTGTCTACTGCTGATTTTATTTTTAAAGACTTTATTTTATTTATTCATGAGACACAAAGAGAGAGCCAGAGACATAGGAAGAGGGAGAAGCAGGCCCCCTGCAGGGAGCTCGATGAGGGACCCAATCCCAGGACCCCAGGATCACACCCTGAGCCAGAAGCAGATGCTCAACTACTGAGCCACCCAGGTGCCCCTATAGCTGTTTTGCTTTTTCAAAATTTATTTAAGTAATCTCTACACCCATCAAGGGGCTCAAACTCACAAGCCAGAGATCAAGAATCACTTCCTCTACCAACTGAGCCAGCCAAGCACCTTCTAATTGCTGCTCTCTACAGCAACTGGAAACACACAATCCTAACTGGTGCAACAACATTCTAGTCTAATAATGGTTCTCAAACCAAGTTTTTTTTTTTTTTTTTACTCCGGGGTAGAAAATGCAATCTTAGTAGTATGGCTATCCAGACAGACATGAACTCGAGGATCTTAAAAAGAAATGTAAAGAGCCTAGTAGTATTTCCCAGAGACAAAAGATTGGCGGACAGTTTGGTATAAACATTTTGTCACTGCTCAATATGATTAAGTCTAAGAGACACTGAATACATGGCTAGAACAAGAGTGATTTATAGTTCAAAGACTGCATTCACCCTTTCAGCTCTAAATTTAAACAAATTTGTTAGGTAAAGACCACATAAAACTTGGAAGGAATCTTCTTAACTTTATGGGGAGGGCTCAGGGTCTGATTACTTTCCTGTAGCACTATTATGTCCATGGTTCCAAAACAGTTCCAGTAGCTCTACTGACCTCCCTAACACAGTACTCTAAAGTGAGACTTACTGCAGAAGAAATAAAGGATGAAGCTACAACTCTTTAATATGGCAAGTCAATATCTGAGAAATTAAGTTCTAGGAAATTTGTATCTATATTGTCAGACAAGCCTTTTTATTTTTTTTATTTCAAAAGTATACCAGTAGTAGTCTTGGCCACACTTAACTTACTTTAAAAAAAAAAAAAGTATCAGGCCTGCTACAAGCAACACCATGAACTACATTAGCTGAAATTATTCAATTCTTAGCCACCCCTATCCATTGTCTAAATCAGGAGTTGGCAAACTACTATGCCTATTTTTGTACTATTGGAACAGAGCCACAACCACTGGTTTACATCTTGTCCAGGGCTGCTTTTGAACTACAAGGACAGAGACCAAATCGCTCTCAAAAACCTAGATTTATTCTCACCTTTTAAGAAAGTTTGCTCACCCTTGGCCTCTCATACACTATGCCACGTATTTTTTACATTGTACAGTGCCGCTCATTGTGCTTCTGACAAACCTAAGAGACTCCTTTCTTCTACATCCTCCATAGCATCCAATGAAGTGAACCAAGACCCCGGATATGACTTTGTTCACGGATCTTTCACGATATCTTCATCCAACTGCTCTAGGCTACTTTGGCTCTCTGTTGTTTAAGAGACCCAGAACCATTAAAGACAGGTCCTAAGTGTTGATATTTTATGGTTTCAACATTAACTCTAATTCTTCCGAATTGTTGAGAATTGAACAAGAGCTCATGAGAATCACAACCCACTGCGTGCAAAGGAAGAGCATATGCGGAGAAGCAGTACAAAGCTGCCTATCATTTCCTCTTCCCCTCCAGGTGAAGAAGCTAGACCATGCTTCTGGAAAAGGAGCTTCCTTCCCTCATAAGAGAATCAATATTAATTTACTTACTGATTACATACGGGTGAGTCGGTTTCAAAAAAGAATGTAAGGCAACGACTTTGCTTGACTAGACCCCTAGGGGTTTCAGAATGACAGGTTACAACTCACTAGAGGTTAACAAAAGGACTGCCCTCAAAACCCACTTACCAAACTCCAGTTTGTCTTGGTTATTGGCCACTGCATGGATAAGCCCGATGGTACCACAGGAGTTCCCAATGGTCTGCTTCATGAAGTATACCTTAGGACTGACTTCCTGTCCCTTCAGTTCTTCAATCTGTTTTTTCCTGAAGTTCTCATGCTGTGAATATAAAAAAGCATTTTATATCTCAAATGAAAATGCAAAGAATTAACAGATGGTAGCACAGCAAGTTCTACCACCTAAATGGAAACACAAGTGGGATGTGTGACCAGGAACCCTGGTTCTAGGTGGTTGGCCAGCAGCCAGAGAATTGCCTGTCTGCCTCCCACACCCACACCAGCCCGCGGGGTTCTGAGACGTTCTGAGACTCCACCCGGATGCTGCAGTGCAGTAATGGCCTTGGATGTTGCCCAAGGATTTGTCTAGACACCACTGCAACCTTTTAGCTTGAAAACGGATGGTGTCCTGAAGTCAGAAAAACATGTTCATGTTTTTTTTCCCTTAAACACCAGTAACAACTATATTTCACACAGGACCCCAATCAAGCTTTGGTCAATTTAATATCCAATAAACACCAGCCAGTCTATACCCCAGTATTTGTTAAAGTTCTACCTCTACTGTGTTTAAATATACTTCTTTTCAGTAACAAATACAAAATAAGACTTAACTGCTGAAAGGAGCAATTTGAAGAAATTAACTATTCCCTCACTTTTTGGAAGGAAAGAAAACAGATCTAGGGTTCTGGGCTGTGATCTTACAAAATCTTCTCATCCACAAGAGGAAGATGTGATGCTTGTCTTTGTCAACTATATAGTTTGAGGACAGATTAACAATGGGGAAGAGAGGAGTCATGAGAGATCAGTAAATGAGTAAGACTAGAGACAGTTTTCCTCAAAGAATCCAATTGCTCGGGGATCCCTGGGTGGCTCAGCAGTTTAGCGCCTGCCTTTGGCCCGGGGCGCGATCCTGGAGTCCCGGGATCGAGTCCGCACTGGGCTCCCGGCACGGAGCCTGTTTCTCCCTCCTCCTGTGTCTCTGCCTCTATCATAAATAAATAAATCTTTTAAAAAAAAAAAAAAAAAAAAGAATCCAATCGCTCTTCGTACAGTAATTTAGTGTGCTTGTCTGGACCTTTCACTAATGAATTACAGACCTTAAAAAATAGGGTTTCTCGGTTTAAAGCACAGTGCCAATACTATAGAAACTCGAATGTCCCACACATCCAGTATAATTTAGACATAACATCAGAAGTATATACATATTTTTCTAAAGATTTTAAGTCATCTCTACACCCAATGCGGGGCTCAAAGCTACAACCCTGAGATTGAGAGTCATATGTTCTTCCCCACTGAGCCAGCCAGATGCCCCGGGAGTGTATTTGTAATTCCAGTAGCCTTGCATTACTCTACACATAACTGAAGTTTAAGCCTTGTCTGTGACACCATCAGATGAATAAGCTCTTTTGCCCTGCAAGACCATCCAGTAGGAAGTTCTAGCAAACATCTACCACCATTTTTGAAGAGTTGTTCATGAGCTGCTAAGGGTTTTCACCCTAGGTTGTTTTTTTTTTAATGGGATATCACCATTCTTTAGTCATTTGCGCTCTTGCAGGGAGACACTTCTGCAAATATCTCATGATCACTTAAGGATTCAGAACTGGTCCAGTAGGGTTTCATAACCCTCAGACAAAAGTCAGATGCTTTCTAAATTAACATCAGCATATTTGGAAGTCAACATACAAACTTTTCTTTGAATTTGTTTGTGTTTAGCCTAATTGGTGTTTCGTGTCACAGAATAGGTGCTAAGTCTGACTGCCTCAACTAGAGCTAAAGGATTATAAGTATCCAGCTCATTCAAACCAGAATGTTCTTTAACAAGCACAGCTTGATCCAGCAAAAAGCAAGCAGTGGGCTTTTGAAAGACAAACACGACACACCACTGCCTCCCAGAGGCCTTGCCTGTGAGTGCTGCTCAAAACCTCCGAGTCATCATGGATCCTCTAAATAAAAGAGCTTCAGGAGAGGCTCAAAGGAGAGAGAGAAGTTGTGTTTGATTCTGTCAACAGGCAAGCTAATTTGACTTGCAATTATTCAGCAGCTTCAGTCTACCTAACTAAAGACTTTGAAAGAAACAAAAAGTCAGTGGGATTATCCTAATAGCTTTAACAAGGGTTTTTAACTCACAGTATCAAGCCCATTCACTAGGAGGAATGCCTGTGACTTCCCATAGGGATAATTTATGCTGAAAATGCTTCTAGAACTCCCAGTCCTAACATGGTGCTTCAGTTAAGCTTACTGTGTTTTGAATGATGCCCCAAATACTACTGCCCCAGTCTTGTTAATGCAGATTTCACCACTCCCAAATCAGGGGTCAAGTGACATCAATAAGAGATAGACAATGCCATGCCAATTAGTGGGACTTCATACATCGCAAGACAACAATTACCCGAGCTACCTTTTTATATATAATGCTCAGTCTTTGAGGTACATACATCCATGCACACTTGTAGGAGGAAGACCATCTAAAGGGAAATGAAAAGGCATTTCCAAAACTGCTTTAATGCCCACCTAGTTCCCGTAGCTACAAGGTCAGAGAGTAAAGAGAAGTGGAAGGAGGTCCCCACACAGGAACCATACACCAATCATTAAGCTTTAAAAAAAAAAAGCGGGGGGGGGGCACATCGGAGAAGCTAAAAACCAAGTGTGCATGTTGTAGGGAGAGGAGGATGGGAAGAAACCCAAGTCCACCAAAGACCCGAGAGTGGAGATGGAGCATTAAAGAACCTATTGTTTCCCCCTGGCTCAGGCAAGGCCGCCCCCCTCCCCCCGTTTTACTGCAAGGTGGGGAGTCTGAGAAGCGAACGATAAACCGACAGACAGGTCACGGCCCTCAAAGGGAAACCACCAGCCATTCCCTGGAGCGGAAGGCTCGGAAAAGCGCAGGTTGGCACGGATGTAGGAATAGGAGGAAGGAACTCTTTCCCCGGCTAACTGCGATGAGGGAGCGGAGATGCTGCGGCGGCGGCTCTTTGGAATTCAAGGCAACGCTGGCTGGGCGAGCGGGGAGCCAGTCCAGGCTCTAACCGCCAGTGGAGAGGAGGTGCCAGGAAAGGGCGGGCCCCTCTCCGCAGCCCCGCAGGAGGGCGCCAGGTGGGGAGCTGCGGGCGCCCGGTCCGGAGGGGAAAGGAGGGCAGCCCGGAGTCTACGCGGGCCCCCCACGCCCCTGGGCTCCGCGAGCCGCGCGCACCGCCCCCGTGCCCTGTCCCCGCGCACCCCGCGCCCTACCTGGGCCGTGAGGGGAAACAGCAGCAGCAGCGCGCAGGCGGGCGCCGGCACCGAGCCCAGAGCCTCGTCTTCCAGCCCCAGCACGTCCGCGAAGCGCCACTGCCCGGCGACCCCCAGCCGGGCCAGCACCTGCGGAGGCAAAACCGGGCGGCCAGGCGCGCGAGGCCCGCGGGCAGCCCGCACCTGCCGGAGGGCGGGGCCGCTCCCGCGCCCCGGGCGCCCCCACCCTGCCGGGGAGGAGTCGCGGCCCGGCCCGCCCCCCGCCGCCGCCCCCGCCCCCACGCCCACGCCCGGGCGCGGTGACACAGCACAAAGCGCGGCCCACACGTGGCTCCCGCGAAGCCCTGGCGCACGGGCCCGCGCCACGCCCTCGGGAGCTGCCACCGCCGGCGGCTCCGCAGTCACCCCCGGGCCCGCGGCAGGGGCGGGGCGGGGCGGGCGGAGCGCCGCGGGGTGCCCCGGGGACAGGGCCCGGGGGCGGTGCGAGACGCCACTCACTTTGTTCAGCATCTGAAAGGCAAATGCAAAGAAGATCAATTACAAAAACCGGTCCGGTCGCCGACGCAGCGGCCCCGAAGGGCCGACCCCCAGCCCCGCGCTCCCCGGGCAGCGGGGCCCCCGGCGCTCACCTCGGGGTTGATCTCCATCGGCTTGAGCTGCATCTCGGCGGAGCGCGGAAGGAGCCGCTACCGAGGCACCGGGAAAAACAGCGAGCGGAGCCGCCCAGGCCGCGGCTATAAAGCGCCGGCCTGACGCACTTCGGGTGCCTGCGCAGGGGGAGCGGGGGCAACACCAAGCGACGGGGAACGGGGCCGCCGCCGCCAAACGGGCACGAACCCCCCCGTGCGTCTTGCGGAGTGGTACGGCCGGGCCCCCAAACCTTGCAGTCTCACTTGCTGGTGAGATAATCTGGTGGTGGTGGCGATGGGCTCTGTTGGTGGGTGTTCCTTGAGCGTATGGAGCAGTCCTTTGATGGAGCCTATTTTTTTTTTTTTTTTTTTGCGAAGTTTCTGGAAACCTACCATTCTTACCATCTCAATTACCGGATTGCTCAGGGTTTCTGAAGCTTAGAGAAAAAGCCCTTATTCAACAGGTATATATTTAGTATGCATATAAATCTGCGCTTCCCGAATGTTGCAGCGCTTTGCATTTGACCTTAGGCAATTCATCCTCCATGTTAGTACCGAGGTTCGTTTTTTTAATGGACTGCCTAGAATAAAACGGTGTGGAGCCTTAAAGGATGGTGCATTAGTAATGCTGATGTAATGTGACTCCCCGGGAAGAATTGGTTGGTCATGGGGAAGCTGTAGGAACCTGGTGGATGTGACCGTAATGTAGCACGGAGAGGAGGCAGGCGGCCGGAGACTTTAGGACACAGCTCCAGGGAAGAGAAAGAAATGATTTGGAGACGAGAGGGTGTAAAAGGAAACGCATTTTTTAAAGAATGGGAGACTTTGACAAATAAAATTCCGAGTTCACAGTGGAATATTCACCCTGAAGGAGAAAGAGGATGGCAACTAAAGGAGCAGCTGTTCTCTAATGATCTCAGGTGGAGCTTGTTTTTCCTACTAGCAAATGCAAAAGATGGAGAGAAAAAGCATATGCAGAAGAATGAATAAAAAGAAGGACAAAATTCTGTAAGAACAGTGTCAGGAGAGCTAAACCTCAGAATGAAATGGGGCTTGCAGAAACGCTAGGGAAGCAAGAAGGTTGTGGTTGTTTTAATATGCTCATTACAAAACAATGATAATGATGAAAGAATAGACCTACTGTTGAGGGGGTCCAAGGTTAATAATAGGTGACAGAGAGAAGACAGCGAGATTTACATTTTTTGAGGCATTAAAAATAAATCCCCAGTGGATCACTGGACAGATCTTTTGCGTGTCATCTCAATCCTTAGAGGATCTGATGGTAAAACTCTTACTAATCCAATTTTACAGATTAGAATTTGAGGCTTAGATAAGTTAATTTGCTTATGATTGCAAAGAAAAATAAAACAGAAGTAAACTCTAGTAAGTAGGGCATAAGAGCCCATTCTCCAAGTTAACACTCCATTCCACCTCTATTTTCTTCCATTTTTACCATCAGATAAATGAGTTTCACCCAGAAAATGAAAGAGAAACATTAGGAAGAAGAATTTAATGGATGAATTTTATGTATGATCTCTAAACTATGCCTCAACAAGTTTTTTTCTGTTTTTTTTGTTTTTTGTTTGTTTGTTTTTTTAAAGGAGACAACTTGAAAGCCAAGACCGGTGAATAGGTGGTACAAGAATACCTGACTATGCTGAAAGAGTTCTGGCCTTTAGACAGAGATCAGTTACATGCCAGTTAACTTGATTTATTCAGCAAATACTGATTAAATACTATGTGATGGGCACTGACCTTAGAATTGGGGATATAAAGGTGAGCACAGTAAATAAACACGAAACTTCCCTCATAGAGATTTTCTCAGTAATAAGAGTGATGTGCAAGAGAGTTGAACTCAGGAGCACCTTACCTAGTGTAGAGGATCACGAAGGCTTCTCGAAGGAAGTGACATTTAAGATAAGGGCTAATGCACAGGTAGAAATTAGCATGTGACAGTTATTACCAAAATAAATAGTAAAATGGTCATGAAAACACTAGAGAAACCTCTGGGAAAGGCATTTATTCATTCACACAATAAGTATATATATATAATCAAGGGCCTACAGTGTGCCAGGAACCATCAGACCAATGAATAAAACAACTCCCTACTTACAAGGAGATGCCAGAGACTGGACAAAAACAAACCTTATCCTGATCTTTAAAAAAAAAAAAAAAAAAAATCGCCAGGGGTGGGGGAGGGGAAAGCAGTCTACTGCTGAAACTGCAGGCCTGAAGATTCGATGTCAGTCATTAGCAAAATTCCAGGAGTCTTAGAAAAAATAGAATGGTTGCATTTAGAACAAGTTTTGCCAGCCAGCACTTCTCTCCTTTTCTTTTGGAGCCACTGGCTACCAGAACAGGCAAAAACATTTTCCCATTGTATTCTTATTCTGCCTGGGTTGGCATCAATTGATATCATAGTTGAGGTGGTTTTATAACTTAGTTATTCTATCTTAAAAAAAGGTGTGGGGAGGGGTGGCAGCCCAGGTGGCTTAGTGGTTTAGCACTGCCTTCGGCCCAGGGCCTGATCCTGGAGCCCCGGATCGAGTCTCATGTCAGGCTCCCTGCATGGAGCCTGCTACGCCCTCTGCCTGTGTCTCTGCCTATCTCTCTCTCTCTCTCTCTCTCTCTGTCTCTCATGAATAAATAAATAAAATCTTTTAAAAAATTAATTAAACACATAGGATAAACATGGAGTAGACCTGTTATAGGTGGAGAAATAAAATCAATGTATGAATAACCTGTTCTTTATAAAGATGCCATTTCTGATTCACCAGCAGCAGGATTTTTTTTTAATCATAAGTGTTATTTTTCTAGTAATAATGAAGATTTGGGATGGACCCTCTAAAAACTACCTTCTGATAATTCTGATGACTAATAAAATAGAAACTCAAATATCCTGGCAGTTCAGTTCTACAGTGTTATGGGAGTCAGTCCTGAAGAGTCAGCCCCAAGTTAATCCTCGAGGACTTCCAGTGCTTTTATAAGCACCAAATTTCCTGTATTAAATCCCTTTCTATTTAAAATACCTAGAATAGGGGTGCCTGGGTGGCTCAGTCAGTTAGACATCTACCTTCGGCTCAGGCCGTGATCCTAAGGTCCTGGAATTGAGCCTTGCATTGGGCTCCTTGTTCAGCAGGGAACCTGCTTCTCCCTCTCCCTCTGCCTGCCTTTTCCCCTGCTTGTTCTCTTGTTCTCTCTCTCTCTTTCTCTCTCTCTCTCTCTGTCAAATAAATAAATAAAATATTTTTTAAAAATAAAATAAAATACCTAGAGTAGGGGTCCCTTGGTGGCTCAGTCAGTTAAGTGTCTGCCTTCAGCTCATGTCATTATCCTGGGGTCCTTGGATCGAGCCCCATGTCAGGCTCCCTCCTCAGCAAGGAGCCTGTTTCTCCTTCTCCCTCTGATCCTCCCCACTGCTTGTTCATGCTCTCTCTCTCTCTCAAATGAATAAACAAAAAAATCTTTTTTTTTTTAAAGATTTATTTATTTATTCATGATAGTCACAGAGAGAGAGAGAGAGAGAGGCAGAGAGAGAAGCGGGCTCCATGCAGGGAGCCCGACGTGGGATTCGATCCCAGGTCTCCAGGATGGCACCCTGGGTCAAAGGCAGGCGCCAAACCGCTGTGCCACCCAGGGATCCCAAACAAAAAAATCTTTAATAAAATAAAATACCTAGAGTAGTTTGGGACTCCTGTATTAGCATACTGCATGCATTTTAGGTGAATCACAAAAATATAATAGTTATTTTAATACCCATCAGAGAAGCTGTATGTTCTTGTATGTGTATATAATTAGAATACTGAGTTTTTTTTTTTTTAGTTTTTTTTTTATTTATTTATGATAGTCACAGAGAGAGAGAGAGAAGCAGAGACATAGGCAGAGGGAGAAGCAGGCTCCATGCACCGGGAGCCTGATGTGGGATTCGATCTTGGGTCTCCAGGATCACGCCCTGAGCCAAAGGCAGGCGCCAAACCGCTGCGCCACCCAGGGATCCCCTGAGTTTGTAGTTTTACCCATGTTAAACCTTTGGGCAAGTCTAACATATACTAAGCAAACAGTATCAATGGTCTATAAGGATATGGCAAAAATCACAGGAGTCATTCACAAATCTTAATGATGGCAAAACTGCTCTAATGACAAGAGTATTACCAGTTGAAGGGGTAGAGTATACAAGGTATTTATGAAGGCAGGATACTCAAGCACTGAAGCAATACTTCCCAAATATTTTGAGGTGTAGGGATTTCTACAGAAGTTACCCAAAGAGAGAGATGGGGAAGGAAAAAAAAAAAAAAACTAGCCTTTTTTGTTATACAAAGGACATTGTATTTGTTATCCTTGTTGATTTTGCATACCAATTCTCCAATATCCTTATTTCTATGTTGATTTTACAGGTAAGTACATTGAGGCCTCAGAGAAGCTGTTTACCTTGATAAAGTTGACCCAGCTATTAAATGTCTGAGTCTGGATTTCAACCCAACTTCATTTGATTTCAAAACTTGTGCATGTTCAACTCTCTGCCTGCTTCCATCTATGGCCCAGGTCTATGACCTTAGTCATTACTCCTAGAAATAAGTATGAAGCTCAGCTGATGAGAAGAATGAAATGATTTCTGCAATGTCCAGGGCCAGAGCAGGTCACCCAACCCTCTGATAAGCATTGCTCACTTTGAGGTCTAAGAGTCTAGTTTGAATTTATAATTAGCATGGCATTAATAATTGACAGAGTACTTCCTCAACATTTTTAAACTCACTTGACAATTCCTCTGTCAATAATAGGTCCCCAGAAGAAAGGTTCTGACATCCAGAGATTTAAAAATAACACACAAAAAGATGATGTATAATGCAAAGAAGCTATCCCACTTAGCTCCCATGGTGAAGTCAATTTTCCTCCTGATTTCCTAAAAGCATTTCATTTACTAGGTTATCACAAGTCTGTCTGAGTGAAGAAAGATAAATGTGCAGGAGGAGAATATATGTTCTCATTGACTTATACCTTACATGTATTCATATATTCTGTCAACAAATGTTTTTTGAGTATGTCCTATGCACCAGTCACTATACCAGTATTACCTGGGTTGGGGGTGGGGTTAGCAGATGATGGACACAAGGCATAAACTGTGTCCTAGCTTTTTAAGATAAATCATCAATTTAAAGCTGCTTTTCAAGGAGGGGGAGGGGGACCCAGTGCACCAAATGTATTTCTCAATTATAAGACATTTTCCTTTTAAAAATGTTTAAACATGAAAAACATGAGCATCTGAGAAACAGGGCAATGGTCTTTGTCTCATGCTCTTCACATTGAATTTGCAGTGGGTTGCCCCAACAGTGAAAGGAGGATTTCATGAACTCTAAGATTTCTCTTTGTCCAGCTAAGGACCTTGAGCAACAGAAAATTAAAAATACATAGACCAAATCATGTAAAATTTTGGGTTAAGTCTCCCTCATCTCTAGTTCCTTAATTTTTAGCTATTAAGCCTTTTTAATGTCACTAGGATATAACGAACAAGATTGATCCTTTAAAATCAGCTCCTGAAGTGTCCTTCAGAACCATTTCCTATGTATTTCCTTTTACCAGGAGATTAGTATATGAGGAATATGATAAGCAGAAAAAATTTAAATCTATAAATATACCAGGAAGAAATGCTTTCTTGAGAACACTGCTGATTCTTAATCTAACCAAGCATTTTTTTTTTCCAGAATCCTTAGAGTGAACAAATCAATATATAGATGTCTAGAGTCTTGGTCTTACTTGGATATTTAGCTTCTAAATGGTCTAAGAACATGAAGCAATTAAAAAAAATCTGAACAAGTCAAATTGGAAAAATAACCAATAACCCTCAAGCCATAAATCCACCACCCTAAGAAATTTACCATTTCATTTCTCCACATATTCCTGCCAATGCTTGGCCATGTATATGTATATGGCCAACTCTGCTGGGTTCCCAACCAAAATTTATTCTCTCCCTCCTTCCTAACTGGCTGCCCACTGTTCTAACCCCAGCTCCACTCTGCTTTCTCAGATCCCAGCTCAAGTCCATTTTCTTTGGGGTGGGGGATGATGGGAGAGGAGTAGGAAGGAGGGACTGTCCTTGAAGATCTTCGTTGACTCTTAGGAGACCAACGATATTTCAAAAAGTGTGTCCTATGCAATGTATTAGTAGACCTTCAGTGGAGAAGCCCCTCGGAGCATTAGTCAGCCGTAATGCCAGAAGCAGATATCCTGTTGGTTTCTTTTTCTCAGCTGTGAAACTTTCTCCAGCAGCCCCTACTCCTTGAAAATTGCTCTTGTGAAAACTGACCAAAACTACGCTTAATCTCAGTAAGGGGACTCTGATCACTTAAGGAGAGTGGGAAGCACTCGGCCTATCAAGAAGGAAAAAAAGAAATCCTCATTGTATCTCAAAAAGGACAAGTTGTGGGGTCCCTCAGTGGCTCATTCTGTTAAGCATCTGACTCTGGATTTCAGCTCAGGTCATGATCTCAGGATCATGAGATCGAGTCCCACATCGGGCTCTGGCTTAGGATGGGGCCCTGAATCCCTCTGCCCCTTGCCCCACCCCCACCCCCACACATAGCATGTTCTCTCTCAAAAAAAGGACAAATTGAAGAAACACGTTTTTTTTTTTTTTTTTTTTTTTTTTTTATTTATGATAGTCACAGAGAGAGAGAGAGAGAGAGAGAGAGGCAGAGACATAGGCAGAGGGAGAAGCAGGCTCCATGCCCCGGGAGCCCGACGTGGGATTCGATCCCGGGTCTCCAGGATCGCGCCCTGGGCCAAAGGCAGGCGCCAAACCGCTGCGCCACCCAGGGATCCCGAAACATGTTTTTTTTTTAAAGATTATTTATTTATTCATGAGAGACACACACAGAGAGAGAGAGAGAGAGAGGCAGAGACACAGGCAGAGGGAGAAGCAGGCTCCATGCAGGGAGCCTGATGTGGGACTCAATCCCGGGTCTCCAGGATCAGGCCCTGGGCCGAAGGCAGCACTAAACCGCTGAGCCACCCGGGGTCCCCGAAACACATTTATCTCCAAAAGAAAAAAGAGAAAGAAATCCATGCTTAAATATAGGCAATGAAACTGCAGAACACCAAGAACAAAGAAAGATTTTAGAATCAGCCATTAAAAAAGTATAAATGAAAATGATGCCAGTCTTCTCCACAGCACCAAGGAAGCCAAAACACAGTGGAATAATATACCTTCAAAATGTTGAGAGGAAATAGTCATCATCCTTGAATTTCATGTTCAGCAAAACTATTTTTTTCAAAACAAAGGTGAAAAAAACGACATACAAACAGAAGCTGAGCTGACGACCTAGAGAACTGTTTAAAAGAAACTTCTAAAGGGTATAATTTAAAAAGAAAAAAAAATGATCCAGTATATGGTCTGAGAAAAATGATTAAAACAATATTCAAGGGAGGCATGCATGTAATCCCAAATAAATAGTATTTGTGCATAATAATATCTAGTGTATAGTAGTAATAAAAAGAATAGCAGTAAAATACTGTTCCACATAAGAATATCTATAATGAGAGAAAGTGCAATGAAAGTAAAAGTATACAAGGTCCTTTTATTATTCTGGCAGAAATTAAGAAATAAACTTTAGACTTTTTTAAGTGAAAGAGTCATGATAGCAGGGCACCTGGGTGGCTCAGTTGGTTAAGCACTTGCCTTCAGCTCAGGTCATGACCCCGGGATCCTGAGATCAAGCCCCACATCCCATCTCATCAAGCTCAGCAGAGAGACTGCTTCTCCCTCTGCCCCTCCTTCTACTTGTGCTCTCTCACTGGAGCTCGCTCTCTCTCTTAAATAAATAAATAAAAATCTTAAAAAAAAAAAAAAAAAGAAATAGTCATGATAGAATTTCAAGAGAAATTAATAAAGAAAAGAAAATATATAAATCCAAACAATTAGAATAAGGAAAAAATACATAATCAAATCCCCCAAAAAAGGCAAGACAGGAGGAAAAAAGAAAATCCAGGACAAATAGGATTAACAAGGTAAGATAGAGAAAAGCCCAAATAAATCATACTAAATATACACGTACTAAACTTAGATGTTTTATCAAACTAGATTTTAAAAATCTAGTTATGTGCTTTTTTAAAAAAGATTTTATTTATTTATTAGAGAGAGAGAGAGCACATGAGTGAGGGCAAGGGGAGGGGGGCAGGAAGGGCAGAGGGAGAAGCAGACTCCCCTCTGAGCAGGGAGCCCACCACAGGGCTCAATCCCAGGACCTTAAGATCATGACCTGAGCTGAAGGCAGACACTTAACAGACTGAGCCTCTCAGACACCCTGAGATATGTCTTATTTTTGAGAGATGTGCCTAAAGTATAAGGATATGACAAGATTAAAAGTAAAAGGAAGGGGGTGCTTCCTGAGCTTGGGTGGCTCAGCAGTTGAGCATTTGCCTTCGGCCCAGGGCGTGATCCTGGGTCCTGGAATCGAGTCCCATATCGGGTTCCCTGCATGGAGCCTGCTTCTCCTCTGCCTGTGTCTCTGCCTCTCTCTCTCTCTCTCTCTGTGTCTCTCATGAATAAATAAATAAAATCTTTTAAAAAAGAAAAAGAAAAGGAAAGGAAAAAGTTTTCTAGGAAAAACATTAACTAAAGAAACCTAGTATAACTGTATTAATATCAGTATAACAGATTGTTAGGCAAAGGCATTTATTAAATATAGAGGCCATTATTGTGATTATTTAACTCACCAACATGATATAATGAGTCCAGATTATATGCCTCTAATAGAGTACCCTCAAATGTGTAAAACAAAAATTGATAGGATTACAAGGGAAAATGGATGAATCCACTTATCACCATGAACCAACCTTTCTCAGTTATTTATAAGTCAAGCCAACAATATAATGAAGAATATGGTTCCTAGTTAAAATGTATGTGTGATTTTTCAGGCCTGACCATAGGCAATTACAAAGGCTTTATCTGGCAGGCCTCCTGTGGGAAGCTGCCCATCCCACACCAAATACCAATGCACTGCAACCTTTGAGGACAGCTGAAGTCAAGGACTTAGGCCCCTCTGGCCAATCATGCTCTTTCACGTATATGCACACCTAATCCCAGAGTCTTTATTTCTCGGGCTCTTTTTCTGGAGCCTTAGGGCACACATCTTCCAGGGAACCCCTTCTGAGGCCTCCATATAGGGAGCAGAGGGGGAAACCCTGAAGGCACTTCTACCCAGGCTTAGAATTTTTCCAATCCTAGCCCTTCCCCTTTGTCCTCACTATAACCATAGAGTTGATAAAACTATTGGACTCTTTTGTTCCGGGGCTCCCTCAATGATGAGATGACCCCCACATCTGCACTGATCCACCTGACTTTAATCAGTGTGCTGTTCCATGTGGGAAAATGAAACAGGAGGAGTCTGTATTCTCTCCACTTTAGCCTCTTGCTTGTACCATAGCATTAAGTGAATAAAGGCTTAGCTCTTTGACCTTTGGCACGTTGCTTTACGCAGCTACTCTGAAACCTAGCAGCGCTCGCTCGCTCTCCCCCCACCCCATCTCAGCTGGCTGAGTTCCTGACATATAAAAGATTAAACAAATTCTTTCTGAACGCTACAACTAATAGTCTTAATCTAAAGGACATATATATATAAAGCTCTGCACCTGACTGTTTGAAAATGTGCATTCTTCTCAAGCATTCATGGAGCATTTACAAACACTGATTGAATGCCTCGTCATAAAGCATGACTCAACAAATTTTTATAGGATCAGTATTATGCAGACAATGTTTTCTAATTGCAATGCAATTAATTCAAGTACCAACAATAAAATGACAAATGAGACCTATGAAATTAACTTTGGGTATTAAAATGCACACTTTTTTGGTAACTAATTGCTCAAAGTAGAAGTCATTCATTGAAATCTGAAAATATTTAAAGCTGAACAATATTAAAGGTTGAAATATCAAAATTTATGAGATGCAATGAGAGTACTATTGAGGGAAATTCATAACAGTAAATGCTTACATTAGAAAAGAAGAAATGTGGAAAATTAGTGAGCTCAGGATCCAACTGAAGAGGTTAGAAAAAGAACAACAAAATAAACTCAAGGCAAGTAGAAAAAAGTAGATAATAACCAGCAGAAATAAGGCAGCCCGGGTGGCTCAGCAGTTTAGCGTTGCCTTCAGCCCAGGGTGTGATCCTGGGGACCCGGGATCGAGTCCCACGTTGGGTGCCCTGCATGGAGCCTGCTTCTCCCTCTGCCTGTGTCTCTGCCTCTCTCTCTGTGTGTCTCATGAATAAATAAATAAAATCTTTAAAATAAAAAAAATGAGCAGAAATAGATGATATAGTAAAATAAAAATAGAGATGATGAACAAACAAAAGTTGGTTTTTAAAAAGATTAATAAGGGAAGGGGGAAAGAAAAAGCTTAAGAAGCTAGAAAATCACCAGGAAGAATTTATGGGGAAAAGAGAGATTATTACACAAATAGACAATATTAAGAATGTAAAGTGGGAACATAATCACATACACATTGCAAATCTGTTTTTTTTTTTTTAAGATTTAAGATTAAATGGGCTGAAGGCGGCGCTAAACCGCTGAGCCACCTGGGCCACCCCCACACTGCAGATCTAAAAAAACAGCAAGAGAATACTATGAACAATTTTAAGTCAATTTGAAAACTCAGAGAAAAAGTTTAAATACCTAGAAAAAAATAGAAAACCTGCCTTGTAAAAGAAAGTGATATAATTAAAACTCTTTCAGTGAAAAAATACTCAGCCTTATATGCTTACCAAACATCCAAGGAAAAGATCATTCCATTCCTACATCAAATATTCCTGAGAAGCTGAAGAAGGGAGTGTGGCCTGATATTGGGGAGAATGGCAGTATAAGGGCCTTTAAAAACTTCCCCCTGCGTAGAAGCATTTCCCCATGTCCTGCATCAACACTGGTTATTGCCCTTTGATGGTAGCCATCCTCATGGGTGTGAGATGGTAGCTCGTGGTCATTTTGATGTGTCTTTCCCTGATAGCTAATAATGCTGAGCTTCTTTTCTTTCTTTCTTTCTTTCTTTCCTTCCTTCCTTCTTTCTTTCTTTTTTTTTTTTTTTTTTTTTAAGATTTTTATTTATTCATTCATGAGAGACACACAGAGAGAGCAGAGACATAGGCAGAGGAAGAAGCAGGCTCCCTCCGGGGAGCCTGATGTGGGACTTGGTCCCAGGACACCAGGATCACGCCCTGAGCCCAAGGTGCCTGCTTGACCATTGAGCCACCCAGGTGCCCTGCTGAGCTTCTTTTCATTTGTTTATTGGCCATTTGTATCTCTTTTTTGGAGAAATTTCTATTTACTATAACCTTTTGAATCCACTCTAATAATTTTTGCTCAAAGCACTCCACCAAAATTTTTCTTGATACTGCCACCTTTTACTACTCTTTTGTCCTCCTCTTACTAGGAGGACTGGCAGCAGTCTGTTCCATAAACACTCTCTTCTTTTGGCCTCCAGGACAGACAACTCTTCTGAGATTTCCTGCCTCTTCACTGACACTCTTTTTCTGTCACCCTTGTCATGTCTAACCATTAGATGGTCCCCATCACTCTGTGCTTGAATCTCTTCTGTTCTCTGTCCTCATGCCCTTGAAGACCTCATGTAGCTCGTCTTTATGCTGGAGACTCCCAAACTTATGTCTCCAGCCAGACTTCCCCTCTGATCTCCTGTCCACTGCCTACTCCACATGTCCATTTTGATGGTCAGCACCTAACTTGTCCCAAACTGAATTCCTCGTCCTCTCTCCAGACTTGCCCTTCCACACTCTTCCCCAGAAAGTCTGCTTCATTGGCTCAGGCAAAAATTCCAGCATCATCTGTGGATCCTCTCTTTCATACCTCAAAGCCCATCAGCAGATCCTTCAAAATATATTCCAAATTCCTACCGCTGAGAAAATTATAGAGCAGTCATTAAAAATAACATGCAGACATTTTATAATTAAAACACAGAGTGGAAAAGTGACATCCAAGTCCTATGTACAATGGGATTCCAGCGATGTAAAATATACTTTTAATAAAAATTTGAAAGAACATCACAGAACTAATATCCTAAAAAGGACGTATCTTCATATTGTCCCTTGTTTTTCTCTGAAAATATTTATCCAGCTATAAAATTTCTGGGAAGATTTCAGTGTTCATAATATTGACAGATGTTTGGAAAGGACAGTAGCATTTTAAATAGTTCTGTGACATAAGTAGGAAAAGGAGCTCATTTTTGAAGACCTACTTGTACCACATATTTTGCAAGTTGTTTTGCAATATACTCTCATTTAATTCTCTGAACTTTCTACTTTTTTTTTTAAGATTTATTTATTTATTTTGAGAGAGAGAGAGAGAACGAGAGGGAGGAGGCACTGGAAGAGGAAGTGAGAATCCCAAGCTGACTTCCCGCTGAGCACAGAGCCAGACTTAGGGCTCAATCCCACAACACTGAGATCGTGACCTGAGCCAAAACCAAGAGTTGGACACCCAGCTGACTGACCACCCAGGCACCCCTCTGACCCTGTTAAAAACACAGTTTTATTAAGGTATAATTAGCACACAATAAATGTTTAAAATGTCTAATGTGTTACTTGATTAAGTTTTGACATATGTATATATCTGTGAAATCGTCACCAGATCAAGATTATGGGCATATCCACCACCTCATAAGTTTCCTGGCACACCTTTGTAATTATTTCCTCCTGTCTCTCCCTGCTTCTTGGCTCCCCCAGCAACTACTGATTTACTTTCTGTCACTATAGATTAGTTTGCATTTTCTAGAGCTTTATATAAATGGAATCATACATTACGTACTCATGTCTGGCTTCTTCCAAACAACCTTTTTAGATCTTATTCACATCTTATAGTTGAAGAAATAAATAGAAGTTATGTAACTTTCCTAAAATCACGGAGTCATAAGAGATGGCTCTGACCAACCTTCCCATCCGTTTTTGCCTGTCACCTCAATGTGTTGAAAGTAAAGCCCCAAATTGTTCAATTAATTATCAAAAATTATAATACCAGTAAGTGGCCAAAGTAGGACAGAAACCCACTATGCCACAGGTCTCTAGGTTATTTATATGGCTATTGGAATGGGCATTATGGCAACTTTTAGATTTCACTAAGACCACATTTTCAGAAGTCCTAGCCATAAACTTGACCTTGATGGTGGCCTTGGGCAGATGATCCAATGTGGAATGTTCTGACAAAGCTTCCTTCAATACAGTTTCTTTCAACTTGTCAGAAAAGACAAATCTACCTCTTTAGAAACTGCCTTTTGATTCCCCTTGGATGATTGTCCTCTTTAGAAAAACACCTGAACTGTGATCAAGGAGAACTGCTGGCAGTTTGGGTTCCTTCTGTCCTTCCTTCCTTTCTTTTAATTTTTTAAAAATTTTTATTATTTATTCATGAGAGATACAGAGAGAAAGGCAGAGACATAGGCAGAGGGAGAAGCAGCCTCCCGTGGGGAGCCTGATGCGGGACTTGATCCCAGGACCTCCAGATCGCGACCTGAGCCAAAGGCAGATGCTCAACCAATGAGCCACCCAGGTGCCCTAAAGATGATTTTTATTCCATCTCGGCTTGCTATTTTTATTTGTTTTTAAAAATTATTTATTTTAAAGATTTATTTATTCATGAGAGACACAGACATAGAGAGAGAGAGAGAGAGGCAGAGACACAGGCAGAGGGAAAAGCAGGCTCCATGCAGGGAGCCCGATGTGGGACTCGATCCTGGGTCTCCAGGATCACGCCCTGGGTCAGAGGCAGATGCTAAACCCCTGCGCCACCCAGGGATCCCTGCTATTTTTATAAGTCAGTTTCATGTATCAATTAATGTTCAGAGTGACATGCTGTCCCCAGGGTATTCCCGCTTGCATTTGTTATAGGGGAGCTGCTGTCACAGTTCCTTGTATTTCCTTAAAAACTTTGCCCCAGTGGATATAGAACATTATTTTTCATAGGTTAGCTAGCTGAGATCTTCAGAAAGTTTGTCGAAACATATGGTTTCTGCTATTTAACTTCACACACATAGAATACAATAATTGCACACAATTAAAATCACTTTTTAAATAGATGATTTTTTAAAACACTATCAACGTCTTTTCCCCGCCTTTCTGACAAGCATTCAATAGTTTAATACTTTTTTCAGAGTATCATCTTACTGCTTGCAAACTGTTTCTACTGAATAAACTTGTTTTTCAATATGTAAACAACTCTAAAGGCACTACTTAAACTTTGCAGATACTGAAAAAGTGTTCAGGGTAAAACTTGCATGGTCTCTGAGATAGAGAGGCATTATATATAGCCTAATAAGTGTGTTAATTGGAAATCAAGCTGTAACAACACGGCAGTTTGGAAGTCGCTAACCAAGCATTTTGCTCCAATGCCAAGCATTATTCTGGCAATCTAGGCCACCTAGATTATAAAGCAGTGGTAACAAAAGTGACAATAAATTGCAAATGAATCTTTAAAAGAGAAAACTGAGAGGGAAAAAGGAAAGGAAGGAAGAAAGGGAGGGAGAGGAGCAAGAGAAAGGAAGGACAGGGGGCACCTGGGTGGCTCAGTGGGTGAGAGTCTGCCTTCTGGCTCAGGGCGTAACCCCGGGGGGGCCTGGGATTGAGTTTTGCATCAAGCTCCCCGCAGAGAGGATAAATAAAAATCTTTTAAAAAGTCATCTTTAGAGCCTGGCTATCCATGCCTCATATTCTTGGACTTATACCCAGGAACTCAGCAGAGTAGGAAGATGATAGTAAACAATTCTTTCAATGATGCTATTGGTAAGGGAGGGACAAGTGAACTTCCATCCTTTCTCCTAAAAAATTCCAGGTTGTAGATTTGAGTTTGTATTTATGAGAACCTGAAATAGCATTTAAGTCTTTTTTTTTTTTTTTCGAGGCAGACCAACCATATACATGGAACCTGGCAAAGTTTTAATGAAGAAATAAACAGAATGTAACCTATATGAAGAAATTCTTCATGACTTCTATGCTATGAAACCTGATTGTTCTCATCTCTGATATTTTCAAACTTACTTTCTATTCATTTTTATGTGGCACGCCAGGCCTAAGCGGTTGTACGTAGGGCAAAATTTATGTAGGTGATGAGAGAGAAATAAATATAGCATGGCAAAGAAGTCAAAGTTTTCGGTTTAAAATATCCAGTTGAAAACATGAAATTGAGAGGACAAAAGTATCAGAGGAACATTAGGGTAAAAGGTGGAAAATGAAATGTTCTAATTCAGGCCAGATTTCAACTCTTTTGACTTCAGCAGCGTTTTATTCTAGAGATACCTAGATCTCTCTATTTTTATATGTCCTACATTCTATGAGCACAGAAAGTGGAGAAGACACAGGATGTGCCATGATGAGGATTCTTACATATTTTCCAATTACCCTGGCAAAGTTATTCACCTCTCTAAACTTTTCCCGTATGTAATATGAGGCTACTCACAGAGGGCTGGGGGATTGCGTTCGCGTATTACATGCTTAGCAAATAGAAAGCTCTCAAACATGCTAGTTATTACAAGGGGGAAGGCCTAAAAACTTAAAAGAGTTTCATCCAAGTCCGAGGTCTCTCCTTTTCTTGCATTGGTCTGTAGGATGGAACCTGTTCTGGTCTCTCGCTCAAAGTAGCCACATCACTGTCACTGTTTATCAAACTTGGCTCAAATACCCCTTACAGCAGAAGAACCTCTGGGGGTCCTCAGCTGCCTGCCTCGGGAGAGATGTGCCTTTTGAGATCATCTGTTTCATCTAGAAAATGTTTTTTTGCCCATTTTGTACTTTATTTCATAAGAGAGGTGCATTTGTTCTAATACAAAATATTTCCCTGGGCGCCTGGGTCATTCAGTCAGTTAAGGTCCAACTCTTGCTTTTGGCTCAGGTCATGATCTCAAGGCTGTGAGATGGAGCCCGCCCCATGTCAGGCTCCACGCTCAGTGCTGACTCTGCTTGAGATTCATTCCCTCTCCCTCTCCCTCCTCCTCTTCCCTTCCCCTTGCTTGCACTCTCTCAAAATAAAATAAAATAAAATAAAATAAAATAAAATAAAATAAAATAAAATAAAAAACAAAATAAAATAAAATATTTCCCCCATCTCTTCTAGCACACTTGTCACTCTGGGAGGATTTCTAATTACTCCTGAAATGTAGTCACATGTTCCCAGAGGGCAAAAAACCCAGTTTGAGAAGCAGACTGGCTCCCAGTCCTTAGGATCTACTTAGTTTGGAATAACCAGTGAAAGTAGATCCCTTGTCTCTTGGGGGATCCCTGGATAGCTCAGAGGTTTAGCGCCGCCTTCAGCCCAGGGTATGATCCTGGAGTCCTGGGATCCAGTCCCACATCAGGCTCCCTGCATGGAGCCTGCTTCTCCCTCTGTCTGTGTCTTTGCCTCTGTGTGTGTGTGTGTCTCTCGTGAATAAATAAATAAAATCTTGAAAGAAAGAAAGAAAGAAAGAAAGAAAGAAAGAAAGAAAGAAAGAAAGAAAGAAAGAAAGAAAGAAAGTAGATCCCTTGTCTCAAGCTGGTATTTGTCCTCTCTGAGGATCTGTAACTCATGTGGTTTTCACTTTTCTGGTGCTGCCTCCTCTCTCAGGGACATTTCCTTATTGCTGGTTGTCTTCCATCAGATTTTAAAGAAGCAGAACCAGAGAGAGGAATTCATTGCACCATGATTTATTGATGATAAAGCTTTTATCCAGAAAAAAAGCCTTAAACGAAGGGAAGGAAGCAAAATAAAGGAGGGGAAAGAGCCAAGGGGGAGAGAGCCAAGGGCGGGGGGGGGAGAGCCAAGTGGGGATATGGTCTTAGGTAAAGTCTGATTTTGCCCTGAGCCAGGGGGGAAAAGCTCTGGACCATGAACCGCAGTGCAGAATTGTCCTTCCTTTGAGACAAGGCAGCAGCCTCTGTACCCCAGAATCAGTCAATTGTTGGCTGTGCTGTCTTGGTGGCCTGTTTTTTTTTTTTTTTTTTTTTTGGTGGCCTGTTTGAATGCTCTATCAGGCTAGCAGCTTCCGAGTGAGGTGGTTGGAGAGCAAGTCAGTGGATCCCTTAGTCTTGATCTCATCCCATGTCTCCTTGACCGTAAAGTGGGTCTCCTAGCTTTGTGTGCTCCCCTGCCAGGACGACTCAAACAATCTGTAAGCCCCCAGATAGTAATGGTGGATGAAGCCCTGTAGACAGGAAAGGCATATCCGCCAGTGATACATGCCTGTTTCTATGAAGATAGAAACTACTGGCACTCTCAGGATGGAAGAGGTCCAATATAGTCAACAAGCCACCACATGACTGGCACCATATCAAAGGCTCAACAAAGCCTTGAAGGTACTAGCCACCTCATAGTCATCTGGCCTGATCATCACAATATTGTCACTGCAAGGGAGCAATGTGATGCCCTGTAGGATGTCCAGAAAGGGCAGATCTCTTAATGCTACACTATGATGAGACGTGAGAAAGGAAGCATAGCTCTGGGGCAAGACCATAAATGTATACTGTTGCCAATTCCATGGGAAAACAAACGATTTCTGTCCTCTTTTTGATTGAAAGGGAAAAGCATCAAATCAATGGCTGCGTTCTATGTAACTGAGGTCGTATGAATCTGCTCTAACAAGGATATCACTCCTGACGGGTAGATGTGGTAAAGCTACTACCTGTGGTTTGTAGTCATCTTCCAATATCCATCTGGCCTCTACTGAGAGTGATACCAACCCCTGGTATCACTACCATGCATACCCACATGGTGTTGCAGGGCCCCTTATTCCTAGGGACTCAGTCAATGAGTCTGGGTCTTAAAGGTGAATCTCATCCTGAACCAGGCAAGGAATTTTAACTTCTCATTGGGATACTCTCTCTTAGTCTCATGGTCTTTCATCCTTGATTTCTTCTACTCAAAAGTGGTATCCTTCAATTGCCCATCTATTTTGCCCCTGAGGAAATCGTGTTCTACTATTTCAATAAAACTCTGTGGTTAGGATGCCTATTTATTCCCAACCTGACCTTGTCAATTATTATAATTGCAACCCCTGGCTATATACGTAGGAGTAGAACTGCTGGATTAAATGGTAATTCTATGTTTAAGTTTTTGATAAACTGCCAGACTATTTTCCAAAGTGGCTGCAACATTTTACATTCCTACCAGTGGAGTATGAGGATTCCAGTTTCTCCACATCCCTGCCAACATTTGTTTTTCTCCTTCTGATTCTAACCATCCTAGTGGGTATCTAATTGTGGTTTTGAGTTGCATTTCCCTAATGGCTAATGAATGTAACTCTCCTTCAAGTGTGATTCGGCCATTCGTAGATCTGTGAAGATATATCTATTTGGATCCTTTGCCCATTTTAAAAATTGAGTTGCCATTTTCTTATTGAGTTATAAGAGTTCTTTGTATATCCTAGATACAAGTCTGTCATCAGGTATATGATTTACAAATACTTTCTCCTCTTCTGGGAGTTATCTTTCCATGAGATCATCTAGCAGGGCCCTCACTTCAACATCTGGTTATGAAATACCTGGTAAATGACTGATAACATACCAGATGTCAGGAATTTGCAGATCAATAAGACTTGTTTTCCACTAGCAAGAAAGGTGGAGCAACACAGAATTGAGACACCTGGATCAGGGCATCCCGGGTGGCTCAGCGGTTTAGCGCCACCTTCAGCCCAGGGCCTGATCCTGGAGTCCCGGGATCGAATCCCACAGACTCCCTGCGTGGAGCCTGCTTCTCCCTCTACCATTTTCTCTCTCTCTCTCTCTCGAATAAATAAATAAAATCTTTAAAAAAAAAAAAAAGAAGAGGCACTTGAATCAGCTCCTGGTTTTCCTCAGTCCTCTGGCCACTCCTCATCTCTCCAACCTTTCCAACTACCCCAGAGCTCAGTCCTGAACTCTTCTCTTTTCTAACGATACTCATTCTCTTAATAATCTTAAACATATGTAAACAAATGATCCCCAAATCTGTATCTCTATATCAGGTTCTCTCCCCTGCATGCAGACTAGTCTATAGAACTTCCCAGTCAACATAGGCCCCTGTATATCTAACAGACATTGCAAAATTAACGGTCTAAATCTGAACTTCTGGTATTACTCTAAAAATTTTTTCTACCCCTAGCCTTCTGTGTCGTTAAATAGTAATCCTGTTCTTCATCATTCAAGTCAAGAACCTTATAGTCATCTTTGACTCCTCTTGATCTCTCACACCCAACATTCTGCTTGACAGCAAATCCTACCATCTCTGGATTCAAAATATATCCAGATTCTAACAACGTGTCACCACCTCACTCAGTGCTAACAGCTGGGTTTGGGTCAATAGCATCTCTCATCTGGATTATTGCATCAGCCTTTTAATTCATCTTCCTATTTCTGCCTTTATCTGCCTCCTACAGTCTATTCTTAACATAGCAGTAAAAGTGAATTCACTTAAAATGTTAGATCATGCCACTCTGCTTATTTACATGGTTTTCTATCTTAGGTAGAGAAAAAGGTGAAACTCTTCTGTAGTATTCTATGAGGCCATACATGACCTTACCCCTGTATCTCAGCTCCTCCTACTCCCCCCTTCACTAACTCCCCTCCACACACTACTTCCTCAGTTATGTTCATGCCCAGGGCCTTTGCACTTGCTCTTTCCTTTGCCTGAAATACTCTGCCTGAGGTAACCTTATGACCACTCCCCTTACCTTTCTCAGACCCTGGCTCAAAAATCCTTGTATCTGTCAGGGTTCAGTCAGGGAAGCAGAGCCATTGTTAGTACTGTGGGACAAGGGAATTATTATAGGAATTAGATCTTACATAGCTGTGGGACCAGCTCGGGACAAGAAAGTCTGGAATGGTGATAGTCACTACCCATTTCTCCTGAAGCATCGATGCAAAACAGAGCTTGCTGGGTAATCGGAGAGGCCAAGAACATTCAGCCACTAAAGTAGACCACAGATGGGGAGTTTATGGAGAGATCTATGGAAATCTGTTTCTTCTGTGTAGTTATAGCCTCTGTGAGTTGGCAACCAAGTGTCTGGTGGTGGGTCTGGGGCTACTCCTGGCTGCTCTTCTAAACATATTTAATTTTCAAATAAAAACAAGAGCAAAAACATGCTTCTACTTAACATGATGCAACTATTTCTCAAGCAGCAAATAATGTAAAATTCCACTTTCTCAATATGAGAGTTATTTATATACATTATTTTTGTGCTTAAGCCCCTCTTTGATATTCTGTAACATAAATCCTAAAATTTAAGGTTGACTGCTATTAATTATATTAGATAGTAGGAAAATGGGACAGAGAAAAAGAAAATATATACACAAACATATTCCTAACAAGTAAGAAAGAAATATTCATAATTAGTATAGTCTTTGTTTCTGCAACTGATTATTTGATCATCATTCATATTTATGACTTCCTTCTTCTATTCCCATAGGCTGTTAGGATGGATTGAGAAAGACAGTATGGCAAGAATAGAAGCCACAAAGTTCTGACTCACTTGCTCACATGACTTACTTATGCCTTAGGGATCTGCTAGAGGCCAGCCTTGATATACATTCCCATTTAATGATAGAGTGCTGCTCTGCACATTCAGCTCTATGGCTGGATGGGTCAGCCAAAACCCAGAGCATTATGGGCGCTTTAGTTGATATAGTTTAGTCTTTGCTAAGGCCCAGCAGCAAGCTGGAAGCTGTTTCTCAAAAAGGAGGATAGCTATATTCAGAGGGTGGCATAGCTTTGCTCAAAATCCTGACAGTCTGAACTGAGGAGCCAGCCAAAGGCTCTACACAGCATCCCTATCAGTTACAGACACCTTGATCACCATGGAATTTGCGGACCAGACAGCCCAGATGGCCATGCAGCTTTCATGGCAGCCTGGACCTATTGGAGAGTCATCTCTTTCTCCATACTCCAATCAAAATGGGTTGTTGGATAAATGGGTCAAAGCAGCAGTCCTAATTATGTATATTGCCTCTCAAACACCCTAACAATACAAGATGTGCTACTTTTTCTTATTGACAAGGGGACCATCTGTAGCAATCCCTTGGAAGGGATTTCTTGATGTGACCCATGCCTCTGGACTCTAGAAATTTTGTTGAGGTGGAAGGTTCCCAAATTTTTGTGTTTTATATCTCACCAACTGGCCCCATGTGTCTATCCAAGGTGTCTAGGGTGGTTATGATTTCTCTCCTTGCTCACAGGTTCAATCCATGTGGATTCACACTCATACCCTTTCAGTGCAGATTCATAAAATCCAAACCTCACTCACTTTCTGCACCCTCCCCCTCCAAACTCTAAGTTCCAGGAACACTGAACTTTTTATCATTCTCTAAAGATGCAATGCTCTTGCGGGTCTCTAGATATTGATTGTACTCTCAATACTGGATGGCTATTTCCTGTCTCCTCTTAGTAAATTTCTGCTCTTCCTTTAAGATAGAAATAAAATATCTCCTCTGTGAAGACTATCCCTTATTCCTCTCCACTGTGCTCCTATAATCCTCTTATATTGCTTGATTATGCCTCTATCACGTCGTATGAGAATTACCTGCTTCCAGGTGAAGTCTCCATAGCAGAGCCTGCCCTGCTTCTCTTCCTATCCTCTAATCTTGGCATGCTTCAATGCACTAGCTGGAGCCCAGTAAATGTGCACTGAATTTATTAAGCTTCCTTTCTAGTCGACCGTCTTCAAAGTGGCTATGATCAGTACAGTGCTGAGCTATCTTTACTAGTCGTTATTTTGAATAATTAATATGCTAAATTTTCTTCTGCTCATATGCTAATTTTATAATTGCAATTATTACATGTTTTATAGATGATACGTGGGAATGAGACCACCACATTCCTATTCCCATAAAAATTTGGAAATAAAAATTTACCTGAGAGTGAAACAAGAAAAAAAATCCACATGTAATATGGGTGTAATTCATCTTATGCTGGAAGAAGGCCAAGATATTGTCTGTAAATGTGTGACTGAGGAATGGGTTTGTCCAAAACTTCAATTTAGGCCACCAGCAGGTCACATGAAGCAGACAGGATTGGAATTTGATTATGATCAATATGGTCCTAGTATCCTAAATAATGGACCTGAGAAACCACTGTCTAACATTGACAAGGAAACCCCAGGAGCCAGAGGCTGGCAGGATCCTTTCCAGCTCCACCCAGGAGTACAGCCTGACCCCTAAATGGGAGTCCTCCAGGGCACGTGGTAGGGGTCCCCTTGCCACCATAATATGGTGCAGCAGGCTGTCAGAACCTCAGATCATTCTGCCTTTGGTGTCACACCATTCTCATCCTTATTCTGATTCCACTGGATCCACCAAATGACCTTCTGGTTGCAATTTAGCTTCTATCACATCATACAGGATGTGATAGTTGTAGTTCTTACTATAAATTATTAAGTAAGCTTTGAGTGTGGTGAATACGAAGTATTCTGACCAAATCAAATCTCTGGGACTAGAATCTGAGACTCTGACCCGGTTTTGGCAGCCAGCCTGCCCTTATCCCAGTACCTTGCCTCCTTCTGTACTTTCTCTCAAACCATCACAGGTATGACCACCTCCTAAGCATTGGTATCTGCTTCTTAGTGGGCTCCCTTAGGACTCATATAGTACCCTATTATGTTACCTATTACCCTATACCTGTTACCCTATTCTTTTAAAAATATCCATCTTGGGGGCTTCTGGGTGGCTCAGTTTGTTAAGCATCTGACTTCTGATTTTGGCTCAGGTCATGATCTCGGGGTCATGACATTGAGCCCTGTGTGTCAGGCTCTGTGCTCAATTGGAGACTGCTGGAGATTCTCTCCCTCCACTCTTCCCCTGACCCTCCCCTTGCTCATGCACACATGTGTACTCTGTCTCTCTCTCTCTCTCTCAAATAAATAAATAAATCTTAAAAAAATAAAAATATCCATCTTGTCTCTCCTTTAGATCAGTGTTCTTCAAACATTTTTGGCTAGCATGGACCATAAACAATGTACGCCCCTCATACATTTTTTAATTGACATATGAAATGTTTTATCACAAGCTTAAAGCTGTGCAAAGATTATAATTTCTGGTGCATTAGAGGTATTGATAAAGTTTTACTTTTAAATGTATCCAATGGAAATAAATACAACGGTTTGATACTATCATGTATTTTTAAGATACTTAAGCTAGCTGTTCATTAACATTTTGCATTGTTCCTTTTTGCTCTTTATCTCATATTTCAATTCCATTTCTCCCAGAAAATTTCATCCTAATGTACTTTAATGCCTAAAAGTCTTTTATTTATCATTCTAGCAAAACTCTCTACAGCATAGAAATTCCGTTTTACCCTTATCTCTTGTGACTGAAGTCTTTAAATATTTAAAAGTACCTTCTAGTTTGAGTTACTATTATTATCAACATATTACTAATCAGAATATCATAAAGATGTTACAAATTTCATGGATAATTATTAAACATAAAAAGCAAAATTTTCTGGAAGTGCATATCTTAAGATGAGTAAGGCTGCATTTAAAAAAATGAGTTTATGTATTTGTGGATGAATAAAGGCACTACTGCTGCTAGAAGGTTTATAATGGTAATAGTAATAACTGTAAACTTTCTTCTCCTACTGTTGAGACAGGGCTTACCATCACTTCCATTTTTATTTTTCAGTGTTGCACATTTAGCTCTGAGAAAACTTGTTCACATTAAAAAAAAAGATGGGAATGGGAAGAATTTCATTTTTTTGCCCTTCTTCTAAGTTATATACCAAAATCATACAAAAATTAGGTTCCGTCAACTATTAGCTGACAACTTCATTCCTTCCACCTCCAATTTTCAATTGCAAAGAATTGGAATGGGTGGACTTGTAAGACAATCGAGTCTCCATAGCCTTTTTTTTTTTTTTTGTATTTTTTTTTATTGGAGTTTGATTTGCCAACATACAGCATAATACCCAGTGCTCATCCCATCAAGTGCCCCTCTCAGTGCCCGTCACCCAGTCACCCCATAGTCTTTAGCCACCTCAACGCCACGGGCAGTATGTTGAATTGTCCTTTTGCTTAGTTTTACACCCGAGGCAATGCACCAGTTAGCATCCATTTGCTGAGATGTGCCTTCCTTCTGTAAAGAGATTGAAGAGCAAATGTGAAGAGGAGGATGCGGAAGATGGGGAGAGAAGACCAGCCTGATACACACATGCTTGGGGTGGTCTTTTAGGAGTTTTCCCTTACAGAAGTGGCTGTGAGGTCTCGGAGTGGAAGTGTCTGTGCTCATCATAGAGTTCCTGCTTTGACGTCTGGAGCCTGGTTAAAAAGATTTTACCCACTTGAGTTCTTTTCTTTCTTTTTTCTTTTTGAATTGATTTCCTCTCATTTCTGTCCGTGTTTTCTCCAGTCTGAGAGAATTGGACAGATCTGTAGGTTAACTGTCACCAAATATTGAGACGTTTAGTAGCTTGAGGGTATAGAGGCTGTTTTCTCCATGTTTAGCAAATGCAATAGTTTCATATTTCCTTTTAGAGGACATTTGATTGGTTCACGTAATGGACATTGGCTTACTCAGCATTCATTCCCCTTTTATTAACAACACATCATTTTTTTTTTTTTTTTTACTGAAATGAAATGGGGGTAAATTAACTCAGAATCTAGGGAGGATTTTTTTAATGTGTCGTCAGCGTGTCACCATAGAAAAGGACAATCACATTTTGCAAGGGCTTTTCAGACTCTGACACCTTTGACAATTTCTAAAGTTTTGAAATACTAGTTTATGGTAATAAAATTTTTCCTGGACAATGTGTATCTCTATATGAAGGTGTTTATTTAGAGTGGATGGGTGTGGTGGTTTTTTAGGGCTGAGGTAATAAAATGCTACCAACTGGTAAAAACAACAGAAATTTATTCCCTCAAAGTCCTGGGGAACAAAAATCCAAATTCAGCAGAGTTGATTCATCCTGAGGGCTCTGTGGGAGAATCTGTTCTATGTCTCTTTCCTAGCTTCAGCTGACAAACAGCAAATCTTGGAGTTTTTGGCTTGGAGGTGCATCTGTCCCATCTTTGTCTCCATCTGCACGTGGCATTCTCCCTATGCCTCTGTGTTTTTACATGACTGTCTTATAAGGACGTCAACCATACTGGTTCAGGGGCCTTTCTACACCAATATGACCTCATCTTAACTAATTATATCTATAATGACTATTTTCAAATAAGGTCACATTCTGAGGTACTGGGTTAGGATTTCATCTTATCTTTTTTGGGGAGAGGTCACAACCCATAACAGTGGGTCAGAGATGAGCCTGATAATGGCTTGTGTCTTTTATAATGCTCTGATAGTTTAACTGTGGTGGAATGGCAAGTCAAATAGCACAATCACCAAATCATTGCCTAGACATAGTGGGTACTCAAATATATTTGTTAAAGGAATGTTGCCACTGAAGAGATCAGGACCAAAAAAAAGGACCTCAATCACTGGCTTGGTAAATGAGTAAGATGATGGACCTCTTGTAACATAGGAATTGGGCGGGATCCCTGGGTGGCGCAGCGGTTTGGCGCCTGCCTTTGGCCCAGGGCGCGATCCTGGAGACCCGGGATCGAATCCCACGTCGGGCTCCCGGTGCATGGAGCCTGCTTCTCCCTCTGCCTGTGTCTCTGCTTCTCTCTCTCTCTGTGACTATCATAAATAAATAAAAATTAAAAAAAAAAAAAAAAAAAAAGGAATTGGGCTTTAGGCATTTCTGAGGATGAGAGAAACCTCTCCTGCTTCCCAGTTATTGAGATGCGTAGGCCAGTTAGGAGAATGAGGCCATATTGGGAAAAATTATTTCCATTCTACCAAAAAGTCTCAAAAAGAAAATGTTCATCCTTAAGTTTTAATTTTAGGTGAAATTATGTTTTATGCTTTTGAATACCTTTTAGGCCAAGGAAATTGAGAGGAAAACAATATATATTCCAAAATGATAAAGATACACATTATCAGGTTTAGTGTGTTCCAAAATTAACAAATTCCCTATAATTAACTGATATTTGCATTTCCTTCATATGTGTTTGCCTTTTTTTTTTTTTTAAGATTTTATTTATTTACTCATAGAGACAGAGAGGCAGAGACACAGGCAGAGGGAGAAGCAGGCTCCATGCAGAGAGCCTGACGTGCGACTTGATCCAGGGTCTCCAGGATCACGCCCTGGGCTGCAGGCAGCGCTAAACCACTGAGCCACGGGGGCTGCCTTACATGTTTGCTTTTGAAAGAGTATCCTCTGGCTCTCTTTCTGTTTAAGCCTGACTTTTCTTTCTTTATTGTATATATTTCTTACTTTCCTGTTTCTTTATTGCCTGCCTCCTAGATCACCTCTTTCACTTATATGTTTATTATGCCGCAAACAGGTGTAAAATGCGTGGTATTCCTACACATTCTACTTTAAATTTCTGTAATGAGAAACCCATATAACACTGCATGTTAACTAACTGGGACTAAAATAAAAACTCAAAAAAAAAAATGTCTGTAATGAACACCAGAGAAGCCACAGACAACATGATTGTTGCTTAGAGACTACATGGTTCATATTAAAGGTGATCTTTGTGAACTTCTCAGGTTTTTATCTTATTGCATGTGCCTATGACATCCATTCATTTTTGTGTGTGTATTTGTTTTCTATGTTGTTGTTTTTTAAATGGTGAAAACAGGACCCAACACATTTGTTTTCTGATGATCATAATCCAACAGGAGGGATCTCTGGCTGGCGCAGCGGTTTGGCGCCTGCCTTTGGCCCAGGGTGCGATCCCAGAGACCTGGGATTGAATCCCACATCGGGCTTCCGGTGCATGGAGCCTGCTTCTCCCTCTGCCTGTGTCTCTGCCTCTCTCTCTCTCTCTCTGTGACAATCATAAATAAATAATAAATAAAAATTAAAAAAAAAAATCCAACAGGAACTTTACCATTCTAACATATGTGATGTTTAGTGTTAGTTTTTTTGTTTTTTGTTTTTTTTTTTACTGCAACCTCTGCCAAATTTTAGTGGTTTATGTTTCACGTCAACTGACACATTGGCGTCAGTTGGTAATAATCTCTCCTTTACGAATTAAGATGGCTTCAGTTCTGGGGAATGCTAGAGCCAGTTTATAAACTGCTAAATGCTAACTGTAGTTAGCTTTGGAAAATAACTTATGAATTAGTAATAGGATTCAACAAGATATATTCTGGACTAAGATGTCTTAGAGGTCACAATTCTTCTTAAAAAGAGAAGGTTTTATTTATTTATTTATTTATTTATTTATTTATTTTAAATATTTTATTTATTTATTTGAGAGAGAGAGTGAGTGAGAGAGAAGGAGAGAGAGCATGAGCAGGGGGAAAAGCCAACTCCCCACTGAGCAGGGAGACTGACTGAAGGCTTAATCCCAGGACCCTAAGGCAGACGCTTAACTGACTGAGCCACCCAGGTGCCCAGAAAGAAAAGGTTTTAAAACTGTGCATAATCATTCCAGAGTAGATCAATTATCATACAGTTGCAAACAATCCCCCAATCTCAGTGGCTTAAAAAGCAATGGTTTGCTAGCTGCTTATACTACATGTCCAAAGAAGGTCAAGGGTGGAGGGAGTCTCTGCCTGTCGTAGTCCCCAAGGGATCCAGGCTGATATCATCACCTGGACATGAGCAAGGCATACTGGCTCTTGAAGTTCCCACTTGGCAATGACATACATTATTTCCACTCATAATTCAATGGGCAAAGCAAGCCATATAGTTGGGCTTGAATTAAAAGGGAGTGGGAAATGCAATTATACATTTCCAGGAAGAGAAGAACTGGGATATTGGTAGGCAGGCATAATGTCTACCATGCCCTGAATGACAGACAGGTATCTAAAAGCAAAAGTGATTCCGCTTATTGGAAATATTCCAACAGCACCATAGAAAAGGGACCCCAATGTTTGGTCAGACTTTGGAGATGTGTGGTAGTTTCTCAAACGTCTTTCTTCTGCTTCACTATATTCTCACCAGATTTTCTGTTGTCTGATATTTTATACTCACTTTTCCTGTAAGAACTACATAATGATTTGTATAGCCAGGCTCTCTAAAATTTCTTCTATTTCAGTATTCTTTTAACATTGTTTCTGAAAAATTACAGTAGCTAATGAGTCCTCTAATCTAGTTTCTAACCTTCATTTTTGATCACTCTCCAGTCACATCTACAACTTACTAAAAAAAAATTTTTTTTTAAGTAGCTTCTGGCCAGAGAACTGCATAAAACTCAGTTTGGCCACTCTCCAGTTGTGTACCTTTAGGCAAATTACTTAACCTGCATCTCCAAGGTTCAACTGCTTTGCCTCGGAAGTAAAATATAATCGCTCTTACCTCTTAGCTTATTTTGAGTATTAAATGAGTGATGTTTACAAACACTACCTAATACCTAATACGGATACTAGCTAAATCTTACACAGTGCTTGTTAGATGCCAGCCCGTTCTAAGTGATCCATATAATATGACCCATTTAATCCTCACAACAGCTCTATGTGGTAACTATTATCATTATCCTCATGTTATAGATAAGGACACTGAAGCATAGAGAAGTTAAATAACTTGCCCAGAGGCACATAACCAGTAAATGGTGGAACAGAAAGGCAACAACAGGCAGTCTGAGCCAAAGACCATGCTCTTAATTTCTGTGTTCAATGGAGTGTGTGGAACATAATAAATGCTCAAATTATTTCACTCATTTTTGTTTTATGAATATTATTATTATCACTTGTTTAAATGAGGCTCTATAGTTTTCTCTTGAAAAAGCTAAAACCTTTTCTTTGATAACAAATGTGATATTTGATAAGAATGCATGAATTCTGGGGTGCCTGGATGGCTCAGTCAGTTCAGCATGCAACTCTTGATTTCAGCTCAGGTCATGATCTCAGGGTTGTGAGATTGAGCCCTGCATTGGGCTCCATACTCAGCATGGAGTCTGGTTGAGATTCTCTCTCTCCCGCTGCCTCTACTCATGCTTGTTTTCTCTCTCTCAAAATAAATAAATAAAATATTTTTAAAAATTTAAAAATGCATGAATTCTTCTAATATTATTTACACAGAAATGAAAAATAAACCGTAAGAGACACAGTGGTTTCTGTCTTGGTCTGTTCTGGTCTGTCTTGTTCCCTTTCTCTCTCTTTCTTTCCTTTCTTTCTCTCCGGTCACTTGGGAATCCAGCTGTCATATGGTGAAGATAGTTGGGCTGCTCACTTGGGGGAGAAACTGAAGTCTCTGGTTAACAGTCAGAAACTGACGACCACCAAAAATCACGTGAGTGAATATGGAAGCAGATCCTCCCCCAGTCCAGCCCTCAGGGGACTGTGGTCCCAACTAACAGCTTGACTGCAGTTTCATGGGAGACCCTGGGAGACCCAGCTAAGATGTTCCCAGATACCTGCCTCCCCAGAAAAAGTGAGATAATAGATGTGGTGTTCAGTTGCAAAGGGTAATTTGTTATATAACAATACATAGCTAAAACAGATATCAGTACCTGAAAGTGGGATGCTATTATAACAAAGAACTAAAATTGAAAGTGGCTGCTTCTTCTTCTTCTTCTTCTTTTAGAAATTAAGTCCTTTGACTTTCTATGTAAATTTTAAAATAAACCTGCCAATTTCTTTACACAGGTATGCCAGGATTTTTGTAGAGATGGCACTGAACAGCATGGGGACTGTTGCCACCTTACCAGTACTGATTCTTCCAATCCACAAAAGTGGCATATCTCTTCATTTAATTTGGTTTTCCTTAATTTTCTTTTTTTTCTTTTTTTTTTAGATTTTATTTATTTATTTATGAGAGAGACACACACACACAGAGAGAGAGAGAGAGAGAGGGAGAGGCAGAGACACAGGCAGAGGGAGAAGCAGGCTCCATACAGGAGCCTGATGTGGGACTCGATCCTGGGAGTCCAGAATCACGCCCTGGGCGGAAGGCAGGCGCTAAACCACTGAGCCACCCAGACTTCCCTCCTTAATTTTTCTTTGCAATATTTTGTAGTTTTAGATATATAGGTCTTACATGTCTTTCATTATTTTTATTCCTGATATTTTGATGCTATCATAGTGTTTTAAAAGTTTTCTAGTAACTCAGGCAGCCCTGGTGGCTCAGCAGTTTAGCGTTGCCTTCAGCCCAGGGCATAATCCTAGGGACCCGGGCGAGTCCCACGTTGGGTGCCCTGCATGGAGCCTGCTTCTCCCTCTGCCCGTGTCTCTTCCTCTATTTTTCTCTGTGTCTCTCGGTGGTGAATAAATAAATAAATATTTTTAAAAAAGAAAAAAAATAAAAGTTTTCTAGTAACTAGAAATACAATTTCTTTGATACTATCATAATCTTAAAATTTTTTTCAATCGTTTGTTCCTTGTAAATAAAAATTCAATGAATTTTGGGGTTTGTTTAGGTTTAGTCTTTTAGCGTTAGCCTTATATCTTGCGATTTTTTAGTTTCCTTTTCCGTTCAGGCAGTCTTATTTTAGATTGCATTGGATTGGATTGTCCATATATACCATCATGTCATTTACAAATAAAGACAGTTTTACATCTTCTTTTCCAACCTGATTTCCAGGCAGCCCCGGTGGCTCAGCACTTTATCCCCACCCACCCTCAGCCCAGGGCCTGATCCTGGAGAACCAGGATTGTGCCCCACATCCGGGTCCCTGCATGGAGCCTGCTTCTCCCTCTGCATCTCTCTCTCTCTCTGCATCTCTCTCCCTCTCTCTGTGTCTCTCATGAATAAATAAGTAAAATCTTAAAACAAAAATTTGATTTCCTATAGTATGTTTAATAAGTACATGCACACGTACACCCATATACAACTTGTATATATGCAGATAGAGGCAATTTGCTAAAATTTTGTTCCAAGATTTTGCACATATATTCTCTGTAGTTTTGTTTGCTTGTCTGTGCTTATCTGGTTTGGTATCAAGTAATTCTGGCCTCATAAAATGAGTTATGAAGTTTTTCCTCTTTTTTCTATTTTCATGAGTTTATGTAGAAGTTTTATTATTTCTTCCTTTAAAATTTCATAAAATTCGCCAGTGACTTGAAGTTTTCAATTTCTTGGGTGAATTTTGACAATTTTTGTTTTTTAAAGAATTTGTCCCATTTTCCCCAGGACATCAAATTTATTAGCATAAAGTTGTTAACAATATTTTTTATTAATCTAATATTGGTTATTTATAAATTTTATTTCTCCTTGACAAGTCTAACTAGAGACTTGCCAATTTTACTGATTTGTTTCAAGGAAACAGCACTTACTTTCATTGACTTTCTCTATTATTTTTTCAATTTCTATTTCATTAATACTCTATTATTTCCTTTGGATTTATTTTTTTTTAATATTTTTTATTTATTTATTTATGATAGTCACACAGAGAGAGAGAGAGAGAGAGAGAGAGGCAGAGGGAGAAGCAGGCTCCATGCACCGGGAGCCTGACGTGGGATTCGATCCCGGGTCTCCAGGATCGCGCCCTGGGCCAAAGGCAGGCGCCAAACCGCTGCGCCACCCAGGGATCCCTCCTTTGGATTTAAATTGCTCTTTTGTTTTTTTAGCATGAAAGTTTATTGATTCAAGTCCTTTTTTCTTAAAAAAAAAAGTAAATGCTGTAAATATTCTTTTAAACTCTTAGGTGCATCCTACAAATTTTGATATTTTGTATTTTCATTTTCATTCCATTCAAACAATTTTCTAATTTTCCCTGAGATTTCTCCTTTGGCCCATGGATTATTTAGGAGTGCATTGTTTAATTTTGAAATATCTGGGTATTTTCCAGGTATCATTCTTTTTTTTAAAAATTAATTAATTTGAGAGAAAGAGTACAAGTGGGAAGGACAGAGGGAAAGAGAATTTCTCTCTGAGTGCAGAGCCCAACGTGGGGCTTGATCTCACAACCATGAGCTGAAACCAAGAGTCGGCAGCTTTAACTGACCGCACCACCCAGGAACCCCCAGGTATCATTCTTTATTGATTTCTTGTTTAATTCTGTTATGATCAGATTGTGTATTCTGTCGTTGGTCAGAATGTTCTATAAATGTCAATTAGGTCAAATTGGTTGGTAGAGTTGTCAGATCTATATCCACGCTGATTTTTTGTCTACTTGTTCTATTATTGAGAGAGAAGTACTGAAGTCTCCATGTGTAATTGTAGATTTGTCTATTTCTCTTTTCACTTCCATCAGGTTTTGCTTGTGTATTTTTTTATCTCTAATTTATAGATGCTTTACATTAAGATTGTCTTGTATTACTGATGAATCAACCCACTTCTCACTTCTGAATACGTAATGTCTGTCTTTAATCCTGGTAGTTTTTCTTGTTCTGAAGTTTATTTCACCTAATATATATATAGCCAGTCCAGCTTTCTTTTGATATTATGAGCAAACTTGTGTCCCTGCTCCCAAATTCATATGTTAGAGCCCTAGTACCAATACCTCAAAATATGACTATATTTGGAGAGAGGCCACAAGGTAATTTAGGTTAAATGGGGTCATATGATTTGGCTCTAATAGCTGGTGGCCTTATAAGTAGAGGAAGAGACACCAGGGGGTACTTGGCAGAGCACTGAGGAAAGGACATATGAGGACATAGAAATAAGGAAACAATCTGCAAGCTAGGCAGAGAAGTCTCAGAAGAAACCAATGCTGTTGGTATCTTGATCTTGGACTTCTAGTCTTTAGAACTGTGAAAAAATAAATCTCTGTTGTTCAAGCTGAGACCAGTCTGTGGTATCTTATGGCAGCCCTAGTAAAATAATTTTTGATTAGTGTTTTCATTATACATCTTTTTTCATCCTTTCATTTTATCTATGTAATTACATTTAAACTAGCTTTCTTATAGATTGCATATAATTGGGTTTTCTATTTTTATAGCCAATCCAAGAATCTCTGTTTTTTTAATTAGAATGTTTTTTTAAAGACTCCGTGAGAGTCTATTTTTTTAAGGATTTATTTATTTATTTATTTGTTTATTTATTTATTTATTTATGATAGAGAGAGGCAGATAAGGGATAACCAGGCTTCATCCCGGGAGCCCAACGCAGGACCCGATACCAGGACTCCAGGATCGCGCCCCGGGCCAAAGGCAGGCGCCAAACCGCCGAGCCACCCAGGGATCCCCCGTAATTAGGATGTTTTGATCACTTACATTTAACGTAATTATCAATATGATTGCATTTAGGTCGACAATTCTATTATTTTAGATTGTTTTCCATGTTTTGTTAGCCTCTTCTCTCTTTCCTGTATTCATTTTGATTATTTAAATACTTCCAGTATTCTAGTTAACTTTACGTATTATATTTTTAGCTATTTTTCTCTTTAATTGGTTACTCTAGGGATTATTAAATGCCAACGGTCTGCATACCAGTTAAAAGAAGGAAATCTGTGAATTTTTCCTTTGTGATTTTTCTTGCAAACCTGAGGAGATTAATTTAAATGAGGCACTGTTATCATAACCTCATTAAAATTGAGGCCGACACTCCAAACCACACTAGATTTACATAAACCGCAGTCATGTGGACAAAGGCAATGTGCTTGATTGACTTCTATCATCTCATTGATTTTTTCCAAGATCAAATCCAGTAAAAATAAAATGAGAACAATAGACTCATGTCCAAGAGATTTGTCTCAGCTAACGTAACAGCAGATTTAGGATAATATAAAAACTCAAATCTTCTTACTAATATCACTCTCAAACTTGAAAAGTTATATGAGCTTCTGTGGGCTTAGAATTTAGTAGATGTAGAGACTATTTATTAAATAAAGTCTTAAATAAATGAAAAAATATAATACATTTATGTATGAGATTATTCAGTAGAATAAGAATACCAGTTCTCCTTAAATTAATTTATATTAAATGTAATATCAATCAAAATTCTAAACATCTTTCATAAAAATTTATGAAAAAATTTATAAATAAATTTATTATAAATTTTATAAGGAAAAGTATTGTGAAAGAAGGGCCATGGTAGTCTTGATAAAGCAGGAGAGGGAAGACTATATATATCAATATATCACAAAGGAATAGAAATTAAAGTAGTGCAGTATTAGCACAACAATAGAAATATTAATCAGTGAAAGGAAATAGCCTAGGAACAGATCAATGAGAACTTGGTATGTGACAAAAGTGGCATTATAGTTGAGAAGGATTTTTGATACATTACATTAGAATAGCTGGCTTTCTACTTGTAAAATTACATCTGTATCTCACAACATATTAGAAAATGAATTAAAGATTCAAATGCAAAAAACAAAATTAAGAGGGTGCCTGGGTAGCCCAGTGGGTTAAGTGGTGGACTCTTGGTTCTCAGATCAGGTCATTATCTTAGGGTCTTTAGATCAAGCCCAGTGTTTGGCTCTGTGCTCAGCAGGGAGTCTGCCTCTCTAACTCTCTATCCTCTCTCCCTGTGCCCCTCCCCCTGCTCTTGGGTGCTTTCTCTCAAAAAATAAAATATATAAATAAAATCTTTTAAAAAAATTAAGGACACAAAAGTTAAAACTTCCCAGCATATAATAGGGAAGAATATATTTATGGCCTAGGGATAAAAAAAGTCTTAAGAATATTTTTTTCAAGAGCATCTGTGTGGTTTAGTTGGTTAAGTGTCAGCCTTCTGCTCAGGTCACGATTCTGAGGTCCTGGGTTCAAGCCCTGTGTCTGTCAGGGTCCCTGCTCAGTGGGGAGTCTGCTTCTCCCATTTTCTCCGCCCCTCCCTCCCACTCACTCTCCCTCAAGTAAATAAATAAATAAATAAATAAATAAATAAATAAATATCTTTTTAAAAAAGAATATTTTTACAATCATATTGCCATTCATTCACATTTTATCAAAGAATGTAGAACTGCTTTGAAAATCCATATATGTAAGGAGAAACAGATATACTTCCTGTTTGATTTAGTGTTTCCTCTTCTTTTCCTAAGCAAAATGTGGTCTAAAAAAATTCAAAGACATCAGGCAAAGTTTTCTTTTCTTTTTTTTTTTTAAAGATTTTATTTATTTATTCATGAGAGACACACAGAGAGAGAGAGAGAGAGAGAGACAGGCAGAGGGAGAAGCAGGATCCCGGTCCCCAGGATCAGGCCCTGGGCTGAAGGTGGCGCTAAACCGCCGAGCCACCTGGGCTTCTAGTACATTTCTAATTTAGTTCTTTTCTTACAATAAATAAATGTATATGATATTGTCTCTTATTTCCTCAAAACTGTTATCTGATGCAATAATACAAAATTTAACGTAATTTCAATGAGCCTTTTTTTAAGTGATAACTTTCTAGACAGGATATGAAACTATAATGGGAAGGTAAAAACTGTTAGAATACTTGCCTGCTTCATTTTTTTGTTCTTGAATTGCATTGTATTCCTTCATTTTTTGGGAATTTTATTCCAAGACAATTGCTGGTGCACAATGAAAGAAACTACATAGTAATTTACCGTGTTTACTAATGATGTACTTTGTTAACTTTTATAGTCTAAATAATAGAATTATTACTTGCAGAGTCATTGGCTTTGAAACTATTTTCATAAGAAATCATATCTCATTTCATTAAAATAAAGACACGAAAATTCATTCTCAAAGAAAACTCATTTGTCTTCTACGAACAGCATTTCAAAGATTTAAAGAAATTAGAGGTGGAAAAATCAATTAGAACTAATCTACCAGCTTGTCAGAAAGGATTTCTTTCTACAAAATATATTCTAGTTCTTTGTCCAGGGTAATTTTAAATATTTCAAGGGATGGAGCACTTACTATATTCCTTTGAAGTCTTTCCTTTATTTAATTGACCTTACCAATAATCTTTTTTCCCCCTAATATCTAACCTTCATGTTAGGTATTAATTTGGTGCTATTACTTTTAATTACATTTCTTTTTCTATACTAATGCCCCTTCACTCCCCAAATCACTTTTTATATTCTCAGATATCTATAAGGAGCTAGGCTTCATTTAACTTAATGACAGATGTTTACTTTGCTTGATCAAGGAGAATATCAATTCTTTGCAAATTAGCAATGTATTTCCTTCTACCTCTAAGTATGAGTGAAGCATTTTTCTCTTGTAAATGATTTCTGGTTCTTTTATAACCTCTTCTGTCTTTCAGTATTCTTCATCTTAGTTTTCTTCCTTTCTATTTAATTATGTGTATATGAATTTAAAATTGAATATTTTTCTAGGTTGGATGGTATTATTTATGTTTTACTTTTTGAACATGGAGGTGATGGTTTTCCTCCATTTACAAGATTTAAATTCTTGCCCTTATCTGTGCAGACAATTAATTGTGAGACACCATGCACATTGGTACTCTGGACTCAAATTTCTACTGTCTGAAGATAAGCCAGACAAGGATTTTCTGGAGGGATGAGAGGATATCGTATAGCCAGGGAAGGAGATTGCTCTGAGCATAAGAACATAAATTCTTTGTAGGCAGAACCAGTTCAATAAAATGCCAGTGTCTGCAATAACAATTCTTGGTCATCTGGGGAAAGAGCAAAGACAAAGAGTGTGATGAATTTTATTGTGTGCTTTTGTGCTCATAAATTAAATTTCTGTGAATTCCTGTATAGAGCCTATCTATTATCATTGTTCAAGAACAGTGGAATAAGTGCTTATAAAATTTACTAAATATATTTTCAATACTTATGAAAAATTTACAGATACATTTAATTAGCTTTCTCCTCTGTGCTCAAATTCTGCCTCTGTGTTTTATTGGCTGTGTGACCTTGGGAAAATAACTTAACTCCTCCATGTCTCAGTTTTCTCTGTTATAAAATGCTGATACAGCCTATTGGACAAAATGAATTATAATTGAGAATAAATTAAGTTAATATTGTAAAGTGCTCGGCACAGTACCTTCATAAAAGGTAATTTTCCCTTCTTTCATTCATTAACCAGATTTTTATCAAGTGTCTTCTATGTGATAAAGCTGGAAATAGGAGTTCACAATCTAGCAACAAAGAATGTTACAACATCTAACTGTATGTATGAGGTGCTACAAAAACATATGATGTGCTCTGGAACCAAGAAGTGAGCATTAACCTGTGTAGTGGATTAAGGAAGAATCTCGGCCTTTGTAGAATGAGTACAATTTTGAAAAGTGGACAAGATGAAAGAAGTAGTAGTGAATGGATCATTGTGCGAAGTAGAATATATTCCAGCAAAGGGAATAGATTAAGCAAAGGCTTGAAAGTGTAGAAGTACATGATACTTGCAAATGAGTGATAAAGTACGGGGAAAGCACCGTGCGGTGGGGGAGTGAGGGTGGGGAGACCCTTTTTATATTTTTGGTGAATCCTCTATTACATGAGTTTGGTTGTGGGAGGGCCCTACCTCCCAACAGAGAATCTGAGGGGAGGCAAACATTTCCTCTCTCTGCTTTCTGGCTGCTAAGGTATGGGCTATCTGAGTAGGGAGAAAGCGTTGCTAAGTTGTAAAAGCTCAGAAGCAGTGGCCATAGTAAGTGGCCAGTGGGATGGTGCTATTGGCGACATACTGTGCCATAGTCTGGTCTGTATTATTTGCTTCCAGTCTTCCAGAGATCCTGACCCTTTGCTGAAACAGTTCTCCATCTTTGTGTTGATGCCATGGGCAACGTGACGATGCCTTCTCTGATTTTTTTCTGGAGAAGTTAACTAGAGTTCCTTTTGTCTGCAACCAAGATGTATCTCAAACAATAGAAAAAATATATAGTCTTTCTGCTTTGTTATTAGTGTTTCCTACATTTGTTCAATGAATACCAAGTACTTCTGCAATAAAAATGCTTTTTATATAATGTAAAATCAACATAAATGTGAAATAAAAAAACTTCAAAAGTAAAACATGTATTTAATGTAAAAGACCCACATAGAGACAAAAGGATAAGATAGATAGTAATAATAGAAAAAAAAAAGATAGTAATAATAGTAATGATTTTAAGGTAATGTATATTGAGCACTTACCTATGAGCCAGGCCATTGTTATGAGCTTTATGTGCATTATCATATCATATTCTTTCAACAATGCTAAATGGTACATAATATGATAATCAACATTTTCAGACAAGGAAACTGAGGTTAAGGAGAGGGTAAGTCACTTTCCCCAAACTACCAGTGAGATTGTGGTATAGGGAGGATTTAAACCTGGGTAATCTGAATATATAGCATCTACACTCTTAAACCTATGACATCACAGATGAGCTGGTCACCACCTTTCCCTGGGAAAGTTGACTAAGCTTTTTATAGAACAGGTAATAGCTGCACTGGACCTTGAAGAGTAAGTAGAGTTTGCCTGGTAAAGAAGATGTAAAAAGGTCAGTTCAGATTGAGAAGGGTGTGTGCAGGGGCAGAGACAGGCAAGGCCATTATGCATTGTAGAAATGCCTCACAGGGTACTGGTTGATGGCGCAGAGGGTGCGTGTGTTGGGAAGGGGAGATGTAGGGGGAGTTAAGAGCTGAGGGAGGGATGGTTAAAAGGGAGATTGGTAGTAGAGGCGTCCAAATGTGGGTTTGAAATGGAATGGGGGGTTGGTCCCATGAGTCCTTGGATTTAATAGTTACATTTTTATCCTTAAGCAACCGGAAGTCATCAATGGCTTTTTTTGTAGGGGAGTGACATCACCAGCATCTCTTTTAGAAGGATCACTCTGGCAGCAGCTTGGAGGAAGGGCTTGGATTGGGAGTGATGGGTGTCAACAAGGTCAGTTGGCAGGATACTGAAACAGCACGTGAAAAGCCAATGAGAACAGTGGGAATGGAGGCAGAGAGGAGGGCCCAGATTTGAGAGGCATCCCTGGGAGGGGAGCAACAGGCCTTGATGACTAATTTAATGCGGGCTGTTGAAGAGGAAAGAAGAAATGAAGATGACTGAGATTTCTAGTTAGAAAATCTGAGTAATTGGTGATGTCATTTACTGAAATAAGAGTGGAAGGAAGGAACCTATGTGAGGCCCACCAGAAGCTTTATGTGTGTTATTTTTATTCTATTAAATAAACCCATGATGAAAAGATTAAAATGCCCATTTTACAGAGAAGATTGAGGTTCACTGAGGTTAAGTAATTTGTCCATGGTTACACAGATGATAAATAAAAGAGCTAGGATGGGAAATAAAGTCTTGCTCCAAAGCCTATATCTTTCCATGATAGTATTTTACACTCTGACAGTAATTTTAATTTGGAAAAGTAGGACTGAAACTCATGGGAAAGGTAGAGCTAGAAACATGGTCCTCTCAGAGGAGGGCTGGCGCAGAGTGAAGAAAGATGAAAGCCTCACACTATTGGGATGAAGGACTAGAGCAGAACTGTCCAATAAAATTTTCTGTAGGGATGGAAACATTTTAGACTTGTGCCATTCAACACAGTAGCCATTAGCCCACATGGCTATAACATCCAAATGTGACTAATATGACCAAAGAATTAAGTTTAATTCTAATGTTAATTAATTAATTGAAAATTAAATGACCATATGTGGCTAGTGACTACCATACTGGATAGTTTCAGGCTAGAGGAACCAGCTGGACATGGAGAGTCCATCAGAAGGCAGGCCTTGCTGGTACTCTCAAAAGTCACTAGGTGTTTGATCATCTGCCTCTTATCTGTAAGATTGGTCGTAAGTTTGGGGACTCTAAGTCATTAATTATGAATGTGTGGACAACACAGTGACTTTACCAAGGCTTATCTTTGGAAGGAGAATAAATATAGTACTCTACTTCCTTTCTTACATGAAACAATCACAATCATTTTCTCTATATTCACATTTTTCTATGTGGAGTGTTATTTGAGAGCTTGAGCTACAGGCAAATGCCTGGGTTCAAATCCCATTTCAGTCACTGAATGTGTCGTGCCTTGAGTTAGTTACTTCACATTTTCAAACTTCTCTTTCACTACCTGTAATAGAAGGGTAACAATAGTACCTTACTCTTAGGGTAGTTGTGAAGATCAAATAATCTATGTCAGATGCTTAGCCAGTATCTGGCACATGCTAAGTACTCGGTGAAGTTTCATTATTCTGTAACTAGTATCTTGTGATGAGTTCGTACTTTGCTCCTCTGTATTCTGACATTTACTTGACTCTATGCATAAGTAAAGGCATTCTCTCAGATCTAAATGTCAGAATGTTCTAAAAAAGAAATGTACATTAATCAAGATAAAAAGGTAGATAGGGGTTTGAAAAGTTTTCTTGTAGGCATGAGTTTTGCAGTAACTTCTGTATTTTGCTTTGATTTCCATTTTGTTAAAAGTGTTTTAAATCAGCACAGTGCCAAATCATAGCCCTGATATTTTATTGTGATCATTGAAATTCCCTTGGTTTAACCTCAAACAGTTGATACACCACTACCAAGCAAAAATACTAGAGGCTCTACATTTTGATTCAAAGGATTTCTTGATGTCTTGAAGCTCTGAAGAATTTCATTCCACTTAAGTTGGAAATATTTAAAGCCTAGTCTCCGGTTATCTCAGAAATGTCTGGGTAGGTTGTATAGTGCTGGAGAGATCAAGCACTATTTCAAGACTAGTGACTTCAGAAGTATGAACAATAGGATCCCCTCTGTTGCTGATTTCGTACTTTGTAATCTTTAGAAGGGAAAAACAGCATTGTGACATAGTCTTGCTGGAAAAATAGCATTGTGACATAGTCTTGCACTCTGTATAGCATTTGTGCAAAATACAAATATATTTTTTTCATTACGTTAGGGTGTTAGGAAATCTGTTCAAGTGCAGTTTTGCTGCTGTTTTGCTTAAGTAAGAAAAAGTCATGGACCTCTTTGGGCCACAGAGAGGTAAACGTCTGTAAAATCTCTGTTGACCTAGGTTTCATTCTAGAAGTCTCCTAAGTATCCTTTCAACTAAAATTCCTTGAATCTGCCTTTTCCTTCTTTAGCCTTAAAGGACGTATGGAGGTAAGTTTTACTTCCATCCTTTCATAAGCACGCTCTTGAAAATGTTCTTAGACTATCTCGTTTCCTTAGAAAACAATTCACGGGTGAGTCAGCATGAAGGACAAAAACCCACTCACAAAAGATATCAAAATTGCATGAGGCGGCGAAACCAGAAGTGATTTTTCTTTGTAAACTAAAATGATGAGGCGCGGAGGAACCAATTACTTATTTATAAAGTGAGTGCGCGTGGAAGGCTTTACGCGGCGGGGAGGACGCGCGCTGCTACAGATTTAGCAAAGACGAAGGTTTCACCTTCCTGCCCGAAAACTGTCCCTCCTGCCCGAAAACTGTCCCTCCTGCCTGAAAACTGTCCCTCCTGCCCGAAAACTGTCCCTCCAAACGTTCCCTTCAGTGAGGGAGAAAGACGAAGGGAAGGAGCCAGCGGAGCAGGCTGGGGGCCTCCCGCCTCCGCAGGTCTCCTCTGCAAACGCACTGGGCGGGAAGCCCCCGCAGCAGCCCCGGCACGTCCGGGGCCGTTTCCACGGCACCGCTAGGGCGGCCAGAGTCGGCGTTCGCGGGCGGTGACCCGCCGACCCCCGCGGGCCCTCTGCGGGCCGCCGAAGGTCGCCCTCCGCTCCGGGCGAAGTCGGGCGGCGGGGAGGCTCGGCACCCGCGCAGGGGGCGCGGCGGCGAGGGTGGGGGGCGCCGAAGCGTTTCCTGGGTGAGCGCGGCGGCCGGGCCCGTTTCCGGAAGGCTGATTGCATCAGGTGTGGAGCCGGCGCCTCCTCGGCCCAACCTGGCGGCCACTGCGCCTGCGCGCGCCGCCCCGCCCCGCCGCCGCCGACTCCACCGCGGGTTTTCCTCCGGGTCTGGAGGAGCCCGAGCCGGGAGGGGCCCGAGCCCCGGGCCCTGCGGGGCGGGACTCCTGGGGGGCCGCGGGGAGCCGTGGGGTCCCGGGCAGTGGCGTGCCGCGGCCGGAGGAGCTGCCTGGAAGGGTGGGGGCTGGTCCTGCAGCTGAAGGGCGGGGTGGTCTCGGGTTGGCCGGTTTCGTCGCCCCTCTGGACCTAAGGGTCGGAGACCAGCACTGGAAGCCTTTCCAGTTCGGGGTCTGCATTTTATTAAGTTGAGTTGACCCATGGCCTCTGGCTGTGCGTGGTCCGCAGACTCAGTAGGCGGATCTGGGGGGTGGGGGGGCAGCGACTCAGCCCTAAGGGTGAGCACTTTGATGGATTTATAGGGATTACTCAGCGCCAATATCGGTTTTCTGTTGCAGTAAGGAGCAACGTGATTGTTGGCCTTCAGGTGGTTCTGAGAATTGTTCGTGGGAGAGGTTTTTAGGGGTGCAGACGCCGGAAACCATTAATCCGCAAGGCAGCTTCCCTCCCCGCTCCCCCAGTTACTTAACAACCCTATATGCGCCAGCATCAGGGACCCTTATGTACTTTTATACACGTGTAGTAGAGCTCTCTCCTAGCATCCTCCGTGTTTTATATGACATTTTAAAAAAGATTTTTAAAAATTTATTTATTCATGAGAGAGACAGAGACAGAAGCAGGCTTCATGCCAGAAGCCCGATGTGGGACTCGATCCCGGGATCCCAGGATCATGCCCTGGGCCAAAGGCAGGCGCTGAACCCCTGAGCCACCCAGGGATCCCAATATATGACATTTTTTGAGTGATTATTTGGTGGATGTCTGTCCACCTCGTTGGACTGGAAGCTTTACGAAGGCAGGGGGTCTGGGTTTTTTTTTATTCAGTGGTATTCCCAGGCTTCCTTGAGACCTTGAGGATCCTCCATACATACATGGTATTGGAAGCAATAAAGCACTGCCGGTCACAACCACACAGAAACCTCACACGGAGAATAAGGAATTAGAGGAATTATTTGAGGAATTAGAGCATATTGGAAGTTTGGGGAAGAGGATGAGGAGAAGCCATAACCTCCTAGCCACTATTAATTCACTTTTAGGATAATCCTCCTGACACAGATCATCGATAAGGCTGTGCGTGTATGTATAGTGATGGTTCTCAGAGTGTGGTCCTCGGGGCCGCGGCACCAGCGTTACCTGGGAACTTGTTGGATGTGCAGATGCTTTGGGCCCACTGCACACCTACTCATTCAGAGACTCTGGGAGTGAGACCTGTCAGTTTATTGCTGTCGAGCCCTGGGATGATTCTGACGCAGCCTCCAGCTTGAGGACCACCGCACTGGTGAAGAACAACCCCCCACGGATGCTTGGGGGATGCTTGGGGGATGCTTGGGGGATGCCAGCCGCAGTGTCCAGAGCAGAGCGCTGATTCCTGCTTACTGAGTATCCCTTCTTCTCAGGCATCTGCTCGTCTGCTTACAAATCGAATTATAGGTAATATTCCTGGAGGTGAAAAGGAAATTATGCTTTTCTCCTCTTGCAGGTATGTTTCTCCCCTGAAGTGATCTTGCTGTGATTTTCACATCAAGGGGTGGTGTGTGTGTGTGGCATACGCCTGGGGTTCTGGATAAGGAGGCAGAAGTTCTCGCCTCCAAGTTGCAGCTGGGTGGGTGTGGGCAGCTTTCCTCTGGGTGCATTTTCCCATTATAAAGGATTGCAGACGTGCGGGGGAAAGGACTGGCCGGGGACGAGGCTGCCCAGCTGCCTTTTGGTGCAGACAGACGCCAGGCCGCATGGAGGGGATGCTGGGCTGCATCGCGCCTCCCGGGCGCCCCTGCCTCCCTGCCGTCCTCCGCGGCGAGCGGGGCACCGAGGGTCCCAGAGGCCGCGAGCCTCTGCCTGCAGGGGTCGCCCTAGGAGCGCGGCCCGCCCCCTCCTCCTCGGCCCCCGCCCCCGGCCCCGCCTTTCCCGGTTCGGCCCCCGCGCGGCCGGGCCCCTCCAGCCTCTCGTCGCGCAGCCGCCGCCAAAGCCTGGAGAAGTGGAATCTGGCCGGCGCCGCTGCCTGCGCGGGACTCGCCGAGCGGCACTGGGCATGCTCAGTCGCGGAGCCCGTCCTGGTCTCAAGTAGGAAGCTCGTGCGCTGCAGCCGCAGCTGATCCGGGCGCTCCGGGGAGAAGGCGAGACTGGAGCCGAGCCGCCGGGCGCCGGGGCCGGAGCGAGCGCGGCGCGCACCGCCGGTGAGCCTCGCCTTCTTCCTGGCTTGTGCCCTGGACCCCGGGCGGCCCGGGAGTGCCGGCGGCAGAGCCGGGCAGCGGCAGCGGCAGCGGCAGCGGCGTGCGACGAGCGGCTGCGTGCAGCCCCGGCGGCTGCTCCTCTCCTGCCGGCCCCGGGGCTGCGCGGCCCCTGCCGCCCGCCCCGCCGCAGCCACAGCTGCAGCAGCTGCCGCCGCCTCTGCAGCGGGCGCCGGTGGCGGAGTCCGGGGCGCCCCGCGCTCGCGCCGCAGGGCCGGCGGGGCGGCCCGGCGACCGCGGGCGCACTCCTGGACTTGCATCCCTCTCGCTTGCCGGCGCCCTCGTTCCCGCGGCAGCCCGGGCTTGGCCGGGCCTGGGGCGCGGGAGACGGGGCCGCAGGGGGTGCGCCCGGGTGGGGCTGCGGAGCGCACGGCGGAGGGCGGGCGCCGGCGGGCAGGGCGCACACCCCCTTGCCCGGGCACCGGCCTCGGCTGCGCGCCGCGCGGCTGGGCTCCCCTCCCTCCCGGGGCGGGCGGCGCCGGCTCCTCGGGGTTCCGACGCTGGCCGCCGGGAGACCAAGGGGGGAAAAGTTCATTTCCCCCGCGCAGGCACGGAGCGTTTGAGCTAGAAAATGGCTGTGCGGAGGGGACCGAACCGGGGAGGCGGGCCCCGGGGTCCCGAGAGCCCCTCCGCCGCCCGCCGCGCCGCGTGGAGGGTCGGACGCTGGAAATGACATTGGTGCGATGGGGACAGTGCTGGGCGGAGGGACGGATGCGGAGTCCCAAGGAAACCATGCAAGGTGGTCTGGACCGCAGGTGGTCTCTGGAGCTGAGGGGGCAGGGGCCCGAGGGCCGAGGGGGCGTGGGGCTCGCATTAAACAAAAATACGTTGGAGAAATCAGATTTCGGTTGTAGCCGTTTTGTAGTCAAGTTCTGCGCAGTTTAGAGCCATGACTGTCAACAAGCGTTTTTGGGTGGATTGAGTGGTGGTGGTGGTGGTGGGGGGGGGGACTGGAAATAAGGGTCAGTGTTGGAAGCCCGGGCAGGACTGGACTCTCGGAGGGCATAGTGTTGAGAAGTCCCTCCATCACTGGTGTCCCTTTGCACACGATCACTTAGGTGAGATCTCTGAAGGGTTGTCATAAAACGATGCCAGCAGTGCTGCTTTCAGTTCCAAGAAATGAGGAAACTTTGCGAGATTGGCAACTGTGTGTCATTTGTTCTGATACTTGACCGATTTAAACCACCCAACAGTGGCACCCTGATCTGTCGTTCTGGATTTAGGTCTCGTAAGCCTTTATTTATTTATTTTTCCTTGTCACGGGCTTCCGTTTGTCCTCAAATGGCCATGATAATGAAGGATGCCTGACTTGGTGGAGCTGGCCTTTCAGGGATATACTCTTTAAAGGGGGATTTCTTCTGGAACTTCGGTAGCCGCTCAGATGTGTTTTCCGTTTGTAGCTTGAGAACAATAATTGCTCAACAATTGTTTGTCGTAACTTGCAGAATCTTAGAAATGCACTTTATTGCAAGGGATGGCATGTAGCAAATGGGTGAGAAGCGTCTGCGCTGGGGGAGATGCCGGGAGAACGCAGGTGGCAGTAGAGTACAATGGGCTAGTGGTCGGAACACCAGGGGAGAAGCAAGCAGATCAAGATTTCTGTTGCTGGCCTTTTGTCATCATTTTACTGTGTGGCCCCCCCCCCCCCCCCATCACTTGGAGTCTTCAGTATCTAGGGATATCCCTAGATATTTGCTCAGAGCCTTTGAGAAAGGATTCTAAAGTTGAGATTGTTTTCTAGGGAAGGAGTTTTCTTGAACTTCTATTCTCTTTTCCAAAGGATGCTTTTGACTAGATAATTCGCCCTCAAGCAGCCAGCACCATTCAGCACTTTCTGAAACTTTTATAAAGTGGTAGTGGAAAAGCTTAATGAACTGAAGTGTAAAAGATCGGCATTTTACATTTAACTGGAGTAATGTGAATAAGAGACTACAGAATTATTTAAGAAAAGACTACTAAGTGTTGCAAGAATCCACATGTATAAAGATAACGTATTTTAAAATTGTTATTCTTTTTATGTCATGTTTCAACTTTTTAATGACTGTTTCTTTTCCTGCCACCAGAAAAATACTGAAATTTTTCCCCCTCTATTACAACAGGAGTTAATACTAAAAAGCTTGCCATAATATTAGTACAGGGTTATGGGGACAACTCTGATGTCAGAATATCTAAATTTATCTTTTAAGGAAAATATAATGTTGTTTCTCTGCATCTTTTTTTTAGTTACACTTTAAAAAAATATATTTTCAATAGGCTTCACACCCAATGTGGGGCTTGAACTCACTAGCCTGAGATTAGGACCTAAGCTGAAATCAAGTATCTGATGCTTAACCCACTGAACCATCCAGGCACCCCAGTTACACTTTTAAAATAGACATTAGTCTGATATTATAACACCTTGAATTTTCCATAGCTGTAAGACTTTTAGGAAAGTATTTTAAGAAGGTATTACTAGTTATGTGGGTGATACTTATTTCCCTTCTTTGGGTTAAGGATATTTGTTTAATGCCTGCTCTGTATCAACCTGATACAGTTGCAATGGCTTGTCAGAGTCAGAGTGACAGATTCTCTGCAGTAGCCTGGTGGGATTTGGTGCAAAGACCATCAGCCAGTGACTTCCAACACTTGCCTTCTGGGCCAGACTCTTCTGCTACTTTAACTTACTGTGTGTGATCTTGGGAATGTCAGTTTATTTTTCTGGGCCTCAGTTTTTCCATCTGTAAAATGAGAGAGTTGCAGTACAGTGCACTCTCTGGATGCCTGTTGAGTTCTTTTGTCTGGTTTCAAGGGTCTATGATGCAACCTTTGGAGGAGGGGGTACTGCATGTAGAGCATTACATGAAGGTGATTTTGTGTTTCGCAGAGTCTGGCCTGTCCTGCTTTGAGGAATCTCCCCCCCCCCTGCCCCGCCCTTTTTTTGGCCAAATCCTGGCTGCCTTTTTAGTTTTTGTTAAAGAATGGTTGTCATAAAATTAACTCTGTGGCCCTTCCAAGTCTAGGTAGGAGATAAGGGGATGATTAGATTTGGATAAAGCACACTAGATATTTGAAACTGTTTCATAGCATCTTCTGAGGTGAGTCTCTGCTCTTGGGCATGCAGATAAGCTGAGAAAGAAGCCGCCACAGAGGAAGGTGTCCTGTGTCTTGGGTGTCGGGCCCACTTAAGTGAAATTTTGGCCAGCCTGTTCCATGTCTCCATCCTCTCTCTCTTTAGCCTTTGATTAGAAATGTAGCCCTTGGTCTCTAGAATAAAATTCTCATCATCAGGTGTCCAGGTGTCCAGGGTCAGCTACTGCAGTAAACAGGAGTTGTGGCTGGTGCAATGGACCTACTCTACTTTGGCAAGATTGTGAACTTTTTTTGTTTTTTCTCTTGGCAATTTATGGTGATGGGTCAGAAAGCAAAGGAAACTGGTCCTTTTGGTGTTTGTAGTGCACTTTGCTTTCACGATGCTCCCAAAGCTCAATGTCCTGAATGAACCTTTCAGTGGGGCAGGGGAGGAGATGCCAGGGTTGTTACCCATATTTTAATAGTTGATAATAAACAGACAGTGAATGAAACAGACAGAAGTGAAGCGCTTCTGGTATTAACCAGGCTGCAGGGTTGCTGGGCATTTGGTAGGAGTGGAGTGATAACTTTGAACAAGAGGTGAGAGCCATAAGAGAGGAAGCACACAAAGAGCAGAAGACAGTCAAGTCACTACAAGTTGGCAAAAAGTAAGAAGCCTACATCAGTTTAAAAGTATTAGAGGCCTTTAGGTGTAGACTCATAGGAGACATTCCCTTTCTGCATAATCTTATTTCTATAATGTTTGAATCTTACCTGCTTTCCTAAGCACTGAATGGATGCTAGGACAGGCATTACTCTTATCATCAGAAAAGTCTTACTGTGAAATTTATTGGTACATGAGATGTACAGACTTCTATGGAGAAATATGGGAAGAGAACATGGAAAAATGAATGGTATGGAATTATGGATTAAGTTGTTTCTTTGCTTATTAATGATTTGACAGTGATTATAGATAAGGTGAACTACTCTTTGCCTCCTGTGGAAATCTTGCAAGATTTTTGTCTGCTACGTAATAGCTGAGGTTTTTATTTTTATTTTTTTTTTAATTTTTATTTATTTATGATAGTCACACAGAGAGAGAGAGAGAGAGGCAGAGACATAGGCAGAGGGAGAAGCAGGCTCCATGCACCGGGAGCCCGACGTGGGATTCGATCCCAGGTCTCCAGGATCGCGCCCTGGGCCAAAGGCAGGCGCCAAACCGCTGCGCCACCCAGGGATCCCTAGCTGAGGTTTTTAAAGTGTAACTTTATGCTTTAGGAATGCTTAGAGTGGGAGGAAGAGTAGTTTGGGTTTGTGTTTTTCTTTTAAAATTGACTAAGAAGAATGTAGTTTTATAACTGAGCTAGGAGTGTGTACCTAGGGGCATGAGGCTGGAGAGAACTTGCAGAGAGCTCTAGATAGTGAAGGGAAACACTGTTTTTAAAGAAGGAAGGCTTGGCATCACAGTGGTATAAGATGTAATGTTTCCCTGATGCCCTATACGTCAGATTTTAGCTTCCACTCAAAATTTAAAAGTGCAAAGCACAGTATTAGGTCCATGGCCATTGCTGTGAGTGATGTGTTTGCTGTCCTTATCAAAATAATGATGATGTTGTAGTGAATATTTTGTAAGTGTGTCCAATTGAGGAGATGTGTCCTTTTTTCTCTGAGACTATACCCTTCTGATTTGGGGATAAGAATTCTTTTATGATTTGATGGGAATATTTTTATTTGGCAGCTTAATGGTCCATGAAATTGATAAGTCTGGGAAGCCGGGTTTGAGATGTTGAGAGCCATGCCCTTGGGATAGAATGAATAGTGGAGGCCAAGCCAAACTAGAGCTTATGGGTGGGTTGATGGGGCCTCTGGGCCTTCCAGGAATGTAGGGTCACTGGTATAGACTCAGGGTCTTAGGAGCTTAGAAGAAGCTAATTTTGAAAGTGCTCTGGGAACCAGCAGATATTTTTGAATTATAGCCCAAGAATGTCAATGGAAGTGCCAAAATGAAAGATGAGGGTCTGAGAGCAGAAAGGACAACTGATTGTAATGTGAATTTCAGCAGGCAAAGCCTCAAAATGACAGATCCTAGTGTTGGTTTCTTTGCACACAGGCCTCTTTCTGCCAAGGCGGCACACTTTAGCAATATGGGGTTGGTGATTCTAGGAAATGCTGATGGAGTCAAGGCCGTAGAAACACAAGTGGTGTAATAGCCAGCTTGGTTTGGACCTTTGCAATATCATGTCTTCCAGAGCAAGCCTTGATGAATCGCTAGAGGAACCTTAAGAATAATTTGCTCAAGGCATTGCAAACCCAAATTATTACTGTGTTTTAAACAGTAGGATAAGAAAATAATATATTTAAAGATGATATTTGAAAAATCTATGCTAAATGATATCTGGATCTTGCTGATCATCATTGATAATATAGTATTAATGTTATTATGGAGCTCTTTGTGTTAAGAGCTTTATCACTATTACCTTATTTAAGTCTTACAAAATGCTGTGATGCTGTTCCCATTTTAGAGATAAGGAAACTGAGGTCCTTTTCACTAAAGTCTTTATAGTAAACAGTGACACTTTCCCTGTAACTGTAATCAATATGAAGGCACCCATGGTTGCTGGAGATCCTAACAGAATGAAGAAATAACATTTGGTAATTAAGGGTCAACTGTGTGCCTCGTGTTATACAGGAAACATTTCACTTAGTCCTTTGGGGTACCTCCTCCTTGACGAGTGAAGAACCTTCCTAAATTCACCATTTGGGGAAAAGGTGAAAATTTCACCTTTCATCCATTTTCAAAATGGACATTACTGTAAATCCACATATTTATTTATTTTTATTTATTTTTTATGTTTTAAATCCACATATTTAATGATGGAATTAGTTCTTTCATATTATGGCTCCAATATGCATTTCTTTCATGTGAATACAAATTGAGTAGCAGAAAATCCAAATATCATTTCTAAATTTGTCTGACTAGGCGTTGCTGTGTAACCTCTCTGGACAGATTGCAGTCTAGAATGTTTCTGTTGTAAATAAAATACACTGGAATCTGATTAGTTGTCATGCGTCTATCATGAGGCAATGCTAGAATGACAGAGGCTTCCGATGACTGGAAAAAGGTGAAGTGAGTGTTTCCAGGTTTCTCCGGCTGCCTGTGGCTGACTCAAGATTTCTGGTTGCCCAAGCGGTGGGTCTGGAGAAAGAACTTCAGCACCCCAGATGATGGTTCCTCCCTTTGGGAGCATCCAGCATGCTCCTGGATGCCAGCTCTGTTCTTACCTTCTGATCTTCATTTGATTTCCCAAGGGGACTTTTGACCTGAGCAAGAGAGGTCAAAAGAGGTGGATCTGCTGATTTGCTAGGCAGTACTATTTGTCAGTGGAAGTGAATAAATTAGAATTTCTTTAGTATGAGTTAGGTTTCTTGAGTTGATTTTTTTCCATAAGTGAACCAATACAAAATTTCTGAACTTAACTGAGGCATAGTCTGGACTCACAGGGGTATAGATGCTTCGAGAAGCACTGGTTCAACTTCACGTTCTTCTGGTATCTGACCAGAATCTCTTATCCTCTCCAGTAACCAAGCTTTATTTATTTATACATTTTTCAGATCACTAGTGAAGACAGACTTTTTGTGTGTGTGCGTGACAGGAAAACTTAGCTTTCTTTGTTCATGTCTTTGTTCAGCAAATGTTTTTTGAGGACATACTTTGTGCCAGGTACTGTGCAGAGTTCAGGAAGACAGACAGGAATGTACCAGAGCACTGATGGTATGGTGCTACGGTAGAGGCATGTGTGTGAGGTCTGAGCAAGTGGTCCTGTCTCCATGGGAGTGGAGAGGCCTCATGGAATAGGAGCTGTGGCAAGGGACTCCCGTAAACCCCCACTACAGAAAACCCTTCAGCTAACTCCTTTTCCATTTTTCCTTGCCTCCATAGAATTGTCATATCCAACACCTGGGATTTGCCACACCTTCCAAAGAGAACCTAGAGATTTGCCCTTTCAAGTCTTTTTTTTTTTTTTTTTAATTTTTATTTATTTATGATAGTCACACAGAGAGAGGGAGAGAGAGGCAGAGACACAGGCAGAGGGAGAAGCAGGCTCCATGCACCGGGAGCCTGACGTGGGATTCGATCCCGGGTCTCCAGGATCGTGCCCTGGGCCAAAGGTAGGCGCCAAACCGCTGCACCACCCAGGGATCCCCCTTTCAAGTCTTTATAGCTATGGTTCTCAACAAGGGAGGAGGGCAGTTTTGCTCTCCAGGGAATATTGTCACTATCTGGAGATGTTTCTGATTGTCATGACTTTGGAAGGAGTACTGCTGGCATCTAGTAGGGTAGAGGCCAAGGATGCTTGTAAATGTCCTACAGGAAGTACATGCACAAGACAGCCCTGCAGGGAAGTAGTAGGGATTTGGTGGTTAAGAGCCAGACTCTTAGAGTTCCAATATTGCTGGGCAATTTAACAGCCATATGACTGAGGCCAACAGAATTACAGAATTACAGGTGGAGAACAGAATTAACAGTGCTTTAGTTCCCTTATCCATAAGTAGGAATACTATATATGATACGGTTAGTTAATATAGAAATATAATAATGAATAATATTTGGCATAAAGGAAGATCTTAACAGTTATTATTTATTTTAAGCAAAAACTAACTTTTGACTCCAAAGAGGTTGAATTTAGGGAATCCAGGGCAGCCAAGTTTGTGGCACCACCTCTTAGTATGATTTGCTGTAAGAACTGGCCACTGTTTTTCTTTCTCTGGTTCCTTTTTGTCCATAGATTTTATTTTTCACTCTCTCCACCTCTTGATTGTAGGACTTTGATAGCTTTGTCTTTCATCCTTTTTTTCCCAGGGACCCAAATTTATGCCCTTAATGAACCTTTCTTTCCCTGGAGGGCGCAGAAATATATTTACGATTTTCCTTAGCTCTGTCTATTTTGGGAATGGTGAGAAAACAGGAAGCAGGTCAGGGGAGAGCTGCCTTACTTCCTGATTGTCACAGCTCCCTTCTCTATAAAATTCCATGCAAGACTGAGAGGCAGGTGGTAGTGCCTGCTTAGTAACTAACTAACTCTTCCCTCTACGCCCACCGGCTCCACCCCCAAGTTAGGTGCCTACTCCTTCTAAAATACCCTGTAATTGGGTCACAACATCTGCCTGCTTGAAATCATTTCTAAAAATCAAAGCAAAGATGCAAGCTGTGTCAGTGGGATTTAAAATGTCTCGGTCTTCTACTTCAAGGTTTCGGAGTCTTGTTTTGTTCTGAAAACAAAAGGGAGCAAACTTGTTATCTCAGGTGACAGTGTCTTTGTGGCCTAGAACTGTGTCTTATTTTCACTTGCAAAAGTGCTCAAACCATGGTCCTTGCTGACTTGTGGCCTCCACTTAGCAGATCAAATTTACTGTCAAATTTTCCTAGCATAATTGACTTGAAGAGATTTTCATTCTGTGTTTTGAATGGGATCCACAGACTGGAGAAAAATGAAGATGTTCAGTTCATCATAAGCTTTCTGACTCCTTCCCGATGACACGGTCATCTCATCCCCGGATGAGGGCAGTGGCCTCTCAGTGGCCTCCTGGCCTGTCCAGCTCCATTCATTCAGTTTGGCTTCCGAAGCGCTGGGCACTGTTCCAGATGCTGCCTGTGGAAACTGACCAGGGTGGAAACCGACCTGGATGGCCACTGTCTCTGCCTGCCTGAAGCTCTCTGGCTGTAGGGAAAGCTGGCAACTGTGATAAAATGTGCTGTGTGCTACCAGGAGGGGAGGTGGGAAGTACTTAGTGCTTCTCGATCAGCATTTGCCCTGGTTGGGGGGGTGTGTGTGTGTGCGTGGGGTGTGTGGCAGACAAGGCTTCCAAAGGGAAGGGATGCTCAGGGTAGTCCACAGCGTGCCTGGCACCTCCATCTGTGCAGCCGTGGAAGGCGCCCCTGACCCCAGACCCCCCCCCGTGGAGCCCTGCTGTTGCGGATTGTGTCCCACTACTATCACCTCTCATCCCCCATGGCCTCTCTGTTTATGCTCTGCATTGCCTCCAAGGTGATCTTCAGAAATCCTCTACAGGTCCGGGCATGCCCATCCCAGCCCTCCAGGGGCTCCTCACTCACTGCCCTCACGACGATGGGCCAGCTTCTTGGCATCGCACCTGGTACCCTTCATGATACTGCTTTGCTTTCCATCTCTTGCTCTGAGCTTTGAGCCACACCGTTCTTTCAACATGCCTGGTTTTCTCTGGCCTTCGGGCTCTTATCCTGTGTTCCCGTCACCTGCAACCATCCTTATTGTCTGTGTATTCTTCACTTCCTTGACTTTTTTTGTTCCTCCTCCACAAAGTGGCTTAATCATCATCCACCTCAGTGTGTGTCAGAATGACCCAAGGGCTTACTAAAGTAGACATTGCTGGTCTCACCCCCCAAATTTCTGATTCGGAGGCCTGTGATGTGGCCCAGTCAAAATCCGTACCTCTGACAATTTCCCAGGTGATGTTGATGCTGCTGGACTGGGGACCACACTTGGAAGACCACTGGGGACACGGTTACCCAGAACAGGATGACTGGCTCTTGCTGCCACAGTGAGCGCCTGGTACCCTGTCCTCCATCGTGCCCTTTGGGTCACACTGCATTGCACCTGCTTACCTCCCTGGCTTGGCTCCTAACCTGTAACCCCTTGAGGGATGACACTGCTACTGGTTTGTCTTTGTGCTCTCAGGGCTTAGAAATCCTGGATGCTCAGTCATTCTCTGTCAAAGAATGAATTTGTGAATAAGAAGTAATTTTGTCATTGGAAGCTTTAATAAATATGCCCCAGAACATGTGTGACACCTAGTTCTTCTGACAGTCTACCCCCAGTTGTGACGGTATAGGTTTATACCATGATGTTAAGGATTAAGGACATCGGCATGCGGTTGGTTAACACAAGAGCCAGTTAACTATGTGGTTCGGTGTCTAAATTCTAGAAAGGTCTTTAAATAGTCAGCTTAGTATGAAAATAGGCATCCAAAAGAAATGCAGATGTCATTTAATTTAGCGACCATAGCATAACTGTGGCCTCTTTATTTGAAGTAATAAATCTTACTGAACTGGTCTTAAATGTAACCAGATGTTTAAGTAATCATTCTTCCAAGCCAGTGAGAGGGATGGCTAGAACACTTCATGTACTCACTCAGTCCATAAATGTTCATTGAACACCTGCTATGTGCCAGTAGGCCCTAGGATATGGCACTGAGTAAAACACTCCTGCTTTCTGGGTGGGAGGTGCCATGAAGAAGACAGAGATGGGTGATGTCATGAAAAGTGCCCAGTGGGCTCCTTCAGATCACGTGGTGAGTAGGTGTCTATTTGGCTGTGTCCTGAGTGGCAGGAAGTGACGACCAGGTCTATCAAGATCATGACATAGAGAGGTGCAATTGAAGGGCACGAGAATGCTGCAGAGGACCTAACTTTAAAACATCTTTTTGGGGAGCCCTAATACCTCTCTAGTTTTGAAGACTGGATTGATGTCACCTTTATTATGTGCATGCTTATCCAGATATGGGCTCTAACCTTGCTTCCACAACATCCAAAGCAGTACTTGCCACAGTACTTCCCAGAGGGTGATGAGTGAATCCAGAGTGACTGGGAATATGTTGGGAATAAAGACTTCTGCCATCAAGTTCAGAAAACTGCATGTACTTTCTCTTTCCATTAATATATTCAGGAAGTCCTACTGAAAAGAAAGTTCATTTAATCCAGCATTTGCCTGTGGGCCAGTTTTGCACAGTGTGCTTGCTCTCAACTGATGTTTTTTCTTGCACACCTCAGACAACCAGCTGTAAAGGTGCTGCTTTGTGCGCACCTAAAAAGAGTATTTCATGTGACACAGACTTTTCTCTCCTCTTCACGTCCCACTTACCCTTTGGTGACTTTGATTGTTGAAGAAGAGGCAGAGGAGGGAATTCTCATATTGGTTTTCCAAAAGCCTCCTGCCTAGTTGATCAGACCTATTGATTTGGGTCCAAAGATAAATGGCCTTTAGAGTCTGAGAGATCATTGCTCATTTGCTGCATTCAGGGAGGAGCCTGCTGGAGTGTCACATGGGATTCAAGCTGTTCCTGCACATGCTTTAGCCTCAGTTGCTTTCACAAAGAATGGTTTGCGATCGAGTTGTTCCTCTTATGACGTCATTGTCTTCTTCATTGCTTTGGGTGTCCACTCACCCTAAGTAAAGTGGGGGGAAAGGAGTGACCTGCTTGGAGTGCCTAAGGGTGAGCCTTATTTATGAATAATAAACCTGGATCAGACACTGTATTCTGAGTTTTTGCTGATGTTTTAGAATCTTCCTTTCAACCTAGATTTTGGCCCTTCCTGAAGTCAGAGCAGATGGACAGGGTCTTTTTGAAGTTTTCTTCTCTGGTAACCTTTTTTTTTTTTTTTTTTAAGATTTTATTTATTCATGAGAGACACAGAGAGGCAGAGACATAGACAGAGAGAGAAGCAGGCTCCCTTAAGGACCCCGATGTGGGACTTGATCCCAGGACCCCTGGATCATGACCTGAGCCAAAGGCAGATGCTCAGGTACTAAGCCACCCAGGTGCCTCTCTTGTTAATCTTTATGGTCCTGGTTTGATACAGCAAGCCAGGAAAGTTTCACAGTGGGACAAGCTCACTGAAAAGTTTCATTTAAGGGAGAGCCTGGGATGAGTCTTTCTGTAAAATAATTGAGAGTAAAAGAACATTTGAGTTAGTTGTCAGGGTTGAGAGGAGACCCCTTCTGGTACTACCAATTTTTTTTGTCCTTGTGGCAATTTCTAGAAAGATGCACTGGGGCCTGACTGATAATAGAGTTAAAGAAGATGTCCCTAAGTCAAGATTTTGGAATGATTAGTCCTTTTGGGTCCTTCGTGTTTGGGTACTCTGTTCTCATGCATTCTGCTCTCTCTAAATGAAATACGAAATTTAGTATGAGTGGTGGATATGTCAGATACCATTATTGTGGACAGGATCTCCATGTCTTCAATTATGTAGTAGCCCAAAACCCTGCATTCAAGCTAAATGTATTTCAGTGCTTTGGGAAGAAATTGTGTGAGGTGAGGTGCAACAGAAATAACACTCCCTGCTCTTATTCATGAGACCTAGCAATTGGGTCAGTGTCATTTTCTAAAAATGTCTTTTTTTCTAGGATTTGAGGTTATTTCTACTAGAATAAATAAAGGAAGTCTTGTATTCCCTTGACTTTGGTGTAATTGTCTCCCAATCAAAGTCATCTCCTGCTGACTTAGGTGTTATTTCATCTGAAATCATTTTCCTTTACTGTTACTAGATCCAACTGTGTATATATATATATATTTTACAGGCCACAAGTAGAAACAAGAAATGAAAATAAGATGTGAAGTTTTATTAAATTTTGTCTTTTTCCTAGCTTAGTTCTGAGAACATGTGAATTGCAAGAAAAATCAATATAAAAAAAGAAAGTGGGGGAGAATGTTGATTTGTGACATTTTTATTTTTATTCCCTGGGAAGAAAACAGGATTTTCATTAGATGCCGTCATGCTCTTTTCCACTGAGAGAGATAACAGTAGGATGAATGGCCACATTTGGAGTTTATGTACATTTTTGCTTAACATTTAAATGGTTTTTGTGTAAACATTTGTGAAGCTGTTGCCCTCTTTCTGCAGTACCAACTATTACACGGGATGGTTCCGTTTGCCAAAGACAATTTCATCATATGAGAGTGAAACTTCAGGCAATGCGAGAGCTCAGCAGATACAAGTTTTCATGAAAGCACATTTATTTTTCCTTGGCGTTGACCTTGGAAGTTAATTTTTGAAAAGCTTGAAGGTGTATCATTTTGATTGATAGTTAAGTTAAAGGATACTCAATATGATGTATTTATGCAGATTTCACTTGCATAAAGCAAAAGATGATGAAAGACAGAATAGAGATAAAAATGGAGTGGCTGTGTTGTGGGATTTTGGGGGATTTTGTTGGCTTTCTCATTCTTCTTCCCTGACCATTGTTACTGTTTTGATATCCTTTTAGTAAGTAGTAGAAGGGAAAAAAAAATTTCTCACATGTTCATTTTTATGTCCTCTAGAGGATGTGCATTTCAGGGTGTTTCTTCAAGGAGACTAACTGGAAACAAAAAAGAACGGCAATATGCTTAGTGAAGTAAGCCAATCACAAAGGCACTGATGTTGTATGAGTGTATTTATGGTACCCAGAATAGTGTAACTCCTGGAGACGGAAAGTAGAAAGGTGGTTGCCAGGGGCTGTGGTGCAGGGGGAATGGGGAGGTGGTATTTAACGGATCCACAGTATGATTTGGGGAAGATGGAAAAGTCCTAAGAATGTGTGGTGGTGATGGTCATACAACAGTGTGAATGTATTTAATGCCACAGAACTGTATACCTAAACATGGTTAAAATGGTGAATTTTTTTATGTGTATTTTACCATAATAAAAGCAAAGGAAGTATAATCTTAGAGAGAGAGAGAGCTGGTCCTGTGTCCTCACATTAGGCTGAAGCTACTCTGGGTGTGTTCTAATCTTTGTGCAGCCTGCCACTGGGGCTGAAACTCTGAAGGGTGCAGTAGGCAAAGACCCCAAGACCTTGGGGGGAGGTGGGCATAGGTGCCACTCAACCTGAACTAGATGCCAAGTTCTTGCCTTTCCAGAAGCTTTCATTTATGAGAAATGAACACTGACTCAAGACAAGTTCAAAATTGTGAATTGAATATGCTCTATGTGGGACATATTTTTGGCCGTATCTGTTACTGACTTCTACTTTGGAAATGAAACAATTTGGTAAAAATTAATCTTCATTTGAATGTCCTCCAAAATTGTGGCACTTCCCCCACTTATTTTGTTGAGTGTTTCCTCAAAGCCAAGTGACTATGTAGCCTAACTTTTCTTTTGCCTCATCCGTGTTGTTCTAAAGAGAGTGTAGACTTTAGGTCTGGACAGGGCCAAGTTTCAGCTTGGGCCTTGCGCTGGGAAGGTGGATATAGGTGGTTTCTCTGCCTGAGCCATGATTTCTCCATCTGTAAAATATCTAGAATGATTCCTTCCTGGTTGGGAGGATTTATTGTGATAAGATGTGAAAATGAGCGCCACTCTTTTGATTACTTTGTGTTGAAATGGCCAGTAGGTTGACCAGATATTCTAGATCATCCCCCATGTGTTATTGTGCTATAGAAGATGGTCCTTCTTTCACAAAGATGGTGCCAAAGGCAAAGAAGGAAGCCCCTGCCCCTCCCAAAGCCGAAGCCAAAGCAAAGGCTTTGAAAGCTAAGAAAGCGGTGCTGAAAGGCTTGCACAGTCACAAAAAAAAGGAAGATCCATAAGGCACCTATATCCCAATGACCCAAGACCCTGGGTCTCCGAAGGCAGCCCACATATCCTTGAAAGAGCGCCCCCAGGAGAAACAAGCTTGATCACTATGCCATCATCAAGTTCCCCCTGACTACTGAGTCAGCCATGAAGAAAATAGAAGACAACAACACACTTGTGTTCATTGTGGACGTCAAGGCCAATAAGCACCAGATCAAACAGGCTGTGAAGAAGCTCAATGACATTGATATGGACAAGGTCAACATCTTGATCAGGTTGGGATCATCTAAACTGAGTCCAGATGGCTATAAATCTAAATATAAATTTTTTCACCATAAAAAAAGAGAAGATGGTCCTTGATCAAATTGACAGACTTTTCAGAATTAAAATATTTTATTTCTTTTTAAGATTTTATTTATTAGAGAGAGAGAGAGTGCACACACTTGCACAAACACGGGGAGGGACAGAGGGAGAGGGAGAAGCAGACTCTCTGCTGAGTGGGGCTTCATTCCCAAGACCCAGAGATCATGACCTGAGCCAAAGTCAGACACTTAGTCAGCTGAATCACCCAAACCCCCCTCAAGGAAAAGGTAGTTCTTCTAGAAAAGGCAAATGGAAAGATGTTTATGATTTGTAGCAGGTTTTTAGCCTTTATATTCAACTACATGTTCTTGGTTTTCCTTGTTACCTCATTCCCTGCTTTGTATTATCTTCAGAGAATGTGAATGATATTCCCTCCATGTGTTTTATGCCTCTTATTATAGTTTGATATCTTTGAAAGACCTGTGGGTTGGGCTTTGATCCTGGGTCTGCCTCTATCAGCACAGTGATCCTGAGCAAGTTACCTCTTTTTCCTCACTTGTGGGAGGATCCCATAGAAATGATAAGGGTTTCGGACACATGGGTGGCTCAGCAGTTGAGCACCTGCCTTCGGCTCAGGGTGTGATCCTGGAGTCCCAGGATTGAGTTCCACATCGAGCTCCCCATATGGAGCCTGCTTGTCTCTCTGCCTGTGTCTCTGCCCCTCCCTCTGTGTCTCTTATGAATAAATAAATAAAATCTTAAAAAAAAAAAGAAATGATAAGGGTTGATGTTTATTGAGCACTTACTGTGAGACAGTGGTCACTGTGGCAAATGTGTTACATGGAGGGCATCATTGGGTCCCACACCTTATTTTTTTAAAGATTCTATTTATTCATGAGAGACACAGGAAGAGAGAGGTGGGCTCCATGCAGGAGCCTGATGCAGGACCCAATCCCGGGACTCCAGAATCACACTCTGGGCCAAAGGCAGGCTTCAAACAGCTGAGCCACCCAGGGATCACCTGGGTCCCACACTTTATGAGGAAGCTGCTGTAATTATCCTCTGATGTAGGTGGGGGAATCTGAGGCTCATCAACCTCCACGGGCACACAGCTAACAGGTGATAGGATTGAGCTGAATGTAGATTATGAGGATAGAACTTGGCACTGGGGAAAAGCACTTAGTACATGTGAACGCTGCATGTATCCCTGCGTGTGCATGCACGCACACACACACACTGCATACTCTTAAATTAATATTTTCCTAAGATACAATATCTACCAGGTTATAAAATCTGGAATTCCCTAGGGAAGTGGAGGGTATCTAGGACCAACTGGTGTGAGAAAGTACATGTCAGAACCACAAACTGTGTTTGGTTGTGATTGTAGCTGCTTTGCACTTTCTTTTTCTAATTGCCTTTTTAAACAAAGAAAATTTCTATATTTTTTATGGGGTTAATAAATACTTTTAAATGATGTAATTGGGGCTTACTGTTTCTCTTTGGGAAAAAAATCCGTTATTTCTCTAATCACTAAGCATCTTGTCCTGAGAATAATTACATAGGATCAGTTCCAGTTACTAGGGGTGAGCAACTGGCAGTCTTGAAATGTCTGTAAATATATTAGTCTGAAAATTGCATTTTAATGTGGTGTGCTAATAAAATAGAATTTTACTTGCTAAATTATTCCATGTTAATAATGATCTTTTTCTAAGGAAGGCTGTTACTTTTTTTTTTTTTTTTTAAATGGGTCGTTCATATCTTCCGAAATAACTGTCCTTTGGGATAACCTCTTAGACTTCCACTTCTATTTGAGTCTGGAAAGTTGATGGAAGGCAGATAGAATTTCAGGTCAAGACTTTGATTTTAGGAAATATCATTTCCTCTACAGTTTGCTTTGACTAGCTTTGGCCTATAGTACATCCTGACTTAAATGCTATATTTTAATTTTTTAAAAAAGATTTTATTTTTTCATGAGAGACACAGAGAGAGAGGCAGAGACACAGGCAGAGAGAGATGCAGGCTCCATGTAGGGAACCCGATGTGGGACTTGATCCTGGGACCCCAGGATCACACCCTGGGCTGAAGGGAGGTGCTCAACCGCTGAGCCACCCAGGCATCCCTGTATTTTAATATTTAAGATGAGTTATGGCACTCATGTGGTCCTTATCACAATCTAGGTGATGCTAGCAAAATGTATTCATTAGTTAACAGTGACACCTTCCAACAAAACCATTTCGAAGAATAATTCCTGAGTAGTGGGTTGGTTAAACATTACACATGCCAGAGATTTTCCCCAAGTTTATTTAAAGAGCCAGATTCCGAATTAACTTGTTTTGAAAGTTTTTGGTTACTTCCCTAGTATATAGAGAAAATCAGGCTGCTAGTGTATGGTGGACATAATTCTCATGATTAATAGATGAGCAAAATACAGTTGATATAGAGTGAGTATACAAGTTTGACACTAGACTCTGGAAGAATAGGGATGCTATCAATGGAAGAAACTTGAAATACCTGTTTACTTGAAGAATTGTATACTTTGTTTACATTTTCCATGAAGGCTAATTTTTTATTTTATTTTATTTATTTATGATAGTCACAGAGAGAGAGAGAGAGAGAGAGGCAGAGACACAGGCAGAGGGAGAAGCAGGCTCCATGCACCGGGAGCCCGACGTGGGATTTGATCCCGGGTCTCCAGGATCACGCCCTGGGCCAAAGGCAGGCGCCAAACCGCTGCGCCACCCAGGGATCCCTGAAGGCTAATTTTTATTAAAATTTGAAAACTGCATGTCATCTTAAACTGTTAATTATAGACCCCAGGGAATCATTAGCTTTCAGAAGGAGTGGGCACTTTTATTGATAGTTTAAAAAAAAAATCAAATAGGTCACTCTTATAGAATACTGTTTAATTATTGCTCATTGGCCAAAACTCAAAGGTATTGCCTAAAGTGGAAAGAGTGAAGGTGTATAATAAATCAAGAGAGTAGAAAGTAAGTAGATTATAAATACTTGAAGTTTTTCTCGCATATTAACTGGGTTCCACTCTGGGGAAATACTGGCTTTTTCATGATAAAGAACATTTCTCATGTACTTAAAGTGTGTTTACATTTTGGTTATGTCCTGTTTACTTTGTATGGAAAGAAACCCTTGAATCTCAAACCTTTAACTGCTCCTTATTCAGAGGAGCGATTTTAGAACTAGCAAATCTTGTATCAATGAAGAGGGTAACTGGTTAGAGACACTGAGTCATTTCCCTGCATCTTTGGAATCAGTACTATCCAGGCTGTCTGTTATGGGTTGAATGATGTCATTCCCCCACCCCAAAGGTATATTGAAGTCTTAACCTTTGGTACCTGTGTGTATGATCTTATTTGGGAATAGGGTCGTTGCTGATGTGATCAAGTTAAGATGAGTTCATACAGGAGTAGGGTAGGCCCTTAATCCATTATGACTGGTGACCTTATAAGAAGAGGGGAATTTGGACACAGACCAAAGGGAGAATGCTCTGTGATGACAGAGGTACACAGAAAAGGAAAGAAGGGGCCTTGTGAAGGTGGGGAGGGGGTGCAGATTGAAGTTACATTGCTATAAACCAAGGAGTGCCTGGGACCTCCAGCATCTGGAAGAGGCAGGGAAGGACCCCCTCTCAGTGGTTTTGGAGGGAGCATGGGCCTGCCAACACCATGATATCAGGATTCCAGCCTCTAGAACCATTGAGACAAGAAATTCCTATTGTTCTCAGCCTCTCAGTTTGTGGTTGTTACAACAGACACAAGAAGCTACAGGATGAATCAGACCTCCAGAGTTTGAATGCTGGCTTCACATTCTAATGCTGTGATTGATCTTAGGTGAGTTATTGAAGCTCACGGGACCTTGGTTTCCTCATCTATAAATAGGGCTAAAAGAATACTTTCCTCATGTAGTTGTTTTGAAGATAAAATCGGTATGATGCTTTCAGTAATGCTATAACATGTAAAGAAAACCATTAATTCAAAGATATAAATGATTTTTGATCATTTAGCAAATATATATGGCAGGCCCTGTGCTGGATGGTGAGTGTCTGGGGTAAACCAAGCAGGCAGGGTCTCTGCCCTCTCTGATCCTTTAGGTGATCATTCCCTCTATTAACCTGAAGAAGAAAAGGAAGTAGATTTTATGTGACATCTTCATGGGCAAGAACTGGGTGTAACCTTTTCTTTGGACATCAGAGAGTCTGTACAGAGCCTGTGTACTGGTCAGGCAGTGAGTGTGGAGTCATATTGCCTGGGGTCAAATTCAGGTACTTGCTAGCTCTCACCTTGGGCAGTAACAAAATTTTTGTCTTTCTCTTATACATCCGCAAAATGGGGACATGATAGGAATCTTCCATGATAGGATTAGGTGAGGAGTAAATGAGTTAAAATGCGTAAAGTACGTAGATTAGTAAGCACCTAATAAATGTTATACTATGAAATGATCCCTGAAAGATCTTAAATTTATAAATGAATTTTGGTGATAATTATCAAGTGTGGAGAATTCAGGTATGGATCAGACATAGCTCCTTTCCACATAGACTCATGGTCAAGTTGGGAGATTTATTTTTTTTACATGTTAGTGAAATAGCATATGAATAAAAAATGATAACAGAAAGCAGAAAGAGGATGATTAATTCTCCTTGGAGTACCAGGGAAGGTTTCCCAAAGATGAGTTTTGGAGGTTGAATAGGAGTTTGCTAGGCAGCAAAGGAAAGAACTTTAGGGGAAATGAGAATAGTGTATGCAAAGGTAGAAAGTCTTAACACAATGACAGGTACAGGAGACACCCAGGGGGTACTCACAGTGGTATAAGAGTGTAGATAGGTCCTGGAGCCAGGATTCAAATTCTGCTGTGTCTCACTGTGTAACCTTAAGCTTCTTTCTTGACCTCTCTGTGCCTCCATATTTTCTTCTTTTAGTGATAACAGGCTTTGGGGGGAACAAATGAATATATTAATTTGAAGTGCTTAGATCAGTGCGTGGCCAGTGTAAGTGCTCAAAAAAAGTACTGGCTCTAATTAGCATTATTGCTCTTGTATTTGCTATTGGAAGACCAGGTTTGGAAGACTTACATACTATTCTCAGTCTAGTTCACAGATTCCTGTGGGCCTGTGTAAGTGCTGCACTCTCGGGTCCGTGGACTTTCTTGTAAACAACTATTTTTTTTTGCCATTTGCCAGTGGGATCAGGAGGTAAAGAAAATGTAGTGTACTTTGTTTAAATGGAGGAAAAATGATTAAGATAGGCCAGACATTGGCACAGAGCTATGTGCAGATTGCTGATTAGGCAAAATAAAAAAAATAAACGAGCATGTTGAGCCAACATAGTTTTGTTTTTAAATCTGGTGAACCACCTGTATCTAAGCGATTAATTTAAAGATGGCTTTGGTTTGTTGTTAATTGTCTCCAGATTACTCGGTGACATCCGTTTGTGTTCTGAACCACTGTAGGTTTTAAAAAGCCACCACCGGAATGCAGTCATTCTGCTGGGGATGCCACCCAGAGTGGTGTGTTCAGAGGTGAAAGGGTACATGTGACCTCGGATTTCTGTGTTTACACTTCTCATATCTAATGGCAATTGCATAATTTCAGCCATGGTCCCACCCACTTTTATTTTTATTTTTTGAAGGAAGGGGGTCATTTCCATTGTGGTTTTTCTTTGATTATGAAAGTAAAATGTACTCAATATGACAAGGCTCAGACAAAAAGAAAATTAAAAGTAAACATCACTAGAAATTCTAGTTGGAGATCATTAGTAATACTTGGGACAGAGCCTTTTAAGAATCCTCTCGGTTGAAAAAAATAAATAAATAAAAATTAGGCCTTTCTCAACAACAGGGGCAGCTAATGCCAGTGTTGGGCAAGAAGTAGGCTGATGGGTGAGGCTTTTGGAGAGATGCTTAAATAAGGACAAAAAATTCAAGAGAGAAACAACATAGGCAATATCAAATATGATATATACAGGTGATAGATATCGAGTTGGACCTCTGGACCTGGCAGGTGAATCTAGGAGTCTGGAGTAGGGGAGAGGTCTGAGCTGGAGCTGCAGGTTTGGGAGTATAAAGATCATCCATGGAGGGAGTGTAGATTGAGAAGGCTTGCAAGAGCTTAGTTTCTCATTACCAAGTTAGGGTTGCAGAGATGAAGAATAGGCCAAGGAGACTGAGAAGGAGTGGCCGCTAAGGTGGGAGGGTGATGTCCTGGAAAAGTCAAGGGAAGATGTATTTCAATGGATGGATGTGATCAGCTGTGTCAATCTGAAAACAAATCACATCTCTGTGTAAAACTGTAGTAACTATTGAAAACTTATGAATGTTCTTTGATTTTTATCTTATTTCTCTACATTTACAGAGTTGTATTAAGTATAAATGCCCCATTCTCTCTTCCTTCTCCCTGGAGTTAGCATTGTTAATAGTTAATAGTCTGGGTCACCTTCCAGATGTGTGTGCAAATGTATGAGAGTTATTTATGTATCTATATTAATATCTATACCTATTATATTTTGTCTATAATAAATATTTTGTCTTAATAAAATATTTCAAGTAAATATCCCAGTAAGTAGAGACTAATGTATTAAATGCTGATCTACCTACTGTCCATTTTTTAAATTAAGTTTTTATTTAAATTCCAGCGTAGTTAACATACAGTGTCATATTAGTTTCAGGTATACAATATAGTGATTTAGCACATCCATACAAACAGTGGTCATCACAAGTGCCTTCCTTAATCCCCATCACCTATGTCACCCATCGCCCTCACCTACCTCCCCTCTGGTGACCATCAGTTTGTTGTCTATAGCTAAGAGTCTGTTTCTTGAGGCGCCTGAGTGGCCCAGCTGGTTGAGAGACCGACTCTTGATTTCCGCTCAGGTCATGATCTTGGGGTCCTGGGACAGAGCACCGAGTCGGGTTCGCACTCAGTGGGAGGCTGCTTCTGGATTCTCTCTCTCCCTCTGCTCCTCCTGCTGTTCACTTTCTCTCTCTCTTTCAAATAAGTAAATAAATCTTTAAAAAAAATTTAAAAAGTCTGTTTCTTGATTTGTCTCATTTTCCCCCTTTGTTGGATTGTTTTGTTTCTTAAATTCCACATATGCCTACTAGCCATATTAAAGAAATGTGACAACTGTTCTGGATGTCTTAGAATTTATCTTTTCTTCTTCCTTATTATTGCAGTTCTACTATTTTTATTTGTGTTCTACTATTTTTATATACACACACATACATCTTCTCACTTGTGTGCACGCATGCATGTGTTCTCTGTCTCCCCCTTCTCAGGCTCTGGCCCAAGCTGTGCTGTAGTTTTTAGGCAGCTGCTCTGACAGCCGCCACAGTGGTCCTGTACCCAGCTAGCTGGGTCCTGGGAGAGCCACAGAAGCAATGGTGCACAAAACGCAGCCTCCGCAAGGAACATGTTAAATTTGCTGATGAGGGTAGCTTTGGGAAGTCCCAGGGTTCCATTTGAGAGCTCAGGAATGCTAGTGTGAGGATCATGGTCTAGGGGAAAGTCTGAGGCTTTAATGCCCTTCAGTCCTTGCTTGGAATCTTAGGTCTGTCTCTAATCATGAACAGGGACAAGTCATGTCTCTGTTTATTTTTCATCCACAGACCAGAGACACCCATTCCCACCTCAAGAGGTTGTGAGGATTGTGGGAGATAACTTATGTAAGCCAAGTGCCTGAGAGAGCTCATCATGTACTAGGTACAAGTGACATACATTTCTTCTCATCTCATCTTTTTCCTGTTTTGCTGTTAAATTAGTGGATGAAAAAGTTTGGAGGTATGCTGTTTAAGTAGGTATACTGCAGGTATATAGAAAGGGATATTGAGATAAAAGAATCTAAGTGCAAAAAGTAGCTGACCCCACACTAGTGCTCTACTGTTTTTCGTTTTTTTTTGTTTGTTTTTTTGTTTTTTAGTTTTAAATCTAATTTCTTAGCCTGTAAGCCTTTGTTCCACTGTGAACAGGTTCATTGTCAAGTTCACTACAGAGGTTTGGTGGTTTTCTGGAGTACAGTAGCTAATAATTACTGCTTTCCTGACCTAGGAGAGAATACCATTTCAGAAGATCCATGCCAGCATCAGTTGTCAAAAATATCATTTGGTTAGATGTCATCAGCTATGGTTTGTGAAAACAGGTCCTTAATCACAGTGGTGAAATGAAAGGGTTGGAAAATGGACAAGTAAAATGACTTCAGATGATTTTTCATTGCTGACAAATTATGAGTCCTGCACATGTTTAGCACTGGCCAAATATTTACTGTGACCCCTTGGTCACTGCGCTGGAGGATGTGACTGGGTCAGGACCGCCCAGCACACCAGAGGCATAATCAAATGGCGTTCCCACCCATGGCTCTCAGACTGGCCACCCCACTTGGTGGTGTGACTTGCATTAGCAAAAGCCATCTTCTCTTACACTTGGGTTTTCTAGGGGGGGTTGAGGGAAAAATAAAAATCAATGAATGCATAGAATAAAAGGAATTTAAAAAAATTAAAAAAACAAGAATAAAAGGAATTTAAGACCTATTTTTTTTTTAAGACCTATTGACTATTGTCATAGATGGATCCCAAGTTAGTAATCAAGTAGGTCATTGGTGATTGTTCATACCCATGATTTGATCATCCTAAGCACACAGGCATTAACAAAGGGGAGAGGAAGCTGTTTATTGGCTGATGTGGACAAAGGAGGAAAATATATCTGGTACAAGTTTTCCGTCCCCCAGTTCTGGTCTCATGAGTGGCATATTTCATAGTTCATCATTCTCCTTCCTGGGGTGGCCAAGGCTGCTATAAGGGTGATGTTGGTGGCCTCTAGGACATGACATTATTCACTGGGTCCCTGCTGAGCTCCTCCGTAAAGAGAGTTAAATCTATCCAGTTGGGTCTCAAGGCATCATCTATATGGGGAATGGTGGGCCAGCTATAGCTGTCTCCTAGCTGGCCTGAGTTGCCCTTCCCTCAGCCTTTTGCTGCTCTTGTCTATCAGAAAGAGACTACCAGCTCCTTACTGGTCCGTTTCTCCAAAAGCTCCTTAATCACAAGTAGGGAATTAGCTTTCGTTGGCCTTTTTCTTTTCAGATCTTCTTAGAAAAGAGGCTGTCTTTTTATTGCTTAAACTGCTTTATCTTACTTAGGAGGTAAAGTTTAGGGTATTCCAGGAATCAAACCATATTTTATAGCCAGGTATATAAGACTAGTATATGTTATCTCTGATGCATAAGCTGTACAACAAAACATTGGACACCAAAACACACACACTCAGTAGCCATACCTGATTATATGGAGGAGGACTTTATCTCTTTTTTTTCATGACTCGTAGATGCTCTTCTTTTCTCACTTCTGATGAGATGATCACAGACAGAACTTTAAGAAATAGCCTAGGTAGCAAATTCTTTTGATATGGTAAGCTTTAGAAAGCAAATGTACTGCAGTGAAATCAAACTAAGCAGTATGTGAAGCTGTGGAGCATTTTTATTTATTCAAGGATGATAATACTAGGGAATTAGGTAAACTTTTTAATGAACCTCCCCCTTCCCAGGATGTGTAGGATTGAGTTTTTCCATTATGTATGCACCTGTGTAGCCATTACCCCAATCAAGATAGAGAACATCTCCATCACTCCTACAGCTTTCTTCCTGCTATTCCAGATAGTACCTCTGTCACTAGATGAATTTCCCCTGCCTTGATCTTCATATAAATGGAGTCATACAATATGTGACCTCTCATGTTGCCTTTCTTTTGCTCAACCATCTGTGTTGTTGTAACATTAGTTCATTTTTGTCTATTGTGTGTAGTGGTATTCCGTTATAAGAATATACTTTAGCTTATCCACATTACTGTTGACAGACCCTTGTTTCCCAGTTTTCGCCTATTGAGAATAATGGCATTGTGAACATTTTTGTATATGCCTTTTGGTGGACATTTATCATGCATTTCTGTTAGGTATATTTGAGGTGTGGGACTGCTGGGTTGTGAGGCATACATATGTTGTTTAGCCTTAATGAAGTCTTTCAAAGTGGTTGTTCAGGTTGATCTCCTCACCAGCTATGTTATGATGCCACCACTTTTTAGGGACCACCATCCCTACAGATACCAAAGCTAGAAACTTCCTATGTCTTTGAGATTCTTTTCTTTTGCCTCATCCAAGTATGCATCAACAGGAATGGCCAGTCTTTCCAAATGTCCCTGGAATGTGTTTTATCTTTTCAGTTCTCAAGTGTTTTCATTTTTTTTCCACCTTGAAGATGGTAAAGCTGCTAATTGGTTTTTCTGTCTCTAGATTTTCTTTTCTACAAGTCAATTTCCAAATGTTCCCCTAGAGTATAAAGATACATAAGTAAAAGCACTCATTATAATTCACAGGTCCTTTAATGTGAATTGAATGGGACTCTAATTTAAAACCAGCTATAATGTAAAGTCTGAATTCCTTTGCATAAATATACACTGGAAAGAGTTAAAGACTAATGAATTTTCGACCTACTGGGGATGTCATTTGGGAAACACACATACACAGAGAAAGGAGAGAAAGAGGAAGACTTTTGCCCTTTGCCTCTGCAATAAGATTTGGCTTTAAAAGAAGCTAAAATAGGGCAGTACGGGTGGCTCAGCGGTTTAGCGCTGTCTTCAGTCCAGGGCGTGATCCTGGAGACCCGGGATCAAGTCCCACGTCGGGCTCCCTGCATTGAGCCTGCTTCTCCCTCTGCCTGTGTCTCTGCCTCTCTCTCTCTCTTTCTCTCTCTCTCTATCTCTCATGAGTAAATAAATAAAATTAAAAAAATAAATAAAATTTAGGCATGGATAAATTCATGTCACAGAAATGCATAAGAGTACTATCTGTTTAAGGATCTTTCAGGTTAGATTGTTTAAATCTTGATGGCTCCTGACACTATGAATGTATATGTTTGTACATAAATGCATGCATTTCTCATTTAGTTCTTAAAATGACCATTTTAAATTGGTATTAATTATAGTATCCTCTTTTTGTAAGTGAGGAATGGGGATCTCTGAGGAGCTGAATGACTTGCTCAGGGTAACATGGACAGTACTTGATGGTTTGGTACATATAGTCAAGCTTTCTGACTTTTTTAGCACATGGTCATTAAATTCAGTTTCATCTTTTCTGTGTGGGGCTTCTATAGACAAGATATGAACTTAAGAAACACGTTTTATATAAAATCTTTGCCCATTGGCACCAATGTGTGTTATGATTTATGTTTCTCAAACAAAATATGTTTCTTTTCTTTTCTCATGTGATAAAAATGGTAAATAGTAGAAATGGTAATAATCTGGCAAAAATGGTAAATAGTAGAAAACACAACAATAAGGACACCTGGGCGGCTCAGTGGTTGAGCATCTGCCTTTGGCTCAGGTCATGGTTCCAGGGTCCTGGGATCAAGTCCTGCATCAGGTTCCCCGTGGGGAGCCTGCTTCTCCCTCTGCCTATGCCTCTGTCTCTCTCTCATGAATAAATAAATAAAGTCCTTAAAAAAAAAGACCCATAACAATGAAAGAGTACAAAAAAGAAATTTTAAAAAAATCACCTGAAATTCCACCAGTTACATAGGTCTTACTTTTTAATAACATGGAAGGCAAAGGACTATTGTCCTCCTACCTGAGCTCCTGTTTTGTATCATCATGTCTTCACATCATCAGGAAACCAAGTCAGGTAAAATCTGGTGAGCTTTCCTGAAGCTCAACTCTGACCTGACTTTCTGTGCTGTGGTGATTCGGATGTTAATACTTGAAATAAATGAAAAGGCATGATACAGAATAGTGCTGTCATACTGATGTGCAGAAGCCATGACTTTTAGTGATAAAATTAGGTTCTTTGTTTCCATGCACCTAAAATACTTGTTTATGGTTGTGATAGTTTCGGAAGGAAATGCAGTGTATCAGGTGTATGGGATTTGGAGTCCCGCCAGGTCAGGATTACGGTGCTGGCTTTATGGCTTCCTAGTGGTATAGCCTTTAAGTAAGCTTCTCGATTACTTTGAGTCTCAGTTTTCTCATCTGAATCATTGGAGTAATACCACCTAATAGGGTTGCTGTAAAGACCTAGTGGGATCACGTGAGCACCAAGGCAGTTGTGGTTATTTTAATAATAGTATCCTCTTTATTTATGGTCAGCAGTAATTTGTTTCCAAACAAAGTGGAGAGCTGGATTTCAGCAGTGGTAATAGTGTTTCTTTAGGGTTGCATAGAATCTCATTTTTTGGGTGGTACAGTAGTTGGCATAGTGGTAGGGGATGGCACATTGTGCTTTGGAACTTCTTGGATTCTGCTTAATGACAAGCAGGTAGCAGAGAACTGAAGCTCGCAGTTGCAAAGTGAACGTGCACACACAGCCCTGCAAAATTAGGGTGCATACCAGACGAATGAATAACATCCTAATTATTATCCTACGTTGGAGAAAGTCTGGTAGGATTGTGGCTTCAGGCACTTTGTGAGACCCAGCTTTTTAAGCTTGCAAAACAGTGATTACTATTTTTAGTTCAGTTTCTACCCTTTAAAAAAGTGTAGTATACTCCTTGCTACTCCTGGATGATTTTATATATTTTAATTAATGTTATCTTATTGCGTTTGTGCCCCAAGGCTGCTTTAGTGAAAGATGTAATTTCAGAGGGTTGATGAAATTAGATAGGTCTGACTGGGAAGACTCTGTTATTCATATTTATGGTTATAAAATATTTCAGGTCCATCTATGTATGACATTCCTGAGCTGTAAACACACAGTGTTCTGAATCCATCTGTCTTAGAGTGGTTCAGACCAGTAAAGTAATAGTAGCTCTAGTGTGGGGGTGGTTTTGTTGAGTTTGGTGTTAAACATGGCTTTACATTTTTCCCTTAAAATCTCATAATGCAATTATATATAAAAAGATGAAAGTGATCCTATAGACCAAACACAAACACCTCTCCCCTCTGGCTTTATTGCTTTATAGGCAGACCTTGCATATTCTTAGTTGGCATGAGGTTTGTGACAGGTAGGAATCAGCCTAATTTGAATCTGAATGAGTAGCCAACTACAGAGCAGGGGAAGCATATTTTAAATAATTTGCCAGAGCTAAATGCAATTGGTCTTGCAATAAAGTGAAAGACAGTTCTCTGAAAAAGTAATGTTTTGAGTAAGGCTTGAAATAAGACCCAGTCAATAAAGAGAAAAGCTATAATAAACTATTTTGGTAAAATGCAGGGCAGAGTTTTTTAGTGGGAGTTAATTAACATGTAAGATGTCACAAATTACTATTAACAGTAATGATACAGTATCTCCCCTATGTTAAAGGTTATTGTCCTGAAACTCTCTTGGTGGTACGACTTGAGGTGGTGAAATACAAATCCTAGGAGGAGAAGAATCAGGAGTATCAAGATAATAAGTGAATCTTAGGAACTTTGTACACATTTTTTTAATGTTCCTGTAAAATCAAGCCGCAAAGTGCACTTTAGACATCTCATGCAGAGTTTCATTGTAATAGTGTGTATTCCTTTTACTTTATGACAAGTAATGACCATTTTATGAGGCTTTTGTTTTATCCAGGGTTTGGTCTCCTTTCCACATAGTCAGTGCCTCTTCCTCTCTGCCTCTTTCCCTTCTTTCCATTCAGTCATTTCTTGTTTTGAACCAGGCACTGTCCTAGGCTTTGAGAACATATTGAAAGAAAGCCCCTGCCCTCAATAAGATTACATTCCAGCCAGGCAAGGCAGGTAAGTGTAGCGAGCTTAGTGAGGTACCCCAGAAGCAGATGCGGGGATGTAGTTTGGGAAACGAGGTTTTATTTGGGGTCAGTACTGTGAACAGGAAGGGGAGGAAGCAGAATTGGGCACAGGGAGAAGGTAAATAAAGCTGCAGGTTTGATAAAGCTTCAACCAGCCTTCAACTCTGGATTGCCCTGCACTGAGCCATAACCTCACTCCTTTATAAACCGGGTGTGTTGTACAGGTATGGCATGCCCGAGAAGGGCATCCCCTAGGGTAGGTGGGGCAGCTCTCTGCAGCTAAGACTGACCCTGAAAAGGGAGGCCATGGAGGCTGTCTGCTTGCAGGTGGCTGGTGAGTCTTAGCAGTGCTTCTCTCGGTCTACTGCAGTAAGTATTTAAGTATCTGGTGGTGACACATGATGGAAAAAAGAAATCTAGATGAGGTGGATAGAAGGAGAGGAGGAGGCCTTTATGGGTTATTTGAATGGAGGTCTATAGGAATTGAGGGCATTGGGGCAGAGCTGTCCAGGGAAGAGCCAGAGCAAAGGCCCCACAGAGGAGTGTGCTTGCTACAGCAGGAGAGCAACAAGGAGGCCAGTGTGAGAGCCAGGGTACAGTCATGTGAGGCCTTCGGACTGTTACAGGGAATTCACCTTTTATTCTCTGTGAGGTGGTGTATTAATTTGTAGGGCTGCCCTAATAGAGCACCATAGACTTGGTGGCTTAAATAATAGAAATGTATTATTTCACAGTTCTGGATGTTAGAAGTTCATGGTCCAGGTATTGGTAGAGTTGGTTCTTGTGCCTGTGAGAGAGAATCCCTTTTTCCCTCTCATCTAACTTTTGGTGGTTTGCTAGCAATATTTGACATTCCGTGGCTTGTAGATCTCAGACTTCATCTTCACATGGTCACCCTAAGTGCATCTCAGTTTCCAAATTTCCTTGTTTTATGAGGGTACTAGTCATATTAGATCACAGCCTACCCTAGTCTAATGACTTCTTCTTGACTAATTACATCAGCAATGACCCTGTCTCCAAATACAGTAACATTCTGAGGTACTGGGGGTTAGGACTTAAATATATAAATTCTTGGAGGACACAATTCAATCCAAACTGGTGGGAAGCCATCAGAGAGTTTTGAACAGAGTAATAATATAATCTGATTTATGTTTAAAAAGGATCAGTCTGTTCTGTGGAGACTAGAATGATGGAAAGAGGAAGTAGCCATTACAGTAATCTAGGCAAGAGATGATGGTAGTTGGGCTAGGGAGTGAGAGATGGTGGTAGTAAGTGGTCAGGTTCTTGGTACAAAGTAGAGCTGATTTCCTATTATACTTGATGTGGAATTAGAGGGAGAGAGTGTGAGCAGAGGCAGGGAGCAACTAGAAGAATAGAGGTTTACTGAGATGGGGAAGGCTTTGGGAGGAATTTGGGGGTAACTATTAATTTGATTTAGGGCTTAAGTCTGTGATGCCTATTAGACATCATGTAGCGATATTGAGTAGGCAGTTGGATATATGAGAGATTTTGGAATCTGGAGTTCAAAGATGAGAAGGGACCAGCAAAGAAGACCTGAAAACGGGGAGTCAGTGAGATAGGAAGAGAACCCAAGATGAGGGGAGGGCCTCGGAAAGCATGTAATGAATGTGTTTCAAGAGCATGTAATTATCCAGTAGGATGAGGATTGGATTGACTGTTGACTTGGGCAGTATGGGGGGTCATTTGTGACCTTGGCAAGAGCAGTTTTGTTAGAATGATAGGGATGAAAGCCTGGTTGGAGTGAACTCAATGGGAGGAGAGAGAAAGTAGAGGCTATAAATACAGACAGCTGTTGATTTTATGACTAGCTCTTTGACGAGCTTGCTGAAGACTCCTGTTCACCTCCGAGATGCAGAGTAACTGAGATCCTAGAGATGGAAAAGCCTTTGGGAAACCTTTCTTTGACTGGCTTGGAATGGAGGTCAGATACTTCTCTGACTGCCCCTCTTCTTTTGCAGGGTGATTTAACTTTATGCTCATTAATAACTTCATGCCCAAGTATGTAATGTTAGCCCCTCTCAGACAAGTTTTATCTCCTTTCCTCCTAATAGTATGGTATAGTAACACTTGAGTTCTTGAGGGGTGAGTAAGGGAGTGTTAGGGTTATAGAGGATTAGTCATGAAGTTCTAAGGGAAGAAATATTTGACCTAAAAGGAAATGTATCTGGGCTTCACTTACATGAATAAAGAAAATGAAGGAATTATACATAATTAGCTCTCAGGATAATTTACATCCAAAAACAATTGTAGCCGCATTTCAATTTCCTCCTTCCCCTATCTTAAAATCAAGAGTTATGAGCGAAGTATAATTAACAGACTTGAGTTTCATCTCTCATTTTCCCAGTTTGCCAAGGTAAGAGAGCAGAAGATCCAAAAGGGCAACCCAAGATGGGGAGTGAAACACAAGTGCCTTGAGTTATAACCTTCCCTTGCCCCCCTAGGTGCTCGGAAACCATTTGGAAAAGACTGTCTATGCCTGGAATTGGACATGGGTAAAGGTGTGAGCTTAAACTTTCAGGGAGACATGTATAATTCCAGAATCAAAGGAGCTATTAAACTTAGTTTTTACAAGGCTGTAATAAGTCTGAAAAAAATATTTTTGACATAAATGATAGAATGAAATTGGATCATTGATGTTCCTCCTGCTTTGACAGAGGGCACCTATTAAAATTGCGCCTGTTCTATTGACTCACAGAATTCATCTGACCAAATGTGATTATTTCTGTGAGATGAAAGGGACTTTTGCTTTCAAGAGTGTATTACTTTCTGCCAGGTTTACGTAGGGGGAGAAAAAAAGGAAGTAGAATTAAACTGCACAACGAGAAGAGCTTTAGATTTAATAAAAGGGGAGCTTTTCTTAATGAGGCTCCTTGAGGCTGGTCCTGGCTTCCCTGCAGGATTTATAAATCACTCCCTCCTGGATGATCAAGGTGTGGGAAAGGCAGGGTGATCGGGAGACCTTTAAGGGGGAGTGGGGAGACCCACTTAGGTTGGAAGAATACATCTGGGCAAATTTAATGCTACTTTTAAAGACCTTCAAGCAAGCAAGCAAGCAAACACAACCCCACCAGCCAGTGGATTTTCTTAGGCTTATTTGAGCCTCATGGGACCACAGTGTTTGCAAGCAGTGTCTCCTTGTAGGAGATAGCTGGGAGACAGACGTGCTGCCTTATCCTAATGGAGGTTCTTCATGGACTCAAACCTTTGCCCCTGGAGACAAATCATTTCTTAGATTTCTGTCCATTCTGAGTGTTACTTTGTTTTTGCAGCCACCGTCTTGTCTCATCTGAGATTGGCCTCTTTAATTCAGCATTGAAATTTAAGTAGGAAAGAAAGAGGAGGATTAGTTGGGTATTGTTCCTATTAAATCTGGTAATGAGTTAGCATGTTATTGAATACTGCTTTGTATGCTTCCCCCCAAGGCTGTAAAATATTGTCATTTCAAGATAAGGAAGAGTCCTGGGGACGCAGTTGTCATTTCTTCTGAATCCACATGTAATGTAGCATTATTAACCCTTTGTAGCTCTTCTTCATGCCTGTATATGTCTGCTATGGGGAATTGTAAATAAAGCCAGCTGTGTTAAATATTCATAGAATCGATTTTCACTTGTTTAAAGTCTTCGGTGATTTATCTTCAGTGAGTGTTAATACGGCAGTAATTCTGCATTACATTTCTTGCACCAACATTTAATTGATACTATATTTCACAAGGATTATTGCAGGTTTATTGCTGTTGTATTTAGAGTTGTGGTTCTATGCTAGTAATTCAGAGAAATAGGATCCTTGAATCTGTTGTTTCCATTTTAATTGTGTGTACTTTTGAGCTGACAAGTTTAAGAAGGGCTGTTAACTCTTTAACCGACCTGCTGTATAAAAACCATTTTGGTGGAGTAGACCTGGGGATACTTTGCTTGATGACGTCATTGTATTAACTTAGTTTTTTTTTTTTTATGATAGTAGTAAATTTAATCTATATTTCCTTTTTAATTTCTGTACTTTATATTATTTAATGGGTATTAGTGTTTGCTTTACTTCTCTGTTAAAGTACCTGGGACATCTCAGCCTGTGTGAATGGCAGCAGTTGTATTGCTTTTTAAGCAAATTGATTTATGTTGTTATTCTCTTCCAGAAACTTCAGTAGTTCTTCAGAGCATGAGGACAATGGTATCCTAATCAGTTATTGTGTGATCCTGTATAGTTCTCTACAGAACCTTACATAATGTAGCACTTAGCAGATTCTCACTATTGTATTGGAAGAACAAATAAATGTTTGTATAGTGAAAAACTTTTTATTTAGTGAATTCGTGGATGTCTGTACAGTAAAAATGGTGCATATGTGACACAGTGGTAGGCCCTGAAGGAAGGAGGGTTTGCCTCTCAATCAAAGTCTTTAATAAATATTTGCTTAATGGATGAAAAGTGGGAAAAGAGGTAGGAGCAGTTCTAGGTGGGTAGAAGGGAAGAGTAACAATTGCAATGACTAGAAAGTATAAGGCAAGGCCAGGGCTTGAGTGGATTGTATTGGATTTAACATGGGCAGCTGAACGTTCTGGAAAGAACTCTAGACTAGGAGTTAATGCACTTTGGTTCTTTGCCACTTACTAAGAATGTGACCTTGGGTGACCCTGAACTCCTGGGCCTTGGTTTTCTCATCTGTCCTACCTTCCCCAAAGCCTCAGTCAGAGGCATAGGTGAGAAAATTCATATGAGACTATTTGATGACCTGTGATGAGTCATTCATATTAGAGTGTTTGAGAATTATGGGTGATGAGGTTCATTTATCCATCACATATTTACTGAGCACCTGCAGCAAACCATGCCCTATGGTAGCAGTGGTGGGTAAAACACAGGCTTTGCCTCTTATGCTTTCATTCTAGTGAGTGAGAAAGGTATTAACTAAACAATCACCCAAGGATGTAATTACCGACTGTTCCAAGTACTGTGAAGTACAGTGTGCTAGAAGCTTATTCTAGCCTGGGCTAAGGGTAGAGCATCATTCTGGCGTGTGAGTTTATCCTGTACTGTGAGGAGTCTTTATTTTTATTTTTTAAAAGATTTTCTTTATTTATTCATGAGAGACACCGAGAGGCAGAGACATGGACAGAGAGAGAAGCAGGCTCCATGCAGGGAGCCCGATATATAAGACTTGATCCCAGGACCCCAGGATCACACCCTGGGCTGAAGGCAGACACCCAACTACTACTGAGCTACCCAGGCGTCCCGTGAGGAGTCTTTAAAGGCTCTCTTGCTGGGAGTGACCTAAACCCAACATTGCTTTAGGAAGTTGAATCTAGTGGCTATGTGTAGAATAGACTGAGGAAGGATTGAGGTCTGGGAGAAGAGTTAAATGAAGCTACTGTCCTATATATCTATCCTATATCTATGCTGTGACATATATATGTCATATATATATTCTTAGAATTGTTTTAGTGTTCTAAATATTTAATGTTAATATTTTTATGAAGGATTTTCTAGGGTCTTGATGTTTATATGGTTTTCATTTGGGATATTACTCAACTTCTTTTTTTTTTTAAATTTATTTATGATAGTCACAGAGAGAGAGAGAGAGAGAGAGAGGCAGAGACACAGGCAGAGGGAGAAGCAGGCTCCATGCACCGGGAGCTCGACGTGGGACTCGATCCCGGGTCTCCAGGATCGCGCCCTGGGCCAAAGACAGGCGCCAAACCGCTGCGCCACCCAGGGATCCCCCTCAACTTCTATTTTTAGTTAGATATGAAGTTAACACAAAATATTAGCTAATGCTTTTTATGGGTTCTTCTGTGCAGCAGAGACACTGCGCTTAGTGCTTTATATATATTATCCCCTATTAATGGTCAACAACCACATGCGGTGTCAAGACCATATTATCCATCTGTATTATTTCATTTTACAGATGAGGAAACTGAAACTCACCCAAGGCTATATAGCTGGGAAGTGGGACTTGGACCCAGGCCATCTAGTTTCAAGTATATGTTCTTAATCACTTCTTTATCATTTTTTCACTTAAAAAAGAATTAATTTAAGTTCTATGAGAGAAGATAAAGATGCCAGTAAAGTGGTCTTTAAATAACCACAGTGAATCCCTTCCTTTTAATATATTTCCTTCCTGTTTTTTTTCTTTTTTTTTTTTTATTTATTTATGATAGTCACAGAGAGAGAGAGAGAGAGGCAGAGACACAGGCAGAGGGAGAAGCAGGCTCCATGCACCGGGAGCCTGATGTGGGATTCGATCCCGGGTCTCCAGGATCGTGCCCTGGGCCAAAGGCAGGCGCCAAACCGCTGCGCCACCCAGGGATCCCTCCTTCCTGTTTTTTAAAAATAAATTTTTGTTAATTATAAAATTAGGTGGAAAACCTATTAAAAGGCAAACCTTTTTTAAAAGTTTTTTTTTTTTTGTGGCATTATGCATTTTGTCATGAAGAATTATGAAAGTTTAATAGTTCTTGACGTTGCTTTGTGCACTACATATCTTTCCATTTTTACTTTGTTCATGACCAGAATAACTATTAGCCACATCAGTGAGTGGTGTCCACATCTGCTCACTGTGGTAGATCTTATGTTTGCCTCCCATCATACATTGCCTATAAAAGCCCAGTTCAGTGTTGGGCATATATGTAGTTGTAGGGCAGTAGAATCATAGCATGGATAGCACCTGTGGGGTGTACATAGCTGAATCTCTGAGTTCACAAACAGGGACCCCAAAATTAAGGTGAGTCACTTCCACAACACCATGGTACAAATTTTGGACAGAGACAGACCAGAGAGCAGGACCCAGAACATCAGCCCACTGTTCCCTCACATACTTGCATGTGAAGGGTAGCGGAATATGGCACCCCAGTATATGACTATAGGAGGTCAGGATGTGTCACTCCAAAATACATTGCTTTAGTATGTTGATTACTTCAAACTGTAGGCACTTGAAAAAGAGCAAATGCTAAAAGTAGCTTTCTCTAAACTCCTCTTCTTTGTCTTTAGGCAGATAGGAACTTAGTTGTTATTAATTCCATCCCTGGAGTTTCATCAACTGGGGGAGATTGACTGTTATCACAGGAAAGGAGACTAGAAGTGACACCACATCCAGACAGACTTTGTTACAAAGTGTCATGCCTCCCATCCGTTCTTTTCAGGGCCTACTCCATCTTTCCTAAAAATCATTTACTCTCCCTTGAGAAGCTTACATGCCCTCCCCTTTTCCCTATTAAGATGGTAATTAAGCCCGAATTCTAAGCCACTTCTTTGAGTTACTCATTTTCCCCTGGGTATCTTCCATGTTAAATGAGGTTATACATTAATAAACTTGTTTGTTTTTCTCTTATTAATTTGTCTTTTACTATAGGGGTCTCAACTAAGAACTTAAAAGGGTAGAGGGAAAATTATTTTCCTACCCTACACATGTTCTATGCCTTTTTTTTTTTTTTTTTGCATCTGTTTCCATTCTATTTCACTTAGGTACTATAATTGACAGTGGAAATTTTGTATTAATTCAACTAAATTCTAATACTGTGAAGTCAGGGTGGGGGACACTCTGGCTGTTAGTTTAGAATGAGTTTGTGCTCAAATAATTTCAACTTGAGTATTCATAAAATCCTTAAAAATTTTCCTATAATTTAAATTTTTGTCAACCTAGAATGCTTTATTAAACGAGCTTTCCTGTGTTAATTTCCCTCATTACACTATTTTACTTTTCATTTGTGTTGTTTATTTTTCGTAACACTAAATAAAACTTTAATCCTGAGCTATGGGTCAATCTGGATAAGCTACAAAAAGTCTGAATTCAAAATTAAACTAAACCTTTGAATTTAGTTTGGTTTATGTCTCAGAATCACTGCCATTTTTTGCAGTGAGAGTAAGAGAAATCTTTTGCAGTATCTCCTAAAGGAGTTTTTATATATTGCTTTTGATTCTGCTTTGTTTCTTGACTTTTGGGCTCTGCCAGGGAAAAATGACTCTTTCTGCCTAGAATAACCCCGTTTATCCCATGAAGGCTCTGTTTTAATTTTATTAGTGCTGTTAACTGCTAAAAAGTACATGCTCTGCAGGAATTGGGTGTGGATATAATTTTACTGAGTAAGAGACATATGCTTTGCAGTTTCACAAATTGTTTCATTTTCTTTATTTGGCTGGAATCTCTTTTTGGATTCCTTATGCTTTTTGTGATTGGTGTTATCACTCAGTGTCTCAGTAACAGAGCTGGGAGGCCAAAATCTCTTGAATATTTTGCACAGAATTTTGTGTTTACAGTATAAGCTCTCTTATCTGTGATTATGACCAGCAGCTAATCAGTTAAAGTGGAGAAATGTAAAAAAAAGAGTTACATTCATATCTTAAATATTTTATTTTAAACTCAAACACATAAATGTGCAGCCATTAGCTGATTTCTGATGGAAACCTGATAAGTGGTTTCCACGTTGTTTTTTGCACATACAATTGTACCCGTGATGCATGGTCTACTTGGTTTTCAGTTTGAGTTGCTTTAAATTGTTAGAAGATCTTTAAGATACTTGTGAACTTCCTGAGTACAAAATCCTTCCAGATTTTTGTGATTTGCCTCCCAGTCTTTTGCCTCACACCTAAATAATGGCTGTTTTAGTATTTTATTTTTATTGAATTATTCTACATTATTCAGATATTCAACTGCATTTTCAAAGAAACATTAGTTTTTCTGAACTCATATCTTATATGTTTATGTAAAATTTACTAAGTGTTTATATATAATTAAATTAGAAGAACTGTTGGCATAAATAGGGTAGGAATTTAACACATCTGACCCTAGGAAAGGATATAGCATGATTGATAGGAATAGATTACTGTTTCCCAACTAATGGGTAGGGATGGGGTAGCACATTTTACTTTCAATCTGCTGCGGAGCTATACTTTTATTAATGAAAAAGATAAATAATAAAGACATATAAAATACAAGCCTTAATTTTTTTTTAAATTTTTTAAAATTTTTAAAATTTTTATTTATGATAGTCACAGAGAGAGAGAGAGAAAGGCAGAGCACAGGCAGAGGGAGAAGCAGGCTCCATGCACCGGGAGCCCGATGTGGGATTCGATCCCGGGTCTCCAGGATCGCGCCCTGGGCCAAAGGCAGGCGCCAAACCGCTGCGCAACCCAGGGATCCCCAAGCCTTAATTTTTTAATGTTTTAGAAACAACAGAAATAAAATTGTGTGGCAGTAAATATAATCGGAACAACATGATATAGGGAGAAAAATGACAAAATCTGTATGTTCTTCAGAAGTGTGCATTAGCAATTCACATAGAATCACTATTACTCTTATTAATTTGTTATTCTAGTCATAACTAAACAAAAGTTATGAGTGAAATGGTGATTTCCCCCCTATTAGATATCTCTGTGTATACTTTAAAAAAAAATTATTTATTTATTTATTTATTTATTTATTTATTTATTTATTTGAGAGAGAGAGGGAGAGGGAGGAGCATATTCCTCGCTGAGCAGGTTATAATCCCAGGATCCTGAGATCATGACCTATGCCAAAAGTAGATGCTTAACAGCTGAGCCACCCCTTTGCCCCTCTGTGTACACTTTGAAAAAACTCCATATATATGTAGTTATGTTTTTAAATTAAGTTTATTTTAATTATAGTATGGTTAACATGGCATTATATTAGTTTCAGTTGTACAATATAGTGACTTAATAATTCTGTACATTACTGTGCTCCTCATGATAAATGTACTCTTTAATCCTCATCACCTATTTCACTCATTTCCCCACCAACTTCCCCTCTGATAACCATCAGTTTGTTCTCTATAGTGAAGGGTCTCTCTCTTGGTTTCTCTCTCTCTCTCTTTTCTTTGCTTATTTATTTTGTTTCTTTAATTCCACATGTGAGTGAAATCATATGGTATTTGTCTTCAACTGACTTATTTCATTTAACATTATACTCTAGCTCCATCCATGTTGCAAATGGCAAGATTTCATTCTTTTTATGGTGAATAATATTCCACTGTGTGTGTATGTGTGTGTGTATCACATCTTCTTTATCCATTCATCTATTGACAGATACTTGGGCTGCTTCCATAATTTGGCTATTATAAATAATGCTGCTATAAAACATAGGGGTGCATATAACTCTTTGAATTAGTGAGGAAACTCCATAGTGTTTCCTATAGTGGTTACACCAGTTTGCATTCCCACCAACAGTCCACAAAGGTTTCTTTTTTCTCCACATCCTTCCCAATACTTGTTGTTTCTTGTGTTTTTGATTTTAGCCATTTCTGAGTGATGTGAAGTGATATTGTAGTTTTCATATGTGTTTTCCTGATGATGAATGATGTTGAACATCTTTTTGTGTTTCTGTTGGCCATCTGTATGTCTTCTTTGGAGAAATGTCTGTTCATGTCTCCTGTCCATTTTTAAATTGGATTATTTATTTTTTGGATGTTGAGTTGTACCAGTTCTTAAATATTTGAACACTTGTCCCTTATTGGATAAGTCATATGCGAATATTTTCTCACATTCAGTAGGTTGTCTTTTAGTTTTGTTGATTGTTTCCTTCACTCTGCAGGAGCTTTTTATTTTTATGAGTGCCAATAGTTATTTTTTAATTTTTATTTCCCTTGTCTCAGGAGATATATCTAGAAAAAACGTTCCTATGGAAGCATTTAAGTTTTTTTTTCTTTTTCATTTTTTCATGTCTCAAATACTTTTTGCTTATTAACCTGTTTAGGGTGGGTTGTTGACAGCTTATCTCATAAATTGTTTATGGTTTTGTTTTAATAACACTCATGGTGGAGGAACTGGTCTTACAAAACTATGTTGATAAGAATGAATAAACACATGTTAAAGCGATTCAGCAAGCTCTAGATCTTCATTTTCTACTTCTCTTCAGAATGAAGTGAGTGTTGCTGCCGTGTCAAAATTCACCTCTGTCCACCGTGGTAGCCAGTTCCAACAATTTATCCTTTAACTTTATGGTCAAATTTAAATGATTTTTTGGATGAAGGAAAATTTCTGGATTTTAATACTTGTATTTGCCCCCCAAAATTAACAAAGTAACCTTGAACTATTATCTGTGATTCTCCTGTGCTTAGTTAGTAGGCAGGTGGCACCACTCACCTTGCAAGGTCAATAACACCGGAACTGGTTGATGAGACAAGTTCCCTATGCAGGTATTTGGAGGTTACAATCATGCCTAAAAGCTATGTCCATCTCTAAATGCTCACTCTCCATTTCCTGAGCAGCTGGTAACTAACAGCTTGTAGATTGGCATCCCTCTCTGGACCACACTTTGAGAAGCCCTGTGCTCAAGTAGCATCCGCTACTAGTTGTGTTCTCCAACATCAGTCAGTATTCTCTATAGAGGGAGTGCAATATGTTGGTTAATTTGGCAAGGTGGTTAAACAGAGATGGGTTGAGAGATTCCCTTTTACATAAGCATCCTCCCCTGCCCCCCGGGAGAAGATTTATAGCTGTCACGAGATTCAAATTATCAGATGTATATGTGTGCATATTTGTATGTATTATGTATCTGTTTATCCCATGATTGTGAGTGTAAGAATCATGCTTTCATCCAACAGAGTTCAGGAGATGCTCCTCCAAACTATGTTACTTTATTATATTGATTACTATAATGTAGTTGATTGTATTATATTGATTAATTTAAATGTGAAAAAATAGCAAATGCAGTGAGAAGCTTAGTCTGAATTCCTCTTATCTACCTAAAAACAGATCCTCCAAAAAAAGGAACCCCATTGTCATACAATTCCCTCTCTGGGAGTTTCATCAACCAGCAAAAATGGACTCTTATCACACATACCATACCCAGACAGACTTTATAACAAACTATCAGATCTCCCATCTGTTCTTCGGAGGGCCCATTCGTCTTTACTAAGAACCATTTACTCTCCCCTGAGAGGCCTACACGCCCCACTCAATTTCCTGTATTAAGATGGTATATAAGCTCTCAAATCTCACTGCTTTTTTGGGTATTCATTTTCCCCCCTGTGATGTTCCCCTGCATGTAATATTAAAAGTTAATAAATTGGTATGCTTCTCCCCCTGTTCATCTGCCTGTTGCCAGTTTATTTTATAGAGTCGGCTGTATAATCTAGGAAGGTATAAGGAAAGTCTTCCCTCTCCTACACATCCAACTTTGAATTACTCACTCGGTTTTGCATGTAACTGCTAGGTATTGCTTTATATAACACACATTTCTGGAATGTAGCCATTTATTCAGTGGTCTAGAGCCAAGTTCTGTAAAGTGTTTTCTTCTAAGGAAACAATACACTCTAAATTCTCATTTCTTCCCTGGTCAGTGGGAATCTGCCTACTTATCCCCTAAGAAATCTCAGTATTTGGGTCCTTGTTTCCTTTCCCTGAGTGTATTGCCTGGGCCCAGCAGGATTTAGTTTCTGTTACAGTGAAACATAACCTGAAATAAGGATCAACATGGGTGTTTTAATCCTTCATTTTTATATTTAAAGTAAATTGCAATTTTAAATGACTTTAAATCCCCTTTATGAATAAGGACTACTTGGGAGAACTGTGATTTATCCTGCTTTTATTAGTTCATTGTTGAGATAGAAGCAAGTTTTTCATGTTTTTAAAGCAAATGAAGGGGCATCTGGGTGGATCAGTGGTTGAGTGTCTGCCTTTGACTCAGGTCGCGATCCTGGGGTCCCCGGATCAAATCCCGCATCAGACTCCCCACAGGGAGCCTGCTTCTCCCTCTGCCTAGGTCTCTGCCTCTCTCTGTGTCTCTCATGAATAAATAAATCATAAAATAAAATAAAATAAAATAAATAAAATAAAATAAAATAAAATAAATAAAATAATAAAAAATAAAATAAAATAAAATAAAATAAAATAAAATAAAATAAAATACCGAAATCCTCATTGTGGCCCAGTGTCCTGCCTACTGGTCTACCCTCTCATCAGTGTTCCTCTCCCTCTTATAGAGTACAGTCCCTGAGTCAGGCTTGATCATCACTTCAAAGACAGTGCAAACTACAGTCTTTGAAATGTCTTCCTACTTCCTCTGTGCCCCCATCACACACACTTCAGCTTAGCAAATTTACACTCATCAATATTTATTCAGGTTTCAGCTTAAATATCACTTATTCAGAAACACCTTCCCTGACCAATACTGGGCCTAGATAAGCACCCTGTCTGACATTGTCACAGCACTCTATCATTTCTCTTCATAGAACCCACCACATTTTCTAATGATGTATTTGTAAGGTTTTTCATCTTCCCTATTGTTTGAAGCATCCCAGAGCACAGGAACTAAGGCTGGATTGCAAACCACCACATCCTGATGCCTGGAACAGTACCTTGTACTTTAGAAACTGAGGTGGCTTTTTTTTAAAAAAAAAAAAAAAGGAAGGTTAGGTGGATGATCCCAATCAAGTCCTCAGCTTATGTGGAGGATTAGAGGATTAAATGAAATAATATGAGAGGATGTGGAGAAAGGGGAACCTTCCTGCACTGTTGGTGGGAATGTGAACTGGTGCAGCCACTCTGGAAAACTGTGTGGAGGTTCCTCAAAGAGTTAAAAATAGATCTGCCCTACGACCCAGCAATTGCACTGCTGGGGATTTACCCCAAAGATACAGATGCAATGAAACACCCGGACACCTGCACCCCGATATTTATAGCAGCAATGTCCACAATAGCCAAACTGTGGAAGGAGCCTCAGTGTCCATCGAAAGATGAATGGGTAAAGATGTGGTTTATGTATACAATGGAATATTACTCAGCCATTAGAAATGACAAATACCCACCATTTGCTTCGATGTGGTTGGAACTGGAGGGTATTATGCTGAGTGAAGTAAGTCAATCAGAGAAGGACAAACATTATATGGTCTCATTCATTTGGGGAATATAAAAAATAGTGAAAGGGAATAAAGGGGAAAGGAGAAAAAATGAGTGGGAAATATCAGAAAGGGAGACAGAACACGAGAGACTCCTAACTCTGGGAAACGAACTAGAGGTGGTGGAAGGGGAGGAGGGTGAGGGCAGGGGGTGGGGGTGAGTGGGTAATGGGCACTGAGGTGGGCACTTGACGGGATGAGCACTGGGTGTTATTCTATATGTTGGCAAATTGAACACCAATAAAAAATAAATTTACAAAAAAAAGAAATAAAATATGTTGAATGAATAGATACAGTAAGCACCCAAAAAAGGATAGCTATTAAAGTCATATCAAAATGAGATCACTCTAAATATGCTTGAAATTTACCACTGATTTTTCTTTCACCTAATTGGGGGGGTGGGGAGGAGTCTAGCAAAAGATGCCAAATTGTCATTTTTTTCAATAATACTTTGCCACGTCAGCTCATTTTAGGATACTGAAAAACTTCAAATTGCAAGATAGAACATCAAGAAAGTAAATGCTTCTAAAATTAACACACTACACTTTTTTCTTTTTACTCTGAGATAAATCTATACTCATCAGTACATTTTCACTTCCCCTTGCAGCCTTCACTGTCACCTGCTCTTCCAAAATCCTGGTTATTACCACCCCAAGGACAACTGCTCCCTTTTCAAACACCAAAGACTCTACTAATAACTTTCTTAAAAATGAGTTTCAACTATCACTAAAATTTTATTTGCCTTTTTAAAAATTATTTATTTATTTATTCATGAGAGACACACAGAGAGAGGCAGAGATTATTTTAAAATGCTTATTATTTTTAACTTTGTATTTTGAAATAATATCAGATTTTCAAAAAAGTGACAAAAATAGTACAAAGAATTCCCTTACATTCTTCCCCCAGATTTTCTAAATGCTAATATCTTACATACTCACTGTATGGTGACTAAAACCAGGAAGCAAATATTGATTTACTACTATCACCTGGAGACCTTGTTCAAATTTTGCCAGTTAGCATCCCATTAGCATTCTTTTCCTGGTCTAGGATTCAATCCAGGATTACATGTTGCATTTAGTTGTTATGGTGCCTTAACCTGTTAACCTTAATAATAAAACCACCAGTTATTTTATCAGGAAAAATGGGTTTATTTGGGAATACCAGAGAATTGCAGTCCGGGACAAGCAAGCTATGACAAAACTCGAGGCAAGTCCAGAGAACAAAGAAGAGAAATGCTCTTTTCTAGAGGAAAGGAAGGAGTTGGGGAAGGCTGTTAGAAACAAAAAAATCCATTGGAGTAAACTAAGAGCTGGAAGTATGGTGGCTTTTTATTGGCTGGGTTGTTGGCAGGGGAGAAGAATCTTTCTTCCTCCTGCTGGATTAGTAAAGAAGTAGCTAAAATAGTATTGACTTGCAAAGGGTATCTCTTCTTGTTGGGTCTGCAATTGACAACCAATGTGGGGGCTAAGAGAGCTCCCTCTTCTGGTCCCCCTATTTTATTTATTTACTATTTATTTTTTAAAGATTTATTTTATTTATTTATTATTTATTTTTTAAAGATTTATTTATTTGGGGGCAAGGAGAATGTGTGTGTGAGTGGAGAGAAGGAAGAAAATCTTAAAGCAGACTTCCTGCTGAGCACAGAGCTCCATGCAGGCTCAATCTCACAACTCATGAGATCATGACCTGAGCCAAAACCAAGAGTCTGATGCTTAACTGATTGAGCCACCCAGGCATCGCACTCCACTCCATTTTATTTTATTTCTTTAAAGATTTATTTATTTATTCATGGGAGACAGAGAGAGGCAGAGACATAGGCAGAGGGAGAAGCAGGCTCCGTAGAGGGGACCTGATGAGGTACTCCATCTCTAGGACCCTGGGATCATGACACTTCTCAATATGGAAGAGTCTTACCTTCATTTGTCTTTTATAACTTTGACGTTGCAGAAGAGTACTGGCCAGTTATTTTGTAAAATGCCCCTCCATTTGGGGAGGTTGAATAAAGGTTGTGCATTTTTGTTGAGTATTATTGAAGTGATGTGTGCTTCTCAGGGCGCTCTTCTCTGGTTTTAATCATACTGCAATTTTCTCCTTGATGCAGTTAACTAGGCTCAAGTTTCTTAACCAGGAGATAGTGTTGACCTCTGCAACCATGTCTGGGGCAAAACAGCTTGAGAAACAACCGGAGTTGAATGTTCTGATTTTAAGTGATCTCAGTGTGCTTGTAAAATGCAAGTAAGAATGAGATTACTTGGCTGTAAGAAGGTTGGCATCTGGATGGCCTAGGATATGCTTATATTATTGAATTTCAAAACTCATCATAAAAGTAGAAAAAGAAAGTTTCTAAATCTCAGACTCCTGGGGATAATGTCCCTGGATCTCACAATTAGGGAGACTCTGGTAGGGGCTGTGGCTTTACCCTTCCCAACTGCTTCACCCTCTACAGACTGTACCATCTTTTTTTTTTTTTTTTAAGATTTTATTTATTTATTCATGAGCAACAGAGAGAGAGAGAGAGAGACAGGCAGAGGGAGAAGCAGGCTCCATGCAAGGATCCTGATGTGGGAATCAGGGTTTCCCGGGATCACACCCTGAGCCAAAGGCAGACACTCAAGCATTGAGGCACCCAGGGGTCCCCAGACTGTGCCATCTTGTTAAGGAATTTGGGAGATTCCTGGCCTTGAACTGATCCCCCCCCACCCCAACACACATACCACTGTGTACTTACGTTACCTATTATACATAGACTTTTGGCTTTAGTAACTTTACGTTGTTTTAGGTTGACAAATCAGTAATAAAACTAGCCAACATTTTTCTTAAAGTTCATTCTTTATTCTTTGCTAATTCTTCCAATTTATAGTCTTTAATCTTTACTTAAAAAAAAAACCCACAGTACTATTTTCCTTTTCTCTCTCTCTCTCTCTCTCTCTCTCTCTCTCTCTCTCTCTATTCAGTTTTGGCTTTTCATCCTGGTAAAAGTCTATAAAAATAAATCAGCTAAATTTCAGCATAAATACGGTGAAAGCCAGCAGTTGAAATGATTGCAGTTTGGAAAATGTTAGATAGAGGCACTTTAAGAAAGATTCCACTGTATCACAGGCTGCGGCTTTGAAATAACTCCTGTTTCTTTCCCACCTCTAAATTGTCATTTTTCCAATTCTCCTTTTTGGAAGCTTCAGTATGCAAAGCTTTGACAACAGTTTAGGAAATGAAATCACTACCCGCTGTGTGTGACATTTGCTTGAAGATAATTCATTTGGCTCAAAATTGGCAGCGGCTAAAAACGAGTGAAACAATGAAATTTGCACGGATTCATTGTTTAAAGGAAGGAAATCCGTCAAGGTAGCCATTTACTTGCAGGACTGTAAAGAGCCTTTATCTGATTATACATCTTTGGGTCTTTTCTTCTTCAGTTTCATGTAGAGTTTTATGTAATGATTGGGATTCTCAATACCTTTGCACTGTATCTTACTACCATCTTTGTTCTTTTTCTCACTTTACTTTGGGTTGATAGTTTCCTACATGCGGTAGGATGGTTTTGATTGTAAATGGTAGCAAAGTCAACCCAAACAGGCTTAAGCAACAAAGGATATCTGTTGGCTCACATTACTAAAAAGTAGAGGTGAAGCGTCAGGTTTAGGTATGGTCTGGTCAGGGCTGCCGTCCACTTCTCCTCCTCAGACCATGCAGTGCTGCTCCTTAAGCTATTTGAAAAAAGGAACTTAAATTTTTTTTTTCTAAACCAACATAGACCAATACTTTTATAAAATGCAATATAAACGAATTACCACAAACATGAAATTGTAAAAGACAAGTATAAGCCCCAGATTTTAATTATTAAACTCAACAGATATAAATTTATTCAGTCAAATTGCTATACATGTTTCTAAACAGGCTTATTTCCAGTTTCTTGTTATAGACTATTACAGGCTACTGAGAAGCTCTGATGTGGTGCTGGCTTCTTCTTCAGTTTCTTCCGCCAGCTTTCTTCTCAGTGTGGTTCACCTCAGGCTGGCAAAGTGGCTGCCAGTAGCTTCCAGAATGATGGGTATCTTTGTTCACATCTAGGGAAAGAGTTTTCCCAACTGTTGCTCAGAAGTGTTACGCCTCATACCGGTTGGACCAACTCAAAGCATTTCACTGTGAACTGGGGGATGCCATTGGCTCCTCGTTTTTATTTTCAGTCCATTCTTGAGCCGCTAAATGTTAGAAGGAATGGAGGAACATAGGGATGGGAGGCGGTCTCACCTAAACCATATGTCTACCCATACAATGCTGGGGAAGCACTGCAATCCTGACTGTCTTATGTTAATAAAAACAGCAATTAAAAAAAAAAACAGCAATAGCTGCCACTTTGCATTTAATCTGTGGTATAATAAAAAAAAAAATAGATATTGGATCTTTGTCTTGGGTTCCTGGCACAGAGCTCCTAAAAACCCTCAGAATCTCCTGAGCGATGAGTGTCTTTTGTATGTTTATGAGATGACTCCTGGATAGAGGGTGGTAGCTCTGCTAGATAGTTTCAGGCTGGGGGTTGGTCACCAGAATGACCAAGAAGCCATGATTAGATGGTTGGAACATTCGGCCCCACCTTGGACCCTGGGGCAGAGGTGAGGGATTGGAGACTGAGTTCAGTCACCGCTGGCCAATGACTTAAGCAATCATGCTCCCTAAAAACCCCTAAACTGCTGTGTCTAGAGAGCTTCCAGGTTGGTGAACACATCAAGGTGTTGGGCAGGTGACACATCCAGAGAGGACACTCCTTTTCCCCATACCTTGCCCAGTGCAGCTCTTCCTTTTGACTATTCCTAAATTGTATCCTTTATGATAAACCATGAGACATAAAGTGTTTTCCTGAGTTCTGTGAGCTTTTCTGGTAAACCTAATGGGCAGAAGTTGTGGGAACCCCCATATGTGTAGCCAAGTCTGGCAAGCAGGTAACCTGGAGACCTGGTGCTTGTAACTGGCGTCTGAAGTAAGTACAGTGAAGGAGAGGTGGTCCTAAAGCACTCCTGAGAGATGGGTGCTAATATGACCCTAGGGTGCAGTGAGGAAACAGGTAAGTGACTTACTCATGAAACAGCTAACGTTGTACACTTAGAGTCCCATGGATTTGAAAACTCAGACTGCCTTCCTCTACATGACTGTGTTGTAGACTTTTCAAGTGATCAAATAAAATATAAAACAATTGATAGCTTTGTGAGAGAAGCCTTAGAGATTTAATGGTTTAAGGGGAATGGTTTATAACTCGGATGGTGAAACTTTCTGCAGGTGGGGCTAAAGGGAATATATACCCACTTAAAATCTTTAGTAAAGTAAGACTGAAGAATGAAAATGAAAATCCAGAATTATTCCCACAGGGTGGACAGTCTGTTAACCTTGATATGTACTTAAACACCTGGACATAATCTAGTCCTCTAAAAAATAGCATGTCTTTAGGGATCATATTCCCTAAGTGAAAAGAATCAACTTTTAAGTTACAACTTCCCACTGGTTCAAAAAGTATCTAGAATTTGCTTTGTGCAAATAAAAAAGGTATCTAGAATATCTTTGTGCTTATGTGAAACCTAGTGTGATCCAAGAGTTGAAATCCAAAGGATAAAATAGTTGTTTTAGTTATTTAAAGGTTAACGTTTAAGGAGAGGTGATAGTGTTCTACCTTTTCGGGCACTCTATAAGCAGGTTTTAGGTTTTTTTTTTTCTTTTTCCATCAAAGAACGTATCTATTAAGAACTTAATTGGGTTTGTGCTGTCTGGTACAAACAGAAACTATTGTGCCCTCTTAATTAGATAAAAGGAAATTATGTGTCTTGAGATCTTCTCTAAATCACAGGAGCCTTCTCTTGGGCCCTTGTGTCACTGTGTTAGCAATTTGTAGTTCTAAACTACTGATTATAATTTATGTGTACATTCAAAATGAGTTGTGAATCTGAGATTGAATTTGTGACTTAAGCACTTGCTAGCATTTTATCCCTAAATAAATATAAAGCCTTTTAGGACTTACCTTTTTTGTTACAATGAATTTTCTTCCTCCTGTAAGCCTTGTTGCTGAAACATTAGAGACCGTTTTATATTCGATGTGGATTTTAGTACCCAGCCATGGAAGTATGTTATGTGAGGTACTGCAGAAATAATATTTTTCCTTCAAGAAAATCGTTTCCTTTTCTCTCAAAGCTGCAAATCAGCTTTTTATATCTTTTACTCTTCCTGCCTTCTGTCACCAGGTAATCAGGTGGCAGACCGACCACATTACTTCCTTTTCTCTTTGGTTATCTCCATTAGCCTAGTTGAGGGCCACATTAGCTGGATTATTGAAATCCAAACAAGATTCCTCACCTCTAATACATTCTCAGTGCTGTTGCTAGTGTTCTATAATAGGGATCCAGTGCTACCCCACTAATCAAACATGCTTGGTGATTCTCAGATCCCCAGCATATATTCGGGATCTTTCATTACCAAACTCTTTTCCCATGAGATATTTTGCCTGCCAGCACTGCTGTTAATTTAAAATATGCCAGACACGTTCCCACCTTGGCAACATTGCCCCAGCTACCTTTGTGTCCTATTGCCCTTTTGCTTCGTATGGGCCCAAACCAAATTTTTCAGTCTAGTTTAGATCCCACCTCATCATTGAAATTCTTCTAGAGCCTTCGCAGGTAGTTCTCATCTGGTGTTTATCATTTGGATTGTGTGTCTTCCCAGAGATAAGGATCAGGTCTTATTCACCTTGGTATCCCATGAGCCTTGCCCTTATTGACATTCCAGAGATAGTTGTTGAATTGAATCAACAGTTAAGTGGAATTTATTCTTTCAAAACAGAAGGAAAGGGACACCTGGGTGGCTCAGTGGTTGAGTGTCTGCCTTCAGCTCAGGTCGTGATCCCGGGGTCCTAGGATCCAGTCCCACATGGGGCTCCCCACAGGGAGCCTGGTTCTCTCTCCGCCTGTGTCTCTGCCTCTCTCTCTGTGTCTCTCATGAATAAATAAATAAAATCTTTAAAAAAATATGATTAATTTTCTTAGATGTGATAAAGCTAGTATGTTTATGCTTTGAAGGATCCTTATTTTTAAGAGGAACATACTGAAGTATTTGCAGATGAGATGTCTGGGATTTACCTCCAAACAATCTGGTGTTGGACATGGCAGTGGAGGAGAAGGGAATAGGTGGATTTGGAGAGAAATAAGACTACTGGCTGTGAGTTGGTAATTGTTGAAGCTTGTAGATGGCTATGCAGGCATTCATTCATTCTTTCCAGTTTTTTTTTTCTTTCTAGTTTTAAGTTAAAAGCAATTTTTAAAAAATTGATGTAGAGTTTATATTTTAAGTTTTTTACTTTCTTTTTTCATTGAAGGATAGTTGATACTTTCTACTTTTTTATGTGTATGAAAGTTTCTATAATAAAAGGCACAGAATAAAATATGGGCTAAGACATGGATATTAGTTGTAAAGGATCGAAAGAACATGAAACTGAAGTCTGAGAAGCTCAGATTCTAGCTCTGGCCCTCCAATGACCTGAATGACCTGGAGTCGTCCATTTAACATTTCTGGGTTCCATAGTATCTCCTGAGGAAATGAGTTCCCTGGATGATGGGATCCTCATTGTCAGTAGCTACCTGGAATGCTACACTTTTGAAAGAGATCTGGGGTGTGCTCTCAGGGAGGAAGATTCTAGAATCAGGGAGCAATGCCCATGAAGGGCTTGGTTTCATTCAACCTGTGTGTTTGTCAGATCCTGGTCCCAAACTGATCACCTCCTTTTCCCTAGGGAAACTGGCAACATTCTGTAACACAGGTTGTCAATTGGAGTGGATAGGATTTCAGCCATAGAGCAAAGAGGCGTCATACAATTAACTGGGTCGTCTTGTTCCTTAATTATTTGTGTGTTTGGTGATTAGGAGCTCAGGCTCTGAAGGCCAAGGATCAAATCCCAGGTTAACTACAGGCTGTGTCACCGGGACTGGTTACTTAACCCTCCTTCTTTTAAAGGGTTGTGGTGAGGAATAAACCCGCTGATACATACCTGGCATATAGTAATGGCTCAATAAATGGTAGATACCATTTTTATCAGATTCATTAGTCTTGTTTGTGTTTTGGATTTCCAGTTCTTATAGGCTCTTTGAAGCTTAAGCACATTTGTCATTCTCGTTTCTTCCTTCCTCCCTCCCTCTCTTCAGGTTAGAAGCACATTGTAGAACTCACCATGGTCCATGGGAGGTGAGAGGGATGCCAGGGTAATCTGGGAAGGGAGGTAGTGACCAGAATATGCCTCTTAGAGATCACCCTGACCGCAGTTCCCTTGGAAGCCAATGATCTGGTTGCTGAGGGATTTGCCCGAGGTGGCATAGCTAGGGCCTTAGTGGGGCCACATCTGGATTCCCATCCCTGACTGCAGGGATGGGAATATGCCATATTCTGTGGCCATGATCAGATTGCTGAAGTCTCCTCTGGCAAGTTCTCTGTCTGCTCTAGCTGGTATTAAAAAAAAATCATCCCCTCTGTTGAGAAGGAATGTCTGGTAATTCTCTAGCATTTGCAGGGAGGGGAAATGGGAGGAAGTGTGGTGTTCCTCACACTCTGACTAATCACTTAGGCAGCAGAGCTCCCATCATTTCCTTTCTATGGCTTGGTGACTTCAGCCCTTGTCCTTCTTCTGATCCAGGCCGGCAGCACCTGTGAACTGTGTGTCCCCCACCCTCCCCTTTTCCGTACAGCTAGCTTGCCTTGGGCCCTGAATCTTTGTCTTACAGTCGTCTGAATCACTTCCCTGTTTCTCATCCTTGATGTTTCCCAGTAAATAGCGTTGTTTCTCCTTAGGCCTATTGTTTTTTCCTTAGTGTTATTTCTTGATTGCCTTCATTTTCTTTGGATGCTTCTATTTATTTTCTATTCATTAAGCTGAAAATAGGTTTATAAACTTCTCTTATTTATTTCAGGGATGAGATTCCAGTTTATAGATTATCTGCTCCCTCTGCTTTTTTCTGTAGCTTTGAGGCACTTGGTGGCTCATGAAAATTTCCTAATAATGAGGAAAGTACTATCTTTATTAGACTTGACAGATCACATAATGACTTTATACACAAAATAATGTACTGGACTTAGAGTTGAAAAGGCTAGATTTTATCCTGGGTTTTAATTTCCATTTACAAACCAAGTTTTCAGACACATTTTTAACCTTTTCCTACTTCTGTTTTCTCATCTGAAAGATGGGAGTCTTTAGGGGTTGTCAGAAAATGATGGGCAGCCCGGGTGGCTCAGTGGTTTAGCGCCGCCTTCAGCCCAGAGCCTGATCCTGGAGATCCGGGATCGAGTCCCGCATCGGTCTCCCTGCATGGAGCCTGCTTCTCCCTCTGCCTGTGTCTCTGCCTCTCTCTCTCTCTCTCTCTCTCTGTGTGTGTGTGTCTCTCATGAATAAATAAATAAAATCTTAAAAAAAAAAAAAAGAAAATGATGTATTCATGGCATTGATCAAGGTCAATAAGTCCTAGCTCATGTTACTGTGGATATTGTGATCTTATTTAAGCTTCATGGTAGTTTTTTTGAGGTATACTGGACAATTTCCCCCATTTTTATCTATTTCCATTAATTCATCTATTTCTTTCCTTTTGCCTGTGAAGATAAAAGAGAAATTTAAAGCTAACACCTTTCAGTTGTACAGATGTAGCATTAAGACTTGGTGAGTTTGAGATTTGTCCTAAAATCTTCTCCTGGAAGAAGAGGCGAGGGTTGAGTGGAAGACTCCTTCCTGTATCTTTAGATTCAACTTATTCCTGGTTCAGTACAACCTAAAAAGACCAGGATAGGGTGGAGTGTGGTGGAGTGTGTGGGGTGTATGTGAAGCTCCTCCTCTAGTCCTGTTTCATTGTCTTTGATTTAAAATTGTGTCCAGGGTTCCTCTGTGTGCAGGTGACAGGCCAGGAGGTGGTGTGGAGTAGTGGGCAGACACACCTGGGGTTGAATCTTGGCTCTGCTATAAAACCTCCTCCCTGCTCCTTAGTTTCTTCCTTTGTACAGTAAGTGCCTCAAGGTGATCTTGAGGAACAGCACATACACATAAAGGACCTGACATGCTATAGATGCTCAGCCAGTGTTAGTTCCTTTTCTAGTTTAAAATGTATTTCTTCTGACTTATGCAATGGGAACCTCCTGCTAAAGGAATTTCAAGGAACAGTAGACTGGTTCCTGAAACATTTTTGTGGGCAGTGGTATCCTTGAAACACCCCTGAACTATCCCCAACCTGCCAAGAAAGGCCGGTCTTGTAGAGTCGAGACTTGCTTTCAGCCAATGTTTCTCACCTCCAGGTGGGCATGAGAGTGACATTGCTTTGTCAGAATACACATTCTGGGCTCCAAACCAGATTTACTGCCCAGACAGGCACCTTTTGGAAAAGCTTTCCAGGTGCTCCTGGTGCCACTCTGGCTTAGAGCCACTGCTGTAGACAAACCAGAATGACTTTCTAGTGTATCTAAAATACCATTCAATTTAGAGAACTTGAGTTAGGTGTAGCTTTCTGAAGAAATACGGCAGTCCTTTTCTGAGGAGAGAGTGTATGTACTCTTGGTCTTGTTGATTGGGTGTAATGCTTTCATAGCAGTGATAATAGCTAACTTGGACGCTTTATATATATTAACCCATTCAGTTCTTGCTGCAGCCCTACAAGTTGGGGGCTATCATTGTGCCCCTTTGGCATGACATGTCTAAAGTCCCATAGCTAGGCTGAGATGGAGCCAAGTATCAAACCCAGCCAACCTGGCTCTGGAGTCAATACTGTAGTCCCTCATGTTATCCATCTCTCTTAATCACAAATAGGAAGGACTGTCATGGAAAAGGGCTTTGGAACATGTAGCTGTTATCCAAGGGCTAAATTGGGTAAGCACCAGTAGGCTCTTCTCATCTGACTTTATATTGTTTCTTGGCATATTCCTAGCTGAGTCCAGATTTCAAAGAATTATATATCAGAGCAGTTGTGTGTGCAGGCAGGTGGCTATGGGAGGGGTAGAGCACATTTACAACCCCACCTCCCATATTTGCTCTTTCCACTCTCCCACTCATTATTCAAGTGTTTGGGGATTAGGTTGCTCCAAGAGTGACAATTTGGGAGTCAGTTCTTTGGCTTCTTTTACTATAGCGAAAATGATAGAATAATTGCTTTTTGAGGGTGAATGTCCCTTTGAGAGAGCCTGAGGAGAATGACTTTCATTTCCTCTGTACTCGGGAGAGAACAGAACACAGTTCCCAAGGGTCTGGTGATGAATAGTCATATGAGAAGGGCTTCATGTGGGAGCTCTTTGCAGCCTGGGGAAAATAGACTGGGGAATACTTGCTTTAGACTCACCTGCCTGGACAGAAGATTGTGCAGCCCCCAGGCAAAGGCAGCCAGTGTGAAATAACAGTAAGAGCCGTCACTTGCTGTGTGCCAGGTACTGTGCTCGATCTCTTCGGACACTTTGTCCCTGATTCTCACTCCACCCAGAAGGTGCATATAATGGTTCCATTTTTGGAGGAGGAAACGAGCTCAGAAAGTTGAACGATGAGTCTCATGGTCACACAGACAAGTGACACAGTCAAGATTTGAACCTATTTCCCTCAGAGTCCCAAACCTGGGACTAGTCCCTAGTCCCTCTGCAGGACTTCACTCCCATTTCTGTGAAAGAAAACTGTGCACTCAGCTTCACAACAGACATTAATTTGTTTTTTTTTTTTTTTTAATTTTTTTAAATTTATTTATGATAGTCACAGAGAGAGAGAGAGAGAGAGAGAGAGAGAGGCAGAGACATAGGCAGAGGGAGAAGCAGGCTCCATGCACCGGGAGCCCGATGTGGGATTCGATCCTGGGTCTCCAGAATCGCGCCCTGGGCCAAAGGCAGGCGCCAAACCGCTGCGCCACCCAGGGATCCCCACAGACATTAATTTGTAAAGAAAGATTTTCTTTCCTGATTTAACATCAGGTCTTTCTTTCTTTCTTTCTTTCTTTCTTTCTTTCTTTCTTTCTTTCTTTCTTTCTTTCTCTTTCATTCTTTCCTTCCTTCCTTCCTTCCTTCCTTCCTTCCTTCCTTCCTTCCTTTCTTCCTTTCTTCTTTCATTTTATTTATTTATTCATGAGAGACACACAGAGAGAGAGAGAGAGACAAAGATATAGGCAGAGGGAGAAGCAGGCTCCATGCAGGAAACCCAATGTGGGACTCGATCTTGGGACTCTAGGATCAGGCCCTGGGCCGAAGGCAGGCGCTAAACCACTGAGCCACCCAGGGATCCCTCAGATGTTTCTTTTGAATATAAGGAGTAAAATAAACAACTGCTAAACATTGTCCTGAAGTGAAGGAAGTAAAAAGGAGTGAATGAATGAATGAATGAATGAGTTGGACCTGGTGATGGTATGTTGAGCACAGGATACACAGGATACACAGGAGGTTTGATCATCTTCTTTTAAACATCTTCTTTTAAGTCTGTTGGGGATCCCCCTTGCCCCCCGGTTAAAAATGATATAATATCTGGAGCTTGAAGCAACAATTTGTATTTTTAGCTACATTTAATTCCTGACTTCCTTACTCTTGATTTTTTACCTTTAATTAATTGTTCCTCCTATTCCTTTCCTTTCCTTTTTTCAACTGTCTTTTCCAGTAGAAGGTTCTGCTTGCCAGAATTATTTGGTTAAAGGTGGATAACACGTCATTTTAAAAGTTCAGATTTCTTTGAAAAAAATCTGAAAAGAATTAATAAAGGCATATCCTGCAATTTATGAACTACGAAAATTAGGCTGAGCTTTCCAACAAATGTTGTTATTCTAATACTTACTGCTCGATTTCCGGTTCAGACATCATAGATGCCCTGAGGAAACAGACACAGGGGGAAAATAAGATGTGATCATATTAATTATGATTTCACTTCTGTGGTTAAATAGATTTCCACCTAGAGCCAGAGTTGCTTCTTAATTAAGCAAATATTTCGTGAGGGCCTGAAATCTGCCAAACCCTGTACTGGCCTTTGATTTCACCTGTTCGTTGGGTGAGAATGCCGTTTCTGCTCTGAGTTGGCTTTAAAAATTCTTTGCAGCAGCTCTCTGCATAATTTACTAGGTCAGAGTTTCGGAATGTTATTCCATGAAAGCCACTTTTCACGTGCTTGAAGGGTGACACCGTGTCTGCCTATCTGGCTGTACCGTGTCTCTCGGATTCTCTCACTCTGCTCCTTCCTTTCCTTGCCTTCCTTTCTTGATTAGGTGGAGTTACCAAAATTAAATTGCGTAGATCTGTGTTTCCTATCGGGTGGCCTTCAGACCACCAGCATTATCATCATTTGTGCTTGTTAAAAATGTATATTCTTGCGGGGCTCGTGGCTCAGTTGGTTAAGCAACCAACTCTTGGTTTTGGCTCAGGTTGTGATCTCTATGTTGTGAGATTGAGCCTCAAATAGGGCTCTGTGCTCAGTGTGGAGAGTGCTGAAGACTCTCCCTCCGTCTCCCGCCCCCAATAAATAAATAAATAAATCTTCAAAAAAATTTATATTCTTGCAACAACATGGATGGACCTAGAAGCTCTTACTGCTAAATGTATTAAGTCAGAGAAAGACAAATGCCATGATTTCACTTGTATGTGGAATCTAAAAATTAAAAAAAAAAAGAATAAACAAAAAGCAGAAACAGACCCATAAATACAAAGAACAAACTGAAGGTTTCCAGAGGGGCAGGGCGTGAGGATGGGCAAAAACAGGTGAAGGGGTGTGGGAGATAAAGGCTTCCAGTTACGGAATAAGTAAGTCACAGGGATGAAAGGTACAGCATAGGGAATACAGTCAATGATATTGTTAGTGGTGTTGTGTGGTGACAGATGGGAGCTACACTTGTGGTGAGCACACCATGGGGTACAGCTTTGTCCAATCACTGGTTGTACACATGAAACTAATGTGACATTGTGTGTCAACTATAATTAAATTAAAAAATGCATATTCTTGTGCCCAGATGCAGATCTGAATGCAAGAACTGCTGAATTGAGTTACATGTAGTCCCTGTGTTGTTTTTAAACTGACAGTAGAATGTTTTATTTCTTTCTTTTTTTTTTTTTTTTTTTTTTAAATTTTTTTTATTTATTTATGATAGGTACACAGTGAGAGAGAGAGAGGCAGAGACACAGGCAGAGGGAGAAGCAGGCTCCATGCACCGGGAGCCCGATGTGGGATTCGATCCCGGGTCTCCAGGATCGCGCCCTGGGCCAAAGGCAGGCGCCAAACCGCTGCGCCACCCAGGGATCCCCCTATTTCTTTCTTTGAATAAAAAGATAATCTTGTTCTCCCCCTGAGTTAATGTGCTTTGATTAAAAATCAAAGATGAAAACAATTAAAAAAAAAAAAAACTTCCAGGGCAGCCCCAGTGGCCCAGCGGTTTGGTGTAGCCTTGGGCCTGGAGTGTGATCCTGGAGGCCCAGGATCGAGTCCCACGTCAGGCTCCCTGCATGGAGCCTGCTTCTCCCTCTGCCTGTGTCTCTGCTTCTCTCTCTCTCTCTGTGTCTGTCATGAATAAATAAATAAAATATTAAAAAAAAAAAAAAAAAAAACTTCCAAAAAGAATTCTGGATTAGGTTTCAGAATTTGAGAAACTTTCTTTAGATTTTACTGAAACTCAGGTTGTTCTTCATACTATGGATATCCACAAATTACTATTACTAGTAAGCTCTCTAATTCTTTGACTTTTTAAAAACATAAGTTCAGGACACCTTGGTGGCTCAGTCGGTTAAGCATCTGCCTTCAGCTCAGGTCATGATCCCAGAGTCCTGGTATTGAGCCCTACATTGGGCTCCCTGCTCAGTGAAGAGCCTGCTCCTTCCTCTGCTGCTCCCCCTGCTTGTGCTCTTTATCAAATAAATAAATAAAATCTTTTAAAAAAAACAACAATGAAAGCACAATGATGACCAAAGTCATTAATTTTAAGTCCTAGTTCAAGCTACTGATGGTTTATTTCTAAAAGATTTTATTTATTTATTTGACACACAGAGAAAAATAGAGCACATGAGCACAAGCATGGGGAGCAGCAGAGGGAGAGGGAGAAGCAGACTCCCCACTGAGCAGGGAGCCCGACATGGGGCTCCATCCTAGGACCCCAGATCATGACCTGAGCTGAAGGCAGCTGCTTAACTGACTGAGCCACCCAGGTGCCCTGCTGTTCATGGTTTAAAATGAGGCAGAGAAGTCACAGAGGTTGGACTCTGTGGGGTAGGTGGGGTAGCAAGACTCTGTAGAACCAGGTTCTGGACTGTGCCCATCAGAGCCTTTTCAGCATTCTGGGCCCCAGTATTCTCTGTTCAGTAATAGATGGCACGGGTGTGCTGGCACTTCCCTTCTGGTTCTGATGGGGTGGGACCCTGTGGGAAGAGAAATAGAAAATGTTGACAGGTAAGCCAGTATGTCGGAGATAAAGTTTTATCTTGGTAGGAGGGACTTCTAACATGAAATGCGTAAAGGTTGAAGGGCCTATTGTCCATTAGTCCATAAAGAATAAGAATATTGAAGTTAAGGGATCTCTGGGTGGCTCAGCGGATGAGCATCTGCCTTCGGCCCAGGGCATGATCCCGGGGCCCTGGGATCGAGTCCCACATCAGGCTCCCTGCATGGAGCCTGCTTCTCTCTCTGCCCGTGTCTCTGCCTCTCTCTCTGTGTCTCTCATGAATAAATAAATAAATCTTAAAAAAAAAAGAATATTGAAGTTAAAAAAGAAATGATTGGGAATTTCTTGTACTCATTCAGAGCAACAATGCCATACGCACCCAAATTCCCGGTTATTGAAACCCAATCAGGAAATGGACTTCCTTAAGGCGAGGACCGTCCTTTGTTTGACACATTTCATTGTTGTACTGTTGCCAGGTACATTTGTGCCATTTTATAGATTCTAGTGGAAGTGGGTGATGGTAGGACCTGGGGAGAACCTTGTATACTAGAAACTGCCACTGTTGGAGGAAAGACACGAAGCATCCTGCCTTAAAAGATTCATCCGTATTAAGCAAATTCAGGGGATCCTTGGGTGGCTCAGCAGTTTAGCACCTGCCTTCAGCCCAGGGTGTGATCCTGGAGACCCGGGATTGAGTCCCACGTCAGGCTCCCTGCATGGAGCCTGCTTCTCCCTCTGCCTGTGTCTCTGCCTCTCTCTCTCTCTCTCTCTCTCTCTCTCTCTGTGTGTCTCTCATGGATAAGTAAATAAAATCTTAAAAAAAAAAAAAAGCTAATTCAAACAGCTGGAGAATTGGGGAGAAATTGGAGTTAAGTAAATGATATCTGGATTGTGCTGTTGTATTCCATTTTTCTGTATTCATTTATGGAGAGAATGATGAACATAAAAGGTGACAAAGTATATAAAGACCAGTGTTCCTTAAATCTCAATAATTTATGGGCCTCTTTGTTTATAGGAAAAAAATTTTCACAAGTCCCCAGTACTGAGATAAATATTTTTATTATGAAGTAGTTGAAATATGCTTGAACATAAAAGTAGGTATAAACCCTTATGCTTCAGCTCTTATATAACTACAAAACAATGACAGATTTATAGAGTAAATTGAAGCAGAACTACAAAACCAATAAATGCAAATTAACATTAATTTATTGTGACAGATAATTTTGTTTGACTAAAATTAAACCTCCCCTTGGAAATGTGATTATCGTTCTGACACCAAAGTTCCAGTTCTTTTGGGATCTGTAAGAAACTCAATTCTCCTTCCACTTCCCTATATTTTATTTGAAGCTTCCTTCATATAAAGCACCGTCTTTTGGCAGGAATGCATGATTTAGGTTTTAATTTAGTTTCATTTATTTTTCTTTCTTGTCCTTGATGATTAAAATTATACTACTAGATTCCATGCCAATCAGAAACATAAATGCAAGCTCACTTTTGATCAAGAGGTTGAGACTTGGTACCTAGTTGCACATGGGGGTAGGGGAGAAAAGAGAGGGGTCATTGGTACCTGCTAAATTGAGTTTCAGATTTGGATGAGAGTGAATGGTGCCACTGAGCAAAATGTAGGACAAAGGATGAAAAGTAGGTTTTGAGAGATCTTGGTAGGGGTTTTAGGTTTCCAACAGTATAGTGGATTGGATACTCTAACACACTTCCCCACTGTAATCTGGGTAAAATATTTTTTAATATGCTTCTGGAATCATAGGCTCTAAGACATTTTCAGAATCTCCTACCTCAGATCAACCATCAAAGGGAAAATTAAATCAAAGCAGAGAGCTTTGTGTATAAACAGCCACAAAAGATAGGTTGCCGCAGGGGTAAATGCTGATATCAGAGCTGTGGTTGGAGACTAATCCTTTGGTCAGTGGCAAGGTGCAATAGCCTGCATTCCGCTAGGACCTACAAAAGAACCTAAGGTGGCCTGGGTAGGTAGTGCCCATTGGCTTTTGGCAGAAGGAAATGCAGATCCTTTCTGGAGGAAGGCATCCTTTCTTTGGACTTTAGGATTTCTCCTAAAATCAACCAAATACGAGTTCAGAGTAAAAGATCTCCAGTTCTTCTAGAAAACAAACCACCAAGAGTGAGAGTCACCAGAAACAAAAAAATAATAAATTTAGAACCCTGAGAACTTTATTTATTTATTTTTTATTTTTTTCTCTGAGAACTTTAGATATTAAAATTATGATACCGAGTATACATAGTATAAAATAACTATGTTTGAAAAGTTTTAAGACATAAAATAGTTAATCACAAATAGGTGCTAAGAGCTGAGATAAGAATTGACCCAGGAATATTAGCCATAAAAATAAGGAAGGCTTACCATTTGTGACAACTTGGATGGATCATGAGGGCTTTATGTTAAGTGAAATACATTAGAGAAAGATGACTATTGTATGATCTTACTTCTATGTGGAACTAAAAAAAACCCCAAACTCATAGAAACAGAGAACAGACTGGTGGTTGCCAGAGAAGAGGGGTAGGGGAAATGGGGAAGGTGGTCAAGGTACAAACTTCTAGTTATAAATAAGTTCTGGAGATATTATGTACAGCATGGTGATTAGAGTTGCTAAGAGAATAGATCTTAAAAGTTCTCATCAGGGGGCACCTGGGTGGCTCAGTCAGTTAAGTGTCTTTGGCTCAGGTTATGATCTTGGGGTCTTGAGATGGAGCTTGCCTCTGGGTTCCTGCTCAGGGGAATCTGCTTCTCACTCTCTGTCTGCTCCTCGCCCCATCCATGCACGTGCTCTCTCTCTCTCTCAAATAAATAAAATCTTTTTAAAAAAATGTTCTCATAAGAAAAAAATTGGTAACTGTGACGCAATTGATGTTAATTAAACTTATTGTAGTAACCATTTTGCAATATATACAAATATCAAATCATTATGTTGTACCTTAAACACCTTAAATGAATACAGTGTTGTATGTCAATTATATCTCAGTAAAATGGGGGAAAGGAAAAGAGTGTGTACAAGGGCAGCATAGATCTAGGTGTTTTTGTTATTGCTGAAAAGAGAATTGACCAGGCAGATTTGGAAAGATACGAACGAAAACAATACCTAAGGAAAAAATTGTAACTGTTGAAATAATAACTCAATAATTAGAAACAGCTGAAGGAGCAATGAACTAGAAAAAAAGTTTGAAGGAATTAACCAGAATGTGACATAGAAATGAGAAGAAAACATGAAAATGTAGTTGAAGGGTATAAAGGCTATATGGAGATCTGTTCAGAGCCCTTGAAAATAGAACAAATGGAGGGGAGTTCTATTTGAAGATCTGGTGTATAGTTTCCAGAGAGAGTTTCTGAAGTCCATAAATGATCAGTGTTCCTTAAATTCAAGTAATTTATGGACAGATAAGGGAAGCACAACAAACTAATAAGGATAAATAAAAAGAAATCCATGTCTTCACATGGGAAAACTTCAATACAACAAAATAAAAAAGATGATCTTAAAAACACCCAAAAAGAAAAGCCTGATTGTTCATCAAGGAAGTAAAGAGCTGACTTTTTAACAGCAATAATGGAGGCTGGAAAATATCTTCAAAATACTAAAAGAAAATACTGTTGGTTGTATCCCAGCAAAACTGTCATTCAAGAAAAAGGCAAAATATGCTTTTCAAAAATCTAAAACTTGCCACAGAAGACCTTTACTAAGAACTTCTTAAAGGATATACTTCAGAAAGAAGAAAGTTCTAGGAGGAAGGACTGAGATGCAAAAAAGAGTGATAAAGTAATTAATAAAAATCATTAAAATTAAATAAAATTAAAAGTTTTTAAAAAGTTTTTTAAATTTAAAAATGAAAAATGAAAAAATTTCCTCATACTAACCACAATTCAGGGCACATGTGGCTCATGGCTGTTACTGTATTGAATCACGCAGATACAGAACAATTCCATCATTGAAAGTTCTGGTGAACAGCACTGTTGTACAACAATGGAAGGGAAATAAATTAAGATAATCTCTGCAGTTCATTTTAAGATGCCATTGTATGTAAGAGCCACCGTTATGCTACATGTAAAAAATTTTAGGAAAAACATTGCCAAAATTTTTTTTTTAAAGATTTTAAGTAATGTCTACACCCAAGGTGAGGCTCAAACTTATAACCCTGAGATCAAGAGTTGCATGCTCCACCAGACACCCCTACTGCCAAAATTTTTTAAAGTGCCGTTTTTAAAAGACACTTCTCAGTATTATCTGTGTGAACATGTGAAGACATGGGCCTCTTAGGATGGTTGCCATTTGGGGTTAGAGTAGTAATGGTGTGGGCATCCAGGAGTGGTGATCCAAGTAGGTTGGACATAGAGTAGTGAAAGGAGTAGTCTGGCCTGGAGACAAAGTTTGGTGTGTACTTGGCATAGCATATGTCTTGATGAATTTTTGATGAATGAATGGGTGATGTACTGAATGGGTATATGGGAATCATAATACCCTGTAGCTGGGCTGGCAATGTGGTTGAAGTCACCAAAAGATTTGGGTGAAGCATGACGGGAGTCAGGATGAAGGCTTTATGAACATGTTGGTATTCAGAGAGGAGTGTAAGGAGGAGCCTAAGAAGGAGCCTTGAGAGAGGTGGGGAAGAACCAGGGCAGGCTCTGGACCACCCGGGACTAAAGGGTGCAGAGGTAAGATGTTGCCTAGACCCTGACCAGGCAAGGCCTATGTATTCCTGAAGCGTCAGCCTGCTCTGTGTGGTAGGGGGAGCATTGGCAATCACAAAGACAGCAGCCATTATTTCTGCCAGGGCATCTGAGAAGACTTTAAGAAAGTGGTAGTATCTGGGCTGGGCTTGAGGATGAATACTTGGCACATCTGAGCGGTTGGGCAGGGGAGTCTGGGCAGATGGTGTAACACAGAGAGAAGCCTGAAGCTGTGAAAAGGTGTGAAGCCCTTGGCAGTAAAGTAATTCCTAATGAGCTGGACTTCACTGTGTCCAGCTTCGTTCATTCTAGGTAAAGTCTCATGTTGAGGAAGGAGCCTACATTCCCTAAGATCAGAAGCACACCTTTTACTAATCTTCAGTTGGAAGGTAATTAAAAATAGCTCTGCAGACCTGGCCAGATAGCTCCCAGTGCTCTAAATAGACCATACTTTATGCATGATTTTCAGAACATTCTTTTCAGCACAGAGTTTAGTACTGAATTTTGGGTTTTAAGCTCTGTAGGAAAAACTGTAATGCCTATGTCATATTATAGATTAGGTAGTCATAGGACATCCTTAGCCGATAGAGCAGAAAGAGACAGCTTGCTGACATTCACCAGATGCTAGGAAAATATAGGGCAGACTTGGGTGGAAAATCCCAGGTCTTTGATTTAAAAGCTAGGTAGTAACATCAGTCCTGTTACTTGTCCCCGTTATGCCTCAAGTTTCACTATTTAAAAATAGGCAGAGTAAGAGTTCCTCCTTCAGGATGGATGTAAAGAGTAATGGAAAGCCCTTAGCAAAAACAGTTACCCATTATGATGATAAAGGTATTCTGGGGCGCCTGGGTGGCACACTGGGTTCAGCGTCTGACTTTTGGTTTCAGCTCAGCTCCTGATCTCTGGGTCCTGGGATCGAGCCCCGAGGTTGGGCTCTGTGCTCAGCATGGAGTCTGCTGGAGATTCTCTCCCTCTGCCCGTCCCCACTACGCGTACATGTGCACATGCTCTATCTCTCTCAAATAAATAAAATCTTACAAAAATAAGTATTCTAATACTTTTTTATATAAGGAAATAGAGTAAAACCAGTGATTCCCAGTCATGGCTGTGGATCAAGCATCATGCAGGGATAGTTTAAAAAAAAAAAATTAAAATTTCCTGGATACCACCCCAGCCCTGGTATGTATGTCAGAGTCCTTGGGCTTTGGACTTCGTATTTTTTGTACAGACTTCAGGTTTAGGAAGCCTTCCTCTGGAGTTGGGTTTCCTTTTGGTCATTTTTATTTTGGTCATTTTTATCCAAATAAAATACTTTCTTCCTTGCTATGCCATATTTTGAACACTGACTCTTCGTGTTAAGCGTGTGAGCTCTCAAGTTATTGGTCATTATGTGGATCTTTACTTCCTACCTTCTTTTCTCTTTTTCCCTCTTTCCTCATTCTCTTCTCCTCTATCCCATACTGAATTTTCAGACAGTTGGGTTGATAGTGTCCTGGACAGCCTAGTTCTCAGGCCCTTTTTATTTATTTTTGTAGTGAAACAGATTTAAAAAAGAAACTTTGCTAAGGCAGACATTTGGCATGTTAAAATTGAACTTCAGTTTAGTTTCTAAAATAAATAATTCAACTTTTTTTTATTCTTTAAAAAATGACTGCTCCAGGAAATGCTTCTAAAATAACTGATATTCCCCTTGTTAAAACCAGGGTTGTTATTGGATGGGTTCCAGCATGTGTTCTTTTTCCTGGCTGGGGGCAGGGAGGCCTGGGACAGTGTGGGGAGAGTGCCCTACTGCATGCTAACACACACAAATTGTAGTCCCTCAAACCTTAGAGTTCATATAATGGTAGTTATTTGTTACATTGTAAAATGTGGTCTGGAGATTAAGGGAAGTGTTTATTGTATCTAGATGAATTAGAATATTCCTTTTAACTTTAGTGTGTAGGTATTTTGGTTAAAAGAATCACTGTACTGCAACCAGTCTTGCTGCTTACCCTATTTAGTTAATATATTTTACATTTCATGTGAATGAGGAATGCCTGAAATGTCAACTTTATCAGGGTGGAAATTATGGTCAGTGCGAAATCCCCAGCACTTAGATAGTGCCTGGCACATAGTGAGTGCTCAAGAAAAATACATAAATGAAGAACAATCAGACCACCCAAACGAAAATCCACATCGACCACTTTTTGCTGTGGAACTTCCTCAAGAACTCGGTAAAGATGGGGCACCTGGTGGTCAAGTAAGTTGAGTGTCCAACTCTTGATTTTGGCTCAGGTCATGATCTCAGGTTCCTGAGATCAAGCCTGCATTTGGGTTCCAAGCTCAGTGCAGAGTTTGCTTGTCCTTCCCTTCTTCTCTGCTCCTCCCTCTGCTCTCTCTTTTTCTCATAAATAAATAAACAAACATAACAACAACAAAAAACTCATAAAGGTAATAATACCCAAGATTTGTCTGGTATTCGGATTAGAGGCTATACCCACATGCTCCCAGTGTTCCCTGGGCCTCATATAAATCACACTGCATTCCTTAACCTGAATCTTCACAGGAAGGGACTGGGTGTCTTGTCCACGGTCGTGTCCTCAGTACCTTATCCTGCAGCTTTGAAGTTTCTTAGTGAATATTTGTTGGGTGGACACATAGTGTTAAAATTTCTCTGACGCTTTCATATTTGGTTTTATCAGTTGGCATTCCCATGAAGGTGGCTGATCATATCACCTCAGTCTTCCAAGGTGGAACAAAGGTTAAAAGAGAATAAATTAGTTATCCCAGAAAGCCTTTAAGTCTTAAGTAGCAGAGCTAGGACTACAGGTTATAAATATGCCCATTTTTTCACCCCTTTTTCTTTCCAGAACAGCTTTTAAAACATTAATAAGCACAAATTCCCCCAGTTGAAACCCTCTTGAGAGCATAACAGAGGAAGTTACCATATGAAACCTCTTCCAAATTGCCTAATGTCTTCCCCATCAGGTATAATCTTTGATGGGTGCCTATTGATACATTCTTTTTGAAAAAAATAAAAAAACAATTTTAATGCTATATTCTTTTCTCCCAAACATTTTAAGATATAAATTTATTAATACTGTGAATCTAAGTTTTTAAAATCAAATTTCCAAGGGTGCCTGGGTGCTGGCTTAGTCAGGTAAGCATCCGACTCTTGATTTCAGCTCAGGTCGTGATTTCAGTCATGGGATCCAGTCCTGCATCGGGCTCAGAGCTCAGCAGAGTCTGCTTGTCTCTCTCCCCCTGCTCCCCACCTCCCCCTCAAATCAATAAATAAATCCTTAAAATCAAATTTCCAAAGTGGTGAGAGGAATGTTCTCCAATATATTTTTGCCTGGTCCTCCCAGTCATTTTGAGATAGAAATTTCTGAAGTGTTGAATTGGCTTGGCTAGTATTGCTGGACTCGGACTCAAGGAGGAGAACCCTCCCCTGTGATATTAGAATAGAAAAAATAAAATGCTGGCCAAACATTTAAGATTCTCAAATGGTGGCAAACATCTGGTTTCACATTTTGCCAAAGGCATTCACTGAAGCTAAAGACCAAACAACACACAGCCGAGGTTCCAAGAAAGGATTTGGAAATCTATGAATCTGATCTAATTCTAATTTTGTGTTTTGTCTCTGTTGAGAAAGATAGTTTGTTGGCTCCAGCAAGATTTTATCCAATTTGATTAGTGGGTCAGAGTTGGCTCTCCCAGACCACTAAATTTGAACTTCGCCTCATTACCTTACAAATAACTTTACAGAGTTACTTGAACAATACCACAAAGCTTTGATTTCATTGTGAAATGGCAACAAGAATCTAATTCCCTTTGCCTGCTGTGGACATTGACCTTTAGTATTAGAACAGAGGCATCGAGGGGAATAAATAAACTGCCAGTATTGTGTTTCCTCCCGGATCCAGCCGTGGAAATATATGGTAGGGACTTGAGGAGCGGTTTTGGGTGGGAAAAAAAATGCATTTTCTTTTTTCCCTGGGTGCCTGGCTTCTCAAATGAGGCGGGACAAGCTATTGTGTTTGTTCTGGCTCTTACAAAGCGAGATCACATCATCCCTCGATGCGGCTTTTTTTATTAGCAGCTTCACAGCCCATGCCTTTGTAGTCCTGCTGCACAGTAGGACAGGCTGACGAGCAGTGCGCTCAATAAAGGCTTTTCAGGGAGCGTTTCTGAGTTTGTCATTGCCATCTGTCCTCTTCTCTCCCCTTGCTTTTCAGACTATTCACATTTTGTGCGAATCTTAGGTTTCTGATTGGTGTGGCGGGGATACTGTAGGTGGATTCTAAGAAAGAAGTGGAGGTGAGCAGTATTTCAAATTAAAGAACTTGGAAGAAAAGAGAAGAACCTTGCTTGTTCTCTGTGGTTTGTATCAGATATAAGCTAGGAAGTATTAGGATTATTTCATTTTATGTGATTTCTCAGCGATTGCTGTTAATTTTTGAAACCACTGATGTCTCTCCCCTAAGTTTTGGGTCATTTTGTTAGGAGGAGGCTGGGACCTGATGCCCTAAATCACTGGTTTTGAACTAGTGGGGTGAGCCTGCATCCTTCTTACCTCTTATGGGTGGCTCAGGGTGAGTATAGTATTATCTTGTTGACAATCTTTTGTCCTGCTTTGAGCAGTGGGTATGTGCTGTTGTTGACAGGGCAAATACTAGGACCAGAAAGCTTTCGGTGTGATAGGCAGTTTCTGGTCAGGACACCTGCTGCCCGAGCACACTGCGACCATTGTTTCTCTGGTTGAACATGTTCTGTGCACAGCCACCACATCTTTTTTAGCCTGCAGTTGAGTCTTTGAGGTTTTTTCCTGCATGCATTTCATTTTTGGTGGAACAAATGTCTGTCTTGTTCTTCTGGCTTTGCTGGTACGAACTTACTGTGTGTGTGTGTGTGTGTGTGTGTGTGTGTGTGTGTGTGTGTGATACAAACTTGTATTCTGAAGAGTGCGTGCTAAGATATCGTAGTGGTAGAAAGAGTGCTGGGTCGGAGTGGAGGCAGGTGATCTGGACTTTTATCCCTGATCTTCTCATCCCTGCCATGTGGCCTCAGGAAGGACATTTGAAGTCTCTGGGCATCAATGTCTTCATTTGTAACCTGAGGGAGTTTTGGGGTTCTTGGGGTGAATGATTGCCAAGTCATCCAGTGTTAAGACTCCACCACCGTGTTTTGTGTTTTCTGGGATGCTAAGAGTATCAAAAATGGAGTGTGTCAAGTGTTCACGAGGGCTGAGCTCCTGTGAGACCATAAGGAATGCACAGTAGGTGCTCTTTTTAACTAAGCAAAATTTATATGGCATGGCCAGTGATAGGTTTGGATGTATTTATTAAAGGAGGGAAATAACTATGGTCTTCTTGTCTCTTCATGGCAAGTTTGCAGAAAACTAACACAAATTTCTTGTTTCTAAGAAAAGTAGTGTTATTCAGCCCTGAAAATGTTATAGGACACTTGGGTTTTGAACTTCTAAATTAAGAATTATTGAGTTCAGATAAATGAGGATTTCTTAATTTACTAACTCTTAATGTTCAGATAAGAGCAAACTCACCGATCAAGGTAATATAAGATAGACATCCAATTGCAGATTTCTATTTCCATACTGTTTAATAAAAATCTTATTTAAAAATATTCTAGTTCTACAAGTAATCCATATTAGTTGTGAGAAATTTGGAAAACACCAAGAAGGAAAGACAAATAGCTTCTAATTCCATGACCCAGAAATAGCTCTTTTTTCATACTTTGGTGTCTTTAAATTATACACACTCAGTTTTTAGAACAAAATTGGGATTATACCATACATCTATAACTTTCCTGTGTTCCTTTTGAGATGATTTTCAGGACTGAGCTTTCAAATGAAGGTAGAGATTAATGTAATATTATGCTTGGCACACTTGTGACAGGGTCTGTTTTGCCTTACAGAAATAGAATTGTAGACCTAGTATCTGAAAATAACATTTGTCCTCTTCCCTCTTGAGCAGGCTTTTGATACTTAGCATATATAGATGCTGTCATAACTAATACATTAATTAAGAAATGAAGACTTCTTAATTTATTAGTCCCTAGTTGTTCACTAATTGCTTTTCTAAGGTTTCCTAACTTTAGTTTTCTGTACCAAAATTGTGAGCTGTAATATCAGTGAGTATAAGCTATTTTAACACTATTCTTTTGGATGCCTTGATTCCTCAAGCTGAAGTGTGGTAGCTGGCGTGGGCCAGGCCACAGGTTTGGCATGAAGAAGGATAGTTAAGAGATTCCTTTTGCCCAAATATATTATGCATTTGATAATATTTATGATTCACTTGTTGAATATTGGTTTCATATATCATTTTTCTCTATTAGGAAATGAAAGATGATTAGTTTTTCCTTTGGATTATTTAGCCTATATAACTTTTCTGTTAATGCATTGAAAATGCATTCTAAAGCCTGAGCCACATCGGAATTCTTTATGACCTTCTCCTTATGTGTCTTTTGGTGGTGCCCTTTGAAGTCCTGAGATGTTTTTGTATTTGATTGAGATTAAATCTGGGTTTCATTTTACTTTTAAAACATATTGAGCAAGTTAATTTTCTGTTCGAGTTCCTAAGGGGAATGATTCTAGCCCTCTGTGTCCCAAGAATTCAGACTGGGCCTTGCCAGAACATTCCTGTGGTTTTCCACAGGGCAGATCACTGTGTTCATGAAATTTTAGTTGTAGCTTGTGTTTTCTGTGGCTAATTAAAACATCTGGCTTTTGCATTTTCCACAAACAGTATAATCGTTTGGCCAAAGCTTTTCAATAATGAATAATACCCCAGTCCTCCTTTAGGATAACCCAAACTTGTCTTTTGGACACCTTATGGCTGTTGTCTCTGTTCATTAATGACTTTAAAAAGTTGGAAAACATTTGGTGTTATCCTGCTGAACATAGACTCTTGGGGGTGGGGGGAAGAGAGAGAGAGAGAGAGAGAGAGTGAGTTTGTGAATACGAATCCCTCCAATGGCTCTGGCTTTTCCCCTGCAGGTCGGAGCTGCTGTGGGTGAGCTGCTGTGGTCTGTAGCCAAGCATGCTGTGGTCGGATCTGCCCAGCCGTGGAACAGAAACATTTGCTGGATGGAAAATCCATAAAAGAAAGCTCCTGTGAAAGCCGGAGACAGACGCTAACTAAGTAAAATCAGGTTAGTATCAGAGAGGCTGGATGAAGCAGAGTGGGCCCCGCTAGGGAAAAGCTCTTTTGTTTATTCCATAAAGTGTTTCTGAAACAGCCCCAAATCGTCCTCCCCAGTTATTTGAGAGATTCCTAGCATTGCAGAGAAGGCGGATAGATCCTGACATACTGCCGTGTGCAGTCAATTGTTGTCTTCCTTCTGCGTCTCCTCTCCCCATCCTCTTGCTCATCTATTCCACTCCCCTTTCAGAGAAGAGAAAGTCTTCAGCACAACGTATGTAAGAGGCCACAGCAGAGGCCACCCATAACAACCGCAGTGATCTTGGCGGGCTTTTGGGGAGAAACCCTGTCCTTGAGAAAGCATGGGCTTGCACTGGTGCTTTCAGACTCGCCCTCGTTTGTGTTCACACTGGGAAGGGGGGATCGTGGAGGTGGAGACCTGCCATTTCTGTTGGGGCCCTTCCGTCCCTGGATTGCCTGGCAAGATTTTACTTACTCTTATCTCCCCTCAGACAAAAGCTAGCAACATGTTCATTTTTGGCAGAGTGTACATTTGGCATGAAGATACTCCATAGCACAGAAGAAAAGAGGCGTCCTGAAAATAATAGGAACCTAGATAAATGCAAAATAGCCTAACCATGGACCAGGAGCATGAAACAAAACAGCCTCACATGGTGCAGTAAGGCGGGGCTAATTCACTTTGTGAACGGGTACTGTACACACAGGTACACAGGTAGAGGGACTACAAACAATTCCTGTTGGATATTCAGGGGTAACTCAGCAGTATACATAATAAACAGGTAATAAATAGTCGCTGGGCAGGAGCAAGTCAGCAGTCTTGAGAATCTGTAAAGTAGTGAACGTCTGTTTGACTTCTCCCATCCAGCGTGCCCTTCCTCCTTTCAGTAAATCACCCAGATTTTCCTTGGGCAGTCAGTCACCCTTCCTTTGTTGTCAGCCTGTATGGTCGGAGGCGGTGACCTCACTGCCTCTGTTATGGGCATGTGACATGAGCTTGGCTACTCGGGGTCACAAGAATTGACTCATGGAGGACCTGGGATTTTCACTGACCCTGTTGCAAAGAGGTTTTCCCTTTTCATGGGTTTGTTAAGCTGGAGCTGCTTGTTTCCTTCTTTGCCACCACTTAAGGAAAGCCTTTTCTGAGACTAAAGTTGTTAGCGTGGAGTAGATCAGAGTAGAGAGATATAGGAAGTGCACCCCACACAAAACTCAGGACCCCAGATGCAGCATCATTTCAAGTCAGCAACTCTAGTTTCACTTTCCTGGCAGGTTTGGTACTTTATTGAAAAACGTAATCCATCACTTCGATCCACAAAAGTCCTGACTGGGAATGCCTTCTAGATATGAGGTCTTAGGGTGAGGTGATGGGCCCTCCCTGTCTTCAGGGGCTCACTGCGTAGGGGATGGGCCAGATCGGTATTCTGACACACAATGTGAAGAATGTATCAGTAGAGGTAAAAGCTAAGTTCTGTGGGAGTAGAGATGCAATTATGAATTCTGCTGGGTGTTGGAGAAACTGGCAGAGAGCTGTTATTTTAACAAAGGAGAAGTAGAATTTAGTCTTCAGGAACATTTAAAAAAATACATTTAATTCAATTACTTGCTTTTTGAGTCTGAAAGAGAGGCTTTCCAGAGCTTATAGTTAAAGTAATAGTAGATAAGGAAGATAATTTCAGAGCTTCACTGGTAGTAGAATCCTGGTGTTTACTGTAAACACAATTGTTTTGGGAGCAGCCAAATGAGAGGTTATCATAAAGCTGTCCAGAGTTTATTTTAACACCACAGAGTAACAGCTGCTCTTCTCACTAAAACCTCAGTTGGCTTTCTCTTCAAGCAGAATTCCAAGCACATCATGAATTTTAAAGATTTATTTCTTATTCTTATTGTTAGACTTTATTATTATTTTATTTTTTGTAATTGAAACCGTTTGCTTTTTAATTTTTATTACTATTTTTTTTTTTTTAGAGAGAGAGTGTGTGCTTGGGGTTAGGGGTGAGCAAGGGAGGACCAGAGAGAGAGAGAGAGAGAGAGAGAGAGAGGGAGAGAGAGAATGAGAGAATCTTAAGCAGACTTACTCCACGTCCAGTGTGGAGTCTGACCCAGGGCTTGATCTCAGGACCGTAAGATTATGACCTGAGCCGAAATTAAGAGTCAGATCCGTAACCAACAAGCACCCCTGTTTGCTTTTTTAAATTAACAGATTTTATTTTGGGGGGTCAATTTTAGGTTACAGAAAAATTGAGCAGAAAGTATAGAGAGTTCCCACGTATCCCCACTACCACTCAGAGTTTTCCCTATTAACATCTTTTTTTTTTTTTAAAGATTTTATTTATTTATTCATGAGTGACAGAGAGAGAGAGAGAGAGAATGAGACAGAGAGAGGCAGAGACACAGGCAGAGGGAGAAGCAGGCTCCATGCAGGGAGCCCCACGTGGGACTCGATCCTGGGTCTCCAGGATCACACCCTGGGCTGCAGGCGGCACTAAACTGCTGCGCCACCAGGCCTGCCCCCCTATTAAAATCTTGCATTAGTTTGGTACATTTGTTAAACTGTTGAGCCATAATGATACAATATTATTAACTAAAGCCCATAGTCTACATTAGGGTTTACTCTTTGTGTTGTACATTATATGGGCTTTGACAAATATACAATGATATGTATGTACCATTATAGAGTCACACAGAATAGTTTCAGTGCCCTAAAAATCCCGTGTTCTAACTATTCATCCTTCCTCCCATCCTTCTGAATTCCTGACAACTACTGATCTTTTTCCAATCTCCATTGTCTTACTTTTTCCAAAATGTCATATTTTTTTAGAGATACATATATACATATATAGTCTTTTTAGATTGGCTTCTTTCACTTAGAAATACGCATTTAAGATTCCTCCATGTTTTTCTGTTGCTTGATAGCTTATTTCTTTTTAGTGTTGAATAATATTCTGTTGTCATGGTTCATTTATCCATTTACCTATTGAAAGATATCTTGGGTTTTCCTAAGGTTTGGTAATTGTGAATAAAGCTGCTATGAACATTCATGTGCAGGTTTTTGTGTGGACATAAATTTTCAGTTTCTTTGAGTAAATACCAAGGAGCGTATTTGCTAGATTGAGTGGTAAAAAGTATGTTTAGTTTTGTAAGAAACTGCAAAACTCTTCCATAGTCCCTGTACCATTTTGCATTCCCAGCAGCAATGAATGAGATTTTGTTTCTCCACATCTTTGCCAGCATTTAGTGTTGTTAGTGTTATGGATTTTAACCATTTTAAAAGATGTATGTGGCATTTCATTGTTACTTCTATTTGCAGTTCTCTAATGATGTATGATTTTGAGCCTCTTTACATATGCTTGTTTGCCATCTGTATATCTTCTTTGGTGAGGTATCTGTTCAGGTCTTTTGTGCATTTGTAAGTCAGATGGTTCATTTTCTTATTGTTGAATTCTAAGTGTTCTTTGTATGTTTTGGATACCAGGCCCTTATTGGGTAAGTCTTTTGTGGGTATTTTCTCCTGGTTCTGTGGCTTGTTTTTTTTTTTTTTTTCTTCATTCTATTGACAGTGTCTTTCTCATAGCTGAAGTTTTTAGTTTTAATAAAGTCCAACTTATCAATTATTAATTCTTTCATGAATTCTTGCTATCATGTTTAAAAGTCACTGCCAACTCGAGGTCATCCAGGTTTTCTCTTTATTTTCTAGAGTTTTATAAATTTATGTTTTACATTTAGGTCTATGATCTATAGGTATTTTGAGTTAATTTTTATGAAAACTGGTAAGATCTTTGTCTAGATTCCTAGTTTGTATGTGAAATTATAGTTATTCTAGCACAATTTGTTGAAAAGAATATCTTTTCTTTATTGAATGATGTTGGCTTCCTTGTCAAGGATCAGTTAACTGTACTTGTGTTTTGATCTATTCATTTATTCTTTCCCCAGTACCACTATCTTGATTACTATAGCTTATAATAAATCTTTAATTCAGATAGTGTTAGTCTTCTGACTTTGTTCTTCTCCCTCAATATTGTATTGGCTATTCTGGACTTTTTGCTTCTCCTTGTAAACTTTAGAATCAGTTTATCAATAAAACAAAATAACTTGCCAGGATTTTGATTGAGAGACTGTGTTGAATCTATAGGTCAAGTTGAGAATTGACATCTTGACAATATTGAGTCTTCTTCCTACCATTGTATGTGGAATAACTCCATTTATTTAGAACTTCTTTGATTTCTTTCATCAGAGTTTTATAGTTTTTCTTATATGGATCTTGTACATATTTTTTTAGATTTATATCTAAGCATTTCATTTATTTTGATGCTAGAATAAATAGTATTGTTTTTTATTTCAAATACCAATTATTTATTGCTGGTGTGTAAGAAAGCGAGTGACTTTGTATATTAACTTTGCATTCTACAAACTTGCTATAATTGCTGATTAGATCCAGGAGTGTTTTTATTGGTTCTTTGGGATTGTCTGCATAGATAGTCATGTCATCCGTAAACACAAAGACAGTTTTATTTGTCCTTCTCAATCTGTCTGCCTTTTATTTTCTTGTCTTATCTCTATGATGTTGAATAGGAGTGATGGAAAGTATCTTGCCGTATTTTTGCTCTTAATGGGAAAGCATCTAGTTTCTTACCATTTAAATATAATATTTGGCTATAGATTTTTCGTAGATGTTCTTTATCAAGGTGAGGAAATCTCCCCCTCTAATCCTAGATTGCTGAGAATTTTTATCATGAACGGGTATCGGATTTTTATCAGATGCTTTTTCTACATCTATTGATATGATCATATGATTTTTTCTTTTTTAGCTTATTGATATGGGTTATATTAATTGATTTTTGAATATTGAACGAGTCTTTTGATGGGGATTGTGTTGAATCTCTAGACCAATTTGAGGAGTATTGCTATCTTTCGAATATTAAGAGTTCTGATCCAGGGCACCTGGGTGGCTCAGTCAGTTAAGCGTCTAACTATTGATGTTGGATCAGGTCACAATTTCAGGGTTGTGAGGTTGAGGCCCATGTCCAGCTCCTTGCATGGAACCTACTTAAGATTATCTTTCTGCACCACCCCAGACGGTGCGTATGAGCTCTCTCTCTTCAGAAAAAAAACAAAAAACAAAAACAAACCAAAAAACACTGGAAAAAAAAAGAGTTCTAATTCATTACCATGGGATATGTTTTCTTTGATTTAGATTCTTTTTTAAAAAGATTTATTTATTTGAAAGAGAGATAGAGTAAGAGGAGAGGCAGAAGGAGAGGTAGAGAATCCTAAACAGATTCTTCACTGAGCAGGGAGCCTGATGTGGGCCCTATCCCATGACCTCAAGATCATGACCTGAGCTGAAACCAAGAGTCAGATGCTCCACCGACTGAGTTACCCAGATGCACCTACATCTTTTAAAATTTCTTCAACAGTATTTTGTTGTTTTTAGGGATAGATCTTGTACTTTGCTATTAAACTTATTCCTAAGTATTTTTTCCTTTGATACCTTTATAGATGGAATCATTTTTAAAATTTCATTTTCAGAGTATTCATTGCCAGTATATAGAAATACAATTGATTTTTTATATATTGATCTCGTTTCCTTAAACCTCGGACTAGTTTATTAGTGTTGGTAGTTCTTTATTGTGCTGTGACTTACGTAAGATTTTCTACATACCAGATTATGTCATCTGCAAATAGAGATAGTTTCATTTCTTCTTCAATCTGGATTTTATTACCATTAATTTTTACAGTGATTTGAAAACTTGACTGTGATATAAGAAACACAAAGTAACATGCTTTAGAGTTACTAATGAAATCATCCTATTATGTAGTTTTTGAAAAGAACAAAAGATGATAATTATGAAATTTATCTCCTTATTATTGAGCTAGTTATACAGTCAGTGAGCTTCTTAGCTACTCCTGTATCCTCTTTAGGGAAATGCCTATTTAAATTCTTTGTGTATTTTCATGCTGAGTTATTTGTCTGTAAGCCCCTTATCAAATATATGATGTGCATGTATTCTTCTCCCACTCTGTGGCTTTTCTTTTCATTTTCCTAATGCTGTCCTTGAAGCTCATAAGTTTTCTTTTGCTTTTTTAAGTTTCTTTGCTTTTTAAAGTTTTTATTCAAATTCCAGTTAGTTAACATACAGTGTGATATTGGTTTCAGGTATATAATATAGTGATTCAACACTTCCATACAACACCTAGTGCTTATCACAGCAAGTGCACCTCTAATCTCTGTCACCTATTTAACCCATTCCTCTACCCACTTCCTCTCTGGTAACCATTGCTCTGCTCTTATAGTTAAGAGTCTGTTTCTGAGTTTGCCTCTTTCTCTTTTTTCCATTTGCTCATTTATTTTCTTTCTTAAATTCCCATATTCATGAATTCACATGGTACTTGTCTTTCTCTGACTTATTTCTCTTAGCATAATACTCTTCTAGCTCCATCCATGTCATTGCAAATGGCAAGAGCTCATTCTTTTTTATGGCTGAGGACTATTCCATCATCTGTATATATCACATCTTCCTTATCCATTCACCAGTTCATGGACCCTTGGACTATTTCCATAATTTGGCTATTGTAGATAATGGTTCTATAGACATTAGGGTACACGTATTCCTTTGATTTAGTATTTTTGCATTCTTTGGGTGAATACCTAGTAGTGCAATTGCTGGATCATAGGATAGTTCTATTTTTAACTTTTTGAGGAGCCTCCATACTCTTTTCCATGGTGGCTGTATCAGTTTGCATTCCTACCAGCAGACGTGAGGGTTCCTCTTTTTCCACATCCTTGCCAGCACCTTTAGTTTCCTGTGTTGTTGATTTTAGCCATTCTGGCTGGTGTGAGGTGATATCTCATTGTAGTTTTGATTTGTATTTCCCTGATGATGAGTGATGTCAAGCATCTTTTATGTGTCTGTTGGCTATTTGCATGTTTTCTTTGGAAAGATGTCTTTTCATGTCTTCTGCCTATTTTTTAATGAGATTATTAATTTTGGGGGTGTTGAGTTTTACAAGTTTTTAACTGTAATGAAGTTCAGTTATTCAGTTTTTTCTTCTGATGTTCATGATTTTGGTGTTTCTAAATATTCTCTGTGTAACTGAAGATCACTGAGATTTTTTTCCTTTGTTTCTGATCTTAGTCCTCACTTAGGTCTTTGGTCCCTTTAGGGTTAAGTTTTGTGTATGGTGTGAGGTTCAGGTATAGGTTAATTTTTTTCCCCTCCCATTGATATCCAGTTATCTCAAAACTATTGGCTGAAAAGACTATCTTTTACCTCTTGTTGTATCTTAGCACTTCTGTAGAAAATCAATTGACCATAAATGTAAGAGTTTATCTCAGAACACTCAGTTCTATTTCTTTGATTATTTATGCCTGTCCTTATGCTTGTTCCATATTATACTTAGGTTTGCAATGCAGTTTTTCTGTGAAGAAGTTTTGTTCAAGAAACAGGGTTAAGTCGCAATATGTCTCTATTTATTTTTACTATCATATCTTTGCTACTTTTCCTTTCCATTCCTATTTGAGTCATTCTCTTAAAACTACTAGTCTCTGGTTATTTTTTGGGGGGATAAATGTGGAAATCTGAAACGGTAGAAGAGAATGCAAACCAATTTAGATGGATTTTCTAGATTATTGTATGCTTTACTTTAAATTAAAAAAATGCTTTGTTTTTCAAAAAGATGGTAAGCATCCTAGTGCCCATTATCCATTCGAATAAAACAGATTAAAATTTCCATTACTTCTATCTTAATCATTACCAATAACTACTGACTGAAGGATCTTCAAGTTTGATACATCATCTCAAGAATTTGAAGAGTTTACATTAATGATAATATGAATTGGCTCTTTTTTTTTTTTACATAAAATGATAAATCTCACAAAACTACAATTTTGCTAAATGGAAAATCTATGAATTAAAATGTTTTGGGTTTTGGAAATATAGTACGGTTTTATGTTTCTTAAAAACTGAATATTTTTCATATTACAATTAAAATTACTGTCTGTATGGGGATGCCTTCGTGGCTCAGTGGTTGAGTGTCTGCCTTTGGCTCAGGGCATGATCCCGGAGTTCCGGGATTGAGTCCCACATCAGGCTTCCTGCATGGAGTTTGCTTCTCCCTCTGCCTAAAAAAAAAAAGAAAAAAAATTAGTCTGTATTTTTTAAATATTTACCTGTGCTATTTGTGTCCTTATGTTAATATAGTTCTTGTGCAACTGTTTAGACATAAAATAATTGTATAGGAAATATAAAGACTGCAAATATATATCTCTTCCTTATTACAACTCTGTAAAAATTGTGAATGCATGTGATTTAGAAGGGAAAAAAAGTGCCTTTTTGGGTGATATTTGGATTCTAGTTGGTCATTTCCTTTTATTTTGTTTTGTCATTAAGTTATAATTTTGTTTGGGGAATGACTTATTTTTAATGTGAAAAAATATAAAGATTTGGTCTTGGAGAAATTCAGAGGCATTTCCTTTCTCTGACATACAGCTAAAAGCTGACTTCTGCCACTGGGCTTTAATTGAGTATTAAAATCAAAATTAGATCTAGAATGTGTTTTTTGTAGTTCCATTAGTAGGTCAAGCCATTCTTCCCAGTTTCCAGAGGGTTCAGCTCAGGATGGCTTCTCTGCTTCTTGCTCTTTCTTTGCAATCTTATTTCAATCTAGGTAGACCACATTGATGGGAACTGACATGTTTGTTACCTGCCCCTTTGCTTTCTTTGGCTGTCCTTTGGCTGATGTCACTGCATAAACATGCATCCATAGAGCAACGTAGAATTATTCTTTTTATTGTTCACTTAAAAGAAAAAGTCAGGGGCACCTGGGTGACTTAGTCGGTTAAGCGTGGGACTCTTAATTTCGGCTCGGGTCAAGATCTCAGGGTTGTGGGATTGAGCCCCGCATCAGGCTCTGTGGTTAGCATGGAGTCTGCTTGTCTCTCTCCCTCTGCTCCAGTGAATGAATGAATGAATGAATAAACAAACTCTCTTAAAATAATAAAAGAAAAAGCCATAGATAGTAAGCTTTTACTTATAATTCCAGGGCCTGGGAACTGGGTATGGTGGATTTTTTAACCCTGCCATACTTTAAATCTTTTCTTTCTCTTTGATGCCTTTTAAAAATCTTGTGACTATTTGCAGAATGATGAATGGACCCTATGAGGCTTGTAGTACATAAAATGTTCTAGGGAAATATGGTCTTGGTCCTGTTTTTCTTAGGGAGCTGAAACAAAACATGTCTGGGTGATACTAACTTCTTAACTGCCCTTGACTTTATAGAGAGAGCCTTGTGTTGACTGGTGCTCAGGGTTTGGAATGATTCTGTGAAGGCTTCTGCCGTATTATCATTTGGTTGCAGATGAAACAAAAGCGGATCAATTTAGTCACATGCAGTGAACCAATATGAGAATGGAGAGAATACCTGGAACTTGCTTTCATTAGGAGAAACCACATTTTTGTGTAAATCTGTAGTGGAGATGTTTATGATAAATATGTTAATAGAGTTTGACATATTACATCTGTTGATTTTTTGCTTGTCTTTATAGTATTTAAGTGAAATAATCTGTGAATTATTAGGTTTCCTTTAAAGGCCTTCAAAGATACCATACTTGAGTGACATGTAATCAATTGTTATTTATTTTAATCTAATTACTAATATAAGAACAAGCAGTAGTTTCTCAGTCCTATATTGACATGTAATGAATAAAACATTTAATTTGATTATACTGTCTGAATAAGATCTATATTCATGACACAATAACTGTTCATAACTTCTGAACTTTCCAAACTGATTATTTTCTGCTCAGATAAGAATTGATCTTCTGCTTCATTCATAAACAAAAATAGTCTACTGGATGTTTTTACATAGACTAAATCCAAGCCAGTAATTTATTTTAAAAATGAGTATCAACATCATCGTAGCTAGCATTGGGAAATTGCTCTGTGTAATTTGTTAGTGTACCCTTTTTAAAAATTAAAGAAAATAGTTCTTCCTGCAATCATCATGCAGCTTAGGCCCTTTGAGGACAGATTTTAGAATCTTAGTAACTATTTTGTGTTTGATTTCATAAGGGCGATTCTTTTGAAATGTAAGTTTGCAGAGAGTTTGTTAATGGTGGTTCATTTCTGGTGTCTGGCTAAAGCGTGGTGGTGTCTAGGAAAGTAAGAGGATAACTAAGTGATTTTACCAAAGACTTGCCTCAGAAATATAGAGAATTCCAACAATGATGTTTGGCCCTAATGTTGGGTACAAAATGACTGCTGCTCTTGAGTGGGCATTAATTTATGAGAAATAAGAAATATTGAATTAATTTTACTTAGTTCAGAACAATTCAGTTAAATTCCAAATGAACGTGTTCCAAGTATCTATATGGAAGGTTACTTTGGTAGTTGCTGGAGGGAATAAAATGAAATATCCTGGGGGAAGGAGAGCCAGAATAGAAGCCCTTCTGGGAGAACTAACATTTTATTGAGTGTGTCCAGTATGCTAAGTACTCAGGCACTTGCTCAGCTTTTGGTGAGGTGGGTGGGGGACTTCATTTGATCCTCACAACAATCCTATGACAGACAGGCAATATTACTCTATTTTATAGATAAAGAAGCTTATGATCGGTGAGATCAAATGGTTTTATGGAAGTATCACATGTCCTAATTTAAATTTGAATGAATTTTTTTTTCTTGAGCTCCACTGTATACTTACATAAATGAAAGCACTGCCTATAAAGTGACTGACCTATGGAAAACTCTCTCTCTCTCTCTCTCTATATATATATACATACACACACACACACACATATATATACATATATATATATATATGTATATATATTTCTTTCTTTCTTTCTTTCTTTCTTTCTTTCTTTCTTTCTTTCTTTCTTTCTTTCTTTCTTTCTTTCTTTCTTTCTTTCTTTCTATATTGTTCATTGTTTTTATATGAATGAGATAATAAAGGCCCAGAGAACTAGATGAATAGAATGTTCTGGAATTTCCAAGGGAGAGGGTGGTTAATATGGATGTAGATTGATTTGGAGAAAGAGCCTTTTGTGATTTTTGATAAATTAGAAGGTAGGAAATTGTCAGTGGATGCGCGTTTTCAAGCCCTTTTACCTGAGGAAAATATCCAATCAGACTCTCAGAGGCAGAAATAAAAATGCAGAGCATATTTGGGAAGTCATGGGTTTTATAGCCAAGGGATGTGGCCCAGCCACACTCTAATCTTGTTGAGAGTTACCCAGAGGGATCTGGCTGTGAGGGGAACCAGACACTCCCAGGCAACTACTTAGAGAAGGAATTAATAAGGTAAGCCATGGACATTCCTAACTATCCCACATCCCCACTCTGTACTCATTGTTTGAGAACTTCAAGCTTCTTTGTGCTATTATGGGAGCTCCCCTAGAATTTGACAATGGTGAAGAACCAACAGAGTGTTTAAAAATTGTTCAAACCATCAGCAGATGGTTTGAGACTCCAGTCTATCTACTGCTTTCTTAGTATTTTCAACTGCTGGCATTCATAGTTAAATACTGCTATGGTCTAAACGAATGGGTTCTCTCACCATCCCACAAATTCATATGTTGAAATCCCAAAGATGATGGTATAAAGAGGAGTTGACTTTGGGAGGTACTTAAGCCATAAGGATAGAGCCCTCATGATAGGAAGTAGTGACTGACAAGAGAGGTTCCAGAGAGATCCCTAGCCCTTTCTGCCATGTGAAGACACAGTGAGAAGGCCCCTAGCTCTTTCTGCCATGTGAAGACACGGTGAGAAGGCCAACTATGAACCAGGAAGAGGGCCCTCACCAAAAGGCAACTGTGCTGACACCTCATTCTGGGACTTCCCAGTCTCCAGAACTGTGAGAAATAAATTTCTGTTATTTCTAAGCCATCTAGTCTGTGGTATTTTGTTATGGCAGCCCAGAAGGACTAAGACAAGTACCTATGAGAAGCTAATCTCCACGCTTAGCCCCTTTCTTTTCCTGAGATTGTGTCTTAGACAAAGAATGTAGAAAAAAGTAAAAGGTCAGCCACACAGAACCCTTTATTTACAAAACTGTGATCCCCAACCTTAATCTTTGCTTTTATATGTTTCTGGTTTGGCTCATGTATTCTCTGTTATCTAGAAGAGCTTGGCTTAGTCTGTGATGGGTTGGTTGTCCGACCTGTGAAACAGTTTGAGACAAAGCAGATCAGTTTTGATACTCATAACCATACAGCAAAGAGACTACTGTTTGAGATTAAATTATCTTCTAAAATAGATACCAGTGAGGAGCAATTTGGCAATACGTTTCAAAATTTAAAATCACCCGCAATTTCATAAATAGGCTCACTTAAAACTATGCCAAGATATTTGTATAAGGTACTTTATAGCATGTTTGTATAGAATGATGTGTGCTAATTTGAAATTATCTTATATATATAAATATATAATATAGTATACATATATATACACACACATTATCTTTTTCTCTAAAAAGATATGAATGTTAATACACTGGCAAGTTTTTATTTTTCCTTACTTTTCTGTATTTGAGTTTTGTAACCATGTTCATTTATTCCTTTTCTTTCCTTTTAAAAAAGAATCAGGAGCTAACTGAGCAGTATGATCGTGGACTGTTTTCCTCATGTTGTTTGAATGTAGTTCATAAAACCCTACTAAGTGTTTTTTAAAACACTAAATTTTTCTCTAATATTCATTTGTTAGACTTTCTTACTCTCTTTGCGTGCAGAGGAAGGGGGTGATCTTTGTGGGAAGAGTGGTAAAGTATGTGCTAAGCCAGCAAACATTCCCTTGAAGGCTTATTAGTTAAAACATTGAGTTGAGCAAGAGAAAGGTAAAAGATATTTACCAAATGTGATTTGAAGGACAAAGAATCCCATCTTACTGGAGTGTGTCTGAAAGTGTACCTTTATGCTCAGTTTGTTTGCTTTAGATATGGGCTTTGGACTGAACTGTATTTACTTTTCAGACCACAAGGCTGGAGGTGGTCATGAAAGTCTCTCAGATCTGATTGCTAATCAGGAAAGCTGTTTGCTAAGAAAGGCCCGCCTGCTTGGAGTAGAAGTCATGACTGATGCACAGATTAAAGCCAGTGTGCTTTTTAAATGTCTTTGGACTTCCGTGTCTAAATTGTGCTTTTCTCTTAATTAAAACCCCTAGACACAGGCCATAGGTCAAAGGAGATGACTCCCCTATAGTCTTACAATAACAATTACTGCTTAAGTTTTCTTTCTTTCTTTTTTTAAGTTAGGTAGTTAGTTAGTTAGTTAGTTTATTTATTTATTTATTTATTTATTTATTTATTTATTTATGAGAGGGAGAGCATGAGCGGGGGTGGGGGGTGGCAGAGGGAAAGGGAGAAGCAGACTCCCCATTGAGTAGGATCCCAGGATCATGACCTGAGCTGAAGGCAGATGCTTAACCAAATGAGCCACCCAGGCACCCCAGTTACTGCTTATGTTTTCAATTCTTGATCAGCTTGTCTGAAAACAGTTTGCTGAAATTTAATAATAATTAGGAAGATGACAATTATTATTATTATTTTTTTTTTAGAATGTAGGCAGTAGTGTTCTGGAGAATAAGCTCATGGTAATACCCCTTATCTATATGTATTTCAGTCTCTAATACTTGATGTTTCAGTTGAAAAAATCAACAAAGCCATGTATTTTTTCTAGGTTCAGAAGAATTTTAATAATTTCTTTTTTCCTAAAATGGTTTGATGAATAGCTCATCAGAATCAGTATTATTTATTTTCACCTTGTCTTCCTTTCTTTCTATATAGTTTATGTATAGATATTTGACCCTTTTCTGCTAAGTCATGTCAGAAAATCTAATCCCCATGTTCAAAGTACTTGGACCATATGTAGGAACTCTAATCTATTAGGGAGATTTAGGAGAGTGGCCAAAAATCCATCTATATGTCTCTATTTGTATAGGTATATGGTGTATATGTATGCAGCTAACTATGTTGATAATATCAAAAAGTCTGAAACAATACCATTGACACTGGATATTATGAAAGAGAAAAACTGGTATTACCTTCAGTAAATACTTAGTTCCCACAAGAACCTGATAGTTTAAGAACTCATGATCACCAGTGTCTAATATGGGGATTACAAACTCAGATACCTACCAGGACCTGAGAGAAAAGTAAACAAGTGAACTGGAGCATAAGGGAGTGAGGGGAAGGGCACAGTTACCACGTGGCTGGCTATTCAAGAATAAGAGTCTAGTGTTGCCTGACTTTCCACTATTTCAAAAGAAGGCAGAAATTTGGTTTTTAGGTGACTGCTACCAATTTTTAAGTATTGAAAATACATTTATAATAATTAAAATGTAGTCTTTCATTCTTCGCTATGTTGTTCTTTTCAGCAAGTATTATAATTGCTTTCTCTATAGTAGGTAGCATGGCACTGAAAAGTCTATGGCATGCCTCTTGCTTTCTGGGGATGCACAGTCTGGGCTGGGCCAGCATGATGTGGAAGATTTGGTACAAGTGGTAAAGGTCACAGGAACCCTGAGCGGGTGGTAAGTCAGTATGAGCTAGATCATCTTGGGAAGACTTTGAAAAGGAGGTGGTATCTGCAGTGAACCTCTGAGGGCCTGGGTCTTAAGATTGAGGGCGATGGAGAGCCAAGGCGGAGTGATGGGAAGGTGTCTGAGGCCTTGGGCAGGCAGAGGGCACTTGATGAGGAGGGCTTCGGAGCAGGTCTCGGCTCTGGAGAGAGACCCACGGGGAGCAAGTGATGCTGTGATGGGAGGGTGTTCCGAACACCAGCCCTGCTTTGTAGGATAAAGAGAGAGAGAGGGAGAAGGGGGAAGCATTGAGGACAGGGACAACAAATTCCAAATGTTCCCAGCCATCTGGGAATGAGGAGAGGGTCTGGTTTGGGACTTAGTTATTATCAGTGAAAAGGGAGAAATGTAGACATATTTTCCAGTCCACCAGGAAACCTTCTTGACTTGACCTTCAGAACATATCCATTGTTGCCACCTTGACCCAAGCCACCATTCTGTCTTGTCTGGATTATTCCAGAGACCTCCTAGCTGCTTCCTTCATTCCAGCTTTGCCTCTTTATACTCTGTTCTCAAAATAGTGATACTGTTAACAATCATTGTCACACCGTGGTACTCCTCTGCTCAAAACTTCTTTGTCCTCACAGTAAAAAATGAAGTCTTCATGATTACTTGGAAGGGTCCATATGATGCCCCCTCCTCTCCTCTCTGATCTCATCTGCCCACATCCTCCCCCAAGCTAACTTCCTTCCAGCTACTCTAGTTGTTGAATGCATTGGACTTATTTCTGCCTCAGGGCCTTTACATCTGCTGTGTTTTCTTCCTGTGTGCCTTTCTCCAGATATTCACATGGCATACTTCCTCTCTTAATTAGATCTTTGCTCAAAGGTAACCCTCTCCCTGAAAGCTACTCTATTGATCCTAATTGATGCATTGACAGTTACAAACTCTTTTGCCCTCCTCTCCAACTCCCTCTTCTTTATTCTTTTCCTATAGAATTTAAACCTTTCAAATATACTACGGACTTTACTTATGTTTTAAGTTATCTCTCTCTCCTCATGATAATATACATTTCAAGAGGGATTGATGTAAACATGAATTTATAAATACAAATTCTAAAAGGCAGGGATTTTTCTTTGTTTGTTTCTGTGACTGATACATCCCCATCATCTGGAATAGTGCTTGATAAATATTTGTTGCATGAATGATTAAGTGGTTTCCAAAAGACACACAATGTCTACTATGTGTCAGTCACTGAGAATTAAGAAAAAAAAACAAAAAGACACAGCCCTGCCCTCAGAGTACATGGTCGAGTGGGGAAACAGCCAGGAAAACAGTGTATTGACTGATTTACAGTATGTCCCAAGTTCTGTGCCAACACAAAGGTGAGTAGACCACTGTTTCTGCATTATAGGTTCTGTCTTCTAGAGCGGATATCGTGTTAGTTGAGAAGAAAAATGACCAGGATTGTGGTGGAGGGAATGGAGATGCCAGAAGAGATGAGGGAGGGAATCCAGGCATGGGGTTAATGAATTTGGCAAATGACGAGTGACAGGGAGCATGGGGAGGAAGAAGGGTCCTCTGATTCATGGCTGGGGCTTGTGGGTGGATGGTGATGATGTTATCTGTATTAAGAGAGGCAGGTGGAGGAAACAGGGTTAGAAATAGCCATTAGAGGCCCCAGACGGGATGTGAAGGAGAATGAAAAATATGAAATAGCTCATGAGTTTTGTCTTTGGGAAGCAAGGAGGCTGGAGGTCCCAGTGCCCCAGTCAGAGATGTTGGGAAGGGAAAGATGTTTGTAGGACAGTAGAGGAAGTGATGTGAGTTCCACGAGGGCAGGGATTTTGTTTGTTTAATTATTTGGGGTTAGTTTCTTTATTTCTGAGTTTGAGGAATACTTAATTTATATGAGCATTTTTTTTTTAAAGCTAATTAAGTAGAGCTCTTTTACCAGAGTAATTTTGGCAATACCATCTAGAGGTAGAAAAATATCACATATTCAGAACATACATATATAGACATACATAAACATACAGGTAAATGCAAACAGAAATCTTACACTTAGTAGTTTACAAAAGAACAACCAAATCCAAATTGTTTCAGGGAGATGGAATAAGTTAGCGTTAACCCAGTCGGTTAAAACTTTTTTATTCCTTTTTAAAATTAGTTTCAGAGATAGAATGTGTAGTGATTCATCATTTGCATATAACACCCAGTTCTTATTACATCCAGTGCCCTCCTTAATGCCCATCACCCAGTTACCCCATCCCACCACCCACCTCCCTTCCATTGACCCTCAGTTTGTTTCCTAGAGTTCAACATCTCTATGGTTTGCATCCCTCTCATTTTTTCATCTTATCTAACATTTTTCCTTCTCTTCCTCTATGTTCATCTGTTTTGTTTCTTAAATTCCACATATGAGTGAAATCATATGGTATTTGTCTTTCTCTGACTTATTTTGCTCAGCGTAATACCCTTCTAATACCCTTCAGTTCCTTCTAGGTCATTGCAAATGGCAAGATTTCATTCTTTTTGATGGTTGAATAGTATTCCATTGTGTATATACATGTGTGTGTGTTTATACAAAAACAATATCATGTATATGTTTATTTTTAAAAGATTTTTTATTTATTCATGAGAGACACAGAGATTTTTTTAAAAAAGATTTTATTTATTTATTCACATGTATATGATTTTAAACTCAATTTAAGCCTCCTAACAATTTATGGCCTTATAGTTACTTCTGTCCTACAAGTTTGACTACATTAAGTCACACACACACACACACACACACACACACACACACCCCACATCTTCTTTATCCATTTATAAAGACATCTGGGTTCTTTCCATATTTTAGCTATTGTGGACATTGCTGCTATAAACATCAGGGTGCATGTATCTCTTTGGAATTAGTATTTTTGTATTCTTTGGGTGAACATCTAGTAGTGCAATTGCTAGGTCATAGGGTAGCTCTATTTTTAACTTTTTGAAGAACCTCTATACTATTTTCTTGAGTGGCTGTACCAACTTGCACTCCCACCAACAGTGTAAGAGGGTTCCTCCTTCTCCACATCCTTGCCAACATCTGTTGTTTCCTGAGTTAATTTTAGCCATTCTGACAGGTGTGAGGTGGTATGGATTTTGTTTATTTAATAATCTGTCTCCAGCACCTAGCATGTGGCCTGCTACATAGTACAATCTCAGTAAATGTTTATGGTATTAATAAGTTAACATAGTCAAACTTGTAGGACAAAAGTAACTATAAGGCCATAAATTGTTAGGAGGCTTAAACTGAGTTTAAAATCGTATACATGATATTGTTTTTGGTATTTCTTTTAAAAAGGACTTTGGTGATCTTTAGATACAGGACTTTACAATATTACATGTAGCTGATGATATTCCTGGCTATGCACCTGGTTTGAATAGAAGTCTTGATCTCAGTGTTATATTTTAAACCCATTTTGATATCAGGAGCCGGCAGTACAGATTAACACAGCAATAGGTAATCCTTCATGCAAAGACGTGAATGCCTGTGGGAAAAGGCACACGTGAAATGAGTGAAAATGTATTTTTTTTTACACTTGCCTTTCATTATGATGAATGTCAAGTAAATGTCCTGATTTTTCCATGTTTGGATCTTTGTTGCAGTGCAAATTGCTTATAAAATGTGGACTGGCAGCTGGTGCTTAGAAATCTTCTGGATATGCCCCTACCCCCACTTTATGATTAGATTTGGTATATAATGAATTGTTTCATAAAGGCATTAAAAATGACACATTGCTCTTTTGATAATCAAAATCAGAATGGTGTTGGGACATTGTCGAATGTAATATTCTTTCCTTAAGAAATGTAGTTAATTAAAAAAAAAAGAATTATCTGTCTATTAAGTCTACCTCTGGCACTGGTAAGAACCCACAGAAATAGAGCTTTGCCATGGCAGTTGTTCTGGTAGAGTAAAGGGCTGAATGGCATTCTCTTAAAATTATTTTTCTTTAATTTAAAAAATTTAAAAAAATTTTTAAAGATTTTATTTATTGGGGTCCCTGGGTGGCGCAGCGGTTTGGTGCCTGCCTTTGGCCCAGGGCGCGATCCCGGAGACCCGGGATCGAATCCCACGTCGGGCTCCTGGTGCATGGAGCCTGCTTCTCCCTCTGCCTGTGTCTTTGCCTCTCTCTCTCTATCTCTGTGACTATCATAAATAAATAAAAATATAAAAAAAAGATTTTAAAAGATTTTATTTATTTATAAATGAGAGACATAGGCAGAGGGAGAAGCAGACTCCCTGTGGGGAGCCTAATGTAGGACTCCATCCCAGGATCCAGGATCACGACCTGAGCCAAAGGCAGATGCACAACCACTAAGCCACCCAGGTGCCCCGCTCTCTGAAAATTCTTATGTTGAAGTCCTAACCCTTAGTATCTTAGAATGTGACTGTGTATTTGGAGATAGGATCTTTAAAGAGGCAATTAAATTAAAATGAGGTCATTTAAGTGGACCTTAACCAATATTACTGGTATCCTTGTAAGATGAGGAAATTTGGACTCATGTAGACAGTAGAAAGGCCATGTGAAGACACAGTTAGAATGCAACAACATCTATAAGCCAAGGAGAGAGGCCTCAGAAAAAAACAACTTTGCCAAACCTTGATATTGACAGCATCTTGGACTTAAAAATCTCCATGTGTAGGCCACACAGCCTGTGGTAGTTGGTTATGGTAGCCCTAGCAAACTAACACAAGCAGAAGCCAAGGCTGTTCAAGGAGACTTCGTCTCCCACCTAATGTTAGCCTCCCAGTCTCCCTGGATGTTTGGAAGAGGGTGATATAGTGGTGCCCTGGGTATTCCCAAAAGAATGTCTGTTTGAATGCTCTCTGGCTTCCAGGCAAAGACAGTGGTGATTCCTTGGCATATTCATTCATTTCTGACCATTTTTGTTTGAAGCTGCATGCCTTGTCAGCATTTTCATCTCCCTCAGAAACTGAATTAAGAGTGTGAGATGAAGCAGAGGCACTTCTCTTACAGCTTTCTGTGATATGATGTATCAGCTTTCATTTATTGGATAGAACCCGGTTCAGCAGAATGGAGGCAGCATAGGAGACGGGATGGCTTTGTGGATGGCTGTCTCTGGTGTGAATTGGACCATGTATGTGAGATGCTGGCGTTTCAATCCATGTCCTCGTTCTCAGGAGACTGGGAACACGCAGCTTGGAATTTTACTAAAGCCTAATTTAATCCCTGGTTTTCACGGTCAGTTTGTAGGCTGCGTTACTTATGGAATTGGAAAACAAACTCTTCAAGAAGCAGAGCACTAGAGGTCTTTCAATGAATCTTAGAATTTTTCATTTCACATTTCAGTAGATCTGTTTTCAAACTGGGCAGGGCAGACAGAGTCTGTAATTAATTAGGTGATAATGAGTTTGGACTGGTTTTGTTCCATGTCTCCTAAGCTTGGAGAACATAAAGGGTGTTAATGTTGAGAACTTTCCTTTTGAATACTTTCTTGTTCAGGTTTCTGGGACACCCGACATCAGGATATGCAAAACATTCAAGCACCTGAGGTGAAGTGTTCTGTTCTCTACTATGTATCTAGGATCAGACAGACATGTTTGATGTTAAAATTACTTCTCTTTCCTATGTTTGATCGACCCTTCTAAGTTATAGTATGAAGAGTGCTTCTTCAAATTCCTTATTTTCATATATTGCTATTAGATACGAGAGAGAGGAGAGTGTCATGATAATTGAGTGAAATTTAAAATCTTCTGCTTCAAGTCATGAAATAACATGTTTTCACCTTTATCTCTTTAAAAAATTTTTATTTAAAATTTTTTTTCTCGGGGATCCCTGGGTGGCTCAGCGGTTTAGCGCCTGCCTTTGGCCCAGGGTGCGATCCTGGAGTACTGGGATCGAGTCCCATGTTGGGCTCCCGGTATGGAGCCTGCTTCTCCCTCTGCCTGTGTCTCTGCCTCTCTCTCTCTCTCTCTCTTTCTCTCTGTCTATCATGAATAAATAAAATCTTTAAAAGAAAAAAAATTTTTTTCTCTTTAAAAATTTTTAATTGACTGTGTTTATGTGTGTCTTTCCTTTTTTTTCTTTTTAAGTTTTCATTCCAGTTAGTTACCATACAGTGTCTCCTAGTTGAAATAACATGTTTTAGCCATGCCATCTTCCATCCTGGCCTTTTCAGCAAATTTGTGGCTTGTGGGGATAGATGACCCTAGATTCTAGCAGCACCTGCAATCCAAATAGTTCTCATTCCAGGGCCCACACAATAGGGTGTGTTTGAAAGTATTTGAAAGCAAAGTGTAAGGAACACGTATACTTAATCATAAAACTTTATGTGAAATCTGCCTTGCCCCAAAGTCTGGGAAACCACCCTCTTCATTTTATTTTAAGATTTTGGGGGATCCCTGGGTGGCTCAGTGGTTTAGTGCCTGCCTTTGGCCCAGGGTGTGACCCTGGAGATCCGGGATCGAGTCCTGCATCAGGCTCCCTGCATGGAGCCTGCTTCTCCCTCTGCCTCTCTCTCTCTCTCTCTCATAAATAAATAAATAAAATCTTAATAACAAAAGATTTTGTTACAGTTCCCCTTGCTGTAAAGGAAGAAGCTGGATGCGATTTCTTCATGAGGATGGAAAATGAAAATACTTAATTGTGGAAAAATGCTAACAAAGCTTGTGTTTAAAGATAACCAAAATCTAGGTAGGAAAACAGACCTAGAAGAGTGAATTAGTAATGTTTACTCCCCCAAAAAGCTTTATCCATCTTACCACTCTAAGAAATGTGGTTGTTCTATGCTTAATTAATTGTAGAATATCCAGCAGATTCATGGATCAGAATGTATTTTATCTGTAGAAGAAATCCATCCTTAGGAATGACTTAAATCAGGGGTCCAAACTACAGCTCAGAGGCCAGATCCAGCCTCCTGCCTGTTTTTATATGGCTCATGAGGCTTAGAATACTTTTCATATGTTTAAATGGAAAAAAAATTAAAAGAAGACTATTTTTTGATAGCTGAAAATTGTACAAAATTCATCTCTCAGTGTCTATAAATAAAGGGTTATTAGAACACAGCTATCTGTATTCATTTATGTATTGTGTCGCTATCATGCTGTGGCAGCAGAATTGAGTAGTTGTGACAGAGATTCTGTGGCCTGCAAAGTATAAGTTATTTACTGTCTGCTTCTTTATAGAAAATCTTTGCTGTCCTGGTTTAAACAATTGTTTAAATTTATTCATATTTTGGTGTTGTTTACTGTGATTTTTTTAAGATTTTATTTATTTATTCATGAGAGACACACATACACAGAGAGAGAGAGAGACACACACAGAGAGAGAGAGAGAGGCAGAGACACAGGCAGAGGGAGAAGCAGGCTCCATGCAGGGAGCCTGACGTGGAACTCAATCCCGGGTCCCCAGGACCACACCCTGGGCTGAAGGTGGCGCTAAACCGCTGAGCCACCAGGCTGCCCTTTACTGTGGGTTTTGATGTGCAGTGTGGAAAACCTCATTAGGATGGCAGATTATTCCATAAACTCATCTTTTTAATTTATGCAGAATCCCTTTGGGGTCCCATCTCCGAAAGATGGCCACTAATCGTCTTACTGCATTCAGGAAGAAAGCCGACTGGTAGCTTAAAAAATGTTTTCCTGGCCAAATCACTCATTTGGTCAATGTGCATTTAGTGAGCACTGACTGTATGTCACCCACTTTCGAGGCAGTCAGCGTGAGCGGTAATCCTAACAGACAGGGCCTGTCTCTCTGGGACCATGTGTTCTCATAGGAGGAGATGGACCATAAACACATAAATATGTAATGTATCAGGATAATAAGCACAGTGAAGACCAGTCAAAGGGAGAGAGAGAGAGAGAGGCAAGAGAGGGCTGCTTGAGAGGTGGCGATGGGCCCTCTGGGGTAGTTCCAGGTGAGCAGGAATCAGTGACATGCAGCGACGTGAAGACCCAGGAGGTGGCATTCTAGGTGGAGGCAACTGCAAGGGCAAAGGCCCTCGGGTAGGAAAGGACTTGGCATGTTCAAGAAACAGTAAAGCTGCCCTCTGGGCAGAAGCAGAGCAAACAAAGGAAAGGGTGATGCAGAGGCGAAGCAAAAAAAAAATAATATGGGGGTGGAGTGAGAGGTTACTAAGGGTGCTCCAGGGCAGAATGAGGACTTAAAAATATTCAATTCCAAGCGAGATGACAGGGTTTTGAGCAGAGATCTGACTTGATCTGACTTATGTTTTTAAAAGGATCACAAGTGGGACCATCTCAAACTAAAAAGCTGCACAGCAAAGAAAACCATCCACAAAATGAAAAGGCCACCTACTGAATGGGAGAAAATATTTGCAAATCATGTGTCTGATGAAAAAGTTAATATCCAAAATATATAAAGAACTCCTATAACTCAATAGCCAAAAATCAAACAATCCAATTAAAAAATGGGCAGAGGAACTGAATAGATGGTTTCCCAAAGAGGGCACACAGATGGCCAATAGGTACATGAAAAGATGCTCAACATCACGGATCAGGGAAATGCAAATCAAAAGCACAATGAGATATCCCACCTGTTAGGATGACTTTTATCAAAAGACAAGGGATAATAAATGCTGGCAAGGGAGTAAAGATAACTCTTTGTGCATTGTTTGTGGGAATTGGTACAGCCACTATGGACAACAGTATGGAGGTTCCTCAAAAAATTAAACATAGAAATACTACCCTATCATCCAGCAGTGTTACCTCTGGCTATTTATCTAAAGAAAAGCAGGATCTCGAAATACATGCACTGCCATGTTGATTGTGGTCATTGATGGGTGAATGGAGAAAAAAGATGCAGTCTCTGTATATACAATGGAATATTAGCCACGAGAAAGAAGGAAATCCTGTCATTTACAACAACATGAATACACCTTGAGGGCATGACGGATGCTAAATGAAGTTGAGTCAGACAGAGAAAGACATAGACCATGTAGTATCACTCATATGGAATCTGTTTTTTTTTTTTTTTAGAAAAGTCAAACTTGGGATCCCTGGGTGGCGCAGCGGTTTAGCGCCTGCCTTTGGCCCAGGGCGCGATCCTGGAGACCCGGGATCGAATCCCACGTCGGGCTCCCGGTGCATGGAGCCTGCTTCTCCCTCTGCCTGTGTCTCTGCCTCTCTCTCTCTCACTGTGTGCCTATCATAAATAAAAAATAAAAAAATAAAAAATAAAAAAAAAAGAAAAGAAAAGTCAAACTCAGAAACAGTCGGTGAAAAAGTGGTTGCTGAGGGTGGGGAATAGATAGGGAGAGGTTGGTGAAAGGGTACAAACTTGCAGCTATCAGGTGAATAAAGTATGAAAATTGAATGTAAAATATGGGGACTGTAGTTGATAATACTGTACTATATAATTGAAATTTGCTAAGAGAGGAAGACTGAAATGTTCTCACCAAAAAAACGGGGTAGGGGGTGTTAAAATATGTGAGAGATGGAATCTGATTAACTAGATGGGGAAATTCTTTCACAAGAATACTCATACCAAATAGCATGATGTACACTTTCAATATCTTACAATTCAAGGTGTCAGTTATATCTCAATAAGGCTGAAAAAAGGGATCACTTAAACTATAAGGATATTTATGTGGTTTATTGCTCATGATGCAATATGGGGATTAAAAATAACATGTCAGTATAGAAGCCAAAACAATTTGCTATAAAAGATCCTGAAATATAGTAGGGTGCCTCTTCTCTGACATCATCGACGTAAGGCTGTTATAAAAGTGGGGTCAAGGGACACCTGGGTGGCTCCGTCCGTTAAGTGTCTGCCTTCGGCTCAGGTCATGATCCCAGGGTCTTGGGATCAAGCTCTGCATCAGGCTCCCTGCTCCATGGGGAGTCTGCTTCTCCCTCTCCCTCTGCCTGCCACTCCCCCCACTTGTGCTTATGCACACATTCTCTCTCTGTTAAATAAATAATAAGAATTTTTAAAAAATAAATAAAAGTTGGATCAAAACAGTAGTAATTACAGGGCATTATCTTGTTAGGTGAGTATTCAAAGGTTTTAGGCCTCCATATCAACCTAGGTCCCATCAGGAAACAGATGGCACATTCAAATTGAAGGTTGGGCCGGGTATTGGGGAAATACAAGGATAGTGTAGTGCCCTGGGGGTAGTAGCTGCCAAACTCTTCCCAGTCGGGGCCTGAGGGGGATGGAGGGAGAATTCTAAGGAACAGCTCTGTGTAGTGGGCCACCTGACAGGACCTATGACTTGAAGGGACCCTACAGGGAGGGAATCATTCTTCCTTCTGCTCTCCGGTGGGTGCTGACACTCCTGTGGGAACCTTTCCACTGGGCAAAGCCAACCAGGAGCCAGAGGGTAAGGGAGGCTGTTAGTAAGTAGATCAATGTCCTGGAGCAAAGAACAGACTGGAAAACAAAGGAAAGAGAGATGCCTGGGTAGCTCAGTGGTTGAGCATCTGCCTTTGGTTCTGTTCGTGATCCCAGGTCCAGGGATCAAGTCCTGCGTCAGACTCCCTACGAGGAACCTGCTTCTTCCTCTGCCTACGTTTCTGTCCCTCTCTCTGTGTCTCTCATGAATAAATAAATAAAATCTTAAAAAAAAAAAAAAGGAAGGAGTGGAATCTTAGGTTTTAGGAGATACTTAAGATATTTTTTATGAGTTCCAGCTCTCTCTTGCTTGCTCTCCTCCACCCTAATGCTGTCCAGACCCACCACAGATGAGCACATGCAGACGTGTATACACAAACGTACACACTCATACCCTCAGATCCCCTCTGGTATTTTGTGATCACTTTTCTGGGAGGGCAGAGAAACAGTTCATTAACTGAAGTCTGAGGACATTTCTAACTATTTCTGTGGTGTTTGGGTGTACAGCATATGCCATTGGATATACAGGGAAAGGTTTGGATAACTCTGTACGTCCCATCTTTCATTCCTGATTAAAAAAAAACTCAAAGCACATGTGTTACTGATGGGAGAATTAAACATTTTATTTTTTTTTAAGTCTCTTTTATAGTTGGACACAGAAGGAAAAATACCAAGGCAGAAATTTAAAACCCTGGTGAGCTATATTCAATTTTGGTTATTCTGGTTAAAAACAAACAAAGCAAGCATTGACTTTTAGCCTCTTTGATCCAGATGGTTTTAGTTTTCCACCATTGGACATATGAAAACTTTGAAGACACAGAAGTACCATTCAGTAAACTGCTTCTTTCAGCAACTTCTGTGATGTCCTGGCGTACTAGAAGCCTGGGTTTCCTTTCAGGCAGGGGCAGTTAACTCTGAGTTAACTGACCTCTGTGCAAGGTCAGACGCTTTTTATTTATATCAAGGAGGATAGAAGAATTTTTTAAATGATTTGATCTTTTAAAAATATTTGACTTTTCATTTGATTTAGGTTCTGAGAATCAAGGGTTCTCACAAAGTGGTCAATATGGCCAACAAGTCTATAGGAAGAAAAATATGCACAAGCCAATTTTAGGTGTTATTTTCTCTAGCAGCATTCCTGTAAGAGGAGCTCAAGCTATATGGATGGTAAAATGAATTTTCCTCTCTCCCTTTTCTGGAATCTGGATGAAAACTGAGACTGGTGGCACATTCCTGAATGTTCTTGGCCCCAAATTGGAGGCCTAGCTGAGGACTCGTGGGGGAAACAAAATTCTATTTTCTGTTTATGGGTATCAGCCATGTTGTGAAACATAAATGTAATTTATTTTGCCTTAAGGTCAAGGAAAAAAAGTCCTCTTGAACTTCCCATTAGTTTTCGAGAACCAGAACAGCATATGTTTTTGTTTCATGGCTTTTGCCCATGGGTAAGCTTTGCAGCCGAGAATCATTCGTGTGGTCATGGGCCACTGGTTTTGGGGAACCGCCACTGTGTGAGGCATTGTGTTAACATTTAGGGGTGGTAAGCATGAGTGAGGCACTGCCCTAGTCCTGAGTTGGTTTGTATAATTCTGCTGGAAGATTGGATGCATGAACAGATACATGACCTGCAGAGAAAGAGAGACTGCCTCCAGGTTGAGGGGAGTACTGTGCAAAATTACAAGGCAGAAGAGGTCCTGTCTTTCTGGTTGGAGAGAGCAAAACATAGCTGGCACTGAGCCAGGCCTTGAAGGATCCTGAGTAGAACAGATCCACAGACGTGCATGTGAAGGAGTTCTGACTTCAATTATAAGCTTCAATTTTCCATCTAGAAAATGGTGATATCTTCACTGCCCATATTGCAGTACTTTTATGAGACTGGGCATTTATAAAATGCACTACAAACAGTAAAATACTCTCAATGTTATTACTTAGCATTTATGTTAAATATGTACATCTGTGATGCTCTTCTGAGGTTCTCCAGGAGTATGATCTCACAAAGAGTTACTGTTACTCATGGCGAGTTATTAGGCTGGCTCTACTTAGGAAGGTCATTATGTGTGGGAGTCTAGCAAACCTCATAAATGGAGTGAAGAGAGTCAGCTATTATAGTGGGGAGAGGTCCCTGCACAGAGAAGGGCCGAGTTCCCGTTCGGAGGGAAGAACCATGCATGGTGTGGTTGATATGTCACTGTGGAGATGCCTGAAGTTCTGGGTTTGAGTTCTGATTTTTTTAAGAAAATAAGTACCAATGCTTTTTTTTTTTTTTTAATTTTTTTGAACTCCTGGAGTCTTTCTGAAACCTTAAGAACTTTGAACTGACTTAGAGAAGTAGGAGATGTGGTAAATTTCTTCCTGGGAATGATTAAAATGTCATGAATTAAGCTGCAGAACTTGGAGCCTGCAACATGTTAGGGTTGTATGAGGGGAGGGTTATAAATGTATGGGATTTGGTTTAAACAGCATATGCCACACATTCAGTCAGAGATTCTAGTTCCACTTCAATCCCCGAATAGGCCCCATGCATGTGTTCAGCACTACCCCTTTTGCTAAAGAAGACTGGACCACTCTTTGGAATTGGTGTAAGAGGTAGTTTATGAGGCAATCAAGAACAGCAACCTCATAGTCATTGTCTTTTTTCCTTAAAACAGACTTTATTTTTTTTAGAACATCTTTAGTTTTTTTTAATAAATTTATTTTTTATTGGTGTTCAATTTACCAGCATACGGAATAACACCCAGTGCTCATCCCGTCAGGTGCCCCCTCAGTGCCCGTCACCCATTCACCCCCACCCCCCGCCCTCCTCCCCTTCCACTACCCCTAGTTCGTTTCTCAGAGTTAGCAGTCTTTATGTTCTGTCTCCCTTTCTGATATTTCCCACACATTTCTTCTCCCTTCCCTTATATTCCCTTTCACTATTATTTATATTCCCCAAATGAATGAGACCATATACTGTTTGTCCTTCTCCAATTGACTTACTTCACTCAGCATAATACCCTCCAGTTCCATCCACATTGAAGCAAATGGTGAAGCAAACCCATCTTCTTTATCCATTCATCTTTCGATGGACACCGAGGCTCCTTCCACAGTTTGGCTATTGTGGACATTGCTGCTATAAACATCGGGGTGCAGGTGTCCTGGCGTCTCAGAACATCTTTAGATTTACAGAAAAATTGAGAAGATAGTTACCCAGTTCTGTACCCTCTCACCCCATTTCCCCATTACTAACATCTTATGTTAATATGGTGCATTTGTTAAAAGGAATCAACGAATAGTGATGAAACCAAAGCCCATAGTTTGTTCAGATTTTCATAGTTTTTACCTGGACCACAAAGTGTCCTGTTTTACCGACTGCTTTATCGCATCACATAGAGCTGTTGTTTCTGACAGTAGTGGCTCTCTACTAGTTTTGTCTGTTGAGTGAATACACAAATAAGATGCTCTGCTTGCCCTTAAGTTGTTAGAGTTTAGGAGGGAAGGATCCAGCCCCTGTGCACCTGACACGCATCTTAGTATTTGAGAGTTTGGCGGCAGATAGGGCTACATTTGGATGAATCCTGGCACTGCCATTTACTACGCTTGTGACCCGACAAGTCACCCAGCCTCTCAAAGCCTGTTTTCTCACCTGTGAGAAGAGGATGATAGCACTTCCTGCCTCAGGGGGTAGGAATAAAATGAGTAAATGGAAGAATGCATGTGACAGTGGGTAGAGCAGGGCCTCACACATGGAGAGCTGTCGGTAAATGTCAGCTTCAAGTTTTACCATGCAGGATGGACTGTGCTAAGTGTGATGAAGAGTCAGCAAAGGATGATGTGGAGTGGGGGACGTGGGTAGGAACATTTTCCTGGGGAAGGCAGCATTTGAGATTGACCTAAAAGGTTGGAGTCTGCTCTAACCAGAGGCACACTGACTGGTGAGAGAAAAATGCCAGGTTGAGAAAATAGAATACACAAAGGTTCAGAGAGTGGGAAGGCTTGAGGAAATGTCTTCTGTTGGAAAGAAAATTATTTACTTGTAGATGGACCGACGTGTAGGGTGGTAGGACAATAATAGGACAAAGGAGATAAAACTGTAAGATCATAAATATTTTTGACTGATATAAATTTAAACTTTTAAAAGTTTTCAAGTATAGAAAAATGCAGAATGAATGCCACAATGAACATCCATTGAACTTCCATCTAATTTTAAGAATTACTAACATTCTTCCCTATGCACTTTATCTGTATACAGTTTTATAGGTTATCTTTTGCTGAACAATTTAAAAATAAATTCTAGATATCATGACATTTTACCCCAAAGTACTTTAGTATGCATCTCCCAAGAAATAAGGAAACTGCCTTACAGAATATCAGTAAATCAGTCTAAGCCCAGTAGATTCAGGTGTCCACCCATCAAGATGATGACTTTGATGTTAGTTTTGAAATCTCAAATGATCACATTTTTAAATAACATGGCACCTGCCTGCTTGCCTTGAGTAGACCATCGCTAGTCATGGGATTCAATAGAGATAACAGTGACACAATGATTTCGGTTGAGCGCAGCGTCGAAACTTCCAGATGTGAAAAGACATCCTGAGTGATTCTGTGTAGACACTCAGGAGTGATTTTTGTTTCCATTGTCTAGATAAGCCTTTTGGGCACTCGGTTCCAATCCCTGTGGGTGATTTCACAGTGAGTTTCACAATATTTCTTGAAGGCAAAAAGTCAGTAGGCCCATGGGTGGAACTGTGGTACGAGCACCTGATGCTGGCCCTGGGAAAGCCTTGCTGGGAAGCTGGAAGCGAGCTGGAAAGGAGAGGCCGAACCTCGTGAGCGCTACTCTCACCACGGGGTGCTTGGCCTCCTTCTTTGGTTCTGGCTCACCCCCAGGCACAGACACCGAAGTGTCTGGAATTGCTGCAGGGGCTGGGGTGGGTGTGCAAAATGCATCCCCGCCACTGGTGGACTTCTGTGACTCACAAAATCCAACCTGGCAAGCACGGAAACTCCTTTGAAAGAGAAGGAGATGCGTGTCAGGGGAAGTTTTCCTCCAAAGGGACACCCCTCTCACTACCTTTTCCTCATGACATCGCCTTGTTACCCTGTGGAAGTGGGGGTCCTCTGGGGATCATTTTTTTCCGCCTCGCTTGCAGGTGCACAGGGAGTGCTAGTCGAATTGATTCCATTTATCCTTGTAGTGGATACCAGCTCACCGCCCCTCTTCTGGGAGAACCGCGCTTCCACCTCTGTTTGGACTTTCCTGCTGTTCCATTGACCCACTTGGAAGAGATTCAGTACCTAGTGCCTGCTGGTTTTCCCTTCTGGCCTTAATTTGGTTTGCCTTTCATTGTCTTCCAACTGAATGGATTCCTTCTCTTTCTTTTAAGGGAGAGGAACCTGAGAAAAACAATGCTGCTGGTGGCGACTGTTTGTTAAGGATAATGGCCATTTTATGTTAATCTAAGTGTTAAAATGCGTAGATGGGGAATTGCTAAATTCACCAACCTGTTCTCTCCCAGCCCGAGTCCTTTTACGTATATTTGTTGCTTAAATGACTACGTAGCCAGGCAGAGTGGAAATGTCCAAATATACAGTTTTTCAGTGCAATTGTATATATAGTATTTAACATTTCATTTCCATCAGCAAGAATCATGATAAAATTCTTGGAAATTATAGAAAAGTGGAAAGGAGAAATCCAGAGATAACTAGCATTAACACTCTGTGAATTTATGTCTCGCTATTTTAATCTACGTGCTACATGTCTCTAAATGGGCAGGCGTTCACTATAACTGTCTAGAACTTTTTGCTACTGGATGTGTGGACCGTAGATTCAGCGTCATCGACATCTCTTGGGAGCTTATTAAGGCAGAATCTTGGGCTCTACCCCAGACATACTGAATCATAATTTGTATTGAATGATGTTATATATACATTAAAATGTGGAAGGCTCTAGAACCCGGTATACCCAGGTATACTGCAATGGTTCTGGCTCAAAGAGCCAAGACCTGTGCTTTCCGTTCTTCTCCGTCTATCACACTTTCCTAAAAGAATTTTCCTCAGTATGTGAGAAAGCTAAAAATGAGGTCAATTCTTTCTTTCTTTCTTTCTTTCTTTTTTTCTTTCTTTCTCTCTTTCTTTCTTTCTTTCTTTCTTTCTTTCTTTCTTTCTTTCTTTCTTTCTTTTCTTTCTTCTTCTTTCTTCTTTCTTCTTTTTCTTCTTTCTTCTTCCTTTCTTCTTTCTTCTTTCTTCTTTTCTTTCTTTTTTTAAGTAAGGCGTAGCAACCCTGTCGGGAAACCTAACTGTCTCACACATAAACATTTCATTCAGTGAACATTCGTGAAATGCCTTCTGTGTTCTGGGCACACATGTAACAGTCCTAGTCCTGCATTAAGGCTTACATATCCTGTAGCAGAAGCATACAGAGGGCAAGGATCGAGTGGTTGGTTCTGCAGGGGTGGAAGTCACTAAGAAAAATGGTCTCTGAGCTGAGCTTGAAATATAAATCCGTGAACATGAGTTATGAGTATTGCCAGCCTCTAGAGAGAGCACAAAGGTGGATGAAATGGGTCCTTTCCTTCAAAGATCATATGCTTGATTTAAGGCCGGGAGATGGTGTTTAAAGTTGTAACTAACAATATGAAGCCACTTGGTCTTAGGATAAAAGTTCAAGACCAAGTCTTGAATGTCAGCTGTACAACTCTGTGAGCTTGGACAAATTGTCTCATCTGAACATTTCTTTCTTTCTTTCTTTCTTTCTTTCTTTCTTTCTTTCTTTCTTTCTTTCTTTCTTTCTTTCTTTTCTTTCTTTCTTTCTTTCTTTCTTCTTTCCTATCTTTCTTTCCTATCTTTCTTTCTTTACTTTCTTTCAGATTTTATTTATTTGAGAGAAAGAAACAGAAATAGCTAGAGAGGGAGAGAGGGAGAGAGAGAGAGAGAGAGAGAGAGAGAGAGAGAGAGAGAGAGAAGCAGGCTCCCTGCTGAGCAGAGAGCCCGATGTGGGTCTCCATCCCAGGACCCCGGGGTTGTGACCTGAGCTGAAGGCAGACACTTGGCTGACTGAGCCACCCAGGTGCCCCTGAACATCCATTTCTTCTGTAAAGTCGGGATAAAGGAATATTTAACAGACTTATAGTGATTTTTAAAGTGAGATAACATAGCAAAGCACTTACCTTCAGTGGGCGTAGAATTGATGCTGTGTAACAAAGACATTTAAAAAGTGCCAAGTAAGCACCATCTACAGAAATATTGAGAAAGAACATAGGAAAGAGAGGCCATTTGCCTAGAATATGAGAGACCGTGGCTACCATGGCTTGAGGATGTGAACAAGCAAAAAGTAAGAGTGGGTGTGAAGGATGGGCCACGGGACCCAAAGTGAAAGATGAAGCTGTAATTTTGAGCCTGGATAGAAGGGTCATAGACATGAGGGATCAAGTTTGGCGGGGAAAATTCTCTTTCAAACCCATTAAACTTGAGGCAGCTGCTGAGAGCTGTGGTTCTGGGATGCCTATTGCTAATTTTCATCCATTGTCATCCTCTTCCTTGTGTTTCATTTTCAATCTTCTTCCTCCCAACCAGTGACCATTAAATAATTGCTACAGAAGAGAAATGAACTGGGAAAAAGGTTTTTGAAAGATAGTGTCCTTTTCCTTTCAACCATGAGCTCCTTTATGGTCTGTCTTTAAACAGAATAGATACAGCCCACAAGTCATCATGGTTACTAGTTTTATAGGTCACTGCTAGTCTGCCATATAAAATGCTAACATTTTGCCATATTTGCTATATCTCTGTTTTCTGTGTCTGTCTGCCTGGCTACACATGCACACACTTTAAATAATTTTTATTGAACCATTTGAGTTGGTTGTAGAGATCTTGACCTTTTCGTTCTAAACACTTTAACATGTGTCTACCAAGTACAAGAATACTCTTCCACATAACCCATTATACTATTATCACCAAGAAATATTATCTAATACATGGATAATGTATGAATACTTATTTAACTTTCCCCAGTCATTTCACTAATGTCTTTTATAACTATTCCTTTCCTCATCTAAGAATCATCAGCAGTCATTCATTGAGTTTTATATCTTTAGTTTCCTTTAATTTAGAGCAGTCACTCTGTGTTTTTTTTTCTTTTTAATCATTCATGGCACTGATATCTTAGAAGATTTCAAGACAGTTGTCTAATGGAAAGTACCACAATCTGGATTTGTTTGATTGTTCCTTTATGATTAGATAGATATAGGTTAAGCATTTTGGCAAACATATGACACAGTGATTGTAGAGACACATGACATTTAATTGTCCCATAATTGATTATGCTAATCATCACTTGGGTAAAATAGTCTGCCAGAATTATCCATTATAAAGATACCTTTTCCCCTAGGTAAGTGATAAGTAATCTGTGGAGTGATACTCTGAGACTGTATGAGTATCCTGATCCACAAAACCCCTTCCCTAATGGTTTTAGCATCCATTAATGATCCTTGACTGAATCAATTATTGCCTGGGTGGTTGCGAAGTGGGATTTTCTATTTCTGCTATTCCTTTGGTGTTTTATTAGCTGGCATTCTTCATAAAGAAGAGCTTCCTGCTATCCCCTATTTCATGAATGCCTCTGGATTTATGGTTCCTTTTTTAATTCAATATATTCTAATTCATCTGTATCGTTCTTTTTTTGTTGTTGTTCAAACTGTCCCACATTTGGCCAGTGAAAGTCCCTTTGAGGTAGCTCCTGTGTCCTTTTGTCATGTCTGCGTTAATATTCGGGCATTTCCTTAGTCTCTAGCATAATAAGATGTTCTAGGCAATTTTGTGCTATCCTTACCCCAGGCCTAGACCCAACTATTTCTGGAATGTACTAAGGTATTTAGAAGCCAAGATTTGGGTGCTCAAGCTTTGCTTTAAAAATGCACATGGATCTACAGAAAGTTAAACATCAACAGTCTTTTGTTTAAGCTCTCCCATCCTCTACTTTCTGCTAAAATATTCCGATGGAGCCACTGGTTGTTTAGAAGTTGGAAGGAAAGAACCAGTTGAGAGGAGGAGGCCATCAAAAGTGAAGGTCTTCTGGTGCAGTAAGGTGGAAAGGGAAGTGAGATGGTACCAAAGACCAATTTAAATTGTGTTGGAATTCTGCCCAGGGAGTGACTAGAGAGCCCCCAGGAAATAATTCCTGCTTGTTTTCCAAGTAGACTCTGAAAATTGGTTGCCCTTTTTTTTTATATCTGATAATGGTAAGAGAGTATATTCCCCTGAGCTATACATGTGCTAATTCTTAGAGCAATTTAAGAAATATAGTTTCCATTCTGGGAGTTCTAAGTGCTCTATTATTTTCAGGGTCAGCATGTGGTATATATAGATGGATGTATATTTCAGCATGGCCTCTAAAAATTAAAATTAATATTTTTTATTTTGGATACTCGCAATTGAATATAATATCTGACTTTACATACTGATTATAATATCTGGTTGCAAATTATTGGATGTGCGTATGTGCAGCATCTTAGGCAGCAACTTGTGAGACTCAGAAGCCAAGGATTTCAGTTATTTTTTAAAATAATCAGCATGAATTTAATAAGATGATAGAGCCTCTGAGAGGTATCTTGAATCAACTGATTTTTTTTTGGAACTCAGTACGTCCTCTGTGATCTCTTTTTATACATAATCGCATAATTTAGATGTTCTTTTGCCTTTTCTATTCTTTAAAACAAAACAGTAAGGCAGTAGCTTTTGTTTCTGTTTGACAGGGAACCTGTGAAAATGCTTAAAAATCTAAAAGCAAATTTAAAACATAAAGGTTGGGCAGCCCCGGTGGCGCAGCGGTTTGGCGCTGCCTGCAGCCTGGGGTGTGATCCTGGAGACCCGGGATCGAGTTCCACATCGAGTTCCACATCGAGTTCCATGTGGAGCCTGCTTCTCCCTCTGCCTCTCTTTCTCTGCGTCTATGACTAAATAAATAAATCTTTAAAAAAAAAAAAGTCATTAAAAAAATAAAAAATAAAAAAAAATAAAACATAAAGGTTTTGTTTTTGTTTGTTTTTTATCAAAGTCAGCATTTTTGGAGGGGGGGGGGAACCAAACAAAAATACAAAGACTACTACATGTATACTTTGTCCAGCAGGAATATAGTTTTTATTCCAACCTGTACACGGAATATTACAGATACTTTGTAATTTAATGAAATAAAAGCACACATCCACACTCACTGACTTTTAATTCTCAGTATGTTCTTGACAATGGAGAGTCCTCTTGAAGCAACTGCTCTTCCTAGTTCCTGGGTGTGCCACACACTAGGAAAGTTAAACTGAAAATGGAAGGGAACACATTATTTAAATGTGCTGCTAGCCAAGCACAGCTGAATGAACTTAGATGTGTGGTGGCCACATTGTCCCAGATTGTCCTCTGAGTCCTGAGTACCTTCACCATTCAGTTCTTTTGTGATGTCAGTGTATGAGATCAAACTAAGTGCATTCATGACTAAGGAGTCCCCATTTTTGGCAAATGGACAATTTTCAAAGTCAAGTTTTGGTGTCATTGGGTAGATTTTAATATAACTGAATTATTTTGGAAGTCATAAAGATCAGCCTCTGTCTCTTCTTACATTCTATTTAAAACTCACCAACTGGAGTGTTTATTCCTACTCCCAAATCCATTGCCCCTTGTATTTCTTTAATCTTGATCTTGTTGAAAGGCGCTTTATCCAGAACACAATTTCTTCTTTCAGAATGAAATTTCATTCAGGCATTAAGACAGCTTGTATACAATTATATATTAAAAACCATCTTCTTTCATCTGGATTTTACTAAATCCATGACAGTTTTAGCCAGCAAAAGCAAATTTGTATTTTGGCCTCTGTAATGGTTTTATATACTTTGAATGTCTCTATTGGGACTGTGTTTGCCTTGAGTTGTGAGATAGAAAATACTTTGAAGGATTCAGTCATGAGACCGGATCTGTTAATGCTTTTGAAGGGAGCTGCTGGTGTCCTTGTTCTTGTGCTGGCCTCATTGGCTGGATTCACATGTGAATTTAAAGTGGGGATAAAAGGCTTTTTTCATCAGATGCCTTAGTTCTATTTTTATTAAGCATATTGTTATTTGGGGTTTTAAGATTTTATTTATTTATTTGAGAGAGAGACAGAATGCAAGCAGGGGGAGAGGTAGGAGAAGAAGGAGATTCAGACTCCTCACTGAGCGCAAAGCAGGCTCAATCCCAGGACCCCAGGATCATGACAGGAGCTGAAGGCAGATGCTTTTTGGACAGAGCCACCAAGGCACCTCCTAGCATATTGTTATTTGTAATTGTAAAAGCAGATAAGGTTATTGTGAGAAATTTGGGTACACAAGAAAATGCAAAGAAACTAAAAATCATTTTGCTCTAATTTCATTATCTCTAATTAGCATCTATATAAATGTTGACTTCCCCCTCTTTTTTCTAGTTATAGATACTTTTAAACAAAATTGGGACTCGACTGAACATACTATTTTATAGTCTGCGTTGCCAATGAACACTACTTAAAAACATTTTCCCATTTTTTAAAATGATTTACAGATAATAGAAAAAACTGTTTACCCATTGTTGGGATATTTATATTTTTTAAATTGCTTAAAATAACATTACTTATCATAGGAAAACTTCCTTGTACATACACATACATACTTTTTATGTATATCTTAGACTTTTCGAAGGATAAATTCAGAGTCTTTTTTCAATTTACTGGTTTCAAGGCATAAAAACTTATTCAGTTCAGTTTGTCATTTCCAGTAATTACATTTAAGTCCTCCTGCCTGCCAGGATCTATCTCTATAACCCCATCATCTTGATCTGTACAGAATGGTGTGATAGCACCTTATTTATCTAACACCATTAGGGAACTTCTCATGAATAAAGTTTTCACGTACTTCAAACTGACCCTTATGTGTCTATAGTTGATCATTATAAACATTGTGAATAAGAATCTTTCTAAAATTGTATTACAATTTAACATAATGAAATCTAATCTTTAATATAATGAAAAGATTAAAAAATCACAATTTACCCCCCTTCTGGTTCAAATCACAACCATCTTTTTTTTTTTTTTTAATTTTATTTATTTATTCATGAGAAACACACACAGAGAGGGGCAGAGACACAGGCAGAGGGAGAAGCAGGCTCCATGCAGGGAGCCTGATGTAGGACTCAGTCCCGGGTCTCCAGCATCTGGACGCCCTGGGCCGAAGGCAGGCGCTAAACCGCTGGGCCACCCAGGGATCCCCCACAAGCATCTTTATAAACAATAGTTACCATATAGGCAGTTCTGCTAAAATGCACGACAGGTGTTTCTAAAAACCACCATGCTATGCAAAATAATGCAGTAAAACCCATAGCACTGATGGGAAAAATCCGATCAGGGTACAACACTCAAAAATCTTTATCAGTGACACATTAAAAAAATAGGAGAGGACCTGAATAAAAATTGTAGCACAGTTTTACACATACTAGGTGGTTAAAATAAATAAATTATACAATCAGCATGATACTTTACCTTGACAAAATCCTGGTGGCATCTTCAGACAGGCCCTTCGAAAGGTTGCAGGTGGTTAGTTATTTGAGGTGATAAAAGGAGGTTTCCCTAAAATCAGAAGGGAAGTTGGGGCACCCGATGTGAATGGGTGTGGCTCATAACACTGGTGGAAACTAGGATCGCTTGTAGGTGTTGGAGGCACGGGCTTTGGGTGTTCTGGGTATCTCTATGCAGCTGCGTCCTGCCTGGGTGCAATCTTCTGCTATTACCTAGGGTTTCCTGCGATGACATCATGCATAAACAAATGTGAAATTCAAGTTATGCTCAAATTGTTCCCTCACATAGCAAACTTGGAACAAACACAAACATTATAGCAGAACTGAGCATACTGAGTGTAAGACAGTGATGTCGAGGCATATTCTCCTTCTCTATCCCCAATAGAATTACTATGTGTGAAACACTTACGAGAAGAATCCAGCATACGAGTGAGCACTGTGTGAGTGTTGGCAGGAACAGTGACGATACTAATAATGAATGATGCCTATCGATGTTTGTGGGATTCTGGTTTTCAGTTATGGCCTGTCTCCTGTAGCAGTGCTTCCTGCCTCCTTCTCATTGACTCTCTTGTGGCTTTTAAATGAGTTTATAGTGTTTAGAATCACATCTAGCCTAAAGCCTAGAATGGGAAAAGCGGGAGGGTGGGGCCTGTGCTGACTTTCAGTTAGGCTTACCTGTGGCCCCTGTTTTACCTACTCAAACTTTTAGGAGTTATTACCTATGTACTCATTTGTGAGATTGTTGGGGAAGAAGCGTCTGTTTCAAAAGAGCATATCATCATACAGAATTTTCAGATTTTCTCTTTGATGAGGGAAAAAGCAACTCACTTCTCATTGCCACCTGCAGAAGTGTACTGTGCTTAAATGAATCCATGAGAAGGGTGTTTACAAGTTGTTGACGATTTTCTTTAGGTTGTTACTGTTCATTTCTGTTTACAACTGTTTCTGTGCTTGTGAGATGAGCTCATCTTTGGAAGGTGGAACAGACAAGTGTGACTTCAGGAGACCTTCCCTCCCAAGTCACAGTATAATTAGAAGCCCAGATCCTCCCTCAGTTATTTTTTTTATGACTTCCCGAGAAGGACATTTTTACCGTGAATGGTTGCCAAGAAGCCTTGCCGGATCCTCCTTTCGTGATTTTAATAAGACGACAGATCAAAATACCATCTTGATTTAGCAGGCCTTGTTCATATTGTTCTGAAAGAAAAGCAGCTAACATAGCTCATCATTTAGATATTCCAATGAAATCTGTATTGTAATTACGTAGAGAGACTGAATACCAATGGGGTGTCTTGATTTTTAATTTCTCATCTGACTTTGAATTTTAACTTTTTGTCTCTGCACAATTTTTAGATATTTGGGCTGCTTGACCTCATTGAATGATTGCTATTAATTAACAAGACTTTGTGGGAAAAGGGAATTTGCCTTTTGAGCTCTGTACCAAAGACCTGGGAAAAAAGTAAGTAATTTTCTAACTTAAAAAAAAAAATCTTGTTATACTTCTCTCAGAAAGATAACAGTGGATCTATGGCTTTTCTACTTTCATTCTTTCCTGGCTTTGTAAGTTTTATGTGCTCTTCTGAATTTGAAACATGGAAAGGGACTTGAGAGACCTTTTAAAAAAAACAAAACAAAACAAAAAAAAACGAATAAACTTTCCAAGAGATTAGGGTGACTTTCTGCTTTGTGCCAAGTTTTTTAGGTTTCATAAACTGAGTCCTCACACTTGTGATAAATCTTTTATCAGATGTGCGGTAGACAAACTTTAAAGGCAAAGCATTATAATATGTTGTGCCAGAAAAGTGAGTCCAGTTTTCTGAGCTTCAGGTGTTTTAGACTTTTAGATAGGTTCTTTGATTCTGAATTTTAAGAATGAGAATGAAATCCATTTGGCTCTTTTCTTGTCTGGAAAGGAAAACAAAATGTGTAATCATTTGTTCAATAAGTCCCTCATGTAGCTTAGTCTTAGAAGAATTGATGTGCCTGTCAGTTTTCTTGTTTTATAGCTTTTTGGAGGTACCCTGAAATATTCTAATTAAGACTGTGTAAATAGTTTTGCCATCTTTTAGAAAAAATTGCTTGGGACCATAGAGTTCTGTTTTATTCCCAGATCTTTTTGAAAAGGTAAAAAGGGCCTTGAAGATAATAAAGTCAGTCTGCTTTATTGTAGGATTTATGCAGAAGTATGAATGGCCATAAGAATGTAAGCAAAACAACGCATCATAAACATTTATATGCACATTCATGCACAAATCTTTTTTCTGGCATGTTCCAGAAATAGTGTCATGGATTATAGGGACTGTTTGTGCACTAAATTACTAAGTAGGTTCCTAACTTTTTCCATCTTGTGTCTTATGGTTCCTCTACATTTTTGACAGTACATATAAGCTAGTTAAAATGTGTTTAAAACAAAACAAGACAGAAGAGAACTCTGTTCTAGAAGTTCCATAGAGGTATCAAATAGTAAGATCAGATTTTCTTGTTATATTTACACACTATAAATATACTTATAATTAAATTGTGTATTATTATATAATAAGGTAAGGGCCATTAATTATGAAGCCTGTTTAGATTAAATAAGATATTTGTACTGATACACATACACATACACAGAGGATACATACACCACAAATATAATTTCTGAGGGCTGTCCATATAAATTCATTGAGAACAAGGACCTTGAAAATTTTCTCCAAAGACAGTTTTTTAATGGTACAGTGAAATATTTGCAATAGTGAACTACTATTGTCAGTGGCATTTTAAAAAATGATAGCAATTTATCTAGTTGAATTTTATATTCACATATTAACCTTAACGTAAAGGAAATCCTATGAGGTATAGTTATTATTCCTTCTTGGAACGGTATTTGAAAGAGGATTATGTTAGAAGTCATCAGTCTGTCCATAGAAGTGGAATGAAAAGGGCAAAAGATTGTGGGCATCAAGATCCAGATATTTGATGATTAGATTGGAAATATAACTTAGCCCCAGAAAGTAAGCTACTTATAAAGTGCCTTTCAAATAATTTAGCATCGCTTTAAAATTTAATATATGAGGTATTTTCCTTCCATTATACCAAAATACTCCCTTTGCACCATTGCTGTAAAAGTTCTATTTCCATTTTGTAGAGGCAAGGCATCTGTGGGACCTCTGGTCACAGTAGTAAGCTAAAGACAGCCCCTGTGTTACCAGAGGGACCAGGTCAAAAAGATCCCTGCTTCCTAAAACTGGTGTTATAGGTGGATATTTATGTACACAGAAGGCTGTTCATAGTTTACCTTTAGGTTAAAAAAAAAAAAAAGAAGAGGGAAGAAGGAGGTTATAACATATAAGTGTGCTCTGTACAAATCCTGTCCTGAAGAATTGTTAGGTGGAAGGCAGCATTAGGAAGGGACAGAGTAGGGATCCCTGGGTGGCTCAGCGGTTTGGCGCCTGCCTTTGGCCCTGGGGTGTGATCCTGGAGTCCCGGGATCGAGTCCCACATCGGGCTCCCAGCGTGGAGCCTGCTTCTCCCTCCTCCTGTGTCTCTGCCTCTTTCTCTCTCTCTCTGTGTCTATCATAAATAAAAATAAATAAATAAATCTTAAAAAAAAAAAAAAAAAAAGGAAGGGACAGAGTGGGAGAAGGAAGTCCTTCCTTCCTGACAGTGACAAATATCATAGGAGAATGTTCCTGACTATACTCTGAAAACTGTAAGGGGTACTGAAATGTATCAGTGATTTCTTCTGGGGGGAGGCAAACACTGTTTTAGGAAAAAGCCAGAACCCGAAACAACCTCTACACTTTTCAGCATCTTTTCATCCTCTAATCTTATGTTTTCTTGATTGCATTTGCATTTGGAAAAGCATTTTATTGAGTTATTTAAGGAAGATTTCTGGACACCTTGAGTCTGTAATGTTTATAAAGTGTAGATGTGCTTTTGAAAAATTAGCCATTTTACAGGAACTAAAAAATAGCTTCTGTTTTACTGTTCTACTTAACACATGCCTGTGTTTCTTTTTATGTCAGTACTGAAAGAGGATTCTGTTCTTCAAATTGTTTGGTATCCTGTCTTTTCCACTTAATGATAAATAATGGATCCCCATGCTAATAAATATTTACCTACAATATCATTTTTTAGTGAAAGTATAACAGTTGGATCTTAGCTTTTTGTTTAATTTGAAGCCATCTTGGCTTTCGGTTACAGAGGAGAATAAATATGTGAAATATATAGTGTGGGTTTTCCACCTACAAACAGAATAGACTAGGATTCTCCTTCTATAATCTCTGCAAGTGTTTACTGTAACCAGACATGTTCTGAATAGAAAGGCTCATGGGACTAAATGGGTATTCAGAACTGTAAGTGTCACTGTCTGACAGGTACTCTGTATAAAGCACTGTGTCTTCTTTGGTCCCTTCATTATATTACAAGAGTGCAGGTGACACGTACCTTCTGCTTTGCTGTCTTCATCAATATTTCTGTGCCAAAGGAGGGATTCTCCCTACATATCTCTCCCTCCCAAGAAATTCTAAACATCGCAGATGAGGTAATGGGTACAAAGGGAGCAAATCACAGACTTTGGACTAGAATTTATTGGAGTAAATCGCAATCCAAATTAATTGGAGATGCAAAATGTTATATAGACCTTTGCATACTTTCTCGATTTGAAGTTCATTTATTAAATCGACATTTGTTGTGTAACTACTTGCACCAGCCACTGTGCTAGGGACTCATGATTCAGAGGTAATGGAGATAGGCCCTTGCTTTCAAGGAATTTAATTTGATTTTCAAATTCAAAGTCAAATATCAATTAATTCAGCCTATACTATGTGATAAGCAGTGGGGTGGATCCTCTTAGATGAGGTATTTGATTACTAAAATCTAGTAATGAGGGATCCCTGGGTGGCGCAGCGGTTTGGCGCCTGCCTTTGGCCCGGGGCACGATCCTGGAGACCCGGGATCGAATCCCACGTCGGGCTCCCGGTGCATGGAGCCTGCTTCTCCCTCTGCCTGTGTCTCTGCCTCTCTCTCTCTCTCTGTGACTATCATAAATAAATAAAAATTAAAAAAATTAAAAAAAATAAATAAAAAAAAATAAAATCTAGTAATGATACTTACCTATTCCCTCCGAAATAAGTTATAAATAGAATTCTCTAATCTTTAAGTGTTTTACTTCTTTTTTTTTTTTTTAAGATTTTATTTATTTATTCATGAGAGAGAGAGAGAGAGAGAGGCAGAGACACAGGCAGAAGGAGAAGCAGGCTCCATGCAGGAACTCGATCCTGGGTCTCCAGGATCATGCCCTGGGCTGAAAGCGGCGCTAAACCACTGAGCCACCCAGCCTGCCCTAAATGTTTTTCTTCTATTCTATTTTCTTAAATTTTTGGTATCTGCTACTACTTATGAAGTTAACACATTGGGAGAAAGAAAAGGTTTGAAGCATTTAGTTGATAAACTTTGAGCAATAATTTTAAAAACATTTTTTAAAAAAGATTTCATTTATTTATTCATGAGAGACAGACACAAAGAGGGAGAGGCAGAGACATAAGCAGAGAGAGAAGCAGGCTCCACACAGGGAGCCTGATGTGGAACTCCATCCCAAGACTCCAGGATCACAACCTGGGCAAAAGGCAGGTACTCAACCGCTGAGCCACCCAGGTGTCCCAAAAACATATGTTTTTTTTATATTTGAAAACCTGTATACATATACAGGTGAGCATAATTTCTCCTCCTAGAGTAGTTCTTAGTTCACATGATACAATTAAATGTATGGAAATTTCATGCATTCTGCCCTTAGAGTGGCTCTACTACCTGAGCAAGTATGAAAGACATAGCATTGAGTCATTCGATTTTGTCCCAGTAATTCTTGGGGCAGGGATTATTATTATTTTTTTTAAAGATTTTATTTATTTATTCATGAGAGACAGAGATAGAGGCAGAGAAACAGGCAGAGGGAGAAGCAGGCTCCACGCAGGGAGCCCGACATGGGACTCGATCCAGGGTCCCCAGGATCACGCCCCGGGCCAAAGGCGGCGCCAAACCGCTGAGCCACCTGGGCTGCCCGGGATTATTGAAATATAGGGGGAAAGTAACTTGCTCACACTCGTTCAGCTAGAAAATGTTTGACTTAGGATTTTAACTCTGACCCTTCTAACTTCAAAGCCCATGCAGTATGTTCCTGACTCCCATGAGTGGGGTGGGGAGGGTAGACTCACAAGTGCCTTGGGTCTGCTGAGGAAGGAATAGTCATTTCAGCCGAGGAATCAAGAAATGTCTTTATTGCATGGAAGAGCTGTCACTGAAACAGTCTTGGGCTGAGTTAGAAGACAGGGAGGAAGAAGAGGAATAGTGGGAGCTAGTAGTAGGAAAAGCATGTGCCGAGGTGCAGAGGAATCGAAGCTCGTGGCATGTTCAGAGAGTGGCGAGAACTCTACTGTGGTTGGGGTGTGGAACATGGTGGAGTGCAGCAGAGTTGGCTCTGAAATTTGAAGAGCTTTGGTGCCAGAGTGAGGAGGGCCACATGTGTGCCATGCTAGAGGCTTCGGGTCTCTAACCAATAAATAACCATAGAAACTTTAAAGATAGAGGAAAGTTCATAATTAGATGGGAGTTTTACAAAAATCACCTGGGTGGCAGTGTGGGATATGGACTGAAAAAGAGAAAACGAGACCGGAGACCCAGGGCCAGCCACCATGTGAGGTCATGCAGATTGTTCACTGCACAAGGGAATGTGAGAGTGGGGAGTAGTGGAGACTAATAACCATCTGCCATTTCACTCACCAAACTGTGTGCTGGGGTCTGGGCCTACACAGAGAGGGTACCTTTGAAAATGTGCATAATAAAATGCTCTACTTGCCTTTTAATTGCTTATAAAACAATAGGAGAGATTAGACAAAAAAATAACCATGTACCCTAAGGCCTGGTGGCCTTTTTACTAACTATATGTCATTGGGCATGTTCCCCAGTCTCAAAGTTCTTCATCTGTAAAGGAGAGTTGATAGGGGTACCTGGTGGCTCGGTCAGTTAAGCGTCCGGCTCTTGATTTTGGCTCAGGTCATGATCTCAGGGTTGTGAGATTGAGCCCCACATTGGGCTCTGTGCTGGGCATGGAGCCTGCTTGGGATTCTCTCTCTCCCTCTTTTCTCTCTCTCTCTCTCTCTCTCTTGAAGAGTTGATAATAGGATCTAGCAGGGCCCTGGACAGACCAGATACGGGCATTGATAAGGGTAAGAACTAGACACAGAGGTTGGAGAAATAGGTCTGGGACTGGCAGCCACTGCTAGCAGTTAACCCTGAGAGTATATGAAGAACTGTAGTAAGGGTTTTATACACTTTATTTTCCTTAATCCTATATCAGTTCTGAGAGGTAGATGTTATTGTCCCATTTTAAAGATTTTGAAAGTGAGACTCAGGGAGATTATATAACTTGTCTAATGTCACACAGTTAGGGAGTGGTATAGCTGATACTCATACCTGGGTCTCTGTGACTCTCTTGTTTATGTTTTTAATGACTGTGCTATGCTTAGAGGTGATCTTTTCTTTCTTTCTTTCTTTCTTTCTTTCTTTCTTTCTTTCTTTCTTTCTTTCTTTCTTTCTTTCTTTCTTTCTTTCTTTCTTTCTTTCTTTCTTTCTTTTAAAGATTTTTATTTATTTATGAGAGAGAGAGAGAGAGAGAGAGAGGCAGAGACACAGGCAGAGGGAGAAGCAGGCTCCATGCAGGGAGCCTGACGTGGGACTCGATCCCAGGTCTCCGGGATCACGCCCTGGGCTGAAGGCAGCACTAAACCGCTGGGCCACCGGGGCTGCCCTAGAAGTAATCTTTTCTATGTGTTGAACCCTCTTAATAGGCTACCTGAATCTCTCTGATAACATATTCTGTTTTTATCTTTCATTGTTTTTAACTTGAATTGGGTCATAGTTATTTACATAGTGTTTTATTTAATGTACTAGATGGGAAGATTCTGAGGATTGGGATCCAGTCTCATTTATTTTTTGTCTTTGTCTTTCATAGCTCTTTGCTCAACAAAATATGCACTGGTAAGATGAATAATCTTTTGGGGCTCCTGGGTGACTCAGTCAGTTGGGTGTCTGACTTGATCACAGCTCAGGTCTTGATCTCAGGGTCCTGAGTTCAAGCCCTGTGTTGGGCTCTGTGCTGGACATGGAGCCTACTTTAAAAAAGAAAAAAGAAAAAAAAAAATAAAAAAGAAAAAAGGATGAATAATCTCTTAGGACTTTTCTGTCTCTTAAAATTCAGTAATTTTTTATTATATATGTAAAGCTTCAGTTGCAGTTATAGTTAAGTAGAACTTTAAAAGGAGTCCTTGAATTTTAATTTGATGTCTAGATTAATTGCTAAAGTTTCAGGAAATTCCTAATTGCCATTTTTATCTGAAAAATAATTTGTGACTTACTGTCAACGACTGAAGCCAAGACTAAAATGGACTTCTCGCGAGTCCTATTTCGAAGCTTAGAGCTGTGCTTGCCACTTCACTGCTGTGGCAGCTCTAACACTCAAATGTCTTAAATGATATTTATGAGTCCATAAAAAATGTTACACTGCCATTCATGCAGGTAAGGACCTCATTTTGCAAAAACACAAGAAACCCTTATGCTGATGGTCACTCTTGCTTGGTCCCAGCTGGACTCAGACAACAAATAGAAGGGCTTTCCTAGTACAGGGCTGATTATCAGAGGTCCTGGGGTCAGATTACTTAGGTTTGCATCCTGCTTTCTTGGTTTATGAACTCCATGGCCCTTGGCAAGAAAGCATCTATAAATGAAGATGGCTATGTGATAATAGGTTCATGTACCTGGTTCATTGGGAATCTAGTGGGGAAAAATCTGCATTCAGATGAGAGCCACTTTTGCTTAGGTATTCTTTAAGGAAGGGCAAAATTGTGAGCTTGTGGGATAGCATTGGACATTTCATTATTATAGGCCATGTTTACCCCAGGGTGACCCTTTGCAACTACTGCATTTGTTTATGTGAACTCTAAGGAGGGAGTTTAGGCTTTGCTTCATGCTCTATATGCCCGAGGAGAGTAGGAAATGGTGGCTTAAAAAAAAAGGAAAATGTTGTTTGAGATCAACATTGCCTTTGGGCTCTGAAAAACTCTGGAGTTTCTTTCATCTTCCAGGAGAGTAGCGTTAGTGAGCAGGGAGGAAGGAAACCAAACCCCAGGGAAGTTTCATAGCTTGTTTCTACCCCTGTTACTGGTGAAGAAGAAGTAAAGGCCTGGAAATAGCTCTCCTGGCCTCTGGAGGCAATAAGTTCAGGTGTGCTGGAAATTCAGCCCAAGGGGAGCTTCTTATTCCCAGTGGCCACAGCTTAGCCAGAGGGGAAGCGAAATAGCAGAATGGGTCTCAGAACATTGCTGTGTGGCAAAAACAAGTGTGCGCCTGTCTGTCACAGCGTTTATTTTCTTTCATAAATGTGAACTGGCACAAAGACTCATGATGTTATTCTCCTTTGAGGTTTTATATGTGAGATAGCTGGACGGGCCAGCGAGCTGGATAAAAATATTCTTCAGACCCAATCTTATTCTTGTGGTTTCTGACTGCTTAGCTTTGCACTTTAAGGGCAAACTGGGCCTATACGTTCTTGCTGGGGAAAAGCTAAATGCTGAATTTAAAAACCATCCCCAGGGTTACCTGCCCCCACCGTACGATGTCCTGCAAAAAAGCTTCAGCCTGCTTTAAACCCGTAAGCCCTTCATACTTGGATGCTTTGGTGGGGAAAATAAAATCGATTGTACACCCTCCCCTTTTACTCGTGAGCTAATTGGTGTTTTCCTACATTTAAAAGCAGATGTTAAACTCCTCCTTTGCTGTTTAACAGCAGACAGACTCCAGTTGTGCATTATAGCTCTTGATGCATATCTGTTGTTTGAATGAAGATCAGCTTTGGCAAATTAGATTTTGATGGTTATATTTTGATCTGGAGCCGCAGAACGGGATGGCAATTTAGTCTTCTATTCAGTACACATTTCTCGGGTTCCGCCTGGGCCCTGGATGTATATTGTTTTCAAATTTCGCAAACACCACAAAAACCCTGCCAACTAGATGGTGCTATCTCTATTTAATAGATAAGAAAAATAAGGTATAAGCATGATTATAGGACTATTTTTTATGTAAGTAGAATAAGGCATAGAGAATGACTAGAAGCCTTGCTCAGGGTTACATTGCTATTAAGTGGCTAGGAATTTGATCTGGGGATTTTGGCTACTCTCAAAGCTGTTACTCAGAGGGCTGCTTTTTTAAGAGGAAATAATCAGTGGAGCAAAAATGTTGAGGAGCTGGAATCGGGAAAAAAAACAGTTAACCCTGAGCCCCTCATCATTTACTCAATAAACATTTACTGAGAGCCTGTTTTGTATTAGATACTTTGCAGGGTGCTGGAAATTCTGTAGGCAGACAGAATCAGTTCATCACTAGCTTTATGGAGGAAATAGGGATACGAGAATGTTTGCTCTCCCCAAGAGCAGTGTCTTGGCTGGGAGAGCTTTTGTGAGATTTTTTTTAAGATGTAGAAATTTTGCTGGCACCTCGGGGGCTCAGTCCATTGAGTATCTGACTCTTGGTTTTGGCTCAGGTCATGATCTCGGGATCCTGGGATCAAGCCCCACATTGGACTCTTTGCTCAGCATGGAGTCTACTTGTCCCTCTCCCTCTTCTGTTCCCCCCACTTGTGCTCTCATTGTCTCATAAATAAATAAATAAATAAATAAATAACTTTTAAAAAGATGTAGAAATGTTGACACCTTAACAAAATAGTTTATTATTCTTTTACATCAGTACATATATTAAATTGTCTATAAATAGAGAAGTGACTTTAGTAGACTACTTTGCAATTGTACTCCTTGCTTGAGCTGCTTAGGATATGCAGAAATGGAAGTTGGAGAAACAGTATTGAGTTTTAAACAACGTATTTCAAATAAGATGTGAACAATAACCTGGCAAGGACTATATTTCATCCACCTTTGAATTTCCCTTTTACTGTAGGAGGTACTTAGCACAGTACCTGGTATGGAGTGAGTACCCAGTAACTCTGGTTGATTGGCCTATTGATGGGGAATAAATTAGGGAGGAGAGGGGACAAGCATCTCCTAGGAAATGGGGGATAAGTTAAGGTAATATCAAGGAGGACAGTGAGGGTGGCAATAAAATAAACCAATAAATAGGCAAAGAGAGCACATGACATGTAATGGACTTAATCCACCTGTACAAACTGTTGGAATAGTCAAAGTGGGAAGAGCTATGTTTGGGGAATCTGGAAATGCCATTGGACTTGGATGCTTGAGAAAAACTGCATCCTTCTTTTGATGTTATTTAGTGCTTCTGACCTTCTTTTCACACATAAGCCTGCTATGCCCCCTATCCCACCATGATCTTGATTTCAGTTTTTGAGTCTTTAGGGTTTTAAGTCTAGTAGTTTGTTCTTTAATAAGTTCAGTGAACCTTTTGTGTCAGCTTGCTGGGACAGTCCTGACTCTGCCTATTTCCTCTTGACTATTTTTGATAATGCCCCTTTTCACTGTCAGGTGTCCTGGTTTGGATGATAAATTCAGTGGCCACCTTACTAGGGAAAATTGGTGACATTCTGGGTCTTTTTTTTTTTTTTTTTTAAAGATTTTATTTATTTATTCATGAGAGACACAGAGAGAGGCAGAGACATAGGCAGAGGGAGAAGCAGGCTTCCTATGGGGAGCCTGATGTGGGACTTGATCCCAGTAACCTGGTATCATGACCTGAGCCAAAGGCTCAACCACTGAGCCACCCAGATGCCCCACAGTCTGGATCTTTAAACAGAAACCTTACAGCATTCAGACTTATTTGACGAATTCACCAAATGTGGATGTAGTATCAGTAAAATTACATGTTAGACTAGTATCTGATCTCTTATAAATAAGTAGAAAGGGGAGCCAGTGAATGGTGCCTGAAAAGAATCAGATGTTGAGCAAACTAAGCTGATTTTGACAAAATGAACTTTAATTACAACTAATGACTGGCATAGCCTTATGAGAAAGGGCATTTAAAGGTTATCACGATGATGGGTAGGTTTAGGGAATCTGGCATCATTGGAGAACATCTTGTTATTCTCAGTAGTTTTGATTTAGCATCTCAGCATTTCCACAGCACTGGTAATTTCATTCAGATGCATTTTCATTTCTTCTTTGACTAGAGAGTAAAAGAAATAATTTCTGAGAACAGAGTTTTTTGTTGGAGGTTTAAAGAAATGGCTGGAGGGAAATTTGTTAAATTCAGATCTTTTCCCCTTAAATTTGCTGTTAAATTGTGTCTTTTGTTGAAATTGATGGTAATATTTTAATCAAATGAGACATTTACAGAGGGACTCCCAAAGCTTTAATAGAATGTATGTTGAGGTTTTTCTCTTGATAAATAGGGCTAAATTGGTTTATAGTTCACATAGATGACTTTGAAGAAACAGACTAATATTTTGTCACGCAGCTATAGTAAAAGTTTGAGATATTCAGGTAATTCTTGACAATGATAGCAGGATGCGAGTTGGGTGGAGGATTAAAATCATACAATGAGCAGTCTTTTCCATATTAATATTGTAAGACACAGCAATGCATCTGCCTTCAAGGCCCATAGTTTCCTGTTCCCTGCAGTGTTATCTTTTGTAGGAGGGTAGATTTCCAAAGTAGAGGGATTGCTCCTCTATAATTCTGAAACTCATTTGTTTCAGAATTAAATTTGGACTCTGCCACTAGCTACCTGTGGGTGATTTCTTTCTCTGAGCCTCAATTTTCTAGCCTATAAAATAGGAATAATGATCTTTATTGCTTAGTGTTTATTAACAGGATATTTATTCATTCCTGAAATTGTGATAAACTGTAACCATATAACACAAAGGCAATTTTCTCCCAGGCTAAGGAATCATAGGAGATGCCGAGGGTGGGGAGACGAGGCATTAAAATTATTGTTGGAAAGGTGAGACTCAAACCAGTTAACACCCAGCTCTTGGCCAATCAGAATGGATGCTGACTTACACATTCTGGGTGGTTGTCACAGTGCTCAGCCAGTGAATATTAGCCTGTATTGTTGGTATTGAGAAATCTGTGTTTAATCTGTGATGATTTGCAAGCAAACCCGTTGTGTCTCCTAGTTATAAATTAATGCCGCCTCCTCTGAGTTTCCATGATCAAGAAAGGATACCATCTTCATTTGATGGGTGAGCCTAGCATTCATGCTTGGATCCCTGTCTTAAAGGTTCCTATTTTCTTTGAGGACCTTGCTCCTCAGTGCTGCCGGCCAGCACTGTGGAAGTTCTTTGGAAATTCCGCCTCCCATTTTTCACTCCATTCCTAGTCTACTATAATTATCTACAACAGATAAAAGTTGAATTTATGACTTTTAACAAACCCCAGAGAATCCCATAAAATTGGCTATCAGATATAGATCTAGATGCAGCGTTCCCAGGCCTCCTACAAGGCCAGCTTTCTGTGCAGGCCACCACTTCTCACCCTAAGAGATGACTGTCAACACATCTGAATATAGAGTCTGGGCATCAAAGAGAATGAGGCTCTGGAAGAGGGAGGGCTTCCATTTTCTTTCTGCCAAGTCTTTCCTTACTCAGTCCTATTTCTTATCTCAGGCTCTACCTCTTCCAAGGATAATTGATGCTGGGAAGTCTCCCTTGCACGGGGTAGGGCAGGCCTAACCCCTTTCTCTAGGAATGGGATGGCGGTAGCCAGCTATCAAAAAATCTGGTGTCATTTAGAAGCTTCCATGCCATCCTAGGAGGTTCCTTGCTTCGAGTAGGAGTGAGCTGGTTTATATATATTGATGTAATTAAGAGTTGTCAAGAAATTGCTTTTTTTTTTTTTTTTTTTTAAGAAATTGTTTTGTGCTTACCTCATATGTGTTTGGATGACTGTTATCAAAAAGAGATAACAAGTGTTGGTGAGAATGTGGAGAAAAGAGGTCCTTGGGCACTGTTGGTGGGAATGTAAATTAAATTAATATAAATGTAGTGGTGCAGCCACTGTGGAAAACAGTATGGAGGTGCCTCAAAAAATTAAAAATAGAACTACCGCATGATCAAGCAATCCCATTTGTAGGCATATATTCAAAGGAAATGAAGTCGCTACCTAGAAGAGGTATCTGCACTCCCACGTTCATTGTGTTCTTTACAATGGCCAAGATATAGAAGCTACCTAAGTGCCCATCAGTGGCTGAGTGATAAAGAAACCATGGCATATATATACGATGGAATACTATTAAGCCATAAAAAAGAAGGAAATTGTGTCATTTACAGCAGTGGACCTTGAGGGCATTATGCTGAGTGAAGTAAGTCAGGTGGAAAAAGACAAATACTATATGGTATTCTATAAGGAATCTAAACCCCTTCCCCACAAACTTACAGAAACAGAGATCAGATATGATGGTTGCCTTAGGTGAAGGGTTCGGGATGGGGGAGATGCGGAAAGGTGGTCAAAAGGTTACCAGCTTTCAATTATAATACAAATAAATTCTGGGGATGTAACGTACAGTTTGGTGACTGTACTTAACAAAACTGTATTGTATGTCTGAAAGTTGCTAAGATAATAGATCTTATAAGTTCCCATTGTAACAAAAAGAATTTGTAAATGTGTGGTGGATGGATGGATGGATGGATGAGTAAATTTATTGCAGTGATCATTTTATAATATATGCATGTATCAAATCATTATGTTGTGGACTTTAGAGTAATACAATGTTATATGTCAATTATATCTCAATGAAATCTGGGGGAAAAAAGAAAATTGTTTTGTGTAGAAACCTTTTCTGCTAGCAGACTAAGGTGGTACTTCCAACGTAAGCACAGGAGTTTCATTAGGGAAAATGGAGAAACAATGGAAACCAACATTCCAGTCCTGGTTTTGCCACCTGCTAGTTATGTGACCTTGAGGTATCTAAGGTACCATGACTACTTCCTGGGTTACTCGTTTTCTTATCCATAAAATGATTTTCATATGTAATATGATTTTTAAGGTCCTTGTCAATCATAAATTCTATGAATCTATAATATCTCCTAAAAGTACACAGTACAGGTTTTGAACAGATTCAAGCTGTCAGTTTCTAATGATGGTAGTTCCCATTCTTAACACCACTCTGATCTGTGATTATAACTGTTTTGTGGAGACCCAGCCATCTGTTGCTGGAGAACGCCATTCCTCCCGTCATCTTGATAACATACTATCCTCTTGGTGTGCCTTTTTTAAAAAAATATTTATTTATTAGAGAGAGAATGAACATGTTGGGGAGGGGCAGAGAGAGAGAGAGAGAGAGAGAGAGAGAATTCTCAAGTGGACTCTGTGCTGAGCATGGAGCCTGACACAGGGCTTGATCCCAGGACCCTGAGGTCATGACCTGAGCTCAAATCAAGAGCCAGCTGCTCAGCTGTTTGAGCCACCCAGGCACCCCTCTTGGTGTGCTTTTTAAGTACAATGGCAGACTTGTTTTCTGACAGGGCAGACTTACCAAGTCTCCCCTGTGATTACTTCATGCAAAAAGTCATGAATGTGGTCCATTGTCAGACTGAATGTTGGTGATGATGCCATTCTATTTTATTTTGCATTTTAAAGCAAGTATTGTATTTTTTTTCAAGTTTTTAAATATCAGTTAACATACAGTGTAAAACTAGTTTCAGGTGTAGAATTTAGTGATTCATCACTTACCTGTAATACCCTGTGCTTTTCACAAGTGCTCTCCTTAGTGCCCATCACCTATTTAACCCACCCCCTCTCCCTGCCCGCCCATCTCCTTCTGCAGTAACCCGATGCCACTCTATTTTAAATGTTGGATCCTCGGGATCCCTGGGTGGCGCAGCGGTTTAGCGCCTGCCTTTGGCCCAGGGCACGATCCTGGAGACCCAGGATCGAATCCCACGTCGGGCTCCCGGTGCATGGAGCCTGCTTCTCCCTCTGCCTGTATCTCTGCCCCTCTCTCTCTATGACTATCATAAATAAATAAAATAAAAAATAAATAAATAAATGTTGGATCCTCTGTGTGTCCGAAAGGTAGCATCCAATTTGTGATGTTCAATATATTACTTCATAGTTTAATTATAAGTGTTTGTTGGTAAGTTGGAGTTATTCACCCTTAAAGTTTATTAAAGGAGAGAATATGTGCAGATTTTTCTATTTCTGCAAAAATGCTGTTGGGGTTTTGATGAGGATTGCATTGAATTTGTGTATCGCTTTGGGTAGTATTGAGATCTTGCCAATTTTAAGTCTTCCAACCTATGAATACAGGATGTCTTTCTATTTATTTGATTCTTTTTAAATTTCTTTTAACTACATTTGTAGTTCTCAGTGTATATATCTTTTGCCTTGGTTAAGTTTATTTCTGAGTATTTTATTCTTTTTGATGCTATTCTAAATAGAATTGCTGTCTTAATTTCCATTTTGGATTGTTCATTGTTAGTACATAGAAACAAATGATTTTTGTATGTTGATTTCATACCTGGGGACTTTGCTGAATTCAGTTATTAGTTTGAATTATTTCTTGTAGAATCTTTAGGGCATTCTACATCTGTGACAGGTTTTCAGGTCATCTGTGAATAGAGATATTTTTATTAAATCCTTTTCAATTTGAATGCTTTTAATTTCTTTCTCTTGCCTAATTGCTCTGATTAGGACTGCCAGTACTATATTGAACAGAAGTGGCAAGAGCAGGCATCCTTGTGATCTTAAAGGAAAATCTTTCAGCCTTTCACCATTAAACATTTTTGTTTTATGGATTGGATTTTAATTTTCCTCTGTTATAGGCCTTCATATTTGTCATTTTTAATAGTTCCATAATCTGTCAAGTGACTGGCCGTAATAGAAAAACATGTTACCCAATTTTTGAAAATTCAGAATGTAATTTTTCCTCTTATGAATAATGCTTCAATGAATACCTCTTGCATACTTTTAAATATTAATTTTGCCATTTTCTTAATGAAATGTAACTTTGTGGAAGCCTCCTGAACTATTTTGTTGTCAAGAATCCATCTTTGGGGGTGCCTGGGTGGCTCAGTTGGTTAAGTGTCTGCCTTTAGCTCAAGTCATGATCCTGGGGTCCTGGATTTGAGCCCTGCATTGAGCTCCCTACTCAGCGGGGAGTCTACTTTTCCTTCTCCCTCTTCTCCTGTGTGCTCGCTCATGTGTGTGCACACACACTCTCTCTCTCAAATAAATAAATAAATAAATAAATAAATAAATATATATATATATATATTTTTTTTTAAAGAATCTTTGCATTTGGACAAATCATCAAATAAACAACTTCTCATGTAGCACCATTCATCCATTCTTTCATCATCAACAGCATAATGGATTGGTATGTGTTCAGTAGGTGCCAAGAGATAAGCAGTAAAAGTTCAGTAGGATACCCCTCTGGCCTCTAATATTTCATGGTCTAGTAGGAGACTCAGTTAAAAATATTTGTTTTTTTTTTTTTTTAAAGATTTTATTTATTCATGAGACAGAGAGAGAGAGAGAGAGAGAGAGAGAGAGAGAGGCAGAGACACAGGGAGAGGGAGAAGCAGGCTCCATGCAGGGAGCCCAATGTGGGATTTGATTCCGGGTCTCCAGGGTCAGGCCCTGGGCTGAAGGCGGCGCTAAACTGCTGAGCCACCCGGGCTGCCCAGTTAAAAATATTTAGTTAAAAACATTCTAACTTTAGTTAAAAATAAATGTTCCAGTATGATGAGTGATGCTGGCAAGATATGGTAAAGTTCCTTAAATGCATGACATTGACTTTGACAGCATTGTTGACTGGTATCCTTTATAATACAAGAGGTGTGGACCTATCCATGTCACATAAAACTTAAAAAAAATAATATGTATAATAGGCCTCATAATCTGACAGAATAGGACCCCATCTGACTTACCCAGCCTCTTTTCCTTAAAGTATAAATCTTTCTAGGATGTGTCTGAATCAGTGTTTGTTCACAGTTCCATGTATCATGTTGCTCGAGTATGCTGAGCTCCCGACTGCCAGTGACTGTGTCACACGCCTAGGTCCTTTCCACGCCTGCTACAAACTGCTGTGTTTGCAGTAAGTGTTGAAGGATTAGTGGTTCATCTGACACACTTTCATACATCACTTTTTCCCACCATGTTATACTTGCCTTACAACTTCATAGCTGTCAGTGTACGTTCCATGATGTTGGTGAAATCAGTGCTGTGTTAATTAAATCTTGTTGTATTTGTTTAGTAAAAGAAATTCCGAGTAAGAAAATATTTGCAAGATTATATAATACAATAGAGATTCTTATAGTAAACCTAGAAAACTCTGCCGGTTATAATGGTTGGAACTAGAACCTACAGGAGACAAAATAAAACCCCTCTGTGTGAATTACTGGATGATCTCTTAAGCCTTTGCAGAGGGAGGAAAAACAAAGAGATCTTTCTATATACCAACATATTAGATCAGGCTTTGGATACAATGAATCTGTTTTGGAAATAGCTGTTTACGGTTCTACCATTTTGAGGTTCATTAGCTAGCTATGAATTTGCCTCCTTTACACTTGTGCATAAAAATTGGCCCTTATTTTTAAATTTCTTAAAAAGGTAGTCTTGGAAACAGCTTTTGAGACTGATTTCTTGGGATTTTTTTTCTCTCTCTCTCTTGTTCTCTTTTCATTTCTGAAACCAAAATAGCAGAATTACGCCTGGTTCTTCACAGAGCTGTGGTGATTAGACTATATATTTACTTTGATACACAAACATATTGCTGTGTGGAATCACTGTCCATTGTGATCCTCAGATGAAACAAGTAGGGGGGTGGCTGTGGATCTGGGATTGACTGAGATAAATTTATCTCAGCTTTTCAAAACACTGTGTGAGCACAGTATAATTCACTTGGACAACTGTGGAATGAAACTCTTGTTTTAGAGGCCATTAGATATTTCATGGGAACTGACTGCACAAAGGAATATATGGTGAAGATGGTTTGGCAGGTGATAGAATTTGAGGTAGCATTTACATCACCACTGAAATACAATTAATTTCTTCCAAGGTGATGTATAGCCCGACTTCTGTGACTGAGGGATTGATCCCTTGGCAAGTCTTTATGAAATAAGACGACAGGCAGGGAAATTGTATGCACACATCCGGCCTCGCATTTATTTTCTAAAGCCTTCTTTCCAGGGTGCGTATAATCTTGTTCTGTACAACTAACAAAAACTGTAGTTGTACTGTATCATGACTTTAACGGTAGCTCTACTTTGTCATGAAAGACTTCCTCAGTTTCCAGAAACAACAGCTACCACAGGGTGAAGCTTTCGTTCTTTTCATCCCCATTTCTATTAACGTCATTACTGCCTTTGACCCTTTTATAAAAGCCCTTTTGGTCCCATCAACAGTTTGTTCTAAGCTATCTATCTTAACTTCTAGCTTGGTCTGCAACATTTGTGTGGTTAGCCTGAGACATATGCAGATAAATTGCCTAGGGTTCAGCTCTCCCAGACTTGGACTAACTATGCTGCAGTACGCTCAGCTGATGGATGCAGCTTTTCAGCAATATTGATGTTTCTACAGTTGAATACAAACCTTTGGGGGCCTTGGTTTGCATTTTCATATTCATGTGGAGTTCTTGACCGCTGCTTTTCAAACAGCTTCATCTCTCAGAAAACTCTGTTTCAAAGCAGAAAGACAAAGAAAATGGTTCTTCCTCACCCACTGCTCTTCTGCTCACTCACAATAAGATTCACAATAAGAATCGTGAGTGTGAGTCTTTTGCCAGATGTACATAGTGGCAACTCCCAATTCACAAACTGATTACATTCTCATGGCTTGTTGTAAAGTCAGTTAGTGGTTTTGAACTAGGAATATGTTTCCTAATGAGAGAAAACAATTCAAAGGATTGATGGACCTATTGAAACTTCTTTAACCCACAACGTTCCAGTGGCATCGCTCTTTTTGTACCTTAGAACCTAACCTTCCCCCGTGTTTCCTGGTGGAAACATGTCCTTGGTTCTTACGCAGCATAAACGTTTTATTCTTAACTTCAGTAGACCATTAGCTATTGCTTCCTGGCTCTCCTGGGACAGGATATCAGGCAAGGTTCTTCAAAGCCATGGGGACTGGCTGAATGATTTAAGCAGAGAAGGAATTTATTGAGAAGATATTGGGTAGTTTCTGGAACTACTAGAAGTTGGAAAAAAATGGGAGCAAATACAGACTCTATAGTAAGATTCATAGCCAAGGTCATATGATACGATTAGCTGTATGCAGGGTGGATGGACCCTATCACTGGACAGGAGACCATACTGGGTCATGCTGACCACAACGATGGGACCAGACACTGGTTACCAACTCTGTCACCTCAGCCTTTGCTACGTCTGGCACTGGATGTTGTCGCCGTTGCCCCTACCCATGGTAATTTCCTTCTGTCCCTGCCTCTCTGTGTCTCCAGCCTTTGCTGTAAGGGGGTCTGGGGCAGGTGGGCGTCCAGCCATTTTTGCCTTTATGTTGAAAGATGTAGCTCTCATCCATACTCACATGATGGGGAATTCCCCCAATACAGGAAAGGGGTGCAGATGCTGGATATTATCCATCCTTAACCTCTCAATAAGGACAAATCTTCACTCTAAGAAGCCACAGTAGGGGCTTTGGAAGAAGGGGAGTGGTCAGCGCACAAACCAGTCTGCAGCTGCAGTTAATGAACTTGGTGATAAGAAAGATGGCTGATTCTGCCTTGTGCACTGGTGCCCAGGGACCCTTTCATTATGTGCTAATTAAAGCTAGAGGTGTGACTTGATGACTTAGGCATATTGGCGTCTCTCAGTGTATTTCTTGCTGCTTAAACATAAAATGCACTAAATTGAATTTTAGCAATTTGATTAACTTGGAGAAACAGGTTTAGATTTATCTGTTAGCTAATTTATACATAGAATGAAATTTCACATTATCAGTTTGTCTTATATGGTTGGGTGGTTTACATATTTATTGATTAATTTCTACCATTCTTAAAACTTATTTTTTTATTTGCAATAATAACATATATAGCTTATAAATTCCTGCCTGCTTATTTGCATTGTCATTTTCCTCTTCTGAGAGGTAATTACTTTATGTTCAGCTAGCTTTTTTCCATGTATTTACTGTCATATAACTTAAAGTGTTTATGTTAGTATTTCTTAATTTTTTTTCCAATTTTACACATTAAACATTGAATTCCTATGAAGGAAGTTAAGGGGGTTAACTCTGTTTTATTCTTCCTCCCTGAAATACCTGCCCTTTGCTCTCTAAGATTATTATATCTCCATTTGTTTTCACTGTAAATATTTTTCACAGCTAAGTTATACAGTATACTATGATTTTATTTTCTTCCTTGTATAGCATACTAAAGTTTCTTTCTTTTAAAAAAATTTTTTTTTAATTTATGGTAGTCATACACAGAGAGAGAGAGAGAGAAGAGAGAGAGAGAGAGGGAGGGAGGCAGAGACATAGGCAGAGGGAGAAACAGGCTCCATGCACCGGGAGCCCAACGTGGGATTCGATCCCGGGTCTCCAGGATCGCTCCCTGGGCCAAAGGCAGGTGCCAAACCGCTGTGCCACCCAGGGATCCCCAAGTTTCTGTTTTTTTGATTGACTTATTCATCCCCCAAACATTTTTTTAAGATTTTATTTATTTGAGAAGGAGATAGAATGAGTGCGTATGAGCCAGGGGAGGGGCAGAAGAACAAGCAGACTCCCTGCTGAGTGGGGAGCCCACCAGGGGGCTCGATCCCAGGACCTCAGGAACATGACCAGAGCTGAAGTCAGACACTTTACTGACTGAGCCACGCAGGCACCCCATCCCCAAATTCTCAGTGGCTTGTCTCTTGGTTCTTATATGTGTGTGTCTGTGTGTGTGACATTTTTTGCAGAGCCTTCTGCTTGCCTACTCCATTCTGAACTGTTTACTCTTCAGGCCTTATGCACAGCTGTTGACCTAGAATTTTCCTTCATTATCATGTTGGGAATTCTTGATTGACCTGGATGGGTGGCATCTCTCTTGGTTTTGTCTCTCTTTCGGGGAGGCACCTTGCCCAGTTGCTTCTTGAGAAAGAATGTGTATGATATATTTTTTGGAGAACTGGCATGTGTGAAAATATCATTTAGTCTCTCCTCACATACGATTGATATGGAACTTAAAGTTGGAAATTATTTTCCCTGAGAGTTTTGGAGGCCTCCTTCCATTTTCTTCTGCTTCCAATTTTATTATTGAATTGTTGGATGCTTTTTTGATTCTGGTTACTTTATATGTGACTTTTTTGAGGGGATGGGGAGAGGTTTCAGACTCTTAAAAAAAATTCCCTCATGTTCTCAGATTTCATGATGATGTGCCTTTCTCTATAACTTTTTTCATTCATTGTGAAATTTCTTGTAGGGCGGTGGAGGATAATTTTCTTGCCATTGTTTTTCATATTCTTCCTTTTCTCAAACTCTTATTTGTCAAATGCTGGAACTTTTGTATTTGTCCTTCAGTTTGTTGTTAAAAAAATTTCTGACTTCTTACATCTGTTTCTTCTACTCTTGGGGAACCTTTATTTACCTTTATTATCTTTTAACTGTTCTAGGGATTTTTTATATCTGTGATCATAATATTACTTTTTAAGAATTCTCTCTTGCTCTTGTAGTATTTCTATTTTTATAGCATCCTATTCTTTTTTGCTTTATGTATGCAATATCTTTTGCCCCTTGGAGTTAATAACGTATATATGAAGTTAAATCCTGCTTCCAGCATTGACTCTTGTTTCCTTTTAAAGTTTCTGTTTGTCATGTGAGACTCTTCATCACATGTCTGGTGATTGCTGTCCGTTTGATATATGTGGAGACATTGAAAACTGATTGGAAACTCTCTGCATGAGCAGGTTGGCAAGCTCTCTTTCTCATCAACTGGTGGCCTTACTACTGGATGACTTTTTCTTTTCAGAACCCGCCTTTTTCCATAGTTTTAGTTAACTGTAGATCTCTTTTTTGGGGCTGGTTAGTTTCTCTAGAAGAGCCTTGCAATCTCCTATGTGACCATGCTTTAGGAGGCCAGCAGAGAAAAGATCTGTATTCAAAGTGTACACTCAGTCCTCTCCTTCAGTGTGATACTTCCACCTATGTCGCTGTTCTTAGTGTCCTTGAGTCCAGACTTTCTCAAGTTTAACCTTTGCAGGGAGCAAACCTGAGGAGGAATGGGAGACAGTTGACATACTTCATGGCTGAGGAAGGATCTGGAAGTTTATTCCTTACGATGTCTTGTAAGCAGTCCTCTGGTTTTTAGTGGCACCTCCACGCTGCCCTCTCCATCCAGGCTGAACTTTTTTTTTTAAGATTATTTATTTAGGGGGATCCTTGGGTGGCTCAGTGGTTTAGTGCCTGCCTTTGGCCTGGGGTGTGATCCTGGAGTCCCGGGATCAAGTCCCACATCAGGCTCCCTGCGTGGAGCCTGCTTCTCCCTCTGCCTGCATCTCTGCCACTCTCCCTCTCTCCCTCTCTCTCTCTCTCTCTCTCTCTCTCTCTCCTTGTGTGTCTCTCATGAATAAATAATAAAATCTTAAAAAAAGATTATTTATTTATTTATTCATGAGACACACACACACACACACACACACACACACACACACACAGCAGCAGAGACACAGGCAGAGGGAGAAGTAGACTCCCCATGGGGAGCCTGACACGGGACTCGATCCCAGGACCCTGGGATCACAACCTGAGCTAAAGGCAGATGCTCAACCACTGAGCCACCCACGTGCCCCCAGCCTGAACTTTTGATGTAACTTGTGCCTGAATTTGCACTTCCCTAATGTTCTGTGCCCCATATTGGCTTGCTTCCTCCTGACAGTTCTGTCTGTAGGCATGTAAAATTTGTCCCTGCATTGAGAATTTACTCATCATTGGCTCATCTGATTTCTATTTTCCAAAATTTTTTCCGTTACTTTTCTCCTCTTGCATTCTCTTTCTCTTTGTGAGCTTATTTCTGCCTTGTGCTTAGTGCCATTTAGTGGGGTTTTGGAGGGATTGGAGTTAAACATGTGATTGTAATCTATCACGTACAATTGAAAATCCCTGTTAGCGCACTTTTTAGATTGGACATTTCAATTTGGATTCATGGTGGTCTGGTCCATTAAAGAAAAATTTATTTGGTTATTTCAGGATGGATTCCATTTACCGTACTTTTCAGTTTCATTCAAAAATTGTTACTATCCTTGTCAAAGTGACCTGGGTTAATTTTATCTAAGGTATAATTTTCTCTAAGGTATAAATTCCAAGTGTGACCTTAAACCCAGTCACAAGAATAGCATACAATTTGCAACGTTACAAAGAAATGTCTTCCATCCCCTAGAGTTTTTCATGGTCTTAATCCCACGTGGACCAATCTTTCTTAGATTGCCTACTAGTTTGACTTGAATTGTGTTCAAGGTTGGAAAACATTCTACATGGTCCCAGTTGTATTGAGTGGGATGTGGAGTTTCCATGAGGTATCTCTATAGATTCTGTAGAACAATGTCAGACCATGACATCTTCTCCATTTGTAGGATAAAATAACTCAGAGCATCTCTTGTAAAATGTGGAAACATTTATAATGTGCCAAAGCTTACATTATTGAACATGTAAATACTATGGCAGAATCAGGACTATATATGATCCTCCTTTCAACTTTTTCCTTAAATTTTTTTTTTAGTACTCCTATTTTAACAGTAACAGCTGATTTTATTTTTACAGTGTTTAACATATTATGAAGGTATAACAAGGATTACTGTAAAATTAGTATGGGCCTTAGTCAACCACTGTAAAACAAAGAGGAAGCCAATTCAAATTTTAAAGGTTTTGTATCCTGCAGGATTTGAAGGAATATAGAAGAATCTGATCTGATTACTAATCTAGAGTTTACAGATTATTATTTTTTAAATTATTACTGTCACATGGTAGAATGAATATTTTTTCTGTTTCAGACCTCATGTTCTTTGTTGATAAATCAAGATTGAGAGTATATAGAGGTTCAGAGAGGAAACATTTCTATTTGAAGGTTCCTGTTTTCATCATGATAGGTAAAGAGTGCCAGGCATCTGTTTTGTGCTAAAGCTTACTAGAAGTGTTGCTGTCTCTGAGCAATAAGCAGGAAATACTTCTGTCCTTAGAACCAAAAATAGATGCTCTTTCTCATTATCATAACTCAAAAGATCATCTTTTTTAATGAGGGCGCATCCCTTGTGGTTTTCATAGATTTAAGGATCAGATTATTTAATGCAGATCATGGAGAATAAATAGCTCTGATAAGATAGATAATGAAAATTTCCCTGAAAGCTGAAAGAACTTTATTCTTTCTCTTTCTGTAATTTTATTCACCTCTTCTTCCTTTTATTTTTCATTCATTATTTTTGATGGTTCCTAAAGGAACCATCTTATTTTAAAATGTTTATATATTTCTCACTGTATTTTAGCTTTAAAAGATCATCACCAGGTGAGAAAAAAAATTACTTGCAAGCAGAATTGGATGTGTTAGGATTTAGCAATACTGTATATAGTCTAACTTCCAGTAGACAACTCTGCAAAATATTGTGTATTAATGTGTTGGCAGTTGGAAGGATAAAAATTGCTTCTTTGCTGCTTTTAGAGAGTTCTGCTTGTGTTTTGGAAAGTGGGGCAAAGGAAACTAAAGAGAAGCAAGTAGAAGTAATTTAAGGGAAATAAGGTAATGTATATGAAGGTGCTTTGAAAACTTCTAAATAACACAAAGACGTTCATTACTAGTGTTGCAAGCCTCGACTTCAAGAGAGAAAAAGGATCCACTAGGATTTGAAAAAGAAAAATGGGAAAAAGAGAGAACTGACTTGGGTAAGAGAAAATTAAGGAAAAAACAAATTGAGACTATCCTAATAGAGGAGTGTTTTTTCTTAAGATTTTATTTATTTATTCATGAGAGACACACACAGAGAGAGAGAGAGAGAGGCAGAGACACAGGCAGAGGGAGAAGCAGGCTCCATGCAGAGAGCCCAATGTGGGACTCGATCTTGGGACTCCAGGATCATGCCCTGGGCTGAAGGCAGGCGCTAAACCGCTGAGCCACTCAGGGATCCCCCTAATAGAGGAGTTTTAAATCCTAGTTTGTTTTTTTTTTAATCTGAAAATGCAGTAGCACTTGTACTTATTATTTAAGTAGTTAAGTTAAAAAACATTTTATAAACCAAAAGGAAAGTTCTGTCGAAAATAATTTGGGGCAGGAATCTTATCATATGAGTTGGCGAGATTTGGGTGGAAAGCACGAGGTGGATGACTTTCTCAGCTCTAAATAAAGATCTGTGTGTCATAGGGGCTTATGTGTGGTGCTTCCACTTAATTAAGGTTTAATTTTGTTGATATCATCCGAGCCACGCATTTGTTCTCATTCACACCTTTGGAAGGCAAGTATCATTAACCCATTTTACAGATGAGGCATCAAAGGCTAACTTGCCCACAACCACTTACTGAAGTCTCCAGTAGCAAAGCCCTCACTTATCCAAGTTTGAGTTTATTCCCACTTTGCCAGATACTTCACATCAGAGCAGTTGATTCCATTGTTTTTCTGGATATTCAGCTTATTGGATTTCTCTAAAAGAAATCTTTATTAAATAACAGTGGTCAACTTACAGATATCACCCCCAGGACATGTTTTAGGCCTGGCTGTATTTGTACTAAATGATTTTAAATGAGCCCTACTATTTGAATTCTATAAGAACCAAGGAATACACAAAAAAGACCTCTCAGCTGCCCAGGTATAGGTTCAGAGTCTGTGCATTGCACCCTTCATAACTTACCTGGAATTTTTTTTTTTTTTTAATTTAGTTCTCTTATACGTTTAAATTTTCTTTGGTTTCCAAAATTGTAGCGGACTTGAGAAAGGGAATGGTTTGTACTCTGACCATAATGAGATTTGACTCTTGAGGGCAAGGGCAAGGAGATAAACTATGAAAAGCAGAGAAAATATCTCCTAGAGTACCCAGCGGCCTTTGAGTGGAAGAGCAAACAGCCTTCTGTGCCTGGAAAGCTTGTCTAGCCATTGGCCTTTATAGGCAGGTCTAGTCTGGTTACCAGCAGTGCACACATAAAGCCACTCTTACACCCTGTCCCTCTATTCCATTGATTTATCTTCTGCAAGGATCCTGACTTAGCTTGGCTCTAGACCTGGATCTGTAACTTGGATTTCACCTTTAGGTCTCCAGAGTGTTTTTGAACCTGTGCTTTCCTTGCTGTTTGAAACTCGGCCATCTCTTACTTTTGATTCTCGGAGTGTTCTGTTGCTTTGGTAGGAACTCCACTCCTGCCAGCTCTGGTCATGGTGGTAGAAACTCAACTTCTGTCTACTATCTACTGGACCCAGCTCCTTTACCTCAGTGTTCTCTATTCCAACACAGCGAGATGATTCATAGTCATATTAATGATTCCATGTTACCCAAGATTAATTCTATTCTGGATGCTCTGAGAAGGCATTGTATTTTAGGGGGAAAAAAATCCAGTATGGTTGAAATTAAACTCATTTTATTACTCAGATGGGTAGTCCTTCAACTATTACGAAAATCTTGATCATTTCCAATATCTCTTACTCCTTGAGGTTTCTAAAAAACAAATTACAGCATTACAATGGCATAGTGAAGCACATAATTATAATTCAATGAGTTATAGATAGAATATTATTTTTGAAGAGCATAACCCATTTTTTAGTAGCTTATACCAGCTTTTGTATCAAAAAATGGTTCATTAAAAAATCTTTTTTTTAACATTTTATTTACAAATTTGTCTTTAGGTCAATAGCAGCAAAGACTTAAGTGAGATTTTACAATATCATAAAATAGTTAAAAAGGGAGAGAGTAGAACAAGTGGTTGTTGACTTGAAATGTTTATTTTGGAGAGAATTCTTGGCATTTTTGCCTCACATCAGCATAATAAGAATTTGTAGGAGAGGAGAGAAGCATTAATGTATTTGTTGAGGATTAATGTCCTTGTAGAGCATTTGTGTTAGTGAATATATTATGGATAATTCCATAAATATAGTAATTAAAAAGTTGCACACTAAACATTTTGTGGACTGGCATAAATATCCCACTCCTCCTCTTGATGACCTGCATTCAAATGAATAGTGCATTGTTCATCTTGGTTTCTTAGTATTCTTAATCAAAAATAGGAAGAAGTATGGTAGTCTTAAAGATTTATTTCCTCCTCGGGGTATTGTTGATCAGATGGGCAGATACAGATTTGATGTTTTCAGGACTGAGTTTTTTTACAGTTCAGGAAAATGTCACATAGCACATACCAAAAAAACCAAACCAAGCCCCAAAACAGCAATGACCCACCCTTCCTCACTTTGGAACATTTTATTATTAAAGTTATTTCCAGACAAAACCAAGTGTGCTGCTGTGTCATGTGTAAAATGTGTTCCGTAGGATCAGTGATACCTCAGAGCTTATGTGCTCTACAAGAAGTGAAATGATGAATAACATAAATATATATTAGGACAAAAACACAGACCTATAGGGAGTGGTGGATTGTCTGAATTTTCGAGGAAGCAAGACTTGATTATCTCATTACTATCTGTTGCCCCAGTGGGTTGAACCTGAACAGGTTGCTGTGTGAAGGAGCATCTGGGAGGAGAGGCGCCATGCTGTCAGAGTAATGACGTCCTGTCCTTCGCACAGAAGGAGAACAAAGAAGGCAGACAGATGTAGAGTGGGCAATTTCTATTCCTTTGTATACTCAGAATGTTCGCACCTACCTGTCTTCTCATTTATGAGGCATCCTGTTTTTTATAATTTCATTATTTTTATAATTTCATTATTTCTGAATCCTCTTACTTAGCGCACAATATGTGTTTATGAGTTGATAAAGATTTTCTTCCGTGAGGAGGAAGGTGAACGCAGTTGAGTGTGATTTGCAGCTTGGCTTTGAGTGAATTAGGTTGGGCAATGAAGGAATAGACCATTTCTAGTCTCACCATTTAATTGGCCTGCTTACCTCTTAGTTGTGAGAACTCTTCATTTAAGTATTGCTTTATTGATTTTTTCCGTATTTATCGACTGCTTGCCACTTATCGTATGTGCTGGGGATGCAAAGAGGAATGGCTCAGTTAGCAGGTAGGTTTCTGATGGCTTTGGAACCATTTCAATCCTATCTAGAATTCTGAAACTCTACCGTTTTCCAGGGATGGGCTAGAGATGTTCATGGTAACAGAACAGACAGATTGTGCAGTAGCCTCCCAGCTTTTGAGATCACAGAGTTGGCCTGGAGAACATAAAATCTACTTTCAATGTGTTTTCCATTGCATTAGACTTTCTAATGAGCCTTGTTGTTTTGTCATTATTGGAATGCTTTCCAAGAACTAAGTCACTTCACCCACTTCTGGATTTGCCAGAACTGAGGTGGAAGAGGGGACAGGAGCCTAAGGGGGATGACATTGCTGCTGTGTGAAGAGGCATTACGCTGGGCCATCTCCAGGGCAGGGGCTGCAGCCAACCAACCACTCCCTCTCACCTTTACTTTCAACCATCTGACTCTTCATGTTTATTACGTTAGTCAGGCTGGGAGAGGTCTTTGGATGGAAGCATCTTAAGAACTCTTGTGAGATGGTGGGGAGTCGTTTCAGTTAGCGAAGTATAACTTACATAAACCTTTGGAGAAGTTGGCACTGCAAATGAAAGATCATTTTTAAAAGAGTGTTTTTCTGAATGTTTTACTTACAAGATATTCTTTTGATACCATGAGGTTATCCTGTGGGTATGGTTACCTCACAAATGCCTCTTTCCCCCTTGATATACACTGGCATATATGTTTATTTACCTTAAAACAGACGGGGTTGATATTTACCTTAAAAGGGACGAGGTTGGTCTGTTTCCATTTTGGAGGGAAGCACGTGTAAGAAACCAAGATCTTCTAGATCTAGGCCGTCACACCATTTCCATGTCAGCCCATTCTCTGTCAAGAGCCTCACCAGCTATTTTGTCTGCAATGTGGTTGTCATTTCACCTGTTGCCTCCAAAAATCCCAGTGCTCTTACCAACGAACTTGCTCTAACTAGATTGGTCTTTATTCCTCTGATTCTAGTATTCTTCAAATATTGGGGGGTGTTGTAGATTTCCCTTGAGGTTGAAGGTCAGCCCCATCATCTGTACTCCTGAGACTTTTCCCCACCTCCATAGGGATCTTTCCCTCCTCCCTCTTGCACTCTCAGCCTTCTCTCTCTGCTGATTTGTTCGGCTTGTCCATACAGCACTTCCTTCCATTAACACTTCCTCTTTCCAACAACCATCCATTCTCCATCCTCTTCTCTTGTCTCTGCTGCCAACACTTAACTGAAACTGCACTCAATCAGGGCGGCCAGTGACTGCTTATGTGGCAAATCCAAAGGTGTATTTTTCATTTCTTATCTTTATTTATCTCGTTTCCCATGGTGCCCATCTGCCTGTCCTCTTCAATCTTTTTCTTTTGCCCTTTGTATCATTGTTCATGCTCTCAAGGGGTCTGCTTTCTCACACTCATTCTGTCATCTTCTCACTCTACCCTCATTCCTTCAAGGCTGTCACCCACAAACCTAATTTCTGCTTTGTGTCATGATCATGTAGATGGCTTTATGTTTTGCTCAGCTTTCTTCCCCAAGCTTCACACTCAAGAATATGTGAGTGTCCCCACCTGAATGTTATATACCTCCATTTCTGATGCCCCAAACTAAACCCTTTGTCTTCCTGATTAAACTTGTTCATCCTTCTCTATTCTCTATGCAGTCATCACTCCCACCATGTACATGCAATTAATTACCGAGTTATTCTGTTGTTAGTGTCCGGATATTTCCCAAGTACTAATTCTTCTCTTCCTCCCCGCTTCCCTACTTTCCTAATGCCCACCCTTCCTCTCATACCAAACAAGCAGACTGGCTTAACTGGCCTCCTTGCTTCTACTTTGCCTCTTTGAACCCATCCAGAAAGAGTAATGCAGCCAAAACCCAGATCTGACCCATCAGCGACTGTATGCAACCAGAATAAAGTCAGAGTCCTTGAACATGTGGACAGTTTAGGATCTGGCTGCAGGCTTCTTTCCTGACCTCACCCAAGAGAGTCCAGCAGCACTGAATTACACTGTGCAGTTTCTTACCTCTGCCTTTTCCATTATCCTGTTTCCCATTCCCAGCTTGGCTAAGTCCTACCCAGGCTGATAAGTCAGGCAATCCATTTACTTGGGAGCCTTCCTTAACATCTCCATTTATGACTAGGTGCCCCAACTTGACATGAGTCTGACATCGCATCCATCCCACTGACCTTTGGAGTGTTTTTTTTTTTTTTTTTTTAAGATTTTATTTATTCATGGAGAGAGAGGGAAAGAGAGAGAGAGAAGCAGAGACAGAGACACAGGCAGAGGGAGAAGCAGGCCCCATGCAGGGAGCCTGACATGGGACTGGATCCTGGATCTCTAAGACCAGGCCCTGGGTTGAAGGCGGCGCTAAACTACTGAGCCACCTGGGCTGCCCTGGAGTGGGTTATATGTGTCTCTTGGCCCCACTGGACTTCACTTTCCCTAACGACAGAAACAGTGTCTCATTCACGTTTGTAGTGTCTGGCACAGTGCTTGGCATATAGGAGATGTTCAGTGTATGTTTTTTAAATGAGAAATTAATAATTACAGCAAATCAGTGCGATGTCTAAAAAAATGAACAGAAGTAATCTATGCATAATAGCTGCCTTTAGGGCACACCTGGGTGGTTCAGTGGTTGAGTGTCTGCCTTTGGCTCAGGTCGTGATCCTGAGGTCCTGGGATCGAGTCCTGCATCGGGCTCTCCACAGGGAGCCTGCTTCTCCCTCTGCCTATGTCTTTACCTCTCTGTGTCTTTCATGAATAAATACATAAAATATTTTAAAAAATAGCTGCCTTTAGGAGGGGGAATGAAATGGGCTTCCAGGGTGCTGATAATGTTCTAGGTTTTGATCTGGTGTGTTCAGTTTAAGAACTCTTCACTTATGGTAGGTGTACTTTTCTATATTTATATTATACTTCAAATTAAAAAAAAAATCATTCTGATATCTTAACTACCCACTACAGAAAATTTCTTTTTTTCTTTTAAGCTTTCAGAGTTTTTACAGGGTGTTAGTTCAGACATCACAACAAAGAACCAGGGAGGAGCTGTTCCTTGACTTTAGGGGAGAGATGAGCACCAATGAAATGTGGGTGGGATTGCCTGGTCTTCTGAAGAGGGCCCATGGGGGCCAACCCTGACGGATAGACTTGCAGTGACCTGTGCTTCTGTCACACTTATTACAGGGGCCACATGCTCATCATCAGCAAGCTGTGTGCCAGCCCGCAGTGACAGGGAGACTTCATCTTGCATGTGACTATGAATAATTCATAAATGTGGTTATCTGGAAATTTGTGGTCATCATTAGCATTTTAATGAAAAAAAATGGAGTCATTATCCTAAATCTCTGTTTTGTTTCTCCTTTTTTTTTTTTTTTAAATCTCTCCCCCCACCCCCAACCCCAGCGAACCAACTCCGTCTTTCCCGAATACTTGGAAACTGTCAAGGCCCCTGCTCATGTGCTGACCGGTCGCTATGGGCAGACGGTACCCGGAGGCTCACTGTCACCCAAGCAGCTCATGTATGTATGGGATTGGATTTCCCTTTTTTCCCTTTAATTGTCATTGTAGAAGATGGTGGAGTACTGACCTGGTGAAGATTTATAAGGTTTAAATGAGAGCATTTAGAAATGCAGGAGGATGGATTGCTCTAGGGGACGTGTTTAATATTGAGTGATGAGAAATGTTATTGAAGTTCAGGGTTTTTCTAATCCAGTGGCCATATGAGGCCAGGAGTGTATCTGAGCAGTCTCCCCTTTTGTCTTTCAGCACATTTGTTCATAGTTAGAACAAATCTGTATTTTTTTTAAGCTTTCCTCTTTTGCATCACAGTATATGACATTTGAAACAATAGCAATGCCATAAACTAAGATCATTTCCTACTGATTTTTACCGTTCTTTTAAGTAAAAGAATTCTGGACTCAGAAAAGAGGTCCTCTGGGTATGTCATTGTTGAATACATGTTAGGGAGAGAATCCCTGACTCCTATTCGTCAGCATCCTCCAAAGGAGGAAACTCCTGATTCCCTCAGTGATGATTTTCAGTGCCTCACAAAACTCAAGTTTTTCCGATTAGTCTTTTGGGAATGGGTACAGTTGTGTGGCCTCTTCCTATGAGTCTCTACCCCTGACTGACTTAGGAGAAAAAGTATTATTGCCCCTTTAATCATCTGTCCTATTTTTATAAAGGAGAGTTTGTCATAAACTTTTTTTTTTTCTCCAGTTAGCCTTTTAGTTTTGGCCCAGGTGCTTAGATATTTATTTGCTTTTGTTGCTTCCTTGGGACCTTTGGAATTTTGACTTCACATCAGGGGCATGCTTGGGGTTAATTCCCCAGAGCACCTTTGCTCCCATATTCTTTTCATAGTTATGTTTATGCATATTCACCTTTAAGTCTCATTTCCTTGTACATCTCCATTTGTTTCTTCATAGAAAAGTTAGAACTGCCCTCAAACCCTCCCCCAGACACAATTGCTTCTAAAATAAGCCAGGTTGTTAGAAACAGCAGCCGAAGGGAGCGCTGACAACAGAGCGGTGGTTCAGACCAACCACCAGTGATGCAGTGTGCACGGGTGGGATGAACAGCTTTTACATGGATACTTTTGCATCCTCTGATGGCATTGCTACATTACCCTAAAATGAGCAATTTTCATTGTGAACATCAGAAAAAGTTCATCCTTGTATACCGTAAAACGGAGGTCAGCAAACCGGCCCACTGGCCAAATCTAGCCCACGCCTGCTTTTGTAGGAGCTAACAATGGTTTTTATATTTTTAAATGGTTATGTAAGTCCCAACATAATCTACTTTGCCTCTTGGCCCTCAGAGCCTAAAATATCTATGGTCTGTCCTGTTAAGAACAAATTTGCCTCTTTTCTGCTTTTGGAAGAAGTTGGAGGCCATGTACTATGATTGAAACATGTGAAATTGTTATTTATTTTTTTTTTTACCAGTTTTGACCTGCAAACATGCTAATTTTATGTGGTCAATCTAATATGTTTGGAAGAAAATTCTTCTTTCAAAATGGTTAGGATTTTAAAGTTTAGGTTCTTTGGGTAGAAGAAGTAAATTCACTTGAGAAATTTATATCTGTGGACCAGCTCATTGCTCACCAGCTTCATGAGTGATTCACCGTCGTACCTCTTCAGAGTTTTCCAAGGGCCTCTGAGCTTCAGAGTCTGGGCTGTCAAGTAGTTGAAAGGGTGCATTTCTTCTTCACTTGACTGACTTCTTATTAAGAGCTCTCTGGGAGAAAACTGTTTTTATTTTACCCTTCCTGGGTGCTGGGAGTATGCTAGCCATTCCCAGAGGCCTCTGCTGCACATGTCACTGGTGCTTTTTTCCTGGTGGGAAGGAGGGCGAGTGGCTGCGAGTGGGCACATGATATTCCCTTGGCCTTTAGCGTGTTTGCATAACACCTTGCTTGAAACATCCTTCCCAGGAACTAGAATTGTTGTTCTCACCCTTTTGGGCTTTTTGTCTTCTCCCTAGGGTATTGTTGATCCCTCAGTTCAGTATGCTGAAACCATCATTTATTTTGTGTGGTGTCTTTTCTGTTCTCCCCTTTCTCCCCCTTGTATCTCCCTTCTCCTTATTATTAAATTGGATTTGCTTGGGCAGCCTGGGTGGCTCAGTGGTTATGCACCGCCTTCAGCCCAGGGTCTGATCCTAGAGACCCGGGATCGAGTCCCACGTCAGGCTTCCTGCATGGAACCTTCTTCTCCCTCTGCCTGTGTTTCTGCCTCTCTCTCTCTCTCTCTCTCTCTCATGAATAAATAAATAAAATCTTTAAAAAAAATTGGATTTGCTTGTTGAAACCTCCAGCGGATGCTCTTTAGAGGCCCCTCTTGGTGGTAAGAAACATTAACCTCAGCTGCTCTATCTCCTGTCCCCTAAGTCAAGAAAGTTAAGATGACTTGTGGGGGGTGGGTGGGTGGGGAGGGGGTGCTTCTCAGCTGGGACTAGGTCTGAACAGGACCACACTGTTCCTGGAGAAGAGAAAATATTTCGGAGGGGGTGGAATTCTCTAGAATTCATAATTTTGTCATTAGGTGTGGTCAGAACTCTTGATCAAGAGTTGATAGTACACAGTGCTGCTGCACTCTGAACAATTTTTGAGGCTCACATGGCAAATTGGAGTTTGTAGATTTTCTTTTTTTCTGCTTTGGCATTATTATTTTCCTGTTCAGGGCTACCTTCTTTCAGGCCAGGATGCTGGTCTTTGGTGAAATGTGGATGGAATGGCATCCATTGAACGCCAAAAGTAGAAGTCAATGGTTAGAGTGGACCACTCCCGTGTTTTCATGCAGATATTTGTGCTCATGTTAAGACTAGTGTTTTGAAATAATTCTGGGGATTGTGAATAAGATTGCGTCCTTGTTTATTGTGTTTGCACCTAGCATGGCTACAGCTACTCTAACTCCAGCTGTCAAGATCTGACCTCTGGCCTGCGGTCTCTTGCCTTGCAAATTTGACTTATGTATTTAGCCAGATTCATCTAAGCATGGCTTTTATCCCTTACCAGAATGTTTGGTGCATCCCCACTAGTCTAAAAGGTCACTCTGACGTTTGAATCTTCCACATTTTCTTTCCCTGCCCCTTGTTTTAGTACCCATTACTCATGGTTAATAATAGTTGTTGTTAGTAGTATTCCTCCTCAGTAGATACCTTACTCTAGCCTAAATGGGTAGCTCCTGCCATTCCTTCTGTGGAATGCAGATCCATCTCTTGACTGCCTGCTAGAACTCTACTCTGGCTCTAGGGCATAGCAGCATTGCCCTCTTTCCCAGGATGCTTCCCTGGTTTCCCAAATACAAGCATGTGCCCATGTAGCTCTTAAATATCCTTCTTGATGCTTGTGTTCCAAATTGCTCTCTATATTTTAGACTATGTATATATTTTGTCTGGATTTCAACACTAAACTCTTTCACTTCCTTCTCTTCTCTCTATATGAGGACAGTGCTTTATCTGTGGTAGGTCTTCAGATATTTGTTTCATCACCTTGGGTTTGAGATAGGATCTGATCATTGTCTTTAGGAAGGCCCCCTATAAAGTACTTTCCAGACCTTTTGGCAGAACGTCTACAGGCCAAGGCCACAGGGGCATAAATAGGGCAGCCAGGATGCTGCACGATGCTCTGCTCACCCATCCCTGGCTCTCCTTCCACCTTCCTATCGCTCTCTCAGAGGTGGGTGTTTCCTCTTTTTCTGCACTTAAGAAATTTCCATTCAAAAAGGTTAAGCAGGGGCGCCTGGGTGGCTCAGTTGTTTAAGCATCTGACTCTTGATATCAGCTCAGGTCTTGATCTCAGGGTTGTGAGTTCAAGCCCCATGCTGGACATGGAGCCTACTTAAAAATTTTTTTGAAAAAATAAATGAAAGATAGAAGGTTTAAATAGTAATTAATAGGCACATGATTATTTCTTTTGGGCTTCCCTCTTTGACTTCCTTGCTGTCCCTGATGAAAGGCATTGATTTTGTTTGAGACCCTACCACATGCCACACACTGTATCCTAAATTTAATAGAAGTATCTCACTTGGAACTGAATAAACCTTTAAAGGTTCATTTTATTATCCCCATTTCACAGGTGAGAAAACAGAGTCTTGAAACAGCAAAGTAACTTTTCAGAGCAGAGCTACAATCTGAGTCTAGGTTTATTTGCTCCTCTCCTCCCATCTATATTCCTTCCTATGCTTGAGTTGTCTAGTGACCTGTTGACCACTTGTTTAGGTGGTGTCCACTCACCTGTTCTCCCCACTCAAGCTTTTGGTAATAAGGTCTTATAGACCTAAAAGATTTAGCATCAAAGGATGCTGACATTTGTCTCTAGCTCCTCTCATACCCAATTAAATTCAGTAGCCACAAATAACAGAGAGGCCCTAGGAGAGTACTTCATATTGAAAAAGTAATAGTAATAAGTACAATAAGAGTAATAACACTTTTAAAAATCATACAGGTATACATGTTTAATATAGAAAAGTTTAAAAAAAAAATAGGGGCACCTGGGTGGCTTAGTCGGTTAAGTCGGTTAAGCATCTACCTTCCGCTCAGGTCATAGCCCCAGGGTCCTGGGATGGAGCCCTGTGTCAGGCTCCCTACTTGGGGGAGCCTGCTTCTCCCTCTTCCTCTGCCTGCCACTCTCCCTGTTTGTGTTCTCTCTCCCTCTGTGTCAAATAAACAAATAAAATCTTAAAAAAAAAAAAAAAAAGAAAGAAAAATTTAAAAATAAAGAAAAAACAAGCTTTCACAACTCTATATACCAAGAGATAGCCAGTTTATGCATTTTGTTGATTACCCTTCTGTACATCAAGCATTCTCTCTCAATATATTTATCTTCTGTTTATTTACAGACATGGGGTAATGTTGTACATGGTGTCTACTCAACAAGGTATCATAAATATCTTTCTAGACTAGAACATTTACTTTCCTGGCAACTCAAAAGCAGCTGTGGCCAGTGGTAGACTTATGTATATGGTAATCCAGAGGGAGGGAGGCAGTGAAAACAGTTGAATGCAGCAGAGCTGCTTCAGCTTTACCTGGATATGTGAACTTCTACCATGATTAAAAAAGTGCTGGTCAAGACTCATTAAATTGATTTTCAGCGACAATTAATGGGTCTCAAGTCCCAGTTTGAGAAGCACTAGGCTAGAGATTACATAATATTGGAAAGTGTGCTTGGACAGAATCATGTTTGGGGAGTCTGGAGAGGGGCAGGGTTTCTCCACTCTGCTGGGTTATGGGGAAACATTTGGAATTTGAGTTAGGACCAGGAACCTGAGTACAGGGTTCAAGATCATTAACAGCCAAGTGGGTCTCACTGCCCAGGACAGGCAGGATATGACACAGTATCCCAAGAGAGGGACTTTCTGCTCTGGTTTTAATTGGTTTTCCTGGTGTGGGAGGAAGCCCTGCAGGATTGTCCAGATGCTAGTGATCACAGCTGAGGAGTCCTTCAGGAGTCTTCACAGTTTTAGCAATAAGATTCCCTGAATGAGGAGTGGGTGTTGGAGTTGGGGAAGATTAAAGGAACAAGATTTAAAAAATAACACTGATTAGATTTTTCCTCTGTCCAAGAGGGAAAAAAAGAATCCATTTATTTTAGAAAATGTATAGACACTGAAAAGCCCAAAGAAAAAAAGCCCCATCCTTAACATTTTGCATGCATTTTTATGGTCGGTTGTGTATGTGTACATGCATGCATCTGCCCGTTTATGTTAAACATGGTGATCATACTGTATGTCTTATTTTATGACATGCTTTTTGCACTTAATTGGTCATGGAAATTTCTAATATTATTAAATCTTCTAGTCTGTGATTTTTAACAATCTTACACATTATTACATTGCATGGGTATATCATGATTAACAGTCCCCCACTGTTAGGGCATGTGGGTGGCTCACTTGGTTAAGTGGCTGCCTTTGGCTCAGGTCATGATCTCAGGGTCATGAGCATGAGCTGGAGACCTGAGGCTGGCTCCATGCTTAGCAGGGAGTCTGCTTCTCCCTCTCCCTTCTGTCCCTCACCGCCGCCCCCCCCCCCCCCCGACGACTTATGTGCTCTGCTCTCTCTCTCTCTCTCTCTCTCTCTCTCTCAGATAAATAAAATCTTAAAAAAACAAAACAAAGAACAATCACCCACTGTTGAGCATTTAGGGTATTTCCAATCTTTCGATGTCCTTCTGGATTAATCATCATTCATAACCCTCTTTTTTTCTCCCTTAAGAAATGTCCAGAAGTGAAACTGCTGAGTTAAAGTGTTGCTTGCACATTATAAAGACATTGCTATGCACACCCAAACTACCTTCTGGAGAAGTTTTATCTATTTCCATTCCACCACCCTTGTGTGAGGACTGCACATTTCTTCCTACTCTGGAAACAGAGGGAGACGAGAAAACACTTTCCGACGTGATAGGTGAACTATGCTGTCCTCACTGTTGTACTTTGTATTTCGTTATTTTTTCCAAATATTGAGGCTTAGCTTCTTTTTTTTTTTAATCTGTTCAGTGGCCAAAAATCAGCTGCATGAAATACGTGTGATCCAAATGTAAAAAAACCCTGAACTTATTTTTGTGCAGATAATGTGACTTGTTTTCATCGTACACAGTTCGTATTGGTTTTAAGCTTAAAATCTAGTTCTTTAAAGAGACAGGTTGCCAGCCTTTTCATACAGCAATAGCCTGAGGAGCTTAATTAAGATATGAGACCGAGCCCCTGGGCCTAGTACTCTGGGTTTAAGAGCAGGGAGCCCGTGATTGCTGCAGAGCCATTGCTAGGGAGACAAGAGGCCTGGCCCCACCACCTAGGGCTAGTAGACAAGTTATTAGAACCAACTGAGTCTCACTTCTGACATCTGTAAATTGAGGAGTTGGACTGGATGATATTTAGGCAATCTCTAGTTTAAAAATTCTATTATATTTGTTTTCCAGAGAGAGAGCTGCAAACAAGGCATGGCTGCAGGGGAGAACCAGTTCAAGTTAGAGCAAATATATTCAAAACATAGCACTCAGGAAATTTATGGGTAGTGAAGTATTATTTAAACTTGGATTTTAACTGCTTAAAATATCTACAAATAAGCCAAGACAAAGAACAAATGTATAACAAAGCTTTTAAAGGAGAGCGATCACATCCAAATAAGTAAAGGTAATCTACTTTACTACATAATAGCAGTGACAAAAATAAAAATGCTTTTACAGGATAATGTTTTGGTTTATCTAGTTAGCTTAAACAGCATGCCAGCACCCACTGTCTAGTGTAATTGTATGAGTGCTTTGGATAGGAAAAGTTTTGAGTAACCATTATGAATGTGAGTAAATACAGGGCTTGACACATAGTAAGTGCCCAATAAATACATATTGAATGAATGAACAAATAAGTACTTACTTGAAAATTTATATAACATTGAAGGGGGGGGTGAGGAATTCCTTGCACGTTGCAAATTTTTCCAAATCCTGTTTTTGAACATACTTGGTTCTCTAGCTTTGGTTGTGTTTACATAGCTTCTTTCTGTATATGACAACCCCTATTGTTTGCATCTGCCTGACTCATGATCCTTCTTACCCATATCTCCTTAGTTTCTTCCTCTGCCAGCCGGGAAGCAACTGAAAATGCCCTGGTTTGTTTTAGGGTCAGTTTCCTTTATTTACATCAAAGCTGAGTTACAGCATCTTCCTGACCTTCCATTTACCTCCTGTATTAGTTTTCTATTGCTGCTATAACAAATTACTGCAAACTAGTGACTTAAAACAATACAGATTTATTGTCTTACCATTTTGGAGACCTGAGGTCTGAAAGGGAGTGTTCCTGGGTTACCGAGGTATCTGCAGAGCTTGTTTGGCTTGGAGGCTCTGGGAGAGAATCTGCATCCTTGACTGTTTCAGCTTCTGGGAATTCCTGTATTCCTTTTCTTACTCAGTTTACCACACCTCCCTTCTCTCTTGCCATTCTGAACTTTTCCCTTTTCTATTTACTACCAACTATTTGCTGTTTAGGAACTTCCATACACATAGGTTTGTGTGTGAAGTTACTTCCTCTACTTCGAGAATTCTTAGTTTGTTCTCAAAAGAGACAACTCCTCTCAAAACTGCTATGCCAGGTAGTGTAGCCAAACGGTAGGACTCCTGCTACCTGATAGGAGTAAGAGACAAAGTATAGTACGAGGGAGGCTATAAAGAGAGGCCACATTCCAAGACACTGTTCTGTTGACAAATCTCCAAATTCTAGTGGGCTAAAAAATTCTGCTTCTCAGGTGAGTCATTACAACCTCAACACAGACTACCTTCTAATTCATGAATTTGCTCTTTGGCTGTTTTTAATCTTATCATTGAATTTGCCCATTGACTTCCTCTCCCCCCAAATGAGATATAATTCACTCCATAAAATTCACTCTTTATATAATGCAGTCGCATTTAGTATATTCACAAAGATACATAACCATCACCACCTCCTAATTCCAGAACATTTTTACCACTCTGAAAAGAAACCCTGAACCCATCATTAATTATCACCACACATGCCTACCCATCTCCCTCGGAGACTGTGAACCTTACTTTGTGTCTCTAACATAACGTTTTCAAGGTTCATCCATGTTGAGTACTTATTGGTACCTAATTCTTTTTGTTGTTGAATATTACTCCATTGTACAGATACAGTCCCACATTTGTTTTTTTCTGTTCATCTGTTTATGGACATTTAGGTTATTTCTGCCTCTTGGTATCATAAATAATGTTGCTGTAAACACTGATGTACAAGTTTTTGAGTAGACTGATGTTTTCATTTCTTTTGGGTATATACATAGAGCAGAATTGCTGGGTCATGCTACACTTTTTATTGTCTATCTTTTTGATTATAGCTATCCTAAGGGGTATAAAGTGGCATCTCGTTCTGGGTTTGATTTGCATTTTCCTAGTGACTTATGATGTTGAGCATCTTTTCATTTGTTCACTTTTAAATTGAGTTATTTATTCTTCCTTGAATATTCTGGATACTACACTCTTATGCAATTTGTAAAAATTTTCTCCTACTCTGGATTGCAGTTTTACTTTCTTACTAGTATCCTTTGAAGCACAAAAGTTTAAAATTTTGATGCAGTTTAGTTTATCTGCTTTTTGTCTGTACTTTTGATGTTCTATCTAAGAAACCATTGCTTAGGGGAAAAAAAAGAAAACATTGCCTAATCAATTTATAATTTTAGTGCTTACATTTAGGTGTTTGATTCATTTGAGTTAACATATTTTGAAGCAGTGGTTCAGTTCATTCTCCTCATGTGCATTTCTAGTTGTCCCAGCACTGTTTGTTAAAAGACTATTCTTTCCCTTTATAGGGGAAGTTTTTCAATTTCTACAAAGAAGCCAGATGGGCTTTGATAGGGATTGTGTTTTCTAGACTTGGTTTTACTGAGGGGCAGCCCTTTGTGACTGCCCACCTAGAGCCCGCAGCTCAGCTCTGGCTAGCCAGTTTCATTATCTCTTTGTTCCTTTCTTCTCTGTAGGTCATCAGAAAGCCTTCTAGGTCCTCAGGCTTTAACTATCTTTACTGATTTTTGAGTTCCATCCTCAGTTATGGCCCAGAGATTTGCTTTTCATTATTTTGACTTTTTTTTTTAGGATTTTATTCATGAGAGACACACAGAGAGAGGCAGAGACATAGGCAGAGGGAGAGGCAGGCCTCCTGCTGGGACCATGATGTGGGACTCCATCCCAGGATCCTGGGATCACAACCTGAGCCAAAGACACTCAACCGCTGAGCCACCCAGGTGTCCCCAAAAGTTGCTATATCTTATTCAGGTTTTCCATGTATTTGAAACAGGCAGAGTCCTTGTCATTTTGGCTCACAATATGGACTAGCAACTCTTATCAGCATAGTCTGATGACAGGATTTTAAGACCTTTGAATCACCAGATTGCGATCTCTGATTTGCAAAGAATCTTAAACATAAATGAGTATTAAATAAATATTAATTCAGTGAATGAGTGTTCTGCAAAGACACTTGCACCTAAGCCGTAGTTTTGGAGTGTGGTGAAGTAGTACAGTTCATCTTTGGACACCAGACCACTTGAAGAACACTATTTTCTGGGCATGTCTCAGTGAGCTTGATTCTAGATTTTATGTGGCATGTGAACCGTAGCTCTGAAATTGCTTATCAGAAGCCTATCTACTGCTTCTATTTTTAGATACTCATAAAATAGAGCTTGTTTTCACGTCTAGTAAATAAAATTATCTCTTGATGTTAACAGTAATAAAGAAAGGTGACATCTCTGTCTCTCTGGAGAGAGAAATTAAGGTTTCAACAATCCAAATTAAAATTCCTTCTTTGTAAATTTTTGCTTTTTTTGTTTTAAAATTCCCTCTGTAGTCTGCTTCTTCTCCGGTGGAGATTTGAATGTTATATCAAAATTTATTTTGTTATGGTAATGAAAAAGTCCCATCTTCACATGGGTGCTCTAGGTCTATCATCTCTAGCATCAAAATAGAAAGCAGAACCAAGAAGCCCTGTGTCAAGTCTTCAGTAACAGGAATGGACATCCTGGAAAGAAGCCTGTTTGGTGTCTGCTTTTGCTGTAAAATGAGTCTAGAAGATGTGGCATAACAGTCCTTGGAGGGAACTAAGTGTGGCTTCCTTTTTTATTTTCCGTAGACTAGCTTTCTTGTTCCAGGGAAACCTATTTGTAGGGTGGCAAGTATCTTCAAACCTCATGCCTAGCATTTTGGGGACAACTCTAGGGGCTTCTAAACAGCCTTGCCCCACATTTCATATGTAGAGGATTCAGATGGTGGGATAGATTAGCCTTCTGTATATGTGGATAGGTTTTGACTCAGAGAGAGATGAGAGGAATGTGTTGTCCTCAGGGAAGTGGCCACGGGGACTTCCTGCAAAAGGAGTGGTTGAGAAGAAATGTTCCAGCCAAACTTTGGAGCTTAAAACTATCTTCTGGGAGCAGCCTCTGGAAAGAGAGAAAAAAAGAAATATACAACTTTTTGGGGGCATTTTTTGAAAACAAAGCAGATAGAATTATTTTTCCAGGTTTCCCGGACACTTGTTCATTTATGCAAACCTGAAATTGTTCTTGGGGGAAGTGAACTCTGATGACCTGAATGAAGGTCACAAGAATCCTTGCAACATGAAACCCATAGAATTCTGAAAGGAATGACTTGGCATATTTCAGAGTCACCAGATAGGTCAGTTTATTGTTAGCCTCTGTACCTTCTAGAACTTTCTTTAATGAGGTATGTGTGTGTTTATAGAGAAAGGGATAGAAACAAAATAGCAAGTATGCATTCTTGCGTATTCTATAGAAAATGCTTTGTTAAAGTATATCTAAACTTTAAGTCATTTTCTCCCTTTCAGTTCTATGGAAAATACTTAAATCTGTGGAATCAGATTTGTTTTCTCCTTAGAGTGCCCTCTTAGGAGTATCCAATCATGGCAAGTGTTGATCCCCATCTCTCAGGGTACAAGAAAATTCCCCAAATGGCTTAAGTTGCATATTGCTTATTTGGAACTTGAAACCAATAAATCCAGCATGACTTGGCTAAATCATGCATACCTGCTACCATTCCTTGTGACTGGGGCTTGCTTAGGGGTAAAGAGGATTTCCTGTTGTTTTTTGAATGTCAGGAGATAGAAGCCTTTTGTTTTTGAAATCTGTTTCTTCCACCAAAGGGTCCGGTTTAAGCAATAGTTAAAAAATGGCTCCCCTTTTTTCTGATTGAGGGACAGGAATGGAGTTAAGGCTGGAGGGGTGATCAGAGCCAATCAGTAGATGGATTGCTATTGCATCTGCTCTACTTGTAATGCTGTGCTGGCTCCTCTGGAGGATTGAGAAGAGTTACATATTGTCCTCCAAGAGTGTATGTTTTCATATGTAGACATGGCCAAAGGTGGCAATTATCAGAATCAAATCACGTCGTGTAGCAGCTTAGAGGAGGGGAAGGCCAGGAAAGATAGGCGTAATCATGAAGCTCAAGGACTAAAACCCAACTTTGAAAGCTTCCTCCTCCAGTAGGACAAAGGTCTAGGAACAGATGTGATTCTGATCATGGAGTGGTAGAGCGACTATGGGGTTGCAGGTGTTACTTGAGTTGCACGTGAAGTGGGGTATTGTGGATGGACCTGTTGAAATGGGGGTGCATGGGAAGAATATATCCTAGTGAAAACGAAGCGCATGTTCATGATAATAAGCTATTTATATTATTAGTTGCTGCATTATTAGTGACTGCCACTTCCAAGGCAGGCACTGCTCCAGCACTTCATGGGCATCCTTTCAGTCCTCCTAGCAGCTGTCTTGGGATATGGGTGCTACTCTTATCACTCAGTTACAGACGAGGACACTGAGGCACAGGGGAGATAAGTAACTTATTTCAGGCTGCACAGTGAGTGGTATGGTTGGGATTTGAGTCCAGGCTGTCTGGCTGCAGGCTCTGTGCTCCCAACCACTATGCCACCTGCTTCAGCAGCTATGGCAGGAGTGGGAAGGGGTTCTAAGCAGGAGAAGCTGCTGGGAGAGAGGAGATTCCCAGGTCGGGATTGCTGGGGGGAGGGGGAGCAGGTCCTGGGGATGCAGTGTCTGTTTGGTGGCTACCTCGAGGAGTTAGTGACCCACAGAGGAGCTGGAGATCCGCTGCATCAAATGCATCCCGGAAGCAGATGGCAGAAAGGTCTAGAGCCTTTCTGTGTGCTGGGCTGTGTGGACAGAGCAGTGGGTAAGGTGTAGGTAAGGTGACTGCTTCCTTGGAACTTGCATTTATTTTAGGGATGGAAGGAGACAAGAGGAAAGCCACTCAGAGAAGATAATTATGGACTGTGGTCCATGCTGTGGAGAAGTCAGTAGTCTGTTGGAGAGTTCCTGGGCAGGGCCCCCATGACATGGGGTGACATGGGGAGGATGTCCCTGAACAAGTGCTGTTTGATCTGTGATCTGAAGCATGGGAAGAGCCTAGCCATGTGGAGAACTGAGGAAAGCTCATCATAGTCTGTGGTAATATGGATGGTTCAAAGGAATGGAAAGAAGACTAGAATGTTAGAGCATGGCGGGCATGGCAGGGCTTGGTGAGAGATGGAGTTGGAGGAGGCTGGGCTGAACAGACTTGGAGTCTTGGTACGGGGTTTTGATAATTTCCAAAGAGCAGTGGGAAGCTGCTGGATGTTAAGTGGCTGTGGCGGGGGTGGGTGGGTGGGGGCATGATTCCATGGGAGAGCCAGGGTGCTAAAGAGATTCACCTGTTCCATCAGGCAGGCTTAGGAGAGCTGAATGAGAGAAGAGGGAAAACGGAGTGGGGAAAATACAATTAAGATGCTTCACCCCCAACTTTACCATGCGTATCACAGCTAACATGGCCTTTCTGCCTAGTGAAAGGTGAAATTCACCTCAGGTAGAACTTTGTAGAACTCATTCAGGTTGTGATGAGGATTCATGGCACCAAGACTTCACAGTTGTCTTTTCACCATCTGACTGTCAATTTTTATCTGTTTATATATATAGAGAAAAAAATCAGAGCTTACAAACCCAGAGATTAACCAGTTTTTGTTTGTTTTTATAGGTATTGGAATTTGTAAAACATTGCTTTATATATGGTAGATGCTTTTAAGTTGGGGGAGCAACAAACGCTTTGGAAATACTATAATTATCTTTTCTACACATTGGACGACTTTCTTATTCTCAAGATGGAGACTCAAAATAGAGACAAATAATTGCCCACCCTATGCCTAAATCCTGCTCCATTTTTGCTAACAGACTGTGTAGCATGATGACCAGCCTCAGACAATAGTTGTGATGGTTCAAGCTAACCTGTCGGTCCTGACCCTAAACTTCTAGGATTCTTTGTGGCAAGTGTGACCTGGTTCTGGCCAGGGAGACCTGAGAATTAAGTCCACTTGGGTGGGGGTTGGGGTTTCCTGGGAAGCATTTATGGTCCTGATAAAACCTGCCTGACACATGAGCCTGTCACTGCCCTTACTTGTTTTCTCCTCTGCCCTGCCTTGAATACTGATAAGCTGTCTGAATGCACAGCAGCCCTCATGTCACCATGAGGTTACAAGCATGAAGGAAAAGCCAAGAGCATCACCGAGATAGCTGCTCTGACATTGTTCCTGTCGAATTGACACCAGCAGCCTTGAGCCTTCCAATTACTTCCTATTTATTGAATTCACTGTTATTTGGGTTTTCTGATGCTTACAGCTGAATGCGATGATAGCTGAAGCAAATGTGAAGATACAGATGTTATATGCTTTTCCCCGTATGCTGTGATTACCTCGTAACTGTTCCTTGATATTCAGTATGACCTTTAGCTCGTGTGAAAACTGTCGCTGAGAAGGACATTCTAACTTATATTAAAAGTTGTTCACAGTTGAAGGCGATGAGTTGTGGACTTAGAAATGTAATTTTCAAAATAAATGAACTTGCCTGCATGAACCTGCTGTAGCAAGTACCGTCGAGCCATGCTTCATGGCCGGTATCTTCCTTATGGCCTTTTTTATGATCGTCTTAGTCAGTGTTCTGGTGAACTACATTGTGTATATTTATGGCTTTGTAGGAAACTATAGCAGTTCTAGGGGTAATAGCATAAATAGTCTGATTTCTTAAAAATGTGAAGCTCCAACAGGCTTTATTGGATTTCAGGGTAATGGGATTATTAAATTTTCTACTTCTTTTCAAATTTTTTATGGCTAAGTTCTACCCTAGGGATTTCAAGAAATCTGGGGGCTAGTTCTAACTTTTATGGGAAACAATTTATCCTAGAATTCTGCATTGCTGAAAACAGGGGTAGGGGAAAAAATAACCCAAATTAGGGTTTTCTTTTTTACTGTCTTAGAATTAGTGCATTGTTAGACTTCATGCAAATACTCTGTGAATCGTTTTCCCCCAGAAGGTAGAAGTGGTACTTTGGGGGCGCCTGGGTGGCTCAGTCAGTTGAGCATCCGACTCTTGGTTTCAGCTCTGGTCATGATCTCGGGGTCATTACCTAGTCAAGCCGCACATTGGGTTCCATGCCCAGCAGGGAGTCTGCTTGAGATTCTCTTTCTGTCTCTGTGCACCCCCTCCCTGCCCACACAGTCTCTCTCTCTCAAGTAACAAATAAATAAATCTTAAAAAAAAAAAAAGAAGTGGTGCAATGGTATGTATTATGAAATAATTTAAGGTCAAAAATCAAATTTGTCTTTTGAGCTGTTAGGATAAAAGGAATTATAAGTCACAGCACCATCAAATTATAAAGAGAGATTGTAGACACCATCTAGTAAAATTACACTTTTTTCATAACCTTGGAACTTAGACTTAAAACAGTTTCAGCTGTTCATTTGTAAAATAAAAATATATGTGGTTAACCTATGCATCCTCTTCTTGGTTAATGAAGGATTATCTCAAAGGAACAAGGAAACATTATATAGCCCCAAGGGTCTCCAAAGGAGGCTTCAAAAGCCATCTATTCTGACTGCCTGAGTCCCAAAATGACAAAGGTTATTTCTTTGAGGTAATCCAAAGTGATAACTCTTAGACAGATAAGGGCATGTTTGCAAAACCTGCTAGATACATTAACACCTTCAGTGCTGTCCACCTGAATTCTTGATGACAATGTCTTGGGTGGGATCAATGCTTGAGCCGATCCTTGAGAGATAGTAAGGGTTTGACAGACAGTGATAGGATGTCCCGGGCAAAACAAATAGCAGAAGCATACAAGTGGGAAACTTTCAGGAGGTTCAGTAACAAGTGTGGAGCCCAGGCTGGTGTGCCCTTGGGGGTCAGGTGGTAGAGGAAGGGTTTATGTCTCTAGAGACTAGAGGCAAGTTGGGCTTATTTTGGTCTAGTACATGGAGGGTCTTGAGAGCCTATTGGTAGAATGGAGATTTTATTTGATAGCCAGTAGGGGAGCTCTTAAAAGAGTCATACTGGTAATGATGATAGCTAATACTTAAATAGCACTGACTGTGTTACCGCCATTCTGAGTGTTTTATACACACTCAACTAATTTCTGCAGTAAGCCTTTGACATTATGACTCTCATTATGTCCATTATACAGTTGATGAAACTGAGACACAGAGGTTAGGTGACTTACCCAAGGAAACTCATAATAAGAAGTGATGGAGACAGAATTCAAACCCAACTGCTCTGGCCCTAGAGTCCCACTTTTAATGGTCTGGAGCATGGGTATGGTCATGATAAAGGTGGTGGATTCTCTTAGGAGGATAAATCTGTAGAAGTGTGCAGGAGGCTGGAGTGAGGGCAGATGGTTGATCAGGAGATGGACTGCAGGCCTCCAAGAGAGTTCATAGAACCCTGGCTTAGGTGGTGACAGTGGCAATGAAGGGAGGAGAATTCAGATGTCTGTAGCTCCTTAGTGTAGATCGCTGGTGCCAGATCCCCAAATGGGCATGGGGGCTGGGGCAGGATGATGTCAGAGATGGCTGGGATCTTGCTTGGATGTCTGCCTCACTGAACTAGGGGGGTTGAGAAGGAGACTTCGTGGGAGGGTGGTGATTTCCTTTTCCATAGCTCTGTTCTCTCACTGTGACCAACCAGTGCAATGGTTCTTAACCTGGGAAAACTGTCTTGAAAAAAAAGATCCACCTAAGTTTGTCCTAACATATTTCTAAGTTTATGGGACCCTCTAAGTTCCTGTATCAGTGTGATACTGGGCCGACAGTAGGTCTAAACGGTTTTTTGAAGACATTTCTAAGGCGGCTTGTCCTCTTCCCAGCTTGAGAACAGTGGGGGTGAGAGCAGGCGAGGTGACGGGTGTGGTTCTGGACTCAGGGCCCCCTTTGTTTCAGTTTCCCTGGCAGCGGGGCTTGCCGTCTGCTTTCCGCTCTGCTCTTAGTTTTGACGAGGAGAGCCGATGGTGGCTAGAGATACAGGAGGACCTTGGTGTGGGTTGTGAATGGGCATCCTGTGTTGAGAGGAACACCCTGTTCCTGGTGGCGGCCTCGGCCCGTGGGTCAGGGCCGAGCTGTTTTCTTCCCTCCTGCTGCCTTTCGGAGAGGAATGTTGCTGGGCAGCCCATCTTCCCCGAGCCTTCTCTGAGGCCGCAGCCAAAGGGCCAAGAAGGAAGAGAAGTTGATCCAAGATCTGCAGCTGACACTCTTGTGGGACAAAAAGTACCGAAGTGGATGGGAGAACGCAGAGATTCTACTTGGGTGTATGTTTCATTATCATCCACGGCCGGGGACAGTTTCTTCTTTCCCTCCTTCCTTCCTCTCTCCCTCTTTCCATCCTCTCTCCCACCTTCCTTCCTCTCTCCCTCCTTCCTTTCATCATTTCTTTGCCTTCTCTCCCTCTTTTTTTCCTTATTAGGGGAGTTGGGAATCATGTAGGGTTAGTAAATGTGGCTGTACCTATTTCTATCTTTGATTATGGTTTTCCATCTTGATTTCTCAAAGAAAGGTCAACACTGGCAATCACATAAGCACTGGTTGCATGTGGAACTTACACAGCCCTACTCTTCTGGATATGGCTGTGTGAGGAAGATGGGGAGCTACAAGACTTGGCTGTCCCCGCAAGCCTCTTCAAAGACAATGGAGAGAGGGGCACCTGGGTGGTCAGTGGTGTCTGCCTTTGGCTCAGGTCGTGATCCCAGAGGTCGTGATCCCAGAGTCCTGGGATTCAGTCCTGCATCGGGCTTCCTGCAGGGAGCCTGCTTCTCCCTCTGCACATGAATAACTAAATAAAATCTTTAAAAAAAAAAAAAAATAGGCCACTCACCCTTCCTGATTCCCTAAGCTTGAATGTGGGCTGGCCTTAGGGACTTGCTTCTAAGGAACAGAATGTAGCAGAAGTGACAGTGACATGTGAGACTTCCAACACCAGGTCACCAAAGACCACGGGGCTTTGGTTAAAAAAAAAGCAATGGAGAGAAAATATGCAGATGTGGATTTGAATTCCGGTTCAAGTTGCTACCAGAACATCCCCGCATGAGTTCTCAAATTGTTCATCTGTTAAACAAGGATGGTAATATTTCCTTCAAAGGGATGTGTGACTCACACATGAGACAGCATGTCCGAAAGACGCTGAGCACTTTTCTTATCTCCCTGTTCTTACTTAATTGAAAGTTTCTAGATTGTACCTTAGAGTGATCCCAGAAACCCTAGAGGAAGAAGGGAGAATCTAAGTATTATCTAAAATTGCTCTGGGTATATTTATTCCATTTCTGCCTAGAAACCACGTGAGGTAAATATTATTTTTATGTTTGAGATGAGAGAACTGAAGTTCAGAGAGATTGAAAACAAAGTCGCTTCACCACCTGCTAGATGTATGACCTGGGGCAGTTACTTGGTATCTTGCTGCCTGTTAGTTCATCTGTACGATGAGAACAGTAATAGTTCCCTGCTTACAGTGTGGTTATGAGGATTGAAGTGGTTAATATGTATGAAGTCTTAAGACAATGCCTGGTAAGTAGTCAGTGTGATATAAGTGTTAGAGATTATTATCATCGAGAAAATTGCCAAATGTCTCCAGGCCACTACATGGTGAAATGACGGTTGATTCATGTGCATTATGTGTTAAAATGAGCTTTAACTGTAATTTTTGAAGCATAGAGTGGATTTGGTTCTCATGAGGAGGGATTGGGGAAGTGGTATTTGAAGCATCAGGAAAAGTCCCAACAAAAGAGGAGGAAGGATTTCAGGAATGTAGGGGGAATAGGAGCGATCCAGAGGTAGTAGTTAGGCAGGTCAGAAGGGAAGTTCAGTGTTGCTTTTATGATGTGACTGAAGAGAAGCCATTTTCTAATTGTTGGGTTGTGACATTCACTTTCTTCTGGGACCTGTAGATGAGGAGGGATCAGTAATCTCTGCTAATGGGATCTTTGGAGTCTGTTTCACCAGTCCCATCCCTTTTTCTACATTCTGGGAGAGGCAGTAGAATAGAATACTAAACTGAGGATTCTGGAATCATAGGGTGGGCGGAATCATAGGGTGGTGCTTGGGCTGCGCTGCTTATTAGCCATCTAATGTCTTGCAAGTTTCTTAACCTTGCTATAGGTACATGTCTGTAAAATGAGAACAGTGGTGCCTGTCTCTTAGGGCTTGTCAGACCTGAGAGACATTGTGCATACTGTTTATTTAGCTCAGAGGAAACCTTCAGCAATAGTTACTTAATGCTACCCAGGGCTAAATGTTATCCCTTGGGTTTTGGTTAGATTCAGACCCAGTAGGCATTATGTCAGATGAGTTCCACATGCAACCAGTGCTACCAGATGAGGTAGCATTCGGCGGCAGTGCCCTTTCTTGGATGAATCCCAGTCAAGACCTTAAGGATTCTTGGCTCCTAATATTGTCTCAATCAAAAATCTGGCCTGGAATTTTGAGTTGCTTTTGTGGTATACTTTATATGCTTCTCCTTTTCTTCAAGAAAGTGTCTTAGAGTTTAGAGAACAGACATGGACAGTCTTCTGTTGGGTTCAGGACACCTGGACCCTCAATTTCTCTTCCCTCTGATTTTTGATTCACAACAATACTGCACAATGGGACTTACATATCCAGCAATGAAACAAAATTTCATTGTAAACTAATGATTTTACATTTGCAATCTTTGCTGTAGAGATTTTTTTTTCTCATTCTCTCATTTGTTCTTACTACCAAGATATGATAAGGGAATGAATAATGGGTTTCTCTAAGAAAAATTAAAAGGTGACAAAGTGAAATAGGTTCATTAGACCCACAAATCAAGACATCTAAGCTCCTACGTCCTGACTCCCTCTCCAGTGCTCTTTCAACAAGGGGTTATGTTTCATTATCATCTGCTTTCCTTTTTGCCTCTGTGAATAGAGTGTGCCAGGATGTTCCATGCTATCTAGGAGGTTCTTGCCCTAAGCGTGGCTTCCCTCTCTGATGTAGGCTTTGCTGAATGACCTGCATCAGCTCTGAGGGCGGAACTTGCAATCCTTTCTCCAGAAACTCAGGCATTCTACTTCAGATGAAACCATTTTCCGTAGCCAATTTAACAAGATCCTTATTCTTTCGTTTCCTTTAATTATCTTGTTTAAAAAAAAAAAAAAGGGGGGAACTGGAGAAGACCATCTGTTTTATGAGGCAGTTCATCTCTTATGTTTTCTCTAATAGATATATGAAGGCCCAGTTAAGCAAATTAAGGCTTCATCTCGTTCTTGTTTGGGATTGTTCTGTTTGGTGCTTTTGCGTCACTGCCATCGGCATTTCTCGGTTGTATATTTGGGATGTCTTGGAGTGCAGATTTTATGGAAAGATGTTATCTTTGTTCCACGAATTGCAGGCACTGTGAGCCATTTTCAACGTGGTGCCAAACTATCACAACAAGGTTCTTTGCTTTTTTAATCCCTTCCTCTCACCACAAGAAGTCCTATTAACATGTTTTCTGAGCTACAGAGTAAAATCTGTCAAGTATAGCATGGAAGGCAGATGGGTGGTTGCTGTCTTCCTTTTCACAAACTCTAAACCTAGTCTTACTTAGTAAAACTCAGCCTTATCACCTCTTACCCCAGAGTCTTCCTTTATGAATAGAAGATATAGGCAGTGAGGGTGGGGGGATGGGAGATGGGGGCATGCTTGCTTGCTTGCTTGCTTGCTTTCTAGAGATATATAGTATGTACATAGTTTCATGTACAAACTTTCTTTCACATTGAAAATAACTCTTTGTTCTGAATATGAAAATACTTCATACTCATTGTAAAAGAATTTACACAATTCAACAACATACAAAGCACTGGAAGACATTTTTCTACATCCTACCACCTGGAGATTACTGCTGTTAACATTTTAGTGAGCATTTCTATACATTCCTTTATGGACTATTTATTGAACGTCTGCCATGAGCCAGACACTAGAAATATGCTGATGAATGAAATAGATGTGGTCCCTGCTCTTGTAGAGCTTTCCAAATAACGGAGAGAAAGGTAGTAAAGAGACTATAAAAGTTATATATAAATTTTCTAATTCAGATGTATGCTTTTTTTTCATGTCTCATATAATTTTGAAAATAATCTTTTACCCTCTTTTGAAATAGTAGATTATATTTTCATTTTTTTAAGCACATCTTTTTGGTATGTTTTCATTGTCTGTGAGGATATCACTCTGTTCCATATTCTTTTCTTTTCATAGTAAATTTATGGGATATGATCTTGTTAGTATTGTGTACTTTTATAAAATTTCATATAAGTACAGAACACTAGCAAGATTACATCCCATACAAACATACTATTAAAAAAAGAAGAAGAAGAAACAGAATAGTCTCTAGATGATAGGGATGAGCCTGGAACATCTCTAGATAATAGAGATGAGCCTGAAACATCTCTAGATAGTAGCTATCGAAGATTACAGCCATGTCAGAAGGACTCAGGAGCCAACCTGAAGACACCTCTAGTGCCCCCAAATGGGACAGTTTGATATTCAAGAATAAGAGTTGCAAATATGTTTAAATTCATGATGTCTGATGATATGGACAAAAATGATTGGTTACGGTCTGAGGTTAATGGAGCACCAATTCGTTATCTTGGAAGTAGTCAGGAAAGAATCAGATACTTATCCTGCCTTTCTTCTATGAATTGACCCCCGGGGAGCCATCTAGTAGATGATGAGAGGCATCTCCTAAAATTTTTCCACTCAATAAATGAAAATGAAATGGGAGAATTAGAGTACCATGGTCTTGCAATCCCCATTGATTTAACATGTCCAGACAATGAGTGACAATGACTGCAGACATTAGCAGCCAGGGAAAACCAGATATTACATGCTTCCTGATGAAAGAGCATCCCACCAAACAGATTGAATCTCAATTTTTTCAAGCCTCTGAATCCAGTCTCCAGTTTATGGGAAATTCAGAGGATAGTGCAGTGTATTCACCTGCACTGTGAGTAGGGAGTCAGCAAAATCTATACTATAGAAACTCCACAGCTCACGTGGGCCAAATTTTTTTTTTTTTAAGTTGAAGTAGAGTTGACATGCAATGTTATGTGAGTTTCAGGTGTACAACAGTGATTTGACAAGTCTATACATTATGCTATGTTCACCCCAAGTGTAGCTCCCATCTGTCTCCATACAATGCTACATAATAGTACCATTGACTGTAGTCCCTATGCTGTATCTTTCATCCCCATGACTTATTCAGATCCAGATTTTTCTTTTCTTTTATTTTTTTTAAGATTTTATTTATTTATTCATGAGAGACACACAGAAAGAGGGAGAGACACAGGCAGAGGGACAAGCAGGCTCCATGCAGGGAGCCCGATGTGGGACTCGATCCTGGGACTCCAGGTCACACCCTGAGCTGAAGGCAGACACTCAACCACTGAGCCACCCAGGTGTCCCAGATCCAGATTTTTCAATCAGTATGTTGTAAGGTAAAGAAAAGGATAGATGGGATCCCTGGGTGGTGCAGCGGTTTGGCGCCTGCCTTTGGCCCAGGGCGCGATCCTGGAGGCCCGGGATCGAGTCCCACGTCGGGCTCCCGGTGCATGGAGCCTGCTTCTCCCTCTGCCTGTGTCTCTGCCTCTCTGTCTCTCTCTGTGTGTGACTATCATAAATAAATAAATAAACAAACAAATAAATAAATAAATAAATAAATAAATAGAAAAGGATAGAGAGGGACATAGATTAAATGTAACTTAAAAGACACAAATTAGAAGAAAATAGGTAAGAATTAACTATATTGACTAAGGTTGTGCTGTGAGGTAACGAAATCATAAAGAAAATCAAAGAAGTGATTACTATAAGTTCAAAATTAGTTATTTACATTTGGAAGAAAGGAAGTACATGGAGGGCCTTCTGGAGTAGCTAGAAAAGTCTGTTTTCTGATCTGGGTGGTCGTGTTATACTGTTTTCTTTAGAATAAGTTGTTTGTTTTGTGTAATTTTCTAAATCTGTGTTTTATTTTACCGTGGAAAGTTTTTTTTTTTTTAATTTATGAAAGAATGACACTCTGAATGCTACCTTTATTTTGACTTCTCGTTATGGTAATTTTCAAATATACAGAAAAGTTGAAAGTGTATGTAAAGACGAATGTACTCGCCACACTGTTTTATAGCTTGTTTTTTTTGTTCAATAAAAGGGATCTTTCTATGTAACTAAATATGGAACATAGCCACTTCTAAATTCCGTAGTATAGATGTGATACTTTATTACATCAGTTTCCTGTCGATGGGCATTTAATTTATTTCTGATTTTGTTCCTATTAGAAGTAGTGCTGCTAGTATGTCCTGATGACACATTCCTAAAATTTGCCGTCACAGGGTATTCTAACATGCAGAGTGTAAATGGTTGTGTGTTGTGAATGAAAAAGATGTAGCCTATATTGATCAAGACATCCCTGTGTAATCTAGGAAGGGCATTAGTGTCCAAGGAAGAACTGGATTCTCCACAGTGGGATCTTTACACAACATCATACCTCCCCTGGATCGAGATTCAGGTTTAATTCTAGTGGTTCTCCTGTTACCTCATTTTGGTTGTTGTGGGTATAATTGGTATATCACTTACCTATTGCCCCAATATGTTGCATAAGAACTCCCCACCCCCCAAAGTTCAGAAGTTTGAGCAATATCCACTGGTCTCTATAGGATGGCTGAAGGATGCTTATTGTCTCTGCTGGGTTTGCTCATGGGCCTACAGTCAGCTGTGGGCACAGTGCACAGCCCTTTGCAGTACTCTCCTACATGCTTGATGGTCAGCTGGCTGAGGCTGGTCTCAGATGGCCTTGGCCAAGATGATTCAGCTACCCAAGTCTCCAACATCCTTCCAAGAGGCCAGCCTGTGTGTTTTCTTGTATTGCACTGTAGCGTAGATCATAATCTTTTGCAGGGGGCTAGAAATGGGCCATGCTTTTCAGGCTTCTCCTTAACTAACCTTCAGATGACCAAAGCAAGACCCACAGCTATGCCAGAGCCAGTGGGACTGAACTAACATAACAGAGCAGAAGGCAAGGATACAGAGAGGTGTTGATTGAGGCCATAAGGGTAGTCCACCCTCCAGAGCCATCCAGCAGCATATTTTAAACAGACACTTCTTGGAAGCATTAAACATTGCTGTTATTTCTAAACTACAGGCATCATGCCTTTGAAGTATGGAAAATGGGGGTCAAATATATTTGTGGGAGAATCATAAAAGCTTTTGCTTTTTTTAAAAAAATTATTGTTAAGGGTTATAAAGGTAATTCACACATGGAGAAGCCTACCTTTATTCTGTCTTAAAAATATTTCTTCTCCAGTTTTGATATTTTCCCCTGGGATACATTTCAGGAAACAGATTTTTCTCTGTGCATATTTTTTAAAAAGATTTTATTTATTCATGAGAGACACAGAGAGAGAGGTAGAGACATAGAGGGAGAAGCAGGCTCCCCGTGGGGATCCCAATACAGGACTTGATCCCAGGACCCTGGGATCATGATCTGAGCCAAAGGCAGATGCTCAACCACTGAGCCACCTAGGTGCATTGTTCTCTGTGTATGTTTTTCTTTGTTTGATAGTGTTCTTGGAGTTGGTTTTAAAAGCTGGTTCTGAGGCGACTTCTAGGTGGCTCAGTTGGTTAAGCCTCTGCCTTTGGCTCAGATCATGATCTCGGGATAAAGCCCCACATCGGGCTCCCTGCTCAGTGAGGAGTCTGCTTCTCCTTTTGCCCCACCTTACCCCACTCGAGCTCTGCGTCTTCTACTCTCTCTCAAATAGGTAAATAAAATCTTAAAAAAAGAAAATAAAATCTGGCTCTGAGAACACTGAGTCAATATAAGGAGCTAGAATCACAAATCAACATCCTTAAGTGTTTTTGCATAAGATAGGGGCATTAAAGATAGGATTAGTTCTTGTATCTTTATTGCTGGAAATTTCTTCTATTTTAATTTTTATTAATTTTTTTCTTTTTTTCTTTTAATTTTTATAAGTGACAAATTTAGGTTTTTCCAGAACAGTGATTGTCAACAGCAGATATGTAGCACCTAGGTATGTGGATGGCAAGAAATTGTTACTAGTAATTGTATCTTAAAACTTTTTTTCAAAAAAATCAGGTCTGTTCCCATAGAGTGCAATATTATATGACATATCTCTACTTTCTTCTCTGTGGAAATACAAAATACTGAAATAAAACTTTGCATATGCATATACTTATTAAATCGTCCTCATTATGTATGTATCATAAAATTTTACACACTTTAGTTGTTTAACGGAAAGTGTGTATTGTACCAAGTAGGCAATTTAAAGGACTTTTCAAACTAAGTTTCCCTGTTGTAGAGCCATCTGATGTAGCTGCTCCAAATTATAGATCTGAAAATAGAGATTAGAGAAAAATATTTTAAACCTTAAGGATGAATTAGTATGATTTTGGAGATAAGTCTCATCCTAGAGTACGATGTCTACATGAAAAGTATTTATTAACTGATACAACCCTGTAGATTATCAAGAGGGTAAGGCGACAGTTTTTTTGACAGCCCTTCCTATGCTTGGCAGGTTACGATAATGATTTCAGTAATGGCAGAAAGCAAGTTCCCGTTGTAATTGTAGTTCTTTGGTCCATTCTTGGACTTATTTTATTATTTGTGAACATTTTTGGAGTGCAGGAAAGGGCAAGGAGGAAAGAAGGAAGATGTGCGCCACCAGGGTTTATCAAGTACTTATAGGTGTGCAGAGATCTCCAGGACACCTCATTTTCCTTCAGAAAGCTTACGTCATTGACAAAACAGGTTGCATGTGTTAGAAAAAATAGTATCTGCCAGGCAGTAAGCAAAGCAAGCAAGCAAGTAAGCAACCTATTGTATCTCATTTGGTTCTCATAGTGACTGGCAGATGGAAGGCAACCATGATTTACAGTTGAGTAAGATGTGCTTCAGACATTAAGTATTGGTTCAAGATCATATAGGACCTCAGTGTCAAATGAATTAGGAAGTAGAGAGGTAACTCTGGGCTGACATTATAACTTTCAAATCAGGGGGGTTGGAAGTGTCTAGAGCACCCCTTAGGAAGTGTGGAAGAGGGCCCACTACTTGCATTTCTGGGTGGAGACCAGGGATGATAGATGCCTTGCAGTATACCCAGGACAGCCCTATATAACGAGAATGTCCTCTTCTGCAAAGCTTATAAACACCCTACCAAATGTTCATGTGGGCAAACAGCATGTTTATAATGATCTGTGCCTATAAGTTCTAAACATAAAGTATTTTTTATGGCTTTAACATACATTATATCTCCCAGAAGTGGAAATTCCTAATTGTAAGATAACTTGTATTTAACATTTTTTGAAATTTTCTTAGAATTGTTCAGCATTTTGAAATTGCCATTATTGACAGCAGTGCAAATCATGATTTTTGGGCTGACAAACAACACATGCCTCTGTCAGTTTGCATTTATAGTTGTTGCACTCACAGTGAATCTACCCAGAGATGCAGGTGTCTGATGACTTCCTTATGACTGCTAGCGTAGTTGGGCCTGAAAATTTGCTTACTGAAATGTATCTCTCCTTTTATTTCTCCTTTTCTGGAATTTATGTGTATAGATAGATTATTTATCTACAAGTTTCACTTCAAGATAGTAAAGGGATGTTATAAAATAGTTGTTATAGCAAGGGAATGTTGTTTCTGAAAGGATTGCACCAAGGTTAGATTTTTTGGGAAAGTCACTATTTAAAGGTAAGGAAGGATTTAAGTAAGTAAGAGGTCCTAGAGTTGGGGTTGGATTGTCAATGGCTGAAAGAACTTTATTCTTAAAGTTTTGGGATAAAGGAGTGATTGTGAACGCAGCAGTGTTTATGCTATTATGGAATAAGAATACATCTGGGAGGAGGTATCAGGAGAAATTAGGCTGAGGCTGGATCTGGAGTTCTAGAACTGTGTGAAGGTTGTGTAACCAACGGTCTAAAGAGGAAGTGAACAGGAAAGAGACTAAAGTAAACTGAGAGAAATCAGTCAGACTTTTTGGGGTATATTCAAGAAAGGCAGGTAAAGTGAGATTATTTGATTTTTATTTATTTCTATAGTCCCTCTTTGGCATCATTTAAAAGTACATAGAAAGGTCTCCTCACAAGAACAAAAATTTTCTGTGTGTGTTGACGGATATTAATTGGACTTATTGTGGTGATCTTTTTGCAGTACATTCAAATATTTTGATTTACAACATTGTACAACTGAAACTATATAGTGTTGTGTGACTTACACCTCGATGAAAAATAATAAAATAAAAATAAGTGAAGCAGTCCTTTCTTCAAGGAACTTAGCCTCTTAGGAAAAAAGATAAAATTAAAAACTTCGTATCATGTGTTATATGTAATAATAGAAATATGTACAAACTTTAGTGTGGGATAATAGTGGTTAAAATAATTAGGTAGTTCAAAGAAAATCTTTTCAAGGACACGGTACTTGAGCTGTATCTGAATAGATGAATGCATGTGATTTTTCATCTATTTCTTGGAAAAAGAGGAGTTACACACAACTTTAGCTTACTCAGGAATAGTTTCTTAACCTTGTAGTCAGAAGGTCAGGCAATGAGAGCAGGAGAAGATCGTAGTTTTGTGCAGGGCTGCTGAAAGCTGCTGGGGGACCCTCCAATGCAGATGGTGGCCCTGCAGGGCAGTGCCCTTCTGCACACAGCTTTCTTGTCCCTCAGATGAGAGGTGGTAACTTGCTCTTGCTACTTCTGGAGTCTGCATTACTCCTTGTGGTTTTTCTACCTGCCAGCCTTTTTTTTTTTTAAATAGTCCCTTAATTAAACCTGACTCAAATTATTCAATTTGATCGTGTCATCTGTTTCCTACTAGAAACCTTATGGGCACAGTAATTGTAATTACATGAAAAAAGACAAAATACACAATAAAAATAGAGGGGAAAATCTTTATTCTAAATTACAAATACAATATCACAAATAAAAAGAATAATCACACATTGGGCACAATTCTAGTGAGATACAGCATTCTTGATGAGGGACTTTTCATATTGACAAAAATAAAGACATTGAGATTTAGATGGTTATAAAAGAAAAAATTGAGTTGATAATATATAAAATTTTGAATTTATATATTTATATCCAATGAGGGGAAAAATCACAAAGGATCTTATACTGAACCAAATACAAGTGGGCATTTATTTATTCACTTACTCATTTGTTTAATAGTACTTACATGATTTCTGCTTGGGGACACTCTTCTGGGGTCCTCTTGGACATTTACTGAGCTTTAATGGCATTATCACAAGGCACAGAAGGATTATGAATTTTCGTTAATAGGACACATGAAAACGCTGCCAGAAGGAAATTATTGTTACTAGATTGTTTCACTTACATAATTTCATGCTTTGTTTTAAAATCACAGCTGTATTCTTAACATGGAGCAGGTAATGACCTACCTGAGTCTCTGGTCTCTTCGAACTCAGTATGTGATTTCATGGAAACAGGCACCTGTTCTGAATACTGGCAGACCTTCCCTAGCTTTACAGCTGAGGTAGTGTTTCTGCCTGTCTTTGCTTTTATGGAAAAGGTAAATAATATTTTGATTAGGGTGAAGTTTCAGATTCTGCTGCATTCCCTAAATCAGTGCTTCTTCAACAGAAAAGTAATGTGAGCCATATATGTAGTTTGAAATTTGTAAAATTATGAATTACATTTGAATAGTAACCACATTACAAAAACAGGTGAAATCCATTTTGCCAGTATGTTTTATTTCACTCCGTGTATCCAAAATATCCTCATTTCAACATGTAACCAATATTCTAAAATTATTAGTGAGATATTTTACTTTTTTTCATGCAAAGTCTTTAAAATCAGGTGTTTTTCACTTCTAGCACTCAACTTGGATGAGGAATTTTCATTAGAAATACTTGATGATGAATTAGATTTCATAAAATGTATAGTTGAGAAAGTAGATTCACCTACCCAAGAAGTTCCCCCAGAGTCAAGTGTCAGTTTGTAAGTTTAGATTTAAAATAATTAAAATGAAATAAAGTTAGAAATTTTGTTCCTTAGTTGCGCTAGTCACATTTTAAGTGTTAGTAGCTCCAGTTGCTCCTAATGGCTACCATATTGGACAGCACAGCTACAGAAGATTCTTCTTCTTCTTCTTCTCCTCCTCCTCCTCCTTCTCCTCCTTCTCCTTCTTCTCCTTCTTAAGATTTATTTGTTGATTTGAGAGGGAGAGGGAGCGGGTGTGTGTGGCGAGAGAGGCAGTGGAAGAGGGAGAGAGAGAATCTCAGGTGGACTCCCTGTTATATATGGAGCCAGATGCATCATGAGGCTCCATCTCACAACCCTGAGATCATGACCTAAGCTGTATCAAGAGTTGGACGTTTAATTGACTGAGCCACCCAAGTGCCCCAGCTACAGATTATTCTTAAACCATACTTGAGTGCTTTTGAATTTCTCAGGTTATTTCTTCTGCAGAACTAATCCATGTCACAGAGTCCTTAGAAACTTTTTAGCCAGATCAGGCTTATTCATCAAGAATATAAATACCTAGGGGAAAATAACTCTGCATATTTGTGCTTTATTCCTGTGGCCAAGGAGTACCTTACACATGGCAGGTGTTTAATAAATGTTTACCTAGCTAAATCCCATTTCTTCCTCAAATTGCTATTTAAATTGCACTTTCTCCGAAAGTGTATCCTGACTCTAGTCTATCCCATTTGCTTCATTCCATCTTCTCAGAGAATTGAGTTCTTTTCCTCCTGGCCATATATGCTTATACACTGATTTGTGAATGATTTTGTGATTAATGTCCATCTCCTGGACTAGTCTATAAGTTCCACAAGAAGGGGGAATGTGTTTTTATTCACTGAAGTATCCTCTGCTCCTAGTGGAACATATGGCACGTATGGAATAAATATTGGTCAGATAATAATAGCACAGGACCATTTAAAATATGAAGTGATTAGCAGAATGTCAATTCATAACTTCATAGAAGTCAATTTCTTTCATGCTGGAGACAAGGAATTTTTTTTAAGATGAGACATATTGAAATATTAGATTCTTAGTGTTTGTTCAAGCCTTTTTGCTCCCATAAGCATGCCTCTTCTTAACTTTTCCTCTGTTTATTATATTCATTGTCTTGAAATAGCTGTCACCTCACATCCGTCTCTGCTTATAACTTAAGGTACACTGAGGACAAAAAAACAAAAAAACTGATTTGTAAAATACTTTTCAGGAGCTGAGAAAGGTCTAGGGCAAAAGCAAAGGTACATAGAGGAGGCATCTTTTGCTGTTTCAGGACAATTTAAAATAAACCCACCCTGTTAATTATACCAGAGTAATGAGCCTTACCTGCAATATGTGGAAATATAATTAAAAATGTATTGTGGGTCAGTAGACCAAGTTGTCAGGTCATTATCTGAATCATAAATTTGGGAGCAATGCCCATTAAAGGTTACTAGTTCGGAAAGGTTAGAATAGAATTTCGTCTTCACAGATAGAAAGTTATGCAGTTTGAATAATGCTTTAGAAAACTATCATCATTTGACTTTTTGAGAAAACATCTCACATAACTGTAATAGGCATACAGAAATGTGCATGTAAGGGTGCAGCTTGAGGAATTTCCATATCCAGATCAAGAAACAGTGCATTTACCCTCATAACATCCCAGAGACTACCCTCTTGCTGCTCCCCCTTTCCTGCCCTCCAGAGTAAATCACTACCCTGACAAAGATAAGTTTTTCCTGTTTTTGTACTTTATAAATGGAATCATGTGGTATCCGCATTTGAATTAATATAATAGATTATCATTCTAAGTGACATTCCTGATAGCAACTCATTGAAAACAGTCTGTTTTCCATTTTCCTTATTATGTATCTAATTTGGCAGTTTACCACTGTGTCTGGTTCTTTATTATTCTTTTGAGAGATTTTCTGTGTAAATGTATGTATATATGTGTGTGTGTGCACTTACATGCATATATATGTATATGCTTTAAAAAAATCTTACTCAAAACTGATTTTGCTCTGCTATGTATGTTATTCACCTCTTAGTGATAAGTCTTAAAGCCTTTTTCATATCAGCTCATATGGGTCTACTTTGTTTTTCCAAGTAGTGCACAGTACCCCAGTGTATGGATGTATCATAATTTAATGAACCAGCTGTCCACTGAAGAATAGTTAGTTAGTTGCCAATTTTTTGCTTTTAGAACCATACTCAGATATGGAATTGCTGAACAGTGGGGTCCGTGCATCTTAAATTTGCTCGGATATTTCTAAATGGCCTTTCAAAGAGTTTTGCCAGCTTCTACTCCCATTAGCAAGTTTTGAAAACTCCTATTTCCAGTGTTGTTGCTGTAGTTATGTGTTATCAAGCTTAATTTAATCTTTGCATTCTGATAGAGGAATATCAGTGAGTATTTATTTTATTTATTTATTTATTTATTTATTTATTTATTTATTTATTTATTTATAAAGATTTTGCTTATTTATTCATGAGAGACACACACAGAGAGAGAGGCAGAGACATAGGCAGAGGGAGAAGCAGGCTCTATCCCAGGACTCCAGGATCAGGACCTGAGCTGAAGGCAGACACTCAACCACTGAACCACCCAGATGCCCAGAGTCATTGTTATTTAAATTTACGTTTTCTTTAGTTTTGAGTGACGTTAGTTATTTATATGTTTATTTGTATTTCTCTTAGGACTTGTCCTGTCCTTTGCTCATTTTCCTATAGGTTTGTTCATACTTTTCTTAATAACATCAAAGAGCTCTTTTATATAAATGAAATTAGCCCTTTTATGTCATTGTAGTGTTAATTTCTTTCAGTTTGTTTTTTTGTATTCACTGTGTTTATAGTCGTTTTTTACTCCCAAACAGAATGTTTACATTTTTATGTGGTGAAATGTACCAATTTTTTCCTTATTGCCTTCTGAATTTTATGTTTTTATGAGAAAAAGCATTGGAAAGTTGAGACACATAGACAGACAGACAGATAGATAACTCCAGCCTGGCATGGAAAAAGAATCTCAAGAAATGTTTGTGGGAAATGTGGCTAAGCAGAAATTTAAATTTCAGTCAAATGTGTTGTGACCAACTATAAATAAACAAAAATTTGGATATTTTCTGCCAAAAATTGTTTAACATTTTTGACAGCTTTTGGAAGAATTGTCAATGCTATGCTTTTTTTCTTCTGTGCTTGTTATTTGGGGTTTTAATTTCTCAAATGATCCCTCTTTTCAGATTTCAAATTATAACCTATTTCCTGCACCACTGCTGGCGTCCAGTGATCCATGTCAGAAGTACTTCCAGGTCAGACACACTTTCACATGTTTCAATGCAGAGAAGCAGTTGAATATTAAAATGTGAACAAATATATGTGATAGATGACTGTTTTGATGTTAAACATGGTTTGCTAAAATGACATGTTTTTGCTTTTTATTGTTCACTCATGTGGTGGAAAAGTAGATCGTTAAAATAAGATAGGAGAATCAACTGAACTTACCTGTATTTATGTAGCAATTGCATGACTCTAGTAATATAATAAAAAAGTATTTTATTGATTATAACAGGAAACTAAAACTATGTCGGATTTTCCCAACTAGCATTGCACGTGATAGCCTGTGAATACTTACATATGGACAATGAGGTGTCAGTGGTGAGTCTTCTAAAACAGCATCTTAGCCATTGTTGAGTCTTCAACCATTGTTGGGTTTGTCTAGAGCAGAACTCCCCCATTGAGTATTCTCTTTGATCTGGTGCTGATTAAATTCAGGCCTTAAGAAAACCACCTTAATTTTATTGTATATCCCTTTCTCTGTGTCAGGATGGATGCTAGTCCACACACAGTGTGGTGTGGGATTTAACTCTTCATCTCACAGTAATAGAATAAGGAAGAAGTAATTGCTGTAACAGTTTGAATTACACATAGACTTAGGACTGCAAGTGAAAGATGAATTGTGGAATTCATATTTGTTAGGATACAAACCACTCAGCAAATTCTGAGTTTTTAAGTAAGTAGATTTAAACCATGGACAGATGGGTATTAAAGTCTCTCAGTTCTGAATTAAAATCCTTAAGGACGTCCCAGCCATTTTCTCCTTTATATAATACTGCATGTTCTGTTTCAACGTAGAACTAAAATAAAACATAACGAAATAAACGCCAAGCTCAGTAGAGGTATGTGAACAACAGGTAATATTCTTTTTATACAGAACAGCCAAAAACAATGTGATAAACCTAAATTCACACAGGAAAATTAGGAACTTTGAGCTGATTCTTAGATCCCCACTGTGGTAATTTAAGGGCAGGGAGTAGATTTTCTTTGTAGATACATATTTGAACAGGCATATTAGTTTTGGAAAATCAGGGCAAATACACATGTCCTTTTAAAAAACACAGGTTAAACTGTTGAGAATGGTTCCTTTTAGGAATTCTTTAGCATTTAAAATCTTTTATTACATTGCAAGATAAGCTCTCTATGGAAACTGTAAAGACAAAGCTGGCAAGCATATAAAATGCTGTGTTTTCCTCTAAATGGAAGTGAACAAATCAGATAACTTCTAGGAATTTCTTACTGTCACTTATAGTTTATTATGCTAATGTATTCATTCTTTCTAATGGTACTCAAGTTGCTTTTGTTTGTTGGTAGTTGTATAAGAGATAATGACACAATTATCCAGCACTTTTTTTTTTTTTTAAAGATTTTATTTATTTATTCATGAGAGACACAGAGAGAGGGAGAAGCAGGCTCCATGCAGGGAGCCCGATGTGGGACTTGATCCCGGGTCTCCAGGATTACGCCCTGGGCCAAAGGCAGACCCTCAACTGCTGAGCCACCCAGGCATCCCCAGCATGGTTTTTTAATGACAACTACTGCTATCATGTGTTGGTATAGGATGTGATGCATTTTACAAGGAAAGCAGTATTCTTATTTTAGTGGAGTGTATAGCCCAGTCATTTTTTTTTTAATTAAAAATTCAGGTGGCAAATAAAATCTTAAAAAAAAAGAAAAGAAAAGAAAAGAAAGGGGCAGCCCAGATGGCTCAGCGGTTTAGCACTGCCTTTAGCCCAGGGTGTGATCCTGGAGACCCAGGATCAAGTCCCACATTGGGCTCCTTGCATGGAGCCTGCTTCTCCCTCTGCCTGTGTTTCTGCCTCTCTCTCTCTCTCTCTCTCTCTCTCTCTCTCTCTCTGTCTCTCATGAATAAATAAATAAAATTAAAAAAAAAAAAGAAAAAAATTCAGGTGGTAGCTAGTACAGAAGAGTCTGGTCCAATAACTGGGATAAAGTAGCCTTCCATCCCATTTCCTGATGACAGGGAGCCTTTTAAAAAACAAACATACCCCCGAACATACACCATTATCTGTCTGGAAGATTCCTGTTGAACCTTCAAGATTCAACTCAGGAGTCCTTTCCGAGGAGGTCTCAGCCAATGACATAATCAAGTAGTTACCCTCTTTCACGGAATCTGCCATTGTTCCATACTCTCTGGTAGAAATGACCTGAGGCCCAGCTTGTCAGTTAGTCAAGAAAACCTGTGTCATTACTTTATCGCTCACCTACTTCTTCCCACCTAAGCCAGTATCTTCAAGCTTGCTCATTGACCATATTTATCCAACTTGGTCATAAAAATCTAGAGCTGTATTAAAAACATACGTTAATTTTCCGAAGACGTTGAGGCTCTTCTAAACAATGCAAATGGCTTAGAAATTGAGCAGAGAAAATATCCTTGGGATAAGCATATATACTATCCCAAGGTGACTGCTTTCAAGGTCTTCATTCTTTTTTGTTTGTTTGTTTTTATTTATTTATTCATGAGAGACTCAGAGAGAGAGAGAGAGAGAGGCAGAGACACAGGCAGAGAGAGAAGCAGGCTCCCTACGCGGAGCCTGATGTGGGACTGGATCCCAGGACTCTGGGATCATCACCTGAACCAAAGGCAGATGCTCAACCACTGAGCCACCCAGGTGTCCCCCAAATACTTTTTTTCTCATAAGATTCTCTACCTACTTCAGCCATTGTGAGTTTGTTTATTTTTTTTTTAAGATTTTATTTATTTATTCATGAGAGACAGAAAGAGAGAGAAAGAGAGAGAGAGGGGCAGAGACACAGGCAGAGGGAGAAGCAGGCTCCATGCTGAGAACCCAACACGGGACTTGATCCCTGGTCCCCAGGATCACGCCCTGGACTGAAGGTGGTGCTAAACTACTGAGCCACCCACACTGCCCGTGAATTTGTTTAATGACTGTTCCTTCTCATTACCCATTCTGATTGAATTTCTTGAAGAAAAGTATCTGGTACATCTCTTTGAGTCTCCTCAGCTCCACTTGGGATATTTAACAAAGTGAGTCCTAGGCAATTAAGTTGAATGGGCTTGAAAAAACCCTTAGGTAGATAAGACCTAGCTATTGAAATCACCCTCGTACCATAAAGCCTGGGTAGTTGCCCTGTGAATCAGCTGTGTGAAGCTGTTAGAAACTTCCAAGGTTACGGACTCCTGGGTGGCTCAGTTGGATGAGCCTTTGGTTTCAGCTCAGGTCATGATCTCAAGGTCCTGGGATCCAGCCCCATGGCTGGCTTTGCGCTCATTTGGGGAGTCTGTTTGAGGATTCTTTCTCTCTCCCTCTGCCCCTACCTCTCTCACGTGCATGCACACACTCTCTCTCAAATAAATAAATCTTAAAAAAATAAATAAATAAAAGAAACTTCCAAGGTTCTAATCCTGTGATCTCAGTGACCCATAGCCTTGGCCTCTTTTGTTCAGAGAGAAGTTCTTATCATTTTCGTCACATTGGGAGTTTACTTTCATGAGTAATTTCAGGAAACCAGGCTTATTTTGCCTCTCCCTCCTAAAAGAAACAAAATCTGAGTTATTTTATTTCCTTAATACTTTGAGGTCTAGTTCAAAAGGCAACATTGCTCAGGGTAGAAATTGGCTGTTAACTCCTCAGTGGAAATAAAATTGTGTAGCAGAAAAATGAAAATGAAGAAATTATGAAGTTTAATTGAAGAGTGGGACAAACAAACATTGGGCTTCCCTGGGCCATTTGTCCATTTCCAATTCCAATTCCAATTCCAATGAATGAATGTCATGGGAGCACACAGAGAGTAGAACAGGGTATGGAGAGAAGAGTTTCTGGTCATTATTGACAAAATTTTCTTTGACAGTTGCCTAGAGGTCTCAGAAAAGAGAAACAGAGGGGGCAGGTTTAACTATAGGTTCCAGCATGGGTTTGTATTAGGATGTTGTCAGAATTATGGGATTACATTTTAGTGTTGGGATCTTAGTGACTCTCGGTTTCTGGAAAGCTTTATTGGTTATAGAATTTTTTTAAAATTTTTATTTATTTATGATAGAGAGAGAGAGAGAAAGGCAGAGACACAGGCAGAGGGAGAAGCAGGCTCCATGCACCGGGAGCCCGACGTGGGATTCGATCCCGAGTCTCCAGGATCGCGCCCTGGGCCAAAGGCAGGTGCTAAACCGCTGTGCCACCCAGGGAACCCTTGGTTATAGAATTTAAGTAACCCTCGCTTACTTAGTTTTGTTTAGGCCTCATAAAAAGTACTCTGTTTATTAACGAAGCATTTTTTCTTTAGTTGCTAATAGGAGAAAACTCAGTTTAAAATGGTTTAAGCACACACCAAAAAATCAATTGACTTTAATACCCAAGGAGTCTAGGGGTATTATGTTGTAGGTATGGCTTCTTTTAGGGATTCCAACAATGTCATTAGAGCTTCCTCTTTTCTCTCTGTCTCATGGATCTGCTTGCTCATAGGTTCATGCTAATAACTCAGGTTGCCTCTTCATGGTGACCTCTCAAAGCTCCAGACTCATATCTTCTAGTTTTAGAAAAAGAGAAAAGAGAGCACCCCTTTTCTGAGCATTCTGGCAACAATCTTAGGGCTGGCTTTGTGTGGGTCACATGCTTTTCCTTGAGCCAGTCACCATAGCCATGAGGATTTGCTACTCTGACTGGCTGGGCCTGGGCCATGTCCTCTACAAAATAACGGGCAGCATCATCTCTGCCTGAAACACCTGGGCTGAACCCCTAGAATGTAAGCTGCCCAAGAGTAGGTATTTTTATTTTGTCAGTTTTGTGCCCTGCTATAACCTTCATAGTTAGAACCATATCTTTTGCACAGTAGAGCACACCAGAGAATCTGTTGAATCAAGGAATGAGTGTGTAGAAAGGTTGATTCCCCAAGAAAAATTGTGGGGTTGTTACCAGATAGAGAGGAAATAATGCATGTCAGGCTATCACAGATGTTTCTCCGTGTGCATGCAGGGGAGCAGTGGCAGTAGTAATATTAGCTCTTGTCTCACTTTGAATTAACTTACACCCAGCTCTGGAATAGGAATTGATCCTCCTGAATTGATGTTGAATCATAACAGCATGACGAATAACTTTGGAGACAATGGCAAAGTTTTGGAGCCCCATCCAACTACCAGAAATCTAGGAGCAGAACCTTCTCTGTATTGCTCAAATGTGTCAATAGAGTTCTGCCGTTAGATCATAGTAATAGTTGTATGACTCTGTGAATATGCTAAACACCCCTGAATTGTACATTCAGAGTGAGCTTTATGATATGTAAGTTATATCCTATAAAGTGAATAAAACAGTCAGCACTCTCAAGGAACTTATAATTTAGGAGGGGAGTTAGACATCTCAGTTGGCATTTATAGTGTAATATAGAAGTGCTGATATGAACAGCCTGTTACATACCTAGCACAGAGGTGGGGGCACCCATCATTGTGTTTAGGAATCAGAGAAAGGCTAAAAGAGCTGGGTTTTGTAGGATTTATAGTTTTCAGGCAGGGTATAGGGTGGGGGTAGGGGAGATGAAGGCAAAAGACATACCTAGGTAGAGGAAACAAACTCCATGTGCACGGGGAAGAGTTGAGAAGGGGCTTGGCATTGTCAAGAAAGTTGACTGTGGCTATAGTGTAGAGAACAAGACGGGGGGTGGGGGTACAGTGGTGGGAGATGTGACCAGAAGGCTCGATTGAGACTAGCATAGGGGAGTTTGAAGTGGCTCACAGAGTGAGCTGAATTCAAACAAGGGGCCAGAAGGTGTTTCAAGCAGGAGATCTACACGATCAGTTTGTGTTTATTTTTTTTTTTTTTAAGATTTTATGTATTCATAAGAGACAGAGAGAGAGAGAGAGAGGCAGAGACACAGGCAAAGGGAGAAGCAGGCTCCATGCAGGGAGCCCAACATGGGACTCGATCCCAGGTCTCCAGGATCAAGCCCTGGGCTGAAGGTGGTGCCAAACCACTGAGTCACCCGGGCTGCCCGCGGTTTGTATTTAGAATGATACAGGGCAAAATGTGTCAGGCTAGACTGCAGAGCCATTACGCTTGCAGATTTAGAAGGAAACTGATGAGTGATGAGTGCCTGAAAGCAGGCATGGAGGAGGTGGGAAGGGGAGACTCAGTTTACCAGAGGAACACTTTAAGGAAAATGGGCAGAATTCGGTAGGATAGGAAAGCCATGAAGGACCATCCCAGTGCTGCTAGTCTGGGAAATGCAGAGGCAATGCCCTGAATTCTCACTTAGGGTCTAGCCCATGTGTCAGTGGATTTAACTCCCTCCATCCCTCCAATTCCTAGGGAGTATTAGGCCAAGTGGTCTTCGATCTTAAATCTGTAGTAACATCATGGGAGGCAAAGATAAATGGAGGTGGCCTGAATGCCCCAACTTCTGAGTGTCACTGTGGTATTAGGATCGGGGAAAGCAGGCTAAAATGTCTTACATGGAGAAGAGCAGAAGCAAGAGATGCGTGAGGGGGGTGGTAGCCTTTCACTTTTATATCCACAGAGCGTTCATTGGTTCCCCATACTTTTTAGTATCTATACGATTGCTGTGTTGCTATTTCCCAGCATATGTGATTCCCTTTCGATCATGGTTACTAATGATGCTGGTGGTAAATATGAGGAAGGAAGGGAAGAGAGGGAGGGCCAGAATGGGGTGCTGGGGGGCATGGTGGTGACAGGAGCACTGTACCCCACGTACCGGAGCCTCCGCTGAGCCGTTAATGCTGTTCATACCAAAGCTTGGAGAACTCGGATCTGGGAGCATGACAGCTGATAAGAAATCACGTCTGGCAGAGAAGTATACCAGCCTGTTCTGGGTCACAAAACATATACTTTGGACTCTAAATAGCCTTTTCTTCTATGGCGGAATTGCATAAGAATTTCTTGAGCCGAGACCGAGGAGCAAAATAAATTGGTCTGGATAGTATATTGAAAGATTTTATTTTAACTCTTGCTCAGATGCTGCATGGGATAAAAGCTGGAGAGGAGCTAGACTTTTAATGTAAACAGTTCTTGAGATGTTAAATGAAACACTTGGCTTTTTTTTTTTTTTCCATCGTATTCACTGATTTTTTTCTCTGAACATGCATTGAGCACCTACTGTGTGCTACGCTGCTCTTCTGGTTGCTGGAGCTCACGGTCTAATAGGAAACTAAAAAGGCAAGAATAACAGTGGGAGTGATGCTGTCAGAGAGAGAAGTGTATGGAGGTTTGAGGGTATAGAAGAAGGAGCCCTGCAATTTGCCTGGAGGGGCAAGAAGACAGTGCACAACAAGGTGATCTGTACCTTGAATACCTTGAATCTTTTTTTTTTTTTTTTTTTTTTTAAGATTTTTGGGGCAGGCTGGGTGGCTCAGTGGTTTAGTGCTGCCTTCAGCCCCGGGCCTGATCCTGGAGCCCCGGGATCCAGTCCCATCTTGGGCTACTTGCATGGAGCCTGCTTCTCCCTCTGCCTGTGTCTCTGCGCCCCTCTTTCTCTCTCTCTCTCTCTCTCTAAGTCTCTCACGAATAGATAAATAAAATCTTAAAAAAAAAAAAGGTTTTATTTATCTATTCGTGGGAGACGCAGAGAGAGGCAGAGCATAGGCAGAGGGAGAAGCAGGCTCCCTGCCGGGAGTCTGATGCGGGACTCGATCCCAGGACCCTGGGATCACGACCTGAGCCAAAGGCAGATGCTCAGCCACCCAGGCTCCACCATCTACCTTGAATCTTAAAGGTGAAATAGAAATTTGCCAGATGGGAGAGAAGGATGTTGAGAACGTGTGCAAGGACAAGCAATGTGACATGCGTGATCAGTGTTTCAAGTACCTCAGCAATCATTATCTTGTTCTAGTGGTTCTTGGCCTTGACCACACATTGATTGGAATTGCCCTGACCGGGCCCAATCCCAGGTCAATTGAATCAGAGTCTTTGGAGGGTGTCTTTAGGAGTGGGCCTTTGCCTTCTCTATGTCTTTAAAAGCTTCCCAAGGGATGCATGCAGCTAGGGTTGAAAACATTTCCTTGTTCCTGTAACACCTGTGCTTTGACCTTTTGGAGACCTCTGATCCCTTGGCCTTTCCCTCCCAGCTCTCCATCCTCTTCCTGGCTCCATTCCCTGCCCTCTCCAGGCCCTACCCAGAGTACATTCTTCATCTGTTCACTTCCGCACACCTTATACCTCACTTCTGCCCCCATCTGTGACTATGTCTTCATTTTTACCTCCCATTTTTTAAAAAAGATTTTATTTATTTATTCATGAGAAACACAGAGAGACATACATAGGTAGAGGGAAAAGCAGGCTCCCTGTAGGGAACCTGATATGGGACTCAATCCCTGGACTTTGGGATCATGCCCTGGGCCAAAGGCAGACACTCAGCCACTGAGCTACCCGGGTGCCCCAGTAGGTTGCCTTTTCATTTCATTGACGGTGTCCTTTGCTGTGCAGAACATTTAGGGGGTTGATGTCATCCCACTTGTTTATTTTTGCTTTTGTTGCCTTTGCTTTTGGTCTCAAACCCAAAGAACGATTGCCAAGACCCATGTCAAGGAGCTTACTGCCTATGTTTTCTTCTGGGAATTTTATGGTTTCAAGTCTTATGTTGAAGTCTTTTATCCATTTTAAGTTGATGTTTGTGTGGAGGGGATAAGGGCGTGGTCCCATTTCATTCTTCCACATGTGGCTGTCCAGCTTTCCCAGCACCATTTATTGAAGAGACCATCCTTTCTCAGTTGTGTATTCTTGGCTTCTTTGTCATAAGTTAATTGGCCGTACATGCATGGGGTTATTTCTGCGCTCTCTGGTCTATCCCATTGATCTGTGTGTCTCTTCTTATTCCATCAAACTTAACATTTCTTTTAGAAAAAGTCACCAACTCTGTGTTTCTCCCATGTGACTGTTTCTGGACTTTGTTCCTCTCCTTGTGTTCCCCTCGCCTGCTTCCTCTCAGGGGAAGACTTTACTTTCACAGAGAAAATTGAGGCTGTCAGTGCTGCTTTTCCTTGGCTTTGTGTCACAGCCATGGTAGATATACCTGTTGCCACCCTTACTTCTTTCCTTCCTTCTCTCATCAAACATCCCTTGTCTTGGGCAAGGCTGACTCTCTCATATCTGCTATGCTCCCTCCTCTTATCACCTGGATCCTTTTTTAAAAAGATTTTGTTTATTTCTGAGAGAGAGAGAGAGAGAGAGAGAGAGAATGAGCATGAGCCAGGGGGAGGGACAGAGGGAGAAGCAGACCCCTGGCTGAGCAGGGAGCCTGTTATGGGAACTCAATCCCAGGACCCTAGGATCATGACCTGAGCTGAAGGCAGATGCCGAACAAACTGAGCCACCCAGATACCCTCATCACCTGCATTCTATCTTATTCATATATCCCTCTTGTGTTTCCATTTTCCCCTTCTCTACTGTCCTCTGCATTTCCAGCTTCTAAGCAATAAAACATCACTAAGACTGTAATCTTTAAAAAACAAAAATTCCTTCCTATAACCCCAAGTCATCCTCCAACTGCTCTTCTGTCCCCTCACTTTGTTTGTAGGGAAGTTCCTTGAAGGTCACCCTCTGCCCACCTCTGCCATTCTCCCAAAGCTGTTGGAGAACAGAAGCCACCAATGTTCTTATAATCAGCCAGTGCTGCTTAACGGGGGGCCTTATCTTCATGCCCTGGGCAAGGGATGAATGATTAGAGTCAGTGAGAGGGATAGACTCTCCCCACCTAGAACCCCCCACCCTGTGCCTAAGTCTCTCATGCCCACCTTGTTCTTTCCCTCCTGTCTTGATTGGATTATTTACAGTAGCCTTCCAGGGGGTCTCTGGGCCTGGGTTTTGCTTCCCTTTGATAAATGGCAGAGTCAGACTCTAACACCCAATGGAAGAGTGTGAAGATGAGGCCAGCCTGCCTCTTTCGTTGGGGAAGCACTCTCCATCTGCCTCATTCTGCTCTTGCCCTGATGACTACTCAGGTTTTAATTGCCTAATTTACATTGCTTCTTTAATGCCCTTTCATCAAAGTCATCTTGGAGAACATGCTGGGGGAAAGATACCCTTTCCCTCTACCACATAAAGGAATACAACACATACATACACATACATCCTCTCCCTATCCCTCTCTCTCTCTTCCTGTTTCTTTCTCTTCAACCTCAGATTCATCCTTTACTCTATTGAAGTGCTTGATCTTCTTCTCTGCCTGGGGTTCAAGTCCAAACCCTTGGAGCATGTCTTGTAGGACTCCACCTGACTCATCCTCCCCCTTAACCACATCTCAACTTTTGTCTTTGGATTTGCTAAGACCCCCCAAATGCCAATCCACCCTCTCTTACCTTCACATCGTCTCCAGACTGAAGTGGGAAGACCACTCACTCCTTTGCACCTCCCCCAATTCCCATCCTGGTTGATATTTATTACATTATGGCGTGTTTGTCTTCAACAAGGCTGAAAGCACTCAGCAGGTGGGACCTTGTGTGTCTTGGTTCCCCTACTCCTAGCACAGTGCCTGGCAAGAGGAAAGTGCTCCTTAAAGATGGTGATCAGACACAAAAACGCGTGGGAAAGGAGGGAATGGTAAAATAATAATCCCTAATGGTATGCCAGGCATTAGGCTAAATGCTTGACAGTCCTCTCTCTTCGTTCTCAACAAAAATCAGTGAGGGGTAGATACTACTACTATCCTGATTTTACAGCAGAGAAATGGAGAATTTAACTCACCTGTTATGTCAAGGAATTTGGACTTATTCTTGAGTCCAAAGAAAACAGTTAAATAGAATAGATTCAAAGAGACGTTGTCAGATTTCCTTTGCTTTAAAAAAGAAAAACCTCCTTCCTCTTAAACTTGAGCGATTTTTTTCCCCCTATAATTAAGCTCTCTGGATCCAACTTCTTTATCTCATCTTGTTAGCCTGTTTACTTCCTGTGTGTCCATACAGCAGGACCATTTTTATCACTTGGAGCAGATCAGGTGTTAGTTTGGGGGCCCTGGCAGGCAGCTCTGTGCTCTGTCACTCGGATCTAAAGGGGTAAGGGTTGCTTACACTTATTTTTAAATACCCACCTACATTTCTCTTTTTAACCCTCACAAAAACCACATGCTATTAATGTGCCCATTTTTCAGACAAGGACCCTGACGATCTGGTGTCCTAGATCCCTCAGCTAGTAAGTAACACGGGCAGGGCTCGAGCCTTGTCCCCCTGGCCCTGAGTTCTTTGTTCTTATCCTCATGGCACTGCCTCCCACATTCAGGGCCTCCTTCTTTTTTTTTTTTTTTAAGATTTTATTTATTTATTTATTCATGAGAAACAGAGAGAGAGACAGAAAAAGAGAGAGAGAGAGAGAGAGAGAGAGTTAGAGAGAGAGAGAGGGGCAGAGACACAGGCAGAGGGAGAAGCAAGCTCCATGCAGGGAGCCTGACTGGGACTCGATCCCCGAACTCGAGGATCACGCCCTGGGCTGAAGGCGGCGCTAAACTGCTGAGCCACTTGGACTGCAGGGGCCTCCTTCTTTGAAGCCTTGTTCTTTCTAGGAATTTGCTGACCTCTACCTACTTCTTTGGACCCAAATGACTGCCCAGCTGGTAGTTAACTCCTTCCTAGAGACAGCTGTATATGTCATAGCATTAACTTGGCTGTTCTAGATGTGAACCTTTTATTTTGCTCCCAGATGATACCATCATTTAATATCTTAAGATGCACACAAACTGTATTTAGGCTTTGATCTATAAAAACAGTGCAGACAGAGCTGTTTTGTACGGGATGGTCCTGTTGTTCTAATTTAACCCGTCCAGACCTCCCCTTCATGATATCTCACACACAGAAATGTTCCAAAGGGCATAGGGAGGGCAGTGGGATCCAAAAGGCTGATGAGAATGTGGCGAAAGGTTTTTATCTATCACATCCAAGATATAAAAGCTATTTAATCACCTAGAAATTTTGATAGTATTCTTTCTGAAAATGTTTCTGGTTATAAACAAAGTAAATAAAGCTTTCTCCCTAATAACATTGTTAGAATATAGTACCTTAACATCATAAAATAGCCTCCTAGAAATATTTGCCATGTCTTTTAAAAAGCAGAGATTTCCTTTCTCATAGTAATGTCATTCTAAATACCCAAGAGTTTAAATGGCATTTTCTCTTGTGTGCCCATGTGACAAGATATGTGTCTCTGGGAAAATTTCAAATGGGTTCAAGGTGGGCCCTTTTTTTTTTTTTTTTCTTAAAACAGGATTCAGTTTTATGTTTTTAAAAAATTTTTTTTTAAAGATTTTATTTATTTATTCATGAGAGACACACAGAAAGAGAGAGAGAGAGAGAGAGAGAGGCAGAGACACAGGCAGAGGGAGAAGCAGGTTCCATGCAGGGAGCCCAACGTGGAACTCAATCCCTGATCTCCAGGATCACGCCCTGGGCCGTACGCAGGTGCTTAACCGCTGAGCTATCCAGGGATCCCTGGTGGGCCCTTTCATATCAAGTGGCACTCTTGAGTAAGGTTGAATTATAAATTGGAATATATGAAAATGGTAGTAATAGTGAAAACAGTATGATTTTTTTAAAATGTAGTTGCCAGGATTTTGCTTAAAAAGGAGAAACAAACCAGATTTTTTTTTTTTTCTAACTAAAATGAAGCCCAGGCACTTAGCTCTTTTGCTGGGTTAGCAGTAATCCTTATAAGTAACAATTATAAAGAATGGAGTCCAAGGTCTAACCACTTCATGTTACAGCCCTTAACTGTCTTTGTAGGCCACGCCTGTATTGCGTTATAAATGTGGGCACTGCCTATAGTGTACATTGCCTGCCTTTCTAGAAGCACACAGACCCAAGCATGAGTGGGTAACTCTTTCCTAAAGTAGATAATCCTGAGTATTTGATGATAGAAAGAAATACCTCAAGCTCCCAAGCAAAGGAACATTTTTACCTTCCTTCCCTGTGGAGGTCTCTGTTTTGCCTGGGGGTGGAAGAGGGAGTTGTCACAATACAATTTTAGGAATGTTAGGAGCTGTGCTTTGGTTCATTTGCTGGTGTAAACTCACTGAGGTCTCTGTGGAGGGCAAAGGATCAGATAAGAAAGGGTCATTCTTCATAGGCTGAGAAATGTGAAACCTTAGGAATTTTTGTTGATGAATCTTATTCCTTTCTAGTCTGAGAAACCTTTCTTTCTTCCTAGTAAGAGACACATGGAATAAATCACGGATGGTATGAACAATATTTGAGATAAATGCAACTGTCAGATAGTTTCCTAGGAGTCCTGCAAGGGCACACAGGGCCTGCAAACCGCTGAGTCTGTATTTTAATTCAGTGGAATATATTCAGACTCCTTTGGGGGCTCTAACAGAGCAGTAGCCAAGGTCTCAAGGCTGCATTATTAGTAATTGTGTGTGTGTGTGTGTGTGTGTGTGTGTGTTCTCAAGTAACTGAGCCATTTCTCCAAAATGTCTTTCATCCAAACGCTAAGCCCAGGTCAAAAATGTTCACAAATATATTAGCAAACTCTGATGGAGATTTGGTTTTTCCAGGCATTCAGAACACAATTTCTCAACATGGCTGAGAAAAATTACCTTGGATGTATGGTACATTGTTGAACAGTGACCTTTCAGGTTAATTAAGAAGACTGGAACCCCAGAGGAGTTTTGGGCAACTTTTTTGTTGCTCAAAGGAACTACAGAATAGAAATGTGGTGTGAATGTTTAGAAAGGGGATGCTTTGCAAGGTTGTGAATAATGACCAGGAGAAAATGCCCTTAAATGAATTCAAAAGGGAGATTCTAAATAAAATTTGGACCCTTAGACAGCTCAGCTTTTCTGTAAATTGGCTTTTTTTGTATCCACGTTAAGCCTTTTATTTGTTCCTATTTAACTTATGAGTGAATAGTGAAAATAAAGAGGAAAATAAGTCCATTCTATAAGAATGTGTGCAATGGAAGCATTAATCCTTTCAACTTTTTGTAAAAACAATGTTGACTCACTGTATGCTAAGCAGTTTAATCATGCCAGGCAGCCTGCTAATGACTAGTTTCTTTTTTCCAGGTGACTCAGGTGTAGACACCGTGGCAGTGTTTATGGCCAGCAGCGGAGCCACAGACATCACAAATCGAAACAGCCCAGCCACACCACCAAATACCCTTCATCTCCGTTCCTCCCACAATGAACTGTTGAATGCTGAAATAAAACACACCGAAAGCAAGAACAGCACACCCCCCAAATGCAGGAAAAAATATGCACTAACTAACATCCAGGTGGCAATGGGCCTCTCTGATCCAGCTGCACAGCCCCTGCTGGGAAGTGGCTCTGCCAACATCAAGCTGGTGAAAAATGGGGAGAACCAGCTCCGGAAGGCTGCAGAACAGGGACAGCAGGACCCCAACAAAAACGTCAGCCCCACTGCAGTCATCAACATAACTTCTGAGAAGTTAGAGGGCAAAGAGCCCCACCCATGCGATTCCTCAGGCTCTGAAATTCTACCCTCCCAACCCAGGAGAACCAAGAGCTTCCTAAATTACTATGCAGACCTGGAAACCTCAACCAGAGAACTAGAGCAGAACTTAGGCAACCAGCACGGGGTTGTGGAAGAGAAATCGCAGCCGGGCCAGGGCCAGGCCTCCACCGTCATCGGGAATGGTGAAGCGCTGCCACAGAAAGCCAACAAAGCCCAGTTCAGTCCTGAAGATGGCCAAGTGGCCACAGTGTCATCCAGCCCAGAGACCAAGAAGGATCATCCTAAGACGGGAGCCAAAACTGACTGCGCACTCCACCGGATCCAGAACCTGGCACCGAGTGATGAGGAGTCCAGCTGGACAACACTATCCCAAGACAGCGCCTCGCCCAGTTCCCCAGATGAAACAGGTACCCCTGGGAAGGGTCTAGACCATGGCAGTACTTTCTTCTGGTGTTCCCAGTTATTGATGAGATTAAGCCCTGGTCGCACCAAAAAAAGTCCATTTGTGGGGAGAGAAGAATGTATGCCTCTTGGGGTACAATAAGGCAGTTTGTGTGGAAAATACCATTAGATTTCTCCCTGGCTTCATTTTGGTTCTTACCTACGTTGTTTGTTCTGGTGAGCATTTTTGTAAAAGAAATGGGTCCTTAGTGTATAGTAAAGCATGATCTGTTTAAATTATACTGCCAGCGCTTAGGTGAACTGGCTCTAAACCCTATCTAGAAATACTGGGTTTTGTTAAGCAAAATAATAAGAGAGAGAGAGTTGCAGGGGACAACACATAGCTTCATGAAAAGAACCAACTATTTCAAAGTTCTCAGAACTGGGATCCCTGGGTGGCGCAGCGGTTTGGCGCCTGCCTTTGGCCCAGGGTGCGATCCTGGAGACCCGGGATCGAGTCCCACGTCGGGCTCCCGGTGCATGGAGCCTGCTTCTCCCTCTGCCTGTGTCTCTGCCTCTCTCTCTCTCTCTCTCTCTCTCTCTCTCTCTCTGTGTGACTATCATAAATAAAGAAAGAAAAAAAAATTAAAAAAAAAATAAAGTTCTCAGAACTTAATTATGCTCAAACTAATGACAAGTTAGAAGTTTAAAAAGTTTAAAAGTCTGCTTGTTGTAGACATTTCCCTTTGACCTTTACTGGGGAACATTTTATTAGCCTGGTTCATGTGATATTTGAAAGTAAGAAAGTGGTGGTGTGGGTTTTTTTTTTTTTTAATATATTCAGAAGTTCAGGATTTTAAGTGGTCTAATTGAGACCAGTCTTTCTTGACTTTTGTCTATATCTGTAACATCTTCAGATTTGTCCTAATCGGAACAGAAATGAACAGGGTTCTAAAAGCCAGCTACTTTGAATCTCTTCTTCTCATAACCCCCCCACTGTACTGATTATAAGATTAAAACATGTGGAGCACTTTGTTGTATCTTAATTCAGGATAAACAAGCACTCACAAAGGCTTATTTCTCTAACATAACCCTGTCACCCGGCAGCTACCCCATTGGGTTCCAGGACTATGTTAATGTGCTAGAAATATAACAGATCGTCCCACTGCTGAAGGAAGTAACATTTCTGCCACCGCTAAGGCAGAGAAACTACAAGGACTATAGATAAGGAAGAAGAGAAGGAGAAAGTGAAGACATTAACTTGTTTAAAAAAAAAGTGTTTTTGAAATGCCCTTTAAAATCGCAGTGCTTTAGGTGATAGATTTCATCAGCCTGCTGTAGCTGGATATGGCAGTAGGGAGGTTGAGATGAGTCCATTTCATCTCATAAATGCCTGGACCTGCACATTACTAGAAACATAATTATGTTTAGTAATGTTGCTGAGTTCACAGCTATTACTTTTTACCCATTGAGAGGATTCATATCCTGTAGCTGATGGACACTGTCACCTGCTCATGTTTGAATCTACATAAAGGTCTCCTTGAGTATCTCACATCCAGAGTCCACTTCCTTTGAGGAGTATCTCCCAGACCTCATTGTCTTCCTCCCGTCACGATAGCCTTTCCACTGCAATTCCAGGCATGGCGCTTTCTGCTGTAGGCAAATTTTAAATTTTCCTGGAAAAATTAGAGATGGAGACAAACCATGAGAGACTCCTCACTCTGGGAAACAAAGGGTTGTGGAAGGGGAAGGGGGGGTAACTGGGGGATGGGCACTGAGGAGGGCACTTGATGGGATGAGCATTGGGTATTATACTGTATGTTGGCAAATTGAATTTAAATTTTAAAAAATTAATTAAGTAAATAAATAAAATTTACTGGATGATATTAAATGAACAATAAAGTCTCCCCTGTTCCTCACTCTAGCCCCTATTCACAATGATGGCCGCTGTCCTTTTTTTTTTTTTAAGTATTTCCTTTCAGAAAGCATTTTATGTATGTATGTATGTATGTATGTATGTATTTATTGTTTTTAAAAGATTTTATTTATTTATTCATGTGAGACACACACAGAGAGAGAGACACACAGAGAGAGGCAGAGACACAGGCAGAGGGAGAAGCAGGCTCCATGCAGGGAGCCTGACGTGGGACTCGATCCTGAGACTCCAGGATCATGCCCTGGGCTGAAGGCGGTGCTAAACCCCCAGAGAGCATCTTAGACATATACCCACATTTATAATAAATTTTAAGTTTTACCCAAATTTTATGATAATGGTATTTTTTAAAGAGTCCTTATCTTTTAGAGATATATACCAATATATAATAGTATAATAGATACAACGTGATACAATATATACTAACATAAATAATATTGGGTATGGGATTTTCTTCAAAATAATTGAGATAAAAGAAAAAGAAAGAAAAAAGAAACAAAACCGCCCATTAGCTGATAATTGTTAAAGATTTGTACATAAGTGTTTATTATTCTGTTCTCTCTAATTTTGCATCTTTAAAATTCTCCACAATAAAAAATCAAAACAGGGATGCCTGGGTGGCTCAGCGGTTGAGCATCTATCTGCCTTTGGCCCAGGGTGTGATCCTGGAGTTCTGGGATCGAGTCCCACATCAGGCTCCTGCAAGGAGTCTGCTTCTCCCTGTGTCTCTCATGAATAAATAAATAAAACATTTAAAAAAAATCAAAACAAAAAAATTACATTAGATAGTTTTAGGAAGGTTTGCTTTTTCCTCCTAAGTATATATTTTGCAGAGCAGTGCATATGAGGACATACAATTTTTCTACCTCAGGTTTTTTAAGTATCAAGCATGCTATTCCACGATATTCGAGCTCCACAGTTTATTTAATTATTCCCTCACTGCTGAGTGTCTGGATGATTTCTGCGTACTGCTCCTTCTCTTGTAGGGTGCTAGTGTCAGTAAGGGCCTACAGAGAGCACAAAATTCCAGCTGAACACATACACTCTACTCTGACTCTCTCCAGGAAACCTTCCCGGGGTCCCCTCTGCTCACTGCTCATTTGCTCAGTGTCCTGGCATCACTTTTTGTTGTGTTTCTCTGGTGCTTGGCACATGATGCGAACTGAGTTAAGCTTTCTGACACAATGAGAGGCTATGTTCATTTTTCTGTCTTCAAGTCAGTTTTGAAGATCTTCACATTTTAAAGGAAGATTGACAATATGGTAACATCCCTTAATGGGTAGCTAAGGATAGACATTTTAAATCAAATATGCTCAAGAGAATGTGGGTTAGCTGTGACTCTCAAGCAGTGACATTTGAGTTTTTTAAAAAAGTACATAAGAACCTAACCTGTGCTATTTTCAACATATGGTCACTCTGGAATCTCTGTACTTATTTCAGCACGCCGCAAGATCTCAAAATATTAATATCGGTAGTTTTTAGGAATTCTTTTGGAATTTCGTCATAGCCAGTTGTGAACTCCTACTGAATTGAAACCTCTTTATTTCATGATCACACTTCCAAGTTTCAGGTGGTGACCACTACGAAAATTAGTGAGTAAAATAAAATAAATGAATTTTCAGCATTTGCATTACTTTTGATTTTGTCTCTCCAGTGAAACATACTGTTAGTGTTTATAATGATCATGATCAGCTTAAATTAAACATTGTATGTTTCACTTCTAATGGTCAAATCAGTGTTTATTATGTTTCCTATAATATATACATGTTTATGTATATATATAATAAATACAAATACTAACTATTGAGAGAAAAAAAATAAGAGCAAATTTTTGTAAGATACTGGTATGCATCTCATAATACAGAGTACCCGTATTCTAGTATGCATTGCGGAGGGTATATTTGCTTATCTGCTGTGTGTTAAGTAAATACTCATCACAGTGGTGTGTGTTTTATGACTAAATCATAACACAATTATCTTTGGATTGTAGACTGTGCTTTGGGGAGCCTAGAAAAATAGGCTCGTTTCTACCTTAGGGGCATCCTTTCCAAGTTAGACTGCTATTTATAAAATAAAATGCACTGCTAACCCAGAGATCGACTACTTTCCATTTCTCTTTGTCTCTCAATTGCCCCCTCCAGCATTTAGTCATTTTTTTTTTTTGCACAATCAATCATGTATACAATATGTTGCTCCTCTTTCCTCCTGTGTAGTCTGTCCTCTGAGAAAACAAGAGCCTATTAGGGAAAAAAAAAAGAAAGCATCTGTGAAATTATTGAGCTTCATAGGAGTTTACCAAAGTTCAAAAGAATGCCTTGACTCTGATTCTAAAAGAAAGGGTTGCATCCCATTTTGGTACTTGAAGGTGAGAACTTAGAATTAGTTAGCATTTTGCTAGAAATACAGTTCCCTCCACGGCCCCAGGTAAGCACGATGACTCAGATAAATATAGGTTGGTCAGATTGTGTGTAATCTTTCTGTTAGTCACCTGGTGTCTTTGCTTCATGGAAACTTTTGAAAGATATAATATTTTGATGCTACCTGGGTACAGGTTTCCGGACCTTGTTGGTACCAGCATCTAACTTAGGTTTAATTTGGGGCTTAATAAAATTAAAGGTACAGAGTATGAACCTGGGTGGGTCTTGTGGAATAGCTGTGCCAAGATTAGGTTCATTACTAAAGTGTACAAAGGCAGGATATACATAGAGAAAACAAAATCGAGGTGGTGTGACTTTGAGCCTAATGCTTCATTACCTTATAATTGAGAGCATGGGCTCTAGAGTCAACTTTCTAAATTCAAATCTCAGCTCGGTTAGAGGCAGGCAGTTCATCAGTCTCTGATGTGTAAAGTGGAGGTGATAGTGGGGCCTGGCATGGACCAATTGTGAGGATTAAGTGAGAGCTCTTGGAACAGTGTCTGGCATATAGCAAGAGTTTAATAAATATTAGTGCCTATATTATTAGTGACCACCATTATCACTACAGCAAGTGGGATGTAAAAGTTTACTTCTCCCTTAATTAAAAGTTACCTACATTCTGGACTCTGATTTTACTTAGGACTTTCTGTACCCTAAGGGCAGGGAGTGGTTTGTGTTCATCTTTGTATTTGTGTTGTCAGTGTTTGAGATATAGCAAGTGACCTTAGTAAATAAGTAATGGTTAACTGAATAAAATCAGAGGCCACCTACATATCGCCAAATGGCCTTGATATATTCAGTAAACATTTGATGTTATAGCTCAATCAACATCTGATTTTGATGTTGGGTACATATTTTATAACTTAATTGACAATGTTGCCTGGTAATAGGTGAGGCTGAAAAACCAGTTATTAGGAACGGCACAGTGAAATTCTGTGGACCTACTATGTGTCCATAGAATCTTGTTCATGGTACTTTCTCAGATTGTCATGGTGGGACTTGAACCAGTGTCTTCAGACACAGCATCCAGTGTTTTTCCACTGTACTATAGTGAGTGACCTCCAGAGCCTGAATATGTGAGATTTAATCTCCAACTGGCTGTGTGTGGTAGTTATCTTGAGAATCAGGAAAATGGAAAATTATATTTTAGAAGATCTTTCCATCCTTATTAAAAATTGGGATCTAGCTCTCATGTTATCTCCTCTGTGAAACCTTTCAAGACCCTCTGAGTTATTGAAAGTAACTTTCAGAGAAAGTAACATTTCAGAGAAATGTTTTCAGATTTCTTTTATCATGTTCCCCTCAGCAGTTCGTAACCTTACTTGAAATCTTCCATTTAGACGTAGAGCTTCATGAAAGCAGGAACCAAGTCTTCATTATGTGTGGATATGAACCTCTTCAAAGAGTACGTAATACATAGTAAAAGGCTGCATAAATGTTATCTTTTTGCTGATTGGAAGGAGCTGGAAGATAAACATGCATGCATGCTCTCTCAGCGTTGCTACATCAAGCACACCTATAGAAACAGAAAAAGTAAGCACAGCTTGTAAACCATAACTGTGAAGAGCATCTGGATAGGGTGATTCTTATTTATATTCTAGGCTCCTAGGAGGGATGGAGAATTGGGACTGGTCATTCAGTCCACCACAGACATTTCTCACATTTGAGTCTATAGGTCTGCAAGTCAGAAAGGCCAGTGCCAAGGAAAAGAGCTGTTTCGATTACATTTGCCTTTACACTTCACTTTGCGTTGTAAATTGATCATGTTGCTCAAGAGTTTGAATCCTTTGATGTCATAACATTGATTGTTTCCAGTATTAAGGCAAGCAAAGTGGACCTCTTTTGCAAGCTGGGTAGCTGGAGAGGGGGAAAGCCAAGGCACGAACCTAATTGTGTCAGTGTAATTGGCAGCTCTTCTTATTTCTGGCTTTAGCTAGCTTAAGAATGTTAGAACTTTGGATAAGGTTATACTATTAACTTTTTCAGAACCTTCTTTTAAATGTTCATTCTATGTCACTTGTTTTCTGGTAATTTCAACTATACATGATTTTTAAATTGCTTTTCAAAAGCTCCTTTCCCTTAAAAAAATAATTCCAGGATATAGGAAAGACCTAGTTTTCAGCAAGTTTGCCCTGCCTGGATTAATTTTAATCTCTTAAATACCCTTTGGTGACTCACTAGCCTTCCTGTCTTGTCTTCTCAGTTGAGAGTTCCATGATGTGACAGGAGGAATTCAAGAAGACAGATGTGAGATGTTTCCAGAATAGCTCGGACATACTGTATTCTGGGGTAGGTGATGTGATTTCCAAGTTAGATTTTAGTAGCCTGGGGGTAAGATATATAAAAATATTACTTACCTCATCTCCTCATCTCATGAACTTAGGGAAGAAAATGGTTTCGCTCAATCATTTTTGGAATTTTCTAGACAAAAAAAAAAAGTATTCACTTAAATGTTCAAAAATTTGTGGTTGCTCTTTCACTTCAAAGAATTATACTTTAGGAAACAAAAGATAATACAATGAAATGAGTGGTAGCAAAAGTCTAACAGTCTGGTAGTGAGTACAAGGTGATAGGTACATTCTTTTTTTTTAATTTATTTTTTTATTTATTTTTTCGATAGGTACATTCAATGAGCCAGGAAGGGACTGTGCTGGGGGTAGAGGATGCTCAGAGGAGGCCAGAGTGCTGAGGGTAGAGGATGCTCAGAGGAGGAAACTTCAGTTGTTAGAGATGTGGACGCTTAGGTCCTTAAAGTTACCTGTACTGGGGACTAAATAGACATCGGATGGAGATCCAAGGAGGGCATTGTCTCCCAGAAGTGTTAAAAAGTAAAAAATCTTTTTTTCTTTTCTTTTTAATTAATTGCTAAAGAAGTTTAATTTGTAATTTTCCCGCAGTCTTTTCTCTGCTTTACTGGCATTTTGAAAATAAAAATTGGAGCACCTGATTGATACAGTCGGTTAAACATTGGACTCTGGGTTTCAGCTCAGGTTGTGATCTCTGTGTCTTGAGATCAAGTCCCACATCAGGCTCCATGCTCAGTGTGAAATCTACTTGATATTTCTCTTCCTTTGCCCCTTCTGTTCATGCTCTCTGCCTCTAAATAAATAATTTTTTTATTTTTTTAAATTGTGTTTTCTAGTTTTGGCAAGTTAGTTTCTGGGGGAGGGTAAACAGAAGGTAAACAGAAGTTTCTGGGGGAGGGTGAACAGAAGAGCTACTTAGAAAAAGAAAGGGTGGAGTCCTATAGTTGTCCTGGTGTCTGGTGCCTCTGAGAAGTACCCTCCAGGGCAATCACCAGGAGATGGTTGACTCAGTGGGGCCATAGAGACAAAAGGACTATGGGTGACTTGAAGATTTTTGGTCAAATTTCATTGTAAATGTTCTGGCCAAATACATTATTCTCACAGAGGAATCTTAAATTTATAAATAGATAGAGAGGCTTATGATTTGTTTTAAAGATTTTTAAATTTATTCATTCATGAGAGACACATAGAGGCAGAGACACAGGCAGAGGGAGGAGCAGGCTCCCTGCGGGCACCTGATGTGGGACTCCATCCCAGGACCTCGGGACCACACCCTGAGCCAAAGGCAGACGCTCAGCTGCTGTGCCACCCAGGCGTCCCGAGGCTTATGATTTTTAAAAGTCAGGATGCCTCAGAAACATCCAGAGTTGTCCGCAAGCTTGAACTTGTCCACATCCTTGGGGAACTGAAATAGATCTGTAACTTTACCTTGATTTTAACTGAGCAATATTATCTATATAAGTTACCAACAGTTTGGGGGTTTGTGAATTTGCTCATCATAATTTTGTTCATTAGTTCACCCATTTTTTCTGATTTGTTACTTCATATAGACATATATATGCCAGTCATTTATTAAGAGCCTTTTCTGTGTTCTGTGGCAGGTGCCTGAGGTGTAGAAATAAGTGAGAACCATTCTGTGACCTCAGCTCACATACAGTTTCTTTCTTTTTTTTTTTTTTTAAGATTTTATTTATTTATTCATAGAGACAGAGAGAGAGAGAGAGAGAAAGAGAGAGAGAGAGAGAGAGGCAGAGACACAGGCAGAGGGAGAAGCAACATCCATGCAGGGAGCCTGACGTGGGACTCGATCCCAGGTCTCCAGGTTCAGGCCCTGGACTAAAGGCAGCGCTAAACCACTGAGCCACAGGGGCTGCCCTCACATACAGTTTCTTATCTCCATGGCCTCAGCCGCCACCCCCCGTATGAAGAGTACCTTTTACAGGTGTCTGTGTGTTCTTTGTTTTATTTTGCACATGTCAGTACCTCAGTTAGTATGAAAAGATAAGGCCCACTGCAGGTCCAGAGAGCCTAAGCTTCCAAGCAAAGAAGAATAGATGTTTCGCTGCTTTATTAGTTTCTTAGGGCTGCCTTAGCAAATTGCTGCATGCTTGATGGCTTTGAACAACAGAAATTTATTCTCATGGTTCTAAAAGTTCAAAATGTCATCAGGCCAGGCTGCTTCTGAGGGCTCCTTCTGAAGCTCCCTTGCTTGCCTCTCCCACGCTTCCCATCCTGGCAATGCCTAGTGTTCTGTGGCTTGTGGCTGTAGCACTGCAGTCTCTGCCCATGTCTTCCCGTGGCTATCTTAGTAGGACACCAGTCCTTGGGTTTAGAGTCCCCCAATCCAGTATGACCTCACCTAACTGATTATATCTACAAAGACTATTTCCAAATAAGGTCACATTCTGAGGCTCTGGGTAGATACAAATTGGTGAAGGGGGGTATGACTCAACCCAGCACAGGTATCTTCATAGATAATTCCTTAATATATGTAACACAGAGGATTTGTGAGAGAATATTTGCAGGAATTAGCATGTTCAGATTTTTCAAGGAGGAAATCTTAAATTTGTAGGTATCTACCATGAGAATTGATAAATGAACAAAATATACTGCCAAAGGACCTCAAGATAGTTTGGGGGTTGCCTTCATCCAAATTGTGGTAAAGATGAGGAAACCTAGATGTGGGTCTAAAATCACAAACCCAGCTGAGACTGGGAACTAGCGTAGAAAGGGAAGAAAAACATAATAAAGACACAGTTAAGCTTAACATTTAGCCATGTGGCTCAGCTCTGAAGGCTAGGGTAGTTCGGGGAACTTGGCAGATGGAGATGGGTTTATTCCTTTGGCCCAAAGCTTAGGAACAGACAAGGAGGGATATTGGTGATCTCCATGTTTTTCTCACCTATGTTTGAGGGACATTGCTTACCAAACACACAGGATTTTCTTAGGAGCAATGCAGAATATAAGAGAAAAAGATACGACCTTAACTATAGGGCAATGCAAAGGCCATATGATGCCATCAAATCTTCAGAGATCACCCATGGGCAGTGCTGGAGAATGTACAGACAACCCACAGGTTTGGTCCTGTAAACAACATTGTAGAAGACTTTGAATTAGATGCTAGTGCTTAGAAATTAGAAGCTTTTCTTACTCAAAAATATGGGTTTCTCCTTTCTCTTATAAACCCAGGAATCTCACAACCCTGAGCTTGAGTGCCAAAAAGGTGAGAGTCAGTAGCCACCATTTAAGGGGGTCCTATCCTTTCCAGCTCAAGACACTAGGCTTAGAGACTTCTGCTCTGTGTGCCAGTGGGCTCAGCTGCCATATACACATGAAGCTATTATGGTAGAAGTAACTAACATAATGTTGGTCTTGCCTGTTACAGCTGCATGCAAGGGCAGTGCCATAGTGGTAACATCCTGGGGCCATAGCCATTCCAGGTCAGTCCCAGACCTTCTGCTAGAATTATAAAGTGTTACATGAACTGTTAAGCAAAACATGCTTGAATTTTCCAAAGACATCTTTAGATGACTTCTCAGTGTTCTCCATCTGTTAATCTGGTTAGAGGAGGAGAAACATTAGCTTTTCAAAAGTAGAATGTGGGTGGTTCATAAATTTTGTACCTCAAGTCTGATGTGGTAATGTTCTCAATTTGCTTTCATAAATGTGAAGGTAGTTAACAATTATCCTTATAATTTATGTATTGCATTTCCCTGTGAAAACCCTTAGATGCAAAACAGTGAAATAAAAGCTTCATATTCAAGCACTTCATTGGAAAAATAGAATCAGTTGACTGTTAGAAAATCACACATGGGGATCCCTGGGTGGCGCAGCGGTTTAGCGCCTACCTTTGGCCCAGGGCGCGATCCTGGAGACCCGGGATCGAATCCCACGTCGGGCTCCCGGTGCATGGAGCCTGCTTCTCCCTCTGCCTGTGTCTCTGCCTCTCTCTCTCTCTCTCTCTGTGTGACTATCATAAATAAATAAAAAAATAAAAAAAAGAAAAAAGAAAATCACACATGGTTGGGGCACCTAAGTGACTCAGTCAGTTAAGCATCTGATTTTTTTTTTTAAGATTTTATATGTTTATTTGACAAAGAGAGAGAGAGAGAGAACACAAGCAGGGAGAGTGGGAGAGGGAAAAGCAGGCTACCTGCGGAGCAGGGCTCCTGATGCAGGGCTCGATCCCAGGACCCAGGGATCATGACCTGAGCCAAAGGCAGATGCTTAAATTAACTGAGCCACTCAGGCACCCCAAGCATCTGATTCTTGATCTCAGCTCAGGTACTTAGTCTCAGGGTCATGAGTTCAAGCCCCTCATTGGGCTTTATGCTGGGCGTGGAGCCTATTTAAAAAAAAAATCACACATGGTCAGCATTCCATGTGGAATGGTCAGAAAGCAAGAGAACAGGATGACTCCAACTCTATTAACATTCCTCTTGGTACCTAAGAGGGGAGAGGATGTTTACTGTGTGTGAACTTTCATTTTTTTCTTTTTGTTTAGCTTTCCTTAGATTTCTCTTGATATGATTGAATTTAATCCTCAAAAGGATTCTTAGTATCATTAGGACCATTGTTAGTTGATTATTTTTCTCCCTTAGTATCATTTAAAGAAGTCTTCATATAAAACTGAATTGGTACATCTGAAATATAATAAATGTAGATCTCCATCCTATAAATGGCTTGTTTGAGAAGCTGGGTTTGGTCTGTTTGTTGCCAGGACACTTTTTCTCATATAAACGATAGTATTAATAATGAGGATTCTATAAGGTCTACAAGATGGCTGGCTCATGAAAGCATATTTAATCCCTAATAGGCATGTAGAGTAGTGTTAATAGAACCATAGAACCTTTTGTTAGAATGTTTAAGAAGAAAATATGGTCATAGCTCCATGTGGAGTTGTCAAAAAGTGAGAGGATGGAGAGGACCCCAACTCCAAATCATTGGGAAGGGACTGATGGGAAGTGTAGCAAGGTTAGTTTGAGGACAGAGAGTGGTAAGGCACCTAGTGACGGAAGCCTTCAGTGGTACTTCTCCATAATGGGCTGACTCTCTAGTTCCTACTTTGCTTTTCTCTATCTGCTTCAAGTGTGTGTCCTGTGGGGGGACCTCTGACCAACATTCCCTTTCATGTCCTCATTGTAGACAAGGGAGACATTTCATGACTTTTCCTTTCTTTACCCAAAGAGAGCACCAGTTTCTTTCAGGATTTCCAAGTGGCTTTCACCATTTTAGTTCATGTCTTGTCCCCCTGTCTCTTGATGACCTTTCCTCTGTGTGCTATGGAATAAGAGCCCTGAGTCAGAGAATGGACTCCATGTGTGATATACCAGAGAGAAGCATTTTTAACTCAGGTCTATTGTATCTTTAATGGAGTTAAGGATTATCCGATTGGTAAAATCTAGATGGTTTATTTTTAGGATACTCTTAGTAAGGTTGATAAGGTTACCCCATTCCACTGATGTAGTGTCAGTCTGATGAATGCCCCCTGAGTTCCTAGACGTGCAACGTACTGAGCTAGTGCTCAGGTGAATCTCAGATGGAGACATAATCTTTCCCTCAGAGAACTCACAGGCTCCTTCCTCAAGATTCCTTTAAATCTCTTGCTTCATCTCATGGCATTCATCACTTTCTGGGTGTTAGAGGCAGGTAAAGTGGGCTTATCCCACTTTATCACTTTCTTGTCCTCTGAACCCTAGATTTCTTATCTCAAAAGTGGGAATAATAATAGTAGGACCTACTTTATAAGATTGTTACATAAAGTCCTCAGCACAATACTGGGCCCATAGAAAGCATGTTTTGAAATGTTAGCTACCATTATTATTACTGTCTTTGCTGTGAGGTGGAAAATTTCTTCGGAAAATAGGCTGTTTTGCTTTTGCTGTTTTGTTAATCCCCAGAAACAAGTTCATACAATGGGTAAGCATGCTCCAGTGAATAATTATTATAAAATGTAAATTGTATTTTTTAAAGTTTTATTTAAATTCCAGTTAGTTAACATGCAGTATAATATTAGTTCCATGTGTCCAATACAGTGATTCAGCACTTCCATACAATGCTTGGTGCTCATCACAAGTGCACTCCTTACTAGCAATACAACAAATTAAAGGTAATAGTTTACTTCCAAGAAACTCACAGTAATTAGGGAGATGCACAAATCCTCTGCTTCTCACATGTGAATGTGCAGGAAAATCTCCTGAGAATCTTGTTGAAGTGCAGATTCTGATTTAGTAGATCTGAGGACTGGAGCCTGAGAGTCTGCATTTTTAATTTATTTTTATTTTTCATTTTTTTTATTTTTAAAAAATTTTTATTTATTTATTCACGAGAGGCACAGAGGGAGAGGCAGAGACATAGGCAGGGGGAGAAGCAGGCTCCCTGCGGGGATCCCAATGTGGGACTCGATCCTGAGACTCTGGAATCAGGTCGTGAGCCTAAGGCAGATGCTTAACCACTGAGCCACCCAGGCGTCCAGAGAGTGTGCATCTTTTAAAGAAAACTTTTAATTATGGAGATTCTACATTTGTAATAAGCTCTTTCAAGTGATACTGATATGTACTTCTGTGCTTGACCACAGTTTGAATGGTAACACTGGACCAGGTAGAGTTTTGCCAAGTATGTAGGACAGATAAGGGTTATAAAGTTCCAGATACGGCATTTCTTGACTGGGAGAAAAAGACAGAATTGAAAAATAAATGGAATTTAGAGAAGTAAAGAAGTGGTGGTCACACAGAAAATTAAAAAGAGAAACGAAGAAAACAAAAGGAGAGATTATTCTAAGGCAGTTTCCTCAAACATTTTGGTCTTTGGGACCCCTTCACATCTTTAAAAATTATTGAGATCCCCAATGATTTTTTTTAAAAAAAGATTCTATTTATTTATTCATGAGAGACACAGAGAGAGAAGCAGAGACATAGGCCGAGGGAGAAGCAGGCTCCCTGAGGGAAGCCTGATGTGGGACTTGATCCCAGGACCCCGGGATCATGCCCTGAGCCAAAGGCAGCCGCTCGATCACTGAGCCACCCAGGCACCCCTCAAAGATCTTTTTTATGTGGGTTATATCTATCAATGTTTATTGTATTCAAGATTAAAATGGAGATTATTTTTTAAATTAATCCATTTAAAAAAGAATAAGAAACATTACTATTAACAAAATAGTATGTTTTATGAAACAAACATTTTTTCAAAGCCAACAATTAGTGAGAAGAGTGGTAATGTTTTATTTATTCGAAAATCTTGGCATACCTGGGTGGCTCAGCAGTTAAGTGTCTGCCTTCAGCTCAGGTCATGATCCCAGAGACCCAGGATCGAGTCCCACGTCGGGCTCCCTGCATGGAGCCCGCTTCTCCCTCTGCCTGTCTCTCTCTCTCTCTCTCTCTCTCTCTCTCTCATGAATAGATAAATAAAATATTTTTAGAAATAAAGAAATAAAGAAATAAAAAGAAAATCTCCTTCATGGCTTAATCAAAGGCAACTGGATTCTCTTATCTGATTCTACCTTTACTGTGTCTCCATAAATTGTTTTGGCTGAAGTAGATGAAGAAAATCGTGCCAGTCTCATACAGACATGAGGGTGGATAAGAGAGGAATATTTTAATAGCTTTTTCAGGTAATTGCGGATATTCTTTTTTGATGTTATACCAAACCTCAATAATTGGTATTTTCTTAAAAGTTAGTTACAACCACAATAGTAAACTTTGTTGTATTGTTGTATTAAAATCCACTGATGCATCATACATTTCGAATGGATGTTTTACCCATCCATAATTTTGTAACATCATGGATTGGTGATTTGGAAAATATTGGTTTAGTGAGTTGTGAAGTTCTTCCAAATGTTGACACATTTCATTATACAGTAGGAAAACATTACATTCATTCATCTCACCACCTATCTCATCAGAAAAGTCAGTAATTATTGGGAAGCTGTCAAGCTCTCAGTGGCAGATAACAAGTTTTCCAAAATTCTAATTTTTGCTTGAAAGCTTGCATTTTATCATTGGCAACAAATACTGTCAGTTGTTTTCCTTGAAGTGACAGGCTCACCTCATTCATTTCTGAGACAATGTCTGCTTGGTACCTGAATTTGAATAACCACGGTTAGTCTGTCGGTTGTTCTTTGAAGAAGAAAGGATGTTCCATGTACGTTTTTCCTCAAACAATGATCATGCCTCCATCTACAGAAGTGCTTTATGCATGCTTACACTAGGAAGGTATACTCAAGGATTGAGATTTAATGAAGTCAATAATTTTTACTGCTTCCACAAGGAAGTCTTAGGTGAAATTAGCTTTGTTTTCAGTGGGAGTATATATTATCGGGGGATATGGTGATTGCTGGTACAATTTGTATCACTGTCTTTCTTCGTGCTGCAAAAGCCCACAATTGTAGCCATTATTTTTTGTGCCCTATCGGTTAAATGTCAGCACAGTGGAAAAAGCTGTAAATAACATCTTAGAATTATGAAAATAATTTCGACCTGAGAAATCCCCTGAAACTCTCCCCAGGAATTTTGCTCTCGGTGTGAGGCTCAGTGCTTCCAGCATTTTGGTTGGAGAGGAGAATCCATGAAGGATAATTGTGAGAAAGATCAGATAGTTAGATGGAGGCCAGATTGGAGAATGCTAATGCCTAACTATGAACTTGCTTTTGTTAGTGAAAAGTGGTTGGTAATTGCAAGAAAGGAGTGTCCTTAGAAAGGTGAAGTTTGAAGGAAGCATATCTGACACTGGTGCCCAGGGTACATTGGGGCAGAGGACGCAGGCTGTTTTGAGTGTCTCAGAGCAGTCTGTTGGAGATGATGAAGATCAGAGGAGACTGGTAGCTTTACAAATAGAGCAGAAGTAGAGGAAAGACATCTCTAGGATTTAGTGGTGGGTTGAATATGGTAGTGAGGGAGAGAGAAGAACCAAACATGTCAGAGTTTCAGTGTGAAGACTAGAACATGCTGGTTTTCAGCAGTAATGGTTGGGAGAAGGATCTAGTTTTTGGAGGAAGAGGAGGAGGATGTTTTTTATTTTAGATACGTGAGTTTGAGATAATGTGGAATAGCTGAGGGGTGAGGGATGGGGTTGGGGGCAGTGGATGTGCTGAAATTAGAGTTGTGGCTTTACTCCGACACCAAGTTCTTCTATTTTGTCTGGGACTTTTACATGAGCTTCTGGTGCATTGCAGCTTTAAGCATACTTCCCTTTAGACAGGTGATAGGGTAAGGACGGAGTGGGAACATGGTGACTTAGCCAGATTGGGTAGTATTAGAGGACCACCCAAAACACCTGTGACATAGTTATGATGGTTAGAACCAGTGTGTTCTTTTTTCTAATTGTAAATATTAAACTTGCATCACTTTTCTCTAATTTGTACTCATCTGCAGTGAAGTGAAAGGGCCACATTTAGAAAGACAAGCATACTCTTCTACTCACAAGCTGATGTTGACATTGACTTTTACTTACCTCTGCCAAGTAAGAGACCCAACAGACTTTACCTGGTGACATGCATGGCCTTGGCCTAGGGTCTCCCTGACAGACTCCAAAACTAGACTTTTTTAAAAGCAGATCTGCTTCTCAAAGATAGACTCATTAATCAAGTTTGTGAGACTAAAATACTACAGACAGTATATCAGTTTATTAATTTGTAATGAGAATGGTCACTCTCATGGATAATGGATTTGTTGACATGACACAGTCAGTACACACTCTCAGAGCTAGTGTATTATTTCCCAACCAGAAGTCATTATCACATGGCCTGATTTGCCATAAACTACATGACTAGGCCTCCCCTCCCTCTAGACAGTCACACAGGGAACCCAACTATACGTAGAAGGATGCTTGAGGAGCATGGTTCTACCAGAGGGGAGTCAGAGAAATCAAATTTTAAAAGGCATCAGGCTGGAGAGCCTGATGTATCCTGTACTTCTTCCCCTTCGGGTGATGCTATTGGGAACCTAGAATCCCTGAAGCACATTGGCTAAGATTCACTCTTCTTTGGGATTTGAATCTATGGTCTACTTTTTCTAAGCTACCTAGATTATATATAATACCTACCAGCTATTCTGTCTAACACACTCTTAGGATAAAATAATATTTTCTCCTGAGTTAAAGATAAGCCATTGCTACCTACACAAAACACTTCTGACACTAAATTTGTGGGTTCTCCAGTTCTCTGCAGACACTAATTGGACAGCAATCCTGATCTTAACTGCCTAGAATTAGCACATACCCAGAGGTTAAGGTCCCTGTGCTGTACGACTGCTCTCACCTGACTTCAGATGCCACTCACAAGTAGTGGGTCATCAGGTTACCCACAGAGCTGTCCAACTTGACTACAAATCAGGAGTCTTTGTTACCCTTGCCTCAGAATGATAATTTGCTATCATGGTTCATAGAACTCAGGAGAACAGTTTATACTTACTGGTTTATTACAAATTATATTATAAAGGATACAAATGGACAACTAGATGAAGAGGGATGAGGGCGAGATCCGAACGAGTCCTGAGTGGAGGAGTTTCTGTCTCTTTGGAGTTGACCCATGGATTTGTTCACCAACCCAGAAATTTACCAGGCCATTTCATTTAGGACTTTTATGAAGGTTCCATTCCATGAGCATGATTGATTAAAACCCTGGCGAATGGTGATTAACTGAGTTTACAGCCTCTCTCCCCTCCTTGAAAAACGAAACTAAGAGTTCCAACCCTCTGATTTCCCTCTGTGGCAACCAGCCCCATGCTGAAGCTATCTAGAGTCCCACCTAGAGTTATTGAATTAGTATAAACTCAGCTCTAGTGGATAGAGGCTTATTATGAATGACAAAAGATGCTATCTGACTTACATCACTCAGAGGTTTTAGGAACTCTTCAGGAACCAGAATGAGACCAAATACGTATTTTTTATTAGATCACAAGATGATAGTCATACTCTGTTTGGGAGCCATCTTATCTCCTTCTTGTCCCATTTCTTGGCTTTGATCCATCGGCTGACTCCATTGTTGCTTGATTACTCCAAGAACAGTCTTAAGCGCCTTCATTTTCAAGTCTGGGGAGAAATCTCATTGCAGCTATTAAGTCACTCTTTCTTCCAGGTTTGTCCTAAAATCCACCTGCATCCAACTCTCTTAGACATGTCTTACAGTGCTGATGTCTGGGCCTCACCTGTGCCTTCCAGAATCAGATCCAGTAGGTGGGTCTCAGGAACCTGCATTTTAACGAGCTCTTGAGAGATTCTTTACACGCCCTGCTTGAGAAGCACAACTCCAATTCTGACATTTGATCTGCTTTAGTCGGGGATTTCCATGATGCTGTAAAGTGCTGTGATCTTGCTAAAGTCCATTCTGATCTGGCTAAAGTTTAACAGCAATTTATAGAATCATGATGAAACACATGTATAAAACATTCATTTTCTTAAAAAAACAAAAACAAAAAACACAAAACCAGTGCTTTGTTTTAGTTTTTGTAGGGGCAAGAAGGGTTTTCAATTATTATAGGCTCCAGAAATTAAACCCCTGGAGTCCTTTTTCTAGTTCTTGACCGTAAAATGGAATCTGTTGTCATAAGCTTTATGCATCATAAAGACTGAATATTTAACATCCCAACTCTGACATTACTCAATGTATAATTGTGGCCCAGTCACTTACCATCTTGCATTTCTCCCTCTGTAAAATGGGGTTAATGACAGTACCTGCCTCATGGGGCAGTTGAAGGGCTGAAATAAAGGGAGACATGGGGAGCACTCAGTATCGTACTGGGCATGCAATCAGGGCTCTGCAGAAATTTGATTTTACAATTATTTCCAAATGGGAAATTAACTATCCCACTAAGAGAAAGGCACAGAAAGAGTAAAAGAGGGACTGTGATTTGTGTGTACAAAATACTTTTAGATAAGCAGCAGAATAGACTAGAATGTAGAGATAAGGAGACAATACTTAATAGAGCGGAAATCTTGCAAATGGAAGGCTGCCCTGCTTTCGATCCATCCCAATTGAGTTTGGTTTATAGGTCCAATCAGCCTTAGCTGAAAGAGGGGAGAAGAGGATGGTGGGTCTGAGGCCAGTGCAATCCCCTGGGTCTGGACACCAGGAGGCCTTAGGGCCAGCTGACTTGCAGAGTCCCCATGCTTCCATGCAGCCATCCCGCCCCTCATCCAACAAATCTTCCAAGTGCTAGTTTGTTCTCTTCCCCACCCCACACTTATGGAGACACCCAAGAAACTATCCAGGATATATCTAAAATGCTGTTTAATTTTTTTTTTGTTTAATTATATCAGAAAACGAATCTCTAGCTGTTAAAGTGAACTAAACCAGTCAGCTGAGGTATCCGTTTCCATTCTCAGCAAGTTCTGAGCATTAACTCCAGAACGTGTTAGCAAAGATGCTTTTCTCTTTAGCATTTTTAGCCTTAATTAACAATTTTCACTCTCAACATGATTTTGGAGGGTGGTGGTTGGTGGGGGGCAGAGACAGACGGGATGAGACTGAGTGTTCTGATTGTAGAGGCTATAACTGGTAGGATTTTCATAACTTTGTAGTTTTAAGCCATCCTGAATATTCTCAGAGACAGTTCTTCAGAGACGCTTCAGCCCACCTTCTCTAAGGGTCGCATGAGTAGCAGCCTCAGCTAACATACCCTTTGGTGTTCCGCAGATTCTAAAAGAAACCTAGAAAACTAAGGGATAAGCTGAATTAGGGAAGGAGCGTTTTCAAAGCTGTAAATTAAAAAGCATGTCTAAGAGACGGGGTTAGAACGTCTGGAGCTTGTCTGTACTTTCTGCTGCTTTTCTTTGCTCATTTGCCAAAAACAAACAAACAGAATCACCTCACTTCAAACTCAGGACCAAGAAGCAGGTGGAAATTGCTCTAGTCAGAACTCCATCTGCATTTTTTATGTGTTCTCTGCATATGTTTTTAAGATATAAACAATCACTTGGTAGCTACCCTATTTCATCTAAAATATTTTGTATGTTCTTAGTCTGAAGGATAGGATGGGCTAACATCATGGGGTGGGGGTGGGGGTAAAGGTTTCACAATACATGACAGTCTTCAGGGGAACTTTTTATCAATACCAAGAAGCAAGATGAGAAATTTAAAAACCAAAACCCAGTCTACACTGACCAGAAGTCTGTGTACTCAAGCAGACGGAATCTTCCACCCCTCTCTCACTCTTCCAGGTTCTCTCTGCTTCTGTTTTCCTCCATAGACCACATAAACCCAATTTAAACCTTCAGGAGCTGAGTCCCAGAGTCTTTGCTTTTCTTGGCAGAAGCGGAAGAGAAGATGCCATATACAGTTTGGAGTAGCATGGTGAAACATAGTTTTAAAACGATAGATATAGTTTGGGATGAAATAAATCACTGTTTAATCTGTATTACTTTGCCCATATGGGTATACTTGGACCCACCACGAACTTCCTGCATGCTGGTGAAGCGTTTCCTCCAGGAGCTTGCCATAGTTCTGTCAAGAGCCTTCTGGAAGCCTGAACACTTTGGAATGGTAGGCTAATGAAATGCTGAGCCATTTGCAGAGTTCTTTTCTTTCTTTTGGATAAAAAGTGGTTATGGCACCAGTGCTTTCATGAGAAGTGATCAGCCTTGGAATCTTGCCTAGCTTTTGGCACTTTTGTAGGAAAGAACCCTTTTTCTCAGGTCAGACACCTGATAGGAAGTGGAACGTTCCTATGATGTTGGGCAACAAACTAAGGCTTAGTCTGTCAGTTTTAGGCTGAGTATTATTTTATGAAACAGTTTTTACAGTTGGATAAATACATGTGTGTTTACATGTGTGATGACAAAATGTATTTCTTACACACATTGCATTCAAGTGTATGGTGGAAAAAGAATGGTGTTTGGAGTCAAGTACACCTAGGTTTTGAATCCCAGATCTGCCTCACTGCTCTGTGTTCTTGGGCAAGTTACTAAATAGCCCTAAGCCGTCATTTCATAATTTATAAAATGAGCTCCTATCACCTAACTCATAAAATTTCTGAGATGATTGAATGAGCTAATAATAAATATATGGAAAGTCTATGTGCTAGAATATATGCAAAGCGTGTATATATGTATGTATGTAAAGTATATTCCTGGCACATGGCAGGAATCAATAAATAGTCTTTCTTTCCCTACTTTCATTTTATCTAATTTCCTAAAAATATCTAGCGATTCTTATTGGTGGTTCCTTTGATTTGGTGTTAACATTGGTCTAAATTATTATTTTAGAATCAACAGAATGGAACTTGCACCAAACTAGATTTTATGGATCCAGATCCGAGCACCTGTTCTGCCAAATAAATGTCTTACGTTGGGCGAGTTGCCTGTGCATTGTAGTGTCTCCTTCCTCTGTTCGCCCTCCCTTGTCCCAGTCTGTAAGCTTTTTTCTTTTTAATGATGACATATGTTTCAGGTCCACCGTCTAGGGTTGGCCTTAGGATTGATCCACATTTCTTTCTAGGAAATGTAGTATTTTGTGAACTCTTCATTATTCATTCTGATATTTGAGTATACATCCTGGCCATATGTATGTTTATAAACCATACACATTTGCAACATACTAATATATTCTGTTTATAGATGCAACATACAAAAGTGGAAATAAATAGATAAGGGGCACCTGGGTAATGCAGTCAGTCGAGCCTCCAACTCTTGGTTTTGGCTCAGGTCATGATCTCAGGGTCATGAGATTGAGTCCTGTGTCAAGCTCTGCACTCATGAGATTGAGTCCTGTGTCAGGCTCTGCACTTAGTCTTCCTGCTGGAGACGGTTCTCTCTGCCCCTTCCCCACCATGCAGTCTCTCTCTCTCTCTCTCTCTCAAATAAATTAATTTTAGAAGAAAGACATAAATGGATAAAATAATAATAGAGTTTAAAGTTTAAATAAAGTTTAAAGTAGAATATATACTTTCTTCATATCCCAGTGGACCATCTTGTGCTACTCTCATTTTTTTAAAAATTGTGGTAAAATACACATGACACAAAATATGCCACCTTAGCCATTTTTTTAGTTTCAATTCAAGTTCTTTAATGTAAAAAAAAAAAAAAAAAGTTCTTTAATGTAGTGTAGTATTGGTTTCGGGAGTAGAATTTACTGATTCATAACTGACATATGACACCCAGTGTTCATCACAACAAGTGCCATCCTTAATGCCATTTAGTGCATCCCCCCACCTTCCCTCCAGCAACCCTGTTTGTTTTCTATAATTAAGAGTCTCTTATGGTTTGCCTCCTCTGTTTTTATTTTATTTTTCCTTCCCTTCCCCCATGTTCATCTATTTTGTTTCTTAAATCCCATATATGAATAAAATCATGATATTTGTCTTTCTCTGACTTATTTCACTGAGCGTGATATGCTTTAGTTCCATCCATGTTGTTGGAAATGGCGAGATTTCATTCTTTTTAATGGCTGAGTAATATTCCATTTTATTTATTTTTTATATATTTTTTAAATTATTTATTCATGAGAGACAGAGAGAGAGAGAGAGAGAGAGGGAGAGAGAGAGGCAGAAACACAGGCAGAGGGAGAAGCAGGCTCCATGCAGGGAGCCCGACGTGGGACTTGATCCCGGGTCTCCAGGATCAGGCCCTGGGCTGAAGGCGGCACTAAACCGCTGAGCCACCCGGGCTGCCCCTCCATTTTATTTATACACACATATTATATCTTCTTTTTCCACTCACTAGTCAATGGACATTTGGGCTCTTTCCATAATATGGCTATTGTTGATAGTTTAGCCATTCATTTTTATTAAGTACATTCAAATTGTTGTAAGACTATCACTACCACCTATTCTTAAAATTCCTTTCATAGTAAAACTGAAACTCTACATGCATTAAACAATAACTCCCCAATCTCCCGTCCCCCTAGCCCATGGCAACCACCATTCTATTTTTTGTCTCTGATTTTGACTACTCTAAGTACCTCCTTCCTATAAATGGAATCATACAGTATGTATCTTTTTGTGACTGGCTTTTTTTACTTGGCATAATGTCCTCAAGTTTCATCCATGTTGTTGCATGTGTCAGAATTTTCTTTCTCTTGAAGTCTGAATAATATTCCATTGTGTGTATATGCCACATTTTGCTTATCCATACATCATCGATGGACACTTGGGTTGCTTCCATGTTATACTACTTCCACTTTTGAGACTGCTGGTATAGCAGGTGAGCCAAAGAACAATGGTAGATAAGCATATGATGGGTCATAAGAGAAAAAGCAGCATTGAACTTGGCGAATGATTCAACCCTGTGGCTCTCACTCTGCTGTACATTAAAATCTCCTAGAGTGCTTTAAAAAATGATCTACATTGAGGTATTCCCAACATGGACTCTGATTTAACTGGTCTGTGAGAAGAAGAGTATTTATTTATTTAAAGCTTTGCTATCAGTATTTTTTTTTTAAAGCTATTCAGATGCATCCTTTGTGCAGCCAAGATTGAGAATCATTGATTACCCTTTCAGAAATTCACTCTCTAAATTTGTAAACCTCCATTGACAATACTCATTTTATGGGAATGATAATTGTCACCCTTTTCTGAATGCCCACTGTGTGTTGGGCTCTCTGCAAGCATGTGGGAGTCTAGTCTTTACCACAGTCCTTCAGGGTAGATGCTAAATCTTCTTCTTTTTTTAAAGAGGTGAGTTTGCTGAGACTCTGAAAGCTGTAAGAATCATGGCTTAAGTAATAGCTAAGCAACCCAAAGGATCAGGATTCACACTCAAGGTCTGTCTCATTTCAGAGTCCATGTTCATTTGTTTGTTCATTCTTTCTCTCTCTCTCTCTCTCTCTCTCTCTCTCCTTCTTTCCTCCCTCCTACCTCCCTCCCTTCTTTCCTTCCTTCTCTCTCCCTCCCCTAGCTTCCCCTCCCTCCCTTTTTCTTTCTTTCTCTCTCTTTTTTTCCTGAAAAGGTGAATGAAAATCCGATGTGTGAAAAGTCCCCCTTCTTTGGACCTCTTCTTTGATTACATGACTCTAGCATTTTGTTTGTATTCTTTCATTTCTTCTTTTCTTTCCCACTTGAACAGACAATTCACCAAAGATTCCTTTGAGACCAAGATTTGGTCTTCATGAATACCCAGTGATTATTATCTTTGTTGCCATTGGATTTGAAAGTCTGGTTGCATGATATTGAATCTGTGAATGTGGTCTGTGACACCACCCCCTGGAGCAAACACATTGCCCTTCAAATGAAGCTCTTAGGAACTAGTAATCACTATAAAGTTCAGCTGAGCAGACCAAAATGCGGTAGGACGTTTGACAGTTGGCGTGATGCTTGTGCTTCTATAAGTCACTATAAATTGTTTATTACAGTAAATAGAGAATAAATAAAGAAACAAGCAAATTAAGAAACCAAGTAAATGCATAGCTAGTTTGAAAAACCAACACATTTAGGATGTCTTTGGAAAAAATGCACTTTCTAGTCTACTCAAGGGAAATTAAAAACTCTTGTGTTTTATTGATTTCCGCTAAGCTCATCTGCACATTGTTTACATAAAAGCTATGTGATGAAAGAAAGGCCATAATTTTTGGAAGCATGGATTTTAGATGCAGAGATTTTGGTTTTGTTTCCAGAAAATGAACTCTTTCTGCAGAGAAGCATTCACCTCTGGAAAACATTTTTCATATCTCTTCTGGTGTGCATCAGTGAATAGTCGCAAGGAGAAAGCATTGTGTCTGAGCTGAGTGAGCTCAGCTTTCCTTCTGCCTCAGACCCCTGAAAAGTACTGAAAGAGGCAAGGCATCATGGGGTAGCTGCCTCCTTTGAGAGTCCACGCAAGTCATGATGATCACCTGACTCTTAATATTGTGCATTAATAAATGTACTTCTCAGCCTTCTCCGTTTTCTCTACTCCACTGAAAAATCCACTTGTTTCTCACCCACTATATGAACACTGAAAAGTCCAGAAAGGCACTTTGGACAGCAGAAGAAAACTTATTTATTTAGCATTCATTACAGTAGTATTAACTGTATATGTACCATGTCCCAGCCCCTGTCATTTTAAAAGAAAAGAGTGAGTTGTTGATAAGAATTAAACTTTAATCGTGTATATTCAAGTAGAGTGTGTTGCAAAATAAGGGCTTTTGGCACAAGTACAATGAGAATGACACACCTTGGGGCAAGTCCGATTGTGTAGCTTTGGGATTGTGTGAATAATGTAATGTGACTTTGAAACTCTTGTGTCAGAACTGGCTTTGAGTCATCTTTGGGGCACAGTCACTTAGTCATGGTGACCATTTGTTTCTTGCCCACTGCATGAGCAATCTGTTGACATTCAGTATATCATTCAGTTCACAAAATATTCCTGGATATAATCATTTGTCTTTTTCAGACTTGGAAACTGAGGTTTGGAGAGTTTGATTTTTGTCTCATGAATGCTAATGCTTGAATGTAAAATCTCATTTTTACTTTATGGAAGACCACAGGATCATGGAATTTGAAGGGACTTTAGATTTTGTCTAATTCCCTTCTAGTTCCCTTCTATTATATCCTAAAGAGTTGGTCATTCAGCACATGTTGAGGATGAATCCACTAGGTTCTTGGAGAATGCTTGATGGTTCACAGAATCATCCTTTATAAAGAGTTCCAGAAACAGAGCAGTCACAACATGGTGGTTCTTCAACTTTTTCTGTTTTGGGATCACCACCCAGAAACATCATGGGAATTTTCACACCCTAGTTATAAATTATACACAGAGACTATGTTCAGTCCTTCATTTTGAGAAAGTATGACTATCTAATTTTAAATACATTTCAAAGAATTAGTCATTGGATTGAAATGTCAAATCTAAAAAAAAAGTCCTATAAAATATTCAAGAGACCTCCTTATCCCTTAGGGTACAAATCATTACCTAAAGAGAACAAGGCACATGAAAATAGAGAACTGGTTCAGTGTAATTTATAATCAAACAATCAAAGCTTCCTGCTGATTGTTTTGTAACTTTAGATTAAGAAATTTGCTGAGCTGAGGAAGAAAACCACTTTTTACAATTATATTGTCAAGTTCTGAAGTATGTTTTGTGACTGTCAAGTCCTAAATCGATCTTTTAAACTTTGACAAGCAGATCAAATATCTGTGTAATAAAAAATATAAATTTATTATTCTTTTGATACATAGGCTTGGTATCATGTTGTTTAACATTGAGCTTTTCTTCTCAAGTGAGTATATTGGCAAGCCGTGGAAAAGCTGTTAGTTTTTACCTAATCTTTTAAAAGTGATAATTTCTTAACAGATGTGAATTTAATTTTCCCCCTATAGTGTGCAAAAAACCCAAAAGTTTTCTTGGTCATTTGACTGATGTGATTTTTGGCATTGCTTTAAATTATTATTATGGTTAAAAAGGGGAGGGACTTTCTGATGAGAACAGCACTCTCTTTAATAGCCTTTCACAAAATCAATTTCTACCATTCCTGCTGTGCTCCTGTGGAGTGCTGGAGGTTAGGTACCTTGGGAAGAGTTTGTGTCTCCTAAATTTGTCTTTTAAATTTTCATAATTTGCCCCTTTCTCCCCTCCATGCTTATCTAAACAGTTTACAACAAAGGCCTTTTTGTATAGTTTTTCTTGTGCTCGAAAGAGGGGAGTATGTGAGGGAATTTTGCTATTTACGTGGCTACTTACTATCCATTGTGGGTGATGGATTAATACAATAGATTCATGGCCCCAGTGCCCTGTTTCTTGATCTCCTCTCTTGATTGGAATAAGTCAGATCATGCATCGGGATCTTTTAAACCGGAAACAGTTCAGTGGTGGATGCACCTTTCCTAGCTGCTTTGTTCTCAGCTCATCTGGATAAGGAAGCACTGATGCCATTTGCATGTGGAGCTTCAGCAATGCGATGTCCAGGCAAATGTGCCTGGGAGTGATGGTTTCATTTTCTACAAATTCTGATCCTACCTGGGCTAATTAACTAAATTCTTATTTACACACAAACTTCAAATGGGGAGTTGATTCGGATGCCTGTTAAAGAAGGATAGAAAAGTATTGAGAAATGTAGCTCAGAAACCTAAAGGATGCTGGTTGCAGATCAGCTGAGGGTGGATTGCACTGTCACGGCGAAAGATTGTAAGTAATCTCTTATTACCTACAGTATTTCATTGGGCATAGCGTCTCTTTTGGATTTCTTTGAGACTTTATTTTTTACTCTTTTACTTTATTATTTTGTTAGGCTGGCAGAGGGGCAATCATAAAAAAGAGAAAATGAGCAATTTTGAATTGATGGAGTGCCTTGAAAAGAGTTCTCTCAAAATAGAGTTCTTGGCTTTCCTGCAGACCAAGTGATAAAGTTTAGAAATTGTGATCTGTGGAGCTTGAAGATTTTCAAAAAGGACTAGAATCCCTTACAAAACTTCTGTTTTCTCCTTTATGTGTCACTAATTTCTTCCCTGGGACAACCTATTAAGTTATTCAAGTAGAAAAGTCTATACTCAAGATAACATGAATCAGCAAGTTAGTTCATCCCAGCCAAATGCTTTAGTGCAGGGCAAAGTAACTTTTTACTGTGATGAAATATAAGCTGGATCTGAAGACTTGTAATTATTACCGGTGGTGCTTTTTTCACACAGTTTGACTTATATGTAGAAATGCTGCTTGCTCAACTTTCCAGAAATTACCAATGTTCATCTTCTTCCCCAGCTTCACTCTAACTCCAATTAATTAATTTTGGAGCATTATCTTTTTATTGTTTTAATACTTAGAGATTTAATGTGGTTAAACTGCAACAGAATGAAAAAATATTGCTTTAATTTCAGCATATCTGGTAAGAAATCGGGCTTTAATAGTGACTAAAATTGCTATGGTTTTTTTTATCTTTTCCCGTATTAGGGTTTGTGGATTAGTTTATATCTTGAACCTGAAATTCAGTGTAACTAAAGGGGATTTTATGAAGTAATGAGATCACTACTCACCTGAAAAGACCTGTCCTGTTCATCATGACCTCACAGTTGATGTTGTGCTCACTGTCAGGTATACTTGGTTCTACAGTTTTTTATGTAGCCTCCTGAAAAGTCCTGTTTTATCTTCCAGGATTAATCTTGCTGGAATGGACCTGAGTTAATTCAGTTAAACATAGCTTACCTCCTATGGGTTGTTTAATTATTTTTGAAACTAATTAACCTAAGCAGATAGTTTGCAATTTTATTAATTTATTAATTGCATAAATCAAGGCATAGTCATTGAAGGCAAGGTTAGGCAACATAGCTAGATGCACAATTCTAAATCTCCTACTCTGCTGCCCAGAGATAAGAACTGTTACATATTTTATGAATATCCTTTCAGACCTTGTTTTGTGGCACTGTCTCTATCTCTTCATATGTTTATATATCTATTTTTTTCTTCTTACTAAAAATGGAATTGCTGAAGATGTACTCGGTTAACTTGCCCTTTTCACTTAGATCTCATATCAAATATGAGATCTATTGATACATTTTCATGTCAGCAAATATACTTTTATTACACAATTTTTAATGGCTGTCCATAACTTAGGTAATACCGTTATTTATTTAAGTTACATTGTTGGATATTTAGTTTTTTTTTTTTCTTCAACTCATTAATTTGACAAATGTTAGCCAATTTCTTAGCATAAGTCAGCAGTAGAATAGATCCAAAGCACTTTATGATTCCTACCTCACAGAACAGGAGAGTTGATTACCAGTTGTGAAAAGTACTATGGGGACAAAGTTCTAGAAGTTCTGAGTGGAGAGCCAAGATAAGGGATGGCCTTGGGGTCCTGGAAGGGCCTCTCTGAGGAGATGTTTATAAGAAGCCGTGAAGATTGGAAAAGCCGTGAAGATTGGAAAATAGGTAGAGATAAGGATGAATGGGCAGAGACAAACATGAACAAAGTCCTGAGGGTGGCAGTGGGGTGATGGGAAGCTTGGATTGCTGAGAGATAATTTGTGTAGGTACTATCTAGGGAACAAGGGGTTGAGGGTGCCAGGTGAAGCTGGAGAGGTAGGCAGGGACCAGATGATTAAGTACTTTGGTCTCAATTAGCAAAATCGTTGAACAGGCATGTGAGGGTGATATTAGGGTTGTGTTTTGAGAAAATAACTGTGACAGTGGTATGAAGAATCAGCTAGCAGAAATTCTTGACCTTTAATGTGCCACTGACCTACATCTTTGGCTGTCTGCTGCAGCCTAGGGGACATCTTCTAAGAAGAATGTTTTTGAATCTATAAGATAAAACACATAGGCTAACAAAAGAGACCAATTATATCTAAATACAGTTGCCAAAATACTAAACTCATATATGTGATGTAGTGGTATCTGTGCCTCTTTATTAACGCATCAAAAATAAGATATAGGGCAGCCTGGGTGGCCCAGCGGTTTAGCGCTGCCTTCAGCCCAGGGTGTGATCCTGGAGACCGGGGATCGAGTCCCACGTCAGGCTACCTGCATGGAGCCTGCTTCTCCCTCTGCCTGTGTCTGTTCCTCTCTCTCTCTCATGAATAAATAAATAAAATCTTAAAAAGATACAGTGGAGAGTCTGATAGCTACTGTAATTTCAAAGGAGTGATTAAACAGTGTATCTGATAATTGTCATGTGATGTAAAAATACCCGATTTCTCTTGGTGGCAATATCACGGTAGTATTTGGAGTATTAGTATTCTCCTAATACTAGGATGGTCTGTTGCTAACATTCATGATTGAGTGAAATGGTAAATTTCAGTTTGAGATTAATGAAAATAAGGGTGTACTATTTTCCCTCACCCAAGTTCATGGGCCACCTGAATCCTATCCACAAGACTCCTTGGGAGTCCATGGACCCTGGCTAAGAAAAACCTCTGAGGGGAAGACGAGTAAAAGCCGAAAGCTGGTTAACAGGCAATTGTAGATGAGACACTGGGTTAGCCTGAAGAAGGCAACAATAGAAATGGGGAAAGGGAAGAAGACAGGTACAAGACAGATACACTAACTATTCTAGGTTTAGATTTAGGACTGTAAGAAAGAGATTTGTCAGGAGGAACCCTAAGTATGTAGCTTCCATCATCAGATGGCTGAGATGGGAACAACGGGAGTAGGAAGCCAGACCCTTCACAAGATAAGTTGAAAGTATACCGGGGCATTGCCAGGTGGGCAGTTGATGTTTTTGGGAACTCAGAGGAATGATCTGGAATGAGGTCTCAGTATGAGAAGCATGTTCCTGGAGATTATAGCTGGAGCCCTGGGCAGTGATGAGGTTGCCTAGAAGTTGAACCAGGTGAGCAGAGAAAGGGCCCAGGAATAAGCCTTCAACACTGAAGGCCCAGAAGGAGGACAGGAGATGTTCAAGGACATTGAGAAATATGAGAGAAGTAGCAGAATAGCCAGGAGGAGGTGGTTTCCTGGAAGCCATTTTAAGACAAGTGTGGTCAATGATGTTGAAAGACATTCAGAGGTGAAGTAACATGAGAATTGAAAAATACAGCTTGAATTTACCATCAAAAGGTTATGAATGACTAGAAGCGAGTGATTTTGGAGAAGTGATATGAGTGGAATGCAGTTTGATGTAGTGGTGGGAGGGAGTAGGAGGGAAGAGCTTGAAGAAAGCCAATGTAGAAGATTCAAGTTTGAAAAGATTCATACAGTTCTGAAGAATAGTCTTGTAATTCCCTCTCATACCCATTATCTGTTTCACCTCGTCTCTTCCCCAGAGAGAAAATCTTGGTGGGGGAGGGGAAAAGATGTGGTTGTGGTTTGTTGGTTTTGTTTTATATAAATGTGATATGCTACATAGATATTTTTTCTATGCACGCATGTGACGAGTTTTGGGGATAATAGTACTAATAGCTACCATTTGTATGGCCATTACTTCGTACCAGATAATGTTCTAAGAACTTACTTATAAACCTCACATGAGCCCTATAAGACTACTGTTATTATCTACATTTTACAGTATCAGGAAATTGAGTCCCAGAGAGGTTACAGAGTTTTTGTAAGGTCATATAGCCAGACCCTTAAACAGGGAAACAGCCATCCATGAACCACGGTTTGTCACAGCCGTAAGGGGCATTAGTCAAATATGTGGTAGGGCTGGGATTAGAATACAGGAAGTCTAGTTCAAGACCGCCTCATTCTGCTGCATAATAATGTAGAACACAGGAATATTGTATATCTTTTATTGGTCCTTGTTGCTGGGCCTTTAGGTGGTTTTCTTCTTTTTCTCATAAATGTCTTCTGTAAACATTCATACATATCTCATAAATGTGTCCTAGTATTTTCCTAGAGGAATTATCAGTATAAAGAATTTTTTAAATTTTTTATTGGAGTTCAGTTTGCCAACATATAGCATAACACCCAGTGCTCAGCCCATCAAGTGCCCCCCTCAGTGCCCATCACCCAGTCACCCAGTATAAAGAATTTTTGACAGATACCTCTGCCAAGAAAGTTTGCTATTGTAATCAAAGCTGTGATGAACAGTGGGCTCATGAATGTCTGTTTCCTTGTGTAAGGGTCCCAGCAAGAATATTAAATACAGTACTCTGAAGAGTATATAGTTTTCTTTTTAATCTGGTAAAGTGTACTGTATTATTTCATATATTCCCTGTAATATGAATACCGCATTATGTCAACATCTTTACAGCAAACTATTCTTCATCCCCCAAAATAAATAAATACAATAAGCAGCACACCGAATTCCCAACATTCTCTGGGCAGATTTTCCCTGCCTCTTTGCTGTTTGTTAGCCATCATTCCACCTCTTGAGATGCCAGGGGCCTGGGTGGCACTAGAACATGTTACTCCACAATGAACCAAATGACTATTTCTGTTCTGGACCGTTTTTACAAGGAAAGGTGCTCTTGAGTGGGGATGTAAGGAAACCCTGACTCCAGCCTGTGGCTCAGCCCTTGGCTTCCATGGTGGAAGAGTTCATTTGGCCAGCGATCACATACTTTATTTCAAAATCCCCAAATCCTTGCTTATTTGACCCAATCAATTTTTGTCTTCCATTATCTCAGAAATGAATCCCAAAAAGGAAGAAAGACCGCCCTGAACTCATTCAAAGATAACCAGTTCTAGGCTTGTGTACATGCGCTTTTATAAGGCAACTCAAATGCTGACGATCTGGAGATGGGCCAACTTCCCAGGAGGTCAGCTCCCTGTAGGTTTCATGCGTGACTGCTGTCCTAGCCCTACTGAGAAAGGCTTCCTGTGTCTGTGATTTATGGAGACTGGCGAACCATCGATTCTTCAACCTTACTCAGTGACCTCTTGCACTGGTAGTTATGCACTGCTGCCTTCTTTTGCCTCCCAGGGTCAAAATCAGCTGATGAACCTGTGGAATAGTCCACCCTGCAGCATTTTAACCAGATGGTTGCTGATCCAGGGCTTTCTGTGGACTATTTAATTTCCCAGTGAACTCACTAGCAGTGTTGCAAATAAGAATATATTTTTCTTTTCTTCTTCTCCCACAAGAGACTTCATGATTCAGGGATCAAAAAATCATACTAAGCAACACTCTGGGTTTAAGGATTCGAACTTGCCATGACATTGTACCAAGTCAGATTTATCTCTTGTCCATTACCAGGAGAAATAATATTTATCCACTTCCCAGAATGATAGGGAAGAGACGGTCTGTGAGATGTTTGCTAATTCCCGATATTTTACATTTAAATTATAGAAAGGTGTGTTTCATTCTTTTTTCTAGCAACTGCTTTTCAAGATATGGATGGGAGAATAGATTACTGAAAGAATGGTTTTTAAATCACCTTTGCTTTAGTATCGGTTCTTAGGAGAGAGCAAATAGTGTGATGGTTAAGAGCACAGGCCATAGAACATCAGGCTGCCTGGGGTTGAATCCCAGCACGACCACTTATTAACTGTGTGACCTTAGGCAAGCCACTTAACCTTTCTGTTCCTTACTTTCCTGGTCTGTGAAATGGGAAGTGTTGAGAATTAAATGAGTAATATGCAAAAAGTGCTTAGAACAGTGTCTGGCTCATGGTGAGTGCCCGGTTAATGTCACCCACTCTAGTTATTTTTGCAACCCCAGATACTGGTAATGTGTCTCCCTTGTTTGCTTCCATCCTTCTCTTCTCCAGCCTGTATGGGGAGTCTAGCGAGAGAGGCATGGCAAGGGGCATTTCCAGGTCCCTAGAGAGGATAAAGCCCAGGCACTTATCAGGGATCTGTCACCTGTTGGTTCCAAAAGGGGGGCAGTTTACCACTTTTATACTTACTGCATTTGAATAAATGGGAGGGCTTTTGGAATTTTGAGGTTTCATCTTTGGGGAAGAGGAGGAGGATACCCCTGATGGTTGGTGTCCTTGTGGAGTCCAGGTGGGAAGGAAATCTGGGCACATAGTTTTGCTCCAGTCTTTGGGTTTATTGACAGGGGTTACCGAAGTTCATTCTGGGGAAGGAGGGTGGTTTTACCTTTTTTTTTTTTTTTTTCTCCATTGAATTGATCTCCTATGTATATTTAGGTTTAGTTGTTTAAAATTAAGATTTGTGTAGGTGCCCCTGGGTGGCTCAGTTAAGCATCTGACTCTTGGTCTCAGCTCAAGTCTTGATCTCAGGGTCATGAGTTCAAGCCCCGCCTTGGGTTCCATGCTGGAGCCTACTAAAAAAAAATTTAGAAACTAAATTAAGATTTATCTTTAAGGGATGAGCAAATTATTATTTGCATTTTTTTGTTGACTCCTTGTTACTTTATGACCAAAGAAATACCCACGTTTGGATACTTGCAAGGAAAATACATTTTTAATTCATTGAATAAATGAATATTTTCTAATCTTGAAAAAATAGATGGAGGGAGGGGAGCTTATAATCAGAAGCACAATCAGCCTTGTCTGAAGAGAAGGATGGCTAGAATGCAGGCTCAAAAATATAATCAACTAGTTATCATGCAAGGGAGTCTATATTTTGTGCGAATTACTCTCACATGTAAGTAGGTATATTAATTTGCTAGGACTGCCAGAACAAAATACCCCAGACTAGGTGGCTTAAAGAGCAAAAATGTATTTTCTCACAGTTCTGGAAGTCCAAGGTCAAGGTGCCAGTAGGCTTAGTTTCTTCTGGGGCCTCTCTCCTTGGCTTGCAGATGGCTGCTCTCTTGTTTCCTCTTCATGTAGGTCTTTCCCTAGTGCACACATACCTCCTGTCCTTCCTCATAAGGACGCCAGTCTTGTTGGACTACGGGCCCACCTTAAAGGCCTCCTGTAACCTCAGGCACCTCTTCGAAGACCCTGTCCCCAATACAGTCACATGCTGAGGAACTGGGGTTAGTATTTTAACATATGTGAAGGAACATGTTTTAGTCTACAACATGTAGAAATTGTTGGAAATTGAGTGAGACTTGAGGGGTCACTTTAAGGCAGTTCCTACTTTATGGAAATTGAGTGAGACTTGAGGGGTCACTTTAAGGCAGTTCCTACTTTATGGCCTGCTCTGTGCACAAGAGAAGCATGGTCCCAAACGGGAATGTAAGTGCTGCAGTGGGAGAATTATTGGGACTGCAGCTGGAGAAATAGGAGCAGCCTATACACATCATCGTGGTGGCCTCTGTCCACAGGGAGCAGAGACCACACCTGCAGCCAGATGGACACTCATGGTTTGCAGCTGGTAGGTGGTTGGAAGGGGATGTTCAGTGAGGGAACTTCCTCACAAGCCATCCCAGTGATAACTTTTAGCATACTGTCAAATTTTGCACTAACCAGAAAATGCTAACCAACCACAGACCTTGGTGAAACAGAATTTTTTTCCCTAATGTGTTTACATATTTCTGCCACTACAAAGTCATTTTATCTTCGGTGCTTAATTATCTGTACTAATGGGGGGGAATATTAGTGTGGAAAACACAAAGACGGGTTTCATTTCCCAGCTTCCTGGGCTACGTCCGTCAGTTTTGCATTCTGCATTCTTCTTCTAGCTCTCTCCCTTGCTAGCCATGTCTCTGTAAGCAAGTTGAGTAAGCTCACATTCCTCACCTAGAAGAGGACAGCTTCGGCCAAGTTAGATTATTGGTTTGCAAATTCAACATGCAGAAGACTCCTGTGTTAACAAGTGCATGTCCCCTGGGCCCTTCCCCATAGAGATTCTGATCCGGTAGGGTCTCAGATGAGGCCCAGGAATTTCCATCGTCAGCGAGCATCCCTACGTGAATCAGACTCAGAGAATCCTCTCATTCCACTCTGGGAACCTGGTCTGAGATCTGTCCTAGTCAGGAAAAGAGACTGGGAGCAAAGAGACTTGAGCACAAGCCCAGGTTTGAGAAATTGCAAGTTTTGGATACTTCTTACTGCCTTTTTTGGTGCTCGTCCCCAAAGCTACACAACTTAAATTTTCTATGGTGCCTGTATGCAGCTATGAAGCTACGAGACCGTACACACAGATTGCACAGCATGGGCAAGGGATCCTACTTCAGGGCTATGATTTCTACTGTCTTTGAGACTCTTCTCCCAGACTTTCCCGTCTCCAGTCTTACATGTCTCAGAGCTAACTGGTCCTACCTTGACTGGACACTTACTGGCTCTGCTGCCTCCCTTCGTGGATCATATGTGGACATTCTGTCATTTATCTCATGCCCACCATGGAATGGCTGCTGCTGTCTCAGGCCTGGGTTGTAGAAGAGTCAATGACTCCATAAGGAATGCAGAAGGGGAAAAAAAATCACCAGGAGGTAGAGTGCTTGCCAGTATATTGTGGAGCGGAACAGGCAGCAAAAGGTCTAGCTAGTGCTGAAAGGGGAAAACAGCCCCTGCTTTTGTTCCCCCAAAATCTCAGTGCCCTGTATTAGTTTTCTTTTGCTGAGTATCGGATTACCACAAATGTAGTTCATGGTAAACATCCCATAAAACAACATCCCGTAGTTAATGTGGATCTGGACTCTGATTACAGGTTAGCCCAGTCCCCTGCTGAGAGCCTCACAGGCCAAAAGCAAGGTGTCAGCCAAGGCTACAGTCTCATCTGAGGCCCAGGGTCCTCTCCAACGCTCACTGGTTCTTTTTTTTTTTTTTTTTTAAAGGTTTTATTTATTTATTCATGAGAGACACACAGAGAGAGAGAGGCAGAGACACAGGCAGAGGGAGAAGCAGGCTGCATGCAGGGAGCCCGACACGGGACTCGGACACAGGACTCGATCCCGGGACTCCAGGATCATGCCCTGGGCCAAAGGCAGGCACCAAACTGCTGAGCCACCCAGGGATCCCTGCACTCACTGGTTCTTCGCAGAGTTTATTTCCTTATGGTTGTGTGACCAACATCCTCATTTTGTTACTAGCTTTTGACCAGGACCGTTTTCAGCTCTAGAGACTCCTGTTGGGTCCTTGCCCTGTGTCCCCTCCTTTTATACATGGCAGCTTCCTTCTTCAAGGCCAGCATCTGTTGCTACTTTTTGCCTTTAAGGGCTCACCTGATTAGGTGAGGCCCACCCAGGAGAAACTTTCTTTTAATTAACCTGAAGTTAACTGATGAGAGATCTTCATTAAATCCACAAAATTACTTCACCTTACAATGTGACCTAATCACAGGAGTGATAGCCTGTCATGTTCCTAGGTCTTGCCCATACTCAGGGAGAGGAGCTATTCAGAGCGTGTGTATCAGGAGGCAGGAATCTTAGGACCATCCAAGAATTCTTCCTACCACTTGTCAAGAGTGTTTATTGTATGTTGGGCACCAAATCTTAACTGTTAACTTGTTAGAAACGCCACAAAATTTTTAATACTAATTTCTGGGGGAATCTCCAATTGTATAAATTCTAAACTGCAACTTTTTTGAGAAATGTTGTTAGCAAAATAAAGTGTCTAGTCTTTCCTTCCAGAATTCGAAATCACAGAGTGCTAGGAAATCCAGTTGCTTTACCCCTTGTGCAGGTGAGAAAACAGACTCAGTGGGAAAGACTTCCCAAGGTCATGGAGCAAGGCTGGGAGTTAGTTGGCTGGCCCTTTCTGCCATTGCTTTTCCTATGTGTCTCTTCGTTTACCTTTAAGATGAGCCTGGGCAGCCTCGGTGGCTCAGCGGTTTAGTGCTGCCTTCAGTCCAGGGCGTGATCCTGGACACCAGGGATCGAGTCCCACATCAGGCTCCCTGCACGGAGCCTGCTTCTCCCTCTGTGTCTCTACCTCTCTCTCTCTCTCTCTCCCCGCTCCCCCACCCCATGTCTCTCATGAATAAATAAATAAAATCTTAAAAAAAAAAAGATGAGCCCCAAGTACTCGTATTAATCTGGAGCTCATTGATGTTAATGAGCAGTGTTTTTTGTTTCCCATTATTGTCCTGAATTGGAACATTTTTCTTATAATGTGTTTGTGAATTAGTTATTAAATGAAATGTAATCTTAATAAAATGAGTTTTTGGTTGTTCATGTATATTTGTATAATCTTTATAATTTTCATGATGACTCCCACTGTCCAGGAATTATAGAGCTGAGGGTGAAGATAGGAACCAGAGAAAGGTTTTGTGATCCAGCTGCCTCACCAAAAAACACTTTTTTTGTGATTGACAATTGAATTGACATTCATCAGATAATTTTCCATGTTTTCCCCCCCTATATTCAGTGATATTTCAATTTCTGTTTAAGTAGAAATAGGATGCATTTTTTTTTTCCATTTCTTCTTTTGGAGTAGAATCTTACCATTGACAAGACAATGTTTTTCTATAGAGGTTTGTATTAAAGCTTCTTCTGCTCCAGACTGCCTACCAGTAAATGACCTCACAGGTAGACAGACTCACCCTTAGCTTGAAAAGTGCTGCCAAGTAAGAAGCTAGTTATTACCCCAGCATGGAGGCAGTGGATGTGTCAGGGAGGAGCAGAATGTCCTCAGCGTGTATGGCTAGAATAATGTGGCGCTTAGCCCAGCCCCCGTGCTGCCTGATTTGGGGTGAAACAACGGGCTGCTTGGAGGCTTGGAATGGATCTGGGCACACGTCTTTGGCATTTGACAAGGTGTGTTTGTGGGCTGAATCCTCAAGACCGAGAAAACGTTGCAGCCATAGGCTATTTCTGAGTCCCATCGCTTGCATCTTCTTATATATCAACGCTTAGGCACAGACAGGGACATCTCTGAGAATGGCTCATCAGATGGTTCATCTGAGAATGGCTCAACCATTTCACCACTGCTTCTGTCATGAAGCCCCTTGTTGTCTGCTTCATCACCGTATCACACCCTCCTGCGCCCTGGAGCATGGCATTTGTGGTTTACACTCTACCCTATATGAAATTCATTTGTGCATTTATTTAGAGATTTGCTAAATCTCGATTAGAACATAAGTTCCTTAAGGTCAAGGACAGCGTCTCCGGTGTATTCCTGGCAGTCATCTTTATAGCTATCACACACTGTAGAAATTCCTAGTCTGTGGGCCTCAGACCTCTGGGAAAAAGAAGGTATTTCAGAGGCTGCGTATCTGTATGTGTACCCAGCATTTTATATGTCTGTGGTGACTCTTTTTCAAATATATTTGGATTCTCTTGGGTTAAATAATACACAAGTTTCTTTAAAAGTGCCCTTACTTTGTTATAATTTGGGTCTTTTCTCAGCCAGTATTTACTAAGAGTACACTAAAAGATGCCTGCATGCTTTTGTGTTGAGAGCCACTGCCCTTCAGCATCTAGCAAGGTGCTCTGCATTTTGAGCTATTTGGGGTATTTCCCTATCTCAAGCCCTCTGGCCCTGTTTCTTCTTTATGGTATGCAAAGAAAGCTAACGTGCTTCTTCCTTCCCCTTTGTAGCACTAATAACCGTTTAGGTTCTTTAATTCTTGGAATGAATACTAGATGATTGTCCACCTCCACACCCTAGACAGGAAGCTCCTGATCCCCTGGTCTTCCTGTGACCTACTGCCTACCAGAATGACCTCACCTGGTAGGTTCAGTACGTATGTTAGTGGTCAGAAGCTCTGTGATCACAACCGGGAGTGTTTTTAGTACCCACTCTTTAATATGTAGACATGTTTCTGGTTTTTAGAAGTTGAGAATTCTTCTGGTGAATAATATAATCCCCAAAGTTCTCCAGTCTCCAAATCACAGGATTTGAAGGAATACTTTAACTAATTTTAATGTTAAAGCAAAATGTCTGCCACCTGGTGTCAGATTAAGAATTAGCATCTCAGCTAATTCTCGCATGGAGTGAATCCCATTAATTTTACTATTTAGTTGTTGAAGTAGGTTATACATTTCATATAAAATTATAATAAGCACCGTTCTGAAATTACTTCTCACTTGCTACCTATGGATTTGTATTTAACATTGTTGGGTTTTCCTGAGTCTAAAAACTAATTGGGAATGAAAGTCTAATTTTAGTAAAGTTTCTCAATACTGCTGACTCTGTAGCATTGAATTTTATGGAGGAGAGAAATAATAACTTTTATGTGAAACAAAAATAGCCTTAAATATTATCAATATTTTATGAGTTTGTATAAACCTTATTACTGCAGATGATTTTTTCTAATAGCTTTGGTCAGAAGGAAGGATAAAAACTCCTTTTTAACAAACCTTTGAGTAGCTAACATTGACTGGTTTGGATTAAATGAGAATGCAGGTATTCATGAGGGTCCCTAGAATTAGAGTCAATCCAAGTCTGGGCTTGAGAAATAAGAGATGAGTAAAGAATATGTGTCTCTGTTTTGTAAAGACTGAGGTTTAAGTAGGGGAAAGTTCTTTTCTTATTTACTGCATTCTCCTCATTAACTTACCTGAAAGCTGTTTATTTGCAGTGGTGAAGAGACATTGCGGCATAATGTCCTGCCTTTTAGGCCAACAGTAAGATGATATGAGATAAAGTGAATCCTTCCAGAAGTAGTAAGGAGTTCTCAATGTTAGGAGGTGGACCTATTTATTAACCACCTGTAGCCCTTGTTGTCAAGATGCCAGAGAGCTGCTGTGATATCCACCCATTCCATTTATAGCCTCAGGGAGCCAAATGTCTATTGCAGGAGTCAGGTAATAACTAAACATATAGATAAAGTAAGATGTAAACACTTACTGGTCAGCATAGAAAACTACCCTGATAGAGTGGGGTAGAGTGGAACTAGATCAGTGAGGAGAATTTGAAACAAGAGCAAAAGCCTTTTGAGGAGCCCAAAATAGATGCCTCTTTGTCCCTGTTCTGCCCACTTTGACCTCCAGGTCCTTGCTCAAAGCCTACTTATTCCACTTTAGACATGTTTCTAACCCAGCTGTGTAGCAGATAAGGGATGAGGTTTAGGGAATTAGAAGAGAGCTGGATGGAATGAGAAGCTAGATCAAAAGAAAAAAGAAGCTGGTAGAGCCAAACCTTCCAGTAAGAGCAAGGGGACAGCTTAGCCCTCGTGGGGTAGGGGGACCAGTGGACCCAGACCAGATTGCAAAGGGCTCAAAGAACACGCCTATTGGCAGCAGTAGATGTAAGGAGTTTAAGGGTCTCTCGTTGACATTTGATAGCAGTTGATATTTGAAATAATGGACTTAAGGCACCAAAAAGAAGTAAAATTATGCTCTGGGCACTTGAATAAAACAGAGACTAGAGCAACAGGCACAAGGAGCTTAGGCTAAAGGTGTTGGCCCTACTGGAATGTGAGTTCTTTGAAGGCAGGAATTGTCTTTCATTCATTCATATCTGTATCCTGGAAACTGAGCTGAGTGTAGTCTAAAGCTGTGAGTTGTTCAGTCGATGTTCTCTGATTGTGTGATATTAAAGGGGAATTACTTCTCTAGACAAATCTTCATGGAGATATTAGAATTAGATATGCCTGAGACTAGTTGTGCAGGCAAACTGTTAGTTCAGTATCCCTGTGCACAGTTCCGTTACAGAAGAGTGGTTTAGGCAGCTTCTGTTCTTTTAGACTCTATTGATTTATTTTTAACTGTAACAAAATCATAAATCTTTTTTTGAAATAGCTGTATGTACCACTCACTTAATGATTTACTGATTTGTTGTGTGCTTTGAGCATCTTCTGTGTGTGTAACCTTGGGCTAGATCCTGTGGGTGCAGATTGGTAAAGATTTCACCTGCCCTCAATTCTGCAGATAGACACTATCTCTACATATATTAACTATTGTTATAGGTTGAGTTGTGTCCCCCAGAAAGATATGTTGAAGTCCTACCTCCTGGTACCTGTGTGTTTGATCTTATTTGGGAATAGGGTCATTGCTGATGTGATCAAGTTAAGATGAGTTCATACAGGAGTAGGGTAGGCCCTTAATCCATTATGACTGGTGACCGTATAAGAAGAGGGGAATTTGGACACAGACCAAAGGGGAATGCCCTGTGATGACAGACGTACACAGAGAAGGAAGGGCCTTGTGAAGGGAGCAGGGGCGGGGGGCAGACCGGGTTACGTTGCTACCAACCAAGAAATGCCTGGGGCCTCCAAGCAGCTGGAAGAGACAGGGTAAGACCCTCTCCCAGCAGCTTTGGAGGAAGCACGGGTCTGCCAACAGCTCAATTTTGGATTGCTAGGCTTTAGTACTATGAGACAATAAATTTCTGTTGTTATTAGCCATCCAGTTTGTGGTACTTTGTTATGGCAGCCCAGGGAAAGGAGTACAACTCTAGTACATTTCTTTATGAATCAGGGTTCTGGGGTGAAATAGATGATCACTCCACTGGGGTCACTGAGGGGAGTTTAAAGAAGACACTGTGTACAGAGGCTTGGGGAAGATTGAGAACCTCCAGAGTATGAGGAAGCCTTCTGGGGTTGACAGCAACAGGTTCCCATTGGCACATTCCAGGCCCGAAGGGCCAAGAAGATGGGAGGTTCCTGGAACCCAGGCAGAGGTAGATTTGCAACTGTGAGTATAGACAAGGGGTGACCCAACTGTAGTCCCAGGCAACCTGTGCTCTTGCAGAAGGGGAGCTGGGGAGTTCTCCTCTTTCTCCTCCCATGTTCCTGTCCTCTGCTGAGCCTCTCATTGGCGAAACCTACCAAGGGTTTAGCCTCTCAACTGGAAAGGGTGGAGACTAGACTGAAAAGGGAAACTGGAGAATATCCCACACATTTGGGATAAGGAGTAGATGTCATTCAAAGATGTCTTCTCTATGAGAAGGAAAGAATCGGATGTCTGAGATCGTGTTGTTCATACCACTGGTTCTCAACAAATTCTGTGATTGCCAACAGAGACTACCGAGAATTGTTTATTTTGGAGTGCAAGATTCAAGGCAGTGGAATTCATTCAACAAATTCTTATTAAGTACTTACTATAGTGCCAGATACCAGACAGCCCCTAGGGATAAGTACCAAGTAAAACAGACTTGTCCTTACTCTCACAGAACTTACCTCCTAGAACTCAGAGTTCTATTCATAAAACTTACTCTTGGTGCCTACCAACTATGTGAACAAGGGTTAAAACTCCCACAGGACTCCATTCTCTCATGTTACTCAGTGTAATTTTAAGTTACTGACTAGATGCCACTTTTCCCCAATGGACTACAAGATTCAGGTCCAACATCTAGCCCGAAGCCTGGCTCCTGGCAGATGGTCACTGAATGCATTGATAAATGAAGGAAGGAAGGAATGACAGAGTGCTTTGATTTGCCATAGAGGAAAAGCTTTTCTTCTCTTCTTTCAGGTTCAGTACTTGAGGACTGCAAATTATGCTGACCTAAGACAGATGAGCAAGAGGAAGAATCCCAGATTGAATTATGTACTTACGTATGAGAGTTCACAAAGAAATGTAACTTGGGGAGGCTGTTAGGATTGGAGGCTTATGTAAAATCTTAACAGGAGATGGTGGGGGGAAAGGGTGCTTCTGAACACATGACTCTTTAGAAGGTTGAAGGGAGGTAGAGGTCACTATGAAAAAGCAGGTGATTTTTTTGGAAAGCTAAGTGGGCTCTTAGGAGAATAGATAGGAGATAATGATAGTTTGGTAACCATATGTTTGGGTGTTGATTTCTCAGCTTCCAGAAGAGATTAGAGTTGCTCTCAGGGGGAGGGGATTTATGACAACTGAGTTCTTTTTGGGAGGTTCTACTTTTAGGCAGGGAAGGGATTTCAGGAACTCAACTACTTTCAGCTGAAGATAATTTCTGTACCAGAGTAGCTTATTCTATTCTAAAATTTTGTTTTATTATTTAGGCATTTCTGAACATTAGTGAGTGGCTTAAATTTATTTATTTATTTATCTATTTATTTATTTATTTATTTTAAAAGATATTATTTATTTATTCATGAGGGACACAGAGAGAGAGAGAGGCAGAAACATAGGTGGAAGAAGAAGCAGGTTCCCCACAGGGCGCTCAATGCAAGACTCCATCCCAAGACCCTGGGCTCACGCTGTGAACAAAAGGCAGATGCTCAACCACTGAGCCACTCAAGTGCCCCTTAAAAATATTTAAAAATGGACGAAATCACTATATGGGAAAATATTTGAAAGGACCATTTGAGCAAATCCTTTACAAAGCAAACACGTTAAAACAAAATAATGTATGATTTATCTACTTTGCAACTCGAGATTTAGTGTTTGGGAGTTTTGTGTTGAGAGTTTGACTTTGTTCAGCTTTAGAAATTGAAACCAAGTATTTATTATCCCCCCCCCCCCCCCCCCCCCGTCTGGTCATTGTTCTATTAAATTGATTAGTCCATAAGAATATGCACTGCAGTTAAAGCCTGAATGGGACTATGACTGGATTTGTTATGCACTATAACCTTTTCACATCTAAGTTAATGATTTAAATCTAGACCAAGAATTTGGGGGAATGCTTTTACTAACTTAATGTTAAAGTGAAATATCTGCCACCTGGGCATCAGATTAAGAACCAGAAGGTGTCAGAGGGAGCAGTTACTTGATAGACTTTATTCCCTTGGTCTTAAGACATTGGCTGGTATTAGATTAGAGGTATTAACTCCTTTAGGCCTCTGAAGTACCAATACTAACCGGAAGACTGCACTCCTTTGATGACCATATAAGGAAAGTATTTCTAGGAAAAAATGTCACAGAATCCATGAGCGACTGTGTTGTCTAATAGCTTCAGGATGGGGAGATTTAAAGAGAATGAAAAGCAGCTGACTTAACCATTTTCCTAGAGACAGTTCCTACTATTTCTGCATAAAGATGTATGATGTGATCCTTAGAGAGTCTCACTCCAATTATTGTGTCCTCTATCGGAACAAGTAAGTAGAGAATCTAGTTTTTATACTTGTCAGTGGTATGAAATGCTTTCTTAGCTTAAGAGTAATTGAGTAAAATGACTTGTGAAAAAAAAAATTAGTGATGGAAACCAAAGAAAGAGAAGGCAGGTTCAAAAAGCCACTGGTCTGTTTCTCAAAATGTAGCTTGAATTTTGGATTTAAAATGTGTCCTTCCTCGGAGAGTTTGCATCTCATAAGGAAGAATTGTGTTAATAGCGGCTCATTATTAGATTTTGGTGGAGTTTCTCCGTCAATACAAATATGCTGAGTAATAAGAAGACATTTCAGAGCCTTGATGTAGAAATTATTCTCACAAAAGCTGGCTTGAGCTGGCTCTCACCCATGCTAGGAACATCTACGTTACAAGCATGTATGAGGAAAATTGCTTTCCCTCTTGAGATAACTGTAAATAGACGGTACCGTCAGAAGGGAGTGAAGAGTTATGGAACCCCAGGGAATTTTTAGAAGACGGGGGCAAATGTATTTTTCCTGTCCATGAGAAAAAGTTCTTCAGTGTTTGGCAGAGACAATCTTTCATTTGTGCTGGATTTAAGATGACAGTTTGCCTGCGCCTGGGAGTGCTAAAATCAAGAGAGTCCCAGGAAAATCAAGATGCCTTGTTCCTTCGGTTTGACTGCCTTATGCATTGTAGGACATTTAGCATCCCTGGCTTCTAGCCACCACTGGCGCCTGCTAGCCATTGTGAGAACCCCAAACACTCCCATACATTTCTGAATGCCCCTAGGAGTGGGAACTGTCCCTGATGTGAACCACTCTGAGAGTCTAGCCTGTGGTGTTGGGGCACCCTGGTCCTACTGACAGGACCAGTCCTGAAATAAGGTGAATGGATGCAGGAGGCTATCTTCAGTCTCCAAACAAACAAAAACTCAAATGCAGTTTTAGTTTAAATGCCTTTGACGCACGCGCGCACGTGCACACACACACACACACACACACCCACACACACACAAACACCAGAGTGGGGATAGATGGCAGTGTTAATTGAAAGTCCAAGGCATAGAAAAAAAGGAAGAAAATTAATTCAGTTTATAACTTTCACTCAAGTTTTCATCTATTAGTGGCTCTTATTCACAAATAATTACTGGTTCTCACAGAATTTTCAAATTAATTTGTATAGTCATCTGAGATGTTCAACATTTGTATAGTGCAGAAGGGCAAAGAGATAATGGACCACCGCCACCTCACTCCCCCATCCCATCTGCTTGGAAGCAAAGAATCAGTTCCTAAAGAGAGTACATCCTTTAGAAGGGCTGAGACAGAAGAAAGATAGGCAGCTTCTGACCTAGGAAGATTTAGGATAGTATCAGTAATTGTAAGGGTTGAATATGTTCTGGAATATCCTCCACTAATTAGAGTTAGCGTGTAGATCTTCAGCACATGTTATTACTATATGTGCAGAATCTTGAAGCTAAAGCATAATTTTATTGATTAAAAAAGCTCATCCTGCTTCTAATACTGACAGGGATGTAAAGAGATTATATTGGGTAACCTTGGGTTGAAAGATGTTTTCTTACATTCCAAAACTGGTCAGTGTATTCTTTATTTCACCTGATTGATCCTCATCCTCTCCCTTTAAACCTAAGCCCGTGTGGATATGGCCGGAAGTCCTGTTGTCATGACAACAGCTGCACGCTGGGAGGAAGGAGTCTTTCAAATGGCCAGTGACTAGGTTTTTAATCACTGATTTATACTGATAGCAAAATTAAATTGAGATGTAGAATTTGTAATTATGTGTTATTTTGGCTTGATATTTTCACTTCTATTACTGACATGTAATTTTCGAACATGTGTTGTGATACATAATTTTTATGCTAATGCAATCCTTTTCATCTATTTTCTATCTTGTTCATAATAATATCCTCAAAACACACAGAGTCCCTGCTCCAAACTTCTGATAGTATTTTGCTGCCTGTATAAGAAATTCTGAACTTCTGAATGTGGTTGTACTTAGGGGGTCTTGTGAAGAGTGGCTTCCACCTCCCATTCAGCCTCTCAGCAGAATCCATTATGGATCTTAACACGTACACAACAATCCTTGGCTCTAGGCATTAGGAGCAGAGGGAGAGGGGTGTCGCATATTGGAAACTATAATATTAGGGGAGAAATTGCCCTACATAATTTGTATCTAAAAGGAGGTAGTACAGGGAAGAACAAGTTAATTTTTAAAAATAAGTGATTAGGAAAAGTTGCATGGAGGAAGCAACCTTTGACGCTTTAGTTTGAGGGGAGTAGAAAAGGAGGAGGTTCCAGTCCAGGGAAACAACATAAGCAAAGGCCTGGGGATGCAGAACTGTGTGGGATGTTGTGAGACCAGGGAGTAGGCATTTGGCCTGGTTTGGGAAAGGCATAAGGGAATGAGGTGGCAAAGGGGAGGACACCATTGAAAAGGGGGTTAAATGCTCCTCCATGCTAAAGGAAGTCTACTTATTTTGTGCAGGAGGAGGAGCAGGGAGTGGTTGAAATGGGTGTTTTCTGGGAAATTACTAGCTGTGGTATGATTAGAGGGAGCAGTACAGTCACAGTAACTGATTATGAACCCTTTTCAGATCCAGGTGAGGCTCTTGAGAGCTTAGCATGAAGCAGTGCTGTGGAGGTTGAAAAGCAAGGCATGAATATGAGAGCCTTGAACTGTTTGGGATCCAATCCTAAAATGGGTAATTTTGTATATTGACTAACACATATGTGGGAGCATGGATTGTGGTGTGGGGCTGCCTGCTTTGAATCTCAATTCTACCGTTACTACTTCTGGGATCATGAGTCAGTTGCTTATCCTCTCTATGTATCGTCTATAAAATGGAGTAAGATAACACCAATATTAAAGGGTTCTTATAAGAAGTAAATGAATTGATACACAAAGTGTTTACAACAGTGGCTTGCACATGGTAAGCGCCTCAGTAATACATTAACGTGGATGCTGATGTTGATGAAACCTGGAAACACTTGGTCCTTTCTAATAATTTTCTTTTGCCTTTTTTAAAGATTTATTTATTTATTTATTCATGAGAGAGACACACACACACAGAGAGGCAGAGACACAGGCAGAGGGAGAAGCAGGCTCCATGCAGGGAGCCCGACGTGGGACTTGATCCCGGGTCTTCAGGATCACGCCCTGGGCCGAAGGCGGCTCCAAACCGCTGAGCCACCCGGGCTGCCCTCTAATAGTTTTCTTAAACAATCACAAGAAAATAACCTATGTGACTCTATTCCTCCTCCCCAAACGTCTCAATTCTGTCCCACTTACTTCCGGTTAATTTGATAGATAGTTGTTGACCATCCATATGTGCCAAGCACTCTACTCAGAGCTAGGGGCAGAAAAATGGAAATTCAAAGTCTAGTCATAAAGGGGTCTAGAGACCATTAATAGGTGGCAGTTGGTACATACAAAAGAGTGTAGGAAAAATAGTCTACATGTGACAAAAGACCACATGTGACAGAGAAAGAGCAAGCAAGAGACGGGTAGGTACTGTGAATACATAATCTCTAAGTTGTTAGTGCCATTTTGATTTTTAAAGTACCTTCCGATAGTAGGTGCTGAAGTTATATGCTGTGTATCTGGATCGATATATTATATGAGATTTTTCCAGATATCTTATTTTATATAACTTTAGAATGAAATATAGTAGAAATTTTCCTTTAGTTGAAATTCAAGGACTGGACTTGAATTCCTAAAAAGCAGCATTGATCTTAAGGAAGTTTTAAAATGAGAACAGGTGCTTCAAGGTGTTAGCAATTCCTAAACTAGAACTTTAGTGTTTATTTATTTAAGATTTTACTTATTTATTTATTGAGAGAGAGAGTGTGTGTGTGTGTGTGCATGGGCAGGGGGAGCTGCAGAGGGAGAGGGGGATGCAGACTCACTGCTAGGCAGGGAGCCCGATGTGGGCTCCATCCCAGGACCCAGAGATGGTGACCTGAGCCGAAGGCAGATACTTAACCAAGTACTGATACTTAACCACCTGGCCACCCAGGTACCCCTAGAATTTTAATGTTCAATTCTGAACCGTTTTTATATCCTTCCAGTCAGGGGGCCACGTTTATGTTTTTCAGAACCTCCCAAATTGAGGTTCTAAAGTAATTTTTATAGAAAGGATCCCTCTTGAACCCCTGGCTCACTGGAAACCTCCAGACCAGTGTGTTCATCAGAAAGAATAGTGTGAGCCACATATGTGATATTAAACATTCCAATAGCCACAGTAAGTAAAAAGAAACAGGTGAAATTAATTTTAGTCATGGATTTTATTTCACCTGATATATCTAAGGTACTCTCATTTCAACATAGAACCCATATAAAAATTATTAATAAAATATTTTCTTTTCTTCATGTTGGACTAAGTTGTCCACATCCAGTGTGTGTTTCACACTGGCGGCCCATCTCTGTTCAGACGAGCTGCATTTCATGTGCTCAGTAGCCTGTGGGGCCAGTGGCTTCCCTACTGGACAGCTCAACTGTACAGCTTAGGACCTTTGAGAGCCCTGTGTCACTTCCATAGCTACCGAAACAATATCTGTCTCTTTGGTCATTTTTCACTTGTATTTTTGTTGTTTAGGAAAATGAGTAAATATGGAAAAGTGAGTTTATTTTGGATCTCAGTTGCAGACAGTTGAGTTAATCATATGCCCTAATTCGTGGTGTATTTTCATCACTGGTACATACAGAACATCCTCTCTTGCTTTCCATGCTTCCTTTCTTACTCCCTGTTATTCCCATCTCTTCCTCCCACCCTCTACCCATAGGCAATCATCTAATGTGTTTAATGGGTGACTTTTTGCTCAAAAGCATGCTTGTGATGTGCCTTGTTGTTTTGTGTGTATGTTCATAATTTTTAAAGGATATTTTCTTCATATGCTGTGTTTTAAAAATCTATCCCTAAGACTGTGTGTATAGCTAATGCCTGGTTCCTAACTCCTGCATTGTATTCCATGGTGTGAACTCAACACATTTTCCCTTTCTCCTCATAGAGCGATGGGCTCCTAGCCTGCCTCCATGTCCCCAGCACCACAGTTACTCCCCCAGGAATACACGCACGTGTGCACACACACACACCCCTTCTGATAGAACTGTGTGAGATGGTATGTGGTATTACTGGCTCATAGGGCATATATTATTTACTTGGTTTGGGAAAAAATTCTTTTTCATATTCTTATTGATGGATGTATTTTTTCTAATTTTGTTCAGTGAAAAATACAGGCTTGCAGTTATTTGTTGAATCAGATCCTTTTGAACAGTAGAGTGAATTAAGTTATGGCTTATTTTTTTTTAGGAGTAGCTAACCAATTCAGTTCTCATGCATATGTTTATGAAACAGACCCAGTACCCATGAAAGAGGTCAAGCTTTCCTAGGGCGATCAGTTTGAAATCTGGGTCAAGTACAAGTGTAATCTTTATTTGCAAGTCTTTCTCTATCAGCAGAGCCTTATATATTCTTTGAATGAATTTGTCATTGAAGCAGAAAGTGGGAGAAAAAAAGATTTTTACCCTGAAAGAAAAACCCCATTGAAAATTTACACAGAAAAATGTGCTTTTCCTTTTATTTCTTTTGTGTTTTTTTTTTAATATATTTATTCATGAGAGACACAGAGAGGCAGAGACACAGGCACAGGGAGAAGCAGACTCCCTGCTGAGCAAGGAGCCCAATGGGGGACTCAATCCCAGGACCCTGGGATGAGGTGCTAAATGGCTGAGCCACCCAAGCACCCCTTGTGCTTTTGCTTTTAAAAGTAATTTATACTGTTTGTTTCTCCAAAGGGAATTTCAAAAGACAAAACAAAAAAACTCCCAACCCAGCATTATCTTTCACTCAACTTTTTTCTGCTCCTGGATCCGTGGTTAGGTACTTCCTACTATAATGTTTTCTAAAAGGAGGAGTCAGTACTCTCATTTCATTCGTTCAAGCATATCTGCAACACAGAAAAACACACAAAGTTTATTTCTACAAGGAAAGAAGCACGGATAGCTATCTAGGATGAAGATCTCGACATAGGCAGTTGTCACCAGTAACTCCGGCCTGTTTTGCATGAAACAAGGAAAACTTTGACACAGCATTGGATTCATCTGCTTCCAGAGAATGTTCTTCTCTACTCACTTCTGAGATCTGAGCTTCATTTGTATGCTCCTAACAGCCTTTAGGTTCTAGTAATTTCTTGGAGAGGGAAAGTGGTGGAGAAAACCAAGGAGGAAGATGCTTAGAACATACCAGAATCCAAGATCAGATAGACCATCTTTTACAAATGACACTACACAGATCAAGAAACAAGGAAATAGAGCCAACCCAGAACAAAAACTTCATATGAATCAGAATTTTCACAAGTGAGAGCTTAGAATTTGAGATGAAGAAGAAAAAATCCTATTTCTGTTGTATATAAATTTGGAATTGTTCCCAGACAACCTGCAGATGAGAACTTTTAATGCTTCAAGAGCATTTTTCTAGTTGGGAAATAATTTTAGCCTGTTGGCTGGACTTTGAGGCCTTATGGGTTAACCAGCGCATTTGTGAGTGAATACAAACTAGCTAACAGTTATCCTAGTTCCTTTTTCAATGTCATACAAAGTAGAACTCAGACTCAGCAGGCAGGATGCTTAGTGGTACATGCCCCTGCTGCCTTCTCCCTCCCTCCCATCCTTCCTTCCTCCTTTTTTTCCTTCTTTCCTTCCTTCCTTCCTCTCCTTTGTCTTCCTCTTTCCTGTAATTATCATTCATATAGATATTATCTACGTAGCTTCTTTATTTTTTAAGATTTTATTCATTTGAGAGAGAGAGAGAGCACAAGCAGAGGAGCACAGGCAGAGGGAGAAGCAGGCTCCCTACTGATCAAGGAGCCTGATGTGGCGCTCGATCCCAGGACCCCGAGATCATGACCTGAGCCAGTCAGATGCTTAATGGACTGAGCCACCATGGCACCCCGAGATAGCTTCTTGGTTTCAGTGAATAAGATATGAAAAAAGGGAGCCACTCCCAACTATATTTACATATCTCTAAAAAGCATTGCACACCTACTGTGTGTGAGACATTCTTGGGGTACCTTGGTTGATTAAAATTAAAAGAGGAACAAGCCTGACCTTTGCTTTAAGGAACTCAGATCTGCTTAATTTGTGATTAATAGCATCTCTGTGACACTTTTTCTGAACTCTTTGCTCTGCAGGGCCCACAGCTTAAACAAATAGTCCTATATCGTAATCTTTACAGGCAGGAAGCCCTTCTAAACTTTGAGCACTTGCTTATTATTTGAGATTTTTGAGAATAATTATTTTTATTCCATTTACTTGTCCTTTCCTGGAATTTTGGCTCAATTACCTAATATTGTCTTATGCTAGATTCTATTTTGAGAAGCATAAAGAAATGACACTTTCTACACGTGCATCCCTGGCAGATGGGATCCACAAATACCCCTGCCTCTTTTCTGCCAGTAGCCTCAGCATCTTTGAAAAACTCAAAGCTCTGCACATCATCACTCTTTGATTGCTGGAAAAGAAAAATGAAGCTATCACACAGGTGTGGAACAGCTAATTGGTTTTGCCATTTTGTTTTCTTCCACTGGAGAATCTTTGCTTTTCTCTCCTGACCTAGATTTGGAGGGGATTGGGGAGGAACATGGTACAGATCAAAGAAATCAAAGACATGAATCGAACAAATGGTTTGATGTTGCTTGTGGTTGGTGCATCCTATAGATACTTCTTGAGGTTTGTAAAAAAGTAGGCCCAACACAGTTTCTGCATTTGGCTTCTTTTTCTTTTCTTTTTTTTTTTCTTTTTTTTTTTTTTTTTAAGATTTTACTTATTTATTCATGAGAGACATGGGGTGGGGGTGCGGGTGGCAGAGACACAGGCAGAGGGAGAAGCAGGCTCCATGCAGGGAGCCCGACGTGGGACTCGATCCCAGGTCTCCAGGATCAGGCCCTGGGCCAAAGGTGGCACTAAACCTCTCAGCCACACAGGCTGCCCTGGTTTCTTTTTTTAAAGATTTATTTGTCTCTTTGAGAGAGAGAGCGAGCACATGAGCAGGGTGATAGGCAGAGGGAAAGAGAGAATCCTCAAGCAGACTTCCCATGGAGTGCGGAACCTGAGGCAGGGCTCAAATCCCAGGACCCTGAGATCATGCCTGAGCTGAAATCAAGAGTCAGATGTTTCCCAGACTCTCCAGCATTTGGTAATTTTTGACAAAAGTCAGATATGAGGTTAAGATGCTTGGCTTGGTGGGTGGTAGGAAATGAATGAGCAATAACCAATGAAATTACACTCCAACAATTTGCTGTTTCAGAAAGAGTTTGGGAGTTTGGGAGTCAGGAGCCTGGGTTTCTTAACCCTACCAATCAGATGCCTAAAGTTTTGGGATTGAATATGAGATTACAAAACTAATCTACTAGAAGCTGTTTCTTTCCTAGGTGTTAATTTAGTTTCTCGCCGTTATATAGATGAGTTAGGATCAATTTTGACTGCTAGTATTGGCAAGACTTTCAAGTGACAGTGGCTTATTACAATAGAAATTTATTTCTCTTTCATATAGAAGCCTAACAGGAGCAATTCACCCACCCCAAGAACCCAAATTCCTTGGCAGTACTGCCCCTCTATCCCTGGGGTATAGCCTGCATCCCTGTGGTCCAAGGCAGCTTATCTCTTCCAGACAGCGAGAATACATGTGCCTGCCAGCTGTTCTATAAGGAAGGTTCTTGGAAACTGCCATACAGTTCTTGTACTTACACCCCAAGGATTAGCATGTAATCTGGCTGGTCACACCTAGCTGCAAGGGAGGCTGGGAAATGTATTCTGGGAAAGGTATCCAAACAGAAGTTTTTATTGCTTTGGAAGAAGACACTGGATATTGATGGACAACTTTCGGTGTCTCCCACAGGTACCAGATTTATAAGACCCTGACACCAGGCTGCTCACAGACAAAATGAATAGTACAGAATGGTTTGCCCCTTTAACTTTATTATTTAAAAAAAAAAAAAGTTTACATTTAGTTACCTCTAGTACAGCACAATTACAATTTAGAACAAAATTTACAGGGATCCCTGGGTGGCGCAGCGGTTTGGCGCCTGCCTTTGGCCCAGGGCGCGATCCTGGAGACCCGGGATCGAATCCCACGTCGGCTCCCGGTGCATGGAGCCTGCTTCTCCCTCTGCCTATGTCTATGCCTGTGTCTCTGCCTCTCTCTCTCTCTGTATGACTATCATAAAAAAAAAAAAAAAAAAAATTTACAGAATAAAACCACCGAGATGCAATGTAAAACTTTTATTATTAGTTTGCTGCCTTTCTACTTCCAGTGCAGTTTCTGGCGTGCTAAGATTTGATACTTAAGAAAAAGTTTCTTTTTGATAAACTACTTTTACTAGATAACTAACACTTTGTAAATTTTTGGAGCAAGAGATTAAATTTCTTCTCAACTCCCTGGCTCTATCCTCTCATTTTATTGATTGAAATATATTTATATCTTTTATGTACAAAGCTGCTTCAAATTCTCTTTTGATTTAGGTGGAAAATAAGTATCTCGAGGAGTAACAATCCTTTCACCCTGATCCTTTTAATTGTGTTTTTAAAAGATAATATCAGAAAACCATTTTTCTCTGAACTCCTCCACCTCAGCCATAGTCTAGAAATCCTATTTTACATCAAATGTTAAAATATGATCAATAACCACCATGGCAGATGGAGCAGATTAGTTCAGTTATGCTAATGTATGTTTTTCTATGGGGTCAGGGCAGAGGGAGGGAGGGAGGGAGGGAGGGAGCGACAATCTTAAGCAGGCTGCATGGCCAGCACTCTGATACAGGGTGTGATCTCACAACTCTGAGATCAGGACTTGAGCTGAAATCAGACACTTAAGTCACTGAGCCACCCTGGCGCCTCTATGCTGATATTTTTAAGGGTACTTAACCTTTAAAAATGCACTTAACAAATAGAATGATTCCCAAACAAAAATACACAGAGATTTCTTCAGTCAATAATAACCGGTTTCCAACCTCATCAGGTTAGTTCACATGGTTGAACTCTATTTCTTCATCTGTAAAATGGGAATAAGATCTCTTCTGCCTGCATTGCAGGATTTTGTGGCATCAAATGAGTCTGGATTAGTTACAGCACTTTGAAAGTCCTGTAGTGCTCTAGAAATACATGTTTTTGTTCGTGTATAAGAAACAAAATATATACATTTAACTTAAGGGAATATAGTTCTGTGTGCTCCCATAGGTCGATTTTGATTTTGGAAAAGCTGGCATCCATTGACCTTACTCTTTTAATGCAGTGATAAAAGATCAAATTGTAGTTTGTTGTAGAATACTGTGCCTAATTCCTAGTTTCTCAATAACATCTTTTGCTCTAATATTTAACATAGATGAGAAGTCAAGTCCTGGTATGTCATCATTTAGAAAAATAATGACCGTGAGGTTAGTCAAGGCAACCCTTGGAATAGCTTCCACCTTGTCATCATTGCTACTGTGTATCTGCCTGAGGAGGCGCACTGAAGATCCTGACAAAATAATGGGGAAAAGATTGGTTCTATTTAATACACTTTCAAACCTGTCTACCTTGAAAGAGTATGGTGCCAGTAGTAATTCTATATGTCTGAGTGTTTGGAAGTCAAAGAAAGATTCATGCCAGCAGTGGTATTTTTGTCTTCTCTTCTCCAAATGCTCACTGTAAAATAATAATCAAATCAGAAAGTTGGGTGGTTGGGTTGACTGAGGATATGGCAGTGGGATACATTCTCTGAATAATGTTGTGCAGTTACCCTTTACTTAATTTCCATATAGTCCTGATCTTTCTAGAACACTGTAGTTAGGAGTAAGCACTAAATACCCAAACATTAAAGCAAAGGGTATTAGGTCTGATTTGCTGATCTTCTTGCCAAACATAATAATCCCATCTGTTGAGTAAGATGTATTGCTGCTATTCAGTAGGTGAGTGGTGTACTCAGACAACTGGAGAAAAACCTAATAAACCTGACTAGCAATTTTATATAAATATGTTGTGATCTTTACTTTTTAAAAATTATCCAAAAATTGGGGCACCTGGCTGGCTTAGTTGGAAGAGTATGTGACTCCTGATCTCAGGGTTGGGGGTTTGAACCCTGTGTTGGGTGTAGAGATTACTAAAAAAAGATAAACTTAAAAAAAATTAAAAATAAATAAAATTATCAAAAGAATTCCTGATTTCAAGAGAATGCCTACCTATATTCATTCTCCATTCATTATTTTATTTAGACTTCTGGATTTTGGAGATTTTTTTTTTTAAAGATATTTGTTTATTTGAGAGAGAGAGAAAGAGAAAGAGCATGAGCAGGGGGAGGGACAGAGGTAGAAGAAGAAGAAGCAGACTCCCCACTGAGTGGGGCTCCATCCCAGGACCCTGAGATCATGACCTGAGCTGAAGGCAGACACTTAACTGACTGAGGGACCCAGGAGCCCCAGGAGATTTGTTGTTTCAATTTATGTTTTTCCCAGCTCTTGGAAAAATAAAACTGAGGTTACTTAAATGGTCTTACTTAAAGCAAAATATTAATCTCCACTCAAGTTTCAAGTTTTTATTTGTAGGTCTTTTTTGGTGGGGTTGGGGGAGCATTAAGCCTATGGTTTCTCAGAAGTATTTATAAATTATGCTACTTTGTGCTTTTTGTACATTTTAAAAGGAAATCATGTTCTTAGATTATATTTCATAGCATCTTAAGATTTTAATATCCCCTTGCATAACTTGTAGAAAAGTACATGTTCTATTGTATGTTTGGGTATTTAGAATGATAGCTTCTTTTTTTTTTAAGATTTTATTTGTTCATGAGAGACACAGAAAAAGAGGCAGAGAGATAGGCAGAGGGGAAGCAGGCTCCCTGTGGGGAACCTGACATGGGACTCGATCCCAGGACCCCGGGGTCACCCCCTGAGCCAAAGGCCGACGCTCAACACTGAGCTACCCAGGTGTTCCTAGAGTGAGACATTCTGATGATATTTAAAATAGTCTTTAGTCAGGTCATATGATTAACCTCAGTTATCTGTAGATTTGTACAGACGAGTAGATATTTACAAATACCAGGGTTAGTTGTTGTTTTTTCCAGAAAATTTGTAGCTACTTATATCTTATGCCTTTTAGTTTTTAAATTTGTCTTTGCAGAGTCCCTGATTCATATATTGTGTCTTGATTTTGGGTAACAGTCTGTGAACAGAGAAGCATAGTTTCCTTTTATCTTCCACCCACAGTTCCTACATACATACTTTCATGGGGACAGGGGGTAGAATAAAAGCAATTTCAAGGATGTCTTAATTAATAAAGCACGCTTAACAAGCTCTTTGGTTCTGATTTCATTTCTGTTTCTTTAGGGGCTCAGCTACATGACGTAAAACAGCCACATGCTAATTGAAGAGGTGCCACATACTCAAACCAGTGTGTTCTCATGTGATACATTGTTTCTAAATTGATATGTGGGGGGCCAAGATTATCACCTAGTTTTCCCCACTAAAGAAAAACAGTCTTTTTAGTAGAAACCCGTTTGGTTGCTGCAAACTCGGAAATCCTAGTTTGTTTTCAATGAACCGTGGTTCATGCCATTTCAAAAAATGTTTTGTATTGCAGTATATTTTTCCCCAAAGCCACATTTGAACAAAGTGATTAATAGCTATTAACAAACATTTACTGAGTGATTACTATGTGCCCAGCTTTGTGCTAGGTGCTTTGTTCCACATCAACCCTATGGGGTAGGCGCTGTCATTGGCTTTTTTGTATAGTGAGCAGACAGGCCTTTAGAAATGAAGCCATTTGTCACAAGTCACCCGGGCCAGCCAGCCACTGGAGCCAAGATTCAAGGCTGCTGGCTGACTCCAGAGCTCCTGTCTGTGATAGTAACCTGGCCCTGAAACAATTTTAGTAGACTAAGCCCAGCAAGGACTATGTCTCCAGTGAGTTTAAATTAAGAAACTTTGTGTTGATCTTCTACCAAAATATTTGATAAAAATATACAAAGCATGTAAGGTTATAAGGCCCAAATTTAAGGACTATTTAAATAGTGAGTTCTTGGAATATTTACTTGAGAATCTTTAACAGAAAAATCCTCAGCTACAAATAGTTTCCTATTTCAAGGACACTCCAAAACTTTAATATTAGTATTTAAAAAGAAAAACAAGGGAAACAGTATTAGGAAACAAATGTTCCTAAAATTGTTAAGAATTTTATTGTCGGGATCCCTGGGTGGCGCAGCGGTTTGGCGCCTGCCTTTGGCCCAGGGCGCGATCCTGGAGACCCGGGATCGAATCCCACGTCAGGCTCCCGGTGCATGGAGCCTGCTTCTCCCTCTGCCTATGTCTCTGCCTCTCTCTCTCTCTCTCTGTGACTATCATAAATAAATTTAAAAAAAAAAAATTAAGAATTTTATTGTCACTGTTAGAAGAATGCCACACGGGAAAGTGCAAATTGAGCACAATGTATAATTTTTCTAAGGCTGTGATAGTCATTTCAGGGTCCCAATTATGCCTTACAAATAAATATTAAGAAATAGAACTGACCCTGAAACTTTGGGACGAGCTTTCTCCCTATTACCCCTCCCCCCCATAACCTGGTAGACGTGCAGGTCAGACTTCTGAGAGCTCACAGATTTAGGACACTTTGGGGCTCATTCCCTAGTTTCCATAGTCCTTGTTTTCCAGTTACTTTGACTGAAGACTGTTTCAAACCATATTCTGAGTAGCCTCCGTATGCTACCTCGAACCCCCAGCAAATCTGGAATAAATTGTCTAATCCTAGAGTCCTGGCTCCATGCTGTTGTCTCCAGAATTTGGTGATGCAGCTGGAGGGAACCAAGACTCTTGCTTGTTCTATTCTGACAAGGAAGTTCTGAGTCCAGAAGAAAAAAAAAAGAGAGACTAAGTAGTAAGAGAGAGAGGAGAGAGGCACAGGAAGCAGACCACCAGGTGATCAAAAAGTCTTAAGGTTAAATTCAAATACAGGTGAGCGCCTGGGTGGCTCAGTCCGTTAAGCATCTGCCTTCGGCTCAGGTCATGATCCCGGGGTCCTGGGATTGAGCCCCACATCTCATCGGGCTCCCTGCTCAATGGGGAGTCTACTTCTCCCTCTCCCTCTGCCCCTCCCCCTGCTTGTGTTCGTGCTCTCTCTCTTTCCCTCTCTCAAATAAATAAAATCTTTTTTAAAAATTTAAGTACAGGTGACCTCCACTTTTCAAAAGTTTGTGCTATGCCACTTTGCTTTTTCAAAACACCTATGTTAGTACCTGTGTGCGCTAACCAAAAGAAATTGAAGATTTTCACTTTTATTTAAAAAGTGAAAAAAAATTAAAATTAAAATTAAAATTAAAAAGGTGAAAATAGCGTTCAGCGTTTGTTTTGCAGCGAGCTGTTACAGAGGCAGTGTGCACCCCCAGCAGCAAGAGTGGCCCCACCAAGCTCCTTTCCCGGGAACTATACTCAGCAACTCAGCATCAATTTGCCATAGCTTTGAACTGTGTCCATGAGCATCTGTGCTTTATCTTGATTTATTTTGTGCATCTGTTAGCAAGATGTGTCCTGAGGTATCAGAAAAGCCTAAGAGAGGTTGTTTTTTGGGTCTAGGGACCCTCAGAATTTGTTCCCAAATAAATTGTGGTAATTACCTCTTAGCTTTATGCCATTTTGGCTTATGAAAGGTTTCATCTATTTTCAAATAGCGAGGGAAACCTGTAGTTTTAAACCTGGCTCTTTCAGGAATAATATTGTTCAAGGGATTAGCTAGGAGTGGCTGAAACTAAGACTTCGGAAGGAAGGGTTTTTTCTTCTCCAAGAAGGAAGCATTGTGTGGAAAACTCTCTTGATTTTATTTTATTTTATTTTTTAAATTTTTTTTAAGAGAGGGAGAGGTTGAAGGAGGTTATAGAGAGAATCTTAAGAATCTGTCCTGGGCGTGGAGCCTGATGTGGGGCTCAGTCTCACAACCCTGAGATCATGATCTGAGCTAAAACCAAGAGTCAAACACTTAACCAACTGAATCACCCAGGTGCCCCCCTTTTGGAAAAACACAGATCACACAAGACCTTCAAGAGTTCCTTTGCATAGAGGGTAAATCCCTAGCCCTGGTGGCCTTGAATCTTATCCTAGACCACTTAACCCTCACTCGAGTGACTTTTTGGTTGTAATGACATGGCAGGTTCTTTCCTGCCACATGGGCTCTGTGCTGTATTCCTTCTGCCGGGGATGGTGTTCTCTTGTCTTTTCACAAGGCTGGCCCTGCTTAGTTAAGGGATACATTGCTCCTCAGAGACCTTCCCAGACCATCCTATCCAAATAGCCCACCCCATTCCCAGACAGGATTGATCGCATTACCCATCGGTTCATTACCATATGCCCAGCTTCTAGAATAGTGCTTGGCATTTAGAGAAGGCCTTCACTATACACAGTGAGTGAATAAGTGGATGGATGAATGAATGACTAAATGCATATACATTCACATTTTTTATTTTGTGGGACCAGTATTTAGATGGAGTTTGATGGGAAAGAATTACTACCTTTTCTGTTTTCCTAAATCAGTGGTCTCAAACCAGCAGCATGGACTCACCATCACCTGGGAATCTTTGGAAATGCAGATTCTTAGGCCCTACCCCAGACCTGCTGAGCCAGAAACTCTGGGGTGGTTCCCAGTGATCATTTCTAGCACGTTCTTCAAGCGACTCTGTTTCTTCTTTCTTTCTTTCTTTCTTTCTTTCTTTCTTTCTTTCTTTCTTTCTTTCTTTCTTTCTTTCTTTTTCTTTCTTTCTTTCTTTTCTTTCTTTATCTTATTTATTTATTCATGAGAGAGACACAGAGAGAGGCAGAGACATAGGCAGAGGGAGAAGCAGACTCCCTGCAGGGAGTCCAATGAAGGACTCAATCCCAGAACCCCAGGATGATGACCTGAGTCAAAAGCAGATGCTCAACCACTGAACCACCCAGGTGCCCCTCTCCAGGTGACCCTGATGCTTGAGAACCAATGCTTCAGTTCACTGGTGTAGGACGAGATCCATCTGATGACCCCACGTATCCCTAGCCCTAAAACAGTGCTTGGCACAGAGTAGACAGGAAATATTTGTTGGATGAATTGCTCCATCTCCTCTTTCCTTGTGGCCTCTCACCCTATGCCTTGCACAAGGAAGGCACTGGGTACACAAACGTTGACAGAAGGGAGTGAGTGCCATCCTGAGGATCTGAGGGCAGCCTTTTGTGTTCTGTGCTGCAGACCTTGCCAAATTTAGAATCTCAGCTCATCTGTTCCTCCTTCCTGTGGCCTCTGGAGCAAGCAGAGGAAATTTCCAGCTGCTGCTAGATGCTGATTTGTTTTCATTTGACCCTTGGGTTCCAGCAAGCGAGCCCAGAGGAGAGGATAATTAGAGGTGGGCTTACCTCACATACAGCTCCACTGAGAAGGGGAGTGGGAAGCGGGTCCCCGGAAAGACGGAGCCCAAATGGAGCCAGAGAACCAGGCCTGTGGCCCTGGCGCCTGAGGTGGCTGGAAGGGGCGGGTCTTTGCTGCTCACAGATGGGCTCCTTGTTCCCACGCCAAGTATTGCTCTTGGCCCAGGAGGCTCTCAGTACAAGAGGGACTTTCTGGGGCTCTCAGCCTTGCTATTTTTATACTCTTGACTTCCAGGCCCTGCTTCCAGAACAAAACTACAAACAACAAAGGGCCACAGAAAGGACGTCCATTTTGAAAGGACACCTATGGCTTTCAGTCCCTACTGCTGAACCGTCCTGTCACCCTGGGACAGTGCCTTCAAGGAGATGCAGTGATGACAGATCGGAAAGCGTATTAGGTGCTAGATCCTGTAGGGAGGGAAAGAGGGACAAGGGGTCTTGGTCTTTGCAGCATGCCCGAGGCTTCTGATGGAGAGGGGCTGCAGCTATGTGGGCCAATGGTTCCCCAGATTACTGAAAGCAGAATAGGGAGGGCCCTATGTAAGGCCTACACTGCAAGTATCCTCCTGTGGACTTACCCAGGCACAGAGGTGGTTCAGGACTCAGGGCTCTTGCTTAGTAGCTGTTTGACCTTGGTCAGGCCAGCAGGCTGGTCTCAAAGCCCCAGACTTACAGCCATTGTGTTCTTTCATTTTTATCACTATGTATTTACTTTCCCAATTCCCCCAAGCTGTCCATACTGATTTTTCTCAGCTGTCTGAAACAGTAGCATCCATTTATCCATGGGGACATAGTCTCTCCCCTTGGCTTCAAACCAAATAGCTGTCTTCCCTAAGCCTCAAAAAGGGGTTAACTTTACTGTGTTCTTCATAGGGTAGCTGTGGACACCCCCCAACCCCCACCTTCTAGCTGGCATTGATGTGAGCATTAAACGTGGTAATGTTTGTGAAGATGTGCTTTACTTTATGAGTAGGGAACTTTTTTTTTTTTTTTTTGGTAATGAAAGCCCTAGACCCACAGTGGAAGAAAATATTCAGGAATCATATAAAAACAAGGCAACTTTATTTGGGGTTGGTTTGTGTTTGAGAGAAACCTAGGACAAATTTAGCCAATCTGATATATACACACACATACGCACATATATATATATACACATACACATGTAAAAAATATAAAGATTTTTAGAGATTATATATAATATTATATAAAGATTTATACATATACATATAAATATTTTATTCATTTATTTGAGAGAGAGAGAGAATATGAGTTGGAGGGAGGAGGAAAAGGCAGGGGAGAAGCAGCCTCCCTCCTGAGCAGGTAGCCAAACATAGGGCTCCATCCCAGGACCCTGAGATCATGACCTGAGCCAAAGGCAGCTGCTAACCAACTGAGCCACCCAGGCACCCCATAAATCTAATTTTTTAAAAAATATTTTATTTATCTATTCTTTAGAGACACAGAGAGAGAGGCAGAGACATAAGCAGAGGGAGAAGCAGGCTCCTCACAGGGAACCCAGTGCGGAACTAGATCCCCGGACCCACGCTCTGAGCTGAAGGTGGATGCTCAACTGCTGATGCCACCCAGGCATCCCACACAAATCTGCTTTAAAGGAGACAACAGAGGATGTGAATCTGTTTTTTTTTAATTATGAAATATTTATTTTTTTACTTACACATTAATTGAGAGACAAACATTTGTTTTTTTTTTTTTAATTTTTATTTATTTATGATAGTCACACAGAGAGAGAGAGAGGCAGAGACACAGGCAGAGGGAGAAGCAGGCTCCATGCACTGGGAGCCTGACGTGGGATTCGATCCCGGGTCTCCAGGATCACGCCCTGGGCCAAAGGCAGGCGCCAAACCGCTGCACCACCCAGGGATCCCGAGAGACAAACATTTGAAGAAAGAGAAAGTATTGGTGAAGCAGAACCACTGCCAGACAGGGAAGCAGCACCACAAGGCATGGTGGGTGGAATCTGGTCTTGTCTGACCCTCTCAGGTCCTCAAATCCCAGCCCTGCTAAGGGAGTCTGGTGGACCTTCCTCTCCAGAAGAAGAGTCACCATAAGATTGTCTTCTTTTATCTTTATTCTTTGAACCATGATGATTACATAATCCCATAAATTCTGTAGTCAGTATTTTCCTTTGGGCATATGAAAATACTTCTTATGGTGGGTTTAGTGAATTTAATATATTATCATGTTGTTGGCTTCAGATACCTATGATATATAATGATAATAGCAATAACAGTGAACATTTTTTTTTAAATATTGATTTATTAGAGAGAGAGCAAGAGCTAGCAGGGGGAGGGGCAGAGAGGAAGAGAGAGATCTCAAGCAGACTCCCCACTGAGCACAGAGCTCAATTTAAGGCTTGATCCCACAACCCTGAGATTATGACCTGAGCCAACATCAAAAGTTAGATGCTCAACTGACTAAGCCACCCAGGCGCCCTTAACAGTGAACGTTTATGTGGCAAATATGCCTATTATATGTCAACCTTTGTTCTGAGTGTTTTACATACTCCCCAGTGATGTAGAGTAGATACTGTTTTAATCCCCATTTTACAGATAAACATCCAAAGCCCAAAGGTATTGAATAACTTGTTGGAAATCATTCAGACAACGAGTGGCTGAGCCAAAATACAAAGGCCCGCTACAGAGTTCACACTTGGTTGCCATGCCAGACTGTATAATGCCATATTTAGAGTCTTTGCTGACTCCCCTCATTTATAGTTTTACTGGAGTATTTAAAACTACTCATTAGGCTTTCTATAGATTTCTCCATTTTAACTCTCCTGTAAGTCTTTCCTTAAGTAACCCAGCCAACAATTGGCCTGAGTTCCAATCCTGAGGTTGGGTAACTGGGGTGAAATCTTGTGGTTTGCCGCCTTCTGTCCAGTGCTGAATGGATTTTTTTTTTAAGATTTTATTTATTTATTCATGAGAGACACAGAGAGAGAGGCAGAGACATAGGCAGAATGAGAAGCAGGCTCAGAGCCCGATGTGCTCAATCCCAGGACCCTGGGGGTCACGACCTGAGCCAAAGGCTCAATCACTGAGATGCCCAGATACTGCTGAATGGATCTTTGACTCACCCAAAAAGAAGAGAATTCTCCAGGGCAGAGGTCTTTTAGTATATTCCCACTGAAAAATGAGAATACCATGACTTGAGAACTTTAGGCAGATCTATCCAGAAGAGGTGCATGACAGACAACTGAGTTTGAGAAAACTGCTGAGGATCAGAAGGGCCATGAAACTATCAGACATCATTTCATTTCTGCAACATCAGCTCCTTTGACTTCAGCAAAACTTCACTAAGTGATTTTCTGAGAATCAAAAGAGGTTGGAACTTTCTCCTCTAATCAGCTGGTGTTTATAGATTCTTCCTCTATCGACGGAGTCTGCATGCCCTTCTTCATGCCATATGCACTTTGGTACTCATTTGAGAGCAACCATTTAAGCTGCTTTGGAGTATTTTGAATAATCATTTGACAGAAGCAGCTTCTTGAGATTTAGGTGCCTGGGCCCCACTGCATTTTTGCTTTACCTGTGGTTTCAAATTTTCTTTTAAACAATAACAACAACTTGATCTTTGTTTTCAGGGAAGATCGTACATACAATACCAGTATTGGAGACGTAAAAATGGTGCTGCTGTGGTTAGAAGGGTCTAGAAGGGCCTGAAATTCCACCTGCCTGCACCACTCTTTTCCTCCCAAATTCATAACAGTTGAAAACCACTGACCTGTTGAATAAGGTTCAAAGTACTTGTTTAAGTGCGTACATATTTTTATGTAGGAAAACAAGGCAAGTTGGAGCTATTTAGATTAACAAAATGAACTGTAATGGGACTGAAGGCATATTTCCTACTATTCCCTTTGGAACCTTTCAATAAAGAAAGAACCCAAATCTCAACTCAAAGTCTCTTGGCCACCAGCCCAGGACTCTTTCCGGTTTGTCATATTATGTTTCCTTTCATCCATAAGAACATTCACGTGCGCCATCGAAGGGAAGTAGACATTGCTATTTCTGGGGGTTGTAAAATTGTTCTGTTTTGTGAAACTGCATGGAACTGATTTCTTCAGAATTCTTCTTTTGCTAAGTTCTAGTTCCATCATTCAAAGACTTCATTCATTCATTCATTTCTCCCTCCTTCTCTATTTATTCTTTCCTCCCATCCATCCATCCATCCATCCATCCATCCATCCATCCATTAATCCACCATCCATCCAACTCATTGTTATTGAACACTTGCCATGCTAGATGTTTAGAATATGATGATATACAAGACAGGGCTGCCATCACAGGGCTTACTTACATCCCTTGAAATCCAGTGTGGGATGATGCAGAAGCGATTCTATAAATGTTTCTGGAGCTATTAGTAGTATTGTAGGTGTGCTGTCCTCACTTCCTCCATCATAATCATATCACCAACATCAGTTTTTAGAAGTGGAATAAATCCCTTCTTAATTTTTATTCCAACAAAATCTCAGCAGAGATCTTGGTTTCTGTCCTTAGTCCGATATGATTCCATATTCTGATAGTGGTAATCTACATTCATGCTCACGTCCCAGCTGTGGAGACAACTAGGATAAATGTATAAAACTCAGGCCCTCAGACCTCAAAAACCTCAGAAATGGTAACTAGCAGCCTCTTTAGGTCCTTTCAAGTCACAAACCATGGTTCTATAAACCGCTAAAATGGGACAAGGAAATAACCCTTGGTAGGATTTTCTCCATCTTAATCCAGACACCCATGTATTTTATTTTTCCTGTCCCAGTTGAGATGCAAAAAACAAAACAACCCTTCCACCCCCTAAAAAGGAGACAGGACAAAGGACTGTATACATGTTTGTTTCGAGTTGTTTCTGAAAATTTGGGGTAAGTTGAAATTATTTAATCACGGTTAATTTCCTGTAGGGGGAAAGGGGAAATTTCCATCATAATTTGAAACAAGTGGCAGTTTGCCTCTGGCAGATTTAAATGAGAAAAGTGAATGCTGGGATGCCAAACACGCGCATGAATGCACATCTGTGCCCATCGTCTTAATCAGCCTCTTTGTTTGGTTCCTTTTTTCCTTGTTGCCGCTGTAAGAGCGACAGTGGCAGTGATGCCTGCCCACGTGATGCAGTGACATTTGCACAGAGCAAGACCCATGTGCTTCTCTTTTGGATTGCTGTGAAGCACCCCCGCCTCCTGTGAATGGCCCCATGGGAGAGGGCCTGAGGCTTAGAAGAAAAGTGATCCCCAGATCGAAACACAAGTTTCTTAAGTTTTACTACCTACGCACCTTGATACAGCTGCCTGTGACTCCCCCACTGTGCTGCTGTACTTCTCTCTCCTCTGTTCTCTTGCACTTCACCTCATCTCATATTCAATTTCAAGAAGGCCAAAATGAGATTCTGCAAAGCAAGTAAGTTTCCAGTAAACTGATAAAATATTGATACAGGCCAGGGATTGCTAAAATTGCCCAGGACGTGTATTTTGTTCCCCTCCGCCCCCAGCACAGTATTTAAAACATTATTATATTTTTAATTGAATACTTTCGGACATTGCGCTTGCTTTCTAGTCTGCCGTAGTCCCCACCGTTCCCTATTGTATCCCACACCCACCCTCCTTCATGTACTAGGTTACTAGCTGGCTTTTAGCATCAGTCTTGAATTCCAAAGGCTTTTCTAGCCTGCCTTCCTTAGGAATCTTCTGTGTACAATTTAGAATTCTAGAGTATTATAAAAGGCATTGCTACTCTGTAGATGTTTACAATCAAAGGGGAGGAGTTGTGAAAGCAAAAGGAAGATACAAAGACAGTATTCACTTACAGAAAGCATTTAAAGAAAATGAGAGTTACACTCATTGCTGAGAATGGTATAAGATGCCAACCAGTAAGGCTTACTGATTTGTAAAGGAGTCAGTAGATTTTGTGTGTAACCTTGCAAATTTTGCATGGGGCATTGATTTTTGGCTAATGAAGCTTTAGCTTGTTCCAAAGGGTTCTTGAAGCAGTAAGATGACTTGACCATGGTCCATTATATCTGTATCCTCAATTGTCAGTCTTCTTTTCAGTCCTCTCACTTCTTTCCATATTGTCCCCTTTACCATACTTTGTGTCCACAGGAAGGCTCTAGTTCTCATTAGTACTATGGGCATATCTGCCTCTGAGGTTCTCCGAACTATTAGTGCTGAAATTGGAACACTGTGATTGTTTCCTCTTTTAAGAAAATCTTGTTTTCCATTTCCCAGCAGATATATGGAGTGATCACTCCTTTCAGACGGATCCAGATTTGCCACCTGGCTGGAAGAGAATCAACGACATTGCGGGGACCTATTATTGGCACATACCGACAGGGACGACTCAGTGGGAACGCCCCGTCTCCATCCCAGCAGATCTTCACGGTTCTAGGAAAGGGTCCCTTAGTTCTGTAACGTCATCTCCCACCCCAGAGCACGAGGTAAAATGGAGTATCTTTTTAACAGCTTAGTAGAGTGGATGTTGCTTGTCATTTCTCTTTAGACTTGTTGCTTCTGCCCCAACAGGTCAGCAAGGTAAGTTTTTTGATTATCATGCATGCTGCATCGGAAACCTCAGAAATGCTTTCCTCTTAGTGTAAATAGTGTTAAAACCATCGTTCAGGGATGTTCTCATTTTTTCGTGGCTTTTGGTCTCTTGAAACAGCATTCTAGGTGCAGAAAGTAAGAGAGGCTGATTAATGAGAAGTGGTTAAGATTCCCTGGGGCTCACGGAACCAATACTTAACTCTGCAGGTGCCTTCGCATGGTGCTGCTCCATAAAATATTTACACATGGAAAAACATCTCTTGGCCAGACGTGTGATAATTACTGCATATCGTATTAGCCTTGGGTCCATTTGATTGCATGGAGGGGATGGCTGCAGGAATAACCCTTGAGAGCCCTTAAGTGCATAATTTCTTTTTTTTTTTTTTTAAAGGATCTGTTTATTTAGCAGAAGTGACATTATTTTAGACCTAAATAGCAGCATAAATTTCTGCTATCCCTGAGGAGGAAATGCGATGTTTAAACAAAGAATTGAGGCATGAAAAAAAATTACACTGTGGTATTTATTTATACAGAGATTCTTACAGCAAACCTTTGCGAATCCTGATAACAAAATACTCAAGAAAATGGCAGTTGGAAAAGGTCACAGTTAAGTGTTGGCTTTTTCCAGAAAAGTAGTTGGATCACTCACACACAGGCACGGCTGCCTGTCTGACCACAGTCTTTTGTTCTTTCAAGGACTCGTTTTTCTTTTACTTTGAGGACTTGGAGGGAATCTGAACTGCGTCTCTCACCTGCAGAGCTCCTCTGTGTATTTGCAACCATTATCACCCTTCCTGTCTTTGAAAGTATCTTGTTTCTTACATCTGTGGATATTTACTTGCTCTTCCCTGGGAGGCAGTAAGACCTACATTCCAGATACATTCCTCCTATTACATATTACAGGGCTTCAGCATCTCACCTACCCAGCTGGGGCCTTGGATTCTCCGTCTTTCAGGTGATGGGTTGGGGTGAGCTGTTCCCTCAGACAGGAGCCTTGGTTTGTTGGCCCTTGAGCCTCCTGGTCCAGCACCTGCTTTAGTACTGCTGAACCACGGAGAATTTTGTTGCTTATCACTGGGCAACTCTGATAACTTTTTATTGAAGTATAAGGTTCCTATTCACGGAACACATTCCATTCACTTACTCATCTTGTGAGGTGTGCTGGGAACTAAAGATGAACGTCAAGGAGCTTAGCATGAGGTAGAGCCCTCCTCCCATCCCAGCTGATTGCATCTTGGCATTTCTCCCTGGACCACCGAGTGGCCCCCTCAGAAGCTGAGCCAGCCAGGACACAGCCTCTACTCTCCACTAGGAGCAGATACCCTCTCCCTTTCTTACCTATACGCCTTTTCTCTTGACGTTGTTAGACTCTCTTTTTCCATTCCAGAGGTTCATTCCCCGCTCACAATCCTTTAACCATCTGCACCACATCAGAGTGCCTAATGATGAGGGAATGCTACGATGGGAAGGGTCAGCTGACACCAGTGTCTGTACATGACAGACAGGGCAGCTGAGGTGCAGGGAGGTGGGTGATCAGTGGCACCACAGGCTCCAGAACTCAGAGATCCTGAGTGCTCCTGAATCCTAGGCCAGGGCTTTTCTCACTCTGCTCATCTGGCTCTGAGATTCCAGCCTAATGTGCTTTCTCATTTTCCCAGAAGTTAGATTAAACTCACTTTGAGACGATAGTTTTGTCCAGTGAACCTCTTGTCCTCTGTATGTAGAAGAAATTAAATTCTCCTGAAAGCCTGCCTCCTGAGGCCAAGGTGTGGGTGTGGTAAAGTCCAAGGAGGGCAGCCCAAAGTTTATTGGTTGCAGATTTTTATTTCTCCAATGGATATGGCAGGTGTTTGTTTCCACGTTTTCTGCAGAAAATCTTGGGAAGAATGCATGCCAGGTAGGAGGCTGCCCTGGGGAAGAGGGTCAGGGAGCAGAGTCCACCTCTACTCCCCCAGCCTCCTGCTAAAGTCCATGCGGGCCTATTCTTCCTTTTCTCCGCACCCGCTTCCCACTCCCATCCTGGTTACCTCTCAGGGCCCCTTCCCAGGCTCAGATTATGTCCCATGGCCCTCGCCTCCTGCTTCCTCTCCTAGAATTCAGTGTTTCCCTAATGATCCACAGTCCTCAGGGTCCCTGCCTCTATTCATGATTTATTTTGGCTTTCAGCGTATTTTCATAAAGGTCATTACATTTGTTCCCTTCAAGACTGAGAAGACACCTAATCTGGTCCTTGCATAAGAGAAGAGTTAACAGAAGCTCAGTGGGTTCAGTAAGCATGCAGCTGGCGTAGGATGGGCATGTGTCCAGTTCTCAGACTCTGGATCCTCTGCTCTGCCCCCAGTACTATGTGAATCTCTACCTTGATGTCGGTCTCATTCCTTACTTCTGCTGTTAACCATGCCATCGTGTTGACCCTTAACCCTCCAGGGAACTTTGTTAACAGATACGCCATTTTAAGTTTCAGAGAGAGCACCACTCGTATCCAGCACTTTAATAAGACCAGTGGAATAGATGTTCTTCAGCTCAGCCTTTTGATTGTTCACTTCATACACATTATCCCCCTGTCCATAAGGCCATTATGTCAATGAACCAAGCACATTTAAAGGCAGTAAATTAAAATCATAGAAGCAAATGTATGAACCGGTAGAGAGAAGAGGAGGGGGAGCTGGGGAGAGACCCAGACTCCCATATACCCAGAATATGCAGACGCTGACATGGATATTAAACCAGAAGCACCGAGGGTAATGGAGCATTTATGGTGCCAAGGTCATGCCTTCTCTCATTACTCCTAATAAAACCTTATGTGTCTGGTACTGTCATTGTCATTCCCTTTTTACATTTGACAATTCTAAGACAGAGACGTGAAGCTTGCCCGAGGTCACATGCTTATTAGTGGTGGAGCCAAGCTTGAATGAAGGTCTGCTGACCCCCACCCTACTGCAGGCCTCACAGTACTGCCTATCAGGGGGCTTGGTGGGTCTCACATCTCTGCATCAGGCTGGATCATATGCAGAGCCTTCTAGAAAATGACTTCTCTTGATAACAGTGTCTCAGGTGCTAATGACAGCGGAAGAGAAATGATTATTTCTCTGACACCATTTCTTTGATCCCTAAATAGAATCTATTTCAACTAATTTGGAACCAGGAGAGAAAGCAAAATGTTAAGGACGAGAAGAAACTTAGAAATGCATATTTTATTCAGCTTTTCCCTGAGCTCATTTAGGGGGGGAAAAGAAAATCAAGTAAGTGCCAAATCTGTTGACTCTGCTTCACAAAAGTTTAGGACTGAAAGCTTCCTTACAGTTTGAAAATTTTACATTTCACATTCCAGAGATCACTGGGGAAGTGCTAAGCGCAGTGGATAATGTTTCCTCTGTGTATGCCAGCAATATTTTCTAAAGTTTATAAACGGGCCAGGAAGCATTTGCTATTGAAATTTGGCCCAGAATGATCTCTGCCTCGCCCCTTCCCCCACCAATCCATTGATTTGTTCCAAATCACTTGGATGTCAAATTCTTTTTTTTTCTTTTTTTTTTTTTTAATTTTTATTTATTTATGATAGTCACGTAGAGAGAGAGAGAGAGAGAGAGAGGCAGAGACATAAGCAGAGGGAGAAGCAGGCTCCATGCACCGGGAGCCTGACATGGGATTCGATCCCGGGTCTCCAGGATCGCGCCCTGGGCCAAAGGCAGGCACCAAACCGCTGCGCCACCCAGGGATCCCTGGATGTCAAATTCTAGAGAGAAGAGGGCGCCTCACAGAATATTCTATGAATCACTGTTGGCCTATAGGCAACTCTTGCCTTATAATGTGTCCTACTGAAGGTATCTCCTGGCTCCTTAAGGAGAGGAGTGTGGAGGAGAAAGTGGGTCTGCAGCAGGGGAGGTGGAATTGTTTCTCAGAACGTTGATCATAATTTTCTTGATCATAATTTGCTCTGTTCTTGCTGCATTACTCCTGGGTTCTGTCAGGGGCCTGAGCCACTAACTCCCTAGGAGGGGAAAATCTATGTATTACATTAGAACCTGTGGAATTCCATATATACTTAGAAATAAAATGACAACACAGAAGAGCTATTCTTTCATCTTTTTTTTTTTTTAAGATTTTATTTATTTATTCATGAGAGACACAGAGAGAGAGACAGAGACACAGGCAGAGGGAGAAGCAGGCTCCATGCAGGGAGCCCAACATGGGACTCGATCCTGGGACTCCAGGATCACGCCCTATAGGCTGAAGACAGGCGCTAAACCGCTGAGCCACCCAGGGATCCCCTTCTTTCATCTTTTTACTGAACTTCTTGACCCAATCAAGTAATCATGAGCAGCGAGAACTTTCAAGAAGGGCCTAGTGAATGGTATGGTTGTATTTCTTAGCCTGTGGGCCAAGGACGGCAGCCAAGGTGACTGCTGACCCTTATAGAATATCTTGATTCCTTGGTCCTACCCAAGGCCACTGAGCTAGACTCTCCAGGGGTGGGACCTGGAAATCTGCCTTTATCATATGCTTTCCAGGTGATTCTGTGCTGAGTAAGTACAAGAGCGGGTGGGCCTTCTAATGAATCTAGTCTCCCTGCCTTTGTTTAGGTCACTTCCTTTTTGGACTCTTCCTAGCTTCCCCTGGGACTTACTGCTCCCATCCCTCCCCTTTGAAAGGCCCTTACTCCAGAGTGTCCTTTTTTTTTTTTTTAAGATTGTATTTATTTATTCATGAGAGACACAGAAAGAGAGGCAGAGACATAGAGGGAGAAGCAGGTTCCATGCAGGGAGCCCGATGTGGGACTCGATCCCTGGACCCAGGATCAAGCCCTGAGCTGAAGGCAGATGCTCAACTGCTGAGCCACCCAGGCATCCCTTCTAGTAGTATTACTTGGAGCATATTAGTCTCCCTCCTTGGCAGCGGGGGAGAGTCAGGACCTGTCCCCTCATCTTACATCCCCAGCACCTGTCACAGTGTCTGGTTCATGGTGAAGTTCATGAAATGTTTGCTGAGTGAAGGAATAAGCCAGTTTCATAGCTGAGTGAGTTCTTGGTTGACTTGCTGTAGCAGCAACACAGGCACTAGAGCCCTGGGCCTCCTGACCTTCCCCTGGCTCACAAAGATGAATTTAATTGCACAGCTATTTGTTGGTCTGTTTACTAGTTTGATTCCTCTTCTTTTTTCTTTTTCTTTTTCTTTCTCCTTCCTTCCTTCTTCTTCTCTGGGTTATGTTTGCATTATAAACCATAACTCTCTTCTTCTGACAAGTGTTGCATCCAACAAAACACAGAAAGCATTTTACAAAGAAGTTAAAAATGTGCACACATCTAGGGATTCAATGCTCATTAATATCACCTGGCCTGTCCCTTAGAGTGCCAAGATATCGAGTGCTCTGCCATTTATCATCAAGGCCACACGTACCAAGGTTCAAGTCCTGACAGAAGAGGATTAAGAAGCATAATTCATAACACTTTGTAGGCCATAGGTCCCCCAATTTTTTATTCTTACAAATGGCTTTATTTTTTTTCTTTCCACTGTGGAAGGAGAGAGCATAAGATATGGGAACTGCCATTTCTTGGGCACCTTCGGACAGCAGTCCTTAAGATAAAGGATAATGCTCTTGATCTGTTTGTCCACACTCTGATGGTGAGGTCTTCTCAGCCCTGTTTCGTAGACAAGGAACTGAGGTCACAGAGCAGATGAGAGCAGAGGCAAGATTTCAACCTGGGCTTTTGCAGCAGACCTTCTGAAGGGCACATGAAGGTGATGATTGTAGCTTTCATCAGAGTCGCTAGGGAATATTCTTTTGCTTTCCTCTTTGCCTGGTTCTCAGCAGGTTCACCTTCCAGGCTTGCTCTCCAGGTTACATTTTGATATCACTTCTTAGAAACTTCCCCATCCCTTCAGACCCCATCCTCAATAACATGCTGTTGACACTGTCAATTCCAGTGTTAGCTTTTTTCCAGCAGGATGATGTATCATTTTTGTATGATTTGTAGCATTACTTTCTAAGATCCCAGAAGAGATATGAGGAAGAAGAAAACCCTCAGTAGTCAAGGTTAGACGATTAGATGCCCCTTAGTGGGAACCCTCACATGGATTCTGCTGTGTGATCATGAGGGGCACTATGCTGAAAGGTCATGAAGGGTCATAATAAGCACCATGTTCTAGGGGTGGGTCAGTCCCCAGGGATACTACCGGCACTGAGGAGCTAAGGCTCCAAGGCTCTCCCAGAACTCAGTGTCATCACTTTGATTAGGTGAAGGTGTGCTTCACCTGGTCAAGATCAAGAAAAGCACCAGGACAATATGTCCCCATCTATAACTCTGGCACCAGAACATTCTTCCACGGTGCAAAGATTGAGCTGCATTGCCTGAAATATGATCAGTTGGGAGGTCATTGCTCATGGGAAATGGTCTCTGTTCTTTCACCAGCCTTTCCCCGTCTGTCAGTCTTTGTCCTTGAGACCTAGAGCCCACCTGCCTTTCCCTCTCTCACTGTCTTTTTCTTTGTCTCACCTCTTCTTTCATCTCTCACTCCTGCCATGCAGACTGCAGATTTTCTATAGAACCAAATAATCTCTTTGGGTTGGTTTTTTTTTTTTTTTTTAATGATTAGCTAAAATGTATTCTCTCTTAAAAAACAAAACAAAACAAAACAAAACAGGTGAATAGAATATGTGGTTTTTAAAACTCAAGATGGATTGTTTTTGTCTTTTGTTGCCCTTCATTTTTAAAAAAGAAAACTTATGATCATTTATGTAGGAGAGGGAATTTCTAAAAATGAGTGCTTTTAAGAGGAGAGTAAAGAGTCTTTTGTTCTAGTCATAACTTCTGTTATGTTAGGCCTTACTTGAGTTTTGTACTAAAGGGTTCCTTTGAGAATCCCCGTGTTATTTTAGCTTTTGAAGAATTGCTGTATATGACCTTTGTTTATTTAAATCTGTAAGAGGTGATTGTTGGAAGTTTGCCAGCTGACTCACATCTCTGTAGCATAAGAGCTGGATTCATACAGTTTTAGAATTATAATCAACTTTTACATTATAGAGACCCAACATCCAAAAAGTAAATACATTAAAAAAATTTGCTTAAACCATGCACACAGAGAACGACTTTAGTTAAATGCTAAAGACTTTTCTGAATACTTGCTTTTTGAAAAAATACTTTCTAGTCCCCAAACAGTGCCTGTTGAAGATAATTTGATTTCAGATTCCTTTTGTCAGACACACTTTCTTTTTTTAAATTTCTCTACAAGAACATAATTACCTGGAGTCTTACTAATTCACCATCTGATATCCTTTTGTCAACATTCAACTTAAATGAAAAAACACATATTGCTCACATGTAAACAGTGATGATGATTTGGGTCAAGTAGGCTTATTTTCCCTTGGGGGAAAAACAAAAACAAACTCTAGCTTAAAATTCTTGGGATTTCAGGTCCTATGAGTTACACTTACAGTGGTGACTCTAAACCTTGCTTGGTCAGCCCCTCTGAAAATATGAGATAAGTGAGGGATCTTTACCCCAGGAAAACGTGCATGCACAGAACCCCACCGTGATTTCAGGGGGCTCACGGATATCCTCAGCTAACAAGTAGACCCTCCTATGTTATTAATTTTCTCTTCAGTGAAAACTGAGCACTGCTCTGGGGGCTGGGGTAGGATAAAGACAGAGGTCTGGGCAGCATTCCTCCCCCCGCCCCCCTCAATAAAAGATTCTTTTTTTAAAAAGTAGGTATACTGGTGTGAGTTCTACTTTTTTTTCCAAAAACTGCAGTTCGGGTGCTTAGTCCAAAAGGGAAAGCAGCAGTGACACCAGCTGTGCAGTGGTGACGATAAATCTATATTTGCAGTGACTCCACGCTCATCGAGTCCTGCTGAGTTAAATGGACGTATCTCTCAACACACGGCACATTTGAACTTAGCTGCCTCTGCCTCTAGTGGGTTTAAAATTATACTAATGTCATGAGCAGAAATCATGGGTCACTATTCCCTTCTCATTTTCAAAACACTGTAGTTGAAAGTGACTTGAGTGAAAAGTCTCCATTGTTGATTTATTATCCAAGAAAAGCAATTATTCACCTGACAGATCCGTGGAACACGTTCACAAGGATGTCCCTGGGTTTTGTTCGCTTCATTTATTTCCCCCAAATGTTAGATAAAAAATATTTGAATATTCACTCAATATGGTAGAAAGGAAGAAAAACCAACAGCACTGCCTGTTGTCTGAGGGCAATGGAAGGGCTGTTTCGATTCAAAGATCTACTCTGAGCATTCTCCCAGCAAGGCAGGGCTTCGAGCTTTGTTCTGTGATCATGTTTACAAAATCATTTCGTGATCAAATACTAATTTGTGAAGAAGCTGGTGTGGCAAGGAAGCGGAGCTTTTTATGAATTTGAAGAACTTACATTAGATTGTGTAGAGCTGGTTTTTGATTAGGTCAGATGTTGAGATCAAGGCTGCGCTCCTGACCATCCCTCCTTCCCTTTCGTTGTCCTTTTTTCTTTTACATGAAAATAATTTGGGCCCCAGGTCTTTATGCCTTGGGCCATGGACCTTCCCAGTTTTCAAATCTGCACAGTGACAGGGACCATCCCTAATTCCAGCCCCATCTCTGAAGAGAGTTCTATTTAGTTAGCGGGAGAGAAAAAAATTCCTGTGGAATTAGGTATGCTAGGCACTGGATCCTTGAAAGCATATTGTGTGCTTTGAAGGCCACGTTTAGAAGATCTAACGCTGACCACTAATGGTGGTCAGTCATTTCCATGGTAAGTAAGTCGAGCACCGTCTCTCTCCCCCATCCAAGGCTTCAGGTGATAATCTAGATCTAGAACCAGCTAACAAGCTGCTGGTAGAGTGAATTTGTTCCGTAACCTGTCCTGTGAATATCAATGCTAACAACGGTGTCTTGTGTTTTTTTTTTTTTTCCTTTTTTTTTCCTTTCCTTTTTTTTTTTTTTAAATCAATGTGCTTTTTTCCTATGTGAATAATTATATGTCTAGAAACAGCCATGGAGTGATTTTGCTGTTCTGAATGGGGGAAAGATTAATAGTGACATTTGGAAGGCAAGTATATTGTCAGATTCCAGATCATTTAATATTTTGTCCTTTCTGCATGGCTGTGGCTGTATCTTTTTCTTCTTCATGAATATCATCCATTCTGCAGGGACGCAGTGATGGGGCTTTTTGCTAGGGATGTCCAGCTCACACACATGTTGCCTTTTTTTTTTTTTTTTTTTTTTGATGTGTCCTGTTGTGAATGATTTCAAGCTGATTGCCCCGGGTTCCCTGTTGTCTTGTAAGAACTGGGGCTTGCACCGAGCCAGCATCCAGCAGTCCTTGCATGCCCTTTTCTGCCTAAGCTCACATACACTCTCTGCCTCATGCCGGGAGGACTTTTCTCCCCCTTGATATTTGAGGCCACATCACGGGGCCTCCCCCTTTCTCCATTAACAGGGATCTGTTTTCCTCTAGGACTTGCATGCAGCCACAGTCAACCCGGACCCCAGTTTAAAAGAGTTTGAAGGAGCAACACTCCGCTATGCGTCTTTGAAACTCAGGTAGGGCATTGGGAAGGCCTGCCATAATGTGTGGCTTCTCATGGCTAGAGTTTATAATAGAATTCTAAGTCCAATTTTCTGTTTTTCTTTCTAGAAATGCCCCACATGCTGATGATGATGATTCTTGCAGTATCAATAGTGACCCAGAAGCCAAGGTTTGTGAGAAATGTGCTTTCAGTGGTCAAAGTAATGACTTTGGAAATGGCTTGGTTTTTATAAATTATTAACCCAGAGCTACTTACTAAGTGATTATTCCTCGATCCTCTCTCTTTCCTAATCTCCTCAATACTTAAAATAAATCCCTAGGCCAAGGTAGGTTTGGGAGGATTTCCATAATCATCTAGACCGTGCCTATATCTCACTACATCAGTTCTGTGCAGTGTAATAAGTTAAAATTATTGTTCGAACGAGTGGGCTCCAGAGGCCTTTAAAGATACACCAGGCTCTGCCTTGCAGAGCAATGGGAGGGGCAATCGGCAGGTGCTGCAAGACCCCTCACGCCCACCTGGTCTAGGACAGCCTCACACTTGCACTGTGTCTTTCATAAACACAGGCCTGATTGACAATAGGAAAACAAGAGTGAGCTTTTGCTTCTGGACTTTTGGTGGGATGCCAGCAAGGCCAGCACGGGCATGTGGCCAGTGTAGTTGCACAGGGTCCCATGCCTGGGGTTTAATGCTGGGTGATCACCATCTTGAAATTCTTAATAATTTTATGTCTGGAGTTGTGTTTTTGCAAGTGAAGTCCAATGGGGCGATGGAGCATGCAGCGGGGAGTTGGAGCCTCTCCTTATGAATAGTCCTGCTACCTCCCAACCTCCCTGCCTCCTTGAGAGGTTCTCAACTGTTTGTTTCCCTTATTCTTGGCACCTCAGGCCCTGCCAAACATCCTCATCTGGGCATCCGTCCAGCAATGACTACTGCCTTCCACCCCAGTAGGAGCCTTACTGTGAGCTTGGAGAGAGCTGGCTTTGGGCACACATGCTTCCATGGCATCTCAAGGAAGGGCAAAGTAGTGGCCACCCCAGCCAAGACTGACAGCTTAACAGTGTGTTCAGTGGGGGTGAGGCCCTGCCCACTCCCAATCCGGGTACCCAGTGTGTCCTGGCACAGATGTTGCAGTACACTTGAGGATCACCTATCTGCTGCGCATCGGGGTAGGGGAGATGGGTCCACAGAAAAGGGGAGGATTCCTGACTCAGTTTCCCCATTCCTGACCAGGGCACAGGAGCATCAGTCCAGCAGCAGGTGGGATGGGAAACCCAGGAGGTGTTGGTCCATGCAGGGTGGGCAGGGCCCTGGGCCATTTGTAAGGGTCTACACTTACCCTGCAGATGACCTGTGCCCAAGAGAGCGACTTTAAATACCTAGTAAAACACACCATAGTGATTGAAGAGAGAGAATGTCGAAGAAAAGCAACAATTTTGTTTCAACACTTTTTACGGCATTTTACCCCTGCCTTTTGAACAGGGGCTCTGCATTTTCATTCTGCATATTACATTTCCACTTGCAAATTATGTAGCTGGTCCTAGATATTTTTTCTCACTCCCAAAGCAGATTTGTGTCTATGAATAAAATAGCAAATAAGCTCCCTTAGTAGTAGTTAAGTGAGAAACACCATGCCGTTTCAAAACCTTGACTCCTTGAAACTGCCATACTGCTGTCTGTGCTGGGCGAATCATCTGCTTGCCTTTGAACACCTCCTCCCTCCTTCCAGGGCTCCTAGTCCGCTCCGCTACATTCTAAGCGCAGCCTCATAGCACGAAGGTGTTCTAGAGCCAGTGGCATTCTGAACAAGTCCTTGGGCCGCTGCTAACATGCTGGCCTTTAAAGATAAATTTTATGGCAGGGAGCGGATGTAGTAAAACAGGAAGGTGGGCTGGGAGTCATTTGCTTTGCTACCAGCTGTTTTACAAGGGTTCTCCCCGAAGGCTGGAGGAGGCGAGGAGGCGGGGTGGGTGGCAGTCTCTTCCTCCTTCCTGAAGCGCCAGCTGTGATGGGAAGTTTTGGTGCTCAGGGAGGATGGTGTGCTGGGAGGGATGGTGCACTTGGTGCATTGGGAGGGATGGTGCACTTGGCGTGCTGGGAGGGATGGTGCACTTGGTGCACTGAGTGGGATGGTGCACTTGGTGCGCTGGGAGGGATGGGGCACTTGGTGCACTGGGCGGGATGGTGCACTTGGCATGCTCGGAGGGATGGTGCACTTGGCGCACTGGGAAGGATGGTGCACTTGGTGCTCTGGGAGGGATGGTGCACTTGGTGTGCTAGGATGGATGGTGCACTTGGCGCACTGGGAGGGATGGTGTGCTGGGAGGGATGGCAAAACTGACGAGTGGGCAGGGCTGGTGAGTTGCTGGGGGAGAGGAGATTGTTACCAGGACAGAAGGCCTGGTTGAAGTATTACCCAAGTTGTGCTTTCTCTTTTTACCTCCCAGTGGCACCGTTCACTGAATTCTTTATCTGCCCCTTGCTGGTACCCACGTGTCTATTCCAACACCTATTATGAATTTGTTCATATTAATGAGGACATTTGGTTTTGCCATTAGTTACTGAAGCTGTACTGAGTTCTAAATGAGAAAGTGCATGTATGGGATTATTTATTTTATATCCTACCTTGTTTTATATAAGACCTTAGAAAACTTATAAGAACAAATGCTTTTTTTTCTTTTAAGGCACAGAAAATGTAAAGGAATAATCAGTACATCTGTCTGTGCTGGGGCAATAGACAAGGGTCAGAAAAGATCAGACTAGGGAAAAGGAAAAATACATAGTTTTTCAAATCATACGACTCCACACAGTTATGGAAATTGACCTGCAGGTTCATTTTTTTGTGCCTCTTGGTGATTATTTTCACTGAGGTTTCTTAGGGTAAATGGCACAAATCCCTAGGACAATGGAGAATCCCGAGATGTTTGCACACTATATGTGCTTTTTTTTTTTTTTTTACTATATGTGCTTCTAATTAATCCCACCCACCCTGGATTCTGCAGGTCCCCCTGCTGTAGAGAGTCACTGTCATTGTTGAAGACCCCCAGCGTAGTGGGAGGGCAGAGCGTTTTAGAACCCTCTGTTACATGTATCACACTGTACATGAGGCAAAAACCTCCCAGTTCCTTATGGTGTGTAAGAGTGTTTCTAGTGCTTCTTTATAAAGTAACAGTAATAATGTTTGTTGAGTGTTCACTTTTTTCCAGGCATTGTCCTTAAGACTTTATCTCTCCTGGCAATTATCGTCACAAAAATTCAGTGGCCTGAGTATCATTATCTCTATATTGCAGATGAGGAAACTGAATCACAGAGGGTTAAACAGCTAGTAAGTAAATAGCTTCAGGATCTGAATCCAGGCCACGTGGCTACAGAGCCCACACTCACGAGACTTTAAGAAAAGAAAATTCTTCATACATTTGCGTATTTGAAAGTTGCTAAGAGAATATATCTTAAAACTCCTATCACAAGAAAAAATGTTTTGTAGCTATATGATGATGAATATTAACTAGACTTATTTTGGTGTTCATTTTGCAATGTATGCAAATACTGAATCATTGTGTTGTATACCTGAAACAAAGATAATGTTATATGTCAGTTATACCTCAATCAAAAAAAAAAAAAAAAAAAAACCTCACCTGGAGCTTTATTTAGGGGCAACCACCAAATTATGTGTCCTCAGTAATATTCCAACTATACATAGATATATGGAAATTTGGGTTTTGTCAGTCGGTGTTTTATAGCATGACTCGTTGGAAGCAAAGGACAAACACCCAGGCAAAACTCATTTCAAGTGAACTAGTGGAAGATTATGACAGTGTGGACTAGCTTGTGGGTCTGATTTGAGGCAGTGATGAACTGGACTCCAGAAGTGGAAGGGATGGGCTGCAGGATTTTTCCATCCCTTTGTAGCATGGTTTCAACAAGGCTTATGGTCAAGGTTGGTCCTAAAACAGGAGGAAGCCAAGGGGGCTGGAGTGGAGATAGGCTGCATCGCTGGTGATTGGCAAATCTACACACTTTAATTCACCATGGACCCAGTGGGGTTGACCTTCCTTTGAGGAAATTGAGGAGTCTGGCTGTGTGTTTCCCCTCTGGATGCATGGTCCCGCTACCTGCTAATGGAAATTCCAGGCATAGGATGCCTTGCAGGGAAGACCAAGCTGTTCTGTCAGATTTACAACTATTTTAAAATCCAGCAGCCCTAAATGAAATTATTCTTTACCAATTTTGAAGAAGCCGATGAGTTTTGAACTAACTTCAGTGTGCAGTCACTTTGGAGGAGTCCTCCGCACAACACAAGTGTGTGCTGTGCTTTGCCATCTGTCCCCTTAATGCCTGTTTGATGTCACTGAGGGCACCTAAGAAGGAAGAAGTGGCAAAGACCTGGATTTTTGAGATGTTCAAGTCCTTTGTGGAAGTCAGTTACTTCTTTAGATAACCCTTCACATTCCTTCAGTCTGCCAACAGCTAGAAAACTGAAGTCCCCCCAGATAAGCAGAAACTATCCTCTCTTTAGGGAAAAAAATTAATTTCATGTGCCATGGAATTATAAATATAGCCCCTAAGGACTGATTACTAAAAAGTTATTATAGAAAATGTCTTCCTTCCTGAGTGAAGCGTACATGCTAAAACAACTAAAATCATTTTTAGGGTATCAGGATGTGGTACTTCCCAACCCTCTCCAGCCACTGAGTCTGGGCACCTTGATAATCATTTGTTCAAGGAAACCTCTAAATAGCAGTGACAACATAAAATGACCACACCACCCCCACCCCACACGCACACAAGGACCTCCCTAACCCTCTCACCAAAGAGCAAAGTATTTTTAAAACTTTGAAAATGTTTTTCAAGCCTACCTAAATTTTTGTGCAATAATTTCTTTTGTAGTTGAGAGTAATGTGTGTTTGTATATAATTCTGAGGTCTTCATTTTTTTGTTTTAAAATGATTCTAGATTTACAGGGGATCCCTGGGTGGCTCAGTGGTTTAGCGCCTGCCTTTGGCCCAGGGGGTGCGATCCTGGAGTCCGGGGATCGCGTCCCACATCGGGCTCCCTGCATGGAGCCTGCTTCTCCCTCCTCCTGTGTCTCTGCCTCTCTCTCTCTCTCTCTCTCTCTCTTTCTCTCTATCAAATAAATAAATAAATAAATAAATAAATAAATAAATAAATCTTTGAGAAAATAAAAAATAAAATAAAATGATTCTAGGTTTACAGAAAGTCAGAGATTGAGTTCCCATATACCCTTCACCTAGTTTTCCCAAATAACATCTTCATAATCTTAGTATAATAATCAAAGTTAATAAATAAATACTGGTACCACATTATTAACTATAGACCCTATTCAGTTTCTCAATTTTTTTCCACTAGTGTCCTTTTTTTGTTCCAGGACCCAATCTAGGATACTATGTCATGAGCTCTTTAAAAATCATTTCAGGGGTGCTGGATAGCTCAGTCAGTTGGGTGTCTGACCCTTGATTTCAGCTCAAGTCATGATCTCAGGGTCTTGGGATCATGTGCCACATTGGGCTCTTCGTTCAGAAAGGAATCTGTCCCTTTTCCTCTGGTCTCCCCCAATTCGTACTTCTGTGCACACACACTCTCTCTCGCAAACAAATAAATAAAATCTTTAAAAAATTATTTCATATATTCCTTTCTACAGTTATCAGATGTGTCACTCTTAACTCCATTAATATAATGCTACTTTAATTAATAGCACCGTAATCCACCTAGGCACCCAGTGGCCACAGGAGCAACTTCTAGCACTGCAGAGCAGAGCTACAACTTCATAAAACTAGGTGACTTTTTATCTTTTTGTTTCCTTGGTATAGTTTGCTAAAACTGGTACTCCCTGGTCAGAGGCTATCAGTTTATGACTCTGTCACCTATTGCAAAATTGCTTTACCGAAAGGATACAGCAGCATATAATTCCACCAGTCATGTCCTAGAATACGCTTCTTTGTTCACTGCCCACTTTAACTCTAGGCGTTGTCATTTTAATTTATTCAGCCTAGTTTTATTGCACATGGGCTACTGTGTCCTCTAAAATTTCCCCTTCTTAAATTATCAAGACAGGACATTGCTTTATGAAGAAACTCTGTTTCTGTCCATTCTTGGCTGTTTCTTCCTCTAAGCTTATTTTTCTATGAAATTTGTAGATTAAATATTTATTTAGGAATAATTTCAAATATACAGAAAAGTTGCACAGATAGTACAGAGAGTTCCCAATTCCCCTTCACCCAGCTTCCCCTAACGTCCTATCTTACATAACCGTAGTACATTTTGTCAAAACTGAGAAATTAACAGCACCAAATGGTTAAACACTTTATTAAGATGTTATCAGTTTCTCTTCTAATATCCTTTTTCTGTTCCAAGATCTAATTCAGGGTACCACTTGTATAAGTGTCTATGCATTTTAGATTTGAAACATTCTTCATTATTGTAATCTCAAATATTTTTTTTTCTCTAATCATTTCTTTCTCTCTTTTGTATTACTTTTTCCATGTGAAAATGTTTTTTGAAATTCCTGTGTACACAAACTTTTTATATATAATTGCCTTTTGTGCTTCATTTGTCAAGAAGGCAACTCCTTGCCCTATTTGGGCAGTCGGTTGGGTGCAAGTCAGATAACTTGCATTTCTAATTTCCCATTAATTTGCTATCTGACCTCTTATTCATCCTACTTTAAATACCTTAAAATCCAAATTTAACCCCATAAAACTTTTTTTAAAGATTTTTATTTATGTATTTGACATAGAGAGCAGGAGAGAGCACAAGCAGTGGGAGCAGCAGAGGCAGAGGGAGAAGCAGGCTCTCCTCTGAGCGGGGAGCCTGATGAGGGGCTGGATCCCAGGACCCTGGACCATGACCTGAGCAGAAGGCAGATGCTTAACCGACTGAGCCAATCAGAAGCCCCAAAACTGTCTTTTTCTAATGGCCTGTAGCACATTTCTGGCCAAACCCTTGATTATAATGATCAACACCAGAATAACATTTTATAGTTAAATTGTAGAAAACTTAATCCTTTGAAAAAAGTATGCTAGGTTCTCAGAGTTCTTTTTCCTCCTTTGTGTCGCTCTGCTTGGACTTCTGTAAAGGAGCCGTTCCGCCACCTTGTGGGCAATATTGAAAATTACATCTTTAAAGAAATGGGCGGGAGCCACCTTTCATTGGGAATCATTGAATTGCTTATAGCTGGAAGGGATGCCGGAGATGATCTAAAGGGCCTCCTTTACAGGTGAAAAAAAGTAAGTCCCAGAAAAGTTGAGTAAATAACTTTCTGAGGGTCACACAATCGGTTTGTGGTAGAGATGGCACTCAAAGCCAGGTCTCATGGGCCTTGGACCACCCTGGCTTAGTGTATAACAAATCATTTCCAGGATATTTATGAAGAGAGGCTTCTAGAACTCCCTTTAGGACATTCTCCTCTGAAGTCTGTAGAAAAGGAATTGGGTAATTCCTTAATTCTCCACCTTCACCTTCCTCATCTGTAAAATGAATGTGTGATCGTCTCAGAAGTCACCCTGGTTCTGAGAAATTCCAGGTAAAATGTAGCAGTCCGACCTATGGCATCTGGAGATGCCATCGTTTAGGCTCATCTATCTTCAAGAGCTGGAGAAGGGAAGAAAGAGTAACTTGCTTACTGCTCTCCAGGGCTGGAGACAGGCTGCTGACTCCTCCTTTGCAAACACACTTAGCCTATGCTCTGCACACAGGCACTCACATGCAGATTTCCTGTGAACACCAGGCATTGTGTTTATTTTCCCATATTACAGATAAGAAACTGATGCTTTGAACAGGTTACATAATTTGTTTTGTCACACAGCTAGTGACTGGTGGAGGTAGAACTTGAACTCAGATGCTTTTGACTCAGAAGCCCAGGAAAGTGTCTGCACCCACTCCCAGTTATTAATTCCCTAAGCTTTCTTTAAGGGTAAAGTTTAGGTGGCCCTGATGTTTTGGATGGAGGCAGCAGAGATGTCAGAGGTGGGTCTGGGTGACAGAACTGCAAGGTCATCGCTTGAGGACAGGCTCCCCCTTTCTTTTCACCGACACCCCAACTCATGTGGTCCAGTCCTTTGCAGTGCTTTAAACTCCCCTGCATGTGTTGACAAATTCAGACTCAGGTGTTCTAGGGACAAGACAAGGGGACTGTATTTCTGTTAGGCTTCCAAATGCTGCTGCTGCTGGTCTATACCCAACAACACTTAAGAGTCATAACACTAAAAAGTTTGAAACCTGATCAATAAAGCATTGTTTTCCTGCATCTTCTGCAGGGAAGCCGACCTAACCTTTCTACACAGCACTTTCCTGTTCTGTTATGGCCCATTTGCAACCAGTTCTCAGCTGCCTGGGGGGTTTTTGGCCAGGTGCTGGATTTTGTGTAAGCTCTGCTTGTCTGCTTACTCTTTTGTTACAACCTGCCCCAGAAGGGGGGAGAGAGGGGGATGGAGATGATGCAAATCAGTTCAATGGTGGGTTTGGTGGAGGAACTTTCTGAAGTGAGTGATGAATGAACATGAAATTCTAATACTCCTCTGTGAGCCTTATTTATCTGTGCCCTCCCTTGGTTCCTATTAGCATAGATTTTCATGAAGTAATTAGATTAGTGGCTACTGACTAGATTAGCACGAATAGATAAACAGGAAGGGGTAGGGAATATTTACTCATTCAGATTTATTTGGGGTCTGTGTAGCACATTCATTATCATTACTTAGCATTAGTATGGGATTTTATGTCTGTGTATAGTTCTCATAATTGACTTTGATTCATGTGGCACAGGTTTTTCTTTCAGAAATCCTGATCTGTATGAAAAGGTTGGATTTGATTTCTGTTGCGATTCCTTCAACTCTATCAAACACAATTATTGAGTATACAATGCTGAAGGAGCGGCTGTAGGATAAGTGGTTAATAGCATTCTGGGGATTTTGTGACTTGCGTGAGTTTAAAGCCAGACTCTGCTGTTTACTAGCTGGGTGACCTTGGCAAGTTGCTTAGCCTCTCTGTACCTCAGTTTCCTCTTTTGTAGAGTGAGGATAATAATAGTACCTATTTCCCATTAAATGGCATAGATGTTGCTTGATATATTATAAACATAAGATATATCTCAAGTGCCTGGAGCCATCCCTGGCACGTAATAAGCATTCTTTATGCATTAGCCATTATTACTATTCCTGTCTAAAGAGGAGTAGATATGTTTCCTGCTTCAAGGGGCAGACAACAAACAGGAGAATTTGATGCATTGTTCTAAATGTGACTTACCATGTCATGCATGGACACTGTGCTAGGGGCATCGACCCAGGCTGACAGTAAGGGGTGGCTCATGTGGTTTCCCAGAAGGAGTCAATACCTAAGCTGATACCCTAGTCCTAAGGGTACTTGCACTGCAACAGGATTTAGTGATTCTTCCCCATTCAGTAAATGTAAATGCAGAATATTTGAAAATAATTTTATATGCAAATTTGTGTTCATGTTCACCAAGTGCCTTTAGGAACAGATCTATTAATAGGACATTCGTCATTGGGAACGCCTGAATTAAGCATCCGACTCTTGATTTCAGCTCAGGTCATGGTCTCAGGATTGTGAGATAGAGCCCCACGTTGGGCTCTGAGCCAGGTGTGGAGTCTGCTTAAGGACTCTTTCTCTCTCTCCCCCATACCCACCCCCTCTTGCTCCAGTGCACACACACACACATTTTCTCACTCAAAGAAAAGTTTATCATATTTGTCCAGTGCTACAGATAGCGTTGTTGCCGTTATCTATTCCTGTAAACTTATGTAACAAACCATGCCAAAACTTGGTAACTTAAAACAACCATTTATTTTGCTTGTGATTTTGTGGAATTTGGGAAAGGTTCAGTAGTGCAGTTCTTTTCTGATCCACATAGAGGCCAGCGGGGGGTGGTTGGAGGGTCCACTTCCAAGATGGCTTCTTACTCACATGCCTGGAAGCTCCGTGCTCCTAGGTTTCTCTGTCTCTCATCGCCTGGCATCTCATCTTTCAGAGTCTCTCCATGTGGCTTGGCTTTCTCACAGTAGTGGTCCCTGGGTAGGCAGTGTACTTCTCATGTGGGGTCTGGCTTCCAAGAAGCAGGGAGCTAAAGCCACCGGGTGAGACAAGGCTATTCCTTGCTGAGGAATAGACCTAGACCTAGACCTCCACCTAGACCAATGGGGGAGACGTGGTCTCTGCCTCTCAAGGGAGCATGGCAAGGTCACATTGCAAGAGTACATAGGACGGGAAGCTTTGTTGCAGCCATCTTTGGAACATACAAGCTGCGGTAAATGTCATTCCCACATTTCAGTTGTTCAACAAAAATGTCTTTAGTGAAGGGCATTATCAACACAGTTGAATCAAGAAACCAAGGCACAGAGCCAATGATGAACATATCAAGTCTTGGCAGAATGAGATTCATCCTCTCATGTGTGGCTTTTAGGTTGACATTCACAAAGAGAAAATACAGACTATCTCATTCAAGCTTTAGGAGGAATGGGAGGAGCATAGAGAGGCAACTTGATCTGCCCAAGAATGCATGACTTGTCTGGGAAGAGCAGAACTCCAAGCCAGTCTTCCTGACCCTAGTTCGGCACGGTTTTCCGTTGAGCAGAGCTGACGCTCATTCTCGGACATTGAGCCATTGGCCTTGGATGTTCATTTTAACTCCTAGCCCAGAGGACAGCTTTTGTGTTTCTAAAACTGTTTTCCTCCCTTTATTTGCCAACATGGCCAAACATAATGCTGTGTTGCTGGCAGAACCATGGCTTCCCTTCCCTTATTAACTTCTGGTCACTACACTTGTCTGAATGAGCAGTCAAGGAATTGGCAGCCATGTAGCCCCTGAGTTTTGAAGGGCGCTATTGAAATGAGATGCATTGTTCTCCATCATTGGCAGCTGCACCTTGTGGTGGCGGATGCCCAGGAAGGCTAATTAAGGAAAGGCAGATTTCCTCTTTCCCTGAAGGAAGGCGGCAGGAAACAGGTGAGGTGAACGGGCAGCAGCCAGCAGCAGTGGTGGAGATGAGCATCCAGGAGAATGCTGGGGCAGCAGGTGTGTGGACCCGGCCCTGTGGGATCCTGGCAGAGAATTTGGGCCATGGCTAGTCACAGCACTGAGCAGCCATAGGCAGAAGCAGCAGCAGTGCCTTCATCCAGCAGAGCTGGGTCTTCCAGGAAGGGCCAGCTGGTCAAGTGCTGGGGGTCCTGATGCTGGCATGTCCAGACTACCTAGAAAATTGCCAACAGACATCAGACCTTGTGCTCTTAGGGCTGTCAGTTCAAAATTAATACCAGTACTGAGGTAGTAATGCAAACATTTCTCATTTCTTTGCGGCTAGTAAAATTTATAGAGAAATGGTCGCTCCTCCTACCGGGCTGTCAGAATTATTCAGATGCTGAGTCATTTTAGCAGAACCATACCTTCCCCTCACTTGCAGGCCTCCTCAAAGTGTGAAGTCACAAAGATCAGAATCTGAGTTCTTCCTCCACCGCTGGCTCTGCTGCTTATAAGGAAATCATTTTCATAGTCTGGCTTCCTTAGTGTCAATCTCTGATACCAAGAGTGACAGTTCTCCACAGTTCTCCAGGACGGATTCATCCATCCATTTGTTTGGCATCTGTTTATTCAACAGCTGTTAGGTGTCAGCTGGTGTGAGGTCCATCAGACTGGGGAGGGGAGGAAAAGAAAACAATACAGCTGAGAAAATGGTGGTCTCATTTAAGAACGACAGTGACAATGTTGCTGGAAGAGAGAACTTGTAACTGTACATTGGATTTCAGTTGCTTCATGTTGAAGGCAATGTTTGAGGTCAGTTCACTAAGCAATAACATATGAATAATTGTAACTGGCAATTTAAGTGTCAGTAGATGAATGGATAAAGAATATGTGGTGTATATAAGTATATATACATGATTTACATACACACTGGAGTAGTAGTAGCATTCAGCCATGAGAAAGAAGGAAATCCTGCCATTTGTGACAACATAGATGGACCTTGAGGGCATCATACTAAGTGAGATAAGTCACACAGAGAAAGCCAAATACTGGGGTCCCTGGGTGGGTCAGCAGTTTGGCGCATGCCTTTGGTCCAGGGCGTGATCCTGGAGTTCCGGGATTGAGTCCCACATCGGGCTCCCTGCATGGAGCCTGCTTCTCCCTCAGCCTATGTCTCTGCTTCTCCCCACCCCCTCTGTATCTCTCATGAATAAATAAATAAAATATTAAAAAAGAGAGAGAAAGCCAAATACTGTATGACATCATTTACATGTGGAATCTGAAAAAGCCAAGCTTGTAGAAACAGAGTGGTTACCAAGGGCTCAAAGGTGTGGGAAATGGAGAGATATTGGTCAAAGGATACAAACTTCCAGCTGTAGGATAGAAGCTCTGGGGATCTAATGCACCAAATGGTGATCATAGTCAATAATACTTTATTATAAACTTCAGAGTTACTAAGAAACTAGATCTTAACTGTTCTCATCACATGCACACACACACACACACACAAAGATAATGGTGATAGGATACAGATTTTAACTAATGTTATGCTAGTATTCATATTATAATACATAAATGTATCAAACCAACACATTGTATATCTTAAACCGACACAATGTTGTATATGTCAGTTATATCTTTAAAAATAATTAGTTTAAAAAATAATTTCAATTGACCTTGAGACCTTAAAAATAACTTCATTAAGATTATGGTTAGCTATTGAACCAACATACTCTTAACCGAAATCTCCAGCCAGGTGATCTTTTAGTTCGCTTTCTATTGGCACGGAGCAGAGATGTGTCCCTTTGGATTCTATTATAGTCTCTCATTCTCTTAGCAGATTTGCTGCTCAGGAAGGGGCAGACAGGTTCCTACCTGGGGCCCACTTTTCTGCTCCAGCCACCTTACCAATGGTCAGTCTGAGCAGCAGTGACCCCCATCTCTAGCAAATCTGGGAAGTTGGCCCACATAAATGACACATGGACCTAGGGCCAAGAATATATGATTGCTCAAAAAGCCCTTCCTATGACAGCCATGATTTTTTTTTAGAGCCATGAGTTCAGATGAGATCTATAGCAACCTAGAGCTTATTTATAGACTGTGCTCAGTTTTTTCCCTCTACACTAATGCTATAGACCAGTGTTACTCACAGAGTAACATAAAATTCTACATAAAATTCATCCATGTTACTTCAGATACTCTTCTGCATTTTCACCATGTTTTAGTTGAGATCTGGAAACAGTGACACGAATGGACATCCAGTGTAGACTGTCGTCCTTTGGGAATGGTAGAGGGTGGGTGAAGAAGAAAACTCACAGTATACTCTGATTCTGTCTATGTGCTGAGCACCCTGCTGGGTGTGTGATATGCTGTGGGCCATCCGATTCTCCACACAACCCTGCAAGGAAGGCAATAACTATTATTCCATTTTACAGATGAGGAAATTGAGATTTACAGAATCGGAATCCCTTTCCTAAAATCACAAAGCCATTATGTAAACAAACTAAAATTCGAACCTGAGTGAGACAGACTCTCAAGCCTGTGTTCGTTCTTTCTTTCTTTCTTTCTTTCTTTCTTTCTTTCTTTCTTTCTTTCTTTCTTTCTTTCTTCTTTCTCTTTCTTTTTCTGTGTTCTTTCTGATAATAAAATCGCCATGGTGTTTGCTAATGTTCACTGAGCATTTGGTATTTGCGAGGCACACATAGACCGAGGTGGTATGGGGCTGTTACTGGCACGCTCAGGGTTCTGCCTTTCAGGCTCCTTTGGCACCTCTGTCAATGGCAGTGACAAACGCCCACACAGCACCGCTGCTGTTCTGCTCTCCCACAAGCCCTGTGAGGTGTGTTCCTTTCTTTCTTCTATTTTTAGTCAAAGCTGAGGGTTAGAATCTCAGGTGACTTGCCCGCAGTTGGTAAATGGCAGAGCCGAGATTTTGCACCCAGGCAGCCAGGCTCCCATGCCCAAGCTTTTACTCTCCTGATGCTTGCCTGTCCACGTAGTGGGCCTTCCCATGGCCTGGCAAGCACATCTGGTTTGTTTCTCTGGTTTCCTGTGTGATTATTGTGGGAAATCTCTACCACTAGCTCAAGTTATCCTGAAGATGTGCAACCGTTTTCAGAGATGGAGAGAAAATACAAAATATGGTTTTTTGTGCCTGTTTTGTTTTTTGTTTTCGTTTGCTTGCTTTGTATTGGTGATCCCAGGTAGTTGACTCGCAGAGAATAACAAAAGAGGAAAAACCAGCCAGTGTCCTTGTCCCTCCTGCAGGGCCATGCTTCAGGTAGAAAGTGTATGAAGTAGGAGCTGGAGTACCTGGGTTCTAGCTCCAGTTCGTTGGTGATGAGCTGTGTGACTTTGAATAAGTCACTTAACCTCTCTGGACTTTGCTTATCTCACCTGTAGAATGGGATGATGCTATTGCCTATTCTGGGAACCTCACAGTGTTACTGTGAGGACCAAAGAAGATGTTATAGAAATGCTTTGAGGGCAGTGGCTCAGTCGCTTAAATGTCCAACTTGTGATTTCGGCTCAGGTCATGATCTCGGGGTTGTGAGATCAAGCCCTGAGTCAAGCCCAGGTCAGGCTCTGTGGTCAACAGGGAGTCTGCTTAAGGATTGTTTCTCTCTCTCCTTCTCCATCTGCCCCTCCCCCAGCTCATGCGTGTACACCCCCCAAATAAATCTTAAAAAATTTGCTTCGATAACCTGCAGCTCTGGCTAAACATAAAGTATAATTTTAGTCTTCCAACAGTTTCTTTACAAAATTGTACTGTCGTGGGGTTCTTATAGTCCCGTCAGCAATGGTGAGTAATGGATTTTTGCTGCTGTGTGAACGAAGTCAGCTGGAGGCCAATCCCAGGCGTGCTCCCTCTAAAGCAACCCCCCTCCCTCCCTAGTTCAGCCAGAATGGGAACGAAGCACTGGAGTCCAGTCATACAAATCTTCCTTTCCTGGAGCCCCTGGTTAAAGCCCAGTCATTCGGGCTTAGTTAGCATCCAGAACCCTGGTTAAAATGATTTGGGCTTTAGCCAGCAGAGGCTTTATGCTTACTCCAGAGTTCTATGTCAATATTCATGGGCTTCAAAGTTGCCCCCATGTTGCTGGGAACACTGGGTGGTTTGCTTGCTCCTTGCCCCGGCTGCTGCCCCCCAACCCCCGCAAGCAGTTGCAGAGGGTTCAGAATCTGGCCTGCTGCCTTGAGCAGCAGTATCTGGCCTGCTGCCTTGAGCAGCATTAAAGCACTCTTACTGTCACAGAGATAAATAATGTAGCACCTATAAAACATTTTCCCTAAAACCTTTTTTTTTTTTTTTTTTTTTTTTTTTTTAGCTTATTGTGAAGTTAACACGGGGTGGGGGGAAACGGACACAGGAAGCTGAGAGGTTTCCTAGGGGCCCACAGCCTACTCTGGCATTCCATTACATGTAAAACAGTGTCCCATTCCTCTAGAGTTCTTGGAGGGTCTCTCTCTGTGAAGGATGGAAAGTGTGCAGGGATGAGCGTGTTGTTGTGCCAGCACCAAGTCCCTGTATGTTAGCAAAGGTGATGATGTACGGGTTGAAGCTGGTCTTCTTTCCCACTGGGGTAAGCTGTGTAGAATCAAGATAATGCGGTCCAGCCAGCCCTGGGACATGCCGCATTGTTAACACGTGAAGATATTCTGAAGACATAAAAACAAATCTTATTTTGTTACTGTGGGTACCCAGGTGTGAACTGCCATTCTGTCCTTGAAGGTAAAAAGAGCCTCTTCCCAAAGCGCTTTGAACAAGGAGGTGGTCAACACTTGAATGCATTATCACAGAATATTAACTCACCATAGTGCATTTAAAGCTTTGCCCCAGGGACGCCTGGGTGGCTCAGTGGTTGAGCATCTGCCTTTGGCCCAGGGCGTGATCCTGGAGACCTGGGATCAAGTCCCACATCGGGCTCCCTGCATGGAGCCTGCTTCTCCCTCTGCCTGTGTCTCTGCTTCTCTCTGTGTCTCTCATGGATAAATAAATAAGATCTTTAAAAAATAAATAAATAAAGCTTTGCCCCAGAGATAAAGAGCCTTTGGGTAGAGGGTTCCTTGTTTTAGTATCTTGTCCTTAAGAAGTTCAGTATTACCACCGTCCAGATTCTTCCTTACAATTCCAAGCACCTACCTCTCGCTTAATATGTTGTGTGGAAGGACAGCTTTTGATTGGCATCATCCCCACACTCTTTCCAATACTTCAAGATACTGTTTTCATTCTTCTCTGAGAAAATCAATCTGGATTCCCTCCACTGTTCTTTATAATTTGCAAAGCTCATGTTGCTTTGATTAGTTTCGCTGATTTTTCTCTGGATACACTGCATTTTTTCAGAAGAAAAACTTAATCAACTGATACTAAATGCTGATGATGTGCTTGGAACTTACCTAGGCATTGTAGGATATTAAAAAAAAAAATTCTGGTTCTCTGACCTCAAATGGTTCTTACGGATCCTATGGGGGACAGTGGAAGGGGTCCTGTGTTGAGAATCAAGAGACCCCTCCTTCCCCATGCCCACCACTCATCCATACCTGCCACTTACAGGCTGGGCAGTCTGGGGCAAGTCACTTTCTTCTGATGGGCCTTATCGATCAAGTAGAGGACAAGACAAGCTTTGAGTTCAGCTCTAAAAATAAGGCTCAGAGGCTAATTGAGGAGCTGGAATTAATTCAAAGAATAGAGCATTACAAGATGAGCTATTGACTGTGTCTACCATAGGAATTAGGAAAAGAAGAGTTTGGGAATGAGGCTTCTCCTTGAACTTGAGCCAGCTGTCCTGGGCCCAAATCACTAGACCCATGCCAACTCCATCGTTGCGATAGAAGCCTAGTTGTCCCCCAACTGGCTTGGTCCCTGTCTGGGAACCCCATCCTCTCAGGGGAGCCTGCAGATGTCAGAATCCTAAGCCCTCCCTCCTTCCCTCTGGCCCTTCCCACCATGTCCTCTGCACCCTGTCTCTGTCAAGGTTTACCTCACTAACTGCTCACTCCCTTGCGCCTCATTACCATCTCAAGGCTCTGTGACAGGATCCGACCTGCGGAGTCATAGCTCTTCTTGGACTTTTGGGAAGACATTACTTTGCAGCACTCTTGGGATCCCTGCTCTCATTGGTTATTTTGCGTGATCACCAAGATTGGTCACAGTCATGCTTGTTCTTAGAACAGTTTCTGGAGCTACTGAACATTTTCAAGGCTCCTTCTAGCCACCTTTCCTTGTGTCCACACCTTGAGACACAGGTATATTGCATCTTTGGAACAGAACATGGCTAGACATGGGCTAAAGATATTTCATTCAAATAGAAACCCATCTTCTTACATTGTATCACCCCAATACAGGGGAAGAGCTGCCAATCTCCATGTGGAACAGAGTAGGAAGTCACTACCTTGGGAACTTGGCATATATTTCTTAAACAGGCTTGCTAATGGCAGTGCCCACTTATAAGAAGAATCCACAGGGGGGCTTAGATAAAGCCTAAGATATATCTATTCCTCAGATACTTTGTCATCTCTAGGATTGCATTTTTAGCCTTTATTCTAGTCCATTGCTGAAAATGCCCTCCTCTTTAATATCTCATCCCTATCCTATGAATGCAATGTATCTAATTTAAAGCAAACTCTTTAAAGTAACTACTTAAAATTCTTGAATTGTCATAAATGTCTTGGAAGAGCACCTCTTCATGTTCACTGCGTCTTTCATTTACAAGGAGTGCCAGCTGGCCAGGGACTGTTTCTGCCAGCACCCTTGAAGATCGCCTTCCATGCCCACTCCACTCCCTGCAAGGCAGATTGTCATTCTTGTTAGCAGGTAATGCTCTTAGGATTCGGGTTTACTCATTTGTGAAATGAGGTGGTTGGGTTCCAGGTCCCCAGAGCTCTTGTGTTCTGGCTCTCTGCACCGTGGTTAAATACTTTTCCTGTGTGAGTACTTACAGACTTCTAGGAGTCAGCTTCGAGAATTAAAACATTGTAAATGCTGTCTTTAGGGTTGGTAATAGCAGTGCTTATAATTAAGGTCTTTATAGGTCTCTGTTCTTTATGAGCTCAATGGGTTCATCTCAGACACTTGGTAAAAAGTGCAGATTTTTCGTTTCTTGCTGAGTTGCACAATAAAAGCTTTCTTATAAACCAACAACAAAAATACAGTAACTCCTGATGATGATGATAATTACAGGTCACTTTTACCATGCATCAGGTACAGGGCAGACCAGCTCCCTGCCCTCATGTCATTTACCCTCCAGTGTGGGGAGGGAGATAAGCAGCAAAATACAGAATATAAATACATTAGGTGAAAATACTTGCTGTGGAGAAAAATAATGTAGGGAAGAGAGAGCTAGATCACGCTGGGAGGGGTTGCAGTTCTACATGGTTGAGGAAGGCATCAAGTGAGATGTGAGGGAGTGGCACTGGGTAGATAAGGGGGAAGCCCAAGGGAAGCAGGTGCCTGGCAGAGAAGGGATCGGCCTGGAGGCCAGTGTGGCTGGAGCTGAGTGACTGACACACGGGGACAGGAGTGGGATCAGATGCTGGAGAGGTATCTTACAGTTAGAAATGTCCTGAGAGATCTTTTAGCCCAAACCTTTCTCCCTCCTCGGCTCCCCCTTCTCTTCTCTGTCTTGGTTCAATGAGGAAAATGAAGCCTAGATCATTAGGGGACATCCTAGAGGTCACAGCTACTGGCAGCACCAGGACAAGAACCCATGGTTTCTTGGCTTTGAATCCTGCCAACACTCTACTACCACAAGATCCAGAAAGCCTAATAATTAAGATCCTTTTACTACGAAGCAATGGACCTACGTCCTTTACAAAGAAGGAAGGCTTCTCCATTTTTGCCCTGGGATGACGGGCTGTTAGAGTCGATGCTCATCATTTATCGTGGTTCTTTAAAATCCTATAAAAAGTACTGCCAACACTGAATTAGCAAATACTGACACATTGCTCCTAAGGGAAATACAGAGCTAAATTCCTGGGAGTCTCTGGTCACATTTTCATCAGCCTATCAATACACAGCCTTGTTTTATGTGTCCTTCAGTTTAAAGACACCTTATATATATATTGTTGATTCATTAACACTGAACTCAGGCCAACAGCACTATAACTCGTGCCGGAATGGAGCCTAAGAACCGTTTTCTTCCTAAGGCACTTCATAGCCTTCTTGCGCTTGGGAGTCCTGAACAGCGGTGTAGCACTTTGCCTCATTGCCATGTTAACCAGTGAAATTACCAACGAAAAGCATAAAAATGCAAAAAATGAGACACTATATAACCACATAAAGGGCACTTGTTACAGCACGAAAGGTAAAACAAGAAGGCAGAGAGTTGCCTTGTTCAGCCTCAGCTGGGAGCGTGCACATCAAGCAACCCAAATTTTTTGCCACTCTTTTGCATGTTCATGAGTGACCACAAAAGTACAACAAGAATTGATTTTGGGGGGTTACAGATAAAATTCAGCAAGTCGGTGAATTTGCTAATATGGAATCTGCAAATAGTGAGGATGGACTGTATTTGTACTTGAGCCATTCCATGGAAAGACTTTCTTCAAGACCAAGTGGCATCATTCCGTTGGGCACATTTTAGAGTAAAGGGTCAAATCAGTTCTGAATTGCTTCAGATGCTGCCTGTAAAGTATGCTTTTGGCTAACTGTTGTTAAGAATGATAACTGTGGGGGATCCCTGGGTGGCTCAGCGGTTTAGCACCTGCCTTTGGCCCAGGGCACGATCCCGGAGTCCCGGGATCGAGTCCTGCGTTGGGCTCCCGGCATGGAGCCTGCTTCTTCCTCTGCCTGTGTCTCTGCCTCTCTGTCCTCTCTCTATGACTATCATGAATAAAAATTAAAAAAAAAAAAGAATGATAACTGTGTTTATTCAAGTATTGCATTTTCCATATTGCAAGTAGACTTGTTATTAGTTGAGATTGTACAGGTAACTTCCCTATCTCCCCAGTGTCCCAGCTCTGACTTCCCTATGTCCCCAGGTCCCCAGCCCCCAGTCTGGAGGGAACAGCCTGTCTCCTGACTTCAAGCTCTCTCTGTTCCTTCCTTTGGATCAGCATCTCCTCTATAGCTCACATGGCCATCTTGCTTTCCCTAGCAAAATAAAGTGGCCTACTTTATGTGCAGAACTTGGATATTCATTATGGTTTTACTCTATGCTTACGCTGCAAATAACATTTCTCAACTTTACAGCAGCAGAAATATAATCTATAGTGTAAATCAGCCATGTGGATCATAGAACTTGCCTCCTAGTCTTTTCCAAGACTCCTGTAGGGGAAAATTAAAATACCATTCACACTTTCAGGGAGTAAGAGTGGTTTCCCAGTAGTGCAGACATCTGCTGCTTATCAGCAGGAATAGAAGTGGGATCCTGCCAGCCTAGCTCCTTGGCCTGGACTTGCACAGGCTCTTACTCAAGCTCTGGGAGTGTGGGCTGTGAATCTGGTGTTTACTGCCACAAACCCAGCTTCTGTTGGCATTCGAATGTCTCCAGCAAAAGTTCCCTTTTGTGGAACATGTTCGCTGTCCCACCAGGAGAAGTTTCTGTGGTTATTGTCAGATCATGATTCTTAGAGATGCTTTGTGGCAACTCAGAGTTGGCCTGGGCTTTGGGCTGCAGTAGGTTGGAGTTATCTAGGAGGGTCATGATAGGATGTTTGACCTGAGGATTTGACAGGCGCCCTAGTTGGATATGTCAGGTGTCCTGTTTCGGAAGTTGCTCTTGCCCCCAGTCTTCTGAGCAACCATTTCACATCATATTAAAAAACAGTCTTTTGCAGAAGCTTTCGAATTTTTGAACAGCGAAACAAAACATTGATTTCTATACTTGACCATTATTGCTTGGATATGTGCAGGAATGGTCTGAGGCTCAGCGGGCCTGCTCCATGTCCAGAGGGTCCTATTTAATGAATGGTCCCTTGTCGCACATGTATCCCTGTGGTCTTTAGTTCAAAGTCAGGGTCCCAACAGTGAGGGGGTGTCGTGACACCGGGTTGTCTAGATCCCATTGGCACCTGGAGGGGAAATTAGCACAAAGCTTTGCTCAGGGGCTCAGCTCTAAGACAGGACTGTGGGTCTAGCTGAGTGCCCAGTGTGTTTTCAGGAACCGTTTGGAAGCCCAGAGAAGAGGGCTGCAAACACAGCAGGTGTTCATATTTTTTCCTGGTCCATGTGTTTCAGGACACTTGAACATAAGCTCCAGTCTGCAAACCTGAGTCAAGGCTCTACCAGCTAGTGTAGACAGAACTCCTAATAAGCCAGAGTGGATTGGGCACAGGGCAGGAATTAGTCCCCTAGAAAGACTGGCCTTTGGTCTTATAGAGGAGGCATGGTACATGATATCTGACCTAGCTCTCATTGCTGGCTAAATGGATATATTTTTTTAAGATAGATAGATAGATTTGTTTGTTTGTTTGTTTGTTTGTTTGTTTGTTTATTTGAGAAGGAGAGAGAGCATGTGTGCTGGAGCTGGGGAGGGAGGGAGGAATGGAGGGAGAGAGAATCTTCAAGCGGACTCCTCGCTGAGCATGGAGCCCGAGGCAGGGCTCGATCTCACAACCCTGAGATCATGACCTGAGCCGAAATTAAGAGTCAGATGCTTAACAAACTGAGCCACCCAGGTGCCCCTCAACTGATATTTTTGTATGACTTTTATGTCACCAGGCATGGCCTAGATCAGGATTTGTTGATAATGTAGAGAGCTTATCATAGCAATAACACACTGAAAGCTTCCCATGTACTGTTCTAAGCACATTAGATGTATGTTACTATGGTATTGCTCCCAATGTTCCTTAAGACATCAGTACTAGCATTGTCTCCTTTTTATAGGTTAGAAGCTAAGCCACAGGGCAGGTCAGTACTTTGCCCTGCATCACTCAGTAGTGGAGAGCCAGGATTCAAACCTGGGTGCCCTGGCTTCAGAGTCCCAGCTCTAGACATTTTGCTATAATAAAAATGGCTGTGCCAGGCTCTCTGCCAGAGCTCAGCCCACATCCCCGTGAACCCTCACCAGGACCTGCAGGGTAGGATTATCCCTCCAGGGATATAGAAACTGAGGACAATTAATTTGCCGAGGCCATGGCCAGAGATAGTGGCCCAGGATTCCTGATCAAATCTGGTCTACTATAGCCATGTGACCTCCAAGCCTGTCTCCAACTTGAGGTCTTCATGTGACAAATATTTATTGAGCATGTACTGTGCACTGGACCCTCTTTTGAGTGGTGAACATTCAGAACAGGCCAGGTCTCAAGGAACGTCCGTGTTTATAGAACAGCTAACGTGGAACAAAGATTAGTGACTAGGCTTAGGACCCATCCAGTCCTCAGCTCTATCACTTTGCTGAACTTCACTGGGCTGGCTTCCTCTTCTGTAAAATCAAGAGGACAAACCACCTTGAGGGCTAAGCCTTAGATTAGATTCTAGGGTGCTTATTTCCTGTGTGACCTTGGGCAATTCAGCTAAGCATTCCAAACCTCAGTTTCTCACCTGGAAAACAAGAAAGGTGGCTTCCGCCTTGCAGGGCTGTGAGCACGTCATGCTATGTGCTGTAAAGCATGCAGCATCTAGAAAATGGCCTATAAATGTCAGTGCTCTCCTTCATGCTTCTCCACAAGTCCAGACTCTTAATTTTGTGTGTCAGATAGCAAAGAGTAAGCACTTGATAAATGGTCACTGCTAGAAAGATGGTGGTGATTACATGTGAAGATGTTGAATGTGATCTACCTGCAGGTTGATATTGAAATATGCACATGCACATAATTTGTTTCTTGACATTCTGGAAACATTGAAGCTCAATCTGTTGTTGGAATCTAGCTCTGCTCTACTCTTTCATTGATAAAAATAGGCCTCATAATGCCAGCCTGCTTCCTGAGCAGGACATGACTAATACAGTGAACCATTTTGTACTAAGTCACAACCCCGAGGGCCTGTTTCTGGCACCAGCAATGAATCTCTGAAGATCCTGGCCATAAAGATGTTGAAGCAGGCTCCTCTGCTTGCATCTCTGCTCGTGAGCCGGCAGTGGGCTGGTGATTAAAAACCAGACTGGGTTTTCTCTAGAGAATGAATCCTCTTGTTAGCCAAATGGAGCATCCGGTTAGACTTCCATTTCTTCCTGTAAATTAATAAACTGACAATCTGGTTTTTATTTTTAAATGCCTATAAATTGCTCATAATATGGTTTCGATTCCCCCTACCCTGCAGATTAACTAGAGTCACCGTGGACCAACATGGTAAATGCTTTTAGATTGCCAGGGAACACTGGCCTTTCTTTAACTGCAGAAAGCCTTTCATGGAGGAGAAAGTGCTGGGCCCTGGCTGAGGAGGTGCAGAGGCCTCAGCCTTCACACACCACCGCAGTGCTGTGGCCTGCAGGGATGAGCACAGGCTCAGACGCCTGATGGCACTTGAATTTCCTTTGCCTCCTTAGAGACTCCTTACCTCCAGTGATCTGTTACCAGGAGGTGGGGGTTGGGGAAGGTGGGGGTGGGGGGAGAAAGAAGGAAGGGTAATGGGGCCCTCCGGTGGACAGTCCGGGCAAGGGCGCCAAGACCGCCCAGGGCTAGGTAGTGCCTGTGGTGGAGGCACCAGTGAAGTCGCAGAGCCAGTCTGAAGCACTAAGTACTGTGAGTCCTTTGAAGTACTCATTCATCCCCTATTTGGGGGGTATTTCCCTCTCCTCAATGTACTTCCAGACGTGAATTCTCTGGGGCCTCTTGAGAATGGGAAGCAGGTCTCCCTGACCTCTGGTATGAACCAGATTAAGCTGTTGAGTAGTTCAGACGTGTTGGGTAAGGGGCTGTAGATGCTAAGTGCGTCCGAGATCAGGTGCTGGCAGGTTTGGTTTCTCCCATCTCCTCCTTCCTTGGCTTGCAGATGGCATCTTCCTGTTGTGTCCTCACTTGGCCTTTTCTCTCCATACACACATTCCTGGTGTCCCTTTCTCTTCTAGAAGGACATCAGTCCTTTTAGATTCAGACCCACTGTTATGACCTCCATTAGCCTTAGTTACGTCTTTTTTTTTTTTTTTTTTTTTAAGATTTTCATTCATTCATTCATGAGAGACACACAGAGAGAGGCAGAGACACAGGAGGAGGGAGAAGCAGCCACCCTGTGGGAAGCATAATGTGGGACTCGATCCCAGGACCCTAAGATCATGACCTGAGCCGAAGGCAGATGCTCAATCATGGAGCCACCCAGGCATCCCTTAATTACCTCTTTAAAGGCCCTTTCTCCAAATATAAACCACATTGGGGGTTAGGGATTCAACATATGAATTCAGAGGGGGACACAAGTCAGCCTGTTACAACCACCCTATGCCTCAGTTTCTTCATCTGTAAAATAGAAATAATAATAACACCTACAGATTAAGATGTTGTCCTGCAGATTAAAATGATTACATAGGTAAAAGAAAGTATCTGGCATCTGCCCCGGTGCCTGGCACAGAGCTCCTAAAACACTTGGGATTTTCTATGTGGTTAAGAGCATAGGAGCATCTTTTATTCTTGTGTTTAGTCTTTGATCCTGGTTCCTGAAATCGAGTTTCTCAACTGTTGGAATTTCCTGGGTGACAGCAGTGTCTTTTGTTCTAGTAAGGCAACTCTCATTGGGCTCCTGGATGGGAAGCTGGTCTCAGATAGACTAAGCCATGACTAAAAGCTTGGAATTTTCAGCCCTAACGCCCATTTTCCAGAGACAGAAGAAGGCTAGAAATGGGATTAAAGATAGATTGTGCCTAGGTGATGAAGCCTCCAGAAAAATCCCTGAAGTATAGAGTTCATAGAGCTTCTGAGTTGGTAAATGCATGAAAGGGTTGGGGAGCAGTGTGGTCAGAGAGGGCCTGGAAACCCAGTGCCTTCCCCATACCTCGTCCTATGCAGCTTTCCCATCTGGCTGTTCCCCAGCTACATCCTTTTATAACGAACTGGTAATCTAGTAAGGAAACTGGTTGCCTGGGTCCTGTGAGCTGCTGTAGAAAATTAAACCCAAAGGGGAGCTTGTGGGAACCTCCAGTTGATAGCCAGTCAGAGAAGAGATGACAACTCCGGCTTGCCTTTGGCATCTGAGGTGGGGAGGGAGGCAGGCTTGTGGGAACGAGCGCTTACCCTGTGGGATCTGACTTTATGTCAGATCCAGGGACTTAATGTCAAAACTGAGTTAAATGGGGACCCCTGGGCTCAGAGGTTGAGTGTCTGCCTTCAGGCCCAGGGCATGATTCTGGGAGTCCCAGGATCGAATCCCACATCGGGCTCCCTGCAGGAAGCCTGCTTCTCTCTCTGCCTGTGTCTCTGCCTCTGTGTGTGTGTGTCTCATGAATAAATAAGTAAAATTTATTTAAAAAAAAAAAAAAAGAACTGAGTTAAATGATAGGACCCCCCAGCGGTATTACAGAGAATTGCTTGGTGTCACGTATTTGGTGACCAGAAATGTCAGGGGGAAGAGTTCCATCAGTACCAAAGGAGAAACACAGGAGAAATGAGTTTATCGACTCCAAATGTCATGTACACACACACACACCCTAATTAACACTCGTGTGTGACACCGCTGTCTGCTACCTCAGCTGTCCCCCACCTTCAGCCTCCTCCTCAGCACCACATTCACAAACCTTCGGTTATGTTGGGTTTTTAAAAATATTTTATTTATTTATTCATGAGTGACAGAGAGAATGAGAGGCAGAGACACAGGCAGAGGGAGAAGCACGCTCCATGCAGGGAGCCTGATGTGGGACTTGGTCCCAGGACTCCAGGATCACACCTTGGGCTGAAGGCGGTGCTAAACCACTGAGCCACCCGGGCTGCCCAAACCTTCGGTTATGTATGACCACCACAGCACCCAGGTCACGCCTTTCAAAATGTTTTATGAAGCTTGAACTCGCCTGAGTTCTTCAGGGAGTCTGTTTTCTCCTTCTGAACACCGGGGGGTGGGGGACAGGGCCTCTACATCTTTCACTAGGTTATAAGAATTATACTAAATTAGAAGACTAATGGTGTCTCTTACCATGGGAGCTCAGTACATGGAAACCCTTCCCTCTTTGTGCTATTTCTGAAGTCCCCTCACTAGTGAAAATACTGCTTTTTGAAGAATTTTTATTTTTTTAAAGATTTTATATATGTATTATGTATGTATTTATTTAACAGAGAGCAAGAGAGCACAAGCAGGGGGAGGGGCAGAGGGAGAGGGAGAAGCAGACTCCCCACTGAACAGGGAGCCCAATGTGGGGCTCCATCTCAGGACCCTGGGATCATGACCTGAGCGGAAGGCAGATGCTTAACCAACTGAGCCACCCAGGCACCGAAGAATATTGCTTTTAAGATAATAATAAATACTTAGAAATATGTTTACCACGTATCGATGTTAGGATCTCCTTGCCACACAAAGATACATATCTTGTGTCTTAAGTGAAAAGTAAAACACATTGATGTTGTGATTTCAGTGCCAACCAAGTGTGTGTCTTAAATTAAAAGCCACAATCCAGTGCAGCGGCACTGTCCCGCTCTCCAGCATGGCCTCAGACCCATGTCCCCACCCTCTCGAGCCACAGGAGGGGAATGGAAAAGAGCCCAGGCTACTGTTCTGCGCAGCTGGCCTGTTTCATCCTTCAAAGAGATCCCTTGGTGAGAAGGAATGGGAACTTTTTGTTTCCTCTGAATAAATAGAGGGCAGCAAGGACTCCCCAGCAGCAGTTAAATATTTAGAGTACATGCAGAATCACATCTCTGTCCATTCCCACGTGACCGCCCTTGTGCATTCTTTTCAGTATATCAGTGGTTCAAGCCTCGATTTCTGTAAATCCCAAAATGATTGCTTTTCTCAGTGTTGTGTGGTGGCAAGTCAGCAAGCACTTTTTAGATAACGGTTTGGGAAGAGTTCCCACAGCCAGGAGCTGACTTGGGAGGGTCATAGAGTGGGAGAAATAAAGATACATCTGCTTGGGAAGAATCCTTATATATTCATTTAAAGGTTTAAAATCACTGAAGTCTTGTGGCACCTGGGTGGCTCAGTCACTTGATTGACAACAAGTCAATCAAACAAGTGTCTGCCTTGGGCTCAGGTCATGATCTCGGGGTCCTGGGATAGAGCCCCGCATTGGGCTCCCTGCTCAGTGGGGAGTCTGCTTCTCCCTCTGCCGCTCCCTCCACCCCCTTGCTCCTGCTCTCTCTCTCACACTCATCCTCTCTCTCTCAAATAAAATAAATAAAATCTTAGAAATAATAAAAAATAAGATGAAATAGTCACTGGAGCCTTAAATGTTGGGAACCTGCGTGGCTCCACGTTGTGTATGAGGGAGAGTTGAAAGCTCTGCTCCTTAACTGTGTTCACATCTTTCCTCTAATTGTGTTAGATAACTTAGCTTTGATTCCCTATAATTGTGTGCGCGCTGAGGCATTTCTCAAATACAGAGAATGCTGTTGGTATTCCTGCCCCCTGACCTTGCGTGTTTCCAGAACATTTACTAAGGACAGAGCCTATTATTTGCTAGTGGCAGAGGTAACCCAGGCTGGGAACCACCCTCCAGGAACCGACCAGCCAGCAGTGCAAGCAGGCAGCCTCGGAGATGGATATTGTAGACAAGAGTTCAATTACGGATCCATCCTCAGTGTCTGGCACGTTGTGAGCACCACACGCGTGTTATCCATTATTATGGGTAGTATCTATTTATTATGCCTGTCCTCTTTGTAGAAGGCCCTGTCAGATGTTAACAAAGGGTATACTTTTCCAGCCTGGTTGTCTTGTTCTGAAAGGTTGGAAGGGGGAAAATTAAGTAAATGGCCAGAGCCCCAAAGGGCCAAGCGTCTTGTTTTGTGCCTGAATGCTCACTGTGTTGCCCACAGTTGGGGAGAAACAGCAGACACAGCTAAAGTGCTCATTGGGGTCACCGTAGAAATGCTCTCTGGGTATTCCTGACTGCTGGGGTCATGCTGAATAATTAATCAAGCTGATTCCTTGCTTCAGCTGGATAGAGAAGTGGGTCAAGCTCCACTCTAGAGTCCCCAGGCACCTCTTGAGCGGAGCCCACCGGGATGCTGGACTTAGAAAGCATCTCAGTGTTTCAAAGAAAAGCAATAGCAAATATAACTAATTATATTAAAACAGTGTCCATAGTGACAATGATTTATTTCCTCTGTATAATGACCACAAACACTGATGAACTAAAAATTGCCCTGTTATGGAGGCAATGTCCAAGGAAGATATTTTGAATCTTGAAAATCCTGTGCTTTAAAAAAAAACAAAAAACAAACATTTATTTGTTTTAGAGAGAGAGTGTGTGTGCGCGCACACACACAAGCAGGGGGAGGGACAGAGAGAGAGAGAGAGGCGGAGAATCTCAAGCAGACTCTGCATTGAGCACAGAGCCCAGTGCAGAACTCAATCTCACGACCCAGAGATCACGACCTGAGCCGAAATCAAGAGTCGGATGTTTAACCAACTGAGCTGCCTCAAAACTTTGGGAAGGGCACTTGGACTCCCTCAGGCCTCCTCGCTGCTTTATTTCTCCGTGCAATCTGGACATTCAGAAGACTGGCACCTGGGCAGTAATCAGGCTCGTGCTGTCTCCATGTTGTGCAATAACTGGGAAATGAAAGGGTGGAGGGCTGTTCTTAACTCTTAGAGAAGCAGCCCAGAACATAGGATGTCAACTATAATGAAAGTGCCCTAAATGCCTATGGTATGCTGGCCACCAGCATGGAAAAAAGAAGGAGAAAAAGGATACCCGCACTGTTCATATGTGCAATATATGATTATTAAAAAGGTTGTTTTTCATAATCACATGTAGCAAGGACACACGTTTTTCTTCCCCCTGGCCGAAAGAGTACAGGCACAAAAGGGCTCCACAGGTTGGCTCTGCATTGCTCAGGCAGCGTCTGGGATCGCCACACTCTCAGGCTCCAGGGCACATGCCAGTCTCACAGCCTGAGGAGATCCAAAGTCCTTCCCAAAGTCCTGCCCACTCCCTGGGGCTTGAGTTGACTTGCTGGGCTCCACTCTAGGCCTTTGCCTGTTGCTCTTTCTCCGCCAGGCATCTCCCCAGGAGGGAGGGTACCCCGTTCTCTTTTAATTCCCCCTGGACGTCAGTCATCTCTTTGCAGCAGGCTTTTGCTAGAGCACCAAGGATAATCAAAGGGCTCACACAGCATCAAACACAGTTACTGGTTTCAAAACCTGAGTATTGGGCTTCCTTCCCCTTTGCAAGCCACTCACTCAGAGATTCCTACAGGTTGTCCAGCTCTTTCTCCCTGCTCTCATTAACCTTCATTTCTTCTATTCTCCCCTAAATACCCAACCATTTCATATGTAGAGTCATTGAACTGTTCTCCTCCTCCGCTTCTCTGAAAAGAACTCTGATGCCACCCAGTGAGCCCTTTCCACCCCTAATATGTGCATCTTCATGGATGCCATGATGACTGAGTGCTCTGGTATCCAACCCCTTGGAATTATTTTAAAGTACTTCATATTCTCAGAGCCTTGAGAAAGTTAGTGAAAGCTTTGCACCCTTTTACATAATATGGAAACATACAAATAACTTGGGGTGTATTTTCAGGAGGTTTAGAAGCCCATGGATCTGCCCCCCTACCCCGCCCGGGGCCGTGGACTCTTGGTCAAACCCCCTGAAGTAGTCTGAGGAGATGGAGCCTGCTCTTCTGAAGAGGACAGAGCCTCATCTACTCTTCCCGTAGGCCCTGTTGTCTCTCTCAACCCCCAGCCACTGAGGTGTGTCCATAGTCCTGCTTATATAGAAAACAGGATTGAAAAAAAAAAAAAAAAGAAAGAAAGAAAACAGGATTGACTGGCTGGCTGTCGATGGCATTCCCCCAGACCCAACACATTTGACAAGGACCAAAGACCTTGAGGAAATAGTGGCTACGTTTTCTCAACCAGCTCTTTTGAGCCAGACCTTGTAAAGGCACTTAACATAGGCCATCCCAATCATGCCAGTATCCCCAGGAGGTCCATAACATTGTCCTCACTATAACAAACATGGAAACTGAGGCTCACCAAGATTTAGTCACTTGGCTCAGATCACCCACTTTGAGATTTGTTACTTGGAACTCTGGGTTCTAACTGGTATGCTCATGCCCCTCCCCTGTATACCATGTACCTTACTCATCTAGTTCATGTCAGTGGAGCTGCGTGACCTTTGGTGTCATAGCCGAATGATTTCATCCTTCCAGTTTTTTTTATTTTTCATTTTTTAAAAAGATTTATTCATGTATTTTAGAGCAAGAAAGAGGGAGAGACAAAGGGAGAAGGGGGGAGTGAATCTCCAGCAGACTCCCTACTGAGCACGGAGCCTGATGTGGGTCTTGGTCCCATGACTGAGATCATGACCTGAACCAATATCAAGAGTTGGATGTTTACATGGTTGAGCCACCAAGGCACCCCCTTCTACTTTTTTTTTTAAAGATTTTATTTATTTATTCATGAAAGACACAGAGAGAGAGGCAGAGACACAGGCAGAGGGAGAAGCAGGCTCCACGCAGGGAGCCCAACATGGGACTCGATCCTGGGTCTCCAGGATCACACCCCAGGCTGAAGGCAGCGCCAAACCGCTGGGCCACCAGGGCTGCCCCCCTTCTAGTTTTGTAAACTATTACACAGAGCAGAACCTTTGGTCTCTTTGGCTCATTGATGTGTTTCTAGAACCTGGCTTACAGTAGGTGTCAGCAAATGTTTGTTAACTGAATGAATCCATCCATTCTACAAAGCTCAGCTCTATCCACATCCCTCAGGTAGCTGTCCAGGGGCACCTGGGTGGCTCTGTCCATTAATCATCTGACTTCAGCTCAGGTCATGATCTCAAGGTCCTGGGGTCAAACCCTTCAGCAGGCTCTGTGCTCAGCTGAAAGTCTGCTTCTCTCTCTGCCCCTCCCCTGACTCATGCTCTCTCAATAAATAAAATGTTAAAAAAAAAAAAATGTCTAAAATGCCCTCTAAGTTAAAAACAAAAAACAAAAAACAAGACAACTGCCCTTCCATGAGCAACAAACGTGTGTGTCTCCATGTCCCCTTATTTCACATTGCCATGGTATAGATTCCCACGAGAGTGGAGTTGTGTCTGACTCATTTCTCTCTGTCTCCAGGAACTATTGGGCATTCAATAAATGCGTATTGACTTGAATACACAGTTGTTATTGTAATGCAGGGTAATTAGGCTTAAATGTAAGTCACTCCCATAAATGAGTGTTAACTAGGATTACATGTATAATACTAGACAAAATTGTAGCTTTTCTCCATGAACATTTTTAGTTTTTTAAATATCTATAATTTAGTGTTGCTGTTGACTCTAGTATCATTTCCCTCTTTGTCATTGCTCCTCACTAGTCAGAGAGCACTGACCTCCACTGGTATTGAGGGTGCTGCTTTGTGGATGCGAGCTCATCCAAGCACCCTGTTCCTTGGTGCCAAGCACAGAGTCCGGCCCCTCCTCTCCAACAGCTGCCGTCTTGTCTTTCCGCTCCCCTGTCCCTTTCCCACCGAATAGTCCTGGGATAGGCCGCACAGTCGTCTGCCAGCATATTCTCATCTGGTTTGTCTTCATTAAAGCTCAGGGTGAGAGAAACAGACCACCTCCGAGAGAACACAGAACAAAATGAGAGGGCCTCTTGGATCCCGAAAGAGAAGAAAGGGAACATTTGCTACGGGCATGCAACATGCCAGCCACTTCCCCTTTCTTATTTCCTTTGATTTTCCTGGAAGCTCTGTGAGCCTGTATGACCACGACTTTTCACCTGAGAAAACTTAGATTCATGGAGGCTGAGCACCCATTGATGGGAATGTAGGACTTTCAACCCAGGACCATCTGGCAGTAGAGACCAAGGCTTTGTGCAGTGTTCTGTCCCCCTCTGTGTGTGTTTGGAAATGGTTGTCCCCAGGTGTATGTCTCTATTAATACAGTACTCAAGAGAAAAGGAAGTTGAAACACGACATGTTTCTAACCAAGATATGACAACTTGATTCCAGCACGGAGAAGGAGAACAGATGGGAGGGAAGAAGCCTCAGGCCAAGAGCTACGTGCCTTCTAATTCCGCCACAATGCTCATTCCCCTAATGCCAGTGATGCATAACAGGAGCAGCAACAAACTCTGCCCATTTAATCCTCACAACATGTGACAGGCTGTTGGGGGACTGGGATTTTTAGTGTCAGATGAAGAAACTGAGGCACAGAAGGGCACCTGGGTGGCTTAGTGGTTGTGCATCTGCCTTTGGCTCAGGTTGTGATCCCGGGGTCCTGGGATTAAGTCCCGCATCAGGCTCTCTGTGGGGAGCCTGCTTCTCCCTCTGCCTGTGTCTCTGCCTCTCTCTGTGTGTCTCTCATAAATAAATTAATGAAATCTTTAAAAAAGAAACAAACAAACAAACTGAGGCACAGGAATTTTAACTAACTTGTTCACAATCACGGATAGTCAGTGGTAGTCTTGGGATTTCCACCCACATTTTACTTTCAGGACCACTCTTAGGGACAGTACCACTTTGGGTAGGAAAGGGGCCTTCTGTCTGTGGCAGTGGTTCCCCAAAGTGTGGCCCCCAGACTTCAACTTCACCCAGAGTCTGTTAGAAATGCAAGTTCTCTTGCCGATTCCCTACTCAGACCTGCTGAATCAGAAACTATGCAGACAGCGGCCAGTGTTGTGTGTTTGAGCAAAGCCCCTCATGATCCCCAGTACACCTCCACATGCAAGCGTTGGCTGTAATCCGTTAAACTAGAGAAATCTTTAAAACCCACACATAGGAAAGAATTAAAACCTATCGATAATAGACAAACGTTTACGGAGTTCTCCCTATATTCCAGGGAGGAAACTAAACACTTTACCTGCATTGTCTCATTTAGTCCCAACAACAGTGCTATAAGCTATAGGTACTATTATTATTCCCATCTTACAGATGAAGAAACTGACACTTTGGGACCAGAAGTGACTTCCCCAAAGTTGTGACTTAAGTCCACATTCATCTGATGACACGGTCTGTTCCCTGAACCACTCGTTTTTGCCCTTTTGATAAAGAACTATTGAAAAATGAACATCTGGGCTCCTGCCTAACTGGCTTGATTGGTGAAGCATGTGACTCTTGATCTTGGGGTTGTGAGTTCAAGCTTGACACTGAATGTAGAGATTACTTTAAAATCTTGAGTGGCACCTGGGTGGTTCAGTCAATTAAGTGTCTGCCTTCAGCTCAGACCGTGATTCTGAGGTCCTGGGATGTTGGACTCCCTGCTCAGCGTGGAGTCCGCTTCTCCCTTTCCCTCTGCCAGCCATTCCCCCCTGCTTGTGCTCTCTGTCTCTCTCTGTCAAATAAATGAATAAAATCTTGAAGAAAAAAAAAGAAAAACAAACACCAATGTTAGTTTTTTCTTTAAATTTTGAAAAAATATATATATAAGTAAGGTTGATTAAATATTTGGTTTTTTGGATCGAATATTTTGGGCTCTTCGTATACTCTGAAACAAATGTTTATTCCCAGAGCTGATTGCACCAAACATCATTTTATCTGAGCTAAGGAAAAGTGGTGGTGATGGTTGTTAACCTTCCTTGCCACACAGGGGCAGCACCTAACAGTGCAGGTTGCTCTTTGCAGCTTAGTTCTTTGGGAGGATGAATTCGCTCCCTGGTGGAGCTGTTATTTCCCTTACACCTGTTTCTCTTACTCCGGCCATGGGGACCAGTGGTGAAGGTTTATAGATCAGAAACTAAATTACAACAGCAACAAAACAGCACAAGGAAAACCACTTAAATTCACTGTAATAATAGAGTTAGGGCTCTTGTTTTCTTTTTATCATCATGACAAACAATATATTTCATGTACCGTTTGCATTTCTTAGCCAAGAAAAATACTGTGAATTTTAGTGAGCTTGTTTAAATTGAAATCCATTTATTCTTGAACTCAAGGGACAAAAGGCAGCCAATATTCTTTTTTACCTTCCGTATTGTTAATAAATTCTTTTGAGTATTTACAGGCTGTAGGGTTTTGTAGCAGGCAATTAAAGAGAGTGGGAAAAATGTGTTCCTGGCTTCTTGTTTGAAGGGCATATGACCATCCCACGTTGTTTTACGGCTCACCTCTGCCGGGATCACTGGATGCTCTCCTGATAGCAGCCTCTGTTGATCCGGAACCCTGTTTCCATTTGGGCATATCATAGGATCCCATCCAAACCTCAATTTCCACTCCAGAGGCTGCATTCACTGGAATTTGAGCAAAATGAGTCTAGTAATTTATTATCAAAACTGGGACCCTTTTGAGAGTAAAAGGAGCCCCTCAGTAATTTTGTTAGAACAACAAAACATGAATCAGAACTGTCCTGGGGACAATTGAAATGTGTGGCCACACTAACTACAAATCATATCCTTTCATTTTTCTCCTTTTGATGACTTCAGCCAAGATTTATTGTAGCACTCCGTTCATTTGCTCTTTCCATTCAACAAATGTTCATGGAGTGTTCTTTCCACTTTTATAAATGAAAAAAGATTGGGATTTTATAAATCACTTGGCCAGATCACAGTACTAGTAAATCAGAGCTAAGATTTTAACCCAGGCTGTCCCTGCTCTGGGCAGTATATACACTCAAAATTCTAGTGCTATTGCTAACTGTTCTTGAGCCTTTCTGTGGATGTAGTCCCATCTGACACTGTCCCTCCAGGAAAATTTCAGGCATATAGAGTGGTTAAGAGTAGGAGCGCAGGGGTGCCTGGGTGGCTCAGTGGTTGAGCGTCTGCCTTTGGCTCAGGTCCTGATCCCTTGGGTCCTGGGATCAAGTCCCACATCAGGCTCCCCACAGGGAGCCTGTTTCTCCCTCTGCCTGTGTCTCTGCCTCTCTCTCTGTGTCTCTCATGAATAAACAAATAAAATTTTAAAAAAAGAAAAAGAAGAAAGAATGAAAAGAAAGAAAGAAAGAGAAGAAAGAAAGAAAGAAAGAAAGAAAGAAAGAAAGAAAGAAAGAAAGAAAGAAAGAAAGAAGAAAGAAAAAAATGGGAGCCCAGCTGTCAGGCTGCCTGGGTTTGACTTCTGGCTGGGTTCAACCTATGTACTAGCCTTGTGCTTCATCCTGTTTCCTCACCTATAAAATAGGTACAGTTAACTTAGTATTGACTTAAAAGGGTTGAAATAAGGAGTAAATGAATTAATACCTTTGGCTTTTGAACAATGATTGTGATTGGGTGCAGTCACCAATGACCAGTGTGTTGTGTCAGATGATACAACTCTCTTGTGCTTGTTTTCTGCTATTTAAGTAGGTTGGGATGATATAAATGTTCTCCAACCTGGGAGAGTTTCCATTTTGTTTTCGACACAGGAGGATAGCACTAGAGGTGTGTGACACTGTGATTTATTAGGAAAATATGTATTTGGTTGTTGAGATATATTTCTCATATGTTTGGTTGTCTTTGGGTCCTGGCTCACAGCTCCTAAAACCCTTGGACTTTCTAAGGGCTGACAGTGATTAAGGGTCTTTTGTTAGGTTAATGATGTGACTTTTGAAGAGCACCTAAAGCTGGAGGGCTGGTCTCCAGGGGAGCCAACAGGGGTTGAACTTCCATTCCCACCCCTGGGCCCCTGGGGTGCAGGAAGAAGGCTGGAGATTGAGTTCCATCACCAATGACCAATGATTTAATCAACCGTGCCCTTGTAATGAAGCCTTCATACAAACTCTAAAAGACAGTGAACCCATGCACACTGGGGAGAATAGGGTGCCTGGAATGAGTGTGGAAGCTAGTAAGTAAAATGTTTCTGAGTTCTGTGAGCAGCTCTAGCAAATTAATAGAATCCAAAGAGCAAGTTGTTGGAAAACTCCAGTCTATAACCTGGGCTTGTGACTGGCATCTGAAGTGGTGGGGCTGGGGAGACAGTCTTCTAGAACTGGCCCCTTAACCTGTGGAATCTGATGCTGTCTACAGGTAGTGTCAGAATGGGTTGAACTGTAGGACACCCAGCTGGCATCTGAGAACTGCGTGTTGGCGTGTGGGGAAAACCTCCACGCACTTCCATTGGTGGAGGTGGAAAAGCTGAGATTTTCATTAGCAGGTGGGATAGAAAGAGGACAGAATGGCAGGCTGGGGTGTGGTGCTATTGTTTTACTACTGGGGGGCCGTGTGGGGAACCCACAAGGAGGGAGGTTAGTGAGCTACACGGGGCTTCCTGCAGCAAGGGGTACATATGGCCAGAGCCCCTGCAAGCTGTGAAATGGGGGGAAGGCACGCTGTGGGGCAACCCTGTGTCGGATCTGACGTACCCACGGGGAGAAACTCAGTTCTGTCTCTGAGCTAAGGAAGCAGAGCTATAGGAGGTGCTTGCACCAAGGCTGCCCCTCAGCCCTTGTGCCCGTGGGCATCCTCTTCACCTTTGACTAGGTTCCCTGCGGTGGATCAGAGGCACAGATGAAATGTAAGGGCATCTCCCAGAAACTTCCCTCGGGACACGGAGTGCTGAGCAGTTTTGCAGAGGTCACAGGGACCTGGGCTTTTGGTTTATTTGTAGAAGGCATCCTATCCACCATCAGCTCAGGGCTGCTGTTCTGGCCCCAGTGGTTAGTCAGACACCTCGCCACTGCCTCTCCTCTAGGACGTGAGGGTGCTCTTTGCTTAAATGGATTGTCCTTGGGACTTTGGTGGGTTGTTTTTTTTCCCCTGAGAAAATGTGGTTAGCAATTCAGGCAGGAGGTGTCCGGTCAAGGTGTGGGGGTGAGACAGGGAAAGTTGACCTGAAATGAATATGGTCACTTAGGGAGTTTGTAGCATTTCATTTTCTTAGGGGCGAGTCCTGTTCCCCAGCCTTGGTTCTTGAGTTTGGCCAAGAAGGAATTCAGAGCCAGACTTAGGCAGGCAAGCATGTAATAGTGATCGGAGCCAAAGTGCACCCCAGGTGGGATAGCAGGCAGGTGCAGATGTGGCAACTGCGTGGAGGCGTCAGGGCTTTCTTATTTCTAATACTTGCATGGGTTATGAGGTCATAGGGAGAGCCATCTCTGACCAAGGTGGCCTCCTGTCCCCGAAGGGCCTCCTCCCTTCAATAGGGAAGGGGAATTTGGGGCCCTCTATGGTCCTTGTTGGAACGGCCATAGCAGCCATCCCCTGCAAGGGTTGGGGTGAGGAGGAAGGCCAAAACCTCAGTGTAAATGGAGCTGGAGGCTATCTTAGGGCAGCAGTTATAGGAAAGAACGTCTGTGTGTTCCCAGGGTTTTGCCCCACTGTTTGCATTCTGGAGATGGTTGGCAGTTTCCACCTTTTTTCAACAATCAAGCAGTCCTGCTCAATGCTCATTATCTAGCTAACTGCCTCCGCGGTCCATCTGATTATAAAGTTCACTCTGAAAACTTTGCAAGATACTCTTTGAGAGCCAGCCTGCTGGCTCCCGCAGAAACTCGGCCCCTTGTCTGCCCTGCCTGTGCTGGGAAGGAAGGTAGGTGGCTTCAGCTGTTGCACTGCTTGGGAGGGATCCCCCTTCGTCCCCCTTCCAGCCACCTGGCCTCCCTGACAATTGGCAGCAAGCAGATCTGTAGCTGAATTAGCCCTCACATGTCTCATGAGTTTCCTTTTTATAGATCTTTGAATTTTCTTGTTGCAACATGGATATAATACTTTTTTATATTTTGAGACAATTGAATAACTGAACTTTAGAAAGGAAGACAAGAAGTGTGATCTCAAAGTATCTCAAAGGGATAAAAGAATAAGAGCATTGTGTGCTTTAAGGTATCTCGCGAGCTCGTGTGTTGTGCAGGTTTTCAGGATTTGGTGCTAAGTATAGTTGCTGTAGGACCTGAGACTGTTTATCATGAAAGCACATTTTCCCCCATTTTCTCTCATTTCTGGGTACTGGAGAATACATTTTGCTTCATCATTATTAGTAACAAGTGCCTAGGGGATCCCTGGGTGGCTCAGCGGTTTAGCGCTTGCCTTCAGCCCAGGGCGTGATCCTGGAGACCTGGGATCGAGTCCCACATCGGGCTCCCCACATGGAGCCTGCTTCTCCCTCTGCCTGTGTCTCTACCTCTCTCTCTCTCTCTCTCTGTCTCTCATGAATAAATAAAATAAAATCTTTAAAAAAAAAAAAAAGAAACAAGTGCCTAATGCATATTTAATTCTTTCTCTCTTCCATTGTTTTTTTCTGGGTGTTTAACAAAGTAGCAGATCTCGTGGGTGTTGCATTTCTTACTGTTTAAGAAAAATGCCTTATCATAGATAAAGGAGCTTAAAAATCCTTATACTCATTAGCCCTATAATTGTACCTGTAGTAAGCTACTCCTAGAAAAAAATCTGCGCACACATACAGAAAAGTAGGCAAGAAGATACTTATCACTACATTTTTTTAATAGCAAAAAGCAGTCACAATTGAACTTTCCGGCAGTAGAAGATGCATTTGCTGAATTTGGTGACTGGACATTATGTAGTAATTGAAGATACATTAGGCATTCCTTGCAGGGGATTTTGGTAAATTGGTGGAGATTGGCTGTGACCAATGCATGCTTTCATGGCCTGTGCTTTGTCTTCCAGTGTTTCGCTGTGCGCTCTCTGGGATGGGTAGAAATGGCAGAGGAAGACCTCGCTCCTGGTAAAAGCAGCGTTGCTGTCAACAACTGCATCAGGCAGCTTTCTTACTGCAAAAACGACATCCGAGATACAGTCGGCATCTGGGGAGAGGTGAGTAACATGTGGAAATAATTGATGGCAGGCTTGCTTTTGCTCTGCTGTGCTTCATGAAACCCTAGGGCTCTGCGAGGTGCGATACTGAGGGCATTTATCAGGAGCATCTTCCCACAAAGACAGGTAGTCTGGGCATGACGTACGCTTTGATTTATCTGTTAGCTTTGCCAGATCCCAGTGAGGACTGGGCCCTGGGAGAGAACATTTGTCTGTGTCTACATGACAGGGTCTGACCACGTATCCCCAAGTCCCAGGGGATGTATGGATGGGTGCTAGGGCCCAGAAACCCCTAACCCGTATGCAAAACAGGGCACACCATTATATAAGAAGGAAAGGAGATGCTCTCTGAAAGTATGTTCTCAAAGGGGAATGTGACCCCTACACATACACACAGAAGTGGTGGTGTCCCTGTAGTCTGAAAATTGACACATTATCCTGTTATAACACAATCTGCTTTATTTATAATCTGAAAATCAATATTCTACCTGAGTTTTTAGAATGGATACCTAGATGTTACTTCTCACTTTGAACAAAGTAATTCTGTTTTGGATTGTCAGTCGACATCATTTCAGAAAGGAAAGTAATAAGTAAAAATACCAAATTAGTATAAAAATCATATCAAGCAGGAAAAGCCATATTCCTGCCATGTTCTGAGACCTGTAGAACGGGTATATCGGGAGTGCCTTTTTTTTTTTTTTTTTAATTTATTTATGATAGTCACAGAGAGAGAGAGAGAGGCAGAGACACTGGCAGAGGGAGAAGCAGGCTCCATGCACCGAGAGCCCGACGTGGGATTCGATCCCGGGTCTCCAGGATCGCGCCCTGGGCCAAAGGCAGGCCAAACCGCTGCGCCACCCAGGGATCCCGGGAGTGTCTTGACATAGTGCTTGCTGTATAATCCACTACTCTCGAACCATGCCCAGCTCATACAGAACATTGGCAACTCTTTGATGGGGTCTCTTTTGCTTGGACCTCCTGGAAACATTGTCAGAATGTCAGGGCTTCCCATGGAGGAGTCTATATACCTTAGAATAAGACCGATCTGCATTGCCATCCGGACTTTTAGATATCCAGCATGGGGAGAAAAAAGGAAGAATTTTCTCCCTTCCATAAAAGGACATTTGTTTGGTATTTGCCTTTACCATGCTTTCACTGCATTACTTCCCACTTCCCACCCAAATACCCAGACATGTCTTTCCCACTGGATTACCTACCTGCCATCCCTCTTCTTCAGCCAAAATGCCATTCCACTAAAAGAACAAATCTCAGCTAGGATCTAGAAGAAAGGTTGGCATAATTTATAGTAATGTGTGAATGACTGATGAATACCACCGACTACTTGCCACCAGGTACTTAGAAGAGCTTAGTAAGATTCTAAAGGAATCTCCAATTCTCAGGATACCTACAGGAGAGAGAGCTTTGGATGGGGATAGAGATGAGGGGGCAGCCTGCCTGAAAATATGCTGTGTCTTCCCACATAGTTTGCCTCACTAAGCCATTCCTATTTTTTTTCTCAATTCTGTGTGCTTCTGAACAATAAATTCTTCAGGAAGTGTTTCTAGTTCAGAGTGTATAAAGTGTAGCTTAATCCTTAGGGTTATGAGCTTTTTGCCATGCCTTACATCATACGGCACAACTCCTTAAATGTTTGTTGAGTGGCAAATGGAAAATAAAGTCATGACTGTCAGATGAATGTCTCATCCTTGGATGACAGCTGCATAAGCATCACTATTTTGGTAACAAAAACCAATTAGCAAGATTTTACAGTGGTCAGTCAGGAGCTGCTGTGTGTGGGTGAGGAAACCGAAAGGATGTGCCTGGGAAGATGTGTGTGTGCTGAGTGACTCAGCAGAAGCCACGGGGTATTTTCATTCAGTGACACTCCAGGTTCAACCAGCCATTCTCATTGTAGACTACCAGCTGAGAGTTGTCATTGGTTCTGTCCAACGATGCAAAAATGGTCAGTAGAGTTAACCAATGAAGACAGTCTCTGGGGAGGACCAGCAGGGGTTTCAAAGCTGAGTTAGCTCAAAGGAAATGCAATATCCTCCTCAGTGAGGGGGATCAGGCCTCTCCATGGATGGCATCCCATAAAGCATTAAAACAAAGGCCTTCAGAGTCTGTTAGCATCTGCAAAGTGGTTGCCGTGAGGCAGCTGCACAGAGGTAGGGTGGCAGTGACCACGTGGGAGTTATACTGGGGGTCACTTACAAGCGGGTCTGGCTGGAGATCTCTTAGGCTGCAACCAGTGCTTCATTCCTGGGGGAAGGGCAGAGAGAACAGACAAGGCACCAGCACATTTATCCCAAAGCACATCACTGCTTGGCACCCGCAGGACCTGGGACCCCTCTCTCTCATTCCCAGCTCTCCGGGGCTCGGCAATCTTGCCTCTCCTGAAGACCACCAAGTGGCTGGCCTAAGCTAAGGTCACCCTGTGTGTTGGTATTATGATAGTGCCTGTATGGCTAAACGTGTCCCATCTTCTGGGTCAGACCTGGAGCAAGTTGCCTAACTGTGAAGCCTCAGTTTCCCTATCTGCTAATTGGAGATAATAACAAACCAAGCTCTCAGGGCACATTGGAAAGATCACAGGGAAACTGAGGCTGCTCATTGCTTGTGTTGCTCCCGTCTCCCCACATATGTTGGCTCTTTGGCAGCAAGAACATAGACTATTCAACTTTATTCCCCTTGCAGTTCTTCAGGCATAATTTGAGAAATTATTAAACATTGGCCGTGCACTAAGGAACGTATCTCCTTTCTTCCGGCCTTAGTTCATGATCTGAGATGTGATCAGGTCCTATGAATGTTAGCTGTTGTGGTACCAAGAGATGTCACAAATGCACCTGCTATTTGTAAGCCAGATCACCTAGATGTGAAGTGCTATAAACACTGAGAAGGGTTGGGATGGTCATGGTCGTTGGAAGGCCATCTGGAGCATGCCTGGTAGGGTCTAAGTAGAGAGGAAGGGACAGAGAGAGACGAGTTATGAGAATGACGGACATGATGTTAGTGAAAGACCAGGTTCTCCAGGGATGCTCCTGTGATAGTCTTTGTTCTCAGAGTGAGTCAGGATTCAGAATTGTAAATAATTAAAAATAGGAGTTGACTAGAAGGCAGGCGAGGGACACATTTAGGAGGATGTGGAGAGGGTGAGAAAAATTGGGTGTGTGCGAGGAGTATGAAAAATTTATGCACATTTTAGTCAAGAGAGGATGTTGCTCTCTTAGGAAAACAAATTACGTCCCAAAGGGTGGCTTCTTTTGTTGGTTGAAACAGTGTCCCTAGATAGCCACACACATCATGAAGTGCAGCTTCCTGAGAAAGATAGCATGTTTTCTCATTGAATCGCAGGGTAAGGACATGTACCTGATCCTGGAGAATGACACGCTCAGCCTGGTGGACCCCATGGACCGCAGCGTGCTCCACTCGCAGCCCATTGCCAGCATCCGTGTGTGGGGCGTGGGCCGTGACAATGGCCGGTGAGTACCCTGGGGTGGCGCCACCATGGGTCACTTTAGGACCTGCCCCTGTGTTACCTTCAGAGGTAAAACTATGGCCTCACAATTGTTACCCTTTACTGAACATCCTTAGGAATGTAAGAAATGTGAAAAATGTAAAAAATTAAAGCCACATCTCTCTCCTTACCTCCTAAACCCTCCACACTACTTCCCTTTCTGGTTTCTGTATGTCAGACGTTCTGTGAGCTCTGGATCCTGTTTTTGAGTTCTGTGTATTTCTCCCCCTGCTCATTTTCCTCATCCCAGTTGCCAGCTCACCCAGGCTCTCTGGACCCCTGCCCCTTTATTTTTCCCTCTTCTCTGCAGTCTGGGTTGATCTCAGCCATTTCAGAAGCCCTCCTAGTGGTGTTTCCTTCTTAGTGGGCTTGCTCAAAGAGAGAGGTTGTACCACAAGCTTTAGATCATTGAATCATGGTGATTGGGAGCTTCTGGGGTTTGTGGTTGGCTTAACTTTGTTAACATTTGAAATGCGTGGTCACATCAGAATTCCATTGAATGTATGCTTTTCTGAAATTCTAGTGAAAATGTGTTATTTACAGCAAGTATTTCTTAGATGTGTTGTGAGTTGTTAGTTCTCCAGGATGACTGTAAATAAGGAAGTTCAAATACATATCTATTCTAAACGATAAAGTGGCACTTATTTCAGACATCATACTTGGATACTATTGCTTAGTAATTGGGCTACATTAAATGTTTCACTCTTACATTATCGTTCATCTTTGGCAACTCTCAAAATACCGGAGGATCTTCTAGCATTTAGGGATCGGGTATAGGATGATTAGTTATTGCTTTGTTGAAAATGGACTAAAGCAGGTGAAAATCCCAGATGACAAAAAGCTGACTCTGCTGAGCTTATGGTTCCATTCCTGGGCATTCTGGTTTATTGCGCCACGTGGTCCTCTCTCAGGGACTCTGTCTTGGCTTATCCCCCAGCCTTTGTCCACCAACGCTGGGCATTTGTGGGTTCGGTAGTCTTTTAAATCAGTTCCAAGTCCTGAGCCAGAAAAAAAAAAAAATGGCTATGCACTCCTCAGTCTCAGAACTAGCATTTTTGCTATCACCAGGCGTGAAAAATTGTCTGCAAAAGAGAAAACCAAAGTGTCTTCTGACTGCTGACTGGATAAACCTTCCTGGGAGCACAGTTGTGTCTTTGAGCTTTTGTACCAGAGTGCTAAATGGTGACAGCTGGGCCAGGTGCACTGAAGGGGGGAGGGGGAGGGGGCAGGGGAGGGTGATAATTTATGCGTACACACCTGCCATTCACTTGCTTGGCAGAGCTGTGGACTGCAGTTGATAAGTTGACATGAATTGAGTAATTTTACAGGGAAAATACCTGATGATGTTTGTTCATCATTAAAAACGTTTAACCTTAATGGAAGGGTGTAAGATGCTCAATCCTTCCCTGGTTTATGCCCCCTGAGGTTGTTCTTAAGGTAGGAGCCATGGCGAGGATCGTTAGATACATGTACAAATAGATGAGGTTGTGTTTTCCTAAAGTTAGGCTGTGAGCAGATTTCATTGATGACATTTTTAGCCTGCCCAGTTTTTTAAAAGGAAGCCAAATGCCACATGTTCACGGAAGAAGAAGAATAAAAACCTGAAACTCCAGGGGACAGAGTTATTCAAGCTCTGAGCCTCAGTTTCTCTCCTCTGTCAAATGGGGATCATAAGAGAGGCCTTTACAGAGCTTGTGTATATAAGTACCTTTGTGTGTGCATCAGAACTGGCACAGTGATGGAGACGTGGCAAATGCCTAATGAATTCAGTCTTGATTCATGAAGGGAACATATGCTAGCAGATACAACGAATTACACGACTTCCTTTCAATGACAGGGTGAATATGGGAGGGGTCAGATGTCAGGGAGGTTTCAAGGACAGTTTATCATTTGACACGGGGTGAGGGGCTGTTCCAGACACCTTGAGTTCAGTTATCCTACAAGGCAAGAAGAGCCCCCTGACCCGCTGCCGCGCAGTGATAGCAGTATAAATTCAGTTACATTGCCTTGCCTATGTTTTTGAAAAGTGGGGTGGGTTAACCAGTTTTTGAAACCACTTCTTATTCTTGCTCAATGTTAACAGATAAGTGTAATTTAGAAATTCCCTCAGGGTTCCACGCTGGCTGTCAGGACCTCAAGCTCCTGCAGTGGGTTGGGGGGGCCCTTGAGTTGGATTGCTTTTGGAAGTAGTAAATAATAATAATAATAATAAATTATGTTTCCCAGTGAAAGGTTCTATTTCTCCCCACTGGTCCCCAGAGTTTTCATTCCTTAGAAGAAAGGGCCTTTGTATTCCTGCTTTTTTTTTTTTTTTTAACTTTTTTTTCTTTTAACAGCAATTTACAAGAGCAAATTCAATTTGTAATGCTGCAAAGGAAAGGGGTTTTCACTTTGCATGAATAAAACATAAAAGTGTTTCATTTTGCTTGCAAAAATGAGCCCATTTTGCATTCCTTTGTAACTTTTGTTACTGAGAAAATGGAACGTCTTAGGGGATTTCTTCTCTCTCCCTCTCTCCTTTTCTCTCTCTCAGAGTTCTTTTTTTTTTTTTTTAATTTTTATTTATTTATGATAGTCACAGAGAGAGAGAGAGAGGCAGAGACACAGGCAGAGGGAGAAGCAGGCTCCATGCAGGGAGCCCGACGTGGGACTCGATCCCGGGTCTCTAGGATTGTGCCCTGGGCCAAAGGCAGGCGCCAAACCGCTGCACCACCCAGGGATCCCTCTCTCAGAGTTCTAAAAAGATATGTTTAATGAAACGTGAGGAAAAAGACAGTGGGACGAATGCAGCCCCTTAGTACCCTGCCCAGCCCTGTAGGTGCCCAGCAAAGACTTGTTGATTTGATTATACCTCAGTAGGCACAGTCCTTGGAACTAGGGCCGTGTGTTCTCCTCTGGTGAATACCAAGATAACCATTTTCATGGAATGCTAGTAACAGTCCCATACATTTATTGACAACTGACCATGTACCTGACCCTCTGCTCCGTGCTTTGCAAGCAGGAGCTCCCGAGACTCCATTTTCTTTCTTCCCTGCTAACCCAGGAACAATCTCCTTGTCAGTAAGTGGTGTCAGGTGCACGCAGGAGATCAAACCAGAGCAGTGTATTAGTTTGCTAGGGCTCTGAGGGGATTTCTTGATGTGGTTCAAGTGAAGGAGGATAGTATGTATACCAGAGGCTCTAAGTAATTTCAGAATTTATCGTTATTTGGGGTTTAGCACCATCTTTAGGCTTTCAAGTGGGTTTGAATTGTTATGAAGAAATTGCTTATGGAGAGAGTTTCCTCTGGGTGAGGAAGAGATCTGGCAATCATGCCCCACACTGATCCCCAAGGTTGGTTTAGAGAAACCTCTTCTTATGGACGGCGTGAGGGGCTGCACTCACATGAGACGTTGGTTCTCCACGGGATGTTGGTTGTTGCTGGACTGGGCTGAAGTTTCCGCCTTACTCCTGAGGGTCATCCCTGGCTTTACTGTGGTGTTTCTTAGAGCACATTTGCATTATTGCCCAGCAAAGACTGAGCTACCTCCTCTCTCTTGGCTCTTCTGTACCTGGGTTCCTTTTGATCACAGAGTGATCAATGGCAAGGTGCCCAGACATGGAGATCAGTGAAAGGAGTTTCAGAAGCCTTATATTTCCAATCTAAGGCAGCACTGGGGTGCCCATATAGACCTGCCCTGCCTCCTCCCACCTTGGGAAAGAGGGCGTCCTCAGGTACAGATGGCTCTTGGCCTTAGAGCTGCCATTTTGCCCACAGGGACTGGGGCAGACGACTGGGGTGCCACCTCTTGTCTTGTGAGCCTTTCATGCTATCATTCCAAGGATGGGTAGAAGGATTTCGTGAGCCTGTTTGGGGAGCCCATGCCGATCATCATTCAGACCCAGGGAAACGGCTTTCTCCTTCTTCTTTTATAGAGGTATCCAGAACAAGCAAACGTAATTTCTGAACATAGGGGATTTTTAACAGGAACTCTCCACTCCTTGCGGCAGATACAGACCCATCTTCTGGGAAGGATCTGGGCACACAGATCCCCATGTATGTTGCCAACATGCAGTAGTATCTGCTGATTCTCTGTTTCGTGTGAGAAAGGAAAGTGGGTGGATGGTATAGTCAGAGGGTTTCAGATCCCACAGGTAGCATTTTCCCGAGTGACTCCCACAGCAGTGTTCCATGAGGCCCTCATGAAGTGAGATGTTCATACACTTTCCTCAAGAGGGGAAAAAAAAAAAAGATTCTAGGGTTAGTTGGAAAGTGCAGACCAAGTGCAACCAGGCCTTTTACAAAACCTGGACGCTCCTGGAGGTTTTCCTATGCTAATGCTCACTGAGACCCTTTTCTTCATGGAGAGACAGTCATGTGGAATACGCTTTGGAAAACGCTGCTCTGGTCAGTAAACTCATTCATTTAAATTAGCAACACTAGCTGACTGTCTTTGTTTTTTAGAAAAGTTGGTATTACTTTTAATAAATAACTTTAATAAATAACTTAATAAATGGAGATCCTATTGGACCTGCTAGAATGAAGATAAAATCCTTTCATAATTAATAGCAACCACCACAGCCATTGGGCACAAGTGCTTTTTAAAAAGTACTTTCTCAGATTCAGTGTCATTCCTGTGATATTATTTATGCTTATAGTTATCACAAAACTTCTCCTTCTAGAAAATGTTTTCTACATCTCTTTTCTGTTTTTGATGAATAATTTCTAATAAAAACGGTGTGATAGATTATTCATAAATTTCCAATGAGTTTATCTTCAACATAATTGTTTTATCTGCCTAAAATCTCTCTGAAATCTCAGGGACCCTTTATCTAAAAAATATAGTGAGTCTCAAGCACACTGAATTTTTTTTTTCCATATTGTCATCTCTTAGGAGAGTCCTAAATCCTGGTCTTGGCCACCAAGACCCTGATTTAAGTTGTTTTAGAAGACTATTGTTACACATAGGTCTAGGCTCTTGTTTTCATGCCATTGTTGTCTTTTGATTTCTTTTGAAAACACTGCTTCATTCTGGAGGTAGGATGGGGATACAGGGAGGGTCCTGAGTAAAGCTGGGGTTAATTAATTAACATAGATAAAACTTTGACTCACAGACTTTTACATCAAAAAGGCAGTTTAATACCAATGTCTTCCAACCTCTTTAGAGATTAGAAAACTAAGGATGGAGGGTGGGATTTACCTTAGGTGAGCCTTCTGGTTCTGACAGGGCAAAGATTAGACTCCTGAGATTTTCATCTGTCTGAATAGGAGGCTCCCCTGTTAATCCTGACAAAAGGTGACAGATGGCCTAACATGACTGGAGGTCAGCAGGGAGACTCTTGAACTCTATGGCCTGGTCCCTGTCCTTAAAGACCTGGCTTCTTCATTGAGGAGATAAGACCACAGTTGTGAATCGAAAGCAAACTATGGCCCTGAGACCTCTTTTTGTATGGCTTTGAGCTAGGAATGTTTTTTACATCTTCAGATGGATGCTTAGAAAAAGTAGATCAGAGACCAGGCTATAAGGGACCCAGGGTGCCCTCCTTCCCTTTAGAGAAAGAGCGTTGGAGTGGTCTTTGTGGCTGCTGTAGGAGGTTGTTGTAAGGAAGGCAATGTCCTTTTTGACTGTCTCTCCTTTGCGACCTGCACTCAGTTCTACCAGCATTCTTTGGGGTACCCGTAAGCATTGCCCAGTCCTGCTACTGTTCCTAGAGCTAAACTGGTGTGTATTAAACAGGATATGGCTGGACCACTGCACCAGGTGTTCTAAAGTCCACTGTCTGAAACACTAGAGACACATTCTCCTGTAGCAGTCTACAATGAGCAGTACCGTCTCACGGCACAGCTCTGTGCCACGCGGGCTCAGGCTTCTTCTAGGCTGTTGCTGTACCATCCTTCCAGTGTCGTCCTCAGCAGACCGGGCCAGGGGACCTGTCTCTAAACTGAAAGATGACCTGGACCTTGCATACCTCACATATGTTCCCATGCCATTCACACCCCATTGACCACACACAGCTGCAAGGGACTCTGGGATATGGAGCTAGCTCAGCTACCCCTAAAAAAGAGGTGACACAGGCAGCATTCTGATGGGGTCTGAAGATGAATCCCCTCAGCCTTCCGAGCCCATGGCCTGCTGCTTCCTGAGCCGGCTCTTACTCTGCTGTCTCTCAGCTCCAAACCCGCCCTTGGTGGGTGGCTCTGCTTTCTGAGGCCCAGAACACATCTGTGCTTGTCTAGGTCGCTGCCTGGCTGTCTACCTCTGACTGGGAGACTGCAAGGCTGGAGCAGAAAGAAGAGACGTGCTCCTTACTTCGTGCCCCATTTCTGTGAGCATCACCCTAGAAAAGCTCCTTCATCCCATTGCATCCGCTCTGACTCCGCTTGGCAGTTTTTCCAGCACTCGCAGAAGTGCAGAACTAGCTTCATTGAGTCCCTTCTTCGGAGCCACCAGCCCAACTGACTTCCTTTCTCAGCTGGTAGCAATTGTCAGTGATAAAGGGCCGTTCTGTCTTAGGTGACAGGGATTTAGAGATACTGGGCCTCTTGTTTTTAAGCTAATCTGAAAGTTATCTCCATTTTCCCTTTGTCATGGTTTCTTTCCCTAGGAGTAATTATTGGAGGGTCTCTGTATGGAGGATGGAGAGCTTCCCAATGACATCTAGTCAGAGGGTTCTCCGGGCCAGACTGTAATGAAAGATTGATGGAATTCCAAGATCTGCTGATGAAAGTTTAATCTAGGGTATGTGCTGCGGTGCCTCAGGGAGAAAAGTCTTCGGGGGGAGAGCAATAATTCTCTCCCTATGCCACAGTATTATCTTGACCTCTAGAGTTAATTTCTTTTTAATACAGCCCCATGATAAGCAGAGGCATCAGGATTTACTTGACCATTCTGCTGACTTACACTGTAGTTATATTTTATCCCTTTAGAAGTGGCTTCCTTTCCTTCTATTAATCATGCTGGGATGCTTGCTAATACTTTCAGCTTAGAATAACCTTTAAGAAAAGACTTTGTAAGTGATTGTCCAAGAAAAATTCCCTCAAGGAATATGTGAGGGCATTTTCAAGCAGATCTTTCTGGGTGGCGCTGTCCCTGTTGGTAACTGTATGAAGACAATGATTTCTCCTCGGGAACTCATCTTCTGTTTTGCTAACTGGTTCAATGCATGATCCAGCATTTCTCCATAAGCATGTTTTGACACTACCCGGTGAAGTGGAAGCTTGAACTTGTCATGTCAAGAGAGTGCAGAAAGTTCTGGTGATGATTCCAGAACAACTTTCATCTCATACTTTCCCTGAGTCCCAGGGTGGATGAGGAATGGGCCTCTCTGGATGCAGTATGAGGGTGATCGATCATGCTTGGCTTCAGTAATTCTCTGTGTCAGTCCCCATAATCTTGGAGTACTTCAAGCATTCCAAGAACAGAAAGAAGAGTAGTTTTCATGGAGAAATGGCCTAACAACCCACATAAACATGGATTAGTGTCTCATAGAGCAGAGAAAGTTGTAACTATTATAACCCAGAGCCCAGCTTAGTTTCTAGCAAATTGTATATGCTCTGTAAATGATTAGGTGGTTGATAAATTTGTAAAAGACTACTGTTACTGCAGATGAATGGGCACTTACTGCTTTTCATAGGCAAGTCATCACATTGAACCCTTTTATTCAAATGTAATCAGCAGAGAGTTTTGGCTTCATGGTAAATCCAGGGATTGAGAACATAATGTAGCTCCTATGATCTGTTACTACTCACAAAACACTTCTGATGCCAAATATGTGGGTTTTTCACACCAAGCAATTTTCCAGTTCTCTGTGGATATCAGTTCTGGGTGTCCTGCAATTTAGTTCAACTCTGACACTACCCAGAATTAGTACAGACCCCCACCAGGTTAAGGGCTGAGCCTCTCAAGACACCCCAACTTCAGAGGCCAGTCACAGCTCCAGGGCATGCATACTCCTGACCTGCCAGCTATAATTCAGAGGTTCCCACAACCCCGTCTCAGGTTTGACAACTTGCTAGAATGGCTCACAGAACTTAGGGAAACACTTTACTTACTATTACCAATTAATTATGAAAGATATAAATGAACAGCCAGATGAAGAGGCATATAGGGTGAGGTCCCAAAGCATTGTGAACACAGGACTTTGAGCTTCTATCCCTGGAACGTTTGAGACACATGATCTTCCTGGCCCCTTGGATGCATTTAGCAACCCATCATCTGTCTAAACCAGTCGTTGTCTAAACCCTGGTTTGTTTGTTTGTTTGTTTGTTTGTTTTTATGGGAGTTCCATTATGTAGGTATGATAGATTAAATCACTGGCCACTGGTGATTAACTCAATCTCCAGCCCCATCCTCTCCCTGGAGTTGGGAATGGGGCTGTAAATTTAGCTCTTTATTCACACTCTGGTCTTTCTGATGACCAGCCCCCACTCTGAAGCTACCCCCAGGGGAGGGAGAAGGCAGACCTGTCATTAGCATACAACGCCCTACATTCTGGAGATTAGGAAGGTTTTGAACGTTCTTATGTCAAGAACCAAGGACTAAGGCCAAAGGTCATGACAAAAGATGCTGTTGTCATTCAGGAAGTTACAAGGGCTTTCCGAGTTTGCGTCAGGAACAGGACAAAGACAAAATATCTGTGTCTTCTGATATGTTATCACAGTAGCACAGTCAGTCGCTAAGAATTAGAGAACATTAGGTGGTACTCAAGGATTCTCACCTCCTACAATGTCAGGTGTTTGAGAGCTAGAATTGGTCAAGAGAAGCACTACTGGAGTAGGAATCCCAGCATTTGCAATTTAATCATGGATCTTCCCTTGTACTGATATTGGGGGGCTCTTAGTGTGCCCTCTTCTCCACTTAAAGTGGGGGTCACTGTCAGGATGGCAGGGATGTGGAGGTGCTTTTGTAGAAGTATCCTGCATTGTCCCCAGTAGTACTCTTTTTATTGAGATGGTACTATTTCCTTAAAACATTGCCCTGGGTCAACTGTAACTATTATACAAAATTAAGAGAGGGGCACCTGGGCTCAGTTTGTTTAGCGTCTGACAGCTGGTTTTGGCCCAGGTCATGATTTCAGAGTCATGAGATCGAGCCCCATGTCAGGCTCTACACTGAGCATAGAGTCTGCTTGAGATTCTCTCTCCCTCCCTCCCTCCCTCTCCCCCCCCCCTTCTGCCCCTCCCCTCGGTCTCTCTCTCAAATAAATAAATTTTCTTTTTAAAAATTAGAAGAAATTTAACCACATAGGAAGTTAGCATCTTTTTGCCTTTAAATATCTAAAATCTGTCCCATATTGGTTCCTGGGAGTCTTGACTAATAAGGTAAAGTCTCCTCAAAAGCTAACATTGGTGTTTAGACTTCCCCCACCAATGGCTCTGTGGTCTTCTTTCTTACTGAGCCAGACTTTGGTGTTTAAATTCCACAGCCGTGAATTAAATCCTGGGAATGAATTGTGTTTGGTGCAGTTATTTCTTAATAGAGAAAAGTAAGAATGGATGAAAATTGTCCTGTGATGAGTTTTCAGGCCACTCACTTGGGTTCAGAGACATCCTGCTACTGTCATACACGTGTCAGCGTGGGCTTCCCACTGGGCCTCAGGTTCCTGTTCTCCTGCTGCTCACCAGCCTCTCTCTTTAGACAAGAAATCAGTCAACTTACGTTCCCAGCTTTCCTTCTTCTGGCACACAGCCTGTGGGCACAGTCACCGTGTCCTATGTTTCTTCCAGAAGCTGGAAATTCTTCCCCTCTGAGCTGTTTCCCAAAGAGTACCCTGGGGAACTGCTGTTTAGAAAAGAAAAGAAGAGAAAAGGAATCAAAAACAGGAATTAAGAATTAAACTCAGGGCCCTCAAGCAAGGACCCCGCTTCTGAGGGTAAAAATGTCCAGGAGCAGAATCAGGCTGGCACAGACACGGAGGCCGGAGAGTGGGAATAATACTAAACCAGACTTTGGGCCAGATATGAATAAATGAGCCAGATAGTTCATTCAGCAATCTCTCTAAATGCAGGAACAATTGTTTTGACTGTAAATAAAAGAAGACAGTGTCACCATGACAGACTGGATGTAGCACCGTCCACGTATCTGGAGAAGCTGGGTGGCAGGGAGAGAAAATAAGAATAAAACCTAAAACATCTTGATATTCAGGCTGATATTTTACACTGGAACCATGCCAGAGGTGAAGAGATGTTTGAAAGTCCTGGAGTGGGTAGATGGACGTAAGAGAGCACAGTTAAGGACTCTAAGGAATTTGGGGCTGGGGACAGAGCAGATTACGGGGCTTGATGACATGGAGAACAGACTGGACATAGGGGATGGGGAGGAAGGTGACCATGAGTAGAAAGGAACTGGGCGTGGACTGCCTGCCTCTCTGCAGGAGATTGCTTCTCTAGGCCTGGTCACCATCCTGTGTCGCTACGTTTGCCCCTTTCGATGAATGGCTCCAAGCTGCATTGTCAAGGGCTGCTTTTTCTGCACAGGGTGCCCTGTCCTTTTGGAGATGATTCTCCGCAGAGCCATGGGCCCAGCCCAGGATGGAGCAGGTCGTGATGCAATTGAGAGTCTCTCAGTCTACTGGGAAATCATTCATGGCTCCTGCCTCTGATCCCTTAATCCTTCCTTACCACCCCCATGGGAGAACTCCTAAGTGCAGGTTTGTTGGAAACAAAGCTGGAAAAATCTAAGTCTCCACCTTAACCTCAGTAGAACCAGACATTTCTACATGGCCACTGAAACCAGGTTTCTCCCAGGAGAGATAGGGATAGGGAATGAGAGTATGGGTAATAAGTTTTACAGGAATTTTACATAGAGCACCAGCAGATGTGTCAATAGCATTTTTTAAAAAGAGTTAACCCTTAACTCTTTGATTACCAAATCTGTGAAATAGTTAATTCAGATCAAAAGTATCTCCTCCCCTCTGGCTGAGGCCCCTCAGCAGTCTTCCTGCCTTCTCTTCCTTTGGATGTACCTGGGATGGGGATTGAGATGACAATAGGAAGGCTCAAGTCACTCCTAAATCTATAAACAGCTATCTGAACTCGAAAAATTCAGCAGTCCATTTTAAGTCCATTTTAACTCCCTTTGAAAGAAGCTTCTCTCCTAACTGCATACAAACCACAAGGTCACAGGTAGTGTGCCTGGCACCTACTTAGCTAACCTAGGGCCAGATCACCCTTGCACTTAGTTTAATAACAGCTGCTGCTTGCTGGAATACGGAACCAAATGTGTTAAACTAAAAATAGCAACAAAAACCACAAAAAAACCCACAAATCTATTAAACTCAATGTGGTCGGAACTGAGTGTGTCATCCACACACCTCGCCCCATTTTCAAAGTCATAGTCCTGTTTTCTAGGTCCACACATTCATTCACTTGTTTCCATGTGCGTGCATGCATTCATTCACTCAACTCCTGCTGAGTCCACTCTGGTTATGGCTCTGCCATCAGCTGCATGAGTCAGCAACTTGGGGTCCTCTTACCTTCCCTACCTGCCGGGAGTGGTCAGGCCCTAATGATTCTATCTCCTTAATAATTAGACCCAGGTATTATTTTCAGATAGCTAAAAATAGGCTCTCATATGTGCAGTAAGTAATAACCGAAGCTGGGACACTTCAGATATCCAGCGGCAGGTGAATAGATACACAGATTGTGGTATATCCATGCAATAAATATCCCCTCAGCAGTAAAAAGGAATCATCTACTGATATGCATAACTACATGGCTAAATCTCAAAAGAATTGTGCTGAGTAAAAGAAGCCAGACCCTCCTTCCCCTGCCCTCAAAAAAGAAAAAAGTATATACTGTATGATTTTCTTTATATAAAATTCTACAAAATGCAAGGTCAACTAATCTATAGTGACAAACAGCAGGTCAGCAGTTACCTGGTAAGGGACAGAAGATAAGGGATTATAAAGAGGCAAGAAGAATCTTTGGGAGTTCTAGATCTGTTCACTACCTTGATTATGGCAACGTTTCACTAGTGTATACCTATCAAACTCATCAAATTATATATTTTAAATATGTGCAGTTTATTGTATGTTGGTTATACCTCAATAAGGCTGTTTTAAACATAATTTTTAAAATATACAATGAGTAAACATGTCAAAGATTTATTTAACTAAAAAAAAAAAAAAAAGATTTATTTAACTCACCATTGAAGGAACCAGCAGGACACCAAAATCAATTCAAAAGAATATAGGAAATGCTGAGAATCTTCAAAACTGCTAATTAAGCCACCAGGAAGCAGAGGTGCTTTTAAGAGTCACAAAGAACCTCAAGCAGGATGATTTAAATACACACATGTCCTCACTCCTTTCTATGTAGGCACATCTTAGTCAAATGGCTGAAACCAAAGCCAGAGAGAAAATCCCAACAGCGGCCAGGGGAAAAGAGAAAATGTTAAAATAGATGACTAAGTTAGATACAAAATTGGTTAATATTCTACTGGCAATAAAATCATCACCTTTGGGGTTGTCTGGATTTTTTTTGGCATAAAGTCACAGAAATTATTTGCAGCTAATTGATCTCCCATAAATTAACCGCTAACTTCACAGAGTCTGAGTCCCAGTCAGTAGTAAAAAGTAAGTCAGACAAGGTAACATTTCTCTAGAGCTGGACTGTCCAGTACCATAGCTGCTGGTCACAGATGGCTCTTGAGCCCTTGAAATGCAGCTAGTCAGAATTGAGATGTGCTGTGAAGTGTAAAATACACACGAGGATTTTGCACACACAAAAAAAAATGTAAAATATCTCAAAACAACATTCTATGTTGATTGCGTGTTGAATGATAATTCTCTGGACATGTGAAGTTAAATAAAATATATTATTATATAATTATATAATCGTAATAATATAATAAATATACAATATTATATAATCATAAAATCTATTATTATATATTATTAAAGCTTCCTTTTAAAAAAATGTGACTACAGCAAAAATTACCTGTGTGGCTTGCGTGACATGGCTAGTGGACAGCGCAGCACTAGAGAAAGAAGCAACCCTTAGGCAGGCCGATTCAGTGTTGCTCCACCGTGACGCTGAGAAGGAACAGTTTTCCCTACTACCTCTTAGGCTCATCTCTCCACCCCCATCCCTGACCCCCATCCTTCCCTCTCTGTCACCTGGTATTCCCCTCCAAATAACCTGCCAACTGCAGCCCAAGGAACCTTCCTGACAGGTGAAGACATGTTCCTGCTGTTTAGAGGCTGGGGTGTGCCCTCCAGGGGCAGCATGTGGTCTCACCCCTGCCTGCTGCTCCAGCTCCTTCGCCACCCCTCCTGCACGGTGGGCGAGAGAACATTCCCCGCCTCGGACTGCCCTGTCTTGCCTGCTCATTTTCTAAAGCCTCTTCGTGAAACCTTTATGCTTCCTTCTGGGGAACCAGCTGCTCCCTGCCCTGGGACACAGCCAGAGGCTATGGAACCTTCGACGCCAGCACTCCCAAGGAAGCTCTGCTTAACTTGCCGATCGTGTGTGTGTCTACCCACAAGAAAACAAGTTTTGCAAGGGCAGTTATCAGATTTTTAAAAACTGTTGTGTGAACCCCCACCTTTTTTATAGTCATCAGTTTTTTTCTATCACTGGCTTTCAAACTATTTGTAGTAACCCATAAGAAATGCGGTTAATGGCATGACCTAATTCCCCCCTGTCTCCTTTATTCTTTCACATTTAACTAACAAATTTCACACAGTACTTAGCTTCACTGTGTGTTCTGTTCTTTGATTTTTGTTTCTTTGCTACTCTATTGTTTGATGTGTGTGTGTGTGTGTGTGTGTGTGTGTGTGTGCATGGCAGAGGAGACGCTCGTCTGTCTCCTCTCTCAGCCTCTCCATCCTGGCCTCTCCATCCTGGCCTCATCTCGGCCTTGGTCTTGTCTCACTCCTGGCTCAGCCTCTCCATCTGTTCCTTTCCAGTCTCAGGTTCCCAGGACCTCTGTCCACATCTCTCCCCCTCTCCCCCCTCCCCAGTGAGCCCCCTCCATTTCTCCAGAACCCTCCACCCAAGCTCAGACAGGCCCCAAGGCTGCAGGGGGATGAAGCTGCCCCTTCTCCTAGGGGAGGAGGAGATGAAGGGGGCTGCCCCTCACCCGGCCTCCAGCCCTCCTGCCTGCCCCCCCTTCCCCACCAGCCCCTATTTATTTAACTCTTAAAATGCTGTTTATTACCACTAGCTAATCCTAGTGTGAATAACACTGATTTTGGTTAATTTTTCCAAAAAGTATTTGAACCAAACAACATTCTACCAGCTTAATAGCTGTCATTTAATTTTTTAAAGATTCCATGAACAGATCATTGGGAGAAATAGTATTTGCAACATCCTGCTCTCAGGGGCCCACACACACAGCTTAGCTGTTGAAGGCTTTGGGCTGTTTTGAACTTTTAATACTTTGTGAGCATAAAACACATTATTTGCTTCATACAAGTGGACTTTGAAGAGGATCAGTATTTCTGGGACCTGCCGGGTTAGAAGTACCCTGATCTAGGGGTTCTGAATGATAACTCTATCAGTTATAACAAAGCTGGGTTTTAACACTTTGCTTAGCACGCCACCCCCCATGACTTCACTGAAAAGTGTTATATTCTTCTGAGCATAGCTTTCTTTGCAGTCAGTGAATATTGACTCTCTTAAAGAATTAGGTTAATGGTGAAAATTGCATAGTTGGTCACATTTGCTTTATTGCCAGAAAGTTTCAAGTGAAATTAAATCCTTAACTGCAATAATAATGCTAGACTAAACCATATGACTGCCGTTTTCTTTTTTTTTACATCAGAAACGGTTGAATGCAATTCAGGTTCATATTTAACCTAATTGATTTACAGAACTACTTCTTCCTTCTATTTGGTTTTAAATTTTACTTTTCTAATCGAAGAGCCTGATAGGATGTTTGCCTTTTATTGTAAACCACTTAATTTTTTTCTGAAGCACATGGGATATACATTTTAATAATTACAAAGTCCAGTTGTAGTGCCCTTTAATGGCATGTTTAAAATACAGATAATTTTTTTCCCTGGCTTTCCTATTCTTCAGTAATTGACAAATGCTGTGCATTCTGCAGCAGGAGTATTTTGAGGGTTTTTTTTTTTCCCCTATGTAAAAACCCAGAGCAGCTAAAAGAACAGCAAAGTTAATAATATATCTCTACAGTAAATTAATATTTATTGGCCAATCGAAATGACATTTGTGGCTTCCTACATGAATTAGAGAATAACAGTGTCACAGAAACCACCTCAGCCCTAAAGGTACTTGCTTGCCAGACTTACTTTTCTTACCACCAGGGATCCCATTACAAAGATAAGCAGTGATTACCAAAAGCATTACATCTAATGGATGGTGTAGAATTTCTTAATATATTTTCCCCACAAATTCGGTGGCCCAGAGTAATTGCACCCCTTTCTTGCCTAAAGGAAATGTCTTGGTTTATCTCTATATAGCTTCTAGCTAAAGAGTTGCTTTGTCTTTTTTATTGACATAAGAGAAGCTGTAGAGGATATTTATTAAGGAAGATAAAACCTAATCCTATTCATTAAATTCGCTAAGTCAAGGATTGCAAATAAAAAGGAGGGGAAAAATTGTTTTAAGATAAGGTTTTAGTAAGTCTGTGCTATAGAAATTAGAGTGATACTTAAAAAAAAAGAAAGATGGTATATATCTTAGGTCTTTAAATCTTGAGTCACTTTTAATCATAATATTGTTAATCATCCTGTTAGACCTTGGAACCATGCTATTAGAACAGATTATACCAAAGAATCGTGTTAATCAGGACAGCAGAAGAATAGAAATGGCTGTCATCATCTAGGAGGGGCACCATCTTTTTTTTTTAAGATTTACAATTATAATTTAACGATAATTGTACCTGTATGTTTTTAAGTGATCTGTCTTGGTATTCTTTATGCCCAAGGTCCCATCATCCTCATTCCTACTTTGAGGTATCAAGCTATTGAGTTTCTTTTCTCCTTCCTTCCTCTGTTAGATGGTCCAATCCACCCCTCTGGGGATTTATTAGACACTCATTTATTATCCCTACTACGTGTCAGCCATGGTAGTTGGCACCAAGGATGTAGCTATGAGCAAGAACCTCACAGTCCCTGCCCACCTGGGGTGTATTAAGTAGAATAGTAAGTAATTAACATGAGTCCTTGAGACTCATGAATCACTTTGTAATGTACCTGTCAAGCATTATATTGACATGGCTGTCCTTATAGCCTAATTTGGTCCCACCTTTTCTGGTAGCCTGTCACCTTTTGTATCAGTCAGCACTGGTTAGGTTATGCTGCAGTAACAACCAAAGGCCTCAGTGGCTTAAAACAACTCTCGTTCTGCTAAATGTCCATGGCAGATTGGCTGGAGGCACTGCCTCATGCTATGTCCCAGGCCGATGATACAGTCACTGGTAGACTAGAGTATTGCCAGCCATGGTCACAAGAAGAAAAAATGCACAGACTCTTAAAACGTCTGCCTGGAAACAACACTGAACTTTTGCTCACGTTACATTGGCCAAAGCAAGTCATATAACCAATCATGAGTTCAGGGGGTGGAGAAATACACTTCTGCACTAGGAAGGGGACCAAATATTCACACCACTGCGGTGCTGTATGATCTCTTTTATTTCTGTAGTCATGTACATGTTATTGGCACTTAATCTCTTCAACCTTGTGCTGTTACTTAACATTGTAGGTGTGTATGTCTCCCCAAGAAGATTATAAATCCTTGACAGCCAGCACTGTGTCTTATACTTCTCTGTATGTGACTCAACACAATTCTTTCCTTATACTAGGGGCTTAAGGATGCTTTTGATTATATGAAGAAGAGAATGAAGGGAGATTAATCAGGACTCTTTACATGTTTTAATATAATGCTTTATAGTTCACTAAGGGTCTGTGCACACTATCTCCTTTAATCTTTCTTTTTTTAAATATTTTATTTATTCATAAGAGACAGAGAGAGAGAGAGAGAGAGAGAGGCAGAGACACAAGCAGACACATGACTCCATGCAGGGAGCCCGATATGGAACTCAATCCCGGGATTCCAGGATCATGCCCTGGGCTGAAGGCAGGTGCTAAACCGCTGAGCCACGGCATCAGCATCCCTAGGCATCCCTCCTTTAATCTCTCCAGAGACTAAAGGACATATCATGATGCTTTTTATAGATCAGGAAAGGGAGACCTAGAACTTTCATATGACTTGCTTGGTGTTGCACCCAAAAAAAAAATTATGGAGCCATGTCTAAAACCATGAATCCTAAATTCTGAACCAGTGCATTTTGCTATTCCTTTTAGCTGTTAATGGGAACACCTGTTTTCTCTTGTGCTGAGGATCACACAGGGGAAGGGAGAAAGAAGCTTCAGAAAAAGAGTTGAAAGCCCCCGACCAGGATCTCCTGGTATTCATTCAGGTGCCAGCCAGGCTGAGAAGCACACAGCCACACCTCTCAGCTTGTAATCAGCAGGTCGGTGGCTGTCATAACATAATGCCACAAACTTGCTGGCTTACGACAGAAATGAATTCTCTCACAATCTAGAGGCTAGAAGTTCAACATTCATTTCAGTGGGCAAAATCAAGGCGTTGGCAAGACCCTACTCTCTCTGGAGGCCCTGGGAAGAATCTGTTCCTTTCCTCTTCCAGCTTGTAGTTGCTCTTTCTTTCTTTTTTTTTTAATAATAAATTTATTTTTTATTGGTGTTCAATTTGCCAACGTACAGAATAACACCCAGTACTCATCCCGTCAAGTACCCCCCTCAGTGCCCGTCACCCATTCTTTGGCTGTGGCCATCACCCCAGTGCCTGCATCCTCTTCATGTCACCTTGTCTTCTGTGTGTGTGATCTCTATGCCCCTCCCCTATGGGGACACTTGTGATTGGATTTAGAGCCCGTTCAGATAATTCAAGATAATACCCCCATTTCAGAATCTACAACTTAGACCGTTTTTCCTTATAAGGTAATATTTACAAGTTTCAGGGATTAGGACCTGATACTTTGGGGACCATTGTTCAACCTTACCACAGTCAGGATGGTGGGAACCCCCTCTGCTACCCCAGCTCTTTCTCCCTTGCTCTGCTCCTCCCTCCTCCTTCCTTTACCCTCACCTCCTCCCTCCTCTGGGTGGTCCAGATTATATGATATCTTGGAAGGACCTTTGGAGTTCAACACAGCCAGCCAGACTCCTGGATCTGCCTCTTCTTGGCTGTGTGACTCTGAGCCTTTGTGTCCTCCTGTGTAGAGATGGGGACAGAACCTGCCTCCTGCCCCACTCCATGCTGTCCTTCCCTCCAGCGCCACCTCCTCGGTACCTACAGCGTGGGGTGTAGTGGGCAGGAGGGAGAGGATGCTGCCCATTGAGATTCCCAAGGCACCTCCCCCATTTATTTTTCACAGTGAAGTTAAAAACACACAGTGTTTATTAAATAATTAATCATCCTTTCCTAGAAGGGTTATTTCATTTCATGGGTGAGCAGTTTATTGCCAGACAACTATGTCTTCCTCCAAAATGATGTATAACATGATTTGATGTCTACATTTTTAGACACTAGAATGTTTTTTCTCCCTGCCATTTAAACTTGGAGGTAGTTTAGTGCAAATTTGTTCTTTTTCATTTTGAGAGAGACACATGTGCACAGCGGAGTGACCTCATATTTTCCATTTCTTTCTTTCTTTTTTTTTTTTTTTTTTGAAAAGTTAAAAATTCCTTAATTTTTTATTCCTGGTACCACTACCACAATTTACAGGGCAATATACCTGATGTAATGAAAAGAAAAAGAAAAAGACAAAGCTACAACAGATAAAAGACCTCAGGAATGTACATCTAATTGACACTACATTGCATTAATCAATAGCTGCACTTTTTGCAAACTGTGGCTACGACAGTCCTGAACAAGAAGGATTTCCTGTTTAAGCTGCAGTAACTTTTCTGACTATGGATCATTGTTCCTCCTGTGGCAGATTTTTACAGTTCCTCTAATGCATTTGGGACAACTGTCTCAAAGTAACCTGCAGCTTTCCTGACAACTCCTTGCTCTCTCTCCTGCTAAGAACTGTAGCCCTTTTCTTCTGAAATTTTTTTAGAACCTTCTGCTACCATATCCACCACTTCCACCACCAGATCCATAACCACCACCATAAGGACTGCCCGAGCTTCTTCCACCAAAACTGCCCCCCTTCATGGGTCCATAATTTGATTGCTGTTGTCCACTATAATTTCCAAAATCATTATAGTTCCTACCACCACCAAAATTTCCTCCTTCATTGTATCCTCCTCCACCACCACCATATCCGCCTCCTTGGTTTCCGTATCCTAGTCCACCACCACCATAGCCTCCTCTACTACTATAACCAGGACCACCACCATAGTTGCCACCATCACCTCCAAATCCATTATATCCACCATCACCTCCTCCATAACTACCTCTGCTGCCACCACCTCCACCACCATAGCCTCCTCTTCCACCAAAGTTTCCACCACGGCCAAAATTACCACCACCTCCAAAGTTTCCTCCACGATCCATAAAGTTGCCAGATCCATCTCCACGACCTCTTTACGATCCAGCAGACTGCATCTCTTGTTTAGAAAGGGCCTTTTTCACTTCACAATTATGTCCATTAATAGTGTGGTATTTCTGAACAACAATTTTATCAACTGTATCATGATCATCAAAAGTTACAAAAGCAAATCCTCTCTTTTTTCCACTCTGCCGGTCTTCCATAACTTCTATGGTTTCAATTTTGCCATACTTTTCAAAGTAGTCTCTCAAATTATATTCTTCTGTATCTTCTTTAATACCACCAACAAAAATTTTCTTCACTGTTAGGTGGGCACCAGGCTTTACAGAATCCTCTCTAGAAACAGCTCTCTGGTTCCACTACACACCCATCACCTTGTGTGGTCGGGCACACATTGCTGCATCCACCTCTTCAACACAAGAGTAAGTCACAAAACCAAAACCCCTGGAACGTTTTGTTTGGGGGGAGTCTCTCATTACCACACAATCTGTAAGTGTGCCCCATTTTTCAAAATGTTCTCTTAAACTATCAGTTTTCTCAACTGCTCGGGTTCCTTTGGATCATGGCCCTTCTCCCCGTGGCGGAGGCGGCGGTGGCCAGAGTCCGGCTGGGGGCGACCTGGCGGCAGTTTTACCTCCATTTTGAGACCGGACTTGCCTCTTCCAACTCGATTTCAATATGGGACTGAGAGGAAGAGGTATTTTTCCATTACTAAAGCACTGTGTAGAACCTGATATGCCAATGCACACAAATTCCAGTAATTTTTAGTTTTTACTAAATATTTAGTAGTAAATACCACAGACAGTAAACCTTTATAGCATTAGGCCTATATAGTTGGCAAGGAAACTAATACAATAGTATAAACCAAGAAATGTCAAAGCCACTTTTTTTTTTTTTTTCTCAGAAGTCTTTGTGGTTTCACATGTTTCTCATTTGCCTTCAAAATCTAAAATCCTGGCCTATTTTGTTTATAAAGCAGTCGCTTCGGACATTTGCCTTATTTTTAGGAAATGTTTATCCTAATGCCAGGTTAGCAAATAAGGGTTACTCGCCATCTTTGACATGATGACATTAGGGACCTGAACTGCTGGAGTGAGAAAAGCCAGGAGACCAAAACCAGCTGGCTGAGGAGTCTGCCATCTGTTGGTCACACCTGCCATGGACATGGAGCAGGAGGGCATAGGCATGACACTGAGTAACCACTGAATCTGTAATTCACTATTGGAATGTACTCCATCTAGGCCTTACCCAGTCAGATTGTCCCAGGTCCTCATATAACAATGACTTATAAGCAGAATGAGACCTAAAAATACAGAGAACAAACTGTTGATGGTTCCCAGAGGAAGAGGGAGGTTTGAAGGGGCGTAGGAGATGCAAGCTTTCAGTTGTGGAATGAATAAGTCACGGGAATGAAAGGTACAGCACAGGGGACATTGTACAATGGTATTGTGATAGCGCTGTGTCGGGGACAGATGGCAGCTACACTTGTGGTGAGCACAGCATAATGTATAAACTTTTTCTGTTATATACCTGAGACTAATGTAACGTTGTGTGTCAACTGTACTCAAGAAAATTTGGAGGGACGCCTGGGTGGCCCAGTGGGTTAAGTGACCGACTCTTGATTTCGGCTCAGGTCATGCTGTCAGGGTCCTGAGATTGAGCCCCAGGTCCCATGTGAGGCTCTGCACTGAGCATGGAATCTGCTTAAGATTCTCTCCCCCTCTGTCCCTCCTCCCCCACTCCTGGATATGAGCGTGTCCTTTCTCTCTCTAAAAAAAAAAAAAAAAAAAAGAAGAAGAAGAAGAGGAAGAGGAAGAAGAAGAAGAAAGAGAGAGAGAGAGAAAGAAAGAAAGAAAAAGAAAGAAAGAAAGAAAGAAAGAAAGAAAGAAAGAAAGAAAGAAAGAAAGAAGAAAGAGAAGGAAGAAAAGAAAAACGAGTAATTTTTATACCTGAAAAGTAAAAATGGGGGGGGTGGAGCATGGGTCAAATATTGAATACTCTCAATACCTATCATCATATCCAAAATTTAGTAGTTTACTGATAAATACCTATTGAAGGAAAAAAAGAGTTGTTTGTCTGGAAAACTAACCATAGTTGCAAAGGGAGAACTTGGTAGTTGCAAAGGGAGAACTTGTTTTTAGGACTGATTATGAATCAGGAGGGCTGAGTTTGTAGCAGCTCCCGGTACAAAGCGGTCTACAGTGTTCAGAACCACCAAGGACACCCCGTCCATTTGTTTGGGGACAAGCAGCATAACTGCAGTGTTTGAATATTAAGTGTCTAACAATAAACACATAGCATTTGCAACAGTGTGGCCTTTTGTTTTTGCTGGCCACACCTCTGGAAGAAATCAAATGGATTTTCAATCAATGGATTTCAAATGAAAAAGATTTAAATCCCAATCCTGCCACTTACTGTGTGTGTGTTTTTGGGCAAATTACATCACTCTCTCTATAGCTCAGTTTCTCCATTGGGTAATACCATTGTCTACCTCCTGGGGGTAAATGGGTTCCCCTTGCTAAGAGCTGAGGACAGTGTCTGGCGCCTACAGGGTGAGTGCACTAGTCCCAGTGCAGGCTGTCCCTGGGTCTGGCCACTGGAAGGTGCTGAAGGAAAGAAGTGCCAGCCAGGTTCCTCTCCCCTCTCTGGGCCTCGGGCTGTGGCTCCTCTTGGCTCCAGCCACCTCTGCATACCCCACTGTGGTAGTGGCTCCTCTGGGTAGTCTTGATCCCTGGGCCCTTCAGCTAGGGCACAGTAGGTTGCATCCTGCTGTTGCTCATCTCTGAGGGCCTCGCTGTCTCCCGTTTGCTTTTCTACTCTTCCATCACCCATGTCACCAATTCTATTAAATTCCCCATTTAAACTATTTGGAGCAGTTTTTGTTCTCCTGGTTGTGCCCTGACTGATGAAGACTAGGTATGTGTTTACCATCATTATTATTGTTGTGCTTGTCGGGGCTGCTGTTGCTGTCTCATATACTTAAGAGGAAACTCTTCAGGAAACAGACTCAGAAGGTGAAGTGAATTAACCAGGATCCCACAGTTGGCTTGGAACGACCCCAGCATAAGATCTTTTTCACTAAATCTCTCCTGCTATCAAGCCTTTGGATGGGCTGGTATCTTCAACTCTAATTAGCCTGAAGTTACAGTGTGTTGCCAAAGGGCTTGCTCCCTTTTTGGATTTCCCACATATGGAAGAGATGTCTGCTTGGACCTGTGCTGAACACATAGCCCTCCTAAGGGCCAGTGACTACTTTGGAGTCACTAACTATCAGGTTGGGACTGACCTCACCTCATGTGGCTCTGCCACAGTTTGGGTGAAGGGTAGGGATGGTAGTTAAAGCTCATTGATTATAAGCAACAGAAAACGATTCAAATGATCTTAAGCAAAGGACAATTTGATTGTCTTTTGGAACCTAGGGTGTGAGGTAATGTCAGGATTCACTTATGGTTTTCACTTTTTCATATGGTAAAAAATGGCCATTTTTTTCCTAGCCAGTCTAAAACTGTAGACTCTCAATTCCAAATTCCTGAGGGAAGAGACTCACCCAGCATAGGGTAGGCGCCCACCCTAGTCTAAATTAACTGGTCAGGTTTATTTCATGCAGGGTGTCAATCAGGAACCTGCTGTTCACCTAGGTTTGCATGGTGTGGTATTTCCCAGAAAGGGGGGCCAGGATGGTTAAGCTAACAAGTGTCCACTGTAGAGCTCATTTCAGGATTTCAAACAGCTTAATTAATCATCATGTGAATAGTAATGTCCATATTTGGGTGCCTGCCATTTGCCAAATAAGGTGCTAAATACATTATATCTAGCTTTGTTTGTTTTATTTTAATCCTTAGAACAACAGGTTTTATATGCCTTTTATAGATGAGGAGAGGCCAGAGGGAAAATTACGCATTTGTGTAATACAAAGCTGCACAGGCCAACCAAAAGAGTCTTTGCTTCTGGTGGGAATTAAAATATGTCCACTTAGAGGGGCAACACAGGTTAGCTAATGCTGATCAGAAGTTGTGATTAGTGGCTAAGTGTACCTTTGATTGCCAGGAAAAGCAGTGTGGGTACACATCAAAGTAGTTTAATATTTGTATAAGAAGTACATTTTAAAATAAGAGGTCCTTGGTGGGTAAAAATAATAAAATAGCCCTTTGATGATTAAAAGGATTGATTTGATCCAGCCCCCAACCTTTGAAAAATAAGGAATTTTACTTAAAGTAAGTAATTTAGGTTCTTTGTGAGAAGTTCCTTCAACTTGTAAGATGATTCAGAGTTTGGAATTACTGATTCAGTCTGACTATATCAGGAGTGTTTAAATATACATTTTCCACTCGATTAATAAGTCATGAATTCATTTAATTTGTCATCAGTGCACTCAGGAACCATCAAAGTAGACTTTGAGCTGTGAGCATTTGCTTGTCTCCTTCTGGTTAATCCTGACACATCTTACATGCTATATTTTCCTAAAATTCTAAAAATGGGATTGCTTACTGTTAAAATTGACTGTTGGCTTCTTGTGCTCCTAAAGAAAAAATTATAAAACTTGGTTAGATGTTGTGGTTTCCCCTCATTTCCTCAAAGTTTTTTCTGCATGAGTGGAGAGAGTGGAATCCATGATCTAGATGACCAGTGATGCCCAAACTTGAGCCACGTCACAATCAACTGTAGGTCTTGAGAAAGTACCCACGGCTGAGTCCCATCCTCAGAGTCTGTAATTCAGAACGTCTGGGAGAGGACCTGAGAACTTGCACGTCTAACACATTCCCTAGTAAAGCTGATTTTATCGTGGCCCACACTTGGAAAGCCACCACTGGAGGCTGAGATCAGGCGTGAATGATTTCAATCTTGCAGCTTTAAGAGGAGGCAATGGGGATGGCAGATTTAAATAATCAGTCTGTTCAGTCAGAAGGCAGCGATTCTTACGAGGAGCTCTATCTGGAATATATGAGTTTCCTTTCGTCAAGGGGGAAAGATAATGCACAGAGGAGGGTTTACTATTATGATAAGGAAGCTTAAAATCTTGGGCCCCTTTCAAGGCCCTGGGAGAGGGTTTAGTAATGAGTTTATGTGGTTTTTGTAAAATTTGCAAAAGGAGAGTATTTTTGTATTATTTTTCTTAAAGGAAGCCCCAGAAATTATCTGAGCTTTAGCTTCCGTGAAAATGAATCAACTCTCTGATACTTCATTAGTATAATTAACTCATATATATGAAAAGAGTATAGTTTGCATGAAAGAGAAGGTTCTTGTAGGTTATGCAATCTATAAGTGCCACAAATGAGGATAAAAGAGGACACCATCTCAGAGGACATGAGCCTCATGCATGAACTTTGTGTGGCACTGAATTTAATTGAATGAGCTTAGACAGATGAAAATCCAAGTCGATCTTAGCTGGCTCACTAAATGATCAGCTTGCTGATGTGCTCTATGTCTTATTTATTTTCTGTTTATTTGTGACAAGAGCAGAAGATTTGGAGAACAAGATGGGTGTGAGTTCTGGTTTCACCTCTTATAAATAAACTCACTCATTGTGTCAGATCCTATTTTGTCTGTCTGTGAAAAGGAAATGGTAACAATTTGCCAACTTAATAGAGCTCATAGGATAATGAAATGATGGATATGAACAGACATTTGTTCCTATCTGAAGATACAGAACTGTTCGTACGTGAAGATATAAAGTGCTGCACACATATTAGTAATTAGTAGTTATACCAGTCCACGCAAATAGGACACGAATAGATCATATTAATTGAATGACCAAAGGGCCATTCTGCTAGATCAAGGATCTGCAAAACTTTTCCATAAAAGGCTAGATGGTAAATATTTTAAGTTTTGTGGGCATCCTGCCTGTGTCTTAACTACTCAACTCTGGCACTGTTAGGCAGAAGCAGCCCTCAACCAGATCTAAATGAATGGCTGTGGTCATGTTCCAATAAGGTTTTATTTATGAAAACAAGCAGAGCTCTGCTAGATAATGGACCCAGACTCCTTCGAAATGCCATTCGGAGGCATTCACCATCAGGAACTCCTGCTGAGCATGAAGATAAAACAGATCCTAGCAGTCATACATGATGTTTTTATTTCAACTCCACGCCGAAGGATAAGAATGCTGGCAGATTTTTTCTGCTTTGCTTTCCATAGTTTCCTGACATTGCTGATACCTCTTGGAGGGGATGGGGGCACTTAAGTGGAATGGGGAAGGCAAAGTGTGGAGGAGGGATTCAGGGGTAAGTACAGATGAGGGTCAGAACCTGCTTCCTGACACTGGAAGTGGTGATTACAGGATAAACCCCTGTTCAGACTCTCCTCTGAGATTCAGCCTCAACAGCAAGCTCCTAAGAGCAGTTTTGTGATCACCAAGAAATCAAGTGGTTCTACTTTATAATCTCTTAGTTATTTTTTAAAGATCACTCATGTACTCAGGTCTGAACTTCGGAAAACTGAAGTAACCCAAAGGAGTTTTAGGATGGGTTTCATCCATAGACAGGTGCCTTTTCATCTTAAAGCGGATGTTAAGGGGCGCCTGGTGGCTCAGTCAGTTAAGCGTCTGCCTTTGGCTCAGGTCATGATACCAGGGTCCTGGGATTGAGCCCTGCATTGGCTCCCTGCTCAGTGGGGCGCCTGTTTCTCCTCCCTCTCCCCTTGCTTGTGCTCTCTCTCTCAAGTAAATATAATCTGGTTTTTAAAAAGATTGTGTTTATTCATGAGAGACACAGGGAGATAGGCAGAGAGAGAAGCAGGCTACCCAGGAGCCGGATGTGGAACTCAGTCCCATGACCCTGGGATCATGACCTGACCCAAAGGCAAAAGCTCAACTATTGAGCCATCCAGGTGCCCCTAAATAAATAAAATATTTAAAAAGGAGGGAGGGGAGTTCATCATGAGCCATGAATTTTCTATAAGCATTCACATGTAGGTTTTTGTGTGAATATAAGTTTCCACTTCTTTTGGGTAAATACCCAGGAGTGGGATTGCTGAGTTGTATGGGAAGGATACGTTTAGCTTTATAAGAAACTGCCAAACCACTCTTTGAAGAAACTACCATTTTGCGTTCCCAGCAACAGTGTAAGAGTTCCAATTGCCCAGCATCCTCAGCAGCACTTGGTATGGCCACGTTTTCATAGGGTTTTGTTGCTGTTATTTTAGCATTCTACAATATGTGACGTGGTAACTCATTGTACTTTGAATATGCATTCCCTAGTGAATAATGATACTGAGCATCTTTTACGTGCTTATGAAAACCATATATCTTCTTTGGTGAAGTATCTGTTTAAATTTTTGCCCATTTAAACACTTGGGCTGTTTTTCTTATTATTGGCTTTATTCATAATTGCCCCAAACTGGCAACAACACAAATATCCATCGCTAGTAGATGGATAAACAAAGTGTGGCACATCCCTACAATGAAATTCTCAGCAATAAAAAGGAATGAACCCAACTGGTACACTCAACAATTATGCTAAGTGAAAGAAGCAAGATTCTAAAGCTATGTATGGTGTGATTCCATGTATTACATTTGCAAGAAGACAAAACTACAGGGACAGACACCAGAGCAGTGGTGAACTAGAGGTGACGGAAGTAAAATTGACTTCAGGAACTTCTTTTTGCCTCTCTCTACCTACCCCCTTACCCCAGTCCCTACCCCCTTACCCCAGCCCCCACTTTCCCAACCATGAATTTAATATCAGTTTAAGTTTGAATTTACAGAAACATGCTTTTTCTCTAATTTTAATTGTGGAAATTGCCAGACAGCAGGCATTTCACTGGGCCCTCATGCTTTCAGGGCCCATGCACCTCCTTGCAATCCTGCCTGCCAGGGGGTTGCATAGGGACATGGTTGAGCAGATGCATTTTAAGAACTGAACCAGTTCTAATAGGATTCCGAATCATGGAGGGTAATGATTTATGCTTACTTCCCACCACCTAGCAGTTGAGATGTGATGTTGGGGGAAGAGGGAGAAGTCAAATTTCTTCATAGTACAGTAAATGCCAGGGAAGTGCCCACTGCCTTTGGTCTAGTGGGAGGTTGTGTCTGCTGAATATTGCATGCGGGAAATGAGCTCTGCTCCCTGACTAGGACTTGGAAATGTCTTCCACTTATAAAAAATTTTGTTGTGCCCAGGCTATTATAAATAGCCTTTGCATTTTATAAGGGCAGAACATGAAGACTTCAGGCCATTGGACCGGAGAAATTTTTTTCTCAAAATTTTCATTGGAGCACACTGCTGTCAAACCTGGAGGTTTTTTAGAATAAAGCCCTCATCCTTATGTGAGTTACAAGCAAAGCTTCTGCTGTATCTGATGTTTTATGGGGCAGTCGAGGTTTTCTTTTAAAAAGTCATGTTATGGCTTTCTCTAAGAGCAACCATCAGGTAACACAGTCCTTTAAAATAAGTCAGGAAATACTACTCCCAGTGCAAACTTCTCTGGCTGTTGTTGTTCAAATTAATGCAGATCTGAGTTTGCATGCATCCTTCTTGCTGTTTGTCATTGTGGCCATGGTTGGGCTAATTTACATCTGGATTCTTGCCACTCAAAGCAGAGTCTCTGGACTAGAGCATCAGCATCACCTGGGAGCTTTTTAGAAATGCAGGTTCAACCCCAAACCTACTGAATCAGAGTTGGCATTTTAACACATCCCCAGAGAATGCATTTGCACACTGAAGTTCAGAAGGTACTGATCTAGGTCAAGGGCCTGCCCAAACATCCCACCTGGTCTATTGAAAACTTTGTTGGGATCATGTGTGACCCCCACAAGTGCATCCTCAGTGAATTCTCCTGATGTCCAGGTAGGTGTGAGTGTGGGTGCAAGCCACTTTACTATAATGAAATTAATTTATTAAGTGCTCCCTGCTGAGCTGGGCATCGAAGATACCAAAAACAAATAGTCACGGTTGAGTTTCCAGGAGCTCAGAGTGTAGTCAGGGACACAGAAGAAGCCACAACATTGCACTGTCCATTGTCTTTATCTGTGTCATTTGACTTCCTTCATCCACACAGTTCCAGTCCCATCTCTGGAAACTTTCTCAATGTCCAGCCGCTGGCCACCTGCCTCTGAAGATCTTTCAGGTGCATACATGAAAAGAGTGAGGGGTCACCCCAGACCTACTGAATCATACTCTTGGGCTGAGCCCTGACATCTTCATTTTAATGATTACCATGCACATTTTAATATGAGAACCACTGACCTGGGTGCTGCCTTTATAATCTTATTGATTATAGAATGTGATACAAAAGAATGTTCAATACAACTTCATATATAAGGAATCATTTGGAGTTTTCCTTGTCCTAAATTCAGGGAGAGTTCCTACTGGCCTCTCAGTTCAAAGCTGCTTTTATCTTTGGGTGAGACAATGCAAAGATCTTTGTGGATGGTATTCAAGGATTCTTTGAATTCATATTTATATATTTTCTAGCAGCATGTTTTCTAGGAGCAAATCAAAATGCTTTGTTCTATAATGAGTTAACAGCGTGAACATTGTTATGACAATCCTGTGACTTTCTTGTTTAATGTTTATATTCATCTAATCAAACAAATTGAAATTGGATTATGGCTGTTGCACATTATAGCAGTTATTATCCAGTTTAAATGCAGGTCTGAAGGAAATAAAATTGATTTTTCTATGCTACTTGGGGACATCATAGGTTATTAGTGTGCTAGTTGAATTTTCAATTAGGTTTGTATGGAGGAGAGAAAGATTGGTGGTTGTGTTTATTTTATTTTATTTTCTTAATGTATTATGTAAATAAACTGTAATATTTCATTCTAATTAGGGAGGCAGATGACTTTTAAAAGTTTGGTGATCTGCTTCCATACTTTTATTTAAAGCATGTCAGGTTTTTAAAGTGGATAATAATTTTGAGGAACATTTTTATTTTTAAAAAGAAAATAATAGAGTTGCACACCATTATAACAGCTACTACAGTTAACAGCTATTTTATTTTTCAGGGAATGAACTGCAGTATGTACCAGAATTTCATAGATGGCTGAACCTATGTTTTTTTAAGATTTTATTTATTTATTTTGAGAGAGAGAGATAGAGAGGGAGAGCATGAGCAGGGGGCGGGGCAGAAGAGGGAGATGGAGAAGCAGATTCCTCCCTGAGCAGGGAGCTTGGGCTCTATCCCAGGACTGGAGATTACAACCTGAGCCAAAGGGAGATGCTTAACTGACTGAGCCATGCAGGTACCCCTGAACCTATCTTTCTATACACCAAACCTTTAAATTTTAAAAATTGCCTTCTGCAAATGCCTTTTGTGTACCGGCTCTGTGTAAGCACCACATTCTACACCAGGGATTCAGAGTTTATCTAACATAGGTCATTCACAAAAACATTTCAATACACTGACTGCTGTTAAAGCAGAGCAATAAGCCAGAGAACACAATTGGCAAGAAAGAATGATGGGCCCTGGCGAGTAGGAAAGGGCTTCGTGGAAGAGGCAACTTTTGATCTGGCCTTGACTCAGAAGTAGGAGTTGGCAAAGTGAAATTTTATTCTTTAAATTGTAAAGGCATTCCATGTTCATTACATGCTCATTTTAAAAGTACCTATAGAAAAAAAAATTCATTTATTAAATATGATCAATACTCAATGTATCAAACACTAACTGTGTATTAGGAAATGTGCCTGATACTGAGAATACAAGAGGGAACAGTCCACCAGACCAGCCTTTGATTCACTAATTCACTGGAAAGACGGAACCCACTATAAGCTATTATACTCACAGTTATGGTTCATTACAGCTAAAAGATACACATGAAAATCAGCCAAGAGAAGAGGTGCATAGGGCAGAGTGCAGGAAATATCCAGACACGGAGCTGCAGTTGTCCTCTTCCTGTGGAGTCATGGACTGTATAACTTTTCCAGGATCCATGTGTGACAGTATGCACAGAGTATTGCCAACCAGGGAAGTTCATCTGAGCCTTGGTGTCCAGGAATTTTACTGGGGCTCCATCACATAGGCATGGTTGATGATCCGTGTGGTTGACCTCAGTCTCAAGCCCCTCCAGAGGTGGCATTGATGCCACATAAGCCAAAGCCCCTACCTAGGGCCAAAGCCCCTAGTCTAGATCGTTAGACTATCTAGTGTGACCCAAGAGCTGCAGGCAAACAGAAACACAAGTGTTAGGTCCATGGTCTTAGAGATTACTACCACAAGCCAAGACCCTCTTTGACCAAGGTTGAGTTCTTTACAGGAACAAAACCAGACACTACAATCATGTATATAAGCCTCACCATAAAATGAAGGAGAAGAGGACTGTAAAGAAAAAAATCCAGGATACTGGGGAATGGAGGAGGTAAGGGTGTAGAACTGCCTGGTAGGAAGATTTTCCTCAAGGAAATGGACTGAGATATGGAGGGTGAAAGGGATTAGCCAGGTGAGCAGTGCAGTGAAGAACATTTCAGAAGAAGGAAACAGATGGTGCAAAGGCTGAGATGGAAAGGAGCTGGGCATGTTCCAGAAACTAGGAGATGAGGCTGGAGTAAAGAGAAGAAAGAGGGAACGTGATTGCAGTGTTGATTAGAGAGAGAATCAGGACCAGATCCCTGGTGGCCTCAGAGACCCTGGAAATGATTGTGGACTCTATCTTCAGTCAATGGAAGAGCATTTTCGGGTTTTAAAGCCTGAGCACGGCTCCTCGGGTTTGTGATTTGTGACACACACGTGTGGCAGCCCTGAGAACAGCCAGTTGGGAATGAGTGGGACCAGGGGGACTGTTGGAAGACCACTTCAACCATCTAGATGAGAGAAGACGGTGGCTAGAACTAGGTAGGAGGCGGTGGAGTTGGAGAGAGGGGGATGCGTCTGAGAGAACAGTGGTACGTAGAGTTGGCAGGATTTGTCAAGCATGACATCCCTGCGAGCACACCCTCAGCTGTCACACTGTGTTGTCACCTTTGGGCATCTGGCAGCTCTGGCTGATGTGTTGTTTCCGCCCTGCTGTAGGCAAGTAACCACACTCACTACAATTATGTGGAAGGGAGGGAGGAAGGGAAGAAGGGGTGACAGGTGGGATTCTGTGAATTCATGTCTGCAGATTCCGTGATGCCTATTCCGACTGCTGAACCCCACGCCCCAGACTCACCCCCCACCTCCGGGTTAGGCTGTGTTCCAAACAGTTGTGGTTGCCGGAGCAGCTAAATGTAAACAACTTTTCTAAACAGCTGAGGTATTTACTGGTCGTAGATCCGGATATACCCTAAGTTAGAACATGTCCCCCTTGAAAAACAACGGATAGCCAGAGAGCCAGGCATTTAGGAAGAGCTTAATAAGTGTTGCACAAGTGAGTAGATGTTTAATCTGCTGTTAAAACATGAACATTAAGAGTTGCCAGTACGCCTGTGATGTGTTTTACTAAAATCAGACAAAACCTCCTAGTTGCAGACTCCCTTCATTCTCTATGTGTATCTCATAAGTTCCGTGCATGGTACTTTGAATATAGCCTATTTCATTTTGTTAAATCGTCCAAACATCTTGCCCACAAACAAATAGTAAAGTGCTCTCCGTAGACACAGAATAAAGACGGTAAGGAGACCTTGGATTCTTCTTTCAAGCTCCATTTTAGTGACTGGCCAGCACTCATTTAAAATGCTGTCGCTTGGCCAACTGGACACTTTCCTGCTTCTGTGTATGGGGTCTCTCCACTAGAGGTGACAGTGTTGGGGTGCCAGTGTCATCGTGGCTCCAAGTCAGCACTAAACAAAAGGTGCCCTAAGAGAGACCGGGATTGGAAAGGTGTGTCGGGGCCAACTACCTGCTGGTAAGGGTTTCGTGTAAATTGGCAGGGAAATCTGCCAAGGATACCTTTGAGCTCAGTTCCAAACTGGCTGCCAGATTTTTCAAACTACAGTTTGCCCCTGCTTTGGACACTGCAGAGGCTCTCCGGCCGGCCGTGCGTGCCAGTGGGCCCTCCCCTGCCACCCCTGCCACCACCTGCTCCACCCCCCTCTCCCCGCCGACCCGCCCCCCCTTCACGGACCCGGCTGGATCTATTAGGAACCAGAAAAACCGAAAAGCCCAGGGCGTCGACTTCGCAAAGCGGCTCAGCGGGATCCGAACGAACTTCCCACGTCCCGAGGGTCCCGCGTTCGTGCTGGACTCGGGGGTCTGTCGCGGGAGGAGGGCACTGTGCCCGCCGCCCTGCGCGCCTCGGGCCGGGTCCGGGCAGCCGCGAGCACCTGGCGGGGCCCCGGGGGCGCACCTGGCGGGGGGCGGGGCTGGCGGGGCGGCTCCTCCCCGGCAGCCAATGGGCGGCGGCGGCGGCGGGGGCGCGGGGGGCGCGGGGGGCGCTCGCTGCAACTTGAGGCGAGGGGCGGCGGCGGGTGGGGAGGGGCGAGGGGGCGCCCGGGAGGCCACGGCGGGCCTTTGTCTGCAGGTGCGGGCGGAGGTGACGAGCGGGGACCGAGGCGGGCGCCGGGGCCCCCGGGACAAAGGCTGCGCCCTCCGCGCTGGTCGCGGCGCCAGCGAAGTGCCGGGGCGGGGAGGGGCGAGGGGTGAAGGGGGGGCGGGCGGGGAGGGGCGAGGGGGCGCGGGCTGCTGGGATGCTCTGCGCTGGGCGTCTGGCTTGCGGCCCCTGGGTACCAGGATTGAGTAAACGAGCGCCTTCATCTCACAGCCCTCCGGTGAGTCTTACATTTGCGTCTTCTTGTCTGTTAACGAGTGAAAGAAATCCTGGCAGCATCTGGGCAATCCAGTTTTGGGGTTGAAACCAATGTTGTTTGGTGTAGAAAGACTGCGCATTTGCGAATGATTGTAGTCCTAGGATTGAGAATATGTGGGACTCCCATGTGAGAAGAGGTTCCAAATTCCCCAAATGTAGAAAATCAGCCAACCTGTCACCTCCTTGCTCTTGGCAATCAAAAAGGAGTTTTTGGTGGCTTTTTTTTTTTTTTAAAGAAAAACGTGATGGAAATATCGCGTACATTTGACTGGATTCTGGGGGAGTCTGTGCCTTCTCTCTCCATTATCTGTTTCCCTGTCCCAGTATTGTAACCAGGCACATCTATCTATCGATTCCCTAATTAATGCATGGCTGTGAATCTTCATTACTGCCTTGGGTAGGAGAAGGCGGAGGAGCAGGCAATCCCATTAGTCTTTTTCTTTCCTTTTATAACCCCAGACGCAGCCTGGTTTGACTTGAATCCTGAATGGTGGGTTGTGTCCGCTTTCCCCGTGTTCTCTTTTTGGTTTCCTTAAACTATTGGGCAGTTTCTCCTTCAGCCTTACTCCGCCACGAAAGCAGTTTGCAAGTTTTCTCCCTAAAGTTCAAAGCTTTGCCACTGCCTTTCAGTTGGTACTGCATTGTGAAAGGAATTATTTCATGTCCTGAAGCCTTTCCCAGGGACTTAGAAAGCATAACGTATTGTGAGAAAAACAACCGTAAATCCCCATTTTGTCCATAATTTTGTAAAAGTTATTGATGGTCATGTTGTCCAAGATGAAATGTAAATAAAAAGCTGAATGGGGGAAAGACATAAGGCATCAGCCCTTATCATCAAAGAAAAGTGTCATTGTTCTTGGCTCAGCGGTAAGTGAGGCTCAGAGTGAAGGCACAGGCTCTGTGCTGGGTGGGTCAGAAACCCCTTTTGTGGCACCTAATGCGTTAATGAGTTCCTCTATTGTTATAATAAGTCCTAACTTGTGAGCAATGGGGATAATTTATTTAATAAGTATTTATTGAACACCTGCTATGTGTTCAATAAATGCGACAAGTACCTACTTACTTTCTTGGAGCCCACATAATGCTGTCAGAGGACCCATTTCAGATCCTTTGAACTGGAGCACACCTGAGAGATAGTATGGATAACACTGAGGTGAGGCAAGAGGATGTTGCTGCAGGCTGCAGCCTTAGAGGTCTGCTGAGCCCAGGGCTGTGGATGCACACCAGTGAGGTCAAGGTCACCTCCTCTCCAAGGGTGGAGGTATTAATCAGATGGTTGGTGGTTCAGTCTTTCTGCACTTGCATCTCTTGACCGTGGATACCTCTCAGAGGAGTCTGGAACTGCAAGGAGGGCCAGAAGTTGAGATCTAAGAGAGTTTGAAGAGGGGTGTTTTTTATTTGGATGTGGTCATTCCAGTCTGTTTCAAAAACTATCAGTCGTGCAGCCTCCTGGTCTCACCTGGACAGCTTTCATCTTGAACAACCCCTCAGGGAAGTGAATTCCATTTGGTACCACTGACTGAGCAAAGCTTTTCATCTGGCCACGGTCTCCCAAGTGTGAAGAAGGGACTCGTAGATTTAAAGACCTGGAACACAGTTGGAAAATCCCCTATTTACTTCCTCTGTACTTTTCATGTGTTTTTTTTTTTTTTGGGGGGGGGGTTGCCTTTCTTGGTTTTTCTTAGAACATATTGATGATATATAACTTCTTACTCATCTGGGTTTCCAGACTTTAACACACATCCCTACGGTTACATGAAAACATGCTAAATAGTAGTGTAAATTATTCTTTCCTAAGTGCCTCTTTTAAACACAGCATATAATATTTTTGAGAAATTCTTAGACCTTTGGATTCTTCTAATCTTAATATAGTACCTGGCCTATGTGGCTCTCCATAATTGGATTGTTGAGTGAGCAGATGAATTAATATAGATGAAAATACTTCATTTTCTCTTTGGAGGGTTTAACTATGACCATCACATGTACTTGGCATTTATAATCTCTAGATTATCTTGCTGTTCAGCAGATACGGAATGTCTGTGTTTCAGGCGTCTTGTGAGGTACGCAATGAATGAAACGGTCAAGGTACAAAGAGGCAGGACATAGGCTGGAAGAACAATTTAAGAAGCATGATGATATAGATTACAAAGCTCCATGAGAATGGTCAGTTGCTCAGAGAATGCAAGAGTAGTTCAGTGGGGAAAGGGGTCACCAAGCGGCAGTCTATTGTAGGAGGTGACATTGGAGCTGAACAAGAAGGCTAAGAAGAAGCCAGGCAGGTGGGGATCCGGTGGAGAGCTCTGAGGAAGAGGGATGGCGCAGTGTCTTCAAGGATCAAAGCGGAGGGCAGCATAGCTAAAGCCAGGAGCAAGAAGGCCTGTGGTATGCCCTGGGGCAGAAGAGATCAGTGGGGACAAGATGATCTGGGGCTTTCAGGCTGTGGTCAAAGGTTTAGGTTTTCTTTTTAATGCCATGAGAAGCCTTTGAAAGGTAATAACCAGGGCAGTGCCATGACCTAATATTTTGTAAGAAAAGATCTCAGTGAATGCGGTTGGGAGAATGGAAGTTAGGAGCACAAGTGGAAGCTGAGGGACCAGCTAGCAAGTCCCACTCCAAGAAGAATCAGAGTTGTGGTAGAGAGAATGAAGAGAAGTGGGTTGTGGAGACTGAATGGGCAAGACTGACTATAGCAGAAGTGGAAGGGGGAGTATTCTAGGACACCCCCTGGATTTTTAGATTCATTGTTGATTTCTGTTTGAAATCCACAGTAAAAGAAATAAAGCCTGTTTAAGGATAGTTATTAAGCAACGGAGCAACTCAGTTTCAATTTCTGTTGTATCAAGACCCTGACTTAATTAGGGCTTAGTCTCCATTGTGGGTGAGTGGACCTGTCCAGTGGAGTGCTGTGCATATAGCCATTTGTCCAGGATGTTTTCAGCCTTATTGCCCTGACTGTCCTTCTCAACTGGTATCAGACCTTCGAGCATTTTCTTTTTTCTGTCATAAAAAAATAAAAGATCAACGTAAGAAAAAAGACAAGTTTTAAGCTTTAGTCCATATGGAATTAATCTACCTTTGCTCCAGTTTTATAAGAAACCTTTGATAATTGCATTTGAAGTTACCTATTTCACGTGGAACATTCTTCAGAGTCCCAACAACTGATGTATTGTCGCAAACAAAATTTGTTCCAAATGTATCTCAAATCAGAAAGAGTAAAATTCCTTGGGAACCTTGCAGAAAAATCACTGAGCACTCTGTGAGCTAGTAAAGCCATTTCCTTGTACCTGTAAAGTATGGAAATGAAGTCTCTGATTTCTGATGGGATTTTTTTCTGCACCCTCCCACCTTCACATTCACGAACTCAAAAGCTTATAGTCTTTGTCAGTTAACTTTGGTTCTGAAACCAACTTTGGTTTGGTTTTGCCAAAAAAATACCGATGCAGAAGATATTCCTTCCGTAGTCAGATAGTCGGAAGTTGAGGCTTGAGGAGGGGTGGAAGTGACTGGGGCAGCCAGCCCTTCTGACCCAGATGCCTGGACTAGTCACCCTGGAACATGTAAGCTTGTCTGGGGATGAATAAATTATGACAGTTGAAATAATTATGATCGAGGAAAAGCAGCCACAGAGAGCACAGTTGACAGTTGGGGCTGCTTTGGCCTGCTTCTGTCATGTTAGAGCGTGCATCTGTCTGCCAGGTTACATGAAAATGCTGTTTGCAAGAAGTCCAGTGTGATTTCTGCCCCCCTGAGTTCCCCTGCTCCACTCCCCTGCTAAAAACACATTCACAGCCTGCATGCGACCTTTTTGAAATAAGAGGTTGAGGCAGAGCTGCATATTGATTCTGACTCTCACGTGGAGTGGGGTGTACGTGTAGGATTTCAGTTGAGTAAGAGGTGTTTTGGGTCCTGAAGAAGCTACAGATTGGAAGCGACTCTCATTCCTGCATCTGGATGGAATGGTTTGTAGGTGGCTTTGGAGCCTGTCACCTGCAGCAAGGATTACTCTAGTGTCTGAGGGCTGCCGTACAGATTTAGTGTGTGCTTGGTTTAATGCTCTGCTCTTACCATCTTGCAGTTCTTCATTTCTTCACACGGAGCCTCCCCTTTTCATTTTGCACTGGGCTTCACAAATTATTTAGCTGGTACTGATTTCAGTATTTGTCTATATAGTACGTCGCTCCCTTGAATCAGGTTGTCATCTAAGCAGGGTTTTGGCACTTTTTCTGGAAAAGGCCTGATATGAGTATTTGTGGCTTCTTGGGCTTACATCATCTTCATTGCAGCTACTGTTCCACAAGTTCTGTTCTCCTAGCACAGGAGCAGCCGTAGACGATGGGAAACGAATGGGGGTGGCCATGTCCCAGTGACACTTTATAAAAACAGATAGGGAGCACGGATGATCTGTGATCCTGGGGTCATGGTTTTTCACCTCTGATTTAAAAGATCCATGTAGAGCCCCCAACGACAGCTGAAAGAGGGACCTTGTCCTTCGAAAGTAAGAAGGTTTGGTCGCTTTGGGCCAGCAGTGGGGTACTTCCGTGACAAACTAGTATTCAAACACCCAAGCCCACACTAAAGCTTCTTCCAGGTGGTGTGTCTATTCCATTTGTCAGATATGGACAAATCTGGACAATAAAAGGAAGGTAAATTCAGGCAGTAAAAACAGAATGCTATTGTAATGGGATTGTGATTTTTTGTTTGTTTTTTTTTAAGATTTCTTTTGTTCTTTGGAAAAGAAAAAAGAGGCTGGAACAAAGAGACTAGCTGCATAGAAAAGGGAACCTTACTGAACAGGAAATATGGATATTCTTTCAAATTGTATCAGAAAGTTAACTCCTGCTAAGATCCCTCTGGAATGCTCTGTGATGCTTCATGGTATATAGCTCTCCGTAGGTCCTCTGTCTCGGTATATATGGAAGTGTGTTGTCTGAGGTCTTTTTCCTTAATGATAAGCAATGGTTTATTTCTTTTAGAGTTCAAACATAAAGAAAATTATCCAGGGAGTTGATAAGTCCCGATAAAAATCAATATACAATGGAAATTTATATATTGATTTCTTCAGGAGCAGGGGAGCCATTTTTCTTTTAGACAAATGTTCTGAAGAAGGAATCTAGTTAGGGGCTCTGGAAAACACTGTTGTTTCTGCTGGAGATGATCAAAGTATAGATTTGCCTCACTTTCAGATAGAGTCACAAGAGATGGATAATCTTTTCAGAACTCTCCTCCTGCCGGCTCACATGAAATATGTTTTATTAACATTGTTTTAGATGACATAAAAACCGAATATGAGCTAAAGTCATTTTTTTAAATGCCATCTGCAGTAAACAATAGCAAGTGAAAACAAAATGCAGCCAACTCCCGGTTATTCCCAGCATCGGTACCTTGGGTTCCTACAAAATTATTAGAAGTAAGGGCGGGGGGTGAGGGGTAGTTCTTTGTGTACTCTATTTAGTTATTTCATTCATTCAAAAATATGTATTGATTACGTGGCGCTGTGTGCCAGGAGGTGGTGAGTGAACACAGCAGGAAGAGTTCCTGCTCACACAGATTTGACTCTTTTCTGGGGTAGAAGCAAGAACAATAAAAGAGAGTAGTTTCGACAGCTGCAGGTGTTGACCATGACTGGATAGCCCAGAGTGCTTTTCTGGATGTGATGACAATAAGGAGGAATCCTCCAGAGGAGACCTGGGGGGCAGAGGCGACCCAGGCGAGGGAATACTGATGACAGAAGTTCCAAGGTGGACACAGGCCATGTGTGTTTTGAGAACAGAAGGATGGGAGTGTGGCTGGAGCCCAGCAGGCCATGGGTGAGGCCGAGAGGGAGGTCAATGAGATGGAGTCCGGGAGAGGATCAAAGCAGGGCAGCCACAGGATAATTGGCTGCTGTGTAGAGGACGAAACCCTTAGCCTTTGCTTGGGAAGGTTGTTTAGACCGAATCAGAGCACTTGCCCTTTGTCACCAGGTCCAGCTGTGGTGGAAACGAAACTCCAATAGGATAGAGAGAGGAGCAGAGACCTGAGACCACCTCTCTTACCCGAGGGGTGGGTCCTGAGGAGAGCCCACTAAGGGGGAGAGAGGTAGTCTCAGTCAGGTGCCAGGTGCTCTAGAACTACGCAACAACGGAGAAGAGACTGGGCAAGGGGACCTGCTGGTTCCATTTGTGGATCTACCACCTTCTATTGGTGGGGGTGTTGAGCCAGTTAAATTCCTTGCATCTTGGATTCCTTGTTTGTAATTCCTGCAGGTCGTGATGTTCTCCTGCAGGATTATTGTGTGGCTCGGCAATAACGTGCACTGAGAACAAAGCCTGGGTGGGCAGCAGGTTCAATAAAACAGGCACTGCCATGGTGATTTTGTTAGTGTTGTTGATGTTTATTTTTGTTTAGGTATCACCAACTTTACAGAGTGTCAGGTGTACTTGTATCCAGATGGAAGTTTCCAAAATGCAAATGATCAAATGTCTTGGCTCTTTGTGTTGGCTACACTAGCACTCCTGTCTGTGCAAAGAAATGGGGATTGGCTATATAGCGATAGCCTGAAATCCTCTTGAAAATTTAGGAACAGATTTAAGAATGTGCCCTACCTGAAGGAGGCCCTCCACGTGGCTGGGTGCATGGAATTGAGGGGAATTCACCCACAGACTCACCACGGTTCTAACTGGGAGTCTTGTCTATAACTTGCTGGTACTTCATGTCTTAGTGACACTTCTTGCATGGAAATCACTTTTCCAGCGTAGACCTGTCTTCTTCCCTGTTCTATGTCAGAGTCAGAGAGAAAGGAGCCTTCTGGGTATCAAGTTTTTGTTTTGTTTTTTTCCACCAGTACTTTCAGGAAGGAAGCCAGCCCATGGTTTCACAATTCAGGTACAATTTACATAATTTTGCTCTTTGATTATGCCCTAAACTTTATACCCTGAAACCGTAACATGGCATGAGTTATTTCTCCCTTGAGACCTAAATATAAGTTTATGTATATGTATTCTCTTTCCATAGATATTCAGAGAAGCAAGGTTGTTTTGTTGTGATGGTGGTTGATGCTTTACTGTAATACAGCTCAGATGAAAGCAGACACTTGTTAATTCTTGCTCACTTCAAACATGGACTTTAAACACACACACACACACACACACACACCCCAAACTCATTTCCTGGTAGCTCTCAAATATCCCTTTTTCCCTCATTAGTAAGCTGACTGGTAACTATTGTGTTTTCTCTCCAGTGGCATGAGAAAGTCCTTTGTTTAGAAGAATGTGCCTTGAATTTCAATAACCTTACACCACTTTAGATCCTCATCTTCACACTTACTCCTGTTGGAACTCTGACTTGCCTGCATCTGCAAGTTAATAGGCCGTGTGGGCCTGGGGGGCAAGAGCAGGGAGGTGGGAAGGGAACTAGCTTGCAAAATCAGGCACACTCATCAAAGACAGGTGCCTATGTCACCATTTGGTCCTGGGAAGGACAGATCCTTTTCCTGAGCTGAATTCTCTTAAACTCCAGACACCAGATGGTAAATTTGCATAAATCCAGAATTCAGTTCAGTTCAGGGAGCTTTTACCTGCAGGATATGGATTCTAAAGGGGTCTTGAATGAGTTCCAGGGATTCTTGAACCTTCTCCCCATCCTGCTAGGGTTTGTGCATAAAATTCATGCACATTTCTTTCCGGGGTATTTTCATCAGCTTCCGAAAGCTTCCATGATCCAAAACAGGTTAGGAAACTTTCTCTCTGCAAAACTCCTCTTTGTCCACAATTGGTTAGCGCACTGCTCAGCATGCACACCGAGCCCCACATTGTGCCATCACACCATGACTCTTACATGAATTAATGAGTGTAATCCCCCCCCCCCCCCCCCCCCCCCGCAGAACTCTTAGGGGGTCCGTGCCACTATTATTCCCATTTCACAGATGAATAAACTGAAGAACAAAGAGGCAAAGGGCCTTGACCGAGGGCAGACAACTAATATGCGTCAGGGATAAGAAAGAAAAAAAAGACCTTGAAGCTAGGGGGAAAATAGCGAGGTTCCGGAGTTGATGTAAGACCTTCCATGACATAAAGTTTTATAGCTGTTGCTTCATTGTTGTGTGGATAATGCTGGTCTGTGCTGGTGCTCAAAAGGCTCAAAAGCCCCCCAGTGTTGAAAGGCCAGGCATCAAAAAGTAGCATGAAACAAGAGTTCTGCAAAAATGGAGTGAGAAGCACACTGGCAAGTCTTTGCTATGTACAGGCTCAGTGTGTGAAAAGTAGAAGGCCCGTGAGTTGCATAAGAAGTAGGTGGCCGTGCCGGGGACGAGGAGATGCATCCTCCTCCAAAGAGCTGGAACAGACATTGTCATTCTGGCGTGCTGTTTATTTTGAGGAATTTCCTATTCGTTTGGATGCCCGGTTACACATGCCAAGTAGTTCCGTTATTTCAGGCTTATTTTAATGAAAACATTGCCAATTACTCCCACGTTCATTTTCCCAAGAAATCGCCGCCGAGAGCATACTGATCAAGCAGCCCTTGAGTGTGTGGCTGGTGTGGAATTAATCCTGGTTTAATTCTTCCGCGTTTACAGCGTGAGGGGAGCAAGCGTGCGCCTGACTCTACATTTAGCTCGCTTCGCTCTTCCTGCTGCAGAAGCCTGGCTTTGGGCTGATGTTTGCTTCCTGGCAAATTTATAAGGTGTTAAATCAGTGAAGCAGCTGCCACTTTGACTCTTCTGCATTTGTTGAAAGACATTTCAAAGATCTCTCTGAAGTCCCTACTTATGGCTGGCTTTTACTTCCACACTCAAATCAAGCAGTGTCTATTAACCCCAAAAGAAGGAACCTTGTTAAAAGTTGGCAGTATCATTTTTCCAAGTTCTGCCTTCAGGGAAAAACATTGTGGCTACATATTGATGCTGTTTCCTTAAGTGGATGAGAAGTAATGGACCTGATTTAAAATATCAAAGGCTTCAGGGCAGCTGGGTGGCTCAGTGGTTGGACAGCTGCCTTTGGCCCAGGGCGTGATCCCTGAGTCCTGGAATCGAGTCCTACGTCGTCGGGCTCCCCTCAAGGAGCCTGCTTCTCCCTCTGCCTGTGTCTCTGCCTCTCTCTCTGTGTCTCTCGTGAATAAATAAATAAATAAATAAATAAATAAATAAATAAATAAATAACCTTTAAAAAAGAAATAAATAAAAATATCCAAGGCTACAATAATAATTATATTCAAAAGAAACAGACTGTATTCTCAGGTCTCTGGATTGAAGGTAATCAGGCACAGTTTTTGTTAGGAATAAAAAATTAAAAGCATTTGGTATAAATGAAAAGCTCTCCAAAGAAATGCCACCAGCTCATCCTTTTTTGATGTAAGAGTCAAAACATTTTAACAAATCCTTTTCTGATAAAAGTCTGAACACCAAGCAATTCTTAAACCATCTAATCTAAAATGAGAAACCAAGACTCAGAGAGGTTAAGAGACTTACCGAGTATTCATTTAATATGAGACTAGGATCTAAGTCTTTGGATCCTTTGGTGATGATCTGAAATTGCTTCTGTAGACTAATTTTGACAGAGGGACATGAGCAGGAAGTGACTTCCCCTCGTTCTGTGGCGAACAGTGCCCATCAACTCTGGGAAGATGGCCGTAATATTTCCCCCAGTGACCACCTGTCCAACAGAGACATTTTACTTCCAGTGCCCGCCCAGCATGACCCAAATGAGACCTGAAACCATAAGATGACTTAGTGATGACAACTACAATGAAGCAGTTTATTGCACCGTGTTACGTGCCAGGTACTCTTTTACACACACCATCTCATTTAACTTAATTCCCACGATTACCCAGAGCCAGGTGTCCTGATCCTTTTTTCATTGACAAGGAAGGAGGTTTAAAGGATCACACGCACCAGGTAACACAGTGTGGCTGGCACATAGAGGGAGCCTGGGGAAAAAAAAAAAAACAGGATAAACACCCAAGGGAACATGGCTGCCAACTGGATTTGAACACGGTTCTATCTACATACTCAGCGTAAAGGACTTCTTTTGAGAATTGTCAGCCACCTTATCCCCCTATAAAAGTTCACAACCCAAGGAAAGGAAGAGAGGTTTCCCTATACATCTGAAGATTTATATATTTATTTATTTATTTGAGAAAGAGCAGGAGTGCAAGTGCAGAGAGGCAGAGAGGGAGAAGCAGGCTCCCCACTGAGCAGGGAGCCTGATGTCAGACTCGATCCCGGGACCCTGGGGTCATGACCTGAGCTGAAGGCAAAGGCTTAACCCACTGAGGCACCCAGGTGCCCCTCCCATGTACATGTAAAGCCCCAGGTTCTTTGCTAGATCCTTTGCCCCTGTCTTGAACACCTGTGCATTGTAACCATCCAGGTCATTTGGGTGACAAACCATGAGGTGATGTTGAACGACTGTAAGACTAGTGTTAGAGAGTCCTGCAGACCTCCAGTCAAACCCTGATTGCACCATGTCCTAGCTGTGTGACCTTTGTCAAGTTCTTCAACCTCTCTGAACTGGTTTTCTTTTCTATCAGTGAGAACAGTAAAACTTACCTCATTGGATTGCTGTTTGGGCAACACGGAGCCAGAGCTCAAGAAAAAGAGTGGCTGTTGGGGGTGTCACCCTAGTACTCATGTATGTTCTAGCCTTGCCACCTGTGCTTTGGGGTGCGCTTTTCACAGGGCTCTGGCTGAAGCAGCGAGGTAGATATTTACCTATTGGTAGGACAGGAGTCACACGTGCTGACTGTATAATATTCAAACAAATGTGTTAAATAAAATCCTCCACAAGCCCCTCCTCTAGGTAACAGGTGACAATGTGGATATTATATTGTTCCAGATTTCTTACTGTGTGGATATCAAAATACTCAAACATTTGCTTCTCGCGAGTCCATATATCTGCAAGTTGGATTGTGTGCTTGTGTGGCTCCCCGCACCTAGTAACCCGTTGTGGTCATTGCTCCGCCTCAGGATGTACAGCCCCCATCTCTGCTGTATGACTGTGGTTCGCTGTGTGACGTGCCTGCTGTTTGACCCCCTGACTTTCACTCTCATCTCTGCAGGGCCCTGCGGGCTGCTCCGTGACCCTGGCTGCGGGGCGCCCCCAAGAGCAGGTTTCTGTGACAGCTGGGTTTCTTCCTTTCCTTCTCAGCATCCGGGTGCTCCCTGCCTCTCCGGTCCACTTGCTTAATGTTCACTGGCGTGCGTGTGACCACCCTGGGGACCCGGTGGCCCTCAGGCCCTTTCAGATTGGCTGGGACGAGATCAGAGGGGTGTAGGGAGCACTCCGGGCTGAGAGTTTAAGTGACTTCATTAGGGTCACCCTGCCGGCTCAGGGAGTGAATCTTGAAGCATGTGGCCCCAAGTTGCTCTGCACCCCGCTCCCCTTCCGCTCCTCTCTTCCCCGGCACATCTGATCCCTCACCCGGCCAGCCCTCCCACGTCCCATCTCTGCCCTTGACCTTCTACTGTCCCTGCCCCCTCCTGCTCTGGGGCCTTCTCGTGATGCATTTGAGTGAGAGGACCGGACCGAGATGCTAAAGTTGCAGCTCAATTAGTAGAATGCCAGAAGTTAGTAAGAACAGGTAAGGCTGTCTCCACGTCATCGTTTCTGTACATTTTTTATTGGCAGCAGGTGGAGCTGGAAAATGAAGACGCGCGCCTTGCCAGTGTTTACTGCAAACAGTTTCCTGTATTTGACTGTGATATTTTAAGCTTGATTACCTCCCCCGGTTGATATGTTGCCTCTAAACTCAGCTGGCATCTCTTGGCTTCATCGTAACGTGGCTCAAAATACACACTTCTGTGTGACAGAGCGCAGCTAAAATCAGCCCCCAGAGGCTGTTCGGCACAGCAAAGTTGGGAAGCAAAGATGGGATGTCGGGGCTCAGAGTTGCTGTTAACGGGGCTGTTGCATTTCCTGGATGCCGAGTGAACGCTAACGTGCTGTTTCTGCTCTGTTCCCTCATGCCTGCCCGGATTCAGAGAGAGGTAACCAAACCGATTTTCATTTCTCCCCCCTCGTCGGTGTGCTTTCCTCATGCCATGTTGCCGCCACCACAGCCATCGTTGTCTCCGAAGGGCAGTTTGCTCTCCGTAACCTTCTGTCATCGTCATTCGTGTGTGTCCTCATTGGAAACAGAGCATGGAATTGCAGCCGGGTCCTTGAGCCTCTGCTGCGCTTGACCCTGGGGACGGGGACGGGCAGGGTGATTGGGTAGGACAGGCCGTGGCCGTGGCCGCTCGCCGGTGGCTGGGAGGGGCCGTGGTTAGAAGTGCTAAGAGGGCTTCTCAGTGCACGGTAGGACCCGCTGAAGTTAAGGATTCTCTAGAGTTTCGTTGGTGAGAGTGGCTCAGGCTAAGAGCCCGGAAGACTGACTCCCTTTCAGTCTCGATTATTAGCCAGAGCATATGGATTCTTTTCCTCCCTTCCTGCATCTGGATGAACCTGACTATGGAAAGGGTAGGACTCTGGGGCGAAAGGCAGGCGTGTGACCTCAGCTGTTGGGCTCCCGGTGCCGGGCTGCGCATGTGGGCCTGGGGGCCTGCAGCTCTGCTCTTCTGCAGCTTTATCACCAAATTAAAGTTCTGACTGGGTGGGGGGCACTTCCAGGCTCAGTCTTCCTGAGGGACCTCGGTTGGGAGGATCTGCAAACGTGAAGGCCCCTTTCCTTACCTTTGAGGAGACCTCTGGAGGCCGAGGATGAGGGTCGTGAGCTCATCCACAGTAACGGGAGGGCTGGTCCGAGGCAGCGGTGAGGATATTTTCAGATGTTTTCTAATCCCTCCCCTCCTCCCCGGGGAGAGGTCGAGAGGTCGTGGCTCCGAATATTAAATTAACAGCGCGACTCTGTTCTTCAGAAGGCTGCGCCTTCTGGTCCGCCAGAGCCACCTGGATTATTTGCAGGTAGAATTTCAAATCTGCTGTTTACACAGCTTATGTGTCTCACGATTCCCTGGGGAGAATGTGTGTTTACGCAGGTGAGGAGTTCCTGGGATGCCCTCTGAAGGGGCACTTAGCATCTGCTTGAGCTTGCAGAGGAGAAAGAGAGTGGAGTTGACAAAGCTGGAGCCTAAGCTTTGTGAAGTCAGTGCCTGCTGATACGCCACTGGGTAAAATTTAAAAAACAAAGCAAAACAAAAACAAAAAATCAAGTGTGTGTGTAACATTCTGGATTGACCCTCTAAAAAGATGACTTTCTCATCTCCTTTCTTCCTCTGCCCACCCGCAAAATGAGATCTTTCTTTTTTGTGTGTGTTTGTTTAAATTCAGTTTGCCAACATATAGAATAACTCCCAGTGCTCATCACGTCACGTGCCCTCCTTAGTGCCCGTCACCCAGTTACCCCACCTCCCCTCCTGCAACCGTTTGGTTTTGGGGACTCCTTTCGCAAAGTCAGGAGTCTCTTATAGTTTGTCTTCCTCTCTAATTTTTCCCTTTCTTTATGGTGCCTCTCACTGTTTCTTATATTCCACATATGAGTGAAATCATATGATAATTGCCTTTCTGCAGTTGACTTCTTTCACTCCATATAATACCCTCCAGTTCCATCCATGTCGATGTAAATGGTGGGTATTCACCCTTTCTGATGGCTGAATAATATTCCATTGTAGGTATAACCATATCTTCTTTATCCATTCATCTGTCAAAGGACATCTCAACTCGTTCCACAGTTTGGCTAATGTGGACATTGCTGCTATGAACATTGGGGTGCAGGTGCCTCCTTGGATCACTACCTCTGTATCTTTGGGGTAAATACCTGGTAGTGCAATTGCTGGGTTGTAGGGTAGCTCTATTTTCAACTTCCTGAGGAAGCTGCATACTGTTCTGCAGAGTGGCTGCACCAGCTTGCGTTCCCACCAGCAGTGCAAGAGGGTTCCCCTTTCTCCGCATCCTCACCAGCATTTCCAAAATGAGATTTTCAAAGTACCATCAGAAGATCGGAGCAGTGAGGCAGAGAAGAGCAAACAGTGTTGAAAACAGGGCTCTTTTCCCTCCAGCCCCTGTGCACGTAAAACAAAGTGGAGATAAAGCCGTTTGTCATAGAGGGCTAGACATGCAATATTTGGCTCAGATTTCTTTGTTCCTGTTTGTCATTAGTTTCGTGTGGGGCCCGTACTCCGTGGTAGTAACAACAACTGCAGTAGTGGCTTATAGCTTCTACAGAAAGATAAACCAACCAGGAGGCAGGGGTCTGTAGGTACATTTCAGAGAGTCTTACTATAATCCTATGAACTCAAATATTTACTTAAACATCTCTCATGGAGAAGGAGACAGAATTTCAAAGGGGGTCCTCTCTTTGACCTTTTCCTCGCGTATAACGACAGCTACCATTAATCGAATGCCTGTCATGTGCCGGCCTTCACAAATTCCCAGCATCACGCAGCACGGATATGACCCGAGCAAACCCGGATTCTGTGGAAGGCATTGTCTTTTTGTGGAGCCCGGCAAAGGAATGCTAGCAGAGGAGATTAGGTGAGAGTGAATGGAAAGGAATCTCCTAGAAAAGAGGGGAACGAGTCCGTCCCGCACGCCTGGGCTCTCCTGCAGCTGGCAGGCTCACCTCCTCCTGCTTCTGTATCAGGAGGCAAAGCTCGATCCCACAAGCCAAAGTTGCAAGGAGGCAAGTTTCAGTTCATCATTTAGAAAAATATATATATATATATGTTCTGGCTCCCCAGGAACATTCCTGCGGTGAAACAGGCTGATTCGTTAAGTAAATAAGATCTCGTATCACTGAAATAGTCTAGATACCAACCTCTCCCGGCTTCTGTGGACAGGGCTTTGAAATGTTAGCCTGGCTAACCCCACTAAGAGGTCTGTAGGTGCCTCATAAATTCCTTTAGGGGAGAGAGGAACACACAAGCAAATGCCCTGTCTCTAAGAGGGTTGCAGGGGAGACATCCAGGGAAAGGGTGAGTAGTTTGGGCTCTTTTTTTAATAGAACCCATTGGAATAAAGAATCGTTTCTTCATTCATTCCCTAAAGATGGATTAAGCCCCTGCAGGGCGGTTAAACTGCTGTTCAACTGGAAGCAGTAAAAGCATTCTTTTGTCATTGTTCCTTGCCATGAAGAAATTTGAGGCTGCCACGGAAGGTGTCTCAGCCCTGACATTTTTCCCTGGCAGGACTGGAGGCCGGCCCCCTGGGGCAGTAATCAGCAGGGGGGACCAGCAAAAGGAGAGGAACCAGAGAGAGTGGGAAACACAAGGACCCAGTAAACAAATGGGGAGAGGGAGTTGATTGCTGGTGCTCTCTTCTGTTAGAGTTTAAGGAAGGGACGCAGGTAGGTACAGCTGTAAACTTGTCATTCCTGGTTTTTAAAGGAGACACCGTGATCCCCGTGATTGCGAGAAAGGAATGGGGCACAACTCTGTGTGTGGGGAGCGGGGGCCTGGACCAGAGCCTCTTTTAGCAAATGGCTCCTCATCCAGCGTTGTCAGTGGAACAAGCCAGAGCCGAGGACAAAAGCGGTGCTTGCACCTGAGCGTCAGGCAGAATGCCTCAGACAGACGGACATCTAGAAGAATCTGTTGGGAAAAATAGGAACTGTGTTCTGACTGGACCTCAGAGATCATTTGGGCTCTGTGGATGTAAATGAACACACCAAAGGCCTGGGGGATGCATGACCACTGGGTGCCTGGTCAACCAGGAGGCGGCATAGAAGCCCATCTGAGCCCATCTCAGCCGAGCTGTCGCCCCACAGCTGCTGGTGGCTCTGAGGAAAGAGGTAGGGGATGGGAGAGCCATGGAGGGCTCTGTAGGCGAAGGCGGGCCTGACTCTCACCCTCACGTGGGTTCAGAGCCACCGTGGGCCCTGCCTGGCTATGTGACACCCGGTGGCACCTGGTGCTTTTCCTCCAAAATTCACATGTATGGCCCTAGGCTGGTCACACGCAACCTTTTTGGTTTGCAATCTGTCAGGAGCACTGTAGTTCCAAGGTTTCTCGTCCCCCTTGGAACACAGGAAGATCTCTAGAAAAGGTCAGATTGCTCTGATGTGTGAGCATAAGGTCTTTGAGAATCCTGACACTGATTGGAAAAAGTCTCTCTGAAAGTCTGGGCTGGGCAACATCTTGGATTATTGTTGAGACTGGATGATGGGACATGGGGACTGTCCTCTACTTCTGTGTATGTTTGAAAGGTCCCAGAATGAGAAGTTTAAGGGGAAAAAAAATTAAGCAGATATACTGTGTTCTTTTAACTCAGTCTCCTAAAGCTGGGACCCAAGCTCCCTCCTCCAGAGAAGAGGCCCAGGAGGCCAAGGTCACCATAGACCTCCCTTCCTCCCTGTCACTAAGACCCAGTGACAGGTCTCCTGCTGTTCAGCCTCTGCAGCCCTGGAGATTTCTCCTGAAACCCTCTTTTTTTCAGTGCCTTTGGAACCAGCCTGTTCTGGGCTTCCCCCCAACACACACACTCTTTCTCTATCTTTCATTGGGCCCTCTGCCTCAGTGAGGCCTTTAAATGCCTTTCTTTTCCAATCCAGGCCTCATTTTGTCTTGTCTCATTCTCCATGCTCTCATCCACTGCCCTGACTTCAGCTGCTCCCCAGATCTGTGTCTCCAGCCCAGACCACAGGCCCACACTCAGGGACTGAGTGTCCTCCTGCTTGGTGGGCCTGGCCAGCGGGTGGCCCTCCAGCACCTCACACTTCCGTCCAACCCGAGCTCATGAGCTTCCTTCCTTCACCAGATCCCTTCTCCTGGCCTGGTGCATTCGAGGGCGCTTAGTTGGCCCAGCAAGAGTCATTCTGGCTTTGGCCTCTCATCAGCCACACCCATCAGTCCTGCCAGCCATCCTTCTAGCACCTCCTTTCCGTCTGCCTCCTCTTACCCTGTTCTCACAGATGCTAACCTAGCCTGCTTCATACTCCTCCGCTCACCTGGACATTGAGCAGCAGCCCCCAGTCAATGTCTCCCTTGACCCACTTCATCCCACCCAAAGAAACTTTTTAAAACACGTATTGTGCAGGGTCACATGCCATATTCCGAGGCTCTGAGGGCCAGGCTGTGGGGGGGACACAGGTACAACCTCCCTGCAGTCCCACCGTGGCCCTTTGCCGCAGTACCTAGGTGTATGCACTGGGCCAACAGTTCTTCCGAATGCTCTGTGGACTTTCTCACAGCCATGCCTTTGCTCATGCTCACAGAACCTTCTGGGAACTGTCTGCTGCCCTTCTCACCTGGTGAGGTCTGTGTGATACTTAAAGATGCACCGTGAATCTCACTGGACACCTGTACCGTTAGATAGTGGGCTTCCTAGCCGGAGCCTTGTCTACCTGGCACGTAATCGTGGCTCAGAAGGTATTTGTGGAAGGGAATGGAATATGTTTTTAAATAAAAATCTTTAATTAAATCATAATTTAGTTAGACCGTAAAGCCCCCTAGCAGTGATATTAGTCCGATTGCTGCTTTAACAAATTACGACAAACAGTGGCTCAAAGCAACACAAATTTATTCTGCTACAGTTCTGGAGATCAGAAATCTAAAATGAGTATTCCAGGTATAATCAAGGTTTTGGCACGTCTAATGACTCCAAGAGAAAATCCATTTCCTTGCCTTTTCCAGCTTTTAAAGACTGCCTGCCGGCTTTCCTTAGCTGGTGGCTGCTGCTCCTGTTTGTCACTTACTTAGAAGCAAAGTCCTTCTTTCCCCGTCATTGTGTCTGGCCCAACTAGATAAGTCAGGATAACAACCCCATCTCAACATCTTTTATTTGATCACCCTTTGCCGTGTGAGCTAACACATTCCCAGATCCTGGAATTGGGCTGAGAGCATCTTAGTAGGTTCCTGATTCTGTCTAGACCACAGGCTTTTTCAGAAATGAGGTGCTGAAAAGCTGAGCTTTTGAAACAACCAGTTAAGCGATATTTGGGTTTCATTCCAAATAATAATGAAATTAGATCAGACATGCATTTCATTGCACACAAAGGAAGTTGCTCGACTTGTCCGTGCCCCAGGTCTGAAAGAGAGGACTCACCACAGCTTACAAATACCCAAGCCTGGGGCCTGTGGGTATTTAGCTTGGCTCCGGATAGGTCTCCCTTGCAAATCGCTTGACCCTGGTAGTGAGGAGAGAACTCCCATTTTTTCCTCCCTGGGGAAGCAGATGAAGCCCCTAGAGGGCTCGTTGCAGGACTCACTCACTGTCCCCAACAGACAGATTTCCTGCGTCCCGGATCTATTAGCCCGGTACCTGAAAGCCCACAGGAAAAGACAAAGCTGGAAAGAAAAAAAAAAAAATCCCCGAAACAAAGCCTTTGGCTGCTAAGCTTCTCCCTTGGGAAGATGTGGGTTCCAGATGGTTGCCTGAGGCATTAATCACTTTCCCTGGAGCCAGAAGAAAATGAAGATTAATAATAATAATTTTTTTAAAAATTGCTCCTCAGGGGTTGCATAATAAAGAGCGGAGGGCGCGGAGCTGCAGTTTGCTAGGATGGGCCATTGCTCGTTGACCAGGGCTGGTGTCCTCCTCCCGGATGGTAGCTTTGCACCGCAGGCCAACAGCGGTCCTGAAGACCAGGCTGGGACTGGGAAGCTTACCTCATGGTGTATCACAGCCCGACGAGAACCTTGGAAATGTGTTTCTCAGCTCCTTCACTTAGAGATGAGGTTAGATGCCATGCCTGAGTTGCTGTAGCTCCTGGACTCAGGACTGAGACTAGAACTGAGGTTGCCTGAGTCATGATTCCTTTGTCCCTGGCTGCTTCCTACTGTCTCTGAGAACAGACACTCTGAGGTCTGCACAGTAACTATGAAAGGTAGGATGTGACAAGCTCTTACCCTTTGTGCTACAGAATTTAAATACCGCAAGAGTTTAGACACAAGCAATGTCCTGGGGCACAGAGGGCCAAGCAGGCTTTTTTGAGCTGGATGGACCGCAGTGCACCCCAGGCGGTACCGGGAGGCCAGTGGCCACGCAAGAGGACATGCCATGAATCGAGACCTGCCTTTCTGGAACAGAGCAGAGAGCCCCATGGTTGCAACAAGGGAGCTAGAAGAGGAGGTGGGCCAGGTTTCGAAACTCTAGAAATCCAGACAGAGTTTGGACTTTGAGTGGGTGATCAGAGAACCAAAGAGGTTTGGCCTTGGAGAAATGGCAGCTGAACGTAGAATTTTGAAGGAAGACGGTTGTGTGTGGCAAGACACCACGTATATCCTTTTAGGATCCATCCAGGAAAGAGAAGAACCCGGAGAGCTGGGGGCCAGAAACAGGGCTTTCCTTGAGCATGCTCTCCAGAAATGAGGCCTTCTCTCGTTTCTTATTTAATATGTTGTCTTGATAGTGGTTGAGACAAGAACGGAAAGGCCTCAGGAGCACAGGGTAGGACAAGACTGCTCACCCCTCAGTGTGGGCCCAGCTCTTCGCCCAGACCCACCCCTCCACCCACGGTCATAAAGCCCGTGGGCACCTCTGGCCAAGGGTCAGCTTCCCCACAGGAAATTGGGATGCAAGCTGCAGGTGCTGTTCTGAAAGAGGAAGGACCAGTCAGTCAGGACCTCCGTGGCCGGGTCTGGGGTGGGTATTGGGGTTGATGAGGCACGTACCATCCTCACAGAGCTTCAGGGAGTCGTGGGGAATGCAGACTGTCACAGATACTGACAGAACCCAGGGTGAATGAGTCACCGCGGCAGCACTGGGAAGGGTGCTCCCCCCAGCCCTGAGTCCCACACTGTGACCAGGGCGTAGAGACCCTGTGAGGCGAGGTGGGGCGGGGCCACCTGCTTAGACTGTCCCAGGGGTGGTGGAACTGGCTGGGGAGGATGAGTTCAGGACGTTTTCAGGAAGCCAGACATGGGGAGTTAGGGGGTGCTGGGGGGAGGGGGGGGTAGGAAGGCCTCTTGGTTCTAGCCTAGAGGACGCCAGCCGAGATAGAACATGTGGAAGGAGGAGGTAGGAGGGAGCAGGTATTGAAGTCAGGTGTGGACAGGCTGAGGCCGAAGTGCCCCCGACCTGGAGCCGGGGTGGGGAGCCCCACTGCACATGGCATGCGATGCAGGGTAGGCTTTTCTGGCCACAGCTTCACGATGGCCAGTTGCCTCCAGTGGGTAGACCCCTGTGCCTTCCCAAAGAGCCAAGAGTATCTTGAGGAAAGTGATTATCATAGTCTGAAAAGACCACCGGTTCTTACATGAAGAGGAACCATTCAAAATAAATTCATCAGGGGCAGCCCGGGTGGCTCCACGGTTTAGTCCTGCCTTCAGCCCAGGGCCTGATCCTGGAGACTCGGGATCGAGTCCCACATCTGGCTCCCTGCGTGGGGCCTGCTTCTCCCTCTGCCTGTGTCTGTGTGCCCCCCTCTCTCTCTCTCTCTCTCTGCATCTCTCATGAATAGATAAATAAAATCTTTTTTAAATAAATAAATAAATAATAAATTCTTCTGCGGTTGTAGACACAATCTGCAGACCGTGTCCTGGCTTAACCAACATATACAAGGAGATCATGGTGATCCGGATGCAGCAACTCGAGCATTTCTTTTTCTTGAGCACTTTGATCTTTAAACCATCGTCGTCCTCCGATAATCACAGGGAGGAATTTAGTTGCACAGCCTGGTTCTTTGAAGCCAGGTACTGTCCCAGTCGTTACCCTTGTCATCAGTAAAAGAGGCGAAAATCCAGCGCCAGCTGCACGCTCCCCGAGGTGTGTGAGCTCACCTCAGTCGGGGTGAGCCACTCAACGGGATCTCACGGCCCTGACAGGCTCTCAGTCTGTGCTGTCTCCCAGTGTGGCAGCCTGCCTGGTGACAGCCTGTCACCTGGCCCCAGCAGCTGGGGCTCTGCTCATTTTCCGGGCACATGTTTGCACATCAGAGCTTCTTGTTCTGCTTCCGCTGCACCACCGTGTTTGTCTTGGTAGCACTCATGCAAATCCGTGTCGTCTCAAGCCCCTTCTTGCTTCTATAATCATAATTGCTCTAGATAGAAGGTTCATTTAAAAAATTCGGTTTTGTGACCCCTGGGTGGCTCAGTGGCTGAGTGTCTGCCTTCAGCCCAGGGTATGATCCTGGAGTCCCGGGATCTAGTCCCACGTCAGGCTCCCCTGCATGAGGCCTGCTTCTCCTCCTGCCTGTGTCTCCGCCTCTCTCTCTGTGTGTCTCTCATGAGTAAATAAATAAAATCTTTAAAAATAAATAAATAATATAAAAAATTTAAAATTCAGTTTTGGTCGTAAGAGATTCCAGGAGCTCAGGACATTGACTTTGGGAAACAGTATAGTTACTCAGAGATGAATTCTTAAATCCCTGGAGTTGTCCCTGTGTCCCAGGCAGCTAGTGAAGCTTACGTTTTGGTTCTGCCCACCACATACCTACTCTGCCACCGACACGCTGGCCGCTCGCTCAGCTAACATTCGTAACTAGAGCGTATGTTGCTAGAGGTCCCTTTTCTGATGTCCTGATAAATTCTGTTCGCACAGAGATTTTGCTTACGTAGCAAGAGACAAAGATACGAGGATTTTGAAATGTCACGTATTTCGATGTGACACACCAGCAAAAGCCATCGCCACAAGTCTCCACGAAATCTGTTCCAAGGTAAGGTGGGCCAGGATGCAGGGGTCCGTCCCTCTGTTTTTCTTTCTCTCTGCCTGAGCAGGGAAGGGGATATGAAGGCGGGGGGGATGCTGGCCTGCATGTCGTGTTCAGGGAGAAACGGGCAGACCATCTGTGTAGCCCCCTGGGATAAAGCACTCTTGCTCTCAGTGATGCTCTGCCTCCGAGATGAGCCAAGCCTGGGCCCCTCCACAGCTTGCAGGGTGAGCTAGGTGGACAGAACAGTGGCAGGGCCGGTGCGTGGAGATGCGTATCCCCAGCCCGACAGGGAGAAGGGGGAAAGAAGTCGGGGCAGACTTTTCAGGGACACGGCCCCAGATCTGAGCGTAAAACATTGGAAAAGGGGAGGATGATAAGAAACCACCTGGGAAAATATTTTTACAAGAGGGGACTCCTGGGGGACTCAGTGGTTGAGCAACTGCCTTTGGCTCAGGCTGTGATCCCGGGGTCCTGGGACCAAGCCCCACATCGGGCTCCCTGCATGGAGCCTGCTCCTCTCTCTGCCTATGTCTCTGCCTCTCTCTGTCTCTCTCATGAGTTAAAAAGAAAAAAAAAAAAAAAGAAAGAAAGAAACCACCTGGGTGTCTGTGGAAATGCAGGCAGCTGACTGACACTGGCTTCAGGAGGACACACAGCTGCTCCTGGAAGCCGACCAGCCATGAGGCAGGCTGTGGTCAAGGTCTTACACTGGTGAGGTCCCACTGCTTTAACCAGAGGCACAGAATGAGGATGGACAGCTGGACGTCGCCAGACCAGCCTCCCTTCCTCCTTCCCCTCCAGCAGAGCAGTCCTGATAGAAACATCCCCATCCTCTGCCTGCACCTCCGTGACCCCCTTTAACAGGGTCTTGCACTTCTCAGGAGACAGTGATATTATTGAGCAGCTCTAGCTCTGGCTGTTAAAGAGTTCTTTCTTGCGTAGACCTGAAATCATCCCCTCCAGAACCTCCATAGATTTACTTGAGATGTGTGATCTATAGCCACAAAGAAAGAGTCCTCCATTTCATCTGCTTGCTGGGCAGCCCTTTACTGTTGGAAGACCTTTGAAGCTGTGGACTGTACCTGTACGTTTGGGGGTGCTAGACAGGTGTCTGTGCAGTCCTGTTCCTGTCCTCCTCCTTCCTCCAGAATCCTCACCTCTTTTGGGTCACAAGGTTACGAGGCTCCTAACCCTCTTCTGTGCTCTCTAGTTGGCCCCCCCTGAATGAACACAGTGTTCCAAGGGCGAGCCAGTAGAGAGCAGACCACTGGCCACTCTGTCCCTGGACCTCCAAGGAGTGCAGTACCAGGATGGTTGATGTTTTAGCAACATCACCGCCAGCTGGTGTTCAAATAGTGGTGGGCCAAGTGCCCAGGGCACTGGCACAGGTGTCCTTCAGCCAGGCCTTTCCACCCCCAGACTGACTTACTGAATCTGAACATGAGACTTGGCCACCCCCCCTGCTGAGCATCACCTTTCTGGTTCGAGGCAGATGTCAAGACCCCACCTCATCACAGCACTTCCTCAGCTAGCCAGGCCCAGGCTGTAGCCTGGTATCTGCACATCAGAAGCAAAGCAGGTGCCAGCCACGTTTCCTAAGGGAGGGGTAGGAGCTGGGCCGGCTCTGATCCAGGTGACCAGGGCATGCAGGGTGACCAGCGCATGCAGGGTCGGTGCTGGTCTGGCCATCACCATTTATCCCACTCTGGCATTGACGGGCCCCGGCATAGCCTGCAGCTTTGCAGCACACTCCCTGCTCATCATTTTCTCCATTCATTCAGGCAGCAGATAGCCCTGAACATCGTGTGTGTGCCAAGTCCTGTTCTAAGAATACAGCAGAGGCTAAAACAGGAAAGAAAGAAATCTTTGTCCTCGTGGAGCTTGTATTCTAGTGTAAAGCCCCCCGAACATGGCCCTAACACAGAGCAAGTGCTCATTAAAAATGTGATGTTATTGTGAGCAGCCCTCTTGCCTGCCATCCCAGGCACAGACCCACAGAGGGCTGGAGTGGAGCTCTGGGGAGGAAGCCACTTTTGTTCCACCTGAAATGGAAAGCTTGGGCTGGGAATGAAGATAGGAGTTGCTTTTGGGGTCACTGAAGGGTGGGTTTCCTCCAGTCCCTAAACCAACAGCACTTCGTGAACAGGAGTGAAAAATGATCCTAGTGCCCCTAACAGCAGACCGCAAACAGATTTGAGAATAACAACCCCCAGAGCAGGGAATATTTCTGAGTGCTGACATTCAGTCCTCAGAACTGACAACACATTATCACTGGGGACATAAATATTATTATTCCCACGTGCAAAGAGGAAACGAGACACAAGGGGTCAGGTGACTGGCCCAAGGTCACACAGCTAGTAAGTAGTGAAGGAGGGATTTGAACCCACAAACACTAACCCCCGAGCCCTGAAAAGGGTGCCAAGAAGTTAACATTCAGAAGCAATGAGAAAAGTCTGTTGCTGTATGTTCCAGTGACCGCAGTGGACCAGCAGAGGGTATTTGTTTGGGTTGTCTCCCTAGAGGTGGGAGCCTGGGGAAAGGAGGAAGCATTTCCAAGCAATCAGGAGATTGCTCCTCAGGGGGATAGTCCTTCACCTGTTACCCCTGGGGAAAATGAGCGCAGTTCTCCAAGTAGCTCAGCGACGCAGAGGAGGGTGGTCAGGCGGTAGACGAAAACCTATTCAACTTGGAAGTAAAGTCACCTCAGGCCCTTTCCTGGCTGGAAAAGCTGAAGACGGGGTCTGTAACCACAAACCACAGGTGTGTTTTCTCCTCTTCAGATTATGGCCGAACGGAAGAATGCCAAAGCCCTGGCCTGCAGTTCCCTACAGGAAAGAACCAATGTGAACCTCGACGTTCCCTTGCAAGGTAGGCGAGCAGCACCTGCTCCCTTCATGCTGGCGCTCTGCAGCCTGGTGAAGACCCAGAGGGCCTCGTGGGGTTCCCTGCCATTTCTAGTCTCCTGCAGAACCATGCTCAACCCACAGATGCTCACCGAACATGCACTAGGGGGTCCTCCTGGCCCAGAGTTTGTTTTGTGCCGACAGGATTAGGCACAAAGGACCAGGATGAGTTTTGTTGTTATTGGACAAGACTAGAGAGTATTATCTTTAGTGCTTCTATAATTCATGTATAGCGTGAGATAAGAACCAGCTGGTCTAAAAATATGTGGGTTGACGTGGAAAAAAAAATTTTTTTTGCCAACTATAATGATCACCGTCAAGGAGACTTCCTGCAGTGATCGTTTTGGCGATACGTACGAGCGCCACACCTGAAACTAACATAATGTTAGAGGTCAGGTCTATAAAATAAAACTGGAGACACGTGGGGGGATGCTGTTATTTTCCTGTCTCGGTGCCCTTTGTGATTCAGTTTTCTCTGGGCCACCAACCACTCCTCCCAAATAGGCCATCAAAACTGGTGGATTTAGCATATATGAAAAAAGACAGTAGCAGCTTTTAATGCATCCATCCCACGTCCTGCTTTCAAATGCTTCCCTGCCTAGAAATGAAAGTCAGGTGGGATTTTGAGTGACAGAGCCGCAGTGTCTGGTGGAAGAGATGCTCTTCTCACAGAACAGAGGCCGCACCCCCTCTAGAAACAGGACGTCGTGGCGCGGGCGGTGTGCTGGGCAATCCGGACGGCGCACAGCGTGGCGGCCGGCTGTGGGTGTCCGAACCACGGTGAAAGAGTCTGTTGCTTTTGTTCTCCTGCAGTAGACTTTCCAACACCAAAGACTGAGCTGGTCCAGAAGTTCCACGTGCAGTACTTGGGCATGTTACCCGTAGACAAACCAGTCGGTATGTGAAACGTTTATGTCCTTTGACTTTGCGAGCGCTTGGGAGCTCCTGGGAGGTGATCGTCCCCCCGAGGGGTGGGCTCTGCTCCTCTAATCCCTCTCCCCCGTCTTGAATCAAGCCCCTGCACTGTCACCAGCCAGGGCACGTACATGGTCCTGATCCAGAGAGCAATAGAGGACGGGCTAAGCTGCCCCGTCACGTTGTCCCCAGAATAGAGGGACTTAACAGGGCACACGCATGGCTCACACTGTAGCGTGGAGATGCAAGATCCAGGGCTCCCAAGGGCTGCGCCCTTCTCGCAGGGAGCCGCCCGCTCTGGGACCGGGTACCGCCATCAGTGCTGGTGACCACTGGGTGGGGGGTGGAGGCCGAGGGAGCCCTCATGCCTTCCTTTCGAGGTGCCACCCCCAGGCGGCACACACTGCAGTTGGCTCACAGCCTGGGGCAGAGCTGGGTTGCTCAGCTGTACCATGCTCAAAGGAGGCTGGGACATGGAGCCTTCCCCTGGGGAGAAGAGGCTGCGGAGAAATCAGAACCCTTATGCACTGCTTGGGAAAAAGTGAGATGGTCACAGCCACTCTGGAAAAAAAGTCTGGCCGTTCCTCCAAAGGTGAACTGCAGAGTTACCATTGGACTCGGCAGTTCTGCTCCTGGGCGTTTACCCAAGTGAAATGAAAACATCTGTCCACACCAACTCTCACAGCAGCGTTATTCATCAATGTCAAAAAGTGGAAACAAATGTCGATCAACTGATGAATGGATTAATAAAATGTGATACTGCCCCCCCACCCAAAAATGGAATACTGCTGTACTTGGTAATTTTACTTGGCAGTAAAGAGGCATGAAGTACCAGCGTGGGTTGGCCTGGAAGACAGTAAGCCAAATGAAAGAAGCTGGATACAAAGAAACACGCCGTATGATCCCATGTGTATGACATGTCCAGAATAGACCAACCTCTGGACAGACCAGGGGACTGGGAAGAAATAGATGGTGACCCCCTAAAACATACAGGCTTTCTTTTGGGGGTTATAGAAATGTTCTAAATTTGATTGTGGTGATGGTTTGCACAATCCTGTGAATATACCAGAAACCAGTGCATCGTACACCTCCAATGAGTGAGCTGTATGTGAATGATGCCTCAGTGAAGCTGCTGTTCCCACCTCCCCGCTCACACTGCCACACAACACCCTGCAGCAGGGCCCGGGGCATCGTGCACCCTGCTCAGGAGGCGGGCCTCCTAGATGTGGCCTTCTGTAAGGAACAGAGTAAGATGGAGGAAGGTGGGGTATTTTGGAAGATGCTGGCTTCTGTCCCGTTCCCTTTCCCAAGGCTCCTTGCTTAGGGAAAGGTAACATTTGCTTAAGTGCTATTTATGTACTCAGGGTGGGACTCTCTGGAAGGAAAGTAGTACCACGGTCCAGTTGGGTACCTCTCTGGAGGTTCTCATGACCCTTCTTTCTGTTGAAAAAGCTGTTTGTTTGGTTTTTTTCTTTCAAGCAATGAAATGCTCCCAACGAAATACCAAAAAGAAAAAAGAAAAAAGATCTGCTTGGGTGTAGCTGTTACTGGGTGATTTGGGCCCACACTCGAGAATGATAAATGGCTTTAGGAGCTTCCTCAGTGATCTGTTCTATCCACAGGAATGGATACCCTGAACAATGCCATAGAAAGTCTTACGACCTCGTCGAACCAGGAGGACTGGCTGTCTGTGAACATGAATGTGGCCGATGCTACTGTGACTGTCATCAGTGAAAAGGTGAGTGGGATTGTATGCGCGGTGGGTCTTCATGGGTTACAGTGAAACTCTGGCTACAGTAATCTTCCGTGAAATGGAGACACAAAGCCAAGGCTGGACCTCTGGGGGTGTGCTTAATTGTGATTAAAATAGCCAGCATTTAAATTTTTTTTTTCTTTTTTCTGTCCTTTGTGTCTGGATCTTGGCATAACTTTGCTTTTCTTTGAACCAAGAAGCATCTATTTTGGTGCTCCCAATTCTTTGTTGCTCTGGTGCCCAAGAGATTGAAGTAATTTGCTAGAGGTACCTATATGACACCGGCAGTCACTCATTGTGGGATTTGGTGTTCGGGCTCGTCTCCAGGCTTTCAGTATGGATTGGGCTGTTTGTCTGGAGTTGGGGCACAGGAGACACTTCTGTTGTGGAAAGTCCCCTGGTTTGTTCTGTCGTTGGTAGCAGAGGCCACTGGTCATCAAGAGAAGCCAGCATTAGCCTCAAATCAAATTACCCATTCTTTGGTTAAGGAAACTGAGGCAAATAGTGCCCGTGGTCACAACAACTAGAAGCAACAAGCTCACGATTCGGTCCAGGTGGTCTGCTCTAGGCTCGTGACCACTTCTCAGTTCTCCCTCTGTGAAGCACCTGTTGTGGAAAGAGCACAAGGCGTTGGCCTGCTCTCGATGCCGTCCACTGGAAGGTCACCTTCAAGCCCAGTTCCCCTTCTCAGAAGGAGTTAGGAGTGATGCTCACTGGCCCTGCCTGCCTCTACAGCCCACCAAGCTGGGTCTTCTTAAGTCTCTAAGAAGCTCCTTTCTCCCTCACCGTGTGCAAGTGCTGCTCCTTCTGTGCTTCACCCCTTTGCCTACCCAACCCTTACCCGGGTCTCGACCTAAACATCATTTCTCCCAAGAAAACTTCATGGTGTCTCAGGCTAGTTTCATTTGCCTATGAAAGAATTCCATAGCACCTGAGTGAATATCTAGTAAGTTGAGATGTTAATGATCCAAAAGTCAACATTCTGGATGTGTTTACTAATTCAGAAATTGCATATGGTTGATGCAAAGGATGTGGTGTTTGTAAGAATGGATTCTGAACGTTTCTTTACACTGCATCATATGGATACCATATGGACGCCAGTTTGTGGAGGGGGAGGAGTGATTTGGCAGCTTTTCTACATGGTTTTAGATAGAAATGTGAAACAGTGTGCTACTTAGCATGAGAAGGAGATCCTGTAGCTCCTTTTCTCTTGGTGCTCTGAGGTTTCCAGTGGGTTCGCCTGGGCAGATGGGTTTTGAGCCACCAGGTGCCCTGTGTGGGCAAAGCCTAAGAAGTACACATGACACTGCCCCTGCCCACAGTGAACACACAGGCTTGGAGTGTGGCAGACAGAGAACAGAACACACAGAAGCACAGTGTAGTTCAGAGCATGGTTAAATGTCGATGAGACACCCATATAGTAGTGATGGCCTCTCCGGACATATTTAGAAAATATAGGAGTCCTTTCTAAATCCAGTCTAGCTATATATTTTGAATACCAGTGTCTGTACGCAGCCACTCCAGGCTTGAGTCTATAATTTAAGAAATGAGCACGTTTATGACTGTCACCTGGCTTCACAGACAGAGCGGGCTGCTGACCAGCATGTCTTGCAGAATGAAGAGGAAACCTTAGTGGAGTGCCGCGTGCGATTCCTGTCCTTCATGGGTGTCGGGAAGGATGTCCATACATTTGCCTTCATCATGGACACTGGGAACCAGCGCTTTGAGTGCCATGTTTTCTGGTGCGAGCCTAATGCGGGTAACGTGTCTGAGGCGGTGCAGGCCGCCTGCATGGTGAGTAATCACGCTCCAGGGAACTGCTGGAGCTCCACGCCACTGCTTTTGTTTTATGTGCAGTAAATTAGTGCAGAGTTACTAATTTGAAAGAAAATACATCTAACCTCTAAAGTAATGCCTTGCTGTATGACGCCTCGCTCCTGTGGATGCCATCCGTGACAACGAGCAGTTCGCCATCTCAACAGCCAAGGACACCCACAAGAAGCCGGGCTGGATGGAGCTACATTCTGTTGAGACTCCAGTGCCATTGAAAGCAGTGATCTTCAAAACTACAAATTGGAGGATTCTTAAGTCTCGATCCCTAATTAATTTCAGTATATGATCAGGAAATGTTGGCCATGTATGAGTTGGCACCGTTTAGAACCAACTTAGTACTTAAAAAATGCAGCGTACCGAATGATTTTTTTTGTTTCAGATAGTTGGTTTAAGCATGTTGTTCTTACATATTTTATTTAATTTGTATCTGTGAACTCAGCCCTTACAGCAACTATTTGGAAGGTGGTTGTTAGTTCTGCTTTATTTGTGAGAAAACAGAGGCTTAGAGAAAAGAACGGAGCTCAGGGCGCAGAGTTGGTAAGAGACAAAGCCTGCATTAGACCCCAAGTTTTTCAGGTGACAAAGCTGGTGCTCTGTGTACCATGTATATGATTTCAAACAAACAAAAACACTTCATCATTCATTCTGCCAATATCCTTTGAGCACCTGTTATGCCAGGCACTGAAAAAGTTCTAGAAAAGTTGCAGAACAGAATGAATATAGGCATCCAAACCTGGGGTGGGTGGTAATTCTTAGCAACAGCAGGTTGGGTTGCTGGAACCAAGTAAAAAAGGTGAGGTCTGTATCATGAAGGGCCTGTGATGTCATGCCAAGGTGATTATCTTCAGCAAACAGGAGAGGTGTTAAGCAGGAGAGATGAACTGATACTAGATTTTAAAAGCATACTCCACAAAAAAGAAACCAAAGTAGGGACCCCTGGGTGGTTCAGTGGTTGAGCATCTGCCTTCAGCCCAGGGCATGATCCCGGGGTCCTGGGATCAAGTCCTGCATCAGGCTTCAGCAGGGAGCCTGCTTCTCCCTCTGCCTGTGTCTCTGCTTCTCTCTGTGTCTCTCAGGAATAAATAAATAAAATCTTAAAAAAAAAAAAACTAAAAAAAAACAATGTAGAGGATGGGTTTAAAGGACAAGGCTGAGGTGGGGAGCTCGGCCAGGAGGCCATACTGGTCCAGATGTGAGTTTCAGAGGGTCTAATCCAGTACAATGGCAGGAGCAGATGGCTTGGGATGTTGTAGAGAATTGCCTGGCTGGGGATGAGAAATACTGAATTTAAAGCACCTGTTCATTTAACTCAACCCACCATTTATGGGCTGGACCCTGGGACTAAGATCCTTGTATTATAGAGCTTAGGTAGATGGGGGAGACACATAAACCAAAATTCTGCTGTAGTGTAAAAGGTACTATAAATGAAAGTATTAAAATCACACTGGCCTGAGAAGTACCAGGAGGAAAAAGATGTAGAGACCCTGAAGATAGACCAAGTCGGATGTGGAAGGGGTAGCTCGAAGTACAGCAGTGAGGGTTTTGCTTCTGGTTTTCTGATGGGGTGCAGAGGGATTCGCACATTTTTTTAGGCAGAGGGAAATGAGCTAGTAACACTGGATTGAAAGGGGGGTCATACACACAGTTGGGGCAAGGTCTTGGTGGTAGATTAAGAGCCTCGGGTTGGGGTTTAGCCTATTTGGGTCACAGTGACCCTGAGAGTAGCCAAATGCTAAGAATCCAAGAGGTGGTGTCACAGGAGGTTGCAAGAGGTTGCTAGACTAAGAATGAAGGCAAAGACTGAGATGGGCTGTAGATGGCAAAGGCCAGGCATAAGAACAGGGGGCCAGCTGACCTCCCCTTGAAGGACATCTTTGAATGAAGAGGGGAGGAGGAAGGAGGGAGGGGAAGAGCTGGTGGGGTTCTGACACCGCGGGCCTCTGTCAGGGATAGGGTTTCCCCTCAAGTGCTATGGAGCCGGGAAGCAGGCTCAGATTCCCCTGCAAGTGAAGGGGAGGGGCGGGGGGGGGGGCAAAGCTGGTGGAGGAGTCCAGATGAACCCCCCCGGCCCAGCGCAGGACACTCAGGGGATGAAGACAATGGGAAGTGGAAGCACCCAGTCAAGCAAAAGTGGGGGGTGACCCTTGAGGTATTTCACGAAATGAAAAAGATCCTAACAGATGGTTTTAGTCGTAAAATGAATGGCTTTCCGCCTTAACTGTACATTTTAAATGCTGGTGACAAATAATTAGCTTTATCACTGGTTACAGCTTATTTTCTGATTCTCAGCCTCATTTTCTCTCTGAGAAACCATTTTTACTCATTTGCTTACGATTTTAATTGTAACAGGGTGACCAGCTGAAGCGGCTCGGCCAACCCAGTATGAGGCTCACTGGTGACATCACACTCTCCTCTCCACTCAGATTCCAGCATTTCTAACTCAGTAGCTTTCCTCTTCAGTCAGATCCACATGAATCTCTCTCTGAAATATCTACGCATGAATTTATGCCATCTGAAACATCTGGGGGTGTTAACACATTCTTTTGAATCTACTTAATTTTTAGGTACTTTTTGCAGTTGTGTAGTGTAGGCCTGGCTAAAGATATTTTGGTGGCATCTAGAATGAGAGGGGGAGCCTTCATGAAATTCACCAGGTGCAATTTTGATTCACACGGGACACACTTGACAGTAGAGATGCCTAGTCGGGTGTACCATGATGCCACACCTGCCCATTTACAGATCTGTGCTCTGGAAGTCTGTGCTTTGGGTTGTAATACAGACCTAGCAAGATACCTAACCCAGAGGAAACTTGAGAAATCAGTTCTTGGATGATTGGATCAAAAGGAGCCGGTTCTGTAGCCTCTGGGCATTGGGACTCAGAGTCCTTCCTGTAGATAGTTTATGCTTCCCACAGGGAAGCGTCAGCCTGTTTTGCACTGTACTAAAGAACCCATAATGTTTAAGCAGAGTTTAAAAAATCAACCACGGAATGATTTTAAAGTGCTTTGATTAGGAAAAAACATTCGGTAAATTTTAACCTTCTCATCTAATTTTGAGGAATTACTTATCTTTTCATTAATATAAAAGTGAGTGAAAAAAAAAGTGAGTGGATTATGTTATATTTCTGAAGGAGAGAAACTATCTGGGGGGCCAACAGTGCTCATGGACATTTTAAATTCCATGAGGGTTTAGGGGCTTCTGGCTTGGGCAGTGGAGTGTGTGACTCTTGATCTCGGGGTTGTGAGTTTGAGCCTCATGTTGGGTATAGAGGCTACTTAAACTTTTTAAATCCATGAGGATTTCAGCTTGCAGATAAAATGTATCCTGAAATCTTATACATCATTCTTTTTTATTAAAGCAGGAAACAGGAGGGAGAGCAAATACTTATGAATGCCTTCAGTGTTGCTAGGCCTGTTTTCAGCCTTCTGCAAGGATTCCTTATTCATAACGCCCTCTGTAAAGGTCCTAGTTCTGTGCCATTTTACATGGAAGAAACTAAGGCTGAGAGATGGAATAACTTGCTTGGGTCATACAGTTCACATAAGGGACAGAGCCTCGCTTCAGTCTGTGACCTTTCCACCATGTTGTCTCCCAGTTAGCCATGAGCACTTACCTCTTGTACAGAGATGTACATGTCTCCGACAAAACTCAAATACTGTCTCTCCTGATCCTTTTCATTAGCTCTTTGACTGTTAGGTACATTAATTGCAACCAGCCTATCTGTATAGAGAACAAGTAGAGGGTGGAGATGGATGCGGAAAGCCATAACTTTCAACTTTGTTGAGCTGAATGATCTGTTTTTCTTTAGGCAGGCTCCACACCCAGCACAGAGCCCAATGCGGGGTTCGATCTCACAACTCTGAGATCAAGATCTGAGCTGAGATCAAGAGTTGGATGCTTAACCAACTGAGCCACCCACGTGTCCCAAGCATAATGATCATTTGGGAGCATTTAAAATACCCACATTGGGGCAGCCTGGGTGGCTCTGCGGTTTAAGCACCTGCCTTCTGCCCAGGGCATGATCCTGGAGTCCCAGGATCGAGTCCCACATCAGACTTCCTGCATGGAGCCTGCTCCTCCCTCTGCCTGTGTCTCTGCTTCTCTCTCTCTCTCTATCTCTGTCTATCATGAATAAATAAATAAAATCTTTAAAAATAAATAAAATAAAAAAATAAAAATAAAATACCCACATTTGGATGCCTGGGTGGCTCTGTGGTTGAGCATCTGCCTTTGGCTCAGGGCATGATCCTGGAGTTCCAGGATTGAGTCCCACATCGGGCTCCCCACATGGAGCCTGCTTCTCCCTCTGCCTGTGTCTCTGCCTCTCTCTGTGTGTCTCTCATGAATAAACTCTTTTTAAAAAATAAATAAAATAAAATACCCATATTAAGAAAAGAAATAATAAACTCTTGGATTTATGTTTAGGAGCTAAGTCATTACGTTTTGGAAGTAAATGCATTGGTGAATTAAAATCAAACAAGAAGGGATGATATGTCATTAATGACCATAAAACATTTTTGTTTTATTTCAGTTACGATACCAGAAGTGCTTGGTAGCCAGACCGCCTTCACAGAAAGTTCGACCACCTCCTCCGCCAGCAGACTCCGTGACCAGAAGAGTCACGACCAATGTAAAACGAGGGGTCTTATCCCTCATTGACACTTTGAAACAGAAACGCCCTGTCACAGAGACGCCATAGCTGCATATGTCCAAGGATTCTGGAATATTTACCTGAAGATTGAATAGCTACACTAAAGAAGATGAACTGATACCTGGCCTTCCATTCAGTTGCTGATGCTTTGTCTTCAGAGAATTTATCCTTAACCAAACAGTGTTAGACAAGCATGTTCTCTCGTCTTGCCACCATCATGTGATATGAAAAGAAGCATGACTAATTTTTTTTGCTATGAGTCAGATACATCATGAGCAGTGGAAGGTCTTTTTCTTATTGTAAATATCGTGAACATTACTTAACTTCACATACACAGAGAAGAATGTGGCCACACCCCTCCTAGTGAACTCATGCAGAGTCCTTGGAGCGAATGACACCTGAGTTAGTTTCACTGTCTTCTTGACTGGATCTGTCACAAGCAATGTTTAAGTCCTACAGCACTTTGCCCTGTTTCCAACATTGGAGTAGCCACTGCATACCAGATACCATTGAATTGCTGTTAAAATAGGATGATGAGTTTTTGTTTCAGTCTTTCATAAAATCGAACCTTTTGTTGACACAATTGGCTGTTGGCATCAGGACAGGAACCAAATGGCAGCTTTCCTTGACGAGCTCTTTGACACACGGACACCATTTCATGTCTACAGCTGTTTGTGGGATGTTGGGGGAAAAGTGAACTTCAAAAGTGAAAAACAAACCAAATTTGAGAAATTAAAATGAACAAAAAAATAGCCTTTCTAGATGGTTTTCAAACCAATTATTTAAAAAAAAGATTTAAGAAAATCATAAGGCATTTTGGGTGGGACATATTTCAAACTTCTGCCTTATATTGTACAATGCAGCTAGAGAATTATAGTTCACTATGGCCATTCTCTACATAAACAACATTACAATGAAATATTCCTCGTACGCCTTTCATCCTTAGTTTGATAATCAGCCAATATGCAATTTGGAGTTGAGGGAGTGTCATTCATACTTTGACTCTCTACCACCATGTCATTATGTTAGTCCTCCTAGTGAAATGTCCTGCTAGGATTCTGTATGCAGTCTTACCTTCCTGCTTTTTGCCCAGAAAGCTGTCTGTCCAACATGTATTGTCCATGGCAACAAATTACATTAAATCGAATCTTTCTGAATTTATGTATTTAATATTAGAATTTGTTGGACTTTACTAGATATATTTTTAAATTTATATTTTTTCCATTTTTTTCAAGATTTAAAAATTTCGTATCAGAGCAAAATATACACAGCAACAACGAACTGCTTAACAAGTGTCCCAAAAATAACATTTTCTCACCTATAAAGATACACAGATTTAGACTCTTACTGACATTGTTGTTTTAAAAAGAAGTTGCTAAGGAGACCAATCTAAATATTAGCCTTAGTTAACTTTTTAATGTCAAAATTAACATTTTAAGACATCCAGTTATAAAAAGTAACACTTTGTTTATCCACTACTATGTTCTTGTCAAAACGGTTTCCACAGTCTTATCACATTTGAGCCTTAACAGGTAGAGAAAGGTACTCTATAAACACATTTGAGAAATAAAAATATATATAAAGTACCAAGAGGCTCAGTCACTTAGCCTAAGATGTCTCAAAACTTTATGAGAGAGCCAGGACCAGAACCCATGCTTCCCAACTCTGTTATACGTTATGTTGCTTCCACATCAGTGAGGAAGGGTTTCTCCAGAATTACCCTTGGCATAACTGGTTATTGTAAAAAAAAAGAAAAAGAAAAAGAAAAGAAAAAAAAAATCTTTGAATTCCCTGTATAAATAGGGAAATACACCCAAATTCCTCATGCAGTGGTATTAATCATAAAACCATTGCCCTCACTCAGTCCAGGCCTATTTTCCTACAGTGTGCCTCAAACGTGTTGTAGAGAACAGGATCCTACACGCAGTACAAGCCTGTTCAACTCACGAGATTTTCCAGAGATGACGTTACTTGTGGTAGAGATACTCCCAACCCATGGTACTTAGCCACCAGAGAACATGATGGAGTCGGTGGCCTCCTGCCTCTGTTCCCTCAGAATCCTGGAACTGTTGGCCGGCACTGTAGTGTTGTGACAAAAAAGATGCCACCCTAGAAAGGAGTTCTGCTTCTCACCAGCCTATATACTAGTCTATCTGAAGTAACCAGTGCCATCCTAAGAAATTCTCGCATTAAGAAAATCCTTACTGTGCCCTTCGAAAAGCTGTTTAAAGTTTAATGATGATGATCTTTCATCACGGTCTCCGCAGTGAACGAAAGGCTTTAGTGTGAGAAAAATTCTGAATCAGTCACCCGCTTCTCTACTGGAAATCTCTACCAGAACCTACTGTTCATTTTTTAAGGTATACCTTTGTTTGTTTTCGGGATCAAGAATACTGAGCTAGCTTTAAGTAGCAAACTGATTAATATATGCAATTATAGAATGTGTTCAGATGAATGATAGGCTTTACATACTGAAAACTTTACTGCAGATATTCTGTTTTGAAAATAGCTTTGCGTACTAAATGCAATTAATTTTGTAAAATCCATTACATTAAACCGAGCGTTCAGACACTTTCTGCCATGGCCAAAAAGTACGTGTGACAGTGTGTGTGTATTTCTCTGTGAGAGGGCGCGGTGTCCCCCCCGACGCTGAGGTGACACTTGAGTTATCTATGCATCTTCTTTAGACCTGCGACGCGGTAAACAGGCGGCCACGTCCGCTATGCCTCGTACGTCTTATCATTGTTTTAATTAACCTGTTAAATACGGCTTGAAATATTTTTATTTTATTTATTCTATTTTTACTGAAATATACTGCATTATTGTGTTAATGTATTATCTTTACTGGATAGTATCTCACAGTGTATCCAGGCCTAAGTAATCTCAGTGAACTATACATCGCCTAAAAGGTGGTTTTGTAATGATTTGTAGTCACATTTTTATTGGAATATGTAGAAGAAATGGCAAAATGCTTAAAGTTCCTTTTATTTTTTAAAAGCAGCTAGATAGACGCAGACTTGCCACCTCATATATGTGCTCCTTGGCAGCATCAAGGGGAATAGCCAACATGCCTATGGCAAAAACTTCACTTTGCAAACCTGAAGCACTGCTTGGGTGCTTTGTTTTTATATTCTTCACAGCACATGTGATCTCATCTAAAAGACACATGTCCACAAGCCCTTTGTTTCCACCTGGATAGAAGATCACCTATAGCTAATTAGGACCATTGTTTTTTGTTTGTGTCTGTCTGGTTGCATGAAGGGACATTTAGACCATTTCCATTAAAATAAGCTCTTTGTGATAAACTGTTGGCACTGCTACTTTTTTACAAAATCCACTCTGATTTTATGATGGAGATTTGTAAGATGATTCTACACGAGGTCATTTACTAGAAAGCCCCAAATCTTTCCTCCTTTTCTCATATGATGCCTCATTTCATAAGCATTTGCAACACAAATTCATGAATTCCCACGAAAAGCAGAGCCCTGAGACTAGCACAATTTAACTAATAAAACCATTAGCTCTCTAGGTTGCCAGGCTTCCTTAACCTAATACACAGCTGACATGTGTGCTACACAGCCAGGAAAATGAAGTTTAATTTAGTTCAGCTTCAGAGAAAAGATTCTGCTCACACTTTTATCAATGAGAGCACTCCTTGCCATCCAAAGCAGCTTGTTTATCCTGAAAGAACGTTTGGTTTTGCTTTCTGCCCCCTTTGCTGTTGACCACTTTTACACATTTAAATGTAATATGTTGTGAGAATAAACTTAGCTGCACAAAATGTCTGGCTCATTCATCTGCCATCTCAGTCCTATCGATCCAGGAATGGAAATAACCAGTGTAGAATCTCCACGCTAGTCGTTCTCTCTTCAGATGATTCTAACCTCAAGTTAAAAACCACGTTAGTAATGAAAGATTGTGCTTTGACTGTTACTGCAGATTTCCACCTGGTAAGAACTATAGTCACTTTAAATTTTGAGTAATTTATCGCACTGCCCTGATGGGGCAATCAGGAAGGGCAGCTGGCATCCTTAGTCACCAGCTCGGGATGGGTGGAAGCAGTCTTCCTAGTATTAAGAGTCTAGCTTTCATTCCTTTTAAGAACCCGATGTTAATAAAGAATAATGTTGTACAAGCACTAAGTCCAAAATCCAAGGTAACCAGAAGAGCCAGTTAGATGTGGGCTAGTTTAACTGCCAGATCCACATGAGATCAGTGTGTACCCATTTCTCCTTGTTGTCCATCTTGCAATCCCTCCCTCCCCCGTCATAGCTTCTTAACTCTATCAAAGGCAGTTACTCTGAAGGAACAAAATTTCATTTTGGTTTCAGGTATTACATTAGTGGTAATTTCAGACAAAATTTGCTATTGGAGAATCTACCAGTAAATTCATTATTTTAGGTTTTTGCAGCGCTTTGCTCTAAGAAGCTCAAGAAAGGAAAATGTGAGTGTAATCAGTACTCTCCTTCACTAGCATTCTCACAGTTTTATCCAGTCTTTTTCCCTTTTTACGAAAGCACTTAAATAATTGATGGTGTTCTTCTTAGAAGACCCTCAAAGAAAAAAAAAAGACCCTCAAAGAAGAGCACTACAAGTTTAACCGTTCAAAATCTCCATATATTTCTAGAGAAAAATAGTGACAGGATGAGTGCTATGAGATACTGAAAATAAGTGGCTTAAATTGTGATACGACATGAATCACAAAGCTTATCAGAAAAATATCTTGAACTATTCCTCCACGATGAATTATCTTTTTATAACATCACAGAAAATAAATATCTAAAACCTGCTACTTTGGGACAATGGAATACTTTTCAGCCTTGGGCAGGGGAAGAGGCAGGAGGAATAAGCGGTTCCAGGGATAAAATACTAGCTCTTTACCCAACAAAGTTCAATTCAGCTGCCCTAGCTAGCGCTCTAGAGGCCTGGGACACTCAGAGCCAGACAGTAGGGAGTAGGAGGAAAGACCTTATTTTTGAAACTGGTCTCATTTTTTATTTTTGAAATCAATAAATTAAGCTGAGCGTTTAAAACATTTCTGTACTTTTTGAGAGTCATAATTGAGAATTCTTTGGGGATTTAAAATAGAAGTTCAAGTATAAAAAGGCTTATTGCCTTTCTTCCCTGACACATTCTGATAAATGTAAATTTTCAGTTAAAATAAAGATTTACTACTACTAAAATGAAATCTGCCATTTTGTTTATCCTCACTTCAAGTGAGAAAATGAAGACTAGAATGTTATTGCTGATACAGGCCTAAAAATTCATCTTGAAGAGGATAATAGTCTACTGAAATCATGCCGCCTGACTTGAACATTTAGGAATTCACATAAAACTGTTCAACACAACTGGATTCTGAAAATAGAACTTTATATTCAAACTTTATGAATGTGTCTATGAACATATTTTAATAGGTTTCATAGTCGTAACTTACTTGATTTAATGTCAAACAATTTCTGTTTCCATGATGAAAAACCAATCAATAGACCCAGAAGTGATCATCATACCAATTCTTGATAGGCAACAGATAATAAATTCAAGATGAATTGACTTTTAATATAATTAACATAGTGCTACAATATATTTTAATTGTGCATCAGAAATGATCTACTGAAGTTTGATTACCGAGTACCATTTGCTAGGACTTGTAGATTTTACTGTTTCACCTGATCTTGGAACAGAAGCAGACACTTTTATGGATCTCTTCAATAATAGGTGTCACTTGCATTCAGTTTTCCTCCCCCTCAGAATTATTACGAATTAGATGGAAATCTGTGTACAGTCACTTTTCCACAACTGTGATTGGCATGGTCAGAAGGGAAAGCTGACTATGTTCAATCTGCTCGGGATCCTGGAAGCTCTTCCAAGGAGAAACAGTTTTCACTCTGGTAGCGTTCAGCTGAACCACCCACACCTGGAACTTCAAAATTGCCTGTCCTTCCTACTCAATCACATCACAAAAATACATGCCATCCCGTGTTTAAAGAATATTTTGATATTTAAGAAAAAAAAATCAACCTCCATAGTGATGGAAAATGTCAAACCACAACTGAATAGATACAGAAAAGCGACCTCAAGTAGGCGTGAAGGCCAGCGTCTTTTCCCTGGCCACGCTTTCCAGTCACCTGCCCCACATCTGTTATGAGGCAGTGTTTCCCTGCAGGAAAAACTTGCAGCTTCCTCTTAAAACAGTATCCTGAGTCCAGACCGAAAGTTAGCAAGAAGACAGGTTCTAACAGCTGATACTGAGTCTACAGCCGGACATTCTAGAACAGATCGGCACTGAGCTGTTGAAATGTAGGAATTCTGCTTTTGTTGGATCACTTACATTATTTTCTCACTTGTCCTAATTCTCTTGAAGGTAATATCACATTTAGAAGATACTAAGTGACCAAAAGATGAGTATCTTGTGTAGGGTTATCTAACCTTCAGAGAAATATCAGACTTTGAAAAAAAAAATCAACTGCTCTTGACCCCTGTAAAAAACACAAGACAGTCAAAGCCATGGTCGAGGACGCCGAAGTAGGGAGGAAGGTAAGTTTTCTTTAGGCTTTTCCCCTCTTCTGGTTATTGATGGTGAGGGAAAGTAGCTGGGCATGACAGTCTTGGGTCCAACCCAACGATAGTAAAAATGTTGAGTTGGTAGCTGAGATTTGATCCCTTGGGAACTTGAAAATGGCAACATTACCGGAGGCAGAACAATTTCGATGGGTTTCAGAGCAATCACTCTGTCTTCTGAGCGAGGTCTTAGGAAGCTGGTCTGCCGTTCATATGGTCTGGGGTGAGCTGCGTTCTTTGTAAGTGTAGGCGCTAAGGGATTGTTGGCAGGTTTGCCAGGTTTTCTGACCTGTGAGGAAGAACTTGCTGGAGTTGCATTTTTCTGTGGAAGAGATGTTTTTGTTAATATCTCTGGCCGATTAGCTTTTGCATTTGTTTCTCGATTCAGGAACTCAGCGATTTTCATTTGGATCCCATTATTGTCATTAGTGGGAGCTTTTGGCAATGATGTTTTTGATTTTTTCTTCTTCTTCTCCCGTTTTGAAGATTTACCTAACTCAATTCCATCCAGTAGACCTTTTGCTGCAGCCCGGGCCAAAACATCCTTCACAGACACTGTCTCAGATGGGTCCCGCTACAATTAAAAAGAGGCAGTTACTACATGTTGAAGTTGTATATTATAAATTCTCCCAGCATTTCAGTAAAAATAAAAGAGTATCTTTCTTACTATAAAGGAAATGGTTTTCAGTCCTTATTCGCGAATATATCCCATAAACCTCAGCAAATGACTTTTTTTTTTTACTTTAAACTTCCTCATTTGTAAATGTGATAGAAAAAAAAAATTCTAGAGCTTATTTTTTCCATGTGAGCTAAGATGAACTAAATGTTGGCAAAGTGCTTGGAAAGGTAGGGGTGGAGAGCAGATAAGCAAGGATCGCTCAGGAGGAATGGAAAGAGAAAAAGAGGGATTTGGGGGCACCTAGCTGGCTCAGTCAGAAGAGTAGGCCACTCTTGATCTCAGGGTCATGGGTTTGAGCTCCATGTTGCGTATAGAGCTTCCTAAAACAAATGAACTTTAAAAAAAAGGGATTTTTGTGTCACACAGTAAGCACACCATTTCAAAATCTTCACAAAGTACCTAGGTTCCTCTTTATGAGGTTTGCAGTTTCTTAATTCAAAGCATGACATGGATTGGAATTTTCCCCCTTACCTCCCTTGTTAGAACAGAAAGAAAACAACCATTGGTAATTTCAGATGGTTCCATTCTGAAAAATTTATCAGTAGACAGATGTATTTCCTTTAAGGAACACATTGGAAGAACAGGAGGACTAAGCCTGCAATAGATATGAGCCAACAGGAGATGGTTAGAATGACTTGTTTGCCAATCAAGAGAGACAGTAAATTGTGACAATTTTTCTTCTAGTATTGTTTTCTAATCATTTAAGCACAAATCCCAAATAAGAATAAAATGCTGAATCAGAACAATATTATAAATTAAAAGCTCTACTATTTCATATTAGCTCATAATTTATTTTGCTTCCCAAGGTTTCCATCTTTAAACAACCATGCCAAGAATACCAGCCTTTCTACAAATTAAAATCTCTTCCAAGTTGCTAATATGTTAACCAAAAGACTTCCATTATCAAAACAGGTAAATATGTATAGTAATCACAAAGATATAATAGAAAAAAACTTTTACTTTCACATGTTGTCAAAATACAAAAAGTATGACTTCCTTCTTTTGGTTACTTTTTGCACAATTACAATATAAAAATACAGCCTATCGTTTTAACTACATTATTCTTCCCAACCACTTTTTGAGTATTAGTGAATGTGTTACACAATGCTCAAGAAAGTGCATAACAAAGAAAAGATTTTGTGGCAGAAACATAAAAATCTCTAATCACTATTATGTGTAAAATAACATTTTGGTTTTTATATTTACTATTTAATTTCTCATTCAGTAATAAGTGGTTCATTCATAAAAGATAATTCTTATATTCCCATACTTTTACAATTAAAATATATTTAATCAAAGCAATATTTTCCCATATAAATTAAAGTATCAGGAACTCTTTTGTTAATAATTTTGTATATTTTGAAATTTAGCACCATTTTATTTTTTTCAAGTTTTTATTTAAATTCTAGTTAGTTAACCTACAGTGTAATCTTAGTATCAGGTATAGAATTTAGTGATTTAAAACCATTTTAAATGTATATTTATTCATTCACTATTTGCCTACTGTGTGCTAAGTACATAAATATTAATTCTCTTAAATAGTTTACAATTTAGTTGAAGAAACTAATCAGTTTATAATAATATAAAAAAGACCCAATAAGAATGCTGAGCCAAATAGAGGCAAAATCATGTAGGAATACAGAAAAAGGTACAATTAACTCCGGCCATGGGATAGCAAATATGAAGATTCCACAGAAGTACCACCATTGGTGCTGTGTCTTGAAGAATGAGTAAGTTTCCAATACTGTAAAGAAAGTATTTCTAGGTAGAAGAAAGAACACGAACAAAAGCAAAATGTCATAAAAATGTGTGTTCATACCCTACAATCCAGCAGTTGTGCTACTAGATATTTACCCAAAGGATACAAAAATACAGATTCAAAGGGATACATGCATCCTAATGTTTACAGCAGCATTATAAAAAATAGCCAGAGCAAAGAGCCCAAATGTCCACTGACTGATGAGTGGATAAAGAGGATGTGGAATATGTACATAATGGACTCAGCCATTAAAAAGAATATGTTGTCATTTGCAGGGACATGGACGGAGTTGAAGTGTGTTTTGCTAAGTGAAATAAGAGAAAGACAAATACCATATGATCTCACTCATATGTGGAATTTAAGAAAAAAAATAGATGAACATAATGGGAAGAGGGAAAAGAAAAAAAGGAGAGAGGCAAACAATCCGTAAGAGACTCAACAATAGAAAACAAACTGAGTGTCGATGGAGGGATGTGGGTGGGGGATAGGCTAGATGGGCGATGGGGATTAAGGAGAGCACTTGTTATGATGGACATTGGGTATTGCATGTAAGTGATAAATTGCTGAATTCTACTCCAGAAACCAGTATTGCACTGTATGTTGACTACCTAAAATTTAAATTAAAAAAAAATAATTTTAAAAATGTGTTCAGGGTACAGCAAGTATTTCCATGTGGCTGGAACATAAGGTGAGTAAGGGGATGTAGAGGTCGCTTAGGATGCAAACAGACGCAAGTGACTTCAAATGACATGCGAAAAGGTGGTGCAAGTGGTGGTTCTTAATAAATGTTTATGCTGAACTAAGTTGAAATATAATAGCTGTGTAGGTTCCAAAGGCCAGAGTGTCAGCCACTCCTCTCACCAACCTTGTAATGCACAAACTGAATTTCTGAGGCCTATTCATATATATGCTCTACACAAATAGAAATCCTCAAAAAAAATCTCTTTGCATAAGGTAAAGAATACTCTCTCTGAAAATAATGATTTCTTACCAGTTTGGAACATATTTAGTTCCAGAATATAAATAAGAAGGTTGGGATTTTGTCAATCTTAATTTATAATATATTCCTAGCACCTAAAAGAATGCCTCGTACATAATATTCAGTAAATGTTTAATACATATGGTATATTTTAGCTATATATGCTGTCTTTTTTAATGGTAATAATAATCCTAATTAAGATTGGTCAAATTACCTTATAGGAATTGTCCCCACATAACAAAATTATTTCTGAACTCCAGTTTACAGGCCACGTCTTCAAATAATAAGATAACTTAATACCCAGTCTCACACATACCTGCTTTGGATAATCACAGTTGGGATTTGTGGAGTTGATATTTAGATGAGATTTGGGATTTAGAATTGATCCTAGAATGGGTGAAGGCTTGATGATATTGGGATGAGTTAGATGTATTTCATGCATGAGACAAACATCAATTTTAGGGAGCCACAGTAGACTGTTTGGGGTTGAATAGTGTCCCCCCAAAATTCATGTCCATCCAAAACCCAGAATCTGACCTTATTTTGGAAATGGAGTCTTTGCAGATATCATTTGTTGAGATGAGGTAGTACCAAAGTAGAGTAGACCCTAAATTCAATATTGGTGTCCCTATAAGAAGGGAAGATACAGAGACACATAGGGTAAGAGGGCCATGTGGAGACAAAGATTAGAGTGACACAGCTACAAGCCAAGGACACCAAAGATTGTAACAAACAGCAGAAGCTAGGAGAGAGGCATAAAACAGATTCTCCATCAGAGGCCACAGAAGCCAACCAATCCCACCAACACCTTGACATTCAGACTTTTGATCTCCAAAACTATTAGAGAATAAATTTCTCTTGTTATAAGTCACCAGGTTTGGGATAATTTGTTGTGGCAGTCCAGGAAAATAAGACACATGGCAAAAGGAATTTTGGAGATATAATTAAGGTCTCAAATTAGTTAACCTTAAGCTATGCATATTATCAGGGTGGACCTGGCCTGATCACATGAGCCCTTTAAATCCAGGTCTACAGGAATTCTACAGAGTGGTAGGATCCTAGGTTCACCATGTCCCATGGATACAACTTAGCAACTACCAAATCCTAAATGCCTCAGAAATCAATCTGAAGACTAGCAAAACAAACTCCACAACTAAGGTAGGGAAGAGACTACATCAAAGAATGTAGGAATTGTAGAGACTCAGCTTGGGAGAGAAATGGATTGTGGAACTACAGTGGGGAGGGAGCCGTGATCTCAGAGGAGGGTGAGAGACATACTAGCACACAGGAGAATACACAGAAAAGACAAATCCCTATAGCAATGGACTTGGAAAGTGAGAAGTGGGTTTTGTGAGTTCTTTTAACCAACAGGGCTTAAAGCCTGGAGTTTTAAAGGTCTGCATGCTTGGATCTGGGAGACCTCAGAGGACATTGGGACTGCTTTTGAAGAAAAGGCAGGCAAACAGCCTGCAGACATACAGTGCAGAAACACCAATCTGAAGAGTGCCTGGGACACAGAATGGGGAGGTGAGGTTATTTACTCATCTTGGAGCATGTCCCAAAGAGGTAGCATTCAAAGGAGAGATCCCTCCAGAAACAAAGGAACTGGCTGGCATCATTTCCCTTCCTTGCCCTTCAGCATAAGCACAGGGCAGACACTTGCTATCTAACTTGCTTGTACCAGCCCTGCCCCCTCACCCTCTGGAAAAAATGCCCTTTCCAGTCACCCTTGGCTCAGTGTGATGGGCCCTCATTACCAGAAGATTGGCCCAAACCTTGCCAGCATCGTATCTCCTGACCTGGGAGTTTTTGTGAGGCCTCGGTTCTGGTGACAGTGGAGACATGTCTCATTTCACATGCAGACTAGTTAAAATGCACCATATTCAGGCCAGAGACCACACACTGCCCACAACAGGCAAATGGAACCTCTGAAAATGGCTAGCCTGAAGGATAAAGTGGTCAGGACACAACAGCAGAGCACACACTGAAGACACTCCCAGAAGTGCTAAGCCCTGGGAAAAAGAGGACACTACCTGCAGGGCTCTAGAGGACCTTTTCTTCATAAAGCCATTACCCTCAAGAACAGGAGACATAACTTACTTTCCTGGCACAGAGACTTAGACAAAATGAGAAGACAGAGGAATTTGTCCCAAATGAAAGAACAGGGCAAGGTCACAGCTGGAGATCTAAGTAAAACAAATATAAGTAACATGCCTGATGGAGAATTTAAAGCAATGATTTTCCTTGAGAGGAGGCTTGGGGCCCTTGGTGCAAGCCAGGCAGTCCTGAGCCAGTGGCCTCAGATCTGTCTGAAGCAGCAGTCACACCATGGTCCCACTGGTGCCATGTCATTCTGCAGCTCCTTTGGGAGTGAGGTTTTCCAGAACCACTTTGAGCCAGGTATCTGTGTATATGCCAAGTGTGACTATGAGCTTTTCTTCAGCTGCTCAAAGTATGCACGTGTGGCTAGCTTTCAATGAGACCACGCATGCTCATAGTGTGGCCAAGCATCAGAAGCACAATATACCTGAAGCCTTAAAAGTGTCCTATGGCAGCTATGGCAATGGGCTGGGCCCTGAGTTCCTGAATGGTGGCCCCAAGCCAGGACACTCCCACTTCTGAATACTTAGCTGCTCACTGAAGTTGAAAGCAAAGGAACTTCTGCCTCTCAGGAGCCACAGGGCACGCATTTCATACCCATTCCAGCTGAAAACCATGCCCTGTGGCCACTCTAATGATCCCACCTTGGAACTGGAAGCCCAGACACTCAGACAGGGAAGAGGGCTAGCTAAAGAATCAGGAAGTTGTAGTTCTGCACAGGTTCTTCTTGGGAAAAGCACTGGTTTGCAACAGTGGCTCATATCCTGCTGCCAGGATGGCCCCTGGAGGGCCCAGCTGTGGGTTTAACTTAGCCTCCTGCTCATGGGAGTCTCAAGCAGGTGGGCCCTAAGCCTATATTGTTTTGAATGATGATGCACTCCCATTTTATCTTCTCCTCAGCCCACTATCCCCTCCTTGCCTGAACTCACCCCTATGGGACCTGATTTTGAGACAGCCTCCAGCCCTCACCAGCTGTTCCAGCATGGGTCACTACATGATTTGCTCTGGTTAAACCCTCCCAGGCAGTCAGAGTGGTGATGATCTTGGACCCACTGGGAGAGTGGGCCAAGGGGACAGACTTCTGGTCTCTCAGTTATAAGAAGAGAAATCCTGAACCCTGTTTCACGGTCTGTGGGGGTGCACCTTGCCTCACTCAGGCTTAGGGAAGTGGCTATTGCTCCATTACCTTGATTGCATAAGGCCAGGGCTGGAGAGCTCAAAGCCCACAGCTCACACCATCCCAGGAATCAGTGACTATACTATCTTGCACAGGCTTTGAAACTCTTGCCATCTGGGAAGGTGGGTGATGCTGAAGCCCCTTCCCACCTTAACTCTTCTGTGGAGTAATCAGGAGACCAATAAACAAATGGAACCCCCAAAATAAAAAATAAATAAAGTAAATAAAGCAATGATCATAAGGATACTCACTAGACAAGAAAAGAGGGGAAGACATCAGTGAGACCATTAACAGAGATAAGGAATAACATAGCAGAGATAAAGGGTTCAATAAACGAAATGAGAAACATGCTTGATGGAATGAACAGCAGGCTGGGAGAAGCATGGTAATAAAATAATGGCCTAGAAGACAATAATGGGAAGTAAGCTGAACAAAAGAGAGAAAAAAATTATGCAAAACAAGAATAGACTTAGGGAACTCAGTGACTCCATCAAACATAATAGCATTCTTATTATAGGAGTCCCAGAAGAGGAAGAGAGAGAAAGGGGGCAGAAAATTGAAGAAATAATAGCTAAAAACGTCACTAATCTGAAGGAAACAGATATCCAGATCTAGGAGGTACAGAGAACCCCCAACAAAATCAACAAAAGCAGGCAGCCCGGGTGGCTCAGCAGTTTAGTGCCACCTTCAGCCCAAGGCGTGACCCTGGAGACCCAGGATCGAGTCCCACATCGGACTCCCTGCGAGGAGCCTGCTTCTCCCTCTGCCTGTGTCTCTGCCTCTCTTTCTCTCTGTGTCTCTCATGAATAAATAAATAAAATCTTTTTAAAAAAAATCAACAGAAGCAGACCCACAGTAAGACATATTGTTTTTTAAATTTTATCTTAAGTAGGCTCCACACCCGGTATGGGGATGAAACTCACAACCCTAAGATCAAGAGTCTCATGCTTTACTGACAGAGCCAGCCAGGTGCCCTACCAAGACATATTATGATTTAGATGGCAAAATATAGTAATAAAGAAAAAAATATTAAAAGCAGCAGGACAAAAGAAGATAGTTACATACAATGGAACCACCATAAAACTATCGATGGATTTTCCATTAGAAACTTTCCAAGCCAGAAAGAGGTGGCATGATATATTCAAAGTACTAAATGGGAAAAACTTGCAGGCAAGAATACTGTATCCAGCAAGGCTATCATTTGGAATAGAAGGGAAAAAAGAATTTCCCAAAAAAACCTAAGGGAGCTTGTGACCACTAAACTGCCCTACAAGAAATATTAAAGAGGACTTTGAGTGGAAAGAAAAGACCAAAAATGACAGTATGAAGGCAGGAAATAAAAGAGCAGCAAAAATGAATTCTATAAAAAATCAGTCAAGGAACTCACAAAATAGAAGGATATAAAGTATGATACCATATACCTAAAACATGAGGAAGAGAAAAGAATGGGTTCAAACTTAGACAACTATCGGGATCCCTGGGTGGCGCAGCGGTTTAGCGCCTGCCTTTGGCCCAGGGCGCGATCCTGGAGACCCGGGATCGAATCCCACGTCGGGCTCCTGGTGCATGGAGCCAGCTTCTCCCTCTACTTGTGTCTCTGCCTCTCTCTCTCTGTGTCTCTCATGAATAAATAAATAAAATCTTTAAAAAAAAAAAAACTTAGACAACTATCAACTTAATATAGACTGCTATATGCAGAAGTTATATACAAACCTAAGGGTAACCACAAATAGAACACTACTAATAAACAGGCAAAGAATAAAGAGAAAGAAATCCAAATATATCACTAAAGAAAACCAGCAATTCATGAAAGAGAGAACAAGGATGGATCAGAGGAAATCTTCAGAAACAACCACAAAACAAGTAATAAAATGGGAATACATATGTATCTATCAATAATTACTTTGAATGTAAATGGACTAAATGCTCCAATCATAAGACGCAGGGTGACAGAATGGATAAAAAAAAAAAAAAAACAAGACCCATCTATATGCTGCCTACAAGAGACTCATTTCAGACCTAAACACATCTGCAGATTGACAATGAGGGGAAGGGAAGGGGAAACATTTATCATGCGAATGGATGTCAAAAGAAGGCCAGAATAGCAATACTTGTATCAGACAAAATAGACTTAAAAAAAAAAAAAAAAAAAAACTGTAACAAGAGACAAAGAAGGACATTGTATAATGATAAAGGAAACAATCCAACAAGAAGATGTAACAATTGTAAATATTTATGCACCCAACATGGGAGCACCCAAATACATAAAACAGTTAATAACCAATTTAAAGGAACTAATTCATAATAATACAATAATAGAAGGGACCTTAACACCCCATTTACATCAATGGATAGATTATCTAAACAGAAAGTCAACAAGCAAACAATGGCTTTGAATGACACCCTGGACTAGATGGACTTAACAGATATATTCAGAACAGTCCACTCTAAAACAGAATACACATTCTTTTCAAGTGCACACGCAACATTTTCTGAATAGATCACATGTTAGGCTACAAAACAGGCCTCCACAAACTCAAAAACACTGAAATAATACCATGCATCTTTTCTGACCACTGCTATGAAACTAAAAGTCAACAAGAAGAAATCTGGAAAGACCACAAATACATGGAGGTTAAATCACATGCTACTAAATGATGAATGGTTCATCTAAGAAATGAAAGAAAAAATTAAACAGTACATGGAAAGAAATGAAAATGAAAACACACTGGTTCGAAACCTTTGGGATGCAGCAAAAGCAGTTCTAAAAGGGAAGTTTATAGCAATACAGCTCTACCTCAAAAGCGAGAAAAATCTCAAATAAACAACTATCCTTACACCCAAAGGACCTAGAAAAAGAACAACAAACAAAACCTAAAACCAACTGAAGGAAGGAAATAATAAAGATTAGAGCAGAAATAAATGTTATAGAAACTAAAAACCAATAGAACAGATCAATGAAACCAGGAACTGATTCTTTGAAAAAAGAAATAAATAAAATTGATAGACCTCTAGCCAGAATTACCAAAGAAAAAAGGAGAAAGGATCCAGATAAATAAAATCACAAATGAGAGAGGAGATTTAATAACCAACACCACAGAAATACAACCAATTATAATAGGATATTATGAAAAAGTATATGCCAACAAGTTGGACAACCTAGAAGAAATGAAAAAATTCCTAGAAACATATAACCTGAAACAAGAAGAAATAGAAAATTTGAACAGACCAATTACCAGCAAAGAAATTGAATCAATAATCAAAAAGCTCTCAACAAACGAAAGTCCAGGACCAGGTGGCTTCCCATAGGAATTCTGCCAAACATTTAAAGAAGAGTTAGTACCTATTCTTCTTAAATTATTTCAAAAAATAAAAGAGGAAGGAAAACTTCCAAATTCATTCTATGAGTCCAGCATTACACTGATGCCAAAACCAGGTAAAGATGCCACAGAAAAAGAAAACTAGAGGCCAGTATCTCTGAGGAACAGAGATGCAAAATTCTCAACAAAATACTAGCAAATCAAGTCCAATAATACATTTAAGAAATCATTCACCACGATCTGATGTATTTATTCCTGGGTGATAAGAGTGGTTCAAAATTCCCAAATCAATCAATGTGAAACATCACATCAATAGAAAAAAGGATAAGAACCGTATGATCACTTCAGTAGATGCAGAAAAAACATTTGAAGGATGCCTGGGTGGCTTAGTCAGTTAAGCATCTGACTCTCCATCTCAGCTCAGGTCTTGATCTCAAGGTTGTGAGTTCAGGCCCCATGTTGGGCTCCACACTGGCTGTGAGCCTACTTAAAAAAATAATAATAATAAGGGTCCTAAATGAGAAGAACATGCAACCAAGAATACTTTATCCAGCAAGGCTCTCATTCAAAATGGAAGGAGAGATAAAGAGCTTCCAAGACAGGCAGCAACTAAAAGAATATGTGACCTCCAAACCAGCTCTGCAAGAAATTTTAAGGGGGACTCTTAAAATTCCCCTTTAAGAAGAAGTTCAGTGGAACAGTCCACAAAAACAAGGACTGAATAGATATCATGATGACACTAAACTCATATCTCTCAATAGTAACTCTGAATGTGAACGGGCTTAATGACCCCATCAAAAGGCGCAGGGTTTCAGACTGGATAAAAAAGCAGGACCCATGTATTTGCTGTCTACAAGAGACTCATTTTAGACAGAAGGACACCTACAGCCTGAAAATAAAAGGTTGGAGAACCATTTACCATTCGAATGGTCCTCAAAAGAAAGCAGGGGTAGCCATCCTTATATCAGATAAACTAAAATTTACCCCGAAGACTGTAGTGAGAGATGAAGAGGGACACTATATCATACTTAAAGGATCTATTCAACAAGAGGACTTAACAATCCTCAATATATATGCTCCGAATGTGGGAGCTGCCAAATATATAAATCAATTATTAACCAAAGTGAAGAAATACTTAGATAATAATACACTTATACTTGGTGACTTCAATCTAGCTCTTTCTATACTCGATAGGTCTTCTAATCACAACATCTCCAAAGAAACGAGAGCTTTAAATGATACACTGGACCAGATGGATTTCACAGATATCTACAGAACTTTACATCCAAACTCAACTGAATACACATTCTTCTCAAGTGCACATGGAACTTTCTCCAGAATAGACCACATATTGGGTCACAAATCGGGTCTGAACTGATACCAAAAGATTGGGATCGCCCCCTGCATATTCTCAGACCATAAAGCCTTGAAATTAGAATTAAATCACAACAAGAAGTTTGGAAGGACCTCAAACATGTGGAGGTTAAGGACCATCCTGCTAAAAGATGAAAGGGTCAACCAGGAAATTAAGGAAGAATTAAAAAGATTCATGGAAACTAATGAGAATGAAGATACAACCGTTCAAAATCTTTGGGATGCAGCAAAAGCAGTCCTAAGGGGGAAATACATCGCAATACAAGCATCCATTCAAAAACTGGAAAGAACTCAAATACAAAAGCTAACCTTACACATAAAGGAGCTAGAGAAAAAACAGCAAATAGATCCTACACCCAAGAGAAGAAGGGAGTTAATAAAGATTCGAGCAGAACTCAACGAAATCGAGACCAGAAGAACTGTGGAACAGATCAACAGAACCAGGAGTTGGTTCTTTGAAAGAATTAACAAGATAGATAAACCATTAGCCAGCCTTATTAAAAAGAAGAGAGAGAAGACTCAAATTAATAAAATCATGAATGAGAAAGGAGAGATCACTACCAACACCAAGGAAATACAAATGATTTTAAAAACATATTATGAACAGCTATACGCCAATAAATTAGGCAATCTAGGAGAAATGGACGCATTCCTGGAAAGCCACAAACTACCAAAACTGGAACAGGAAGAAATAGAAAACCTGAATAGGCCAATAACCAGGGAGGAAATTGAAGCAGTCATCAAAAACCTCCCAAGACACAAGAGTCCAGGGCCAGATGGCTTCCCAGGGGAATTTTATCAAACGTTTAAAGAAGAAACCATACCTATTCTCCTAAAGCTGTTTGGAAAGATAGAAAGAGATGGAGTACTTCCAAATTCGTTCTATGAGGCCAGCATCACCTTAATTCCAAAACCAGACAAAGACCCAACCAAAAAGGAGAATTACAGACCAATATCCCTGATGAACATGGATGCAAAAATTCTCAACAAGATACTGGCCAATAGGATCCAACAGTACATTAAGAAAATTATTCACCATGACCAAGTAGGATTTATCCCTGGGACACAAAGCTGGTTCAACACCCGTAAAACAATCAATGTGATTCATCATATCAGCAAGAGAAAAACCAAGAACCATATGATCCTCTCATTGGATGCAGAGAAAGCATTTGACAAAATACAGCATCCATTTCTGATCAAAACTCTTCAGAGTGTAGGGATAGAGGCAACATTCCTCGACATCTTAAAAGTCATCTATGAAAAGCCCACAGCAAATATCATTCTCAATGGGGAAGCACTGGGAGCCTTTCCCCTAAGATCAGGAACAAGACAGGGATGTCCACTCTCACCACTGCTATTCAACATAGTACTGGAAGTCCTAGGCTCAGCAATCAGACAACAAAAAGACATTAAAGGCATTCAAATTGGCAAAGAAGAAGTCAAACTCTCCCTCTTCGCCGATGACATGATACTCTACATAGAAAACCCAAAAGTCTCCACCCCAAGATTGCTAGAACTCATACAGCAATTCGGTAGCGTGGCAGGATACAAAATCAATGCCCAGAAGTCAGTGGCATTTCTATACACTAACAATGAGACTGAAGAAAGAGAAATTAAGGAGTCAATCCCATTTACAATTGCACCCAAAAGCATAAGATACCTAGGAATAAACCTAACCAAAGATGTAAAGGATCTATACCCTCAAAACTATAGAACACTTCTGAAAGAAATTGAGGAAGACACAAAGAGATGGAAAAATATTCCATGCTCATGGATTGGCAGAATTAATATTGTGAAAATGTCAATGTTACCCAGGGCAATATACACGTTTAATGCAATCCCTATCAAAATACCGTGGACTTTCTTCAGAGAGTTAGAACAAATTATTTTAAGATTTGTGTGGAATCAGAAAAGACCCCGAATAGCCAGGGGAATTTTAAAAAAGAAAACCATATCTGGGGGCATCACAATGCCAGATTTCAGGTTGTACTACAAAGCTGTGGTCATCAAGACAGTGTGGTACTGGCACAAAAACAGACACATAGATCAGTGGAACAGAATAGAGAATCCAGAAGTGGACCCTGAACTTTATGGGCAACTAATATTCGATAAAGGAGGAAAGACTATCCATTGGAAGAAAGACAGTCTCTTCAATAAATGGTGCTGGGAAAATTGGACATCCACATGCAGAAGAATGAAACTAGACCACTCTCTTTCACCATACACAAAGATAAACTCAAAATGGATGAAAGATCTAAATGTGAGACAAGATTCCATCAAAATCCTAGAGAAGAACACAGGCAACACCCTTTTTGAACTCGGCCATAGTAACTTCTTGCAAGATACATCCACGAAGGCAAAAGAAACAAAAGCAAAAATGAACTATTGGGACTTCATCAAGATAAGAAGCTTTTGCACAGCAAAGGGTACAGTCAACAAAACTCAAAGACAACCTACAGAATGGGAGAAGATATTTGCAAATGACATATCAGATAAAGGGCTAGTTTCCAAGATCTATAAAGAACTTATTAAACTCAACACCAAAGAAACAAACAATCCAATCATGAAATGGGCAAAAGACATGAACAGAAATCTCACAGAGGAAGACATAGACATGGCCAACATGCATATGAGAAAATGTTCTGCATCACTTGCCATCAGGGAAATACAAATCAAAACTACAATGAGATACCACCTCACACCAGTGAGAATGGGGAAAATTAACAAGGCAGGAAACCACAAATGTTGGAGAGGATGCGGAGAAAAGGGAACCCTCTTACACTGTTGGTGGGAATGTGAACTGGTGCAGCCACTCTGGAAAACTGTGTGGAGGTTCCTCAAAGAGTTAAAAATAGACCTGCCCTACGACCCAGCAATTGCACTGTTGGGGATTTACCCCAAAGATACAAATGCAATGAAACGCCGGGACACCTGCACCCCGATGTTTATAGCAGCAATGGCCACGATAGCCAAACTGTGGAAGGAGCCTCGGTGTCCAACGAAAGATGAATGGATAAAGAAGATGTGGTTTATGTATACAATGGAATATTACTCAGCTATTAGAAATGACAAATACCCACCATTTGCTTCAACGTGGATGGAACTGGAGGGTATTATGCTGAGTGAAGTAAGTCAGTCGGAGAAGGACAAACATTATATGTTCTCATTCATTTGGGGAATATAAATAATAGTGAAAGGGAATATAAGGGAAGGGAGAAGAAATGTGTGGGAAATATCAGAAAGGGAGACAGAACGTAAAGACTGCTAACTCTGGGAAACGAACTAGGGGTGGTAGAAGGGGAGGAGGGCGGGGGGTGGGAGTGAATGGGTGACGGGCACTGGGTGTTATTCTGTATGTTAGTAAATTGAACACCAATAAAAAATAAATTAAAAAAAAAAGAAAGAAAAATATGTGAAGTTAGAAAGACAAAGTGGATACCAGGGGATTTATTTTACAACAATTTGTTAGGGTGTTCACTTACATTTTTTAATAGTTTTACATATATTACATAATTTGACAAAACGTTTATCCCTTTTCTAAGTCAGCAAAAATATACATTTAATTGGGTAAAGTAATTCTTCAATAAACATTTGTTGAATGAATGTACAAATAAATGAATGATTTCAAAAAAAATAATAATAATAATAAATAAATAAATAAATAAATAAATAAATAAATAAATAAGCATTTGCAGAATACAACATCCATTCATCATAAAAACCCTCAAAACCCTCAACAAAGTAGGTTTGGAGGGAACATACCTCAACATAATAAAGGCCATATATCAAAGACCCATAGATAATATCATCTTTAGTGGGGAAAAACTGAGAATCTTTCTTTTTTCCCCAAGGTCAGAAATAAGACAAGGATGTACATTCTCACCACTTTCATTCAACATAGTACTGGAAGCCCTAGCCACAGCAATCAGAGAACAACAACAACAACAACAACAACAACAACAACATAAAAGGCATCTAAATCAGCAGGGAAGAAGTAAAACTTTCACTATTTGCAAATAACATACATGCAAATGTATAGGAAACCCATAGGACTCCACTAAAAAACTGCTAAAACTGATTCATGAATTCAGCAAAGTTGCAGGATGCAAATCAAGATACAGGAATCTGTTGCATTTCTATACGCCAATAATTAAGCAGCAGAAAGAGAAATTAAGAAAACAATCCCATTTACAATTGCACCAAAAATAATGCCTAGGTATAAACCCAAAGAGGTAAAAGACCTGTACTCTAAAAACTATAAAACACTGATAAAAAAAATTGAAGATGACATAAAGAAATGCAAAGATATTCTATGCTCAAGGATTGTGAGAATTGTTAAATATTAAAATGTCTATACTACCCAAAGCAATCCACACATTTAATGCAATATCTATCAAAATACCATCAGCATTTGTCATAGAACTAGAACAAACAATCCTTAAATTTGTAGGGAACCACAAAAGACCCCGAACAGCCACAGCAATCTTTAAAAAAAAGCAAAGATGGGATGCCTGGGTGGCTCAGTGGTTGAGCGTCTGCTTTTGGCCCAGGGCATGATCCTAGAGTCCTGGGATCGAGTCCCGCATCGGGCTCCGTGCAGGGAGCCTGCTTCTCCTCTCTCTGCCTGTGTCTCTGCCTCTCTCTCTGTGTGTCTCGTGAATAAATAAATAAAATCTTTTAAAAAAAAAAAAAAGCAAAGCTGGAGGCATCACAATTCCAGACTTCAATATGTATTTCAAAGCTGTGGTGATCAAAATAGTATAGTACTGGCACAAAAACAGATACATAGATTAACAGAACAGAATAGAAAATCCAGAAATAAACCCACAATTATATGGACAATTTATCTTTGACAAAGCAGGAAAGAATATCCAATGGGAAAAAGACAGTCTCTTTAACAAGTAGTGTTGGGAAAACTGGACAGCCACATGCAAAAGAATGAAATTGGATCACTTTTTTACATCATACACAAAAATAAGTACAAAATAGATTAAAGACCCATCTGTGAGACCTGAAACCATAAGAATCTTAGTAAAGAGCATAGGCACTAATTTCTCTGACATCAGGTGTAGCAAGTTTTTTCTAAATAGATCCCCTAAGTCAAGGAAAGCAAAAGCAAAAATAAGCTATTGGGATTACATTAAAATAAAAAGCTTCTGCACAGCAAAGGAAACAATCAACATAACTAAAAGGCGACCTGAGGAATGGGAGATGATATTTGCAAATGACGTATCCAGTAAAGGGTTAGTATCCAAGATTATATAAAGAACTTATAAAACCCAACACCCCAAATCTGAATAATCCAATTTAAAAATGGGCGGAAGACAAGAAAAGACATTTCTCCAAAGAAGACATCCATATGGCCAACAGACACATGAAAAGATGGTCATCATCACTTATCATCAGGGAAATGCAAATCAAAACTTCAATGAGATAGCACATCAACCAGTCAAAATGGCTAAAAATCAACAACACAAGAAACAAGTGTTGGCGAGAATATGGAGAAAAAGGAATACTCATGCACTGTTGGTGGAAAAAGCAAACCGGGCAGCTGGGTGGCTCAGCGGTTTAGCACTGCCTTCAGCCCAGGGCGTGATCCTGGAGACCCAGGATCGAGTCCCATGTTGGGCTCCCTGCATGGAGCCTGCTTCTCCCTCTGCCTGTGTCTCTGCGTCTCTCATGAATAAATAAATAAAATCTTTTTTAAAATAAAGAAAAAGAAAACTGATGCAGACACTGGAAAAGTGGCTTTTGAGGATCCTCAAAAAGTTAAAAATAGAACTACCCTAGGATGAAGCAATCTCACTACTTGGTATTTACCCAAAGAATACAAAAACACTAATTCCAAGGGATACAGTGCACCCCTCTATTTATAGGAGCACTATTTACAATAGCCAAAATATGGAAACAATTCAAATGTCCATTGCTTGAGGAATGGATACAGAAGCTACACACACACACACACACACACAATGGAATATTATTCAGTCATAAAAAAGAATGAAATCTTGCCATTGGCAATGACATGGATAGAGCTAAAGAGTATAATGCTAAGTGAAATAAGTCAGTCAGAGAAAGAAAATGCCATACAAATTCACTCGTATGTGGAATTGAAGAAACAAAACAAGCAAGCAAAGGGAAAAAGAAAGGCAAGCCAAGAAACAGACTCTTCAGTATAGTGAACAAACTGGTGTTTACCAGAGGGGAGGTGAGTGGGGAGTTAGGGGAAATAGTGAAGGGGATTAAGAGTATACTTATCATGATGTTCACTGAGTAAGGTATAGAATTGTTCGATCACTCTATCATATATCTGAAATGAATATAGCATTGTATGTTTACTATACTGGAATTAAAATTTTTTAAATATTTAAGAGATAATCTAAAAACTATTTGTAATTTATATGAAAAAGTTAATATATGTAATATACAATAAAACATATAAAAAGAAAAAGATGAATAATACAGTTGAAAAAATGGTAAAGAACACAAGCAGACAACTTGCAAATTAATAGCAATAACCATAACAATGAACATTTATTGAACATTTATGTATCAACATATTAATATATTCAATCTCCATAATGATCCATTAAGGTAGATAATATCGTAACCCATGTTACAGCTACTTCTCCTTCTTCTCCTTTCACAACACCTTTCTCACACAACAAAAATAGGCACCTATCTCATCTTAGTGCACTGTCCCAGGATGTTAAAATCTCTAGGGGGCTAACAAAAAGACAACTCAAGACTGGTTTTCCTCTCCCAATGCAAAACAGAGTTTAGGTAAGAAATCTTGAAGAGGGTTCCAAACTCTTACCAAAGCTCTGTTCTTGAACTAACTTCTTGCTTCCTGCCCCCCTCCCCTTCTCACTCCCTTCCTGTCCTCCCTCTCCTTCCCTCCCCTTCTCTCTCCTTCCTTATTTCTATCTTTGAATTATAATTAGAAATAAATCACACAGGCATATTAACATGTTTATTTAAATTAATAAAGTCAGACTTTTCCTGATGAGGTTAATTTGGTTTTAGCAATGAGAACTAGTTTTGTAAAACAGGTAACAGATGATATATTTTTCCACAAATTAAGTAAGATAAATGTGCAGCTCCAAAGATTTAACAGAAATATACTTAAATCCCATGTAATATAATATTCCAGAAATATTCTGCAATTATTTAAATTTATGATGAAAAATATTAGATGTCAACTTTATTTTTTTTTTAATTTTTATTTATTTATGATAGTCACAGAGAGAGAGAGAGGCAGAGACACAGGCAGAGGGAGAAGCAGGCTCCATGCACCGGGAGCCCGATGTGGGACTCGATCCCGGGTCTCCAGGATCGCGCCCTGGGCCAAAGGCAGGCGCCAAACCGCTGCGCCACCCAGGGATCCCCCAGATGTCAACTTTAAAACGGAAAAAGATCACAGTTATTTAAAAAATGGTAGGGAGTATTTGAACAAAAATGTTTGAAGACTACGGCTCTGAAACCTTCAACACTACACTGCCAGTCAGTAACTGCAAAAGTGCCCAACCTCATTCACGGAGAAATGGAAATTAATTAGATTGGTAAAGATTTAAGTCTGATAAAACACAGCATTGGTGAAGCTGTGGAGAAATAGATTAATAAGAGTGTATATTTTGGTGAGTAATTTGAGAAGACCAATTACAATTTAAAATGTCCACAACTTTTGGTTCCTGAAAACCTGAAAGATTACACATCAAACTGTTAACATGATTATTTTTAAGAGCCTGGAATTTAGAAAAATTCATTCTTTTTAAATTTGGTATTTCTGTAATGTTTGAAGTTTTTACAGTAGAGAATGAGGCGGGGAAAGTAGCATAAACCCAAGGCAAGTATCATGATAGCTAAAGTCCAAAAATGAGCTATTTTTGGAATATTAAAAGGAAATTTAAACAACAGGTGATTAGATTCAATGGCATATAATACTGCTTTCAGACCTAAATTCTCCTACTTTGGGAATTAAGAAATGATTCTCAAAAGCCATACAGTATACTTCCTTAAGCAATTCATAAGCTCTTTCAACAGCATCCTTAGCAAGTAGTTAAATCTCTTGAATATATATTTACTCTCCAATTTTAGCCCAAAACCCACATTATTCTATCTTCATGTCTTTAAATATTACCTGTGTCTTTTATACCATATCATGGATTAATCATTCATCATGGCTTACCTGAAATAAAATCTAATGAAATAAAATGCAGATGTTTCTCCATTTTTGCCATAGTATAGTCGTAGAAAACATCCCTGACAGACAAAATCGTTCACATTACGAATTTGGTTATATACCCGCAATAATTCTCTTTGCCACTAGATGGTGATTTAGCTAATGCAGTGTTGGGAAGCTATCAGAACAGGAGGTTGGCCCTTAGCCACCAATAGGAGCTACTACTACGTAAGGAAGTAAAGTTCACTAAGAAGGAAAATACAAGCATAATTAACATATCCACTTGTGAACAGCAAAGGAAAAGATATCAAGTTAAAAGGAAGGAGCAAACCATATACATGTTAAGAACCTTCTGTAAGAATTAAAGGGAAAGTTCTGAACATGACAAATAAGTAAAAAATAGAAGACATGTTTTAAAATACCTATCATACAGTCTTGAAGAACTAATTGGTGCCATGTATTTTTAGATCTACTCTTTATTTTGATGTCCACAGTTCAGATGGAATAGTGCTCTTCCCCTCTACGCCTACTTCCCTGTAGCATTTAACCCAGAATCTACTTGAATTATTTAGGCCATTTTTACCTCCGTCTTTGTGAGGGACAAAGGCTACAAGGGGCTAAGAAATGTGTTTTCAGATAATAAACATCCAATTAAATAATTTTCTATCTCCTTCCTAAGGTTTTTTTATATACTTATTTTTCTTGTACTGAGGCATACATGTATATAAAACTCGGGATATAAATATTTAGACCCAATTTAATCCAAAAACCAATCAACTCAAAGTGAAAATGCCTTTAGCTTTACTAACAACAAAAAAAGAATTTTTAGTAGTACAAGAGAATGCTCATGCCAAGCCATTGTAAAGGCTCTACAGAATTTACATTATAGTTGTAAGAAGTTAGCTTATTTGGTCATGTTAAAGTATAACGAAAAGGATGTGGAATGTCTTCACATAACTTAGAGAATCATAATCATTCACTCTCAGAAATATTTGAATTCAAAACGATCCTTTCCTTTCTTACCTATAAGGCTGTACTTTATTCCCCAGGTCCTGAAATTCCAGTGCTTTTTTAACAACAGCTTCATTTTCTTCTGGATAAACTGAACATGTGCAATAAACGACTGCTTGAGCTTTAGTAACTATAAAGAAGGTGTAATTAATAATAATGACCCTATTAACAATCCTAAACAGATTTATATTTCCAAACATCTATTTGATACTACTACCACATGGTTGTGAAAGGAATGATTTCCATAAATGCTTGCATGATTTCCCTTTAAAGCACACATTAATAATGTAAATCTGTGGCCAATAAGTAAAGTAAATCTAACTGGATTGTATAGAAATTGAAAATTCTTTTTTTTTTAAGTTTTTATTTAAATCCCAGTTAGAAAAAATAAATAAATCCCAGTTAGTTAACATACAGTATAATATTAAAAGTTTCAGGTGTAGAATTTAGTGATTCATCACTTACATACAACATCCAGTGCTCATCCCAACAAGTACACTCCTTAATTACTCATCATCCATTTAACCCATCCCCCATCCACCTCCCTTCCAGCTTGTTCTCTATAGTTAAGAGTCTGCTTTCCGGTTTGCCTCTCTCTTTTTCACCCTATGTTCATCTGTTTTGTTTCTTAAATTCCACATATGAGTAGAATCATATGGTATTTGTCTTTCTCTGACTTCATTTACTCTCTAGTTCCATTCACATTGTTGCAAATGGCAGTATTTCATTCCTTTTCATGGCTGCCTACATTCCATTGTGTGTGTGTGTGTGTGTGTGTGTGTGTGTGTGTGTGTGTGTGTATACCACCCCTTCTTTATCCACTCATCAGTCGATGGACAAATGGGCTCTTTCCATAATTTGGCTTTTGTTGATAATGCTGCCATAAACACCAGGCTGCATGTATCCCTTGGGATCAGTATTTTTGTATCCTTTGGGTAAATACCTAGTAGTGCAATTACTGGATCATAGGGTAGTTCTATTTTTAACTTTTTGAGGAACCTCCATACTACATTCCAGAGTGGTTGCACCAGTTTGCATTCCCACCACCAGCATTAAGAGGGTTCCCCTTTCTCCACATCCTCACCAACACCTACTATTTCCTGTGTAGCCATTCTGACTGGTGTGAGGTGGTATCTCATTGTTGTTTTGATTTGTATTTCTCTATTGATGAATAATGTTGAGCATCTTTTCAAGTGCCCGTTAACCATCTGGATGTCTTCTTTGGAAAAATGTATTCAAGTCTTCTGCCTTCTTAACTGGATTATTTGGTTTTGGGTGTTGACTTTGATAAGTTCTTTATAAATTGTGGTTACTAAACCTTTATTGGATATATATTATTTGCAAATATCTTCTCCCACTCTGGAGCTTGCCTTTTAGTTTGGTTGACTGTTTCCTTTGCTGTGCAAAAGCTTTTTATCTTGATGAAGTCTCAATAGTTCAGTTTTGCTTTTGTTTCCCTTGCCTTTAAAGACATGTTTAGCAAGAAGTTGCTGTAGCTGAGGTCAAAGAGGTTGCTGCCTGTGTTCTCCTCTAGGATTTTGATGGGTTCTTGTCTCACATTTAGGTCTTTAATCCATTTTGAACTTATTTTTGTGTATGGTGTAAGAAAGTGGTCCAGTTTCATTCTTTTGTATGTTGCTGTCCAGTTTTCCCAACACCATTTGTTGAAGAGACTTTTTCCTACTGGATATTCTTTCTTTCTTTATTGAAGATTAGTTGTGGGTCCATTTCCAGGTTTTCTGTTCTGTATCATGGGTCTATGTGTCTGTTTTTGTGCCAGTACCATACTGTCTCGACCATTACAGCTTTATAACTTGAAGTCCAGAATTGTGATGCCTCCGGCTTTGCTTTTTTTAAGATTTCTTTGGCTATTCAGTCTTTTGTGGTTTTCTACAAATTTTAGGATTGTTTGTTCTAATTCTGTGAAAAATGCTGGTGGTATCTTGAAAGGGATCACATTAAACGTGTAGATTGCTTATCTTAACAGTATTTGTTCTCCCAATCCATGAGCATGGAATGTTTTTCCTTTTCTTTGTGTCACTTTCAATTTCTTTCACCAGTGTTTTATACTGTTCAGAGTATAGATCTTTTACCTCTTTAGTTAGCTTTATTCCTATGTATCTTACAGTTTTGGTGCAATTGCACATGGGATCAATTCCTTGATTTCTCTTTCTGCTGTTTCATTATTGGTGTATAGAAGTGCAACAGACTTCTGTCCATTGATTTTGTATCCTGTGACTTTACTGAATTCATGTTATCAGTTCTAGTACTTTTTTGGTGGAGTCTTTTGGGTTTTCTAAATAGAGTATTGTGTGATCTGCAAATAGTGAAGGCTTGACTTCCTCCTTGCTGATTTGGATGCCTTTTATTTCTTTTTGTTGTCTGATTGCTGAGGCTAGGGCTTCCAGTACTATGTTAAATAACAGTAGTGACAGTGGACATACCTCTCTTGTTACTGACCATAGAGGAAAAGTTCTCAGTTTTTCATCATTGAGGATGATATTAACTATGGATTTTTCATAGTCGAGGTATGTTCCCTCTATCCCTACTTTGTTGAGGCTTTTTCATGAATGGATGTAGATTTTATCAAATGCTTTTTCTGCAACTATAGAGAGGATCATATGGTTCTTATACTTTCTTTTATTAATGTGGTGTATCATGTTGATTGATTTGCCAATGTTGAACCACCCTTGCAGCCCAGGAATAAATCCCACTTGATCGTAGTAAATGATTCCTTTAACATACTGTTGGACTTCATTTGCTAGTATTTTGTTGAGAACTTTTGCATCCATGTTCATCAGGATTATTAGCCTATAATTCTCCTTTTTAGTGGGGCCTTTGTCTGGTTTTGGAATCAAGGTAATAATGGCCCCATATAATGAGTTTGGGAGTTTTCCTTCCATTTCTATTTTTTGGAACAGTTGGAGAAGAATAGGTATTAACCCTTTTTTAAATGTTTAGCAGAATTCCCCTGGGAAGCCATCTGGCCCTGGACTTTTGTTTGCTGAGAGAGCTGTTTTATTTTGCTTTTTAAAGATTTTTTTAAATTTGTTTGAGAGAGAGGGAGTTTGTGGGGAGAGGCAGAGGGAGAGGGTGAAGGAAAGAATACTTAAGTAGACTCACCACTGAGTGTGGAAGCCCATTGAGACTAAATCCCAGGACCCTGAGAGATCATGACCTGAGTCGAAATCAAGAGTCAGATTCTTAACCAACTGAGCCACCTAGGCACCCCTGTTGGGAGATTTTTGTTGGTTATCAGTCTGTTCAAGTTTTCTATTTCTTCTTGTTTTGGTTTTGGTAGTTTATATGTTTATATGTTTCTAGGAATTTATCCATTTCTTCTAGGTTGTCCCAATTTGTTGGCATAGAGTTTTTCATAATATCTCTTATAATTGTATTTCTGTAGTGTTGGTTATTATTTCTTCTCTCTCATTTGTGATTTTATTTTTTATTTATTTATTTATTTATTTTCATTTGTGATTTTATTTATTTGGGTCCTTTCTCTTTTCTTTTTGGTAAGTCTGGGTAGGGGTTTATCAACTTGATTAATGTTTTTAAAGAACCAGCTCCTGATTTCATTGATCTGTCTGGAAATTGGAAATTCAATCAATGTGATCAAGCCAGTCACAAACACAAATACTACTACTACTACTACTGAGCTTGATACTTCAGGCATTCTCCCCATGAGCCATATCACATAACTAGAAACAGACTTAGATATGAATTCCAGTTATTTACTTAACTGCTGTATGAACCTGGGAAAATTACATAAACTCTCATTTTTCTTCTGTAAAATGAGATACTACTACTATCTGCACTCATTTATTCACACATATCAAGCACCTACTACGAGCTAAGCACTATTCTAGGCATCCAAGATATACAGACAAAAATCCTTGCCCCTGGGAAGCTTGTTTTCCATGTTTTATTAACATGATAAGACACAAACAGTTAAATCATATCATATCTTTAGGAGGTGGTAAGTGCTATAGAGAAAAAGCAGTGATGGAGGGTAGTTTCAGATGATATTGTAATTTTAAATAATGTGATCCGAGAGAGCATCAAAAAATTCTTTACCAACTTTCTAATCTTCCAACCATTTATTTCATAGATCATATATATATGAACTCATATATATATATATGTGTTCAAATTAATATTTATGAGTAGCATCAACAGACTGGCTCTGTACTTTCCATTTGCCTTATTTCTACCTCATTTATGTTCTATCTTTATGTAATGAATTATCTATAACTATATATTTATCTTTGAGCCTTTGTAGATCAGGATTTATTCACACTCATATCCCTAAATCCAGCCTGACCCAGAGTATGCACTTAATAAACAATGCACTGAATTAATAATAGTTTATGTAATTTCTCAGAGATTTCTTTTTCATATCCATATCCATTTGAGGACAGTGCTCCTCAAAATCTAAATGGAAAACAAAAACAAAAACAAAAAAACAAAATCTAAATGGAGTGATTGAAACAATACCACAAATACCTAAAGAGCTTAGTTACTCAGGGTTAAAATAAAGAAATCTAGGCTTTATTTGTAATTGCTTTTCTCTATTCTCTATTTAGTACTAAGAGACATAAGAATTTGATTAAAATTTGAATTGTAGAATAGTTATTATGGGCAGGTACAATGACAACAGAAAAATTACATCAAGTAAAAAGCCAAAGAAAAGAAATAAACAAAACTGTTCCATAATAGATGTACATAATTTTTTTACTTCAGCATTAGGAAACTGTTCATTATGCTTGCTAACCTATGCTACAAATGATAGCACAGCATCTATTTTTAAGACAGACTGAAGTGGTAAAAATAAATATTTTGATATTGGAAGGCACTAAGACTATTTTGGAAAATTCACTTACGGTCACAACTCATTAACCTGATTATAATAGATAAATGAAGTATTAATGTTTCTAAGATTCACAACATATTTTAAGATTGCACTGATTAATAAACTTACATTTCATTGCATGTGTTAGCTGTTCATATTGCTGTTGAGCAAGAATGTGAAGTTTATCTTCTGATGTGCCTCCTTGAGAGAAATCTTTAAGTAAACCTGTATCTAAAAGCAAATAAATCCTTTTAAATATATCACTATTGGGTGCATTTCATATATTGCTATAATCACATAGTTTAATTTTTTAATCATTTTCCTTATTAATGAGAATTTCATGGAAAATATTTATTAAAACTAAATAAATAGTATTATAAAAATACTGTTAAAATTTAAAAACTAAATAAAGATAATTTCGGTTAGTTTTAATATTCTTTCTTCTTCAAGTTCTTATGCAATAGTCATCCAACTAAGTCATTTAGATACAGAAGAGAGAATGCAGTAATCTGGAGACTAATAGATGAAAAGAAAAAAGAGATTTATTTCCAAGGCAGAAACTGATGAGCTACAGTCATGTCTGAGTAGGAAAGAATACAAAAAGAAATGGTTAAAAACATTAACTTACTGAAAGCAATCTTGGAAGAAAAAAATTCAGGGAGGTAAATGTATGTCTTCATAGATTAAGAAACAGATCAAGAAACTCTTAAAGTAACTTTTAAAAAATTTTAAAACTAAATTTAACATGTTTTTTGATATTAAGAATATTGAGTACCACTTTATATACATTATTTATCAATCCCCCTTAAAGACTTTTCATTTATTTGAGAGAGAGAGAGAGAGCAGGCACAAGCAAGAGTGGGGGTGGTGAGGAGAGAGTGGCAGAAGGAGAGGGAAAAGCCAACTCCCTACTGAGTAGGAAGCCCTACAAGGGCTCCATCTCAGGACCCTGAGATCATGACCCAAGCCAAAGGTAGCTGCTTAACTCACTGAGCCACCCAGGTGCCCCATCACCCCCTTTATCATCCCTTTTAACATTAAGAAAACTGTCCAAACATACATTAGACTACTTATCTAAGGTCACATAGCTACGAGGTGTAGAACCATGCTTCTAGCTCAGAAATCTGACCAGAGTGTCCAAACTCCTAACTTCTGTTTATTTCGCCTCTCAGTAACTGGAGTACGAGAGCCAATTATTTATGCCATATAGTGACTCTTCTCCATTCCAGTAATATCGCTAAGGGTTAATTTAATTCTATTTCTTCCCAATTTAATTTTATACTTCACATTTTTCTATTTTTATTCACCACTTAAAAACATTTTTTTTCTTAAGATTTTATTTATTTGACAGAGACAGAACAAGTAGGGGAAGTGACAGAGGGAGAAGGAGAAGCAGGCTCCCCATTGAGGAGGGAGCCCCTGATGCAGGACCCTGAGATGACCTGTGCTGAAGGCAGATGCTCAACGGACTGAGCCACCCAGGTGCCCCTCTATTCACCAGTTTTTTAAAGGACCATTTACATGTTATACTATAAAACTGTATCAATTTACCTCTTTCACTCCATTTTAAAATAATTCCAAGTTGTTAGCAAAGAACAATTTCATATATTCCTCAATGATTCTAATATTTTTCCATGTTAAAATGTTTTTCAAACTAACTCATGATTTCTCCCTTCCACCTAGTACCTAAGTCTTTTGGATTTATCCCCACTAAGCTTGGTACTATTTCTACCATAGACACGAGGTCAGCAGCTCCTTCTTTGCTCTGGCTATTACCTCCTCAGAGGAAACCTTCCTTTTTTTCCCCTAGGTTTCCCAAAGCCTGCTTCTTGGCTTATCCTGTTGCCTCTTTTTTTTTTTTAATTTTTATTTATTTATGATAGTCACAGAGAGAGAAAGAGAGAGAGGTAGAGGCATAAGCAGAGGGAGAAGCAGGCTCCATGCACCGGGAGCCCGATGTGGGATTCGATCCCGGGTCTCCAGGATCGCGCCCTGGGCCAAAGGCAGGCGCCAAACCGCTGCGCCACCCAGGGATCCCTCCTGTTGCCTCTTGATCAAAGTTTTCAGAACGTTGCTAATACCTAGGAAATTTTTTACTTTCTCCTTTTTCATAACTTGTGGTTCCCTTTGGGCTTTCCATCCCACCGCACCCCCAACAGGCTCTACTTTATTTTTACCTATGGTTTGTTTTTTTCTACATTCCCACTTCAAGATGGCCCAGAATAAGGCCAGAGTCTCTCAGTTGGAAGGTCTAATTCTCTTGACTGCAATGTTTATTATAGCGGCAGCTATTTCTTCCCCCTCTTTTTCCCATTGTCTACTAATTCTTATTTATTTCCCAGTCAATGTAGGAAGTTTCTCAGCTCACCATTCTCCCATCTGAGTTGGTTATGCTTCTGTTTTACTACCACTGGGAAGACATTTTCTATAGCAGGTCAAAATTCCACGTGGAACAGTGTAAGCCCAGTTACACATTTTGTAGTATAGTGGAATGTGCTAACTAATCTGAATTTGGATCCCAGCCTATTTACTAGCTACACCTTAGGTAGCTTGTGAGATTTCTCTTAGTCTTGTTCCCACCCTCCCCAAATAGAGATAAAAAAGGACACTACCCTCAAAATGTTATTGTGACTATTAAGTGACAGTGCACGCATACCACCTAGAATATTGGCTGGCACGTGGTTGTGTGCATTTCTTTTTCTCGTTTTTGATTCTGTCCTTGCTAGAAACAGAAAATAGGTACTCACTATATGCTGAATGTTGGTGAAATGTCTTCTTTATCTAATATTTCAGTTAATCTTATTTAATTAGAGCTTTCAATATGAGCAGATTAGAGTAAGGATCCATTTCAGTTAATGCACGTTTCAGTTAATGCACAGCATTTAAAAAGTGGCTCACAGTGTCAGCCTCAGAATCAGAGCTGCTGTGTTTTAATCTGGGCTCTGACACTAGTCAAATGGCTCTGGGGAGCTTCAACCCCTCTGAGCCTCAGATCCTGTACTCATAAAATGTAGAAAAAAGGAGTTCAGCATCTGCAGTTTTGCTTTCTGTAGTTCAGTTACTGAAGGTCCCGGAAGCAGATGATCCTCCTTCTGCCAAATCGGTGGAAGGTCAATAGTCACCTAATGCTACATCACCACTGTGCCTACCTCACTCACCTCGCTTGATCTCATCTTGTAGACATTTTGTCATCTCACATTGTAAGAAAGGTGAGTACAGTGTAATAAGATATTTTGAAAGAGAAACCACATTCACATAACTTTATTTCAAAATACTGTTATAATTGCTCTATTTTATGATTTGTTGTTATTAATCTCTTATACATTGAACTTTACCATAGGTGATAGGGGAAAACATAGTAGATGTAGGGTTCAGTATTACCCATGGTTTCAGGCATCCACTGGAGGTCTTAGAACAAATCCCCATGGATAAGGGGGGAGACTGTAAAAAATTCATTGAGTTTTTGTGGATTTGATGAAATAATTGAAGCAAAGTGCTTAGCTCACTGCCTTATAAATATGTGCTCAATAAATGGTAATGTTAAATAATATTTTATGATTTATTAAAGAAGGAAATGAAATATTCCTAGTATTAATATTTAATCTGAGGCATTCATATCATAAAATATACATACTGGAGGTTAAAGAAATCTTAAGTTTGAAATAATGTGATAATGATTTAATTTTAGAGCATAGTCTGTAGAGTCTGGCTGATGTATTATTTTTTTAAAGACTTCATTTATTCATGAGAGACACAGAGAGACACAGAGACATAGGCAGAGGGAGAAGCAGGCTCCCTGTGGGGAGACCAATGCGGGACTCGATCCCAGGACCCCAGGATCACACCCTGAGCCGAAGGCAGACGCTCAACCACTGAGCCACCCAGGAGCCCCTCAGTCTGGCTGATCTAAACCTGAATTCTAGCTCTGTTACTAACTAGAACCTGTGTGACCTTGTAAAATTGAATTAATCTTTCTGAGTCTCAGTTTTTTTCCTCATAAAATGTTGATAAATGTTAATGCCTAGATCTTGAGTTCAAGTATATACCAGAATAGCATAAGGACCAACATCTGATCACCTACATCATTCCAATTATTAAATATTTTTAATATTCCCCTGTGCATATCATAAAGGATTGCTACAAGGACTAAATGAGACAATGAATGTAAAGTACTTAATATTTTTAAGAGTTTATGTATTGGAGTGCCTGTGTGGCTCAATCGGTTGAGCATCTGCCTTCAGCTCATGCCCCCAGGTTCTGGGTTCATGCTCTGCATTGGGCTGTCTGCTCAGGGGGGAGACTGCTTCTCATTCTCCCATCTGCTCGTGCTCCCTCTCGCTATCTCTCTCGCTCTCTCTCTCTCAAATAAATAAACGAAATCTTAAAAAAAAAAAAGTTTATGTATGTATTTATTTATTTGAGAGAGAGTGTGTGGTGTGTGCAAGTGTAGGGAGAGACAGAGGGAGGGAGAGAAGGAGAGAAGCAGACTCCATGCTAAGCATAGAGCCCAGCTTGGGGCTCAGTCTCAGGACCCTGAGGTCCTGACCTGAGCCAAAGTCAAGAATCAGACACTTAACTGAGCCACTCAGGTGACCCGGCATAAAGTACTTTACAGATTGTAAGTGCTATATACATGGTAGCTACTCATTAATCAGATATATTTGACATGTCATTTTAAACAATTTTATTTTTGAAATTATAAAAAATTTCAGTAATTTATAAATTAAAAAATGTTAAAGTACCTTCATGCTCATTTAGTATAAATTCTACTGGATTACTAACACCCAGTCCTGAACAACGAGGTAGCAACAGAATCACTTTAACTTTCTGTAATCTATGATCCTTTGATTCAATGTTAAGAAATGTCTCATGAAGTATTTCAATATCTTGGAGAAAAAACAGAAAAATTAATGCAAAAGTATTAATTAAAAATCTTAATACAGTATGTAATTAGATTGATTTATCATTGTTCATTTTTAAATCCTCAACCTCACAAAGAGTCATCCTAATATAGTCAGAAAAGAGGGCTATTCTTCTCTGATAACTTCCTATACTACATGAATTTTTCTCCTTCACTTGAGAGAATAATTTTGAAATTTAAATATCTTCTACATAAAATATAATTCTATTTTTTATTCTGAACTTCAGATTCCATCAGAACACTGTGATGTAGTGGAGGGAAATGAGCTTTGGAGGCAGAAATACCCAACTTTGACTCCCAACCTCCTACTGTTTACTGGCTGTGTGACTTGATCTCTCTGAGCCTCCACTTCCTTACTCATAAAATGCGATAATAATGCCTACTTCATCTAATTGTGGTGAAGACTGAGATAATGCAGTTTAGTATGGTGCCTAGTACATAGTAAACGCTCAGTATTAGGTTATTTCCCTTTCCCATTTGTAATTCCCTTTTATATTTTATCTTCCCCAGAGAAAAATGGGTGTCAGTAGCATTTATGAGGCAGTCTAAGGTCCCTTAAGGACTTTGTAATTTAGTTTAAGTCTGTCAGTCTCAGAGTACAATGATCTGTGCCCCTGTCTTCAGGCCACCCCTCCACTTCTGCAGTGGCTCCCATTCCCCTCACCTGCTGAGGAGTCACCCCTGAAATTACTTGCCCACCCATTTTCTCTTATCTGATCACCTTGTTCATCTTCCTATTCTATTTTGAAATTGTTGTTTTTCTTTTTAATCAGTGGGTCTTTTCCTTTTATCCCCTCTATTTTTAACTTTCTATCAGAAAAATTCAAACATGTACAAAAACAGACATAAAAATATAATAAATTCTCAAGCACCCATCATGGAGATTCAACAGTGAACCATTCATGCCCAATTCTGTTTCATCTATATCTGTACCCACTTCCACCCCACCCATATTATTTTGAATCTACAAATATTTCATATCTCTAAAAGATAAGAACTCCTTAAAAATATAGCCATACAAAATTTTAAAAATAATTTATTATCATTGAATAATAATAGCATCCAATTATGGCTCAAATCTCCCAGTAGTCTCACACATGTCAAAAATTTTTAATGTGAATCCAGATATTAATAAGGTACATACACTACAATTAGCTGATAAGCCTTATTTTAAATTTCTTCTAAGGTTCCCTTTGCATTTTTCCTTATAACTTATTTCCGAATGAAACATGGTTATTGGTACTGCTAAGAGTTTTCCACGGTCTGGATTTTGCTAATTGATTCCCTAGAGTGTACTTTAACATGTTCCTATCTTCTGTGCTTCCTATAACTTAGTAGTTGGATCTTTAAAAAGCTTAATTAGATTCAGGCTCTTTTTCTTTTTTCTTTTCTTTCTTTCTTTCTTTTTTTTTTTTTTTTTTGAGAGCAGACTGAAGAGGGTAGAGAGAGGACCAAAAAAACCTACTTCACAAGTCACATCATACTCATCCATTAAGTTGCCTTTCTGGCACCAGCAAAGGGGTTGCAAAATAGACCTATCTTAATCCTGTCATCTCTTTTTCATTTATTAGTTGGAATACTTCTAAAAGGAAACTTCCTTTCCTCAGTTGTGTGGTTACCTAGCGCTTCCTATGCTTTCTTGTTAACTAGGGAAAAATTCAGATGGGTAATTGGAAGTGAAGTGGTGGGTTATAGGGTCTATACATATTTCATGTTTGGTGATTAATGCTAGTTTTCTAGAGTGGCTGTACAAGTTTACAGTCCCACCAGCTATCTTTGAGCATTCCCAATGTTACTTACCTGGCCAGTACATGGTACTGTAATTTTTTTTTTTTTTTTAAGTAGGCTCCATGCCCAGTGTGGAGCCCCACATGGGGCTTGAACTCACAACACTGAGATCATGACCTGAGCTGAGATCAAGAGTCAGATGCTTAACCAACTGAACCACCCAGGCTCCCCTCCAAACCTTTTAAATTTTAATCATTCTGTGGATATGTGGTGATTTTAACTGCATTTCCCTGATTAGTAATGGGATTGACTACTTTTACCTAAGTTTTTTTTTTTTGCATCTGGATATCCTCTTTTGTGAAATGACTGGTCTTGTCTCTTGCACATTTTCCAACTGGGTTGTCTATCTTTTTATTGTTAATTTGTAAGAATTCTTTATATACATGTATATAAAACTCTTCCTCAGTTTATATGCTCCCTCTCTAGTTTGCCTTTGCACTCTCTTAATGTATAGAAGTTTTAAATTTTTAAAAAGTTTACTGTATTCCAATTTATTGATCTTTTCTTGTATGGTTAGTGCTTTGTGTGTCCTGTTTAAGAAATCTTTACCAATCCTAGTCATTAAGTTTCCCTTATAAATTCTAGGAGATTCTAGATTTGTATTGGTGTGAAGTACAGATCAGTTTCATTTTTTCTAGAACCATTTATTGAAAAAGAAAACATCTCCTCGGTACTCTGCAGTATCATGTGGATTGAACTGAATCCATACAGATCAACTTGGAGAGAAAGGTCATCTTGATGACATTAAGTTTTTCAGTTCATGAATATGATCTCTTATTATATTTACTTAGGTCTTCTGTCTTTCAATAATGGTCCATAGTTTTATGAGGAGGTCTTACACATATTTTATTAGATGTACTCCTAAATGTGTTATAGTTTTTGGTACTATTGTAAAAGGTATCTGCTTCATTTTCAAACTTTTGTTAATGATATGCAGAAACTGACTTTGTATGCTAATTTTTTATCTGGAAACCTTGCAAAAATCATAGGTGAAATCTACATTTTAGTTTTATGCAATATTATGTTATTAAGTATATACTTCTTTCATACTGTTTCATTTTCCTAATGAAAATGTTATATTTCTAGTAATGTTTCTTAACTTAAATCTACTTTGTCAATAGCTCTTGTAGTAGTATATGTAATGTATATCTTTTTCTGTCCTAATTTTTTAATATCCTTTTATGTAAAGAATTTCTCTTATAAATAGGCATATTGTTGATCTTAAAATTTTAATACTGACATTCTTTGTCTTATTTCAAGTATTAGTCATGCATACTTAATGTGCTTACATATATATTTTTTAAAGTTTAATCTACCTATTTGCTATTTGTCTTATCCTTTCTATGTTAATAGGGTATTCTAACTCCATATTCCATTTTACTCCCTCCTAGCTATTAAACATCCTTTTATTATTTGTTTATTCATTGCCCTAGATATAACACACACCACTGACTTAATGATTTACTATTTTTTACCATTTACTGGACAAAGCAAAGATGATAAAAACACATTAATTCTATTTCCTTCTCTCTAAATTATGTATCATTGTTGTAATTTACTTTAATTAAATATAACACACATATTTTAACCCCATAAGACATTAGTTTATACTCCCACAAGACATTAGATTATAATTGGTTTGCCTATGTACTTATCTTTTCCATTATTCTTCATTTATTCCAGCATCTACAACTTTCTATATGAGATAATATTCCTTCTACTCAAGAAATAACCTTTAGTATATCCTCCACTGTGTCTGCTGGTGACAAGGTCTCAGATTTCATTTGTTTGAGAATATCTTTATTTCAGAGGAAATTTCTGCTGAGTTTAGAAATGTACTTGGTAGTTTCTGCACTATGAAGATATTAATAGTTTTCTGGTTTTGGTTATTTCTGTTGAGAAGTTAGTTTTTAGTTTATTGCTTTTCTATTAAAAGTAATATATATTATCACCTCGACTGCTTGGTCTTTGGTTTTCAGTAGTTATACCACAATATACCTAATATGTTTTCTATATATTTATTCTTACTGAAGTTCATAGAGCTTCTTGAATCTGTGGCTTAATTTATTTTATCTATTTTGAAAAATTCCCAGCCTTAATTTCAAATATTATTTCTTCTCAATTATTTTTCTCCTCTCTTTCTGTGTTCTCAATCACAGCATACGGAAGATCACTGGATCACTGAGTCTCATGTGTGTTTTATGATCTTTCCCATATTATTAATCCTTTGTCTTCCCTTGCTTCAGTCTGGATATTTTCTTGTGGCTTGTCAGTTCATTTACTCTTTCCTTAGCTCTAATCTACTGTTAAATTTATTTACCTCTTATTTTCACATGTTGTATTTTTTAGTTCTAGAATTTTCTTTTTACTTAAAAAAATTGTTTCCAGTTCTCTGCTGAAATTCTACAACTTGGCATTTAATCTCTTCAGCATACTAATCATAGTTATTTTAAAGTCCACATCTGATATCTCTAGTATTAGAACCACCTATAGGTTTGTTCCTATTGCAGTGTTTTTCTCTTTATACCAGTCATATCTTTTCTTTTTACCTTGTTTTTTTTTGTTTTTGTTTTTTAAACTGAGTGCCAAACATTATATTTGAAAAAATTTAGGAGATGATATGAGACCTAGGATGATGTTATTTTCTTCCAGAGAAAATTTACTTTTGCTTCTGATTGGCAGCTAAATCTGGGCACTAATAATCCCAGATCATCTTAATCCAATTGGGAATGAGATGACTAGAACTTGGGCTTCAATTTGTTACATAACTGATGACTATCCAGTATATACTTCTTCTGTCTCCATATGAAATTCTAGGTATTTACTAGTCTACCTCTCCAAGTCAAGCTTTAAATTCTATTTTTTTTGTCTCCTTAGCCATGTGAATCTGTCAAAAGTTTTGCTTGGTTTTTCAGCCTCACTGAACCTATAATAAATAAAATGTTATCTTTAGTCACAGCATGATCCAATGGAAAAGATTTTGAAAATAAGAAGCCTAAAGGATGGTAACTTCTAGTCCTAAATACTAACATTGTCAAGCATTCCTTTGGTTGTGTTCTTATTTATTAAAGGATGATAATTTCTACCACCTACTTTAATTATTGTTTGAACTTCAAATTATATGGTAGCTAATGCCAAGCAATATCCCAAAGTGCCAATATATTCATTAATTTAAACTACAGTTGTTTAACCAATATTAAACAATGAGAAGACCCTGGTGTAATATGAATTAGTGAATAATTTTAAGAGTATAATATATTAGAGTTTTTATATTACAAAAAACAAATTCAAATTTTTGACATTTCTAAATTTTGTAGAACATTAATCACCAAACAAATAAATATTTATACATACTTTTACATCCCATTTTTGTAAAAAGATTCTTCAGGTCAGGATCCTTAGCTTGTGACTTTACTCCACACACAAATATTTTTGAGGTATTATTATTTGTTAAGACTGACATATGGGCAACTGTGTACCATGAACCTGTATTGACCATTAAGATATCATCATCCATATTTAATAAAGCCCTTACAGAATGGACAGCAAGACTTCGAGATTTGTCCTACAAGATAATGATATGATTAGAATTTCAAATGGTTTGACTAGAAGCATAAACTTTCTTTTTGCTTAAGTAAAAAAAAAAAAGTACTCAGTAGGACTCTTGAGATACCTAATCCATTTGAGTTTAAAACATCTTAATATATGTTAGAAGACAAAGTTAACAAAAATAACTGATATAAAGAATTTTAAAACAAAGACCTTAACTTTGTTTAGCCTAAATTATAAATGTTATCATTTAGCTTTTATATAGTGATGATAATGTCAAAATCTCCAAAATGTGTTTAATAGATTAGTGATGTCCTACTACAGCACCGATTCTTACCTCTTCATGAAAACTCACTCATCAGCTGATACCATTCTTTCTTCCCCATTCCACTGTCATTTAAATCACTGCTGATTCACAGATATTAAAAGTAAGATGATTGACAAGCTTATAAAAAGGGGCTAGACATATGGGTTTCTGCAGTTGATCTCAGTGCTCTGTAGGGTTTGTATCACTATAAGATAAGGCCAAGAGATTCCACCCAAGAAGATGAGTGTGTGAAGGGGAAGACGAAGGTAAATCTGAGCCAAGCATTGGAATCTAAGGACATAAAAATTAATATAACCTAACTTTTGGGATCATTTCTTTTTCATTCTATTGAAACCACATATAATCTCACATCCTCTTCCTGCATTGATTGCCATTATATACCTCTTATAAATCAAGACTGTAAGACCATATTAAGGAAGTAATGGGAAAGTATAACATATTGCATTTTCAAATTCAGGATGGTATTAGCATCTTCCCCAGAAATAGAAGTTGGAAAAGGTACCATTGCACTTTTTTTGAATACTCCCTTGGAGGAGAAAAATATAGCCTTTCAGGTTCCAGCAATACAAGTATCCCCATCTATTGAGTCCAGGAAGGAGAACATGTACTTTATAACTTCACATGGGACAAAGATGCTGAAGTACAATAGGAACACTGATTGTAGGGGTATATATTTTATTCAATAAAATAGTTGAAAATTAGCCTTTATAAATTTCCTTGATAATCTATAAAAAATATAGTCAGTTTGTTAGGTTTTATTTTTAAGTGGATTCTTTGAGTAAGTAGGATTATTGAGAATCACAATGAAAGTAAATGTCTGTTTACCTGAAGTATAAGTTTATAATCTTTGAAAAGATCTATATTTAGAAGATCATTTTTAAGATGAGATGGAAAAATCAAGACATCATGGCAATGTTGGTCCACAGCAAAGACTTTATCATCAATATGTAATACAGATTTGACTTTATGATAACCTTTTTTCTTCAAACTATAATAAACTTCTTCAGGGCTGTAAATATGCAATAGTAGGTTGTAACTAAAAATAATTGTAAGTGTAATTAAAAATAATATATTAAATATATATAAAATAATATATTAAAAATGTATTTAACACTAGCATCTTTTTCCTAAAATAAATAAAAATAATACCATATACATTGCATCTAATGGAACTTAACAATTTTAGCTAATGATAAGTTAAAAGGTAATTAAAGACAGAAAAGTTAACATATTTATGTAATTACCTTTGGTAATTTGATGATAAGATCCTGAACTAAACTATGATTCTTGAATCACTCCCTTAGCTGTGCCCCACCCCACCCATTAAAAAGGTAGTATTTCTTATCACATTATTTTGAAAGGCTAGTAAATTGAAATATGAATAAAGAATTTGATTAAAACTCATACCTGATTTTACAAGTATTTATCCAAGCATAAAGTGGCAAAGTGGAGGCCCTTAGTTCCTGGTTCCTAATTGTTTCTGGAAGAATGTGGTAAATTGAAAGGGCATCATGTTTGATTCGACATCTTGCCAATGCTGCAGCCAACTTCGTCTTAAAACTAGAGATAGAAAATCCATTCTTGATGACTACTGCATTGAAGACAAGACTATCAACTTTCCACTAGAAAAATTCACAAATTAGATTTAGAATTCTAACAAATCCTTCTGTAATTCTGCCTCAAATTGTCATAGTATAAAATAATAATTGAAAATAGAAATCCAATAATGCTGCTTCCTTTTTTTAGTTTTTGCTGCCCCTGTATAGATATGCATCTCCTCAGATATCAATTGCTGACTGAAAGAAATTTTATGTAGTGAAAGAGGTATAGACTTTAATCAGACAAATTTGAAGTTAAATTCAGTTTGTTACTTACTAGCTGTGTGACCTCAGGTATGTTAATGAATCCTTTTTCTCAGCCTGTTGTATCTGTAGAATGTGGTCAACCACCTTATTATTAATGTGGTGATTACCAATCATGTGTGCAAAATACTGAGCACAACAGACACTCACTAATGGGCTAGTTATTTTCATAGTTGCCAATAGTGTAGTCTTGAAAGATTAAGGAACTTTCATGAATATGTTATCTGAAGTCCTTCCCAGGTCTGATTTTCCCATAACAGAAAAGAAAAACAAGAACTGGTTAGCATCACCATGAAGATCCAATGATTTTATCTTATAGAAAATGTTAATAAATGAGAATATAGGACTTATTCTTGACCTATAATCAGCATTTTCACAGTAAGAATCTAATTGAATAATAAACCTCAAGGATAACCTTGAATGAGAAATGGGGAAGAGATGCCATGGAAGAAGTAAGTATAACCAGAGTGGTATATGTGGCTACAGAAAGCTCAGTAAGATTAAGATTCTTATTTACTCAGACATGCCTGGGTGGCTCAGTCAGTTAAGCATCCGATTCCTGATTCTGATTCAGGTCATAATCTCAAGGTCATGGGATTGAGTCCTGCATCAGGCTCCATGCTCCATGTGGAGCCTGCTTAAGAATCTGTCTCTCCTTCTCCCTTGCCCTCCCCTTCCCCTTTCACACACTCTCTCTCAGAAAAAAAAAAAAAAAAAAAGATAGATAGATTCTTATTTACTTGGAGAACGAGAACCTTTCACCTAATAATGTGTTTGTGTATGAACAGTATACCTGCGTTGAGAGAGGGAGAAACAGAGGAAGGAAGGGATGGGAAGGTGGAGAGAGAAATGGAAAGAGAGAATATAGATGGGACACGGGTGGGGGGGGGGGGAAGGAGAGGGAAGGGTTATCAAACATTAAGACTTCTAGGACTATAATAAAATTAGATTTGTGTAGTACTATCTCCTAATGTCACAGAACTACAGCAAAGGACACTAAAAACAATTACATAATACATTAATGCACATCAAAAACTAAATTAATATAAAAGGATGAATTACTGTTCTATATCATACATGTGAGATGTTTCTGAGTACACACCACTTTTGACTAAATAGTCCTTCCAAATACCTATGTAGTTCAAATGTACCATAAATGCTATTGACTGAATTATTCAATCACTGTACCTAAAAATTAGAGCTATGAAGCCTAGAAAAATATATGTTGTGTATTTGGGGGAAGTAAGTACACAGAGAAATAATTTTCCAAATTTCCAGAGAGAAAACATTTCAGACTGTGAATTTTAATATAAATTAATCACACAAAAAGTAATTTAAGGTATATATACAGTTACAAAGATTTTTGTATAAATATACAATATCAGATTGAGGATAAAGACCAAATCCAAATGCTATTCAGGATAACCAGACATGCATTACTTCTGTTAGGGAAATACTCTGTGGCTACTAATAACTTCTTCCATAGCTGTAAGGTAGATCGCAATGACAAAAATGGAAACCACAGCATTCTTGTTCCAGAAGGCCATCCCCTGGCATAATCTGAACACTATCAGAGAGAGTTGCTCAATCATCTGTTTGCCATCAACCTGTTGTGTAAACATAGCCAGAGCTATTTCTATATGTTAAATTGTAGTTCTGTAATTCCTATGCTTAAATCTAAAATGAACCCATTAGTTACAGGACAGAATCTAAGCTCCTTATCATGAAACACTAGGATATTAATAATTTAACCTAAACTGACACCTCAGTCCTCAATTCCTACTACTCCGATCCACAAATCTATGCCTGGCCACACAGGAACTGTTTCAGCCCCTGCTGATAACATACCACATTCCCTTTCCCTCTGCCGTCTCTCCCTGTCTGTCCAGCCAGTACAGTTTGGACTCTGCAATCAGATTACCTGGGTTCAAATTCTGCTTCCACCACTTACTAGCTATGTGACATTAGACAGGTTATTCAGAAGAAAGTAAAGGTATTAGAAAAATAGCAAGGATCAGTCCAAAAAGACTTTGAAGAGGAGAAGAAACTTAAACTTCTCTTTTATTTATTTTTGTTTAAAAAGATGTTATTATTTATTTATTTATTTGAGACAGAGAGCGAACACAAGCAGGGAGGAGGATCAGAGGGAGAGGGAGAAGCAGACTCCCCGCTGTTCAGGGAGTCTGATACGGGGATTGATCCCAGTACTTGGGATCATGACCCAAGCCTAAGCCGAAGACAGATGCTTAACTGCCTGAGCCACCCAGGTGCCCCTAAACTTCTCTTTTAAACTGTTAACGAAGAGCAAGAATTTTCCAGACCACAAGAGAAGCCACAGATAGCATCAATTTTCCAGACCACAAAAGGAAAAAAGACACACAGGACAGAGCACCATGTATATGAGATGTTAAACAGCAAAGCATATTTATAGAGTATGGTGTGGTGAGAGATCCAAGACTCACATCACAAAAAATCTTATATGCAAAAAAAAAAAAAAAAAAATCTTATATGCCATGCATAGGAAGTGGGAATTTTTTCTGCAGGAAATGGAAGCCTCTTAAAAAAAAAAAAAAAAAAGAAAAGAAAGAAAAAAAGGAAATAGAAGCCTCTTAAGCATAGAGAAGTATCAATTAATTCATGAACAAATATTTGCATTCTTATAATATTCCAGGCACTGTTTTAGGTCCCCGAAACAAAGGGATAAGCAAGGAAGATGCTGTTCCTGCCATCATCATGAAGTGTAGAATCTGGTAAGGGGAGACAAGCAATTATTTTTAAATGTCATCAGTATTCATGACAAGAGAAGGCAGGATACTGTGGTGGCACAAGGGAGGGGCACTGCTATGAGAGTCAAGGAAAGTTTCCCAGGAATTACATTTAGGCCAGGCCATAAGGATAGAAGTAGGAGTTAGCCAGGATTAAGGAAGTGTGTGCTCCAAGTAGAAGTATCATATATGAAAGTATCTGCCAATTTTGAAATATGTGCCTGAGAAGTTGAGAGATATGCAGAGCTTGCAATGACTCATGGGCCATGAAGAACAAAAACGGAAACTGGGGGCATACCAACTTTATGGGTGTGGGGCTTTGATAAGTCCCCAGGCTTTGGACAGGGTTACCAAAAGACAACCCTAGGAATAAAATAAAATGGAATAACACCTAAACGAGGACTGACGCACAGCTTCCAATCATCTCAATCCCAGATTAGACCAGGCTGCCTGGCTTAGTTAGTGTCCCAGGTCTAGCTGTGGCCTTCCAACAGCAAAGAAAGGAAGTGCCTCTAAAGGAAGATAAAAATATCCTGGGCCATAAATGAAATAAACTAATATACAATAGCAAATTATACCTAATACAGTATATCCCAAGAAACTTTACATCTACAAATAATGGCAAAAAGAACTTTTCCCAATATTTCCATTAATTTCCTTCTAATTTATGTAATTAGAAGTTTATTGGATTTCCAAATATCATAAAGGAGTTGAAGTTCTTTTACAGAAAAAAAGAATAAAATGTTCATATTTATTCTTATAGAGCATTGGAAAAACATAATTGATAGAAAAAGTGGACAGAAGGTAAATAGAAATATTTTTAATGTAATTGGATAGTACATAAATACAAAAGAAAATACCCAAATTACTTGCTCATAATAGATTTTATTCTCTTATTTTCATAAGGAACCATATGGGTTATTTTGGTTAAGTCAGTGATTGTTCATGATACAGTGGAGAAATGCAATTTTCTAAGAATAAAGAAATAAAGAGAAACATGTATTTTAAGAATAGCATGGCCCCATCACAACCACACATGTGAAAAAAGGCATATTTCCTATGTTTTTGTGTTGCTTTCCTTAAGTCAGGGAATATTCTGACTAGCAGCTGATCTGACTAGCAGCTATGACTGTACCTAGTTAATGGGAAGTTCCTTCTCTTAGTCGACATATTTAGCATACCAATGTTTCCATTTATAGGAGAAACCTACTAGTTTGCATTCTAAGCACTGCTTCCCTTCTGGGAATAGAAATTCCTGTCTCCTGAAAAATGTTCCTCTCCTCCCTCCATTCATACAATTTTCCTGGAAGGTGTCCCTAACTGACTCAGTCTCCTTGGCCACAGCTGATTGGTAGAGAGTGAGCACTTGACTCAAGGCAGGGTCAATTTTTGGATGTAGGAAGAGAGAATCAAGCCAGTCTATCTAGTGTTGGTGCTGTAAGATGTAAAGCTCCTGAGTTGTCAGCAGCCACATTTCCCATTCTGGGAGAAGAATGAAGCCAAAGCACACAGAGAAGCAGAGACTAGAGTCAGAGAATCCTGATGATATTTAAGTCAGAGGACTAAGTTAATAGAAGTATAGCCACATCTCTGCCCTTCCTGCCATCTTGATGTTCAATCTTCCAGGAAATACATTATAATAAATTTTCTTTTACCTAATCTTGAGTTGGAGTACTGTCAGTTACCAGAATAGAGTCCTAATATACCATTTTCCTTCAGTTTATTTACTCATTATTTTTTAATTGATGCATAGTTGATATACAATATTACTTTCATCTATGTAACAGTGAGTCAATATTTTTAGACATTATGAAATGATCCCATTAAGTCTAGTTCATCTGTCACCAAAGTTATTAGAATACTGACTATATTCCCTATATTATACATTACATCCCCATGACTTATTTATTTTATAACTAGAAGTTTGTACTTCTTAACCCCCATCACTCATTTTGCTCACCCCAACCCTCCATGCTCTAGTAACCCAACAGTTTATATCCAGTATCTATGAATCTATTTCTGTTTCGATTGTCCATTTGTTTTGTTTTTTAAGAGTCCACATATGAGTGAAAGCATATGTTAGTTGTCTTTCTCTGACTTATTTCACTTAGCATAATACACTCTAGGTCTATTCATGTAGTTGCAAATGGCAAGATTTCATTCTTTTTTATGGCTGAGTTTTATGTGTGTATATGTATCTCCCATCTTCATCCATTCATGTATTGCTTTCATATCTTGGCTATCATAAATAATGCTGCCATGAACATAAGGATGCATGTATCTCTTTGAATTGGTGTTTTCATTTTCACTGGATAAGTATCTAGCAGTGGAACTGCTGGATCATATAGTAGTTCTATTTTTACTTTTTGATGACCCTCCATACTGCTTTCCACAGTGGCTGCACTAATTTACATTTCCACCAACAGTGTACAAGGATTCATTTTCTCCATTTCTCCACATCCTTGCCAACACTTTTTTTTTCTTTTTGATAATACCCAATCTGATAGGTGTCAGGTATCTCATTATGTTTATGAATTACATTTTCCTGATAAGTAGTGATGTTAAACATCTTTTCATGTGCCTGCTGGCCATCTATATCTTTGGAAAAATGTCTTTTCAAGTCCTTTCCCCTTTTTTTAATTGGTTGTGTTTTTTTTATATTAAGTTATGTAAATTCTTTATATATTTTGGACATTAACTCTTTTTTTTAATTTTTTTTTAATTTTTATTTATTTATGATAGTCACAGAGAGAGAGAGAGAGGCAGAGACATAGGCAGAGGGAGAAGCAGGCTCCATGCACCGGGAGCCCGACGTGGGATTCGATCCCGGGTCTCCAGGATCGCGCCCTGGGCCAAAGGCAGGCGCCAAACCGCTGCACCACCCAGGGATCCCGTGGACATTAACTCTTGATTGGATGTATGATTTGCAAATACCTTCTCCCATTCAGTAGATTGCATTTTTGTTTTGTTGATGATTTTTTCTCTGTACAAAACTTTTATTTTTATTTAGCTTTTGTTTGTTTGTTTATTTATTTATTTATTTATTTATTTATTTATTTTAGCTTTTGTTGCCCTTATATGAGGAGACTGGTGCAAACAAAGATTACTGATGCCAAAGACTTACTGCCTATGTCTTTTTCTAGGAGTTTTATGGTTTCCAGCCTTAACATTCAAATTTTTAATCTATTTCAAATTTATCTTAGTATATTGTGTATATGTGGTTCTCTTTAAACATAAATATTTTTTTTCAAGATTTTATTTATTTGAGAGAGAGAGAGAGCACAGAGAGCACATGTGTGAGTGGTGGTAGGGGTAGGGGGTAAGGAAAGAATCCCACACAGACTCCACACAGAGCACAGAGCCCAATGTGGGGCTCCATCCCACTATGCCAGGATCACAATCCCAGCTGAAACCAAGAGTCTGATGCCCAACCAATTGAGCCACCCAGGCACCCCTAAATTGAATATTTTCTTAATGCCAAAAGATAATCTTCAGTCAATTGCTTGAATTTACTGTGCAAATATAAAATCAGACATCATACTTACAATGTTAGTGAATTAGTATATTCACTAAGTAAAATAAGCTAAGAGTTTCCAAAGAAGAGGTGGAAAGAATATGAGACATAAAAACCCAGGAATAAGTATTTGGGGAGCATTCTGGCAAATGAGAAACTGGAGTATTATAGGGAATGAGAGAATTGGGGAAGACAAGAAAAGAGCCATATCTGAACAAATGTAATTTATCCCCAAACTACCTGATTGGTTTTAATACTCATAAATCATTCAATATAAATTACCTTACCACTTTAATAGAACAAAGAAGAAAAGACAAATTATTATTCAGCCTTCCAAAATTCCAATCTCTGTTTTCTTAGTGGGACTACCATGTTCCTCTTGGGCGGCTCTTCCTCTTCCTGTATTGCAGCTGGAAAGTACCTCTAGGCATAAAGCCAGGACTATTCTAATGCTCATCTCATTTGTTTCCATTCTCTTAGGGATCAAGTTTCTGTGCTGTATCTTGTCTAATGCCCCAAATCTTTGCCTCATATATTTTGTCCAGTTTTCTAGTTGTTACAGTAGGAGAATAAGTCTAATTCCAGACACTCTTTTTTTTTTTTCAGACACTCTCTTATGATCAAATAATTACATTTTCAAAAAACTGCTGTACCTGCCATGTAGAATAGGTTGTGGGAAAGTATGCGTTATAGACAGGGAAATCAATAAGGAAGCTAGCATAGCAAGCTGGTGGTTTGGATTTGGAAGGTAGTAGTGGAAATGGAAAGTAGACCAATGAAGCATGTTTTTCAATTGGAGTTACAGCATTAAGTAAGGTATGGGTATAGGAAAGGGGAGGAAAGAAGTATCAAGGATGAAGTCTAGGTAGATGTTGGTGCCATAATGTAATGTGGAAGATATCAGGAGGAACAGTTTTGAGTGGTTTGGAAGGATGGACTGCTAACTCTTTCCCTTCCTGCTGCGTCTCTAGTATTTCACTGCTCATTCTCCAATTCTGCCTCACAAAAGTCCAACAAATTATTTGGTAGTGGGGCACTTGGGTGACTCAGTGGTTGAGCATATGCCTTTGGCTCAGGTCGTGATCTTGGAGTCCTGGGATTGAGTCTAGCATCAGGCTCCCCACCGGAAGCCTGCTTCTCCATTTGTCTCTGCCTCTCTCTCTTTTTTTTCTCTCATGAATAGATGAATAAAATCTTTAAAAAACAAAATTATTTGATAGAAACTCTTTTTTGGGCTAGTGTGAGGGCATGGAGAGTGAGAAAGGAAGTGACAGTTGTATCTTTTTATTTAACCCATGCATGTAGGATTAAAAACATAATTGATCTATACAAGGAATGAGTTCTTAAGGACCCTGCGTAAGTCCAAAATGATAATATATATCATCTTGGATTGTATATCTAAAGCCATGAATAAAGGAAAAGACACAGTTGGTACATAGAGTATAAAACACAAGGATCTCGGGCAGTCCGGGTGGCTCAGTGGTTTATTTAGCACTGCCTTCAGCCCAGGGCCTGATCCTGGAGACCCAGGATGGAGTCTCACGTCAGGCTCCCTGCATGGGGCCTCCTTCTCCCTCTGCCTGTGTCTCTGTCTCTCTCTCTCTGTGTCTCTCATGAATAAATATATAAAATCTTAAAAAAAAAAAAAAACCACAAGGATCTCTGGTAGAAAGGATAACAACAAAGATCAAACATAATTTTTATAAGAAGGAAATCATTCTTATTCAGTTTCTTGCTAAATAATCACTTCTATCACCTCTTAAAATTAGTTCTTATCCTTTCAGTAGAAACATAATAAGGTATAGTTCAAGCTTATAATGATTCTACTTCCCTCGGGACAACAGAAGCCCTTGGAAGTCTACAGAGGTTGATCTTCGGGATCCCTGGGTGGCGCAGCGGTTTGGCGCCTGCCTTTGGCCCAGGGCGCGATCCTGGAGACCCGGGATCGAATCCCACATCGGGCTCCCGGTGCATGGAGCCTGCCTCTCCCTCTGCCTATGTCTCTGCCTCTCTCTCTCTCTCTCTATCATAAATAAATAAAAAATTTAAATAAAAATAAAAGATTTAAAAAAAAAAAAAAACAGAGGTTGATCTTCATACAAGTCAACATCCTGTCTGAGCTCAGAATCCCACTCTATTGGCTATGCAGGACTGGCCCAAAGGAATGCACCCAAACCCCATGGAGCCAATCAAATTCCTGGGGAACCTAGAATTTAGAATTGGTGTGCAGAGATGATAAAATAAGTTAATGTAAATGAAGAAACTAAAACACAACTGTAACATGTAGGCTTAGGAACTACAGTGCAAGAAGAGTAGGGCTTTTTCCATATAGACTAGAGAAACAGAAAAGGTAGATATGCAGAAAAAAAAGAGAATGGAACAGATACTAAGAGAGAAGTAGAGATAAAACGTTTAAAAAGCAAAGATAAAGAAAGTCTTAATACCTTTCCAATTCCTGGCTTCATTCCCTTTCTGAGTCTTTGAGTTGCCTGAGATATCCCAGTATCTTTGTAAGAACACTTTCCATTTTTGCTCAGACTAACTGAAGATGGCTTCTATTACTTAAAAGCTAAGATTCTTGATTCAAACACATTTCGATTAAACACATTAAAACATATCTTGGGCAGCCCCGGTGGCAAAGCGGTTTAGCGCCACCTGCAGCCCAGGGTGTGATCCTGGGGACCCGGGATCAAGTCCCACTTCAGGCTCCTTGCATGGAGCCTGCTTCTCCCTCTGTCTCAGCCTCTCTCTTTCTCTGTGTGTCTCTCATGAATAAATAAATAAAATCTTTAAAAAAACATATCTTGATTAAAATACATTTCTCCTATACCAGATTATAAATTGAGTATAGTACAAATTAATTTGATTGGTTAACTGATTAATTTGGGAAAAGGATTTGCATTATATAAACCATTATTGGTTTCTATAAGGGGAAAAACTCTTGCATTGACAAGAATGTAACTGTATATGTTAAGGCAGGAGGTAGCATGGTATTTGAGGAAAGGGAAAAATCTAGGGAATCGAGAATCCTTCGATAGTAGTATCTTCCGGCTCCTCAGGCCTCCTGAGCCATGGCCTTTGCTTGTCCTATTCACTGCCCTGCTAGCATTCAGCTAGAAAATCTGCTGTTGAGGAAATCATAGTCTGGTCTTTCTAATTTGGGTAGAGCCCCGTGGCTTTCCTGGCTGACTCAAGCTAACCCCAGCTCACTAAGACTATGCTGGGACTTCCATCAATGTCTCCTGAGTCCTAACTAAGTCAAACAGAAACTGAGGGAAGCTCAGCAAAGCTGAAACTCAAAGTCTGTCCCATAGCATATTGCCCCATCAATTTTCTCTGATGTATCTGGATGCCTGTACTGGAAGGCAAGTAGTCCAGTCAGTAGTGGGATGGGCAGTGAGGTGTGGGTTGCCCAGAAACCCACATGGAAAACCAGGTGAGATCCTTACTTATCTAACACAGAGAGTATACACCTGTGATTGCTTTTGCTGTTCTCCATCTTACAATTTCTTATGGCTACATCTGACATGAGCTATGACTAGGTCTTTAATCTTTCAGAGTCCTTCAGCCAAACCTAACTATCCTAAGTGGAAGGAGCAGTAGCATCTAAATGGTTAATGCTTGGACTCTGGCATCAGCCTTCCAGATTTTGAATTCCGGTCACTCCCTTCTTGGATCTATAGCCTTAGGTAGGTTTCTGTAAAATGTCTGTGTGTCAGTTTTTCCACGTGTTAAAATACAGGTTGCTAATAGTATCCTCCTCAGAGAGTTATAATTAAAGAGCTCCACAACAGTGATTGATACATATTAAGTGCTCAATAAATGTAAGTTATTTTTGTTATGTCATTACCTTAGTCCTCCGGCCTCATAATTTAAATGAAACTGCTTTAATTTCCTTTAACAATATAAAATCAGATATCATACTGATAATTGTTTCAGGGAAAAATCTTCGTACCAGATTGTTATCATTGTTATATTCTGCTTTCCATTAAAGTTCAACAACATGATAACAAAAGCCTTAATGATAGTAGCACTTAACATTTATTGACCATTTACTATGCATGTGGTTCTAAGCTAAACATTTCATATCCATTAGTTTTTTGTTTTAAGATTTTATTTGTTTATTCATGAGAATACACAGAGAGGAGGGAGAGAGAGGCAGAGACACAGGCAGAGGGAGAAGCAGGCTCCATGCAGGGAGCCGGACGTGGGACTTGATCCCGGATCTCCAGGATCAGGCCCTGGGCTGAAGACGGCGCTAAACCGCTGAGCCACCAGGCTGCCCCATGCCCATTAGTTTAATTAATTTTCCCAACCACCTTTTCAGGTAGGTACTATTATTATCCCCATAGTAGGTTTCTGCTAAGATTTAGGCTATAAAGAAAACAAATTTAAAACTTGTTAGCTTGTTCTTAACTACGTAAAAGGTTTGTTTTCTTTTTTCTTTTTAATTTGGCAAAGTAGTGGGTTCTTATCTTCTGTTGGAATTTTCTTGTTTGATACATTAGATTTTTTTAAAAGAGCTATAAACAGACCTAAGTAAATAAATAATAGCTGTTTCAAATGAGGTTTAATTTATGTATATGCTGAAACATTATTAGGAATTTCTAATGATTTTTCAAAGACAAGTTGGATCTTACAATTCAAGCTTTCAAAAACAACTTGATTTTTTTTTTAAGGTTTTATTTATTTATTCATGAGAGACACAGAGAGGGAGAAGCAGGCTCTCTGCAGGGAGCCCAATGCAAGACTCATCCAAGATCCCGGGATCACACCCCAAGCGGAAAGCAGACACTCAATCGCTGAGCCACCCAGGCGTCCCAACAACTTGATTTTAAACAGAATACTTAACCTGTTCAAGAAGGTTTGTAAAGGAACTCAAGAAACATGAACTTTTATTTTTTTCTCTATAAATTTTTGACATTTATCTACACATTATATGGTATACAATTTTACCAATGAAAATACTAATAATTATTTCATATAAAATACTCTGTACTTTCACAATTACCTGTTAAGAAGACTCTCTACTTCCTGAACTTCTGCTATGGGCTCTTCATTATCAGAAAGGAGACGAGCTTGAAATTTTCTGTCTTGGAAATCATACAGCATCACAATAATAAGACTGCTCAAGTGATCTGGCTACCAAGGGGAAACACACATAAAGAAAAGTATACAAACAATATTTAATAGCAATATTTTCCATTCCACTATTTTTTCATAGTCTGGTTGTATTGAGAGACAGAGAAGGACTTCCAAATAGAAAAAAAAAATCCAGTAAAAAAATAAACCTTTTCAAAGAGACAATTTTTGCTATGTCATCACAATGAAAGTACTAGGATCAGAACTGGAAGTAGGAAAGAGTTCAGGATGTGTTTTGAAGAGGCCTCAGCATCAAGAAAACTAGTTTTTATTTTACAGGCTTGTTAGTACTTTCTAAATAACAATCATGAGACAGCTAATGATGTAAAAGTTGTCTACTCACTATTGTGGTACTTGGGAAGATATAGCTATCTATTAATATTGTTTCCAAAATATCTTGAACTGCAAGACAAGGAAAAAAATCTGTTACTGAAAATACCAAAAATGAAAAAGAAAACTTTGGAATCAAAATATACTTTAGACAATACCACCAACTGTTTTTACTTTCATATCTAAAATATATTTCAATTCTTGACAAAGACTCACATGATGAATACTTGTCATCTTTTTGAATCCGGAACCCTTGGGATCTAGGTACCACACAAAATCCTAGTCAAAGGAGCATTTTTGGAATAGTTAAAGCAGTAATAAAAGAATTCCAACCTTTAGTTCAATTTCAACCTTTATAAAACATTAAAGAGGATCTAATTTAAATGTCATCATTTTTATATTGCTGGATTGATTCAGTAATATTTTATTTAGTTTTGTTCCATGTTTATGCTCATGAGAGATATTGGTCTATCATTTTCTTTTTTCATAATATCCTTATCAATGTTGGTATCAGGGTTATACTGGCCTTGTAAAGTAAGAGGGAAGTGTTCGCTCTTCCTACATTCTTTCGAAGAGTTTGTCATAGGTCAGTATTATTTCTTACTGAAATATCTGGTAGAACTCACTGGTGAAGACATTGATGCCATTTAATCTAAGACCCAAATGACAAGGAGTTAGCCATGGAAAGATCTGGGAGGAGAGAGCATTCTAGGCAGAGATAATTGCAAAGGTACAAGGTGGAAACAAGCGGACATGTTGAAAAAGCTCCACGGGGTACATGAATGTTCCTTTTGTTACATCATGTGACAAATGCTTTATATGCACGGTACACATTGAATTTCAGTTTTTTATTTGGGAGATGGGAAAACTAAAAAGAAGTTTTAGACTAATAGAGCACAGACTCTAACTTTCATAGGAAATCCTTTGGAAATCATTATCCATATTTGAGCCACCAATTATGGTTGTATTATATAAGGCAACATTTCACTTATAGGGAAAATAAGGTTTAGTTTTACACCTAAGTACATGAAAACCAATTCCTATCTACTTCATAGGTTTTCAGCATGGGTCCCATTTCATCACAAAAAATAGAGTCCTCATAACAATGAAGGAGTTTATCTAAGGGAGCAGACCTGCACAGGTCACAGAATTTTCAGCAATGGAAGTGTTTCACTCCTTCTTAGGATACAGTGAAACACTCCTATTTCCTAAGAAGGAGTGAAACACTCCTATTTCCTAAGAAATAGAAGAGGCAGAATGAAATAATGATTTTGCCAACATTGCATTTTTCCTTTTAGGGCTCTTGTCAAAACTGGTAACATTGTTGGGCTGCCTTTGATGCTGTGCAGAAAGCATCACCTTTGTGTATCTACAATTTACATAACATTCTCATGTAGTAATGCCAACATTAATAGTACCTGTATACTTTAGATAGTGCTTCCTACGTGCTATACCTTGTTCTAAGCGCTTTTCATATGTTCACTGAACTCTCATAACAACCCTATGAATTAGGTATCTATCATCATTATCTCTATTTTATTGATAAGGAGATGAGAAAAAGAATATGGTTAAGTACTATGTTCGTAATCACACACCAAATGGCAAATCAGGGTTTCAGACCCAGACAGTATGGCACCAAAGTGTCTGCTCTTTACCACAACATTATGCGGCCTTTCTTCATCTTCCTCTTCTAACAAACCAGAGTGGCTAAATAAAACACATTGCCAGTGACTAATTTGAGTTATCAAGATTTACTTGATGATTGCAAACCTTGCATATCCTACCAGTATGACCCAATAACTTGCATTATTCCCTGTTCCCAACTAATTAAAAGCCTGTTCTCTTTAATGTGTTGAAAAGAACTCTTCATCCCCATTCTTCAGGTTTTCAACATGGAGGGGTCTTCCCTGGAGAAACACCCTTTGCCAGTGTGTCTGTGGAGGTGCAGTAGAGAGATCTACACTTCTTCACAGGTTAGATGAGAAAGTATTCGGTAGATAGTATTTGCAAACCTCTGGACTAGAGATCTAAAGCCATGTCCCCGAACACCTTTTCTTTTATCTCTCTCTCTCAGTTGGTTCCAAAATCAAATGTGAAGGCAGAGCACTATTTATTGGAACCCTAAGATTCACATAGCTCATCTTGTCATCCCTCCGGCTCTGGAAGAAAGATGGAAGATGTCCCTTCTTTTGATTCTCCTCTAGGTTCTCCCTCTTTTATTGTTATTATGTTTTCATGGAGTTTCCTTCATGTGAGGGATCTCTAGAATCTTCACTTCAAGAATGTCAAGGGCCTCATATAATTATATATAATACAGTTGGTTCAGTTTGTGTGGGTGTGGAAGGAGAGAAACAATAAAACTATTTAAGGCTTTTTTGGCAAAACTAGAAAGAATAGCCACTAACATTCTGAAAGAATATTTGAGAAACATAAATACTAGGGGAAGGAAGCTGGCATCACCAAATACAAATCATTATATAATTAAAACAACACACCATGGAACCCTAAAAATCCCTTAAAAAACCCCTAAAAAACATGGATTAGGGATGGGGTTGCTATTTCACTTTCCAACCAAATGAAACATCTCTTTTTAACCTTCTTTCTGCTAGTTCCTTAGGTACATCATTTAATCTCTTCTTGAGCTTCTCTCAATTTTTTCATCTGCAAAATCAGAATCTTACATCTCAAAGGACTGGTATATCAAATGACAAAGTGTTCTTTTAATTACAAAGAGCTATGTAAATATAAGGTATTATTATTGTCATTCAAGAAAATTGCTTTAACCTCTTCCATGAAACCAAAGCTTAAAAGGTTATTGATCTAGATCATTTTTCTAATGAATGCAATCAAGAATTAACTCAGCAGGCGGGGTGTGTCTCAGTCTACTAAGCCTTCCACTCTTGATTTCGCCTCTGATCCTCATCTCAGGTTCTTGGGATCAAGCCTTAGCCCTGCATCAGGCTCCATGCTCATTGGGGAGTCTGCTTCTCTCCCTCTGCCCCTCTCCCAATTTGGACATGTATGTGGGCACACAAGCTCTCTCTCTGTCTCCCTCTCTCAAATAAATACATAAATAAATATATTTTAAAAATTATTATTATTATTATTTATTTACTCATGAGAGACACAGAGAGAAAGAGAGAGAGGCAGAGACACAGGCAGAGGGAGAAGCAGGCTCCTTGCAGGGAGCCCGATGCAAGGCTTGATCCCAGGTCTCCAGGATCACGCCCTGGACTAAAGGCAGCACTAAACCACTGAGCCACCTGGGCTGCCCTCTTTAAACAAACAAAAAAAATTAACTCAGCAGGCCTGAGTGGCCAAACCTTGAACATTCCAAGGAAAGATATGGCCCTCCAAGCTCCTGTGAAATAACCTCTATAAGCCTTTGAAATATCTTGCCTGATGAAAGTGTCCTTGTGTACACGGGCGTTGGGCAAAACAGCATCAGTGTGGCCTCTGGAAGAGCTAGAGATTGAGTAAGGTCAGCCACAAGAGCACTCCTTATCTACATGACTGATCCCAATAAACATTGTGGACAGCAAGGCTTGAATGAACTTCCCTATACTTCAATACTACCTTCTACATACTGCAATACTTCATTCGCATTGTCGTCCATTGTTGCTAAGAGAATTAAGTCCATATTTCCGTGGACTCCATTGGAAAAGAACAATAAGAAACTTATATCAGGTCTCCTCTAGTATGTTTATATACATACATATATATAAATTTATATATTTATAAATATAAAAAGGTTATGTACTTTTTTCTAGTGTTGATTTTAAATAACCTCCACTGTAATACACTATACCCATGAGTATAATAGCTTTGCTAAGTTCTGTGAGTCCTTCCAGTGAATCATTGACCCTGAGGGTGTTCCTGGGCACCCCATCTAAAATTACTAATTCCCAAAGCCATAACCAAAATATACATTAAGCATTTACTAGGTTTTTCAGACAGAGTTAGAAGATTCTGAAACGAGCAGATTAATGCCACAGACAGTTCATGGGACTGAAAGTTCACCAACTATTATATATACCTAGAAAGGCTGGAGAAAGAATGAAGTCAGGAATAAGATCAATAATTTCAGGGAAATCTTCAAGTGTTCTTTTTTCTTTATGGTTCATCAGTCTATTTCTTTTTTTTTTTTTTTAAGATTTTATTTATTTATTCATGAAAGACAAAGAGAAAGAGGCAAAGACATAGGCAGAGGGAGAAGCAGGCTCCTCATGGGGAGCCTGATGTGGGACTTGATCCCAGGACCCCGGGACCACGACCTGAGCCCAAGGCAGACGCTCAACCGCTGAGCCATCCAGGAGTCCCCATCAGTGTATTTCTTAAGAAATTGTTTTCCAGATTTTCTTCTTTAATATTTAGAATTCCTTGAAACATCCAGAGATTCTTTGAAAAAACAAATTAGCTGCTAGTACTCTACTTCTTTGACAAAAGTAAAACTTAAAAGGAATAGGCTACTCTTCATTACCTTCTTTAACAGAAAATTGACTTTGGGGCTATTTAGAAAAGCAGGAGTAGTGGTTGTCTTCATCTTAAAAAAAACAGACTGATGGGCAGCCTGGTTGGCTCATCAGTTTGGCGCCGCCTTCAGCTCAGGGCCTGATCCTGGAGACCTGGGATGAGTCCCACATCGGGCTCCCTGCATGGAGCCTGCTTCTCCCTCTGCCTGTGTCTCTCTGCCTCTCTGTCTCTCTTTGTGTCTCTCATAAAAAAATAAGTAAAATCTTTAAAAAAAAAAAAAAAAACAACAGACTGAGCCCTTTACACCTTTAAAAGTTTAATCAGATAAATACACATTCTGCTTTTGAAAGAGCTTATACACAAAGGACATCAACAAAAGAGCAAACAATAAACCTGAAAAACTTAATACAACCAAAGGAATATACTTAACATTTATATAATTAAAGGAACTTCCTCTGTCATTTTTTCCTTCTCCTTGTACTTCCACAGGAAAAGGTAATATGATCTAAATCATCTATTCACAAATTCACCAATAAAAGGGACCATTACCCAAGCTCTCTTTAGTTTGTACATTAGCCTTTTCAGCTTTATTGCTCTTATAAAACCATAGAGAAAAAAAATCCTGAATTTTCTTTTCTGAACTGTGATTCCCTGAACCTATACTGTACAAGCCAAATGTGAGTTTATAAAATATCATGTGAAAGTATTGGTAGAACACTGATAATACACAAGATAAAAGTGAAATGCACAGAGCATCCCATATTTTAAAGAAAAATATCAGGCTCTTAATTATCTTGGAAACCTAATGCATTTAGAAATTCTGTTTTCATTCTATTTGAACATTCAGAAATTATTCAGATAATAATTTAAGCAAGATAGTTTCCTTATAAGAAGAAAATAATATTTGTACCAAGTAAACAACCAAAGACATTTTATTTTAGTATTTGACCTTATATCAGAATTAGAATTTTAGGGGGATCCCTGGGTGGCGCAGCGGTTTGGCGCCTGCCTTTGGCCCAGGGCGGGATCCTGGAGACCTGGGATCGAATCCCACATCAGGCTCCCGGTGCATGGAGCCTGCTTCTCCCTCTGCCTGTGTCTCTGCCTCTCTCTCTCTTTCTGTGACTATCATAAATAAATAAATAAATAAATAAATAAATAAATAAATAAATAAATAAAATTTTAAAAATGAACATTTCAAGCAAAAGCAGGTTTATAAAGCAAAAGCAGGTTTATAAAGGCCTATGACAGTACTTTATCTGACTGGGATTTTCTGGGTCATTAAAAAATATCAAATAATCACAAGGCCCTTCATAAAAAGAAATAAAGACTGAGAAAGATAATCTAGTACATATATCACTATAGCATAACCATCTAGTTAATGCATTAAATTTATATACAATAATTTCAAGTTTTTAATATTGACTTTTAAAGGTAGGATTCAATATTCCATTAGGAAAACAAATGGTCTATAATAGAATTTTGGCATTAACATTAAATACCAGCTAATTAACATAGATGCCCAGTCTGCCTTTCACTGTTGCAAAGAGAAAAAGATGTAAAAATGTTCTTTTGACTCATGATTTAAAAGCACACCTTGGTCTTGAAAACTACATTTTTAAAAGCAAATGGAAGGAACGGATGAAACAATCGAAAGATTACACTGGAAAAGAAAAAATGGTAAATGGTTAAGACATTAAAAAAAAAAAAAACAAGAGAAAAGAAATAAAAACTAAAGAGAAATTGCTTCTTAACATCAAATTTTCTTCCTTGTTGATAAACTCCTGGCCCTAGAGTTGAGCTGTATCATGTCTGGAGACTACCAAAAATATATATTCACGTCTCAGTAATTAATGGGACATTTAGTTCAACTGAACAATTGTTAACTGCGTATGTGCAATGATGAAGAAGGCCCAATATGTACTAATACCAAGGAAATACATGAAAATTAGTGTTGCCCTTTCAAGCTGTCTCTTTAGCAAGGCACAGGCTCATTTCAGCCATGCTGCTAATACTCCAAATATTTCTGGAACTTCTTTTTTGGAACTATATTCAGTCAGTTTACAAATCAATGTAAACATTAATATAATATAGTACAATATATTATAAATTATAAAGTTTATCACCAGTACAAAAACAAACATCTCCAGGGACACCTGGGTGGCTCCGTGGCTTCGGCTCAGGTCGTGACCCTGGGGTCCTGGGATGAGTCCCGCATGGGGCTCCTCGGAGGGAGCTTGCTTCTCCCTCTATGTCTCCTCCGCTTCTCCCTCTACGTCTCCGCCTCTCTGTCTCTCAAGAATAAATAAAAATCTTTAAGAAACAAAACAACACCTCCAGACCCTTTTGACTGTTGCTCTTACCAGCTCCCAAACTTCAGGCTACTGGCTTTGAATGGGATCATTTGGGGGGGGGGGGGGGTTGATTTAATTTTTACATTCATTTTTAGTATGTTGTACCTTTTCTTCTTATCCCATCTCTGTTCCTCTCCCTCACCCTCTTACTGGTTTTTACGTTTGTGAAAGTTTATACACTAATATACGAGGTGTAAACACAGAACACAGAAAATGCAAAGAAATAACCCCAGGAGAAGGAATGCGTACTTGGCTAATTCAGTGGATTCCTAATGCTTCCTGTTAATGAAATGGTTTCCTTGTTTCATTTAATGACTGTGCATTACATCTATCTAAGGACGGGCACCGTGCTAGGCCCGTGCAAATCTGCAGTTGGGGGGGGGGGGGCAGGGACAAAAAACAACAACAATAAAAAACACAGTTCTGGCCCTGAAAGAGCTTATTACTGTCCTGGAAAGAATTCTCCGAATTCCTTGACATTTGCAACTGACCAGATGTGCGTAAAAACAAAACCTGGCGTGCAGGAGGGGGGCTGCACGCCACGGATTCTCTCATTATCTTCCTGTAAGCGCTGATCTTTTTTTTTTTTTTTTTAGACTTTTATTTATTTATTAGAGAGAGAGAGGCAGAGACACAGGCAGAGGGGGCAGCAGGCCCCACGCAGGGAGCCCGATGCGGGACCGGATCCCGGGTCTCCGGGGTCGCGCCCTGGGCCGAAGGCGGCGCTAAGCGGGGCGCCGAGCCTTCGGACTGGCGCTACTCACACTTCAGGGCGCTGAAAGCCAGCTCGTAGGACGAACGCTGCACGGATTCATCCTCCGACTCGGGCAAGGACCGCAAGGGTTCATCCCCGTACTTGATTAAGACGTGCTCCGGTGACTTTTCCAACCGAATACCCTGAAAAATGTTTGCTGCCGTAACGTAGACGGCGTCCGGGAAGCCCGTGCTCTCGGGCGCCCCGGCGGGGCCTGTGTCGCTGCGCGGGGCGCGGGCCGACAGCGCCGGGTCCTCCGCGCGGGGCTCGCGGGCCGAGCCCGGCTCGCCGGTGCCGCGGGGCACGGCCGCCCCCGCGCCCGCCGGCGGCGACGCCAGCTCAGCTACCACGCCGACGCTGCACGGAACCGTCTTCCTTGCGCCTCGAGCATCGCGTCTGTGAAAACAAGCGGTGATCTCGGTAAGTCCCCGCCGAGGCGGGACCCACCCGGCCGCCCGTCTCCGTCGCGCGCGCAAGGCGGAGGCGGGACAGGTGGCACCTGGCGGCCCCTGCGGGCGGACCCAAGCGTCGCGGAGGGGCGGGGGCGCGCAGGCGGTTGGGGAGTCGCCTCCCGAGCCGCCCTTCCCGGGCCCGTCGGGGGGGCGCTCCCCCCGCCCGCCCCACGACCCCCTGACCCCAGGCGGCGGCGGTCTGCCGGGGCTTCGGGGGACGGGGACGCGGCGGCCGCGCTCGGGGCTCCGGGGCTGCGGTCGGAACGGCGCCCTCGGGGCCGCGCGAAGGCAGTTGGGTTCCGAGGCGGCCTCGCCTGGTTCGGGGCACGGGCGGTGGCGGCCTCCGGCGCTCGCTTCGCTCGGGTTCCCGAAGGCGGGGCGCGCCGTCGGGCCTCTCTCGGTGTGTCCTGCGCGGTCCCCGGGCGGACGCGGCGGCGGAGCGCGGTGGAGCGCGGCGCGGGGGGACCGCGGCTCAGGCCCCGCGGAGGGCGGGTGGGCCGGCCCGGCCCGCGGGACCCGCGTCTCCATGGCAACCGGACGCCGCTCGGGGGCAGTTCCCGCGGGATTTGGCGGGCGAGCGGCTCCGCCTCGGTGGGAGTTCGGAGACACCTGTTCCCGCCCCGCTGGGGGCCGAGCGAGACCCTTTGCGCGCTTGGCCCGCCCGGGCCCGGGTCCCCGACTCTCCCAGGAGCACGGGCTTCCCCTCCTCCCGGACGGTCCGGGGCGCCCTCCTCGAAAGCAAGAATTCTGTGTCGGTGACGGCACCCGCCTTGGCGCCTGGGGCGCCGCAAACGCTCCAACAGGAAGAGTAGAGAGCTCCCGAAACAGAACAAACAAGCAAAGGCGGGGTGGGGGAAAAGACAAGCCTGCTTTATTTCCGTACTTTTTAGGACGACGAATATCATGCACTCTTCCAGGGCGACCTGGGTAAACGTCTTTGCCAACTTAAGGCCAAGTCCCTCCTTTCCAGGAATTGCCTGCAAAGAAAGACTTGGCTGAACTGGACCAACAGACTATCAGATTAACCTCGCTGCATCCCCCAATGATAGCATGCAAGTGGGAGCAAATACAGACCCCCGCCCCCAAAAAAAGGGTTTTAATACGGCTTCTTTAATTTTTTTAATAATAAATTTATTTTTTATTGGTGTTCAATTTGCCAACATACAGAATAACACCCAGTGCTCATCCCGTCGAGTGCCCCCTCAGTGCCCGTCACCCAGTCACCCCCACCCCCCGCCCTCCTCCCTCCGGCTTCTTTAATTTTTGAGTCCACCTAGGGAGCTCCTTCCTTCTCAGTCTTTGAAAACTCAGTGCAAACATCGCCTCTATAAATCCTTCCTGATGCTTGTATCAGAATATAAATTTAGCCACTGGGACAGAGACCCAGAAGAACCCATTGGCTTCAACAGAGCAAGTTTATTTCTCACCTAAAGTCCTGTTGGCACAGGGGCTCTCCTCCACAAAGTTGTCAGGGACCCCACTCCTATTTTACGGGGCATGTGAGGGCTTTGCCCTTGTCAGTTTAGTCTAGGGTGGCTTACCGCCAGGTCCATTGCCAGCCAGGGGTTGAGGAACTAGAGGAAAGGGAGGGCATGCTCATTCCTTTTTCAAGGACATAACCTGAAAGGTGCACACATCTCTTGGCCAGAACTCAGTCACATGGCATACCTAACAGCAGAAAGGGTTGGCCTATGTGTCCATCTAGAAATCAAGGGAACTGTCGCTATGGAAGAAGGGGAGGATCGGTATGGGGAAATGATTAGCAGTCTCTGCTACAAACCTCTGTCTCCCACCCCTTCATCCACTAGTGTACTCAACTTCCATTATTCCCAGAATGTCAAGTGTTGCCTCTTCTATGTCCCCATAACACTTTCTACATGCATGCATGCATTCCGTCCATAAAGTTAACAAATAAACATTAAATTCTTACCATGTATCTGACACTATGCTAAGCCCTGGAAGTAATAATGAATGTATGGAAATGATCAGGCACCTTACCCTCAAGAAATTAATGAATAGATGTACGTTAGCACCCTTCAATTTGTATTATAAATATTTGTGAGCATACTGTATTCCTCCTCCTTCTCCCACCTTGCTACCATGTAGCCCATAAAACACACAGTCTTGGGCAGTCCAGGTGGCTCAGTGATTTAGCGCCACCTTCAGCCCAGGGTCTGATCCTGGAGAGCCTGGATCCAGTCCCAAGTCGGGCTCCCAGCATGGAGACTGCTTCTCCCTCTGCCTGTGTCTCTGCCTCTCTCTCTCTCTCTCTGCCTTTCTCTCTCTCTCTGTGTCTCTCATGAATAAATAAATAAAATCTTAAAAAAAATTTAAAAAAACACTCAAATACTTTTATTAACTCGTTTTATTTTTATTATATGTAATATTATTTTATTCCCAGATATTAGTAAAATATCATTGTCACACACACACACATGCACAGAAGATTACAAAAATGAAGATGCCTTAGGGGTCGGGTCATGATACATTTCATTATGCATCACACGGTACACAGTACAATCTGCTGAAAATGTGAGGCAAAGCTAGCTATCAACTTTAAAGTACTATTAGTCTTTCAAAATGTAACTGAGGAGCCTCTTATTTTTCCACGATAGGTCAATGTAAGAGACAACTCACGATATTGAAAATGAAACTTAACGAGATTCTCTATCCCCAAAGTAAAGCTTAAGCAAAGAGTTGTGGGGGAGTGAGTTCATAGTTAACTGTTTGTTCTAATTGTGTGTATAATCCTCTTTACCTCTCACTTCTGGTTAATGGTCTCATTGTGGACTTAAATCTCGGGGAGGACGGTACAAAAGTCGCCGTAGAGATAGGTGTGTGGATTCAACTGTTGTGAAAGCAGAGCAGTAAAAAATGTGGTCTTTGTTTAAGTCACTCTTTGTAATATGACCAGAACATTAAATCAGAGATAGTGTAGAAAATTAAAAGCTAGTTACCTGGAGCTTTCTACCAAAAGAACTTAGAGGAGTGATTTTCTTTCCCCAGGGGGTAGAGTATTTGAAATATTTGTAAATTAACATTCCTTGCATTTGACTCAGAGTAACTAGTGTAAAATAGGTATTTAAAATACATTATCTCACTTGCTTCAAGTTAATCCAGGCCTATAAACTGTGCTCAGCTTCACTGAAGCTTGTTATAGAAGTATAAAAAAGTGTATGAAACATAAAGAATTTTATTTTATTTTTTTAAAGATTTTTTTTTTATTTACTTATTTGACACAGAGTGAGCACAAGCAGGGGGAGCTCCAGGCAGAGGAAGAGGGAGAAGCCAACTTCCCACTGAGCAGGGAGCCCAATGCAGGCTCCATCCCAAGACTGGGATCATGACTTGAGCTGAAGGCATACCCTTAATGGACTGAGCCACCCAGTTGCCCCAAAACATAAAGAATTATTTTTTTAAACATAAAGAATTTTAACTTGTGTTTTTAAACACAAAACTCAATTTATAATTATTGTCATTTAAAAATAAGTCTATTTTCTCTGCAATATTTTTTTCCTTATTCTTTTGTATTTTATAGATACCTAGTGTTCCATTGTGGACCTAAGCTATATCTAACTAGGAACTTTGGGGTACAAGGGCAGTATTAGGAGCCCTATTTGTCTGAGGATCCTCAGAACCTCATGGGTAAACTGCATCTGGTTACTGATGGTCAGGTACTGAAATATTCTATCCCAGAGGAGAAAAGGGCGATGAATGCCCCAAAAGACAGGAAACTACTCACTTTGAGGTGGATGAATAGCATCCTCTGATGCTGGGTGAGAGTTGGTATGAAGGAATACTTCGCATATCTTAGAGGGTAGCATTACTCAAGTGTCCTCTTGCCCAATCCCTGTGGAAACTTGTCGCAAATGACTTGAAATGATAAGATGATAATGCAAAGATCACTTTGGGAAAATCAAAATATGATTGTGGTTCTTTAACACAAGCCCATCAAAGATTAACCAAAAGAGCTATAATCATTTGAAAAGGAGGGGGAAAATCTTTCTTAATTAAGAAGCAGCAGACAACTGGGATGGAGCTGAGTCCTGAATGATGAGGCAAGTGGAGAGGAACAAAAGTCCAAACCATAGCAGTTCATAAACGGCATCCTTAGAAGCAATATTCTGAAATTTAAAAGCCAAATATGCCAACAACTAAGGAAGAGTTGGAGTTACCTGGGGTGCAACAGGGAAAGAGGTTCAGGAGGTCTACTAGTGGGGCACCTGGGTGGCTCAGTCCGTTGAGCTTCTTCCTTCAGCTTGGGTCATGATCTCAGGGTCCTAAGATCCAGCCCCACATTAGGCTCCCTGCTCAGTGGACAGTCTGCTTTTCCCTCTGCTCTGTCTCTCCCCACTGCTCATGCTCTCTTTGTCAAATAAATAAAACCTTAAAGAAAAGAGGTTCATTTTCCCAGGCTTGATTGCCTTTGGTGGCCCCGGAGACAAGAGGTTACAATAGACAATCATCATAATAGATTGCACCAACACAGTAGTTTTCCAGATGTGGTCATTCAAGTACCACTTTCGTGGGTGATTTTTCCACATCCATATACTACTATCTATACTATTTTCTCAATTTTTTAAAAAAAATCAAGATCACAGCTTTAATAGAAAACTGTGAATGGAAAATCAGCATCATTTGACATAAATGAAAATAATCACAATGAAAGCAAAATAATACTATTAGATTCTAGCTAGAAACAGTGTACCAGCACTCCAGGCCTAATGTTGACTGCTCTCAGCTAAAAAGGAAGATGAGGGGCGGCCCAGATGGCTCAGTGGTTTAGCGCCGCCTTCAGCCTAGGGTGTGATCCTGGAGGCCCGGGATCGAGTCCTACGTCAGGTTCCCCACATGGAGTCGGCTTCTCCCTCTGCCTGTGTCTCTGCCTCTCTCTCTCTCTCTTTCTAATAAATAAATAGATTTTTTTAATCTTTTATTTATTTATGACAGTCACACACAGAGAGAGAGAGAGAGAGAGAGGGCAGAGACATAGGCAGAGGGAGAAGCAGGCTCCATGCACTGGGAGCCCGACGTCGGATTCGATCCTGGGTCTCCAGGATCGTGCCCTGGGCCAAAGGCAGGCGCCAAACTGCTGCGCCACCCAGGGATCCCTAAATAATTTTTTTTAATAATTTTTTTTTAAAAATAAAAATAAAAAATAAAAAGGAAGATGGGCAATGTTAGAGAGGTGTTAAACACCAGCCCCAAAATGAGATTTTCTCCTTGTCAGAAGGCTCAAAAGAGCCTTGGATAAAGCAGCTTTCTGTTATGTATTTGTTATTCAATATTAATTCAGCATATCACTTTAAATCATCTCCCATACCTTTGATGGTGCTGGCTCTGCACTGAAGAAACTCCGTGTCAAGAAATTTGAATTCAAGCATTAGAGGAAAAATGCTTCTTCTGAAACAAGAGGTAGAAAATACAAGAAATTCATAACTGGCAAGAAAGACATTGGAAGGGGCACCTGGGTGGCTCAGTGGTAAAGCCTTTGGTTCAGGGTGTGATCCCGGGTCCTGGGATTGAGTCTTGCATCAAGCTCCCAGCAAGGAGCCTGCTTCTGCTTCTGCCTATGTCTCTGCCTCTTTCTCTCTCTCTGTGTCTCTCAGGAATAAATAAATAAAATCTTAAAAAAAGAAAAAAAAAAGAAAAGGAAAGACATTAGAAGGATCTTGTGTCACAAATGAACTCAGTCTGCTTACATGGCACAGTGGTAGTGGGAACTTTAAAACTAGATAGAATTAAAAAAGAAAAAAAAAAACTAGGTAGAATTAGAAGACCAGTTTTTTAGTCCTAATGTTGTCATGAATTAGTTACATAACCCCAGGCAAGTCTCTGTTTTTTATATTTGTTTCTTGATATGTTGAAGTCCAAGATTTATTTACTAAGAAAAAAATGAGTGAAGAAGAGACTGAGAAAGATTGGCAGTCAATAGGGGAAAGATATTTAAGTATCTTTTTAAAATAATATTTATTTATCAGTATTTATTTAAAATATCTATTCAAAAGGTTTTTTTTAAGCAAAGGTAGGCAGAATGGAGGAATAAAAGGACCAAGACATAAGATATACAGAAAAAAAAAAAGAAAAATGGTAAATATAAATCCTATCTGATCTGCAATTGCATTAAATGTAAATGGATTAAATACTTAACTAAAAAGCAGAGGTAATAGAATGGATTTAAAAATCCAACTATAGGACAGCCCCAATGGCTCAGCCATTTAGCACCACCCTCAGCCCAGGGTGTGATCCTGGAGACCCAGGATCAAGTCCCACATCAGGGTCCCTGCATGGAGCCTGCTTCTCCCTCTGCCTGTGTCTCTGCCTCGCTCTCTCTCTTTGTCTTTCATGAATAAATAAATAAATAAAATCTTTTAAAAAATCCAGCTACATGCTGATTGCAATAGGCATATTTTAGTTTCAAACACACAAATAGGTTGAGAGTGAGAGGATGAAAAACTATAGCCATCCAAACTAGAACCAAAAGACAGATTGAGTGGCTATACTCTTGTCAGACAAAATAGACTCTAAGACAATTGTTCTAGAATACTTTTTCCTAGAAAATAAGTCTTAGACTTGAATACATCAAATTATTTTGGCATTGGCAAAGGGTTAGTAAAATTGTGGTAGGTCTAAAAGTTCTTTTGAATCAATGATTTCATTGGGAGCTCTGGATGTGTGTTTTGGATCAAAACAAAACACATGCCTCAATGTTACAATATCATAGCAAACCAGACTGCATGGAAGAGGTAAAGGTATGGTTTTTATGGCGATCCCTGACCTAATGCTCAGAATACATAATCTAATAGAAATGTCAGAGTCACTTTACACTGAGATTATATGTATTGCCTTAGCATTTAAATGCTTGAGCAAATATAAAAGAAACAAATATTAAAAATTAAATTTTCTTTTTCATATTCGGAAGTTAAGAATCATGAAGAGTTATATGAAATGGCGAGAAAGGATATTTTATGCTTTTATATAACTAAATAAAAACTTCCCATTCCCCCACAAAACTAAGCCAATCACACCAGACCAAACAATAAAAGCTCTGAGACAATAAGGACTCCACACTAGGTTTGAGTATACTATCTTATTCTAAACTAGATTCAGGGAGCCATCTGCTGGTAAATTGATGAGTTAGTTTTTATTTTTTTTTTTTTAATGGATGTGCAGTTAGGGTTGCCAGATAATATACAAGACATCCAGTTAATTTGAATTTCAGATAACCAACAAATAATATTTTTAGATTTATTTATTTGTTTGAAAGAGAAAGAGAGATAGGGCTAGCTGGGGGGAGAGCAGAGAGAGAGAGAGAGAGAGAGAGAGAGAGAACCTCCAGCAGACTCCCCACTAAGCACAGAGCCTGACCCTTACACCCTGAGATTATGGTCTGAGCTGAAATTAAGAGTCAGATGTTTAAACAATTGAGCCACCCATGTGCCCCCTGACAAATAGCTTTTTAGCATAAGTATGTCAGTACAATACTTGCTCCATATGCCAATGCTATTTTGTCTTAAATTTTCAATTATATTATTTCAAATGATTTAGAAAAGGTTTTCTTAAAATTCAGATTGTATAATTATTTAGGAATATACTTATTGCTATATTCTATGTGCATGAACTCTTTGTCTTCCCCTCTTTTATCTGGCTCCTTATCATTTTTTCTAAGGTGGAACCCAACACAGGCTTGAACTCACAACCTTGAGATCAAGACCTGAGCTGAGACCAAGAGGCAGATGCTTAACTGACTGAGCCATCCAGGTGCCTCTCCTTATCATTTTTTAATTGAGCCCTTCTTCCTAGTTTACTTCTTTCCTACTGCTACAGCCTCATATTTAAGGAATCTGAGTCAGTTACAACTAATGAATGAAAAATCAGATAATTTATTTTATTTTCTGTAGTACCTTAGTTGCAGATACTATTTATCTTTTAAAAAGTAAAGGTGCATATCTGTATGTTTTATTTTTGACCTTTAAATTTTTTAACTTATGTTTTGAACTGGTAATATATTCACGTGATTTTAGTTTAATACAAAATAAAGAATATTCATTGAAAATTCTCCCACCCTTAACCATCAGGCATCCAAAAGTTTCTTCATGTATAGGCAACCAATCTACTCTATGTGATCTTCAGCTATCTTAAGGACATTATTTTGAAGTGAAAACATACAACAGGGTCATCTTTCACGAAAAAAAAAAGTGCCACAGATGACAATGAAAAACATTTCTTTCCTTATTAGTTATGGTTTTCAATTGAACAGCTTAATTTTATTTTGCCTATGAAGCAAATAATAGCAAAATGTATTCTCTTAAATCTTGGTTGCCTCTGAATGATTGACTGTAGTTGTAAAATCCAGTTAATTAAAAACTTGCATTATAAAATATCACAAGATGGAGATGTTGTTCCATGAAAGTGACAGTTAAAGAGCATGAGAAAAAAAATCTTTTGTTTCTTTTTGAACATCTTTATTTTCTTCTTTATCTTGCTCCCTGTCTTCCTGTCATCCAAGGTAGTGAGGAATATTCAAAGAGCCTGTGTTCAAATCCCTGATTTGTCTCTTTCTGCCTGTAACTCTAAATTAAATAAACCTTTAGGAGCCTTAAGATTGTCTATAAATTCAGGCTTATGCTCTTATTATGAAGATTATATTAAATAATATATCAAAATGGCAAAGCCCTCCAGCAAAAGCCAAGGACACATACAAGTTGTGTTTATCACTCATTGCAGTGAGGGAGAATGCACACCCTTAGGAAAAGGGCTTCTCAATAAGAGAGTATTAGAAAGGACCCATTATAGGACTGGAGCTGTGGTTGGGTGATTTGTAGTAGGGGCCCAAGGAAGCAAGGTTCACTTTGGACTGAGTGCTGTCAGAATGCAAGGACAATCTATGGCTGGGTATTTCACCCTCTATTTACAGTATCCCCTTTTCCATTTTTTCTCTTTCTGCAGTTTGGTCATCTAAAGTCCAGAAACAGATGACACTCTTGATGTATTGTCAGAAGGCCAATAGTAGCCTATTACTATGTCATAGTACCTACATCATTCACCTTTCTTCATTTCATCATGTAGGCATTTTATCATCTCACATCATCACAAAGGGGAGTACAGTTCAAGAAGATATTTTGAAAGAGAGAGACCACATTCAAATAACTGTTATTACAGTACATTTTCGTAATTATTCTATTATGTTGTTAATCTCTTACTGTGCCTAATTTATAAATTAAACTTTATCTAATGTACGTTTAGGGGAAAACATACTGAAAACAGATCCCTTCAGATCTAACTATTTTTTAAAGAATATTATTTATCCATTTGAGAGAGAGCATAAGCAGGGAGAGCAGCAGAGGGAGAGGGAGAAGCAGACACCTGCTGAGCAAGGAGCCCAATTCAGGGCTCCATCCCAGGACCCTGAGATCATGACCTGAGCTGAAGGCAGATGCTTAACTGACTGAGCTACCCAGGTGCCCCTCAGATCTAACTTTTAAGTTCATTTATCCAGGGCCGAAGCAGCATTTGGCCTAGGAATAGTTTGCCCTCATTACTGTGGCAAGTGAGCCTTAATATTCTAAAGAGTACCTATGAATTCTGAAGTTTTCCACTCTGTTGAAAAACTATTAGGAGCTGTTAGGAGCTGTTAGGAGCAAGGACTATCTCTGGCCTCTGGTGAGCTCCAAGAACTTTTTCCTCTTTTCTATAATCTTCTCAGGTGTTTCTTTCCCTGACCTTGCCTAACTTCTTCACACACATTCACTGAGCAGCACTCAGCTGAATATCAAAAGGGTCCCTCTGCACATCTCCAGATTTGTCTCTCTGATCCTCTGCTTCACTCTGTGCATGCTGTCGTCCTTGGCTCCCTTGGACTTGCAAATCCATCTCCTCGACTCAGAGAGATGACTGGGCTCCACTTGGGCTCCACTTGGGCTCTACTTGGGCTCCACTTGGGCTCCCAGTTCAGAGTCCTAGAAATTGGCTCTAGGCAGTAAGGTGGAGGCAACTGGAGTCTTACCTCATTTGTTTCCCATCTCTCAGAGATCACTGTCCTTGGTGGCCTAGTGTCAGTATCTTGAATGCTCTGGTCTCCTACATTTTGCTCAGTTTTTTAGTTGTTTCAGGTGGGAGAGTAAATCAGATCCTTGTTATTCCATGCTGACTAGACACAGAAGCTGTCTTAAAAAAAAAAAAAAAGCATCATGTACTAAATCAAGTTACAAACAAACTTGATGGTACTTGTCTTACTTGTCTTGATTCAGGCTGCTGTAACAAAGTACCATAGACCGGGTGGCTTAGAAATTTCTTTCTCACAATCTGGAGGCTAGGGTGCCAGCATGGTCAAGTTCTGGTAAAAGCCCTCATCTGGTTTGCAGATGCAGTAAACTAGCTCTCTGTCCTCTTCTTACACAGGCACTAATTCCATTCCTGAGTGCTCCATCCATGATCTAGTTATCTCCCATAGGTCTCTCCTCCAAATATCATCACATTGGGGATTAAATTTCAACATGCAAATTTTGGGGAGAAACAAACATTCAGTTCATAATAACACTGAAAGCAGTTTTTTTACTCAATATAAAGAATGCCTTTCTATAACCCCACTTATATAAAAATAGAATAGTTTTCCCTTGGAAAGAAGTGTGTTCCCTGTCATGCAGATATAGACAGAGGTTATAAGCATTGTCTGAATATTGTAGAAGATATTCAGTTATGCTCAACAAACTATAGCCTACAGGCCAAATCTGTCCCACCACCTGTTTTTTTTTTTTTAATAAAATTTTATTGGCACACAGACATGCACTTTTAAAAAAAAAAAAACATATTGTGTATACGTAAGGTTCTGTCATGCTAAAATGGCATAATGGGGAACACCTGGGTGGCTCAGCAGTTGAGCATCTGCCTTCAGCTCAGAGCCTGATCCCAGATTCCTGGGATCAAGTCCTGCATCGGGTTCCTTGTGTGAAGTCTGCTTCTCCTCCCTCTGCCTGTGTCTCTGCATCTCTTTCTGTGTCTCTCATGAATAAATAAACAAAATCTTAAAAATAATAATAAAATGGCATAATGGAGCACTTTTGATAGAAACTATGCCCTTCAAAGCCTAAAATTTCTTATCCTCAAAATAAAATAAAATAAAATAAAAAATAAATAAAATAAAATTTCTTGTCCTCTTCTGAAAAAATTTGCCAACCCTAGATTACAGCATCATATATGGCTGATGTGGCAAAATGACTTCTTTGATCCCTTCCCAGCTCAAGTTTCTAGGAGTCTGTGAAAGCAGAGAATAAATTTATTGCCTAATGCAAATTTTGCATCTTCTTCCATCACATATCTATATTCATTTTTTTTAACTTTTTAAATTTATTCTGTGTGTGAGAAGAGACCAAGCACACAAGAGCGGAGGGAGGGAGGAAAGGTGTTTTCCCTCTTCTTAGGGAGAAGCAGGCACCCCATTGAGCAGGGAGCCTGATGTAAGGGTACATCCTAGGACCCCAGGTTCATGACCTGAGCCGAAGGCAGCCACTTAACCAGCTGAGCCACCCAGGCGCCCTCTATATTTATTTTAATATAATATTCTCCTCCCCATCTCATTTCTTTGGGTAAAATTGATCCTCCCCAAATATCCCTATGTTTGTCCTTTAGCTTTGCATCTCTCCACCATGTATATATATTCCTTATGATGTAGTATCATTCATTCCCTTTCCCCTACTAGTTCTTCTGCTTCTTTTTTTCCTTCCTCTTTAACCTTCTCCCTTACTCTTTTTCTGCCTCTTCCTTCCCTTCTTCTTTGTCCCCCCTTCTCTTTCTCTGCCTCCTCCTTCTCATTTATAATTATTTATAATACCATACCAGACAGTATTCTAGACACTGGGGCTTTAGCAGTAACAAGATAATCTCTGCCATCACAAAGCTTACATTGGTACCCTAATTTGAAAAGTAAAACCATGGTGTTTTCAGGTCAAAAGCAAATGATTGTCACCAAAAAGCATTTCAGAGAATCCAAGACAAGACACACCCACCAATTTTCATGATGCAAGATAACAGAGTGATCATTCCCTAGGCTGTCAACTTGCTCTGAATCTTAAGTGGAAAAACCTTCTGATAACAAAACATTTAAAATTTCAACCAGAACGAGAGTGAGAAAAGATAGGGCACCGCTGTCCCCAAAGGACAATCTCAACACCACATGTGATTTTGTATATGTGCCACATCAAAATGTTCTCACCTGTAGTTGCTGAAAGAGATTTTCTTTTGAGCGTGAAAGATACAGTTACTGAAAGGGCATTTAACATGAAATAAATTATATTTTAGGAGCCACCAGTGCCCCACAGCCAATCTTCCAAATTTTATTAAAAACTAAAAATAACATATTTCAATCTCTATGCAAAATCTCCCCAACTCTAGTTTTTAATTAAATTTTTTTTAAAAACCCTCTCCTTTAGGAGAATGTACTTTTTTTAATCATTGTCAATTTTTTTCCTCAGACGCTTGAATTTAATAGGGAATATAAATTATGATCTTGGAAAATAAGCAATGCTAATTATAGAGAATCCATAACTGTGATACATTTAACCCCAGTAATTTAACAGTGACTTCATCTCTAAAATGAGTTTTGTGCTTTGGACTTCAAACTCTGTTTTACAGAAAACTTCTAAAATGGAATTGCTGCAAAGCCCTCAAGGTTTTTCAAACACAGGGACCTACTGTTTGGCAAACCTGCTTGATCTTTGTCTCTTTGTTCTCCTCTTGAATCCTGCTGCTGTCTGTTCCATGTCTCTGGGCATGCAGTTTATACTGTTAAAATTCTTTCAAAGTGAAATGTCTGTTCAGGAAAGGTATTCAGGAGGTCTAATAAATTACTCTGCTTCAAATAAACATTCCGATATCAACGACTGAATAAGGAAATCGTTTTAATAATAAGCTTGCTCATTATTTCTATTTCATTTGAACAGAACAACTTAAACTTATTTATTTATTTATTGAACAACTTAAATTTAGCTATTTTTATGAAAATATTAGATACTGGGCAGCCCGGGTGGCTCAGTGGTTTAGCGCCGCCTTCAGCCCAGGGCGTGATCCTGGAGACCTAGGATTGAGTCCCACGTCGGGCTCCCTGCATGGAGCCTGCTTCTCCTCTGCCTGTGTCTCTGCCTCTCTCTCTCTGTGTGACTATCATAAATAAAAATTAAAAAATAATAATAAAATATTAAAATAATAAAATATTTTTTAAAAAGAAAATATTAGATACTGCATAAGCTTATCAAAATTTTTCTTACCTGCTAGAAATGGAATATTTGCAGATAAAGATTAAGCAAATGCTATGAAAAAATTACTGAATTTAATGTAATATGCAAAGGAGTTTTGTCATTATATTTTCACTTATTACCTTCAAGACAGGAAAATTTCTTTTTTTTTTATTTTTTTTTTAAGATTTTATTTATTTATTCACGAGAGATACACAGAGAGAGAGAGAGAGAGAGAGGCAGAGGCACAGGCAGAGGGAGAAGCAGGCACCATTCAGGGAGCCTGACATGGGACTTGATCCCGGGTCTCCAGGATCAGGCCCTGGGCCAAAGGCGGTACTAAACCGCTGAGCCACCCGGGCTGCCCAAGACAGGAAAATTTCTGATAAATTTTTTTGTTAAGATTAAATGTAATTGCTGTGAATTCTTATTTAATAAGTTTGATTACTTGAAAACTGTCACTTCCCACTACTTAAATCTGTAATCTTCAATATAAACTTCCATAGTGCATATGATTACACATGGAAAATGGAAAATGTTAGTGCATGCACCATATGCAAAAATTAACCTCAAAATGGATTGAAACCCAAATGCAAGAGCTAAAACAATGAAACTCTTAAAAGAAAACACATGAGTAAGTATTTGTGGCCTTGTGTTAGTTAATGATTTCTTAGGTATGACACCAAAAGCACAAGCAGTAGAAGAAAAAATAGATAAACTGGACTCCATCAAAAGTTTAAATATTCAACTTCCAGAGTAAGAACTTTAAAAAAAAAAACAGTAAAAACTTTACTGATGGAAAAGACACTATCAAGAAAATGAAAAGACAACTTGCAGAATGGGCTAAAATATTTACAATTATATATCTAATAAGGGACTTGTATTTAGTTATAAAGAACTCTTACTATTAAAAATAAAGACAAATAACCCAATTAAAAAATAGGCAAAGGATCTGAAGACATTTCTCCAAAGAAAATATACAAATGGCCAATGAACACATGAAAAGATGCTCCATATCAGTGGTTGTTAGGGAAATGCAAATCAAAACCATAATGAGAAACCACTTCACACTACCAGGGTGATTAGAATTAAAAAATAAAAAACCCCACACAACACAAAATAATAATAAGTGCTAGTGAGGACATAGAGAAATTAGAACCCTTAAACACTGCTGGTGAGAATGTAAAATGGTGCAGTTGCTTTGGAAAACAGATTAGTAGTTCCTCAAAACTTAAACACAAAATTATAATTTTACTCAGCAATTTCTTTCCTATACAAGAGAACTGACAAAAGGTATTCAAACAAAAATTTTTACATGAATGTCCGTAGCAGCACTACTCACAATGGCCCAAAGGTAGAAAGAATCCAAATGTCCATCAACTGATGATTAGGTAAAATATGGTTTATTTGTACAATGGCATATCTGATCACAAAAAAGAATGAAGAATTGATACACAATACAACATAATGAACCTTGAAAACATCATGCCAAGTGAAAAAAAATTAGACCTAAAGACTACCTATTGTATAATTCCACTTATACAAAATGTCCAAATAGGTAGATCGATAGTGACAAAAAATAGATTAGTGATTGCCAGAGTAAGGGGGAGTGACAGGAGGAATGTCTGCTAAGGGATGTGGGATTTCTTTCTGAGGTGATGATAATGTTCTGGAATTATGTAGTGGTGATGGATGGACAGCTTTGTGAATATACTAGAAACCACTGAGTTGTATACCTTTAAAAAGTTGAATTTTAAGCATTCCAATTATATCTCAATCAAAAACTTATCGGAGATAAAAGTGGTAGAATATGACTGAGATCAACCCATATAGACCATGCTATCAATTAATTAGTTCTGGTTTATAAAGATGACAGCAAAGTAATTCTTTTTTTTTTTTTTAAAGATTTATTTATTTGAGAGAGAGCATGTGCCCATGTGTGAGTGGGGGAAGGGACAGGCTGGGGAGGGGGGAAGAGTGGCAGTGGAGATCTCAAACAGTCTCCTCACTAAGCATAAAGCTGGATTCCAAGGTAGGTTTCAACCCCAGGATCCATGAGATCATGATCTGAGCTAAAATCACAAGTCAGATGCTTAACTGACTGACCCACCCAGGCACCTCAGCACAATAATTCTTTATAATGCTATTACATTTTATATATATATATATATATATACATATATATATATAAAATTTTAAAGTATAAAATTATAATTTGTTTATTACATGCATGTTAACCTGGAGAAAAAAAATGAAGTTACAATTTATGAAAATTAGAAAGAAAGAGGTTGTTGGTGGTTCCAATAAAATATATCAACTTGAAAATAATTTTTATAACATATTAAGAAATATTTTTAAGTCTTTACCATTTATAAGAGAATGTGATACACATTTTGATAGATTGTCTACTATAAGACCAGCACTACACTAGGCTCCATGGGGCTTATATAAGAATTGAATGACAGTCCTTGCTTGAAATCTGTTTAAGGAAACAAAACTAACATAATGAAGCAGTTAGGGAGCAAGTGTGGCATATATTTTAGGACTAAATGGAATGTACATACTCCTAGGATAACAACACTGAATGTTCCTTAGTACTCTTCTATTTTAAACTTCTTTTTTTGCAGATCCTGACTTTAGGAAATAAGTGCCATAGAGTTCCAAAAAGGAGATAACACATCAATTCATTCAATGGATATTTAGTGAGTGCCTACTATGTGCCAGGCACTAAATCCCAGTAATTGAAATTATTATAAAAAATGAAAATAAGACACAATTTAGCAATGTGCATCTAGCATTGTGTATTGGAAGGAAATTAGAGGGATAATCATCTTTTTTTTTTAAGACTTTATTTATTTATTCATAAGAGACAGGCAGAGACATAGGCAGAGAGAGAAGCAGTCTCCCCGCAGGGAACCTCATGCAGGACTCGATCCCAGGACCCTGGGACCAAGACCTGAGTGGGAGATAGACCCTCAACCACTGAGCCACCCAGGTGTCCTGAGGGATAATCATCTTAATAACTGGTCTTTTTCATTATTGAACCTCCTTAGTTCAATTCTATCCTGTGATGTCATATGAACAATCTGAATGGAAAAGCAATGAAATTGGTGGTAAGGAAGCACAAGTGTTTCTCAAGGGGCATATATTTAAACATAGGTATTTATATTTTTTTATCATCAAAGAGATATTCAAATTGGTTGCTGTGAACATTTCAATCAGAATTTAACACTATTTTTCAGGGTAAACAGCATGAGATTAAACTACCTTTTAACTTTACAATTAATTTTTCCTCCAGAAAAAACATAATGGATTCTGGTCAGAGACCGATCAAGGTCCTCGTCTTCAGTTACTGGCTGTCTAACCTTGGATGAGTCATTTAATCTCTCAGTTTTAGTTTCCTTATCTGTAAAAAGGCGGTAGCAATATTTCCTACTTTGTTGGGTTGCCCTGAGTTTAAATAAAGTAATGTAAATAAAGGTTTTAGCATTGTCCTTGGTATGTCATAAGTCTTCAATTAATGTTAAATATGATCCTTGGGGAACAGATGGATTAATCAGCCTTTCCAGTTACAATTCACAAGCACGCATGGAGTTCTTGGAGATGGTAGATGTATTTTTCCCTTAAAATAATATATATTATTATTTTTTATATCTATATTTTTTCACTATTATTTTTCATTACCTATTTCTGAAAACAAAAACTAAACACCTAAGAAAGTCTTATTTGAAAGATAGGATTTGAATGAGAGCAATACAACATTGCATGTAAGACAAGTTTTAAAATGTGAACTTGCAGGGACTCAAATTCCTTGAGCTCAGAGTGGAAAAAATTCCTATTTAGAGAGCAAGGAAGACATTAAGCAGAAGGCAGGGATCTGAAGAACCAGCCATGGTAGAATGGGAGGTTCTTCAAAGCATAATAGGAGCTTTGCTTCTAGCAACAGAAACCAACACTTGAGTAACAGAAGATTCTATGAATTCGCCAAAACGAGACAAGAAACTGAGCAATATAAAATTTCATAGGAAGCCAAGTGATATATAGGCAGTTTATGAAACACTGCAGGTCATCTTATGGGCTTTGTTCTTCAATGAATAGGCATCTTTTCAAAGTTAAGGAAAATAAGACACAGATATTTAAAATTTAAATTAAAATATTTAATATTTAAAATATCTTATTTTAAAAGTTAATAGTAGGTCCAGGCTGAATATTTCTCACCATTAACTTGCTGAGGGAGGTGAATAAAGTAGATTAGCAGTTGCCAGGGACCGAGGGTGGGTGAGATGTAGAGTGATGCTAATGACTGATGCTTGATTAAAATCAATGGGGATATGATGGTGAAGAGCATAGACATATGGCTCATGTCCTCACAGAGATTATAGTATCAATGAAGGAGATAAGATAGCAAAAACAATCATTGTGTTAAATGCAATGGTTAAGGGATACCTGGGTGGTTCAGTGGTTGAGTGTCTGCCTTTGGTTCAGGTCATGATCCTGGGTCCTGGGATTGAGCCCCACATCGGGCTCCTTGCAGGGAGCCTGCTTTTCCCCCTGCCTATGTCTCTGTCTCTCTCTGTCTCTCTCATGAATTAACAAAAAAATCTTTTTAAAAATATGCAATGATTAAATGCAACAGTTGCAGAAGTAAAGGGAACTGGGTCAGTGGCACTTATGCAGGAAGTGACTTGTAAGAATGAGTAAGAGTCAGAGGAAGAAGGGATGGGAAGCAACAGGAAGTAAATTATGGCATTCCTGACAAAGTAGACAGTGTATTCAAAGAGATGAAATAGCACATGGCATATTTAGGACCTGAAAAAAATTTAGATCAATGGGAACAAGGTAGGAAGAAAGGAGAGGCTCAGAAATGGAGGTCAGACCACACAGGCACTCATAGATCATATTCAAGTTTGGCCTCTGTCCCAGAAACAATGGAAAACCATCAAAAGTTTTTAAGGAGGCAAGTGACATGATCTGATTTGTTTTTGATAGATCACTTCAGAATGGGGAAAGATTAGTATGAGGCAAGCCTGAAGACAGGGAGACTAGTTGGGAGAGATAATCTTGGTAGAGAGATGTGACTGAACCAGGCTGGTAACCCTGTGGATGATAAGAGGTAGAAAGATGGAAGAGGTTTTGGAAGTTCAATTAGCAGGACTTAGTGATTAATGGGAATGAGATATTAGGGGGATTCAAGGATTATTCCAAGCTTTCTGGTGTGGGCAACTTGGACTCATTCACTGAGCCGAGAGCACAGAAGCGGAGGAGATTTGGGGAGATTTCAATTTTATAAATGTTAAGTTTGAGGTGCCTCTGAAGATGCAAATGAATATGCCTAGTGGGTAGTACAAATCTAAAGCTCAGGAGAAGGACTAGCCTGGAGCCATGGACCAGTAAGTCATCATCAACCTAGAGATGGTAGTTGAAGCCATGGGAGGAGATGAGGTCCTGGGAAAGTCAAATAAGAAGGGATCTCAGATTAAAATCATGAGAAGCACCAAAAATAAGAAAAGGACAGGAGGGAGAAGCCTGCACAGGAGACCAAAGCCAAGAGGAAGGAGAAGAATCAGAGAACCATTGTGTCCCAGAAGTCAAGTAGAGGAAGGAGTGGTCAAATGTGTCAAATGCTGAAAACCAATCAGTAGAATAAGGACTGAGAATTCTCTGTTGAATCCAGTAACAAGGAACTTTGAGATTTCAGTGGAAACCCAGATTCCAGTTAACAGTTGAGTGATCTGAAGATAAGACAGTGGAAACAATTCTTTGAAGAAATGAGTCTCTGACATAGCTGGACAGAAATGTGGAATCAAATGGAGTTTTCTTAACATAAACAAAAAGGGGTGGAGGGAATTGGGTCATTAAATGACAAAAAGACAAAAAAGAATTAGCCAATAAAGAGGGGGGAGTTGAAGATGCCAGAGAGAGGGATTTTAATAGATAGAAAAAAAATACTTATAGGGACGCCTGGGTGGCTCAGTGGTTGAGCATCTGCCCTCGGCTCAGGTCATAATCCTGGGGCCCTGGGATCAAGTCCTGCATCAGGCTCTTCAAAGGGAGCCTGCTTCTCCCTCTGCCTACATCTCTCCCTCTCTCTCTTTCTGTGTGTCTCTCATGAATAAAGAAATAAAATCTTAAAAAAAAATTATAGAAGACAGGAGGAGTCTTTCACTTTAGACGGGAGAATAAGAGAGACATCTCTTTATGACAGAGGGTGAAGGAGGAAAAGATATTTTGGACCTATTTAAGTTTCTGGGTTCCTTTTTTTTTTTTTCTTTAAGATTTTAGTTATTCATGAGAGATACAGAGAGAGGCAGAGACATAGGCAGAGGGAGAAACAGGCTCCCCGATACAGGACTTGATCCCAGGACCCCAGGATCGTGAGCTGAGCCAAGGGCCGAAGCTCAATCACTGAGCCACTCAGGCACCCCAAGTTTCTGGGTTTCATGCAGCGTGTGCTGGAGCCAGCTCCTACTAGCTCACAGAAGCCAGTTGTTAAATTTTCAGAAATTTTGACAACTGGCTAATACACATTATAAGCTTGAATTCAGCCAGAGTGGGAATATTTATGGCATGGAAACTGACTAACACTACAAATCAGAACTTCCTCACACAAGGCCTCCAGAGAGTGGGTTATTAGGCATTTACCGGTACGCCACTGGCCAGGGTAGTAAAGGAGTGCCTAACTGAACAGCATTGTCTTATCTGTTGAGTAGAAAGGAAGATTGTATGTTGATATCAGAGTTTAGAGGAAAGTGAAGAGAAATTGAATTCTGTGAAGCAAGGCAGAGACAACCACCACCTAGGGAAATACCAAATGGCTACCAGGCTGTATGAAGGGACCAGTCCAGGTTGGACACTATTGGTCTATGGTGAAATCAGTGTGTGCAGTTGTATGATTTCTCACAAGCACAGTAGCCTGGAGATCTCAGCAGAGAAGTAGGTAGGTGCTTTGATCCAGAACCATTCTCTTGCCTGGCAGTGGTGATGGAAGAAGTAGATGGAGTGAGGATAACGAAGCTGTTTGCAAAAAAGTGGCTGCAGTAATGGGCCACAGGACCTAAATTGTAAAGGGAAAGAAGTGAAGATAGCAGAAGGTGATGGGTAAGGGCAGGGTCAAGGAGTTGTGTTTTCCTTGTATTGTGTGCCCTTACTATCCTGGTCTCGGTTTTACAATTAGGCCCTCCCACTTGGCAATGTCACTTTTGGAAAATGACATCTAAATCCAAGTCCCTTGGTGTTAGACAATACTCCAGCTTGGTCTGACCATCAAAGACTATATCGTTGTCCTCACCTTAGAAATCATACGTTAAAGATTCAATGCCCAATGTCATCAGAAGAGTTGAACATCATTATTAACCACACAGTATAAATAAGGTAAGGCAGCGATATTTTTTTTGACATTTTAATGGCAATGATCTGATATTTGAAAATACTTTGCTCAGCATTAGCTAACTGATCAACCATCACTAATGAATATCATTGATATCTGTAATATATACAGTTAACTATAGATCAATAGCAAATATAATTGCCATTAGAGTATCATTTTGCTGGGTGCTGGGGTGGCTCAGTCAGGTAAGTGTCCAACTCTTGGTTTCAGCTCAGGTCATAATCTCAGGATCATGGATCAAGTCATCAAGTCATGGTTGGGCTCCATTCTCAGCACAGAGTGTGCCTAAGACTCTTTCCCTCTCCTTCTTCCCCTTCCCCCTGGCCTCCTCTCTCTCTCTTTCTCACTCTCTCTCTCTCTCTCTAATAAATGAATATATCTCTAAAAAAAAAAAAGAAAATATTTTGCAAATTATTTCAAGAACTTAGAAGTACTAAGTAACACAGGGGGAACTTCAGAGAGTTAATATAAAATCTCAAAATGGCCTTCAAGTACACTTATTTTCTGGAGTAGTTTACCACCAGGAGACAGACTCAGGATTATACAGAATTTGTTTATGGGTATCACCAGAAGCTGAGATGGGATTGTTACTGATGGCAAAACAGTAAGAAAGAACAAACCTGCTATCATGAGAAAAGACTCTGGGTCATGGGAACTATTACTTTAATTTCAAATGACAATCAGTTTTTATACCTATACCTGCTTATGTGTTCCAAAGCATTCTTAATGTTATAGCTTGTCAGAAATCCGCATATTGCACCACCTAGGTGGCTCAGCAGTTGAGCATCTGCCTTCGGTTGGCGTGATCCTGGAGACCCAGGATTGAGTCCTGCATGGAGCCTGCTTCTCTCTCTGCCTGTGTCTCTGCTTCTTTCTCTGTGTCTCACAAATAAATAAATAAAATCTTAAAAAAAGAGAGAGAAACCTGCATATTTAGTGGACTATCTTCCCCATGTCACCTTTCCCTAAGATTAAGTAGGGTGTAGAGCCACTGTTTAATTTCTTTTTTTTTGTGTTTGTTTTTTAAAAATTAAAAAAAATTAAATGGTTAATTCTTAATATGTGTAGTTGCAGAAATTTTCTTTCTGAATTAAAAATATCATTTCAGTAAGGTAACTGAATTGCTGGTACTCCTGTGTTTGCGATTCATCATGATTAGTGCCGGATTCAACAAACACAATTCAGTTTCATATACTACCCTGAGATTGGCTGGGTGTCATGGCTGTGACATCGCTAGACTCCCTGGTGCTATGGGTATAAATCTTGCCCACGTAACTTTTGTTCCTTCTTATGAAGTAAGTGAATGGCATGCAGTGTTCATACTCGGAGGACACTTTCTTCTTTATCAAAGTAATGACCTCATTGCATTTCCCACTTGAATAGCTGATCCATCAAAAACAGAGCAAATAAAGCTATCGATTTTAGTCCCTTCACACTGGATTTTTTTCTTACTATTTTTTTTTTAACCTTGAGGTATTTGGATATGCAGTTACATGGAGAGGTATCAGAGAGAGCAGGAAGTAGGCAGATCTTTTTTTTTTTTTCTTGTGTCACTCTTCATTTTGGCCAGCAAGGGGAGTTATAGGAACAATTTCAGTTCCTATACACTTTTGGTTAGACTTTCCCCCCCACCTCTGCCCCCCTGTTGATGATCAGTCACTGTGTCTCTTGCACTGGCCTCTCTGTGCAACCCAGCTAGTATTTTACTGTTTTGTACCGGTGTCGCTGTCTCCCGTTCATCTAATAACTTGCTGACCCAACGTTAATTGTGAACTTCAAAGTAAAAACTCTACTGGAATGGTGGGACATTGGAAATGAAGTGAGTTTCTATGCCCAGGTGGCATAAAAATCTAATTGTAGCCAGGAGCAGCCCAAGCCCCCTTAATGCGGATAAGACAGCATTCAACTGGCTTCAATAAAAAGGGACTTAAATGCAAGGGAGGTGGCCTTGAGGAGAGCCGCCAGGACTGCCAGGACTGAGAAGGCCATTGTTCTACATTCTCCTGGGGTTTATGGAGATTGACAAGGCCCCTGCTGCTTTCCAGAGCTGACCATTCTCAGTTCAGCCCTGAAAATACCTGGAGCTAGGACATTCCCGTAGCCACCGGCCCCTACCCATCCAGGTGGTGGAGATTCAAAGGTGTAGGTAGAAGGTGTGGGAAGAGCCCTCAGGAGGAATCTGCAGAGATTGTTTCCACTCTGTGAACCCAGGACAGCTTTCTCCCCTTTCAACCACATCTCATGCTTCTTAGCTCCAACCGAAGTTATCTGGGGTCTTCTGTGGAGTTCCTCTGCTAGTAACACTTCATCACTGACCACTTTCATAGATAATGGTTCACTTCATTCTTTTAGCTTGGGACCAGGATCAATGATCACTTCGAGTCTTGATCCCGCTTTCCCAATCCCCATCCTAGCTGTTAAACATATTATGTTGCTGTTAATGACTAAATAGACTAAAAATCAGTAATCACTGGTTTTCTTCATATGAAGGTCAATTTTCATTTCAGTGATTTAAAAGATATGTTTTGAATAAATTACATGTCCATGCTTTGCTTATGGACAGACTATACTGTATAAAGGAGAGAATCTGGCCCTGAGAACAGGAGATGTGGACTTCAGTTCTGACTCTGCCGCTCATGAGCTGTATGATCTTGAATATACCATAATTTTGTGGAGGTTTAAGTATTCTCACTACAAAACTGGAGAGGGTGGACTAACTGAATAGACAAGATTCCAGACTCAAGAATCAGGCAGACCAGGATTTTATCCTGGCTCTATCATGTATTAACTGAATGACTTTAAGCAAGCGACTATTAGTATTACTTTAAGGCTTTAATGAAATAATGTACACGAAACCCTTAACATCATTCTTAAATATAATAAGCATTCAACAAAGAATAGCTATTATAATAATCGTGATAATGATCTTAATTATTAAAGTTCTATTAGGGCTTTAAAAAATAAAATCCAAAAGGCAATGACTTCACTCTGAAATGCTGTGACTGATTGTTGTGAATGCACCTACTCATCTGATCCTATCCTTCTTCGGGGAATTATGAAGGAATTATGAAACAGGCTGAAATTATACAGAATGTTGCAAAATATTTAGATTTATTATATAATACTGCAGTAACATATTTAGCAAAAAAAAAGTGTGGCTATAGGCATAGTAATGTATATAGTCATGGGTTTGTTTGTTTGTTTGTTTGTTTGTTTTCTGTTGCCATAGTGTAATGCCTACTAGAAAATCTTTAAAGGTTAAAATTCATATTCAAAAAAATAAAATAAAATAAATAAATAAAATTCATATTCAGTAGTAACACTAAAAGTGCGGAACAAGAAAGTGAGTGGCTCCTTTTACTTTTATTTTTTTATTTTTTAAATATTTTATTTATTTATTCATGAGAGACAGAGACAGAGAGAGAGGCAGAGACACAGGCAGAGAGAGAAGCAGGCTGCATACAGGGAGCCCAATGTGGGACTCTATCCTGGGACTCCCTGTGAGGAGGGCAGTGCTAAACCGCTGAGCCACTGAGGCATCCTCCTTTTACTTTTAAAACTCATTTAGGATTTTCTTTTAATTCATAAATTTTGAAAATGTTCTTTCTACTCATAAATTTTGAAAATGTTTGGCTTAATTTAAAATGATTGTCAGAAAATAATGGTTACTAGAAATGAGCTCTGTTTCCTAGCTTTATAGCTAGGATGGCAAACTGATATAATTCAATGAATAAGTATATATCTAGTGCTCATTATGTTCCAAGCACTGCTCTTGGTGTTGGGATATAGCAGTGAATAAAACAGACCAAAGCCCTGCCTTCTAAAAACTGACAGTCTCTTGAGGTTTACCTTCTGTCAGGATGCCCACCCTCAATAGAAGGTCCATCAGCCAGGCTCTGGTAACAAGAATTGGGAGACCACACCAGGACTCATTAAAAAAGAATGCCATGGCTGTCTGGTGATTTCCACCAAGGGTGAAGGATAGGAGAGCCTGGGACTGAATTTACCAACATCACTACAGAGCATTGCTGTCCACTAGGATAGCCACTGGCTACATGTGGCTATTGAGCGCTTGAACTGTGGCCAGTCCAAATGACAACATGTATAAAGTACAAAATACACATTGGATTTTGAAGACTTAGTAGGAAAACAAGATGTAAAATATCTCCTTAATAATTTCAAACTGGTGGCATGTTGAAATAATAATATTATAAATATATTAGGTTAAATAAAATACATTATTAATTTCATATTTCTTTTTAGCTTTTAAAAATGTGGCTACTAGAACATTTTAATATCATACACCTGGCTCTCATATTCCTGTATGACAGCGCTCGGAGAGTGTCTGTCCTGGCTTGAGTCCCTATGACGCCATGAACTTCTGAGCCAATGCAGACAGCAGACAACACTTTCAACAAGCAAATATGTGCTGGAGGCTGCTGCTGCTTCTTCTTCTTTTACCTTCTCTTCTTTCAAGTACTCCCTGATCCCTCAGTTTTCTTTTTTTTTTTTTTTAAAGATTTTATTTATTCATGATAGTCACACAGAGAGAGAGAGAGGCAGAGACACAGGCAGTGGGAGAAGCAGGCTCCATGCACCGGGAGCCCGACGTGGGATTCGATCCCGGGTCTCCAGGATCACGCCCTGGGCCAAAGGCAGGCGCCAAACCGCTGCGCCACCCAGGGATCCCCTCCCTCAGTTTTCTGTCTGCAATTCCTCCTTTCAGACACTTTCCTTGGAGCTCTTTGCAGGCAGTTTGCCAGGCTTCAAAACTGGCCCATACTATCAGAACCTTCCAGTTCAGAGTCCCTTTCCTGCAAAGTATTCTGCTTTCTTTTTCTTCAAGATTTTATTTATTTATTTATTTATTTATTTATTTATTTATTTATTTATTTATTTATTTGACAGAAAGAGCACGGAGTGGGGACAGAGGGAGAGGGAGAAGCACTCTCTCCATTGACTAGGGAGCCCAATATGGAGCTCCATCCCAGGACTCTGGGATCATGACCTGACCCCAAGACAGATGCCTAACCCATAACTGACTAAGCCACCCAGGTGTCCTCCTCCCTGTAGTCTGCTTTCTAAGATGTTAATAGATTCTGATAGTTTAGGATATCATCCTTAAAGATGCATCCATTAAATGCATGTATCCTATAACAAAAGACTATAGCTGAGAGAAGTCAGTCCCAAGTAGCAGTGAGTTTGTGCCTAGTAAATGAAGCTGGAACACTTTTCCTTCACGGCACAGAAGCCACAGAGGCACAGAGATTATAATTCCACCTTGTCCGCGATTGTCCATTGAGATCAAAACAGGCCAAGTCCTCCCTACAAATAGTCTCCGCAGGTGTTTCTACACCATTTCACAATCTACAAGATGCTTTCCTAGCTTTCCCATTTTAGCCACCAACCATTCCACAACATAGGTAAGGTTAAGCTTATTAGTAGTTTTTATGGAGAAGATTTTTTTAAATGAGGCCAGGAGGCAATAGGTCTTCTGGCTAGTGAAGCCTGTGGAGGAGGGGGAGGAGTGGTCCTAGATGATCATAGGGAAGTAGAGAACAGTGGGAAAAAGAAAGTGACTAGAAAGATCCTAAAGATCTTAACTTAGTTTAGATTAGATTAGAACATCATGGTGGGGACTATACTGCATCTCAGGGGGTGACTTATTTAAATAATACTAAAGACATACATTCTGACACAGAGGGCTGAGGAAAGGAAGTAACCATTAATGGAATGGGGAAAAAATACAGAAGACACTCCAAATTAACAAGGAATTTATTATTAACATCAATAAAGAAAAAGAGGAAACCAAAATCTAAATTAAATTGATTAATAGAGAGGCGTCTGGGTGGCTCAGTCAGTTAAGTGTCTGCCTTCCTTGCAGGTAATGATCCTGGGGCCCTGGGATGGAGGCCTGCATTGTCCAGCTTCCTGCTCAGCAGGGAGTCTGCTTCTCTCTCTGCCTCTGCCCCCCACCCCTGGCTCCACACTCATGCTCTCTCGCTAGTTCTCTCTCTCTCTCTCTCTCTCTCAAATACATACATACATAAATCTTAAGAAAAATAAATTGATTAACAGAGAGGAAGATAAGAACATTGGATGTGATAAACTGGGTGTACCCATTAAAAAACAGAAACTGTCAGATTTGGTTTAAAAAGCAAAATTCAGCTGTGTGGTGGTTACAAAGAACATGCCAACACAAGGTATCAAAGGGTATACAAAGATAAAGAAATTAGAGTTGGTGATATTAATATAGGACAAGTGAAATTAAGTTGAAAGCACCAACAAGATGAAAAATATCATGTAAGGATATAAAATTATGTAAATAAATTTATAAAACTTAATGTGTTTATAAAAATGAAAATAACAAAAGCTTAACACAGACTCAACCATCATTAGAGAAAAAAATTTACATTAAAGGAACTAAGTATCTTAAATCTAAAAGCCAGTTCTTTGAACAAGATCAGTGATAGGGATCCCTGGGTGGCGCAGTGGTTTAGCGCCTGCCTTTGGCCCAGGGCGCGATCCTGGAGACCCGGGATCGAATCCCACATCAGGCTCCTGGTACATGGAGCCTGCTTCTCCCTCTGCCTGTGTCTCTGCCTCTCTCTCTCTCTCTCTCTCTCTCTCTCACTGTGTGCCTATCATAAATAAATTAAAAAAAAAAAAAAGATCAGTGATATATCACCCCCCTCACATACACTACAACGAGCAGAAGAGGCAAAGTAAGAAATGAGAAATACTTCATATGCCCACATATAAGAGAGATTACTTCTTGCAATTCTATGTCAGCAGTTTGAAAATTTAGAGGAAATGAATGATTTCCTGATTTTAAAAAACCCAGCAAATAAAATTGACCCCCAAAGGAAGTAGAAAATGTGAACAGAATAATCAGAGAAGAAATTGAAAAGGTGATTAAAAAAATCTTCCATCAAAAAAAGCTACCAAACCATATGGATGGCTTCCCAGCTAAGTTTATCTGACTTTAAAAGAAGAGATAATTACAAGATTGTTTACTACTCCAGATGAAAGTCTATTGCATCAATAAAGGAGAAAAATATAAGTATTTCAATAAATGCTAAAAACTTATTTGTTGGAATTCAGCAGCTATTCCTGATAAATTCTATTAGAAAAATAAGAATAGAAATAAACTATTTAAATATCCTTAAGACTAACAAAGCCTAGTAAGCAATATGCAATGACAAATCACAAAAACCATTTCAACAAAAAATAGGATAGCTATCAGCCTCAATATTCTTTACATTGCCTTATAGGTTTTGGCAAAACAAAGAAATTAAAATAGCCATCATCTACCTAGGCAAAAAATCTAAAAGATCCCCCCACTTTACACTAACATAAAATAAATTCTAGGAAGATTAAAAACTTAACTGTAGGGATGTCTGGGTGGCTCAGAGGTTGAGTGTTTGCCTTTGGCTCAGGTCAGGATCCCAGGGTCCTGGGATTGAGTCCCCCTTCAGGTTCCCTGCAGGGAGCCTGCTTTTCCCACTGCCTATGTCTCTGCCTCTCTCTGGTTCTCTCATGAATAAATAAATAAAATCTTAAAAAAATAAAAACTGTAAAAATGTAATTCAATAAAGATATCACACAAAGGGATCAGGTTAGTATATGTTCAGTCTAAAGGCTGAGGGGATATCCCTTTCTAAGGATTAACCATTGCTGAGTAACTCCAAAACTCTAAAAGAAAAGATAGATATATTTGACTACATAACAATGCCAGTCTTTGTATGACAGAAGATATAAATAAAACAATAAACAAACAAAAGACTTAGGATCAGACTTTTATTCTTTGGGATTTTTTTTTGCATAATACATGCATTATTTACACAATCTGGGATAAAGGGGCTGCTTTCTCTGTGGAAAACATATCTGATCAGAACTAGAGAATCTCTGAGGAAAACCACCACACGTACACATAAAATTTTAGTATGAGGGTCTTCATGACTGTTTAAAGCCCATCCATTCACACCAGATGTGGTCTATTTACCCTAAATTAAGAATTCCTCAATGACAACAACAGAAACAAATAATTCCATTAAAAATGGACAATTTGGACAGATGTTTCTCCAAAGAAGATATAAAAATGGCCAACAGCATGCAAAACAAAGTGTTCAACATCACTAATTATCAAGAGAATGCAAATTAAAACCATAATGAAATATCACTTCAAATCCATTACGATGGTTACTATTAAAAAAAAAAAACCCAACAAGCAGAAATGAACAAGCGTGAGCAAGGATATGACAAAATTGGACACCTTGTGCACCGTTGGTGGGAATTCAAAATGGTGTAGCTGCTATGGAAAGCCGTATGTCAGTTTCTTAAAAAATTAAAAATGGAATTACCATATGATCCAACAATTCCACTTCAGGGTATATACCAAAATGATTGAAAACAGATGTTTTTGTACATCTGTGCTCATAACAGTATTATTCACCACAGCCAAGAGGTGGAAGCAACCCAAGAGTCCCTCAATGGATGAATGGCTAAACAAAATATAACACACACACACACACACAATGCAATATTATTTAACCTTAAAAAGCAAATTCTGATGCGTGCGTCAGTGCGGATAAACCTTGAAGACTTTACGCCAAGTGAAATAAGCCAGTCATAAAAAGACAAATGTTCATATGAAATATCTACATTAGTCAAATTCATAGAAACAGAAAGTAGAATGGTGGTTTCCAAGAACTGGGTTCGAGAAGGGGAAATGGGGAGCAGTTGTTTAATGGATACAGAGATTCAGTGTTGCAAGATGACAAAGTTCTGGAGATTGGTTGCACAACGATGTGAATATACTTAACACCACTAAACTGTACATTTAAAAATGGTTAAGATGGTAAATTTTATGTTATATGTATTTTAAAGTTACCAAAAATATTCTTGCCATACATATTTTCTACATAATTTTGACTATTATATGTATATGCAAATTACCCCTAGGTCTATGACTTCAATATAAATTCCTCCCCTGACATTAAGATTTATATCTCTGATTGCCTGCTGGGCTTCTCTCATTGGAATGTATTCTACTGGCTTTTCAAACTCAATGTGTCCTGGGGCACCTGGGTTGCTCAGTAGTAGAGTGTCTGCCTTTGGCTCAGGTCGTGATCCCAGAGTCCTGGGATCGAGTTCTGCATCGAGCGCTCCATAGGAAGCCTCCTTCTCCCTCTGCCTGTGTCTCTGCCTCTCTCTCTCTGTTTGTCATGAATAAATAAATAAAATCTTTAAAAAAAAAGTTAAGTCTTGTCCATACTGTAGCATATATCATCAGTACTTTATTCCTTTTAATGGACAAATAATATTGCATTGTATTGATAAGTCACATTTTGTTTATCCATTCATTAGTTGATGGATAGTTGGGTTGTTTCTATTTTTAGGCTATGTTGAAAAATCCTGCCATGTACATTCTTTTTTTTTTTTTTTTTTTGCCATGAACATTCATATATACATTTTTGTGTGGACATGTGTTTTCATTTCTCTGGGGCATATACCTAAAAGTGAGTGAATTGATGGGTCAAGTGGTAACAATATGGTTAGCTTTTCCAGGAGCTGCCAGACTGTTTTCCACAGTGGCTGTATGGCTGTACCATCCTACATTCCCAGCAGCAGTGTATGATTCTGATTTCTCTATACCTCAACACTTGTTATATTCTGTTTTTGTTTGTTTTATTTTTGTTTATTTTTAGTCTAGCATTCTAGTGGATGTGAAGTGGTATCTCATTGTGATTTTAATTTGCATTTCCCTGATGATTAATGATGTTGAACATCTTTTCATGTGCTTATTAGCCATCTGTATATTTTCTTTGGAAAAATATCCATTTGGAGGAAGTCAAGATCCCTTCCCCATTTTTAAATTGTTTTTTTCTTTCTTTCTTATTATTGAGTTCTTTATGTATTCCAGATACAAGTCCTTTATTAGATATATGATTTGAAAATATTTTCTTCCGTTCTGTGGGGTTTCTTTTCACTCCCTTGATAGTGTACTTTACATCACTAAATGATTTGCTTTTGATGATGTATATGTAAATTTTTGATGAAATCTAATTTATCTTTTTTTCTTTTGTTGCTTGTGCTTTTGGTGTCATATCTAAGAAATTTACCTAATCCAAGGTCACACATATTTACTCCTTTATTTTCTTCCAAGAGTTTTATAGTTTCAGCTCTTACATTTAGGTCTTTGATCTATTTATGTTGATTATTACATGTTTTGAGGCAAGAGTCCAATTTCATTCTTTTGAATGTGGATACCCAGTTGTCCTAGAACTGTTTGTTTAAAAACACTGTCCTTTCTGGTCTTGATGATCTCGTCAAACCCTAATTGACCATAGATGTACAAGTTTATTTCTGGACTCTTAATTCTATTCCATTGATCTACATGTTTATTTCATGTGAGTACCACACTATCTTGAATACTGTTGCTTTGTAGCAAGTTTTGAAATTGAGAAATGTGAATCCTCCAATTTTGTTTATCTTTTTTCATGATTGTTTTAGCTTGAGTTTACATATGAGTTTTAGGATAAACTTATCAATTTCTACAAAAAAATTAGATAGGATTTTTATAAGGATTTGTATTGAATCTGTTGAATTAATTTAACCTTTATGAGTTGTGGCTTTCATACCAAATTTTATTTCTGCTACTGTTTTTGGCGAAATTCACTAGTTTTTCAATTAATTGAAAGCAAACAAGTGTGCAAAATAATACTAAAGAGCAAAATACAATTTGTAAGCTTATTTTGTCACAATTTTAAATAAAATCAACAGTTTTGCACTTAACTAACAAATCAAATATGAAATAAGCAGTTTCTCAATGCTTTGGTTTGTCAGGAACCTTGTAGATATCTGGTAACTTGTTTGCTTATGATTCTGGACAGCTACAGCTAGAATTCAGATTGCCTCAGTCTAAATGTCAAGGTTTATATCAAGCACAAGTTTTTATAGTTTCTTTAACTTTTCAAATTAAGTAAGACATTATTTTCAAAGAACAAGGCCCCAGTTTACATCAGTACCTTAAAAAATAAATTTTTATTTACATGGGTGATAATTATTGTGAAAGCTTTTTGATATGAGCTAACTTTCTGGATTTGCACTTTGCTTAGAATAAAACACAATACTCTCTTTGTCTACCTAAGCAGTGTGTCCTTGAAAACTATTAAAATCATTTACACATTCTTTGCAGCATTATGCACTTATATATAGTAAAGGTCATTCCACTAGCAACACTAGTTGTACTGATCATTTATAAAAGAATTTAGACATTATACTTTTATATAACTATTTCTTTTAACTAGTATATTTTAGTGTCTCTTTTTAAATCAGGAATATGAATGAAATTATGTTTCCTGATCCATTAGTTTTTGAACTTATTTTGACACCAAAAAAAAAAAAAAAATCAACTACTTAAGTTTAGGACTTAAAAGTCCCTCTTACTAACCTTTGTGGTAATATTTTCATTGTATGAGGATTATGACTTGATATTGTTATTGTTTTTTTTTTAAGATGTATTTATTTATTTATTTATTTATTTATTTATTTATTTATTTATTTATGATAGACATAGAGAGAGAGAAAGAGAGAGAGACAGAGAGAGAGGCAGAGACACAGGAGGAGGGAGAAGCAGGATCCATGTCGGGAGCCCGATATGGGACTCGACCCCGGAACTCCAGGATCGTGCCCTGGGCCAAAGGCAGGCACCAAACCGCTAAGCCACCCAGGGATCCCCGATATTGTTATTGTTAATACTGCTATTATTTCTGGCAAGAATAGCAGTTGTCTTGGGGTGCTGGGGGCTCAATCGGTTAAGCATCTGCCTTCAGCTCAAGTCATGATCTCGGGGTCCTGGGATTGAACTCCAGCCCCACATCACATCAGGCTTCCTGCTCAGCAGAAAGTCAGCTATCCCTCTCCCTCCATTCCTCCCCCTTGCTCAGGCTCTCTCTCTATTCAAATTAAAAAACAAAAAAACAAAAACAAAAACAGTAACAGTTGTCTTGGCTGCACTTTGTTTCATTTCTGCTAATAAGATAAAAAAAAAAAAGAAAAACATAACTAATATTGAAGACGACTCCAGATTGTAATGCTCAGGACTTTTACTTTTGCCTAATCTTAATCATCTCAAAACTAGACTTTTCTAGAACATCTTCTGTTGACTTCTAATTATAGGTTTGTCAAAAAAGTATTTGGGGTACAAAGAGCTTTTAACCAAGGTGTTTTCCCACAACTAAGGGAGCTGAAAACAGATCATTGATAAGGTTAATCAATAAGATAAGTGTCCTATTTTTCCCAAATTTTCAGGCAGATTTTGCAGCAAACCACCTGAATAATTGTCTTTGTGTGGCATGTCTCTTTTAGAAATTTACTCTGACAGTGCTTTCTAGTGCTCAGAAACACCAGTACATACCTGGAGCCCACAGCAATGCACTGGAAGACAAAATGGGAGGGAATAATCTTTCACAGGGAAGTAGGACGGAGATTTGTAAATAAAATGGTTGGAAAAAGAAGAAGCATCCCAACTTGGAAATTTTTTTTGAGGCAGAAATTCGTTCTTTCTTTAACTCTGTTAGTTGGGTGTTTTCAAACTTTTCAGAGATTGTTCTTCTGGGGTCCACTGATAGAATTCAGGGTGATTTTGAAAGAAAAAGTTAAATTTTTGTTTTCACTAACCTCTAAATTTAAGTTAGCATTTCATTCGATAATGAATATGAACAAAAATCACACTATTACTAGCAGTACCTGTGACCTTTTACTAAAAGAAATCAGACAGATTTTCATATCCTATTATGATTGTTGCAGATATCTTGGAAATATTAAGTTACTTCAAATTTACGTAGTTATTAGATTCCAGATCCTGTTATTTAATATGTTAACAAGGAAGCACATACATTACTTTCTAAAAAAGATTTTATAGCAGTATTTCAGTGTAATTTATTTAAAATCATATATATTTTATTTATTTATTTATTTATTTATTTATTTATTTATTTATTTAAGAGATTAATTTTGGACAAGAAAAGAGATTGGTGATACAGAAAAATTAAGAACCCAGCAAGTAAAAAAAAAAAAAAAAAAAAGAACCCAGCAAGTGTAGGCTAAGGTGCAGTGAGATTTGAAATGTGTCCTAAGGAGGGAGTTGCCCATGTATGGTCACTGATATGCCCCATCTCTTTGCTCCCTGTGTTTGAATGGAACTACGCCAGTTCCAGTATTCATTAGTATGCTGGGTCCTGATTAGCTCCAATCCAGAAACTGATCTTGACAAGAGAATTCCTTGTGCCAAGCTGTAGTCAGCTTGAAAACTGACATGAAATATGGCTTCTTAGGATCTGCCAAAACTAGATTTGGACTAGAAGGGTGGCCCTTGGCCAGCCCTAGATCATCTCAATTTCAGATTTTCACTTTTATGTAAGTCCTGGTATTGTTGGATGAGCCAGGACATACATTCTGAATGGGCCCCCCCACCCCCCACCCCCACCACCACCACTGCCACCTCTGCATTTATCCCTTAATTTGCCACTAAACGCTTTGGGATAAGTATAAAAATAGTGGCTGCTCAAAACCAAAAATTCAAAGTAGAAAAAACACACTGAAAAAGACATGAGTTTTATGACCAATGTCATGTCAGTGGTTGGACCAGGAGATGGGAACTGAAAAAGTGGAAAGACAATGATAATTTATTCAAAAAGAAGTCACCCATCTAACCCAGTGGCCTCCTTAAATCATTACAATTCAATTGTAGCTGTTTCTTGCACATATAAAGTGATATTACAGGTAAAAAGTTCAACTTGCTGTTCATTAATTACCTCCAGGTCTGTCTGGTATTTCTAGTTTTTATGTTTGTATTGTGAGAGTGGAAAGGGAAAAAAAGTTCCCTTGTTTTCACTCACTTAAACAAATACTGTGTGTGACTAACAGGGTTTCCTGTACAGCTGTAGCTACCTTTCTGATTAATGGTTTATTTAAATTTTTAGTGGGTAAAGGAGGATTCTTACAAATATTTTAATCTTGATACTTCCTCTATCTCAACTGGTTGTGTTCTTGTACAAGACCCTGTATTTTGCTGTGCTCAGATTTCCTCAACCTATTTGACACAGAAATTGTGGGAAGAAATGAAAAAGGAGAGAGAAAAAGTTGGTGTGAAGTTCTTTGAGTTTATTAAAAAGCTGTGCAGATAGAGCGTTGCAAAATGTTTTTTAAATTTCTATGATAGGGGCACCTGGGTAGCTCAGTGGTTGAGCATCTGCTTTTGCTTCAGGTGGTGATCCCAGGACCGTCAGATCGAGTCCCGCATCACATTCCCCACAGGGAGCCTGCTTCTCCCTTTGCCTATGTCTCTGCCTCTCTCTTTATGTCTCTCACGAATAAATAAATAAAATCTTTTAAATAAATAAATAAATTTCTACGACAGGTTTATCTCATTTTATTGCCCTTTGTTTTATTGTGCTTAACAGATATTATGTTTTTTTTTTTCCAAATCGAAGTTCTGTGGCAACCCTGCATCAAGCAAGTCTATTGGTGCATTTTTCCAATAGCATTTGTTCCCTTTGTTTCTCTGTGTCACATTTCAAACTTTCTGTTACTGAATTTATTATGGTAATCTATAATGAGTGATCTTTGATGCTACTATTATAATTGTTTTGGGACACCATGAACTGCACCCATATGAGATGGCAAACTTCATTGTTAAATGTTGTATGTGTTATGACTGCTCCAACTGACCATTTCTTTGTCTCCCTCTTCTTGGGCCTCTATTTCCTAAGACACAACAATATTGAAACTAGGCCAGTTAATAACCTTACAATGGCCTCTAAGTGTTCAAGTGAAAGGAGGAGTCACATGTCTCTTACTTTAAATCAAACGCTAGAAAGAATTCAGCTTAGTGAGGAAAGCAGGTTGAAAGCTGAGATAGGCCCAAAGGTAGACCTCTTGTGCCCACAGTCAGTCAAGTTGTGAACACAAAGGCAAAGTTCTTGAGGGAAAATAACAGTGCTACCCCAGTGAATACAGAAATGATAAGAAAGTAAAATAGCCTTATTGCTAATATGGAGAAAAATTTATTGGTATGGGGAGAAGATCAAACCAGCCACCACATTCCCCTATCCAGAGCAAGGCCCTAACTCTCTTAAATTCTGTGAGGGCTGAGAGAGGGGAGGAAGCTGTAGGAGAAAATCTGAAGCTAACAGAGGTTGATCTGTGAGATTTAAAGAAAGAAGCTTTAAGATAAAAGGGCAAGGTGAGGCAGCAAGTGCTGATGTAGAAGCTCCAGCAAGTTGTCTAGGAGACCTAGCTAAGATAGTGGATGAAGGTAGCTGCACTAAACAATAGTTTTTCAATGTAGACTAAACAGCCTTCTACTGGAAGAAGATACCATCTAGTCCTTTCATAGCTAGAGAGAAGTCAACGCTTGGCTTCAAAGCTTCAAAGGACAGGCTGACTCTCTTGTTAAGAACTGATCCAACTGGTGACTTTGAGTTGAAGCCAATGCTCATTTACCCTTCTGAAAATCCTAGAGTCCTTAAGAAGTATGCTATGTCTGTGCTCCATAAAACAAAGCCTAGATGACAGAACATCTGTTTACAGCATGATTTACTCATATTTTAAGACCACCATTGAGGCTGACCACTCAGGAAAAAAAAAAAAGTCTTTCAAAAGGGCTGCTCACAGACAGTATACCTGGTCAGCCAAGAGCTCTGATGGAGATGTATAAGACTAATGTTGTTTTCATGCTTGCTAACACAACATCCATTGTGCAGCCCATGGGTCAAGAAAGGAGTCATTCTGACTTTCAAGTCTTATTACTTAAAAATACATTTTGTAAGGCTATAGCGGCCTTAGATAGTGAGTCCTCTGATGGATCTGCACAAAATAAATTTGAAAACCTTCTGGAAAGGATTCACCATTCTTGATGCCATTAAGAACATTTGTGATTCATGGGAAGAGTCAAAATATCACCGTTAACAGCAATTTGAAAGAAGTTGACTCCAACCCTCATGGATGACTTTGAGAAGTTCAAGACTTCAGTGGAGGAAGTAACTACAGATTTGGTAGAAACAGCAAGAGAACTAGAGTTAGAAGTGCTGCCAGAAGATGTGATTAAATTACTACAATCTCATAATAAAACTAACCACTGAGGAGTTGCTTCTTATGGATGAACAAAAAAAGTGGTTCCTTATGTTTCAAAGCATATTAGAATAAAAAATGAACTAATCAGATAACTTATTAGTGCTTTTACTCATTTTGTTGATTGTCATATAAAGAACATGATGGTAGTGGACTGGCACTAAAATTTGTCAATGGGAAGAACCTTATACTGTACATTCCTCTAAAAGAGGATAGAAGAGAATTTGTATATTACTATATACTCAGAGCTTCACATAGTGTCTGGTACATGGTAAACCTTCAATAAATATTGAATGATGTAAGAGAATAGCCCAATAAGCAAGTCTTCAAAGTAATGATCTGTTAATTATATAGGAATTATACATAAATTATCCATTAATGAACAAGATTAAAGCAGAAGTTTCTTGGAACGCCTGGGTGGCTCAGCGGTTAAGTGTCTGCCTTCAGCTCAGGGCGTGTGATCCCATGGTCTGGGGATTGAGTCCCACACTGGGCTCCCCGCAGGGAGCTTGCTTTTCCCTCTGCCTATGTCTCTGCCTCTCTCTGTGTCTCTCATTAATGAGAGGATAAAATCTTGAAAAAAAAAAAAAAGTTTCTTTTTCTTTTTTTTTTTAATAAAATAATTTTTTATTGGTGTTCAATTTACCAACATACAGAAAGAAGTTTCCTTTAAATCCACTAATTCCAGATTGGGAGAACAAATTGCTGTAGTTTAAAATTTTAACCTATTTCTCTCCGCTTCCTTTTGCCCTTTAGCATAATATTTGCAGTTTACATTACAATAAGAGTATATAGTTTTTTGGCAGAGGGAAGGAAACATTATTAATAGAGTGCATTGTGTTTTTGCCATTATAGATAACGCAAACGCAAAAAAGTAATAATGGCAAACATTCTGACTTTGCTTTTTTTTTTTTAATTTTTATTTAATTAAGATAGTCACACACAGAGAGAGAGAGAAGCAGAGACACAGGCAGAGGGAGAAGCAGGCTCCCATGCACCGGGAGCCCGACGTGGGATTCAATCCCGGGTCTCCAGGATCGCGCCCTGGGCCAAAGGCAGGCGCCAAACCGCTGCGCCACCCAGGGATCCCCTAACTTTGCTTTTGTTAAAAATGTTGCAGAGCAGTCTTGGCTAATGGTCTTAATATGGCCTTCCCTTGCATATAATTAAATTATCTTTTAGTAGCTAGAAGATCACCATCTTATCATGATGAATTTTTATTTCTTGATAAGATACAACCCATTAAGCTGAGTAAGCAGAAAAAATATAGCATAGTCCTCAGCTCGTCTCTGTTCTTAAACAAGTTTCTTCATTTCTCTAGGCTTTGATTTCATGTTCTGGATGAGGGGTTAGCAAACCATGAACCAGAAGCCAAATCCAGCCTACCATGTATTTTTACACAGAACCATGAGCTAAGAGTAGTTTTATATTCACAAGTAGCTCAAGAAAATCAAAAGAAGAATATTTCGTGGCAGAAAAAACCATATATAAAATTTACATTTCAGAGTGCACAAAGTTTTATTGGAATATAGCCAGGCTTATTTGTTTATGTATGTTCTAGAGCTGCTTTCACACTGCAATGGCCGACTTGAGTAGTTATGACAGAGACCATATGGCCCTCAAATCCTAAAATATTTACTAACTGATCTTTTACAGAAAAAGTTCGCTGACCCTTGCTTTAGGTTTTTTAATGGATGAAGAACTTTATTAAAGCATATAAAATGAAAATATATGTAGACTTTTAAATAAATAAAAACAGTTCTAGAAATATCCCATGGATTGAAGTATCATCTTTAAAATGAATTTGGTAAGATAAAAGAATATTCTGAATCAAAAACTAAGCCGATCTTGTGTCAAAAATGTCCTGGATACAGGGGCACCTAGGTGGCTCAGTGGTTGAGCTTCTTCTGCCTCTGGCTTATTGGGCTCCCCGTAGGGAGCCTGCTTCTCCCTCAGCCTATGTCTCTGCCTTTCTCTCTGTGTCTCTTATGAATAAATAAATAAAATCTTAAAAAAAAAAATTACCTATAGTGCTAAGCCAAGACATGAAGGCACCACAGGTATCAATTTGGTGACTTTGCTTAGAGTCAATATTCTTTACATATCTGTTTACTAATTGTTAGCAGGAGTGAAGAGAAACTGATTTTCTATTGAAAAAATGAAATGTTCACTGTTTTTAAATGTTCAGAGTGAGGGATTTCTTACAGTAAGTTATTTGCTATTACCTTTCACTTTGCATCTTTTTCATCACTTGAAACTCCAACGGTTACTCTCAGGCACCAAGCAGTTGGCTAATTTACATGGGCATATTTATTAAGTATCACTCAAAATACATTTTAAAGGTCTTTGTTTTCTGTTTTCTATACTTGCAAACATTTCCCATCTAGTTTGTCTCTGTTGCGTGTCTGTGTGCTTCCCAACAGCATGTTATCGTATGTATTTCTTGAAAGCAGACCATTTCTGGGGGACATATTGTAAGTTCTATAATTTAGATGATAAAGGATGAATTGATCTTTTTTTAGTAAAGAACACTATATGCATGTATTGTTTGGCTCCAGTTTTGAATGTCCTCTGGCTGTCTAGTTCTCAGGCTTATGCCCCGTGGTACTTGAACTTGTAAGCCCTCTAGATTCTGAAAAGATGTAGATCCATACTGGCATGAATTGTCTTTTATTTGCACCAGAGGTCTCCATGATCTGATGGGATTGGGACCAATTTACATTTTGCCTGTTGATTAAAGAGTTGAGTATGGAAACCTGAGCCAACAGGCATCAAATTTCTGGTTTACTACAGTGATATTATAAACTGGCCTCCCTAAACTGGCTGATGGTTTAATCCTGTGAGGAACAAATAAAACTATACGTATAGATATGTGTGTATAATACGTGCATGTATAGTATATATGTATATATATATATATAATGTGTATATATACATATAATGTAATATACTTTTATATATACTTCTATATATATATACTTTCTTATATATATAAAGTACTCTCTTAACACGCTGTTTGGTACAAAGTAGGCACTGAAAGAAAGACAACCTGATAGAGTAATTGTCACCTCGTTGCAGACATCTCCTTAGAAAGAGAAGATAGATCAAACACCAGGGAGGTGTGAAAGGGAGGCTCTAAAATAATGCTGTCCGGGATCCCTGGGTGGCGCAGCGGTTTGGCGCCTGCCTTTGGCCCAGGGCGCGATCCTGGAGACCCAGGATCGAATCCCACATCGGGCTCCCGGTGCATGGAGCCTGCTTCTCCCTCTACCTGTGTCTCTGCCTCCCTCTCTCTCTCTCTGTAACTATCATAAATAAATAAAAATTTTAAAAAAATAAAAAAGTAAAATGCTGTCCAACAGAACTTTCTTTAATAATAGAAAATGTTCTATATCTGGGCTATTCAATGTGGTAGCTACAAACCACATGGGAGCTGAGGAAAGGGTTTTTTAAAATTTAATTTAATTAACTTATAATTTAAAAATTTAAAACCACATGTGTGACTGGGGTAACATATTAAATAGCACAACTCTTTGGGGCGCCTGGGTGGCTCAGTCCATTAAGCATCTGCTTTGGGTTCAGGTCATGATCCAGGGGTTCTGTGATTGAGCCCCATGTTGGGTTCTCTGCTCAGTGAGGAGATTTTATTTATTTGAGAGAGAGAGCCCACACAGAGACAGAGGGAGAGGGAGAAGCAGGTTCCCCTTGGAGCAGGGATCCTGAAGCAGGGCTCGATCCCAGGACCCGGGAATCATGACCTGAACCCAAGGCAGGTGCTTAGCCAACTGAGCCACCCAGGAGCCCCACATTTAACAAGATATTTCATGTAATGCTGCAATGATGTGGGAAGGTGAATTAGAATGATAACATCTAGGAAAGTTATTCCAAAATGTGTGTAATTTATTAAGATCACATGTATTTATAACAAAATATATTCACATAATCTAAAATAATACTGAATGGGGTGCCTGGCTGGCTAATTCGGAGGATCATGTGATCTTAGGGTTGTGAGTTCAAGCCCCACGTAAGGTGTAGAGATTACTTGAATAAATAAAACTTTATAAAATCATACTGAGTGGAATTCCAGTGATAGTGAATCCCAAGCTTACTTCCAAAACAGAAATAACTTCAAACAGTGGATTCTGAGGCGACTTCATTTTATTTGGGTACCGCATTTGATTGATAAATTAACTAATACAACACATTTCTGGAGCACAAGATATGCAAGGGTGAACCACACAGACATAGGGAGAAGGTATCAGGAAGAAGAACTTATCTGGGGTTAGGAACCGAAAGAGAGCCACCGTGACTACAGAGGAAGAGGAACACAGAGGAGAGCACATGCAGAGAGATACAGGCAGGGACTCAATCTTACAGGACCTTTTACAACAGAGGATGGAGTTTGAACTTTCCCCTAAGTGCAAGTGAAAACCATTTGGAAAGTGTCAAGTTGAGGGTTGAAAAGGGATGATGGCAAGATCAGACAATTTTAAAGAATCCGATGATGGAAAATAAAACCAATGATGAAAACCTGTCTAGAGAGAGAAGCATAGAAAACAAACTGGAAAATAGGAAGGTAACTGAATCATGTACAGGGTCTTTTAAGAATGAAATAGATTTTCATCATGTTCCATGACATAGCCCTGAGATGTGTTCCAACACAGCAGCCAGAAGGATACTCTAAAAAGTCAGATCCTGTCATTTCTCCAATTAAAGGTTCTTGTCTCACTCAAGCTTAACACTTGCTTCCAAGACCCCATATGGTCTGGGCCCCACAGTCTCTCTGATCACCTCTCCTACAATTTTCCCCCTTATGCCATGCTAGCAACCCCACTAGCATCCGAGCTGGTCCTTAAACATGCCATCCATTCTCTGTAGCAGAGTCTTTGCACTTGTGTCCTCTCTTCCATAAGATATCCCCATGGCTTCTTCAAGTTTCTGTTCAAATGTCATTATCAGTCCCTAACCAATATATATAAGATAGTACTTCCTGGCTCTCCTACCCCCCAAGGGTCCATTTTCTTCTTACCTTGCTTTTCTGTTCTCCACAGCATTTATCATAGCTGATGTGCTATTTATTTATTTGCTTAATGTTTCTCAGCCCCAGGAAAATGTAAACTCCATGCTGGCAGGGTCTTTGCTTTGTTCTCTGCTATATCCTTAGCAGTATAGATGTTCAGTGATTATTTGTGGAATGAACAGAAGAATGAATGAATGAAGGCTGGATTTGATGGCCTCTCTAACTTCTTCCCTAACTCACTGACTATAGTTTGGGGAACCAGGACCAGCACTTCATGTTCTGCTACTTTGTGCAAAAGCTTTCATATCACCCTCCCTTAAGGAAGGTTCCAAGAATTGTGGCCAATCTCCCATCTTCTATTTCTCTCCCCACCTCAAGTATCTACAAGCAGCTGTGCCAACCCTTCACCCAGTACCAACTCTTTCCAGTGCTATTTTCTCCCCCACTCTTGTGCTGTGCTAGAGAATGAGGGAGCAGACCAGAATGACTGGGAACCATGAGGTAGATGGGGAGCAGGGGGACATTTGGTGGCTGCGGCCCCACTGTAGAGCTTTGAAACTTCTCTACAGATGCACACAGGCCAGCTGGTGCCTGACCATAAAATTGTCTCCCATATACTCCATCCTGGTCATTCAGTGCATAGACTGCCAGTCCTCTGGTTGAGTGTCCAGAGGTTGTAACATGGAGCTGTCATGTATGTCAAATTCACCTGGTGAGCTATTTATTGTTTTCAGATTTTATTTTATTTTTCTAAGATTTATTTATTCATGAGAGACACAGAGATAGAGAGAGGGGCAGAGACACAGGCAGAGGGAGAAGCAGGCTCCATGCAGGGAGCCTGACGTGGGACTCGATCCCAGGTCTCCCGGATCAGGCCCTGGGCTGAAGGCGGCGCTAAACCGCTGAGCCACCTGGGCTGCCCTGTTTTAAGATTTTAAAGGGGGAACCAAGCAAGTGAGATTTTTAACCTGGCTTAAAAGTACCAGTCTTTCTTTCTTTCTTTCTTTCTTTCTTTCTTTCTTTCTTTCTTTCTTTCTTTCTTTCTTTCTTCTTTCTTTTCTTTCTCCTTCCTTCCTTCTTTCTTTCTTCTTTCTTTTCTTTCCTTTCTTTCTTTCTTTCTTTCTTTCTTTTTTCTTTCTTTCTTTCTTTCTTTCTTTCTTTCTTTCTTTCTTTCTTCTCCTTCCTTCCTTCCTTCCTTCCTTCCTTCCTTCCTTCCTTCCTTTTTCTTTCTTTCTTTCTTTCTTTCTTTCTTTCTTTCTTTCTTTCTTTCTTTCTACTTTCTTTCTCTCTTTCTTTCTTTCTGTGTGTGTTGTTGTTGTTGTTGTTGTTTAAGCACAGAGAAAAGAAAACAGTGTGAATTAGGGCTCAGAAGGTCTGGGTTTGAATCCTAGTTTGTGACTTGATGTGTGCCGTAGCCTCAAGCAAGTAACTTAAACCTCTACAGGCTTGTTTCCCATCTGTCAACAGAAAAATCACTCCTGCTCTGCTCAGCCTCAAGGATGTTGTGGGGATCATGAGGCAATAATAGGTGCATACTTTTTGAACGATATAATACTATTCCCACGTAGAGATTGCTATGAACAGAAACCTAGTTGCAGCATCTCTCAAATGCCTGACCAAATGAAAGCGTGATCTCTCTTCACCCAATAATGAAAGGCAAGTTCAACAGAGGTGAGGAAAAAAACAAACATCAATGCATTTTTGGGCTTTGCATTTCTATGGGAACCATTAGCACACTATTGTCTGTAGGGAGATATTCAATTATAAATGTATTTTTATGGCATGACAGACTGAGTACCTTTAGTCATTTAAATGATCGTCTCTGAAAAAAAGATGGATTCGCACAATCATGGTGACTAGTTGAAATTATGGCTCTCAAAAGGAATTTACTTTTTAAAAAAATGGCTGCTTTGATTTTATATATTTGTGTGTATAAGCATATATATAATGCTTACTTTAAATGTGTGCATCCAGAAATGCTTTTAAGTGTACTTCATATCATTTTAACCTAAGCAAATAGCTTAATTAAGATTGACATGAAAAGTGCAGTGTTATGAAAGAAAATGTCATCACCTTTGTTGAAGAGTATGAGACTTTAACCTAATACTCTTTTGTCTTTTGCAAACACGAGGCTACTGTGGTGATTAAGAGACATGGCAAGACTGGTCTACTATTTCTGGGAGAAAGAGTAGGTGGCCACAGGTAAGAGCCCAAATAAAAACTCTTATGTACCTGGGTGCCTGGTTGGCTCACTCAGTGGAGCATGTGACCCTCCATCTCAGGGTCATGGGTTTGAGCCTCTAGTTGGGTATGGAGATTATTTAAAAATAAAATCTTAAAAAAACAAACAAACAAACAAAAAAACAAAACACTATAGCAAGTAGAATGAAATGATCTAGATGTCTCTCCCACACAGTAAAAGGACTTGAGACTTACCAAGTAAAACATCTCACATTGCCGTGGTTTGTTGATTCTGAGAAGCAGGCAAACCTGCCGTGCTGTGTGACACTGCAGCGAAGCCTTCTTATTGCACTCCAGGGTTCACTTTCCAAAGGGCGATCATTCAGTTTGGGACTGGGCCACTAGCCTTGGCGTCTTTATTCACAGACTTCATGACTCTGTAGGATGGGGACAGGGACAAGGGTGGAGTCCTGCCTACAGTGGAGGCATTGGTTGCAACTGCTAATGGAGGAGGAAAACTAAGTTGCTGAAATATAGGCTTGGAGTTTATGTATGAATTTCAAGTGTCTGTGATACTCCTATTTGCCCAGCAGGGAACTCTCATGTGGCATATCCCACAGAAACTGGCACATTTGTAAGGATTTCTGAGGAACCAGATGGAGTTACGGGTTTCGCCCATTTTATTGGTTAATGTGTGGTGTGTTTGGGAAGGGATTGGTGTGTGTCTGGTGGTTCTGCCTGTGTCATCTAAGGTCACCATTCTGTCCTCTCGAGCTGAAAATACCACACTTCAAACCTGCCTCTTGACTACTGGTTGTTCATGTGTTTGGCAGCCTATAGCCTCCATTGTCTTCCCTGCATGTTTTAATCTTGCAACACATGAAGCCTGTGGAATGAAGTATCCATATAATATAAGTTGCAATAATCAGCTCTTGACAGATTTCTGCAAAATGTTTATGGATAACTTCCTTGAATGTCCTGAGACATTCTACAAAGAATCATTGTCAATGTTTCAGAGAGAAAGAAAAATGAGATAACTATCTATACTATTTCTTCATTCTAGTATTGCATGTGCTTGGAAGCCAACCAGATTTCTAACAGGGTCTGAAATGTCAGCCGGAATGTACTGAATATATAGTAGAGGCTAAGATTAAATTTCCTTTGGTTTACTCAGATAAGCTGGGCATGTGGTTAGTTTGGGGGGTGGGTGGAAGGGAGTCACTGGCCTAATAATATAATTCACTGCCCTTGAATAAATCTTTTCTTACTTTCCTCTTCGATTTGTGCCGATCTGTGCTTTTTGTCATTCCAGAGAGTTAGGCAATATTCAAGTCTACTAAATGGCATCTTGTTTGAATATATTCCTCAAAAATTATCATGAAAAAAAGGCATTAAATCACATAAACTTTTCTATACCATGAGAAAATAGAAATGAAGCAGTTTGAACAATTCCTTTATTCTCTCCCTAAATTGTACAAAGACGCGGAGTTTCCCCAATGAGAATGAATTTTCTTATAGCAGTCCCCAAACAGCATTACTTTGTTTGAAATTCAAATAGACAAGGATATTTTCTGTCTGATGAAAAACAATTTCTACTCCTAAGTTGCAAGCAAAGCTGCTAAGTTCCCATGTCATTCCCAGACCCATTTGAATATAGCTGGAAACACTCCAGATTCAGCTCAGCATGTCAAGGAGCTTGGGCTTCTGGGGCATTTTTTGGGTCACGTGTAAGGGTTTGGAAGGGCTCTTCAGAGCTCTCTGCACCTGTCTCCCTGCTGACACTGGCAGAAGCAGAGTCGTTATTGCTGAGACTCAACGACTCATTTTTCTTTTTATACAATGGTTGTTGGCAATGTCTGGGCTTTCTTTTCTGCTATGGAGCCTTTCTTAACATCCAGGAACTTCCAGTGGTCACTGACCCAGGCCTTCCCTCGGCATTGGCTCTAGGATCAAAATCCAGCCACCAAGAAATTCATGTTTTCTCAACTCAGGGGAAAGAATCGCCACACTCATGTGCTTTTACCTCTTAAGGAATTTCAACTGCCTTCTTATGTACATGGCTTAATAACAGGGAGGAAATTTAATATGTGACCGAGATGCTGTGACTTTACCATCATACCCTGGACCTAGACAATTATAGTTTATTGTTTAATTCATGAAACTAAAATGATGTAAGTTTCACGATTGTAGGCACCTGGACCTGGATGGGGTACTCAAGGTAAGTCTTCAGCCTCAAACCAGAAATGTACATTAGTTATCTTTCAAAGAGTGTTTGTCTATCCTTATCCATGTTGGGAAACATATAAACAAAAAACTGGACTCACTTTAAAAAAAAAAAGAGAGACAGATAGACTTTCCATCTGCATTCCCTATCCCAGTGCCCCTCCTTGGGAAAATGAGTAGACAGCAGCCTAAATCTTATCAGCACTCCTTCTCTTGGTTGAAAACTTTCCCCAAAGATAATTTGGTCTGATCATTCCTCTTGCTAGAGATGAGGGAATGAAGCCGAGAAAATCTCAAGGAATTATAGGTGTTTGAAGGAGAACGAGGGGGTGGAAGCTCGGTTTCCCTGACTAATCCATTGCTTTTAGAATCCTATCACTACATCTCCATGTCATAAAATCACCTTGGGCACTTGAGCAAAATTTTACAAATGACAATTTCAGCCATTCCAAACCAGCCTCTGGAGTGTTGTCCTTGTGCTAAAATGGCATCTGTCTCTTTTCTACTGTTTGCACAAGGCCAGTGCAGGTAGACGGGCTATACTTCCACTAGAGACTGCAGAATGCTTCTGAACTTTGAGGAAGAATTGGGGTGGGGCAGTGGTTTTCAAGCATTCACACCATGGTAGGAAATAGATTTGATATTGTGACCCAAATCCCAAATAACATGACTACGAAGATACAAGTATATGTATATAATATTACTGAAATAAATTCCTCAGAAAAATACTTGTCCTTACTACTTCAATGAATTCTGTTCTATTTTATTTAAAAAATATATTGTTTGTGACCCACTGAATTGATTTATGAATGGGCATGATTTTGTGGCTTTACTCAATGGGGATGTCCCTGGCTTGCCTCGTCATGCTATTCCTGCCCAAACTACAGCCGAACATATTTGTTTCTTAAAATAGACCCAGCCACACCCTTTAAAACATTTCATTGGGTGCCATCTTGGTTGGTAGTCAGCATGATCAAAGGATTCTCCTGTGGGCATATCCATGGGTGTGTCCTAGGCAAGCAGCTGTGGTTTGAGGAATAGGCTTGTGTCTCCTTTTTCAAACTGCTGAATTATCTTTTGGATACCTCACCCCCCATCTCCCTTACCCAGCAGGCGTGATGGTTGCAGACCAACCTGTTCTATCAATGCTATGACCTTGACCAAATCACTTAAAACCTTTGATCCTCAATCTCCTGATCTATAAAAGGGAAAAAATTAATTCTACCTCCAAGGCTATTGTGAAAGGCAAGTGATACATTAAGTGTGAAACTGCCTTCTCAACTTCAAAGTAAATGTTAGGTATAATTATAATTTTACCTGTAACACTATAGGCCACGACACCATTAGAATTACAGGTACAGGGATCCCTGGGTGGCGCAGCGGTTTGGCGCCTGCCTTTGGCCCAGGGCACGATCCTAGAGACCTGGGATCGAATCCCACATCGGGCTCCCGGTGCATGGAGCCTGCTTCTCCCTCTGCCTATGTCTCTGCCTCTCTCTCTCTCTCTCTCTCTCTCTCTCTCTGTGACTATCATAAATAAATAAACAAAAATTAAAAAAAAAAAAAGAATTACAGGTACAAATGACACAGCAAACTGAAGCTCTGGGAGGGTTCCTGATACTTATATAACTCTCTGGTATTTAATAAACTAAGAAACACATTAATATGTTCTAAAAGCAGATTATTAAATCTGTCAGCATCTCTATGAAGTTATATGGTGCTACCTTAGAACCTATTGACTTAAATTCATAGAGACAGAAAGTAGGATAGTGGTTACCAGGGGCGGGAAGGAACAGTGTTTGATGGGGACAGAGTTTCAGTCTGAGATGATTAAAAATTCCTGGAGATAGATGGGATGGTGTGATGATGGCACATCAATGCAAATCCACTTAGTGCCATAGAACTATACCCTTAAAAATGGTTAAAATTATAAATTTTATGTTATGTGTGTTTCACCACAATAAAAAGGAAATAGTGACTTAAAACCATAACCCTTGAGGCTCCTGGATGGCTAAATTGGTTAAGTGTCTGACTTCGGCTCAGGTCATGGTCCTGGGGTCCTGGGATGGAGCCCCACATCATCAGGCTCCCTGATCAGCTGCCTTTCCTTCTCCCTCTGTCGCCCCCCACTCCCACTCATGCTCTTTCTCTCACTGTGCTCTCAATCCCTCTCAAATAAATAAATAAATAAATAAATAAATAAATAAATAAATAAATAAAGTCTTTTAAAAAATAAAACCACAACCCTTTTAGAGTTAGGATTTGCACAGGGCTCAGCAAGTTCACCCCATCTTGGCCTGTGTGGTGTCTCCTGGGACAATCCAGCTGGGAGTAGAGGATCTAGGATGGCTTCATTTACCACTTTGGTTCTGGCTCTTAGCTGAGGTGCCTCTGTTGTTCTCCACATGGCCTCTCAGCCTCCAAGTCTTCTCTCTACATGTGTCCTCTCTACAGGTAGACAGAGTGTCCTTTACAAGGCAGCTGGGTTCTGACAGAGAAAGTAGAAGCTCCAGACCTCTTAAGGCCTGAGTATGAAGTCTCAGAAAGTTGTTTCCATCACATGCTGTTGGCCAAGCCAGTCACTGGAATGGCACGGATTCAGTGTGGAAGAGGACTATACATAGGCATAAAGTCAAGGAGTGGATCACTTAGGGTCATTTTGTAAACAATCTGCAACAGCCTCCATGCCAAATTGCCAGCTAGAATTTCTCCCTTATTTTGCCTGATATTAAATTCTGTTCTAGTGCCACACATACAGATTAACAGTACAGGGTAGTGGTTCAGAGGGTGGACTTAGGGATAAAGCTTCAAATATTGGCTCTACCATTTATTGGCTATGTGACCTTTGGCAAGTTATTCACCCTGTATCTCAGTTTTCATACCTATAAAATGGGGACAGCAATAGTACTTATCTCATCGTGTTGTGGTGAATATTGGAAGAGTGACTATGAGTAAAAACCTCCATAACAGTGCCTGACATGAAGTAAGAACTACATAAGAACTTGCTGTTATTGTTTTTGTCTCTTTTGTCAGAAAACAAAGGAAGAGGTAGTGTGGTGGGGAAGGGAATATTTAGGCTAAATACGACAGAAAGGCTGGAAACCCTTGCTTGGGTACACAGGACCTCCCTGCCTCACAGAGTTCTCACTTACATCTAAATCCCTTGCTGACATTTAAGCCTCTTTTCTTTTGTTCTGCCCCCAGGAGCCATGGAGAACAGCTGATCAACATCTCCTCATAATAATCCCCTGAACACCTGAAGACAGCTGTGAGAGCTTAAAGACTTGCTAAGGCTAATCTGAGCATAGGTAATTGAGTTGATGATATGTTCCAATGCATGTAAATCTGTGCCTGGGCACAGTTAGTGAGTTATAAGTAGTTACCTCCCACTTCTCTTCACTCCCCTAGGAGCTTGAAGCACAGATCTTCCCTTCCCTGAATGCAGTTGGGGAGTGAGTTTCCTTTTGCTGAGCAAAAACCTAGGTTTCTGAGGAGGAAGATAAGGCAAGCAGGGGCTGGGAGATGCCACGTGTGTGGTACTCTGCTGGCTCAAACAAAGGGTTAAGCCCAGGAACTGATAAAATTGAACAGTTAATTAGCACCTACTGTTTACTACAGTGAGCTCTTGCTGAGCTCACTGGTGGCCCTAGTACCTAATCCCATGGGCACTTTTCTGTCCTGGGCAGCCTGATGGCATTTGTCATCGTCTCCTATTTTTGCAATGAGGCAGCACATTGTGGGGATTCTGAGTATTGGAGCCCGAATTCCCGGATTCAAGTCCTGTTTTGCCATTTATCAGCTGCACAACATCATGCAAGTTACTTAACTGGTCAGGTTCTTCATCTTCATCCTCATCTATAAAATGGGATTGATAATAGTACTATATTATTGGGTTGCTTGAAATATATTAATTTTTTTTTTTCTGTGAACCTCTTAGCACGTGGAGGAGACACAGTAAGAATTCAAGATATTTTTTTAGAATTTTTCTCCATTGACTTCCAGGATAGGGCTCTTCTGCTTCTTGGATCACTCCTTATATGCCTCTTTCATCCACCCATGAAAAATTGGCAGTGCCCCCAAGATTCTATCTTTGATCCTCCACTTTTATGATTTTGTATAACCTCTTCCGACTTCTATGGGGTTGAAGAGTGAGCAGGGATATTAGAGTTCAAGCAGTAATAGAGGTGATCAGAGTTTTGGCTCAGCCTAACTGGAAAGCCATATTAATATTTTGTTAATAACACCTTAGGCATCCAGCTAGGACACTAGAAAAAACATGTTTTAAAAATAAGGACTTGGGATCCCTGGGTGGCGCAGCGGTTTGGCGCCTGCCTTTGGCCCAGGGCGCGATCCTGGAGACCCAGGATCAAATCCCACGTCGGGCTCCCAGTGCATGGAGCCTGCTTCTCCCTCTGCCTATGTCTCTGCCTCTCTCTCTCTCTGTGACTATCATAAAAAATAAATAAAAATTAAAAAAAAAATAAGGACCATATTCTAGAGCAATAGTTCTTGGATAATTGTTCCTCAACCACCAGCAGCAGCACCTGAAAGTTTGTTAGACATGCTGCTGGAAATGCAAATTCTGAGGCCCCCACCTCTGATCTACTGGATCAGAAACTTGGAGGAAGGAGCCCAGAAATGTGTTTTAATGAGCTCTTTAGATGATTCTGATACATGCTACAGTTCAAGAGTCACTGTCTTGGAGGAAGACCTATTGTCCTAGGTCTGCCCTAGTTATGCCTAAAACTAAGCCTTGACAAGATCCACAGGGGAAATGGTTTGAAGATTGAGCACACTAAATTAGAGGAGCTTTTCTGAAGATCTACTCTAACAAAGTGGAAAAAAAAAAGAAAAACCTGCGTAAGTTCAAAGTGAGCAACCAATGATTAACTGCCTACTAGAACAAAAACTAAAATTTTTCAAACTAAAATTTTTTTCCACTTCATTGTTTTATTATGTACAAACGCTACAGAATGAGGGGAGCAGACATGCGTGGGGTAAGAGGGGCCCGGTGGGGGGAGTTCACAGGGCAGACGGTGCACTGGGGCCGGGGGAGCAGCACACAGGCCATATCTATAGGGCAAGATAGAGCTCTATAGAGCAACCAATGATTAACTGCCTATTAGAACAAAAACTAAAATTTTTCAAAGGAAGACAACAGAATCCAGAGTCTAAAATTTCTATAATTTATCACCTTTATCCTCTGGTGTTACCATGAAAAATTATTATACAAGCGCAAAAATAAGAAAACAAAAGTAGACATTAGAAACTGACCCTAAAATTACTCAGATACTAGATTTAGTAAACAAAGACATTAAGGCAGCTATTGTATTTTCAACGAATTAAAGGCAAATGTGTTCAAAATAAAGGAAAGTGTGATCTTAATGAGTAAATAAATAGGGTAAATAGGGGATAAGGAATCTCAGAAGAAAAATATAAACTATACAAAAATAAGCAAATGCAAATTCTTGAAACTTTCAAAATAAAATAACAAAATTCTTGGGGCCCCTGGGTGGCTCAGTGGTTGATCTGACTTTGGCTCAAGTCATGATCCTGGGGTCCTGGGATTGAGTCCTGCATCAGGCTCCCTGCAAGGACCCTGTTTCTCCTTCTGCCTGTGTGTATCTCTCTCTGTGTGTCTCTCATTAATAAATAAAATAAAATATTAAAAAAATAATAACAATAATAAATAAATAAATAAATTAATTAATTAATAAATCCTCTAAGGGTTTTAACAGGAGAAGGAAAATTCCAGAAGAATCCTCTAAAGTTCAATTGAGGGCAGCCCTGGTGGCCCAGCGGTTTAGCACCACCTTCGGCCCGGGGTATGATCCTGGGGACCAGGGATCGAGTCCCACATCGGGCTCCCTGCATGGAGCCTGCTTCTCCCTCTGCCTGTGTCTCTTCCTCTCTGTCTCTCATGAATAAATAAATAAATAAAATCTTTAAAAAAATAACGTTCAATTGATAAAAATTATACAATGTGAAGAACAGAAAAAAAACCCTGAAGAAAAATGAATAGATCCTCAGAGACCTGTGATACAGTATCAGACATGATGTAATTGGTGTCCCAAAGGAGAAGACAGTAAGAATAGAACAGAAAATAATCAAAGAAATAATGGTCAACATCGCAAATCTGACGAAAATATCAACTTCACAAATCCAAAAAGTGAGCCCTAGGCAATATAAATATGAAGAAAAACATACCTAGGTCCACCATTGTCAGATTGCTAGAAAATAAAAAAAAATAAAATAAAGAGAAAAATTTGAAAGCAGTCAGAGAAAAATAACACATAACATATAGGGCAACAATATGTGGAAATAATCAAACTGCTATGAGAAACCAGAGAGAACAGAAGACAATGTGAAGTGCTAAAAGAGTCTAATTCCAGATTTAATACCTTCTCACTCCATTCTCTTCTCCATTTGAATTACTGGTCACCATCTCTTTCCTTTTCCACGTCAGAAAACGGAATCATTCTAGACACCTGTTTTTCCCCCATCCTGGTATCATCATCCAGGAGATCTTGATACTACTTTTTAAATGTCATTAAACTAGTCCCACTGTTCATCTCCACTGTTGCTGCTTTAAGTCAGGCTCTTGCTAGCTCTAGTTTGAAGCTCCGTTTCAGGAGTCAGATTGCCTGGGTTTGAATTTTGGCTTTATGCCACCTATTAGGTGCAACTTTGGGCACATTCTTTGACTTTTCTGAATCTCAGTTTCTTGATCTGTAAAATGGGAATAATAATTTTTAAAAAACTTATTTGTGGAGACTTTTAAGAATGCTACAGTTACAAATATCCTTCTAACCTCAGTGACCAACAACTGCACCTCATATTACATGCCCACTGGAAGTCAATGGGGCTCTGCTATCTATTGTTATTCTGGAATCCAGACTAAAGAAGCACCACCATTTGGAATACTGCCAGTCACCATGGCAGAGGAAAAGCCAAGAATCTGACAAATTATATTCTAGTTCTTAGTTCTTAAAGACCACTAATTCTGAAAGCTTCCACCATTTCATTGGCTACATTAGGTCACACAGTCACATTAAAAGGAGGTCAGAAATGTGTGGTTTTACTTCCTACTCAGAACTAGGATATGATAGTAGCTAGTGCTAGTGTCTAAATATTCCTGATTCTTAGGTGCCTGGGTGGCTTAGTCAATTAAGCATCTGACTCTTGATTTGGGCCTACATCATGGTCTCAGGGTTTGGGGATTGAGCCTCACATCAGGCTCCGTGCTTGGTAAGCAGTCTGCTTCTCTCTCTGTCACTCTCTCCACCCATGCACACCCTTCTCTCTCTCTAAAATAAATAAATCTTTAAAATAAATAAATAAATAAATAAATACTCCTGATTCTCCTTTTGAGCACATGGTAGGATTGCACTTCCTTGCCTCCCTGGAAAGGAGTTGACTATGGGGTTGACTATGGCTCTGTGACACTTGGGCAGAAGCTTTCCGAGCCCAGAGACAATAAGCCACATTCACTTCCTACTGCTATGATGATCCCGTCTCGAAGTTATGAGGTATGTATTGAAATAAAACTCCCTTTACTCTGGGTTTCTGTGTGACTATGAGGAGCATTGCCCCCTGGCCAACCTACATGGGACGTGTGGCATGAGCAAATACTTATTTTTATTGTTTTAAATAATGTTGGTTAATTATTTGGGGGTTGTTTCTTAAACATTTATTTTAGAGAGAAAGAGAGAGTGGGGTACAGTGGGAGGAGGCAAGGGACAGAGGGAGGAGAGATCATCTCAAGCAGACTCCACACTGAGCATGGGGCCTGATGTGGGACTCAATCTCAAAACCCTGAGATCATGACCTGAGTCAAAATCAAGAGTCTGACGCTTAACCAACTGAACCACCCAGGCATCCCTTGGGGTTGTTTCTTGTCACAGCATAACCTAACCCATCCTAATATATTACCTTATAGGATCAATGTGAGGATTAAATGAGATAACATAAAGGGGCACCTGGGTGGCTCAGTTGGTTAAGCATCCAACTCCTGATTTTGGCTCAGGTCATGATCTCAGGGTTTTGAGATAGAGCCCCATGTTAGGCTCTGCACTGGGCATGGAGCCTGCTTAAGATATTCTCTCTCTCTCTCTCTCTCTCTGTCTCTCCCTCTCCCTCTGCCCATCCCTTCCCTATCTAAAAAAAAATAAAAATACAAATAAAAACATATTAGTTAACATGTCAAGTGCTTGACACATGATTAGCACTCAATATGTGTGAGTAATCATCATTCTTGCCCAAACCCTTGTAGTAACCTCCTAATCACTGGTCTCCAATCCTGCCCCATTTACTCTAACTACATTGCCACCAAAGCCATCTTCCTAAAATGTGAATCTGACCGTTTCACTTCCTTACTTAAAACCCTTCCGTTTCTCCTGACTTTGATAAAGCCTAAATTCCCTAGCAGGGGTCAAGACCTTCCATAGTCTGGACCCTGCCTGCCCCTCCAGCCTCATCTCCCAGAGATCCCCTGGGATCCAGCCACATTAAGCAACTCTTGTTGCCTGTTCTTGCTATGCTTTTTCTTATACTCTGGTATCATTGCAAATCCTGTTCCTTCTGCCTGGAGTACCTTTCTTCTCTTGCCCATCAAGCAAACTGTTTATCATCCTTGAAGACAGCTCAAAACTCATCTACTCTGATACATTTAGTAAGAATTAACTACAGTCCTCTGTTTTGCACCAATTTTTTTGTTTGCTTATCTATTTTCATTAGACTGTGGCCCTCAATGGCAAGGTCTGTTCCCACTTCATCTGTAACCCCAGTGCCTAGCACAGTGCCTGGCTTGAGCCAAATACATACTTACTGTCTGTTTATTGAAAAAATGAATAAATTAATGGTTTTTGAAGTTCTATTTCTAATATGATTCATTAATTGGGACATACCAAGACGGGAAACTTTCCAATTTTTCTTCTTACACATGAAAGAATCTAAATAGAAAAAAGTTTCTCAAAATAAAAGCAGTGCAAACTAATTTGTAACTCAATATTTTTTATTCTGAAGATCTCACTGCTGATCCCTAAATTCAGCAATATGGTTACCACATCGGTGGTAGCATAATATAATAAGTAGAGTTAATAGCTGTTGCACAAAATGCTTATTTTTTGACATTTTGACTACCTGAGATACTTGATATGACAATATTTTTGATCTAATGAAAGAGATAAACCACAATAGATAAAACATCTCAGGAACATATCGCTTATTTATATTTTCTGGTTGTACTTTCTTTTACAAATTGTGGTTTTCATAACCTTGAATACCTACAGTCACTTTTCTGAAAGGATTGCTGCTTTTCCTATGGCATTTTTTTTACTATTCCTTTAATCAGCAGTGTTCTTGAGAGCTCTTTATTGTTTCTCTCTTTGTGAGAATAGTAGCCTTTTTCTGTGGAATTTTCAGAAACTTTTACCTCTACTTCCATCATAAAATCCATAACCATCACAGAGGTAGAGACTGAAATTTTTCCAACAAAGCTTTCCCTTTATGAGTCCATGATCTGATTTCCGTGGACCATCATAAATTCTTCAACACTTATATTGCCCACTGCTGTCAAACTACCATGGTTCTACAAGGGTGATGCATCCGATAGCAAAATTTCTAAATGAGAGAACTCTAAAATCCTAAGAAATATATTTTCAAAGACTTATAAAGATCAGAGAGTGCCTGGGTGGTGTAGTTGGTTAAGTGTCTGACTCTTTGGTTTGGTTGGTTTTGGCATAGGTGGTGATCTCAGGGTGGAGATCTAGCCCTGCATCGGGCTTGTGCTCAGTACAGAGTCTGCTTAAGACTCTTTCTCCCTCTCCCCATGCCCCTCTCCCTATCACTAAAAATTAAATAAATAAATCTTTAAAAAAATCAGAGCAGAAGTTGAGGTGAGAAGGGCATGCAATCATAAAAAAAGGAGATCCGGGTATATATATACTTGAGATCTATACTTGATCTATACTTGAGATCCGGGTATAAACTGGCGTGCGTATGTATCTCGTGTGTAGTGGAGTCCAGGGACCCAGAGTGACTTCATGTAGAAAACTGTCTGTACAGGTTAAGTCTTCAGAAAAAAGAAAACATGGCTAATGAAGAGATAAGTGTAGCTCTCAGGAAGGGCATGACTCATAACTTTAAGACTTCTGAGAAAGAACTGTGGCACCTCCTACGTGGACTAGCCCTTAGATCTGGGAGGCAGGATGACTGTACTTGGCAGAGGGGAGGAAAGAGAAGAGCGGAAACATAGTTCTGGGAAAGGAAAAGGACACCTCCAAAAATATGCTCTCTTCTCATACACCAAGACAAAAATGGCTTCAGCCAGAGTTGGTGATTTCCAAAAAGGAAAGTGAAAATTCCACAAAAGAAAGAGTGTGAGCAATAGCACAGCCATGTAGACATTGGTTGGAAAACATATTATGGAAGGTGGTAATTGCACTGACATTTTAGGTTTAAATAGTCTGTGGCATTATCAGGGAGACCTGTCCAGTGTTCAGAATTCTGTCCGTAAGAAAACAGGCTCCCAGGTGAAAGGAAGACTAGAGTACAGGCTGTTTTTTCAATTGTGGTGGGTTGTAGTCAAGCAATCACCTCTTTCAAGTGCATAACACCTTCAGCAGAACCTGGCTAGCCACAGGGTGAAGAGGGACTGGCAAATTAAACATATAATGGTCACTGGACAGAAATGTCCATTTTTATTTTTACAAAGAAACAAATTGAACAGATCCAAGGGGACAAAAGGAATATAGTTTCTGAGGTCCTTTCTTTCTTTTTTTTTTTTTTTTTTTTCTTTTTTTTTTTTAGGTCCTTTCTTTCATGGGTGGTGGTGTCTCAAACACTCTGAACATGTGGATTGCTTATTATTAGCATGTGCTTTAGAGAGAGGCAATATCAGATCATATAACAAAATTGAATCTTATTAGCAAGGTGTTCCCAATGTTGATGGATACAGATTGAAACTGTAGTTGTTGGTTTTCCATTTTCTAGACTTGTTTCAGATAATAGACCAGGGGATATGATTGCTCTTTATTATTTCAAGTGAAGTGAATGAATGAAGTAGAAATGATGGGCTCTGTGGAATTATTTGCTGATATTATTAGGATTTCAGAGATTGGGGGCACCTAGATGATTAAGTGGGTTAAACCTCTGGCTCTTGATTTCGGCTCAGGTCATGATCTCAGGGTCATGAGACAGAGGCCCATGTCAGGCTTCACTCCAGGCATGGAGCAGAGCCTGCTCAAGATTCTTCCTCCCTCTCCTTCTACCTGCCGCCCCCCCCCAACTTGTGGGTGCTCTCTCATGCTCTTAAAAAATAAAAAAAGGATTTCAGAGATGGATTGGATATGTTCTCTCCTCATGATGGGCAATGTTCCATCTGTCTTTCTGTGGTAGCTTGAAAAGCAAATAAATTATTAGTCTGGTTGAGACATACATTTCTCCAACTGAGTTTCTTTGCATTTTCAAGTTAAAATCTGAATAGCTTTTCCAATTTTATAAACAGGTGAAAGGCTATTTTCATTTTGAGTAACATTATCTGAAAACAGAAGTTTTTTCCAAGAATTCTGTAATTGTTTCAGAGAATGTCTGAAACACCAAAAGCTGGAACCACTGGATTAGTTTGGGATTTAGGAGTCCTCTGTGACAAACAACTAGGCCAAGTTGAAATTTTGTTTGCACAAAAGACCAGAGATAAAGGAAATCCATCTTCAAAATATCCTTGAAAAGCATTATGTCATAAGAGCATGCCAACATAAGGAGTCAGCAATTTGGTGAGACTTAGGATTAACAGCTATACAGGGTGGTTTCTATGGTTGGTTAATAATGCTCCTAAATTCAGAGAGTATTTTTTTCTCTGACTCATGTGGGTTAAGCAGAGGGCAGTGTACGAGTAGGGAATGGTGGCATGTAGCTGTTAATACCATATTCTAACATTATTATTGACTTTATATACTTTTAATGATAATGCATAATTTATCTCAAAATTTCAAATAATCTTAAAGCAGGATGTGAGATTTTTATGTTGATTAAATAGATGCACTGGTTAAAATGAACCAATGTTGCATGAGGACCACTGGGGTCCCTCGTTTAGACTGCTTTTTTGAAAGAGTCCAGGGTAGTCCTTTTATATAGATTGATCACAATTCATAATAGCTATCATCATTTAAAACTACAATATCAAGAGAAATCATAAAATCGAAATCTTCCCATCCAACCACTAGTGACTTTCAAGTTTGATGCTACAAGGATGTCTGCTCTTTCTTCCAAGGATCCACCTTTGTTAGCAGCAAAACAGACAAAGCAACATCCCAGTGATCCTTTTCTATAGGAAGGTAAAGTCTGTCTGCTTTCAGAGTAGTAGCTACTTCCACCACCAACACACTATAACTGTGTTCAAAAGGAAGTGCTGTCAGAATAACCTCCCAGAATACAGAGCCTCACAGGAAGTACTTAACTGTTGCACAGACCCTTTCAAATAGATTGAATAGCCCCACAATGGCTTATCTGAATCCTCCACTCAAAGCTTACCCTGGATGGTAGGGTCAGATTGAGAGGTCAATTGTTATAAATGTGTCTGCAAGAATAGCCACCCAAAACCTCCCCTGAGCCAATGCAGTTGCTCATCACCAGATGTTAAGCAGGTACCAATGGCTTTCTACCTTAAATACATGCCCATCAATCTTTTAGATGTCACTACTATTACCTCACAAAGAGGCCCATTATATTATCAGAAAGTTCTAGATCTGTGGTTCCCAACTTTCTTCTTTATTGGAATCTCCTTATTAATATCAACACATTTTTACTGGAAAATAAAGGAAAAGAAAGAAAAAACTTTCAGACCTAGTTCTAGCAAACTTCCAACCAACTTGGACTGAGATTCAAAACAAATATATGAATCTCAGTTCAAAGACAAATTTTCCAAAAACTGCTAAGTCCTTATCAGACAAGGCTGAGGTACAAAAAGACCTAAACTATGGCTGTACATAATTCTAATATGTAAGATCTTTAATTCAAATCTCATTACTTAAAAAAAAAAAAGTTTTTTTTAAGATTTTATTTATTTATTCACGATAGACATAGAGAGAGAGAGAGAGAGGCAGAGATACAGGCAGAGGGAGAAGCAGGCTCCATGCCAGGAGCCTGATGCGGGACTCAATCCTGGGACTCCAGGATCGCACCCTGGGCCAAAGGCAGGCACCAAACCGCTGAGCCACCCAGGTATCCCCAAAAAGGTGGTTTCATCTAGGTTTGTTGTTTCCCTTCCCCCTAATTATGTCCCCAAATTAACAAAATTGCTCATATTTTGGTACATAAAATCACCTTTATAGTATTGCATAGTTAATTATCACATGAATATTGTACAGTATCATATTACCAGGATTGAGTAGCTTTGAGTAATATTCCAAGGAAGAAAATGTCTTTCACTAGCTAACTATATTTGCAGCCACTGGCCCCTCCTGGGCAGAGACACATGCTGCTTCTCAGCAGGAAAGAGTTAGTCCTAGAGGTGCCATATTGTTGAATGCAGATAGAGATTCACTGACGTCAGCATTCTCCTGATTGACTCTGCACACTGTTGATAGGTGATACTCAAGCAATTTGGTATTGTCATTGCTCTAGCTTCTGAACACAGAGAGCTCTGTTATATCTGTTGAGAGCCATCTTTGGAAGGAGAGGGCCTGAAGTCCATTATCAAAAATAGCAAATGTTCTACCATTTACATGTCCCAATCCCACATGAACCTTAGGGGATCCACACTAGGCAACCAGAACAGATATTTTCATTCTTAGCTGAATGTCCTCAAAAATTCCTTGCAATATTGCACGGACAGCTAGCCTGTTACCACAGAGAATAGGACAGAAGCCAGATTTAGCCTTTAATTTAAAGAATCCTGGTTTCTAGAGGTCCATTTATCTGCACTACCATGACTATAAATAAGAACATCCCTAAATGCTGCTATATTTGCTAGTAAATGTGAATGACCATATTGATACCAGAGTGTCAAAGCCAAGCTTAAAGTCCATAGCAAAGATAAATACTTTAGGGATGCCTGGGTGGTTCAGTGGTTGAGTGTCTGCCTTTGGCTCAGGTCATGATCCCTGGGTCCTGGGATTGAGTCCCCCATTGGGGTCCCTGCAGGGAGCCAGCTTCTCCCTCTGCCTTTCTCTGTGTCCTCATGAATAAATTTAAAAAATTAAAAATTTTTAAAAATTAAGAAAAATAAAAACTTTAGAATAACACATTCTTTTGGTGAAAGGATTGGGAAAACAGGCACTCATATACTGTAGAAAGATATTTAAATTGGTCCAACTGCCATGGAAGACAACTTGGCAATAGATGTCAACACTGCATATGCTTTTTTTGCACATACTTTTTAGCCAAGCAATTCCACCTCTAGAAATTTATCCTTCAGATATCCTGTATATCTGATGTGCAGAATGACATATGTACAAAGGTATTAATCACAGTATTATTTATAATAGAAAAGTTTGAAAATGAAATGTTCATCAGAGGACTCAACAGAGGACTGGTTGAACAGAAGACTTGTTGAATCAATATGGTGTACCCTTCCAGTGGAATACTCTACTGTCATCAAAAGAATGAGGCAGCTCCTTATGTGCTAATATGGAAGGATCTCCACAAGACACTGCTGAATGGCAAGGTTCTGAACAGAATACAGTATTATCATCTGTGTTAAAAACATATCTGAAAAATGTCTGTATAACATATTATCATAGAAGCATTTATACTATAGTTTATGTATAGACTATCTCAGGAAGATACATGAGAGCCTAGCTCTGCTTCAGGGAGCTCAGTGTACGGATACCTAGGATAGAAGAAAAACTTTTTACTGTTTCTCTTTTTTGCATTCTTTTAAGTTTTGTAGATATGCAAATTTTGCTAATTCGGTAAGTAAATAAATAAAACACAATTTGAAAAATCCATGCCAGTCTTATAAGAGAGTAGGTTAGGCAGGGGAAGAAGAAAGAAGCCTTTAAGTAACTCACTTTTGCTACTTCTTAGTAGCTCTGATGAAAGTGGAGATGGGCCAAATGTATTTGCTTAGCAAACACTTCATATAGTAAGTACTTCTCCACACCAGGCCCTGTTGTGAGCACTTTATAAATCTTTAATTCAATCTTCACCACAACCCTATGAAGTAAATGATGTTTTACAGATGAGAAAACTAAGCACAGAGAGATTAAGTAACTTGCCCAAGGCCACATAGAAAGCAAATGTCAGAGACAGGATTTGAATCCTAGCAGTGTGGCTCTAGGACTTACGCTCTTTATAAAAGATGCTGCCTTGTGCCTTATGATGTCATGGTGTGAAAACTATGTGATGTCATCAGTGTGAAAACCATGCCTTGGTTGTCTTTAATATAGTCAACCAAAATAGTCATAGCTGAAATGAATTCATTGTGGATGTGATGTGCAGAGGCCATTCCTTCCCTATTTTATTTATTTATTTATTTATTTATTTTTAAAGATTTATTTATTTATTCATTCAGAGAGAGCGAGAGAGAGGCAGAGACACAGGCAGAGGGAGAAGCAGGCCCCATGCAGGAAGCCCGATGTGGGACTCGATCCTGGGTCTCCAGGATCACACCCCAGGCTGCAGACGGCACGAAACCGCTGCGCCACCGGGGCTGCCCTCCTACCCTATTTTATTTTTAAATTTTTATTTATTTATGATAGTCACACAGAGAGAGAGAGAGAGAGAGAGAGAGAGGGGCAGAGACACAGGCAGAGGGAGAAGCAGGCTCCATGCACCAGGAGCCCGACATGGGATTAGATCCCAGGTCTCCAGGACCGCGCCCTGGGCCAAAGGCAGGCACCAAACCGCTGCGCCACCCAGGGATCCCCCTCCTTCCCTATTTTAAAGTGACTTCAGCCAACTCCCAGAATTCAGCTGGTATCTATACTATAAAAGCCTGAGCTTATGGTCCTATGGTGATAAACTCACCACAAAGTGCACGAGAAGGAAGAGGAAGGGTAACAGCTTTGCCAAAATGAGTTGATAAAGCAGAGAGATGTAATGCACTCAGAAGAAAAAGGAGAAACTCAATCTCTCTTTGTTAAATTAGATCAAATAGTATTTCCAAATCAAGTCATCAAATCAATGCTCCAATTAAAACAGAGATCACTTGCAGCACCTGGGTGGCTCAGTCCATTAAGTGTTCAACTCTTGATTTTAGCTCGGGTCATGATCTCAGGTTGTGAGATTGAGCCCTGCGTCCTGGGTCAGGCTCTTCCCCGAGCAGGGAGCCTGCTTAAGATTCTCTCTCTCGGGCAGCCAGGGTGGCTCAGCGGTTTAGCGCCACCTTCAGCCCATGGCCTGACCCTGGAGGCCCAGGATTGAGTCCTATGTCAGGCTCCCAGCATGGAGCCTGTGTCTCTGGGTGTGTGTGGGGGTGGGGGGGGGAGGTGTCTCTCATGAGTAAATAAATTAAAAATCTTAAAAAAAAAAAAAAAGATTCTCTCCTTCTGCCCCTTACCACTTTATCCCCCTGCTAGCAAGAGCATGTTCTCTTTCTCTAAAAAACAGAGATCACTTATTATGTTCAAAGTACCGCAAGAAGCAGTTAGGGGAAGAAAAAGCAAATCCTGTGGCACTTGTTAACATATTGAAACACACATACACAGTTGCTTTCAACACAACCCTCTCTCCAAGGCCTGGCTCTGTAAATATTAGCTTGATAAAGACACTTATTATGTTCAAAGTACTATTTTAACATTTATAAATATGAGAAAGATAATAATATGTACCATAGACAGTATAGTTTTGTCTTCTACTTGATTCACTCAGCTGAGAAACTTACCTATACTGTACCTTCCTCCAAAGGGGTCCTTATGTGTAACAGTGGCAAGGTTAATTGTCTACTATTTTACACATATACATTATCTCTCATTCTCAAGGAAGTTTTCTGAGGAAGGCATTTGTTGTAGGCAAAGATTTTAAGATGACCCTCAAAGGTGTCTTGCCCTGATCCTTGGCACCTGTGAATGTGATGCGCTTTCACTCTGGTGGATGATAGCATGTTATATGGCACAGGTGACCTTAAGAAATGGAGATTATTTGGGTGGGCCTGACCTGAATACACGAGCTCTGAAAAGCAGAGATCCCTTAAACGGTCGAGAGCAAAAGTCCCAGACACCCCAAATGTGAGAAAGACCTGATGCGTAGGCCCTGGTTTGAAGATGGAAGGGCCACGGGAAGAGAAATCTGTGGGCAGTCTGAGAGAGCTGAGGGGGACCCCCGGGCTGACAGCCAGCAAGGAAACAGGGACCTCAGTCTGACAACTACCTGCAAGGAACTGAGTTCTGCCAAGAACAGGAATGCACGTAGAAGGGGGCCTGAGCTCTCGGTGAGAGCACAGCCGAGATACCGGATTCCAGCCTGGGAGGCTCTGACTCAGTTACGCCATCTGGGACTTCTGACCTGCACAGCTGTGAGGTAATAATGGGTGTTGTTCCAATCCTCTAGATGTGTGCTGATGTGTTACGCAGCAGCAGAAAAACGAATCCAGTGTTAATGCCCCCCTCTTACAGGAGGAAACTGAAACTCAAAGAAGTAAATTGGTTAAAACTCTCAATCTCTCTCTCTCTCTCTCTCTCTCTCTCTCTCTCTCTCTCTCTCTCGGCGAGGGAGGATTTGACTTAGATCTGACTTCAGAGCCAGTTCGCTTTTCTCCCTCCCTGCCACACCACCTATGACAACCTGCCCACGCAGCTGCTAAGACATGAGTTAACCAACCAGGAGCTGCGGAGGGAAAAGGAATAAAGCTTTCTCCGCTTGAGGAAAGGGTGAGTCAGATCCTTATTTTTAGAAACCAACCTGAAACTTTGGCTGAACAATCGCTTTGGTTTCTGCACTGATCTGGATCCGAGGGAGTGCCCTCCCCTCACCTGCTTTGCTTGAGATGTGTAAGTGGGTCTCCTGTTCCGGCCTCAAGCACTAGGGGACTGATTTCCAAACGTCTGAAGCTGAATGGATTTAGCCAGATTAACATTCTAACAGCAAGAAGCAGTTAGGGGAAGAAAAAGCAAATCCTGTGGCACTTGTTAACATATTGAAACACGCATACACAGTGGCTTTCAACACAACCCTCTCCCCAAGGCCTGGCTCTGTAAATATTAGCTTGATAAAGACACGTCCGTTTAAAAAGGAGGCGTTTTGAAGAGCAGTTTCCACCAGGAGCTGGGCCCAGCAACCTGTGTGACCTTGCCTTCCTCTTTCCAGCTCTCCCCGCTCCGAGCACAGGGCCCCTGGGCATTCTCTTGAATGTGCCACGCCCTACACTGCCTCAGGGCCATTGCATTTCTGTTCCCCCTGGCCTAGAACATTCTTCCTCTTGTCCCTTGTTCCTCTTGTCTTAATTCTGATCACTGCTCAAATGACGTCTTACTGGAGTGTCTTTCCCTGAACAACTTTAACACAACCATGTTCCCCGCCTGTCACTTGCTCCTCATTCTGCTTTATGTTTCTTCACAGGACTCACATTACCCAATGCACCGAACGCATAAAACTACACTTTTCACTTGTTATAATCTGCCTCCCATACTAGGTTGTAAAATCTAGGGGGGGCAGAGACTCTTTGTCTTATGCTTTGTTCTCAACGTCCAGAACAATTCAAGGCATGTAGCGGGAGCTCAAATATTTGTTGGATGAATTAATGAGAAGTATCGCATCTGTTTAAATAATTTGTCACTCCTGATGTATCCCTGCATCCAATTTTTTTCTCATTTTTTAAATACCATTTGCTAACCTGTTTAATATGGAAAAGATACTTGATTGCATAGTTGTACAAAGACCAGAATAAAAAAGATTAAAAACTATAGAGACAAAGGGGCACCTGGCTGGCTCAGTCAGTAGAATGTGTGACTCTTGATCTCAGGGTTATAAGTTCAAGCCCCGCATTAGTGTAGAGGCCACTTTTAGGCAAATAGGCTTGAGTAATGGAATGTAGAAAGGACTATATATCCATAGGCTTTAACTAACCAATGGGCTACTTACAACCAGGCACATTTACCAGAAAAGGGAGACTTCCATACATCATCAGACCTCCTTACATCCCCCCTTTAAATCTCGCCCCTGCCTACTGTCTCATGGCAGACAGCCTCTCCTCTGCTGTCCTGCCCACTACTCCCTTGTGATATATTCGTTAAACTTCTATCTCCTTTCTTCTGTCTCAGGTGAGTTCTTTCACCTCCCATACCATGGGCTCCCACCAGATCATTGCCCTACATTTGGGTGCCCCCATCCGATCGATGGGACACCTTATGTATGTATGTACGTATGTATGTATGTATTTAGAGGAGGGGGACGGGCAGAGTGAAGGGCGGCAGAGAATCTTAAGCAGTCTCATCGCCCAGGGGCTCAATCTCACAACCTTGGGGTCATGACCTGAGCAAGAAATCAAGAGTTGGATGCTTAACTAAGCCACCCAGGCGCCCTGAGAGATATTCTATTTAGACACCACAGTTAGGTGTAGAGATCACTTAAAAATGAAATCTTTAAATAAATAATAAAATCTAGAGAGAGAGTGGTCTAAGAATAAAATCCTTTTCAAGAGTAATGTGACCTTGGAAAAGTCATTTATTTCCCTGGCTCCAGATGTCTTTTAAATAGAGGTGATGACAGAGTCTGATTGGAAGGGCTAAAGCAAATAGGGCCTGGAGTTTTATTCCTGTGCTAAGATTCTTAGAAATTAGAATTCAGTTGGTAGGGAATCAGGAAATATTAGTTTTAACCCTGCCTATGTTAAATGTAAACTGAGTGTGTAACTTCGGGCAAGTCCTTTAACCTCTCTAGGCCTCCAAGAAATCAAAATTTGAGTCCTTTTGAGGTCAGGCCTTAGTCACTGGCAGGGTTGGGGGTTGGGAAGGAGCTGGGTCAACCAGATGTTCTGGTGTTTGTAAGATCTTAATCTCTGTCCCTACAGGGCCATAGGTCCACCTGTTGTTTGGTAGAGGCGAGGCTCAAGACTTAAAATTTTGGTTCAGCAAATATTTTCAGAGCACTGGCTATGAGCTGTGTGCTGGGGGATACCACACAGAACACTCAAACAAGGTCCTTGCCCTCTGATATTCTAATGGTAGGAAACACAATAAATGGCTAAATGGAAAATGAATCAAGACTAGTGGTAAGTGCTAGGAAGGAAGTAGAAGAATGCTCTAAGAGAATAGTAAATAGGAACCATTGAGTTAACTTGCATCAGGGAAGGCCTTTCTGGCTGAGCCTTAAGTGATGAGAAAAAATGTAGCCATGGGAAGGGCATTTCAGGCCAAGGGAAAGGCAGGTACAACCCCCATCAAGGCCTGAGAATGGAAGGGGTTAGGACATCCATAACCAGACAAAGGCCATTGTACAAAGGGGGTAGTGATTGAGGGGACAGTGGCAAGAGATGACGTCATGAGGCAGGAGCCCTAAATGTGAGTGAGGCCATGCAGGCCATGGAGAAGGTAAGCAGTTGTCCCTTTTTTGCCCAGAATGGAGGAGTTTCCTGGGATGTGGGACTTCACATGTTTAAGTCAGGAAAGGCTTGGGCAAGAGAGGATATGTTGGTCACCCTAGCTGTGATTGGGGGTTATAGTTTACCCTGTCTGCCGTAGGCAATCCCTGGGAGGTTTTAAATAGGGAAATGATATGTCTTGATTCCTGTTTTCAGACATTGCTCTTGGCTTTTGTGTGGGAAATGCACCGGAGAGGAACAAGATGGTAAAGGAGGAGGTCAGTTAGCCAATTATTGCAATCTTCTAGGCGAGAGGGAATGGTGGATTGAAACAGACTGGTGGTATTGAAGCTGTAACGATGTGGGTGTGTATAAGATGCATTCTGGAGGCAGAATGAACCCGATTTGGGAATGTATGCAGTGAAGGAAAAGAAATTAGGGATGACTCCTGGACTTCTGGTTTTAGCAGCTAGGTGATTAGTTTTGCCAGCAAAGGGAAATCTAAAAAGGACCAGATATGGGAGCTGGGAGAGACAGGGATGGAGGTACCTAGGGTTCAATGGGGAGGAAAGTGTGACGCCAGAGTGAAGACACTGATTGCTATGGGTTCAAAGCATTTTGTAAGCACTAGCTAATTAGTTCTTATAACAGTTGTTCTGAGTTGTTAATTACCTGAACCCCATTTTACAGGCTCTGGAGAAGAGCAAGTGTCTGTAATTTGCCTAAGGCTAAAGTAAATTATAGAACTAACAGCAGCACCAATTAATTCCTGGTAGTCCTATGCTCTGCCAATCTTTTAAAGAGTAACTCTTTGGTTAGGATGAGTAAATCAAATGGTATTTTGGGAGACTAAGGCATGGAATTTTGAGGCCAACAGACCTGGAGTCATGTTTTAGTTTTTCCCCTTAGTACTTATGTGACACGACCACATATATAAAAGTAACATCCTTGAGACTTCAGTTTCCTATAAAACAATAGTTATCGAGTCAAAGACAACATGTTCTTACTTTCTGCTATGCCCTCTGTCTAGAAATGGTTTCACCCAGAAAACCAACTGTCATCCTGTTAGACCATCTCTGATCACTCTATAATGAATTAATATCCCCTACCCAAAAACATTCTCCACTCCCCTTTAGCCTGGTTTGTTTTCTCTGTATAACACTTATTTTCTACCTGACCTACTATATATCCATTTCCATAAGTTTAAGGATTTTGTCTGTCTTGTTCCTTGCTATGTTCCCAGAGTCTAGAACCATGCCTGGCACAAGTGACTGCTCAGTAATATTTATTGAATGAGTGACTAAGTGAAACTATACACATAAAATAGTAAACGATGTGGACACATGGTAGGAATTTAAGCAGTTACTATATCAGAATAGGAATTGAGCAACATACTCAGTTTTATATGTTCCTTGTCTAAGAAGTTGTTTTAGCAGTGCTTCTTTATGTATTTAGTATTAAAAACAAGTCGGGGCACCTGTCTGCCTTAGCAGGTAGAACATGCAATTCTTGATCTTGGGTGATGAGTTCAAGCCCCATGTTGGGCATAGAGTCTACTTAAAAAAAATTAGGGTGGCCTGGGTGGCTCAGTGGGTCAAGCATCTGACTCTAGATTTCAGCTCAGGTCATGATCTCAAGGTCCTGAGATCAAGTCCCACGTGAAGCCTGCTTAAGATTCTTTCTCTCCTTGTCCCTCTGTCCAGTCCACCCCCCCCAAAAAAAAATCAAAACAAGTCTTCAAGGTATTATTTAAAAGGTATTTACCAGTTTTATACTTCATTTGATTCATGAACAGAAAGATAGTCTTTGCTCTTTCATGGTGATCCTCATTATCATCTTGTGGATTACAGTTATGTGATCTGAGAAAAAACCACTTAAGACACAAACTCATAAATAATATGTGTGTGAACAAACAAAACCGACCGAAGGCTCAAAAATATGCTACTGCCACTTAGGGATGGAAATGGTATTTTTACATAATTGAGATAAAACTTGAGTTACAGATGTTTTGTCATCTCTCAGACCTCTTCAGAAAGAAAAAGCTACAAGTAACTTTTCCTCTATAAAAATCATCAACCTCAAAAAAAGTACTCAACCTCTTAGTAGTAATTTTATTATAAAACATTTATTCTTAATTTCTAGAACCCAGGAATATGAATCTTACCATTATTTTTTAAAAGATTTTATTTATTTATTCATGAGAGACCCAGAGAGAGGCAGGGACATAGGTAGAGGGAGAAGCAGGCTCCCTCCTGGGAGGCCGATGTGGGACTCCATCCCAGGACCCCGGGACCATGACCTGAGCCAAAGGCTCAACCACTGAACCACCCAGGTGCCCTGAATCTTACCATTCTTATTGCCATCTCTCTTTTAACCCCAATGCCTTTAAATATTTGTTCAAATGCCACCCTATAGGTGAGGCTTATTCTGACCACCACTCACATTCCAGCCTCCAGCCCTCCTGCTCTCATTTATATTTACTGTTTTGTTTTGTTTTTTTTTTTTAAACAAAACTACTTGCCACCTAAAAGTATATAATTTACTTATTTATCATGTTTATTGTTTATATCCCCTTGGTTAAAGTGTAAGCTTCATGAAGGCAGGAATTTTTGTTTATTTTGTTCGCTAGGTATCCTCAGGGCCTAGAACATAGACTGCCACCTCATAGATGAATGAGCAAAACTTACACTCTAAGACTTAGCAAAATATAAGGTTGTTGGAGGTTAGGGAGGTGAGTAGTCCCTGGTCTCAAGTCACATCAGGTGGCTGGAGCAGCATAGACCTGGGTGATGCCAGTGTGACTTCCATGACAGCAGCAAGGCTGTCACCGTCTTGGTTCTCTCTGACGTGTCCTTTTCTGTTTCTTCCTCACCCTTCCCAGCATCAGTCTCTACCTGGCCCCCAGCCCTCAGCCCTCAGCTCAGTTATTTTCCTGGCCACTTTTTAAAAAAATATTTTATTTGTTTATTCATGAGAGACAGAGAGAGAGAGAGGTCGAGACACAGGCAGAGGGAGAAGCAGGCTCCATGCAGGGAGTCCGATGCAGGACTCAATCTGGGGACTCCAGGATCACGCCTGGGCCGAAGGCAGGTGCTAAACCCCTGAGCTACCCAGGGATCCCCTTTCCTGAGTAATTCGATTTATTAACTGTCTTTCCCTGATTCTTCATCTTCCCTCCCTCACTAAGAATAGGAGAATAAACAAATGAATGACATCAATCAATTGACCATCAACAAGCATTGACTGCTTGCCTGCTATATACTTAGCACCTACAGGGTATAGTATATTCTAGCAGTTGAGCGAGCAGCTCTGGGATTGGACAGGCTTTGGTGGAAATCCTGCCTTTTCTCCTGCTATGCTAGCTGTTGGCTAGGAATAGTCACTTAATTCCCGTTTCTTCATCTGTGAAATGAGGATGATAACAGTGTGAGCCTCAGAGGCTGTTTTGAAGAATGAGGGCAATAATGAGTATGAAATCCTTAGAATGTAGCCAGACACAAATTAAGTGGCCATAACTATTAACCCTTAAGATTAATTCTGTCTTGGGGCACCTGGATGGCTTTGTCAGTTAAGCCTCTGACTCTTGACTTCTGCTCAGGTCCTGATCTCCCAGGATCAGGGAGAGATGGAGCCCTGCCTCGGACTTTGTGCTCAGCCCTGAATCTGCTCCAGATTCTCTCTCCCTTTCCCTCTTCCTCTGCCCTCCTCCCCCTTGACCCTCACATGCTTTCTCTCTCTTCCTAAATCAATTCTTTTTTTCAAAGATTTTCTTTATTTATTTTAGAGCGGGGAGCCTGATGTGGAACTCCTGGGATCATGACCCCAGCTGAAGACAGATGCTTAACCAGCTGAGCCACCCAGGTGCCCCATAAATAAAATCTTAAAAAAAAAAAAAAAAAAAAAAAAAAGATTAATTATGTCTTAAGGCTCTGTGGGAAATTGGCTAGACATCCAAGACTTGATCCTTGTCTCCCTGGAACTTCCCAACCCATGAGTCAATCAGAAAACAATCCAGGAGTGGATATATGACCTAGGACTAATTTGTGTGGTTTAGACTGAATAAAGATGTAATGATATTGAAAGGAGTAAAAAGAGAAAAAAAGCAAATGCCAGAAATAGTGATTTTTAGTATATTTAAGAGGTAGAAAATATGTATTATTAGATTTGTGATCTATTAAACACTTTATATATAGAATATTTAAAATATATATATATTAGGTTCATAGTATACTTAAGGGAAGAAAAGTGTATGAATTGCAGGGTTAGTAGCCAGTCAAAGTGCAATGTATTCAAACATTCAAGAACTTCAGTATTCTGGAGCCACATGCACCGGTTCAAATCCCAGCTCTACCCTTACTAGCTGTGTGATGTTGGTCAAGTCATTTAGTCTCTTTGTGCTGGTTTCCCCATTTGTAAAATGGAGGTGATAATACTATTAAATATCTCATAAGATTGTTATAAAATTAGATTAATTAGCACATGCAAAGTACTGAGGACAGTGCCTAACATCATTGCAAATATCCAAAGTTCAGCTACTATGATCCCACATTTATTTTCTTTTTCTCCTTAAGTCTTCATTAGAGAAGAATAATTTATTTACTTTTTAAGATTTTATTTTTATTTATTCATGATAGACAGAGAGAGAGAGAGAGAGAGAGAGAGAGAGAGAGAGGCAGAGACCCAGGCAGGGGGAGAAGCAGGCTCCACGCCAGGAGCCCAACATGGGACTCAATCCCGGGACTCCAGGATCATGCCCTGGGCCAAAGGCAGGCGCAAAACCGCTGAGCCACCCAGGGATCACCAGAGAAGAATAATTTAGAATGCCATAATTGGATTCTTCCATTATTTATTCCAATATTAATATGTGTTTCTTTTTTTTTTTTTTAATTTGTATTTATTTATGATAGTCACAGAGAGAGAGAGAGAGAGGCAGAGACACAGGCAGAGGGAGAAGCAGGCTCCATGCACCAGGAGCCCGATGTGGGATTCGATCCCGGGTCTCCAGGATCGCGCCCTGGGCCAAAGGCAGGCGCCAAACCACTGCGCCACCCAGGGATCCCTAATATGTGTTTCTTTAACTTGAGCCACCGATACAATATATTGGTAGCAAATAAAACAAAACAAAGAAAACACAACCCTCCTTAAGAGTGGTCTTGATGCAGTGATGCCACTTTAGCATCCTGTGGCCTGCTAGGAAGACCAATTCTTGAATTCTGAAAATGAATTATACCATGTGTGAAGATGGTATGGGCTTAGATTATGCATTAAAGGGGAGAGCTAGGGGACCCCTGGGTGGCTCAGCAGTTTAGTGTCTGTCTTCGGCCCAGGGCATGATAATGGAGTCCCGGAATCGAGTCCCACGTTGGGCTCCCTGCATGGAGCCTGCTTCTCCCTCTGCCTGTGTCTCTGCCTCTCTCCCTCTCTGTGTCTCTCATGAATAAATAAAAAAATCTTTTAAAAAATAACAATAAAAATAAAGGAGAGAGCTATTATACTGCCTTGTATGTCCCAACATTAAGCTCTGAAATTTTGCATGTACAGTATTACTCTTCTTCCTAATGGATTTTCAAACTCTTTCATTGGCTTATTTTTTATTTATTTATTTATTTTTTACCACTCAGAGAATTACTATTTAATGCATACATGTGGCACACACCTAAAGTATGGGACTCACTGCTATTTTTTTCTTGTCTCTTATGTTCCTTACAATATAACTTTCTTCATACATGTTATCTTAAGTTTACAACCTTAAGTGTTCTATTGGTCTACTACTCCTGATAAAGCTTTTAGACCCTATTTGAATGAACATTGTTTAGAAGTAACCAAAATAATTTTTTATATGAGCTGCTACTCAAACTGTATTTTAAAGTAGTTCTCTTTTACTTGAAATAATCAAGTACATTGAGATGCTGGGTAATAGGTACAAAAACTTTCATAGAGCAGGATGCAAATGCAAAGCATTATTACAGACTCTGGCATGTCAAAAAAGTCTTCCTGTATTTTGAGTTTCCTAATAATACCTTCTAGTCTGAAAAATAGGTATGTTAACTTTACAGTGGAGAAACCTTAACCAAGTAATCAAGGTTATATCCTCATCAATAAGATATATCAGCATGCTGCTCCAAGCTTGCACCAAGGACATCTCACTTGTGTGGTACTCCTGCCAAAAGGATTAGTGATTAGTCTAATCATGAGTAAACATCAGATGAACTGAAACTGTGAGACATTCTATAAAATAATTAGCTGGTATTCATCAATAGCGCCAAGGTCAGAAAAGAAATACAAAACCTGAGCGACCCTTGCCAGTTGGAGAAAACTAAAAAGGCACAGCTACCAAGAGCGATCAAAGTAAGAGCCCAGGTTGGGTCCTGTGTTTAGTGGGAAACTGATGAAATTCAAGTAAGGTTTATAGTTTAAGTAATAGGCTTGTATCTATGTGTTAACTTTCTAGCTTTAATAATTATACTATAGGCATCAGAGGAAGCATAGCATCACAGGAAGCAGGGTGAGGGGTAGTGAACTCTCTACTATTTTTCTCTAAGTCTTCAGTTCTTTAAAAATGAAAAATCAAAAAAAATAAAAATAAATGAAAAATCAAACAAGCAAACAAAGGAACTCTATGTGTCTGACTTTAAAATCCTGATTCTGGGATGCTGAGGTGGCTCAGTGATTAAGCATCTGCCTTTGGCCCAGGACGTGATCCCTGGGTCCTGGGATTGAGTCCTGCATCTGGCTTCCTGCAGGGAGCCTGCTTCTCCCTCTGCCTGTGTCTCTCATGAATAAATAAATAAGAAATTTTTAAAAATAAATAAAATAAAATAAAATAAAATAAAATAAAATAAAATAAAATAAAATAAAACCCTGATTCTTGGTGTGCCTGGGTGGCTCAGTTGGTTAAGCATCTGCCTTCAGCTCAGGTCATAATCCCAGATCCTGGAATCAAGTCCTGCATTGGGCTCCCTGCTCAGTGGGGAGTCTGCTTCTCCCTCTTTCTCTGCCCTTCCCCCTCTGCTTGTGCTCTCTATCTCTTCTGCTCTCTGGCTATCTCTCTCTCAAATAAATAAAGAAATCCCCTCTAAAACAAAATGCCCTGACTCTTAACCACCAGAATGTACTTAGAATTCTAGTTTAAACTACATAGGGATTATTTGACGTTTGGCTTCTGGAGCTCCATTGCACCTGTCTGGTATCTCAGAGCTAGTCCTGTGTTTAGGGTACCAGGAAAAAAAATATAGGAAAAAGAATAAAAGTTCAGCTTCAATTAACCTATGCACAAATTTTCAATCCAAAAAATGACAAGAAAGCATGTCAGCATTCAAATAATAGCTCACATTTATATGGCACCTACTATGTACCAGTCTCCCCTCTAAGCATGTTACAAAAAAATTTTTTTTAAGATCTTATTTTTACTTATTTGATACACACACAGCACAAGTAGGAGGAAGAGGAGGAAGTGGACATCCCACTGAGCAGGGAGCCCCATGTAGGGCTTGATCCTAGGACCCCAGGATCATGAGCCAAAAGCAGATGCTCAGCTGACTGAGCCACCTAGGTGCTCCCCATGTTACAAATTTTAATATATTTAATCCTCATACCAACCCTAGGAGGGTAGGTAGCATTACTTATCTCTTTTTTTACAGATGAGGAGATCAAGACACAGATTTTTTTTTTTAAGATTTTATTTATTTATTCCTAAGAGACACACAGAGAGAGAGGCAGAGACACGGGCAGAGGGAGAAGCAGGCCCCATGCAGGGAGCCCGATGTGGCACTCGATCCTGGGTCTCCAGGATCATGCCCTGAGCCAAAGGTGGTGCCAAACCGCTGAGCCACCCAGGCTGCCCAAGACACAGATTTTAAGTGACTTGCCCAAGGTTATTATACTTGCCCATTATTTCACTCAGAACACAAAACTCAGAACACCAGAATTCAAACCCAAGCTTCCTGGCTCCAGAGTCCATGCACTTATCCAAGCTACAACACTGCCCTCTGCCTAGATTTTTTTTTTTTTTTTTTTTAAGATTCTACTTATTTATTCATGAGAGACACAAAGAGAGAGGCAGAGACATAGACAGAGGGAGAAGCAAGCTCCATGCAGGGAGCTTGATGCGGGACTTGATCCCAGGACTCTGGGATTACGCCCTGAGCCAAAGGCAGATGCTCAACCACTGAGCCACCCAGACGTCCCAGATTTTGTACTGTTAGAAATTTTATTTTGAATTACCTGTGATTTGGGGAGCACTCATCTGTCAGTGTATAGGGTCTTGAGGCCTGGACTCCTTAGACCCTAAACTATGTCCAATCAAGGCCTGGTACACAGCTCAAACCCTCCCTGCAGTGTCCTGGGTCTGCAGATTGGGCACTGAAGCCTCAGCCAGGTTGGCTCATCTAAGTTTGCTCCAGAAACCTGAAGAGAAAGGATTCTGTTCCCAAACCCAGGGCTCAGTTCTCTCAGCAGTGGGTTTCATTTTCTCTACACAAAAAAGATAATCAAATTTATGCTACATAATCAGCGAGTTTGCAAAGCAAGAATTCCATCTCCCTCTGATAGTCTCAGAACTGAACATGCAAACCAACAGATTCCTAAAACTATTGGTGAGTCGATTCAGCTAGAAAAACAGAAAATATGCTAATTGACATGGCAGGGCCAGAGAGGGTAGAAGAAAGCTAAATTTCTATTCATAAAGTCTGATTCATTTAGAAAAAGAAAAAGTCACATGCCGTCAGATTGGGATTTGTGTTCACTGCAGTGAAGAGAAATACAGAGCCTTCATACTCTCAGGGGTGACTAAGCCATTATTTCACTCAGAACACAAAGAACTGTTGCTGTGCACACCCCCTCACTGTAATTAGCTCTTGCAAACGGGATGAAGAATCGAACACGAGAGGTCCTCGGCTGTGCGCCAAGCACTCAGAATTATTTATTTTATTTTGTTTAAGGAAACAGAGGAGAGGACCATGTCTAATAGCCTGTTTCTTCATGGGCCCCTGCATTACGGGCAATGAGAAGATAATTCTGCTCTCTTCTGTTTGTGAGCAATAAGAGGGGCCTCCGAGAGACCTAGACCGCACATGCTTGTCTGGGCCAGTGGCAGGCTGATAAATGTTTAACAACCAGTTGGGGGGCAAATTGAAGGCTGATTGGTAGTATTGCCGATTTCTATGGTGTAAATACTCCTACCTTGGCTGATTTCAAACTACAAATCTGACATTCCTGAATGAGGAGCTGGGAAGAGATGTGTGGTAGTGCACCTCTGTATGCTCTTTCCACCACTCAAACAGTTGGTGCAAAGAACCCTAAAAGGAGATAATCATAAAATATAACGAACTAGTTAGGAAATGGTAAGTTTTGTGTATTTGTTACTTCATTTTAAATATAGTTTATTTCATTTAAGTCTGCATCATTTAATTTTAATACTGGCTATGTTTGTTTAACAACTGGCCCACCAGTTCCAAGAGCGGGACAAGGAAGTTCCAACACTGTTCTGAGTCCTTCAAATGGAGCTCACCCATTCTCATCCAGGGCTGCTATCTTCTTCTGTGAGAACAGTCATTGCAGCCGGCCTTGCCTTTACTTGCTGACAAAACAGAGAGATCACCTCCATTCCTCGTTATGGTGTCTGTAGGCTATCTAATCCAAGCATCTGACTTTATAAAAGAGGAAAGTAAGTCTCAGAAGAGTCACATAATAGTAATAATAATAGCTGGTATTGATTAAACTCGTACTATATGCCAGTTGCTGTGCTAGGTGCATTGCAGAGTATGTCCTTGCAACTTCATAAAAATCATACAGAAGTGCCCCTTTGGCACCATTGGCCTCATGGTTCACCAAAGAGCAACTCCTCCTTTTGATTTGGTGTTTTCAGCACACAAGCTACCTTTTATTTGTTCTTTGAAACTTAGACTTCTTTTATTTAAATTTTTTAAAAAATATTTTATTTATTTGAGAGACAAAGAGCACGTGCAGAGGGAGAGGGAGAAGCAGGATCCCCTCCCCAACAGGGAACTTGATCCCAGGACCGTGGGTTCATGACCTGAGCCAAAGGCAGACACTTAACCAACTAAGTCACCGAGGTGCCCAAACTTAAAGATTTCTTAAAGTGGCTATGTCTTTATCCTGACATATCTTGCACAGAGCCTTATATATAATAGTGCACAATACATGTTTACTGAATTTCAGTGTTGAGCTATTTAGGCTCCAGACCCAAATATGTGCTTAAAGTCTTGGAAAACATCATCTCAGTATTCCCTGTCATTGCCAAAAAAAAACCTTTTGGAACTATTTTGGTATAATATATGTATTACAAAATTTACCATTTTAACCATTTTTAAACATACAATTCAATGGTGTGAAGTACAACCACAATGCTGTATAACTTTCACCACTACCTATTTTAGAACTATTTAAAAAAGACATCCACAATAGGTTCTACTTTTGTTTATTGAGTAAGTCACATATTCACATGACAAAAATGTAGTCTGTGAGAGTTTGCAAGACAAAGAAAGTCTTCCCTCTCTAGACCCCATAGCCCTCCATGTCTCTTGTCTATAGGCAACCAGTAACCATTTCTATACTTCTCCATATGAGATGAAAACATGAACCCTAGATGTAGCTGATCTGGTTTAAATCCTGGCTCTACCACTGACCAGTTGTGTGACCTGGGGCAAGTCATTTAACCTCTCTGTGCAATAGAGATAATAATAGTGCCTACGTCCCAGGGTTATTATAAGGATTCATGAATTCATATGTTTAAAGGGCTTAGAATTGTGCACCTAGAAAGTACTATCTAATTCCTAAGAATACAACTCTGGAATTCTGATCTTCCCAAAGACCTTAGTGCATATAAGAGTGATGTGCCAGGGTATATATATGTCAAAAATCAGTGTGGGAGTGCTGAAGGATGAAGGATGGGGTGGGGCAACATCTTATACTAGAACATCATATGGGGAGTAGGAGGTTCATGTTCTGCGTGTGCCACTGAGCCCCTCTGGGGCCTTCAGATTTTACCTCTCTGGGCTTTTGTTTTCTTGCCCATGAAATGAGAACATTTGGCCAAATGAGTCCTAAGGTTCCTTTCACATTTAACAGTCTATGTCTGTCTCTAAAGGGTTTAAAAAGTTCCAGCACACTCTCAGGGAGCTGAAGAGGTAATTAGTAGGTAGGGAGGCGAGTTCCTCAGACAGGCATTGATAGCTCAGTGGGACTGAGACTCCTAGGTCAACTGTGCCACCTGCTTGAGTCATCTGGTTCCCCACATCCTCTTTTAAAGGAGCTGTGCACTGTCCCTCTACCAGAAGATTCAATTGCAAGTTAACATGCTCTGTTTAGAAGACCAGAGGGATTCTTTGTTGGCCTTGATGACTCATCAAACTCAGGAGAGTTTGTCACCTATTATATTCAGACTGCAATCCTGAATTATTACACTGATAGAGTATTGAGTCTTTTGCTTGTTTTTTTAACAGGTAAAATTTACCAGCTGGTAATCTGTGGTTACTTTCTGGTGTGCTTGGCCAGATGGCACTTTCAGTGATAAAACTGCATAGCACAAAGAGGTTTCACTATGTTCTAAATCTTCTCTGCACTGTTTCTCAGATATCAACATTTCTGCTCAAGCAAACTGTTTTTCTGAGCCCAGAAACTTAAACACAATGAAAACAGATGAGGGAAGCTCCCAGGGTCTGATTAGCTTGGAGCCTTCATTTAGGCCCTTTTGATTAGACATTCAAATAAGATTATACAGCTTTCTATTTGGATACTCACTTTGATTGTGAACATGTAAAAACTCACCATCACTGTTGTCATTACTGCTGCATTATTACCATTATTGTTTTATTGATAACGAATCTTACAGAGAATACTTGTATATTGCCATTTGCAAAGTATATTTAAAATATTCCCTTATTTGGTCTATATTATTATCCTTTAAGGAAGTTTGGGAGAGTAGATAAGAGAATAAGCTTCAGAGTTTTACCAAATTGCATTTGAATCCCAGCTCTGCTCTTAGATTTGGTTTGACTCCAAGTCTGTATCTATAAATTAGGGATAGCAATACCTAATTTATACAGTATAAAGTGGGTGGATTTGGAGGCATGATACAAAGAGCCCAGCTCAGTGCCTGGCACAAAAGCACCCAATAAATGGTAGCTTTACTGTTGTTTAAATTAGTCTCCTTTTTTTTTTTTAAAGATTTTTAAAAACGATTTATTTTTATTTATTTGATTGAGAGAGAGAGAGAGAGAGCATGAGCAGGAGGGGCAAAGGGAGAGGGAGAGAGAATCTTAAGCAGATTGTGCTGAATAAGAAGCCCAACGCAGGGCTTGATCTCATGACCCTTAGATCATGACCTGAGCCAAAAACAAGAGTCAGACGCTTAACCAACTGTGCTAGCCAGCTGCCCTGCCAGATTTTATTCTTAAGGAATCTCTACACCCAATGTGGGGCTTGAATTCATAGCCCTGAGACCAAGAGTTGCATGCTTTACTGACTGAGCCAGCCAGGTGCCCCTAGTCTCCTTTTTAATACAATCTAATTAAGGTTCAAAAAGATGCCTCTTCATCTTTTCAATGACAGCCTAATGATGAAAATGATAACATTTTTAACAGTAACAGCCTTTACTCAAGGCTGTTTATGTCACTAGTGATAAAGCTATGATTTAATTGTATGTCTTCTGGACTCAAAACCCATCTGTGTTCTTTCTACAGTGTGACACTGCCACTCAAAAAAAGAACTCTTCTACACTAAAAGTGCCTAGCTTAGTTATCTGACTTGCTGAAAAGATATTTGTTGGGGTTTTTTTGTTGTTGTTGTTGTTTTCCTTTTTTCTGAGTACCTTTTGATAGTTTTTTTTCCCTCTCTCTTTCTCTTTCTTTTCATAGAACCCAAATAAGGAATTGGAAATGAAGAACAATAAAAACAGCCCTCGGATTGGTTTCTGAGTCATCATCATATACCAGACAGCTCTAGATTACTTTCAGTGGCCTACCTCTTTGAAAGCTTCCAAACGTTCCCTGAGATCTTTGGAGCTGGAAGTTCTCAGTTCTCTTCTGTGTCATCTAGGCACAGCTCCATCATGAAAGCAGAGGAAAGTACACAGGAAAAGTTACTGCAGGAATTTCAAACTAGTGACGGAGTCAGGACTAGAACCCACATGTCTAGGATTCCAATCCAGATTTCCTTCTTCTTCATTTTGCTCTTCAAGGAGAGTTCTCTCACCTCTCCCCTTGTAGTCAAACTAATGGACATTGTGACATTGTCTTCCTAATCCTATATGTTGGACTCCAGGATCACTTTAAATATCAGCGGGTTACACAATTGTGACACTTGAGACATCGCAGTCATAAGACTGAAAAGGTTTCTTTGGAAATCACGCTGTCAAGATGAGAGTCTCCTCCCAGGGGTTTTGTTCTGGTCTTAGGGTGTAACAAGAGGCTTTCTCGTGACAAACCTAAGCCTTCCTGCTTGGGGCTGAATTGAAAGTAGGGCAGGACTTGCCAATCCCCTGGTATTTCTGGGTTTCCCTTTGGTCCTCACCAATATCAGGAAGGGTGAAAATTTAAATCTTAGGCTTGCAGCTTTCCTCCTTCCCCTCCTCCCTCCCTCCTTTTCTTCTTTCCTCCTTTCTTCCTTTCTTTTTAATCCAAGCACACTGCTAAACCCAAATCTGGAGATTTTCCAAAAGTTAGGCTTCTTTAAACTTGATCCTCTAAAAGATCCTTTCCCTTCTTTTCTCCCACAGTAATAGTGCATCGAAAGGCAGTGAATTTACAAATGCACGGAGGAGGAACAAAGATGGTGTACACACGATTTCGAGTTTTGGTTCCTGACAATCTTCAGCACCTGACCTTACCCAGACAGCAATGGTTACTTTGTGTTTTGACCTGAGTATGAATTATTTTGAAATGCTTATTGGCATTGAGACCTAGATTTCATGCCATACCATTTCAGAGACCTTAGGCAAGTCATTTAACCTCTCTGAGTTTCTGTTTTTCCATCTGCAGAATGGCAATAGGAATGGCTCAAAGCTATTGAGGCCAAGTTTATAGTACTCCTAATACTGACATAATAACAGCTCAAATGTCTCCAATATGAAAAATAAGTAAGTGCCACCTGCCTGGCACATGACAGTCCCTAAGCCCTTCTTCCCTTGCCTACTGAGTCCTTTACTACCTTTCTTTCATTATTACTCCCCTTCTTCTTCTTCTTCTCCTCAAACCCTCCTTGGTTCTTTCCTGATTTCCACATACAACTAGTGGAACATAGGTTCATTTTCCTGTGCCAACTCCCATTTCTTACACTTCAGGCTGCTTAGTTCATTTCCATTTCTGCTCAGCAGGGAAGACCAACTTTCCTTCTCGTGGCTCTGGAATTTGTGTTTCTGTTTGTTTGTTTGAAGTCTCACATCACAGGGGATCAGCCTGTGCCTTCCATCCTTGCTCGGCCTGGTTCTTCAGAGGGGTCAGGTCTTCCTTGGCAGTGAGATTTTAAAATAACACTGCTGGCGAAGCACAGAAAGTCAGCCGAAACCAGCCTTCCCCAAAGACCAGCTATCTGCTCAACCAACAGTTTTGGATTCCTCCCTAGGATTATATCTCCTTTTGGGCTCTTTATTCAGCCCCCAGCTTACCGCGGGGCTGGCTTTTACCCTGTGATAAAAACTACAAAGATAGCAGCTGTCTTAGGGACTGATGGCATCTTTGAGTTGCCTCGGGCTTATCTGTAGCAATTTTTATGTGGCCATTGCACCAGCCCTCAGGCCCCTCAGTCACTGGTTTTTCACACCCTTGGAATTTGCTCCATGGATTCCTAATGACCTGGACAAGTCTGCTTAGACACTTGTCCTGCATTGAAAGGGAGCCTCTTCAGGCAATAAGATTCTAACCAGAGTAAGTACATTGCAGGGGTGGGGGTTGGGGGATGGGGGCAGAGGTGGGGAGGGGGGCAACGAAAGGTTTCCTGGCCTCCCTCTCAAGGCACAGTAAGACCTCCCTTTTACCCAGAAGTGCCCGGTTGGGAACGTGGCTCTCAACTTCTTGCTGTGTACACAAGGCTGAGAGCCAGGAAACCACAGCAGAAGGGTCACGTATTCATTCATCAGATACTTGTTAGGCATCTTCTCTGGACAATGCACTCTGCCAGGGCCTGAGTTGACTAAGGAGGAAGTCGTGGTTCCAAGTGAGCAAAGTCAAATATGCCTACATAGAATGACAGCGCCATGTGACGCACATCATAAGAGACGTCTGGGTAAAGGGCCAGGGATCTACGGATCTCAGGGGAAGAAGACCCTCACACTGTCCATGGTGGAATGTGGTAGATGGGAAATGGCATCACAGAAAGGGTGACTGTCCCGCAGAACTTTTAAGAATGAGGAGCTCGACCAACTGGAGGCCAGTGGTCTAAGGGCCCAGGAGGGGAGGAGAATGAAGACACCGTTTGGCAGCCAGCCAGCCATTGGCCCTCAGACAAGGACTTGAATGCCATAGCTAATCTGGGAGATGATTCCAGGAAACAGCCACAGGGGAGTGGGGAATGCAACAAGGGATGGAAGAAAGGTTGTTATCAGGACAGTTGCCATTGCGGGTAGTTGCAGCTCAATCCCCTCTGGGCAGCTCTGGAATTCAGTGTAAAGCATGTCTCAGAGTTCTGTCAACAGAAAGCAAAGAAACCGAGATGGAGGGGATGGTTTCCAGGAAAGGAACAAGTCCTGCTTGCCCGGCCCAGGGTGCCCCTGCAGCCAAGGTAAAGCTACAGAAAGAGAGGTGCAGGTGTTTGCAGCAACAGGTAAATGTGGCCTGATGTGAGTGAGGCCCCCATAGCATCTGCTATAGGGGACCAGTGGCATGTGAAAGGAGCATCCTGAATTATGGACATTCAGCGAAGAGATGAAACTGTAAAGGAAAGTGGGAGTCAAATTGTACACCTTGCTGGGGGGTGGTGGGGGTGGATCTTTATTCAACAGGGAATGGGAATCACAGGGCTCTGGGCAGCAGAGTGCTCTGACAGAGGAGCCATGTGCCCCATAAGCAGGACAGGTTGAACGTGGAAAGGCAGAGTCACCAACACCAGCCCTGCCAGCCCGTAGGTGGATGACTCCGCGGCACTTACAGGGATATGAGTGAATTGTTCCCTTTTCTGTATTCCCAGGCAAAGCAGGGTCCTTATGCTATTGGAATGATCCGTCATGCATATCTGTGCTTACACACCAGACCCTCAGTCTATGGGTTGTGATTTCATGCACCATCCTGAGCCCAACAGCTTGTACAGGATCTAGCACATGGCAAAGACTCAGAACGCATTTGATTGATGGACGACTAGGTTGCTTATACTCACAGCTCTACCCAGAGCTATTCACTGTGCTCGTAGCAGGATTGTCCTTGATCCCAAAGGCACCAGATCATCCCATGTACACATTTTGGAAGTGGACCAGAAAGGCAGTAAGGATGGGGTGCTCTGAAGTATTTCGGAACTCCTTCCCTATAAGCCCAGAGCTGGTCTCAGAAGGTGCTTCCTTCTAGTCTTTGCTGCTTCAGGAAGGCCTCGGTGGAACTTTGCCCAGTCGTCACCTCCACAGAAGACATTTTGCCACAGTCCTAGTATCATCACGGGAGGCTGGACTTTCCCTCTGGGTTTGGCCAACTACGTCGTGTAGGCCCTGCTTTCTGCCCAGATCTGACAGCAGTTGCTTCTGGTTGCCAACCAGAGAAAGAGGCTATCCTTGTCATTCAGCAAGAGGATGGTTTTCTGAAGTGGCTGTGTGACCTTTTCAGAAAATCCCCATGGAAAGGGGAAGTATTCTGATGGTAAACAAGAGGAAAATAGAAAGCATTCAGTAGCCAAAATCTTTTCTGGAATGGTGCTCCACACCCAGTGATTCTGACCCAGATCTTAAGGTAGAGGAGACTTTTTAAAAAAGATTTTATTTATTTATTCATGAGAGACACAGAGAGAGAAGAGAGGCAGAGAGATAGGCAGAGGGGAAAGCAGGCTCCCCATGGGGAACTGGATGCAGGACTCGCTCCCAGGACCCCGGGATCATGACCTGAGCCAAAGGCAGACAGACGTTCAACCACTGAGCCACCCAGGCGTCCCAAGGTAGAGGAGAATTAACAGGATTCCACCACCACAGAATTCATAAGGAACTTCTAGAGGTCACATTCAATCCACCCCCCCCCCACCCCCCGCTGTAGGTACAACCGAATTGAATTCATTAAATATTGTATTGTACTTCAAACATTTTAGGAAAAGTGATTCTGTATCTTTTTCCATCAAGGATCCAAAAAACATTCTTATGGGTAAGAAGCCCTTCAAAGGAGTAATAGAACCTAAGGCCTGAAAACTCATTTCATAACTGAGGAAACTGAAGCAGAGCCAGAACTAAAACATTGTGGGCAGCCCAGGTGGCTCAGCAGTTTAGCACTGCCTTCACCCAGGGCATGATCCTGGGGACCCGGGATGGAGTCCCACATCGGGCTCCCTGCAAGGAGCCTGCTTCTCCCTCTGCCTGTGTCTCTGCCTCTCTTCCTTTCTGTGTCTCTCATGAATAAATAAATAAAATCTTTACAAAAAAAAAACAAACAAAAAACTAAAACATTGTGCCTTGACCCCTAGTTTGGAAACTTCCTTCAGTCACTCAGAGAATATTCCTTGAGTGCCTACCCTCAGGACCTCTACTTAAATCTGGGAAAATATAGCCCAATAAGACAGTTTCTGCACTCTGAGGAAGGGGTTCATAATCCAATAAAACAAATATTTGCATTTTAATTCACTGTAACTGTCACCAATGTTATAATAAAAACATGTTCAAATGCATCTTGAAGTCTTACCAAGGGTCCTTTTTGCTTTTTTTTTTAATAGAAAAATGGGTGCTTTTATAACAGATTGCACAAGCTTCTACTTCTACCTTCTCCCTCCAATCCTCATACCTATTAAGAAAGATTAAAAAAAAAAACAAAAAAAACAAAAAAAAAAAGAAAGATTCACTATTTGATTCACTTAGGCACACATTTAATGACAATTGTGTAAATCCCTGAGCTTTATTGTAAAAGCAGAATACATAAGTTCCCATCTTGAATTTGCAATGTCAGGCTATTATTTGTCCAAAGAGTTCAAAGGAGCTGGGCTGAGGTCCATTTACCTTTCTATTGCCTTAGAAATGTGGCCACTGTGCTAAAAAAACAAACCAAACCAAACCAAAGCAAAAAGACAACTTACTACTTGTCCAGATTTGTAAAAAAAACAATGAAATACTTAATATGAATGGAGGAGTAATGTGGGTCACTGGCCCATGGACTGGCTGTCATTGCCAAAATAATCAGTTGAGGTTAGAATTTGATTTTATTTGAGTAATACTGCAGTATTTAGGCACTGAAAGAAAGATATTAGTCCTTATCATTCTAAAAAGAAAAAATTCACTAGTCTTACCAAAGTTAAGAAAGGAGATAGTACCAAGAAGAGAGCTTTCTGAATAGTAAAACATGAGAGAGAAAATGCTGCTAGGTACAGATGGGTAAGTGTGTATGAATTTCACTAAATCCACCATTGCTATTTTATATGGGTCTTCATTCAAGAATTGAACTTGAAGGTGTGGGTCAATGATGCATTGCAGTAAAAATCTACTTAGGTTCAATATTAAATCTCCTTCCACCTCCCTATTGTGTAGTCAGTAATGACCTAGTTTCAACTGTCCACCCCGTAGCTGGACACTGTGGAGCACTTGTTCCAATCAACTTGTGAGATGGTCCACTCTGCCACCTGCAGATCTCCACCTCTCTCCACAAATCCCTATTTTGATTGATGACCACATGAAGCTAGAAACCTTGGAAGTTGTTGACTCCTCTCTTCCTCTCACTGCTACTCTCTCCCTTCTTCCTCATCACATTCAATTGGTCATCAAATTCTCCCTCAGTTCTATTTATTCAATATATCAGGCAGGGTTCAACTCTAGTCAAGAGAACTCACTCTAGCCGTTTTAAGCAGAAAGGGATTTTATACATGCAATGAAGCACTTACACAACTGTTGGAAGAGTAGGCACTCAGCTGGACCTTGAGGTATGACTCCCATAGGAACATTGCAGAGCTGGCCTGCCGGGAAAGCTGTGGCATGTGCCACAACCAGGAAGGTTGGGAATCAGAAAACCACCACTAGTGGTGGTTCAGGGACACACCACTTCTGTTGCAATTGGGATCAAAAAGTGACCATGGCCATGTTAGACACGATATGTCTCTAATTCCACGCCAGGAAAAGAATAGGTGCCCTGTACCCTGTACCCTGTGCTCTGTGCCCTAGCTACAAAGCCAGAGCAGCACCCTGGGATGTTGCCACAGGAACACTCTACATGTTTATGCCTGGGCTTGCTACGAACTGGCCTCTTCCTCACTTTCACCTTTCAAATCTTGCACAGATGGATTGGTGAACTCACATTCCATTTGGAACTTGAACTGCAAAGGAGTCTGGGAAATACAGTGTTTAGCTTTCCAGCCTGCCAGTACAAGAAGGAGAGTGGAATGAGATAATCCACAGCATCTTTAATGTCTCTTGAACAGTCGTGGCCCTATGGACCTTGTCATCGCTTACCTGAACCATTGCCATTTTCTCACTACTAGTTTCTCTGCTTTCAAGTTGTCCTCCCCTTCCATCCATCCTCTGCACTGTACTTGAGTTTTCTTTCTAAGACACACTGGTGATTGTATCAATTTCCTGTTCAAAATCATGTCACCCATAATAAAAGCCATTCTCCTTTCAAGTCTCTTAGCCATCTGGCCCCAACCCCCAATTGCCAGCTGCAAAATCCTGCCCCCACTCTGCACCTCCAGGCTGCAGTCACACCAGATGCTAAATGCTTTTGCCACCCTTCCCCCATCTTACTGTTCATGAAGTTCCCCTTCATGTTCTCATTTTTCATTCAAATGTTACCACCTCTAGGAAGTTGCTCTTACTCTCCTCCTCCTCCACACACAGAATTAATGGGTTCCTTCTGGTATTTTGCTTCCACCTCTATTGACCTCCTCCCTTTTATTATATATATATATATCTCTTCTAATGTGAGGAAGTGGACTGTGTTTTTGTTCATCTGTGCATCTCCATTGCATGACTCTTGGTAGAACTCAGTAAATACTTGTTGAACAAGTCTAAGTTAGACTGCCACTAACTTCCTGGGCTTGCAACATGGAAAGGCCATTGGCTGGTTGCTCACCTGTCACTATGGAATATTAGGTCCTTTAAGATAAGGACCATATTCATTTATTTTTCTATATTCAGCGTGATGCACAGAACAGGACACATAGGAGGTACTTGATAAATGTTTATTAGATAAAAAATGGATGGTTGGATGAATGATCGTAACAGAATACTTGCATGGGGCTTATAAAGGCCCAGTGCTGTTTCAGCACCCCATTTACAGTAATGCATGGGATCTTTCAAACACTCCTAATGAGGTGAGCACCAATGAGGAGTGTTAAGGCACTAGATAGTCAAGTTGTTTGCCCACAGTCACATAGTTAGTAGGTGGCAGAAACAGGATTCAGACTCAGGCAGCTGGTTCCAAACTGGGTTCTTACTATGCTTATACTGGTGATGTGTGGATGAATGGATGGATATACAGGGGTATTCCAAGCAGAGAAACAACAGACAAAAGTAAGAATATTCACTTTATTTCTACATGGCTTTTATGGTCAATAAATTTAGCCACATCTGCAATTAATTCTGTCCTATAAAATATCCCCTGCAGTATATGTCAAATTAAACTTTAACCATATCTTTGAAAACATACTTGCATTCACCCTGTAATATGACCCTAAATCTCAGACTCTCAATGAGTTAAACCCTACTTCTCTTGACACATGCTTCTAAGTACTGATAACATTCAACTGTATTTCCTCATTCATTCATTCACTCATTCATTCATTCATTCAACAAACGCTGTTGAGTGCCTACCATGTGCCAGATACAGGCTTTAGGGTGGCATTCCTACTACCAGAATTCATACATATATAAAATAATCATAGACATATATAGAATCTTTTGTGAGTCCATAGAAGGTGAGGATCACAGGCTCTAGACCTACCGGCCCTGCTACTTTCTAGTTGTGGGATTTCTGCAGGATCACATACCTACTCTGCATGTTGGTCTCTTCATATATGAAGTGGGTGTAACAACAGTCTTTATCTTATGGGGTTGTTGTGAAGATTAAATAGCTAATACACGTAAAGTACTTAACATAGTATCTGGCAAATATGCTAGTAAGCACTTAATAAACGTCAGTAATTTTATGTTGACAATCATTTCTGGTAAGTTATTGCTGAATGATTGAGCTTCTTAATGTGAGGCTGTTTTCCATTATGAAATAAAAAGAGGTCTGGAGATCTCTGGTGGGGAATCTGTCTTAAAGGGATATAAAGGAATTAACAGCATCTGTTGCCATAACAAAACCGTTTCTTGGTCTCGAGTGGGCCTTTAAGGGGCCTATAATTGACTTTCGTGTTCCTTCTGTCTCAGCAGGCAGGTGGGGTGGGAAAAGCCTTCAGTCTAAGGAGGCTGGCTCTGGCAGAGCTATTTGTGCAGGAAGGACGAAGGTCAAGGGACTCCTTGTATTGAAGGCCTTTCTCAAAATGAAGGATTTGGCTTCTGAGATTAATGTGTAGAGGGAACCCCTGCTATACTTAATTCCCTTTTTTGTGAGCTCAGTGCATTTTTAAAATTCAGTGAGGGGCCCTCCTGTAGTGTGGCATGGAGACCACAAACCCAGATGCCCCTCTGACAGAGTCCTCAGGGGCTGTCCCTCATCCTTTGACCTATGAGCTGACGACTGTGTTCTAGACTTAGTGGCTGGGCCAAATCATTTGCATTCAAGTGTGCCCAGGAATAATGTGTCTTAAATTTGCACAAATTAGATCCAGTGCAGATTTTATATAAAAACGAGAAGAGAAAAAAGATTAAACAAAAATTCTTCTGTGGGTAGCTTGTAGCCACCATATAAAGGAAGGGGAGGCTATGAAAACTGTGGTTTTTCTGGGTAAAGTTGCATGTTCTAGATCAAAATAGGGTTTATTTTCTGAATAATTTCTGTTGGGAAAGATAGCAGCCTCAACAGAAAGTTTGGGTTAGTATCCCATTCAGCAGTAATTTTTCTGTTTCAGGTAAAATTAGGGGAAATGAAGGAAACAGGTAGAAAGTAAAACCACTTAAAAGATATTGCCCTTTTTCATACTGTAAAAGGGTACCTAAAAGTTCAGCTCTTATAAGAAATAGATAATAGAAACCTCTCCCTCCCCAAAAGTCAGTTGCTTACTATGACTTCACCATGGTCACAGGGAATTGCTTTATGAAGAAATAATAATAACAACAATAGCAAATAGTAAACAGCAATCACATGCCAGGGATTATTCTCAGCTCTTTACATTTATTTATTGCATGCATCATCTAGGCCTCAGCTGCACTGTTTTATTTAGTACATAGTCTTTAGTCTTTAAGAAACAGATATTGAGGGGCACCTAGGTGGCTCAGTCGGTTAAGCATTTGACTCTTGGTTTCAGCTCAGGTCATGATCTCAGGGTCATGAGACTGAGCCCAGTGTCTAGCTCAGTGCTGGGCATGGAGTCTGCTTGGGATTCTCTCTCTCTTCCTCCCTCTGCCCCTCCCCCACACTCATACTTTCTCGCTTTCTTAAAAAAAAAGAAAAAAACAGATATTAAAAACAAGTTTATGTCCAGCACCGTGCTTTTATGTGTATCATCTCATTTAATCTTCAAGATGGCCCAATAGATAGGTATGTGCCATCAGCAGCAATCTGAGGCTTAGAGAGACAGGTATCACTGCCAGGACACAAGCTTCTATCTCATGGACTTCAAGCCCAACGTCTTTCTGTTGCCACCCTTGTGTTTGTCACAGAACCAGATTTCCATAGGGTCAGCATACCTCACTTTCATAGCGGACAGATCCTTGATGGGGTTCCTTGTGGATTTCCAAAATGAGAAGTGTCCAGATACTCTGGGCAGATTCTCTTGGCCCTCTCCCTGCAACTGTGAGCTAAAACCATCTTCTGGAACTTCTTGAGTCTGTTCCAGTAAAGTAATCACAATTCTAGTCCTAGGGAAGAGTAAAAAGCAGTAGAAACCTAACTTTGCTACTTTGTAGCAACTTGAAACAACTTAAGAACTGTTAAGAACCTCAGGTTCCCCCTCTGATCAATGGGGCAATACAAATGATTTGTGCTTTACCCATACTGACCTCATGCAGTCGAGGAGGTCAAAGATGAAAATATTCATTGGAGATGCTATGGAGATGAGTGGTTATTATTATACCTTCAATTTGCCTCTGTTGATGAGAGTTTCTTGGAATAATGTTATTTGACCTGAGATTTAAACATGGGCAGGAAGATCCTTTGTAAGCTGTGGATTAGGTTTTTTCTGGGTACAAAAGGAAATAACTATTTTTTTTTGAGTACCCACATGTGCCAGGAGTTGTGCTAAGATTTCACCTCTCATTTAACCACTCAAGAAATCTGGGGAGGTAGGTGCTAGCTATAAATGAAGACACTGTGAAGCTCAGAGCAGTTAAGCAATTTGCCCAGCACCTCATAGCTGGCATAAAACTGAGCTTCAAACTCAGATCTGTGAGTAACCAAACTCTATGCTGTTTGCATTCACTCTAGCACATTGCCTCATAGGCAGAAGGGAAAGATGGAAGCAGAAAGCAAAATGTAGGGGTCTGCAAACCTAAAATACCCCGGGGTCCTGGGATTTGCCTGAGAATTAAAATTAAAAATAATAATAATAATAATCATCATCATCAAGCATCAGGGCTCAGCCACAAAGAAAAAATAATGTTGGCTGACATTTCTTTTGTTATAGCCCGTGGCTTAAAGAGTCAGTTTTATTTTCACGTACTCCTGGGGAGGATAGTGGAAAGTAGTTACAAATATTATAACCGTTTAATGGGTGGTGGTGGGCAAAACTGAGAAAGAAGAAGTGGAACAGCCAGGCAGCAATTGAGAGAAAGTAATGGACTCAGAGCTGCCATAAGGACTTCTTTCCAGGACTTGTGCCTTGTCAAGGGCCATCTTCTCTGATGCCAGCCCAGTTCATCTGCAGTCACTGACCTCCACACTTTCACACTCTATTATTCCTGGTCATGATTCCCCAGGCTTTGGCCCAGTGCTTCCTGTGGAAAATCCTGTTCTCAGGTGGAAAAATCAGTAAGCCCAAGAATGCTCTCTCTTGATCATCCTTGACAGTGAAAGGTTCTTGAGATCACAATCCAGACACTTCTGAAAAAGAAAAATCCAGGCTAACGTAGAGTTGCAGTTTTTACACTGTCCAAAGATCATGGGCCCTTGTTTGTGACTGGCAGAGTCAACTCTTAGAGATGGTAAGAGAACCTCCATGTACTCTCACTGCCAGCTGTTGCTAGTTCATCCTGCTTGACAAGGAATGAACCCAAAACATGTTTAACTGATCTGAGTTAAATCTTGCCCCCATAGGGAAGATAATAAAACCCAAAGGAATCTAAAATGTTTCAGAATTCTTTGCTGGTTTTAAGGAATCATTTTTCCTAAAGGTGGCAAATGCTGCTTTTAGATATTTTTTTTTCTGCTTTTAGATTTAACTAGAATTGGGAACTAGTCCTGGTCTCACTGTGCAGTGAAACCCTGAACTAATGGTTCATTATGGTTCATAATGGTTTATGGACCTGAGTGTCTTCATCTGCAAAATGGGGGTAAAGTAGCTCACAGGGTTGATCTGTAAGATCAGATAAGATGAGGTGGGTGAAAGTGCTTGGTAAAGCACAAAGGGCCTCATGAATGTAAAAGGGGTGGTGATTTCTTTCTTTCAAGGTGAAGCTAAGTGGAGGGAAAAGGGTGTCGCATCAGCACTGATCATACTTTTCGGCCTTCAATAATCCCTTGTTCATATTTATGAGGAGTTTTAAAATTATTTCCCCCGATTTCACACTGTTTTTCAAATGGCGAAGACCATTATTTGGCCTGCATCGGTTTCTAACTGAACAGGATGAGTAACTTTTCCAGGGTCAGACAGCAAATGAAGTGCCTAAATTTAAATTAGAATGAAGCACACATCTGAGGCTGATTGCTGGTCCTGGGTTTCCTATTAGTGAACTTGTGGAATGCACAGGCCAATTTATCTCCATGTAGTTTGTCAATCTTGCAACTTTTAAGTGAGATAAAAATCAGTTGGACACCCCTTTACAGAAGCTTTACTTTCCATTGTATTCGTAACTGTCTACAGTGTAAGACTGTGGGCAAAACTCTCATCATCGGAATCTTCCAGAAACTGAGCTAAAGTCTCATCATCAGAATCTTCCGGAAGCTGGGAGAAGTTAAAAAACAAGAAACAAAAAACAAAAACAAAAAACCCCAAACCCTGCTCGCAGCGTTAACAGCTAGGGAATAGCCGTGCTGGGTCTGGAGTCCACTTCTACCTCGGATCATGCCGTCTCCACTTCCGAAAAAAAGCCACAGTACAAATGCAAATGCAAATGATGATGATGATGATGATGATGATAATAATAATAATAATAATAATAATAATAATAATAGTGGCTGCTAGCTACGTGCCACGCACTGTTCTAAGCTCTTCGTATGTACTAACTCATTTAACCAGCAAAAAACATTTTTGGATTAAAATAGCCCACTGAGAAACTACTCTTTTTTTTTCTTTTTCTTTTTTTTCTCAGTTGGTGACATTGCAACCCGAAATCACAACTCCGTTTTAGGTTCCTGGTGGTGCCTGCTTCCTCTTCTAGTTTGTTTAGTCACAGAATTCGATTCCTGTTGGCCGGTTACGCGCCTACAAACAGGCTTAGCGCTCTATTGAAATGCGTGAGGCTCCTTAACTCTTGTATAAACAGGTAACGCGGAGGGGTGGGGCCCAGATTGCGGGTTTCTCTGCGATGGGGATGGGGTGGGGGTTAGAGCCAACTCCCCAGAGATCAGGCAAGGTTAAGGGAGGGCTTGGCCGCTGTTTTTAAAGGCAGTGTTTTTTGTTCCCTTTCTAGAAACCAGCTGTAACTTTAGGTCAGGGCGCATTAAAATGAGCCACTTCTGAACGAGCAGCGCCCAGGCCCCAGGCCCTGCTGCGAAGGCCCCGGCAAAGGTCAGGGTTTCGGCCGCGTGACGTTCCTTCCTGCGCCCGCCCGAGCGCTGCGGCGCCCCAGGTAAGGACACTCCGGGAGGTCCCCCGGCTGCAGGCCCGCCGCGGGGCTGGCGGGGACACTACCTGCCCCGGCGACCTCGGTGCCAGGGGGGAAGCACGGGGGGGGGGGGGACTGGTGCTGGGAGGCTCGTGATTCCACAGCAGGTTCCTTATTCCGCAAACATGGTTCTGCTTCGCTTCTCTGATCAGCCCAGAGGGGGCCCGACGTCGGAGGACAGACGTCCCCAGGTGGAGCAGGTGCCACTCCTGGGGCCGTTTCTGGATGCCTGAGATGGATGGGACTTTCTGAGCGGGGAGAGGAGTCTGTCTGCTGAAGTCCCCAAATCTCTCCCATCCAGGCAGAATTAAAAAAAAAAAAAAAAATTTTTTTTTTTTTTTGTGGGGGTGGGGTGGGGTGGGGGTAACCTTCAGCCAAGGTATCTGCGCTCCTAAAACAACAGGAATGTTGCACTGGCCTTTCGCCAGCGGAGGCTCAGCGAGCAGGATAAAATTTCAGTGCAGATTTACGGGAAGTTGCCGGTGTTGGGAGTAAAAATCTGGTTTGGTGAGTTTAAGGGAAGGGAGTAGACGAGAGACAACCTGGCTACTGTGAGGCGAATGGCCTGGGCTGGGGGAGGGCGGCGGGAGGAGGGCGGAGGCCACCGCGCGGAGCTCCGGGACCCGACGCCGCCGGGCTCCCGGGGCGGCTCGGCGACTGCCCCCGGGCTGCACCCCGCGCTGTCGGGCTCGGGCTCGCGCTCGGGCTCGGGCTCGCGCTCCCGCCGGGGACTGCGCGCCCCCCGCGCCCCCCGCGCCCCCGGGAGCTGCCCTCGGGTCCCCGCTGCCGCCTCCCGCTCCGCGCCGGGGAGGAGCCGGCGCCCGGGGACTTGGCCCCGTCGAGAGTTCCCCCGCGCGGGTGTCCGGGGCGCGGGCTTTGCGACCAACCCGAGCGCCCCGAGCCGGGAGCTCAGCCTCCGCAGATCTGTTGCTTTAAGCGGCGCGGCGGGGAGTAGCTGGACACTCCTTATTCTGGTTTTACATTAAAAAGAGGGAGGCCGAGAAGATGTTGTAGGTTACTTCCTAGCCGTGTCCGATGCTTCGGGGCTGTGAATGGTGTTCATTTCCGAAGTGGGCGACTCCAGATACTTTGCAAAGGTAAGGTGGGCTTTGCCAATCCCTCGGACTACCTTCCCTGCACCCGAAGGTCAGGGTCCCAATTTTGGAAATTTTTTTTTTTTTTTTTTACTTTTTCTCTCTTCAGCTCTGATCTCCTGGTAACACTCTCCGTGCAAACTCTGATATATTTAGTGGGAAAGAAATAGTTTCAAAAAAGGATCTTAAAAGCGTCAGCTTCTGGAAAAGCAGAAAAATCATATAGTCAGCCCCCTCATGTTTCCTCTGGTGATGAAACCTCTTCCATGCAAGAAACAGATTTTTTTTTTTCCCCTCCCCACCTTTGAAAACACATAATTGGGCCATGCAGAGGCACAGGTGACTTGTAGAATCAGTCCATTAAAGTGAGATTGAGGAAATATTCGGGCGGGCATCTATCTCATTTAAGTGTTAAGGTGAGGGGGGCCGGAATGAGGAGGAATGTCTTCTTGCAGTAATTTACCTCCAAAGGTAACACTGAGCATGGGGCTTAGTTGTTTAAAAGTTAGGAATCGAATCTGTGTAAAAGCGTAGGCCTGATGGATTATGACAGCTGACGAGTCACCAGTCACCGGATATTTAAGAAATCAGTTAAAATAAATGACGTGGGAATTTTTCAAATAAATAAGTTATTATTTTTTTTTAAATTAGGTAAAAGTTTATCTACTCTTGGATACTGTCCCAGGACATTTGGGGATGTGGCTTCTTTCTAGAGGCTTATCAAAGTGATAGAAAGATAGTGTCCTCAAGGTATTTATTTATAGGCCACACTGGTTTTTATGAAAAATCAAGCAATTTTTTTCTAGTGTAGTGGCATCTGAATGACTCACTCGTTTGTCTTTAGCAGGAATGCAGATTAGAAATGTGTTCTTTATTTCTCTAACCTATTTCACTTAGCAAAAAAAAAGCGTTCTTTAAAAGTTTTAATGCCAGAGTCACACACGTTTTTTGGGGGAGCAAAAAAGCAAAGGGTTGACAGCCCAAAACGTGAAGAAGTTGCCACAGTTTTAAGCAGGACTGTGTTCAGACCAAGAGCGTTTGAGGACTGCAGGTGCCCATTGGATTCTAAACGGTGAGAGGTTGTCAGTGGCGGAAAACACAACCTCTTGGATATGGCAATGAGATAGCGCTTTGTGGGAGTTTGTGTTGCTATTTATTTAAACAATCTTTGTCAGATTGATGATCTGAAATCTTGGAGGGAAACAAAACCATCTCAGTCTGAAAGTGAGACAGGACGAAGAAGAGAAAGAAATGTGGGTTTTTGTATCTTTTCTTGTCCACCTTATCCTTCATTCACCCTGTTCTGATATGCGTACTGTTGGCCTCTTTGTCTTAATAACTGCGTACTGGAGAATGAGGAATCAGAAATTTCACAAAAGCCTAGCTTCGTTATTAACGTTCAATAGTTGTTAAATGAGGAAATAAGCTGACAACGACAAAGCTGCTAGCCTGTCTGTCATGCTTCTTTACCTGACTAGGCTACTCCTAAATTCATCTGTTCAAGGGTCTTTTTTGAACGTATGTGGAAAAATGAGTTAAATTTTGAAGACACTTTAGCTTCCTCTTGGTTAGTGAGTTTTCTGAAACTTGTAGAATTGAAATTATGGCATTATCATTATACTCCAAACTCTATTGTTTTAATAGTCAACATATTGTTTTTGATTCCCTCCTGTTCTGCTCTGCGCTAAATTTTGGAAAGATTCTGACCAAAACAGTTGGTGACACCGAAGATAGACTCAAGAGAGAAAGCAAGGGAATTGTGCTTCTGGACACGAGTCCTGTATAGTTGCTCCAACTAGTGTTTAAGACTACTCACATTTTTTTTTCCCTCACATGATAAGAATATTCAGATTGGACTGTTCTCTTTGGTTTATTAGTAGTGGAACCTGTTCTAGGTAAGTTAAACAAAGATTAGAAGGTTAAAGTAGATGAAATTATTATTTTTTTCACAAACGCATTTACTTTCCAAATCCTACTCTTGATCTGAAGATTAAGATCAAGAGTCTCAGATAGATGATTGAGCTTTGACTGCTATAGGAAAGTATTTGCCTGTTTCAGACAAGATTCCAGCTCCACATTTCCAAGCCCTTCTGGTTTTTCAGGAACAGGCAGAGGAATAGGTGTAGGGGAGTTCAAAAATGGACAAGAGGTTCAAGTGAAACGGTGATTAGGTTTTCCCAGAGGATGCATGATCCTAGAAAAAACTTACTCTGACGAGGGCTTAGGTTTGGGATTCATAAGATTTAGAAAAAGGATGTGCTTTGCCTGAATCTAGATTTTGTGTGCTGAACATTTGAGTTACTAGGAAGACGTGACTGCAGTTTTGAAAGTGGTTGTCAGAATGGTTCCGAGTTAGAGATTATTGGCATGTCTCAACCACTGGTCTGATGAAGAGATATAGTTTTCCTCTTGGGAGCTGTTTCTGTGTCTTATGATGCTGTCAATTTTCTGGTTTCGTGTTGTAAGAGACGTGTGAGTCAAACAACCACCTGCTTGGAGTAATTGCCTCAAAGAACAACTGGAAAAAGACTTTCAAGAGGGGCAAGGCAGGAATGACTTGGATTATGAGGTAGGAGGCCTTAGATTCTCCAGGAGAGAACTGTGGTGGGAATGACAATGGGTGATTGTTCAGTTGCCACCTCGAGTTGTTGGAACCACCTCAGGCTGGAGGGATTTAGGGGGAAATGGCGCCTTGCCACTTGTTGTGTGTGGTCTGAACCATCTTGTCAGGAAAACTCTCCCAAGGTGGACTGCACTTGATTTCTGGTGGTTTCTACTTATCTCAGAGTTGCTTCCCTTTCGTTTCTATTGGCATCTGTATGGGGGAGAGGAGACTGAGGGCCAAGATCATCTCCCCTTACAGTTGATGTGTCCCTTCTTCTTAGAACCTTTTCTATTTTGTCCTGAAAAAGGGGCGAGGGAGGAATTTTCTAGGAAAAGTAGAAAGGGGGAGAGTGTCTGGAGGAGTACACGGTCAAGAAACAGGTGAGTTCCCAACACTGTTGGTAACATGGAATTCACCAGAAAGCTCCCATGGAGATTAATGCCCTCTAACCGTGGCAGGTGAACTGGCAACCATAGGAATTTGAGGCTCACCTCTGCCCCCCTTTTGTAATTGAAATGTTCCCAGCACACTGCAATAGATGGCTAATTTGAATGGGCTCAAGATATCCCTTGGTAGGACCATAAGTAAACTGATTACAAAAGAAACTCGCATCCATCTTACTGCGTTCCACTCTGTCTTTTCTCTACTTTCTGCTGTGGTTTAAGGACACCCAGAAGAAAAAAAAAATCACAGCTCAGTTTATATAGCATATGAGCATAAAACGAGCATTCTGTTTTGTTGTGAATATTCAGTTGTTGTCATCATAGGAATTTCATTTGTGCAAAAATGATTTGTAGGTACATTTAGAAGTACGTGGTTTATGTGTTTGTGAAATACAGAGCATACGTAAACTGATACTCTGCCAGAAATGATTGATTGTAGTTTATGGTTGCTCTTTTGATAAACCCTATCATGTCTTAAGAGTAGAGTCATTTTAGAAATCAAAAGTACTATCTCTGCTTTTTCGAAGGCCATTTAAGAGAGATGACATCAGGAGAAAACAAAGTGCTGGGGTAACCCTGAAAACCCTTTGTGATTTTTGGGAAAATGTCAATGTTTTAGTCTCAGCAGATTCCTGGTAGTGCAAAATATCTTATTTATAAGTTACAGCCATTCACGTTCATCACAAAATCTCCAGCCTCCTCAAATCATGATATTTGTCTTTGGGGGTGCTGTACTTTTGTGATTCTTAGGAACATGGTGGCCCAGTGCCAAGACCATGGTAAATGCCAGGTGTGTACATGTTGAATGAAAGGGGAGTTGCTCATAGTTTTAGCCTCTGGATTGTGCTTTGCTTTGGCTAATAGTCAATTTTACTCATATTCCTCAATCCCCTGGGGAGAAAGACAATTTGATCCCAGAAACTATGGGTAATCCACACGTGGGTGAGCAAGAGTTAACTATATGTGCCAATGGGCAGTGGGTGGGGGTACAATGAATGTGGGGCATTGTGCACTGAAACAGGAACAGGATGCCCCTACCTGACCAAGGAAATGCCAACCTGTAAAAATTATAATAAAAATATTTACCTTTCAGAGCGCTGAGACCTGGCTCAATCATTTTTGTAAAGCATTTTACATCGTGCCAAAAGAAAAAAAGAGTATTTAATAAAATGAAGAAGATTTTTTTTTTTCAGGTGCTAATTCTCATAGATCAATTTGACACCCATTCTGAAAATGGTTATTTGGGCCTTTCCAGCTCAGGTCAAATATTCATCTTCTAAAAGTGGGAATCTATGTCCAGGATGATGATAGCACTGTGACTTTTGAAAAGACAGCTTAACTAATATTTCTTTCTGTTTGTTGTCATTTATTTTTAAAAATAATAACACAGTCCTCAGTACACCAAGCTCTTGCCAAGATTAGGCCCATCTTCTCAGTGGACTTCCCAAGACAAAGTTGCCTTTGTGTAACTGTAACTGGGAGGATTTGGTGGCACAGGAAACTCAATGGGGCACTGAAACTTATTATTAACAGAAAATTCAATGACCTGATGTGTGTGTGTGTGTGTGTGTGTGTGTGTGTGTGTGTGTGTTTACTCTGCCAGCTGCTATCTATGATCTATTTCTCCATGCAGATGATCTCACTATATTAGACTTTCCCAGGGAAGAATATAATGGTTTTCCTTGGAGTTCAGTTAGAGGATAGAAGACCAAAACTGCAGCATGCTGATGCAGAGGAGAGCTCACTTCTGTGGATTAGTTTGTTCATAAGGTAATCAGCAAAATTTGGTCATAGGTGAAAAGAAAGAAAAGATGGTTAGCCAGAGTGAAAATGACAGTTTGGGGAAAACAGATGACGATTGCGCTAAATTCAAACTCCTTGGCAGAGTGGCTAAGGTATGGACTGCCTTGATTCACATCCTGCTTTTGCCACTTATGAGCCAGGGGACGTTAGGTGGTTACCTAAAAAATAAAACAAAAAAAGAAGAAAATCAACCCCCCTGTGACTCAGTTTCCCCAACTGTAAAATGTCCACTTTACAGGGCTGTTATAGGATTAAACAGATTACTGTATGAGCAGAGTTTGAATGCCACAGGGCGAGTAGTCAATATAACCTGGTACATAGTCAACGTGATATGCATACGTATCATGTTTTGATGTATTTCTGTGTTTGAATTCTTATCTCACCACCCTACTTCATGTAAGAGTTTTTTCACACGAGCTCTTTTGCTGGTTGGAAGCCAGGATTCTCTTCCTAACCTCGCTGTTTGGCTTTGAACAAGTGGCCATTGCCATTGTACACAGGCACTATTTTGCTAAGTTACTTTTGGTTTTTGTATTTAGTTGTATGGAGAAAATTTTATCTAGAATCACCAAGGGACATTTTTTTCCCCCTCTTTCTCTAGGGAAACAAAAGATGTTGATTAGAGACAAAAGGAATAATACTGTTATATCTTTTGGTGAGAGACCACTGGGTGTTATGCTGAAAACTGAGTATAGATTCTCAGAAATAGTGGGGTGCCTGGCTGGCTCAGTCAGTAGAGCATGTGACTCTTGATCTTGGGGTTGTAGGTGTAAGCCCCACATTGAGTGTACAGATTACTTCAAAAAATAAAATTAAAAAAAATTCTCAGGGCTAATGTAAATAGAAATATTCTGTGTAAAAAAAACCTAAATATAGCAAACCTAAATAGTTCCTATTGTGACTTTTGTTGGTTAGTATTAACTAGTCATGATCATGCTATATAATATGGGACTTTCTTAGAACTGCCACAGTGCCTTATCTGTGTACTTCTCATGGCATTTTATATCACTTCTTACTTTTGTAGATTCACTGTTTTCCCTGTCAAACCCAAATTAAGTTCCTTGGAGATAGGATTTGTGTCTAAATAATATTTGTATCTGTCAATGTCTCTAGTTTATAGTTGAGTGCCCAATAAATAAGAATTTCTTTGCCCGGATGCATTGCAATGTAAAATAATGGCATATTTGCATTCCATGGGTATGTAGTACATACTTTTTTTTTTTTTTTTCTTTTAAAGTAAGCTCTAGCTTCAGTGTGAGGCTTGACCTTAGGACCCTGAGATCAAGAGTTCCATGCTCTATGGGCTGAGCCAGCCGGGCGCCTTGTATTTGCAGGACTTCTTTCTTTTTCCACAAGCATTTTACCAAAAGTTGTTAGAGGAAATATGTTAGAGCTGTAGTGAACTCAGACAGGACTGAGCCAGAACAGAAGCCCTATCCACTGCCCAGCCTCTGAAAGCTTGGCAGGGTGGGGGAGGCCAGGGGTAGGGAAGGGCTGAATTTTTACAGTGCTTGGGTGCCCACTGCATTGTTTAAAAGTTTATACTTCTTTTCTCTGCTTTTTAACATCCTTCAAAAAGCTCAGACTTGTTGCTAGGTAACTATGAGAAAAGGAAGAAAGGCATTTTCTCAAAATTAGGAGAAATTTATTAGATAATTATTAGGGAAAAGTACATCTTCCCCAAATTAGGGGAAATGAACAGAGAGCTCCAGGAGAGGAAATAATGTTAGGTGAACCCACAGATCCGTGAGCCACAATGGTGTGGTTTTGTCAGTGGCCTGGTACTGTACTCTTGGCTGAGGAAAAGTGGTGAGGAAGGAGGACAGATGATCAAGAAGCATTGAGAGAGTTGCCTGTAGTGAAAAATCCTATTTGCTTAGCAAAGGGAATCCAGGAAGAGGCTAGCAGTTAGCTCTTCGCACTCAGTGCAAACAATAGTTTGGCTCAGGCACCTCCTTTGCTCTTTGCCCTTCATTGTGTGTTCCAGGATCCACCTCAAGTTCTATGTAGATTTGCCAGTGAGTAAACACAAACTACCAGCTCAGATGTGTGTCCTGTCTTTGCAGTTGCTCCATCTGCAGAGACGCACTCCTGGCCCTGAGACCAAGCCTGGGAAGGCAGGGATCATGGAATATTCTCTCAGCAATCTTCCCAGAGGGGAACCTAGAAGGAGTCGCTCCCCGGTAGTGACTGTAGGAGGCACACAGACCCTGACATCAATGGTAACACCCATGTTCTCACACATCCTAGTAATTTGTCACGGGTCTTCCCTTTCTCTACTGACTAGAACTAGTCGGTGAACTAATCATTGGAACTGCAGAATCTGCTTTCTGTTCTCCTTGCTTTCACTTCTGCCCTTACCCCTACACTGTTCTCGATATAGTGCCTAAAAGGTTTATTTTTTAAAAAATTTTACTTATGCATTTGAGAGAGAGAGAGGGCGAGAGAGCACGAGTGCAGAAGGAAGGGCAGAGGGAGAGAGAATCTCAGGTAGATTTCGAGCTGAGCTGAGTGCGGATCCCTTGTGGGCTCGATCTCACGACCCTGAGATCATGACCTAAGCCAAAATCAAGAGTCCGACACTTAACTGACTGAGCCACCCAGGTACCCCTAGAAGGAAAATTTTTTTTTGAAGATGTTATTTATTAAGAGAGAGGGAGAGAGAGAGAGAGAACATGCGAGAGCAAGGGGGAGAGGGAGAAGCTCAGCAGGGAGCCCCATGTTGGGCTGGATCACAGAACCCCAAGATTGACCTGAGTCAAAGGCAAATGCTTAACTGACTGAGCCACCCAGGCACCCCCAGAAGGACTATTTAAAAACAGAAGGCAGATCATGTCAGTCCCTTGCTGAGATACCCCCTCTGCATCTCAGTGACAGCCAGTGAGGCACTATATTTCTAGTCCCATTACCTCTTATTACTCAGTCCTTTACTCACTCTGCTTTAGCCACAGTTTCATGCCTCAGGGCCTTTGCACTAGCTGCTCCCTCCCTCTGAGCCATTTCCCCCAAATATCTGCATGGCTCACTTTTTCACTTCTTTCAAGTCTTTGTTCTTCCTTCCTTTAACTAAAACAGCACTTTCTCCTTCCTGTTGGCACTATCTCCCTACCCTGCTTTATTTTTTTATTTGGTACTTCTTAACATGCTATATGATGATAGAATGATTGTCTCTTCCCAGTAGAGTGTCTGCTTCATTTATTGATGTATCCCAAGTACCTTAGAGTGGAGTCTACCACAAAGTAGCTACTCAGTAAATATTTGTTGAGTGAATGAATGAATGAATGAATGAAGAAAACACACAGGCTTTGGGACAGCACAAATATGACTGAGTGTTCTACTCAAAATACAGCCATGAACACATCTTTCTGAATAAGCCTGATTTTTCTCCCAGACCTCCCCTATGAAGCTGCCATGTTTTTCTCTGGTTTCATTATTTTCTGTGCCACCAGGAGCCCTTGATGGAGGCTGATGACTAAGTAAAGAGCAAGGTAGGGCTGAGTGTGGGGATGGCGCAATCATTTCAGCTCTGCTCTGTTTCCAAATCAAAGCCTCATATTTGGCAATCTTTTTGTGATTTCCATCTAATTCTTACAGCCCTGTTTTGAACCAGTCTTGTGAATTGCATGCCCTACAGATAATTACTTGTCTAACTCATGTTATTATATAGTTTATTACTTTTTCTATTGTCATTTAATTATAATTAATGATTGTTCTGGAAGTAACTGTTGAGTTGTTGTTTTTTTAACTATCTCTTTTAACTTTTGAGATTCTGCCAAAAATACCTATTGCTGTTACAGGACTCCATCTAGATTTTTCTTGATTGTAGATAGAGCTCATTTAGGTATTTTGCCTTGACATGACATGCAATGAGAGTGGTACTGTCGTTGTCTGTATCTTTAATATTTCCCCAGCACCTTTGCACAAAACCTTGCTCTTGCCTTCTACTGAGTGGCATAACAACTCTCTGATCTGTTGTATTTGTTTGCTGGCCCTGGCCTCCTTGTCTCCTTTGCATGGTTAACTTGGTTTGGCAAAATTGCACTTCTTGGTCCTTGGTGGCAAGCTCTCTGTGTGTGTCCACCTGCCATTTTTAGAGCTCCCCCATGGCACTGGAAAGAGCTTCTCCAAAGGCTGGTAGAACTGTGGCTATTAGGCTTGGAAACACTAGGACTGCTCTCAAGGTGAGCATCTACTCCATCCAGCAAGGTTCTTTGCATTAAAAAGGCAATAGTATATACGTTCTGCTGAAGGTACGGTGAAGATCCTGGATTTACTTTGGACCTTTGTTGATCATGGCTTGTGGCCCAGTGAAAATTATTTGGATTTTTTTTTCACCTCCAAGTTGGTTTGGAAGCTATCATTGCAATTAAGAGTCCCTGGAAAATTTGTTGGTAAATTAAAAAAACTAAATATACGTAATAAACAGCTAATAATTCTAGTATTTCCTGCAAATCATCTTCTTACTATATGTACTGAATGGGACATTAAAAATGAACAGCACAGGGGCACCTGGTGGCTCAGTGGTTGAGCGTCTCTGCCTTTGGCTCAGTCATGATCCTGGGATCAAGTCCCGCATCAGGCTCCCTCCCTCTGCCTATGCCTCTCTCTCTGTGTCTATCATGAATTAAAAAAAAAAAAAAAAAAAGAGAATAACACACAAATGTTAAATTAGACTTATCTTTAACAATGTACTATGTAGACAGAGCTGGTGTCATTATTTATAAGTGAGAAAAAATTATCAAAATACAGACCTAGTAAATAGGTACACTTGAAAACAAAAGGTAAATATGAACTAAAATGATTTAATAAACTAGACAGTGAAAGACCTATTTTTCTTATGTAGACAGAGACTCAGCTGTTATTTGTCGAGTAGCTGCTATGTGCCAGACACTAGGTACCAGGTATGCAGGGGAGAATAAAAGTTCTTTGCCCTCAAGGGGCTTTCTTAGGGGTGTAGCTGGGATTCAGTAATCTGAAGGAACTACCAAGTACTAAATCGATGATCGTAGGTGGGACTCTCCTACCTGGGTGGTCTAAGAAGTCTCCTCCAGGAAGCTGGATGCTGAAGGCATCTGATGGATGAGAAGATCCTCACTGGATAGAATAGCATTTATGAAGATCCTAAGCCTGGGAAAGCTTGGCATGTTGGGGGTCATAAAGAAGGCTGATATGCTGCAGTGCTAGAGTGAAGGGCAGAGGGGGATGAGGTAGGGTTTGGGGGTTACTGAGACCTAGAGTATTTAGGCTTGTCAAGACCATGGGAAAGAGTCTGCAATTTGTTCCTCCTGAGCCCAGTGGAAAGCCATGAGAGGTGGTTTGCTAGTTAAAAGATAAGTGACTGCTGGGTGAAGCCTGGATTGGAGGGAGGTTGTCCTAGCAGATGTGGCAAGAAAGACTGGCAGTGAACATGGAGAGAAGCATATGATTCTTCTGTGCCTCCTCCTGCCTTTTTCTATAGTGTCTGTTCAGCAGTGGCAGGAGTTTCACCAACTGGTGGAAATAGCAAGATTTGGTGATGGCCTGGACATAGGAGTGAGGGAAGGAATGAGGATTCTAGCTTAAGTTACTGGGTGCAGTGGGGAGACTGAAGGAGAGCAGATTTGAGGGGAGCAAAGGGAATCAAGAGCTCTAGTTTGGGCATGTTTACTGAGTTGCCTGTTAAACTTCACAGGGAGATGTTCAGTTTCCCTTTGTATCCAGTGCCATTAGCAAAACAGGAGGCACTTCTTCTAGGCAACTATTTTATATTTTAATATTTCTCTCTTTCTCACTATGGCCAGATTTACAAATACAGGTTAAGTGTGTGACCTTTATTTATATATCCCAAATGACAAAAGAATATTCTAACACTGAGTATCTACTGTATGGAAAACTGATGGTGGGGGTGGTGGGTTAACATTAAAAAATCTTGGGGCTCCTGGCTGGCTCAGTGGGTTGAGCAGGCAACTCTTGATCTTGGGGTTGTGAGGTCGAGCCCTGTGTTGGGTGTAGAGATTACTTAAAAATAAAATAGTAAAAAAATTAAAAAAAAATCTTAAGTAGGGGCTGCCTGGGTGGCTTAGTGGTTGAGTGTCTACCTTCAACTTAGGGTGTGATCCTGGGATCTGGGATCAAGTTCCACATTGGGCTTTCTGCAAGGAGCCTAGTTCTTCCTCTGCCTGTGTCTCTGCCTCTGTCTCTCTCATGAATAAATTATTTATTTATTCATGAGAGAAACAGAGAGAGAGGCAGAGACACAGGCAGAGGGAGAAGCAGGCTCCATGCAGTAGCCTGACGTGGGACTCGATCCCAGGTCTCCAGGATCACACCCCGGGCTGAAGGCAGGCATTAAACCAATGAGCCACCCAGGGATCCCCAATAAATAAATCTTAAAAAAAAAAAAAATCTAAAGTATGATTTTAGCCATTGAAAGTCTTTTCTAATTCAAATTAATCCTATATGTATTTAATATTTCAATATTAAATGCTTGACATTTGTATTATATAGTTAATATCTTATATATTGATGTATGATAAATATATATGCCAAGATAATTAAATGTATATTTAATATAAAAAACATGTTTGATTCACATTATGTTCCAATCAGTATTGAAGAACATTTAATATTGGAAACTAAGTATAAATCATGCATGAACAAAGATTCATCCCATATTACAAAAGAAAAATATGGGATGAAACTGGATTTCCTTGTGAGTTATAACCACTTACAGGCATGCAAATTCGGGCTGTACATGTTGATGCTTAAAAATGGATCCATTTGGAATACACAAATATATTTCTTGTCTCTTCCTTACCTAATGTTACAAAGAGTCCTCTGCACTTCTGCATGTTATGTAAGTGGGAACTGGAGGCCAATGTAGACACACTTTCAACTACATTGTGCAAGGCTGATTTGTATCTCTAGCAAACCCATTTTTTGGACTTGTAGAGCAAGTCCTGGGGGTGTGATTGCAAATGAGGCATATGGCTTTGGGGGCTTAGGGGAATGGGAAGCATTATCTGTTTTATGTTTTAGTACCACCACCGCCAGCCCTCTCCCCATCAGTGGTTTTCCTAAAAAAAAAAAAAAACCCACACACATATATTTTTAAATCTGTAGGAATAAAATACTACTAAAAAGCACTGGAAAACTTCAGCCCAGAAATGTAATGATTTAAAAAGTCATCAATTATTAATGGTGGGTGAGTGGAAGTGGGAGAAGAAGTTACAGCGGATAATGTTTTGTCATCATGCCTATAGAAACCATCAACGGCTGCAGCCTTGCATTCTGGTGTGTCAACACCCTGGAGCCCATGAGGCATGATCAGATTTATTATTGCTTAATTGGGCCAAGTGGTGTGATTTGGGTTTATGCACAAGACGGGTCACTTTCCAAAAGGATATGTAGTGTCTGAAGGTTTCACATTTCTTTAAATTCTGTGTTTAATACGAAAGACTGGTGAGGAGCTGCTATGTTGTGGACCCTTGATAATCAGAGAAAGAAAGAAGTGAGGCTTGCCCTGGGTTACTGCTGAACAGCTATCTGTAAGAAAATATTTGGAGTTGAAAGTTGAAAGCAAAAAAATAACAGTGGCTAATAATGATGGCTGACATTGAATGAGCACCTACTGTATGCTGGGCATGAGCTTCTTCAACCAACAGAAGTACCCTTAAGAAGTAGGTTCTACTATGATCCTTATTTGGCAGGTGTGGAAATGAGGTGCTGCTAGGTCAAGCAACCTGCCCAGAGTAAAGAGTGGTCAGGATTCAGACTGTTGCAAAGCTGCCTACATAAGGTCAAGTTTGGGAAAATCTTGCACCAGGACCCAGGCTTCTTACCAACATCTGCTGCTGGTTTAGCAGATATGTGACCTTGGACATGGCACTTCACTTTTCTGGCTTTTGATTTCCCTGCCTTTAAAATTGAGTAGCAAGGGGGGAAGAGGGAAGCCTGGGTGGTTCAGCGGTTGAGCGTCTGCCTTTGGCTCAGGATGTGACCCTGGAGTTCTGGGATCGAGTCAGGCTCCCTGCATGGAGCCTGCTTCTCTCTCTGCCTGTGTCTCTCACAAATAAATAAATAAAATCTTAAAAAAAAAAAAGATTTGAGATGAGACATGTTTTACACAACTCCCAATTTTTCTAAGTCCTTTTACTTCCATGGTTCAAACCTGTAAAAGGGAAGGAATCTCAAAAGGGAAGATGGAGGTGGTAGGAGCAAGTGGCAGAAGGGAGTTGAGTTAGAAGGGTGATCACTCTGGCATTGAATCCTAGGAGGAAAACTGCTAGGTTACATGGCTTGTCCACATCTTGCAAAGGTCTTACAGACTTGATTCCTAGATCCCATTCGGGATAGAGAATATTGGTGACATATAGGGTGGTTCTAGACCAGTGCTTCTCGGCTGGGGAAGACTGTCCTCCAGGGTACTCATGGCAATGTCTGGAGACATGGGTTGCCACCATTGGTGGGGGGTGGGGTAGTACTGGCATCTATGCTGTTAAACAACCTGCAATGCATGGGACAGCCCCTCACAACAAAGAAATACTTGTCCCCCAATGTCAATTGGGGGGGACAGTGCTAAGGTTGGGAAATGCTGTCCTAGACCAGCCTTTGCTCGCAACTGCTACAGCCCCATACACCTTGAACAGATAGTGTTTCTTCCTTTAGTTTTTTTGTTTTTTGGTTTTTTTTGAGAGAGAGAGAGAGAGAGAGCGAGCGCACCCATGAGGAGGGGCAGAGGGAGAAGGAGAGAATCTTAAGCAGACTCCATGCCCTGTGGGGCTCGAGCTCACTGAAATGATCTGAGTGGAAATCAGGAGTTGGTTGCTTAACCAACTGAGCCATCCAGGTGCCCCTCTTTCTTCCTTTAGTTTTTAACACCCATCTCCTTTCTGAAGATTAAAGGCCAGAGAAGGGATTTGGAGGAGAAGGTTAGGACAAAGTTGAACTGAATTCTGTTCCTAGGATGCAGGTGTTTGCCAGGACCCCAATTAACAGTTTGGAAAAAAAAAAAAAAAATCCGCAGTTAATGGTTTATTTTTCTCCTTGCCATGGGTTTAGTGCTTAATGCGCACTCTCAGGCTCTGAGAATTTTTCCTTAGGTCCTACTCATGTCATGAAAATCATGAAAATACATAATTTTGGTAGGTTTTCTTTCTTTCTTTCTTTCTTTCTTTCTTTCTTTCTTTCTTTCTTTCTTTCTTTTCTTCTTTCTTTTTTCTTCTTTCTTTCTTCTTTTTTTAGAGGTGTCTTGGCAATTCCTAACAGAGCTGGGCTTTGAGAAAGTTTGTTAGAATCTTTTCAGACCTAAAAGATGCCTTCAGTTGAAAGCTTTAGGTTAAATAGAATGAAGATGTCCTGTGTTTTATGAAGTCTGGATCTTAAATTCATTTAAAATGGAAAATCCTTATACAATGCTTTAAACTCCACGGAGAGAGAAGATCTCTATTAAAGAAATACATGCTGGTATATAGGCACACTGTCAACAGCCTTGCAAAGACAACAAACATTAAAAGATGGCTAGAAATGAATTCCATGTACTAGGCTGAGATTTTCCTTTGAAGAAACATTTTTATAGATATATAACGTCCTGTAGATCTAGGGAAGAAAGATAAACGTCCTGTAGATCTAGGGAAAATGTTTAGGTTTGCAGTTGTTCCTAGCTGAGGGAGGCTTAGTTCACCGAGTTACCATAAGAAATTAATTACAATTAGGGAACACCCTTCGTGTTATGCCAGGTCAGGTCATTTAGGGTAATTCCTGGAATTTTTAGTTACAGCTCTTTGAATGTCAGTTAGATACAAGACCCTAGATACCATTATCTCTATACACCCACACATTATTGGTCCACGATAAGTAAAATTCATTTGCATTCTGGAGAACTTCTGTCCATTTCCCTGCCTTCTATCTTTAGGAACAGTTGGTTCTACAATTTACTACCCTCTAAAAGCTAACTTCGAGGCTTCTAGATGTAGCTGATTTAAATTGTACCCTGGCCCTCTTGTTCCTTCATGCTTTTGACATTTGAGTTTTGTTTTTGTTTTTGTTTGTGTGTGTGTGTTTTGTAGGTAGGTAGGCTCCATGCTCCATGTGGGGCTTGAACTTATGGCCCTTAGCTCAAGAGTCAAATGTTCTACTGACTGTGGCAGCTAGGCGCCCCCTCTTGAGTTCCATTTTATCTCAGTCTTCACCTTTGTGTTTTGAAGAGGCATATGTCTTGTATGGAAAGCTAACACCCAATGCTTGATTATTTTAGTTCCTCATGATATTTTATATATACATATTATGTATATTATATATGCATATATACATATTATATATGTATATTGTATATACTCAGGTATATATATGTACATATAGAATTCCTGATATCTTTATGCTGAACAAATTAATGTAAGATGCTCTGTGGTTTTCCCCAAGTCTTGAGTAATGCTTTTAAGTTTGGTCGCAAAACTATTCTTGAAAATGCAATGTGTTTTGTTGGCCTTTTATTCACTGAGTGTGTGTAGGTTGAGCCATTCTTGAGCTTAAGCCATTTATTCACTGAGTGTGTGTAGGTTCTAGTCCAGGCATTGGAGGTGCAAAATGGGTAAGAAATACTCTGGGTTCTTAAGGAGTCCACAGATAAGGTAAGACATAGAAACCAACAAAAATAGTACTTTGGTTTTTTTTTTTTTTTTCCTAGAATATTCTAGAGTATCTATAGAATATTTCTAGGGGTATTTATTCATCCATTGATTTGCTAAAAACTATTTTGTGCCTACATTTATCTTCTAGAAATAAGAAAAGATCTGTTTTCAAAGAGCTTATGGTCTGGTATAGACAGACACATTACAAATGAAATATTCTAGATACTACTGGAATCCATAGCATCAGTTTAATCTGAAGAGGCATAGCAGGGGAAGAGGGAGATGTTTAGGGAGGTCCTCATAAAAATAAGACCTTTAATGTATTTCACATTTACATAGCATGTCTTAAGTGCCTGGTCCTATTCCAAAGCACTTTACAGAGATTAACTCATTTAATCTGCAAAAAAACCCCATTGTCAGATACATACAATTATTATCCCCATTTCACAGACCAGAACACTGAAGTGCACAGAGGCTAAGTAACTTGTCTCAAGTTAGGTAGCTTAGTAAATACTGACAGAGCCACTGACAGAGCTAGAGTTAGAAACCTGGCAATGTGGCTCCAGAATTAGAGGTGATTCTTTTTTTTTTTTTTTTTTTTTTGAGAGAGAGAGAGAGAGAGAGAGCATGAGCTGGGAGAGAAGCAGATGGATTGAGAGAGAGAGAGAGAGAGAGAGAGAGAGAGAGGCAGACTCCCTGCTGAGCAGGGAACCCGATGTGGGGCTTGATCCCAGGATCCCCGGATCCTGGCGCTTAACTAACTGAGCCACCCAGGTGCGCCCCTAGAGGTGATTCTTGAATGAGTCTTGTAGGTAGCTGCCCTTTGAGGGGCAGTCCAGAGAGGTGAGATGAAGGAGTGGGAAGAAACTTAATCACAAGGACTTTGTCTCATAGGCAAAGCATGTACTTTATGCTATAGACATTTAAAAAACAAAACTAAACTAAAAAACGAAAAATAATCTGAATTCTTCTTAGATTTTGTGTACTTTTTCTTTAAGCTCTTTTACAATGTGTTTGTCTTTTTTCACAAAGTTGTCTACACCACCCTACAATTCTGTAAATGACGGTCCCTCCCTTTACGTGATCCTCACACCATCCCTGTGATGTTCAAAGTCTCCCTTTTACGGAGGTGGGCACTGAGGCTCCTCGAAGAAATTGCTGAGTTCACATGGAACCCACAGTTTAATCCAGGCGTTGTAAATTGAGGTTTTTCGTTGCTTTCTCTTTCACACCTGCCTCCCCAAGTGGATGTATAAAAAGAAAAGGATGGAAGTGTATCAAACGTCGCAGACAGCTCACATGTTTTGTGTCATCTTGCTTTTCCAAATCAGAGATGACAGCGGGATTAGCAGGCTGACTCTAAGGAATGTACATATAAGACACTCGCCTTCATTCAGCGGTGCTTGTGGGATTTCTGCTACGCGTACTTACTTCCTAACATGTGCACGCCCAGAGTGTGGCTTCCAAGCCAGGGTCTTGGATTGTACCTGTTTTGCTAGCAATGGCTTTGGCAGGTCAGTGATTGTCAGAGCAGACATTGTTACTGCTCCAACAATCTCCAAATTCAGGATTTGCATGTTTGCTCAGCACAAACAAGCCTAGTTGACAGGAGAGAGAAAGAAATCCAAGTCTAAGCTTGTTTCAATCTCAGTGGCGAAAGAAAGGGCTTTTTAGGCTGTTTTGTACACAATCTTAATACAGAACAGGGTTGGGCCTCTGTGTAGGGGCATGAGATCTTTTGCTACTGGGTTGGAACTTCAGAGCCTGCACATGGGAGGAAATAAATTACTCCCTACACCTGCTCTTCCCTCAAGTGGTAACGTTCTGCTGATGATAACAAGCATTTACTGGAGCAGCTCGGAGGGACTGGTCATGCTGCTAACTTCTGGGGCGCTGTCGATCAACAGGACCCTCTTCCTTCAAGCTGCTCCAGCGGGGAGAGCTGACCTGCCGGATCACGAGGCGTGGGATCTGCACAGAGCGCCCAGAGGAAGGGGCAGAGGAGAGATGGGCTTTCAGCTGGATTTTGTTTGTTTCTTGGAGATAATTCACATACCATGAATCGCTCCATTTTGAAGTGTAAAATTCAGTGGTTTTTGGTCTATTCACAAAGTTGTGCAACCATTACCACTATCTAATTCCAGAACATTTTCATTACCCGAAAAAGAAACCCCATGTCTGTTAAGCAGCCACTCTCCATTTCCCTCTCCCCTACCCGCTGGTAACCGCTAACCCACTTTCTATCTCTGTGGATTTACCTATTCTGGACATTTCTTATAAACAGAATCATACAATATGTGGCCTTTATATCTGGCTTGTTTCACTTAGCATATATGTTTTCAAGGTTCATCCGTGTTGTTAGCACGTATCTGCTCTGCATTCCTGTTTATGGGCGAAAATAATTCGTTCTATGGATGTACCACATTTGTTCATCAGTTGATGGGCATTTGGTTTCAGCTGGAGTTTGAATAAATAGAAGGGTTTTTGCAGGGCATAGAAGGGATGGTGGATTTTAGGGTGGATAAGACTCTTCATTTTAATGAACACATGTACATAGCATAGTACCTGTTGAATGCCAGGCACATCGTAGGCCCTTTATAAATAGTAACTTTTTGAATTCTTTAAAAAAAAATATTTTGTTTATTTATTCATGAGAGACACAGGCAGAGGGAGAAGCAGGCTCCATGCAGGGAGCCTGATGTGGGACTCGATCCTGGGTCTCCAGGATCATGCCCTGAGCCAAAGGCGGTGCTAAACCGCTGAGCCACTGGGCCTGCCCCTAAATTTTTGTTACAACCTAGTGAGATGGCATATGAGGAACAAAGAATGTATCAGGATTAACCCAGATTGCTAGCCAGGAAGTGGAGGTCCAGATCTAGGCAGGCTGGCTCCAGAATGCATTGCTCAACCACCATCCAGCTCTGCTACGAAGGTGAGGTCATGGGGCAAGGCAAGCGCAGTCTGTAGAATTGTCTAGGTGGGGTTAAAGGGCAAAGGGGGTGCAGGAGAGAATGTTAGATGAGGCCAGAGGTGGGGTGTCCTCCACTCAGCACTCATTCTTGTGAGTCATCTATGTGTCATTCTCCAATGTCAAAACTGCTCCCTGTTCTCTCATCTTTCTTTCTTTTTAAAAATTTAATTAATTAATTAATTAACCTGAGGTGGAAGGCCGGGGTGGGGATGGCAGAGGAGGACAGAGAGAGCCAAGTGGACTGTGCTGAGTGAAGAGCTCTCATGTGGCGCTCAGTCTTAGGATCCTAGATCATGACCTGAGTCAAAACCAAGTCAGATGCTTAACCAGTTGAACCACCCAAGCACCTCTCCTCCTCCTTCTTTCTATATTAGTTTCCTAATACCAACCATTTCCTACTACCTTTCCCATTTTTCCCATACCCATATTTCACTTATATCATCATTTAATATTTTTTAAAACTCAGCTCCATTTTGTTTTGCTTAAATACATTTATTATTTTTTAAAAAAGATTTTATTTATTTGAGAGAGAGACCCAGAGAGTACAGGTGGAGGTGGTGGGGGGCGGGGAGGGGGGGAGGCAGGAAGAGGGAAAGGGAGAAGCAGGTTCCCCACCAAGCAGGGAGCAGGGAGCCTGACATGGGGCTTTATCCTAGGACTCCTGGATTATTACCTGAGCCAAAGGCAGATGCTTAATGGACTGAGCCACTCAGGCACTCCTAAATACATTTATTTAAAGTGGAACTTTACTTCACTACCGTAAAAGAAAACCCAGTACTTTTCTAATAGGTATTTAAGTAGACCAAGCCATTAAAATGAAATGCCTGGGGGATCCCTGGGTGGCTGAGCAGTTTGGCTCCTCCCTTCGGCCCAGGGCTTGATCCTGGAGTCCTGGGATTGAGTCCCGCATCAGGCTCCATTCATGAAGCCTGCTTCTCCTTCTGCCTGTGTCTCTGCCTCTCTCTCTGTGTCTTTCATGAATGAATGAATAAAATCTTTAAAAAGAAAAAAAAAGAAATGCCTGTACTCATTAGCACCTAAAGCAACTTGTACACTGGCACGTGTGTCATATTTATTGAGATATCGGGGTTTGCTGGATAAGGTTCAAACACTGTACTGGACCTTCAAGACTCCATTTCAGTCTGCACTCTAGCTCTATATCTAGTAGTGATACCCCATGTGGCTGTCATGTCAAACATGCTTGCCTCCTGCCTGGAGTCATCATACCTTTTCATCATAATATGTTGGGGCACTTGAGTGGCTCAGTTGGTTAAATGACTCTTAATTTTGGCTCAGGTCATGTTCTCAGGGTCATGAGATGGGTCTCTGATCCCTGCATCATCCTCCATACTCAGTGGGGAGCCTGCTTGAGATTCTTTCCCTCTCCCTCTTCCTCTGCCCACCCCCCACCCCACACAAATGCTCGCTCTCTCAAATAAATAAATTAATCTTAAAAATATATATGTTGTTCCTTTGTCCTCATCTTCGCTGTTTCCTTCCTTCCTCCCTCCCTCCCTCCCTCCCTCCCTCCTCCCTTCCTCCCTTCCTTCTTTCTTAGGACTAGCTCACATAATTTTTCCTCTTTAAATATTTTCAGATTCTCTGGATTCCTCCAGAATTTGGCTTTGAGATGTCTTGTCATGTATTGCTGTTACTTATTTAGTGTGTCCCTATCAGATTGTAAGGTGCCTCGAGATTAGGACATTATTTGTTGAATGAATAAATGATTGGTTAAGGCCAAAGAGTAGAGACCTTGAATGTGATAGTATTAAAACTACAGCATTCCTAAATCATAGAAGGTTTTGAAACAACCAACATGGTCCATACTTTTTTGTTTGTTTTTTTTTGTTGTTAAACAAAGCTAAGTAGGGTTGGCTGTGTGCAGAAGTCAAATGAAGGAGTGAGGTCCTGGAAGCAGGGAGAGAAATATAAAATAAGCACTGATTAAAATGCCTGGTGCCAAAAAGGGGATCCATTAAATCTGAAAATATACCTACGTTATGGACCAGTGATTCTACTCACAGGTATATTCCCAATAGAAATCTGTATGTATGTTTACCAAAAGATAAGTTTAACAATGTCCTTTGCATCATTAAAAATATTTCCAAACTGGATGCAACCCAGATATCCATCAATAGTAGAATGAGTTAAAAAAACATGGTCTCTTCATTCAATGGGATACCATATATAATGAGGATGAACAGCATTATTGCATGTAAAAAAAAAAAAAAAAAGGCTTAAAACTCACAATAGCAAAAGAAGTCAGACCTTGAAAAATGTAAGATCCAAAAAAAAAAAAAAAAAGTAAGATCCCCTTTTGCATAAAGCTCAAAAACAGACAAATCTATGGTGTTGGAAGTTAGGATAGCAGATCAGCCTTGGGTGGATGGTGGCTGGGAGGGAACCCGAGGGGGACTTTTGGTGGTTGGGGATACATATATGTTCAGTTTGTGAAAATTCAGTTAAGAAGTAGTCTCTTAACCTATACATTTCCTTCATATGTGTTGTACTTCAATGAAAAGTCTGTCTTTTAAGAAATGGAAAGAAAAGTAATTAGCAAAAAAATTTAAGTTAAAAAGGCTTCTTCCAAAAAGAAATAAACAGCAGTTATGAAAAATAAGCAGAGAAACTAGTGACAAATCTAAGATCCTGAGCTGTTTCTCTCAGTTTTCATTTGTCTCAGTTGTCTTGGGATTTATTACTGCTGTGTTTTGGCTATGAAAATAATAACTACTCATAATTGCATTTTGTTTTGCAACATTTGAATCATAGGGTCATTATTCCGTTTAATCTTTAGAACTTCTTTATGATGGTTCATTATTATCCCCATTCTCCAGATGGAGAAATTGAGGCCCAGAGAGATTTCTTAATTTGTCCTCACAGAGTTGGTTAAGTGACTGAACTGAAACTATTTCATCTAAGTCTTGTCCATGACTCTGGGCCACATGGGATTGGCAGTTGGACTTGGACTTTGAGTCTCCAGGAACAGAGAGGAGTGGAAGGGGGTTGACATTAATGGAGGGAAGAGTGGTGAATGATCTATATGATAAATCCACAATGGAAGCTTTGTAATTAATTATGTCAAGCCAACAAACAAACAAAGCTTTTTTGACATGTGAGTTAAATCCATTGTTCTTTTGCTGTTTTTCTGCTTCAATAATTAGGGGTCTGAAATACAAATTAAATGACCTCAAGTTAACAGAAAGAAAATGCCATGGACTTGATTGAGTTATAATGGAAAGTGTTTTGGGCTGCTTTCATTGAGCTTTCAGCAAACACAAACTTTCCATGAGTGGCCGTGAAATCATCTAGCATGTTTTCGGTTGGATAGGACCACAGGGGCTTTCTGGCTCAACATTCCATCCAATGCAGTAATACTTCTGCAGCGTTAGTGATAATTGTGATCTAATAAGTATGCACACCCAGAGCTTCCCATGGGCCAGGCACTGATTACAGTTCTCTGAGGTTGCTGTTAATATCCTTGTTTGACAAGTAAGCAAATAGATTTGCCGTAAAACATACAGGTAATTAGAGCAAATGAGATCTAGACGGTCCTCTTGATTCTAAACTTGAAGGGTTTTGTTGCTGTGTTACTTCACTGCTTCTATCTTGGCCTTGAATTCATTCAGTGATCATTAGATCATCATTTCCATGAGACACACCACGCTGAGAATGGAAAACCATACTGGAAAAGTCTTTCATATATTTATGTCGAATCCTCTTTCTCTTAATTTTCATCAGTGGGACCTAGTTTTACTCTCAAGAGTAATACCACTTAAGATCCCTCCTTTCCAGTGAAAGCCATATGTCCAGAAATTAAAAGTGTGCGGTTACATTAGTTCCAGAATGTTGCAATGGCTCCAATGATTGATTGGTGTACAACAAACTACCTTGTATCTTAGTAAGTCCAATAACCACCAATGAGTACCTATCCTCTCTCATGATTTGGCATGATTTAAGTAAGGCTTAGCTTAGATTATTTTGATATATATGCATCAACAGGGATCTGTTGGTAGTATTCAACTTGTGTCTAGTGTGGTCCTAGAATCCAAGATGGCTTCATTCATGCCTGGTACCTTGGCAGGGACAGTCTCAAACTTTTCTATTAGGTCTCTCCTACTAAGTAGTTGGACTTCTTACATGTCAGCTAAGAACTCACAGGGTGAGTGTTCAAGAGAGGACATCAATCTGCCAGTCTCTTCAGGCGTGACCTTGGAAGCTGGAAAGGTTGTCGCTTTCAGGTCAGAGCAGGCACAGAGCTCACCCAAGTTCGAGTGGAGGGACGAAAACCCCACCTCTCAGTGGGAAGAGTGTGTCAAAAGTTTTGCAGCCATTTATCATTTGCCACACTGAAGATTAGTCCAACTTAATCCCCATTTTCCTGGGTTGGAGGTGATACTACTTATTCAGATGCGAAAGTCCCCCTTCTGAAGTTACTATTTTCTCTATTTTGGGGCATTTGAACTTTAAAGGGCTTCTTTTCTAACTAATTATTTTAGTTATAGAGCACGGTCTTTTTCAGTACTAATTGTTTGCTGAACTTAAAGATGGTAAGCCCATTAATATTACAGTTCAATAAGGACAGATCTTCCTTCAGGCTGTCGGACAAAGGACTTTCTGACCTAATTCATTTGCAGTTTAAACACATGTGAGTAGAGGGCAGAAGGATACTGGAGATGGGGTAGAAGAAGAATGTAGAGACCCTAAATCAAAAGGGTTTTTATAAGTAGCTTAATTTGTACTCTTATCCTATTATATCATTTTCTGTTTTTCATTCCTGCAGAGAATTTGTGACCTTTTGAGTCTTTAAAACAGCATTTTAAAGTTCTGTAATTTTGGTCAATGAAATGCATACTTTATTTTTCACTGGAAATTGAGGCAAAATTAAAGGGTTATTCCTCTACCTATATTGGCAGAAGGACTTAATTGAAATTGTTTCTAATCTTTTGATCCTTGTCACACTACTCTGCTATGCAATAATACACTAAAGAATTTTCAGAAAGCAACTGTTGGGGACCTAGCATAACTCTTTGCCTTAAGAGTATGCCATTTTGTAGAGTTATGCTAGCAGCTGGTATGCTAAATTGATCAAAAAGGTGCTGTTAGAGAAAACAAAATGCTTTTTGCAGAAGTAAAACCAAGATGCTTTGGATAAGAGGTGTGAATTCATTGTTGCCAGGTACCTTGTTTTTTTATTTGTTGAGAACCTAATGAAAATCTTATATGAGGATTCAAAAGCTGAAATAATAGGTTTTTCCTGCACAAATGCTATTTATTTTTTACTGATGTGGTCCTTACTGCAAAAATAGAAATGAACTTGAGCACACATGCTTGATGAGTCTTTGTTTTTTTTTTTTTTTTTTTTTTTTATTTTTTATTTATGATAGTCACAGAGAGAGAGAGAGAGGCAGAGACACAGGCAGAGGGAGAAGCAGGCTCCATGCACCGGGAGCCTGATGTGGGATTCGATCCTAGGTCTCCAGGATCGCGCCCTGGGCCAAAGGCAGGCGCCAAACCGCTGCGCCACCCAGGGATCCCGATGAGTCTTTGTTTTATTAAAGTATTTCAGACCTACTGAAAATGACAAGGAGTGGTATGCCAAACACTCCTGTGTCCACAGTCCAACATAAGAAAGACCACATTAAAAACAAAAACAAAAACAAAAAACCAAAACAAAACAAAAGACCACATTAGAGAGATACCTGAAGCTCCTTGTGGACTTCATCCCAACCCTCTTCCTCTCTTCCCAGTAGTGACCTCTACTCTAAATGCAGGATTACCATTTCCCGACATGACTTCTTACCTTTACTATATATGACATATACACATAAATAATACGTAGGCTTTAACGTTCTTAATGGTTAGAGAAAAAAAATCAAAAGAACAGTCTTTTGTGACACTTGAAAATTATGTGAAATTCAAATTTTGGTGTCCATACATAGAATTTTATTGACATTCAGTGTAAAGATGTATCATCCATGGTTGCCTTTGTACAAAGTGGCAGATTTGAGTAGCTGGAACTGAAACTATATGGCCTACCATGCCTAAAATATTTGCTATTTGGCCTTTTATAAAAACAAACAAAAATGTTTGCTGACCCCTTGTCTACCATATTCACACACACAAACACAGAGTAAATAATCTGGCTGGGGCAAGATTGGTATGTAGGTATACATGCTTTGGCCAGGAGCAGGCTCATATGGACAAAAGGCCTTTTTTTTTTTTTTTTTTTAAATAACCTAGATATTTTTTCCTTTTCTCTGGTCTCAGGAGACCAGCAATGATTGACCTTTCCCCTCTCAGCCCCCATCCCTGAATGTCTTATTCCTCTGCTTTAAGGTTTCCCCTTTGCTCTCACTTTTCCCACCCTTGTGTCTATAAAACCAGCAAATTCCATTTCTCCTGTGACAGAAAGAACAGTTCCAAGGATAGTCACCTCCCCTCTCCTGAAAGTTCTTAGCTTAGCAATATGCTTTGCTTGCGTCTCCGATTTGGCACATTGCGTTCCCTTGCACTTTCCTTGTCTTCTGTCTCTTAGAATGTTGGCTTACCACATACCAAGAGATCACATCTACAACTGGCTGCAGATAGATAGGCGAAAGTCAGCAAGGAGTGACTGAACAAATGTTCTTTTAAACAAACTATACAAAGAGTTGATGAGACTATTTCAATTTCTTTTGCAGAAAGAGAAGTGATAGTAGTGATACCTTTTCCTTATTTCTTTAGTATGATCTTCCCCTTTCCAAAGCCAGAATTATGCAGATAATTGTCCCAACTGATAATTTTCTCTTCCAGTAATAGCTGAATAATGCTCGATAGTGTAGTGGTGAGTTTCTGGGCTTTGAAGTCAGGCAGTCCGTCTGTTAGCTAAGAGACCTTGTAGTTTTCTTAGCAAAGGAAAAGGAAATGGCCATCCGTGGTGACTGTCAATAAAGGTGGAATACAGGGACACCTGGGTGGCTCAATGATTGAGTGTCTGCCTTTGGCTCAGGGTGTGATCCTAGAATCCAGGATCGAGTCCCACATCCGGCTCCCTGCAGGGAGCCTGGTTCTCCCTCTGCCTGTGTCTCTGCCTCTCTCTCTCTGTGTCTCTCATGAATCAATAAATAAAATTTTAAAAGAAATAAAGGTGGAATACAAAGAATAATGATACTTTAATCTCAGGGTGCTTTTAAGTGAGTTGGCAAAATAAAAAGGGAATGACAGAAAATGGAAAATACTACAGGGTAAAAAAACTAGAGTGTCATAAAGGCTATCAGAGAGGTACAGAAAAGGTACTGGAAGGGAAAGACAGGAGAGGTGATTTCCTTTTTGGGACAATTTGAAGTGCTTCTCGAAGGAGGTAGCAGGGAGAGACAAGGATTTGAATCAATGGAATTTAGAGCAAAAACATTCTAGGCCACTGGGACAGCATGAGGTGCTGAGACAGAGATATCAGGTGGAAAAATAGAGGACAGAAAAGAGTTCAGTTTGCCCATATATGAAGGGTCATAGAGAGATGAGAATGGAGGGGAGTATTTAGGTCTGGCAAGGCAAGGCCTTGAATGCCAAGGAGAGGAGTTTAGTAGCAATGACAGTTGATACACCCCTTCCAGTAATATGTGTACTTGTACAATTATGACTTTTGAGTCTCAGCTCTGTCTTCAGCTCTGGAAGACTGCCGCCCCACAAGGCCTTGACTTTTCCTATCTCGGTCCAATGTCACTCCATGCAGATTTGCTATCTCGGTACAAAAAATGTGAAAGATACCGGAACATGTTTTACAAAACATCTCCAAAAGAGCCAATCTAAGAAGCGTTGCGCAATGGCCCTCATCTCTCCATTATCACTCTCAAATCAGGAGAAATATCTCTGACTATAGCAGAATATACTGTCTCTTCTGTTCCTTGCTCAGCCACAGTTCTGGCTGAGAAAAGAGGCCAGAGTGGAAACTTTCATATTTGAAGTGGGCAGAGGAGGGGAGGAGAGGAAAAATGATTTTCTAAAGTATTCCCTTGGATCAGTAGGGATATACATTTATCAGGGTTTCAGGCACATCTGAAGTGGCCTTCCATGGGTCTCTTTCCTGTACTCAGGTATTATTTAGGCTTCCATTTATGAAGATGGGTCATTGGATAGAAAGATTATTTAATGTTATTATAATGAAAGGGTGTCCCAAATATTTTTCATTGAAGTTAAATTGAATAGAGAGGTTAGTAAACCAAACTAAAATTCAGAATGCCATTTCAATATTGACATGAGAGGACCCCTGGGTGGATTAGTGAATTAAGCATCTGACTCCTGCTTTTGGCTCAGGTCATGATCTCAGGGTCCTGGGATCCAGCCCCATGTCAGGCTTTGCACTCAGTGAGGAGTCTGCTTGATGTTCTCTCTCTCCCTCTTTCTCTGCCCCTCCCCCCAACTCACATGCACACCTGCATGTCCATATATTGACATAAGGGACAGGGATTCTTCGAGTATGTGCAGCCTGAGTCCTGCTTCCTAGTCACTCTGAGTTGAGCCTGGGGATCTGCATTTGGACCACACCTGAAATGAAAGATGATTTTTAAAAACTTGTTATTGTGGTAAAATTTATCATTTTAACTATCCATCTCTGGAACTTTTTTTCATTTTCCCAAACTGAAACTCATTAAACCATCACTCCCCATTCTCTTTCCTCCAGTGCCTGGCAGTCGCCATTTTACTTGGTCTCTGAATTTGACTAGTGTAGATACCTCATAAAAATGGAGTTGTATGGTATTTGTCTTTTTATGACTGGCTTATTTCACTTTGCATAGTGTCCTCAAGGTACATTCATGTTGTAGCATGTGTCAGAATTGCATTCCTTTTTAGGACTAAGTAATACTCCATAGCATGTATATGCCACGTTTTATCTCCTTACTGGGGGATGAGCACGTGGCTTGAGGAACCTTCTGGCTATGGTGAATAACACTGCTCTGAATATTTGTGTGCAAATATCCATTGGGTCCCTGCTTTTAGTCCTTTTAGGGTGTATATCTAGTACTGGAATTGCTGGGTTATATAGTAATTCTATGTTTAAGTTTGTGAGGAACTGCCATACTGTTTTTCCATAGCAGTTGCACCATTCATATTCCCACCAACAGTGCACACATTCTGGTTTCACCACATCCTCACCAATATTTGTTATTTCCTGTTAATTTGTTTTTTTAAATAATAGCCAGCCCCATGGGTGTAAAGTGATTTGATTGAGATGATTCTTTTTTGTGCCAAGTTTGATAAGAAAATGTTAATTCACAAAGTTATAAAAAATATTACCTCATTTTTTAAAAAAGATTTTTATTTATTATTTATTTATTTATTTATTTATTCATTCATTCATTCATTCATTCATGAGAGACACAGAGAGAGAGAGAGAGAGGCAGAGACACAGGCAGAGGGAAAAGCAGGCTCCATGCAGGGAGCCCGATGCGGGACTCGACCCCCAATGCCGGACTGGACCCCTAGGATCATGCCCTAGGGTGAAGGCAGGCACTAAACTGCTGAGCCACCCAGGGGTCCCTACCTCGTGTTTTTATATTCAAATATGTCCCAAATTGTTTTCATTGAAGTTAAATTGAATAGAGAGGTTAGTAAACCAAAAAGTCAGGAAAGCACCCTGAAGGACACAATCTAGCTTTACATTATCTAATAGTATAGTTTCTTTAAAGTGTGATGGAGCTGGTGTAAGTAAGAGGAAAATAAGCTGTTGGTTGTGAAATGATGCCTCCCCTGTATTTCCTGTTGATGCTAAGTTTTGCAGACTCCCTACTACTGAAATCTCAGTCCAAGGAAGAGCTAAGAAAAGGGGTGGGGGGGGGTTTGAAGAAATGAAGTATTTGGTAGTAGTGGAGAACATTGGACTTTTAAAGCAAAGGTCTAAGATTCTGTGTTTGAAGTCTGAGTGGGAAATGGTAAAAGTGAGGAGACACTATTTTTTATTTGAGAGAGAGAGAAAAAGCGTGCTTGCACAAGCAGGGGGAGTGGTAGAGGAAGAAGCAGGGACTGGTGGGGCTTGATTCCAGGACTCTGGGATTATGACCTGAGCTGAAGGCAAGCACTTAACTGACTGAGCCACCCAAGCGCCTTGTGAGGAGACATTATTAACAACAAGCGTAGCACCCCTTGGTTGATGAATACACATTTTTCCTGAGTTGTAAAACATATTTTTAGAAGTGATTCTCTCTGGGATTACCATAGTGAATCTCTCCTAGGCATCCAAAAAAAAAAAAAAAAGTATATATATAAATTTTTAGAGATTCAGTTTCTATACACATTTACCTCACACCAAATTCCTGCCAATCCGTGAACATTGTATGCTCTTTCTGCCATATGTCTTCCAATGCAATGTGTCTCCTACCTAGAGAACTCCCTCCAATGTCCCTCCACTGGGGAGCCCTTCTGGTGTCACAGGTAAAACCCATCACCCGCCAAGATGATTGTGAAGTTGCCTCACACATCTGCCACTCTTTGATTTTCTTACCCAGATGCTATTGCCTTTTTTTTTCTTTTTTAAATTGAGGTGATATTCATGTAGCGTAAAATTAACTTTTAAAGTGTACAATTCAGTGGCATTTCGTACATTCACAGTGTTATGTAACCGTTACTTCTATCTAGTTCCAAAACATTTTCATCACCTCAAAGGAAACCCCATATCCATTGAAGAACTCACCCCCATTCTATCTTCCTTTTGCCCCTGGCAACCACTAATCTGCCTTCTGCCTCTCTGGATTTAACCTTGTCTGTATATATCATATAAATGGAATATACAATGTGTGGTCTTTTGTGTCTTTTTTCAGGTAGCATGATGTATTTGAGGTCCATCCATGTTATAACATGTAGCAGTATTTCATTGTCTTTTAAGACTGAATAATATTCCATTATATGACTATACCACATTTTGTTTATCACGCATACATTGATGACCATTTGAGTTGTTTTTACCCTTTGGGCTGTTGCTTTTTTAAGGTAATCATGACTAAGCTAAATGATAATCACCAAGTGAGACAGTGTGTCTTCAGTCTGGAAATTAGGGCCCTTGTCCAGGAAAGAGGGACCTCTACTAAGACTGCTTAGTGACCCTAGATGAAAGGGTGCAGATGGGCAGTTCTTAGGCAAAATGAGGCCTTCAAGATGTGTTTGATTTTACGTGCACTGTTGTCCTGTTCAATCTTTAAAACTTGATTTTTTTTTTTTTAATTGAGTAGGCGCCATGCCCAGCGTGGGGCTTGAACTCACAACCCTGAGATCAAGAGTTTCATGCTGTATTGACTGAGCCAGCCAGGCACCCCTGTTTGTTTTGTCAGTGATCTTTAAAACTTGAATCCATTGTCCACATTTAAATTTAAAAGATTCCCCTGCTTCTCTCTCCCTCCCTCTTTCTCAGTCTCTCTCACACATACACTTGAATATTTGTCTTTTTTTCTTTAGATTTAAAAAAATTTCTAATCTCTATACCCAATGTGAGGCTCAAATTCACAACCCTGAGATCAGGAGTTGCAGGCTCTACCGACTGAGCCCGCCAGGCGCCCCTGAATGTTTGTCTTGTTACAAAAAACAAAAACAAAGCTTTGTCAGTACCTGAGCTGTATCTACCTGGCAACTGCCAGCTGGAGTTGGATGCAGGCTTGTTCTTGGGAAAGTCCTCTCTAGTTTGCCATAGCCCTGACTCAGTGAGGCCAACGGTCAGGACGTTTGAGTTGCTGTCTTCTTCTGATAATGGAGTTAGAAGAATGTGAAAGATGGGCTCAGTCTCTATCAAAAAACAAAATTCATTTGAAAAGAGATGCAAGTGGTTGCCCCCCCCCCCCCCAACTGCCTTTCTTGGTCCTGCAAGCACCTGGGATTATGTCCTCTATTTTACCAAGTGTTCCTCATTTCCCTAATACCAAAATTTTAAAACCCGTTTATTGAGATATTCCATACCATTCACACATTTGAAGTGTGAATTTTAGTATATCCGCAGGTACATGCAACCATCACCACCGTTAGTTCTACAACATTTAGACAAAACAGTTATTTAACATTAAACAGTCATTTATCACAATTAATTTAGAACCTTTTCATCATCTCAAAAGGAAACCCTTTGGCTGTTGCCCCTCTGTCCCCCTTCCTTGGACCTAAGCAACCACAAATCAAATGTTGGAATTTTTGATGGCACACCAAAAAGGGATTGGAAGGGAACACAACACCAAGCACATCAGCCAGAATTCCAACCCAACTGCTGTTGGAGTGTGACATTGTTGGAGTTTGACAATGTCTCTCTTCCATTGCCAATGAGAGAGAGAGAAAAAGGAAGGAGGGATGGTGAGATTGAGATTATAGCACTTCATTACTGCTTTTTTGTCACCTGGAAGCCCTGGTTTCTGCCCCGCCCACTCTTTTTTTTTTTTTTTTTTAATAAATTAATGATGCAATCTACTCCTTTGGGCCAGTGAATACAGGATCTTTCTTTGGAATCTTAATTGTAGCACAGTAATTTATACCTGTAAGCAGCTCATCACTGCATTAAGACCAAGGGAGGCAGCTGTCTCTGACTAGCAGCCAAGAGAACAGACATAGTGGGAACAAAAATTATTTTGTCTTTTTGATCACGGTCTGGCTACTGTCACACCTAAGAAGCTTCTAGGCCCTCATCCCAGTCAGTGAATTTCAGGAACAAAATCGCTTAGGTTTTCAGTGCTTTAGTGTTTTTAAGGGAGTGTGTCCTGCCTTTGTCTCCTACCCTAACATTTCTCGGTTAGTTGGTCCTTCTTATGGAGAATTTCAATTTGCATTTGACACATGTAAGAACCTTCCAGGTGTTGTCATTATTCTCATTGAATCATTGCTTGTGACACTTCAAATCCTAAAGGGAAACCACCCCAGAAATAATTACCTTGGCGGAGAAGCATTGAATTTTAAATGACCAAGCCTCTGGGAAGCTGGAATGTTCCCCTACAAAGCCTACAGCACTCACCTTGCTGGCAGTCTTGAGCTTCCTCTTGGCCTATGGTTGCCATATTTAGCAAAGGAAAATGATTGTTTATCTGAGGTCCAAATTTTTGCTTCCACTCCAGGACATCGTTGTGCTGCGCATCACTTGTCCTTTGAGTTGCAGGTCCTTAGATCTAGGTCTGGAAGAGCTTCCCGCACCTCAAGGAAGTGGGAACTCAGAAGAGCAGCCATAGGGCTGGTGACCCCTTTCCAGCTGACACAGCTGGGCCCCACAAACTGGCCAGACCAAACACAGATTCTGGCAAGTTCCAGACAAGTAAGAAAAACATAGACAGTAGTGGCACTTAGGGTGCTGTTTGGTAGAGGGCTCAATTTTAGGTCCTGGCTTCATTAGCTTGAACCTGGGCAGGTCACTGTAATTCTTTGGAACCATAATTGCCATGTTTTCACTTCCCTGAAATGAGAACAGTGAAAATATCAGTAACCGGCATTTGTTTCAGGCACTGCTGTTTACTTCTCTAATTTACTTAGCAGTCCTAATCAGGGGAACTTCCCTCCTAACTCCCTGCCCTGGGCATCTCAGAGAATCCTCACAATGACCTTTGAAGGGGGTCATTATGCCCATACTATAGACCTAGAAGCCAAGGCTCTGAAGGTTTAAGGAAAGTGTGCCACCCAGCCCCTCCAGTATTTTATTTAGTGAAGTCAGTTGGAGAATTCATAGAAGTGGAAGGAAAGGGCGAATCCACATGTTTTGTCTTCATAGGTTTGGTATCTCTCCCCATACCCGCCTCACCCCTCAATCTAGTGCCTGGCACATGGTCTTAATACATGTCTATTGGTGAGTGAACACTAGGAACCATGGGGAAGAGTGAGGGGTCAGGGTCCCTGGTCTTCTCTCAGTGTCACCCCCGCCCCTGCCCCAGTGTAGGTAGAGTCCTCCATTCTCAGCTCTTCAAGCACTTGGTGTAATATCACATTTTTCATATTTAGGATGGTAGCTTATGTCAGAGTAGGAATTTCCCTTTGGTCCTATTCAGTCCAGACCCCTCATTTTATGAAAGAGGACACTGATGTCCAAGGTAGTCCTGTGATAGGCCTAAGATCACACTTTTACCTAAAATAGTTGTTCACTGCCTGTGCACAGCTGTTCTGAAAGCATCGCCTCCATCATCCTGTATGTTTCAGTGGCTAGGGTGTAGGCACGGTCTTCTGTAAGGAAACCCACAAAGCACCCTGAGAAGGGAACTCAGATCTTCCAAGCTGACAATGGGCAGTGTCACTAGTGAAGAGGAGTGGCTGGATCCTCCTAGCTCTGACTTTTCTTTCTAAGGACCATCTTCTTGGCTCATCCATTATATTACCTCCACCTGGCTATTCTCAGGAGCACTGTTCTGACTTTAAAGTTTGAGTCTAGACTGGATGTAGGATGCTTGAAGGAGGTAGGATGAATGCAGAAAGTTATATGCAGCTAGATATTCTGATTAATAAGATAAGGCTTTTCCACTGTTGCTGGTAGTTGGGCCTTTGCTCCCAGTCTCCTTCCCTCTCATTTCCAAGAAATAGGGGTTGCTGTTAGTCTGGTTCCCCAGGAGCATCCTCCAAAGTCTGAATCTCCACGCAAGAGAAAACTCCAAATGGCAGTTTCTGTTCCTGGTGGTCAAAGTCTCATCTTCCGGATTCTTTTTCTGGTTGGAGGAGCCTTTTCTGTTTCAGAGTGTGTAACATTAGGAATAATCACATTCTCTAGGGAAGGTGCCCACCACTGCCACCACTCAACAAAGTTCTTTTGTTTTGTTTTGTTTTGTTTATTAAGATTTTATTTATTCATGAGAGACATACAGAGAGAGGCAGAGACCTAGGCAGAGGGAGGAGCAGGCTCCCTATAGGGAGCCTGATGTGGGACTCCATCCCAGGGATCATGACTGAGCCAAAGGCAGACGTTCAACCACTGAAGCCATCCAGGTGTCCCTCATCAAGGTTCTTTACCCCAAACCTCAATAGGACATAGCTGGCAGATTACAACATGGTTGTGTCCACATTTAACATGTTCTACAGAGGAGTGGGAGGTGGAGGACAGGCATTTAGGGCATCTCCCTAACATGTTAATTCTTTACGATGTGTACCCTCTCTTCTCTTGTTTTTTCTGTCCTGTGGGCATTAGCCCAGTGTTGGGCACTCAGTGAACCCTTTTAGAATTGGGTGGATTTGATACATCAGGTGTACTTTAGGGAAGGAGTTTGGGTGGGTGGGTGGGGCTAGGGACATGAGTCATGTGGGAAGAGAGAAAGTTTGCCATCCTGCTTACCACCTTCTAGGCTACCGAAGAATGCTTATTCCACTTTCACCCCCTGGGGTGTATTCATTCATTCATTCATTCATTCAGCGAATATTTCTAGAGTGCTTACTATATGCCAGCTATTATATTTGGTGCTGGGCATCAGCAGTGCATAAAAACAGCCTCTGTGTCTGCCCTAAAGAGCTATGTTTTTTGCGTGGTGGTTGATGGATGATCTGTCCAATCTCATTAGTAACAGTAGGAGCATTGTTAATAAACCCTGCTTGATCCTGTGCTGAGACACCTCTGTCTTCTGAAGATGCCTGCGTTTGCTTTGATTTCGTTGGGAAGTACGGATGCTAAGACGAGTTTTGCCCCAGAAGCACCACCAATGTGATTACCCCGGTTAACCAAGACGGCCAGTATGAGGCAAGGAAATAATAGGCTGTTGTGTAATGTGTGCACTTTTTCTTTACACAAGACCTTTAAAGGTCAGTTTATTACAGCCTAATGAAACAATTAGGTATATATATGGGGTAATTTAGTTGCTTCTTTACTTCTGCAATAAAAGTCGCAGGTCTTGGTGATTTCAGGCTTGCTCTGGGGCTCTGAAATGAAAAGGATACATAAGAACTTTAGGCTCAAAGGAACTTGATCCTATTTTCCCCTTTTCATTTTTTATTTGGCACATGAATTTCATTCCATACAATTTTTTTTCCTGTGCACAGTAAAGTTTTAAAATAAACAGCAGCAACTCTGTTTTCCTAGTTTAGCTAACATGGAAACACCTAATCCTCTTAGTTTTCTTGATTTTTGCAAACAAGGATTTGTTGGGATAAAATCTTTAAGTAGTCCAGTCACATGGACTAGATATTCATTTAATGACCCCAAGTACAACCTGTTAGAAAAGCAAACTAATGAATTAATAATGTTCCTCACAGATATTTTTCTGCCTTATTTTTCAAACGCATGTTGCATGACTTGAATGGAAGTAGTAAATGAAAAAGTATTCACCCCATAAGTAGGGAATAGTCACTTCACCTTGTAGCTAGCCCTCCTGTCAGCTTTCTGACCTTTCCCTTTTGAGCAGGTAGGAAAAAAAACAAAAAAAAAACCCCAACAAACCCCATGAGTTATATAGATGTACTGTCCAACACAATAGCCACTGGTTCCTGGTGGCTACTGAAATGTGGTCAGTGTGACTGAGCTGAATTTTTCAATTTAAATCTAAAAGCAGGAACAGTGTATTTTTTTTAGAGATATATTTATTTATTTATTTGAGAGAGAGCATGTGCATGTGGGGGGAGGGGCAGAGGGAGGGATCCCAAGCAGATTCCCATCCTGAGCAGTGAGCTCTGATGTGGGGCTTGACCCCCACAACCCATGAGCTCATGACCTGAGCCAAAACCAAGAGTCAGTCGCTTAGCCTTAGCCAACTGAGCCACCCCGGTGTTCCAGTGTAGAGTATTTTTTTTGTTGAATGCAACTTTACTGGGAGGCTTGTATGTATGTTTGGAGCAACTTGAATGTGTGAATCCACTTTTTTAACTATAAATTTTATGTCATAGAGATGATTTCTTATAATTTTGCATTCAAATTGAGATGTGCTATACATGTAAAATACATGGCCAAATTTTAAAGACTTTGTTAAAAATAAATACGAAGGGGCTCCTGGGTGGCTCAGTTGGTTAAGTATCTGCCTTCAGCTCAGGTCATGATCCCAGGGTCCTGGGATCGAGCCCTGCATTCAGCTTCCTGCTCAGTGGAGAGTCTGCTTCTCCCTCTCCCTCTGACTCTCCCTCCTGTTCGTTCTCTCTCTCCCCCTCTCTCGCTCTCTCTCAAATAAACTCTTTTTTTTTAAAAAATCAATGTGAAATATCTCATTTAGTAATTAATAATTGTAAGCCTATATTTTAAAGATTTTTTAAGTAATCTCTAACCCAACTTGGGGCTCGAACTCACAACCCCAAGATCAAGAGTTGCATGCTCCACCCACTGAGCCAGCCAGGCTCCCCTTAATAATTTTTTATACTGATTACATGTTGAAATAATAATGTTTCAGATACATAGAGTTAAAAAATATATTAAAATTAATATTGCCTGGTTTTTGTACTTTTTAAATTTGGCTACCACAAAATTTAAAACATGTAAGTGTCTTGCATAATATTAATACGGACAGCACTGTTGGTTTGTTGTGTTTAGAACAAAAGGTTCCATGCCATGGTCCACAAAGTTCTCTCACCTGTTTACCTGGTGAGAACATCACAATGAGCTTGGTTAAAAACATGAACAACAAATTCTGTGCCATAGCAAATCACAAAATATATTTAATAATTCTGTTTGTTTTTTTAAGCTTGTCAAACCCAAGTGGTCTTAGATACTTTTTGACTGCAAAACTACATCACATATTTAATTCCACTTACCCTGGGGGAAATCTCATCTAAAGTTTGAAACAACTCAGCTGGTTAAGAGAGCCATTCAACAGTATGGTTTAATCACTCTAGTTATAGGTAGCTTTACAAAGCATTTAAATAATATTTTATGCTATAAGCACTAGAGTAATTGTGGTTCAAAGCTCAGGTTTTGGAGTCAGGCATACCTGGGCTTGAATTCTTGATCTGCATTGTTTAGTTGTGTGACCTCAAACTAGTGTGTGTGTGTGTTTTTTTTTTTTTTTTTTAAGATTTTATTTATTTATCATGACAGAGAGAGAGAGGGGGCAGAGACACAGGCAGAGGGAGAAGCAGGCTCCATGCAGGGAGCCCAATGTAGGACTCAATCCCGGGTTCCCAGGATCACACCCCCAGCTGAAGGTGGCGCTAAACCGCTGGGCCACGGGGGCTGCCCTAAAACTAGTGTTTTAAACGTGCTTAGCCTTGGTTTTCCTCATCAATAAAATGGGACAATAGTGGTCCCTATGTGATAGGGTTGTTATGAGGATTAAAAGTTATAACCCATGTAAAGTGCCTGGCACCTGAGAAGTGCTCTGTTGTTAATTGTTATTGATTATGAAGTTGCCTTATTGTTGTTATTATTATTCCTTGTAAAGTATCCACCATTGTCCTCAAAGACCCTACCTACTATCTTGCTGTTGGATCTGGAAGGCTGTGTCAGAGCTGCCATTCATTCGCAAGTAGTGTCTTATGAAAATTACTTGCTCTCCTTGAGCTTATCCTTGGCCTTACTTTGTTCTTTTCTCCTTTCTTGTTCTTTGCCCCACTCTGCAATCAGCCTTTGATCTTGAACTTTCTCTTCTCTTACTTTGTGTTCTGTACTTGGCACACTCCATATCTCTACTAAGATTTTATTAATGAGTATGTATTGAGCACTTACTATGTGCCAAGTTCTCTGATAGGCACTAGGAATACTAAGATGAGTGACAAAGCTCCTGCCTTCCAAGAGCTTATTAAATAGTCAAGAGAGAGAGAGTTTATTGATCCGGGTAACAAGTGTCACAGGTGTCGCAATGGAATTTGGCAGAGTCCTGTGTGGGCAGGGGCAGGAATGAGATGCCACAAGGGTGATGATCAGAAAAGACTGACGTGACAAGTGATTGGCTGATAACGAGCAGGTATTGAGAGTCAGCATTGTGTTGGAGAAGAGACAGGTAGAGGGCCTGGGATAGACACATGGGAACAGCCTGCAGCCAGAACACAGTGTGTTCTGGAGATGTCAGTAGCTTGAACGGAATAGCTGGGTCACCATATGGAAAGATGAAGTTGAGCCAGCACATCAGCCTGGAGAACTGATCCTGGAGGACTTGGTATGCTTTGCTAACTAGTTGGTATTAAGTGATACAACCCAGTCCCAGTTTTGGCAAGATCACTTTGGCAATGAGGACTGGCATTAGAGGTGGAATCCTGTAAGGCTACAGCCGGAGTCTGAGATGAGTGAGGAATCTGAACCCAGAGGTTGGCTTTGGGACAGAGAGGAAGGGGCCAGATCTGGAAAGTCAAGGTGACTCTGCAGTGGTGGTGGAAGCTAGCCAGACTTCTTGTGGTGATTCTTTCGCAATATATGCAAATATCAAATCATTATGCTGTATACCTTAAACTAGTAGAGTGTTACATGTCAACTATATCTAAATTTTAAAATTGTAACTAGTCAGTTTCTTTAAAAAGAACAAGATGACAACGATGACAATGAGGACGATGATGGTGGTGTCCAGGAGGGAGGAGAGGAGCAAGGAGGGGAACTGGCTTAAAGCCTTGGTGATTGACTGAGTGAAGGCAGGGAGGGAGCAGGAGTCAGACACCAGCCAGGATTCTTGCACAGTGACTTGGGGGATGGAGCTCCACTTGCTAAGGTGGGCACAGGGGAAGGGAAGCAGGCCTAGGGGATAAAGAGTGAGGTCTGTGTGGGCTGTGGTGAGGACAGTGCTCTGCGGGCTGGAGACGGAGAGTGAGGCTGGCGGATGGCTCGGGTATAGTGGCCATTGCTTCCTCTTGTGCTTTACCCTCTTGAGGGACTGTTGTCCCTGATGCCACCACCAGCCCTGTCCACCCACACACATGCTCAGAATGCTTTCAGGGTTATGTTTTGAAGTACTTTTTGTCGGGGTTGGGGTGGGGGTGTGCCCAACTGGCTCAGTCAGTAGAGTGTGTGACTCTTGATCTCAGGTTCATTAGTTCAAGCCCCATGTTAGTTGTGGAGCCTACAAATCAATCAATCAATCAATCAATTAATCAATCACATTCTGTTGGGGTTATGGGCTCTCTTCTGACAAGGGACAACTTAATCTCACTATACACCCCGTCCCCCATCCTCTCACAAGTAGATTGTACCAACCAAGGGAGAGTCTTCCTCCAAAACACAAACGAACCACCCCTGTGTGATGTTTCCTAATTCTTCATCTTCCCAAGTGTCCCTCTGCAAAGCTTAACACTCTCCCATGGCATCCCTCACTGCTCCGCCACAGGACCCTGGCCACTTCCCCAGCCTCGGCTGCCACACCTCTGCCTCCCTCACCAGATTCCAGCTTATAGGCTCCTGTTCTTGGAGTTACACACAAAACACACAAACAAATGTACTTGTTCCTGCTACAGGATGTTTGCCCTTGTCTGTGCCTAGAATGTTCTTCCCTCAGGTCTTCACTAGGCTCCCTCCTTTTCTATCTCCTTTTCTTTATCCAGTTGTCAGTGCTGGTATCTTGGGGTGGCCTCCATGTACTCATCCCTGTTGGTCTCCACCCAGTGCCCTGCTCTTTTGATTTCATAGCACTTCCGCTGCCTGAAATGATCTCATTTGATGGCTTATGTGTGGTCATCTTTCCCCAAAAGTGTGTAAGTTCTTGGTTCCCACATGTCCCCAACACCTGGCAGAGAGCTTCCAGGTAGCAGGCATTCATTACATATTTGATCTAAGAGCTTGAAATCTTGGTTAAACATCCCTGATTTAAGGTGTTCCCTCCCCCTCCCCACATCAGCTAAGTTGTTTTGCAACAAACTCCAGTTTCTAGAGTGACTTTATCTTTGGTGGGAGGAAGGGGAGGCGGCTACCCCAGTCAGATGCCCAATGGGAAACAGATGGACACTCAACAGGATAATTGAGGAGAAATTAATAAAGGGATTATCAGGGTTTAGGGAAACCAACAAGAGATTGTGAAGTACTGCCAAGAGCCTAGAGAAAATAGTTAAATGAAGAGGCCCTGTCAGGAGCCTGGATCAGGCTGTGGCCACCCTTTCATCACCCACAAGGGAGAGAATTTAGGGGATAAATACTCTGACCTTGTTCTACCCCCAGCCTCTCGGTCTTATGCCTGTGCCTCTATTGGCTTAGTTCAGTGGGGTTGCCGAGGCAAAGGGAGCCTAGGCCACATGGGTCAGCATCCAGGGACAAAGTGGCAGTGGAAGGGGGTGCTGAGGACATGTACAGTGGCAAGATCAGAAAATCGCATGATGTCCATGCCATTTTCCTTTGTCCCTGATTCAAACTATTTGAATGATCTGTTTTGTACCATTATTTTGTACCATTATTTAATTTTGTACCATTAGTTAATTTTGTACTATTTTGTACCATTATTTTGTACCATTATTTAATTATTTTTTATACTTACATGTGATGCCCGTGAGAGAAAGGTATGGGAAGACAGGGAACATGCTTATAACACCTTTATTTTTTTAAAAAATATTTTATTTATTAATTCATGAGAGAGAGAGGCAGAGACACAGGCAGAGGGAGAAGCAGGCTCCATGCAGGGAGCCCGACATGGGACTCGATCCCAGGTCTCCAGGATCAGGCCCTGGGCCGAAGGTGGCGCTAAACCACTGAGCCACCCAGGCTGGCCTGCTTATAACACCTCTAAGGAACCTGGAGTGATTTGATAGGGGGCGATTCCTCAGTATGTGTGAGCTCTGAGTGTAATGGAATGATAGGTGAAAACTCGCTAAGTGAGCATGATACGAAACCAGAATATTTTGGGCAAATCTTAGGAATGACAAGCAACAGCTAAATCCTCCATGGCAGCATTTCCATAGTACCCCCGTGCCTGGTGCGCAAGAATGCCAGATGGTCATTTTCGTGTGTTGGTTTGCCTGTTTTAGTGCATCATTTATGGCCAGAGTCCTAAGACTCCATTTGCTTCCCAAGTCAGAAAAAATTCTCCATAGGGAAGGAGACAGTCGATGAATCTTCCAGAGCCCTTTCTTTATCTCAGCTTACTCTACTCTGGGCTGATAATATCACTAAAGGGATAGTGATGCCGTGTTTTCCTGCCGACTAATATATTTTAGGAGAAAAAAAGAAAAAAAGTTATTTGTGTTAAAAAGATAAAGAGTGAAGTTCTAACATTCTTTACCATTTGTTGAGATCTCATGGTATAGACCATGGGTCCCAAAATGTAACAAAAAATAATAGCTCCTACCTTGATTGAGCGCCTACTGCATACCAGGCACTGAACGACTTGACATAACATCCAACAATCTCATGTCATTGGTATAATTAATGCAGTTTTATCGTTGAGTTGGATCTAAAGTCATCAGCGAGGAAGGGAGATTCAGAAAGGCAAAGACTGGGGGGGGGTTCTTGCTGCATGTGGAGATGCCCTCAGATGACTGCTGGGATTGCCATGTAAAGCCTGTTGCGGAGTCAGGGTGGGACGACAGAGCTGGTCAAAGGAGGACATGACTGAGGGTGGTCATGAATCATTCTGCTTGGCCATGCGGTGGGAAGGAAGCCACGACAGAGCCGGATGAGAGAAAGATGTGGAAGAGGCAAGCTGAAGGCAGCTGATACCAGCAGGGAACGCCAGTGAATGCAGCCTCCAGTCGATGACTCCCTGGGGATGCTGCAACCACGATTTCAAGCCCCTTCTCTTGGAGATCACCTGTCCCTGTGCTTATGGTCCTAAGGTTTCCACAGGCTTCCACGAGTCTGAGGTTCCTCATTTGGGATCCAGAAGGTTAGTTATCCTGTAGTGTTCTGAGGAATTCCTGGAACCTCGAAACCAGGAAGAGGACATAGGGTTTAGGTTCCAAATGAGGAACCTCAACTCATTTCATGTTGTCATTTCACAACTAACAGAATGTATTAGAAACTGGGAGGAGGAGGATGGGGAAGGAAACAGGATTCAGGCACACAGATAAGTCACCTGTATTCTTTTTTTTTTTTTTTAATTTTTAAGTCCCCTGGATTCTAAGGGTTTTTTTTGTTAAGTGGAAGTAAACAAATTCAGAAAATATCCATGAGATGGAGTTATTTGATTATTTGATTTTGCTAACTAAATTAAGTTTAGTTGGAGAAAGAAAGGTTTCTTGGTAGAGAGAGGCCCATGGTATTTGGTGTGTTAGAGTTTAGACAGGGTTTGCTGGTACTCTAAAAGTCTGGTTTCAAGGAAAATATATTGATTTTGCATAAGATTTTCTGTATAGTAATGGTCGGTGTGAGAGAAAACGCTTTGTATTTCTGCCGGTCAGTAATTACCCTAAAGTCCACTTTCCCAACATAGTAACTCCAAGACCACTGGAGAATATGGCTGGGGAAGGCTCCCCAGGGAAAAATGCTTCAGAGGAGGAGATTAATTAATGAACGTAAGGTGGAAGAGAACGTTATAGAAAAGGCTCACAAAGATAAGCTTTCAGTTATAAGAACAATGAAATTTAAGTAGGCTCTGACACTAGGTAAGGACGTAGAAAGATCAAGCTAAGAAAACTGAAAATGGATAAAGGTAGAAGATGGAATCAGAGGGAGACCATTTATTTATTCAACTGTTTGCTGGGTGCCACGGAGAAAATCAGTGTGTGTTTGTGGGTTTCTTTACCGGGGAATAACACCGTGGGGCTGCATCTGTCTAATCATAAGATTTCTGCAGAAGTAGGAGAAAACACCAGAGTTTGAAAGTGTCCCTGATAAGAACAGAGATTTGGGGCTTTTGGTTTCTTGTTTGGCTGCATTCCTGTCTCTTTGTAACTATCAGGTTATCCCAGACATCTTGTTTTGAAAGCGTGAGACACCATTGAGAGGACCAGGGAAAGGAACACAGGACTTTAAAAAAAAAAAAAAAAAGGGATGTAGGAGGAGAAAATAAATGGCAGAAGGGAACATCTTTATTTTTCCAAGGAATCTGACCCTAGTGTCTATTATACTGTCTGCATCTATTTGGATGGACACACGAGCTGTTTCCAGAACTATCTTCATGTCAGTATTAACTCTGTGATCTTTTTGAGGCTGTCTGCAAACCTGCTGTTGGCCAAGGACCCTGGTGAGCAGGCATTTCCCAGTTTGAGGAAGTCCCCGTGGCCAGTGTGAGACTGAGGTCACCAGTGTGTGGAGGGCTGGAGTGTGGACTCAGTGATTGGCTAGATGGAATTTAGCCTTTTTCCCAGAACTGAAACTGGTCCCAATCCATTTGTTGGCTCAGCACTCGAGGAAGGCTATTTCAGGAAGCAAACCCAGAAGGAACTAAGAACGCAGTCATGTGTTCATGAGTGACTCACTCAGGGTTTCTGCTCCAGCATGTGACCTTCAGGCCACCAAATGCATGGAGTGGGCTGAAAGTTAATGATTCATTGTGGGAGGGGGGAAGCCCTTTATCTGAGCAACTCCCTACCAGCTCCTGGAGTGGCTTGAGTGACAGGTACCATCCAGCATGAACATTGCAGTCAGCCTGCCTGAAACTGCTCTCACTGTGACCCTGGGAAAGTTATTTAATATCAGCCTCCATCAGTTTTTTCATCTGTAAAATGGGCATCATCATAATAATACTTGCTAGGATTGTGAATATTATGTAAGGTCACACATGCACAGTGTGTGGATGTAGCACAGTACTGGCCATTGCAAAAAAGAGAAACAACATGGCGATTGCTAACCTCAAACACAAATGATTTCTCATTAGGATGTTAATATGTTACATTTATTTTGCATTTTACAGTTTGTGAAATGCTTTCATATGTATTATGTCCATGGATCAAAGAGGATAGATCAGAGGATAGTAGTAAAAATGTTTCACATTTATAATAGGCTGATGAGAGTATAATCTAGGAAAGATAAGGAGAAAGGAATGTATTCCATTGCCTGGTGTTCTACCCCAGGAGGAGTTTAGGAAAGGTGGCCCCACCGATGCTGATTGCATACCCTGCCTCTTAGCAAGCTATGTGGGCCTCCAGGGTAAGAGTGTTTCCCTAAGGATGCTGTCCAAAGGAGAACATGGACCACGGACCTGGGTGGGGCTAGAATGAGGTGAACTATTGACAAATAGAGGCCCCAAGAAGCTTCTCCCCTGTTTGCCAAGAGGCAACCACTAGGCCCAGAGAGTATCTGAGAGGTCAAACCCTTTCCTTCCTGGAGCCAGGCCATGGAACTTGTTACATGTGAGAAAACCATGAAGAAACCAGATTTCTCTCTTTAAGAGAGAGAAATTACAGATGACCAAATGGCACCATGCTCTTGATCAATAGAATAGGACAGTCCCGGGCAAACCCACAGGGGTTGGTACCCTTGGCACATAGTAGGCCTGGATCACAGTGGCCCGAGGGGGATTAAGGACAAAGCTATAACTCAAAGCCAGATAACTTGGTGAGACTTCTTTGTAGATAGCTCCTCGGGTGATACTTCCTTGTAGGTAGCCACGGTGATAATATTCCCTTTGTGAACGATAGTGTTTGAGTGTTTCTGTGGGGCCAATAGCCTGCCTCAGGTTGGGTTTCTCAACCCTTGGCACAGTTGATATTTTGGATTGTTGCGGGATGTTGTCCTGTGCATTGTAGGATGCTTAGCAGCATCCCTGGCCTCTACCTACCAGATGTACTAGCACCTGCCAACAAAAATGTCTTCAGGCATTGCCAAATAACTTCTGGGGTGTGGGTGGGGGCACAATGGCTCTAGCTGAGAACCACTGCTCCAATATCCTACCACGTATTGAGAAAGTGACCACCCCATCATCTTTGTAAACTCTTAGTTTTTTGCTCTTTCCCTCCAGCTTTGCCCCTCCTAATATTCTGATAGCTCCCCACTCTTCTCTCCTCCTATCCTCCACGATCATGTGTGATTCCTAAGTTTGTGAAATTCTAAAACATACCTACGGAACACAAGTTCGTCTAACAGTCTGAAGAAGTCATTTCATTGAGTTTTTTTAGAATCTCTGGGAATTCTTTCTGGGCTTCTTGATTTGTCTTCTGAGGTTCAGTGGAATCAAGCACATAAAAGTCTTCAAGGTTTCTTAAAAAAACAAAGAACACCATAATTAAATTCGATCCTCTTACTGGAAAGTTTGTTTGCTCTCATGGTGCTAGCTTTGCTTAGGCAGCTTCTGAAATGATGAAATTATAATCTGTGTAAAAACTTCAAAAGGAGCTCTTTACCTTCTTGGAGAAGATTTTAAATCTTAAAAGTCTAAGAACTCAAAACATCTGCAGAGAGGCTGTGGGACTGTAGATGGTTTGTACAGCCTCGATTCTTCACCTGTTCAGTCAGTCCCTTTCCTGCTAACCCTTAATGAAAAAATATCCTGAACAATGCTCTACAGTTGCTATAACACCTTTGTAAGGAGAGGTCATCAGATCCACCTTTTGGCCTTTAAAAAATGAATATTTAAACCAAAGATGCTTAATACTATTCATAAAGTTTTGCAGAAATGGAAATTTCGATTATCTTTATTAGTGAACTGTTCCAGTTTTTTACTTACCCTCAAAGGCAAAGTTTCTTCCTTTTCTTACTTTCTGAAGACAATTCCTCTTTATAATATTTATTTTCTTAGAACAAAAGTTAGTCTAATTTTAAAACTAACATGGGCCACTAGAGGGGAAGAACACAAAGGCGAAAAGAAAAATCATTGGTAAACCCACAACCCAGAGATAATGCAGATGATGTTTTTGGAATTAGGCATCTTTAAAAAATGCATATAATATGTGTTTATCAGGTTAACTTTTCTCCTATTCAGTTTTCACTAGGGAAAGAAAACACTTCTGCAATTTTGTGGTGAATTTTAATATATTGTACTTTTAAATGCATAAACAAAGAGTTTCACAGGGGAATTAAATTGACAAAGAATGCATAATGATGAAGACAGAACTTCTTCATTATGGTTTTATTTAAATAAATTAGGTATGGATGTCTGCTGTTCTTAGTCTCTTATCTGTCCTTCAGGAATTTATTCTGTGTAAGTAGGTACATTTATGGCTTCTACTCTCCTCTTCCTTTTTCCACAGAAAGTAGACTCTTAGGTGAATTGTTTTGAAGTGTTTTTCTTCACTTGGCAATACATTTTGGAGATCTCTCAATCTCAGTACATTGAGGGCTTCCACTTTTTTTTTTTTTTTTTAAATGTTTATTTGAGAGAGAGAGAGAGTGTGTGAGTGGGAAGGACAGAGGGAGAGGGAGAGAGAATCTCAAGCAGACTCCATGCTACGTGTGGTGCCTGACACGGGGCTGGATCTCACAACCCTGAGATCATGGACTTGAGCTGAAACCAAGAGTCAGACACTTCAGCAAGTATGCAACCCAGGTGCCCCTGATTTTTTAAAAAGCCACATAGTAGTCCATTGTATGGATTTACCCTAATTTATTTAATCCCCTGTTGATGAATATTTAGCTGTTTTCCAGTCTTTCACTATTAAAAATGATGCTGTAATAAGTTATCATGTACACATGTCACTTCATAAGCATAAAATATATCTGTAGGTTAAATTCCCTGAAGTAGAGTTGCCAGATTAGCAAGTATATGCAATAGTAATTATAATAGATATAATGAATGTATAATATAGTAATAATTAATAGATATGTAATATAGATGAATTTCCTCCATGGGGGTTGTACCAAGATATACTCCTATTGGATATGTATGAGAGTACCAGTTTCCCTACAGCCTTCCAATATATTATGTTAATATGTTACTATCAAACTTTTGGATTTTTGCCAATCTGATAGATGAGAAATATTTCAGTGTACTTTTAATTTGCATAATTTTATAGATTATTTGTACTCTACCAACTATCTGATCATCTCTTCTGCCCATTTTTCTATTGCTTTATTGATCATTTTTTTCATTGATTTGTACAAGCATTTTATATATTACCAAAACGAGCTCTTTGTGGTGTGAATTATGGATATTTTTCTTTATCTTTTGATTTTGTTTGTAGCTTAAAAAATGTTTGTATGTAGTTGAATTTAACAGTCTTTCATTATGGCTTTTGGTTTATGAGTCATAATAGAAAGATCATCCTTACTTCAAGGTTATGAAAGAATTTTCCCATATTTTCTTGTAGAATTTTTGTGGTTTATTTTTTCACATTTATATATTTGATCCATTTGAAATTTATCCTGGTATGGGATAGGAGGTAGAGATCCAACTTTGTTTTTTCTAGATGTCCCAGCAATATTTATTGAATAATTTCAGTCACCATTGGAATAAGATTCCTCGTTTACATTCTGTCTAATAATTCCCGTATCTGGAGTCCTTCTGAGTTTAGTTTTGTTTTCTGTATTTCTACATGATGTCACTCATGTTGTCATGATGCACCTGTTTCTCTTTGGTTGGATGCTGGATCTTATATTTGAAACTGTTGTTGTGAAATAATTTGAAGTCTAGCATTTAGTTATGCTCCTCTTAGATCATACTATTTATTAAGGCTTTATATTATATTTTAATATCTCATAGTACCATTTACCTTTCTGTCAGGATTGTCCTGGTTATGTACTTAAGATCAGCTTTTATCAACTTAGTTCCAAGCCTCTCCTCCTTAAAAAACACTGCATTGGTGGCACGTGGGTGGCTCAGTTGGTTAAGCATCCTAATCTTGATTTCGGCTCAGGTTGTGATCTCAGGGTTGTGAGATCAAGACCTGAGTTGGGTTCCTTCCTCAGTGAGTATGGCGTCTGCTTAAGATTCTCTCTTCGCCCTTCCCCCCTGCTTGCATGTGCATGCGCGCGTGCGTGTGCTCTCTCTCAAAGTCGCAGTGGTTCATTATTTTACGAAAGCAGAACGTGCTAATTTATGCATTGATTCAAAATGGCATCTTACAGTGTTACATATTCTCATCAAAGAATATGGTAGAGATAACACTTTAAAAAATGTTGGCATTCTTGGGTATTTTATTCATGGACTTAAGAACTATTCTTTGAGATCATAAGAGAAGTCAGTAATAGGTATGGTTTAATATATAAATAATCATTTTAGATGGCTTCATTTATACAGCATGATAACTTAATAAATGATACTGTGATATTAGACTTGTGGCCTCTTGATCCTCTAGCATTAGGTTTTGTTTTTGTACCTTTCTCATCTTGTCTCCTGTACTGAGTCATGTTGAACAACCAAAAACTTTGACCTTTATCTTAATTCTCTTAGGCTAGCCTGCATTTCTTTGGTTTTGTCAGACACTGGATTGCAATCCTTTCTTCAGATGTTTTTTCTGTGTTGTTCACAATTGTGTGTGTTATCCAACAAGCATGCTCACTATGCTTTTACAAAGTCTTGGAGTCAGAGACAATAGAACACAGTATTTAAGACAGCAGGATCTGGTGTCTGACTGAACTGGAGTGAAGTTGTAGCTGGGCCTCTTTATGAACTTGGGCTAGATACTTAACCTTTCAAAGCCATAGTTTTCTCTGGGAAATGCAAAGAATTTCATTAAAGAAATTGAATCTTCATCGAAATATTTGTGATCATTAAATGAGAAAGCTTACAGTATAGACAACAACATATCAAGTGCTCACTAAATGTTAGCTCTATTGCAACATTGTACAGATAGATTTTCCCAGGTTCAATTACTGAAGTGGAAATGGCAGAGCTTTTGGTCTCTTTTCATGGTGCCACCAATGAATAATAGAATGACCAAGATATATGGTCCCACTGCATAGGCTCCATTCTTAGTGCTTTACCTCTGCGGGGTTTTGGGGTTTTTTTGTTTGTTTGTTTGGTTTGGTTTTTGTTTTTGCTGTTATTTGCACTTTACCTCTGTTGACTCAGTTTATCCTTACTAGTCAGAAGATAGATACTATAATTATCTCCATTGTACAAATGATGAAACTGAGTTACAGAGAGGTTGAATGATTTACATACAGCTAGTAATGGCAGCTAGGATTTGAACCAAGGCAGCCAAAGACTCCTAATGATATTGGCCTCAGAACAGGCTCCATAGTCCAGTTTCTACCATAATGCAGAGCAAGAGCGTCTGGTAGGTAACATTCTGAAAATGAGCCCCCAGTGAGTCCGAAGGTCTCATTTCGGCAGGCCATCCCTACCACTGGTGGTAGGGCTTTTGAATCTGTAGCAACCTTTCCAGGTTCCTGTTTGCCCTTTTTCCCTTTTGTCTCTCCTTCAGTCGTGTCCTTTTCATTCTACATCTGTATCATTTATCTTCTACTTTTCCTTTATCTGAACCCTGTGAAGGGGGCTTGCCCTGCAGACAATGTGAGCCGGGATGGGGACTTAGGGAAATTAGCACCTACCAAACCTCAGGCATTGCATCGGGTGCCCTCATGTCCATGTTCTCGCCCCCATTTTGCAGCTGAGAAAGCTAAGGCTCAGAGTATAAGTAGTAAGTTACCCACATTCACACCATTGGATTGTACCAGAATTACTATTTGAGTCCAAGTCTGTTTCTAGAGCTTGCTGTCTTCACTAGGGCTGATAAATAATTGTATGCACTGGTAGAGCCATGTTGGTTGTTAAAATACTGAAATCTCTCTGTACCTCTTGGTGGATAGCTTCTCCCAAGCCTCCCATGTGAACTTCTTCCTTCCTCACTCCCCTCCCCACCTGCCCCCCCCCCCCATGCCCCCCGGCCTCCCTGGACCTGCCCATAAGCCAGTAAGTAAAAGGTTCATGCCCACTCTAGCAGGGGCATCAAGGGCCGTTCTCCAGCACCAAGCTGGCTGGTAGATGCATCCATGCCCTTGAGGTACTCCTGCTCTGAACCACGCCACCGCCACCGTGTAGTATCAAGTATCATGCTGAGTACTGCTTAACATCACTGGGGCAGCTCAGGATGAATGAGAAAATAACAGCTCATTAATGAAACTGCCATTTGGTATCAAATCAGAAATGCTGTGGAGGCTTAGCTGAATTCACTGCCTCCTTTGACAAAGTACAGAATGAGGAATGTTGCATCTGTGGACAAATAGATTTTATGTTTACCAAGACTGAGGTTACTAGAGGAAGTGTTTCCAGTCCAGTCTTCACTCCCACTACCCAAGCCGCTCATGCCAGGGCCCTCCTTCTAGGCATTCAGCCTCTGGGCCCCTTGCTTAGAAGCTCTTCTGCCTCCTTTGCCTGCTGAGGATCCTCAGGCCTCAGAGGCCCACAAGCCTGGCGTTATTTTTAGAATCCTTTCTATTGTACTTGGGTAAAAAAGATTTTTTTTTGGTTGAGTTTTCATTCCTAACATTCTTTCTTTGGAGAAGGTATTCTGTGTTTCAAAAAGCAACTTACAAATGAACTTTTCTAAAAAGCAAGATAGGAATTTTTCTAATATTCTGGAAGGAGATTAAGTATGATATATCACTCTGCCCAAATGTTGTTGATTCCTTCCTATTGTTTTGTGGTTGATGATAAACCCCTAGAAATGTTACCTGTGCCTCTTATTTCTCCAACTTTAAAGTCTTTTAAAGTTTTTACTTTTGCCAATCCTCAGAGATACCCTGTGTATTAGTTAGGATAACCTAAGTAGGAGTAACATATGGACCCCAAAATATTGGTAGCTTATTCAATAGAAATCTATTTCTGGCAATCCTGGTGATGTGCAGATTGGCAGGGTGGCTAACTTCCATGGACTCAGAGATCCAGACTGAGAGTGGCTTTGCCTTTTCCAACACACAAGGTCCAGAGTTGCTTGGGGATTGCTATCTCGGTCAGCCAGAAGAGGAAGGAGCCTAGAGGAGAGTGTCTGGTAATATTTTAGGGCCAGGCATCATGGTACACACGCTTGATTTCCTCTCCGTCCAGTGGCTAAGTCAAATGGTGATGCCTACCTGCTGTGTGGGAACTATGGTCTTGCTGTGGCCCATAGAAACAGACTTTAAATTCTAGAGAACAAACTGATAGTCACCCAAGGGGAGTTAGGGATGGGTGGGTGAAATAGGTGATGGGCATTAAGGAAGGGACTTATGATGAGCACCGGGTGATGTATGGAAGTGTTGAATTTGTACATGTGAAACTAATATAACACTGTATGCTAACTATACTGGAATTCTTCTTCTTTTTTTATACTGGAATTAAAATAAAGATGTAATAAACTTTTTTGAAAAAGGAAATAAAAGAAGGAACCTTGATACCAAAGCCATACTGAGAGGAGCTTTTGTTACCTCTCTGGATTAGGCAGGTTCAAAGAGTTGACCAGGGGGAAGGTGAACATGTTGGTGCATCCACCCAGTTTCTTACTGCTGGACACCACTGAATACCATCATGCATCACTTGGGAGAGGCCTCAGTTCTGGGTCCTGCTGAACACTGACTGGCCTTGTGACCTTGGGCAAGTCACCTGCCTAAATCTCAGTTTTCTTATCTAGATCAACTAGTAGATATCTAAGGTATTTCACTGGTTTAAGATGGCATGATTCTAAGAATTTGGCCTCTGGAGATCCTACTGGATAATTACAGCAAGCCACAAAATTTAGAGAGCATATTATAACTGTTATAGCCATTCAGTCTTCAGAAAAAAAGAAAGAAAAGGAAAACTGCACAGATCATCAGTGTTCATTGTTTAAATGCTGTTTATGAAGCAAAAGGATTTATTCTGAGTCAGCCTCATTCGATGGTGAGGTCAGAGGTCAGCAACCACATTAAAATATATTTTTGATTTTAGGAAGGACTAAGGAGGGGCTTGGTTGCGCGTTGGACTCATGATTTGGGCTTGGGTCATGGTCTCAGGTTCTCAAGATCAAGCCTCACACGGGGCTTTGTACTCAACTAAGAGTCTTAAGAATTTTCTCTCCCTCTTCCTCTGCCCCTCCCTACTGCTTGTGTGGTCTCTCTCTCTCTCAAATAGTAAATAAATAAATCTTTCTTTTTTTTTTTTTTTTTACAAAAGGAAGGGCTAATGAATGCCAATCTAATACAACATATGGACCTGTTCACTCTGCATAATTTTAAACTGCCTACTTAATGCTGTCTTATCATTGAACTTCACCTTCTTTGGAATATGGCATTTGGACCTTCACATGCACCCAATATGATTCTCACCCCTTGCAGTGAATTCTTCATTGATGTCTCCTTATCTAAGAATAATATTGCTTCTGAGCAGTAATATTGAACAGCCAATATTATTCCATATGGAAAAAATATATCTGTGAAACCAGTTTTAGTTTCTAAGGGGTAGTCATAAGTAGAAAGGAGGTGTTTCATGGGCAAGTTATATGTTTGTGTGTTTATTATCCACTATGTTGTAAGGAGCACTGTATTGTGCACATAAAAACTTTGATAAGCTTTGGCCTAGAAAATAGCCATGCCTGGCTATTGAAAAAACTATTAAGAGCTCATTTGTTCAAAGCAATGGGTTAAGCATTGTGTTCACATTTAGAATATTACCATTAGCTTGGGCTACCTAACATTAGCTAATCTGAATATTATGCCATGTGGGATTCAGTGGGACAGGGTATAAGCTTCTGGTACTATACTTGGGGCAAAGGAATGAAGAGAAAAGGGGGCCTTGGTTATAATAAAAGCTGTTGTACTATTTATCAAGACACATTTTTAAAAATTCTGAATCCCCAGTGTATCACTTTGAATACATTGCCTCTTACTGGGCCCACACTCACAATAGGCTAAATGACTTGCCAGAGAACTGGGTCAACCAACTTGCCCAATGAGTAGAATTACTGGAACACTGTTTAAAATGAGAGATTTCCAGACCCTTCCTTTGGTGGTGCTGATGCAGAAGGTCTACAGCAAGGCCCAGGAATCTGATTTGGACAAACTCTTCAGGTGATGGGCAAGCCTGAGAAACTATGGAGTGCACTAGTCTCCAGCCTTTCAGAAGAGGGTGCTATGAGGGATACCAGGGGATGAGAAGCTCTCCCAGGGGAAGTCCCTGGGGAAGAAGGTCTGGGTGAACATCTAGTGTGGTGGTGGCTTGTCATAGGCCCTCCATCAATGTGTGTTGTCAATTGAAAATAAGGTTACTTTTGGGAAATGAGCATGTTCTCTCTCAACCTGGGGTATACAGGGAGAGGCAAACAATGTTCACAAGACCACTGGGTGAACATGGAATCACAGCTGGAGGAGAGACATCTAAAATTTAATGGCACCCACCTCCTTGACCTGGTGTACCTCAGTCTGTTTCACAGTAGGCTTATGTTATCTCTGGGCCTGGGACCCTTCTGGAGTCCAGTGACTTTAGAAGTTTCCTCTCTTGATCTGTATGCCAGTGGGCACTGTCAACTTTTACCTGGCCAGCTTTTTCTGGGCTTCCAAAAGGGGAACCACCCTTCCCTCTGATAGTCACAATTTTTCTTTAATTATGTTAATCTTACAGTCAGAGAACCAAGAACACCAGGTGGTCTCTTTCTAGCTGACTTTGCATATCTTTAAATCTAGTGGATTTAGAAGATTGTCTCTCGGGGACTCTTTCCCTGAATTGTAATCTGACTGTACAGATTGTAAAACTTGAAATTGATTTAATAACAGCTTTTAAAGTGAGAAAATATATACATTTCGCTATGTGAGAGAGGTTGAAATGTAAAATTTGGTGTGTTGTAGAGTAGGAGAAGCAAGCTTCAAGCTACTGAGTAGACCATGCATTGTAGACCTCTAATAAATGTTACTGACTGGATGGATGAATGGCAGAGATTCCTGATCTCCTAGTGGGAGGATCTCTCATTTTAAGACAGTGGGATAATTTCAAGAAGATCAAGCTTTAAGTCTCAGCCTACCCCTGAGAAGGCTTTTTTAACAAAAGATTCTCCCTGAGCATCAGTTTCCTTCACCGAAAGTGAGTTTAACAATTTCCCACCTTGCCTGGTTGTTGGGAGGATTAAAACAAGACACATGGTCTGGTTTTCCTTTCATCCTCTTTTTTTTAAATCTTATTTATTTTATTATTTTTTTTAGATTTTATTTGAAAGAGTGAGAGAGATCATAGAGGGAGAGAGGGAGGGAGAAGTAGACTCGCTGCTGAGTAGGGAATCTGATACGGGGCTCGATCCCAGGACCCTGAGCTCATGACATGAGCCAAAGGCAAATGCTTAACCGACTAAACCACTTAGGCGCCCAGTATTTTATTTTATTTTATATGTTTTTAAGTAATCTCTATACGCAACATGGGACTCCCAACGTATAATGCCAAGATCAAGAGTCTCCTGCTGTATGGACTGAGCCAGCCAGGTGCCTCACGCTTAATGCAGTGTCCAGCACATAGCCAGTGTTAAAAATATGACAAATAGTGAAAGAAAAGGGAACGGCATCAACTTTTGATGTGTTCTGCCGGTCAGCAAAGAGGACCTAGAGCAATATAATGCACAAAGTATATTCAAACTTGAGATGCACAAGGTTGGGGTGGGGCCACCCTGAGGCTGCAGTGGGAGTGGGCATGTGTCATTCTACCCGAGGAATTGATCATATCATGAGTTCTGGTTAGTTTTAAAATTCAACCCAGCAAATGCGCTTTGAGCCCTGTTGGTCAAATGAGGGTAGGAGGAGAGTGCTGGGCCATGTGAAATCTCACGTCTCTGGAACACCTCTGCTCTGGAAAAATGGAGACAGCCACAGAGCAGAATTTCCACACCCCTTCATTTTAAAGTCTGACCTTAGTGAGCGCTTAATGCATTTTAGGGGTTTTCTGCACTTTTCATGCAGGGGATTCAGATTCTGCAGGTGATGTTGGTGAAACCTTCCACTGTCAGCAACCCTGGTCATGTTAGGAAATTCCTGGCAACTCTGAAAATTCTGAGTGGTAGGCTTGTATTTTGACAACATCGTTTCAGCCGACTGGTCTGGTTTTAACTGTTGTGCCTCTCTGAGAGTCAGGGTAGAAAATGAGAACAGGGTACTGCCAGAGTTGAGTGCCTGGCCATGGGTGAATGATTCACAGACCTACTCGCTAATCTATCTAACATCTATCATAAATTTGACCAGAAAAAAGTAAACATTAAAAACTGCTTGAAATACGGTTGACCCTTGAACAATACAGCTTTGAACTGCATGGGTCCACTTACACATTAATTTTTTTCCAGTAACACAGGAAGGTACTATAAATTTCTTTTCTCTAGCTTGATTGTAGGAATGTAGTATGTAATATACATAACATACAAAATATGTGTTAATTGACTGTTATCAGTTAAATTTCTGGTCAATAATAGGCTGTTAAGTTTTGGGGGAGTCAAAAATTTTATGTGGATTTTTGGTATTGTAGGGGGTCAGTATCTCTAACTCCCTCATTGATCAACGGTCAACTGTATATAGACTGAAGGAACACTGAGTTATATATTTCATTTGTAGTTTGGTGTGCTTGAGAATCAGAGCTAGGGGATATTTTGTGCTGCTAGGAGGAATGAGGAATTAAGAAATCAGGAACAAGTGTTCTTTCCACCCAGTAATGAAGGGCCTGACTTAGCAAAACAACACAAATCCTACTTTTGCTCCACCAAGAGTTTTCCTGATTTGGGTGGGTCCTGAAGGACGGTAGAGGGGATATTTCATGAAACTAAAAAGAACTTTGCTGAATTAAGGTTTTCTCTGCTCTTGTACTGGTCACTTGCATGAGCAGAGTTAGAACCTGCATTTTATATTTAAACAACTCATCTTCCGGGGCACTCTTGACACATTAAAAAAAATTTTTTTTAGTTAAAATCTCCAATGTTCACTTCAGATTTTCTCACTTGATACTCTTCAGCACCTTGGGGCTTCAGTTGAACCTTTTAATCAGGTTCAAAGTTAAATAAGAATAATAAATTGAAGTAACAGCTCAAAACCATAGAGAACATGTCATAGGGCACCGAATGATGAACTGCCAAATAGAATTGTCCCGGCAAGAAGACATTCATAAATCACAGGTAAGAGAAGACCTTGTTTATGTCTGCTAGTGAAGTGCTGGCCAACTCCTGGTTATCTGTAGAAATTCTAGACTCCTTCATTCACTCAACAAATATATATTGAGCTACTAGGATGTGTCCGGTGCTATGCTACATGCTAGGGATGTAGAAGTGAGTAGACGGGCACCTGGGTGGCTCAGTCAGTTGAGTGTCTGACTGGGTTTCGGCTCAGGTTGTGGGATTGAGCCCCACACCAGGCCCAGTGGGAGTCGGCTTGAGGATTTTCTCTCTGCTCCTCCCCCACTGCATACTCCAGCTCTCTCTCTCTCTCTCAAATAAATAAATCTTAAAAAAAAAAAAAAGAAAAAGAAAAAGAAGTAAGAAAACAGGTAAGGGTCCTGCCCTCATGGAGATTACAGTCTGGTTGGGGACAGCCAGACAGTGAATAAATTAACTCTGTAGTATTTAATTATAAATCACGATGAACCCTATGAGAGAAAGCTTACATCAAAATGTAAGAGAAAATGGGGGAGGGGGAACAATCAATTTGGGGTGTTAGAAAAGCTCCCCTGAGGAATTAATATTTGAACTGCTATCTAAGAATGGAGTTTACCCCCCAAGGACTTGTTGAAGAAAGACTACCACTGGTCCAGTTTCAGTAGCATCTTTTATTTCCATAAATAATTAGTTTGAAGGATAGAAATAAAAGCCCTAACACAATTTATACTTGTTTTGCATTCTGGGCATTAGGAAAAAGTCTGTTTGTGATGAGCATATGCTTCCATGCACACACACACACCCTTTCTACTCACACATTTTCCTGCTCACACCCCACCCACAGCTCTCCCATCCCACTTCATAGAGTAATTTTACATAAGAACGTAGGAAAATCATCCCAGATGCCTAGCAGGTCTACCTCAACCTTTCTCAGAAACTCCTGGGGAGGCTCTCAGAGAGGTGGAACTTTTTTTTTTAAGATTTTATTTATTCATGAGAGATACACAGAGAGAGGCTGAGACATAGGGCAGAGGGAGAAACAGGTTCCTTGGGGAGAGCCCAATGTGGGACTCGGTCCTGGGACTCTAGGACCACAACCTGAGCCAAAGGCAGACGCTCAACCACTGAGCCACCCAGGCTTCCTGAGAGCTGGAACTTTTGATGGCCAAAAGCTTCGAGTGCCCCCTTCCTGAGTGTGGCCATGACTTCCAGAGAAGCTCACTATGCTCAGGTTACTGTCCCTGAGCCCCCACTGGCTGGAGTCTTTGCTAGTCCAACGTCAGACTTATGTGTGATGTCACAAGTTCACCCTAGCCATTCGCCTTGCTGAATCCTGTGTCCTGGAGCTATATCAAGAAATAATTGAGGAAATAATGACTTTTCAGCTCACACTGACATCATCGATTAGACAGTATAGTATGCAGCCTTAAGCAGGACCTGCAGAATTAGACTGCCTGGGCTGGAATCCCCACTTTGGCACTGCCTACCTGTGGACAGCCCACTTCTCTGTGCGTGAGTATAAATCTGAGACATCGTCACCTGAAACTCTCTGGGTCAGATGTATTTTTGGAATCCAGAATATTTCAGATTTTAGAAAGATAATAGATTGCATGTACTCTACTTGGCTTAATGCTACTGGCTGGGTCTGGGGCAACATCCTATAATCAAACCCATCACTATTTCTTCAGTGAAGTCTTTGGATACTCAGACATACTAGAAGAAAGGTAGTCTGTGGAGTCTCGTTCAAGTCTGGAGGGTCTAGATTTGGTTGCTAAATGACTTCCAAAAAATACGTGGTTTTCAGAGTTGTGGTATCTCCCTTACAGGTGATGTGTATGTCTTGGAGGATTCAGTGAGAATACATAGGTAACGTGCTGAGACCAGGAGGCACCCACCCAGCACATGTGAACTGTTACTATAAATCACACTTGTTATTGTAAAGCCATTATAGACAGAGTAGAAATTCAATCTATATGTCATTTTCTTCTCCCTTCCAACAAATGGGCCTTGACTGTGTGCCAGGCACACTGCTAGGTGCTACAAGACGACAAATGGCAGGCAGACAGGGCCCCTGCCTTATACTACAGTCATTGCACCTGTGGCCACATACACTGCTGGCTCTTTTCTTTTCTTTCTTTTTTTTTTTTTTTTTTATATTGCTTTGCATATCCTACTTTTTCCTAGGTATTTTCCATGTTGGGCTATTTGAATTCTGTTAGAGTCAGACTATCCCCTAGATACACTGTCATGCGTGGTACGTTGTCAAACTGCATTTTAAAAGGAAAGCGGACAGGAAATAATGACACGTGACATATGTAACTGGAAATGGTTCTTGGGCAGGAAATTATAGTTGAGACAGCCATGAGAGGAAGTATATTTCTGTTGAATGAGCACTGATGGCAAGACTGAGTGTAGTTGTTACTCAGACAGGCTTCTGCTGAGCTTATCCCATGTACCAGGCACTGTGCTGGATCCTGAGATTAATAGAAGTGAATCAGGTAGGCTCTGTGCATCTTTAAGTGACCCAGTATTTGCTGATGTTCACGATTTTGGCGTGAGTCTGGAGAAGCCAGCCAAACTTTCCAAACCTGTGTACTTAACCTTCAAAACAAAGGCTGGTTCAGTTGGTAGTGTGTGTGACTCTTGATCTCAGGGTCATAAGTTCAAGCCCCACGTTGAGTTTAGAAATTACCTAAAAATGAGATCTTAAAAAAAAAAAATGCTGGAGTAGGTTATAAGTTTTTTTAAGGCCCCATTTTACCTTGAAAAGTCTGTGGTCCTGGGCACCTGGGTGACTCAGTCTGTTAAGCGTCTGCCTTGGGCTCAAGTCATGATCCCAGCGTCCTGCTCTGCGGGAAGCCTGCCCCTCCTTCTGCCTCCCCCTAGCCCCAGTCTCTCATGAATGAATAAAAAATAAATAAATAAATGACCTGTGGTTTTAAAGAATTACTAAACTGACTTGTTGATCAAGCACTGTCCACCACTCTGGGATTTAAGTAAAGCATAGGGACTTTTATTGCAGTAAGAGAGGCTTTGTTCAAGTAGACCTTAAGAAGGATTGGTCGACAGCGACAAAGTGTTGGAACGTGTTTCATTCAGGTTTATTAATCTCTGCAAGCAGGGATGTTTCTTTCTCACAAAAATGAGTATTGACTAGTTTTAGACTGTGTTTCAGAAGAGAAAGCCCCTTTTTTTCATGGACCTTATATTTCATGAGGGCATAGAGATAATTAAAAGTGACAAAAATGAATACATAATGTAATTTCAGATGATTACAAGCGCAAAGGAAAAAAATAAAGATAGGAAAAAGGAGAGAGAGTGCAGGCTTGGTGATTGGAGGCTTGTTTTCAAGGAATGGTCAGAAATGACACTTAGAGGAGGTGATATTACAGCAGATACCTGAATCCAGTCTGAGAGAAAGCAGACTGGGAAAGGAAATTCCAGGCAGCGGTGACCATGAGTGCTAAGGCAGAGAGGTGAGAAGGGGTTGGCAAGTTGGAGGAACAGCCAGGAGGCTGGTGGTGGGCCCAGAGAGAGTAAGGAAGTAGGGAGAGGGGCAGAAGGGAAGCAGAGACAGCCCTGCAGGCTCCTGGAGGGGAGCCCTGGGAAGGACTTTGGGTTTTATTCCAAGTAGAAGGAGAAGCCATTGGAAGATTTTGAGAAGGAAAGTGACATGATAGGATTTTTTTTTTTTTTAAAAGATCACTCTACTAGAATATGGATTCAGCAGCCATTTATCAGGAGTTAGTGTAACCCTCATGTAAGTTCATTTAGTCCAACGTGATACTGTTACAGTGTGGACTAGATGAATTTTTTAACAGTTGAGATACAGCATCTATATCTGTATTTTTTCTCTATGTTCCTTTTTTTTTCATAAAAGGCCTTATATGAAGATGGATTGCTTTCTAAAGGGAAAATGTTGCCATTTTTGAGCTAATGCTTGTCCTTTTATTTTTTTAAAATTAAAAAATTTTTAAAAATTTTATTTTAGAAAAGGGAGGAGGGTCAGAGGGAGAGGGAGGGAGAGAATCTTAAGCAGGCTCCACTCAGCCTGGAGCCTGACATGGGGCTCAATCCCACGACCCTGAGATCATGACCTGAGCCAAAATTGAGAGTCAGATGCTTAACCGACTGAGCCCCCCCAGGTGCCCCAGCTTTTTTCTTCTGTAGTGCAACTTTTGAAAAGATAGGCTCTTCGGTGCTCCCTCCTCCCTGCTTTTTATCCTTTCCCGTCTGCTTCTTTCGTCCCTCCCTTCTTTCTTTTAAACAGATGCTTTGTGTTTCCTAAGACACCTGGATCCCCTGCACACCAGTGTTAACAGAGGCCAGTGTTTGGGGAGGGTGGCTTGGTGGTGGCGGTAGTTTTTTTCAATATGCATAGATATCTTGGGAATATTGTACAAGGTGGTGGAACTGAAATTTTCAGTTCTGTTTTCTGGACACCCATCTTGTTTGAGACATATGCTTGCTTCTGTGATGCTGGCTTCATGCTGCAAAAGTGAAAGCGTGTGCTAGAGTGTGTTAAAAGTAAGCAACGACTTAGACTGCACCAAACTGCCTTTGGAACTTGGCAGCCTCCGACCAGATGGATTTTGTGGTAACCCTGTTTTCTTAGGTATTTACTGCTTGGCCATGACACAAGCCCATCAGGCCCCACACACACTCTTGTGGTGGCCTATACGCCCACCCTCCGTTTCCCCTGAGAAGTATCCGGGGCCAGGCTGGGACGGCCACCTGAGTTAATAACTGTCCAGTTTGTGCTCAGGAAATATATGTCAAAGCCACAAGAGGGCAGCTTGTGCAGTGAATCTGGAGGTAAAAAGTGCTGCTCTCCAGACATGGCATGATGAGGGGGGAAGCCTTTGAAATTGTTCAAAATGTTTCTTGCATAAGGAAGCTTTTATTTTATTTTTAAACATTGTTAGCCAACTTTGTCCACTCCAAGAAACAATGTTTTTAGAGTTTAAAAGATTTAAAAAAAAATTTTTTTTTTAATTTATGAGAGAGAGAGAGAGAGAGAGAAGCAGGCACAGGCAGAGGGAGAAGCAGGCTCCTTGCAGGGAGCCTGATTTGGGACTCTATCCCAGGACCTGGGATCATGCCCTCAGCCTAAGGCAGATGCTCAACCACTGAACTACCCAGGGATCCCTGGAGACTAAAAGATTTAAGGCAAGTTCTTTTACACAAATCTATTTGGAATAAGTATCTGTTTTCCCTTGAGTGTCCCTTTTTCCTGGTGGCCCAGCTTCCTTCTATCTTTCCTGAAATATAATTTACATATAAAAAAATTCACACAATCTTTAGGGCTATGTGGAATACATCCAGCCGAGGAACCACTGCCTGAGTTAAGATAAAGAAATTTCCGTCTCTCTAGAAAGCTCTCCTGTGCCCCTTTGCATTGTGTCTCCTTTTGCAGGTTTTACAGTCCCCTTGAATCTTTAATCTTTGAAAAATGTTTACCAGAGACAAAGCGTTTTTATAAATTTAAAGTAATGGTCATGCACAAATACTAGGACTTTTTAAAGAGGTGGTATGAGTGTTCTGGAGAGACCAAGGGGATCAGAGGCAGCTCCTTTCCAAGGCAATCATATACCTTTTTTATCCTGCGGTTGTGGTTGTTGTTTTAACCTGGTTCATATTCACTGAGAGGGAGCAGTGTCCTTAATTGCACAGGCATTAATTATCCACTTATTCTTTAAAGTTTATCTATGCTTTCATAATAGCTAACATTTATTGCACTTAAATACTTTTATTAATGAGTTGAAGAAATCCTCCCTGTAAGGGAAGTGCCATTACCATCTTACAGATGGGGAAACTGAGGTACAGGCACACATGGCTCTGACAGATCAAAAACATGAGTGAAGTTCATTTCCTGATGTGAAATGTAAGATAAATGAAATTCAAAGTTTCTTAAGAAATGCATGATCTCATTGATCAAAGTAGTGCTGGCTTTTAAAAAAAAATCAAATAAAAACAGTGCTTCTCTTTAAAAACATAATGTTCCCAGGCAGTGTCATCCATGGCCACCCATCCCCCCATGATGATTCCTTCTATATCCCTGACCTTGACCACTAAGTATCCCTATGTCTGTTTCCCTGGTTCCTGCCTTGACGGGTCACCTTGCCTGAGCCTCTTCTGCATTGTGGTCAGAGCGATCTTTCTAACAGGCGGTTCTGGTAAAGTCGCCTTCCTGATTAAAATTCTCCATTGGTTCACTGTGCAATAAAATGTGAGCTCCTGGTTCCTTGCCTTGTTCAGCTGTACTCCCTGCTGCTCTCCATGGCCCACCCTGAGTCCAGCTAGTTGTCATTTTCCAAAGATGCTGTGCTCTCCGGTCCCCACACCCAGGACTAGCTGTTCCTTCGGCCTGGAAAGTGCCCTCTCCTCCATCATCCCTGTCTGCCAGGCCCTCAGAACTTGGCTCATACCTTCCTCAATTAACCTTGACAGAGTTGGAATCATCTTCTTCCCCACTGACCTTGCCCCTTGTGTATTATAGCCAGTGTCACATTACTTTATAATGCCCCCCCCCACCTCTGTGCATTTCTAGACTAGCTCAGCACCTGGATTCCCCCATCCAGACCATTCTATACCATATAGGCCCACAAGATGCATATTTTATTCACCACTGCTGTGCCCAGTGTCTGGCACAGAGCCTGACCTGTAGTAGGTGTTCAATTAATATTTATTGGAAGCATCAATGGTAGGTATTTTTAAATGTCAGATTGCAGTGCAATAGCCTAGGGATCGCAAACTGACAGGTCACCGGCATCATCAAGCCATGGACATATTTTGTACGGCCTCACAGTATTTTTGATACCTGTAGGTAGAGCCTGCTGTCTCCTGCTTACCACTATGTTACCCTATTTCTTGTCCTTGGGTCACTTATTTGTTACCTGCCTGGTCCTGGGACATAAGGTTGAAGGCTGCAGGGTGTATGAGTGTGCTAGGGCTGCTGTAACAAAGTACCACAGACTGGGTGGCTTAAACAACAGAAGTTTATTTTCTCATGGTTCTGGAGTTCTGAAGGCTAGAAGTCCAAGATCAAGATGTCAGCCTGTTTGGTTTCTTCTGAGGTTTCTCCTCTCGGTGGGCAGACAGCTGCCTTCTTGCTGCATCCTCACATGAACATCCCCTGGTCTGTGTGCGGATGTCCTAATTTGCTCTTATCGGGATACCAGTCATGTTGCATTAGGGTCCCCCTAGATGAACTCCTTTAACCTTAATCGCCTCTTTAAAGGCCCTGTCTCCAAACATAGTCGTATTCTAACATGCAGGGGGCTGGGACTTCAGATGAATTTGGGTGGCAGGAACACTTCATCTCGTAATAGGCAGAAACACAAACTGGCAACTACTGTGCTCTTTGCCTGGTGTCTGATGGGTGTTTTATAACAAGTTAATAAAGGCAAGTGCAGGAACCGTCCGAGAGCAGTTTGCTCACCCAGGCAGAATCTGGAGACACATGTCATGCATCTGCTCAGACACCTGATCTCTCCTGCAATCACTTCGATCTTGGGACCATATTCATGTTTCTTAAACATCTGATGTTCAGTTAAAACACCAAGTAGAATTTAGGTGCTTTTCAGTTTGGAAATCTATATCCTTTCATCCTGTGCACTCCAAAAACTGACATCTAGGTTTCAACCCTTGTCTCTACTACAGAATCAGTGGACAGTAGAGGTAAAAGCCGTCCAACGACATAGCCCCGCCTCCGTGTGCTGTGAGCAAACAGCCGGGCTCTTTATTACCCTTGAAACCAGCACTCGTGACACAGATTGGACTCGGGAAGCAAGTCAAATGCCAAGTTTCTGTGGGTCAAAGTTCCTTCAAACACTGTATGTTAATCAAAAGCTCAACCTTAGTTAATTAGGCATTTTGTTGGGAAGAACTTTGGAACAAATGGTCACTGAGTTGGGCTGCAGGAGTTAACAGAACCCTGATTTTGGTTTCCAGCACTTGGTCGTGGGCTTGTGGTCTTTCTTGGAGGGTGCGGGAATGAGACTCTTACTGGGTTTCATTCATTCTTGGTGGAGTGATAGCATAATAAAACCTGCTGTACAGGGGCGCCTGGGTGGCTCAGTTGGTTAAATGCCTGCCTTCAGCTCAGGTCATGATCCTGGAGTTCTGGGTTCGAACCCCGGGTCCAGTTCCCTGCTCAGTGGCGTGTCTGCTTCTCCCTCTCTCCCTCTCTCTCTCTGCCCCTCTGCCCCCTGCTCGTGTGTTTTCTCTCTCTCTCTCTCTCTCTCTCTCTCTCTCCCCCCCCTCCCCCTCAAACAAATCCAGTCTTTATAAAAAATAAAAGAAAATCAGTGGTACAGAGCCTGGCTAATCAAATGTATTTACTTACAGATGAAGCTGAATAGTTACAGGGTATTCTAGGGCTTCCAAAGGTAAAGAGACATTTAAAACACTGACAGCTCACAATGCTTTAACATATTTTCAGTGTTTGTTGATTTACCCTAAAAGACCACAGGCAAATGCACCTCTGCAGAAGGAAATTTAAATGACTAATAATCACAGCTGTCCTTCACTGAGTTTTCTCTCATGAGACCCTAAGGGCTTCATATCTGTCATCTTATTTATTGTCACAATGTCTTTAATAGGTGGGTAATATTAGGCCCATATTAGATGAGAAATACAAGGCTCAGAGGGGTTGAGTAACATGCCTGGGATCACCCAGCTAGCAGGCAGTAGGTCTGAGTTTTGAGCATGTGGGCAAACTTTTGAGCTTCCCTTCCTTGTTACGCCACCTCTCTCTACATTACTCTCTTCTCATCAGAGTCAGATTTTCTTCCTTGAACATTCTTTTAGCTAATATGAACCCACATAGCCTTGTAGAATTGGCAAAAGCACGTGTCCTATTTTCTCTGTGTATTTGGGCCAGTGGAAATTTCCTATATGGCTGGGTTATGTGCTTCTCCTTGTGCCATGCACACACCAAGGGTATATGATGATAATTAAACCCCACATTTCTTCTTACCCCTCCTCCTTCATTACTCTTAGTGGCCACTAGTTGCATCCTCCTCATTCGCCATCTCTGGGTCAATAGAGTTATCCTTTCAATTTCATAGTTCAGTAACAGGCATTTGGGGGGCACCTTGCATCAGGTCACCCAAAGGAGAACAGCCCTTCCTGGTCTCACTAAGGCAGTTTGGTAAGTCAGGCTGGCTTCATTTTCACCATGGCTCAAATGAACGTAATCCAAGGGTGGAAAAAAAGTAGGTGAACGTTACGTGGTGACATTCAAATGCTCATCCTTTATGATTATTTTTTTAAAAACCAGCCCGTATTGTATTTGCCTTTGGGTGTTTGCTTAGCTTAACCAGGCCAGCATGCTCTCTATTGTATAAGCATGAATGGCCCAGAAGACTCCCACAATCACAAATGACAGTACTACATGTGAATGACTTTGTATTTCTCAAAGAAAGAAATTTGATTCTAACATTGAAAGAAAAACGAATTGTTTTGATGACTTCATACAATGATTTTGAGATTCATAGCCCTAGAACCTCATAAGCAGTGGTACTGTCCCTTGGGACAGCCTGTGTGAGATCATGGAGCAGCCTCCCAGGCAGCCAGTCCCCAAATCAGACACTCTTACCCAAGGCCAGGTTCCCCTCCAGCAATCAACATTGTAGGATTTGCAACTAATACTTCTTCCTATGCCTCAGAATGATTTGTTAGCATCCATTTATCTGTGAATGAATCCGAAGCCACATCATTCGTGTTAAATGCATGGGAAAATACATCTTTCTAGAGTCAGTGTCATAGAATGAGCAGGATTCCTCAAGCCACATGGATCAGGTTTATATAGGCGTTAACATTTGCATAACCTCCATATTATAGGGCCCCATGAATGATACTACACTAATCCCGAAATCAGTATGGATACAGGAAAATTGGTTTATAAACATTTTCTGAGCACCTACTACATGCCAGGCTCTGTGCCCAGGTATTGGGTAATTAAGAGATTAAGACAGAAAGATTAGATTTCTGCTCCTCGGCAGCTGGTCTAAGATTCAAGGCAAATATTAAATAAAAAAAGAAAAAATAAATAAATAAATAAATAAATAAATAAATAAATAAATAAATAAATAAATAAATAAATAAATAAATAAAGAGTAGAGGCACCTGGGTGGCTCAGGTGAGCATCCAGCTCTTGATTTTGGCTCAGGTCATGATCTCAGGGTTATGGGATGGAGCTCCGTGTCGGGTTCTGCACTCAGTGGGAAGCCTGCTTGAGATTCTCTCTCCCTCTCAATCCTTCTGCACCCTCCCCCTCTCTCTAATTAATCTTAAAAAAAGAAAAAAAGAGTAATGAGTGGGCTGAAAAATTATAAGGAGTTCAGGGGGTTTAAAACCAGAGGACCTAACTTAAGTAAGAGCTGTGACCAGCAAGGAAGGTTTCTTAGAATCTAAGTGGTGTTTTAAACCAAAGAAGAAAGAATGATTTGCTAGGCAGGGGGAACTTGGGGGCAGGTAGTAGTGATGCACCAAATGAGGAACAACCTTTGTGAGGGTCTCAACTTAGAAGAGTGTCAGCTTCCAGGAGTAAGCAATGAACCTAATTGGGCAAGAGCTAGAGGGAGAGGGTTCCAGATGAACAGAAGATGTCTTTTGTAAAATAAGGACTAACTTAAATTTTTGGAAGGATCTGTGAAGCCCCTTAGAGATTGATTTCAAACTGGTCAGATGTTTTGGTTTTGTGTTTCAGACATCAATTCTTCCTTCTGTATTAGCATTATATTCTAGAGCTGGATCCCAAGTCCTGTTTTCTTGCCAACCCTTTGAATTCTCTCCAAATCTACGTTCTTAATTTCCTTCACCCTCCCATAAGAAGGTGACTGGGGAAGGGTGATCATTGGCATTGTATATGATCCTCCCCCCATACCATCCAAATGCTAGATTAAAAAAAAAAAAAAAGTTTAAACAGGACAGAGGCCAGCTACTTGACCCTGCTTCTACTCTTGGACCATTATGAGTTACTAAGGTTTCAAGTCTTACTGTTCTATGTTGACATTTCTATCAAGAGTACTGCCGAGCTGAGCACCTTGGTTAGTAACTAAACTGGCAGATTCAGAAGCTCATACTTGTATATGTACAAACATACATATATCCGCACACAGAATCCCGATTCCATTTAATTAGCCATGTCAAGCTTGCTCATTTCTTAATCATGGGTGAATTTGATGTGGTCATTTTTTAAGAGTTCTGTTTAGTGTAGGGGGTGACCAGAGTTAGATTTTTTTAAAGACCTTTTTAACAGGCTTATAGTCTTTTGAGGAGGTTTTTTGTTTGTTTTTTTTTAATCGCAGTACAAGATAAGATTGGTCTCTTTTCTCCATATAGAAGGAAAAAGAATCACTGGCTATGATTGATAGGAACAGATTTGATCTTTAGAATGAAATGCTGGTGACCTCCTTGGCCAATCCTCTTAAAAAGTTAGTGTCTAGGTTATTACCTGATTTTTTCAAGCAACAGGAAGTTTATGCTCCCCCATCAAGATATGGATTATGGTGGAGTGGTGGAGATCCTTAGGAAAGCCAAAGGGGGGCGGGGGTAGATTATGGAGTTCCTGATGGAAACTTATTTCTTTTTTTAGATTTTATTTATTTATTCATGAGAGACACAGAGAGAGAAAGAGGCAGAGACATAGGCAGAGGGAGAAGCAGGCTCCCTGTAGGGAGCCTGATGTGGGACTAGATCCCAGGCCCTGGGATCAAAAGGTGGATGCTTAACCACTGCACCACCCAGATAGCCCCTGGTGGAAACTTGACATAAAATAGTAAGAGATTTTGAGTACTGACCTTTTCCTATACATCATAGACTAGCATCCCCTTCCAAGTAAGTTAATAAACTAAGACATGGATATTGTTTAACCTATAACTTGAAAATTCATGTTGCTTTTGAAAAGGAGGAAAAGGTGGGCTGTGAGAAACATTGTTTTCTGCAGTAACATGCTGTTCATGTTTCTGAATTGAAGTTTTCACTTAGATAACAGATTTTTTAGCGACAGTTCTTCCAGAATCCCTGAAAATGACCAGAAGGTGTCTCTTTTGGAAATGATCTTCCCATTATTTTTTTTTTCTTCCAGGAAGGCAGGCTGTAATTCCAATAGAACATAGGTGATCTCCTAACTGTTGCACAGTTCTCATGTGGTCCATATGAAGGAAACTTGCTAAAAAACATACATACAAAAGTCAAGCAAGTGAGTTGAAATAGATTCTCTTTCATTTAGTCAGCTACTAATAGGAACCTGTCACAAAATGACCTCCCACTGCTCAAGGCAATTCCCAAAGGTAGGTTCCTTTTCTTCTTCTTCTTCTTTCTTCTTTCTTTCTTCTTTCTTCTTCTTCTTCTTTCTTTTTTTCCAAAGGCAGGTTCTAAACACAACTATTCTGTTTCCTCACCTGAAAATAGAAGGGAAGTTTTCCTATTACATATTACTTCCTACTATTTGCCTTATGCCATATGGCCTACTACTACACAGAGTGGGGAAAAGGCCTGTAATTTAATTTGATTCAAATTAATATAACTAAAAGGAAGATAATGGGGCAGGTTCATGAGGGATATAAAGATGAACAGACATGATCCTTGCTCCTTAAGAGTTTCAGAATAAAAGTTTTAGGGGTGCCTGGCAGGCTCAATCAGTAGAATGTACAACTCTTGGTCTTGGGGGTAGTGTGTTCAAGCCCCACATTGGGCATAGAGCTTCCTGAGGGAAAAAATGAAAGTTTAAATATTTAGTTAAGAAGAAATATTAACAATAAAACAAGGGTGAGTTAGAACAAGCAACATCATAACTCAAATATTTAATGGCATTTTTGAAAATGCAATAGAAATTAGTAGATCTCTTTTCTCACCTATATCAAGATTTACCAGGGAGTAAACTCATCGCTTTCTTGTCTGGATCTCTTACTCTCCTTTTCTTTTGTTTGATCTCTGACCCAGTTCAATACTAGTGCTAATTCAAATATGAGGCCCACTGCTGGTAAGGACTTATGCAGAAGTAACCCTGAAGTCCTTTACTGTTTATAATTATCAATGTGTAATTGATAATAACTAAAGAACTTTCCAAGACTTGTCAGTATTTGGGCTCTACTCATACTTAGCCTCTTGTACAATCAGGGACTTTATAACAAGGTATTCCTTTAACCAAGATAATACTGAGATCTGTTTCCTGGACCCAAATGAACATGTGTTTGGAAAAACTAGTTTTCAAAGGGAAAAACTGGTTTACACAGGAAGTTTTTGGTTAATCCTAAACTGGATGATTTTCCCTTTTAAAATTATTTCAATCATATGGGCAAAAGTCTCAGAGAGCCAGTGTTCCTTTGGCAACGTGCTCCTTGATGGGTTGATATTTGCAAAACAAGGTGACCCTTTTCAAAACTGAAAAAAGGTAGAAAGGGGATGTGGGTTGTGACTCAGCCAATAACAAATGGCAGACAAACGGATGTTTGCTGACAAAAGGATGACTGTCTTCCTAAAAGGAAGAGGTTCGTTCCCGCCATGGACAAGGAAAAAGAGAGCTGTGGGCATCAACAAGATGTGTGTGTCTCTTGGCAGAATAACAGGTCGATGGTGGCATTATGCTTTGTGGGGGAGGGTATTTGGTCCTCTGGAAAGCAAACAGAACGAATACTCCAAGGTTATGAGGCTGACATCTGTGGCTAACGATGGCATCGAACTCTTAGGCAAATTTCATGGGTGTCAATCAAATGTCAGCTCTGAAGTTTCCAAGAACAAGATACTTCAGTCATTAGACATGCATCACAGTTACGTTGAGTTGAGTTGGAGCCTCATTGGAGGCTTGGTTCAAACAGGTTTTCCCCCAGGTGTGTCCACAGTTGCTGAAGCAGGCCGGAATCGAATATCTGACGTTCCCTTCAGCCATACTTGTGGGGGTCTGCGCTACCCAAAAATAACAGTAATGAACCAACTACATTGTTTCATCAAGAATGGCCAAAACGCAGTGTCTGCAAAATAAGTGAGGTCCTTTCGAAACGAAGTCCAAGATTAGCAAGATACAAGGGGCATCTCAAGCAAAGAATGGAGTGGTGATTGAGAAGTCAGTCTGGCACGAAAGGAGGCCCCACACCCACTGGGTCTTGAAATCTAGGGGTGTTAGTAGCTGCTGATTTTTGTTTATTTCCATATGCGCCGTCACCAAATGATTCTTAAAGTCATAAAACATCGTAGTTAGAAGGAACTCTAGAGGTGATGATGATGATAATAATAATGACAATTAACATTTCTAGAGTGCTTACATGTGCTCCAGGCACAAAAGAAGTCTTTTACTTACCCTGTTACTCACAGGGCCTCATTTCATTTCTACAAAAATCCTGTAAAAAATGTGTTAGCTATTTGGCAACTGAGAAAACTGAAGTATAAAAGAGAATATGTAACTTGCACAGGATCACACAGGCCCCTGGCAAAGCTGGCTCACACATCTAGGTCTGTCCAATAGCTCCCCAGAGGGCGGAGGGATCCTCAGACAAAGGCACACTCGTTGACCAGAATCCGTTGCCTAACCTGAGTCCACAGGAGTTCTCTAACACATGCTTAAGTGAGAATGACAAGGGGATGCATTGAAAATGACAGATCCTACACCCAGAAACAGAAACTATATAGTGCTTACTATGCAAATTATAAAGTGTCCTGGTGGGTACCGTGTTGGCCTCCACTGCCCCTCACTAAGGACCTGGCTACAACTCTTAATCTGGGTGGTTAGGAGCATCATGTCAGATCTGGATCCCAGACTGTTCCTGTGCCCCTTGAACTGTTTTTGCTCTGGGGCATCTGCTTGTACTTAGGATTTCAGCCATTTTGAGAACTTAAAAAGAAAAAAACCCCACATTGATGCATAGGTCCCATTCACTGAGACTCTGATTCAGTTGGTCTCAGGAGAAGCCCAACCATCAGTATTTTTTGAAAAATTTGCAATTAATTGACACTCATGTATGTCCGGTGTGGACAAGCACTGGTTTGGACTTGGCTTCTTAACCTGGCAAATGGTGGTATATTACCTTCTCTGGAGAAAATAATTTGTGTTCTCCAGCAGCTGTTTTGTTTTTGTTTTTCCTAGGCCCTGTGAGGATGGATGGGGCCTTAAAATCCTTTGCAATCCCAGCTGAGAATGGATCCCCTGTTGATACCACCCCATTATGTGTCCTGTGAACCACACCCATACATCCTCCTGTCAACACTGCTCAGAATATATGGTTTAATAACTTTACACCTAAAATCTTATAGACAGACCGCCAGAGGCTATATATGCCATTCATACAGGTTCAAGAACAAGGGAACATTTTTGTCTTATGACAACTTCTGTCTATATATGGTAATCACTTAAAATACAAACATATATACATATGCTTTTTTTAGTTCCATTTTATGTTTGAAGGATATTCTCAAAAATCTCATCTGACCCTTAATGAGACCATAAGAAAAGGTTAAGTGACTAGTACCTTTTTTCTTTTTTTTTTTTTTAAAGAGAGTGCATATGTGGGCGTGCAAGATGCAAGTGGGGGTGAGAAGGACAGAAATGGAGGGAGGGAGAGAATCTTAAGCAGATTGCATGCCCAGCATGGAGCCCAACCTAGGGCTCCAGGACCCTGAGAGCATGACCTGAGCCGAAATCAAGAATGCCCAGGTGCCCCTAGACCAGTACCATGAGTCTAAAGTGAGGAAATCAAATCTGGAGTTGGAGACAAGGCTCACTGAAATGGCCAGGCCTAGAACTCAGGTCCCTTGATGCGAATGGTCTTTTCCCTGCATCATGGTGCCTCACTTAAAACTTTCTTCTGTCGCCTTTCCTCTTCATTCATACTCCCACCTTTCTAGGTCTGGTCATATCTGTATTCCTGAATTACTGCAGTAGCCATGAAAAGATAAAAACAAACTACATCAAAATGCCAACAGTGGTTGAGTTTGAACAGGAGAGGCCTGTTTTTCTGTGATATATACTTTTTTTTTTTTTTAAATAAACAAGTATTACTTTCCTAAAGGAAAACCAAAACCATTAGAAGAATAGCCTTCTTTCCAGTCTCTGAACGTATATATTCATTATGCAACCAGTTCTCTGGCTTGATTTCCCTTCCTAAAACAGGTTTTATTCCAGTCATTATCCTGCTTAAACCTTCAGGGGCACTCTTGAGAAAAGTCCAAACTCCTGGAATCCAGAGGTCTCCGTGTCTAGCTCCACCCTCTACCTGTCCCCCTTATCTCCCAACACACCCAACACAATCCTCCCTTTCTGCTGGGCCAGCATCCTCCTTGCCCGAGAGCCAGGAGAACTCTGTCCATTTCCTCTGGTCCTGCTGTTCTGCTCTGTCCTTTCCTCTTTACCTGTCCAAATCTATCTTTCTAGGCTCAGCTCGAGAACTTCCTCCTCCAGCTCACCTTTGTCACCATGTGAGTATCAGGAGTGGCGGCACATAGGTTTCATTACCTATTACCAGGTGCAGGCAGTTGAAAATATGTTGCACGGAGGATCCTGAGAGTCAATGTTTGCTCAGAGGGAAAGTTTTATCATCAGTTGTAGTTCCTGTCATAGACGTAGCTGGGAAAAAGTGACAAAATGTATGTTACATATCTTCCATCCAGACCTGGAACCTTTCTTTTTAGATCTATGATGTCCAGTAGAGCAGCCACTAGCCACACATGGCTATTTAAATTTAGATAAATTAAAATTAAATACAATTAAAAGTTCACTTTCTAAGTCATATCACCCACATTTTAAGTGCTCGATAGCCACATGTGGCTACTGGCTGTCATATTGAACAGATGTTTTACTCATATAGTTATGTAATAATTTAAGACAATAATATTTGTTTCCTGTGTTGTTGTTTTCTCAGGGAGGCCAAAAGCCTTTTATAGGAAGATATCTTCTCTTTTTTGTATCCCTAGGGCACCTAGCCAGTGCTGGGCACATTGGAAATACACTGTATTTGTTGAGTTAGTATTTAGTACTGATTTGGCAATGTGCAGTAAAGTAGAACAATAAAAGAGAACTGATTTGGAAATCAAGAGTTTGTGGCTGTAGTTCTGACAATTAGTATTAGATTTGGAATATCTCATTTAACTGAAGTAGGTCCGTTTCCTCAAGGATATGCAGTTAAAGTCTAGGCTATACCAGAAGATTTTTCCAGGCTTGCAGTTTTGTGATACATATGGAGAGTTCACTTTTTAAAAAGTTTTTAAAAAGATTTGAGAGAGAGAGAGCAAGAGAGCGTGCATGTGTGCACATGCATGTGCATGATTGCAAGTAGGGGGAGGGGCACGGGGAGAGAACCTTCAAGCAGACGCCTTGTTGGGCGTAGAGCCCAGTGTGGGCCTCGATCTCAGGACCCCTGACATCATGACCCTGAGCTGAAACCAAGAGTCGGGCACTTAACCAACTGAGCCACCCAGATGCCCCTGGAGTGTTCACTTTTAAGCAAAATGTGTATATACCCACACGCATGCAAAGAATGAAAACTTTTAAAATATTCTGATTTTAAAACTTGTTTATCTCATTTTGCAAATATATAAGACTAGCATTTCAGGATTTAATTCCCTGCCAGAGCTACAGCTAAATTGTTATTTTTTTAAAGATTTATTTATTTATTTATTCATGAGAGACACACAGAGAGAGAGGCAGAGACACAGGCAGAGGGAGAAGCAGGCTCCATGCGGGGAGCCTGAAGTGGGATTCGATCCTGGGGCTCTAGGATCACACCCTGGGCTGAAGGTGGCGCTAAACCGCCGGACCACTGGAACTGCCCTAAATTCTTTTTTTTTTTTTTCCTAAATTCTTTTTTTTGAAGGGAATCACAGCAAAGGCGAGATGACCTTGTAAGTAGAGAATGTCAGATGTGGGCAAGTGGGACAGAGAAGGAGATAGCCTTTGTCAGCAAGACAGGGACAGACATCTACATTCTGACATGTTTGACACTGTATTCGTCCAAACTGTATGCAGGCGTCACCCTTTGACCCCGCCGGCCCTTTGCTGTTGCTCGGAGTGAGGAACCAGCCAGCTGGCCTGCTCCTCTGTCTGTTTTTATACGTTTTGTATGTAGCTAAGAATGGTTCTGTTTGTAGCTGAGAATGGTTTTTACATTTTAAAGGGGGGAGAGAGAGAGACAGAGAGAGAGAGAGAGAGAGAAGGAGGGAAACATGTAACAGAAACTGTATGACCTGCAAAACCTAAAATATTTACTATCTGGCCACACTAATGACTAGTGACCACATACAGTCCCCGCACTTTTCAAGGCAAATCGCTTTCTGAAATGTCATAGGGCCTGTGTCTCAAACAAAATGGGAAAAAAACCTTCATGTTCTCTGTGCTTTCGAGAACCCGGAAGACGGGAAAGGCCGCCGGGCTGGGGCACAGTGGGCGGGCCACACAGCTCTGTCACCTTTGTGTCTGAAGCAGGCAGGACCGTTGGCTCCATTGTGACGGTGGAAAAGCTAGTCCTCGAGCCTGAGACTGTGTGTTCCTGTCCTTAGTTCAGAAAGTTGATGAGTCATCGTTTCTGGCTGTGTCCTTGACATTCAGCATTCAGAGAGTGAATTCTGAAGGCCCCTGGAAGGGGAAAACTTTCGAGAATCCTCCACCTCCTGCGCTTATCTAGGGAGAGAGCCCAGGCTTGCCTCTCAGTTTATTCTTTCTCTCTCACCCCTTGCCCTTTCAGGGCTTGGGGGATCTAGATTGAGTGAGCAGATAAAGGGGCCAAGCCCAGGAGGCCAACGCAGCCAGCAGGGTTTTGGGCAGGGCTGGGCCAGTGTCTGCACTCAACAGCCCTGCCAGGTGGACCCGAGGCGAACTGCGAAGTGGAGGGTTTTAGAAGTAAAACATTGACCTTTTTCCCTTGGATGACCCATGGCCTTGGGCCTCCCCAAACCTTCTTCCCACCTAGGCCACCTTGGCCTGTTGTTGGCTTTCACCCAAGTCTTGGTTTCTAAAAATGCACCTCTTCTTAATTATCTAACACTCCTGTTTAGATATTTTTCCTTTTCTGATCTACCTTTTTTTTTTCTCCTCCCTATTCCCTGGGCTCATTGTCAGAGTCCTATCACCATTGGCTTCTGTATACACAACTGCCCCTAGTTTAATCCAGTTTGCCTCACATCTAATAAAAATCCAAATTTACAAAACAAAAAAGATTTGAAACGTAAATCTTCCCTTTGTTAAAGAAATTTCCCGCATATGAAAGACTGATATCTCTCCCTCCCTTTATGTTTACCACTTTGGACACTACCTTATAGCCATGGGTGATTGGGGGGAGGGCCTCCAGTTGACTGCAGGCAAATTCACTTTGTATTTGCAGATCATGTGGCACAGTGAGTGTATACTCTTGCCCCATGCTGGCTCATAAAAAAATTTACTTTCCCTAGTTTGTTTACTGTTGAGCTTGAGCTCATTAAATATATCCAGTGGCCTGGGTCATGATCGTACAAAAAACAGGACCTTGGCTTGCTTACAACAGTGGTTGCATTTGCTTCAGTTGGTACAGATTCATTTGGAGAAATTCCCAGTTTATTCTCAAGGATGATTCTAGCTCAGCACCAAATCCCAGTGGCTTCTAATTAATAGTGATGAGCAGCGCCAGTGTGCCATAGCTGCACTCTAGAATTCCTAGCCTGGAACAGCACTGCTGTCGTGCCCAGGGGAGGATCTATCAGAGAAGTTGGCTCTGGGTCAAAATACTGATGCCCAGTTCTGGATAGAACTCTTTGACACACAGCCTTGGGTTTCACCGTTGCTCTGATAACAGAACACACAACTGTGTGAGAGCTGTGTGTATATGTGTGTGTATGAGGAAGAGAGAGCAAGAGAGAGAGAGAAGAGAAGCATCAGAGATTGGATTGCGAATAAGTAAAAAAAAAACATCTCCCATTATTCAGAATTCAATTTAAGCCTAATAGTTACAAGCTGAGATTTTGGCAACTGAGTGGGTGGGTTCCAGGCTTGCATTCCACCAGTAATTAGCTTCATCTGACTTCTTTGGGTTTCTGTTTCCTCATTTATAAAACAGAGATTGTAAGAGTACATGCCACATAGGATGGGGCGGGGGCAGGGGGAGACTGAAGAAGTAGTCTATGTCAAGAAATTAGCACCGGGTTTTGTATACAGTGGATGCCTAATAAATGTTAGCGTTTCAGCACAAATGTGAGGGGTGTGGTCTGGTGCAGTGTTTCTTAAACTTCTGGGGCTCCATATGACTTAACAGGCAAAGAAAAGGGGCACCTGGGTGGCTTGGTCAGTTGGGTGTCGGCCTTCAGCTCAGGTCATGATCCCAAGATCCTGGGATCGAGTTCCATGTTAGGCTCTCTGCTCAGTAGGGAGTCTGCTTCTTCCTCTGCCTCTCCCCCCACTCATTCTCATTCTCTCTCAATTTCTCTCTCGAATAAGTAAGATCTTAAGAAAAAACAGGCAAAGAAAATTTAAAAATGCACAGATAACTTCAGATAAAGTTCAGGTAAGCAATAAGTAATTTTTTTAGTATGAGTATGTTCTAAATATTTCACGGATACTCTTACTAAATTATCATTTCTTATTTATCTGAAACTCAAACTTAACTGGATGCCCTGCATTTTCATTTGCTAAATCGGGGGCAACTCTGTCTTTGCATTCTTAAAAATTATTAGGGAACCCAAAGTACTCTTGCTTATGTGGATTGTACCTATTGCTATTGAGCATGTTAGAAATTCAAACTGATAAATTAAAAAAAATTTTTTTTTAAAGATTTTATTTATTTATTCATAGACAAAGAGAGAGGCAGAGACACAGGCAGAGGGAGAAGCAGGCTCCATGCAGGGAGCCCTATGTGGGACTCGATCCCACAGGCTGCAGGCGGCGCCAAACCGCTGTGCCACCAGGGCTGCCCGATAAATTAAAAATATTTAATTCCTTCAAAAATAGCAGTAGTGAACTTTTTTTTTTTTTAGCAGTAGTGAACTCTTGTGTTAAAAACATAAATAACATTTTTATTAAAAAACTGTATTTCCAAAAACAAGTAAATGGTGAGAAGAGTACATTGTTTTTGCAAATATCTTTCATGACTGGTTTGATACAAATGAGCTATATTTTTATATTTGATTCTGTCTTCAATCTGTTGATATGTTATTTTCACAAAATTATATCCAGAAAATTCAGCCTCACAAAGATATGTAGTTGGGAAAGGGAAGAGTATTTTAGTAGCCTTTTCAGATAATCATAAACATTCTTCTTTGATAGAAAATCCATTTTCTCAAGAAGAGGTAGTTTGTTAAAAGTTAGTTGCAGTATATGGAATCTGAAACAGTATCAATGAACTTTCCTTACTCTATAACATGAAAGTCCACTGGTTTATTTCGTACATCGAATGGCTCTTTTACCCATGCATGATTCTGTAACATTATGAATTGGTCATTTGGAAAATATTGGTTTACTGGGTTGTGAAGATCTCCTAAATATTGACACATTTTGTTATATGATACTTAAAAAAAAAATCACATTTGTTAACATCACAACTAATCTCATCAGAAAAGCCTTTAGTTATTGGCAAGCCTTCAAGTGAATGGTGGCAAGTGCAGGTTCTCCAACATTTTAACTTTTGACTTGAAAACTGGAAGTTTATCATTGGAAACAAATACTATCAATTATGTTCTTTGAAGTGACAGGCACACTTCATTCATTTTCCAGAAAATGTCTGCCAAATATCCAAGTCTGAATAACCATGGTTTTGTCTATCAGTCATTCATTCAGGTAAAAATGGTGTTCTATGACAAAGACAGCTTTAATTCATCTACTCTGAGGCCCACAAAAGTGATTTTCCTTGAGACTATCATCATAATTTGGCATGGAGCAAGAGAGCTTTGTGCGTACTTCCCGTTTCATCACACAGACTATTACAAAGATATATACTTAGGAGTCAAGGTAGAATAAAATTAATATTTTCTTGCATCGTCAAGTAAGGGCTTGCAAGGAAGGGAAAAATAGGCTCTAAAAAAAACAAAACAAAGCAAGCTTTGGAGTGCCTGGTGGTGAAAATACTGTGATTACTAGTACACATTGTTGCCTCTTCCTTATCTTACGCTGCTGTACCCACCACTGCCTTTACATCTTTAGGGCAAATGTCAACTCCTTGAAAAAAGTAAAAATATTAGAATTATTATGAAAATAGTTATGACCTTATAGACTTCTTATTTATTCATTTTAAGATTTATTTATTTATTTGAGAGAGAGATTGAGAATGAGCGGGAGGAGCAGAGGGTGAAGGAGAGAGGATCCCAAGCAGACTATGCACTGAGCACAGAGCCCTATGCAGGGCTGGATCCCACAACCCCGAGACCACGACCTTAGCTGAAACCACGAGATGGACGCTCAACTGACTGCACTATCCAGGCGCCCCTGACCCTATAGATTTCTGAAAAGGTCTTGGTCCTTCAGAGGGCCCAGGGACCTCAACTGGAGAACTGCTGGTCTAGTGGATGATGTCTCAGTGAAAGACCATGTTGGGCAGAGAAGATTCATCATGTATTCTTCTGACCTGTTCCAGCCTCTCCTTCCTTGGGCAACTTGGGAAAACATCAGGGGCTATTGGGATACCTTGCTTGAGATCTGAGTTTAAGCTGGATTGGGTGATGAGGAATTTCTGAGCCACACTTGGAAGGTTCTTTGAAGCCACCTTCCAGAAAACTGAAAGAGCATGGGTGATTCAGGGGGAATGCCAAGGCCCTTGGCAGATTCTGGGAGTCTTAGCAGCTCCAAATAAAACCTTCACCTTCTGCTGCTTCCTTCTCTCTTATCTCCTAGAGTCCAAGGGAACTCAAAATCCCTTCCAGAGTCTGGAACCATCCTGCAGGATAAATATATGTGAGACTCAAGGATATCTAAGCTAGAAGGGGGGGCCTCTAGAACTGCTTGGGACAGTTCCAGGGTAATAGAGTAGCATTTGCCTAGAGTTTGATTATTCTGCCCTGTTGGAACTTTGCAGTTATAAATTTCAGGGGCATAGGGGGCACCTGGGTGGCTCAGTGGTTGAGTGTCTGCCTTTGGCTCGGGTCATGATCCTGGGTCCTGGGATTGAGTCCTGCATTGGGTTGCCCGCATGGAGCCTGCTTCTCCCTCTGCCTGTGTCTCTGCCTCTCTGTGTGTCTCTCATGAATAAATAAATATTATCTTTGAAAAAAAATTTCAGGGGTATACCTGGACACTGGCATAAACAATAGAGCAAAAACTTGACTTAGAAGTATATAGCTAGAAATGGGGAAATGTTGTTATAAAACATTTATATTGTACAGAAAGCACGAGTCTTAAGGGCACAGAATCTGGTCTCTGAGCAGTATGAAATATATTATTTGAATACAATAGCACACCAAATGCTCTCCATATTGCACAGGGAATTTTAACACAGCCTGCAGTGTTTAAAGTCAAATATCAGATTCGCAGTCCCAGAAGAAATGAATATAAATGGCCTCCCAGAAGTGGGACAGTCCATACTGTCTATTTGGTTAAGGTTTTGTGGTCAAACGAGGGCCCCTATATTAGAGTTTGTCAATAGATTTTAAAAGTGAACAGGACAGATTGTCTTTGGGATAAGAAGAGGAGGTGGAGAGAGGAGAGCAGGGAGGCCAAGGAAAAGAAGAGTAGAAGAACAGGGTCAAGCAGGTTCTGAGCACAGAGTGGCAGAAATCTCCCTCAGGTGGCTCTTGATTGGGGCACTAGTCGTGTCCTTGGAGTGAGTAGGCTGCAGAGTGGCTCTGGCACAAGGACAGCTCAGGCAAAGAGCAAGGATGGAGACCTGCTCTGATTTTCAGTTCTGTCACTATCAGCTGCCTGCCCATGGGCAGTCTCTCTGAACCTGTCTCTTCCTGTCTGATTACAGTAAATGAGGTAACATATGTTGAGTACCTGGTAATTGCAGACATTTAGTAAATGATGCTTGTTTCAGGGCACAATTTGATGGTTAGCTTATTTGCTATCTCATCTTTATAACTCACTTTTCTTATCCTTATTTGAGTACAGCCCCCCCACCCGCCACACACACACACACACACACACACACATACACACAAACACACACACACAGACAAACCAAAATGCAGAGCAACTGTGTCAAAACCCCAAACTCCGGCCTCCGCTTATACCTAAAGTGTACTCCACTAAGGCACTGCCTTAGATTCAGATACTACATCCTCACATTTTTTTTTCATCAAAATTCTAATATGTTCCTTAATCCTAAGCCCTGGACCCCATGCATGGGAGGCAGAGGTGGGTGCTCTGGTGGTCCAGAAAGCAGTTGACATATACACAAATAGTGAGGTGCAGGATAGCATGAGCTACATGACCCAAAAGGAGAACTAGTGAGGAAAGTCTCCTAGGAAGTGAATAACTATCCTCCAGGCTTACAGGTTTGTCAGTTTGGAGATTTGCTCCTGTTGGGTTTGCCTAAAGAAAGGCATACAGGGGTAGCAGTAGTCAGAAGTGGGTTGTAGGGATTCAGTGACATAGACCCTAAAAACAATAAGAGGTTGACCAGCCAGGAGGGAAGAAGGAAGGAGATGAGGAGATGAGTGATCCAAAGGGAAAATGTGCACAATTCGCAGGGAGAATTGACTAGACTAGGGGGGACTTTGGGGTACTGAAAGGGGCATTCGCGGCTGGGGTGTTGGCCCACGCTGGAGTGGCAGCAGGGAAGTCCTGGCCTGTGGGGACACCCGAGCAGTAGGGCCCCATCGGCAGTTGGCCTGAGACCAATCTAATCTCTGAATCTCAAGGCTCTTGTCAGTAGAATCTGGATGATAGGGGCACCTGGTTGGCTCAGTGGTTGAGCGTCTGCCTTTGGCTCAGGTTGTGATCCCGGGGTCCTGGGATTGAGTCCCACATCAAGCTCCTTATGAGGAGTCTTCTCCCTCTGCCAGTGTTTCTGCCTCTCTCTCTGTGTGTCTCTCATGAATAAATAAAATCTTTAAAAAGAATTTCTCAGTGATAAAAACATCTGACTTCCCTCCCTCACCAGGGTGTTTGATATGACACACAAAATAATAGAAAAAATAGGATGAGAGGGTAATTCCTCTCCACCACATCCCCATCCTTTTGCTCAGGGAGGCAAGGCAGAAAGGGAAGGGGGGCAGGGGAGAGAAAAAATGAAAAAAAAAAAAAAAAAAGGCAAGAGAAGGAAAGGGAAGGTGAGGCCAAGATGAAGCTTTATAAGGCGGTAGCTGGTTGTGCCCAAGGGCAGGTAGATTCATGATGAGGGGAAAGGTGTAAAGAGTTCAGGCCTCAAGGTTGCCCCTGGGAGGTGGATAAACCACCATTTAGGATACCCACCCGAGGTAGATTAGCCAGTTAGACCAAAGGGAAGTGAAGTCAGTTGTCCTTAGACATAGCACCAACTGGAGGCATCTGTATTATGGGGAAACCGAAAATAAAATGGGACCTATATACTGAAGGTCAAGGGACCAAAAAAATCGCAACAACCCTGAAGATTTGAACACCTTAAGTTTTGAAAATGTAAAGAACTGCTCTTGGCCATTGTTTAGGTTCTGATTGGGACAGCTGTCAGTTCTTTGGGATATCTTTGCAGGTTCTAGATGTTTTTATGATAGAGATGAAGACACAGGCTCCAAGAAGTTAAGTGATTTACTCGAGGTTACACAGCTGGTGTGTAGAAAAGCCATGATCACAGTCCTAGGCTCAATTTTCTTTCTGCCCCACTAGACAACCTAAATCCTAAATGCAGAACTCTGAGTATTCCTGGAGACTGGGGGCCAGGGGCTGGGGTAAGAGAATGGGTTTTCTTATTTGCCTACCCTGGCTGTGTGTGGGACTTCGGAGCCAAAGTCAATTCTTTCTGCTCCTCTGGACGGCCTTGCTTGGTCTCCTTTTAGCGAGGAGGCTTGATAGTTGCTCAATGATTTTACTGTCTCCTTTCTCAGACTGTCCCACTCAGAGCTCCGAGAGCAGGTAAGTAGGTGCATGCTGCCCCCATGGGCCCTGGACTCCAGCAACCTCCGTGTGTAGTTTTCCTAAAACCAGGCAGCCGATCCCTGAGCACCTCCTCTTTCTCGTGTTAACCCTGGTGGTACCAAGAGGCACCTGACTTTCTGGGTATGCTAATAATTCAGTGCCAGCAAGTTCCTGTTATCCTCTGGTTGTAATTGTTAACTTGAATGGAATGCAAAACTTCTGGTTTGGAGCAGAGTTGGGTTTTAACTGTGAATTACTTGAGGAATATAGCAAATGGGGAGTACATCTGGTTTATTGTGCAAGGTGGCCTCGAAAAGCTTTTTCAGGTTGTATTTTCTGTAATAAGTAGAAATAGGTGGTAAATGTGAAGTTGCTACTGTGTCTGTCTCCAGGCTCACTGGTGAACTCTACCCTTTATTAGCTCTTGCCTTTGACACTTTTTTGGTTTAGCAAGCCAAGACTTGCTGGGGGATTAGAACAATGGCTTATCATAATGCCGCTCCAACACACACGCACACAACTTGTAATGCTTCTGGTGTCAAGGTTTAGTTCTGCAAGCCCTTCCTGCCAGCCTACCCCTGCCCCTCACAAGTTTGGAATTTCTTTTCCGCCTTAAGGGGAAGTGTAGAAATAGAGCCTGCCTGTTCATTTGCATTATTGTACATCACACGATATCTTTGCAACCATTATATTGTGTTCTCTCAATGGTGTTTGCTCTGAGGGTGGGACACAAGGCTGTTTAGTGTCTCGTAAAACATTTACCAAAAGCACTGAGCCATGGTTTTGAAGGGCATTCCGTTGCCAGAGTGTGGGAGGAGAGCGAGCCGGGGAAAGGAGAGCTCCAGGTGTTTGGCAGGTACTTGTTTCATACTTTCGTATTTATAAATATTTAAGATTTCGGATTACATACGATTTGGGTTGCTTTTGGCCGAATGGGCAGGAGTTGGGGAGGGGAGGAAGAGACAAAAATAATTCTTTTGCAAACTGTTTCTTGGTGGCCCAGAGACCCCGGAAAATTGTAATCTTCCCTCTCGGTCAAGCATTGTTTTCGGTTTTACTAGAGGGACTGGGGTGTCGTGGAGAGTGGGGTAGTACCTTCCCGGGCTTGAGGTTTTCCAGCAGTATGAATCAGATGTTAGCGTTTGCTTTAGCAAAGAATTCGGAACCAGGTGTGGTGTTTCTAAGAGGCGACCTGTAACCTTGTGATTTGCACTTCTGTGTGCCCCGTGACTCATGCCATTAATTAAAAACTTTTGCTAAATGGTGGTTCTGGTTTCATGAAAATACTTTTAAGCTTTCTTTCCTCCCCACCTTTTCTGTTAAATTTTGACAAGATACCAAAGTAAAAGTCAGCTTCAAAGACTGCTTCTTATCCTCAAATCTGTGTTTTTAGAACAAGGTCACTAGGAGTGACTATATACTGTTCATAGATCACTTTTGGAAAACTAATGACTAAGTACTTCTTGGAAATACTAAGTATTTATATTCTAGCTTCTCCCCCCGCCCTTTGGTTAAAAAAAATATCCGTACATATTATAAAACTAGAGCCTTAATTGAATATTTCACATTTGATCAACTGTGGTAATGGTATCCTGGACACAGATACCTGCAACCATGTTACTAGTGACAAAACCCCAGACAATAAATAGGAGAAATCTAGAAAAAGATTAGCTCTGAAAGGTTTCTGTAATGCCCAGTTCTTGGGGAAAGGAATCACAGTATAATATCTGCAATTTAACAAACATGGGATCTTTGGACTGTCTTCATACTATCGTCTCCCACTATGTGGATAGACAGCACTAAAGTGAAAATCCCATTGATTATGAAACAATGTGATTTGTGGACATTTTTGCCCAGTGACATTGGCAGTAAGAAGCCAACAGTCTTTCTTCTTACAACTTCCCAGTCATTGCAAAATGGCTGGAAGAAATGATTGTTTCACAATTAGAGGGAACTTCCTTCATGGAGAAAATTTCACTGTGGCTTTGTGTATTTAGGCAAATAGGACTAAATCTAACAGCCACAGAGGCCAAAAGACCTTGAGTTCACCCGAGGGATAGCAGATTTGATTATTTGTGTGTGTCTATCAGAAAATTGGGTTTAGCGGCGAGTTGTTATACTCCCCTGATGGCTGAAAGTTAATGTAACTTTCGGCAAGTGGATTCACTTTTTCATATCCACTCTTTTAAGATTCCAAAACAGAGGGAAGAGTACTCGCTTTCTGCTTTCCTGGCCCATAGTTGCACTTAGATGCTTAAGAGTCTGTGAAACTTCACCATCTGTGATGCCACATAAATCCAAATCCTAACCAGTGAAGGAGCTCATGCATTAATTCCACCATTTCTAAACTACATTGGGGAAGTTTTAGGCTTGAAATCTTATCAGATGAACTGACAGACTCTGGGAAAAAGTCTAAAAATGTACCATTTCCAGATACTTGTCATTCCTTGTTTCCCTTTATTTCGTTGGGAAAATCCTTATTTGGTATAGTTCCTTTGTTTAGCTTTTTCAAATTCCGAGTCCCAAAGATCTACATGAATTTTTTTTTTTTAAGATTTTATTTATTTGAGAGAGCGAGAGAGAGAGCACGAGCAGAGAGGGAGAAGCAGGTTCCCCACTGAGCAGGGAGCCTGACATGGGCCTCAATCCCAGGACCCTGGGATCATGACCTGAGCCGAAGGCAGACGCTTAACCAACCAAGCCTTCCAGGTGCCCCATCTCTGTCATTCTGTTTATTTTATTTTATTTTTTAATTTTTATCTCTGTCATTTCAAACTTTACTACTATTACATGAGATATGATAATAGTGTTTCTAGATCAGGTTGGGTTTAAAAGGTATATTATTCTGTGGTCTCTCCACAAAGGGTATTGTCATCTGTTCCTGCATGTAAGTTCTTGATTTGTCATATGTCATGAAGGTGGACTTCAGGGACAAGCATAGGCCCCAAATTAGGTGGCAGTTTGCAGCCTCCAATAAAGCCCAAGGAGTTGGGGCTGCTTTCGCTTGCTTGAACAGAGCCGTCACACAGAAGTGTGCATGGGTGACAACTGCCTATCCAGATGATTTTGGGTGACAATACCAGAAAAGTCACATTCATAGGACCTGGGGGTCAGAGCTCTGCAGGCAAGCTAGAGGAATCATCATAAAGATTTGGGCTACATTGGGCTGGTTTTGTTTTGGTAACATGAAATGAAAACTACGAATAGGTTAGTTGAGCAATGAGTAAAAATTCTTCACTAGTCTAGTAACTTGGTGTTCTGACCTCCTAAATTATTACCTGTACTTCCCTCTTTCTGATTGTCATCACATTTATTTTATACTTGACTCCTCTGCTAAAACGTAAGTCCCCTTAGGTCATAGGTCATGAATGTCTTTTTCACTACCATTCTCTCCAGTGCTTAGTACATACAAGGCATTCAAAAACACAAGTACTGACTATATGAATAAATGCATGAATGAAAGCACACGAGAAGGACTGGGGGTCCTCAGAGACAGGCGGGTGATGACAGTAAGAAATAGCCCCAGATAACAGGGAAGAGGCAAAATCTACTGTCATCAGTATAGAAGCTATGACCTCTGAAGTTATTACTCAGTCTTAGCCCACCTTGACCAGGTAAGTTTCTCAGGATAACCTTGGTTCACCAGGAGGAATGTGCTCAGTCATGTCTACTTAAAATGATAGTGAGGACTACAGATCATTTTATAAAGATTTTTATCCAAGAAAGTACTAGTTTTCTGATGTACGTGGAGAAATGCAATTATTTGGAAAATTTCATATTTGAGTAATTCTTTATTCTACAATTGCAAGGTACCAGTGAATACATTTATCACCCATGGGAATGTAAAAAGAGCCTAGAAGAATGCACAAGAGAGAAACTTCCATGTGATAAGATTAAAGTCCCATAAATGCTTTGAAAAGTATGATTTTTTTAGGGGCACCTGGCTGGCTGAGTCAGTGGAGTATGCAACTCTTGATCTTGTGGTTATGGACTTGAGTCACATGTTGGGTGTAGAGATAAAAAATAAAATCTTTAAAAAATATTATTTTAAACATAATTACTGAGGTATGACAAAGGCAGTAAAATGCACAACTCTTAGAGCTAGATGAGCTTTTACATAAATGTGCACTCAGATCAAGGTACAAAACATTTTCAGTGTCCTAGAAGGTGCCTTTGTGCTTCCCCTCTGTCACCCCATGGCTCAAGATAACCATTATTTTAACTTCTTTTACCATAGATTAGCTTCGGCTGTTCTTGAACTTCATAAAAATGGAATCATACGTGCTCTTTTGTATCTGGCATCTTTCATTCAATATTATGCCTGTGGCATTTGCCCATATTGTTTCACGTAACTGGACTCTATTTCCTCATTGCTGCATAATATTCTGTTGTAAGAACAGACCACCATTTCATGCATTTGGGGGGGGGGAATTAAAAACATGGCTATATGGACTGAAAATCATTCCTAGTTAGTGCCAGAGCTTTCAAGTGATCTCAGAAAGGGTGGAGTGGAAATGTTATCACCTAAAAGGGGTGGAGAGAAGAAAAGTCTGTTTCTGGGAGTATGTTTACTAAGTGCTCTGCATGGACTGTTTACTTAACTGAATCCATCAGTTGGTCTGAACTAAACACTTAAATTGTAGATTATTTTGGGGGCAACCCTGTCCTGGCAAAGACTGCGCCAGATGTGCCACCTTGTTACTCAGCTTTTATGCAAACAGTGCAGGCTGCGTATCTCCTGTTGGAAAGCTGGTCATTGACCAGACTTCTCTTAAGTCATTTTCTCTCTGTTTCCCCCTCAACGTTTGTTTTGCTTTGAAAAAGGGCACATTTGTGTATTTTTCATTCTCACCTTTACTTATGAATAAATTTTTTTGCGTATGAATAGTTTTTATTTTCAGATGTACATGGTACGTTCTAAAATCTGAAGATAGCAACTTTTGAGGGTTTTTTTTTTAAAGCTCATGTTTTAATATTTATGCATGAAGAAATATTCAGTCACCATAAGAAAGGTAGGTGAATTTCAAGTCAGACTTGCTGAGAAATTTCCTGGGAGACAAAGGTCATGTCTTTCGAAATGGGGTTAGAAGTGCTTTACATTCTAACTCACGCAGGGCTCTCTATGTGCTGATCCTATGGGTGTCAAAGCCTCTGACTCAACTGAATATCTTAGAGATGAATACAGTTTCTCAATTTCCTATTCTACAAATATATGCATTCACAAATATTCCATTCTTATCAAAAGTTACTGGAGACTGCTCAGAATGTCTTTCACTTAGAATAGCAAAAGGAGGCATACACCCTTAATTTTTTTTTTCCAGTTGTGGATGAAAATGCTTATGTTTTGGCTTTTTTCTTAAAAGATTTAACTTATTTATTTGAAAGAGAGAGGGAGAGAGAGAGTAAGCGTACAAGCAGGGGGAGGGGCACAGGGAGAGGGAGAAGCAAACTCCCTGCTGAGCAGGGAGCCCAGTGTGAGACTCTCCCAGGAGCTGAGATCCTGACCTGAGCTGAAGGCAGATCCTGAACTCTGAACTGATCGAGCCACTCAGGTGCCCCAAAAGCCATCCTTTATGTTCTTAACTTTGCATTACTATGATAGGTGGTTCAGTGCAGTCACGCCATCATTTCGGCAAGCACCCTTGCCCAAGGGCAGACAAGGAAACGCTCTGAGTTAAACACTCTCAGTTAAAATTCTAAGTCACGGGATCCCTGGGTGGCGCAGCGGTTTAGAGCCTGCCTTTGGCCCAGGGTGCGATCTTGGAGACCCGGGATCCAATCCCACGTCGGGCTCCCGGTGCATGGAGCCTGCTTCTCCCTCTGCCTGTGTCTCTGCCTCTCTCTCTCTCTCTCTGACTATCATAAATAAATAAAAATTTAAAAAAATAAAAAGGAAAAAAAAATTCTAAGTCACTTCTAGAAAAAGCAATAGATGCCCAGATTCTTTGCTTTATTATTCTCACAGTTAATAGAACCCTTTTCATATGGGATACTTGAGAGCAGTCATCAAAGATTTGACTTGATTCTTTTTAACTTTAAGAGCAGCTATAGGAAGAGTATCTACAGGAAGAATATTGTATATTTGTATACTTTTTTTAAATAATTTTTTTTAATTTTCTTTTTTTAAAATTATCTATTTATGATAGTCATAGAGAGAGAGGCAGAGACACAGGCAGAGGGAGAAGCAGGCTCCATGCACCGGGAGCCCGACGTGGGATTGGATCCCGGGTCTCCAGGATCGCGCCCTGGGCCAAAGGCAGGCACCAAACTGCTGCGCCACCCAGGGATCCCTATTTGTATACTTCTTAAAATCCTTTCTCCATTCTTTGGTTTACCTTTTTAAAAAAATTCTGAGATATAAAATATACCTATCTTGTACTCAAGAAAGCTGAAATAGAGAAACTAAGGCACACATCTGGTTAGTGAAATCAAATACTCAGATTTTTTTTTTTTTTTTTTAAATTTATGATAGTCACAGAGAGAGAGAGGCAGAGACATAGGCAGAGGAAGAAGCAGGCTCCATGCACCAGGAACCTGATGTGGGATTCGATCCCTGGTCTCCAGGATCACGCCCTGGGCCAAAGGCAGGCGCCAAACTGCTGCGCCACCCAGGGATCCCCAAATACTCAGATTTTCTATCTCCACCGTGCCCAGCTCTCCGCACTGGCCCACGCTGCCAACCAGACAGCATTTGGTGAGCTGTGTCAGCCATTAGAAATGGCACTCCTTCAACAACACTCTGGTCTTTGATGGCTTCTTAAATCATACTATTTGATTGTGCACTTAGTATGTGTCAAACATTGTACCAGGTACTCTATGTATATAACCCCCAATCTTTTTTTTTTTTTTTATAAGATGGGATTATTTATTTATGAGAGACTGAGAGAGGCAGAGACATAGGGAGGAGAAGCAGACTCCCTGCAGGGAGCCTGATGCAGGACTTGATCCCGGGACCCCGGGATTATTTTTTAACTCTTGGAGCTGTAGGAAAACCAGATTAGGTTGCCATGGGGTCAAGTCATAGGTGCAGAGGGTCCTATCCATCAGTGAGATTGTGGGCCCTTTTGATGGAAAAACGGTGACTGTCTGGAATGGAGATGAGTCCAGGTGGGGTAGCCTTTCCCCCTGATTTTTGCACTGCCATCCTCCTTGCTTATTTATATATTAATTCAACAAGTATTTATTGAGTACGTACTGTTAACATAAAGTATAAGATGGTAATGCCATAGAGAGGTGTAAACCAACTGAATTGGACTAATCTGAAGCTAATTGCAACATCCTTAGTTTGTAAAAGTACCAAATCACAGTCACATTCATACATTGTATTAGAAATGAAAACTTGTGTGTGTGTGTATGCCTTATGTCTTCTAGCAATTAGAAGCTATCATGTCAACTGTCAAACTTAAAAATTTTATTAGAATATTGCACCATATTTTGCTTTCCAACAATCCCTGAGGGAGAACTGCCAGATTTCCTGGTAATTTAAGTATTTTAGGAAAGGGCATTTAAAGGAGCCTCGATGTTTGATAACGGTGTTATGGTGCCCCATTAAAAGACTCACCACTGATTGTTTGGCCCAAACCAATTGTATATTTATCAAATTGAGCAAAACTAGATTGCTCAATGAAGTAACTTCAAATTGCAGATGCATATTAGGGTTTTGAAGGCAGGCTGGTAACAGCTCTTGACATTTGTGTCTGTTTTCTAGAATTGGAGAATTTTTAAAAAATAATAAACATTTGCAGTTCATAATATAAAATGAAGGAAGCTTGTTTTGAATTTATAAGTATTTCTCTGGGTTTCACTAGTTTTTATTTTTTATTTTTTTATTTTATTTTATTTTTTTTAATTTTTATTTATTTATGGTAGTCACACAGAGAGAGAGAGAGGCAGAGACATAGGCAGAGGGAGAAGCAGGCTCCATGCACCGGGAGCCCGATGTGGGATTCGATCCCGGGTCTCCAGGATCGCGCCCTGGGCCAAAGGCAGGCGCTAAACCGCTGCGCCACCCAGGGATCCCTTCACTAGTTTTTAAATGTCGTATCTGTGGTTGGATGTTAGTAGGTTATCAACTTTGGATTATGTCAAAAGCAAAAGAAAGAGAAAGAAAGGAAGGTAGAAAAGTCAGGAGTAAAGACACTCAGCGATGAGGGGTATCTTTATAGTAGAGAGAGGGTAAGCTTGGGATCAGATCTCTCTGTGCCACTTAACTTGCTGTGCAATCTTGGGTAAATTCCTTTCCCTCTCCATGTCTCTATTTCTTGTGCTAAAAATGGAAATGGTGCCATTTTCCAGGGTGGTTGTAAAGATTAGAGATGATATACATAAAACACTGCTACCAGTGTCAGGCTGCTACCAGACTTCATAAGTGACAGCTTAATTATCTGCTTGTGGAGAAGAAAGAATAAGAACACCCTAGGCTTGGTTATGGCCCAGATCACCCAGAACAGTTGCAATGGTTGAGATATCTATATGAACGAGTGGTTTTTGACCTTGGCTACATACTAGAATCACTTGGAGGAGCTTTAAAAACCACCAGGACACTACAAAAATTCTAGTTTTTGTGGTGGTCTTTCTGTTTTTAATTTGTTTTAGCTCTCCAACCCAGATTGGTGTATAATAGTTTAGACTGAGTAATGGTCTGGAAGCCATCCTTCCTGCTAGTAGCCTTGCTCTGCACTATACACAACAGATTGATGGGCAACCCACTGCTTAGCCCCCACAGGTGCCGATCTGGTTCAACCCTGATCTAAAAAAATTCTCTTAGTGGATTTTCCATGGCTTCCTGTCAGAGTTGCCCCCCAATAGGTTTTGTTCTTTATTCTTATCTACACTCTTTTTCTAAGAGGGAAGCAGGAGAAGGCAGATAAAATAAAAGGAAAAAGAGAAGTGAGGATGATCAATTGTTTCTGAGTTCTTTGAGCAATCCCAGTTAACACTGCCAAGGACAGCTGACAGACTCAAGAGAGACAAGCCTTTTAGGGGCCGCACTCCAGTGGCATTCGGCTGTAATCATTGCAAAAGGGCTCTCTCTGTGAACATGAGAATTTTCTGTAAAATTCTACAGAGAGAGAGAGAGAGAGATCTGACCACTTTTCAGAAGTTAAAAATAAGGAACTTCTAGAAGGAGCCCTCTTTTGTGAGAATGTCCTTTGTCATTTTTCCATTTGAAGTCTAGCACTTCTCTTCAAAGATACGTGAGATTAGCGACCATTCTTCCGTTATACCAAAAATGGTGAAATACCCTCTTCAATAAAGGCAAAGAGGCCTAGATTCAAATTTTACTGATGGAATTCAGGAGGGAAAATAGCAACTTCCTCTGGCACCCAGAGAATACGCTCGATGACCTGGAAAAAAAGATTGCCAAGAGCAGGCGGGTCAGGTGGGATTACTGGGTGAACTTCTTGGTTACATAATAAGATACACACTGAGGACGAGCCAGGAAGGGAGACCCTTTGTTAATTAGGACTCTTTTGGTCGCAAGTGATAGAATTCTAATCCCACATCTCTTCAAGGATCAACCAACAAATAGATCGAACTAAATTCTACACGTGAAGTTCCATATCTACATACATGTTGACTTAACTAGAAATTCCAAAGGGTGGCACATGACTGGATCAAGGGATTCAAAATAGGCCATCAGGATGGCTTTTCTCTATCTCCTCATCTGTTGTCCTCTGCGTTGGTTTCATTTTTTGGCAATTTCAGGCTAATATTGTTCTTAGAGCTTTTATTCCTATGGAAAACCTCACAGCTTTCTTATCCGGAGGAGGACTACCTGCATGGACCTGCTCCTGAGTTGTGGGATGTGGGGTTTGGGGTGAGGGGGATCTGTTAGCCCAGAACACAGGAAGGCAGATAGGCAGGGCGGAGGAGGCACCTGTCCCCTCACTGGTTTAGGCATCCCCACATCTTAGGCCACAGACTCCAGAGTCGAGTTATACCATGTTCCTTGAACCACCATAGATTTACCGACTCTCAAGGTGGTTTATCTGCACAGCTAAGCCTCTTGAGAACCCGTGGAGGTTTTATCATCTCAGCAAGATTTTGCTCTGAGAACACGGAGTACTTGACTTGTCTCCATTGAGAAACTATCAGTGTCTTTTTTTTTTTTTTTTTTCACCGAGGGGAAGCCCATTTGCAAACATCTAGTTCTAGAAATTACAATAGAAGCACAGGTCCAATCAAGAAGAGCCCATTATTATCAACATTATTTTCCTGCTTGTTTCAAGAACAAGTTTAAACCTCTTGAGCAATTATTGTGGGGGAATAAAAACAACATGTTGTTCTGCCCTGTGTTACAATTATCAAGGGACCAGTCATTTGTAAGCTTGTTATATACTCAATTTTATGTCTCTGTTGCCTGGTGCCACATAATAGGGGGCCAGAAAATATGTCTCTTAATATTGAAGGAAGAGTCAAGAATTTTTGTTTTGAACATTTTCCTGGGTGTTCTGATTTGGCAAAGTTAGAATTATAGGTTAAAATACACAGTACTGACCCCAGGACATCTGCATTTATTTGTTATAATATCAATGTATTATGAATAATACCTTTCTAGTTTATTATATTTATAGGCAGAAAGAAATAAAAAAGTGAGGCCCGGCTTTCTTTAGTTGAATTTAGCCCCTGATAATACCCTGGCCAGAGCAGTGAACAATCCTTTCCAGTTTCTTACCTCTCTTGACAAAACTTAATTTTTTTCTTCTAAATTCCTAGGGCCCTTCGTGGGGAAAGAACTTCACACTCTCTGAGCACTTGCTATGTGCCAAGGGTTCTGTGGACACATTGTCTTATTAAAGTCTCAGAGCCACACCATAAAGCCTTCTTCCTCCTTTTCTGCCATTAGGAGAATTAATCACTCCCTCCTTCGTGATACTATCATTGCATTTATCACGCTGCATTGTAATAATGATTTATGTATATTTCGGTGTCTCCTACTAGTTTTTTAACTTTCCAGCTACAGAGTCTGTATCTTACTCAGGTGTGTATTCTCAGTACCCAGCTCATAGTGGAACTCTAAAAAAAATAATTTTTTTAAGTAGGCTCCCCACGGGCCTGGAGCCCATCATGGGGCTTGAACTCATCACTCTGAGATCAAGACCTGAGCTGATATCCTGAGTTGGATGCTTAACAGACAGAGAAGGTGCCCCCTACAATTTTTTTTTTAACAATTTAAATCACCATGTGATTTTCATTTTATAAATTTGACAACTGAGGCTTGCCTGAGGTGAAAAGTGATAAGGTTAGTTTTTTTTATACCCTCTTGTCTATCAGACTCTCAAGCATGTTTTCTTCTAAACCATTCTGGGATATTGGAAAGCATAGTTGGCTGGAATGATGAGGATGATCCAGGAGGAAAACATAAGTGGAAGAAAAATCACTGTTTGCTGGGGCTGGGAAAGGAGGTTAATTATACATTGCTTGGTTTAGCAATGCTCTGACCCCCAGACTCCCATCTCCAATAAAGCACACACCCACGTGCACACAGACACCATCGGGGACTTTTGTCACAGAGGGAGTGCTGAGTGAGTGGGGACCAGAAAAAGCATGTTCTTGGAAAGCTATTCACTGTAAGAGTAACAAAGAGCTGGAACAGTAAGCCATCCACCAGGACATAAAAATATCATTGTCCCAACCTCCTCTGTAATGTTATTCTGTGTGGTGAGATTTCACCTGTAAAGTTCTAGTCTGAAATGAAATTAGGGAATAACATGTAACGTGAACATCCCAGTTACCACAGCTGCATGTCCAGATTTTGCTTCTTGGGCATGAGGGTTGCAATGGGAGAAATCTGGGGTAAGCTTTTGAAATACATCCCTCTGAAGTGAGCATGGTGAGTGGCAGCACTTGCCATACTTCCACTCTGATATGCTTGGCTTGCCTGCCTTGCCTGCCTTCCTTCTTCCTCCTTACCCCCTTCCATCTCTCTTTCCTTCCTTTCCTTTTTTTTTCTTCTTCTTCTTCTTCTTCTTCTTCTTCTTCTTCTTCTTCTCTCTCTCTCTCTCTCTCTCTTTCTTAACAGTTTTATTTGGGGTCTAATTCACATACCATATACTTCACCTATTTAAAGTATACAATTACCTGGTATTCATAGAGGTGTGTAACCATCATTATAATCAATTTTAGGACATTTCATTACCTCCTTAACAAATCCCCTATATGCATTACCACTCACTTCCCCCTTTTTTCCCCATCCTGCTATCTCCTGCCCCCCACATCAGCCTTCTACAACCACTAATGTACTTTCTATCTTTATAGATTTGCCTTTATGAACATTTCATATAAATACAATATGTGGCTTTTGTGACTGACTTCCTTCACTTAATTTAATGTTTTCAGGGTTCATCTGTATTGTAGAAAGTATCAAATTTCATTCCTTTTTAGTGCTGAATACTATTCTGTTGTATGAATGTATCACATTTTACTTTTTCATCAGTTGATGGATATTTGTGTTGTCTCTACTTTTGGGCTATTATAATGCTATGATTATTCATGTACAAATTTTTGCGTGGTCACAAGTATTCATTTCTCTTGGGTGTATATGTAGAGTTAGAATTGCTGGGTCATATGATAACTCTGTGTTCAATCTGAGGAACTGCCAGACAGTTTTCTAAAGTGGCTGCACCATTTTCCATTCCAACCGGCAGTATATGAGGGTTCCAGTTTTTTCCCCATCCATCCCAACCCTTGTTATCCTTTATTTATTTGTGTTTGTTTGTTTATTGATGCCATCCTAGTGACTGTGAAGTGGTATCTCACTGGGGGTTTTATTTTTATTTTATTTCCCCACTGGGGTTTTCATTTCATTTCCCTGGTGGCTAATTATGGTGAACATTTTTCCTGTGATTTTTGGCCATTTGTATACCTTCTTAGTTTTTTTTTTTTTAATATTTTATTTATTTATTCATGAGAGACACAGAGAGAGAGAGAGGCAGAGACACAGGCAGAGGGAGAAGCAGGCTCCACACAGGGAGCCTGACAGCAGGACTCCATCCTGGGTCTCCAGGATCCCACCCTGGGCTGAAGGCGGCGCTAAACCGCTGAGCCACCTGGGCTGCCGTGTATACCTTCTTCGAAGCATGTTTACTTCAGATCCTTTGCCTGGCTTTTAATTGAGTTGTCTTTTTATTAAGCAGTAGGAGTCTGTCAAAACCGTTTTTCCAACAGCATTTGCTCACTTTGTGTCTCTTTGAGTCACATTTTGGTAATTCTTGCAATATTTCAAACTTTCTCATTATATTGGTTATGGTGATCTGTGACCAGTGATCTTTGATGTTACTGTTGTAATTGGGGCACCATGAACCACACCCATATAAGATGGCAAACTTAGTTGAGAAATATTGTGTGTGTTCTAACTGCCTCACTGACTGGCTGTCCCCCATCTCTCTCCCTCTCTGTGGGCCTCCCTATTTCCTGAGACACAATATTGAAGTTAGGCCAATAAAAAACACTGCAGTGGCTTCTGTGTGTTCATGTGAAAGGAAGAGTCCATCGATGTGGCTAACTTCATTGTCTTACTTTAAGAAATTGCCACAGCATCCCCAACCTTCAACCACCACCACCCTGATCAGTCAGCAGCCAGTGACTTCGAGGCAAAACCTCCACCAGCAAAAAGATTATGACTCAATGAAAACTCAGATAAAACTCATGTTTTAGCAAAGAAGTTTTAAAATTAAGATATGTACATTGTTTTCTTAGATATAATGCTATTGCACACTTAATAGACTACAATAGAGATAATTTTTATATGCACCGGGAAACCAGAAAACTCATTTGACTTGCTTTATTGCAATACTCTCTTTATTGTGGTAATCATGAACTGAATGTGCAGTATCTCCAAGATATGCCTGGAGCAATATCTCTTCTCTTATGTCTGAGTTTGCTAAACTGAGTCTTTATTTTCTTGGTCATTCTATCTAAAGGTTTGCCAATGTCCATCTTTTTAAAGAACCAATTTTTTGTTTCATTGATTTTTCTTTGTTGTTTTTCTGTTCTTCATTTCCTTTACTTCCGTTTGGATTTTTATTCTTATTGATTTCCATTCTTTCCTTACATGGTTTTAAGGTTTCCATAGCTGTTCTCTTTTAAAGTGGGAAGTTAGGGGACACCTGGGTGGCTCCCTGGTTGAGTGTCTGCCTTGATCCTCCATGAGTCCTATATCAGGCTCCCCGGAGGGAGGGAGCCTGCTTCTCCCTCTGCCTGTGTTTCTGCCTCTGTGTGTGTGTGTCTCTTACGAATAATTAAATAAGAGCTTTAAAAAAAAAATCATAATAAAGTGGGAGGTTAGGTTGTTTACTGCATCGTAACTGTTGTCTCCATTCTTCATCTCACAAGACAGTTTGTAAGTGTGAATGATCAATGCTGAGGCTGAGTCAGTTCACATCAGACCTTCCCCTTTGGGGATAGAGTGACGAGGTAACTGAATTCATGAGGCAAGTGCACAGAGCAATGGATGAAGTACTGACTTCTCACTGGTAGAGTGTATGTGGTGCTGTGGCTTAGGGGTCTGGAGTCTGGCTGCCTGATTGTGAGTTCTGTCTCTGCCTTTAATGGCTGTGAGATTTGGGACAATTATTTAAGCTCTGTAAACCTCAGTTTCCATGTGTGTAAAATACGCATAAAGATGGTTACTACTTCATACTGTTGTTGTGCTGATTAGACGAGCTCCGTATGGATGAAGTCCTTAGCTCAGAGGTGGTACCTGGCTGATGCGTGGTAAGGGTTGGCTATTCTTACTTTATTGTTGTTGCTGTTAGGTCCCATGGTCTATGCTGGGCCAGCACCGTGTAAAGTAGCCTCGGAGCCTGGAGCTGTGTTTCCATTAGTTTTGTGCTTCTTTGCCAATCATCCATGACCTCACCTGCATAGGCTACCAGGATGCACCTCACCTGCGTTTGCTACCAGGTGCTCAGAGACATTTCCCACTGAGGTGTGGCAGCTCTGGATGTTACTTCCAAACAGGAGATTTTTCGTTCTCTGAAAGATTGCAGACTTGACTTATTTGAGTATCCACCCATATTGAAATGATGATATAAGAACAAAGGCAGGAAATGTATTTTCCTGAACAAATTTGAAACAAGCTCAGGATGGGAGTACCATAAATTATGAAAATTAGTATCATTAAAAAATTCTAATTTAAGTTTGATAGTACCTTAAGTTCTCCTCTTGAGGTGGGGATAGAAATGCCCTTCTGTAGATTTGCTAGAGGAGCTTAATATTAAGTCCTGTTCGTCTAATTCTTTAGCCAAAGGATGGCCATTTAATTTTACAAGAAGAAAAAAGGGTATGAATCAGTCCTCATTATGAAACTTTCAGTTAGCATCCTTGAAAATGAAAATATAGGGACACCTGGGTGGCTAAGCAGTTGAGTGTCTGCCTGCAGCCCGGAGCATGATCCTGGAGACCCGGAATCGAGTCCCACATTGGGCTCCCTGCATGGAGCCTGCTTCTCTCTCTGCCTGTATCTCTGCCTCTCTCTCTCTCTCTCTCTCTGTCTCTCATGAATAAATAAATAAATCTAAAAAAAAAAAAAAAAGAAAAGAAAATGAAAATATAACCAACCTCTAGTTATTTATGAATGATATTAGCTAAGATTATCCTAAAGCCTTCACAAAAAGTAACATTTTAATACAAATATTTTATTAACTATAGCTAGATAATAGCTTTAGGTTGTTACCATTTGAATATAAGCACTGATATTTAATATTGAAACAATAGGCAAGCATTATTTTAATAATATATATTCTTTTTCTGAAAATGCAAGACATATTCATTCATACTGTATATTTTTCCCCTCACAGCATCTCTGATATTGTTACAGAGAAATAATTATTTACATTTTACCTATAGAAAGAAGAAATAAAATGTTCTAAAGGGAATTTTCCTAAGATCTAATTAGTAGAATCAGTACAACCAGTATTCGATTACTCAGTATTCTCCTTCCCTCCCTTTTCCCCTCCCTCTGTTTCTTTCTCTTTCCATCTTTTCCCATTAAACCTTTTTATCAAGAGCATCACTAAGTAGTAGAAAGGATGTGGACTATAGGTGCAGAAAAATTAGAAAACAATAGGCTATATGTAGAGAAAAAGTGAAAAAAATAAGTCATGAGCCTATGAATTGATAATCAGCTTTCTAAACTGTATATACATCAAGAAGATGAATTTTATCCAAGGATAGATTAGATTATATTTTAGAAGACTGAATTTAGTATAAATAGTAAAAGATATAGTTAAAACGATTAAGTTTCATTCATCTCTTCATACACGGAGCTTGTGTCACTTGTTCTTTGTATAACCATACTTACATATAATATATAAGGATGTGAAAGATGGTGCATACAGGGTGCTCAGGAGACTGGCTGGCTGTGGGTTCTAGATTAGACAGAGTGGCCTGGAATCAGCACAAATACCTCTCCAGGTTTTGGCCTTTTTTTTTTTTTTTTTTTTTTAACTACAACACTTTATTTAGAGGGAGAGCAAGTGAGCATGAGTTGGTGGGAGGGGGGTAGCAGAAGAAGAGAGAGAAAATCCCAAGTAGGCTCCATGCTCAGCACAGAGCCCCATGTGGGGCTCAATCTCATGATCCTGAGATCATGACCTGAGCTGAAATCAAGAGCCAAACACTTAACCGACTGAGCCACCCAGGCACCCCTCTAGGTTTTGGCTTCTTAAACACTTAAATATACCACAGAAGTTTCTATGATCTACTGAGAATATAGTGTTGAGAGTTATCAGGTTAAATGCATTTTGTGGCTCTAATTTGTCAATCAGTAAATTTTATTGGCTGTCTACTATTTCCCAAAACCTTTAGGCCAACAAAGATCACAGCACATTAAATAATTTTCAGAGTGCCAGGATATCAAGGTAAGCCACACATGCTGAGGCAGGTATAAAGGAGTGTGTTTGTGTGTGTGTTTGTGTGTGTGTGTGTGTGTGTGTGTGTGTGTGTGAGAGAGAGAGAGTATATTTATTATATATCAAATTCAGACACTGGATTTTGGATAGGAAGGAAATAGATGATTTAGAGGTGAAATCACTAACATCATCAGATGGTAGAGACCACAAGGAGTATTTCAATTCTTTTTTTTTTTTTTAAGTTTTATTTATTTATGAGACACACACACACAGAGAGAGAGAGAGAGGCAGAGACACAGGCAGAGGGAGAAGCAGGCTCCATGCAGGGAGCCCGACGTGGGACTCGATCCCAGGTCTCCAGGATCACACCCTGGGCTGAAGGCGGCGCTAAACCGCTGAGCCACCTGGGCTTCCTGGACTATCTCAATTCTTAAGACACGGATTTATTGTTTTCTTTTTTTTGTATCATTCACTTCCGTCTGCCAATCCTTAATAAAAGTTCCACTCTGGTGTAAAAGAGCTAACAAATGAGTCTTGACCATCCTAAGGTTCCTCATGGTATATTTCCCTCTTGGTGAGGGGAGCAGGGAATACCTTTTGGTGGCTCTTAAATTCTTAGGAACCTTCCATTCCAGTGAGTGCTTAAAGAAGCACTGGCGTTAATTGTTGGGATGAAAAAGGGACCTGAATTCCTGTTCGATGTTTAGATTTCCATTTACTTAATCGAACAAAGTTCAGTTTGAATTAAGTTGAGCGTAATTTTATGTTTATTGGCCATGGAGTTTTTTTTTTTTCCCCTAAACTCCCTGTTCATATCTTTGCTCATATTTATTGGATTATATTTTCTTATTGACTTGTAAGGGCGCCTACATATTAAGGAAATTGATTCTTTGTTATATATGTTTAATCCACATATTTGTAGTCTGTTTTTGATTTTGTCTTAGTAAATATTTCCACATTCCATTTAATGTTCAGCTTTTGGGAGAAAGTAAAGAAAAGTAATGAAATTTAGATAAATTATTAGTTTTGTTATCTTTAGTTATCTTTAGTTATTTAATTCTCCAACCTAAGGTCAATTATTAACTGATTTGTCTTCTGGCACATGTGTGTGCACATAAGGAGTCTAGTATGGAGGTTTCTTATATCATCATTTTTCCTTATTCATTTCTGAAAGAAAACTGAGTACCATTAATGGTATTCTGTTTTTTCAATTAATTGTTATTATTTTACAGTTTTACCTCCAATAAATGCATTAGTTGACAACCACTCATAAGAAATTTAATAAGCTGTGACTGCAAATCATGTGTTTGTATGTTTGAGGGATGTGTCTACTTCCTCTTCACAATTGTAGGTTTTCACAGTAATGTGTTTCTCAATTAAAATATTCGTTCATTTGAGTCACGATCAGGAGTCATGAGTGACACTATCATTTTTATTAACACTAGATCAAAGTGATTCTTATCTAGTTCTTACCACGGTTTCACTTGAAACTCAGAAACTGGTCATTTTAGTGTTGGCATGTCTAAAAACATGCTGTGTTAAGCTGCTTCCTGGCCATTTTTTTGGTTTCCTTGATTATAATAAACAGAGCTGGAAAAATGAGGTGTCTGTCAAAGCACTGAGGTGTCAGGGACTTAGCTGGATTTCATCGGAAGCCTGAAACAAATATGGTGGGAGGACTGAAGAGGCAGCCACATGCATATTTTGACAATTCAGAGACAAAAGCTGTTCATGTGACTTCTTCCTGTTTCCATACTTGTTCACCAAACATCTGAAGAGACTGAGCTGTGAGGGCTTTGTTACACAGTGATCCTTTAATAAAGTTTTCCATGTCATATGTCAAAAATATTTTACCAATAGTTTGGAATTCTTGTGAAGAATGATTATTGAGTATCCAAGTTAGTGAATTTCTGTGTTTCTGCACTGGGCAGGGGATAGAGATCAAAAGGAAATGCCTTCGATATACTTCATAAGGAACTATTGTCTTGTCATGCAAGCAGCTGGCAACTGTGTAAGCAAACAACCTGACTACCGGTGTATCTCATTTTTCATAAGAGATTATCTTAAATTTTGTCTATAAGTTTTAATTTTCAAAAGTACAATTATAGTTTACACACACTAGAAGCATTTGGTATTTAGGCAATGTGCTAAAACAGGATTTTCTATTTTGCAAGTTTGATTGCAAATGACAAACATACAATTGCCAAATGCATGTGTGTGTGTGTGTGTGTGTGTGTGTGTGTGTGTGTATACACACACACATATATAAAAGGGGTGCTGAAGCAATGTGGCAGTAAAGTTGTTTGGAAAAAAGTAGACACCTGGATAAAGAAGGCTTTCTAGATGATTCTAGAGGAGAGTTAGGGTATCAAACAAGGATATATTAGAGAAGGTAGAAAGGTAGTCTTGGGGATTTTGCATGTGGGTGTGTGTCTATTGAGGTTGAGAGGAACAAAGGGAAATTATGCAGTGGGTTGTAGTCAGAAGTTAAAGATTTGCAGTTCATGATCAAAAGCTCAGAGTGTTATGGATGACCAAGGATCACATCAAATCCCCTTCATAGGGGTAACATGATCCCAGCCATACATAGAGTAGATCATTCTTGCTCCTGCTCTCAGGATGGTTACCAGGGAAAGTGATTATAAGGGAGGGAAGCAAAGGCATGGAGGTGGGAGGTTGTGCTTGGTTAGTGCTGAGCAAAATCAGTGAGAAAGGAAAGGAAAAAAATTGTCAGAACTTAATGATGGGCTGTAAAGGGGAGAATGGGCCTGAACAAAGAGATTTGTTTGATCAAATCATTTAAATTTTTCTAATGATCAAAGTTGTATATGTCAAAGATATATAACATAAATGTATGTGTGTATAATGTTAAAACGCAGAAGTACATAAAAAGAAAAATTTAAATCACCCATGTTCAATACTCGAACCAGAAACAAACCACTGTCAATATTTTGTTATATGTATCTAGCTTTTATTTAGTTTCAGCTGAAAGCTTGCTGTACATAGTTATCCATACTATTTTCTTAATCTCATATCTTATAAACGTTTACTCATGTAATACGGAGTAAAATTCTCCGTATTTTTTAGTGACTGCACAATGAACATAATCTTTAGTTACAATAGAATTTTTTATTTAATCACTTCCTCAAGGTCAAGTATTGGTTAGTTTCTAAATTTATTATGAAGAATTCTGAGATAAACATCTATGTGTATAAACTTCATTTTTTATTATTTCTTTAGGATAAATTCTTAATGCCATTGCTAAGTGAAGAGAATGAACATTTTCAAGGCTTTTCATGTAGAATTTTAAACTACTATTTTTAAAGAAAAGTTTTGATCAATTGATATTGTCTTACCTAAAGAGTGATATGTCAGCGCTATTCACTAAGTATATCTGCTGGTTTTATTGGTTAAAGGTGATATTTATATATTTTCCCTTAATTTACATTTATTTGCTTATCAGTGAGGTTGAACAACATTTTGTTGGGCTTGAGGCATTTTAATTCATAGAAGTGAGAGATAAAAATACACATCTTGCATGCATGATATATAAGTTAATTGGCATACCTCATATTATTAGCTAAACAGGACATCTGAATAGATTGCATCTTTTTTTTTTTTTTTTTGATGGAAAGCAAGTGCCAAGTGTTATAATTATGAGGAGATCTAGAAGGACGAGGGAAGAAGGTTTTAACTTTTAGTCAATGTTGGTGGACAGAGAAAAGGGAAGTCAATCACAGAAATCCTGCAAAAGATGATAGTCACAAGTGGAACTACCTAAGAACAGGATCATGAAGCCTAAATGGAAAAATTATGGACTATCAAAGAGCAGAAAACTAAGGGAGGAGCCAGGTGGAGATGAAGGCCAGATAGTGGGCACAGGGGAGAGAGATCTTGGAAGTGGAGAATGAGAGGGGCGCCCACTCATTAGCACCCCCAACTCTACCTTCCATGAAGCCTTGGGAGTTTCCTGGGAGTTTTCTGGGCAGGCACTTGTTTATGCAAATCCTTGATTCCCTGAAGTTTGGCAGGGTTTCCAGAGTATGGACCTTTTGTATATCCCCTCTCCCACCCACCTACCCAGCGTGTTTCTTAAATTTGTGGTTTATTGCTTTTACTAATGGAGGTCACTGAGACCATTTTGTGTATTTTGTTTGTTTGTTTGTTGGCCCTGAGGTCAGTTTTCCATAGTGCATACATTGTTTTGGATTAAAGAACCATAAAAGTGTCAGAGGAAACTAGACACAGGACTGCAGAGTTCATGCTCAATATATTTAGCAGTGAAGTTAAGGACTGAGGGCATTGGTTGGCTAAAACTTAGGTTTTTAAAAACAATATTCCAACATGCTGCCTGATGAGTAACAGTACTAACACACTATATATTTGTGTTTTTACTGCTTATGACTGAATGCCATGCCATAAATAAGATTTTGCCCCATGTTACTGACGTGGTAGTATGGCACCACTCTGCTTGATTGCTCAGTGTCATCCTGGACACTGCCATTCGTCCGAACCATCCATTGGCCAATTCCATCAACTCTGCCTTTAGGATACAACTCAAGGTCAGCTTCTCTTCTTAACCCCTCCAGGATTACCACTCTAGCAGAAACCACCATCATCCCATCCCCAGAGGACCAGAACAGTCTCCAGCCTGTCTCTCTACTTCCTCCTTTGCTCACCTGTGATCTCTTCTCCACACCAGAGAGATCTTAAGGGAAGCAAAATCAGATCACGTTGCTTCTCTGCCTAGAATCCTCCATTAGGTCCAATAGAACCCAGAGTCCTGGCCAATCCGGCCCTCACCTCACCCTTGCCAGCTTTGCTCACATTATTCATCAGCCGTGTTGCTCCTTTCCTGCTCTTCTTCAGATACCCCTGAAAAAGACCCTTCTGTAACCCTTCCTTCCTTCTGGAATGCTTTCTCTCTGGGTCTTCAGACCATTTGTTCCTTACTCCATCAGGTCTCTGCCCAAGAGAGAAAGGACTTCCTGGACCACCATAAGCAACAGCCCCCCACCATTCCTCCTAACCCTGCTTTATTCTCCCTCATTGCAGGTGTCTATGCTCCCTCCCCCAAACATACCTATATGTGTTATATACAAAAGATGATTAGCTCTTTCTTAGTTACGAGAGACCACATCTGGGTCCAGGTCTTTGACTACAGTTCCCCCACACACACCAGTACTTGAGTGCATCTTGGAGTTTTACCGAACGTGCTCAGGAAACCCCTCTCAAGATCGAAAAACAGAGTACTCAGTAAATCCAGAATGGTAGGGGATTTCTGTGGTAATTTGGAGGAAATTATTAAAACTCCAGTAATTATTAAAGAGTAAAACTCACATAATACTTGGCAAAACCACACGCTTCCTGAGTTCTGGTTAACCTGACTGCACATTCTAAAGGGGAGGAAATCTACTTTTTACATTATGACTTCATATAGCTGGCTTTTCTCTAGCAAACCATAAACACAGAGCTTGGATTTTACACATTATTTATGACTTTGTAATAGGCATCTCCTTTCCACCTGCATTCAATATTCTGAACTTCCTCTTTTAAAAAGAAAAAGTCTGTTAGTTTGACCACGGGATATATAGGGTAAAGACAGGTAATTTCTTGGCTTATGAGACACCACCATTTGCAATGTTGGCCAGAAAGGGATCTATGGAATCTAACAGGTTTCAATGTATTAATGAAGAATGCTGCCTATGACAGAGGAAAAGTTTAGGGAGAAAATGCAAAGAGAATTGTCCTTAGAGTTAAATTGGATTCTGGGGCTTTTATAAGCTATGGCTTCGCTCACCAAGTATTAAAGGTTTCTCCCCCTGACTTCAAAGACGTCATTTCCAAAGTTCCACAGCATTTTTGGTAAATAAAGAAATGCCTGTCACTGGCAGGGTCAGAGCAGCAAGGTGAAGGATGTGTGGGTAATGAGAGAGGCAGGTGATTAAGATGAAGGAAAGAAGAGAGGGAGGGAGGAATACTATCTATCTATCCGGAGGTGGAAAAGTGTGATCTCTACAAGCCAGAGTCCCTGGGTTCAATTCCTCCCTCCACTATTGCTAACTTGTTTGTTTTGGGCAAATCACTTTATTCCTTGTGCCTTAGTTTTCTCATCTGTAAAATGGGGATAGTACTAGTCCCTAACCTCAAAATATACTTAGGAGGACAGTATGTATTAATTTATGTGAAGCGCTTAGAACAGTGCCTGGTATATGACAAGGGGTATAGAGAGGAGTTAGCCTACAGTTATTTTATTACAGATGGAGGTGATGAAATTTCAGTGAAAGTTAGACAGGAAAAGAGTGTTGTACCTCTTCATTGGCTGCCTCACCAGGTGTTCTCTTACCTATAAGAACCGCAGGTGCTTGAAGCTTCTGGGCTCTTCACTGACTGCCCGCCCATTCAGGAAAGTGGAGAACACAGGAGAGGCTGTGCTTCTGTGACAAATTTAAATCTAAAAATAATAAAAGAAATGTCCCTTGCTTGAGTAAAGGAGTTGGTTGGAAAAAAAAAAAAAGGAGTTGGTTGGAGATGGGGTGGGGTTATTTAATTTATTGGCTAATTCTCTCATTCGAGTTGCCTGAGAAGTCACAGAGAGGCTCCACAGTAGGCACAGTAATGTATGATGTTACAAGGCTCTCGGATGAACTCACTCAGTATTGGAGGTTTAGAACCCTAGACTCTGAAGAAAAGTGAGTAGACCCGATCTTCTGTCTTCTTGCTCTCTGTCTTCTTTCTCTCTCTGAGTGATGTCCCTGTCACAGTGAACATTTCTAGGGGACAGGGACTCAGTCAAGCACATCCATAATCGGGGGCGGGGATGGAATGAGCCACAGTGAGGGTGTGTGGAGATGTCTGAATTGCCCAGCCTGGTCTATTTAAACGCTTGGAAGTTCCTGCTAAGCTGAGAAAGTAGTGCAAAATTAGTTTTACTTCAAAACAATCCTGCAAAAACATTACGTTCCCTCTTGGATTTCTTTCCACAGCACTGTGTACCTGGCACCTAACTATTGCATTTAAGATGTCTGCTGCCCTGCCTGTGTCCACGTTAGCTACTACTGTGTAAACAGGAAGTACTTGACATATGGTTTAAATTATTTTTTTTTTAAGATTGTATTTATTTATTCATGATAGTCACACACACAGAGAGAGAGAGAGAGGCAGAGACACAGGCAGAGAGAGAAGCAGGCTCCATGCACCGGGAGCCCGATGTGGGACTCGATCCCGGGTCTCCAGGATCACGCCCTGGGCCAAAGGCAGGCGCCAAACCGCTGCGCCACCCAGGGATCCCTTGACATATGGTTTAAATGAGCTTAGATATATGCTTAGATGAAAAGCGTATCCCACTAGAAAAATAATGGATTCACATGCTTAAATTTTATAATAAGTAACAAATAGTAAATGTAAGTCAGAGACCATGCAGGACACCACCCTCTTCCTCCCTCCACACAATCCTATTCTCCTTCCCTTCTGTTTTCTTCTCCTTAGCTCTTTCACAACCTAGCATACTATCTATTGTACTGATTTACTTATTAAATGTCTTTTCCCCCATAGGACTAGAGGGCTCATGAGGGCAAGGATTTTTGTCTGTTGTGTTCACTGCTAAAGCCTTAGCAACCTAGAACAGTGCCTGACACTTAGAAGGTTCTTGATAAATAGTGATCTAGTGGATGGGATATACACATTAGTTACTGTTATAATTTTACTTTTTAAAGCAATGGTACTGAGAGGATACCATAAATTTAAAGCCCTTTCCTAATACCTAGGTAAGATAAACTATCCCAAATGTGGCAGTGTCCATTTTTTAATTCTCCCTGTTGATCCCACAATGGGCTATTTGCCAAATTAACCAAAAGGGAATACTGGGGTGCTTTAGATCATACAGGTTTGTGGACACTGGTCTCCAAAAGCAGAGGAAGACTTTTTGGTCTACAGTGGTGGTAGAAGAGGGAAGGCAAAAGGATTTTAGCAGTGCCTAACTGAGACCTTGCATATGCTGTGTGTGTGTGGAACCAAAAGGTGTCTTGAAGGAATTAACCCTTGGTATAATATTCCCATTCTTATAGTGAGTTCTTTGTGTCACATACATTCTTTAGAAGGACTCTTATATTTACATACATGCCCTCATCTCTCTGAGATTACTTTTCCAATGCTGGTTAATTAGCTTCACTACTAATTATTGCTGACACCACCAATGCAGTTATAGGGCTTCCATGCCAATGGATGATACTTTTTCACATGGAAGCTAGTACTTTAATATGTGCATGTATATGTGAGCAATTTCTTTTTTTTATCCTTTAGTTATACATTAATACAGCAAAGACTTTGAAATTCTAAATAGTGTAATTCTAAGTAGCATAAAATCTACTTCTGGAAACCTATGGACTACTATGTTATACAAAGCAAATACACATTCACTTGCTCTCTATGTTGGCTATATCTTAGCCTTTATTTAAAATTTTTTTAAATTAAAGATTTTATTTATTTGAGAGAGAGAACAAGTGGAGGAAAAGGGCAGAAAGAGAAGCAGACTCCCCGCAGAACAGAGCCGGACTTGGGGCTTGATCCCAGGACCCTGAGATGATAAGCTGAGCCGAAGGCAGACTCTTAACTGACTGAGCCAGCCAGGTGCTCCTATCTTAGGCTTTAGATAAATTAAAATAAAGCATAATGCTCTCTAGTAGCATATAAAAATGACCTTAATAGGTATTACCTATATTTAAAATAGCCCCACATAAGTTTCCTGGCTTCATGTTCATGTCGTCACCTGTACTCCATTTCTTGCTCTTCCAGACCTATCTGAGTCTTGTTTCTCGTTCCTTTTTCTAATTACCTTAGAGTTTGTCTTTGTCTCAAGCTTCTATTTTATTGTGTTTTTTTAAAAAGGTTTTATTTATTTATTCATGAGAGACAGAGAGAGAGAGAGAGAGAGAGAGAGGCAGAGACACAGGCAGAGGGAGAAGCAGGCTCCCTGCAGGAGCCCGATGTGGGACTCAATCCCGGGTCTCCAGGATCATGCCCTGGGCTGAAGGCAACGCTAAACCGCTGAGCCACCCGGACTGCCCTCAAGCTTCTATTTTGTATGTGTACTTTTTTCCTATTCTATCCAGTCTCATATCTTGGATCTGTCTGCTGTCACTTCACTCTGAAAAGAAAGGTACTTTGTTGAGATAAAGAGCCCTCTTCTAAGGATGGCTTAAGCTGGTTGCAAGCCAGATGTATCAGAAGTTAACACAGGGAATGTAGCATGACATCTCTACCACATGGCATTGACTTACCAGTTTTATACATTTGCTTATATCGAGGGCTACATAGTAGCAGTCAATGTCAGTGGCAGTAGGAGAAGGGTGGCTTTTACTTTTTCTGTGTACTTTTCTATATTGTTTGGGTTATAACTAATGAATATCTGTGTGCAATTTACCTGTATTTTTATTTTTTATTTTTTAATTTACCTGTATTTTAAAAATTAACTTTGTTCAAAGCAAAAGCAGGAAAATATTGTTTATTTTTATTGTTTGTTTTAGGGCAGGCTGTAATTGTAATTATTGCTTTCAGGTGTTCAGTAAAAAGCCACCCTGAACTTACCTTTAAGGTGTATGTTGAGATGGTTTGTTTCCTGAGTCTTTGCATTCTTGATAATGTTTGGTGTAAGAATGCATACCAACATACGTGCACATACACAGGCACGTACACTCGCACTCATGCCAAACATCCAAACCGAGAATACTCTCTAATGCTTAAGGCATGCCACACACCCAGAATTTGTAAAAAATTCTTGTATAAAATACTCAACTCATAAAAGGCAGATTTCCTAGGTCCCATTTGTAGTCGAGGAATTTGGTCTCAAATCAGTTTTTTGGAACCATTGCCATGGTGTTTTGGGGAGATTGCTTCAATTTTCCTCCATCCAGAACCTATGAACTTAGTTTTATGTAATACTTAACGTGATGGTAATCTTAGACTTGTTCTGGATTTTGGCCCTTTCCTAACCTGCTGGTGTTTTCTAGTCTCTATTGATAGTTTTAGATTATTTTATTTAGGAGTAATAATGCTGCTCCTGTTTTTTTTTTTTTTTTTTTTTTTTTAAGGTAGATACACAGATTTAGAACTTTGTTGTCCCTCTGGACTTTTTACTTCTCACTCTGGCAACTTCAAGTTGCTGAGGTTTTATGGAATTTAGTAAGATTAACAATTACAGAATAACCCCTAAGGGAAAACTGGAAATCACAACTTTGAAATTACAGATGTGTTTCTCTTTCTATGCTGTGGAGCTTATTTTAATCCTTGTTCAGAAGACCTTGGGTTCCAGATGTCACCTCACTTTCAGGAGGGCCCTCTAACAGTCCTCCTCCTGTTCTTTGCTCCCCTAACCTCCCCACTGCCAGAACTGACAAACCCAACCTCCAGAGAGACTTTCGATGAGCTTCCATCTCTTAACTGCCTGAAAAAGGAGTGTATTTACTCTGCTTGGGTGCTTCAGGTCCTCCAGATCCGTTGTTATGTACGAACCGTCTCCATTACCGTGAATCATGTTTTACCACTCCCTTCTTTGCAAATCGCCTTTCTATTTTTCTCTACTTCTTACCAGAAAATCCATTTCCAGCTCCAAATTTGAAGTAGAGTAAGATCAAATGAGGGTTTAATTCCTGTGTAATTTTTGCCTCTATCTAAGCACTTACATGTATTCGTTCATTTAATTTCCACAACAACCCAGATGAAGTAGTGATGACTGTTTTTTCTTGTCTGCATCAAGCAGCACAAGATAATGGGCACCTGTCTTATTCTAGGAAGGCGGATTTAAAAGATCATTTGTTTTCTTGTAGTCAGTTTTGGCATTTGAATAAAAGATATCAGCTAAATTTCTTTCTCTATAAAATGCCGGAGCTTTTGTCTTCTTGGGCCTTCCCCGAATCCATCCATTACAGTAGGTTTTCATTAAGTTTTCAGACTGCTGTTGAGCATTCTATATCAGGCAATTTTAACACCTCCCTTCTTTCTGTACCACCCATTCAAAGCTCATTCCAGGTGCCCTTAGCAAATGACTCCCAAGGCATTTAAATGGCCAAAGCTCATTGACCAATGAGGGGACATGTACCATGTAAAACGGAGTCACGCAGTTCCCTGAATCAGGAGAGAAGGTTGCAAAGCTTCTGTTACTTACTATTAGCCTGTCGCATCCAGATTGCAAGACTGGAAAGGTAGGGGACACCCTTATTTGTTTTAATTGGAAGAGAGGACGAGATGGTTGTGTTTGGTTACAGTAATTTAGATCAAGTTGAATAAACAAATGATCCCTTTTTTAATTGAAGACAAAAAAAATATTAGAGCTTTGTAATAGTCTCAAATACTGTAGTTTGCTTTACCAGCAGCAAAGCCAAATTTCTTAAGTTATGAAAGTTTTTGTTTTTTTTTTTTTAATCAGTTCTTCCGGAAGCTCTTCACTTTGCATACTTGAAAAAGCTTAGGCCTTCATAAAGTAAAGTCATTTTTTCATAGATCGCTGCTATTTTAACTCTGGGATAAGAAGCAGGAATTTATCAAGAATGTCCACCCTTGTTTTTCAATCAATTCAGTCAGTCTGGAGAGAAGAGATTTGTGATTTTAAGAAATGTGATCATGAAAAATAAACGGAATTGGCATTATGATATTTGCTACATAAATTTAGCAATAATGGCAATTTCCTCTCTGAACAAAGGTCTGGTATAAGAAGACTCTTATAGCACCATTTTTTCAAGCCAGTGGTAAAGTTTATGAAATGAAATTAGTTAAGTGTAGGTTGTATGCTTTAAAGACTAAAGTAAGTTTCACTTTCATTATAAAGAATAGTTCACTTATATTTTGTGTGCTGTTTGAGATTTGTTCTAATATTAACTCAAAAAAAAACAAGAGAAATACAATATTTGCTGCTTTCTACCTGGAAATGGAGCAATTTAAATAGTATTTGAGGCTAATTCTCAAAAGAAAAGCCTACTTATTCATTCCTCTATCATTATACTCATTCATTCCTCTCCATTTAATGCTTAGTATCAGAAGCTAAGTTTGACTTCAAGGAAGGGTCTGATTTTCCTTGGTTGCTCTTTCCCAGGGATGGCGTAGGATGGTTTGTATTTTAATATAGAAATTCAATAATATGCTTGTTTAGAATTTTAGTATATGAGAGATGGCACCATTTGGTAAGTTTTTTGAGTAATTAAAACTATGTCCAATTTATAAGGAGAATTTCTTTCTTTCTTTCTTCTTTTTTTTTTTTTTTTTTAGTGTATATACCACTAAGTATAAGTGCCCAATAATTCAAGTTCTCTCACAGTCCCCCCCTTTCTTTTTGTTTTTTACGTATTTATAAGATTTGCATCCTGGAACTTTCCACTTTTATCAGATTTATTCAAAATGCCATTAAATTCATTAAAAATGCGATTTTATGAGAAGTCTGCTCTCAAGATCTCCCTCATAGTCCCTTCCTCCAGGAGACTTTTTAGGGGAGGCAGTTGTGGGTCGACCAGCTGTCCCAGAGTTAACTATTCACGGCAGGGAATACTTGCTAGCCATCTTCTCCAGTACAAGTAAATGCTATTTCTCAATTCCAAGCCGAGGTTCAAAGGTTTAGACTAACCTCACAGATCAGAGGTCAGGCACGAATTGCTGCAATTTGTAGTTCAATTCTGCCTATATGACAGAATTTCACAGCTACGATGATTGCTTTTTTCCACTTCTGCACACAGGCCAGGCCGGGCAGTTAACAGTATAATTTGTACAAGTCAGCCCTTGGCACCCGAGTTTAATGAGTAACTAGCTGGTGCCTTAGGTTTCACTGGTACAAGGTGCATATTATAAAAAGGGTCAAATGTCAATGCGCAAAAATGGAGGGGCGTGGGGAGTGATATCTCAATAACTACCACCTGTGAATCATATGCAAAGAATTAATAACTTGTATCATTTTTAAAAATCATATTTCTGTGGTGTGAATGTTAGTGTGTTCATTTTCTTTTTTTTTAAATGTTTATGTTTCTTTTTTTTTTATTTTTTTTTTTTATTTATGACAGTCACAGAGAGAGAGAGAGAGAGAGAGAGGCAGAGACACAGGCAGAGGGAGAAGCAGGCTCCATACACTGGGACCCCGATGTGGGATTCGATCCCGGGTCTCCAGATCGCGCCCTGGGCCAAAGGCAGGCGCCAAACCGCTGCGCCACCCAGGGATCCCAGTGTGTTCATTTTCTTTGCTACTAAAAGAGGTAGATAATTTTTTTAGATGTTTGCAAGAAAGAACAGTCAGATCAGAGATTGTTGACCGTTCAATAGAAAGTGAAATTGCAGGCTGTTGACTCCTTTTGAGGAGTCTGATTTCTCAAAAGCCTGCCAAAATGTTATGCTTTCAAAAAGCATAACTGCCTTTCAGGAATCTAGGGAGCACATTGGATAACTGGGTTTTCTGAGCCCATGATATTTATGAGTACCTGACATTCTCTACTCTTCATCCAGGAAGTTACACTTCTATCCTTATTTCCAACCCAGGTTGAAAATATCTTTTACTGTTTAAAGTTGAATATTGGAATTCTTGAAAAAATTCTTAGTTGTCTTTGACAAATCATGGATTTGCCATTCACAGGTTTGACGCATAAATGACCCCGAAGCGCTAAGTACACACAGAATAATTTATCATTTTGGTTACAGCTCAAATTTTAATTTTCTACTCTTCCAGACTTGGATGCTTTGGAAGCAATCAGATTCTGCCACAGAGCAGAAAAATTAAAATAATTCTGGTCTCAGGTCTTTTGGCTTTGAATTCCAGCTTCATCACTTACAGCTGAGGGACCTCAGCCAATGGGCAGTCTCAGGATGAGTACAGCCAGAGTTCGCTTTATGCTCTATGATTAAATAAGACAGTGTACATAAAATGCGTAGCATGGTACCTGATGCATACTAAGCACTCAATGAATGTTAGCTGTTATTAACATTATTAATTTTATTAAGTTACATCACTAGTGAATAAGCCTGGCCTACCCTGTATATCATCCACCCTTAGTTTAGACTTAGTCTTTGCTCTGTTCATTTCATGAGGGACATAAGCTATGCTCTAGTTGGATAAGGTGATCTGGGGACATTTTAAGATGCATTCCTTTTGAATATCACAGGGAAATGTATTTTATTTTTAAGATGTTATTTATTTATTCATGAGCAACAGAGAGGCATAGGCAGAGGGAGAAGCAGGCTTCCTTTGGGGAGCCTGATGCAGGACTCGATCCCAGGACCCCGAGATCACACCCTGAGCCGAAGGCAGACGCTCAACCACTGAGCCACCCAGGTGCCCTGGGAAGTATATTTTTAAATTCCTCAGTTTCAAGTCTAGCACTCTTAGATGCTGTCCTTTCCCCCTAGCTGATCTGCGATTGTGTGGCAAAAGCTGTAAAAAGAAATAAATGCAAATCATCTGGTTTCCTTTGAGAATTGTTTTCATTCTGCCCTTTGGTGAGAAACATTGAATGAAAAATCGCAAATCTGTAAATGATACCACACCAGTGGGTTAAATTCTGTCCCTGATGAGGTATATTATACTTATTAGAAACTGTGCTTTCCTGAAATGCCAGACGTGACAATCTTAAAAAAAATAACAAATTTTTCCATTGCATTTCATTTTATTCCTGAAGAACATAGAAGTAGCTTTTGAATAATAAAAACATATTTTACTACCAGTGACAATATATAAATGATGTGCTTAGCGTTAAAAAGGTAACATCTCACATTAATTAAATAGTTAAGCACCTGCTGCGTGCTAGGATTAGTTGTGGGGCACTGGGATTATAGTAGTAGATTTTGCCCTGGTAAAGTTTACAACTGACTGGGGAAGTTTATTATTATACCAGTTGTTGTAAGATTAAACCATATAAATTTGCCAATATTCTACTGTTTCTGTCCTTCAAAATAGCAATCTCATATAGTTGAGTTTAGTGTTATGAGGAGTACAAGGAGAGATTACATGGTGTTATGGGAACATAATCCTGGGGAATCGAGAGATGGCTTCTGAGGAGTGACACTTAAGGATGAGAACAAGCTGGCTGGGCAGGGGGACTGGTGATAGTTTGAAGCATCGGGGACAGCGTGTGTAAGGAAGAAAGTGATACAACGTGAGGTTCGAAGAGGAGTCTAAGTCTTCCTTTTACAGGCCGTCCTTAGGCTATTGACTTTATTCTAAGGGCTTGTTATAAGAAAGGGTAAAGTTTAAGCAGGAGGGTGTCAAGACGTGCTCAGACTGTGGTTGTGCTTTTGTTTGTTTTGTTTTGTTTTGTTTTTAAAAATCACTTTGCCTGCCATGAGAGCTAGATTGATTGCAGTGGATAAAATAGAGTCAGTTGGGAGGGTAATGCAATCGTCAGGTAGAAGCTGATGGATGGTGGTTTATAAGATGCTTTCAAATGTAGTATTTTTTATCCTTTTAACAGCTCTCACATGAGGTATTAATATCAGCTTCAGGATACCGATGAGGATGCTAAGGCCCAGAAAGTTAAGTGGCATGCCCATGCTCAAATACTGTTGGTGGCAGAGTAAGGATTCTCTTATCTGAACTCTGACTCTTGCCCTGGTGGTCTTCTGGTAGCTTTAGGCCCGTGTACTAGCATCCCTGAGTATGGGTGATTGGCTTATCTTCAGAAAGGATGAGAAAGTTATTTTTAGCCTAAGCTTATGACAGAGCAGAGAAGCAGAACATGACTTGGAACTTGATATTAGACTGGGGTGTCTTTTTGGAAAAAATGAATTTATTAATTTCATGTATTTATCATTCCAAAAATGGATTTGGAGCAGCTTTCAAAGCTACATATGGAAAGACAAGATTAAGGAGAAAGGATGAAAATCAGGGTGGGCAAACAGATGGTGCCGTAGGCGGATAAATCCAGCGAATATTCGCCCTTAGACTTGCCATTTGTTGAAGAGGGGAAGCAACTCTAAGATTCACATGTCCCCCAGAATTAAAACAAACCAAATGTACTGCTCAGAATAACTTTTCCTTCTTCCAGAATCTAGGAAAATTTCCTGATTAGGTCCTCATAGAGACCCCATGATATAGTGAGCAGTATCCCTAGCTGTTCCACAGACTGAGGAGTGGGTGAGGAGTTTGAAGTGAATTAATTAACCCAATTAATGTCTGGAAACCATTTCTTTCTCTAGGAACTGCCCGGCAAGTCTTAATATAGTTATGTGACCTTCAGTAAGACAGTTACCTCTACTCTAAAACCTAGGAATTGTACTAGAGATGGACTTTTCAAGCTAGATGCCTTGGGGCACCCAGTATTGTATCAGGAGGAATGTGAAACCATAGGACAAAAGAAGCACATGGGTTTTGCTTGAAGATTTTTCAAAACAGTATTAACATTTTTATGAAATGGGATTTGTTTGGAGTCAGTCTAGAAAATCAGATTTTTCTGGAAATAAACAGCTGAGCTGAAGTATTTTATTTGGGGGAAATTTTCTGTTGCTTATATACCCATGAAAGGGACATCAATAATCCTTCTTTCAGTCATCATAATATAGCACAAAACTATATAAAGCCTATAATTTTATTTATAGGCTAGTAATTTGCTTTTAATTCATCCATTGCCATGATACTATTTTTTAAAAGGGGAAATTTTGCCATTATAGAAAGAAAACTCACAATTCTGCACAACTAATGTGTGCCAGAAATGGTACTTTATATTCTTTATTCTCTATGCAGTCCTTCTTCTGTTCTCATACAATCTCTGTTCTCCATAAAATCTCCACTTTATGGATAAGGAAATCAAGGCTCAAAAAGTTGAACAAATTTGTCTGGATTCACTTAGCTAGTAAGTGAACAGTGCATGAATCTAAGTTTTATTCTGTTGCCCCTACATGGCAGAATTAATTTCAGGACACACCTTGTAATCTGCACATTTATTTTTATTTACCAAATACTGTGATGTTGACCATTAGGTATTATCCAGGATAACAGCATTTAGGAAATTGTCCTCACAGATTTGGGTAAGGATTATATGCTTTAAGAACTAGTTTACCAGCTTTTACTTTATGATTTATTTGAGGGTATGGCTGATTTTCTTCCCTTCCTTCCTCCTTTCCTCCTTCTCTCTCTCTCTCTCTTTCTCTCTCTCTCTCTCTCTCTCTCTCTCTCCTGTCTTTCATAGATCATTGATAAGGATGAAAAACCAGCTCATGGCTTAGTTTTATTGCTTGTATTCCCATAAGGTTATGGATTTCATCAAAAGCTTTTTCACACTCTTGGCAATATGTAATATAGTCAAGGCAAAATAATTTGGAACTGTAACTAACTTTAGAGACCATTTAATTGGCAGGTTGTAAACTGTGCCCTCTATAGTCCTACAGGTTCTCTAGGCTCCCCATCTGGCCCTAGTGGACAATGGAGCAGAATGGATGGGGATGCCTCCCTTGCCCCCACTTCAGCCAGCTTCCTGTTTATCAGTTCTGTTTTTGCACCCAGCTAAATTTTTGGTGGAAGACAGGGTGCTACATCTTAAAAAAAGAAGAAGAAGCAATACAAACCAAAAAATGGTAATCCAACTCCTTTAATTTTATTCAAGGGAGCAAACTATATTTCCAGATGTGAAGTAAAGGTAAAAGTTTTGTGCTTAGCATGTATTTTAATGTCTCATCTGAAATACCTTTATCTTGAACTTAACTCTCTTTAATTTGAACATTTTCTGTATCGTGACTTTAAAGGTTATCCTAGGACCCCATATCCTTTTTTTTGTAGAATTCAGTGTAAAGAGCATTCTCAGGAGAGTTTTAACTACACATTTTAGGGCAGAATAGGACATTGTCTTTATAGCCACTCTAATCAGTTAGTAGTGGATGGCTAAAGTTCTTGTTTTGAGACCCTGTCTGGATTCAGCAGGAGAGAGTATACCGATCCATTAGTGGTGTGTAGCATAAGCCCCCAAATGGGGAGAGGCAGCCTATCAGCTAGATATTAGCATCTCTTTAAAGGGCATCAAAATATAGGCTATATCCGTATTTCTTCCTAAGCATTGTGTTGTTCATCTTGAAGTCATGGATGCTGTAAAGAAGGCAGAGGGAAAAATACAAAGGATGGAAGAAGTTGGACAGTTTCTTATTACTGTTCCCTGCTTCAAGAATAAGACAAAGGATAAATGGTTGCATTTCTTGGTTTGTAGAGAGCATGATAGAGTAACAGTAGTCCATTTTTAAAGAAAATGATCCCCAATTTTTAACACATTTATGAAAATAATACTGAAATCAAAAGCATTTCTAGCATTTTTTTTAATCCCTCAGGATTTGGCTCAAAGGGCATGCCAAAAATTGAACTGAAAAATCCCAAGCGAGCTGCCTGAATTTCCCTGTATATTCATTCTTGTTCTATGTCCTATAAAGGACCAAGCAAACCAAATTAGTGGGTTTTTGCTGAGTATATTCCCAGTGTCCTTTTCTTCTTCACTTAAAAAAAAAACTTAAATTTTCATTCCTATCAACCAAGATATCTGTTGCTTAGACAATATGTATCCGGTGTGTGTTTATGTGACAACCCTTGGTGGTTTATACGACATAATAAGTCATCTTAAACCCACAACAAAAATCCTTTTTTTCTTTATTCAGTTTACATCATTGTGACCTCAGAGGAAAAATAACTACAGCTGTCTGTATGTGTAAGAGTCTTTGGAGTTAAGAGACAAGGAATAATTATGTATTGCTTATAAATTGCCTCTTACACCACCCAAAACAGAGGTCACGGGTATTTCCATCAGAGTGGTCTTTCAAAAGTGCTGGACACAAGAAAGGGTCCTTTGCACAAGCTAGAAGAGACAATTGTATGTTCTTGAACAATCCTCATGGAATTCCCTAATTTCTGTTCTTTACCTTTGTATAATGTAAAAATAACTGTCATGTCAGACTCTCCAAATCTTGGCAATCCAGTGAATTATAACCCATGTAAATGCGCTCTGACAAGGGCATAATTTTCTACAGATAGAAGGTATTAGTATTATATGGGTGACAGTCCCATGTGTGCTATAGCAGGGATGGGGAGTATGAAAGAAGGAAGCTGAACCTTGAATGGGCAGCTTTTCCCAACCATAGCCACAGCCCTCATAAAGCTCTGAAAGGCAGAGACAATAATTCTTGTATATATAGGGAGGAGGTGCTAGCATTGACACTGATGTGCCCAACACCTCCACCCCCACCAAGTCTCTTATTTTCTTACCCTCTAAGTTGGGTTCTAGATTTAGTCTACTAAATTCAAGGACTCAGCTAACTTTTTTTTTTTGTAAAAGCATATTCATTAAAGAAAACCTGGAAATTTAAAGTATGAAATTGCTTATAATCTCACAATCTGAAGATAACCACGATTAGCATTATGGTATATTTATTTCTTTGTTTTTTAAAAAATATTTCATATATATTCTAAAATGTTATTTAATAGGTTTAACAGAGTTGGAGACATAAGATAAATATTTTAGCCTACAACTATGCCATAATTTATTTAGCCATTTCTATAACATTGTACACTGTATTTGTTGCATTCACATATAAATATGTGCTATTATGTCCATTACATTATAAATATCAGTGTAGTGAACATACTTGACCATAAATTTTGTGTCTCTGATTATTTTCTTGAGATATATTTCTATCAGTGGAATCACTGGGCTAATGAAAATGAGCTATTTTAATGAACTTTGTAAAACTCTTGCTATTACCTGTCTTCCAGAAATATCCCAAATTATACTTGCCCTCCCTTTTCTTCACCCATTATATATGACAACGTTCATTTCATGCATATATGTAAAGACTGAGTTCTATCACTTTAAGCTTTAAAATCATAAATATTTCTACAGAAGGTCAGGAAATAAAGCCTCTTCCCTCCCCTCAGCCCTATCCCAAACCTACCAATATCAGGTTTCTAAATATAAGGATAATGTCATCCAATTGACACTGTGTACCAACCTCCATCCCTTGGATCTATTTATGGGGAAAAGCATATATGAGCCTTGTATTCATTAATTTGTTATTTGTTGTCACCACTTCTGTTCATTTCTGTACAATGTGCCTCAGAAGAACAAAAGAAGACCTTTTCATTGTCTACAAGAAGCCTAATTCTGTTGATGAGTCCAGACAAACAACAAACTCAAAAATACTTAACCTTGGACAGGTCACTTAACCTCTTGAGGCCTGTTTCTTCTTCTTTAACGTGAGAGGCTCAATTTGTCTTTATTTAACGGGTGTCTGAGGTGGTTTTCAGTAAAAATATATGAGTGCTCAAGGTAGGGGAAACATCAAGGGGTATCATTATGTAGATAATCTAAACTTAACTGAACAACATGATGTGTTGTATAACCTCCATTATCTAGCAATGAAAACACATCTGTTCTTTGAGAAAACTTTCCCTGCATTTTAAATACTCGGAAAAGTTTTCAAGTTAATCATTTCTTTTTTATGTAAACAAAGCAAAGGAAACTCCTTCAAGATGGCCTGTACAATGTCTTATAGCTCTAACATCTATAATTCATGAGTAATGAATAAAATACCAAAAGCTGAGGACTCCTAAGGCAAAGGAATGGGCAGTGGACCTCACGGAGAACTTTGTAGAATCCTGACAAGAATTTTAAAGTGATAGAATCTACAGATCCGTTCTTTCTAATCTTCATCCTCATCTTGGCACCTAAACAGTTGTCCCTAAACAAACAGCCACAGGAAAAGTCTACACTTGCCCTGTTCATGGGTTTTCATTGGATTTTCAAACTCTGGAACACACCAAAAGGTTTTAGGAGTAACTGAGTTCTTGAATATTTGGCTATCCTTCACCATTACCAGAAATGTTAATGTGTGACTCAGCTACTGAGCTGTGCTGAGTGATTTCAAGAGACCAAGCCAAAGTTTGGCAAGAAAGTCTGCCACTGGCCAGTTGATCTTGCTCTCTGACGTAGATTATCCTTCGCATATCAACATAGAGTAGATAACTTCATAAATATTTGTTGGATTCCTCTCTACTCAGGTTTTGTGCTACTTTGTAATACTGGTTTGTTTAGTACTGAAAAAATTATTTTTACATATATGTTAGAATAAGCCTCCAAAATCTAAAAAGCATGAAGAGATTATAATAGTTCCTTAGACTAGCTCTAATCTTATCCTTGGTATAAGGACACTTTTTGACTAGATTTCACAGAGTTAAAAAAGTCTCATTAGTTAAAAAGCTAATATGTGGGTCATTTGTCTCTCCTTGCAATTTGAATTCTAAACATTAAAAAAAAGAAGCTGTGTAGCCTACAACATCATTTTTCTAATCATCTCCCCATCTCTTAAAAAGCTACCTCCCTCTTCCTTTTTATTCCATATATTAACTCTGCTGGTTTTCCATGACTCTATTTTTTTATTATTATTGTGGTAAGATAGACATAGTAACCATTTTTAGGTGTGCAGTTGAGGGGCACTAAATACATTCACATTTTTGTACAAATTCTACACCATCTATCTCCAGAACTTTCTCATCTTCCCAAACTGAAACTTTATACCCCTTAAACAATAACTCCCATTCTTCCCTCTCCACCAGCTCTTATCAACCACCATTCTACTTTCTGTCTCTATGAATTTTGACTATTCCAGATAACTCATTTAGTTATTACATAATACAATATTTGTCCTTTGGGATCTGGCTTATTTTACTTAGCATAATGGTTCATCCATGTGATAGCATGTGTCTGAATTTCCTTCCTTTTAAAGGCTCATGATATTCCATTATCAATATATGCCACATTTTGCTTACCCATTCATGCATCAATGAAAATTTGGGTTATTTCCACCTTTTGTACGTGAATAATACTGCCATGGTCACAGTGTACCTTTATCTGTGAATTCCCACTTTCAGTTCTTTTGGGTGAATTGGTGGAACATATGCTAATTCTATGTTTAAGCTTTTGAGGTACTTCCATACTGTTTTCCACAGCAGCTGTACAATTTTACATTCCCACCAGCAACATTCCCATTCCACATCCATACCAACATTTATTTTCTCTGTGCGTCCGTGTTTTTTTTTTTAATAGCCATCCTAATGGGTATGAGTAGTATATTACTGTGGTTTTGATTTGCATTTCCCCAATGATTACTGATGTTGAGCATCTTTTCATATGCTTGTTCACTATTTTTGTATCATCTTTGGAGAAATGCCTATTTGGCCCTTTGCCCATTTTAAAATTCATTGGTTTTGTTGTTGTTGCATTGTAGGAGTTCTTTATAGCCTCTGGGTATTAATTCCCCAGTGTATTAAATATTTTAAAGGATTGCTTTCTCCCATTCCATGGGTTGCCTTTTGATGCTGTAATCATATCCTTTAATTCATAGAAATTTTCCATCTTGATGGAGTCCAATTTATCTATTTTTCTTTTGTGGCCTGTGGTTTTGGTGCCATATCCAAGAAATTAATGCCAAATTAAGGTCACGATTTTCTATATTTTATAGAAATATCAAACTATATTATATGTATTTTGCTTCTAAGAGTTTAATAATAGTTTTTGCTCTTACATTTAGGTGTTTGATCCATTTGGAGTCAATTTTTGTATATGGTGTATGGAAAGGACTAGAGTTCTTTTTAAAGAGATACTTTTCAATCCCATCAAGTCTCAGTAGTTATGTGTCAGCCTGTTAAGCAAATGGCACACACATTCACACCAAATGCTCATCCTCACTTATTTTTCTTCCTAGTGTAGGCTTAGGTGGTTTCCCAACAGACAGGTGAGAGAAAGCTGAAGCAATTAGGGAACTAACAGCTCAGCTGGCTCAGCTCTGGTAACTAGGATACAGGTGTGAGGTGGTGGCTGGGATCAGCAAGCATTTTGATGTAAACATGCTTGATGAAATTCCTAGCAAAAGAACAGCAGAGCTAGAAGCATTTTAGGCTAAGAACAAAAAAGAATGTGTGTGTTTTGCTTATGTAGATATTTGGCAGCACAGGGAAACAGAGGGGACACCACACTGAATCTGGTTGTGAGTTGTGAGCTACAGTTAAATATTTATTTTTGTACAAAAATAGATTTCTCTCCTTGTTGCTTTAGAGAAACAAAATTAGATTAGCCACAGTTACGTGGGCAAACCGTGTTTCCAGTTATCCTAGTTCTGTTTTTGTTGTGGATAGAACCTAGGTGGGCTAACAATAGAAAATGTGAAGGTCTGCTTAGCCTTCACTTGCAGAATCTTGAGAAGTAAGAAGAAAGTACCAGGCTATGGAAGCTGCCTCACCTAGTATCACCAGGACCAAAGGTCTGTGCTGGACTGGCTGCTCTCTCACAGGCTTATAGACAACAGTGCCACACTAATGTAACTCACGGGTTGCAAGATTCTCCACGTGAATTAGATTCTTAGCATTAGAACACACTATGGCAGTTGGGTGCCCAAATCGCAAATACATTCTTATTAAATCTAAGGCTCTGGCTTCAGGACCTATGAGAAACAAACTGTGACCCAATCTGCCCTCTCTTGGTTTTCATGGGGACTGATCTATGAGGGATAAGCTGTTTGCTATTGTAGGTCCTCATTTTCTCTTTGCCATAAAAGGGGATTTGGAGAAAAAGGAAATAAGCAAATTAAGTTTTCTGATGTAGGGTAGGATAAGATAAGCCATGCTTTCTAAAAACCGTTGGTAAGACTGGTATACTATATTTCCCTTGAAGCATTAAAGTCATTTCACACTTTATTAACTCAAAGGATATCCACTATTTCTCTGTGAGACTGGTAATAAATGACTAGCTCAAATTGGGAGCATTTGTACCAGCATGTTCGTTTTTCAATTGAAATATTAACTCCAAGTGCACACGGTGAAATTACAGAGTATGTGAGACACGAGCAGGAATTATGTCTACAAAAATGATCCCAGGGAGTTTAATATACCTGGAAAATCATAAGCTTCCTCACACTTGAAAATTTCATTCTAAATGCTCTAGTTTCAGTAAAACTCTAGATATATATTTTCTGTTCATTTCTTTTCTTAAAGTGCAAGTCTATATTTTTATGAATTTCTTTAATATGGTAGTACTACCATGGAAATTTTATAGCCTACGGAACTTTTATGTAAATTTTCAACTAACTTTAACTGCCTAGTTAAATTATAGAGACTGGGAAAACTGGTTCTCCTTCCCCTCACTTTCTTTTCTTCCTTCTTTTAATAAATATCTTTCCTCAGAATAGAGCAACATTGTGTCTTTCCAAATATCTACAAATTCTTCCCCCAAAAACTATAAATTTAGCATTTAAGTAATTTATAATTGACAATCTCTCTTCCCTTCCCTAGTTTCAGACTGTATATTCCTATATTTTGTTCAAATGGTGAATACTCATTAAAAAGTAGGGTGTGTGTGTGTGTGTGTGTGTGTGTGTGACTTAAGAATTAAAGCAACTAGCTAATCACACAGTAGCATTGCTCTATCCCTGTATGTTACTCTGGGTATTTATTAACCGAGGTGATTACATTTGAAAACCAGGGATATTAAATGAGAATTTAAGATGAGGACAAGAGGAAAAGAATTTAAAAATGGAGAGAGAAACATAAAAGAGGAAGAACAATGGCAGGCAGTAATGATTTTTTTTTTCTCCCTCCACTGAAACTAGAGATCTCTGTGCTGCTTCCCCACCTTTTTCTTTTTCTTTTTCTTTATCTTTTCTTTCTTTCTTTTTTTTTTTTTTAAGATTTTACTTATGAAAGATGGAGAGAGAGAGAAACATAGGCAGAAACATAGGTAGAGGGAGAAGCAGGCTCCCCAAAGGGAGCCTAAAGTGGGACTCGATCCTATGACCCCAGGATTATGACCTGAGCCAAAGGCAGATGCCCAACCACTGAGCCACCCAGGTGCTTCATCCCCACCTTTTTCACTCTGCAGTAAGAGGTGTCCCTATGTGGCACACTTCCATGGGAAGTAAACAGGTGTGTGACATTATTGGATCGAGAAGGTTGGATTTCACATATAAACATTTGTGAGCTTCTGTGTTATATTCAGTATCAGATTAATTCTGATCTGTTTTCCAATTCATTAAAACTCAGTGCTGTATGGCAGAAACTGGCCCGGACCACAGGAGTACCAGGGAGAAAAGGACTGTATCCCAGCCAGTGTTCATGAGCTCAAGCACAGTAATACTCAGCCCCTTGAAATACCTGCGCATGAAGGAGCGTTTGGAAACTGCCTTCATGTTCAGGCATGGTCTGTGCCTATTTCCTTGTGGCATAAAATCTCTACCAAGTCCCTGAAACAGGATAGTAGAAGTTAAGCATATCAGCTAATGCAGAAAAAAAGGCGGGGGGTGGGGGGCGTCACTTAAGTCCTATAGCTACTTAACCAATGCCTACTTTACCAAGAAGTTTCTAAGGAGGTTAACATTTACATCTAGTGTTAGTCCATCAATGGGACCCTGTAGCTCTTCCCCTTGACGCTACCATTGTCCAAGCTGTGTATCAGAAATGCCAGCTCCCCTTCCAGGGCTTGCTTATCCATTCTTTAGGGGGCTACTTTTGGTCACATAGACCACTGCACAATACTTGGTATGGCTATTTGTACGTAGTTCTGGATGTAGGTAAACCACCAAAGTTAAATATAAATAGATAAATGGAAAAAAATGCCCAAAGCAATTTACTGATAATTATATATGACAGTGAAATTCTCTTTGTAGCTTTATCTTACCGTGTTTCTTTTTTTTTCTTTTTTTTTTTTTTTATTTATTTATGATAGTCACACAGAGAGAGAGAGTGAGAGAGGCAGAAACACAGGCAGAGGGAGAAGCAGGCTCCATGCTGGGAGCCCGACGTGGGATTCGATCCCGGGTCTCCAGGATCGTGCCCTGGGCCAAAGGCGGGCGCCAAACCGCTGCGCCACCCAGGGATCCCTCTTACCGTGTTTCTTATAAGACCATGCTCATGTGCTTATTCATTGGTTCTTTCATTCATTGATGCCTTTATTAGAACATTCCTTCATTCAGTGTTAGGTGTCAAGGATACCAAAATAAGTGTCCTTGCCTTTGGAAAGCTTCAATTATAACTGATGAAACACAAACCATAAGAGACTCTATAGGTAATAGAACAAAAGGGGGTGGCTGGAGGGGATGTAGGGGGTGGGCTAATTGAGTGATGGTTATTAAAGAGGGCTCTTGCTAGGGATGAGCACTCAGTGTTATATGTAAATGATGAATCACTAAATTCTACTCCTGAAACCAATCCTACACTATGTGTTAACTAATTTGAATTTTAAAATATTAATAATTTTCATTTAGAACTCATTATTGAATTAAATCCCAAAAGAAAATTAAAAAAAAAAACTGATGACATAAACCATACTGTTTTGATTTTTCTAGTACATTCCAAATGGTATAGATAAAAGTGGAAATAACCTAAAATCCCTCCATGATAGAAAATGAAGTTTACTTTTTCTGTTATTAAAGGACCTCTCTCAGATGGTCCCTTGTCTCATAGTCTTTTGAAAACTGAAAACCAAATGAGGTTGATAAAACATACCACAATATTCACAAATACCCACCCAGAATAACTCCAGTTCCTTCGTATCAATGAACTCATGGCTCTTTCTTCCTTTTCCAAGTTCTTTATAATAAAGAAATGATCTATTGGGCATTAGGGTTTGATGTTAGCCATACTTTTGCTAGAAGGGCCTATTCAATAAACTATCATTTTTGTATCCCTCTGAATGCAAAATTATAATAATAATAATGATGATAATGATAACCATCACCAGAGGGAAAATGAAGCTAGAAAGCTGAGTAAAGATAAAAAAAACTTTAAACATTTAGTGAATAGAAAGAAAACAAAATTTTTAAAAGATTTTATTTATTTATGCATGAGAGACACAGAGAGAGAGAGAGAGAGAGAGGCAGAGAGACACAGGCAGAGGGAGAAGCAGGCTCCATGCAGGGAGCCCGATGTGGGGACTCAATCCCAGGTCTCCAGAATCCCACCCTGGGCTGAAGGCGGCGCTAAACCACTGAGCCACCAGGGCTGCCCAAAATATTTTTTGATTAAAGACTCATTCTAATGCATGCTGTCTTCGTCTCCCACTAGAAAGGTTTACTTCCTTTTATATTTCTTGTCTCACAAAGAGCCTCTCGTTGGTCATAATGTCAAGAACCACTGTTGTGGTATTTGAAAATATTTTTAACTCGAAAAATACCCCTCATTCAACTTAAACATTGAGGAGATAGTAATCTACTTCTTGTTCAGCGTTGAGGGTATTCCTGACCAAATGCTAGTTCCCTGTCACTATTGCCTTGAGATACTATTGGTCAGTGACCTATAAGGACATCAGCATTAAACAGGATCTGTTTTTTTTTTCTGTGGGAGCAGATAATGTTTCATAGTCACAACCAAACTGACTGTTAGCCAAATAAATCAGAAGGTCACACCTAAAACTGAAGCTAATATTTGTGTAACTCCATTTCAGAGTCTTTGTTTCAAGACAGGCAGTGTGTCTGTCACTTTCCTTACAAAGAGACCTAGCATTTTCCTGTATGGTACCATCTGGCATACCACCAGGAGGTAATGAAAGAACATATCCTGTAAAGCATGTACTCTGATATAATATGGCATAGCAATAACAGGCCATACTATTACTCTATAACTACTACATCCAAACTACTAATACGGTTTGCAGTTGAGGGAGGGGGGAAAGAATAGCATTTACACATCATTATAAAGACTGTGGAAGCTAATTCTTGAGGAAGTTCACTTTCTAAATCTGTTTTGAGATAAATTCAAGAAACTAAATGAATGAAATACATCCTTTGTGCACAAATTTTAGAATTTTTCATTTATCTTATGTTTTTGAAAGATTTTATTTATTTATTTATTTGAGAGAGAGAGAGCGCAAACAGGGAGCAGCAGAGGGAGAAGAAGCAGGCTCCCTACTCAGTGGGGGACTTGATCCCAGGACCCTGAGATCATGACCTGAGTTGAAGTTAGATGCTTAACCGACTGAGCCACCCACACACCCTAGAATTTTTTAAAAGCCCATTTATATCTAAAACTCTGCTGTATTTGCTGGGGTTTGATTTGGTTTTGAATATAAACGGACTACTGTCAAATAGAAATTAAACTTGAGACTATCATCCCAAAGATAAAGCTTCTCTATTAAGTTATAATCCCGAATTTGCCACCATTGAATTGTGACTTTGAGCTTAAACATAGGATCATCCTTGTTCTCAGTCTCTCCATCAGAAAATGGGACAGATCCTTTTACATAGTATCGTAGGCATATATGGATACATAGGAAAGGTATATACAGGACATATATAGGGAGAAATAAATTTTTCTATAACTTCAGTCATATTCTAAATGACATAGAGGACTTCCTTTCTAAAGGAACTCTGATATTAATCCTTTTGTTAATTAAAGAATTTTTTTTAAGATTTTATTTATTTATTCATGAGAGACACAGAGAGAGAGAGAGGCAGAGACACAGGCAGAGGGAGAAGCAGGCTCCATGCAGGGAGCCTGACGTGGGACTTGATCCCAGAACTCCAGGATCACGCCCTGGGCTAAAGGCAGGTGCTAAACCGCTGCGCCACCCAGGGATCCCAAAGAATATTTTTATAATAAAAATGACCTTCCCTTAAATTACCAGTTCATATATTCAAATGCTGGCACATAGAGTTTTTCTGAGAATATTGTGCCCACATTACTTTCTTAAATGTATGCTAGTAGTTTTAATATCCCAAACAATATTTAGGACCTATTACATTCAATAAGTAAGCATTCACAAAGCATCAGTGTAGGTATACTTAGTGTTAATAAAAATATATGATACTTACACAGTTGGACAAATATTAAAAACATAATATTTACTTTTTGTATTATCATTAGCTTTAAAATGCATCATTATAACCACATATTTCACATGTAGTGGTTTCTTTTTAAGATTTTATTTGAGAGAGAGAGAGAGAGAGAGGAAAAAAAAAAAAACAGAGGGAGGAACAGAGGGAGAAGCAGACTTCCTGCTGAGCAGGGAGCCCAACATGAGCCCTGGGATCATGACCTCAGCTGAAGGCAGATGCTCAACTGACTGAGCCACTCAGGCGCCCATCACATGTAGTGTCTTAAAACACTTGCCCATATAAATAAAGAAGGCAACACTTATATAAGTTCCCTTTCAGTTTGTCCAGAAAAATTTGGGAGCAAAGTCCCTCAAATTGTTTAGCTTTTAAAATTGCATTATCAAGCAGAAAATGTGTGATTCTAAGCTTTGGCTATATAGTGCTCTACAAAGAGAACATCCTTGAAACACATCTACAGCTTTGCCCAACTAAAACAATAATCATGATGATGATGGGATTTGAGCATTTACCTAAGCTAGGTACCTTTCTAGGTGCTTTATATGTATTGTCTCATTTAATCCCCACAGCATCATGAGGTCTATTATCACCCTTCCATAGGTGATGAGACTGAGGCTCAGGGAGAGTAGGTGGCCTGAGTGATGGCCCTTGTTTCACAGGTGGTGGGGCCGGGATGTGCAGCTGGGCAGCCTGGCTCCAGAGGCTGGGTGTGGAACCACGGTACCCACTGCTTCATTATGGTCCCATCTTCTTACTGAAACATCTGGATTATGTGAATTCTAGTCCTTCTATATTTCCACTTAAGAATTTAATTCAATAGATTTTTATGTCTAGAAATACAATTTGAACATGTAACTACTTTGCGAAGGGCCAGAAATAGGCTGTGCATGGATCCGAAAGCCCAGGGAAGGGGCGGGGGGTGGGGAGATGCACTGAGGCACACAGTGGAGTGTCTGTGCTTGGGCCTCCTTGAACCAATGTCCATTTTGCACTGATCGTGGGTTTACTCTGTTGACAATGGCTATAGCTGACCCTGTTAATACTAAGGAAATTGCAGAGTACCATGGAGAAAGAGTGTGGGTTTGTCATCAACTAAGTTTCAATTGTGAGTGATCTTGGATGAACTGTTTGATGTCTCTGAGCCTTAAGCTCACCTGATCTTTGAAAGGGGCAGTAACAGCTAACATTTAAATGACTTAACTGGGGCACCTGGGTGGCTCAGGGGTTGAGTGCCTTGGCTCAAGTCAGGATCTTGGAATTGAGTCCCGCATCGGGCTCCCTGTAGGGAGCCTGCTTCTCCCTCTCCCTCTGCCTATGTCTCTGCTTCTCTCTGTTTCATAATTAATTAATTAATTAATTAATTAATTAATTAAATCTTTAGAAAAATAAAAATAAATGACTTAACTATCATACAGCTACACAAATAAAGAGCTGGCGGCTCAAACCCAGGAAATCTGACCCTAGAGCAGGAGGCTTTTGTTGTTAAGGGCCAGTCCGTAAATATTTTAGGTTTCAGAGGCCTTACTGTCTCTGCTGCAGCAACTCAAATGAAAGCAGCCATACACAATATGTAAACAAATGGGCATGGCCACGTTCCAACAAAACTTTGTAAAAATGGCCACAGGGTTGAATTTGGCCCTGGGGGCTGTACTTGGCCAGTAGATCTCTAGCTCTCCCAATGTAGAGCCCACATTGTCAACTTCAATTCCTAGGAATGTCATGAAAAATCAAATATCTACCTTTAGGTGTATTGTACACAAAATTGGTGCTCAAAAATGGCAGCTGTCATTCACTCAAGAGTTTTAAAACATTTCAGAAACTCATTGAGATGTTATTTTTAGTCCATCTCTTTCCCTCTAGAGAGGATTGCATCGAAGTCCTATTTCTCTCTCACTGCTGCTCTCTTCTCAGCATGTAAGTGAAAAGCACACTCTGTAGCCACTTTTCTGGAAATACTAGACATTCTGTGAAGCTGTGTCCTCCTCCTCCGAAATGATCACTGTACTGAAAGAATGGCAGTCACCAGAGTGTGTGTGTGTCACAAAGATGCTCAATAAAATGGATTTTGGTTTTTATGATTTTAATGAATTTATTGGATCACATCGTCATTACGTATGTATCGGGTTTGTTATAAGTTAATATCATATGATAACATTTTAGTTCTAAGTATAGGAGGATAAGGAGGACTTCACTCTTGCAGAATTTCCAGCGGTCTCTAAATATGATTAAAGCAGATATGTGCAGATTTTCAGTCCTTGTTACAGCAGGGCGACTCCCAACCCATGGTCTCTGTTGCTCGTACACTTTATTAAGCTATTGGCAGTATCAAGCTCTGGCATTCAGTACAGTGTTGAAAGGACATATGTGACCTCCTGGCGTTGAATGATCATATGTGGCTACTCATCTTTGCTCTTGGTTTCCCTCAGCCTCTTTCCTGTCTTCCCTTGTCTACCCTTGGTAGACTAGGAACCCCAAAGGCCATGCAGCAGTCACCACTGTATCCCCAAGACCTAGCATAGCCTGGCATGTAGCCAAATGTCCAATCATCATTTGAATGAATGAGTGAATGAATGAATGCATACATAAATATGGCTGAATGATCTTTTCCATCACATCACTACCTTTTGCCTAAAGGGTACAGATGCTGATTTTAGTACCAGCGAATTGGCTGTTCCAGAAGAATATTTTTAGAGATTGTTCACAGTGTCTCTCTCTCTCTCTCTCTCTTTTTTTTTTTTTTTTTTTTAAGATTTTGTTGATTTATTCATGAGAGACACAGAGAGAAACAGAGACACAGGCAGAGGGAGAAGCAGGCTCCATGCAGGGAGCCCGACATGGGACTCAATCCCGTCCCCAGGATCACACTCTGGGCTGAAGGCGGCGCTAAACCACTGAGCCACCCAGGCATCCCCACAGTATCTCTTTTTAAAAAAACAAAACTCTAGGGGTATCTGGGTGGCTCAGTTGGTTAAGCATCTGCCTTCAGCTCAGGTCATGATCCCAGGGTCCTGGGATTGAGCCCTGCATTGGGCTCCCTGCTCAGCAGGGGAGTCTGCTTCTCCCTCTACTCTTCCACCTGAGTGTGACCTCTTTCTTTCAAATAAATAAATAAAATCTTTTAAAACAAAACAGAAGTCTTCTGAATCTTAAGTAAAGCTTTCTACATTATTAAAGAAACCAGCAGTGACATTTGAGACGGGCCCTGCAGATGCCAGCAGTCTTCCTGTGCCCATGTAGCAGAGAGGTCTGAATTTAAATGAGGCACTTCTATAGTTTGGCAGTCCCTTAGGCTGATTTCAGAAGTAGTGTTTGTGTGACCCACTCCCATCAGCTTGCCTGTGCTGACAAATCAGTTTGACAAGAGAATCCACCTGACGGGGCCGTATGATGGTAGTGGTTTGGTTTGAAAATCGATAGAATTTCAAACAAATTAAATGAGCAGTTTGGTATCAGAGATACACTGGACCTTTGAAAGATGTTGCACACTTCTCAGTCTTGACAGCTTTGACAATAAGACCCAGAAGGAGATGCCAAGCCCATACTGGGAGTGGCAAGTATAAAATAACAACAACTTCTCTTACTATTTAAGTAATACTTTCCGCGTGCAAGTATATAGTCTGGTTATCACTCCAAGATAGTCAGACTTGATCTGGAATTCTCAACAGGGAGCAATTTTGCCTCCAGGAGACATTTTGATTTGTCACAGGTGGAGGGGCTTGCGCATCCAGTAGGTAGAGGTCAGGGATGCTAGGACATGGCACACTGCACTGGGTAGCACCCCACAACAAAGAATTATCACATCCCAAATGTCAATAAGGAACAAAGTTGAGAAACTTGGGATTAAATGATACCAAAGGTCCCTTTGCAGCTCAAATTCTGGGATTTTATGAAATTAGATTATCTATGTGAAAGAATTTTACAAATTGCAGAACACTATATAATTTCAAGCTACTGTTATATGATATAAGCCATTACTGCTTCTCCTTCTTCCTTCTCCTGTCTGTATCTGCCCATCAGCCTTTCTGTTCCTTGCCAGATCCCTCAAAAGTTTGGGTCAAAGGAGCCAAGATAAGGGGTGAAACCAGAAATCCCTTCAACTGCTTGTTTATAGTTTGAGAAAACATTAATCCAGGAGGCAGATGTGTGCCGACTTTGTGGGATTCATTTTTTTTTTTAGCATTACCCCATCAACCTGTTAAGAAAAAAATGTAAGCGTGTAATGCTTATTTAAAGGGAACCTGATAACAGATTCTTAACAGGTATTTATGTGCTGCCAAACACCCGTAGAAAACCCACCCACTCCTACTGCAAAAAGCCAGTAGCTTTTCCCCTCTGCAGCCAGCTTCCCTGGGAACCCACAGCAAAATGCTTCATTTTCAGAGATGTGTTGATAGAAATGCCTGGGAAAAGTGAGTCTCTTGGCTTTGTATCTGTTTATCAAACACAATCATTCATTGAATGGTGTGCTTTGCCATAACAAAATCTGTACAAGCATCAACACAGTTTAAGACCCTTTGTGAATTAACTCTTCTCAGATTAGCCAGGAGCTGACAAAGGTATGTCCCAGAATATCACCTCTTTATCCTTTTGGGATTTTACCTAAGTAAGAGAGAGTCACGGAAGGATTTTTATGTGTCACGAGGCCCATGCCTTCAAATAGCAGGAGGTTGCTAGTGGAGATGGGGGGCGGGGGCACCCTGTACTCCAATCTTCAGCTTATTGTTTGGGCCTCCAGGTAAATTCCAAGTATTCTGCTTCCATTTTGAGTGGAACTCCTTCAGTGCTTTCCAAACTCTGAGGTAATAGAAATGTCCCAGTGCCAGAGGTCTCTGGCTGGTGGTGGGAATGTTCTCTGTTGTGTATTCTAATGGGTGGTGGTCACGTGGGCCCAGGGCAGTAAGATAACCCCTCAGGGTGAGGCCAAATCTTGGAAGCTTTTTGCAGAAGTTGGCCTTTGATATAACACCCCCCCCCCTTGATTTGTGGCATTAAATATCACTTGATCCGGGATCCAAACCTCTGAAACGGGTGCTATTACTAGAACCATCCTAACCTGTGGTCATGGAGCTGAAGTAATTTGCCTCATTTGACAGTGGCATAGTAATGATTTGAACTCGTATTTCTCTGACTTCAAAGTCTTCACTCTTCCAGAATCTTCCAGTAGGTTACGTGTTTTATTATATTGTACAGTTTGTTATACCTATCTGCTAGGCCCTGCCTAAGAAGTGACTATTAGTAAAGACAAAAATTCTGTGGTATAAATAAGGGACATCACAATAGAAATCTAACCACAAACAGAGATTGAATTACCTCTTGAATAAATACATTCTAAAACCTTCCACTGAATTAGGTTCCAGCTGGTGCTGGGAGACACTGCTTACCACTGTATATTATCTTCAGATTGCAATGTGTCCATTCGTCAGCAAATGAAACTCTCCCCTGAATTCCAAATTGCACATTAATCCCAAGTACATGACGTACGTGCATGCACGCACATGCACACGCACACATCCCTACAGCTGTGAACCAGAGTTAACTAGTAGTTTGGATAATTCTAGAGTGTATGCATTCTGTGTTTAAACCTAAGTAAAGACTTGTTGGCAAACATTGGAAATGCTTTCCCCGTATAGCGGTGTTCCTTGCCCTCTAAAATGTACCAGTTCAAAGTTAAAATCCTCCTGAAAGATACTCTGAACCACTACTCAAAAGAGTATTTAATTCCTTGATTTATGTCTGCTTTAAGTCCGATTTAGCCTTGAAATTGTATTTTACCCTGACAAGCTCAAACTTGACCTAAAACAAAGACAACAAAAACTCTAGCTAATAGTTCAGAATAATAGCTAGATTTGAAAATATATTTTTCACTGTTTGATACGTCAAACTGTGAATAAACGTGTAAAACATATTGCCACGTTTGTCAGCTAGCAGCAGTCGATGAAGACAGATGCATTTTTTGCGTGTGCAAGGATGGCGTTGTGTTGGGAGGGTCCTGCCTCGGGGGACCTGGCATCCATACGGATGACTGGACCTTTTTACATCCAATGCAGCAAGTCTCTTCAGGTTCCTTCTGGAAAAGCCTCTGCAGACTGTTATAGCCAAAGTTTAGGTGAAAAACAGGCTTACACTTGGATGCCTTTGCCACATTGCCAGTGGAGAATCACACTGCCAGACAGCTTACCTGCTAAGAATGGAATCTGGGAGACTCTAGTACGCTGGTCCATGCCAGAACTCACAGGCTAGGCTTCTCATACTGACTGGTTTGAGGTTGGCTGAGATAAACCTCTTGTTTCCCTGTAAACACAAGAGTCCTGCATAAGAGCAAGATTCTCACCTCAAGTTCAAATATCTTTTTTTTAAAGTTCACATTTCTTCTAACATTTTTTGAACATTTAGTGCTACATTCTATGCTAGGAGCGTTACATGGATCATTTCATTTACTCCTCACCACAGCCCTGTGATAAGAATCACTTAGGGGCAGCTGTGGTACATACAGACTCTAAACCAGACGCTCAACACTCAGATATCAGCTCTGATGCTCATGAACTGAGAATCTACTTAATCTCTCTGTGCCTCAGTTTCCTTATCTGTAAGGCAAAGATTATAATATCCCATACAGACTTTCTGAGGCTTGGAGTGAGTTAATGCATGTAAAGAGAATAGCACACACTGCCTGGCACATAATGGGCATTCGATAAACATTAGCCATCATTGTCACCATTTTAAAGATGAGAGAATATTAAGGCTTTAAGAGGTTAAGTAGCTTTCCCGGGTTCACAACTAGTAAGCAGAGGAGCCAAGTTTTGGCTCTAGATCTCTAACTCCAGAAACTGTGCCTTTATTCAGCATGGTAGGCAGCCTAAATCAGACTACCCAATCTATTTTAAAAATCTTACATTGAGGTGCCTTGATGGCTCAGTTGGTTAAGTGTCTGACTCTTGGTTTCAGCTCAGGTCACAATCTCAGGGTCATAAGATTGAGTCTCTCATTGGGCTTCGGGTGGAGTCGGCTTGAGCCCCCCACCCATCTCTCTCTCTCAAATAAATAAATAAATGAAATCTTAAACTATCTTATATTTAGTGGATAATTCTGTGCCATTTATCCAAGTTTTTGTTGTTGGTTTTTACTCACAGATAAGGTTCAACTTACAAAGTATACTTACTACTCATTGTGTTCAATCCTCTACACATGAAGAATCTTGTTATTTAAAGATAGTATATCTCACTCTTCAGACGCCCCCCTCTAAACACCCACATGCACATATACACTCCCACTCTCTACCCTTCTAAAGAGGGTATTCTAAATTAATCTTTTAAAACATGATAATGATAGTGGCTATGCTTTTACGTTGGGAAACTATAGTCTTTTTTTAAGATTTTATTTATTCATGAGAGACAGACGGGGGGAGAGAGAGAGAGAGAGAGAGAGAGAGAGAAGCAGAGAGAGAGAGAGAGAGAGAGGCAGAGACACAGGCAGAGGGAGAAGCAGACTCCATGCAGGGAGTCCGATGAGGGACCCAATCCTGAGACTCCAGGATCACGCCCTCGGCTGAAGGCAGGTGCTAAACCACTGAGCCAGCCAGGGATCCCCTGGGAAACTACAGTCTTATTAGAAACAAATTGTTAATAATATTGAGGTACAACTCTTTTGAAGCAGTCTCTGGTCATTGAGCACAAATACAAGTTGCCCTAGTTCTCAGCTTTTTAGGATTTGAAGCGTAATTCTCTAGTTCCATTAACTCCAAGGTAGGCTCCATGAGAATGAGGTCACTGGCATCTGGCACATAGTAGGCACTCAATAAATATTTGCAGAATGAATGAATATAAATGAACCCAAACCCTTCTGTGATTGTGCCTCTTAAGAAATTATTATTGTGCACATCTAAGTGTTAGAAGCCGAGCCAGCCACCCTCACCAGATTTCTCTTCTTCCAGGTCTCATAAATGTGACCATACACTTAAATGGCAAACTATTTAGACCAAGGTGGGGGGCGGGGGGCAGATCAAGAAGATTGTCTTTTTTTTTTTTTTTTTTAAAGATTTTATTTATTTATTCATTAAGTCACAGAGAGAGAGAGAGAGGCAGAGACACAGGCAGAGGGAGAAGCAGGCTCCATGCACCGGGAGCCCGACGTGGGATTCGATCCCGGGTCTCCAGGATCGCGCCCTGGGCCAAAGGCAGGCGCCAAACCGCTGCGCCACCCAGGGATCCCCAGATTGTCTTTAAAATACGTTAGAACTTAAAAGTTGGTCCTGACATTGCTCCACATAGGAAACCGAGGAAAATGTAACTGTAATACGTATCAATAGCAATCTATGCTACTTAGTACCACGGATGTTCTCTGCACATCTAGAGCAGAGGTCAGCAAACTTGTTCTCTAAAAGCTAGACAGGAACTATTTTAGGTTTGGTGGGCCATACAATCTCTGAACTGTTTGATTCTGCCATTGTACTGCAAAAGCAAACATAGATAATATTTTTTTAAGGGTATGGCTGTGTTCTGATAAAACTTTATTTATAGGGGCACCTGGGTGGCTCAGCGGTTAAGCATCTGCCTTTGGCTCAGGTCGTGATCCCGGGGTCCTGGGATGGAGTCCCGCATCGGGCTCCCTATAGGGAGACTGCTCCTCCCTCCGCCTGTGTCTATGCCTCTCTCTGTGTCTCTCTCATGAATAAATAAATAAATAAATAAATAAATAAATAAATAAATAAATAAATAAAATCTTAAAAAAAAAAAAACGAATGGCAGGCTGTATTTGGCCCATGGCCATAGCTGCCAGGCCCTTGGTCTAAAGCTTGTTTAATTGTAATAAGTTAGGTATTTTGCTACATCTCTGAGAGAAGGGTCATATTAGTGGTATAGTACACTTTTTTAAGGCATTAAATAAGAGATATATGATTTATGTATCTAAGCTTTAGGCCTTAAAAATTCATTGAGCGGCACACCATACAATTTATTTAACGACAGTCTATTAGACAGGAAGATACGGAGAATGGAGTTTGTAGGCCACAAGATTTTCTTGAATGTGTTAAGCCTCTTCATTGTGCCTTTTTTTTTTTTACTGGCCTCTAACAAAATCCTAATTTTATTGGATTTTATTTTTGTCCTTTTTGTATCACTCATCTTTGTCACTTTCAAGTTTTTTTTTTAATTGTGGTAAAATATACGTAACCAAATTAACCATTTTAACTTTTTAAGTATACAGTTCAGTGGCATTAAGTACATTCATATTGTTGTATAATAACCATCACCACCATCCAACTCTAGAACTTTCTCATCATCTCTAATTGAAACGCCATAAACGCTAATGCTCCATTCTCCCCTTCCCCATCTTGCAGCAACCATGATTTTACTTTCTAATTTTGTGAATTTGTCTATTCTAGATATTTCATACAAGTGGAATCATACAATATTGGTCCTTTTGTGTCTGGGTTATTTCACTTAGCACAGTGTCTTCACGGTACATCCAAGTCATAACATGTGTTACAATTCTCTTCATTCACAATTCTCACTAAATCATACTGCCCCTTGATGTTACAGCAAATGAACCAAGGAAGTATGGTTTAGCCAGCTGGCAAATAAGCATCTCAGACTTCTATTGTGTCCCTATAATTTTTCTGGTTTTTTTTTTTTTTCGTTCTTTCAAAGATCAAATTTACCTAATTATTCCTGAAGTTTCCCCTAGTATTCTACACAATTCCTCTTGGTAAATTCTTAAAAATAATGTTCCAGATTCCAGTTGGATGTTGAAACTATGCCATTTAAAATTGTTTTTTACAGAGAGTTTTAAGAATGTGGAGGCATGCTTATAAAATGAAGCAAAGCAGCAAGATATAAATTTGTTGGAAGCCAAGTTCTATTCCCCACCCCACCCCCCAAAAATCCTATTTTAAAAAAAAGGTGGGAAAGTTTAGCTGTGGCTGTCATTGAATAGGAATAATAGGAATTACTTCTTTTCCTGCTTTTCTTAATTTTCCATAAAATTTACCTGAATACTTTTGTAGCCCAAAAAATGAAATAAACTCCACTTTTCAAAGAACCATTCTGCAAAAGCACAGTACAAAGCTCCTAATAATAACCTTATTGTATATTTAAAATCATCTCCATAGAGCCCTGTACTATATGAGTGAAGGTGGCATGGTTTAGAATTGCACTGTTGTACATGGCTATTTTTTTTTAAGATTTATTTTATTTTTAAACATTTTATGTATTTATTTATTTATTTGACAGAGCGCGCATGTGTGTGAGAAAACACAGGCAGGGGGAGCAGCAGGCAGGAGGAGAGGAAGAAGCAGGCTCCCCACTGAGCTGGGACACCGATGCAGGGCTTGATCCTAGAACCTGGGGATCACAACCTGAGCTGAAGGCAGATGCTTAACTGACTGAGCCACCCAGACACCCCTATGTGTTTTAGAGAGACAGTGAGTAGGGAGAGGGGCAAAGGGAGAGGGAGAGAATCTCAAGCAGACTCATGCTGAGCTTAGAGGCCAGTACAGGCTAGATCCCACAACCCTAGATGATGACCTGAGCTGAAAATTGAGTTGGACATTTAACCCACTGACCCACCCAGCTCCCCAGGGCTATTTAAGTTAATTAAATGAAACAAAAAACTGAGGTCAGCAGTTAACACTAGCCCCATTTTAAACGTTCAGTAGCCATAAGTGGCTAGTGACAGCTTTTCCATCATCACAGAAAGGTCTATTGCACAGCCCTGCTTTTGAAGAGAGAACATGGAATCTGGAGCCAGGTGACTTGGATTCAAGTCCCGGTAGGAGTTGACACTTGCTGTGTCACGTGGGCAATTCACTCAGCCTCTCTGAGCCAATAGACAAATTAGGAGTAATGATAGTTAGTATCACTTTCCGTGTAAGGAGATTAAGAAGATGGGATAAAATAATGCATGTGCCAGTTCTCCAAAGCTGAACTGTGGTTTACCAGGTAGTAGCTGCTTCACAAACTCCCGGCGGAATCCATGAATGGTTTCTACCGAGACGTCAGCCTAAATGACACCATAAACATCAGAGTTACTACCATCTCTTACCACACAGTTCCTAGGCCAAGTTCCTGGCAATGTGGATGTCCCATTTGACTCTTGTAAAAAAAAAAAAAAGCTTCAGCACACATGTCTGTATCTATGCTGCATAAATAACACCTCAAAATTTTCTTCGACAATTTAAATACACTGCTCGATTTCCATTCCTCAATGGACAAGACCGTGTTTTTTAAAAAAAAAAAAAAAAAAAAAGGGCAAGCAAAGAAAGAGGCTTTGTCTGCCAGAGGAAAACACATGGGGTAAAAATGGTAGAACTGAAAGGAAATCAATCTGAGTTGCCGGTGCAGGAATTGAGCAAAAGATGTTGCCATTTGCTTGCAAGAGTGTGAGGTTCCCGCTGACCATTACAACAGGTTCCCTGCGCTTCAGAGCTGTTGGGGGTACTGATGAGGCGGAAGTACCTGCTCATTCTGATTTGTGTGTGTGTGTGCGTGTGTGTGTGCGTGTGCCCCTCCCCCGCCTCCTGCCCCGAGTCACTTCTGGTTTTTCCTGCAAAACCAGCTGACTCACTCAGAGCTGCTGTCCTTCGCTCTCATCGAGGCCCCTGCTGGGGCACCGCGCGTGCCGTGCGTGTGGCTGGAGCAGCCGCGCTGGGGGCGGGGCGGGGGGGACCCCGCGCGGTGCACACCCCGCGCTCGCTCACCGCCCCTCCTGCCTCCGCCGCAGGTCTCCGCCAGCCGTGGATGCCTTTGACACCATGACCGCAGAGGACGCCGCCGCAGCCATGAGCAGCGACTCCGCGGCGGGCGGCGCGGCCTCGGCCAAGGCGCCCGAGGGCGTGGCCGGGGCGCCCAACGAGGCGGCGCTGCTGGCGCTGCTGGCGCGCACGGGCTACCGCATGGTGCAGGAGAACGGGCAGCGCAAGTACGGCGGCCCGCCGCCCGGCTGGGAGGGCCCGCACCCGCAGCGCGGCTGCGAGGTCTTCGTGGGCAAGATCCCGCGCGACGTGTACGAGGACGAGCTGGTGCCCGTGTTCGAGGCGGTGGGCCGCATCTACGAGCTGCGCCTCATGATGGACTTCGACGGCAAGAACCGCGGCTACGCCTTCGTCACGTACTGCCACAAGGGCGAGGCCAAGCGCGCCGTGCGCGAGCTCAACAACCACGAGATCCGCCCGGGCCGCCTGCTCGGCGTGTGCTGCAGCGTGGACAACTGCCGCCTCTTCATCGGCGGCATCCCCAAGATGAAGAAGCGCGAGGAGATCCTGGAGGAGATCGCCAAGGTCACCGAGGGCGTGCTGGACGTCATCGTCTACGCCAGCGCGGCCGACAAGATGAAGAACCGCGGCTTCGCCTTCGTCGAGTACGAGAGCCACCGCGCCGCCGCCATGGCGCGCCGCAAGCTCATGCCCGGCCGCATCCAGCTGTGGGGCCACCAGATCGCCGTGGACTGGGCCGAGCCCGAGATCGACGTGGACGAGGACGTCATGGAGACCGTGAAGATCCTCTACGTGCGCAACCTCATGATCGAGACCACCGAGGACACCATCAAGAAGAGCTTCGGCCAGTTCAACCCGGGCTGCGTGGAGCGCGTCAAGAAGATCCGCGACTACGCCTTCGTGCACTTCGCCAGCCGCGAGGACGCGGTGCTCGCCATGAACAGCCTCAACGGCACCGAGCTGGAGGGCTCGTGCCTCGAGGTGACGCTGGCCAAGCCCGTGGACAAGGAGCAGTACTCGCGCTACCAGAAGGCGGCCAAGGGCGGCGGCGCGGCCGAGGCGGCGGCGCCGCAGCCGGGCTACGTGTACTCCTGCGACCCCTACACGCTGGCCTACTACGGCTACCCCTACAACGCGCTCATCGGGCCCAACAGAGACTACTTTGTGAAAGGTTAGTGGGGACCGCTGTGCAGGGCCGGGAGCGGGGCGCTGGGGCCGCGCGCCCCGGGCAGCGGCGGGGCTGCCCTGGCTGCAACTTGCTGAGCTGGGAGGTGCGCCCCATCCCCCACTCACCCTCCCACGCTTCTCTGCCTGTCAGTTCTGGGGTCTGCCCTTGGCTGGCACTTGGGGCATTCGCCGCCCTGGCAGCGAGGGAAATGCAGATCCTTTGTACGCACGGGCCGAGCATTGCAGGCACAGGCACAGGCACAGGCACAGGCAGCCGCTCCTTGCACGCCGCCTCTTCCCAGGGCCTACCCAGTCTGGGGCTAGTCCGCTAGTCGATGCGTACTTAGGGCTTAAAGCCTCCCTGGGAAATGAACGCTTCAGGATGTTGGGAAGTAGGAAGCACAACGTTGTCACATTGTCGGGGTGGTGGTGTTTGTGATGTTTGTGAAGTACCGGGCAGGGTAAGACGGACAGCAAGCCTTCCACCGGGAAACCGATACTGAGGCTCTGGGTCCTGCCGTCATCAGATGCACTGGCCCTGTGCCTTTCATCAGTCCCTTGAACCTCCCTCAGCCAGTTGTCTCACGCAGAGAATGAGGAAGGTGAACCAGCTGATCCCCTCGCAGATCTAACTTTTTTTGTTTTTGCAGCCTATGAATGTGTTTCTTTATTGAAGTGGTGGTCGCAATCCTAGGAACTCCCCATGCAAGTTCATCTCTTGCGTTAAGCAGGCGCACTTAGGGTACGATTCTAGGCCAGAGCAGAATGTGGGAAGCATCTTACCAGCTCACTGAAGGGGGCAGAGTAGTGTAACCACCTGTAACTAGGCTCAGGGCAAACCTCGAGATGCCAAGAACCTTGGCTTCAGATCTGCCTCTTGTCTGGTCACTGTTGGATGCTCATCATTTTTTGTGTTGTTATCATAAGCAGGCAGCATAAGAGGCCGGGGTCGAGGTGCAGCTGGCAGCAGAGCCCCAGGGCCCAGGGGTTCCTACCTTGGGGGATATTCAGCTGGCCGTGGTATTTATAGCCGATATCACGAAGGAAAAGGAAAGCAGCAAGAAAAAGGATATGAACTTGTACCGAATTTGGAAATCTCTGCCGTCAATCCAGTTGCCATTAAACCTGGTACAGGTCAGTATAAACCAGAGATAGAATGCATCCGTTCAGCGCTCTCATTGAAGTGACCCCAGGCTTTCCTCAGGCTTTCATCTGCTCGTGGGCTCCTCTTCTCCTAGGCAGCCAGAGGTTAGGCCAAGAATGTGGCCTCCTGGGCCCCCTTATCCAGAACTTAAGGGAATGGTCTAGCTCCAACCATGTTCAAGCCACACTTTTTCAGTAGTGGGTTTTTCAAATAAGTGTCACCAGTTGTTAGGCTCTTTCTCAATCTGTGGCCTGGTAGGCAGAGTTGGAGTGGCGGGGAGGGGCGGAGGAAGACAACAGAAGACCAGGAGGCTCTTCTCTACCTTCTGGCCTGCTCAGACTGTCTTCTCCTTCCTGAAGCCTGTTGCTACACCAGCAGTCGGAAGCCAGAGGGTCCAGCTGATTGCTGGTTCTGTGAGTTGGTGGAAAGGGTAGGAAATTCCACCACGGGAGCGCAAAACACAAGCTTCTCTTGTGCTCTTCGACACACCAGAACACATGGGGACAAGGCAGTGGTGAAAGTTTTTGCAGCTGCTCATGTCCTGGATTCTGATTTCCAGCACGCCTCTTCCCCCTCTTGCTCGGTCAGTAGGTGGGAGGTAGGGACACCTAAGTGATTCAAGCCAGAAACCTTGAACTTTGCTTTCACCTCCAGGCCCCACAGCCCAGTTTGCCAGTGTAATCAGTGCCCACTGGTCACCTAACAGGAGGAAGGTCTTCTTTCTGGTCCTGACGTGCAAGGAACTCCATTGTAAGCACGTCATCACGTCATAGCACCAGCTCCCTATCAGCACACCATTGCAAGCATCCGGATGTAGGGAAAATTCATCCGTGGACAGTCAGAGCGACCCTTCTCCAGCCCTCTTCCTGGTTTCATGGGGGGAGATTGAGGAGCTCTTTGAGAGAATCCCCCCCTTGAAGCTCAGCTACTCTGAGTTTCTTCTGGTTGAGGATTTATACGTTCCTTTCCCTAGCTGAGACTCAAAGAATCTGCATTCGGGCCATAGGTTTGCATGGCCACCTAGGTCTCAAAAAGCATTTTCCCAATAGAGCTTTGTTTTTTATAATCCAGTGATAATTTTTTTTCACCTATGAAAAAATGTTGTAAATTCTGTCAAGTGACTCCTTATGCTGGATTTCCTCGTAAATGCCATCGACACTATGAGCAACTTAAAACAGATCACGTCTCTGTCTAAAGTCATAAAACAGAGCCTGGATATAGGACACTTCTACTCGTTGGAAAAGGGACCCCTGTTGGCAAGTTGGGAGCAGGAGACGTCCTTACCAGCTCCCCCCTCTTCCTTTTGGGTAGCACCTTGTTACCTGTATTGAGGGAGTGTTAGTTAGCAGGGGAGGCCCGTGACTGCTAAACTTGGTTTGAAAACGAGCAAGAAAGCGACTGATCTTCCTCAGGGACTTTCAAGCGATGTGCATTTCCCTGTCCCTTTTTCTTGCAGTGGCCATCCCTGCCATTGGGGCCCAGTATTCCATGTTCCAGGCAGCGCCAGCCCCTAAAATGATCGAGGATGGGAAAATCCACACAATGGAGCACATGATCAGCCCCATCGCTGTGCAGCCAGACCCAGCCAGTGCCGCCGCCGCCGCCGCTGCCGCCGCCGCCGCCGTCATCCCTGCCGTGTCCACGCCGCCACCTTTCCAGGTAGAGCTCCTGCTGGGGTCATCGACATTTGTGTGTGAGGCTTCCCTTTATCGTGGATTCATTTCCTGTTCAGCAGGACGATTAGCTGTGTGCCTAGCTCTCTGATGAAGCATAGGATGGGGTGACAGAAAGAAATGTGTCCTATGAATCAGGACAGGACAGAAAAGTTTAAAATACTAATCGTACCACCTTAGTGTTATCACTGTATTAAAGATGGGAAGCAATATGCCAAACGACACATGTAATTCTTCACGGTCTCATAATACCGTCCCTACGATTTTTTTTTTATGACACTGGATAATCTTTAACTTGTGTTCTTACTGTCCAGGAGCCGACTTACAAAGTCCAGGGAGATAGCTTACATTTTCACATTCCAAATTGCAGTTTGAAGATTTTTTTTTTTTTTTATAGGTTCTCTCTCTTTCTCTCTCTCAGGGCTCCTGGGTGGCTCAGTGGATTAAGTGTCTAATTCTTGGTTTCAGCTCAGGTTGTGATCTCAGGGTCATGAGATCGAGCCCCACATTGAGCTCCATGCTCGGTGTTGGGTCTGCTTGGGAGTCCCTCCTTCTACCCCTCTCCCTCCCCCACTCTCCACCTGTAGATGAATATTGAAATATCCATATGCGTATATAAGAATGTGTGTGGAGAAAGAAAGAATTATCTGTAGAGACACAGATGTATGAAACTTTACAAAATCTGCCCTTCATCCTCTCCTCCACCCAGATCGAGGTATTACCATTCCTCCTGCTAGTCCAGTCTTACCATGCCAGCCTCCTTCCCCACCTTTTTACTCATAGCTTCTCTTCTGTATGTTCTCTGTAGTCTCATGACTTCTTTAGAATCTTTCTTTCTCACCCACCCAGCCTTGGAAATCCTCTCTCTTGTATTTTCTCATTTCCCACATTATTACTTGGCATATGGTTGCCAGTATATTCTATGTCCCCAGCTAATGAAGCTCCTCTAGACCAAGAGCTACATCTTATATTTTATCTTCAGCGCAGAGCACATAGGGAATACCTATAGGTGAATAGGTCATTCATCCAAACAAAACAAAATCGTGTTAAAGCTCCTTTTTGTGAGGCAGTGAATCTCATATACCTTATCACTTGACAAGCACAGATACTCAGGCCTGGGGTCTCTTACCCCACTAGATAAGAATTATCCAGGGAGTATGTTAAAAGCAGATTCTTAGACTCCAACCCCAGAAGATTCCCGCTCGACAGAACCCTGTGGGGGTTCTAGAATGCATGTCTTGTACGTGCTCCTCAGTAATGCTGAAATAGGGTCAGACTTGAGAGTCACCGCCCTGCAGTGCTGCTCACTCCCTTTTGCCATCTCTCCGCACCAGCCTTGACAGTGTTGTTCAGAAAGGGTCGCACCAGTTGAAATTTATTCACCTGTTAGTGTGTCATCGAGTATTCCTTAAGCCCGGACTTCCTAAAGCCAGAAAGGAATAGATCGTGAATGACTCATGCTATAAAATGGCAGCTAAGTAGAGCTACTACTTGTGGACTGACTATAAACCTCTAGAATAAGCTACAAACAATGCTTAGTGTGGGATTCTGGTAATAATTTCTTATAATTTCTCCTCACTAAGAAATTCGCGAACTTTTATGCTTGGTGCATAGCATCCCAAATTCCAGGTCTCATACTCATGCTCTTGATCACAGACTCTGTCTTTTATCTGTCTCCACCAGATGTTGCCATCCGGGTCCTTTTTTTTTTTTCCTTTTTTTTTTTTTTTAATTTTATTTATTCATGGAAGACACAGAGAGAGAGAGAGGCAAGGACATAGACATAGGCAGAGAGAGAAGCAGGCTCCCATATGTAAGTTTTGACTCTGCCGGATGTGGAACTCAATCCCAGAACCCGGGGATCATAACCTGAGCCAAAGGCAGGCACTCAACAACCACTTGAGCCACCCAGGGTCCTTGTTCAGAGTCTTATCAGTTGATTCCAACGGAGATTTTCCCCCTCCTTCAAGGCATCCTGCAGAAAGCCTGGAGCTATGTACTTTTGAACCCGAGAATGACTTCATTTGAGTGTGTGTGGCCTTGCTGCTCACCTACCAGTCTTAGTTCTCTGTGATTGAATTCTTTGACCCTGTGCTTTCTGAACATTCAGTTCCCTGTGCCCCACCCACCTACCCACCTCTGTATTCTCTGCCAAATTACAGCAAAGGAAGGAGCATTTTAAGCAATACTGACTGGTGAAGGGAACACTCTTCTGAGTGGAGCCACGCTAGAAATCAGTTCCCATCATTTCTTCTAGAACCTTCCTGTGGCACACCCTCAGGCATAGTCCTCTGTCTGTCCCATGCTCACATGCTGTTTAGCCTTTTTTTTTTTTTTTTTTTTTTTTTTTTTTAAGATTTGTATTTATTTATTCATGAGCCACAAAGAGAAAGAGGCAGAGGCAGAGACATAGGCAGAGGGAGAAGTAGGCTCCCTCTAGGGAGCCTGACACAGGACTCGATCCCACCTGGGATCACAACCTGAGCCAAAGATAGATAGATGTTCAACTGCTGAGCCACCCAGGTGCCCCTGTTTAGCCTTTAAAAAAAAAAAATTTTATTGAGAGAGTGAGAGAGCACAAATGGGGGAAGGGCAGAGGGAGAAGCAGACTCCCTGCTGAGCAGGAGCCTGCCATGGGGCTCAGTCCCAGGACCCCGGGATCGTGACCTGTGCCAAAGGCAGACATGTAACTAACTGAGCCCCCATTTTGCCATTTTGTATTCTCAATTTCCTTTATAGATCACGTTAAAAAATATTTGCTAGCATGGGCAGTCAGTGTTTTGGATTTATTTCTCAAAGTATTTTCAGTCTTTACAAATCTATGGTATAAGTAGAGTAGGGATAGCTATTTGCCTTCAATGAGGTCTTTTTCTCTCCTCCTTCCTCCCCCAACTCCCCATGCTCAACCCACCCAAGCCCAGGGGTTGAGCTGGACCATAGCACAGGGAAAGGTTTCTCTCAGATATCCCCTTCCCTTCAATTTCATCCCTTTGTTCATTTATCACTAAATATATGTCCACACGTTAGGCAAAGGTTGCTTGTGTCTTGCTGTAAGCCACCTGCCTTCCCAGTTCTGAAGTTTCTCTCTTGTCAATGAGATAGTCATTATTTTAGTGTTGTAGTAGATGAGATAATACAGGGCTAAATGTGCAGGCTCCTGAGTCACCTTAAAAGCCGTGTCACCTCGTGCAAGTCATTTAACACATCCAAACCTCTCCATATAATCGTAGTACCAGCTTCATTGGTGGCTGTGATGATTCCAAAATGTCACACAAATAAGGCACTTAGAATAGTGCCCAGCGGACCATAGTCCTTCCATTCTTATTAATATTTAGTATTATTTTGGTTACAGTTGAAAAAATAGCTCTTAGGTGGTGAATTTCCTTTGAGCATGATTTTGTGATTCTCAGTTGCAGATTTTGTAAAGGAATGATAACTAATTCCCTTATGAAAACCCAGTAAGAAATCATTTTTTAAAAAAAATCGAATTCTCCATTTTATATATCCTGAATTGCTTATTTTGAAGGTACATTAAGACCTAGAGGCCAGGGCAGCATTTACTACAGGGCATTCTGAGGAACATAAGGTGCACTAGATATTTTGTTAAATGTGTGTTTTATTTTACCACAAATCCCCTTTTCCATAAAGCATCTCACAGAACTGGCTCCATGGCAAAACCTTTGGGAAATACTGAACCACAGTCTTCCCTCTTTACACCTCTTTGTTCGGAAAACATAGTATGTTACGCTTTCAAGTAGAGAGGAGCCAAGTAGCAGGGACTTTGATGGAGCTAGTGGTGGCATCTGCAGTGAGGCAGCTTTAGTTAGCTTGCCTTTCCCTACTTCCTTCTCCCGTGGAAACTCCTTATCCTTCAAGACCCAGTTCAAATGTCTCTGCTTCCAAGATGCTCTCTCCAACTTCCCAAGTTAGTTGGTTCCTTTTCTAAGCTTCTACAACCATCTGTGCAGTTGACCCTTAAACAACAGAAGGGTTAGGTGTGCCGACCCCCCACAGAGTTCTAAATCCATATGTAAGTTTTGACTCTGCCAAAACTTAACTAACAGCCTACTGTTGACCAGAAGGCTTACTGATAAGTCAACGAAACATATATTCTGTGTGTTATATGTAAGCTAAAGAAAAGAAAATGCTACTAAGAAAATCATAAGGAAGAGAAACTACATACATTTACAGTACTGTGCTGAACTTACTGGAAAAAAATCCACATATAATTGGACCCACTCAGTTCAAACTCACGTTGTTCAGGTCAACTGTGGTGTCATATCTCAGGTGGGAGGTGGTCAAAACCATCAATCAGTCACCCTTGCTGAAAATTGTATACGATCACAGGTTTTTTTAGGTCACAGCTTAAAAAGCTGCCCCTACAGAGATCTAGACACTTTGTTCCATAACATTGTCACAGTGTGTTTTCCTCTCTTGTTTTTGAAGCGTCCTGTTCCTTCAGTTGAGGCAGCTGGCATGTATTTTAGAGGAGAAAAAATATATATATACATATACACTCACGCACATATGCACATGTATTTTATTTATTTATTTTAAAGATTTTATTTATTCATTCATGAGAGACACAGGCAGAGGGAGAAGCAGGCTCTGTGCAGGGAGCCTGATGTGGGACTTGATCCCAGGATTCCAGGATCACGCCCTGGGCTGAAGGCAGATGCTAAACCGCTGAGCCATCCAGGAATCCCCTGCACATGTATTTTCAAGATTTTATTTATTCATGAGAGAGAGGCAGAGACTTAGGCAGAGTTGGAGGAGTCTCAACCACTGAGCCACCCAGGTGCCCCAGGAAAATATCTATTTTTAAAGATTTTATTTATTAGAGAGCATGGGGGGGGCGGGGGAGGAAGCAAAGAAAGAGAGAGACAGAGAGCATGAGCAGAGGGAGGGGTAGAGGGACGGGGAGAAGCAAACTCCCCACCGAGCAGGGAGTCTCTGATCAGGGTTGGATCCCGGGACCCTGAGATCCGGACGTGCGGGGAAGGCAGACTCCCAACCGACCCAGGCACCCCTAGGGGAAAACATATTAATTACAGTGAGATCAACTGAGCAAAGGGTAGGTTCTCCACTCTCTCTTGTAGCTGCCTCTAGGGCCTACGGTGATGTAAAGGAATGGCAGATAGAAGGTTCCAGAGTCTTTTTTTTTTTTTTTTTAAAGATTGTATTTATTCATTCATGAGACACATCACACACACAGAGGGAGAGAGAGAGAGAGAGAGAGGCAGAGTTTTTTAAGATTTTATTTATTCATGAGGGACGTGGGGGGGGGGGAGGGAGACGCAGGCCTCATGCGGGGAGCCCGACGTGGGACCCGATGTGACCGGGATCAGGCCCCGGGTCGAAGGCGGCGCTAAACCGCCGACCCCGTGCTGCCGGGTGCAGAGTCCTTGCCGGCGCCCTCAGCCTGGCAGCTCCGTCACCTCGCCCGGCTGCAGCTCCCGGGAGCGCCGAGGAGGCCCCCCTCGCCGCCTTCCCTCAGGGTCGGGGCGCCGGAGCAGCGCGCGGGGTGGCGCCCCGGGCCCCCTAACGAGCCTCGTGCGTGCGTCTCGTCCCCAGGGCCGGCCCATCACTCCGGTGTACACGGTGGCGCCCAACGTGCAGCGGATTCCCGCGGCCGGGCTCTACGGGGCCGGGTACGTCCCGTTCGCGGCGCCCGCCACCGCCACGCTCGCCACACTACAGAAGAACGCGGCGGCCGCCGCCGTGTACGGGGGCTACGCGGGCTACATACCTCAGGCCTTCCCCGCCGCCACCATCCAGGTGCCGATCCACGACGTCTACCCGACGTACTGACCCGGCGGGGCGCGCGGAGGCCGCGGAGGCCGCGGAGGCCGGGCCCAGCCACCCCGCCGCGGGACACTGTGCTATTTATGAAGAACCAACGTGCCGCGGGAGCACGCCTCGGAAACCCGAAAGTGAAGAATGTTGTCAGACATCATCCTGAAAAGATTTTATATTCATGAAGTTTTCACTAGTTTTGTTGTCGTTGTCGTTTTGTCTTTTCGTTTTTGTTTTTTTAAGACTATTTTCAACGTAGCGGCCTGCGTGCAGACATTCCTCAGAGACTCGGCGGCGGCCCGCGCCCTTCATTCCATCTCCTAAAAGATTCGTACGCTGCAGTACCTTTGTATAGAGGTTTTTGTTTTTGTATTTTTAAGGATATATTTTCAGTATGAAGGTTATTTTCTTAAACTTCTGCACTCCAGAGATTTCTATTTTGTAGTATCTTCAATAATATATCAATTATATATTGAAAAGCACACTTGAGCAGCTAGGGAACTATTTTCAAAAAAAGATATATTCAATATTTAAAGATACAAACAATAGTGCTTTAAAATACTACATAAGATGTTATTTTAAAAGTTATACTGGAAAGTGCAATTTTAAAGCGAGTAAAATCTCTCTTTCAGCTGGCATTAAGGGTTGACGGTGTTAACCACGTGTTATCTATGACAGTTATATATTTTTTTCTTTTTTTTTTTTTTTTTTTTGAGAAATTAAACACTCGATCTCTCCTTAAGCCCACGTTGAAAAGACTTGTCACACTTCTCCAAGTCCAAACACTGGAAAGCTCTCACCTGCCACCGTCGCCCTGTTGTCCCTGCTGGTTCTCCACGTGTCTTTCCCTCCCCAACCCCCTACTCATTTCCCCAGTCCCACCTCTGGGTTTGGCAAGTCTAGGGCAGATGAATTACTCTGATAGAGAGAACATTGATGGTTTTTATACTTCTTCCTGGGTTTTTGTTGGGTTTTTTTGTTTTGTTGTGGGGTTTGTTTTTTTTTTTTGTCTCGGTTGGGGAGGTATTTTCAATAGCAGAGTATGCATAAGCATAAGATTTTAATAGTTTCCATAAGACATTTTTGCATAGCTATTTAATGTCTCCTTATAAAGCCTTAATTCCTTTTCTAACGCTTTTATTTTATTCATTTTTGAAGTATGAATTTGTAGAGACAGTGAATGTCATTGTAGACAAGGCACCCAAAGGCACTTGTCACAGAAAGTTATGCTTCTAGCTGCCTTATCATGTTTCAATGCAAAATGTCTGTGGTCGTCAAGGGTGTTGGAAATATTATGTTTATTGAACAGGGCTTTCCTCCGTTGCTGTGCTCGCGGTAGGTGACCTGAATTAGGGCGTGCACACCTAGGAGGAGGAGGAGAGACCTGTATGAGTTAGAAGATAGCTTGTAAATAATCTCCTAATGCTGGTTTTTAGTTTTATGTTGCAGAAGTTCATGGGATAGAATTTAATGCAGAGTGAAAACCATTTTATTTCAATGTTATTAAAAAGTTTTATTATTAGGAAGTAAATGTATTGTTGCAGTGTTGTGCCTGTTTCAAGGCTTTTGTTTAGCAGAGTGAATGTAAAATACAGTAAAATGTTAAGATTGTCATCTACTTTATGAAATACATCAACTTGGAACTTTTTTTTAAAGGCTCCATCGAGGAATTGAGGTGTGCAATAGGTAGCAAGTACACAGTTGTGTTTTTATGCCACATCAGAGATCTATAAAATCTTTCAATTTTTGCTAATGGCTGAATTCTTATTTATGGATTAATAAGAAGATCATGCCTTTAGCAAATATTTTAGTTTTGTTTTAAATTTAAATTAAGACATTCCCAAATGCCTTCCCCCTCCCCATCTTAGGGTGGGATGAATTGTTTATATATAAGCAATATTTATTTAACTGTTCTATAAAATTATTGAGTGCCTACAAAGGCCTTTAAACATTTCTAACATTTCTTTCCATCATTCTTAAATGACATAAAATAATTGTGCAATGTTCCTGATGATGTACTCAGCAAGCTGCATCCAGACTCGAATCTGTTGGAATGAATAATCCAACAAAATGCAATTTGGATCAGATCCTCATCCCTTGACTTTGTGTGAAAGAAGTACTCTCCTTCTAATAAAGGATTGTCACAGAGGTTCACTGGATGAGACTCTGATCTAGCGGTCTTACTGTATTTTACATATGCCTGTAAATTATTTGGGGGAAAAAAAAAGAGGATAATAAAAAGAACAGAAAAAAATTGATATCTTAACATGGCAACTAACTACCAAACTACCTTAAAAACAAATATTGGTGAGCCTCCTCTCTATGTTCTGTTTGTTTCTGTTTCAAAACCATTTCACATACACTACTGAGTTAAGTTTATAACTTGAAATGTGAACTTTTTTTTTTTTAGGGGTAAGAACAAACTATATAAATGTTAAAAAAAAAGCTTTAGTGTTCTTTGTTTTCAAACATTCTAGCAGTTTAGTTCTCTTTAGTTGCTTTGTATTTGAAAAGCTTTTAAATTTATTTAGATTTCCTCTATTTACAGTACATTCTTAGGATGTATGTAGTAAATAAAGCTTTCTTTGAAGCAATTTCCAGACCTTATTTTAAGTTGTGTTTTCTTTATACTGATTTTTTATCTAACAAAATTAGAAAAATTAGAAAAACCCTTAACGCTGTAGAAGGAAGTAACTAGTTCGGTATTTTCAGCCAAAGAAAGCAGCAAGTTACTATCTTGCTTTTTGGCTTGGAATTACACTGAAGGTGAGTTATATAGTAAAAATTGTGAATTAACTTGAGCTTAGGTGGTTGAAGGTTAAGCACCGAAATTCTGCTCAGCATCTGGACTGGAATAGGATGCGGCAAAGCCTGTCATGGAATTCAGTACTGAAGTTGATGATCCCAAGAGCTTCACACTCAGACCCCTAAATGGAGACAGTTGATGTGACATTGAGTTTGTTTGGTGGTCTCGTGAAAGTACTGGGTGACCTGAAGGTCTGTCACTGCATTCAGAAACCACAATCTTGTGTTCCTCATTTTCACAGTGCACAGCAAGGTTAGCAGAACACTTCCCTTTTCTCTAGAGAGCATCACTAACTTCCGGTAATTCCCATTAGCAAAGCCAATCAAATGATTCAAGGGCAAGTGATAGATTGTCAGTGGAATTACTTCTAAAGAATTGCCCACGTGGCTTTTCCAATGGCCAGGAATTTTACCTTCTTAGTCTTGAGCAGTCTGGGCTATAGCCTTCCTACTCACATTTCTTGGAATAGTAATTTCTTGCTTCCTCTTAAGATCATGGCATTTTTTAGAGGCAGGAGCAGCCACGAGACTTCCCAAGATGACAGATCATTAGACAAGATGTTCAAGGGCAACAAGATCTGATTGCTTTTTGTTCTGGGGGAAGAGTATGGATGCCCTTCAAATTACAGAATCACAGAGTTTGCTTGATCTCCATTAGAAAAAAAATCATACAAAATGTGTATCACACCTCTACCAGGTGCTGGAGCTGTTTCTATGTGCTTTAGCAACTACAGCATGAACAAACCCACTAAACCTTGCACGAGTAGAGCTTACATTCCAATGGGAGGACACAGATTGAGCAGATAGCATGTTGGGTAGGGACAGATGCTATGATTATGTGACTCATTTGGCTTTTTGGCTTCCATAATCTCATGTGGACCTCACAATAAATCAAGTAGGCATTGTGACTGGCCAAGGTCACACAGCTGGTAAGAACCTGGACCAAAATCTATGCTCAGATTCCAAGTCCCAGATTCTTGCTAACAGGACACTGACCCCGGAAATGGATAAAACCAGTCATGCCAACAACCTACTTCAGAGCCTGGAGAAAGAAAAGAAAAGCTTTTCCACAAGTGCAGTTTTCGGTTGAGTTCTAGTATGTTTTCATGTGTGACCTCTTTCCTTGGATGAGAACTGAAAGCAGAATGGCTGAAAATGCCTATTCTCATCCTGTGAGACCTCACAGCTCTAAGCAGAGCTGCTAAAAACGTACACACTGAGTAAGAAATTCCATCTATAAGGCTGTACCAGAGAGGATAGAGAAGGCTAAAGAACTGTCATAGGAAGTTAGCTGTACCCTTCTGATTCTTGACTAGAATTGGTGCCCCACTTTTTTATTTCAAAAATATCTGTCATGGCAATATACACAAGCAATTATTTAGTTAAAAGAATAGTTGGAAAACAAAGTTCTGGTATTTCTTTTCCAGTGAAGAATAATCCCATGACACTCCAGTATTCACTGGATACTGTTACATGCACTGTGTTAGGTGTGTTTTGTTAGCCATAATTGACCTTACGGGCTTATCAAACTCTGTTTTAAGGATATTAGGGTGCTCGACTATTTAGCAAAATGTATATTACCTCAATTATTATGTGATAGTATTTTAATTATAAAGTCTTCTGGGCACTCAGCTTCTATCAGAGGTGGGTTTTTTCTTTAAATATGAAATGTGACATTTTGGCATGGCTGTTTCGATGACATGACATTTTGACACCACGACTCTTAAAAAAAATACATCTTCAGCTTTTAAAAAAATGACTGAATAGGATGATACAGATATACTCATTTTATCCTTGCCCTACCACTTTCTTGACACATTCCCCCTCTCCAACCACCCAAGGTCAAGGGCAGGATTAGGCTTCAAAATAAAATGAGGTTCAGGAGACATCCACAGGTGTTTTGCTTTAATTTCAAGTTCTAAGCTGTTGGACTGGATACAGCCTTTCCTTTCTCCTCTTTTCCCTCTTCAGTCATCCTTTTCTAGATATGCAGTATTTCCGTTTCCTGACTACTCAGACCAATATACCTGGAAGAAATCTGGTTGCCCAAAGACTTGCCTCTGGACAAGCACTGTGGCCCTAGTGGAACAAGGCTGGGTTTACAGTACACCTGCCCCAGGGGATAAAACCCCAGCTTTGCTACTTGCCAGACATGGGACTTCAGAAAAGACGCCTAGCCTCTCTGAGTGCCAGTTTCTTAAGTGGTAAACATAATAATCCAGACCTCACAGTTATTGTGAAAATCAGATGAATTAATGAATCTAAAAAGAGCCTGGTATGTTGTAGGCACTTGAGAACACATTTCCCTTCCCTTGTAGTGTGAATGCATTCTGCTATAACTCTTGAGCCTTTCCACTTACTCCTTTTTTATTCCTTTTTGTTTTCATTGGTTCAATAAACATTTCTTGAATGCCAGTTGTGTGCCAGCACAGCACGAGGCATTGCAGAGACAACAATCAACAAAACCGACCCTCTCTGCCCTCCAGAAACTTCTGAGCATGATAAGATCGTGTTGCAGGAGCTATGAAATGGGAGAGGGCAGCCGCACAGGCTTGGGCAGGGCGGGGTTAAAAAGGCCTTGGGGAAAGAAGCGGTGTCTGAGCAAAGATCTACAGAGTGAGCAGGAGTTAGGGCAGCTGAGCAGAGAAAAGAGGGAACAGGAAGTAGCCGGGTCTAGAAGAAAAAAACATGGGAGAGTCAGGCACCCAGAACAAGCTGAATATGGCTGTCTTGGGGAAAGAGGGTGTGCAGTGAAGAAACTCAACCTTTGTTCTGTTCAACATTCAACATGGTTCATGGTCCTGTGTTAACTGTAGAAGGAAGAGATTTGATACCTATACAAGGAAGTGGGCAGAACCCTAAATCATTCTTCCTTAGCACGTTGAGTTCCAGAAAATGGTGGAAGCCTTCATTTACTGAACTGCAGAGAAAGAGCTCATTCTCCATAAACAGCATGGCGCCTGGGAGCACTCCCTCTACTGGACAACTCCCATCATTCTGTCTTCCTGGTCCCAGGTAATGCCCACCAACCTTGACCTCCTGGCAGAGAGTTTGTAGGGTCAGCCAGAGCTCCTAGGGTTCCCCATCCCTTCCTTGCTTAGGGCCAGTTTCCCATCTGGAGCCCTTCTTCCCTTTCCTCTCAGAAATCATACCACAGCTACCCGTGCTGACCAGGGCGTCCCCACTCTCCCCGTGGCTGCCCTACAGAAATGCAGGTCTTCTCAGCAAAGATGGGAGAGGCCTATAGTCCTCCACAGGACTGTGAGAGCCAAGGAAGTTTCCAAGTAAAAAAATTTTTTTTTCAAGTAAAATTTTCCAAGACTAACTGGCTTCTTCAGGGGACCCTATTCCACAGAGTTATACCTGCAATCAAATGCAATACCAAGCCTGCATTTGCAAGAAATATGACCTTAACTGAGCTAATTTTTAGCCATCCTTTTCTCTTGGCTTGCTCCACTTTGTCAAAAATCTTCATTAATGATTAACCAACCACGAGGCTTAAATAGGCCTTAGTCATTCTGAGGCAGGTAAGATGTGTTGCTGAAGCCCAGTTCTTTCTAAGATGACCTTGCTGGGGGTGCTGGGTCAAGACATTTTGAGCTTATGGTATTATGATAACACTGGGCCATGCCAGTTTGCTTTTTGTGGGAAATTTTCCTCTCTGTTTTCAGGACCTTTATTCTAAAGACTGGTGGCACCAGGAATTTCTCTCAGCCCTGCCAACCTCACCCCAACCCTGAGTCAAAGATGGCCACTTGATAGTTTCTGAATCTTACGCAAAGGGCTAAGCAGAGTCCGCTCCTGACAAGCTCTTAAGCCCCCCTTCCCAAATAAGATGTACCCCTAAGAGGAGAAATGATGAAAATGTGACTGAGTCTAAATGTGGTCTAGCATTTCTAAAAGGAAGCATTCAGAGCATAAGAGAAAATAATCTATTTCGCATAATTTCCTGACACCTAACTGCAGATATCCCCTGCCCTCAGTATTTCTTTTTATTCTTCATTTCCCTTATGCTTGGAAATAATGTTAAAGACTTAGAGGGTGATCACTCGGCAGGAGGTAAGAATAATTTAACAGTGTAATGAGCTAACAGTTGCTCCCATGCTGATTGAATACTCACTGTATGTTGCAAGTTGACATGGATTTTTTTAAAACTTTATTTAAAATAATGTAAAGAATTGTGCACATGTCATATATAGCTTGAAGAATTTTCAGAAACAGTATATTCATGTCACCAGCATCCAGATGAAAAACATGACCACCATGCCAGAAGATTCCCTATGGCCCTGTCCAGGCACTGCCTCCTCACCAAGGGTAACCACCACTTTGACTTCTAACAGCATAGATTAGTTTCGCATGGGTCATTTTTCTCATACTTGAGATTGCTGCTACTATTATCCCTTTTAGAGGTAAAAAGCAAGGAGGCAGAGAGAGGTTTAATAACTTCCCCAAGGTCACGCAGCTGGTGTGAAAGAGCCTGAATTTGAAACCAGAGTATCTAATCTGGAGCTGGGGACAAGGGTTTGTATTTGGGTGGGTAGTGGGGACAGGTAGGGGGTAATTATAATATACACATTTTTAAGGACTTAATTTGTTTCTTCTAGAAGTTTGCACTGACCTAACAGAGTCACTTCACCATAAAGGTCATTGGAAAGGGGAGATAAAAACCCAGCGTGCATGGCACAACAGGGGATGCAAAACCTTTTGGAGTTTCTGGGCCCTGTGGGATTGTCTGTCCTTTTATTCCCAGTGGCCTCCAAATCTCTGGCATTCCAGCATCCCTTTTATCAAACTTCACTCTCAAGAAGGGATTAAAGAATGAACTAAATCACATGGAGTTATGCATTTTTCACTAAGGGCAAATCCCTTGTTCAGTAAACTGAGTTCTAATTTTGGCATTTAAGGCTATACCCAGCATGATGCAGAGAATAACTTCAAGGATCAGGAGGTGCTCCACCTGCCCATGTACCACACAGGCAGCCCAGAAGGGAGCTCAGCCTAAGAATTCTCAGTTGCCAAAGGGCCACATAATTAGAAACTTGGAGTGTTAATTGAATAATGTTAAGGACCAGTGGCCCAAATATGAAACATTACTGAATAAAATCCTGGAAAGACATGCCAATCAAGGAATTTTTATTTTATTCTAAAATGCTAATATTATTTGGGTGCCTGAGTGGCTCAGTCAGTTGTCTGCCTTCGGCTCAGGTCATGATCTCAGGGGTTCTGGGATCAAGCCCCATGTTGGGCTCCCTGCTCAGTGGGGAGTCTGCTTCTCCCTCCTCCCTCCCCCCACTCTCTATCTCTCTCAAATAAAAAAATATATTTTATAAAAAAATAAAATGCTAATATACATATTAGCTTACCTTTGAATAGCATTTCACTGTCCACAGAAAGCTGTCTTCAGCTCTACCTCACTTAAGCCTCAGGACATTCCATAAGAGTTAGACATTCTTCTTGTTCTCCTCATTCATTCATTTATTCAACAAATGTGGCAGGTTTTTTGAGCATCTGTTGTGTGCCAAGCATTGTGGTGGAACCTAAAGAAACAATGATGAACATTATTTCCATTTTATCAAGGGAGAAACTGAGGCCCAAAGAGGATACGTGGCTCACTCAAGATGACAATGACACTCTAAATAATAGGGTGTGACTGTTTATGTGGTGCCAAAGACTTTAAATATAGTGTCTCACTAAGACCTCACAACAACTCTATGAAGCATTACCATTATTTTACAGTCTCATTTCATGAATGAACAAACAGTGGCAGAGGGAAGTTAAACAACTAGCAAGGCCTCACAGCTGTGTGGGTGGAAGAGGCAGCATTCACATCCTTGTTGGGCCGATTCAGGAAATGAGAGCATGTAAGCATTATCCTACAGATTTAACAACCAATGTCCCATCTGAACCCTAACTCACTCACTCACAGGAGCTTTCACTCTGAGGCAAGCTGTAGAAGGGTAAGAGCTCTAAGGTTCTGAGGGAGTCTGGAAACTGACTTGGTTGGCTCAGCATCAGCCCTACTTCTTGGGTGAAACAGATACTTCAGTGCATCTCTCAGAACAGAGTTTTCTTTTTTAAAAAAATATTTTTATTTATTCATGAGAGACACGGAGAAAGAGAGAGAGGCAGAGACACAGGCAGAGGGAGAAGCAGGCTCCATGCAGGGAGCCCGATACAGGACTCGATCCTTCACCCCGGGGCCGAAGGCAGGCGCCAAAGTGCTGAGCCACCCAGGGATCAGAACAGCGTTTTCAGAACAGCGTTTTCACCCAAATGTTAAATACATCCATTCAAACGGAACTTGGAATTTGAAGTTTTAAAAAACATGCCACAATAGCTTAATGTTTTCATTTAAACATTAAGAATAGAGCTGCCCCAAATAGAGCTGCCCCAAATAGAGCTAGGATAGCCCACCAACAAAAGAGAGGTTGGCCAAGGAAGACTTCACTTCCACTTTTCAGAATGTTCCCCCTGGTAACCTGGGTGTTTGGATACCTCTTTCCCCCCAAGGTTAGTCTCACCATGGGGGTAATCATATGAAGGAGTGTCTGGCTCCTTGTGTGTTGAGATTTCCACAAGAAGAGACATCATATTTTCTCTATGGAACACCAACAGTACCTAGTACCATGTTGTGAGGAAAACAGTGGCACGGACAGCCTCCTCATGACTCTCCCTGCCTCCCTCCTCCTTCTTCTCCTCCTTCTTCTTCTTCTCCTCCTCCTCCTCCTCCTCCTCCTCCTTCTTCTTCTTCTTTCTTCTTCTTCTTCTTCTTCTTCTTCTTCTTCTAAGATTTTATTTATTGAGAGAGAGAACGAGTGAGGGGGAGGCACAGACGGAGAGGGAGAAGCAGACTCCCCACTGAGCAGGGAGCCTGACACAAAGCTCATTCCCAGGTTCCCGGGATCATGACCTGAGCCGAAGGCAGATGCTTTAATCGTCTGGGCTATCCAGGTGCCCCTCCCTGCCTCCATTCCTACACCCCTTCCACTTTCTAATCACCTTCCACACCATAGACAGAGTGATCTTCCTGGAGTCAAACTTGAATGACACGTCAAAAACCTTCAGTGGCATCTGTCAACAGCACAAAGTTCAGACAGTAGCTACAGCACACATAGTGTTTTATAATCTGGACCCTGTGCATCCCTCTAGAATTATCTCCTGCCAGTCACATACAGGCAGAACTGATATTCAGACAATATACTCCAGCAGGACCATTCCAGCCATTTATCTCTGGTGGCCCTTCTGACTGACCAGAGTCCATGCTGGTGCCTGAAGATTTGGACTATGCTCCTTTCACCTGGTTACCATTCTCTCCAATTTAAATATTTTCATTCTTTTTAGAAGTTCTCTTCTTACCTCTGTCTGTCCAACAAACTTCCATTCATTCATCAAACATTTATTGAGCATGAACTATAGAGTAAGCATTGTGTTAGGCATTCAGGATAGAGAGCTAAAAGCTCTGCTCTCAAAAAGTTGTGGTCCAGGGGGAGAAGTGCTAGGATAGAGAGAAATTCAGGTGCTCCTGGGGCACCAAGGAGGGGTACTTCAGCCAGACCCAGGGTTCAGGGAACTGTTCCTGGAGAGGGGGAAACCATTTACACTGGGTTCTGAAGGCTATGGGGGGGAGAAGGAATCTCGATACAGGGAGCAATGGGCCTGTAAACAGCACAAAAGGAGTAAAGCTCAAATAGAGGTGAGGCTAGTGAGGTGAGTTTGAAGAGAGAGGCTGCTGGTGTGTGTGTGTGTGTGTGTGTGTGTGTGTGTTATGGGGGGAGGTACATGCAGTGCAGAATTGGCCATTTAGGAGTAAGATTCCATCCTGACCACAGTGGGGAATCAGTAATCCATTTTCATCAAGGAAGTGATTTGATCAGAATTGCATTTTTTTTCAAGATTTTATTTATTCATGAGAGACACAGAAAGAGGCAGAGATACAGGCAGAGGGAGAAGCAGGCTCCCTGCAGGGAGCCCGATGCAGGACTCGATTCCAGGACCCTGAGATCACGACCTGAGCCAAAGGCAGATGCTCAACTGCTGAGCCAACCAGGGGCCCTCAGAATTGCATTTTAGAGAAAATGTTCTGGCCAGAGCATGGAGAATAGACTGGAAGGGAAGGATAAGAGGAGGGAGGTCGGTTAGGAGGCGGTTGCAGGAAACAGATAAAAGGTGACGTGGGCTAAACTAAGGCACTAGCAAATGGGTTAGTGACAGAATGAACTCGAGAGTTGTTAAGTTAAAGTCAATAAACTTTGGTGACTAGTTAGTGACGGGATGATGGGAAATGAGAATTAGCTCCAAGTATCTGGCCTGGGTAATTGGGCTGGCAGTGGTGCAGTTTTATATCGCTAACATCACATAGCACTGTGTTAAGCACTTAACAGAAATCGGCCCATTTAATCCTCTTAACTCCATGTGATATTATTATTTTTGTTATTGTTGTTGTTGGGTTAGGGTATGTGCCTGATATCCTGCAGTCAGAGAACTCACCAGAGAATAAAACCTCAGACTTCTGTGGGGGTAAGGATAAACATGGCAGCCATCTATGCCACTGAGGCAAGGAGGGGATTTGGGGCTCTAAAGACTCTTTCAGTAGATATTCAGTTGGTCCTTCTGTTTTAAATAAGACATTATTCTTATCCCCAATTTGTAAATAAGGAACCTGAGTCACAGACAGGTTAAGTTATCCAAGGTCACACAGCTAGTAAGTGACAGAAACAGGATTTAGATTCAGGCAATCAGAGTACAGAATCCACATTCTTTTTTTTTTTTTTTTAAATTTTTAAAAATATTGTATTTATTTATTTGAGAGAGAGAGTGTGGGGTGGAACAGGGAGGAGCAGAGGAGGGGGAGAGAGAATCTCAAGCAGACCCCACTGCTGAGTGTGGAGCCCGATGTAGGGCTTGATCTCACAGTCCTGAGATCACAACCTGAGCTGAAACCAAGAGTCAGATGCTTAACCAACTGCACCACCCAGGCATCCCCAGAATCCACATTCTTAACCAGATCCCTGGATTGCAATTTACTTAACTAAAGAGTATAGAGGCCGTAGCAAATTTGGTTAAGAACTTTGACAAGCTCATTTGGAGATGTATTGAATTTGAAACACCTGTAGAGAATCTAGGCAAAGTCCAGAAGGTAATTGACCATATAAAGGTGAGTTAAAACTATGGATTTTAAAAGGATGACCCTTCATAACAAAATATTACTTCTGGAAAATTTCAATGGATACATTTTTCATGTGCTGTAATCGTAGTGTTCTGGGGCTCCCCAGATTTAATGGTTTAAAGAGTGAGAGGCCAGTCAGAAGATCAGTTTCTTTTCAGTCCATTGTAAGACAATAGTTTTGAAACTCAGGTATTATCAAAAGAGAAGCAGAACCTCTGAACCTCAGAATCATGACAGCTCCCATTTCAAGGGCCAATTTGGTCAAATCAGATCACTGAGCACTGTCATGATTGTTCAGTTGACAGCATATCTATAACAGCCAATACCCACCCTGATTGGTCAGCATCCACTGTCATCTGTGGATTCTGGGTCATGCCCGTCCAACAGGAAAGGAGGAGGAGGCAAAATATAGGAGGGAGGACAGGAAATCAGGGGCAAAAGTTCCAGTCCACAGTCAAAAAAACTTGGCAAGAAGATGGGCATAGATTTTTTAAATATTTCAGTGCAGAGAAGCAAGATGAAATAATCTAAAATCCAATGCAGACCCCAGATATGTTCAAGGAAAGTCAAAAAATATTGTAGCTGGTACCTACTTCCCTGTCAGATCCAACATGGCACAAGAGGCAAAATAATGTTTTGGAGGCAGGTGACTGGCTAGATATGCCTAAGAAAGTGTTAGTGGTTCTAGGTTCTCCACAATCTTATGATGATGTTTTCCTACATGCTCCCACCTCCCTCCAACCTGTTTCCTGCCATGCCCCACCTGCCCAGTGGAGAAGAAAACCTAACCAGGGTCACCATAGCAACGGTTGCCATGGATACCAAAGGTAGGGGGCTGGTAGAGGATGTGACTGAGATTCCAAGGGTCCACAGCTCAAGCACCACAGAACGTTCTGGTGAGCTAAGTCAAGCTTTAGTCCCCATGCATGGCAAGAAAACCAAGCACAGTTTCACTGGCCACACACCTCATTGATCAGCACCAGGACCAACCCCCCAGAGATCATATTAAACAGCCCCCTGCATCAGAAACCAGCGAAGACCCACAGACCAGCCTGAGGATCCAGAGCTTCTCACCTCCTGCTGTGATGTTACAAGAGCTCCCAGCAAACAGCGTCATTTTGAAGGAAGTGGAACAGGAAGAGGAAAAGAGCTCTGGTGGGGAGGAGAACTTTAAATGATTGGCTATTTACTTAAAAGAGACTTTTTAATCTAAAATAGATTATTGTAAACCAAAGGAGCCTGAGGTACCTTTCACTGCAAGACAAAATATTGCCATTATTGTGTCCCCCCAGGAACACAAAGGCGTAAACTGCTGTAGTAAACTAAGAAAACTGGGCACCTGGGTGGCTCTGTGGTTGAGTCTCTGCCTTTGACTCAGGATATGACCCCAGGGTCTTGGGATCAAGTCCTGCATTGGGCTCCCTGCAGGGAGCCTGCTTCTCCCTCTGCCTTTGTCTCTACCTCTGTGTCTGTCATGAATAAATAAATAAACTCTTTAAATAAATAAAAAAAAATAAGAAAACTTCACATCTGAGTGCATATTATTAGTGAGGGAAACATCATGTTAGTGAGGGAAACATCATGCCTTCTCCTGATGTTTCCTTTTTTGTGTAGGGAGTTCAATGAACACAACTCTTTGCCCCATTTTTCTTTTTACTTGTGGCATGATAGTTTCACATATGATTGATAAATTTGGGGGAAAAACAGCATTCTGGGCTAAGCAATTCCCTCTTCCTCTTTGGGAAGTAGCCTAATGGCAGATGAGTTCCTCTCTGCTCTCCCCTCTCCTACATTCCCCCCAGGCCCAGGGTTGCCTGGGACTGGGTGGAGTAAGTCTGCCTAATTCAGGAGTTTATTGAACAGATCTGGTTCTCATTCCAAACCAAGTCCTCCAATATCCTCCAGTTTCCTCCATCAGTAATAAACATGATACTCCCACTTCTATTTTTTTTTAATTTTATTAAGGATAAAACTAACATAATAGTCACTATTTTAATTATTTTAAAACATGCAATTCAGCTTTTATTATATTAACAACATTGGGTAAATACCACTATGTAGTTTCAGAACATTTTCATCACTAACACCCCCCACCCCGCAAAAAAAGAAACCATCCCCATGGGAGTAAGCAGTTACTCCCACGCCCTGTACCTCCAGCCCCCCAGCAACCACTGAACTGCTTGCTGTCTCTATATACTTGTCTATTTGGGACATTTCATATAAATGGAATCACATAACATGTGGCCATTTATGACTGACTTCCTTCACTTAGAATGTGTTAAAGATTTATCCATATTATTGTATGTATCTGTACTTCATTTCTTTTTACACTTTTTCATTTCTTTTTACACTTCATTAATATTCCATTGTATGGATATACCACATTTTGTTTATCCATTCAATAGTTGATGGACATTTGTATTGTTTCTACTTTTGGGCTGTTATGAATAACACTGCTATAAATATTCCTGTACAGGTTTTTGAACACCTGTTTTCATTTCCCCTGGGGACATACCTGCCTAGGAGTACAATTGCTGTGTCCTATTAAAATCCTATGTTTAATTTTTGAGGAACTACCCAACTGTTTTGCATAACAATCGCACCATTTTACGTTCTCACCAGCAATGTATGAGGGTTACAATTTTTTTAGATCCTTGCCAATACTTTTTCTTTCTTTCTTTTTTCTTTTTTTTTTATTATAGCCATCCTAGTGGGTGCGAAGTGGTATCTCATTGTGGCTTTGAGTTTCATTTCCCTGATGACTAACGATGTTGAGAATGTTTTCACATGTTTATTGGCCATTTCTTTCTTTTTTTTTTTTTTTATTGGCCATTTCTATCTCTTTTGGAGAAATATGTATTCAAGTTCTTTACTCATTTTTATTTTTATTTTTTTTAATTTTTATTTATTTATGATAGTCACACAGAGAGAGAGAGGCAGAGACATAAGCAGAGGGAGAAGCAGGCTCCATGCACCGGGAGCCCGATGTGGGATTCGATCCCAGGTCTCCAGGATCGCGCCCTGGGCCAAAGGCAGGCGCTAAACCGCTGCGCCACCCAGGGATCCCTCTTTACTCATTTTTAATTGGGCTGTCTTTTTGTTGCTGAGTTGTAAAAGTTCTTTATATATTCTGGGTGCCAAACTCATTTCAAATATATGATTTGCAAATATTTTCTCCCATTCTGTGCATTATCTTTTCACTTTCTTGATGGTGTCCTGTGATGAAAAAGTTTTTAATTATAATGAAGTCCAATTTCTCTATTTTTTTGTCTTTTGTTGCTTGTGCTTTAGTGTCATACCTAAGAATCCATTGCCAAACCCAAAGTCGTGAAGATTTTTCCCTCTGATATCTTCGATGCTATCACCAAATTCAGAGTTGGAAGCAAAGTGCAATAATCCAGCATTTTTTGGCATTTCCACCACATTGATAAAATAAGTGTAAAAAGCCTTATTTTTGTGTTGAGTATTTGTTACCTTTTAAAAGGTATTTTAAAATATAAGTTACTTTATTATAAGTTTATATAGTTTGATTTTTAATAATGGTTATTTTTAACAATCTGCTTGCAAAACTGAAAATTTACCAATCAGCTCTCATGAGGGAACACAAACCAGCTCCAGCCTGGACTGGAGGCATCCTTTGAGCTTAAGGAACACATGTCCTTACATAAACAAAAGAGCACAGGGCAAGGAGGTCAGATGGACCTCTCTCAGACTTACTTCCTGTGAGAATTTAGACAAGTCACTGAATACTAGTTTCTTCATCAATAAAATGAGATGGTAATATGACTCTCTCAAGTTTGTGATAAAGATTAGAGATAAGTACAGAGTCTGATCCATAAGAGGTGTTCAGAAATGCTATTTTAACATTATTTTGCCGTAGCTTTAAGCATCACTTCAACTTTCCTTTGGACTCAGAGAGACACTTGAGAGTCCCCCAGGGTACAATTGGGAGTTACCAAGTCCCACATTAGGTATAGCATTTGTGTGAGGACATAGATGCAAATAAATTTCACTCATTATACACTTTGCATGGGCAGAGCCTTGGAAATCTTGCCCTGGGGAGTTTGGGAGGAGGGGAAGCAGAGTATCAGGCTAATGGCAACCCTAGAAATCAGAGAGTCAGCTTCTGATTATGTGTCTCCCTATAAGGCCTTCATGGCTCCTCAAATGTTTCTGACAGACTGCTCAGAAACTTGACAATTCTACCGTTTCCCCTTCAAATGTGTTGCCTAAAGGGAACAAGGGTTGGCCCTGCATACATCACAGGAATCAGCTTATCAACCAGCCTGGAGGGCAGAGAGCAAGGCCCCAGGGAAATGTCACGTGGCAGTATGTCTTTATGGACTGGAGGGAGGAGAGACGGGGACAGTTTCTGGCACAGAGGAAGGCTTTGCAGGGGGCTGTCGGGACACGATACCAAGCCATGGTGAGAGGGAAAGAGGCAAGAGGAGACACAAAACCTGTTCCCCCCCACCTCTCAGAGCTGCATGGAGCCTCTGATTTCACACCACCCCGTGAGAAAACTAACATCCTCTTTGCCTTTCTGTGTCCTCAACTGCAAGTGCCAGGGACACAGTTAATCAGGAAGTAAATGCACAGTGGCTGGCACTTGATCCACCTTCAACTCGTTTGTCAACATTTCATAGCCTCTTTGGAGAGGCATGTGGAAAGATGAGCTGAGAAGTATAATCCTTTCGCCCTGGGGAGGCCAGGTGCTTTTCCCCCTAGTTTCTGGCCACTTATGAAACAGCAGATGCAACCTGTCACCATTTGGGTATGGAAAATCCAGCATCCCGCCAGCCCCACCAGCAGGATTTTAATTCAGAGATCGGTGGCCAAGAGAGTGTCAGGAAACCTGGCTTGGTGCTCAGCTAGGGGACCCTGAGCCAGGCACCTGGCTTCTCTAGGCTTCCTTACTCTTTCTGTAAATTAGAGATAATAGAACCTACCTCGGTTGTGGGGAGACATAACTCGAGTAAAATGCTTTGCTCAGTGGTAGGTAACGTAATGTGCAAGAGTGTTGTTACTACTGCCTCGGTGATCTCGGGCAAATTATTTCATCCTTTTAGGTCTTGCGGGCCTGGTGATCCCGGAGGATCTCTCATTCTAGCCTTCTATTATTCTACGACGAACAGGATTCTTGGCCTCAGCTCTGGACCTGCCTATCTACGGCCAGAGATTAGGCCATTGGCTGTTGCTGTTGCAATGCTCAGATAGCAAAGAACTTTGACAGCAGAGAAGGCTTGTTTACCCCTCCCCTTGAGTGGAGTTTTAAGGCTCTGGGACAGAGCAAGTTGGGGTGTTTCTCTACCCACAGGATTAGGAAAGGGGACAGGGTGCTAGGCAGGAGGATGTATTAAAACAATCACCCTTAAAATGCTGCCAAGAGGTGAGAATAGATGTGATCTTTGGCCGAGGTCATGACAGACATGTCAACATTTCCTTGGGGTTCCAGCAACATCTCGTTGGATGTTGACCAAACAGGTGGTGACAGAGTGGGGATGAGACAGCTCTACACTTTCAGAACAAAACTCTCCCCTGGACTCTGGCTGAATGAGGCAAAACCTTCCTTTTCTGAATGGGGCCCAGTGAATAATTATAATTAAGAGAGAGAGAGAGAGAGAAAGGCGGGTGGGTGAAGTCAAAGCTGCATCTCCGTGTTAGAGGGGATGATGGGGTAGGTTGAAGGACAGTGGAACCCTATAACTGTGCTTAGCTCTCTCTAGTATTTTGAGTTGTCCTAATGTCCTTAATTCAGGCACATACGGGGTAAAGATTGATGACCTTGGACACAGAACAGAGAGGCTTCTTTTCCTCAGACGTGGGTCCCTAGGGCAGGATGCTAAGGGTTTCAGACTGACTTATTCTCAGAATATCTTAGATCAACCCTCTCTCCATAAAAAAGACAAGAAAAAAGCCCTACAATTATGCACAGAGCACATTTTCTACAATCTGTATTTTCCCAGAGCCTCATTTATTTTGCTGCCCACCCTCTCCCCCCAACTAATTTCCATTAGTGATTTCCGGATGTCAGTTAAGGAGCTGGTTTCCAGCTGGTAGAAAGCGTTGCTCATTAACAATATTCACAAGACCTCGGAGCTTTCTTTGGATGACAAGTCACAGGGCTTCTGTCGCCCTCCCAGCTGGAAGGTCTCTACTGAATGGCAAACTTCCTGAAGTTTTTCCCTACACATCTTGGACTGTGATAAAGTTTCAAGATCACACTTTGGTTTTTTTACACTGTCTCAAATATTTGTGCTGCTAATTCCGTGCCTCCCCGTCAGTATGAAAAAAGCATCTGTCACAGAAAAGTGACTTGAGTAGGCAAGGGGACACCCAGCTGCCATCTGTGTGTGTTTCTGGCACTCTGTCTCCTTCCTGGACCCAGAGGGGTGAGAGCTACCAGACATCTTAGAGAGTGTGTGTTCTTATTCATTCCAGCCTGCTTACCAAGCCATCATGCCATGGCCACACTTCTATGCTAAATGATGGCAAGCAATATATTCTCCAAGTCCTCAGAACAGGAGCCTCATTTTAACTTACCTCTTTAAAAAAAAGCCTTATCTCCAAATATAGTCAGTTTTCCTCTGAGGTGCCGGGGGCTTCAACATATGTAGTGAGGGCCACATCTCAGCCCATAAGAGTGAATGTTTCTTTTTGTTGTCGTTGTCGCTGATGTCGATGAAAAGGAGGGAGAGGAGACCATGCTCTAGAATTTTAGAGGAATATGAATTTTTTTTAAGATTTTATTTATTCATGAGAGACACAGAGAGAGAGAGAGAGAGAGAGAGGCAGAGACATAGACAGAGGGAGAAGCAGGCTCCATGCAGGGAGCCTGATATGGGACTTGATCCCTGGTCTCCAGGATCAGGCCCTGGGCTGCAGGCAGGCACTAAACTGCTGAGCCACCCAGGGATCCCAAGGAATATGAAAGTTCAGGAAATATCCAGAGGTTCGCAACTAGAACCAAGAATGTAAAATAGAAAAGTTAAGAGAACACTAATCACTGGGCCTGAAATAGAAAAGGCTGATTTTCTTATTGAAACATACAGGGGCATCTAGGTGGTTCAGTAGGTTAAGCATCTGCTTTCATCTCAGATCTTGATCTCAGGGTCCTGGGATCAAGTCCTGCATCAGGCTCCCCACAGAGCCTGCTTCTCTCTCTGCCACTCCCCTTGCTGTGCTCTTTCTGTCAAATAAATAAATAAAATCTTAAAAAAAAAAAAGAAATGTAGGGTAGCAGGTTTAAATATGTTCACCATACAACTTGGATGTGCAGGGAAAATATTTTCTTTGTGTTATTATCTTATTGGTTGTTATTTGCTAAGCAAAGAGGAAAAATGTAACTGAATGTCCAATCCAGCTTAAAATTTCAAGTTTTTTTGTTTTTAATTCATTATAGTCACACACAGAGAGAGAGAGAGAGAGAGAGAGAGAGGCAGAGACACAGGCAGAGGGAGAAGCAGGCTCCATGCACCAGGAGCCCGATTTGGGATTTGATCCTGGGTCTCCAGAATCACGCCCCGGGCCAAAGGCAGGCACTAAACCGCTGAGCCACCCAGGGATTCCTGTTTTTGTTTCTAAAGAAAAAGAGAGAGTGTGTGAGCTGGGGTGGGGGGTTGCAGAGAAAGAGAGAATCTCAAGCAGACTCTGAGATGAGCTTGGAGCCCAATGCCAGGCTGGATCCCACTACCCTGAGACTAGGACCTGATCCAAAACCAAGAGTCGGACACTCAACCAACTGTGACACCCAGGCGCCCCTTAAAATTTAGTTTAAATCGATCATTGAATTGGTCCCTTTTGGATCTTGCTCAGGATCTCTGATTTCTGCTGGCTTCTCCCCCATTCTCCCTAAGGGGGTGGTTGAGTCTTTGGCCGATGGCATTGTTGTGGGGGCAGAAGGCATCTTGGCTTTATGCAGGCCCTTAGGTGGGTACTTCTGGAAGTTCAGCTGGTGCCCTACTAATGTCTGCAACTGGCGTAGCTCTGTGTCTGGGCTCCCCATCCCTCGTCCCAGGATTCTCACCCCACCATGGAGCTACGGACCCCTCAGAGCCTTGCCCCAGCCTCCCTCTGCCATGCTGGTGTGGTGGGCGTCAGGGCTGGCTCACGGGCTCACCCATGGGAATGGAGGAAGGCACGGACTGTAGAGCATAGGCTGTCTCTCTGCCTGCCCAGCATGCATCTGCCTTTTGTAGCACTTTGGACTGCCCCATCTACCCTTGGCTCCTGTCCCAGAGCACAGCCTGCTACCAGAGTTCTCCTCCTGGAGTCCTAAATAAGCAGGTGGTATAAAAGAAACCTGTCTTCTAGGTGCCTCTGGGCTTCTCAGACATGCCTTTTAAAGGGACATCAGAGCATGCGTCTTGCCACTTCCCCTCTTAACTCGCTTTAGTTCATAGTGTCCTCTTCCCACAATGCCCCAGGACAAGAAGAGGCAGCAGACTCATTTACTCCCTCTGCTTTGCCGTTTCCTTGCTTGAACCTAAACATAACCTACAGGCTGCTGGTTAAACTCAAATCGTAAACAGCATTATCTTCTCCGTCCTATAAGGGAAACTCTGTGATCCTGACCCAACGGGCAGCTGAGGTTATTTAGAAAACTCCTTTCTCAAACCTACCATTCAAGTTACTGTCTTGCTGTGAAATCTTATTTTGAATGTCAAACCTGAATATTTCCTCTCTCTTGCTATGAATTCCTTTAGCAACCATTCTAATCCCTTCTCCAGATAAAGGGATTCCTCCAGCCAGCAGGGATAAACCAAAAATGAAAAGTACATTTATTCCCATTAATTAAAACTCCCATTACCACAGTGTATGTACACCTTGATGGGCAAAGGCAATTCCCCCAAAGTTCTAGCTTAATGTTTTTTTTTCTTTTTTCTTTCTTTTTCTTTCTTTTTCTTTCTTTCTTTCTTTCTTTCTTTCTTTCTTTCTTTCTTTCTTTCTTCTTTCTTTCTTTTTCTTTCTTTCTTCTTTCTTTCTTTTTCTTTCTTTCTTTCTTTCTTTCTTCTTTCTTTCTTTTTCTTTTTCTTTTTTTCTTTTTTTTTTGTAGGGAATGGAAGGGAAAAGAAGGAAGGAAATCAATAATTTGAAAATAATAACAAATATCCCCCTGTTTTGATACAGTAGAACAAGGAAAATTTGGGTTCAATCAAAATGGAAACTGTTGGAGCAGTTTGAGAGAAGCGGAGCGTGTGACTATACTTGGGAGTTAGAGTAAGAAAGGGTAATGGTGCCAAAGATGAAGAGAACTAAATGACCTCTGCAAATCTCTTGTAGATCACACACCTTCTTGCCTAATCCCAAGAAGGCCCGGAGTTGATGTTAGAGCCATCTTTTCTGTCGTCCAATGTGTGTGCATGGCCAAAGGGGTCACACCCAGCACGGTAGCCTCTGTGAGAACAGGACCATTATGGTACCAGCAAGTCTGGTTCTACAGAGTTTGTAGATTCTTCCCAGCCAGGGGACTGAAGCTCTGTAAACTTCAGGGGACTCAGAGGCTTCTGGAAAGAAGCACATCAGAAAGGCAACAGAGACTCCTTTACCCCTAGATACTGGGAAGCTGAAGGGTACTTTGGGGAGAGTGAACCAATCCCACCAGAGGGCCTGCTTGGTGATTCTATGAGGGCTGCTTAACCAGGGTTCTTTTTCTTAAGATTTTATTTATTTATGAGAGACAGAGACAGAGAGAGAGAGAGGCAGAGACACAGGCAGAGGGAGAAGCAGGCTCCATGCAGAAGCCTGACATGGGACTCGATCCTGGGACTCCATGATCGCGCCCTGGGCTGAAGGCAGACACTAAGCCACTAAGCCACCCAGGGATCCCTTAACCAGGGTTCTTGAGAAAGATGTCACTTGATTTCTCCAAGCCCGTTTCCTCATCCGTAGAAAAGATATTGGTGCCTGCCTCCTCTATTTAGTGAGCAAGTTACATGAGATAACATAGACCCAGCCCTTAGCCCACGTCGCAAGTTGTCAGTAAATGGTAGCTGGTTTGTGACTTCCATTCTTTTTAGGGAAACTGAAAAAAAAACAATACAGGCAAGGCAGAGTAGAAAAACCTACACAAGGATCTTCTGGTATACAAAATAAGCAAAAGATTGCTTTTTTATAGCTTTTTCCTCCCTCCTGGATAAACCCAAGGAGCAAAGAGATGATTCTGAAGTTGCAGCCCATGTTGTCAAAAAGGAACCTAATGTAACCCAGATCATCTGGGTGTTCACTGAGAAAATGACAAGAATATTTGACCCCACCCTGCAGGGGAAGGGTCAAATGCTGAGAACTCAGCCCCTCCACTGTTCTCTTGTGACCCCAGGAAAGTCAGAATCCTCAGGCTGAGTGATTTGGGGCAATGTATGCATGATACTGAGTGGGAGGACTCCGGGTTGAGTGGAGAATGGGAAATTCACATTTTTATTGTGCCTCGTAATTAACTAGTGGGTTAAAAATGAACAAAAAAATATATAAATAATGCAGACCAGAATTAGGGATGGGAGAACCAAGGAAGTCAGGGATCCCTGACGTAAAAGCAAGAAAAAAAAAAAAAAAACCCAGATACTCAAGTTAGAATCCTAATCGCCATGATTCAGCAGCTCCGGGAATCTTTATCTAATCACCACCCTCGTGATTTTCCAGATAAGGAAACTGAGGCTCACAAAGTCAGATGACTTGCCCAAGTCCACAGTGAACAGATCTGGGTCTCTTGACTTCAATCTAGCATTCTTTCCACATCCAGGGATTACAGACCCTGAGAGGGGAAGAGCCTAGAAGGAAAAAAACAGGTCATTTCTAGCCGAGTGCCAAGATCTATGATTGGTTAGCTGGCAGGTTGCAGTTTCATGAAAAGAAACTTGACTCCAAGAACTGCAGCCAGGAGAAAGCCCTGGGGATGGAGGCCCAATGTTAAAACAGCAAGAAGTCTGAGTTGAGCAACGGATGGCAGGACTCCAGGCCCCGGAAGGCAGCACATGCACCTGTCCAGGTACCGAAGCATGACAGGACTTGGGCAGGCCTGACCCCAACAGGAGAGAAGCCAGAGGAGGGCAGAGCAAAGGGCCTGGTTGAAAAATTCACTTTATTTACAACACTCTACATTTCATCGGCTTGCCTTTCTTCTTTCTTCCCTTCTTCCTTTCCTTTCTTCCCTTCTTCCTTTCCTTTCTTCCTTCCTTCCTTCCTTCCTTCCTTCCTTCCTTCCTTCCTTCCTTCTTTCCTTCCTTCTTTTCCTGCCCAGCAACTAAATCTCCCTTCCAATTTTGAGGAAGCCCCCACTGTGAGTCAGAGCTGGTGGGCCCTTGCACCAGCATCTTGAGAGTCAACCAGAAAACATGAAACCAGTGTAACTACTCTGTCACTTCTGGTTGCTAGCCAATGCATGTGTAGTACAAAAGTGAAAAAGCAGAAATCCTTGCCTTTCTTTTTCTTGGTCACCAAAGGAACCACAAGGTTGTAGGACACCACCACCCAGGACTTTGAAGTCACAGAAATAGTGGTGTTGGGTCCATGATGTCAGCTGAGGTGGTCTAGCATTAAAATTCATGTCCAAGGATAGTGACCACAGTCCGTGATAGTAGTGGCATCCCAGCCACATTGTGTCAGCCGCCCAGCCTCCCTGGCTTCCAGGCCTGCTTCTCCTACCTTCTTACAGATTCTGTGAGCAGCCTTCCATGAGTTCACTTTCCACCATTGTTGGCCAGCATTTGACTACAGATACCTGGCCTACGCAGACACCATTCCTTACTTGGAACAGCAGAAGCCATGAAGTTTTAAAAGGCTAGGACCCAGCTCAACTGTGACTCTTACAAAGGCAGATGTGAGAGCATGATGGACGATAAAAAAGCTTCACAGTGGAACACATGCTATGGAAACACATTTGCAAGCCCATATGTTATTCTTGCCAAAACCACTTCCACAATGCTGAGATAGTGCTTGGCCTGACAGTCCTGGCACTGGTGCTCTCCATTAGGGACAGACCCAACACTCACGTTCAAGGCTTAGAAAGTTACCCAGAGTCACACAGGTAGTTAAGTGATAGGATGCATGGAAAACGTTGGGTTCAACTGAACTTTGAAATGTCAGGAAGAAAAGAGGCTTTGACTCCTTCTTGAAAGAGGCATTAGATGCTAAAGGTCTGGCCTGGATTATATAATCTGCACCAAGGACTTCCTCAGCCCCACAAACAATGAGGCATTGATTGGGGGAGAAAGGGAGTTGAGAACTGTTTCCTGATTGAAACAAGGAAGACAACCCCACAATTTGTAAGCCATGCAGAGAAAGTGACGTAGCTGCAGTGTCCCTGCTCTTCCTTGCTGTTCCTAAAAGAGGAAGAGGGAGAGATCCAAGCTGGATTTGAGGAAATACCCTCTGATCTTCCACTGGGCTCTCATTTTCTAGGTCCATGCCCCAGGATCCTTTTTCCTTCTTTGCAATTAGCCCCAGGGACTGTTTCCATTCCTCACCTGCTCTGTCCTCTGGACTTCTCATCACTCCTCCATCCCAAAATGGCTACGGAGGAAGAACATCTCATTCCAGCTAACCCTAAAGACAAATACAAGCCCTGATTCTCTCAAGGATTTTCTTCCTAAGAATTCAGGACAAACAGCAGACAAGAATAATACAAATAGGTAGTTTGTTTGTTACAAAGCTTAAGAATCTTAGAAGATTCCCATAGAACTGGTTACTGCACCCTGAGCTAAGACCATACTAACCATAGCTAACATGCACCAGGCACTTCTTATTTACCAGGCACTGGACTGCTTCAGCAGGTGTAACCCACTTTATAGTCCCAACGACACTCTGCATGTTGTTAATGGGACTGAAGCCGACAGAGATTAAATAACTTTTCCAAGGTCAATTGGTAATTAACATTAGAATTGGAATTTGAACCCAAGCCTGTCTGACTCTGTATCTGTATTTTAGTTTTATAATACTCACTTCCATCCCTGTCCCTTCATCTCTTCCCCCTTCCCCTTTATAAATTATTTCTGTTAATTTCTGATTTATCTTTCTTTATTTTTGTTTCAGTGTTTCTTTTTGAGAATATACATATATACACGTGAACATACACACAGATTAATGATGGTACTGTTTATACCATGCTCAGGTGAATGCCTACTATTTTTTTAAAAAATCAGTTGAGGGGCACTTAAGTGGCTTAGTCAGTAAGGAATTCAACTCTTGATTTCGGCTCAGGTCATGATCTCAGGGTTGTGAGATGGCGTCAGGCTCCACACTGGGCATGGAGCCTGCTTAAGATTCTCTCTCCCTCTCCCTCTCCCTTGCCCCTCCCACTTGCACATGCACATGCTCTCTGTCTGTGTCTTTAAAACAAAAAAATCAATTTACAAAAAAAAAAAAAAAGAAATCAATTTAATCAGAAGGAAAGGGTTTTCCAGAGCCAAATAAGAGAACAAGAGGAAGTGAATGTTTCTTTAGACTGTGGAAAACAGACACCTAAATTTTCCAACATTGCCTAAAATGCCCCCAGTTTTTTTTTTAAGTGTCTCAGCAATAATATTAGTGTTTGGAAGTCAGAAACAAAAGTGTGAACAAATTGGAAGTATCCCCAACATAAAATAGAAATTAGGTATAATCCTAGTAAGAGCCAGGTGCCCATGTGGGCAAGTCTGTGCACAGAGCCACAAATCAGGAACTGCAACCAAAAGTAATAAAAACTAAATATTAATCTCTACTCATATCCTTCAAAGAATAGCAACAGAAATTTAACTCATAAGCCTCAGCAAATGTCTCAAATCCAAATTCTCTCCAATATTTGGTCCATATTTTTTCTTCCTTCCCCTATCTTTTTCCCTTTCCCCTAGCTCTCAAGTATGCAGATCAACTTACCTTCTTATGCTGTCTTCCACGCTTTCTTCCCACTTCATAGATCCTGTCTATTCTAACTATTTCTTTATTCCTTCTAGAATCTAGGAAACTGAGCTGGCAATGATTCTTCTTTAGTGGCAGGAGAGGGGCTATTTTAAGGAATTCTTATGTGCTGATAAAGCACTTCCTTGTACACCACACAGTAATCATCTTTGGTAATAATTGCAGTTTAGTGGAGAAACATATCAGCTATGTCTCTAGAAGGAACAAGAAATTACATCAATTATTTGAATAAGGAAACTTTAAAGAACTGTGGATTAGTAAAAGGTGATTAACTACTAAAAGGAGTAAGAGAAGCCCCTAAGGGGTTCAGCAGTAGCCAGCGCAATAAAAAGAAGCTTCTAGGGCCGCTTGGGTGGCTCAGTTGGTTGAGTGTTCAGCTCTTGGTTTCGGCTCAGGTCCTGATCTCAGGGTCATGGGATCAAGCCCCATATTGGGCTTGGCTCTCACTAGGGAATCTGCTTGGGTTTCTCTTCCTTTCCCTCTCCCTCTGCCCCTCGCCCGCTTGTGCTCACTCATGCTCTCTCTCTGTCTAAAAATAAATAAATCTTAAAAGAAGAAGAAGCAGCTTCCACCTTTAGGTCAAAAGAGCCTGAACAAAGAAGGGACTAAGGGCTTGGGAGACCTCTTCAAACAGGATATGGCTGCTGTAAGAAAACCTCCCTGACAGGGCAAAGAGAGACCCAGGCTAGAGCTGTCCCTGGAAGAGGTCCGAGGTCTTAGGCAGACCAAAGCTGCTGAAAGTCACAGTAGGGAGAGCAAGGTGTCCGGGAACCAACGTGTCCACAGGGGCTGTTGGGCCACCATGTTAACTGATAACAATGGAGGGAACTAGAACCAACAGCAGCTAGAAGGGAGCTCTCTTTCTGTGGCTGTGTCCCCTGCAGTGTCCTATTGAAGGAACCTAACATTCTGCCAGCTGGCAAAGGAGAAATGTTTACAGGGTCTGGCTCTGATATCACAAAGCTGTGTGAAGAAGGTTGAACTTGAAACAGAAAGACAATAATTTGATAAAAGGCACAGGCCCTGGCCAGTCAGAGGGGATGCCAGCTGTAAACAACCAGTATAGACTTACTGGTTTGCTTTAAGTGAGTAACCTGAGTTGTGCAAAGATGTTGTATTTCTCTAGAATCTATTTTGGCTTTCTGCTGTATCCCTAGAGATCGCATGGTAGAAAAACCTGGGATACAGGATATAGCCTGTTCTCAAAAATCAGAAGGATCCAGGGGCACCTTGGTGACATAGTTGATTAAACGTCAGACTCTTGGTTTTGGCTCAGGTCATAATCTCAGAGTCCTGGGATCGAGCCCCACATCAGGCTTCCCTCTGCCTCTCCCACTTGGGCTCTCTCTCTCTTCCTCTCGAAAGAAAGAAAGAAAGAAAGAAAGAAAGAAAGAAAGAAAGAAAAGAAAGAAAAGAAAGAAAGAAAAGAAGAAAGAAAGAAAGAAAGAAAGAAAGAAGAAAGAAAGAAAGAAAGAAAAAAGAAAGAAAGAAAGAAAGAAAGAAAGAAAGAAAGAAAGAAGAAAGAAAGAAAGAAAGAAAGAAAGAAAAAGAATTTTTTTAAAAAAAATCAGAAGAATCCAACACGAACAGGGCAGGTGATAAGAAGCAAGGTACCCAAAGGCTAATTTTTATTGCAGACATTTTTTTTTTATTGCAGACATTTATAAAGTACTGATCGTGAGCTAGACATTGTACTTGATCATTTATATGCATTATCTAATTTAGAGCTTATAACAATCTTGGAAGGCTGGTGTTATTCCTGTCTTTTAAGTGAGAACACTGAACTTTGCAGAAGCTAAGTAAGTTCATGAAGTCACACAGCTAGTAAGGGGTGGAAAAGAGATATGAGGGCAGCCCAGGTGGCTCAGTGGTTTAGCACCACCTTCAGCCCAGGGCCTGATCCTGGAGACCCAGGATCAAGTCCCACAGCGGGCTCCCTGCATAGAGCCTGCTTCTCCCTCTGCCTGCGTCTCTGCCTCTCTCTCCCTGTGTCTCTCATGAATGAATAAATAAAATCTTTAAAAAAAAAAAAAAGAAAAAAAAGAGATGTGAGCTCAGGTCAGCTTAGTCACCACCAAAGCCTGTTTGACAGATCTTTTCTTAGGGGAATGTGTTATGGGGAAGCTGCTATGGTTCCGTAAGTTGCTGCTTTAGGTATAGAAAGATAGCATACTTGTTAATAATTGTTGATACAGGTCTTATAATCAGCGTATAATGTCCTCCTTTGTCCCTTATGATCATTTTCAACGTAGATTCTATTTTAGCCATTATTGAAATCACTACCCCACCTTTCCTTTGGCTTCCTTGCACATGTTTTTCCATTCCTTATTTTCAAGTTCTCCATTTCCTTTTAGTTCTAATATGGCTCTGCAGACAACACATTACTGGATCAAGGGGAGGAGGATGTTTTCTTGTTATCATTTTAACAATTCAATCTAAGAGTCTCTCACTTCTTATCTCCAATTCTAAAATCTGTACACTTTAGAATCAAAGCACACACTATATGCCTCCTCAGAACAAGCTCAGCCGGTGGTTCAGAAGATTCAGAAGCAAAGACAAAAAAATCTACATTTATGATTCCCTATCCCAATATCATGTGGACTTTTTTTAGCAGATGGGCTAACTGACTTTTCCCAGCAACACATTCTGAAAAAATTGCTTTCTTCTCTCTGCATTTGTGTCTTTTCCATCTCTGTTGTTCTAATGGGTGTATTTGAGGGTAAATCAAATTCCTTTAAAACAATTGAACAAAATAGTTTCTAACACAATGTAAATCTGGCAATTACTCTTTTTTGAAAGATTGCATTACTTAACCACCTTTCTCCTCCCAGTTCTGTGCCTACTCCTTACCATCAAAGGCATTCATCTGCAAAAGGGAATAAAGTCATCAAACGCCATACTTCTAGATCTATTCATCATAGGAAAGGAATGGAGATTGTCAATAGGACAGTCCCAAAGGGCCATCCATTTGACTCAGATTATTCAGTGTCCCAGAAACTGAAAGTTTGGAGTTCTCTTGACTCTTACTTGGGTTCACAAACTATATAAAAGTTATCTTGCATCGTCTGATCTGTGGATAAGATCCTTTACATCCAGAGAGCATTTTTCCAGGTATGAAACACTTCCATGTCTAGCATGCATTTTAAGGCCTCTCATTTGCTCACTAAACTGGAATTCTACAGCCCAAGAATCCAGAATAGCATTTTAAAGATGACAGCTAGTTAGCAACTGAACTAGGACTCAAATCCAGTTTCTGATTCCAAGTTCAGTTCTCTTTTCACTTTTCATTGTTTCCTCCTCTTCTTCAATAATTTTGTTCTCCATTCTATCTCAGCCACTGCCAGGGTCATACCTTAGACTTTGTCATTACTAGTAACTGATTTATAATGTTAGTTGTTTTTTTTTTAAGATTTTATTTATTTATTCGTGAGAGAGACACACACACAGAGAGAGAGAGAGAGGCAGAGACAAAGGCAGAGGGAGAAGCAGGCTCCATTCAGGAAGCCCAATGCGGGACTTGATCCGGGGTCTCCAGGATCAGGCCCTGGACTGAAGGCGGCGCTAAACCGCTGAGCCATCCGGGCTGCCATAATGTTAGTTTTAAGCATCTCAACTACCACTGACTTTTTAAAAAAAGATTTATTTATTTTAGAGAGAGAGCATGAGTGGGAGGGACAGAGGGAAAGGGAGAGAGAATCTCAAGCAGACCATCCACTGAGTGTAGAGCTTGATGCAGGGCTCAATCCCAGGACCCTGAGATCATGACCTGAGCTGAAACCAAGAGTCTGAGGCTTAACTGACTGAGCCACCCAAGCACCCTGCAATCACCAACAACTTTTATTTTTCCAGGTCTTTCCCTCTTGACACCGACCCCAACATGTCTTTGATCCCACCAGGACCTATAACCCATTAGTCCTGTCTATTCACCCTATATTCTTGCTTTCCCACGTTTCTTGCTCAGATTCTTCAGTATATCTTTGTCATCATCACTTTTGGCTCGCTTGCTCCCATTTCTTTCCTGGTCAAGTCTAATTTGCCACCAAGTTGGCAATTCCCCCAGGCAGCTGAATGTGGCCAAAGACACACACAAACATACACACATGTGAACACACGCATACTACAGATACATTATCAATCTCTGAGGCTGTCCTTCAATTAATAGCATCCCTCTTTCCCATCATATTATCAACAAGTTGAGAAATAATGCAAAGTAAATGGGGAGGCCAAACATCAGCTTTATTGTGAATAAAGACCAGATTAGAAGATAGGCATTAGGGCTGTTGGTCAAGGTGCTAAGTCCCAGTACCCATCCACCTCCAGCAGCAGCACTGGACTAGGGCTCTGCCTCAATTATTTCTGTAATCCAGCCACTCCTCACCATCTTAATCACTACCACTTAGTCCAGGCCATCATCATCTTTCCCCTGGAATCCTGCCTGCAGTAGTCTCCTAATTGTCTCTGGATTTCCACCCTCATCCACACTCCTTTTCTCATCAAAACACCCAGAGTGAGCCTTTTAAGTCATTAGTTCTCAACTTAAGCTTGACACTAAAATCACCTGGGCGAGTCTTGATCCCAATCCTCACCAATTAATTCAGAGTTGGGGGTGAGACCTGGGCATTGTGATTTTGCAAAGCTTCTCAGGATATCCACTGGGCAGCCAAGGTTGAAAACCAGTATAGTCAGATGTGTCATTCCTCTGCTCGCACCATTCTCCACATGATTTCCCTTTTCACCCAGAGTAAAAAAGCCAAACCCTTTAAAAGCAAAGCCTGAAAAAATAAAAAATAAAAAAATAAAAAATAAATAAAAGCAAAGCCTGATCACAGAGTCACAAGAAAGCTTAGGACTATTAGAACCAGAAACAAGCCGGTCATGGACTGGCTTTCCTATAGCCCTCCAAGTTCATCTCCAGACCACTGGCCTTCTTGCTATCTAACCCTCAAGGATGCTGAGTGAGCTCTTCCCCGGAGGGTCTTTGCACTTGTTCCTCCTTTCACTGTCTAGAGAGCCTTTCTCAAGATAGCCACATGCCTCTCACTCCACTTCCTTTAGGTCTCTGTTCAAATATCTCTTTATTAAGATCCCTTTTCCAAGTACTCAATTAAAAGAAACACACACATACTTAACACACACACACTTCACCCCATCAATCTCTGTCTACATCACCCTGCTTAATTTTTCCTCATGTCACTGTTGACTCTTCCTTCCACTAGAATGGATGCTCCGTCAAGGCAGAGATTTCTCCTAGTTTGTTTACAGATATATTCTCAGCACCTAGAATGGTGAATGACACAGTGCGGGGAACCTTAATAAATAACTGTGAATGAATGAATGAGCGAGTGAGTGACCAAACAAGTTACCATTAACGAAGATATATCCAACTGAGGATACCAGGTATGACTTTTGACTTGCTAAAGAAAAATATGAGTGGATAGGAAAAATACCCTCTCTTCTCTCTCTTCTTTTTATTTCCCCAACCCTATCAGCATCTCTGAAACAAGATGAACTCTCAGCAAAGTATGCTGGATTAAGCCTGAGTGTTCCCACTGGTAAGGTGCCCTGCCCAGTTTGGCTGTGAAGAGAAGCAGTGTGGCAGAGTGTCTGTGGATCAGGGCCATCGAAAGACAAGCTGCAGAGCTTCCATCCACATTGGAAGAAGCAAACAATCTCAGTCCAAAGCCAATAGCAAAATCAACAAAGGAAGAAAGGAGGATCAAAAACAGAATCCACGATGGATCATCCTGTACCTGTTATTACCAGAATAGGTAGGTTTTTGGTTTGCAAGGGGTAGGAGGCAGAGGAAGAATGGGAAGGAGAGAATAGATTCTTGTCGAATGCATTTACTTTTATTTTTTATTTTTTAAAAGCACTTCTTTTTTTTTAAATTTTTATTTATTTATGATAGTCACACACACAGAGAGAGGCAGAGACATAGGCAGAGGGAGAAGCAGGCTCCGTGCACCGGGAGCCCAATGTGGGATTCGATCCTGGGTCTCCAGGATTGCGCCCTGGGCCAAAGGCAGGTGCTAAACCGCTGTGCCACCCAGGGATCCCTGCATTTACTTTTAAACACATCGTTCTTATAAGCAAATAGTGGAGAAAGCTAGGAAAATCTTGAAAGTAAAATAAAGCAAATAACACATTTTCGTTATCCCACTACCCAGATATAACAAGTGCTCACATTTTTATGAGTTTCTTTACAGTCTCTTTCCTATGTGCATTTTGTCACCGCATAATGGCCTCCCTTTCATTGGTCAAATTTCTGATTATTTCCATAGAATATTGCTCCAAAGTTTACACCCAAACATGATAATTTTTAAAATGTTTTATTCAAGTATATTTAACATATAGTGTTATATTAGTCTCAGGCATACAATATAATGAATGATTCAGTAATTCTATACATTACTCAGTGTGCCTCATGATAAGTGTACTCTTAATCCCCTTCACCTATTTTACCCATCTCCCCACTCACCTCCCCTCTGGCAACTACCATTTTGTTCTCTGTAGTTAAGAGACTGTTTGTTTGTTTGTCTCTTTTTTTCTTTGTTTTGTTTTTTAAAGTCCACATATGAGTGAAACTATGATACTGTCTTTTCTGAGTGACTTACTTAGCATTATACCCTTTACATCTACCCATGTTCTTGCAAATGGCAAGATTTAATCCTTTATTTTGGCTGCATATTATTACATTGTATATATACACCACTTCTTTATCCAACAGATGATCATTTTTAAGTTATTTTGAGATGCATTGCCCTAATAGCTTTCCAAAGAGTTTTGCTAATTTACATTTCCTCTAGCAGAGAATGAGGATACATACCTCACCTGGCCTCACCTGGCCTCACCTCACCAGTGCTGACAAAAAAATCAGCTTGAAAACGTTTGAATCATGACTCTGTGTAAAAGATGCTACCAATTGGCACTACCTTCTGACTTTCCAGAGAGGCAATGAAAAGGCAAGGGATAAAATCTGACAGGTTAAAGTGCATCTTAGTCTTAAAAAAAAAAAAAAAAAAAAAGTGCTGATCCTCCCCTGCCTTAGTCTTTTATAACCACAATTAACTGCTTCTCAGTTCTCTTGTCAGATCTCTGGCCAATCAAATCCTTGCCTCTAGGGCTTCTCTTCTCCCCTAATGTCATATTAAGCTGGACTTTTTTTTTTTTTTTGTAATTAATGACCTAGGAATCATCTGAATTCAGAGCCCACTGCCCTGCCCACAGCCGCTTCATCAATAGTTCTCCCCTTCCGCCTCTCCCCTTCCTGGTTTGTGGCCTTGCTTCTCTTCCTGCCATTTGGAGATTAGGGGTAAATAAGCTGGCATCCTTAACCTGGGTGTTTCTCCTGTGGGGTGTGTATATGTGTGCATGTGTTTAAGGACTCAAAATACTTCAGAGATCACGGTGATGATGAAGGTGGTGGTAGGGTCACTGCTCTCTGTAGCAATGCCTGGCATGGACTGAATGCTCCCTTCACTGCTCAGCAACTAGATACACGTGTCTTCTTAATCCTCGCAGCTACCCTATGGGGTGGGCACTATTATGACAGCTTTTATAGGTTCTACAGGTTAAGGAAACTTAGGGAAAGGGGTTCAATTTAGATGACTTAATCTGTATGGCAGAGCCATGACTGGAGTTCCATCTCACTCCAGAGATGGTGTTCTTAAATCTGTCCCCTGGGTTTTCAACATACCCATCAAGTATTCACAATGTTTTCACTCACCCATTCCTTTCATAACATAATAATTATAATCATAACAACAACAACAACATCTTCAAATCACATAGATATAAAGGAAATCTCTTTCCCTTCCAAAGATCTCAAGATCTTGGAGGATGGGGATAACTGTCATCCTCAGTGTAGATGGCTGCTCCAGGCTGGTTCATCCATTGTTCCTGCCTTCTCATTACTTTTCTCCAGGCAGTGGTTCACCCAAAACACGACTTCTTTTCTCTCCACCTTCTCCGTTAGAACACTACAACCAGAGTTGAATACAGACAGCCTTACTGAAGGCTTGCGGGGGGAGGGGGGGGCGGGGGCGGACAGGTCAGGGGGCAGGTGATTACTGAACTAACAGGAGGGATTGAAATTGGCTATCAGACTTGATTGCTGAGAAGTCTGGTGATGAGACAGCACAGTGGAGTGTATCCCGGTGTAGAGGATCTGGAGCCCAAGTCCTGGCCCTGCAGTGAAAGCGAGCTCTCAGCAGGGATGCCAACAGCCCAGTTCACAGTGGCCTCTGTTCGGATGGGTTGGAATTCATCCCGGCACCTGTTCTGAATGGCCTGTTTCTGGGACTGTCCATTCTGAGTATTTGCTATTAACATCAGGCTGGTCATTAAACATTTTGATTGCCAGAGGCAAAAGATGGAATAGGGGAAGCTACTTATTGCAGTGACTGGCACCTAAAGATGGCTAGAAGGAAGCTTAGAAAATGAGAGATCTCTGCACAGTGGTGCTGACATAGGCCATCATCCGTATAACTCAAGGCATATGGAGTAAGACTGGGCCCTAGATGGCATCATAAAAAAATCCTAAGCCCGCATGACTGTTTGCTGACCATTGCAATTTTATGAGGTCAAAACTCCCTTGTGGTTCGCTATAAAAACTCCTTATTGTGTCTTCTTGCAGAAAAACAACTTACTGTCATCTGCCCCAGGTGAGCAAGTTTCAGATAATAAGCTTCAGAGGGGTCTCTGGAAATAAGATAAGGAGAGATTTCCTGAGTAACTGCCACAGTTATGAAAAACTGTTGCTTTGAGTCTAAGCTTGCATCGGAGGAAGAATTCACAATAGATTTAACTACATAAAAATGTAAATTATTTTGTTTAAAAAATCATAAAAAGACTAACCACAGACTAAAAATATATGTCACAACTCATGGCAAAGAATTTAATGTCTTTAATATATATATAACTGTTAGTGACATTTGAAGGAGTAGTAGTCTAGGAATATGGAAAAAACATTGTCTGTTGGGCCTTAATTGTTAAAAATGGCCAAAGAAAATAAAAATAAAAATGGCCAAAGAACATGAATAGATGAAACACAGAGGAGTAAATTAAACGACTAAAAACCTTTTGGAAAAACTATTCCCCATCTTTGCTAATTAAGTAAATTTCCATTTAAAGAACACTTTGTCAGTAATTTATTCATATTCATTGTATATTTGAAAGTTGTAAGACAATAGGTCTTCAAAGTTCTCATCACAAGAAAAAAAATTTAACTGTGTGAGGTGAGGGATGTTAACTAGACTTATTGTGGGGAGCATTTTATTTTATTTTTTGTGGGGAGCATTTTAATTATGCAAATATCAAATCAGTATGTTGTATACCTGAAACTAATGTAATATTATATGTCAATTATATCTCAATTGAAGATCATTTACTCATTCATGCAACAATAAATATTGAGCATGTACTACATGCAAGACCCTATTCAGACCTTGGAGCTTCAGCAATGAACAAAACAAACCCAAATCCCGCCGTCTTGGAGATTCCAGGCTAGTGTGGGAGATAGACCAAAATAAATAAATAAATAAAATATATAGTATGTTAGATGGTTGTAAGTGCTAGAAAAGAGAACAAAACCAGGGAGTGGAGGGCCTTAAGGATGGGGAACAGGGAGTGCTTTTTTAGATACGGTGGCCAGGAATGAATAAGTAACCGAAAGAAATGAGGGAGTGAGCCATGCAGGTATCTGGGGAAAGGACTTGTCCACAGAGATGGCAGAAAGTGCAAAGACCCTGAGGCAAAAATGTGACTGCTTGTGTGTAAGGAACAGCAATAAAGTTAAGTGGCTGGAAGAGAATGAGCAAGAGAGACAGTAATAAGAGTAAGATTAAAGAAAGGAGGTGACACTCGGGTGGTGTAGGGCAACTGCGTGGCACAATAAGAACTTCAGCTTTACCTTGGAATAAAATAGGAAGCCAGGCAGGAGTTGGGGAGAGGATGGTGCAATCTGATATGTCAGTTTGCTAGAGTAGAGCTGCTGTAAGAAAATACCAGAGACTGAATGGCTTACATGACAGAAATTTATTTTCTCACAGTTCTGGGAGGTTAGAGGTCCAAGATCAAGGTGTGTGTGGGCTTGGGTTTTTCCTGAGGGCTCTCTCTTTGGTTTGCAGATGGCTGTCTTCTTGTTGTGTCTTCCCATAATCTTTCCTCTGTGTAGGCACATCCCTAGTGTCTCTCTGAATGTTCAAGTTTCCTCTTCTTTTTTTTTTCAAGATTTTATTTTTGTTTATTTATTTGAGAGAGAGAGAGAGGGAGAGTATGAGCAGGGGGTGGGCAGAGGGAGAAGCAGGCTCCCCGGTAAGCAGGGAGTCTGATGTGATGTGATGTGGGGCTCTGTCCCAGGACTCCGGGATCATGACCTGAGCGGAAGACAGATGCTTAACTGACTGAGCCACCCAGACATTCCACAAGTTTCTTCTTCTTATAAGGACACCAATCAGATTGGGTTCTGGATCACCCCAATCCTCATTTCAACTTAATCACCACTGTAAATGTTCTATCTCCAAATATAGTTATATTCTGAGGTGCTGGGGGTTAGGACATATGAATTTGGGGGTAGGGGGTACACAATTCGGCCCATAACAACTAATTTACATTTTAACAACATCATTCTCACTGCTGGTTAAGAATAGATTCTAAGAGCAGAATCCAAGAGAACACTTAAGAAGTTGTCACAACAACCTACATGAGACATAATAGTAGTAGGAGTAGTGGGGGTGGTGCAAAGGGATTGGATTTGGATCATCTTGAAGGTAGATGGAGCTGACTGGATTGATTGATGGATTGGAACCTGGATGAGAGAAGAAAGACAGGAATCAAGGATAACTCCAAGGTTTCTAGCTTGAACACCCAGGAAAATGGAGTTCCTGGTTATTGATGGGAGAAGAAGGTATAGGTGTGAGTAGAGGGGGCAGAGGTAATATCAGAATCTCCGATATTTAGACATGTTAAGCTTGAAATACCCATTAGACATCCAAGTAGAGAGGTGGTGAAGGTAGTTGGATCTATGAGTCTAAAGTTCAAGGGAAAGATCAAGGTGCATATAAACATTTTTAGAGTTAATAATTTTTAAAGCCTCGAGTTTTACATGAGGTCACCAAGAAAGTAAGTGTAGACAGACAACAGTAAATTTATCATTGTCAGTGGGGATGCAATGACATGGGCATTCAAACACACTGTTTGGTGGCCATACACATCGACACAACAGTACAAAGAAGCACCTTGGCAGTATGTATCCAGGGTCTTAAAAATAGTTTTGGTTGGCGTTCTTCCTTCCTCTGACCACTCAGCATCTGAACCCCCTTCCTGATAACATAAAATCTGCTTCCTACCACAGAAGTCAAACTTGATAATTACTTCCTTTCCTAGTCTCCCCTGTGGCATGTGAAGGAGGCTTCACCTATCAGCTATACTGGCCCAGACCTGGAACCAGTGCCACCAATGTATAAAAGTGAGGACTTTAGGGAACACCTGGTGGCAAACATGGCAGCAACAGAAGTCAGTTCTGGGGCCTGTGTCCACTGTCCAAGCTTTATGACATCTGTGCTACAAACTACAGAGGTTGACCCCTGCAGTAATGGCCATGATGAACTTGTATTTTCAGCCCTGTAGTACAATTGGAGGCATTGTTCCCAGCTGGGAACTCTGAGCCTGGTTCTCTTGTCCCAGAGATTCTGTGTATGGAGTCATTGAGCTTTCAAAAAAGTAAAATTACTTAAGGGGGTTGGTGGGGAGGGTGGAGGCAAAATATATGGAAGGTATCAAGAGATATAAACTTCCAGTTATAAAATAATTGAGTCATGGGGACTTAATGTACAGCATGGGGATTAGAGTCAATAATATTGTATTAACTTTGTGTGGTGACAGATGGTAACAAGACTTATCGTGGTGATCAATTTTCAATGTATGCAAATGTCAAATCATTATGCTGTATACACGAAACTAATAGAATATTGTAGGTCAATTCATACCTCCATTTAGAAAGTAAAATTATTTTTTTAAAACGTAAAACTTATCTTATTAATTAATTTTGCATAAATGAATCAGAGTTGGGGTTTTTGGCTACAACTAAGACCTCTGATATAAGAGGTCTTTTTTTTTTTAATCAGGTATTTTGTGTGGTCATTCTACCCCAAGAATCTATAATAAAGCTGTAGGAAATTCCGACTACCATTATACTTATTACCTTCTAACATACCAGGTATGTGACTTTCCCCACAAGAATGGAACCACAATTTTGTCCACTGCTACATCCACAAATAGGAGGCAGATTCTAAAATGTCCCCCATTGACCACACACTCTGATGTTCTGCCCTTGGTAATCCCATCCCTTGAGTGTGGACTCGATCTATTGACTTGCTTCTAACAAGCAGAATATAGCAGAAGTGTCACTGTGACTTCTATCTTGGATATTTCTCTTTCTGTCTCTTGGACCACTTGCTCTGAGAGAAGCCAGCTGCCATACTGTGACGCCTCCTGGTGAAGAGATCCAAGTAGCCAGGAAGTGAAGGAGGCCTCCAGCCAACTAGGAACCGAGGCTCTCAGTCCAATTATGAGGAATAGAGGCTCATATGAGTGAGCTCAGATGTAGATACTTTTCTGAGTCTTCAGATGAAACTATGGTCTATTGAGAGTACATCCTTATAAAAAAATAATAATAAATAAAATAAATTTAAAAAAAAGGAGAGTACATCCTCATGAAAGAACTTAAATCAGAGGTATTTAAGTGTGCCATGCCCAAATTCCTAGCTCACAGAAATTGTGAAATAATGCTTTTTGATTTAAGCTGCTATGTTTTGGAATCATTTATCATTCAGCAATAGATGACTAACACATCTCAGCACTAAAAATAGTGCTCTGTAAATACTGGTTGAATAAATGAATGAATAACAACTACACAGCTATATGCAGAGGAAAAAGAAAGAAAATACCCCAAATCATTGATAGTGATTGCCTCTGGATAAACTTGTAGGCTCATGGGTGATCATTTTTAATTATTTACCACTCTCATACTTTGTCCCACCTGTTTATTATGAAATACAACACAAAGATATAAAATTGCATAAACGTACAGCTTGATGGAATATTACAAAATCAGTACCTACGTAACCAGGTGAAAGAACAGAACTTTGTCTACACCCCACAATTATGAGATTATTTTTAAAAACATTACTTTCTTATACACAACGAATGAATCACTAAATTTTACCCCCAAAAATATTAATATACTGTATGTTAACTAAATTGAATTTACATAAATAATTTTTAAAGTAAATAAAAACATTATTTTCTGTATTATCCCCTCACCATCCATGTATTACCTTTTCTAGCATTCTTTTTTAAATTTTTTTATTGTGATAAAATACACATAGCATACAAGTTACCATTTTAACCATTTTTAAGTGTACAGTTCTGTAGCATTAAATACATTCACATTGTTGTGCAATCATCGTCACTCATCTTTAGAACCTTGTTTGTCTTTCCAAATTGAAACTCTGAATCCATTAAACACTGCATCTCCTCTCCCCTAGCCCCTGACAACTGCCATTCTATTTTCTGTCTCTATGAATATGACTACTCTAGGTAGGCCATACAAGTGAAATCACACAGTATCTGTCCTTTTTGTGAATTACTTCTTAAATTAAAAAATATTATGCATTTACTAAGATAAAATTAAACTCGTAAGAACCAGTTCAACTTGGTTGAAACCCCATGATTCATAATAAACAGTCCAAAAGTGGCTAAACAGCTCACTGGATGTCTCAGCATGACAAGACTTAGCAATTCCTTGGCAAAGATATATTTTTTGGCCTATTTCTGCTATTCCCTAGTTTGCTCAAACCACTTTGGGTGGGAGTGAAGCAGAAGCTGCAGAACAGGGGGCAGATTTAGGGATGCCAAAGCATGACCACGGTAAGCCTGCCACATCACCCCAAATGACCCTTGACCTGGAAATGTCCATAGCAGAACAACTACAATAGGACTATTAATAATTAATTGTACCCGCTGCCATCTATTAAATACTTACTGTGGGCTAGGTCCCATTTTAAGTACTTTATATGTATGAACTCATTCAATCCTTAGAGCAGCTCTATGAGAAGACGGATATCACCATTATCATCATTTTGCAGATGAGGAAATTGAGGCATAGGGGAAGTTGAGTAACTTGCTGAAAAGGAACTCAAAGCCATTTCAACACCAGCAGACAAGTTTACTGGCCTTGCTTTTTACCAGTGGCTCTCAGATGTTGAATGCACATCAAAATCCTAGGAGTGGCTGTTAAAACACTGATTGGTGGGACCATCCCTGAGTCTCTGATTCAGTAGTTCTTGGACAGAACCCAGAATCTGCTTCTCAAATACACTCCTAAGTACTCTATGCTGCAGGTCTGAGGACCACACATTGACACCTAACAAGGAGGTGAAGGTAGTCACCGTGTCACAAGCATCTACTTTGAATCAGGTGCTTGACAAGAATAGCAATAGTGGGGCGCCTGGATGGCTCCGTGGTTGAGCATCTCCCTTTGGCTCAGGTCATGAGTGCAGGGTTCTGGGATCGAGTCCTGCATCAGACTCCTCTCAGGAGACCTGCATCTCCCTCAGCCTATGTCTCTGTATCTCTCATGAATAAATAGATTTAAAAAAAAAGAAGAAGAAGAAGAACAGCAATACTAGGAGAGGATGTTACCATTTTACAACTGAGCATTCATGAGTCAAAAAGATGGAGGACCTCCTGGTGTTCATAGGGTTTTGGGAATGCCACAGCCTGAGTTCAAGTCCAGCTTTCTGAATGCCATCACTCCTGTCCTTCACATCCCACTGCCTCACTAACAGAAGTGACTTGGTGCTTTGACAGGGTAATATCTGGGCAGCTTTTCAAAGAAATGTTCAGCAAATATTTGTCTGCTGGTTAATTTAGTAGAGGCAAGAGAAATAGATTTCTGTTAATAGATTCCTACACATCACACACGCATATTTATGTTAAAAAATACAATTAAGGGGATCCCTGGGTGGCTCAGTGGTTTGGCGCCTGCCTTCGGCCCAGGGTGTGATACTGGGGTCCTGGGATTGAGTCCTGCATCGGGCTCCCTGCATGGAGCCTGCTTCTCCCCCTGCCTGTGTCTCTGCCTCTGTGTCTCTCATGAATAAATAAATAAAATCTTAAAAAAAAAAAATTCTGGAAGCCGGCTTTAAAAAAAAAATACAATTAATTCCCCGTCCTGAATGTCTCCTGACATTTTACCCTCTGTGGCAGTGTCTTTCATTTTATATTGTTTGTGTCACTCATAACTGGATAGTATTTGGTCATTTATAGTCATTAAGGATAATTCAATGGATGTGGTGTTAAAGTCTTGTTCAACATTTAAGTTTACTTCTTTTTTTCTTTTCTAATTTTTGTATTGGGATATTTCTTTCATCTCTAAAGTTCTTTTTCAACTTATCAAACCAGAAAAAATTCTGAGAAAATCTAGTAAAGGGTTTAAGTTTCAGACTTTCAGCTGGCTCTGGAAGCTAATTTTATATTATCATCAGCTGATCGTTCTCAGAGTTTGTGGGGTCTTCTTCCCTGCTATTGTTCAGGAATTGTGAGCACAACAAAGTACTAAGAAAAGTGGGCACCGACACAGCCCCAGAGAATAAACCTGATGTTCTAAAGCCAGTCATGCAAAGCTGTGGACTAACTGTTGTCAACGACTGGTCTAAGGGTGTACATGTGACCACATTCTCGCCAATGAGACATACGAGGAACACCAATGAGGCCTCTGGGGAAAATTTTGCTCCCTGGTAAAAATTGGGAAAGCTATTCCCCTTCTTATTCTTTCTCATTACAAATCTTTTTTATAGCACTCTGTTTACAGAACTTTTTTTAGAACAGTGTAAGTTACTAATTCTCCTAGAGTTAGACCAAATGGTAGAGCTGGTCTCTGTAGCCTTGACCTGATAGCAGTTGCCCAACATGGAGCAGGAATCGGAATGCTCAGAGTCCACTCCTAGGGACAGAGAACACCTGGATGTCCACCAGCTCTCTCTGTCTGCTAGCTGGTCTCTGGACCTTGGCTCAGCTAATTGATAATCCCAATTATTATATATTCTACAGTTAAATTACATATGAAGGCTCAGATAATCTTATGGCTTAGGTAACTTCCCACAGAACCAGCCACTAAGAATTCAGCACAGCTGGTGCAGAATAAGACAAATCTGTATCTATAGGTTGGTTTTCTAGATTTTAGGGACATCTGTGGGCTGCATCAAGATCCTTAACAACTGTTCAGTTGCTACTACAGTCCTGCACCACAAATTAATTGAATTAATTAGAAATCAAGGACTATGGCATCTATTTTGGCTTGGAATTGATTTCAACACAGCCCGAGACTCTCAAGGGTAGGGGAAGAACCCTGCTTCAAATTTCTAAGATTTTGAAACAAGGCAATTCACTTGGCTTTGGGTATATATATATGAATCATCTAACCTGGGACTTGCAAGTGAAGTTATTAGTCTGTAAATGATTGAAGTCTCAAGCTTTCAGCCCCAGTCTTCCTGACAGAGACAGGGCAATGGAAACCTTTCCTTTGCTGATAGCCAGGAAGGAGATATTGCAGCCAGAGTTTGTAAAAGTGCTGTTCCCCCCAAAATCAAAAATGAACCATACTTTCATTGTCCCTGTAAAAATACAGAATTGTTTTGCAATTTATGTTTCTGAATTATGTTTCTTGTTTCTTCTTACCTAATGTTCCTCACCGCCCCCCCCTTTTTTAAAATTCAGGCCCCTTTCAAAGCTTTTTCAGAGTTCTTTATACCCCCACCAGCCAAGATTTAGTCAGTTTTGCTTCCTGTAGTCTGATTAATGAAAACAGCAGCTTTGTGGAAAAATTGCGTTTGAACCAAAGACACTTCATTCTCCTGGGTCTCCTGGAGGGATCTTCCCCAATTCAAGAATGTGTGTCCTAGTCTTGTGCATTATGTCTTAGTCCTTGCACTTTAAACCTGTGATGAATCATTTCTTTCTTTCATTTTTTAAATAATATTTTATTTATTTATTTGAAAGAGAGCAAGAGCAGGAAAAGGAGCAGAGCGAGGGCTCAATCTCATGACCTAAACCAAACCAAGAGTTGGACGCTCAACTGACGGAGTCTTTCTTTCTTTCTTTCTTTCTTTCTTTCTTTCTTTCTTTCTTTCTTTCTTTCTTTCTTTCTTTCTTTCTTTCTTTCTTTCTTTCTTTCTCTTTCTTTCTTTCTTTCTTTCTTTCTTTCTTTCTTTCAGATTTTATTTATTCATGAGAGACACAGAGACAGAGGCAGAGACATAGGCAGAGGGAGAAGCAGGCTCCCTGCAGGGAGCCCAATGCAGAACTCAATCCCAGGACCCTGGAATCATGACCTGAGCTGAAGGCAGACACTCAACCACTGAACCACCCAGGTGCCCCCTTAATCATTATTTCTAAATGTGATTAAGGTGCATACTGTGTCAAGTAGAAATTGTATCATAGTTAAGTTTATAATGATCTGGATAAGGAAACATGTACAAAAGAAAGATCTTTTATTGCATCTCTCACTATCCCCATCCCCATTGTTACTTTTTTTATATTTATTTTTATTACTCTCCTGCCAATTGGCATAAATTATTGGCTACAAATCAGGGTATACTTTATTGCACTTCCCCTTTGATCACTAAAACGTAATTGCTTGTTCTACGAATTTTACTTTCAATATGAAGATTCTATAACTTCAATTAAATTAAAAAATCACTTTATCAATGTCTCCTATATGCTTCTTTTAGATTGACTCATGTCCCACAAAAGGATATATTGAAATCCCAACCCTCAAACCTGTGAATGTGACCTTATTTGGAAACAGGATCTTTGCAGATATAATCAAGTTAAGATAAGGTCATACTGGAGTAGGCTGAGCCCTAAATTCAATGACTGATGTCCTTATGAGAAGTGAGAAATTTTGATATAGAGACAGAGACACACAAGGAAAACATCATGGGAACACAGAGCCAGAAATTGGAGTGCTATAATTTCAAGTCAGGGAATACCAAAGACTGGGAACCACCAGAAGCTGAAAGAGACAAGAAAGGATTCTCCCCTAAAAACGTCAGAGAGCATGACCCTACAGATATGTAGGACTTCTTGATTTTGGACTTCTAGCCTTTGAATTGAAGGACAATAAATTTCAGTTGTTTTAAGTCACCCAATCTGTAGGATTTTGTTGCAGCAGGACATGAATACAATGCCCAACTTGACAATGAGATTTGAAGATAAACACAGGATGAATCTTGTCATCAGGGGCCCTCACAATCTAAGAGAAGTCATAGCTGTGACATTTTTAAATTACAAATTTTGAGTGTGTTATAAATGTGAATATATAAATCTGTACACACTATAGAGACACCACAAAGGAGAATTAGCAAACTAAAAGTTCAAAAGAAGCTTTGCAAAATAATAAGGATTTTTTTAAGGATTTTTTGAATTCTTAATTTTTTTTACTTTATACAGATAAGCACTGGCCTTTTTTAGTGAATTCTTCCTCCTTTTTTGTTTGGATTCTTTCCTGATCTTCTCCCCTTTCCACTTATATCAATCAGCATACTTCACTCCAGTTAACCTTGTTAATTCTATGTTTTTTATTTTTCCATGTTTTTCTCCAAGCTTAGGTAATCAATCATACTCACATACATGTATATGTTGTCATTACTCATTTTACAAAGATGTGATCATATTGTAGATATTCTCTATTTCTTCCTTTTCTTTAGCAATACCATGTAGAAACTCCTACATTTCAATCAATGTAGCTCTAAATTATTCCTTTTATTGACTATATAATATTCCACCTGTAAGTATGCCGTATTTTATCCAACCATTTCCCTGTTGATGGATATTATACACACTGTTGCAATGACAAACATTTAGATCAATATTTGGACATCTTCAGACAAATATTCTTACCTGCTGCTGCTTCTATTTCTATGAGTTAGATTCCCAGGAGAGGGATTTTTGTGCCAAAAGACATACTTTTCATATTTTAAAATGTTGTCAGTTTGCTTTTCAAAAATACTACAACATAGAAATGACAAATACCCACCATTTGCTTCAACGTGGATGGAACTGGAGGGTATTATGCTGAGTGAAGTAAGTCAGTCGGAGAAGGACAAACATTATATGTTCTCATTCATTTGGGGAATATAAATAATAGTGAAAGGGAATATAAGGGAAGGGAGAAGAAATGTGTGGGAAATATCAGAAAGGGAGACAGAACGTAAAGACTGCTAACTCTGGGAAACGAACTAGGGGTGGTAGAAGGGGAGAAGGGCGGGGGGTGGGAGTGAGTGGGTGACGGGCACTGGGGGTTATTCTGTATGTTAGTAAATTGAACACCAATAAAAAATAAAAAAAAAATACTACAACACTTCACGTTTTTACTTGCATATGAGAGTAGGCTTTCTTCCACCCAACCCATTCCCAGCAGCCATAGATGTCAAGATCTTTTTAAATATTTGCCAACAAGCTGGGTAAAAAAAAAAAAAGGCATAGCATTAATTTATTTCCTGAACTATTCGTGTGCCTTAGCAAATATTTTTTAAATATTTATTTATTTATTTGAGAGAGTGTGTGTGTGTGTGTCTGCGTGTGCATGTTTGTGTGTGTGTGTTTGTGTGTATGTGCAAGCAGAGGAGAGGCAGAGGGAGAGGGAATCTCAAGCAGACTCCTTGCCAAGTGTGGAGCCCTCCTGGGGACTCGGTCTCACAACCCTGAAATCACAACCTGAGCCAAAAGCAGGAGTCAGACACAACCAACTGAGCTACCCAGACACCTCTACTTTAGCAACTTTTAATATGCTTTTTAGCCATGTCAATTTGTTTTTCTGTGAATTGTCTTTTCATATTGTTTGTTCATTGATTTTGATTGGGTGGTATACTCTTTTGATCATTTTGTATGAGTGTTTTCAATATTAACAGTACTACCAGTATATCTATCATTTATCATTTGACTTTTTCATGGACTATATTATATAGTTTGTCATATAAACTTTTTACTTTAAGATTTTAATCCTTCATTCTGTTCATTGTGGTGTATCTTGTTTATTGATTTGTATCTCAGGGATAAATCCCACCTGATCATGGCACATGATCCTTTCAATGTGCTGTTGAATGCAGTTTGCTAGTATTTTGTTGAGGATGTTTCCATCTTTGTTCATCAGGGATATTGCCCTGTAATTTTCTTTTCTCTTAGTGTCATTATCTGGTTTGGTATGAAGGTAATGTTGGTCTTGTAAAATGAATTTAGAAGTTTTCTCTCCTTCTCAATTTTTGGAAATGTCTGAGAAGGATTGGTATTAATTCTTCTTTGAATGTTTGATAAAATTCACCAGTGAAGTCAACTGGTCCTAGGCTTTTCTTTCTTGGGAAGTTTTTTATTACTGATCAATCCCCTTACTTATAAATGATCATTTCAGATTATCTATTTTTTCAAGATGGGAGTTGGAAGGTTGCATGTTTCTAGGAATTTATCCATTTCTTCTAGGTTGTCCCATTTGTTGGTGTCTTTGTTTGTAGTAGTCTCTTATTATCCTTTGTACCTCTGTGGTGTCAGCTATAATGTCTTTTTCATTCATAAGTTTATTATTTGAGTCCATTCTTTTTCTTCTTGGTTAATCTAGCTAAAATTCTGTCAATTTTGTTTCCCCTCAAAAATTCTTGGTTTCAATGATCTTTTCTATTGTCTTTCTAGTCTTTATTTCATTTGTTTCTGCTCTAATCTTTGTTATTTCCTTCCTTCTGCTAACTCTGGGCTTTGTTTATGCCATTTTTTTTCTAGTTTCTTGAAGTGTAAAGTTAAGTTGTTTACTTAAGATCTTTCTTTTTTCTTTTTTTCTTAATGTCGGCATTTATTGCTATAAACTGCTTTTGCTGCATCCCATAAGGTTTGATATGTTGTGTTTCCATTTTAGTTTGTCTCAAGGTACACTTCCATTTCTCTTTTGATTTATTCTTTGATCTGTTGGGATTTTAGGAAACTATTGTCTGATTTCCACGTATTTTAAAATTTTCCAATTTTCCTCCTATTATTGAGTTCTAGTTCACACCATTGTGATCATAGAAGATACTTAATTTAATTTTAGTCTTCTTAAATTTATTAAGACTTGTTTTGGGTACCCACCATATGCTCTATCCTAAAGAATGTTCCCTACGTACTTGGAGAATTTGTTTTCTACTGCTGTTGGATGAAATACTCTGTATATATCTGCTAGGTCTATTTGATCTATAGTGTTAGTCCATTTACTGTTTCCTTATTGATTTTGTCTAGATAATCTAATGAGGATCTTGAAGTCTCCTTCTATTATTGTATTGTTATCTAGTTTTCCTTTCAGTTCTATTAAGATTTGCCTTATATATTTAGGTACTCCAATATTGGGTGCATATATGTTTATAGTTGTTATCCCCCTTGATGAATTGACCCCTTTATCATTATATAGTGACCTTCTTTATTTCTCATGACTGATGTTTTTAAAAGATTTATTTATTTATTCATGAGAGACAGAGAGGGAGAAAGAGAAAGGCAGAGACACAGGCAAAGGGAGAAGCAGGCTCCCTGCAAGGAGCCGGATGTGGGACTCAATCCCAGATCCCAGGATCACTTCCTGAGCCAAAGACAGATGCTCAACTGTTGAGCCACCCAGGCATCTCTCTCATGACTGATTTTGACTGAAAATCTATTTCAGTTATTTCAGTCAATATATATAACTAAATACATTTCAGGAAATACATATAACTAAATATAATCATTCCTGCTCTCCTTTGGTTACCATTTGATGGAGTATCTTTTCCCATCATTTCACTTCAGTCAATATGTGTCTTAAAAGTTAAGGTGAGTCTCTAAGCAGTATATTATAAGATCCTGTTTTTTACATTTATCCAACTTCTCTTGTGTCTTTGATTACATAATTTAATCCATTTACATTTAAAGTAATTGTTGATAGCTAAGACCTTACTATTGCTATTTTGTTCATTGTTTTCTGTTTTGTAATTCTTTTATTCCTTTCCTCCTCTCGCTCTGTCTTAGTTTGTGATTTGTTGATTTTTTTCTTTGTACTGACGTGCTTTCATTTCTTTTTCTTTACCTTTTGTGTGTCTAGTAGAGATTTCTTCTTTATGTTTACCATGAGGTTTACCTGAATCATCTTAGTTATAATGGTCTATTTTAAGATGATAACAACTTAACTTCAATCACATACAAATTCTCTGCACTTTTACTTCTCCTCTGAACCCCACATTTTATGCTATTATGTCACACTTTACATCTTTCTTATATTGTATATCCATTAACAAATTATTGTAGCTATAGTTATTTCAAATACTTTTGCCTTTTAATTTTTTTTAAAGATTTTGTTTATATATTCATGAGAGACACACAGAGAGAAAGAGGCAGAGGGAGAAGCAGGCTCCATGCAGGAAGCCCAGTGTGGGACTCCATCCCAAAACACCAGGATCACACCCTGAGACAAAGGCAGACGCTCAACCACTGAGCCACCCAGGCATCTCTGTCTTTTACTTTTTATACTGGAGTTAGGGCTTTGCACACCATCAGTACAATATTTGAATATTATGAATTTGACTGTATTTAGCTTAACAAGTAAATTATATATTTTTAGATGTTTTCATGCTGTTACTTAGCCTCCTTTCATTTCAACTTGAAAAAAATCCATCTAACATTTTTTATAAGGCAAGTCTAGTCATGATAGACTCCTTCAGCTTTTATTTGTCTCTCCTTCAGTTCTGAAAGACAGCCTTTTCAGGTGTGGTATTCTTTGTTGGCAGGCTTTTTCTTTTACCACCTTGAGTATAACTTCCCACTACCTTCTAGCTTATAAAGTTCATATTGAGAAACCTGCTAGTAGCCTATGGGTGGTCCCTTATATGTCCCAAGTCCCTTTTCTTTTGCTGCTTCCAAAATTCTCTTTGTCTTTCACTTTTGACACCTTGATTATCATGTGTCTTGACATAATGTTCCTTAGGTTGATCCTGCTTGAGGTATTTGAGTTCATGTATCTGGATGTCTATATCCCTCCCAAGATTTGGGACATTTTCAACCATTATTTCTCTAAATAAACTTTCTGCCCTGTCCTTTCTCTCTTCCTCTGGTATTCCAATGTATATATTCATTCTTTTGATGGTATTTCATATGTTCTGCATGCTTTCTTTACTTTATTTCATTTTTTTCTTTCTTGCTCCCTAGCTGGCTAATTTCAAATGATTTATCTTTGAGTTTGCGGATTCTTTCTTCAGCATAATCCAGTCTGTGTTGAGCTTTCTTTTGAATTTTTAAGTTCTGTCACTATACTCTTTAACTCCAGGATTTTGGGTTGTTTTTTGTTTTATGCATTTTTGTGTGTATGGGCTTTTTTTATGGCTTCTGTTTCTTTACGAAACCTCTCATTCTGTTCATGCATTATTTTCATGATTTTGTTAATTGTCTACCTATGTTCTCTTACATTTCCTTGAGCTTCTGTAAGATGATCATTTTGAATTCTTTGTCAGGCAATTTGTAGATCTTCATTTGGGGGAGGGGTCATTTGCTGGTACTTTATTATTTTCCTTCAGTGGTGGCACATTGTCTGAATTTTTATGGTCCATGTAGTCTTACATTGGTTGTATTTGGGGGTTTTGGTTTTTTTTTTTTTTAAGATTTTATTTATTTATTAATGAGAGACACAAAGAGAGAGAGGCAGAGACACAGGCAGAGGGAGAAGCACACTCCATGCAGGGAGCCTGATGTGGGACTTGATCTTGGGATTGGGATCACGCCCTGAGCCGAAGGCAGACGTTCAACCACTGAGCCACCCAGGCGTCCCTGGTATCTATTTATTTGAAGGAACAAATACCTCTTCCAGGCTTTACAGATTAGTTTCGGTGGGTAGAGTCCTGTGTCAGGTCCCTGCGGATTGATAATATTGTTTCCTGGGTGGCAATTAAGTGGAGTTGGAGCTGGGTCATATGGCTCCTCCTGCGTCCACCATGGAGTCCACAGTTGGCAGGCCTATTACCAGGAGTTTGGGAAGATGTGGATTGTCTGATCCCTTGGGCAAGTATGGGTTCTATCTGGTTCCTCAGTGGACAGGACTGCCTCTAGAACCTTGGTCAGTAGGCTGTCACTGGAACAAGGATCTGCTTCAGGATCCTTAGATGACAGAACTGTTACTAGCATGTAGATGAATATGGCTCCTGCTGTCATTAGGAGGGCTTCCTGCACTGTCACTGAAGAGGAGCAGTCCCTCTGAAGACAGAATTTGCCCCAGACCATAGGTAAGGAATTGGAGCCAAGTCATAGGGCTGCACTAGAATCTACGATTGGACCAAAGTTGTTGGACCTGCCTTTGGAAACATGAGAAGCATGTCTCTTACTGGGTCCCTGGATGGCAATACTGCTCCTGGACTGCAACTGACATGAGGTAGAACTGAGTCATAAGTCTGTTTTAAGATCATGGTCAGACTGAAGTCAGCAGGCCTACCTCTGGAAGCATGGTTGGCTATGTCTCCTCATGGGTCCTTGCGTGGACAGGAATATTTCTGTCCCATGGCTGAGAGGAGATGGAGGCCAGATGCAGGGCCATTTCAGGATATGGAGCCAAACTGAGGTTGGTAGGCTTACCTCTGGGGACATGGATGGGTATGTCTCCTTCTGGGCCCTTTGGCAGATGGTGGTGGTACAGGGCCAAGGCTAAATGGGCTGTAGTTAAATTCATGGGGACTGTTTCCAAGTCTGTAGCCAGGACCATATTTGATGAGTCTGCTACCTGGACATGTGCCTGCCTTCTCAAAATGGCTCTTCTCAGTCTTGAGCTCCATTAGGGTTTCACAGTCTCCTATCTGGATTTCACAGTATTCCCACAAAGGCACTTTTGTCTATGAATGGCTACTAAAGTGTTGTTGCTGAGTGGGGGATATTAGAGGACCTTCTAGTCCACCATCTTGCTGAAGTCCTCTTAGATTTTCTTACAGGATTGCTGTTGTTTGATTTGTTTAATCCATCTTAAATTAGTATTTGTATCTTATTTAAGATAGAGGTGCATTTTTTTTTTAAATAGATAGGCCTTTCTTCATTGATTTGATCTACCCTCACGGATGTATATTAAATTCTCACATACACTGAGGTCCATTTCGAGATTCTCAATTCATTTCCACTGCTTTTATTTGCTTTTGTCTATTTCTAGCATAATCCTAATTTGAATTGTTTATCATGACCTCCAATATCTCCTTAGCAAATACCCCCTCACAATCTTCTTTTGCCTATTTTTTCTTGACTATCAGTGTTTAGTATTCATTCCTCCATATAAATTTTAAAATTCAAGGCCTCAGGTAAGGGTATATGTCTAGCTCAGTCTCAGTCACATGCACAGAGTGGGAAGCCATCTTTGCAACTCCAACTCCTTTTTTAACCATCAAACACCAAAGGTCTTATTTCTAAACCCCTCTCATAATGAAGACCTTAATTTTTCCTGGGGTCTCAGACTCTCACAACAAAAAAGGTCTAATTACTTCTCTTTCAAGAGATAGTAGAGGGATTACTTTTTATGCCAAGAAGATAATTTACATTCCCAGGGTGAACAAAGGAACACCTTTTACTAGCAGAAAAGAAAACACCTATGCACACATTTTTTAATTGCTGCTATATTGTATGAAGGAAGTTGGACTTTATCCAACTTGTGCATATATAGTTAGTCATTTAAAAGTTTTAGGTGGGAGAGTCACAAGATCAGGTTGGCAGTGGCAAAGAAGATTAAATAGAAGGGGAAGAAACTGGAGACAGGAAGCCCGGTCAATGTACTACTGCAACAGTCCAGGCAAAGATGACAAAAACTTTAAATAAGGAAACCACTAGAGATATAAAGAAAAACGGACAGTTTTGAAACCACTTAGTAGGTAGAATTAACAGGATCTGTGAGTGATTTGATGTTGAGTTAGATAAGAATCCAGAGTAACTGCCAGATTTCTAACCTGGGTGATGGAGTTGGTGGTACAGCTAAATGACACAGAAGCACAGAGGTGGAGGAGACTTGGGTGAAATGTAGATAATGAGCTTAGTTTGGAACATGTTGAATTTGAAGGTCTGTAAGACATTTAAGTGGTGATACTCAGCTGACACGGAGATGATATTGGGTTTGGAACTAAAGGGAGTGGCAGGACTGAATAAGTAGTTCTAGGAACCACCAGGGTATATGTGGTAATAAACACCATGGAGGAGGAGGAGAGCTGAAGATGGAACACAGTAGGGACATCAGCCAGTACCAGAGGATAGAGGAATTGGAGCCAGCCAGGGTTTCTGAGAATTAGTCATTTAAGAAACAGAAAGTGGTAACACAGAAGGTAAGAGAGATGAGGTATAAGAAGGAGGAAGTGGTTAGTTGTGTTGAAGGCAGCAGAGAGGCCTCAGAGGTGCCCCATGGATTTGGCAACTACCGAACAGTGAACTTCGTTAGAGCAGTTTCAGTCAAGTGAGGTAAAAAGAAGTCAGGTTTTTAAGGTAGAGTGAAGTCAAAGAGTGAGGGAACGTGCCAGATGCTTCCCCTTTGTCCCTCCAGATCCCTGCTCTATCCTTTGACACTCTGCTCTCTGTCCCAGGTCAACGGCAATATCAAGAGAATACCACTGAGTGACTCCATTGAGTTTGGCCAGCAGTGAGCCCTGAGAGGACACTGGAGGGAAGAAAGAGTGAGATGGGGATATATATTCCCCCAATTCCCTCCTTCCAGAGTCCGCTGCACTCACTCAACCAAAAGTCACAATTTTCTCCAGCTGGGTTCAGGTAACCACTTTCTCCTGACTCCTCTCAGGCAGTAATAGCTCTGCTTTCCTAGTCCTAGTGTTCTCTACCACCCTTTGTTTTCTCTACATCCTGCCTACAGCTCTATAAAGAGTCCTTTATTAAACCTCCCATGAATTATTCTAAATTGGGCACACCATTTGTATCCTGCTGGAATCCTGAATTATGCAAGGAGGAACCCTGGCTGGGAAGAGTGAAGAGACAGAGATACGCAAAGACAAGGAAGGTTTTGTCATGGGGTTTATTTTGTAAGGGTTAGAGAGGTTTGGCTATATTGACAAGCTCATGAAGTTTCAACAGCCAGAGCCTATTTCAATGATGTGATCTGATAGAAAAGAAGAAATGGGCAGAGAGCTCTTATGCTAGCCTCTGGAGTTGATGACTTTATTGGTGGCCTCACCCGTTTCCAAGACATTTCTAGAACCTGTGTTTCCAGTTTGACCAAGACAGCCCATTTGCCAGGTTTGCCCATGGCTGTGTTGGCAAGTGTTGGTCTGAGCAATGAGCTCATGGAAAAGTAGAAACAGAGACTAAAGAAGGAGAAAGAACAAAGGTCAGGACCTTAACAAACCCAGGTACATACCTCAATGCCACCAAGGCAGTGGGACAATAAACAAAGTCATTGGTGTTTTTTTAAACTTTGCAAGGCGCTGTGTAAACCAGCCTCCTCACCTTGCCAATCTCCTCTCTTGCTCTTTTGTCGGTTGCCTGATTTGATTGTACAGCTCAACCTCACTGGCCTCCTTTCACTCTCTTAAATAATAATAAGCCCTGTTCTGCCATTGAGCCTGGATTCTGACTTTTCCATTGCCTGTGACCTGACACTTTCCCCAACTCTTATCCTGGCTAACTCCTTCTCATCCTCAGATTTCATCTTAAATGCCACTTCCTTAGCTGGCTGACCACTCAATCTGAACCGTCCCCTTTGTCGCTCTTCTTTTATTTGGACATTCGGAATTTTATTTGGAAATTCTAGATTCTCTCACAAACCTTTCATTTCTGTTTATTGTTACCTCTAAGTCTTTAATTCATCTGGGATTTATTTTTGGTCTATCATCTAGAGTAGGAGCCCCTTCACAGCCTGTGCTTTTAAAGCACTTGGATGTACCCTCTTATAGCTCTACCTTTCACTCCCTCATCCCCTAACAATAACTTCATGGCTGATGACCCTGTACTAGGCCCTTAATTGCATACAAAGAGAATGTCCTTATTCCAGAGGATAAAAAGAGAATAATGACAGAACTTCTGGGCGTGAGGCCCAGAGAGGATCTCCGTATTCTTGGGGATGCAGACACACAAATGAAGAAATGACAGTATAGCAAGGTAAATGCTTTAATGCCACATAATGATTATCATCTTCTGGAATTCAAGCAAAGAGTGTGTTTCTAATCATTTCAGTCTCCCAGTTTGTGGCGCTGTGTCTTACCCACTGAAATAACTTAATAAATATTTTAACAATTAACTGGAGTGTAAAATCTTTCTTTTTTAAGCTTTAACTTTTGTCCAAATTTCCGAATGCATGTTCACTACTTGGATGTCTCCACCAGGATATCCTATAGGCATTTCCAAAACAAGATGTCCTAAACAGAATTCTCTCCTCCAAAACTCCTTTACTCTTTACCTCAGTTTTCTGGGATAGAAAACTCAGAATCATTCTCAATGTCACTTTCTCTCTGACCCATCACCATGCCCTGTCTATTTAGGCCATAAATACTTTGTTTTAGGTCATAAATGACTCATTTACTTATCCCCACCATCTTAGATCAAGCCTTCACTATCAATTCCCTGAAGTGGTAAAAAAAAAAAAAAAAAAGCATGCCAACAGATGTCTCTGCCCGTTCTCTCCTTTCTCTACAATCTTCTACCACAGTACTTTGCTACCACAGTCTTGTTTCTGAAACACAAATCTGGCTATGACTCTGTTACTTAAAATCCTTTTGTAGCTCCCCAGGGTTCTTGGGATAAAGCTCAAATCTTTAAACCATGATCAATGGAAACATCTCACCCTGGCTATAGACAAATGTATCCCAAACAAATAATCGAAAATGTGGAAAAAAGTTATATATGCAGAGTTGTTCATTGGGTATGATATTAGCTTTTTGTTGCTGCTCTAACAAATTACCACAAATTTAGTGGCTTAAAACAACACAGAAGAAAGATGAAAAGATCCCTGTTCTTTGTATCTCTAGATTTACCTCTGTGTGGATGAATAACGTTTCTCTGCTTAAGTCATACTATGTTGAGTTTTCTGTTATTTGTGGTCAAATGCAACTGTAATTAATAAAAGTACTTCTATAATTAAAACAAAGAAGAAAAAGTGGTCTGATTCCAAGTTCTATTTCTCTAATTCCTCATCATCCATTCCATGAATAGGCCAAGGCCTCTGTTCTAAGCTCTTCTCATACTCTTTTCTTTTCCCTAATGCCTTCTAATTCCTAATGCCCTCTAATTTTGTACTCTACTTCCTTCTGAGTTTAGCAAACTCCTGCTCATCCTTCAAAGTCCAGCTCAAATGTTACAGCCCCACAGTTTTTCCCAAGCTTTCCCTCAAATAGATCCATCACCATTATTTCTGCAGCACTTTGTCAATACTTCTACTCATTTTAGACACTACATTGTATTTGTATATTTTCTTGACTGTGTCCTCTGCTGAACTGTGAACAACATGTGAGCAACTGGAGGGTGAAAAGCCATGTTTTGTATCTGTTACCTCCAAAGCTGACATAGCACTCAGTATACAGTAGGTACACAATAAATGCCTTTCAAATGCATAAACATAAGAATTAAAAACATCTATATGTTTAAACCAAATATCATCCTCTCTTTCCTAGGTAAATGCCTATCTTCTCTCCACTTCTGTTCCTTTCCTTTGTTTGTTCTACTGGTAAAAGAATAGCGGAGTTGGAAGTTAGGGAATGGGTATTAGTACTTGGATTGTTATAATCAAGGTGGGAGTGGGAGGAATTTGATGACACATTTGATTGAAAGTAGGAAAAAAGTAGAGAAGCCTAGGAAGTAATTTAGGGCAGAAATTGGGAGTTAAAAATAAGAATCCCTCAGTCTCTCCTCTTCTAAATCATTATCTAGCATGATGAAAAGTGACTTTAGCAGACCTAGCCCAAACTCAGTCACAGTGTTGAGAGTCTGAATCCCAGTTCCACTTACCACTGCTGAGGAGATAGGTCACTTTCATCCACCTTCCTCTGACATGGTTTCCTTCTCTGAGAAAAAGGACTAGAAATACCTGCCTGGATGACTCACAGACTTGTGAAGATCAAGAAGAATCAGACTTATGCATAAGATTTGCTCTGACACCCAAGGCAACTGTGAACCATGATGCTTTATTATATGTAGGAGAAATCCAATAAATGTTGAAGAATTGAATCAACAAATGAATGAGCTCATTTAGCAGATTAGCTTGTTTAAGTCAAAGACTAAAGGCAGAAACAAATTCATCTTTAGGGTTCATATAAAATATAACCACTATATATAACATCATTATCATGAAGAAGTTTCCCTTAACTATTATGTTGTTGATTCTTAGACTTTCTTTATATGGGACAGAACTTTTTATTCCGTCATTTGAGAAATGACTTGAAATGTGCCAGCCCAGAGAAAGGTAACACTGCAACTTAAATCACACTAAGGAATCTATGACTGTTTTCCTTTTTCCAAAGTGTGTTTTAATAGGGGCTATGTGGGAGTGTGGAGCTGGGTGGATCAGTTGGATAAGCTTCAGACTCTTGGTTTCTGCTCCGGTCCTGATCTCAGAGTTGTGCGATCTGGTTCCTGCTCAACCAGGAGTCTGCTGGAAGTTCTTTCCCTCTGCCCCACCCCATACGCACACACATGCAACAGAGAACTCTCTCTTTCTTAAATAAATAAATAAATAAATAAATAAATAAATAAATAAATAATAAAATCTTAAAAAAAAATAGAGGCTAAGGGGAAAATGAGTATGTTTTGCTTTAAATTTTAAACAGTAATGTAAGATACTGTGTTATCTGCCCTGTTAAAAGGGAACATAATTGTGTGATCTACAAGACAGCCACCTACACTCTGGTAGGCTATAAAAGGAATCCTTTTATATTTCCTACCCTTGATATTTTGGAACTCTTGCTTAACTTTTTTTTCTGCTTAACAAGTAGCTATAATATTGATTTGAAGTTAAAAAGTAACACAACAGGGACACCTGGGTGGCTCAGTTAGTTGGGTGGCCAATTCTTGATCTTGGTTCCAGTCTTAAACATGAGTTTGGGCCAGTATTTAAGTGGGCTCCACACCCAGCATGAAGCCTACTTAAAAAAAATAGTAGGGCAGCCCCGGTGGCTTGGCAGTTTAGCGCTGCCTTTGGCCCAGGGCCTGATCCTTGAGACCCAGGATCGAGTCCTAAGTCGGGCTCCCTGCATGGAGCCTGCTTCTCCCTCTGCCTGTGTCTCTGCCTCTCTCTCTCTGTGTCTCGCATGAATAAATAAATAAAATCTTTTTTTTTAAAGTAAACATAACCCCTCAATTTTATATATATGTTTATTTATGTATTTATTTATATATGAATTACATATATACATTTGCATGTATGTGTGTATGTGTGTAAATCTTACCTGGAAAAGTGGTAGAGTAGATCACAGGGAATTTTATTGATTTATTTCCACACAACAAATGCCCACTAATCTGCTCTTGCGATGATCAAAACAGTCATCACGAACACCATAATGAAGAAAACCCACATGAAGAATCGGTCTATCACTTTTGCAACCTTCTTCCACTCGCTTCCCTTGGAATTAGTGGCCTTGTGGTCTTTGAGGCACTTGGCAATATACTCAATATTCCTTGTCAGCACCTTGTACTGTGCACAATAACTGTCAGCATCCTGTGGGTTCTCACCATGGCACCCCAAGTCATTCTTTAACAGTTTATTTATTTCCTTCTTTCTGGGAAGGTCTTTGTTTCTGTCTGTTTTCAGATTTGGCTCTGGAAGTTTTCCATAAACCTTTGTGAGGTGAGTTCGCTCCCTGTCATGGTGGGCGCTAAGGCAGCTCTCACCCACATCATAGACACATAAAACCCTGGACATGTATTTTAGGATGACTACCCTGGCCCAGTGTGGCACTGGCCGGGCCTCAGCCCCACAGAAGTGGATATTCATCACCATAATGGTCAAGGCGGTGGAGGCTGTGATCAAGGCCATTGTGGCTATGTAGTATTTGCCTGGAAAATAACCAAAACCAAGTTAGCTTAAAATTGTCTTCACATTTGGCTCAAAAATATACAAACACCTTTTCTAGAGAAGCTGTATACACTAATGGTTACTGGTATAAATTTCTAAATCAGACTTCCTAGATTCAAATCCTGTCACTCATTAGACTTGTGGCTTGGAGCAAGTTTTAACATCCTGCTAAGCTACAGCTTCCTTCTCTGTAAAATAGGTATGATAATTGGATCTAATTCGTGGGACTAGGATGAAGCTTAATTGAAACAGTCCATGTAAAGTTCTCCTCACTGTCCTTTACATTGTGTTAAAGGTTTCTAAATGTTTGCTGAGATCATGATGTGAAAAAATTCCACTTTCAACAAATAATGATCTCAGGCAGCTCTCAGAATTGTCTTCAGACCTCATTACTATTGGATAAGGAAGTAGACACTGTGTCACTATTAGTCTTTAACATTTGATTACATAAACCAAATATTCATGAAAAAATGAAAATTAAGAAAAGAAATAATAAAGGTAAAGGCACAAACCTATAAAAAAAAGATGAACAAAAGCTATTTGAAAAAAGAATAAGATTAATAAACCTTTGATAAAGTCACTCACAAAATAGAGGTAAGTAGGTTGACAAAACCAAAAGACAACCTACTGAATGAAAGAAGATATTTGCAAATGTCTTACCAGATAAAGAGCTAGTATCTAAGATCTGTAAAGAACCTAATCAAACTCAGCACTCAAAATAATAATAATAATAATAATCTAGTTAAGAAATGGGCAGAAGACATGAACAGACATTTCTCCAAAGAAGAACTACAAATGGCCAACAGACATATGAAAAAAATGCCCCATGTCACTCAGCATCAGGGAAATACAAATCAAAACCACAATGAAATACCACTTCACATCAGTCAAAATAGCTAAAATTACCAAGTCAGGAAATAACAAGTGTTGGCAAGGATACAGAGAAAAGGGAACCCTCTTACATTGTTGGTGGGAATACAAGCTGGTACAGCCACTCTGGAAAACAGTATGGAGGTTCATCAACAAGTTAAAAATAGAGCTACCCTATGACCCAACAATTGCACTACTAGCTATTTACCCAAAGGATACAAACATAATGATACAAAGGGGCACATGCACCCAAATGTTTTTAGCAGCAATGTCCACAACAGCCAAAATATGGAAAGAGCCCAGATGTCCATCGACAGATGAATGGATAAAGAAGATGTGGTGTATATATACTATGCAATATTAGCCATCAAAAAGGATGAAATCTCATTTACATCAACATGGATGGAACTAGAGGGTACTTTGCTAAGTGAAATTAGTCAGTCAGAGAACAACAATTATCATATGGTTTCACTCATATGTGGAATTTAAGAAACAAAGCAGAGGATCATAGAGGTAGGCAGGGAAAAATAAAATAATATGAAATCAGAGATAAACCATAACAGACTCTTAACTATAGGAAACTAACTGGGGGTTGTGGGAGAGGAGGGGAGTGGGGGAATGGGGTAACTGGGTGACGGCATCAAGGAGGGGTGCATGATATAATGAACACTGGGTGTTATATGAAACAGATGAATAACAGAACTCTATATTAGAAACTAATGACACACTATATGTTAATGAATTGAATTTAAGTAAAATAAGTTTAAAAAGAAAAAAATAGAGGCAAGGTGAGGGGGAGAAGAAGGGAGACTGTAAAAGAAGAAATAACAATAGAAATTAAAATACAATAAAATAATATTATAAATAGCTGTACGATCATATATTTGAGAACCTAGAATAAATTTCTAGAAATACAGACAACACCAAATTTAGTGTGAGAAGAAAGAACATTGGAATAGAAAAGCCCCAGAGTTAGTTTTATAGGAGAGTTTTACCAAACTTTTAAAAGACAGATAATTCATATCATGCAAGTTAAGTTGTTGTAGAAATATAAAAAGAGAGAAAACTATCTAGCTTATTTTATGAAGTCAGTTTAGCCTTGATTCCAAAAGTAACAAGAAAGGAAGTATTAGGGCCATTTTACTTATGGATGTATTTGAGAAAGTCTTATAAAGATTACTAACTAACTAAATCCAATAGTGTCTTAAAATAATTCATCATGATAAAGCAGGGTTTAACTCAACATCAGAAAACCTAATTCACTATATTAATGAGGTAAAAGAGAAAACTAAGATGATGATCTTAACAGATAAAAACAATGCATTTGATAATGTTTGTCCATCCACATAGTATTTGTTAAAAGGTCAAAATAAACCAAGAATCAATGAGACCTGTCTTAATATGATGAAGACAATGGGCCAGAAGCTTAGATCAAATGCTATACTTACTCAGAAAACTTAAACACATTTCTATAAGATTGGAGGTGCTGCAAATAACAAATTGTGATTATCAACATACGCTCCTGTGTACATTGTTTCTGAAAAGACACATTTTGTATTATCATAGGAGCAGAACAAGTAATGTTTGCAAAATTCCTGAGACACATCCCAAGACATCTCTCTTTATAACTTCAGCCAGCCTGCTTTTGAATGTCACTGCTAAAGAAGAGAGAGAGATTTGCCAATTGTCTTGCCTCAAGTAGGATTATGATTACAGGTCATCACTGTCAATCATTTCTGTCTCAATAGAGGTAATAAAAATGCCAAGATACCTCTTTCTCTTTATTAGTGGTGTGGGGAGAGGGGTGGAGAGAACTTTCTGTGTTCACTTCTCAAAAAGATGTGTGTCTGTGTGTATTTGTGTCCATGTGTTGGTGTGTCTGTGTTTTTTGCTTGGAGGCACATAACAAGGAAGAAATCTCCAAACAGGGAAACCAACGTAGTAATGTCTGAATATCAAGTAATACTGGATTCCGTAGAGGATAAAAGGGCAATACAGTATCCCTTTCATATTGGTCTTTAAATCTCTGTGTGTTCTGAAGTTCCTCCTCATGTTTACTTCGCAAAATAAAAAATTAGGTCTAGCTTCTGATTCTGGTAAGCATCTATTATAAGAGCAAGTCATTGAAACAGAGATGTTGGAGCTGAGTAGGTCCTTGGTGGCAGCTTGCAGGTATGAAAGGTGTGAGAAGGGGTCTCAGATAAGGTAGGGAGGGGCACCTGTGTGGCTCAGTCTGTTAGGTATCTGCCTTCAGATCAAGTCATGATCCCAGAGTCCTGGGATCAAGAACTACATTGGGCTCCCTGTTCAGCCAGGAGTCTATTTCTCCCTCTCCCTCTGCCTCTCCATCTACTTGTGCTCTCTTTCTCTCTATCAAATAAATAAATTAAATCTTTAAAAAATAAGGTAAGGAAAGGAAGAGGAGGCAGGTGTCATAGTCTCTGTGAGAGGCAGGTGTCATAGTCTCTGTCTCCTTGCCTATCCTTAGAAGGACATTTTATTAGTGCAGACTTTTGAAAATATGGTCTATCCTAGAATCGGCTGAGATTCCCAATTCTTGCCCAAGATTGCTAAATCAAACTCTTTGGGTGTAGGAACCTGCATTTTACCAACTTTTCCCAACTTCTTCCACACCCAATAAAGGTTAAAGATTATTCTATTAAGGGTAGATGATGGGCGGAAAAATCTAGTCAACCATTTCTATCATGTTTACCACTCTTTCCTGAGAAGAGATCCCGTGCTGTGAAAAGATAAGAACAGTCACTACTTATGGCATACTTACCATATGCCACCTTCTACGCTAAGCAATGACATAATGAGTAGTAATTACACATGCTTTCCAGGTGACAAAGCAGAACTAAAAGACTAAATAACTTGCCTAAGATTGATCGTTAAGAAATGAGAGGTGAAATCAGAGTTCAAATGCAGATTTCTTTAACTTCAAAATCAGGGCCTTAACTTCTAAGCCAGCGAAACAGAACGTGCATCAAAATCAGCCAGAGGTCTTGTTAAAACAGATTGCCAGGCCTCGCCCCAGAGTTTCTAATTTTGTAGGTCTGGGGTGGGCCCTGAAAGTCTGCATTTCGAAAATGATGCTGCACCTTGTGTCCGGGAACCACACTTTGAGAACCACTGCTCTGAACTATATTGCCCCTCCTTCCTCTTTTGTGTAAACCCAGAGACCATAAGACCAGTTTTGGAAAACAGCCATATCTGTATTCAAAGATGCCAGCTGAAGACACTAACTGAAGTATGACTGAGTCTGAAGTTGACCTATTGGTTTAACTGAGTTTAAAGGACCAGATACAATCCCACTCACTACAATCCTAGACTCAAAGTATAAGACACTTGAACTCACCTATCAGGGGGACATTTTCTGAGGCTGGCATGATCTCTGCCACCATGAGCTGAAATACAGTCATGGCCAAGAGGATGGTCACTCCCAAGGAGACCTTTTCTCCAGAGGCTGCTGGGAGATAAAAACTCAAGGGAGCCAGAAAAGATATGAGGACACATGGGATGAGGAGGTTGACGATATAGAACGAGGACCTCCTCTTCAGAAGGAGAGTGAATGTCACATCTGGGTAAGGCTCAGAGCAGCAGCCATAGGAGATCACATTCTTCACAGCAGGCATGCCATGGACCTCCCACTCCACATCTTCGATGAAGTCGGAGAGATCACCACTGTCTAGGGCATTGAATATGTCCACCTGGTTGCCATTATAGGTCCAGGAGCCAAAGGTTAAGTTGCACTGTTGGTTATCAAAAGGGAAATAGGTGACATCCACCACACAGGAGCTTTTGGTGATGGCTGGTGCATCCCAGGTGATCAGCCCATCATACCGCAGGACCACATTGGTGTTCACAGGTTCGGAAGATTCATCATCAGCCCTGGAGGTCAGAGGGGGAAAATGAAAGCTGCTTCTCAAGACAATTCATCAACTTCCTTACTCCAGACAGCTCACTGACCTGTGCCCATCCTTTCAGTGTCTCTGGCAATGGATGCCCACTCTCCCTGCCACCCTGGCTAGAAGTTGGAATCAACTCCAATTTTCCCCTCTCCTCCATCTCCTGTAACTACTCAAGGCCATCTTTTCTTGGATTCTTCTCTTAAAGCATCTCTGCTCTATATCCCTTTCTCTTCATTTCCAAGCCACTCTCTTAGTCCTGGTATAATGATTCAAACATCTAGATAAAAAATAAACACATCAATGCTAAAATCTAACTGGGAGGCTCTGCTTACCTGATTTTGTTAACTTTGGGCTCAAGAATATTAAAATAGCCTTTTGATGCTGTTGGAATTGTACATGTTCATTTGAAAAATGCAGGAAAAATTCATTTACCCAGAGGCACCTGGGTGGCTCAGTCGGTTAAGCATCTGACTCTTGGTTTTGGCTCAGGTCATGATCTTGTGGTCATGGGGCCCAGCTCTGCACCGGGCTTCATGCTCAGTGTAGAGTCTGCTTCAGATTCTCTCTCCTTCTCCCTCCCACCCATTTTTTTTCTCTCTCTCTCTCAAATAAATAAATAAAATCTTTTTCATTGACCCATAATCTAAGAGATTATAATTTATTCTAGATATTTCTTCTTTTTGTTTAATCAACATTTATGCCTGGGTATAGAATTTCTATTTTCCTTTAGAAAATGACTTTCTCCACCACCATTGCAAGGCAGATGAAATATTGATCAAGGTGTTTCAGCCTCCCCTGGCCAGGATTAGCATGTGACCTGAGCTACATCCAACTGATTCACTCTTCCTGGAGTTTAGATCTTAAACAGAGTGATCCAAAGAGCAAAAACAGTCACCCTGGTGATGCCTCCTTATAAAACAAGCAAACAAACAAACAAATCAGCTCAATAATCCCTGCTGTCTCAAACTCTAAAGCAGTCCCAGTCTGTTCTTTCTAAGAACTGGGTATTGATTTTTTCCCCTTTAATTCAGTGAGCTGTACCATACCCTAACAACAAATTTCTTTTTTCAGAAGGTAGCTAACGTCAGTTTCTAATTCTTACAATCTTAACTAATAAGTTTTTATTAATATTTAATGCATATTTTCCAATCTTCCTTATAATTTTTTCCCCTACAAAATATATTAGGTCTAGATATAATGTGTAAGGTATCCTGGATTGGATTCTGCAACAGAAAAAGTACATTAGTGATGAAATCCAAATAAAGCCTATAGTTTAATTAATAATATTGTATTAGTTTTGACAAATGTGCTGTGTTATTTTGATGTAACATTAATAGTAACATTGGAGGAAACCAGGTGAAGGATATATGGGAACTCTTTGTACCATCTTTTCAACTTTTCTGGAAATCTAAAATTACCCTGAAATTAAAAAGTTAATTTTCCCCAAAAAAGGATGATACAAAATTTAAAATGTAGTTATTAATTCACATTCTCCTGCAACATCATTTTCATGGCTAATAGTTTTCCTTTGTATTATAAAGAGATGCCATATTTATCCAACCAATCCATTGATGTTCAGCATTGTCATTTCCAGGTTTTGCATTTACAAACAATGCTATGGTGAACATCCCTGTAGTTGAATCTTTGCATTTATCCTCTCTTTCCTTACATTAGACTGCCAGAAGATGTGCTAGATCAATAATTTTTAAATTACTTTTTCCACTTATTAAAAATTGGATGCCACATTAATTGTAATGGTCTGATTGAAGTGAACCAAATCAGACTATTACAGTTAACGCTCAGTTTTTAATGAGGGTCTTTTAATGAGGGTTTAAATAGAAGGATCTTTAATATGGGTCTTTGTGAAGATAGAAAGATGAAATTTTTCAAAAATCCCTGAACCCATCCTCTGTAACAATAAGAAATGTATATTTAGCTGTAATAGTAGTGAGCACTCTGGTGAACTGAGAATATCACTCACTCATCCTACCTTCCCTGGTGTAAGAGGAAAGATCTCAGCATCAGAGAAAATCTATTTGGACACTTCCAAATAAAAAATTAGCACCCCCTCTTCCTTTCCAAGGCTTACTTCCCTACTGGTACTGTGATTCCTTTCCTCTCATGTTTGCTTCAGGATTTTGCATCTCTTGGTTCCTCTTTTTCTCTCTGGTTCATCTAGACCATTCCCAATGCTGTTCCTCAGTCTCCTCTGCCAACTTCCCTTCCTCTCAGGCACTTCCCACATCCCGCCTCTCTTTCCACACACTGGAAGTGATACACGCTGCTGTCACTTCCTCTTTTTGCTTTTATTCTTGTAATTTGGCTTCTTCCCAACATGTGATCTTTCAAAAGTCATTCATGACTTGCAGACACGCAAATCTAAAAACGTGTCCTAAGGGTCCATCCTGTTCAACTCTTCCCAAGCATTTCATACTGTAGGTTGCTTCTAAACATCCTTTCTTCCTGTGCTTTCTATGACACAACTGTCTCTCACTTCTCCTTCTACCCCTTTAACCATTTATTTTAAGTGCCTTCTGTAAATGTCTGCAGTGAAGAGTTTCACCAATTTTATCGGAAGCCATTTTCTCTCCTTTCTTGAGTAGTTCTGTTAGGGCTTTTAGGGTTTTTGATAGCTCTTCCCTGATGCTCTTACCAGACTTGAGGATTGCCTTTTCAGTCCCTTCATTGGTTGTCTCCATGTGGGTGTTCCTTTGGTCCCCCAAACTGAGTAGGTCCTACACCAAACTCATCATCATTTTCCTCATACCTATTCCTCTTCCTCTCCTCTACTTCAAATCTCATCTGACTGGTTTGCCATTTTCTCAACCACTAGAAGACTTAAGTGAACCCTAATGCTAAATTCTAGACAAATCTTTCTGAATACAATAGGGTACCGAATTCCTCACTAGCTCTAAAATCCAGGTGTTAAGGTGGCACACAAAAACCCAATCAGTAGAACTCTCTGATAATAAATACATATTCGGAATTTCTGTAGTCCAGTTTCTACCCAATCTAATGTCAGGAATCCTTGCAGCCTCTTGCACTAACCATTATATTGGCCATATACTTAAACAACCTCACCAGAATGTTGAGCCCAAATTTATTTATCCCTTTACTGATTTGGTAACAGAGCCAGTATCTGCTTGAACAACTATATTGCTAAAGAGCTCACCACCTCTTGGGAATATTGATCGCTCAAGTTATTTGTTACGATTATTTTTTAAATTGTTTATCTTCCCCTTAACTTTTCATTGTCTTGGTTTTTGTCCTCTAGAGCAATTTTCTCTTTTCTCTAGCTTATTTTCTCCTTGATTGCCTACCATCACCATCAAGTCTTCCCAAGGACTTCTCACTTCCAAACTAAGCTTCAACATATTCAACTGCCCCTCACATGAAGTAAGTAGCTTCCAGATCCATCATCATCCTGATCACACCCTAACAAGTCCAACCCGGCCCCATGGATTCAGGCACCAGTGGTGAATCTAGAGGTGAGTCATCTTCCTGCCCAAACTATCTTTATCACATCTTACTGGATCACTACCACATGTCCTTCTTTCATCTCCCCACCACCATTCAGAAAACCCATTTTGTGGTCTACAAGGCTCTAGGCAAGCTTCTGAGAAATAATGAGGATATTATATGTGGGATTGGAAGAATCTGAAGGTCCAGGGGTTCAGCTGGAAGGACCAGGGTCAGGGAAATGGCTATGACCGAGGTCCCTTCTTTGCCTGATCTTATAGCCCTCTTCTAGTCTCCTTTTAGCTAGTTATAGGAAGGCAAATGACATCCAACCATAGTCACATTTAGAATTTCCTCTAAGTAATAAAACTATGGCATTACTGAGAAGGAGAATACAAAGCAGAATAAGGGATCTGAAACAGAACAATCTGAGACAGGAGGGAACAGAAGACTGAAGAGTCAAGCCAGGGAAACAGAAAAGAGTTGATTAATCAGTGTCATGAAAAGGACAGGGAACAGAACTCTCACACCTCAAGGCCAGTGATCTGGGAGGAATGGAGGACAATGGGGACAGAATTTACCCAAGCCACAGTAGGTCTATGTGAGCTCATGAACACACTACTGGCTTCTGGAATGAGGGGGTGCTGGAGTAGGCTTAACTTAGGTGACCATACAAGCTTGCAAAGAAGCATGTTATTTTTTTTTTTTTTTAAAGATTTTATTTATTTATTCATGACAGTCACACAGAGAGAGAGAGAGGAAGAGACATAGGCAGAGGGAGAAGCAGGCTCCATGCAGGGAGCCCGACGTGGGATTCGATCCCGGGTCTCCAGGATCGCGCCCTGGGCCAAAGGCAGGCGCCAAACCGCTGCGCCACCCAGGGATCCCCGCAAAGAAGCATGTTAGTAAGAGTTGGTCACTGCTTCAACCAGCCAAAGCAGGAGGAAGAGAAGAACCAGCATTCTGCTTGTTTCCCAGAGAGAAATGTTACAACGGATAGAACACTGTTATCTATGTCAACTATATTCTCTGATTACTTGCATCCTGTGAATGAGAGGAGCTCATGGACAACAAGGCTTGTTCTCATGCCTTCTGTATGTATGTATGTGTGTGTGTGTGTGTGTGTGTGTGTGTGAGAGAGAGAGAGATAGGGAGAGAGAAGAAGGGTGAACTGGAATAGTAAAGCACTAGCACTGAAATGCTGTCTTGCATGGAAAGGAATATGGAAGGTCCCTCTGGCCACTCAGAGTTGAGAATAGTCAGCAGGATCAGTGCTATGATTCAATAGGTCATGACCCTTGGATGAGCTCTCTGAATAAGGGACAAGACTAAAATCCAGGGTACAACCTGACAGTATTTCTTCCTGAAGAGAAACCCATGCCCACAGGAGGTTCAGTTCTCAGGAAAGCCCTCTTGAACTGCCCCTCATTAACCCTGTTCTAAGTCAAAGATGAACCATTCCCACCCAACAGGACTGAACGTGAATTGTGATAGAGCAACTGAAAGTGAATTGTGATAGAGCCATGTGGTTCCTCCATGAACCAGCAGCACTGACATCAGAGCTTATAGAAATGCAGAATGTCAGTCTCCACCCCAGGCCTACTGAATCAGAATCTGTATTTTAATGAACTCTTCAGGTGATTCATGTGCACTTTACAGTTTGAGAAACATAAACCTTCTACCCATTTACTCTAGGCCCCTTGCTCTGAAACCAGGAAAGGGCAACTGCTAATCTTATGATCTAGTTCATCCATCCTCCCCTCCAATGTCCAAACTCCACAGGCCAGCCACTAGCTGGCCCATTCTGATTGAATCTGAGTAGTATCATTGTTATTGATACATGATCTAGGAGAAGGGAGCATCACTGTTATTAATCGAATTGTGTCTCCCAGTCCCCCAAATTTATATGTTGAAATCCTAGCCCCCAGTACCTCAGAATGTAATCTTATTTGGAATAGGATCATTGTAGATGTAATTAATTAAGACAAGGTCATACTGAAGTAGACTGGGCCTCTAATTCAGCGTGACTTTTGTTTTTATAAAAGGGAAAAAAATGGACACAGACAACACACAGGAAGAATGCCATGTGAAAAGGAAAACAGAGATCAAGGTGATGCTTCTACAAGTCCAAGGACAACAAAGACTGCCAGCAACCACTAGGAGCTAGAAGAGAGGGATGGAACATGTTCTCCCTCACAGCCTCGGAAGGAACCAACTTTGCGCTTCTAGCCTCCAGAACTGGAAGAGAATACATTTCTGCTGTTTGAGCCACCCAATTTGTGTGTTATAGCAGCCCTAGGAAACTAGTACAGCTTATAATATAGTTTCTCATCCAAAAGGGAAATGTAGCTCTAAGCTTTTACAACCTATTATTTTATTATCTAAGATTTTATGATCATCATTTCAGGGCCTAGGTACATGAATTGGTACTTAATTTCAGGTATGTTTTAAACATTCTTTTTTCGTTATGTTTAAATTCTGTTAAATCATTAAGTTCATTCTTGAGAAACGACTGACTTGTACTTACTTGTTATATAGCACAATATCCGGCCTCCATACCAGGTCACTGGGGATCCTGATGGAGTCCAGTCCATCATACTGGTCTCGATCCCACGTGAGATATGCGTCATGCCAAATTTGGCGGATCCATAAATAGGCAGTCAGAATCTGGTTTCTTTCATCCTGTACAAGTAACCATGATATAACTCTGTCCAGGAGACACCTCAATCAAATGCCTTCCATCTCTAGAACACTTGTTCTTCACAACAGAAATTCCAAGAACACAAATCTACTTTCATTAAATAAATGAGAACTTTTCTAATCTATCATTTTGACTGACTGCCAAGGCCATATTTTTTTTTCTGCTTGATTTAGTTTTCTGAATGTAAAGTGGACAGATGTTTAAGCCATCAGATCTTTGCATGGATCAACAGCCCAAATTTCTCTGAAAATTGATCAACTGATGATCCACTTTAATGAGAAGGTCAGGAAATATCTACAACATACAGAAGAAAGTCTTTCAAGTTTCATAACTTTATGCAATTAAACCCACATAAGCACTGAAAAAGATATGCCATCTTAAAACACCACCTTTCTTTTTTGAAAAATAGGAATAAAATTCATGTAACAAAACTCACCATTTAGCCATTTTAAAGTACACAATTCAGTGGCTTACAGTATATTCATGATATTGTGCAACCATCACCACTATCCAATTCCAGAACATTTTTGTCAGCCCCAAAAAAGGAACCCTATGACAATCAAGCTGTCACTCACTGTTCCCCTGTTCTTCCCACGGCCTCTGGCAACCACAACTCTGCTTTCAAGTCTCTATGGTTCTGCCCGTTTTGGACATTTCATAGAAAGGGAACCATATGATATGTGATACCATCTCTTTTTAGATGATCAAGACTGTTACTGTTAATAGCCAGGATTAGGTAACATTTAGTGAAATTATTTTCGCTGAGAGCTTCCTTCCTTGGTATTCTCTTCCCCCACCAGCCCGCTCATGTTGCTGTCTGTTCTCATTCCCTCTCAAATTCCAGGTAAGATATCTCTTTGTAAAGCACGGTTAGTTTCATCCTAAGCACCATTTCAAAGAGTCACCACTTAATATTACTCACCATGTCCTTAATCTGAGAAAGTGTAATCTGCAGGGTGACATTCAGAACTTTATCTGTATCTTCTACTGGACGAAGAGCATTGGAATAATCTTCAAAAAGGTCATTAAACAACTTCTGAGCATATTTTCCATCTGCTGTTTCTACAGCTGCTCAAAAAGAGGGACCTGGATCAACATTCAAAGTCATGCATATTTCAAGGTAAAGAACAACAAACTGAGGACTAGAACTGGGCATGACCTGGCATCAGCTAGGGACAAGCTTTGGGTATATGAGAGTCATTTTTCCGGCCAGTCAAGAAGAGGCAAGAACACTTCCTTGCAGTTAGAACATTTGTTCTGTTTGCTGGCCCACTCCCACCAAAGAAGGGGCCCCAGGTGAACTGAGATGATTACACACCCATCAGCCTCTTACCTCTCAGCCTAGAGACAGCAAAGTAAATCCAGCAAAAGGAGATGCAGGAATGGGGCCAGTTCATCTTTTTCCTGAGCCTCCAGAAATTCTCAGCAGGCAGCAGCCTTCCAGTTCCCTCTGTGAATGGGAAGGGTCTGGGTACAAAGATCCCACTCTGCCACAGTCTCACCAAAACAGATGGAGAGCTCAGGCTTACTGTGCACATAGGGCCCGAAGTCTTGAGATCCAGACTCGCCCTCCCTCCCCTCTGGTAATCCGAGACCCGCAGCTCTGTCAGCAGACCTGCGGGAGCCTGGGTGGGCTAAGTCAGGCAGTGCTGATCTGGGGAAGCTGTCCCAGCTGAGGGTCCCTAGCCACCTTCAGCAGGAACATCCAGACCAAAGTTTCAGAGGAAAGGAGGTAGGAGCCCAACACCCTCTGAGACATTGCCGAAGCAGGATATGCACTTTCTACACCTGCAGCAAAGAGACCTAGCCTGAGTCTAAGGACTAAGGGAAGCCAAACAGACCCTCCCACGGGGCATCCTCTGGAAAGGCTCTATGAATGCGCTTCAAGTGGCATTTGAAGAGGGAAAGAAAGCAATTCCATGATCTCCAGAACAGTGTACCTTCTGCTTCAATTCCTTCAAGATGGGGCACAGAGCTCGTGTGGGAATGTGTGTGAGTGTGGGGGGAGGACATGGGAGAAGGGCATTCACTGCCTTCGGAAGCAGCAGCACTGTGACTAGGATTTGGAGTCCAAGACCTGGGTTTGACTGCAAGCCTGAACCCTTCTCAGCCCTATAGTACTGAGCCTTCCTGAGCTAGAGACCAGGAACATAGTATTCTCTCTCCCCCACAGCTACTGGGACATTTCATGCAAAGGTACCATGTAAGTGTTAGTAATTTTTGCCTCTAATTTTGCAGATTCAGAATGTCTATAATCACCAAGTCACCCAGAGTTCACTAGCTCTAAAAAAAAACAAAAACAAAAAAACAAAAAACAAACAAACAAACAAAAAAAAAAACCATGGTTCAAAGGCTAACCAAAATCAGCACGAAAATGATTCATAACTAATGATGCTGTTTCTTTGCATTTGAATGCCACTTTATTTAATTTCACAGTCATTTCTCACGTGTGATCTAATTTCGCTCCCACTAAAGAATGTCAATTTCCAATTGCCATAACTTATCCCTCTTTTTGCCTGGGGAAACTGCCTTGGAAAACCAAATTAAGATCATTTGGTTGCCTGGAATCAGAGCAAGGAAATTGGATAGTTCTATTTCATCAGGTTACAGCCGTCTGATGAGTCACCCTGTCCCTCTTCAGGAATCTATCCTCCGAATGGAATAGACACTCAAGCCGTCATCTAAGTGTGTTTCCTCATTGCCTCTGCCTGGGTGTGGATTGTGAAGACATTATTTTCCTGATGCCCCCAGTCTGACTCACCTGTCAAATGACACGGTTTTTGCTGAAAACCCTCAGGCCTCCTTCAACAAACCATCTGCTCTGGCGTTTCAGAGGCTGAAGGCTCTTCTGAAATTGAGTTGAATACCTCATTTTCACATGAGGAAACTGAGGTCTAGAGTTGTGAGTGGTTTGCCTCTAGCAGTGCTTGGCCAGAGACAGAATCCAGGCCACCTGTCCCAACCCAATGTTCTCACCACGCTAACACCGCCTCTCTTCCTTGTTGTCATTCATCTACATGGCACTTGATGCTGCTGGGTGATGACTTCTCATGGTTAGAGACTACCTATGTTTCTTCAATTCCTCATGACACTCAGAGCAGTCCCTGGTGGCAGGTGCATGACTACCTAGTCTGAATACTTGGCGCTGGCTACTTCGGCTGCTGCTTGGAAAGTGACCATCCCTGGTGATCTTTGATTGCTTTTGACTAACTCAGCTCATTCATTGGGGTCACTTAAAACTTTTTAAAAATAGCTAACCATTGATGCTAACCTTCCAATGTTAATGTAATCAAGTTAAATCAGTACTTTCAGGGGGGCAAGTCTACCTCTTAGGGCAAAGACGCTTATGACTAAAAGCAAACTCCACCCAAATTCATTTCAAAAGAACAACGTATGAACGAAGTGAGAATTTCAACAGAGGAAGAAAATATGTTTAAAACTTATTCTAGAAACAACTACTAGGTGTTTTCCCAGGGACCTGCTTATCTTTACCCAACCACTCAGCTCCAAACTATATGAAGAATGGACCTGTAATATAGTGGTAATAATTTACAAGACATTAAGTGGAAGAAGAAATCTGTTGAATTCACTATTTAGGATTAAGGCTAAATAAGGCTGAGAAGCAGGCAGGTATGCTTTAGGGTGATTTTCTAAAATGGGGCTCAGACAATGAAAATAATCTAAATAAAATATCCAACCAGAAATGTGGACCCTCTGAAAACACCTTTTTTTTTCTTTCTTTCTTTCTTTCATATTTTGTTTGGGGGATCCCTGGGTGGCTCAGCAGTTTAGTGCCTGCCTTCGGCCCAGTGTGTGATCCTAGAGACCTGGGATCGAGTCCTGCTTCAGGCTCCCTGCATGGAGCCTGCTTCTCCCTCTGCCTATGCCTCTGCCTCTCTCTGTGTGTCTCTCATGAATAAATAAATAAAATCTTTAAAAAAAAAAAAGATTTTGTTTGTTTGAGTGAGAGAGGGAGCACACACTGGCAGAGGGGCAGAGGGAGAGGGAGAAGCAGGCTCCCTACTGAGCAGGAAGCCTGACTTGGGGCTGTATCCCACGCCCTTGGGATCATGACTAGAGCTGAAGACAGATGCTTAACTGACTGAGTCACCTAGGTGCCCCATGAATACACCATTTTTTGAGTGCCTCATTAACTTAGGACCAGACATATCCATTGGCATATTAATTCAGGTTAACAGAGCACTCAAATATTGAACTTTGGAAGTTCATGATTTTCATGCCAACAGCTACCTTTCCCCAGCTCATGGGTACTAATTCTGAACAGTATCTCACATAGTCTGTGCAAAACCACCACCCAGTGGAGTATACTCTGGTCAGAAAAAGGGGACCCATCATTCAAAGAATTTCTGGAGAGCACAATAATCTTTTCAAAAATCTGCACCTTTTGAGAAGTGGCAGTCACTTGTCACAAGTTCACAAAGTATTCCAGCCATTTCAGAGTTTCCAGGAGCCAAATCCTCCCTGACAGACCAACTTTGAGGCACTAATTTATAGCCCAAATATGATAGTAAGATATTATAGACATTCCATAAAATCATAGTTTTAACATAACCTATTACATAAGTGATACATATTTGTTGCAGAAAAATTAAGAAGCATAGAAATACGCAATGAAGGAAAAGAAAAATCACCCAGAAGCATCCAACCAGGCAGAAATAGATAGGGTTCACATGGCAGCCATCTTTTTTAAGTGCCCATGGAACATGTTGTCATGTCTTTGAGACCTGGAAGGACATGGGCCATTAGCAGAACTCTGTCTTGCTCATGAACACACAAGTGCAGAGGATGCTTCTAAATACTCTTTTCGTGTTCTGATGCAGTTGCAATGTAGTTCACACACAGTTTACCTTGAATGGTCTCTCATCCTTTCCTGCCCCTCTCCTCACCCTCAACCTTATTCAACCCTTTTCAGTTGAAACTGCTGAGAACCCTTTGCCCATTGGGGTCAAGGCCAATGTATCTCTGGCTCCACTCCAGAAGAATGAAGGCAGTGTTTCCATCCCTTGGAATAGACTCCTGCCTGACAGAGAACCCTAGTAAATTCTTTAGCTGAAACAAAAGAGGAGGGAAGGGAGAAGACAAACACTTTCCTTCTGCTGCTGCATTTTTTTAATTGCCAAAGTCAAAAATAATATCTGATAAAGGGTTTCTCCCCTGTAAATCAATATGACATGAATATTTTCTCTCCATTTCATTAAATATGAAATCAGAATAGTTTTAATTTTTGAAAAGCTCATTCGGACCATCTAGCTGAGCTCCTTTGTTTTACAGATGAAATATCTGAGGCCTAGGGAGAGGGTAGATAGAAAGGATGCCAACTCACCACCAAGAGCCATGCCAGGTCTTTAGTCTCTCTCCCCTAGGGGCCTGACCTCTCTACTGTCCTGGAGCTGTGACACCTGCTAACCAATTCTTCTCAACTCATTAAATTCTCAGGAGATGCCCCAGCATCCAACACCTATTTCACTGCTACTTTCTACATTTGTTGGATTCATCCAGGGCATGCATCTCAAAATTAAAAACTCAAAGTTCCTTTAAAGGAGTGGTCTCCAAATTCTTTCATTATGCACCAGAGTTTGGGGTGAGGGCTGCCAGCTGGGATGCCAAGTCTCCCCCCAAAGAGCTACCCACTAAGACAGGGCTCTCCAAACATTTTGGAGTTTGTTTCTGTCTCGGTTCTCATAATTAAGAAATACAATATGGTGTAGAGTTTAAGACAATACACTCTGGGGTCCCAAATGCTTGAATTCAAGTCCTGCCCATCACCTACTAGCTGTGTAACTTTGGGCAGATTATTTAACCTCTCTATGCCCTAGTTTCCTCTTTTATAAAATAAGGACAATTATACTAGTGCCTGCCTCTTGGGTTGTTTTGAGAATTAAATGAGTTAAGATATGTGAATCCCTAAGAACAGTGCTTGGCCATAAAATGAGTTAAATATGTGATAATGAAAGAGGGGCAATGCACCCCAGCATTTTTAAAAATTAGGCATGTAACCTGTAGCCACAATTCCTCCCATTCTGTGTGTGTGTGTGTGTGTGTGTGTGTGTGTGTGTGTCTTGTCTATCATTCTTCTCACCCATTTCTTGGTTCCTCCATCCCCAACCTCTTGACGGGCCTAATTAGAGGATTGTCATTATACTATAGGTGGGAGAATAACAGCCCCGTCATTTTCTTGTTGTCCTTTTTTACTGCAATGTTACTATTATTGTCGATCCATGGTGGATTTATTTGTTTACTTTCTTACTTATTTTTTGCAGTACTCTTTTTAATCCTCTTACCCACTTTGTGAAAGTTAGCCGACCTAAATCGATCACAGAAGCTGGCAAACTCTTTCTGTAAAGGGCCAGATAGTAAATATTTTCGGCTTTGCAGGCCATATGGTCTCTGTAGCAACTACTCTTCTTTGCATCTGTGCTGTGAACGCAGCCATAGGCAAGGTGTAAATGAATAAGCATGGCTGCGTTCCAATAAAACTTTATTTACAAAAATAGATGGCCGGCTATAGTTTGCTACTTTTAATATACATCATCAAATCCTTAAGTCCACTTAGCCAGGCTCAGGCAAACTGCAATAGGGGTCAGTATCCCAGAAGAAGGACCCTCAAAGGAAAAGGGAGTCATGATACACAAGCTTGCTGTGGGCAGATGGGTGGTGAGGCCAGGGCTGACACCAAATGCCACTCATCCAGTGAAATCCAAACTGTCTTCCAGTGCAGGTGCCCAAGGGCCTATATAAATTACTAGAGAGAGGGAGCTCTCACATAAAATGAGCTTTTCCACTGAAGAATCAGAAACACTTGGGAACTAGAGAGCACAGAGCAGTCCTGTTTGATGTCTGGAGTCCAAGGAAGCTTCCTTACTTCCACATGGTGACCGTTAGAGCATCATGGGCAGGAAATCAGAGTCCCCAAATAGGGGTGACATACATGATGATAGAAAGTGTGGCTACAGCCAGGTGAGGGGCTGAGAGCAGGGGAGTGTTTCAGAAGTACATGTCCCTCTTAGGTCCCCATGAATGAGACAGGCAGAGCCTGGTGGCACGGCTGTAGGAATTTCCCTGAGTCCCAGAGCACTGTTCTGTTTCTAGGATGGTGACCCCTATCCCTCAACTGTACCCAAATCCATTTGGCTTGGGGAAATGCAGGTGAAATCACAACAAAAAGGATTCAGGAAAGGCAGGAAGGAGGACCTGTAGGAAACAGGAGCAGTGGGCTATGCATCTCAGCAGGGTGCTAGCATCAAAATAGCTCTTGTGGGGCCATGCCTCCCTTTGTAAATGCACATGTCTCCTTCCCCATGGCCTTCTGGCACTGCTAGAGGTGTAGTAGACTGGAAACTCTTCACGCCAAAAGCCAGCAGGACAACCTCTCTTGGTGCTTCTGAGCATTGTGAAAAAAATGGCCAACTCCCAAAATGACATAAAACAGACCCCGCTCCTGGGCATCATCTGGGACTCCTGTCTCTCTCTCACATGGTGCCAGGGCTGCCATTACAAAAACCACAGACTAGGTGGCTGAAACAATAGAAATTTTTTTCCTCACCATTCTAGAGGCTGGAAGTCCAAGATCAGAGTGCCCCGAGGGTTGGTTTCTTCTGAGGCCTCTCTCCTTGGCTTGCAGATGGCTGTCTTCTCCCTGTATCCTGACACAGCCTTTCCTCTGAGTGTATCCATGTCCTAATCTCCACTTCTTATAAAGACACCAGTCATACTGGATTAGGAGCCACCTCGATGACCTCACTTAACGTTAACCGCCTCTTTCGAGATCCTATCTCCAAATTCTAAGGTACCAGGGGTTAAGACTTCAACATACAAATGTGAGGGTGGGGGGGACACAATTCAGACCATAATACCCCACAACCAGTCGGTCAACATATCCTGGCTGTTCCAGCTTCACAGCATTTCTGGAATCCAGCCATCTCTATTCCTCTCACCATCAGGGTCCTGGTTCAAGCCCTAACTGACCCCGCTCTGGTTCCACCAGATTTGCCTCCTGACAGCAAGCCTTGCCCCACATTCCATTCTCCACACAAGGCCAGCATAAGTCTGACCATGTCACCCCTGGGCTCAGCCCTCCTAGGGGATTCTCATCGTGCTCAGAACAAAAGCCCAAATCCTTACCAGTGACAGCAAGGTCTCTGATTTCCCATCTTTAACCCTGTTCCCCTGGCTTCCTTCATCCCAACCACACTGATGTCCTCGCTATTTCACAAACATACCACTTCTGCTCAGGATCATTGCTCCTTTGGTTCCCTCTGCCTGGGGCGCCCTTGGAACATATCCTCTCAACTCCTCCTCTCTCTCTTCCTTCTTGGTTCAGCTCAAACGCTTATCAGAAAGCCCTCCTCTGAGGACCCTCCCCAAAGTAACACTTCAATCCTTCCTATATCTATTCCTTGTTTTCCTTTCTCATGGCACTTATGACCGGCTAAGGTACATGCAGGTGTGTGTGTATCTGCTTGCTCGTTGTCTGTCTCCCTACTAGAAATTAAGTTCCATGAGAGTGGGGACAGGGCCTTGTTCTGTGCCGTATGCTCAGATTCAGAGGAGATATTTATTGATGAAATAAATAAGCATTATTTAAAATGAGAACAGAATCCAAGGAATTAAAAAGTAGGGAGAAGGCCAGCTCTCAGACAAAGGATGGTGGATTTTATGATTCATGAGCTTCCCAGAATCTTTTTAGCACTTATGGCTAGGGGATTATTTACAACCTTACGTTACTACTCTAGTGCTGTGTAGTGTTTTAACCTAGGTCAAAGCAAAATTCCTTGAGAACATGGATCATAATTTCTACTTCTGTATATGTACCCTGTGCCTAATACCTAGCGCGAGCTCAAGGGGAGCAACTGCCAAGTTCAGATAGCTGCATCTGCCATGGATGCAGGAGGAGGGAGTGATGGCATCTCTCCCATGTCCCTGCTGACCTAACGCAACAGGAGAAACATGAAGACATTAGGAGGAGTCCTGTGACCCAGGTTCAAGTCTTGGGATCACCACTTACTAGTTATATGAGCTTGAGCAAGTCCCATAATTTCTTTGAGTCTCAGTTTTCTCATTTGTTAAAAATGATCATTACAATATTTACTTCAAAGGGTATTTTGAGGATTAAAGAGGAAACAGGTAAAGTGCCCGGCACATACTCAGCATAGGGCAGGCTCTCAATAAATGTCAATATGATTCCCCCGCTGAACCTCACAGGCTCCAGTAGACACCAAAGCCTCCATTGGTAAAAAGAGACCCATTACGTTGCCAACAGAAGAGCCAAGTTCATGAAGAGACATGAGCAGGTGATAAGGGATATGCAGTTTTCTGGGTCAGGAGAACAGCTGATATATGAGACAGGGTATCCGATGCATCCAGGTGAATGATCCGGGGATCATGGCAGGCTCTGGTGTCGATGCTTTGTCAGAGGACACACACTATTCTCCCTGAAACCTCCTCAGGGAATATATTTGAAAGCCATAAAACTTTACACAGTTATTTAGGATGAGTACCCCTTGGCTTCCTCTTATTTCTGGGGTCTTTCTTCACCATGTGCTAAGGACCCCCCATCTATGAGACCCAAAGGCCCCTTCCTTCTTGGGACTTTCTGAAATTTCTTTTGTTCTTAAGTTTCTGATCCCTTCCTGCCCCAGTATGTTCTCCCTCCACTAGCTTTACTTCTCCTTTCATAGCAGCTCATGTGGTTACAATTACACCATATTTTCCTGCTAATTCCAGTGACCATCTCTCTGATGGCAAGGGTTAGGTGAGAGACAGACAGGCAGGGAGGAGGCGGGAAGGGTCACTTCTCCTGTTAACCATAACTTTGAGTTGCTGGTCCTCATGAAGGGGAAGGGAAGGGGAAGTGCAGAGGCAGCACCAAGCAGACCAAAGTCACACTCTTCCCAGGGTATTTTGGGAGCTTTGGGCTACCAACAGCTCATACAAATGTGTGCTCCCTGAGAAGCAGCAGCATGTCTCCATGGGCCCAGGTCCTCACTTATCCCCCACCTCCACCCTAGTCCTGGTCAGAGGGAACCAAAAGGACATATTAAAACAGAAAAGATGTGGGATGCCTGGGTGACTTAGTGGTTGAGCATCTGCCTTTGGCTCAGGTTGTGATCCCGAGGTCCTGGGATCGAGTCCTGTATTGGGTTCCCTGAGGGGAGCCTGCTTCTTGCTCTGCCCATGTCTGTGCCTCTCTCTGTGTGTCTCTCATGAATAAATAAATAAAATCTTAAAAAAAAAAACAAAACAGAAAAGGTGTGAGAAGGGGCTTTCTCACCAGAGCAACAATTTTTTAGCAACATTGGGCAACTGCCCTCAGTGCCTGAGCCTCCTGAGCTCAGATCCTTAGCAAAAAGCAACTCAGTGGGAATGAATGGCTTACGTGCCTGCTTCTGAGAAGCATCTTTGGGATGAGGGTGTGGAAAAGAGAGTCCTGACAAATAAGACAGGAAAACTGGAAGACAGAATTCCCAATTTTTTCCCCTCAGGGCCACTTGTTAATTTTCTATTCTCCTTTTCTTCTTCTCACCTATCACTGCCATTGACCCTGGCTTGACCCTGGCTCCTTACCATTGATCTGAGTTGGAGGAGACCAGCGGAGCCATTGGAAAGACAAGGGAAACCACGGGGTGGGGGAGGGAGTAGACATGCATCCACTGACCATGGATGAGCCAGGGCAGGAATAGGCCATCAGGGAAGACCATCAGACCTTCGCTCTTTTCAGAGCCTTTTATAGCCATACTAGAGCCTGAATAAAAGAGAAAATCAACAATACTGATCCTGCTATCAGAAAGGGAGACAGAACATACAGACTCCTAACTCTGGGAAACGAACTAGGGGTGGTGGAAGGGGAGGAGGGCGGGGGGTGGGGGTGACTGGGTGACGGGCACTGACTTGACGGGATGAGCACTGGGTGTTATTCTATATATTGGCAAACAACACCAATAAAAAATAAATTTATAAAAAAAATACTGATCCTGCTAATTATGATTTTGACTATTTATCATTTTCTGTTGATAATGACTTTTTTGCATCAATTTTCACTTTTTAAAATATTGCATAAAAACACTGTATATATTCATTACTGAATGGCACCTCCTTAGGATTTGCTCTTGCCTTACCCTTGGTTAGATTTAGCCCAGCTGATGTGCTGGTCAAGTCACTGGTCTCTTTAAGGAAAGAGAAGCTGGAGGCTATAGAAATCAAAGTCCATTTTTTAAAAATATGTAACTGCAATCCTACAAAAAAAGATTTAGAAGAAAGAATGAAAGTCTCAACCACAAAAATGGCCCAAATTTTAGACACAATTCAGATCCTTTCTTTTTCTAACAAAGCCAGGGTACTTCACCTTACCAACCACCAGGTGTCTCTGTAAACTCCCTGCCGGTCCCCACACAAGACACTCAAGATAACGTCATAAGTAAAATCTGCGGTTTTTAACCAGCTCTAAAGAGATGGCATACACCCAGAGAACAGTTTGAAATGCAACAGCTCAAATATTAAATCTACAGAGATCCATCCATTTGTCTGGGATTGCTGGCTACTAGCTAAATGCTTATGATAATACAATCTATTAACAAGCTATGAAATAGATTGTTAGAATCAGTTTGTCCTAATCAATATCCTTTCTAGAAGGTCCCTGCATTATTCTTTCCTCATCCCTTAGCCAGATTAATGTCCAACAAAGCACAATTCTGCAAGACCATAACAGTATTTCAGGAGGGTCTCAGAGAAATCAACTCTTCACCCAGGCTTTCGGGACTAGCCCACTCACTCCTCTTGGGCAGGGGATTTTGAAAACAGCATTCAAACCATTTGCTTTTGTTTAAAAAAAAAATGAGTAAATGCATAGAGTTCTATGGTCAGGGCAGCCCGGGTGGCCCAGTGGTTTGGTGCCGCCGTCAGCCCAGGGCCTGATCCTGGAGACCCAGGATGGAGTCCCATGTCGGGCTCCCTGAATGGAGCCTGCTTCTCCCTCTGCCTGTGTCTCTGCCTCTCTCTCTCTCTCTGTCTCTCATGAATAAATAAATAAAATCTTTAAAAAAAAGAAAAAGAGTTCTATGGTCAATGTCCAGTAAACAGAATGGAAGAAAAGTTGTAGCATTCTTGAAAAAGTAAGTTTACCTACGCACGTTATTTTCCACCCTGCTGTCCAAAGGAAATGTAAACAGTCCAGTGAATAGACTATTTCCCCTGACCTTGTTTTTTTCTGAGGTCATTCTGCAAATTAGCCCTTCTTCATTCCATATCTGAGAGGGGCCGGGTAAAAGGCTGTTGCGGAAAACCTCTGTGATGATGCTCTTTGAGTTTTTCCAGCTTGCCCAAGACAGCATCCATTCTTCATTCTTAAATTACTACTACGAACCATGGCAGGAACAGCCGCTAATATTTATGGAGTGCTCACTACATGCTTGTCAGCACAATAAGAGAAACTGACAAATACTATGTCCTTGAAAGGTCATTGCTCTGCGCTCCCGTGACAGTCAAGCTCACCTGGTTTTCTCCCAGCTTTCTGGGCAACTTCTTCTCATCTAACCCCTTCTTCAATGTGGGGATTTCTCAGATTCAGTCCCAGGCCCTCTACTCTTGGTTAGTGTAGCAGAAAATCTTAGCTGTTAAAATACAATCTCAAACTGTCAGAAAAGAAGAAGAAAGAGTGGGTTGCAAGAGGATAAATTGATTGCATGCACTGAAAAGGGAGTGCCAACTGCAGGTTTGACCCCTCATCCTCGCAGGGGGAAATGAATTCTTTGGATTAGTGCTTCTTGCCTTTAAAGTGCAGTCAAATCACAGGGTGGGTGGATGTCTTGTTAAAATGCAGGCTCTGAGTGAGTTTGTCTGAGGTGAAGCTGAGCTTCTTCGTCCCACATGATGCTAATGCTGCTGGTCCCCAGACCACACTCTGAGCAACAAGGCTCTAGATGACTTAATAATTATAATGAGGTACTGATAAAGTACACCTAAGTTGCCAGTTAAACTGACAGACCAAGTCCATACATAATAATGGCTGAATTATAGGATGGGGAATAGAGATTGTGAGAACTGTTTTGTTTTTTTTTTAGGATTTTATTTATTTATTTGACAGAGACATAGAGACAGCAGAGAGCACAAAGAGGGGGAATGGCAGAGGGAGAAGGAGAAGCAAGTTTCCCGCTGAGCAGGGAGCGGGATGTGGGGGCTCCATCCCAGGACCCCCAGGACCCCAGGATCATGACCTGAGCTGAAGGTAGATGCCTAACTGACTGAGCCACCCAGGGGCCCTGAGATTGTGAGAACTTTAAAGAATATTTGTTTCTGTTTTCTAAAACTCAAAATCGATTTGAACTTAAAAGGAACTTAAAATTTTGGTGATAAAAGGCTAAAAGGCTTAACCTCAAGATTAATTACACAGGCCGGAACTGCTAGACCGGGTACCCCTACCAGGAATCAATCACTTGATAACAGAATCTGCAAAATGAGCTAGTCTGAGGGGGGGTGTTTTTTTGTTTGTTTGTTTGTTTGTTTGTTTTGGTGTCTGTGTGTGGATGATCTATATGATTGTTGCAACCATAAGTTGATGTAGAAATAGAAATCCCAGGAAAGCAGAAAATTAAAATAAGAATTAAAATGTAGGTAACAATGGAGATGATGAATGAACAACCTTAAATCCACACTAACAATTTAAAATAAGATTTGCATAATAATTTCTGTAATCATTGCAAAACTAGCGTGTGTTTTACCAGGTTTTCAAGATGTTGGATGCATTTAAGAACATCCAATGTGTTTGTTTTGTGATTTTAGTTAAATGGATAGAAGAACTTAATTTAGGCTTACAATCAACACGTAAATCTTTAGAGAAGATTATTTCCTTAAAACCATAACTTTTGCTTTATTAGTTATATATGTAACTATATAAAGAGAGAAATGCTGACTTTGAGGATAGAAAAAATGCTAGTTGCTTAATAAATATATGGGATGGTCTCATTGACCTTCTTGGAGTCTATCACATGCTCTGAGTTCCCTGCCAAAGCAGGCCTTCCAAAGTTCCTTTTTCCTAGAATGCACCACCCCCGATTTTCATATGCCTCTTTGCCTCAAACCTAGTGCACTCAGTGACTCTTACCCTGGATCATGAATTCCTTACCACTGTGCCCTTATAGTCCCACAAAGTTATTAGTATTATCTCATATACAGATGAGGAAGGAGGCATGGAGAGGTTTTTATTTTTTTTTTTTTTAGGATTGTATTTATTTATTTTAAAGAGACAGAGCATGGGACCCCTGGGTAAGTTAGTGGTTGAGCATCTGCCTTTGGCTCAGGTCATGATCCTGGGGTCCTGAGATGGAGTCCGCAACAGGCTCACTGCAGGGAGCCTGCTTCTCCCTCTGCCTGTGTCTCTGCCTCTCCCTCTGTGTCTCTTATGAATAAATAAATAAAAATGTTAAAAAAATAAAAATAGAGAGAGAGAGCACATGAGTAGGAGCAAGGAGTGTGGGGAGAGGCAGAGGAAGAGAATCTCAAGCAGACTCTGAGCTGAGTGCAGAGCCTGATGTGGGGCTCGATCCCACAACCCCGAGATCATGACATGAGTCAAAATCAAGAGTCAGACCCTCAACCAACTGAACCACCCAGGGAACCCAGCATGGAGAGCAACATATATCCAAGTGGCAGATCTGGGATGGAAGCAAGTTCTCTCTTACTCGTGAGCCCACGATCAATGTTATTATGCTGAATTCTGTAAACAGCGATCTCTAAAGCTGGGTGATAATGCTGCTCGGGTGGTGTGCTGTCGTCTGCAAACACAGAGTCGCATAATTACAGGAAACTCTCAGAGCTTCCCCAAAAAGGAGATTTGGGACAAATCTTTAAACACTGCTTCCTCGAAGGACTAATTATGGGAGAACACAATGAAAATGCACACCTATAATTTAGGCCTTAATATAAGTTATGCTACTTGCCCTTTACAAAATCCATGCACTGCTATGATCAAAGGCCCAGCGCAGTGCACTCTCCTAACTTTTTTACATTGACAGAATAGCACAGTAGTTAATTGCCTCTAAAAGGATTCTGGGCCCAGACTGTCTGGGATCGAATCTTAGGGCTGCCATTGTTTCAGCTGAGAGGCTTTGGGTAAGTCACTTAAACTCTCCCATGTTCAGTTGACTCATCAGCAAAGAAAGCATAATAAAGGACCTACCGTGAGGTTGTTGTGAGGCTTGAATGAGGTAATGATGCACATAAAGAGCTTAAAACATGAGTGAATCTCTAAAAGGAGATAGCAAACATTTACTACACGTCTATTAATATTATAGAACCTGAGCAGCCAGTTGAGGAACCAGAACTTGAACCCAGGACATTAGATTCTCATCTCTTTTCCACCAGATCCAATTACTACCTTATCCGTTTTGGCTGAACTTGCTCACATTTTCACTCTGCAGGCATGATACACCTTCCATATCCCCCCCTTCCTCATTTCCATTGGTGCCTTTCTTTTCACTGTGTAATTTGAAAACCCCGACTGCAGAAGAAGGTTTATTTATAGCGGAGAAAAAATTAGCGTTATTTAGCTTGAGCTTTTCCGCAACCATCAGTCCATTACTGTAAGAGCGTCCACATTTACATTGCAACATCATTCTGTTTTCCCAGTGCCCTGTAATCATTAATTAGCTACTCAAAACAATGTTTATTGAATGTCTATGGAGAGAGAAGCCTGATCCAGCTTTCTTCCATCAGAAACCAGCATCTTCCCTGAGCTCAGATGCCCACATACCAACCACTTACTGGATAGCTCTGCTCGGATGTCCCACATGCATTGTAGACATGGCCAGATTTTAACTCGTCTCCCTGTGCCAAAACTGTGCGTTGTCCTAGCCTGCCCTCACAAACCACCACATCCCATCTGTCACCAGTCTCCCTTGGTCCCATATCCTAAGGCCATAAGGCCCTTTTCTCATCTCCGTGGACACACAAGATAGTGTGGCCTGGACTATTGCAAATTGCCTCAAGGCTGGTCCCTCTCCATCAACCTCTTCCTCTTCCAGTCCCTCCTTCACATCGCAATTACATAGATCTTTTGACATCTCACCATGACACAACCCCCTCCCCATGTGAAATCTTTCCATGTTCCCCCATCATCCATAGAATGAAGCTCTACTCCGAGACCCAGCCCTTCATGTTCTCAGCCCCACCTTCCCCACATAGTGTTAGTGCTGGGGAGGATTTGCAGCCCATCCGCAGGTTCCGTGCTGCTGCCCCAGTTACTCCCTCAGCCCGGAATACTCATCGTGCCTTGCCTGACCAGTGAACAATTGCTTCTCTTTTAAGAACTCATTTTGAGAGTTGCCCAATCAATTAAACTTTTTTCCAGCATCCCCGGGCAGAGTGCTGTACTTCCTCCTCTGTGTTCTTGAGGTTTCCCATACATGCTTCTATTATGAGGCCCAGCCTACTGTTTAATTGCTTACATGGGTGTTCCCCCGACCAGCCCGAATACCTTCCCAACAGCTCTATTTGTCTTGGTATCCCCGGTGCCTGGCACTCGAGAGGTGCCCAATAAACACTCGAGAAATACATAATTGTGGTGGCAAGAGTGAGAGCCTGTCGGGAAGGCTCCTGGCTGCCAGCTCACCTCCTCCTGCCACGCCACACCTCCCCAGGCAGCCTGGGTCAGCCTCCCTCCAGGACTGGTCCTCTGTGAAAGGATGGTGGGAGCTGAGTGCTTCGGGTCTTAACCTTCCCTGGCCTGGGCCAGTGCCAGCATGGCTTCCTGAAGAGGGAGCTGGAACCCGGATATAAATGGGGAGAAGCCAAGCTACCTATTGCCAAGCTCCATCAGGGTCCAGCTTGTCAGAACCTGTTTCCGAAAGGGTGTGCTCTGTTTGGCCCAGGAGCCCACAGATTCCAGTCAGAACGGAAGGAGCTAAGTGAGTCCAGACTCCACCTTTGACCCAAATGCAATGCAGTTGCCGCAAAGCCACATAGATGCTCAAGATTCTATGCTACTTAGAGAAAGATTTGTATGGAACTCATCTCAGGTAGCAAGACCCTTGGCAAGGGGGGACAAGTCACTTAACTATTTTTGATGAATGAAAATATTTTTAGATAAAAATTAAAATCGTTTGCTACTGGGGGCACCTGGGTGGCCCAGTTGGCTGAGTGTCTGACTTCTCCTCAGGTCATGATCTCAGGGTCCTGGGATCAAGCCCCATGTGGTGCTCCTTGCTCAGTGGGGAGTCTGCTTCTCCCTCTCCCTCTACCCCTACCCTACCCCTGCTGGTGCTATCTCTCTTTCTCTCTTAAATAAATAAATGAAATCTTTAAAGAAAAAAAAATCATTTGCTACTTTCCTAATACAAACAGGCCCCAGGAGGTAAGTTCTGACCAGAAACTCTGCTACTTAATTCAGTCTCACTACAAATATTTACTAACCGCTGGGCAGAGAGATTATGGAAGATTTAGTACATTGTTTCTTCCTTCAAGGAGCTTATAGAGAAAAAAGATAAACTTCTAAGAAAAGCTGAATAATAAATAAGCAGCGAGTTAAACAAGTAATACAAGAAGAATATGCCTCAAAGAGGTGACTCACTGCCAAAGAAGTTCAAAGCAGGGAGATGACGATGGCCCCCAGGGTGGGCGGACTCAGAGGGCACAGAGACAGGGCAGCTTGCTCTCCTCCAACAGGTCAGGTCGGACCAGCTGGGTGATTGGACCAGCAAGCCCATCGAGCTGGAGGGTAGGGGGTGGGAGTGGCGGGCATTTTGGTAGAAAGAATAGAGTAGATGCTTCCAATTTGATGTGTAAGTTTCTATTTTGCCATTTATTAGCTAGAGATCTCAGGCACTCGTTAACCTCTCTGTACCTCGGTTTTCCTGCAAGCCTCCCTAGAGCATCCAAGACCACAAGCATTTAGCACAAACACATGTGCTAAGGCCTGCGTACAAAGATGAAACGGGAAGACCTAACGTGAGGAGGGCCAGTAAATATTAGTCCTCTTCTTCCTTTACCCTCCACGGCTGTCCTCTTAAAGGAGGGTTGACCAGACCCAGCAGACTATTCCTCAGTGAAATGCAAGATGTGGGTCCAGAAGGTGCAGGAGAGACAGGAAAAAAAAAAAGTGTGGAGACACAATAAGCTCATTACCATCCACTTTTCTGCCCTCCTGTCCCACCTTCTATTACGAAGTGGTCTTTCCTCCCTGAGGCCAGGCGTCCTGATTTGCGGCCACCACCACCCCACTCCCTTGTGCTTTGACAAAGCCTGGGAGTCGCCAAGGTCAAAGGCAATAAATAACCCTTAGTCAGATGCTATCATTATCCCAAACGCCTGCTGCTCACTTAATTTTTACCTATTCATTTAATTTTTTTTAATTGCAAAAGACAACCACTAGAGGGGCCTAGGAGCTCGGACCCTATTTATTGGCAGAACGCCTGCCGTGCTTGCTGAAAAATGTTAGTAGTCAGGGTCCACAGAACATCCACTGGGAGCTGAAAACAATACCTGCTGTACCTTCTGCGATCTCTTGGTAAAGAACATGGCTCCCTTGAGGCTAAAAAGCATTCTTAACTCAACCCATCCTCCACAGCCCATCAGGCTAGGCCAAGGGTTTCTTAGCTCTGATTCCATTTTTCAGTGTTTCCTCCTGATTAAAGCCCTTTGGCTCAGCAGGATTGTCTCTAATGACAGTAAATGGTTCACATGAGGATGAGGCAATCTTTTCACATCTTGAGCTGCCATCCCTCTTGTAAAGCCCTGCCACTGTCTGAATTCACAGCCCTGGATTCTCAGGAAAGCCATCAACCTGGGGTTATAGGTTTGGTTCTTGTACCTCCCCCCACCTCTACCCCCTACCCCAATTTCTCACACCACAGGGAGAGACTTGAATAGCTATTGTATTTTATCTACCTATAGCAATCCTCATTAAAATCAACCACTCATTTGCCAACACACACACACACACACACACACCACAAAAAAAGCCCCCACAAAATTCAGGTCCCTGTGTGCCTCTGGGGTCACGATAACTCAAGTCTCCGTGACCAAAGCGGAGTGGCAAAGCTTGTTTTTCCTTAGCAGGAGTCTGCTTTCACAAGAGTTCCCCTCTTACATTTTCTTTGAGACACTCACGCACACTCCAGCAACAATGGAAAGGAGCATGATTTCCCAAGCAGGTTGCCTAGAAACCACTCCTGTGGTTCTGAAACTAATTTAAACATGAAAATTCAGCTCCTGACTCATGCCAGGAATGCATGTAATGGTTTTCTCAGTATTTTACTTTCTTTTTCTTTCACATTACAAAATTATGCATGCTCATTGCACAAAAATGGAAAAGAAGATGAAAATACACAGGTCCAGAAAGAGAAAAATCCCCCATAATCTCACTACCAGAGGCAACTGCTGTTGTCAGTTGGGGATATTTTCTTCCAGACTCTCTGCTTCTATGTATTTTTAGCATTGTTGATATTAATACTGAATTTACATAGATCTTGCTTTTTTCACATAGGATATTACCAGCCTTTCCCATCTGGCTAAAATTCTCATAATGATTTTTTTTTAAAGACTGCATTATATTACAGTCAATTTCCCATTATTTACGTGACCATTCCCTTAATGCTACACATTTAAGTTATTTCCAATCTTACACCATTTTAATCGATGTAGTCATGGTCATCTTAGTCCAAAATACTATGTATTTCCTCATTATAAAGTCATAAAAGGAATTTCAAAAAGGTTGAGTGTTTTAGAAACTTTTTTTAAAAAATTGAACTAATGTATGTTTATAATTTTTTAAAAACTTAGACCATTAAAAAGAAAAGTAAAAGTAAAAGTAAAAGAGAACTGTTCTATCTAGTACCACTTCCTATAGGTAATCACTGCTACCAGAAGGTTTCTAGGAATATAGAAGCACATACCTGTGTTTGTTTATTTGACACTATACTCTGTTCTACCACTTACTTACTTTTTTTACTTACTGCATCTTGGAGATCTTTCTACACCAATCCAAGTTGATCAGTTCTTTTTAGAAGTTGCACAATATCCTATTAGATGATGTGCTATAACTCAAATGCCTGGACAGTACTTCTTACTGCGCATGATACGTACTCCGTGAGCTGGGAACCCAGCACAGGGTCTGAATCTACGCTGCTCTCTCTGTCCACACTGCACCTTTGCCGAAAAAGGGAACACATGGTTGCACAGGTAACAGCTTACCTCTGGAATTAGCATTATAGTCTATAGAGGTCTCCAAATTTTTCCCTTTTTTGCTCTTTTGTTATGGTTGTTTTCAAACTAAAAGTTTACTTACTAATCCTCGCCCACACTCCCTCCACCCCTACCCAGCCCCAGGGAACCACCATTCTACTTCTATCTCTATGAGTTCAGCATTCTGATTAATTGATTGATTCTCTTTTTTTTTTTTTTTGGTTTATTTATGATAGTCAGAGAGAGAGAGAGAGAGGGAGGCAGAGACACAGGCAGAGGGAGAAGCAGGCTCCATGCACCGGGAGCCCGACGTGGGATTCGATCCCGGATCTCCGGGATCGCGCCCTGGGCCAAAGGCAGGCGCCAAACCGCTGCGCCACCCAGGGATCCCGGATTGATTGATTCTCTATTTAAGTAGAGTATTTGCCCTTCTCTGTCTGCCTCATTTCATTTAGCATAATGCGCTCCACATTCATCCCTATCAATCTGGCAATAGCATAATTTCCTTATTTTTTAAGGCTGAGTAATATCATTCAATTATTATATATATGAAATATATATGAAATATATATTATACTGTATATTTATATAATATTATATAGACATCTCATTTTCTTTTCCCACTCAACCATCAGCAGACACATAGGTCGTTTCCATGACTTAACTATATGAACAATTCCGCAACATCCCTAGAGTACAGATATCTCTTCAAGATAGTGAGTTCATGTCTTTTGGATAACAGCGCGAAAGTGGGATTGCTGTATCATGTGGCAATTCTATTTTTAATTTCTTGAGGAATCTCCATACTGTTCTCCACAGCAGCTGCACCAGTTGGCATTCCCACCAGTAGCGCACAAGGGTTTCCTTTCCTCCACATCCTCGCCAGCATTTGTTGTCTCTTGTCTTTTTGATAATAACCATCCTAACAGGTGTGAAGTGATAAGTCTTTGTGGTTTTCATTTGCATTGCCCCACTGATTAGTGATGTAAAGCACCTTCTCATGCACCTGTTGGCCATTTGTATGTCTTCTTTGGAAAAACGTCTATTCAGATCCTTTGCTCATCTTTTAATTGGGTTATTTGGTTTTTTGCTGTATGAGTTCCTTACATATTTTAGATATTAAGTCTTATCAGATTTGTGGTTTGCAAATATTTTCTCCCGTTCCATAGTTGCCTTTTAATTTTGTTAATGGTTTCCTTTGCTGTGCAGAAGCTTTTTAGTTTGATGTGGTCCCACCTGTGTATTTCTAGTTTTGTTGTTTTTACCTCTACGAACTTTTCTTATCTCCACACCTGTTGTTTTTTGAGCATGTTTCCCCCTGCCACTTATGTATACTTATCTATTTATAAGTTATACACATATACTACTTTATGAATATACCGATGTTTACATGACAGGACACACACTAAAGATGGACATTTTAATGGGTTGAATTAAAGATGAAATAGACAACAGTAAATTTATTTAATAATAAATTATATAAAAATATATATGTAATAAGATCATTTTACTCTTTTTGATCATGTGATTGCATATACTTCATCATACTTAAAAATATTGATTTAACATCCTATATTACAGTTATTCTGGGCTTTGATTCTAAGTTCAGCTTATTTCAATAGTTGATTTTAAGGGTTGTTTTTGCTGGCCCTACTTGGAGTCCTGCCAACCAAAAATACAAACTTGTTTTGAAAATCCACTTTGTGCTCACATTATTTAGTTTATCTTTGATTCATGGCTACTTTGGAAGAATCTTTTAATGCTAGCTACCAGGGGTGCCTAGGTGGCTCAGTGATTGAGCATCTGCCTTTGGCTCAGGTTGTGATCTTTGGGTCCTGGGATCAAGTCCCGCATCAGACTCCCCGCAGGGAGCCTGCTTCTCCCTCTGCCTGTGTCTCTGCCTCTTTATCTGTATCTCTCATGAATAAATAAATAAATAAAATATTTTTTTAAAAAAGCTAGTTGCCCATGTCATAACCTTTAGCTTAACTAAAATTAGGTGAGATTATTCCATAAATCCATTTACCCAGGCACATGTCCAAAACCAGATCCCTGATCTTCCACTTCAAGCCTGCTCTCTGCCACATCTTCCATGACTCAATTATTGACAACTCCAGCCCCTCAGCTGATCAGGCCAGAATCCTTGTGTCTCTCCGTCAGCTTCCTTTCCTTCTCTCAGCACTACATGGAATCCCTTAGGAAACCTATTAGCTCTACCTTCAGGTCATATCCAGAACCTGAGCCCTTCCTGTCCCTTCTCCAGTACTGTCCTGGTCTAAGCCACTGTTCTGTCTCACAGCTCTTGCAACAGCACCCTAACCATCTTCCTATGTCTGTCCTTTCCCTCCATAATCTCTGCATCACAGCAGCAGCATGTACAAGCCTTAAAAAAATTTTTTTATGTCAAACTTACAGAATAGCAAGAAAAAGAATAGTACAAAGAAAACTATTCCCTTACCTCATAGTCCTCTATAGTTAGTATTTCTCCCATCTGTTTGTCTGTCTGTCTACCTATCTAAAAGGCATATATGTAGACCATTTACTCTAAAACACTTTAGTGTATTTCCTAATAAGAATATTGTCTTGCATGACCATAGTACTGTTACCGACCTTAGTAAATATAACATAAACACAGTAATTTTATCTAAGCTACCATCTGTCTTCCTAGCTTGTCAGTTGGCCCACTGACGTTCTGTAAGACATTTTATTTTGTTTAGAACAGGATCCAGTCTGAGATCAGGGTCAGGTATGATATTTACTTGCTGGAACTCATTACTCTGCTTCATTTGGAACATTCTACTTTGTCTTTTATGATACTGACATTTTTGAAGAATACTAGTTCTCTCTCCCCTATTTTTTTTTAAGATTTTATTTATTTATTCATGAGACACACACACAGAGAGGCAGAGACATAGGCAGAGGGAGAAGCAGACTCCCTGAGGGCAGCCGGACATGGGACTTGATACCAGGATGCCAGGAAAACTACCTGAGCCAAAGGCAGATAGATTCTCAACTGATGAGCCACTCAGGTGCCCTTCTCTCCCCTATTTTTAAAAGAATTTTCTCATTTGAGATTTTTTAAATTTAAATTCAATTTGCTAACATATAGTATAAACACCTAGTGCCCATACCATCAAATGCCCTCCTTAGTGCCTGTTACCCAATTACCCCATCCCTTTGAAACCCTTTGTTTGTTTCCCAGAGTCAGGAGTTTCTTATTAGAGAGGTCTTCCTCTCTAATTTTCCCCCATTCAGTTTCCCCTCCTTCCCTTAGGGTCCCTTTCACTGTTTCTTATATTCCACATACAAGTGAAACCATCTGATAAGTGTCTTTCTCCGATTGACTTATTTCACTCAGCATAATACCCTCTAGTTTCATTTGGGGTTTTTTGATGATTCCTCACCATTAAATTCAGGTTATGAATTCCTGGCCAGAACATTATAGTGATGCTGTGTCCTTGGCAGGGTATCACATCTGGAGGCACACAAAGTCCATCTGCTCCTTACCAGCAGCATAAATTTTAATCAGCCGACCAAGGTGTGGTCTGACTTCTCCACTGTACAGCAACTATTTTTTCCCCTTGCAACGAATAAGCAATTTTTACATGGGTATTTTAAGACCCTGCAAATATCTTATTCCTCATCAAAATTTCCACTTGGATTTAGCAACCACTGACGATTCTTGCCTAAGCTGATCTTTTATTGGATGACTGTAAAGGGTACCTATCAAACTCCAACACAACCAGCACATGTACCAGACAACATATGACATTCTACTGTTAAGCAAGAGCCCTTTCTTCTCCTTATCTACTTATTATCAGCATGGATGCATGGATTGCAACTTTTCACTAGTTTGTGACCCATTGCTGTCTTTAATTACTTCGATGCTCAAACTGCCTCCCATTTACCCGGTGGAAGCCGCCTGGGTGCCTGTGCTCTTCTTTGAAAATGAGATCCCATACAGCAGTATGCCCCGTTTTTTGAAAGTTTACATTATGCCACTTGGCTTTTACAAAAGACCTACATTAGTACCTGTTTTCACTAATTGAAAGAAATCCAAGAGAATTTTTGTTTTTGTGGAAAAAGGTGAAATGCAAAAACAACATTTGGTGTTTGTTTGACAGCAAGCGCCCAGCGGCGAGAGAGGGGCCCCGCCAGGCTCCTTCCCCAGGAACCACGCTCAGCATCCTAGTGTCAAGCCACCGTAGTTGTGAATTGGGTCACAAGCATCTGCACTTTATTGCAATTTATTCTGTGCATTTGTTAGCAAGATGTGTCGCCAGACAGCAGGAAAGCCTATGAGAGGTTATTTCTTGAGTCTGGGGACACTCAAAATTGCTCCATATAAATTAATGGTAATTGCTCCTTTGCTTTATGCCATTTTGGCTTATGAAAGGTTTCAGAGGAACGTTCTACTTTTGGATAGTGGGGGAAATCTGTAACTTCCCTGCTCTGAGTTGTAGCCGTGCAACCTCTCCAAAGGAAGAACCCATTTCTAGCCCTGGTTTTAGAGCCTTCTCTCAAAGAATAACATGCTGCCCAAGACAGGCCTATGATATAAAGAAAGATTCATCATGAAAAATCTCTGAATGAAAGTCTCTGTTAAAAATAATGTGGAGCAGTCTCTGCTTCTCAGTGGCTCAGGCAGTTAAGTGTCCAACTCTCAGCTCAGGTCATGATTTCAGGGCTTCAGATTGAGCCCCACATCAGGCTATGCACTGGACATGGAGCTTGCTTAAGATTCTCTCTTTCCCTCTCCCTCTGCCTGCCCCCACTGTCTCTCTAAATGAATGAATGGATGGATGGATGGATGAATGAATAAATGAATGAATGAATAAAGTAACATGGTACTTAGGTATGTGCTGGCTTAATTACTGAACCTCCAGCCATCCCCCAGAGGGGCAAGTACTATGCATTGAGCATGGAGACTCAAGTAAGAATGGAGCTCAAGAGACTGATGTCTGAACAGACAAAGCAAAGAGAGGCAGTGTGGTACAGTGGTGGAGAGCACAGACCCCCAGCCGGACTGGCTGCAATTGGGAGAACTCAGTTCTCTGGCTTCGCAGCTCTGTGACTTTGGCAGGCTACCTGACGAGGCTGTGTTTTGGTCACGGCACTTGTACACTGAGCACCACTATGGTGCATCTGTCTGCTGCAATGATTAAGTGACTTAGTACTAAAGTATTCAAACCAATGTCTGGTCCACAGTTAGCTCTCAATCAGTGCTGGCTGTTGTTAAAATATAGTAAATAGAAGTGCTGTAAAAAGGATGTAAATGTAACCTTTCTGGGAGTTTCGAAGGAAGTAGCAAGTGAGCCAGACCAGAAGAAGAAAAAGGACTTCCAGGTAGACCTAAGGGCGCTGGTCAGGGAGATGGCATCTCATTCCTGCAATGACAATTCCTTGTTTATACACTTTGTATTTACCCTGTGTCTCCCTTCCCCTCTGATTTCTGGTTCTCCTTATTATATGAAGGAATGAACAAACTCACCAAGAAACACCATACCCCATGACATGCTGACAGCATTTCACAACATTAAATATGACTTCAACACAGTCAGGATTGACTCCCTGCCCATCTAACCGCACCCCCACACGCTCTAAATGACCTCCCCAGGTCCGCCCTGAGTCTTTTTACCTAGCCATCAGGGAACCAGGGAGCCAGTGCAAGGCCTGGCTTGGGATGAGAAAGGGATGGGGCAGTACTTATGAACCCAATGGAAGATGGTAGCCAAAATGAGTGAAGAGGAGTGTGCTCTCATAACCAACTCAAGCATTCAAGTTCATTTTTGAGAATACTGTATGGGCAAGGGTGACATTAAAAGTAATTAACACACACAAAAAAAGTAATTAACAACTAGTACAACATGGACAGTCATCAGAGCAGAGAACGGCATCAACAACCTGCCATGGTGCAGAGCTACCCTGTGTGCTCTGCTCTGTCCAAAATAAATCTATTCATAGTCAAGACTCTGGATCTACCCAACTGGCTTCCAAGTTGCATATCAGGTCAGAGTAGGAAAACTAGGTGTCCAACCCAGGATCATATGCAGCACCAAGCACAGTATCTGTACATAGTAAGTGCTCGATATACATTTGCTGAATGAAGAAGCAGCATGATTAGAAGCATGAACTTCAGAGCTAGATGGCATTGGGCTAGAGTCTTGGCTATGCCGTGAACTGTCTGTGTGGTCTTGAGCAAGTGACTTAAACTCTCTGTGCTTCAGGCACCTTACTTATACAGTGGGGATAATAGTAGTTGCCAGATTAAATAAGAAAAGACAGGTTTGAACAGTACCTAGCACATAGTAAGAACCCAACAAGTATTAGTTTTCAATGTCAGTTATCTAGCATTCAAAAAAGAGGTGTGTTGGAGGACTCACATAAAGGATCTAAGCCACTAGTCAGGTAGTCAAATAAATGTTGGCCAGCCCCAGGAAAGAAATTGCTGTCATTTGGCTAAAGCCAGATACTTTTTACTTGAGTTTCAGATATACTCTGCCTCGCTCTAGAAGTTTCTAGGTCCTCTCCTCTTTGATTCTAGGCTTGGTCTTCCTGACCCTAAGGAATCATCCTAGTAAAAAGGAAGATGTTATCCCAGGTGCCACACTTGGGAGCTCCTGTCTTCATTCACTGCCTCTGCCAATCTCTGGGGAGCCTCTCTCAAATCAGAAGCAATGCTCAGCTGGGGCTGAGGGTCTAACAGGCACCTGGACCACTGCCTCATTTCCTAGTTAGGTGTCTAATTTCGTCCTCTTCCTGCCACCACGCAACTCATCCACTATGTCACATAGAGCTAGACAAGTAATATCTCATAGCCCTGGTGATTAAGCGTTCACCACGTGGCCCCAAGAAGCAGACAAAGCGTCGTTTTTGTTTGCAGATGAACCATTTAATAAGAGACTGATGCTAGCGTTTGCTAGCTATTTACAAGGAAGTCAAGCAGTGGTGACTTAGGTTTTCCACCTCTGATTGGGAGTGGGAGGTGATTTTCAAGGGTAATGTCACTTAGCAACTGAAAGGAACTCTAAAAGGGCTCCTTTCTGATCTGTGGCTAATCCAGGTGACTTTGGGATCCCCATTTCCTTGAGATTAGAGTGCTCACAGTAGATACCCTCTTTATCAATTGGCTGTATGTGCTTCCTGTCCCAGGGGTTTGAGATGGGCAATTGCAGCCACGACTACCGGATATAAGCAGAAACTTTACAACCACAAGCTTCCTTGTTGTTGCTGTAGCCCTTCTGCTTCCAAAGTTCAACGGGAAAATAAAGTGGGTCTCTTGGCCCACAGCTCCATTTCTAGCCAGTTCTTCCAGAAAGGAGCCTTGGTGAAGGATGACAAGGTTGAAAGGACATTTAGGGCCAGCAATCGGTTGTCCATTCTTTTTTTTTTTTAAGATTTTATTTATTTATTTGAGAGAGAGAGAGAGAGAGACAGTGCAAGCACAAGCAGGGGGAGAGGCAGAGGGAGAAAGAAAGGGAGAAGCAGACTCTCCACTAAGCAAGGAGCCCAATGCGGGGCTCAATCCCAGGGCCCTGGGATCATGACCCAAGCTGAAGGCAGATGCTTAACCAAGGTGCCCTTGGTTATGTATTCTTTTTTTTTTTTTTTTTTTTTTTTTTTTTTTTTTTTTTGCTTTTTAAGATTTTATTCATTTATTCATGAGAGACATAGAGAGAGAGGCAGAGACACAGGCAGAGGGAGACCAGACTCTTCACAGGGAGCCCGATGTAGGACTCGATCTCTGGACTGAGATCACACCCTGACCCAAAGGCAGACAGAGGATCAACCACTGAGCTACCCAAGCATCCCTTGGTTATATATTCTTGATTATCCATAGCATTTAGTAGTCAGAATGGAAAGGAAAAGCAATATGTTCATTTTCTATTCAACTGGTTGATTATAGACACCAAGATAGTGTTATAGGAAGTCATAATGTTAGAGCAGGAAGGGGCCCTGGAGACCAAATAAAGTTACCCATTTTAGAGAAACTGAGGCCTTAGAACATTAGGTTTCTCTCTCAAGACCATCACATTGTCCAGCAGTAGAGCCAAAATTAGCACCTCGATATCCTGCTACAGGTCTAAAATATTAACCCTTGCACATGGCAAGTGGCATTTTCCTGGCAGCAGAAGAAATATACAAGAAGGTAATTCTAGTTCTGGGATCCAATCCTACTCGAGTCTGAGCATATCTCATAACTCCAGCAATAGGCTTGTGGAGGAGATCCTAATTGTGTCCAAATCCATTCTCCCATCCTACAGTAATAAAATGCCAAAGGCTAACAGGGCACAGGGCTACTCAGGAAAAAAAAGAAAAAAAGAAAGCTACACTTCCTTGTATGCCTTACAATGAACTCATGTCTGAGTCCTGGTCAGCAGGATGTAAAGGAAAGTAGGGAGTGCTTTAAAGGACAAATGTATACATTATCCTCCAGGCCAATGACTGAAGAGCTGACCCAAGGTCTGGAGCTGGAGCAGCCATCTTGGGCCACGAGGTAGAAGCCCGATGTTGAAGAGGACGGAACAACAAGACAGAACAAAGCAGGTGATCGGGGTGCTACCACACCAGCCCTAGGTTGCCTCTGTTTATATGAGAGATAAATATTTTTTAATCCTTTTAAAACCACTGCTATTTGGGGGGGGGGGTGGAGTTCAGCCTCAAGAAAAATAATGCAACTCTAATGTCAGCAGCAAAACTCTTTTGAAAGTTTCCTGTAGGGCAGCCCGGGTGGCTCAGTGGTTTGGCACAGCCTTCAGTCTGGGGCCTGATCCTGGAGACCCGGGATGGAGTCCCACGTCGGGCACCTGCATGGAGCCTGCTTCTCCCTCTGCCTGTGTCTCTGCCTCTCTCTCTTTCTCTCTCTGTGGGTCTCGTGAATAAATAAATAAAATCTTTTTAAAAGAAAGAAAGAAAAAGAAAAGAAAGAAGAAAAGAAAGAAAGAAAGAAAGAAAGAAAGGAAAGAAAGAAAGAAAGAAAGAAAGAAAGAAAGAAAGAAAAGAAAGAAAGAAGAAAGAAAGAAAGAAAGAAAGAAAGAAAGAAAGAAAGAAAGAAAGAAAGAAAGAAAGAAAGAAAGTTTCCTGTAGAGTTTCCCAGAAAGAAATATGAGGATTTCGTTTCCTGGACCTGGTGCCTACTTAAAGAGAAGCGCCTATTTCATAGAGAAAGGTGAGAGCCAAGGAAAGATCCCATCTACAAAATAGAGCCACTCTCTGATGATTTGACTTCATTTGGTTTTTAAACCAGTTCCTCCTTTAAAACAAGAGTTCTGTGGAAAAGCTGAGCTATCTGTTCATACCTACAAATCAGAACATCCTCCACTGATGGATTAGGAGCTTGGGGAACAGGTGTTGTCGTGTCGTGGCTTCAGGAGGAAGTGACTACCCTCGGGGAGGGTAGGCCATGTGGGACTGACGGGATGGGAGTGCAGGAGGTAGCACAGCCAGGAAGGAAGGTGCACAGGTGTGGGGGCTCCATCACAGTGGGTCTACTTGGACTCGTCTTTGGGAGGCTGGGACAGCACATGACCACCAGAGGGCAGCAGTGGGAGGTGAACCTCAGGGGCCTCCACATGGTCACTCACCCCAGGTCCCCAGTGGAACCCAGCCTGCTGGTCCAACCCGGGTCTCTCTGCTTCTCTTTGTCCAAAGTCGCCCTCCTTACCAGAGGGAGTGGGAAAGGAGTCGCTTCCCTAAGCGGAGGAGGCCGAACCAGCAGCTTTCATAGTCATCAGCTTAGGGTTCCCTGACAATAATCGTTCCCTCCTTCTACCACTTTTTGCCATCTCTACATCACACATTCAACATCTTATTAAAATAGACTTTATATTGGGTTGCTTTTTTTTTTTTTTCTTCACTTGGCTTTGCCCTAAGCAATAACAGCTGTGAAGTAGCAGGTTTGGGGTGGCATAATTATTACATTAAAAAAAAAATGTCTGTATTACCAGAAAATCCTCTAGCTACCAGTAGCGGTATGCTTAGAGAAACACTGCATTATTTCATCAATGCCCCCAATGACCCAACGAAGAAAGAAACAATATTATCCCCATTTTACAGATGAGGAAGTTGAGACTCCGTGAGATTAAACAGCTTCCTCGGGAGTTTTTCACCAGAGCTGGGATTTGAGCCAAGGTCTGTTTGAGTTGAAAGGCCTAGTGCTTGCTTTCTCCCAGGAGAAGGAAGGCGAAGACCTCTAACGCTGAAGCAGAGGAGGAATGAGAGGGAAGACTCCCAATCCCACCAGAAATCCTCCCCTCAGCTCTCCCTCACTTGCTGCCATTTCTTCTTTTCCTTCAGGTTCTAAGAATGTCTCCTTTGCACCAAAACAGAACATTCCAGAATGCATCCCTCCTAAATAAAGGCTGCCAACTCCTCATCAGGAATGAAATGTCCTTTGGGATTTTTTTATCATCTCTAAAATGACGATAAAAAAATTCAGCTCTCTGTAGTCCTGGATAAACCAGTAGGGAAGGAGAACTAAACTTTCTGGAGGAGTCTCACAACATACCCGTGGGAGGCTGTGGAGTGTGCACTTGTCACATTGAGCCCGGAGAACGGCGGGGAGTAGAAACCTCAACATTTATCTGCAGCGACTGCTCATACCTGAGAATCACGGTGAGAGGTGTGGTCGAAGAGAAAACCCCAGACTCTGCTTCTTACCAGCTGCGTGACCTTGGGCAAGCCCCTTATCCTCCCTGGGCTTCAGTTTCACCCTCAATCAGAAAGAAGGATCTCTGTCCCAGAGGGTTATCTTAGCAGTAAGTGGGGGAGCCTGTAAGTTAGTATTAAAACATGCTACTATCATTGTTATTATGTTAACTTACTGTGAAAGTACAAAGGATGTTCTTTTTTTTATGTAGATTATAAACCAATTTTTCCTTTTCTTTTTTTGAGATATCAGAGTTGTATCGATATACATTGCAAAATGTGAAAGGACAGATGTGGCCCTGCCATAATAATAATCAGGTCCACAGCTTAAGCAGGAAGGGTTTTCATGTTCAAACCCAGTTAGCTTAAAGTAAGTTGTCGCACTTGGGAAATATTGCCTTGTCTTTCTGGAAACAAAAAAGAAGAAAGAAAGAAAAAGAAAAGAGAAGAGAAAAGAAAAGAAAAAAGAAAGAAAGAGAACATGTCCTAAAGCAACCCAAAAACTGTTAAATTTTGAAATACCCCTGGCCCCAAAGTCTCACTTCAGACACTGTTTCCTCTTTCCTGAATATTCTAGCCCAATATGCATGACTTTTTGCCTCTGCCCCAGGGCCCCACAGAAAGAACAGACAGGACATGACTTTGCCCAAATTAGTTTCACTTTCTCCAACCAGGCCAGTCACAGCCATGGAGAGCTGCCTCCCATGGCGCTGAGGGCATTTCTGTTTTTCTTAGTGCAAGGCAGGGAGGACTTAAGTCAGAGAGCTCGGTGATGCAATGAATTTTCCAGCTGCCAATGACACTAGAACCTCATCACATTTTTTTGTCTTCCTTCCTAACCCCGGAGTGTAGCAAGCATCCATGTTCTCATTAACAAAGCCACCTGTTGCATTACCACCTGTGATGACTGAGGCAACCTTTGTCTACTACTTATTTACCATCTGGCTTCACAAGATGGAAGCTACGTAGTGCAAATAGCAGAGAAATAAAGTTGGAAGGCAGCTGGGTCCCCAACTTCATGGAACCACATACCAACTCTGGAAAGCTTCTGCGTGATGAAATCACCAAGAGCCTTCCAAAAACCAGATGTTCCTGTCCCTCTCAGGATGACTACCATCCCCCATAGCTCTCTGCTAGACTCATCTCAACCCCACTCTGCTCTAATGCCAGCACAAACAGATGGCCTGGGGAGCAGTGTTCTCTTCATCTCATCAACTTCTCTTTGTCATACTGTAGCTTGATCCTTCTGGAGAATGGTATTCAATCACCAGAGACTCATTCTGTAGAGCTTGATTGACCAAGGGGAGAGAACAATCTTCTTACTATAGCCTAAATGTAGATATCTGGGACCCCAGCCTGTCTCCCCACCCCACCCCACATCTGATATGTAAACAGCTACGTTTTAAACAACTTCTCAAATTCTGAGGGTTTTATCTGTCTAATCAGCTTAGTGTTGAGGGAGTTTGGAGCAGTCAGACACTCACTCGCCAATGGCTAAAAGAGAAAGAAATACATAAAAAGATTTGTTAGTAGTCACTTTGTGCAAAGCAGAACTCACATTTGTCTTCCGTCTAAAAAGCTGGTCATCGACTTTTTTTTTTTTTTTAATTTTAATTATTTATGATAGTCACACAGAGAGAGAGGCAGAGAGACAGGCAGAGGGAGAAGCAGGCTCCATGCAGGGAGCCCGATGTGGGATTCGATCCCAGGTCTCCGGGATCACGCCCTGGGCCAAAGGCAGGCGCCAAACCGCTGCACCACCCAGGGATCCCGGTCATCGACTTTGAATGTGGTTTCATTGATGCCGTTAGAAAATATTTTACCTCTAAACGAAAAGAAAGATGAACTGCCTCTCAGAAAAGGCAGAAGTAAGAGAGAATAAAAAAAAATAGAAAAGCTGATACAATTCTGTTTTGATGTTTGATGACATTCAGTGTCCCAGAACAGTGCTTTGGGAATAATTTTTCCTTTTGATCTTGCAGTATGAATGGACACGGAGACCATCTATATGAAAGGACAACCTGGGTACATAGGGCAGAACAAAAGAATTTGCCAGGAATGGGAAAAGCACACATATATAAATAAGCAGAAACATTAACTCCTGTCTGACTACTAAGTTATAATCTCCTCTCCACTCCATATCATACCAACCAATTATTCATCAGTACCCTTCAAATGTAAAGAGTATGGTAAAATTTATGTTTCAGATTTATCTCACCTTGATGCCAGGGTGGCCCTCCCGGGCATATCTGCCATCTGCCCCTTCCACGATCCCTCCTCCCTCAGGGACCAGAGAGTAGCACTCATCTTGAATTCTCCTGTAAGCTGCAACGCCTAAGGATGATCTGATGCAGGTATATAGTCTCCGCAACGTGTCCCTCTCTTCCACTTTCTTTTCTTGCTTTCCCACATCCATTAGACTACTCTCCTCACCCAGATCCTTCCAACCCCAACAGTTTTGTCTTTGATCTCGCTTGCCTCCTCCTGATTTGGCCAATCTTAGAGCATCCATGAGGCTTCACGATATGGAATGAGTATAGGTCATTTGTTCCAGGTCATTTGTTCCATTCATTAAATTTATTTATTCATGAGACTACACAGAGAGGAGAGAGAGGCAGAGACACAGGCAGAGGGAGAAGCAGGCTCCGTGCAGGGAGCCCAATGTGGGACTCGATCCCGGGTCTCCAGGATCACGCCCTAGGCTGAAGACGGCACTAAACCGCTGAGCCACTCGGGCTGCCCAAATTCTGGCTTTTTACTTCCTAGCTGCATGATCTTTGTCAAGTTACTTAACATTTCCACTTTAAGAAAAAGTGGTTCTAATACTACCTCAGAGGAATTCTGAGGCCATTAAATTAGAAGATGTATGTAACATCTATGGCACATTTAAGTGCATGTTAAACATCAGGATTTTTTCTTCCCCTGTCTATTCCCCCAAATAGTCCTGATTTAAAGGATTATTTGTCAGCAATTACACTAAATAGTTTGGCATTATTATTACTCAGGTTTCATTCAATGTTTTCATTCATCATTCTAAGGAACACAATAACATGTCATTTTTGGCACCTGCCTCTGGGGAGGTAGTGACATCTTTTTTTAGTCGTAGATCATTTTCATAACTGGCTCTTTACCTTCACATAATACATCAGAATCTGCTCAGTTTGAAACTGTGAGGATCCTCAATGGTTTCATACCCAGCTCTGGGAAGCCTCTGTTGGCCCCTTGGGAGCTAGAAGTTTCTACTTCTCTTCCTCTGAGGGGACACTGCTGAGAACAGGTGGGAGGGCTGCCTGTTCAAGTGTGGCCTCAAAGACAAGGTGGAAATGAAAACGAGGTGAGAATGTGGTGCAGTAGCCTGTGAACCCGAGACACATAGCTGTGGGGAACAGTGGCCGGGAAGGAGTCATTTGCACAAACCAGTTAGCAACCAGAAAATGGAACCACCCGCAAACAAATCCTGTAAGAGAGGGACAGGGTTTTCCAGTATTGCTTTTACCGTGAGAGGATTGTGCTGCATCTCAACTCTTAGTGCCATTTGATTTGAGGCTGCTCACACAGATTTCTTTGATGACGAAAAACTTGCAAAATCATTCATTTTCTCCCCTTTATACCTCCATGCCGACTAAGCCAGAGGCCAGACTCCATTGCAAACAGAGATGTATTAGTTAAGATACAGTTGAGGCTGCTGTGTAAGAGACACAAAAATGAAAATTTATTTTTCTGATGTAACAGTCTGAGCATAAGCTTTCCAGAGCTGGTACATGCTCTTTGGTGTTGGAGACCCAGCTTCCTATCTTTTTGCTTTGCTATTCTCAACATATAACTCCTATCTGTGGTGTCAGATGGCTGCTCTGGCTCCCACCATCACAGCCACATTCCAGCTGGCAAGAAGAAGAAAAGAAACAAGGGAGAGCATCTTGCTTTCCTTCAAAAGAAGTCTGGAATTTCATGGGTGCTGGGATGGCTCATTCAGCTGAGCATGGGACTCTTGATTTTGGCTCAGGTCCTGATCCCAGGCGTGGGATGGAGCCCCTATGGAGCTCAGTGCTCAGCAGAGAGCCTGCTTGAGATTCTCTCTCTCTGCTCCTCCCTCTGCTGGCAAGCACGTGTGCACTCTCTCTTTATCTCTCTCTCTCTCTAAAATAAATAAATAAATCTTAAAAAGATAAAGTCTGGAAGTTCCAAATATCACTTCCACTTTCATAGCATTGCCCAGAACTTAGCCACATGACCACACTCACTGCTGCAAGGGAAGCTGGGAAATTTAGTCCTAGATGGGCAGTAAGGAGTCCAGCTAAAGCATTGCTACAGAAGACACATAGAATGTGATATCGGGGGACAGTTACAGTTAGCATTCTGCCCAAAGGATCAAAGAGATGTTTAAATCAGCAAAACCTGCTGGGTATGAGGACATATTTTTTGTGGGTAGTAAAGCCGACATAGGTGGAGCAAAGAGGAGAGCCCCAATTTGAGGGGCAGCCCTGTTCACCCTAGATAATACTGTTACACTGAAATTCAGGTCCAGTGTTCCAGAGCTGCTGGTTTTCAAGAGAAACCAGAAATGGTTTCTTTTTAAAAATATGATATCTCCCAACTTTAAAACATTGGCTCAAAAATAGTTTAACATGGTATAGGCTGAACATATCTGTAGACTGACATTTGGGCGCCTGTGTTAGATTCAATTTGCATGAAAGTGTCAACTGTGCTTAACTCTCTGCCTGAAATGCTAAACTTTAGAAATCTAAAATTAGAACTAAAAGGCAAATCGATTTAGTAAAAAAAAAAAAATTTATTTATTTATTTTTTTGATCAAGACAAACTCCTCAAAGTAAATAATTTCTTGGCTTGTGGGTCAGGCACTGAAACAAAAAAATCAGGAGTTGGCCATGAATTTCTTTCATCCTTCAAATACCATGTTTCACTTTAGATGTGAAATAATTGTACTCTCGATCTGGTTTGCAATGACCAGGTAGTTACTTTAACTAGATAAATGAATTGGAAGAAACACTCAGGCTCCATTTTTCAGTGCAAGATGGAAATGATAGGCACAGCAGCCATGAACCTGCCATTCAGATCTCCTGCTGTGGGGAGCATGGCTGTGGGCCCCGTGCTGCCCTTCTGGCTCTGCCACCGCTTCACATGAGGACCACATCTCCCGTGAGCTTCTCCCAACCAGTGATCCAGACAGAAGGGGGACTTCTCCAGTGATCCACTTTGGCTCCCAGACTCCTCAGCAGCCTGGCCAAACCAACCTTCCTTCCTTCCTTTCTTTCTTTCTTTCTTCTTTCTTTCTTTCTTTCTTTCTTTCTTTCTTTCTTTCTTTCTTTCTTTCTTTCTTTCTTTCTTTCTTTCTTTCTTTCTTCTTTCTTTCCTTTCTTCTTTCTTTCTTTCCTCTTTAAATATTTTGAGAGAGAGAGAGAGAGCACACCCGTGCACATGCGTGTGCATGGGCTGGGAGGGTTGAGGGGGTAGGGCAGAAGGAGAGACTCTCAAGCAGGCTCCGCTGCCTTGGGTTCCAGCTCACAGCCCTGAGATCATGACCTGAGCCGAAATCAAGTGTCAGGAACTTAACTGACTGAGCCCCCCAGGCGCCCCCTGGGCAAACCTTTCTTGTAACTGTTCTGCAGTCTGAGGCTCCTCCTACCCTAACCTTCTTCCTTTCGCAGGTGTCAGAACTCTCCCCTCACCCCCGCGGCCCCCCCTGCCCCCCCGTCACCTGCCCCCACTTCCTTTATCCTTCACAGGCTCTCCCCCTCAGAAATCCCTTGCACATCTAATCCCACCTTGACAACTGCTTCAAAGCAGGTGAACTAACACATGAGGCCGATGAGAGCAACAGCAGTTATACTTGACTGTGTGCTAGGTGCCCGGCATGGTGCTTACCCGGTGTGTAAGAGGCCAGGAAGGTGAAGGGGTGGGCAAAATAGGTGGAGGGGATTAAGAAGTACAAACTTCTGGGACACCTGGGTGGCTCAGCGGTTGAGCATCTGCCTTTGGCCCAGGGCCTGATCCTGGGGACCTGAGTCTCATGTTGGGCTTCCTGCATGGAGCCTGCCTCTCTCTCCGCCTGTGTCTCTGCCTCTCTCTGTGTCTCTCATGATTAAATAAATATAATCTTAAAAAAAAAAAAAAAGAGAGGAAAAACTTCCAGGAAAAAAATAATGACAATGGCTAACTTTACTGAGTATGTTCCAGGACCATGCATTACAGCCTCACATGTATTGTCTTTACAAAAATCCTGAGGTCCATAGTGAACGACCATTTCCCTTGATTCTACAGATGTGCAACTAGGTTAAATAACCTGCATAAGGTCACATGTCTAACAGAAGTAGACAGTGATTCAAACAAACCCACGTTGGTCTGATTCCAAAGCCCATTTGTTCATACATCGGATATTTGTGTATTCCTTCCCAATTTCTTCCATACCCAAATATCACCACATATTACCCTCGTGACTTAAGTGATTCATGAATAGCACCTGCACAAGTATTTACTTAATATTTCTCTTTAACTGGGATACCTGGGTGGCTCAGCCGTTAAGCGTCTACCTTCAGCCCAGGGCGTGATCCTGAAGTCCTGGGATCGAGTCCCACATCTGGCTCCCTGCCTGGTGCCTGCTTCTCCCTCTTCCTGTGTCTCTGCCTCTCTCTCTGCGTCTCCCATGAAAAAGTAAATTTTAAAAAAATTTCTCTTTAACTGATTTTTAAAACTTGACTATATTTATCTTTAAAAAGTGACATGATATCCCTGAAATAAATGGTAATCTGCTATTCCTGCCAAAAATTAATCCTAAAAGTAATCACAATAAAAACAAAACAATAGTATCAAATTTTAGCCAGACAATATAATACCATTTAAGGAGACATTATATCCAACTAAAGATTCAAAATTTGGGGTCTGCACTCATTTTGTGTGTTGTTTTTTTTTTTAAGGGTAGATCAGTAAGTGTTAGGTGGTAAGCATCAAATGAAAACATTTTTTTTTTCTTGACAAAACCAGAAAGATTGACAAAACTAAAAAGGGACTAACTTTCCCAGTCTGGGACTCAGTGCTCTTCAATGCTGTAACCACGTATCCTGAAAAATTCTCTTGGGTGGTTGTATTTGGGAAATGATGAGTGATGGAAACGGAAGAAGGCTCATTTAGACAGAAAAGCAACTTTATACAATGGCCCCATGCCCCTGAAAGAAAAGAAAAAATCAATTTAATTCCTTTCCAGCCTCTGCAGGTTCTCAGCACTCACAATTGTACCCTCTGGTTTTTCTGGAGAGTTCAATTTTTCAAAAGTAAAACAAACCAGAGCCTGCAGCATGAGTGAACCCTGCTTTTTGGGCAGGTGTATCCGGTAGAGAAACAAAACATCGCTCTGTGGTTAGGCTGCCTAGTACACTGGAGTTCAACACATTCAGAAATCAGCCTGCCTCGGTGGTGGTGGGGTTGCTGAACCACACAGCGAGAACATGGGCCCTGTGTAAAAAGCTCCCAGCCTCCCTGCGTACGGAAGACAGCACTGACCCAGAGCTGAGCAAAGGGCAGGCTACAACCCCTGCCACCTCTGAGCTGGGCCTTTCAGCCACAGCCCCATGTCATTCATGGTTGAAGTCCTGCTGCCGCAGGGCCACACAAGGTTGTTGCAGCGCAAGCCCACTCTGGCCACACTGTGAGTTGGAGAGAGCTTTGAAGCCATCAAGGAGGTGAGGAGAGGGCTTGTCACCAGCCCTCCTTTCTGATTCTGAGTTCCTCAATCAATTTTTGTCACGTGTTGTTTGCATTTGGTTTGGTAACTGGCTGGCAAATGTAGTTGGACCTGGAAGCAGAGACAAGACTGGGATGCCACTGTGAAGAAGTGTTTCAGACCCTCTGTTCATCATCACAGAATCCCAGCTTTGTGCCCACTTTGCAGATGGGAACACAGAGTCACTAGGGACTGAAATGAGTGGCTTGAATGCTGAGATGGGACTGCCTGTCTATGGCAGATTCCTCATTCTGTACCTCTTTAGGCCTCTGGATCTCTAGTATACTATTCTTTTGAATTAATCCTCATCCTAGCAGACATAAGAAGAGGAGGAGGAGGGGGAGGAATAAGTAACATTTGTTGAATGCAAAACACTCTAAGTGCCTCATCCTGTTTAATGTTAAAACCCCTACGGGTTGTGTGTGTGTGTGTGTGTGTGTGTGTGTGTGTGTATTCCTCTCTGCCAAAGAGAAAATTTGAAACACAAGAGGTTAACTGCCAAAGGTGACCCAAAGGAAGGACTCAAGCCCAAGCGGTCTGACCTCAATGACCAAACCTATATCCACTATGCTGTCTTTTCAGGCAGACACACCTGCCTCTAAATCCAGACTCTATCTCTGTGTTACTTGGGGCAAGTCACTTGACCACTCTGAACACTGTTTTCTTATCTGTAGAGTAAGGATAAAAATAGTGACTATCATTTAAGGATGGTATGAAAAGCAGCTAAATGAGGTTATTCAGGTGATGGGCTTTGCATGGTGCCTAGCATACAGGAAGAGCTCAATAAATGCCAAGTATAATTAGCAACAGAATTGTGGCCTTCAGGATTGATCCACTTCCTCTTTCCTTCCATAATGGCTATCCTCTTTCTAGTTACCACCTGCTGTTTACCTAAACAGAGCTTCCTTTTTGGCTCACTCGATGTGATTTGGCTGATCTGAGGCATCCTCCTCATACAGCCTCTCCCCTTTGGAGCTGCATGCAGGAGATCATGACAAGTCCATCAAGCACTTCCAGCACCATCAAGGATTTGTAAGGGCAGTGACAAAATCTGGGAGATAGATGGTATCATAGAGTTGTTTGTCACAAAAGGTAATGTACCCCAAAAGGGGCCACTGTAAAACAAGCCGCCCATGATGTATGTGTGCCCCAGGACATCTTAGAGAATGAGTTGACTTGGAGGAGTGAACAGAGGAAGATCACTCTGTGATGAGAAACATAGAGTTTGCAGAATCTCTACATATAATGGTTTTCAAACACGTCTGTGAATTCTTTGACACCTGGCACATCAAGAGGTGGAGTCTAATCCCTTACCCTTGAATATGGACTGGATTTAGTGACAACTGCGTGACTTCTAGGGCTGGATTATTAAGGGTGTTTTGCCGTGGCTCTCTGTCCGGATGCTTGGTCTTCAAATCCAGCGGCCATGGCAGGAGGAAGCCCAGTGACAATGGGGGCCCAGGGATAGGTGTTCTGGGCCTCAGCTCCAGTTGAAGTCCCCAAGAACAGACAGCCTTTGTGATGGCTCCAGCCCAGTCCACCATCTTTCTTCAAATTAGTGACAGATTCCCAGTAAGAATTGCCTCCTGAGCCCATAACCATAAATGATTGTTGCATTATGCCACTGAATTTGGAGCGATTCATTATACTGCAGTAAATAGCTGGACACTACAATTTATTTCACAAAGTTCTGCCTCTAGGTCACTGTTAGCTACTGAGAGCTCTATGTTACTATTGATTTTAGTTACTTTGGAACTATTATTTTAGCACTTACTTTCATGAGGTCTAATAATTTTTGTTAGGTACATATCAAATAGTTTCACAATCCACAGTGATCATTTTTATCAATTTATTTTTTTAAGATTTTATTTATTTATTTGTTTATTTGATAGAGAATAAGAGAGAGATAAAGAGAATAAGCAGGTAGAGCTGCAAGCAGAGGGAGAGGGAGAAGCAGGCTCCCTACTGAGCAAAGAGCCTGATGTGGGGTTCGATCCCAGGACCCTCAGATCGTGATCTGAGCTGAAGCCAGATGCTTAGCTGACTGAGCCAGCCAGGTGCCCTCATTTTATCAATTTATTTAAAAATAATTCTGAGGGATCCCTTGGTGGCGCAGCGGTTTGGCGCCTGCCTTTGGCCCAGGGCGCGATCCTGGAGACCCGGGATTGAATCCCACATCGGGCTCCAGGTGCATGGAGCTTGCTTCTCCCTCTGCCTGTGTCTCTGCCTCTCTCTCTCTCTCTGTGTGTGTGTGACTATCATAAATAAATTTTTAAAAATTTTAAAAAATTAAAAATAATTCTGTAATAAGAACTAGAGTCACTTTGTATGTTCCCCTGAGGAAGAAGCAGGTAGGCAGCCTTTCCTTGGAATAAACCTGAGATGACTTTTTTAGCTCCCTAAGCCATCACAAGTAGGGAAGCTTTAGGATGAATTGACCCTTGAAGCCCTCTTGGAAGAAGGACTGAAGCCAACAGAGAAGCAGAGCCCTGATTCCCCAGGCAGCCCCAGCATATTGGGCTGTGAAACAATAATGCAGAGGTTTTCTGTAAATCATCAGCCAACTGTGAAGTGTTTTCTAGGATTCAGTTTTGTTGTCAACACTCCTGGATATAAAGCTTCCAACCCTCAGCACCTACAACAAAAATGAGTATCTATATAAATATTAATACATATATATAAGCACACACATACACAGGGCCCCACTATCTTACCAATTGTGAGTCTTGAACAAATTAGTTAACCTTACAATCTCAGTTTTTTGTGTCTAAAATGGAGATAATACTTTCCTCATAGGATTATTGTAAAGTAAATGACTAGAGCAGACCAGGCTCAGTGAATATTAGTTATTAAAATAATTCACACACATAACACATATAGAAAAGAGATGGGAGAAATTGCACCAAACAGTTATTGTAGTTATCTCTGAGCCATAAGACTATGGATGCTTTTTATTTCCTTTCTTATAATCATATATTTTGAAGACATCCTATGTTTCATTAATTTTTTCATTATTTTTTTAAAAAATATTTTGATAAAAAAATAAATAAAAAATATTTTGATAGAAACTATTTTTTTAAATGAAGGTGGTTATTAGATGATAGGATTATGGATAACTTTCTTAATGTTTTAAATGTATTTTGTGTTTCGATTTTCTCAAATTGACTTAGTGGGATTTTTAGGTCTAGGAAAATACAGATGGAGGATGAATTTAGGCTCAGCCATGTGGTACAGATCCAAGATTTCATGGTTTCATTATCTCGTTAGATGGAGATTACTGAGGATTTCTGCAGTCATGGTCAACTTCTTGGAGATGGTAGAGTTCAAGGTTGAAACAGGAGAATGGGAGCCTTTTCCAGAGGACTAGTTCTACTCAGGTCTCATACACATACACATACAAACACATATGCATGCATACGCACACACAACTTTAGCTCTAACTACACCAGGTGCTGAGGGAAACAATCCCTATTTTCAAGAGTTTACTGCCAAAAAAAAAAAAAAAAAAAAAAGGTTTACTGCCTAATGGAGAAGGTATACACATAGAGAAGTAATTTTTCCATTTAATGCAGTAGATACTAATATAAATACGAGTGCAGGTTTTGATGGAAATGCAGGCAAAACATATTAGCCCATCCTGGGGTTCAGAACAACTTATTGGAAGTGAAGTTTCTTGAGCAAAGTCTTGAGGAATCTCTTAGGTCAGGCTGTTAAAGCAAAACGTCACAGACCAGGTGTCTTCAACAACAGACATTTATTTCTCACAGTTCTGAAAATGGGAAAGTCCAGGGTGAATGTGCCAGCAGATTCGGTGTTCCATGAGCACCCCTCTTCCTGGCTTGCACATAGCTGCTTTCTTGCTGTGTCCTCACATGAAGGAGAGAGAGAGGGCTCTGGTCTGTTTCTCTTCTAATAAGGGCTCTAATCCCATCATAGGAGCCCATGACCTCATCTAATCCAAAGGCCCACTTTCAAATACATTGAGGAATATAGCTTAGATATATGAATGGGGGGTGGGGGTGGGCATGACATTCTGTCTATAGCAAGAGAAGAGTCAATCCCAGGGATAGAAAGATGGGTGTTCGCAGAGGCTGGAATAGAAGAGTGAAAGGACATTGGTGTGTGCAATAAACAAGAAGAGTACTCTTCAAACCCTCCCTGCCCCATCTCACACACAGAATCCTTTCTTCAAACAAACAAACAAAAATCCCATGTGGGAGCTTAAAAGCTAAAATACATAAAATTGGGTTGGCTGTATAAGGGCCGTAATGAATATCTCTCCCCAGAGGAGGCCCATGAAACCTGTCCCCACAAGGCCCAAGATTCCAAGGGGAGTGGGAGGTAGGACAAATCGACTCTGCCAGAGCAACTGGTGGGGGCCAGGTCTTGGATGGCCTGATTTACTCTATCTTTGTAGAAATGCAGTGGGGCACCGAGGGGTTTTTCTCTGAGGAGCGTGTGCTCAGGGTTGTACTTTGGAAAAGGGAGTGGCAATATGTGAGGAAAGTGCCTTAATCTGGGGAAAAGACCATCGAGACTTGAACTAGGACAGGGATTGTGTCAAGAAGAGGGTAGGTTGTTGGAGCATCACTAACACTATTTTTCAGAAGATTATTTTCCACTAGGAAGTTTCATAGGAGGTCTGGCCACCTACATGGATGTCAGCCCATATGGGCACTCCCATGGCACATCATTCATACCAACCTCTTTCCAGCAGCCATTTACCCATCCAATCCCAATAGCCCACCTAAAGAGATGCCTGGTTTTGTGAGTGTGTGTGTGTGAGTGTGTGTGTGTGTGTGTGTGTGTGTGTGCTTAGAGAGAAAGATTGAGAGAATGCATACAAGTGAATGAGGAAGGGGCAGAGGGAAAAACAGAGAGGGAGAGAGAGACTCTCCGGCAGACTTGAAGCTCAGCACAGAGCCCACCATGGGTGGCTCTCGATCTCACAACCCTGAGATCATGACCTGATTTCAGTCAAGAGTTGAACGCTTGACTGAGCCACCCAGGTATCTCAAGATGCCTGTTTTAAACATAAGGGCAATGAGGTATGTAGCTGTGGTGGTTAATTCTGTGTCAACTTGGCCAGGCCAATATCTAGGGGCACCCGATATTTAATCAAGCCCTAGCCTGGACGTTGCTGGGAGGTATATTTTAGATGATATTAACTTTTAAATCAGTGGTCTTGAGGAAAGCAGATTACACCTCATCATGTGGCAGGCCTCGTACAATCAGTTAAAGGCCTTAGAGAAAGAAGAATGACTCCCCCAAGGAAGAGGGAATTCTGTCTGCAGTCTTTCCTGGGTCCCCAACTTGCCTGCCCATGCTGCAGATTTTGGACATGCCAGACTCCACAATTGTGTGAGCCAATTCCTTAAAATAAATCTCTTTCATATCTATATCCATCCATTTATCATCTATCTATCTTTCTATCTATCTATCCATCTATCTCTCTATCATCTATCTATATCTATTGGTTCTGTTTCTCTGGAGAATCCTGAAAAATACAGTGGCTTACCCCATTGACCAGATAGAGGCAGGAATAAAATGCTGATTTGTAACAACTTATTAATTCAAAAAAAAACTTATTAATTCAGCTTCACCACCCTTCCTTCCACAACAATGAGTTCAGAAGGTGGGGCAGGTGATGCTCTTACTCAGCATTCCTAAAGCAGACCTCTGATTACATCACCAGCCTGCTTAAAATTTTCAACGATTCTCCGTAGCCTGCCAATAAAGTCCCAATTACATGGTCTAATAATGGTCAAGGATCTCTGGACTCAACCTCCATTCCCTGTCTTACCTCTCACAACTTAAATTGATTATTGTGCACCAGATTTCACTCACTTCCCTGTAAGAAGATTGTATGTCCACATCCTTTGCCTTATGACTTATAGTCCCTCCACAGGAGGAGTGTAGATTCCTGCTGCACTGATTTCTGGGCTTCTCCACATAACTTGTTTTGCCCAATGAAATGCAATCAGACCAGACAATACCCATCCTAGCAATAACTTTAAATGCTTGTGTGATTTGGCTGAACTGAGGGCTGGTGGCCCCTAGGAAGGTGGGGAAGAAGAGTGCAGAACTCTCTCACGAAGATCGTTTTGCTTTTCAAGTATGAAGAATAACAGCTGCCCCTTCTAAAACTTTCTCAGAAATCCAGATTTTACACTCTGATGTAGTGTGAAATTGCTTCACTCTAAGCAGTGAGCAGCCTGTTGTTTCTTGAAGGTTTATTAAATCACTTATGATTCTGGATATTTACACTATAAACCAATAGATTTCTTTGAATCTTAGTGTTTTTTGAGGGGAAATCTCTTAAAATTATGCCTTGTTTTACTTTTACTGTGTAGTAGGGTAGGAAAAAATACCTCAACAGTGGATATCAACTCTTAATTGAATATAAAATGTCTTTTTTTTTAGGACGATAGTGTCATGGGTCTTTCGAGATGGAAAATAAGACCCTGAGACATGGGAGAACAGGTGTGGGGAAAATGAAATGGCAAAACTGTTCTGCTTTAGAAATAAATAAGAATTGGGGCAAAAGTGGGAGGCAGAGAGAGAGTGCAGAGATTGAAGGAAAGTGGAAAGAGAGAGAGGAGATTAAGCAAAGATCAAGAGGCTGGAATCCAGATTGGTTGAAGCACAGACCTGCAGTCTCCAAAAACGTGTTTTATTTTTTGTGTAGTAATAGAGTTCCAGCTGGGCACTTGATTGCCCGCTAGAGACTACACTTCCCAGGCTCCATTGTAACCAGTGTGATCACATGACTATGTGTTGCCAATGGCATGAGAATGGAAATGATGTATGCAATTGCTTGCTTAGAAGGAAATCCTTGGCCTCCATTTCCTCTTCTTCTCTACTCCCAATGGGCTATTTGTAAACATGGTTTGACTCAGCTTTGACCATGCAGATGAGGACACAGCCACTCCTAGAGGATGGCAAAGCAAAAAGATAGAAGGAGCTCTTGTTTGAGTGACAGCAGAGAGCAATGATGCCCTTCATCCTGGACGGCTATTCCTTTGGACCAAAGGAAGAATCTCATTGTTTCAGCAGCTTAGCCTAAATCTTAACTGATACAATGGTAAAATCACGAGGGGACTTTTGAAAAACAGAGATAACAATCATTCATTTTTTTAATTTACATTTTTCAGTGTTCTAAACCCCTCATCTTTTGACTTTTGGCAAAATGTGTTACTTACATAAAGGCCTATATAAGTAAGAAGCTTGTATAGAAATCAAGGAGAGGGTCTCGTATCTGGGCCGACAGAGCACAGTCAAGAATGAGAATGTGTGCAAGATGGTTTATAGACTGAAATAACCCCATAGAAGTAGGAGCTAAAGGACAACCTGAAAATGTGAGCTCACCTGAATTCACAGGTATCTCAGGGAAGGCCTGGATATAGAATGGAAGGATGTTTCAATGCAATCTAGATCTTAGGGATCAGGATAAGTCCAATGAACACTTGGACCAAAACAGTGATTAATCCAAAAAGGCAGGAATATCTCTGATGAGAGTGATGTGAAAAAGCCTGGAATATAAATTCTAGAGTCAGATGGCATGTGTCTCAATGTCTATTCTACTGCCTATAACTATGTGACTTCAAGGAAGTCACTTAAAATCTAAGCCTCAGTTTCCTTATCTATAAATTAGATATAATAATAGCTGCCTCATAGTGTTATCATAAGGAATTGAAAGGAATATTGTACATAAAGCATTCAGCAGATTGTGGGACATATAATGAGAAGCCAACACATACTAGCTTTTACTACTACTATTAATTTTTTCACAATATTAATATGAGATCCTATTATTCAAGTCAAGGAAAATCATTAACTTTGAGAATCCTTTGGTGGAGTCAGGGGCTCAAATGTTTCTGACTTGACCTGAGGAAAGTGGGTGGGAGAAGGGTGTCACTCCAGCATTCAAGGTGTACCCGACCAAGTATCAGTAGCTCCATTGTGCGGATGAGAAATAAAGTTGAGAAAGGTGTCTCATTTGAGTTCAAAGGCATTTTTGCAAAGCCAGGCTGAGAAAACAAGAACACTTCTCCTGTAGTTTCCACTGCCCTGGAGCCTACCCTCTCTTCCTTCCCACTGTGTCCCCGTTTCAGTAAGCCACCTACCACCCCTCAAGGAACTCAGGCAGGAAAGCAACAGTTCTGTACTTCCTGTTTTCCTTCACCCCCTACTACTAATCAGTCCTCACTATTTCATCTCCAGAGTTCTCTCAAATCCATCCACTTCTTTGTCCTGCCTCTGCCAGCAGCCTCCTTCAAACCACCCACCGTGGCTTCTTCATTGCTGTCCACACTTGCATTCTTCATTTTCCTCTCCTCTCAGCAGCCACAGAGATTTTTAAAAATCCAGATGTAATTACTCCTGGCCCTGCTTCCCATTGGCTTCCTGCTGCCCCAGGATGAAATCCAAGCAGCCCACTTTCTTTGGGTCAACATATAATATGCCCGTCCCCTGCCTAGTTCTCTTGAAACTCACACCACCAGTTTTTCTGTTTATAGAGCAGAGCTCCCAGCCTTTGAATGCTGTTTCCTCTACCTGAGCAGTTTTCTTCTCTCCCTCCCCTCATTTAACTAACTCATTCATCCAAAAACATTTTTATCAAGCTCCTACTATATGCTAAGTCCTACTGTAAGCCATAGAGGTAAATAACCTCTTCTGTCCTATGAACCTTATCTGCAATCTGGTGAAATCTATGGACCCTTTTCTGAGACTAATGGTTTTTTGTTTTGTTTTTTGTTTGTTTTTAAGGATGATGATGTTTTATTTAAGTATCAATTTTTATCATTGTTTTCTTATTTCACTTGAACCTCACCATAAGCCTATGGTTAGATAAACTAGATATTGTGCCCCTCTTTTCCCCAACATATTACAAACAAAGTTGAAAAGAATATTACAGTGAACACTGTAATAGGCAGATTAATGCCACCCCCCCACAAAGAAGTCCATGCTTTAACCTCTAGAACCTGTAAATATGCTATGTTATATGGCAAAAAGACTTTACAAATAGAATTAAGGACTTAAATATAGGGAGATTATCCCTATAGGAAGATTATCCTGAGTCCAATGTAATCACATGAGTCCTAAAAGGGGGAAGAGGAAGGTAAGAGGAAGAAAAGGTAAAAGATAATTTGAAACATGGAGGACCTGACCCACCATTGCTGGTGGTGAAGATGGAGAAGAGAACTGTTATGGTTGAATTGTGTCCCAGGCTAATGCTTTCTAAATACATAAAATAAATATGGAGGATTACAAAAGAAACCAAATGTACTGAAATAGTTACCAAAATCTTTTTAAATTGTGATATAGTAGTATATCTGTTATTTTATGATTGCATTAAATAACAAAATCTAGCAATGGGTCTAAATAATATAATCTCCTAGTAGTGATCAGTATAAATGGTATTTTAAGAGATCTGTGAAACAGTAGTATGTGACAAAGTCTCAAGGACAGCTCATACCACTGTGGTTTGTTGCCTACATTCACAATGGAATGAAATGCTAAATTTCAGTTAGATGTTAGTAAAAATAAAGATGTCATTTTTTTTCCTATCCAAATTCATAGAGCCCAGTTCTATCCACAGACTCCAGAGAGTCCCCTAGATCAGATTAAACCTGGGGAATATAGTAAGAAACACAGGAGCTTATGTTCAAGTGGCAGGGGGTGGGGGGAGGCTGATAATCCAATAACTTCAGATTGTGCTGAGTTGTTTAAAGACAATAAAATGACTTCAGATTATAATGAATTGTTGAAAAAAAATCAATAAAGTGGGCACCTGAGTGGCTCAGTCGATTAAGTGTCTACCTTCAGCTCGGGTCATGATCCCAGGGTTCTGGGATCAAGTCCTGCATTGGCTCACTGCCCAGGGGAGAGCTTGCTGCTCCCCCTGCTTGTGCTCTCTCTGTCAAATAAAAAATAAAAATCAATAAAGTGAAAAAAAAGTAAAAAAAAAAAATCAATAAAGTGATAGGGATTAACCAGCAACTAGGGTGCCTGATGAGAGTGATGTGAAAAAGCCTTCTTTTTCAGCTGAACCCCAAAGAGAAGGATCTGGTCTGAGAAGAAGCCAACCAAGAGGTGCCACAAAGGGAGTGGACAGTGAGAGCCTGGCCCAGCCTGGCAGACAAGGGATATGAAATCGGGGAAGTACATACACATCAGTCTTAAAAGGCCAGAGTAGGAAGACCTTGAACTCCTGCTTCAGTTCCCTCCTCTTGAATATCAGGATGGCATTGAGACCAGCACCTGGGGGCTGCTATAGAAGCCCTTGAGATCATGTGAGTGAAAGGCCTGGTAGACAAGCACACTATGGAAGTTTCCCACAGATCCCACCCCATCTCATTCAACCCCATGGGTGTATACAGTTGGAGTCCCCATTCCTCTGAGAGGTTGGTTAGATCATTTGCTTAAGGTCACATAGGTGGTTTAGGACAAAGCCGGAATTCAGACGAAGCTATCTGACCCTTTTCTCTTTCTTCTCTAGGGAGAAAGCACGAGTTCTTTCATATCAAGCTCACCCAGCTCTCTGGTGGTTCCCAGGACACAACCTGTCTGTGATCCTTTCCCCCTTGACAGAGCAGCATCTCCCAGGAGGAGAGATGAAAAATCCAAATGCTGCAACTAAACGCTGCCAGGACTGAGGGAAGCCACTTAGCCCTAATTTCCTTACTGTTAAAACCAGCATAACCATGGCAACACACTCCAGGGCTTTTATTAAAGAATCTGACTGTGAAAATCAGCCTAAATCAATGGAAGGAGGAGAAGTGCTCCGTGTTTTACACACACACACTGGTTGCCATCAGCCTCAGCACCCTGAGATGCTAAAAGCATCCTCCCTGCAGAGGAACCCGCCCCCCCCCCCCCCGGGGGCCTCCCATCCTTTTCTAAGAGCACAAGCTCCAATGAGCACTTCCCGAGAGACATTTCTCTCCCGTAGCAGATAAGGGTCCAGATAAGGGGTCGGGCATATGCTATATTCACTTTTCTAAAACAGCCCAAATGCAGCCAGATAGTGTCTCCTGTCCAATGTGGAGGAGCTGAGAGAGAGAACCAGGCAGAGGGTGAGGTTGGGTCCAACCTTCTCTGTTTTCACCCTCTTGTTTTTCTCCGCCTTTTGCCATTTCTCCAACAACCTGACCTCAGAGCCTTCCTCTCTCGATGCCTCTGGAGATGTCCTTCGGTTGGTGCTTTGGCCTCAAGAGTGTGGAAAATCTGTTCTTCCAGCTTCATCCAGGTGTGTCTGGACAGGAGGAGCCCTGCCTCCACCTGCTGCAGAAATGAGAGGGATGAGAAAAAGCATCAGCAGCTCTGTGGCCCCCATCCAATTCACTAAGACCTCACTGGATTGGGGGACACACCAGGGCCCTGTGGGGGGCCAGGAGCAAAGCTCAGGCCATGCACCATGACCAGTCTAGTTTACCAAGAGGTGCATCTTCCCACTTCCTACCCCTTTTATTTCACTGTCACCAGCAGGCCAGAGGGTGCCCCAGAAATGACAGAGGTGAACTTTCTACTGAGTCTTCCTATGGCCCACCCATGTGCTGAGCACATTCACCTCATTTAAACTTAATAAAATTCTGAGGTGGGTACTATTATGACCTCGTCCAGGACAGGAAACTGATATCTAGAAAGTTTAATCCCTTGCCCCAGTTCACTTGGGGGTTTTGACCTTGGGTCATCTGACTCCACGGTTCTTACTTCCCCAGACACTGTTGCCCAGTCAAAGGATGGGGCTGGATGGTGAGATGGTGATTAGGCCAGAGTTAATTCTGGGCCTAGAACTGATTTGTCAAAATGAAATGACACGGGCAATGTTGTGTCATGGGGACTCTTAACACATATACCGTAAAATGGTCACAGATTTTTGTGACTGGAAAGTATTAACTGCCCCTTGGCTTGCCACAGTATCTCATGGAAACGAGGCTCTGACTGACTCATGCGTTCGGCAGATGCCTAATGCTGGCAGCAAGCTCCTCTTTTGATGTGGCTTCCCTCTCAAACTTATCATGCCAAACTGCTAGAGAAAAAGAAAATTCATTCCACGGGACTAAGTTCCTACTCATCTTGGCTGCAGCACATAGGGAGGAGAGAGCAAAGAAAATGAAAAAGAGCAAGTGGGTGAGCTTGTAGCAGTAGCTCGCAAGGAAGCTGGGCTTCCCCAACCCGCACAACCTGACAATCTGCCTCTCTGTGCTCAACAGATGGAAACTGTGTCCTGAGGTGAATGGTTCCCCTCAAGCTGTCTTCACAACAAAACAGACCCTGAGCCCTACCAGAGGGAGGAGGAAAAAAAGACCAAAAACACTGTGAATTAAGAAATTTGTCAGAAGAAAAGGGGGGACCACTCGCTGAGTTTGCTCTCTCGGCCTCTCACCAAGGACCTCAGGACCTGGAGTCTTCCTCAGCCTTGGGCTATAGGCTGCTCACTTCCCTCTCTGGGCCTCATGTTTTCCTCAGAGACGGCAGCTCCCCATCCCCCTCGGCAGGCCTGCAGCTTCGTGCACTTGCTTTCCCAGCACCAACACAGCACCCCCTACATAGTGGGTGCTCAGACCCCTTTTGGTGAGTACATTCGTGAAATTCTGAGACCCAGAATTCTCCCTGAGACCAGGTTCTGAGAACCTCTGGAGGTTGCCTCCAGAGTCCTTTGGAATCAAACCCATTTTCTCCTGGGAAGCATAGCTCTCAGCTTAGGAAAGTACAGGTGCCACAATGTGGGAACAGAAGCTACAGTGAGATCAGAGCAGATGATATCTAGAGAACCTCCTAAAAGGAAAAGTATGTGTCAAAATATAATGGGTAATTTTGCAATGTGATAGAAAGTGTTGTTCCACGTTTTCAACCCCAGCTTTTATTTGGGTTAAAAACTTTTCTGTTTCCTTTGCCTGAGTCTGAGACTTACATCCTGGCTTAGATACTTATGCTGTACATGTATGTGTGTATATGTATGTCTAAGTCTGTATATATGCATATATGTACACTCTGATCATAATCACAGCACCGTTGAGGCCTCTGAGGTGATCCCCCAATAAATAACATTTCTCTTCCCTATCCAGATTCTGAACAAGTTAAGAAGTAAAATAGAAGAAAAAAGCCAGAGGCCAGGATGTCACCCTTATTACTGATAAAGCTGGATAGGAAGGCATAGGTTGGTGTAAGAGTTAAACAAGCTGGCTTCCTGAACCCCAGAATCAGGTAGATTTCCCACCCGTTCTCAACAGTGCTCTCCAGGGTCAGGGGGTGAGAGAGGGCAGCCCAGGGAGACCTGCTCTATGAGGATTTTCAACATGAAATATCACAGGAGAACACACGCCATCCCTGACCAGGCCTGGCCCCAAAAGAATAAAAAAAATTTTTTATTAGTTCTTTTCTTTATTAGTTCTTTTCTCTATTAGTTCTTTTCAACTATACCTGGTTGTTTTCCCCATATTTACTGATAAAAGAAAGAGAGACCCAAAGTTATATTAACCAAGCTTCCCTCACAAGAAGGAAGCATCAGAAGTGGGAAAGAAGTGTCCCCCACTAAGATGCAAATGTAGCACTTGATCATTTGAATTAAATGTCTGTTTACATACTGTCTCCCTCTTAAGATCATAAGCCCCTTGAGGGAAGGAGTTATGTTTTATTTATCTTCCTTTGTGGAAACCTTGTACTTAGAAGGCATGCAAATGTTTGCTGAATGAATATGGACCTGGAGTCTAAATAGCCTTATGTTCAAATCTTCTTAGCCAATTACTATGAAAACTGAGCAGTGTTTTACACAGAAGTTGCAAATGGATAGCCCACAAACTACATCCAGCTCAGACATGATTTCTTTGGCCCACAGGGTATTGGTCCACCAGTGTCTTAAAAGTTTGTAAATAAGTTAATAATACGTAAAACTCAGGAAATTTCATATAAAGATCTGGATTTCTGGCTTCTTCTCAAAGCTTGGAAGACTTGATTTGGTAGATGATTGCAAAAATAGCCTCAATTTTTCATCCTTCCTCTTTTCCATACACTTTGCAATGCCACTTTATAGTTCTTCCCATAAAGGGTTGGAATCTCTATCTCCATGCTCTTTCTCTGGCTTAGCCTTGTGACTTACCCTGGTCATAGAATATGACAGAAATGACAGTGAATCAGTTCTGAGTTTGGACCTGCAAGGACTTGTTTACTTCTCTCTTTTTTTTGGAAACCTGCTAAGACCCCATGTGAACAAGCTTGGACTAGCCTACTGGCCTATGAGAGATCGTACTGAACAAAGACAAGTTGTCTCAGTTGTGCCAGCCAAGGCCCGAGACATGGGAGAGGGCCTTTCTGAGATGAGCAAAGCCAGCCCACAGCCAACCCACCAGCTGACAGCACATGCATGAGTGACTCCATCCAAGACCAGAAGAACCACCCACCTGATCCACAGATTTTGGACAATAATAAAAGATTATTGTTTCAAGCCACTGAACAAATTACCATTTGTTACATAGTAGTAGCTGACTGATATACCTGGCCACATCAGACCAGCTGTCCCTCTTGGCAATACTTAGGTGGGGTGAGCAACCCCTTGAATGAGGCATGAGTTTTGCATCGCCCCACTGTTCCTACCACTGTTCGCTATTATCTCTCTCACCCAGTAGCTGAGTGATAGAGGACAGTAATTACCATTGTTGAGTGGTTGTTTTCCTCATCATTGTGTTAAGAACAAACTAAAATAGTTCTTATAATCAAGACTATCAATAGAGATTAAGAGAGCTACATATTCTAAGCAGAATGAGAGAAAGACAAAATATCTTCTTACGCTAACTACCCTAACTCCGTATATGAACCTCTCAGTGTGAGCCCTTGATTCAACACCTCCCAGCTTCAGTGTTGTCTGTAAAATGAAGTTAAGGACACATGCCTCAGAGGATTCTTTAAGAATTGAGTTCAGTTTAGCAGAATAGCATAGTGGTTTAGCAATATGCTCTGGAACTAGACTGCCAGGGTTTAAATCCCAGATTTCCCACTAACTAAATCTTTGCATGGTGCCAGATGGATGCAAACTGCTTCTGATAGATGAATAATAAAGCTACTTTAGCCTCTTTCATCTGTAAAAATTACTTCTAATCTGTACCTTGTTCTAGTAAATTCCTATCAAAGCCAATGGTAAAGACTATTACTTTAGAACTACCCTGAGAACTAATAGGGACCAAAACAATGTCAATTTGCTGAGAATTAAATAATTTTATAAGAATTATGAAATATTTATGTCTGTGATCAAAGGATAAATACCTTCTGAAAATACCCCAGAGAAATAATGTAAAGGCAAAAACACTTAGATATTTACAGCATCCACTTAGGCCATGGAATATTCAGCTACAGAATAAATATCACCACGAAAAAACATAGAAATTTGTTCAGAAAATAATGTTAAGTAAAAAACATATGTATACAAAATAGCATAAATATGTCAATTGCAATTCTACAAAAATATAACTACACATTGAAAATGATTGGAAAAGAATATTGTATAATACAAGTGTTCTAAGTTCATAAGATTTTAATAATAATAATTTTAATTACTTGTTAAAAATTAGCAAATATACTGTAACTATAAATTTTGGAAAATGTAGATCATTATACTATATTATTATAAAAAGTGTAAGTATTAATAAGCCGTTACTCAAAATGGAGCATAGTCTATTTTATATTTGTATTTGTCAATAAAATTAAATGATTATCAGTAGACATAAGAATAAGCTATTATATAAGCAAATAATTTTGTTTTCTTAAAACCTGCAATCTGAATGCTTATACTCAGGATCTCTCCCTCACTCCCACTCCCACTCCCAAACCCACATCCACCCCTCCTTATCATTAAAAAACCAAACGGAACAAAACCAAATTCCAACACTTCTAGCTCCAGACCAGATGGTATGAGGGGAAGTGAGCACAGGTGTCATTCTTGTCACTTACTCTGTAGTGAGGACAGGTCAGGGTGTTCAGCCTCAGCCAACCAGGTAGGACAGGCTGACCCCAGTTCTCCTAGTTGGGAGTTGTCTGATAGAACATCCACTGTCATCGTGTCTCAGTTCCACTTAGCATTGCAGTATAATGGGTTTCCTTTGTAGTCCTATGTATTTCATTCTATGCATTTTAAATCATTTTTTTTGTTGTTGTTGTTAAAAAAAGAACACTTCTTTATGCCTAAGAATCACTTAGCACTGTGGGAGGCAACCTCTCTTAATACCCTACCCTCCACCTTCAGATCCTCGTAATTCTTCCAAGTAACTTTTACAAGCAGTCAGGATCACACTTGGAGGCTCATTGATTTTATCTTGGAGAAGTTTTAGTTCTGGAAACTAAGCTTTTAAAAATGAATTAGGCCTGTCAAACTTGCTCCTCATCAAGCAGAAAGGATCAACCCTTTAATAATGTAATTTTCTCCACCTAAACTTATGGAGAACCTGAGATCTAGAACAGCAGTAACTCAACTAACCAAGGACCAAAAGGCCTTTCAAAAAAATCCAATTTATGACACAGGGGAGTGACTGCAGCTGTGATTTGTGGAGGGGCACAGTGCTTTGAATAAACTTCCAGCATATCCCACTCCTATGAAAAGGAAGATCTTCCTCTTTCTGGATGCTACCACTGAGTGCAAGCCCCTCCATCCACCCTGAAATTCTTTCAGAGGAGGACTAGAATGCATTTGTGATTTACGTTAACAATGGAAGGAGGAGCTACTAACTCAAGACAGCCTCACTGATGAGCTTCCTATACCTTGCCAGTTGCATATGGACTCTGGTTTCCCTTCTGTAAAGTAGGTTGATTCTTTTTGCCCTTTCCTACTTCACAGGTGGCGGGGTGATGGTGGGGAGAGCAGCTAATGAATGCCTGCTATGTCCCAGACCCTATGCTAAGCTCTTAACACGCATTTATCTCACTTAATCCCCACAAAAACTTGTAAGAAAGATATTTGCATTATCCCCAGTTGATACTGGGGAAAAAAAAAAAAAAAACAAGGATCCTGAGAAGCCACATAATTTGCCTTTGGTCACACAGCTAACAAATGGCTATGATGAAAGAACATAAACTCAGAATCATCTGCTGATGCTAAAACCTGGCTTTTAACCTCTGTACCACATATCCTTGATGCAAATTTATAAGACCTCGAACTCATAACACAGAGAACAAACTGGTAATTGCCAGAGAGGTGGTGGGTGGGGGACCAGAGACATAGGTGAGAGCGATTTCTTTTTTAAAGATTTTATTTATTCATGAAACACAGAGAGAGAGAGGTAGACATAGGCAGAGGCTGAAGCAGGCTCCCTGTGGGGAGCCCAATGCAGAACACAATCCCAGGACCCAGGGATCACGATCTGAGCCTAAGGCAGACACTCAACCACTGAGCCACCCAGGTGTCCCAATGAGAGGGATTAAGAGGTATAAGCTTCCAGTTATAGAATATGTCCATCACAAGGACAGCAAGTACAACACAAAGAGTATAGTCAAAAATATGGTAATAACATCATATGGTGACAGATGGTGGCTATACTTATCGTAGTGAGCTTTAAGTCATGTATAGAATTGTCCAATCAATATTATACACCTGAAACATTGGATATCAACTATATTTCAATAATACATTTTTTAAATCATAGAAAATCACATTAAATATTCAAAAAGCTTGGATGAGACATTAGAAGAGTAATGAAAACACAGTTTCATGTTATTATCCTTTGGATGTAGTATTGAGCTCCAAAATAAACTTCATTTCCAAAACATTCTTTCCTACTTGTGGAGAAAAAAACAAAGGCTTTTAAAAAAAAAAATTGTTTTCAACCCACAGACCTTGCAGTGGTACTATACCAGCTCAGAGCACCCGAAGAGATATATAGAGACGAGTCACCTCCTTTTATAATTGAAGACACTGCAGCTAGGAGAGCAGAGGGTCATGGTAAAGCCACAGGGGATCCGGTCCAAGCCCGATTTTGCTAGGCCTCACTTAGTTCTCCCCTGGCCTCTTCTACAGAGCTTTAAACTCTGTTTTGATGGTTCTTGGAAGCCCTGAAAAATTTACCTGTTCCTCTCCCTCCCGGTCTCCCTCCCTGTCCCCCCTACCCCCCATCAACCACATCTTTGGGCCCTCGGTCATCTCAAGCTGTCTGTACTTGCTGGGCTGTCTGCTTCACAGAGCTCTGCAGTAAGGTGCAGGAAGGGCTGCAGGTGTGAGCTCTAATTATATGGTGAGAGACACCCCCAGACCCCAGCTATTCTCAGCTCACCACACTCCAGGTAGTCTCATCACTCTGCTGCAGAGTGGCTCCCCACATATGAAGACAACAGCAACTGATGTCTGCAGAATGAATCTCCAGCCTTTGCATAGATTCGGTAGCAAAGCACTAAGATATATAACTGAACAAAATAATGAGCTCTATGGAAATATAGCTGATGAAAGCCCCATTCTTTAACATTTCAGCTAGACCCAAATGGAAAAATCCTCTATGGAACACTCCACTCAAGCTTTTGCCAATCCCTTTTGGATGAAACTGCTCTAGATAAGGTCACTGCTACATTTAATAGATCAATGGGCAAATTTTCAGTTCTCTTCCACTTGAATATCAGTGACATTTGACACAACTGAAGAAGGATCAGTGCCCAGATAATGATTTCACATATCTGAGAGATTCATCAATGCCCTGGTGACAAATTTTTGGTAGTTAACACCAAAGGAGACCAGCATTTTTTGTAGCTGTTGAATATATATTTGTGTTCAAGTTAACTGTGTATAGGTTCCTCTGTGAAATAAGTTCAGTTCTTCTCAATTTAGCTTTTTTTTTTTAAGATTTTAAGTAATCTCTACATCCAACATGGGCCTCGAACTCACCACTCTAAGATCAAGAGTCAAATGCTCTACCAACTGAGCCAGCCAGATGTCCCTCAACTTAGCTTTTTTACTGTCTTTTGGAAGTACTAAATCTCTCAAATTGCATAAATCTGTTAGAAATCTGTTAACCCTAAGAAGATATATTATTATCAACTGCTGTCCACATCCTTGCAACTTGGGGATGCATCAGGAATTGCATAGGCTCCTGGTTAAGGCCACAGATTTTACTGAAGCCTTCTGGAACCTCACTGCCCAGGCTCAAATTTGGCTCTAATGCTTACCAGCTTAGAGAGCAAGAGAAATATAAAATGTTCAAGGCTATCAGGAGCAGTTGCATAAGATTCTCACTGCATAAAAATGCTCAGCCAAGGGAAGAGTAGCCTCCATCTTGTCCATGCTCCTCTCACCAAGCCCTGTGTCCAGTTGCAAGGTTATTTCTGCCTGAAAGAAGGGCCTTTGCTTGCAGGGGTGTGTGCCCAAGAAATGTGTCTTTTCAGAGGAAATGATTTTTTTTCTAGTTTGCACGAAGTTGCCTAATGACTGGGTTCTCTAACTGCAACTCTGAAATTGGGTCTTTGTCTTCAATATAATTGGTCGTGAGATCAGTTAGATACAGAACCCTAACACCTAGAACACTGCCTGGCACAGAGCACTCAATAAATATCTGTTGAGTGAATGAAAATAAAAGTCTGAGAACAAGATGTAAGTGCTGAATGTTGTGGAATATAGCAGTATTTCTCAAAGTGTGATCCAGGAGCCCTGGAGCTTTCCAAGACTCTCTTCAGGAACCAGAAGGTCCAAACTATTTTTATAATAATACTAAAGCCTTACTTGCCTATTTCTCTCCTTTTCTACAATGTTCAGAGTTCACTGATACGGTTTCAGATTCCACATTGCAACTAACTTTTAAGAAATTATAACATCCATTTTTAGAGTACTACTAAAAAAACTATCCACAATTATCTAGAACGGCCTTTAAAGTACTTCTCTTTGTTCTAACTACATACATGTGTGAAGCTGAATTTTCTCCATAAATTGCATTCAAAGCCACACATTGCAAATTGCACCTGATTGAATACAGAAGCAGATATGAGATCCAGGTAAGTTAGACATTAAAGCAATTTTCAAAAACATAAAACAATGGTACCTTGCTCACTAAAATTTTTTATTTAGGAAAATAGAGTGATTTTTCATTTAAGAATGTGTCATGATGTTAACATTTGATGTATTACTATTATTACTTCAAATGAATTAATAGACAAATATTTTGTCATTTATCCATTATAATTTTAATTTGGTTAATATTAATAGCTACTACCACTCATATCAACAAAAACTCTTTAGGTTTTCTAATGATTTTTAAGAGTGTAAAGTGGTCCCAAGACCAGAAAGTTTGAGAACTGCAGAAATGAAGCAAACTAGATGATCAGATCAGTTGAGGAACTTTGTAAAAATACAGATTTTGGACCCCATCCCCCTAGGTTCTGATTCAGCTGAGCTGGGATAGAGCTCTACGAATCTGTGTTTTGTAAGAACCCCCCAGCAATTGTGATCATCAGTTACTGGTAGAAATAATACACACAATAGAAGTTTGGGGAGTTACAGTCCTTTAGTAGGCCTGTGCAACAGTTGTCAGAAAAGGCTTCAGTTATCCAGCAAACATTTATCCAGTATACACCAAGTTCCAGGCAACGTTGTGAATGTTGGCCAGACACAGCCCCTGTCCTAAAGAAACTTACCAACCAGTGGGAAAGACAGACAGGGCAGGCAAGAGTCACAGCACACAGTCATGGGGTTCATGATGGGGGATATGGGGTGCTCTGGGAACACAGAGGTAAGGCGCCCCACTTCAGAGAGCTGACCTTGCAGAATGGGAAGGTTCTGGAAAACTGAAGGGAAATGGTAACAAGGACCTGGATTATGAGCAATGATCTGGAGACAGATGGTGATGATGCCCATGTGGTGGGCAGTACATTGACCAGCCTGGCTGGCAGGCAGGGCCAGCTAAAGAGCAAAGCAAGATAAGATCAGAGAGGCTGGGTGGGCCAGACAATAGAGAAGGTTAACCTCAATTTGCTGCTTGGAGTCTGGTGGAGGCATGATGTAAGAAAGGCTTTAAGATTACAACTTTGGTGACATCGTGGAGGGTGAGGGGCTGCAGAATGGGATGGCTGCTAGTGAACAATTAGAATAATGTGATTCTGAGGCCATCCAACCCAGGCAGGAAAATAAGCAACAGTGTTCATGACCATGGTCTAACGAAAATTAGATAATTCACTGAAAATCAAACAGTAGGATAATATAAGTTCAAGAAACCCTCTCTGAACGTTCTCTGCCCTTTATGTTTGGATTTCATGAATATTGTTATAACAATGGCTCTTGAAATTTTAAAGTTATGGACTTTTTTTTAATATTTCATTTATTTATTCATGAGAGACACAGACATAGAGAGAGAGAGAGAGAGGCAGAGACACAGGCAGAGGCAGAAGCAGGCTCCATGCAGGGAGCCAGACACGGGACTCGATCCCTGGTCTCCAGGATCAGGCCCTTGGCTGAAGGCAGCGCTAAACCGCTGAGCCACTTGGGCTGCCCAAGTTATGGACTTTTTTATGCAAATCTGATGAAAACTTTAGATATTTTCTCCGGCGGGGGGGGGGGGGTGGAGAATGAAATAAAGCAAAAAATTATGTGACTAAGCAAAATTTTCTTCACATATTTCTTTACCTTCTTGTTTTCTCTTGTTTCTAATAGTAAGTATCATTACTTACTTAGCAAGAGAGAAAAAAGAGGGACACCTGGGTGGCTCAGTGGGTTAAGCATCTGCCTTCGGCTCAGATCATGATCCCAGGGTCCTGGGATGGAGCTTTGTGATGGGCTTTCTGCTCCACGAGGAGCCTGCTTCTCCCTCTCCCTCAGCCGCTTCCCCTCCTCCTGCCCCCTCTGTCAAATACGTAAATAAATAAATCTTAAAAAAAAGGGGGGGGAGGAGAAAAACAAAAGAATACTTTTAGCAGAATAAGGCACCAGAGTCTTCTTTTAAGAGGTAATAGCAGCAGCAGAGAGGCTGGGGGTAGAGATTCTACTTTAAAGGCCAGGAAGCCTCTTCCTGGGGACCCCAAAGGAGGCAGCATTGGGGGAAACAGGGGCTGAGTCCAAGCACAGTGGAAGAGGAGGGGCTCATGAGGTCCAGCAGGACTTGACTGATGCCTCGATAGAAAAAGTGCAAGGCTGTACTTGATAAGTAGGAGTGATTGCCTAATAATACGGCTTTCTTTCTAGAAATGTGCTATACCTTTATGCCCACCAGACATCGTAGCCATAACCAAGTGCAGGTTTTACCTTTCACTGAGCTCCTTATGAGCCCTCATCTTCCACAGCATTTGGACCTAGTCTTCCCCCAATCAGGGTTGCTTGTCACAATTGTGAAGGCTGTTCACTGAACAATGCTCTAGGCAAAGAGGACATGGGAGACTGAAACCCAGCCTGTGCTGGGCTTGCCCGGGTTCTGTGGGTTGGCATGGGGCCATGTGCACCCAGAGCAGGAGCCATGTTCTAATTGTCACAAAGATGTCCTGCAGGGTATCAGCGCTCTCTGTGTTCCCTGCCTCCTCCCCTTGCCTTTACCACAGGGGCCATGGCAGAGAACCGTTAGTTTGTAAGTCTCCACAACACAATGTGAGCTGGGAGGGTTGACCAGACTCCCATCTCCCTTCCTCCCTCTCCTTACTCTGCTCCTCCACCCCTCCCCTCCCCCTACTCCAGCACCTCTTACACATGGACTCTAAGAAAATAGATTGAGGTAGAAAGAGAAAAATGACTCACTACATGACAAGTGTGCTTCTTCTACCAAGAGCAGAAAGAAGAAAATGGACCCAGACAGAAGATAGCAGCCACCCCCCTCCCCTTGGCCCAAGCCTCGAGCTAAGAGAAAAGTTGTAAAAAAAAGGGCAGCCCATAAATGGTACCTGAGTAACAGCCACAGACTCGAAACCACAGGAGAGCTCTGTGTTCTCCCACTGCTGTGGGGTGAACGGGCTTGGCTGCCTTCCAGATCACACACCTGCTGCACCCCAACTCTGGGCTAAGTCTTTCAGCTGGAATCAGCCCCCAGTTCAATCTACTTAATTCCCTCCCCCTCTACCTTAAGAGGAGCTTTGAAAGTGTGGGAAATGCCAATGTTCCCCACATGCAAGCACAGCTGACTCACCCACTTCAGGCTGCCCCCTCTGCCTCCCAGGCAACTAGGCTCCTATTGCACAGTCCCTTTCCTGAGGCCCATGATGGATCTGCTCCTCTAGTCTTGTTCCTGTGAGAGCACGCTAAGGCCCAGAGCTTGATTTGGAGCCGAGTAGTAACCTGGTCCTGCAAGGCTTTTTACTTCAAGCCATGGCCAAGCGTCCATAGGCATCATCATAATAATGGTGAATGTTTATGGTGCACTTATTAGGTACCAAGTCCTTTCTAGTGCAAATCTCACCAAATTTAAGGCCACATCCTGAGGAATGTGTAAATCCTCAGAAATACTGTAAAGTTTGTGCAGGGTCACCAGCTCCCACACACTCCACAAACCCAGTCAAAATGACCTCCACTTTCCTCTTTAGAAACGGACATCTGTCAAACTCTATTGTAGCCTTTCTTCAAGGAAAATGGCCTGGAGGAGTCTATTTCAAAAATCCACGCTTGATAAAAATGGCCAGCTAACCATTTTTAGACTAGACACAGAAAGAAAAGAATGGTCAAAAGTCAACTAGACGTTGTCTGATGGTCGACTGGGGATGGGGTGGAGGTGTGAGGGTGACTGGTTTCTCAGAACAAGTCAATTCCATTAGAACCCCATCAGAAAATTGCAAAAGTATCTTATCAGGAGTACTGATTTTCTTCCCAGGAGGAGGCTCTGAATTACATCACACACAGAGAGGGTCTGTCCCAGACCATGTCTGGGACAATTTTTCTTTCAATGTTCTTATGGTGAACATCACATTATATTGATGTAGTATATAACTGCTGCAATCTAATTATGTAATAATAACACATAATCATGGTGTCACAGTCATCCTCGGAAAGCATCAACCTGTATGCCTGACTTATAACAGGTGCTTACTAAGTGTTTATTCACTAAGTGAATAAGTGAATGAATGAACTTTCCCAAACAGACAAGAAATGAGTGAACTAGATCAACACTGCTCAAAGTGTCATCCAAAGACCAGGCAGGGTAGGTCTGCAAACTCTTACTAGATTATGGCAAGATAAGCACAGAAATCAAGGGGACATATTCAAAGTTTTTAGCAATTGGATAATGTCTGTTGAATCTAATAATAAAACAATGGGACTTTCATTTTATATGACCCTTTTTGTTTCACTTTTTCCTACTAATTCTTTGTCTTTTCTTTTTCCAAGAACTCGATATGCTTTTAAACAGTGTTGGTCTGCATGAGATTGGAAATTTAAAAAAAGAAAAGATCTTTTACTACAGCAGTTTAATCAGACAATCACAGACAGACCCCTTGGAAAGGCCAGATGACTCTCTCATGTGAGAAATTTCATTCTGAAAAAAATACCCTGGCAGAGAAAGAGATCCTGAGTCAGCCATACACAAACCTCCAGCCAATGAGCTCTAACAGCAGCCTTATCTAAGATGACTAGTCATTTTTTGAAGGGGAGAGAAATAAAAGTGTCCATGCCACCTCCTCATCTACAGCTTCTCAGAGTCATGGTGTAGCTTGGAGGTTCGGCAGCTCTCATGAGCTCCTCCCTCTCCTGTCCTCAAACTTCAGAACGAACCAGGGAGAATCAGAGACATTAGCATCAAAGCAGAGTAAAATCCGAGGCTCTGTGTTGTGGCAGGATAGGGGTTTTCTACCCCCATCCCCCCACCTTCTTACCTTTCTCCCCAGTCCTCCTCCCAGCCCTTCCTGGGAGGAAGTCTGGTAAGATGGAAGAAAATGAACAGGAGAGCCTAACAATGCACACAAGTCTTGTCTGACAAGTGTCAATAGCAACAAAAGAAAGATGTGTTTGTTTCACAGCTGATGCATTCTGAAGGGCTTAAGCCTCCTTCAGGGAGCTTCTGCATGGGAAGGGCAAAGAAGATAGGAAAAAAGGTGATGGTGGGGGTGTGGACAGAAGGGGATATGTGGGCAGAAAAGACCACAGAAAGAAGACTGAATGGATGGCTGTCAAAGCCTGAGATGTACTTATAGGTGACTCACTAGGAAACTAAAGAAATCTCTGAACTTCACATCTGTCATGCCAAGATTTTTCTTTTTGGTTCTGGTTGTTCTCATAGGCCCTCCCAGTATGTGACCAAGGGGCTAGAGTGTGGAAGCAAATAGGGGGAACCACTGTTGGGAATGTGGTGGTCAGGAGCCAGGGCTGGAGCCAGATTGCCAGGACTGAATCCTGATTCTCACACATACTCACTGTCTGACCTTGGGTAAGGTTCCTTATCTGTAAAATAGAGATCATAACAGTCAGTACCTTTCTCTTGGGTGCTTACAAGTGAATGAATTAATGTATGTAAAGCATATCAGGCTAGATATATCTGTGGTCGTTACTACAGCATGGAGCAAGGCCACACGCAGACACACACACACTCTGGCATTTCCAGTACAAAGTTCAATAGACACCAATGGATGTGATGAACAAGCATGTGGTTATAGATTCCTCAGAAAAATCTGGAATACTTACCACACTGCCTTTATACACGACAGCATAGGAGTATGTGTATGCATTAATATGCTGATACTGAAAGCTGTTCACAAGACAGTAAGAAAAAAAAAAAAAGGCAGTTGGAAATCAGATGATGCTAAGCAATCCTATTTTTGTAAAAATCCACACATGAGTATATGAAAAATTCTGGAAGGAGGGGCACCTGGGTGGCTCAGTTACTTAATCGGCTGTGTTTGGCTCAGGACATGATCCCAGAGTCCTGGGATCCAGCCCCACATCAGGCTCCTTGCTCAGCAGAAAGCCTGCTTCTCCCTCTCCCTCTGCTGCTCCCCCTGCTTGTGCTCTCTCTGTCAAATAAATAAATAAAATCTGAAAGAAGAAAAAAAAGAAGAAAGAAAGAAAGAAAAGAAAGAAAGAAAGAAAGAAAGAAAGAAAGAAAGAAAGAAAGAAAGAAAGAAAGAAAGAAAAAGAAAAATTCTTGTAGGATAAATCCAAAAAAGTGATATAATACTGATTATCAGAGTGATTTTTATTATTGTCTTTTTGCTTTGCTGTTTCTTTCTAAACTTTTCAACAGTAAGGATACATTTATATGATGGGGGAACAGATATACAGAGAGATTTATGTAAAGACTTTATTTCCTTTATGATTCCTTTAACCTGCCCCAACCAGGCTGGCTTGCAGATATCCCTGCTGAGCATTTGGGGGGGCAATTGGGACAGATCCTTCAGGTCCCCCCAGGATTCTTCAAGTCCTGACCATGAGTTGTTCCAGGCCCATAGCTCTGGCTGTTGAGCTTGTTAGTAATGGGCAACGCAGAGCCGCCGTCTGGCTGTTGTGTCCTGTGTCTTCCTGCTTCTCTACTGTTTCTGGTTTCATGTGGGGGCCTCTGTCTCTGACATTTTCTTTTTCTTTTTAATCACCTGCCAATGCCCCTGACATTTTAAGTAAAGGGTAAACCTCTAAATGTCCATCACTCCAACCTGAAACAGATAGACACAGAGTCCATAGCTCAAAGGTAGAGGCTGAAAGGTCAGAGGCCTGAGAGAAGAGGGAGGAGCACCCAGAACCGAGTACTCAAGTCCTAGTGTAGTAGCTTTGCCTACAACCAGCTGCGTGTCCTTGGGCAACTAGGAGACTCGGTCTCCTTATCTGTAAAGTGGTGAGGTTGAGCTCAATCCTTCGTGACATCCGTTCTAACTCCAAAAGTGTGAGTCTGGTAACATAAGAATAATAATAACACATAACATAATATAGTACAAACATTACATAAATAGGGGTGCCTGGGTGGCTCAGTGGTTGAGCGTCTGCCTTTGGCACAGGTCATCATCCCGGGGTCCTGGGATCGAGTCTCGAATTGGGCTCCTCACAGGGAGCCTGTTTCTCCCTCTGCCTATGTCTCTGCCTCTCTCTGTGTGTCTCCTATGAATAAATAAATAAATAAAATTTATTTATTATCTCATATACAGATAAGGAGGCATGGAGAGGTTTTTATATTTTTTAAGATTGTATTTATTTATTTTAAAGAGAGAGAGCATGGGATGCCTGGGTAGGTTAGTGGTTGGGCATCTGCTTTTGGATCAGGTCATGATCCTGGGGTCCTGGGATCGAGTCTCACATCGGGCTCCCTGCAAGGAGTCTGCTTCTCCCTCTGCCTATGTCTCTGCCTCTGTCTCTGTGTCTCTCATGAATAAATAAAAATTTGAAAAATCTTTAAAAACTATTACATAAATAGTAATACTATATAGTATAACAATAGTAATGACATAATAAAAATAATAGAGAAGCAGAAAATGTTGCAGCCATGTTGATTTAAATAGCAGACTCTCAGTGGAAACATATACTAACAGAAGGAGGGAAAATATTTAATGTGTTTGCATGCAATATCCAGAGAATTAAAGCAGATATGGTTTGGGGCCTGGATTAACAGATAATTTCCTTCTTTCAGACCTTCCCATTTGTCAAACAGAGATATAATCTATGTCTAGCCCACATAATGAGTGTTTAGTAGACAACCACACAGTAGAGGAACCAATTTTTTAAAAAAATATGTTCTGGTGGTAAGGAGGGTAAGAAGGGCAGCAAGGGCTTGGAGATGGAGACCTTGCCTCTGGTCAGCAAGTGGGTGTGCAGCCCAGACGGGTCACCTCGCCTTCCTGGGCCCCATCTCTCTCATTTCTGCTTCGCAGGGTAGGGTCCTCTTGAGCCTCAGCTGGAAGCCCAACAGAGGGGAAAGGGGGAAGTTTGTGCCACAAGATCTATGCACAATCCCAGTTCTGCCAAGCACCAGTTAAGTGTGTGTGGATGAGGCATTAGCCTTCCTCACCGGCAAAATGAGCCCAATAAAAACCCCACAGCATTGTTGTGAGGTCATGTGAGACGATGTCCATGAAGTGCTTGATAACGTACAGAGTGCTGAGTAAATACTGGCAATTATTACAGTAAGACACGGGAAACCCCTCGGACATTGCTAAAGAGCTGTCGGAATGAATATGTGAGATGTTGAGAGTGAGGAAGGGCCCACTCAAGGGATGGAGCCCAGCTCTCCCATGGCCATGGCCCCATTCCAGACCCTGGAGCAATCAGGGATGGGGGGGGGGTACCTGGCTGCAGAGAGAAAATGATGAAGAGGAAGAGGAGGAGAAAGAGGACATGTATTTGAGAAGTGCATCTGTGCCATGATTACTGGGGACTTTCTGAAGATTTTTTTTTTAAATATGTCCGTAAATCTCCTGGTCTCCTGAGACCACAGCTCTGCCATCCAACAACCGCCTTGGCTTAGCTGCGGTGACTCACTCATAAATTGTGCCCTTGCCTGCTGGCCTCCGTGGGCAGCTGCCCTAGCAGGTGGGGCACCTCCCTGTGTTCTCTCCGGAAGGGCCAGCCGGGCCTCGGGTGGGCAGGCGGGCTCCCGGGCGCTGCGACCTTGCCCGCGGGTTCTTGGAACCGCTCCTAGGGCCCAGCAGGAGGCTCTGGGCGCTACTTCGAGTCCTATCTAGACTCTGCGTTCTAGTCATTTCCTTCCTTGTTTTCAGAATCCGGGGGAAACGCTTGCCTGTGGAGGCCCCAGCACTCCCCTGCTTCTGTAAGTTATGTCACCGTCTGTGCCAGCCTGTTGGCCAGGCCTGGGAACTGTGCTAAGCCCACTGGCGGGTGGGCTGGAACCCCCAGTGAGGACTGGCACTTCTGAAGGGAACTGGGGACAGAACGCTGATGGTTGCAAAAAGCACGTGTGTCCCTCTCTCGGGGACAGGAAAGAAAAAGTTAAGCCTGCTGGCTTCTTCAGAGGAGTGGTTGGGGGTTTTGTGTGTGTGTGTATTTAAAATTTTTTAAGATTGATTTTATTTATTTATTTATTTATTTATTTATTTATTTATTTATTTATTTATAAGACAGCTGGAGCAAGGGGGCTGGGCTGGATGGGGGGAGAGAGAAGGAGAAGCAGACTCCCCACTGAGCAGGGAACCTGGCATGGGTCAGAACTCGATCCCAGAACCCAGTGATCACTACCCAAGACAGCGAAGGCAGATGCTTAACTCAGTGAGCCACCCAGGTGACGCAAGAGTGGTTTGTTTTTATTTTTACTTATTTTAAAGATTTTATTTATTTATTCATGAGAGACACCGAGAGAGAGGCAGACATAGGCAGAGGGAGAAGCAGGTTCCATGCAGGGATCCCGACGTGAGACTCGATCCCAGGACCCCGCCTCGGATCAACCAGGCGTCCCAAGGAGTCGTTTATTTTTAAATGATGTGGTATATCTACGCCATCCAGGCTTCTTCTCAAAACAATAAACTACCGAATATTCTCTCTCCCTGTTCCTAATTCATTTTCTTTATAGCACTGATCACCCGTCCACATTTATCTGCTTTGCTTACATACTAATTAACTACACAGACATACCTATCCCTACCCAACTGGCTACTAAACTCCACAAAAGCAGGAACTTTGGCTATTTCCAGTAGTGGTGCTAAGGTCATGGTCCGATGGGGGAAAGAACACATAATTATGAAACAACATGGTAAATCCAATGATGGGGATGTGCTCGGTCATTACCTCTTATAAAGTCTCCAAATTTCTCTGAATCCCGCCCCCCATAGAGAAGCTAAGGAGTTTAGTCAATGCTGAATGAATAAATAAATGAACAGAGATCTGTTTCCTTTCAGGGAACTTAGCTTCTGTTGATCCCTCTGTAAGACACTAGAGGCACCTGCTCTGTGTTAAGAAACAATACGGCGGGACACCTGGGTGGCTCAGTGGTTGAGCATCTGCCTTTGGCTCAGGAAGGGCATGATCCTGGAGTCCCAGGGTTCAAGTCCCACATCAGGCTCCCTTCATGGAGCCTGCTTCTCCCTCTGCCTGCGTCTCTGCCTCTCTCTCTGTGTCTCTCATGAATAAATAAAATAAATCTTAAAAAAAAAAAAAGAAACAATACAGCAAATTATAAAGTACTGGAAACCTGGATTGAAAAGCAGATTTATGAAAAGTGAACAAGGGAAAGAAAATCTCTCTACTCATGATGCTTAGAGAAAAGAGTACCCAAAAGGTTGGTAGGAAGAGTGAGGCAGTCTGGGTTTGCTACCAACTTGTGGAGCTTTGGGCAAGTGTTGATCTAAGTCCCAAGATCTTAGTGTCTTCATTCACAAAACAGAAGGGTCCTCCCAGCTCTGAGGTAGATAATGTGAGAGATAAATGACAAAGCTGCCACTTACTGAGCATTTACTATGTGCCAGACATTGTACAGCTTTTACCTATACGAATTCCTTTAATCCTCCCTGCCTTGTAATGTTGTCTCCATTTTACAGAGGAGGAAACTGATGAACAAACAGGTTAGTTAACTTACATGAGGCTGCAAAGGTGGTGAGTAGCAGGGCTGGAATTCAAATCTAGCTTTGGAATTTAAATTCAGATTTTTTTAAATTCCAGCTTTGGAATTCAAATCCAAATTTTACTGTAGAATCTGAACTTTTAAAAATCTTTTAAAATTATGAATGGTATCAGGCACACCATAGAGTGTATAAAACACATAAGAATATTTTTGAAGACTAAATAACAGAAAAAATTAAATGATCACTCATGTACCTACTTCTCAAACCTAAGAAATGAGACATTACTAATGTTTGTGACACCCTTGGGTGACCCTGCTCAGGCATATTCCCTTCCCTGCCCAGAAAAAGGTAACCACTTATTTCAACGCTGTGTTAATCATTCCCATGCTTTAAAAGGTTTTTTTTATTACTTTAAATATTACATTGTTAAGTTTTGCTTGCATTTGAATTTCATTAAGTGGAATCATATTGTATATATTATTTTGCTACTTGATTTTTCAACATTGTTTACATTCACCAATATTGATATATGCAGCTATAATTAATTCACTTCTATTGTTGTATAGTATTCTGCATGCGATATACTAAAAGTTAGTCACTTTTGGTTGATGACATTGAGTTTTTTCTAGTTTTTGTTATTACCTACAATGATGGTAAGAACGTTCTCATACATGCTTCCCAGGAAATCTATGCAAGTATATTTTTAGGGCATGGAATTTCTAGGTCAAGGATATAGGCTACACAGCATTACTAAGTGTTGCCAAATGTTATACTAATTGGCACTCCCAAGAACATCATGTAAGATTTCCAGTTGTTTCACATCCTTGCCAAGACTTGGTAGTGATACTTTTTAATTAATTGCCAATATAATGGTATGAAAATGATATCTCAAAGTGGATTTTATATTCATTTCCCCGGCTACTCATGTTAATTGAGCACTTTTTCTATTGTTTATTGGTCAGGCCATGCATATCTCCTCTTCTGAGAAATATCCATTTTTAGATTAGGCTGTCTTTTCTTATTGATTCATAGTTGGGGGGGTGGTTATATATTATGGGTAATAGCAGAGCTTCTTAAATATAAATATGTCATCAGAAGACACACAATTCTTGAACTCTTCTTTTGCTTTTTCAGATTAATCAACATACTCTTTCTTTCTGCATAAGAATCCCCCCAAAACATAATGACACCACCAGTTCAACAACAGTTTACAAACATAAAGCACTTTCACAATCATTACTGTACTAATTCTTAGAGTAACCCAGGAATAAGTATCTTTTTTAACACAGGGAGACTGAGACTGAAAGACACACATGACCCAGATCTTCTGACTCCAAGATAAACCATAATCATCTGGCCTCTTACTCCCTCCTGATGGCTCTTTACCTGCCATTAAGCATTACGTTCAGTGTCAGAATATATTTTAGAATCTATCAAAAAAGTTGATGTGGACTTCAGGTTGAATCAAGTAATCTTTTTTTTTTTTTTAAGATTTTATTTATTTATTCATGATAGTTACACAGAGAGAGAGAGGCAGAGACACAGGCAGAGGGAAAAGCAGGCTCCATGCAGGGAGCCCGACGTGGGATTCGATCCCAGGTCTCCAGGATCGCGCCCCAGACCAAAGGCAGGCGCCAAACCACTGCGCCACCCAGGGATCCCGAATCAAGTAATCTTAATGAAGTTATATCACAAGTAAATTCTAGGGTTCATTTTATCTTTTCTGGTAAAAAAAAAAAAAAAAAAAAAACTGCTCAAGATCTTGGCCAATGATTATATTTTGCTTTAACAGAACAGATACAATCTGAGCAAAAATAAGGCCCACCCTTGAGCTGTTCTGATCCAACTCAACTCATAGGATTGCCTTCTTGGCATTCAGGATGAGCACTCACACATGGCCTGTCCCCTCTGCCTATCATAATTCTCCAGATCACATACTCGATGAATGCCCTTCCTCACTACCAAAGCCTTAAAAGGAAAGAACCAGGCTCTTCTCTCCCCTGTCACTCCCTCATTCAGAGGAAATATGTGAAACCTGAGAGATGGAAAAGTGAAATAAGAAAAAGAGAATCGTTTCCAACCTTTTATAGCATCATATAATATATTTCATCTCTGCCGTTTCACAAACAATCAACCTATGAAATTGTACTTATAAGCCAAGGGTTAGAGCAGGGGCTTTTTGCAAATGATGATGCTCTGTTAATAAGGAGGATCCTGTTTTCATTACCAGAAAGAAAAATAAAAAGGGAGGACTGAGATCAGATTGGAATATTTTATTAAAAAAGATTTTTAAGGGATCCCTGGGTGGCGCAGCGGTTTGGCGCCTGCCTTTGGCCCAGGGCGCGATCCTGGAGACCCGGGATCGAATCCCACGTCGGGCTCCCGGTGCATGGAGCCTGCTTCTCTCTCTGCCTCTCTCTCTCTCTCTCTCTCTCTCTCTGTGTGTGACTATCATAAATAAATAAAAAATTAAAAAAAAAAAAAAAGATTTTTAAGATATAAGCCACCTGACTGGCGGGGGTGGGGTCTACAAGGCTGCATGAGATCGGATGTGGCAATGCCATACATACAATTGGGCTGTTCTGGGAGGAAATGGGGCATAGCGGTTTTGAGCAGAGCTTTGTAGTCATACAGATCTGCTCAAGGCCCCTGGTGCTGTCACTCATCTGCTCTCTGGCCTTAGATTTGTCACATCAACATGCCAAGCCTCAGTTTCCTCGTGTAAGATGGTATTTATTAGTGTGGCCACCTATACACCATCTGATAAGATTATGCACACTCAAGTGCTTAGATAGTGCCTGGCACACCTGAAGCACTCAATGAACTTGAACCATTAGGATGCTTTTGGCTTTCTTATTGCTCAGCCTAATTTCATCACACTCGATTCTACTGCCCCATTTATTTATCTTTAGAGAGAAAGAGAGAGCGTGAGAGGGTGGCAGTGGGGGGCGGGGGAGGAGGCCAGAGAGAGGACTGAAAGAGAATCTTAGACAAACTCCCCAGTGCTGGGCTCCATCTCATGACCCCAAGATCATGACCTAAGTCAAAATCAAGAGTCAGATGCTCAACCTACTGAGCCACCCAGGTGCCCATCTGCTGCCCCATTTAGGCAGTCAATATAAAGTAACACTGAACAGGATGAATTATTCAAGCACTCAAATCAAGTCTTTAATGTAAACGAGCATATTTAATGTTGCCACTTGGAACAGTTAAGGATCCACACATAATAGTCTACAACATGGTACAGTGAGTTTTGAAGTGCAAGAAACATATGCCTGAATCTAGGCAGGCAAAATATATACACACTCATGTAGAACATACACCGTGTGGACTCGAACATGATGACTTCACTTCCCACCTCGCTAGGCTGGCAAGCACCTGCTTCCTCCTCATAGCCACCTCGCAGCATAGCAGCCCAAATCCTAGCTCTCTTTCCAAGTCAATCCAACACTACTTTGTTTAGCTATGGTTCCCTTCCATGGGCCTGGCCCTGGGGACACTAAGATGCATAGGAGGTGCCTCTGCCTTTGAGAACCCACAGTCCAGCAAGTGATACACCAGTTGGCCTAAACTTCAGCCAGGTCCCTGGGGAGGACTTATACATGGATTCCTAGTCTCACCTGTGAGGACTCCCAGAGGGAGTCTTGAAGCTTGGTTCCTGCCAACAGGCAGAGCACGTACATGTGTGTCTGCCCAGGTGAAGGCAAAGCCATATGACTGAGCCCTCTCTGGCTTTCCTGTCTTCCTCCCCTTCCACTGTGGAATCACCTCCTTCCTCTTCCCTCACTTAGAATCAGGTCCTGGGGCCCTCCCATTTTCAGACAACCCCCTCTTCCACCTTCCTTCAATAAGAACGAACGAAAAGCCTACAGACAGCCAATTTTAGTAAGTAGAAATTCATTCCTGCTAACATGTTAAATACCCCTCCACCCTAAAGACTGGCCCTGAAGGAAAACCTACATGAATGATTTAAGACCGTTCATATGTTGAAGGAGAGGATCAAGATCAACAGGGAAATCAGAAAAGATGATCTGTCCTCACCTCTCTTGCCTGTTAGCTTTCAAGCCCCCCAGCCCTCTGGACGTGCAGTGAAGAGAGTTGGATACAGGTGCTCTTAAGCCAGGCACACGGGTGATATAGAGGTGAGGACAAGCCACAGGACCAGAGGGCTGGAGATGTCTGGGTGAAGGCAGATATGTCAGTCAGTCCCAGGGAATTAAGGGAACCCTAGACCCCAGAGAGTAAGATCCAGGTACCAGGCCTTTTCCTGGATGTGAATGAGAGAAGAGGAGGAGGAGAAAGGAATCTGGGGATGAGCAAAAATCTGATTTTTACACTGATTATAGCATAAAGGACTGAGCACATCAGGAAACTAAAAAATTGGGTTAGTTAAGTTAACTAAGTTATTCACAGTCGTTCATGCCAACTCTCTTACTATCTGTATACAATGGCCATGTTGTGCTAAAACAATGATGTACTTCAACAAATGTGGTTCAGAGTAGTTCTAAGTTTTATTCAATTAGGTGAGCAAATGATATACCTGGGCGGCCACCTTGACAATTTCTCCCTCCAGTTACATAGTCCTCTATCTCAACTTTAACAGCTGAGCAATACTGTTGCTGTTAAGCTATTGGATAGAACGGGGCTTGGGGTGGGGAGAGGTATGTCCTTCTGTATTCAATATTTCTCCTGATAACTTTTCATTATCTGAACAATTGCTATACAGTTTGCTTGTTTCCTATGCTTGGAATTTGTGGGGTTTTTTTTCACTCAGGTGTTTCATATTCATGAAATAATGAAAATTGTAAGTCCCTATCTTTTTCCCCCTTACACATATGTAGGTAGACATCTTCTCAATTACTTGGATTGGATCCTAACATTAATAAATCATGTTGCCATGCCAGCTCAGTTTAGCACTCAAATAGCAAATTTGCTAAATTACTGTCATACAGAAATTGGAGCCTGCTCTTCTTCAGAAGACCTACAACCAGCTAGGAGCCATGGTGTTGGAAGAAGCAGGCAAAGTGCACCAGTTCCTGAAATGAAAGTGAGACTTCCTCACTTCTGTTCCATTGGAGCAGTCTGATTCCCTACCTGGAAGGTTTTCCTTCCGTCTATTTTGGTGAATGAAGGAGGAATGCTTAGTGCACACTTGGACGTCTTTGGGTAAAAGATAGTTTCATAAATAAGAAATGCCTTTAAAAATATAATTACAGGGAAATCTAGTGCTGGCTGTTTAAAATTTTAATTTTTAATTAGGCAGCATTAAAGAATCTTATGTTATTGAACTGTGTTGTATATACAACTCTGAATAACAGGTGGATGGAAAATTAATTGCAAGGATCAAGCTATGGTCATTTTAAAATTTGATGACCTAGTAATATCTAGAAGGCAGGTGGTCTCAACGAAGTCACTAGTTCAGGGGAAAACACTACGAGCCAGAGGACTATTTCATTCAACCAGTAGTTTGTGTTTGGGAGCATGTAGGGAAAGACTTTCCAAAAGTAAAAACTAACTCTATACAAGAGCTATACATTTTGTTATTACTTAAATAAAATGTGTCTTTAAATATGGACTGCTTTGAAAACCTCACTTCATCATCCAAAATTACAGTGACTAAAACAAAAAACAAAAAACAAAATTACAGTGACTATTTTGCTTTTTTAATCAAAGACGGAAATCTTCATTACAGAACCTTCTAATCGGACTGGGCAAGCGGCTCATTTGTAGAGTGTATTTCATGAAAACAGCCAGCAGCCAAGTCTCATCACCAACTGTATCCTAAGGGAGGTGCTGTGCAGGACGTACCTAGGAAGAGCATGAGTCCCTGCTGGCTTGCCTGCTCTCTCTGTCCCTATTCGTCTTTGCAGGGAGTAAACGAGCGTGGGCGAAGTCTCTGGGAGGTTAGAAAATCTTGCACTCGTTGATGGAGAAAAACCTCCTTCTGTTGCGTCTCCTGGCTTGGTTGACGGCCGTTCGGACGGCACACTCAAACACCTGCTGAACCCCCCGGTTGCTGAGGGCCGAGCACTCCAGATAGCCCTTTGCTCTCACTTCCTGGGCCAGTTTTTTTCCTTCTATGGCATTGATGCAGGAGGCCCTGTGGGGCCCCACCTCCCGCTGGTCAGTCTGGGTAGCCACCACCAGCACCGGGGTGCAGGGCAAGTTGCTCCTGATTTCAGCAATCCACTTATTCTTCAGGTTGAGGAAAGAATTATGGTTGGCCACAGAGTAGCACATCAGCACCACGTCGGCCTGCTGGTAGGACAGGGGGCGGATGCTTCTGAAGGCATCATTACCGGCTGTGTCCCAGAGGCCCAGGCTGATCTGGATGCCATCCATGAAGACGTCTACACCCGTGTTCTCATACACCGTGGGCTTGTAGGCCTCAGGAAAGGTCTCTGAAGTGAAGCGCACCAGCAGAGAGGTTTTCCCCACAGCAGAATCTCCCACCAACACACACTTGATGGAACTCAGCATCTTCCCAGCCTGGATTCCCAGTTACAAGTTCAGAATCCCAAGTAAAAGAGCCCTCAGTGGCCTGCTGAAGCAAATGCCATTCAACCCAGGGGATGAAACCCAGACGGGGTGGTGTTCTCAGGACTTCAGACAGCAACTCTCTCCGTCCATCTGAAGGTGAGCACGAGCTACATTGAAAACCTCCCAAGGCTGATCTTCAACTGCAACAGAAAGAGAGAAAATTGAGACTTTCTTTTTCTTTTTTCTTTTCTTTCTTTCTTTTCTTTTTTTTCTTTTTTCTTTTTTTTTTTTTAAGAGAGCGAGCGTGCTCATGCAAGTGGGGGCTAAGGCGAAGCAGAGGAAGAGAGTGAATCTCAAATAGGAACCATGCTCAGCGCAGAGCCTGACTCAGGGTTCGATCCCACGACCCTGAGATCATGACCTGAGCTGAAATTAAGAGTCAGATGCTCAGTCAACTGAGCCACCCAGGGCTCCCCTTTCCCTTTTTAAAGACGGGGGCTTCCTCATTGACACGCTGATTAATCACATGGCTCACCTCCGTGTAGCCAACCCACTGTCCACATTCCCCCATCACAGACGCCCACAACTCCACCCAGTCAAGAAGCAGAAGCTGGTTTTATCTCTAAATCAGCTTAGTGATAAAAACACCAGCAACTGCTCTGATACCAACATGAAAAAAACCTCAATAGCAACCTGATGTGTGAATGCTCACTTTCCAACAGCACCCTCTCGAACAGGAACAGCTCTCTCTATCGGCTTCTGCCCCAAGTGGGGAAGGCTGCAGACAGTAGCTTCAGTTTCTAATGGATCCCAGCCACTTTGGGAACTGAAAGAAAGAGAAGTGTAATGAGTGACAAAAGAAGCACTTCCCTTCATTTATTGATTAATCAGCCAGTCCTTGGTTTATGTGGGAATTCATGCTGAGGTCACAGAAAAGAAAAAGAAATCACCAGAACTCTAAAAATTTGCTGTGGTTTTTCTCTTGAGGTTTTGCCAAAAATCGGCTACAGAGGCAATAGAAGTGACACTGTCCTTGGCACTGTCTGTATCTGACATCGAGCTCCATAACCGATATGAATACGTAACCTGAAGCACATGACTTCATCTCCGAGCTCAGTATACACATCTGCAAGAATGTGATAAACTGAGGAACCACTTCTCAGAGATGTTGTGTGGATTGAATTAGTTCTTTTTTCCCAACATTTCGAAACAGCCACCTATGTATAAGGAACTCTGCTAGGCCCTGGTGATACAAAATACCTTGCTTAAAAGCAACCCCATTCAGTGCAGGTCATTTAAACTGGGCTGCATAAATATGACAGCATCTGAATTTTGTGGAAGGGTCAAATACATTCTCATTCACCACAGGTGTGAGAGCTCCAGACGATGAGCTCAGCCTTGGAGACAGTGTCCTGTCTGCAGAGGGACGTCATAGCAGGCCAGCCCAGCCTTAGACAAAGGAAAGGTCTTTTAGACCAAAATTCAGAGTAAAGGTTATTAATACAATCTGGGCTTATAACCTCCCCCACTGGCAGTATTTCTGACCTGTCACATGTAAAGCAATGTATAGGTTTGCCTCAAAACATAATTTTTAAAAATATTTATTTATTTATTTTAGAGAAGGGAGGAAGGGGCAGAGGGAGAGGGAGAGAGAGAATCCTCAAGCAGACTCCCCAGTGAACAGGGAGTCCTGTGTGGGGCTCAATCTCAGGACTCTGAGATCATGACCTGAGCTAAAACCAAGAGCTTGCCACTTAACTGACTGAGCCATCCAGGCACCCCTCAAAACATAATTTTTAAAAAATCACTCTTCTAAATCTTGCCATTCCCTTCCAAGAAGTCTTTATTCTTATTAACCTATAGTCTCTGTTTGTTTAATTAGACTTAATAGTCTTTGCAAATGAGTTAATCAAATACATAATTTGCATGATTTTCACATATTCATTTTTTAACGGTACATGAGCTGGTGACTTTGACCACATTACCTAGTCTCTTAGAGCCATGGTTTCTTCATAAAAATGAGAATTAGAAAAGTACCTCTTTATGCAATTATTGTAAATATTCAGCAGGTGGAGAGTCTGTCTTAGCACGGAACCTGGCACATGGGACCAATAAGGAACCATCATGTTATGTATTCCCACTACTATTTATTTAAAATGCCAAATATTGGGGGACCTGGGAGGCTCAATGAGTTAAGCATCAGACTCTTGGTTTGGGTTCAGGTCGTGGTCTCAGGGTCCTGAGATCAAGCCCCAAGTGGGACTCCCTGCTCACTGGGGAGCCTGAGATTCTTTCTTTCTCCTTCTCCCTCTGCCCCTCCACCCACCACTCTCACATTTGTGTGTGCTCTCTCTCTAAAAAAAATAAAAGTAAAAAAATAAAATGCCAAATATTGAATGTCCATGGCACAGGGGCTGGGATGTCAACTGTTCAGCTAGACTCTATCTAAAGACTCACAGTGGGTCACTCGCATGCATCATGGTCCTGGATACCTACCTCTTTGTCACCAGACCTTTGAGCATGATCTTGGGGGGCTTTGTCAGGTCTCAGACTTTAGCTGTTTAGACCAACAGATGACTTAAATATATGCGTTTGTGACTCCCCCCCTCCCATTACATGGTCCAAAACCAAGACCTTTTAAGACATTTTTTAGTTTTATTTTAATGCCAATGGAGCAGGACTGGAACTAGGAAAAAATATTCATGTGTCAGGCTTTTGGTTATTAAATAAAATCTTTCTAATCAATTGATGGACTAAAAGCCAAATTTCCGGAGTAAGTACCTGCAATAAGAAGTCAATGAGGCAAAATTGTTAAGAACACCAGCTTTAAAGTTGGATGGATCTGGAATTGAATCCTGGCTCCCAACCAACCACCTATGCAACAGAGTTTTAGCAGAGTTTCTTAACCTCCCTAACTCTCCATTTCCTCCTCTGTAAATCGATGTGATAATATCCACATCACCCGGTTCCTGAGAGCATTAAGTATAAAAATCCCTAGCATAGTGCATAATATAACATACTGTATGTACATAGTCAACACATAGCAAACATACAGTAAGTAGTCCCTATTGTTAATATCATTGTCAAATAATAATTACTAAATACAGTGCTAAACAATGATTAATTATAAGTGGGGAATTAGAAGTAGCATGATAGAGGTTTCTCTGCCAAAGACTGCCCTGTATATCTTATAGCAAGTCATGATGACCAAGAAAAGGGGGATTTCTTGCCACATGAAAACAAAAATATGATGTGAACAAAGAAATTCCCATGTGAGCTTTGCCATCTACCAAGTTTCCAAGAGTCAGTGCCTTTCATTCCCAGCCAGCTCCAGCACTAAGAGGCACATCAAATCAGCTCTCAGAGCCTCAGTTTTCCAAACTGTAAATCAGTTAGACAAGATTAGCTTTCTCTGTGGTTCCATTAAAGCTGAGGCCAAAGGAGAAGGCTTCATGACCTGCCTCAGTGAATACAAGAACATAAACCTCTGTATCGTTCTGTAGCAGTAAAGACAGACGATAAACCTTGGTGATACATGTGGCCTTGAGCAGATGGCTAAATATGGAGCTGGGAGAGGGAAGGGGAGGGCCTCCATCCAGGTTGGAGCACAACCCTATATAAACATGACAGATCATCTCCAGCTGGTGTGTCCTGCAAAAGAGTCTCTGTGGGTCCCACCATCAGCATGGAAGGGGAGTGGACGTGCTTTCAGTGGAATTTCTTCTAAAATGAGAAATTCTCCCTACAAGGGCCTGGAGGTGAAAAATAGGTGTGGTTTTTCAGTGGTGCTACACAAGTGGTTAACCGGCAGGGGTGCCCCAATTCTCTCTCTTCACGCAGAAGAGTTACTGAGAGTGAATTCAAACAGCATCATGAGTGATGCCATCAAGTGACCCTGGGAAGACTTAAGTCACACTGGAACCAAACGAACCTTCAATCTCAGAAGCTTTCAGGTCACAGTGACTTGATTTCTGTCTCCCTTTCTCTTCTTTTTCATCATTTTCACAGAAAGGAACCCCTTCAAGGGTCCTGGATGGTTCACACAGGAGGGAACGTGGGGACTAGGCTTCATTTCCCAAAGGCAACCAACCATGAAAGGAGGGAGCTTCTGTCTACCGCCGCAAAAGGACAAAGGCAGACTAGAGGGAGGGCATAGGGACAAGGTGCCCTAATCCACGTCATCTCCTGGAAAGCTGAGGGCTATCCAGCAGGAAATCCCGGATTCACTCTGGCCTTGATTCTTGTCCCAACTAACAGACACCCGTTCTTCCTAGTGATCCTTCTTTGGACATACTCTGTGCTTCTCTATTTGTCCTCACTCATCCCCCCAACTCCCACACCTTTCTGGAAAATGTTCTCTGATGACCTGACCCACTGCTAGATCAGAAGTCCTCTCTGTGTTGTCATAATCTGTCCTCGCAGACCCCTCATGTGACCATCATCGCACCCTGATAAAGTAGTTGGCCGTCTTATGCTTATCCCTCCTCTGCAAAACTGGAATAAGATCTGCCTTCCCTTCTTTGCAGGGGGCTGATAAAAATCAGGTGGAAATGATAATAACACAGCAACAATTTGTGCTTGGACTTTTACACAACTGTACATTCAGAAATACCCTCTCATTTATTGGGAGACACACACAGCCTCTTCAGAACCGTGGAGCACAATATAAAACTAAGGGGAAATTATGACCATTATTAACTTATTATTGCAAGTTCTGGGTTATCTGGCCTTTGATTGAGGCAGCTTATGTTGAAATGTTGATGGAATCCTCAAGCTACCTTTTTTGAAAAATATGAACCAAGGGTGGCTTCTCAATTACAGGGAATACATCTAAAAGTCATCCTCCTCAAAAGAGCTTTGGGCAAAGGACCTGCACTAGTGGCAGCCAATTCATTCATTAAGGAAATTGATTCGACCACAAATTGAACACACTTAGATGATTAAGAAAGCATCATGCTCTTCAGTGATTCCTCTCCCGCTAGAACTTCCATCAGTGACCCCCTACAGTCTAGCAAGGACATCACAGCAAGAGTAGGCCTTGCTCCAGACGGCTGAGCCCACAGAGAGCTCCCCACCTGGCAACAGGGTTGGGTGCTTCATTTCCTTTCCCTTGGCTGGGCACGTGGGGGTGAGTAGGCCAGTCCAAAAACTCTGAAGCAACTTAATAGAAAAAAAAGTGTAATCGTCTCTAAATGTTATTACTCCAAATTCTTACTCCGTTTCATTCTCTAATAAATATACACATAGATGTCTTCTCAACATTTTCTCAGATTTTCTTTTAAATGTTGATTTTCAACATAGTCTACACATTCGCCAGGTTTTAGCTAGATAGCTTCCCATCGCTTCAACAGTTCATAATTGCCCAGCCATACTCCCTGGTCAGCAGGGTCTCCGAGTCACTTCCCCAGCATCGCACCATAATTAGCAACCGTGCTTTTTTACATATAAAATATATCTATGCACATATACATAGATGCAAGTTACTTTTGCGTGGGATGATTTCTTGGGGGATATATTCACAAATATGTTATTACTGGGTCAATGGTTGTTTTGCGACTTTCATTTACATTATTCAGCATCTTCCAGGGACTGTACCAAGTACTTTGTATTATTCATTAGTTGTTTTATTCATTTTTAAAAACATTTGTTTAGGGCTTCCTGTGTGGCAGGCACCATAACAAGCCCTCAGAGAGTACCAGTGAACAAAAGAGTTGCTGTCTGCATAGAGATTACTGTTTCAGAACTGTAGACACTTCGGGGAGGTTGAGAATCTTGCCTACCATCATACGGCAAGCAAATGGCAGAGGCAGAGTGAACCCTCATGAGAGTCCCACCCAAAGCTGTGGCAGCTCCATGTGTCACCCTCAGCCTGCAGTCCCCACCAGCCCGAGCCCGAACATCTCAAATACAACTATGCTTCCAATGCAAACCCAGTTTCAAGATACTTTCTTTAGCCACCTCTTCCAACCAGATCCCTATTCTTCTCCTACAAACAAACCAGTTCTTGGTATGTTACAAGAAGTGTGCTGTTCTTTGATCGGGAAGCTAGTTGCACAAGTGTGTTCGGTTTGTGAAAATTCACCCAGATACAGACCTACGAAGTGTTCACTTCTCTGTATGTGGATCAAACTTCGGGAAAAAAAGTATTTTTAAAAGTGAGATCACTGCCTTTGCAGCCAACTTTTCAAGTAGTAATTTATCTTGAGTTTCATCTTACATGAGTTCGTTTCACTAATTTTCAAACCTACTTTAATAATTCCCCTTAGCATGTTTCTAATAGCTACAAATAATTATTGAATTCCCCTTCAGAATCAAAGAGGGAAATTTTTTTTAAAGATTTTATTTTTAAGTAATCTCTATACCCAATGTGGGGTTCAAATGCACCCCCCCCCCCGGAGATCAAGAATCACCTGCTCCAATGACTGAACCAGCCAGGTGCCCCTCAGTTAATTTCTTTTTATTTTCTATTAAAATTCAATTTAGTTAATATATACTGTATTATTAGTTTCAAGGGTAGAATTTAGTGATTCATCAGTTGTGTGTAATACTCAGTGCTCATTACATCAAGTGCCCTCCTTAATATCCATCACCCAGTTACCCCTCAGTTTATTTTTATACAAAGATGATCTCTGTTTCAAACGGGTTTTGTTCTGAAACTTTGCTTGCGAGATGCTGGTTTGCAACTTTTAATATATGTTCTCCAAAGTCAGGTGTCTAAGCAATATTTACATTCTTAATTCTAAACTCTATTTCATCCTATCATAATTGAGTTAAAATGAAGCACCACCAAGCACTGAAACTTCCCATTATCTCAGTGCTCTGAGCCTTGAAACCTCTGAGCCAAGAGCCCTGCTCCTCTGACCCACAGGCCAAGCAGGAAGCAGGGCACCCTTCCTCTCCTCTGTTCCAGCCACCCTGCCCAGACTGGTCCCTTCCACTCTGAGGAGCACAATAATCAGATTGTCACAACTGGACTAGAGTTCCCAGCTTGATCCAGGTAATGAACAAGGCTGGCCGGCCAGCCAGCCAGCTGCCCAGAGCACCATTAAGGAACACCAAAACCTCATCTCAGAACTAAGGTGGCTGGGAAAAGGTAGCTACTACAGCTTTCCCCAAAGTAATAGAAGGCACATTCTGAAAAACTGCTTGGAGTTAGGGGTGCAGTCTGCTCAGGGCATGCTCATAGATGGTCACATGATCTCTGAACTTCTTCCTGAAGAACGTGAATTTCATTTCCAAAGGACTTACATTTTCTCAGTTGGGCACGCATGTTTGAGGGCAAAGCTGAACTGTTCAAGGAAAGAGAAAACAAAGGCCAATACATGATATCTAACCATTCTATGATGTAATGTTGCTGTAAAACAAAATTATCAAACTACTGCTGGCCCACAGGCCAAACTCACCATGTGTTTTTTGTATGGCTCATGAATCAAAAATGGTTTTTATTTTTTTTAATGATTGAAAAAAGTCAAAAGATTATTTCATGACATGTGAAAATTATATGAAAATCAAATTCCAGTGTCCATTAATAATATTTTATTGGAACACGGTCATGGCCTTCCATTTAGTATTATTTATAGCTGCTTTCTTGCTCCAATACAATCTCACAACAGAGACATTATGACTCACCAAACCTAAAATATTTACCATTTGGTCTTTTACAGAAAAAGTTTGACAACCCTGCTACAAAGAGACGCAGTTCAGAGTAAGAAAAGAGAGCATGAACTCTGGGGTCAGACAACCTTGGGCTTGGCTCCAACCTCTGACACTTACTGGGTGGTCTTGAGCAAATTACTTAACCTCTCTGAGCTTCAGTTCTTTTGTCGGTAGAGGCAATACAGCATAATGATTAAGATATGGATTCCAGAATTATACTTCCACCCAGCTCCACTAAGTACTGGCTATGTGATCTATGAAAGGTACTTAACCCCTCTACGTCTTAGTTTCTTCAACTGTAAATAAGCAACTATATGTCGATAACATCTCCCTTACAAAAGTTGTTGTATGGAATTAAATGGGTTAGTGAATGTGAAGTACATAAAATGGTACATGCCACAGAGTGAGTCTTACAGAAGTATATCTCCCGTTGTTATTATTATTCCCCTAGAAGGGTTGATGTAAAATTATTAGAAACTGGTAAATGTCATGAGTCTGAAACAGTGCCTGGAGCAAAATAGGCATGCTCAAATAGTAACTGCTTGATGATGTTGACATAAACCAGTACTATAAAACCTGGAAGAGGAAGTAATTAATTCTCTGGAGGCGGGAGAAAGGAATGGTAATCAGGAAACCCTACAGTCAAAAAGTGACATTGGAGGTGTAGGATGAATAAGATTTTGACTAACAAAGAAGAATAAGGGGCATGGAAAGGGAAGGAAGCATGTGCAAAGGTCCCCCAGAATGAAAGTACAAGTTTGGTTTGGGGAAGTGAAGAGTAGTTCCAGGAGGCTGGACTGTGGGTTGCTAGCTAGGGAGAGAGAAGAGGCAGCAGAGGGAATGATGGGAAATGAATCTGCATTCATTTTCATATAATCCAAAATTGCTTCAGGCCTATCAGCATCAACAGTATATACTTCGAGCTCTGCAGCCAACTAAAATCCCCAAGGCCTTTTGCACATATAGTCTTGCCAACCCCTTCTCTTTTAACTTAAATAGTACCTATTCATTAGACTTTCTGAGCGCCTATTATGTATCAGGCATCGTGCCCTACCATGCAGCAGATTCCAAGTTAAATGAGACACAGTCCCTGCCCTCAGGAAATTTAGAGTCTAAAGGCAATACCAGCCATAAACCGCAAGAGTGTCTGAAGAAGGAACAAACAAAACGCTAACAAAGGAAAAAGTGCCACTTGCCACGGGCAGGAATCAAGAAAGGCTTTGTACAGACCAGGGTATTAGAACATGACCCTTAAAACAATTGAGTTGAGATGCGCAGAGATGAAAGAGAAAGAGAAAGAGAAAGAGAAAGAGGACCAGTGAGAGAAGAAAACTCAGGGACACGGAAGGAGGCCGGCCAGCAGCTCAGCGGGGCTCCCAGGATGAGAGAGCAAGCAGGGCTCCAGAAGCCCGTTCCTGAGGATGTGAGGAGGGGTCCCTCGGGGCAGAGATCAGAGGAGCACGTTTGGGGGCTCCTGTAATACGGAGCTGGGAACGAGGAGGGCTTTCTCTAGAGTGCACGCTGCAGGGCTAGAGTGTAGGAGAGGAGCCCAGCAACATCCCTGCGGCAGAACTAACACCCAGGCCTTCAGGGAGAAGATTCTGAGGCCCAGGCCTGGGGGCCAGAGTGGGGATGGGCGGGAGGAAGCCACTGGCAAACAGGAAACGCTGAAGGAAAGACCAGTCTGGGAGACCGGGAAGAATTTTGTATTTCAGATTGGGGTGCCTGCTGATGAGCCAGAGAGATTCCCAGAGAGATTCCCAGAGAGCCAAGGGGCCTGTGGCCACATCACAATGTGAATGAGTGGGAAGGGAAGAAGTGGTGGCAGAAAGATAGTTCTTATTCTTCCATCGACTTTGAGATGGAATATTTACTTACACACAGTGTTCTTGTCTGCTGCTTTGTTTATAATGGGGAGAAAATTATGTAAGAACAGGTGGTTCTTGGAAAAATTAGTTTATTCCTCTGAGCAATACCATTTTTTAAAAAAAAAAACTTATTTACAGTGTTAAAAAAAAAATCACATGCTCAACCAACTGAGCCACCCAGAGGCCCCTGTGTGTGTTGTTTTGTTTTTAAATTTGGCTTGGAAAGGAAAGAAAGGCTAATCTGAGTTCCCTTCAGGCTATAGAGAATTTCTATGAGTCCTCAACAGTGTCCAAAGACAGAACTTTTTTAGATCTAGACAGCTAAAATTATTATTCATGAGAGACAGAGAGAGACAGAGAGAGAGAGAGAGAGAGAGGCAGAGACACAGAGGGAGAAGCAGGCTCTATTCAGGGAACCTGACGCGAGACTCGATCCCGGGTCTTCAGGATCAGGCCCTGGGCTGAAGGTGGCACTAAACCGCTGAGCCACCAGGCAGCCCAAGCAATACCCTTTAAAATAGCAGTGACGAGTATGTTAACTGACCAGGGCAAAATCTCCCTAAGCTAAATAGGTACTATTTAAGTTAAAAGAGAACTAGTTGTAAGAATACATGTGCAGGGGTAAAAGCAGGTTGGAAAATGGTATGTACAGTATGATTGCACAGGTATGAAAAAGCCCAGAGCACTATATACCAATGGGAAAGTGGATTGTCTACCGTCCTTGCATTGGAGGCGATTCTCATTTTCTTCTCCTTATTTATGTGCATTTCAAAATACTTCTACAGTATGCCTGTGTTTTGAAGTGCTTTGTATGTGCTGTTGTTGTTGTTGTTTTAAAGATTTATTTATTGAGAGAGGAAAACCTGAGGAGGTAGAGGGGCAGAGGAAAAGGAAGAAGGAATCTCAAGCAGACCCCCACTGAGCACGGAGCCTAACGTGGGGCTTGATCTCACAACCCTGAGATCATGACCTGAGTCAAAATCACATTCTCTGGGAAACGAACAAGGGGTAGTGGAAAGGGAGGTGGGCGGGAGGATGGAGAGACTGGGTGATGGGCACTGAGGGGGGCACTTGACGGGATGAGCACTGGGTGTTATGCTATATGTTGGCAAATCGAACTCTAATTAAAAAAAAAAATAGTGTTAAAAAAAATCACATGCTCAACCGACTGAGCCACCCAGAGGCCCCTATGTATGTTGTTTTGTTTTTTAAATTTGGCTTAGAAGGGAAAGAAAGGCTAATCTGAGTTCCCTTTAGGCTATAGAGAATTTCTATGAGTCCCCAACAGTGTCCAAAGACAGAACTTTTCTAGATCTAGACAACTAAAATTGTTTAAAATTCCTAGAAGCGTTCTCTCTGGCTTCTGGTTCCTTTTTGGAGAGAAGACAAGCAAAACTGAGTAACTCGGCCTCCTCCCACACAGGTCTCAAGTTCATCTCTCTTCTTGCTCATAGAGCTTTTTAAGTCCTTTTTTCAGTTTTTTAGATATTCAAAGGAGTTTGAATATGGCGTGGGTATTAGATGACATTAAGGAAGTATTGCTAATTTTCTTAGGCGATCATCATATTGTGGTCACACATTTTTAAAGTCCTATCTGACAAGTGAATTGAATATGTTGCCTGGGATTTTAGATTATTCCAGAAAAGATAACAACAAGAAGAAATAAGAATGATGGAGAAAATAAAAGTGGGAAGATGTCGAGAACTGTTGAATGACAGTTACATGGGGGTATATTAGTCTGTTCTCTCTACTTTTATGTACTTTCAAAATTTTTTATGATAAAAGTTTTAAAAGGTGGGACCTTTTGTTTTCTATAGCATTTTGTGCAAGCTGTAGTTTTATTCTCATCTTAATTATACCGAAGATGCAAAAAAGTATTACCAACAAGTAAGTATAGTTCATACTACCATGACTTTTTCAAGTATTTGAAAGAATGCTGGTGTATCAAATAACAAGTTAAATAAGAGTAGATGCATAAAGGCTTGGAGCCTACCTCCCATCAGGATGGATCTGGGGCAGGAAAAGCCATGGATCTGGGTTAGGATTCCCAGCCACATCGTAAAAAAAAAAAGGAAACATGAGCTTCAAGTACAAGTCCTTCCTGCATCTCAACAAGACATCATCATTAATCCCCGGGAAATAAGGGAAACTTCTAGAAAATACTTTAGTCAAAGGATACTCTTGAAGTTACTTTGAGATTATCTGAACACTTAACTTCCTACCAGGTAAAATTACAATCATTGACTTCTCTTAGCCCTCTCTGCCCCAATTCTGCAGCATTAGCTTTTTGCAAAAGAACAAAGAAGTCATAATGAAAATAACTTGAGAGAAGAAAGAAAGAAAGAAGAAAGAAAGAAAGAAAGAAAGAAAGAAAGAAAGAAAGAAAAGAAAGAAAGGAAAGAAAGAAAGAAAGAAGAAGAAGAAAGAAAGAAAGAAAGAAAGAAAGAAAGAAAGAAAGAAAGAAAGAAAGAAAAAGAAAGAAGAAAGAAAGAAAGAAAGAGAGAAAGAAAGAAAGAAAGAAAGAAAGAAAGAAAGAAAGAAAGAAAGAAAGAAAGAAAGAAAGAAACTCAAGAGTGAAAATGTATTACCCACACAAAACCATACCCAAATCAAAGTAACTGAGAGTGAAGGAGAAATTCTGCCCTGGGGGTCTTTTTTGTCTGCAACGGGAAGTTTCTGCTTTAGGGTTTTATGTTTTCCTCTCTGACCTAAAGTAGCTCTCTACCTGATGATGTTTATTTACTGTGAAAATATAGTATCTGCCTGATGTCTGCATAGACCTCCACCAAGTCCAGCTCCCAGCTCTAAAGCACCATCTATGATGAAGAAAACCATCATATTCCAGGGTTTCCCTAGCCCCCCAATGCCAGCACCACCACCATCATCACTCAACATATATACCCAAGCCATGGGTGGCAAACAGCAGTTTCCTTTTATTTTTTTTTTAAGACTTATTTATTTATTTTAGAGAGAGAAAGAGAGATGCACACAAGTTGGGGAAGCGGCATAGGGAGAGGGGAAGCAGACTCACTGAGCTGGGAACCTATGTAGGGCTGAGGGAGAGGGGAAGCAGACTCTCACTGAGCTGGGAACCTACGCAGGGCTGAGTCCCACCACCCTGAGATCATGACCTGAGCTGAAATCGAGAGTTAGACACTCAATGACTGAAACACCCAGGTGCCCCAAGCAGTTCCCTTTTTCTTTACTGATCCAATCAGACTGGAGGTGGCCTCCTTATGCTAGCCAATTTCTCTTCTCATTTTCTCTGGATCATTTTTATATATCCTTTTTTTTCAGATGATAAAAGTAGTACATACACATTCTAGAACATTTCAAAATACTGAGTGATCTAAAAGACCCAAAGGAGAAAACCAACTGCCACCTAGAACCAAAAGCTGTAAGATATTAGTGTACCGTTTCCTGTTTCTTTTTTTCAGTGCATTTTTTTCTGAAACTAATATCATACTTCATATGTAATTTGGTATCTTCTTTTTTTACTTAATATCTACATTATAAATATGTCCTGTATCACTAAGATTCTTCAAACATAGTTTTAATAACTACATAATGTTTCATTACATGAACATAGCATTATTTATTTAATCAATTGTTGGACATTGTTTCTGATGTTTACTGTAATAACAGTGGGTGAATATTCTAAAAATAAATTTGTATAAACATACAATTATTTCTTTAGGGTAAATAGATATGAGTGCAATTACTGGAACAAAAGAGATGTAAAACTAAACCAATTTATACTCCATAAGCACTGTATGAGAGTATTCACTTTATATCACACCACCAACTATCTCTGGGTATAGCATTTGCCAATTTGATTTGTTCTCATTTGCATTTCACTTATGACTAATAAAAATTAAAATTCTCTCATCTGTTTAGTGACCAGTTATTCTTTCTTCTGTACATCATCTGTTTTATCAACTTCTCTAGCATTATTTCTTCATGATTTCCTAAAATCTCTTTAGATTAAGATATTAATCCTTTTATGTTAAATAAATATGTTGCAAACTTTTAAAAAAATATTTTTTGCCCATGTATTCTGGGAATTCCCCCAAATTCCTGGTACTCCCCCACCATTGAGCAACCACTAAACAAAATATAGCTTGTACCCGGATAGGTAAAGAAATTTAGCACAATTTGATGCCCTGAAAGGTCATCTAGTTCAACCCACTCATTTCCCCTATGAGGAAGCCAAGGCCCAGAACAGTGGTTGAGCGACTGGGGGCTGACTAGAGGCCCAGAAATGGGATCAGCTGAGTCAGCACTCTTTCCATCCACCCAGGAGGTTTTCAAATATGTATGATGTCTACATTTTACATGCCATACTTAATTTCCTTAATATTTTAAATGTAGATGCATATAGATAGCTCATAGATAGATGTTCCTAACTGGCGGCCTTTTACTCAAAAGATAGCTCCCAGTTTTAATATAAAAATACTTTTCAAACAGATGTTCCCTTTCTCATTAACTTCCTTCAGGATAGATGATCTCTCGTTAGGGGCTATCACTAAGATTTTTGACATTCTCTAGAATTAGGATAAGCCCTTACCTTACAAATGCTCAGAGTATAAAAGAAGTCAGGGTATTTTGTTCTGAATATTTAACCAACAGCACAGAACGAAGTGAGGTGATTTAGTTTCAGGTTCAATAGAAGAAATTGCCAATTTTTGATTGTTTGCAAAGAGGTGAGATTGAGGAGTCAGGGTCTCAAATTCTCATCCTTATTGCTGATAGCAATATAACCTTGGGCCAATCACATAACCAGAACAAAATGTGGATAATGATGCATAGCTCGTAGGCTTTTTAAGGCAATTAAAATAAATCTATCTCCCGTGCTTTGTGGGGTATACAGAAGGATACCAATAAACACTCATTATGGTACTTACCAACAGCCAGACACTGTTTGATGTGCTTTATAAAAATGAGCCCATCAATCTTTACACGATACTATATGGTCAGTACCATTTTTGTCACATTTTACAGCTGGGGAAATCAAGGCACAGAAAAATAAATTTCCCAAGATGACAAGCTACTAATGAGGGCTGCAGGGGTTGGAACCCAGCAATCTGGACTCTGAGCCCATTCACAATACTGTGTCTACCTCCCCTCCCACTGCCTCTCATTTTGGGGGAGCCTATTTACCTTTGCAACTTTGATGAAATAAAGCAATCAGCTGTGGTCTAAATATTTGTGTCCCCCTAAAATTCATGTATTGAAATCTAACCCCCAGGGCAATGGTTTGGGGGTGATAGGTCATGAGCACAGGGCCCTCATGAATGGGATTAATTCCCTTATAAAAGAGACCCCAAAGAGCTCCCTCACCCCTTCCACCATGTGAGGACACAGTGAGGAGGTACTGTCTATGAACTAGGAAACAGGACCCCACCAGACACCAAACCTGCTACCACCAGGATCTTACACTCTCCAGCCTCCACAAAATGTGAGAAATAAAATACTGTGGTCTTTTGTTAGATCAGCCTAAACAGACTAAGACACAATCCTAAAATGAAGGCAGGAGAGAAGGAGGAATGGCTGGAAAGACATTTTGCAGCTGGTAAGTGACTTCTTTCTTACTACATTCTTGATCTCTAAAATTTGGAAGTTTTTTCCCTTGAGCAAGCACTCTCACCATTGGGAGACATGCCAAAGAGTGACATCTTTGTAGAGGGCAACTTAGCAGAATCCAGCACGTACTTAGTGTATGTGACACCGGAGCTGAGCACTTTTTAACCTCCCTCGTCTACATGACAAGATTAGTTTCAGTAGTAACGTGTAAGAGTTAGGAACAATGATTATTTTCTTGATCCATTCTTTACCTATGAAACATGTAAAAATTCAAAGAAAAACATATTTTAATTTTTAAATTATTCAAATGCAGTAAAATGTTTCCTGTATGAACTAAAACTTGCATTTGTTGATCAAAAAATATTATACTTTGCAGTTTGTGCTCTGCTGCACTGCTTTCAATTTAAACACAAAACTCCACGAGGTCACACAGAATGGCACAACTGAAGTAAATCAAGTGCTGTTTCATAGGCTCTATAATCATTGTGTGATCATTCTTTATACATAATGCCATAAGGAGGAGACTCACAGTCTGCCTCTGAAGTGAACTCTAATCAAATCTCTACACACACTAAGAACTTACTCTGACTTTATCACTGCCAGCACATCGTGATAATAAAAATCAGACTTACATTGGTTTTATTGCTGTTTCTAAATTCCCTAAAGACGATGCGCCCCCTTATTACCTGGACCAAGGGGTAGACCCCTTCAACCACTCTACCTTTGGTATGCCCTGCCACTAGCTATCAAAAATTTAAATGCACATACCTTTTAACCTGGCAATTCCAATTCTTTAAATACATTATCCCAGGTGGGATTGGGATAATATTGGGATACAAGTGGTCAAGGCACATGTGTAAGAATTTGCATTGCTGAATTATTCATAACAGCAAGAAAAGAACCGGGAATAACTTAACAGTCTATGAAAAGGCAGTAGTTAAATTCATTTTGTCAGATCTATGTAGCACAATCCAATATAGTGTGAAAAGAATTAGGTCAGCCTATATGAATTGCCCGAGAAGGATGCCCATGATATATTAGTAACTGAAAAAAATAAGCAGTTGGACAATTTGGTAAAGGGTTCCCCTTATGCAGAAAAATAAATGTACAAGCTTGTTCTGGTGCCCCTGAATGCCCAGAATGCTCAGAAGGCTCAGAAGGTCATTGGCCCAGGCAGAGACAAGGTATCTGTGTAACAGTGAGCAAATCTCGGCTCACCATGAATTCTCAGCTCCTCTTACACAAATCTTCCTTCAATTGTCTAAAGGCAAGAGGAACAAAGAGGTAGAACCCAAGAACACAAGTTTGTACAGCTTTTCCTAAGTTTTTTAAACCCCCTTTTGGAATATAGATGTATGTACTTTTATATGGCTTCTATTGCAGACATAATACATAATCATAGGATGAAATATCTCCCTAGATGCTCAAGTTCTGATCTAGGACTTACAGACACTGGGAGAAACAAGCCTATCATGACCTGAAACTTGTCAGGATACTCCAGAGCAAAATTCTTTTTTAACTGCTTAATTTATCGCTTATGCATAGATAATGTTCTATTAACATTCCAAATTAAAGTTTCAAATTCACAGAAGTCTGAAAAAAAAAAGTCACAGGATATCTGCCTTTAATAGAAGGCTATTTTAAAAAAGCCTATTGGGGACAAAGATAATAAAGAAAATGTTAATATAGTTTAGACAAGGCCTAGAGGTCTAAAACAAAACAAAACAAAACCAAAAAAAACCCACTATTTTCTTAGTTAATAATGTCTCTGACCCTCACTTTTTTCCCCCCTTGTTCTCTAGAGGAGAAATGACTTCCCAGAGAGAGGTAATGTGATAGCCACGCGAAGGCAGCATGCTATGACTATGCTTCATCATAATAAGGTCCCGTAAAGCTGGGACCTTAGAGAATGAAATCCTAAATTAGAGAGGAAAGAAGCAACATTCTGCATACAAATGACCTCATGCTCAGCTTCACCCCACAGAAAAATTAAAATTTAAATGGACAAGCGCTATAATAAAGGTAAATTCAAAATGCCAAGAGAACAGTGAGGACAGAGCTCTGACAGCCTCCAGGTGGTGGGGGTAGAGGGATTGGAGAGAGGTGACATTTGAAATGGTCCTGAAGGAGGCAAAGAAAATGGGACTGGAAGGCCGCAACCACACAGAGGAAGTGGCTGGGGCCCAGGGACGCACGTGGGAAAGGCCTGTGCATTTGGAACCTAGAGGTGGCTTTTGTGGCTGAAGCAAGGTGGGAGGTGAGGTGGAAAAGGAACACTGGGGCCAATTTACTCCCTGTTAAATATAAAATTACATCCACCCAGTCACCTGTCTCGTTACCTTTCTCCTCTTCACAGTCCCCATGTCCCCTGGCCGTTGCTGACAATTTCTCCAGACCATGTAGCCTCCCCCAAGCTCGTCCTGCCTTCCCTGCCTTGATACCCTTAAGCATTGTGTTGTCATCTCCTGAAATATGGTCTTTTCCTGCTCTGACTTTTCCTGGTGAAGTTCTAACTGACTCAGAGCCCAGCTCAAACGCCACGTCTCTAGGAGACCTTCCAGAAACCTGGGAAGCATTGGTTTTCTCCCTTATTTGAGCTCACATGTCATATGTATTTCTCTTTTATTTTATTTTTTTAATTTTTATTTATTTATGATAGTCACACACACAGAGAGAGAGAGAGAGGCAGAGACACAGGCAGAGGGAGAAGCAGGCTCCATGTACCGGGAGCCCGATGTGGGACTCGATCCTGGGTCTCCAGGATCGCGCCCTGGGCCAAAGGCAGGCGCTAAACTGCTACGCCACCCAGAGATCCTCCTGTATTTCTCTTTTAAAGATTTTACTTATTTATTTATTTATTTGAGAGAGAGAGAGAGCATGAGTGGGGGAGGATCAGAGAGAGATACTGACTCCCTGCTGAACAGGGAGACCGAAGCTGGTCTGACCCCAGGACCCTTGGGATCATGACCTGAGCCGAAGGCAGTACCTTTAATGTGTTTATATTTACTTTTTAAAATAGTTAATACATGCCTATACTAAAATCCAAAGAGTACAAGAGTGGGACCCCTGGGGGGCCCAGTCAGTTGAGTCTGACTTTTGATTTCAGCTCAGGTCATGACCTCAGGGTCGTGAGATCGAGCCCAGCATCAGACCCCATGCTCAGTACAGAGTGCTTGCCCCTCTCCCTCTGCTCCTTCCCTGCTCACACACTCTCAATCTCTCTCTTTCATAAATAAATAAATAAATAAATAAATAAATAAATAAATAAATAAATAAATATCTTTTTAAAAAAATGAAGAGTACAAGAGTGAAAAATATGTCTCCGTCTTCCACCTACCCTCTATGGTTCCAGGCCATTTTCCCAGAGGCAACCAGTGTATTAAGTATCTCACACATTTTTCCAAAACTATTACATTATATACACCTGCCTACACGTATGAACGCATATGTGTAATTATCCTGTACACGCACATTCTTTTTTTCAATATGCAAACTACAGCCTACAACTGCACTCCCTACTACTTTTCTCAATAATATATCATGAAACTTTTTCCCTATCAATAGATTTGGCGTTGCCTGATTCTAAATTCCTTTAGTAGAGGACTAAGTAGTCTCTCCTCAGGGATAAATCTGAAAACATAATACTAAATACAAATGGGGAATCAGTGTGGTGCTTTAGACTTCTTTTCACTGTATTGTATGTAGAGGCAGCTTGCAGTGGACAGAGCCCTGGACTGTGAGTCAAGCTTGAATTCTGGCTCTACCACTGACCATGTGACCTCACTCACTGCAGTTAGCTTCCCCAGACTTCAGCTGCTCCATCTGTAAAATTAGGCACCAAGCTCTAATAGGCCTCTCCAGGACTATTTCATGTTTCTATGAAAGCACTGATAACACACACTACTTTGTGAGCAGAGGTTAACAGAGAGGAAGGCAAAGGGGCATAGCTCAAAATTCCTGCCATGATGATCTTTTCCAGCTCCCAGGATTTCCCTTTTTGCCTTGCCTTGCTTGTCCTTCCTTCTCCAGCCTGGAACCTTGGCTCAGAGGATGTTATGTTAAAAAAAGGCCTCAGCAAGGACACATCAATCAAGCTAAGCACAAGGGCCTCAGGCCTCTGATTTCAGGACTGTGTTCAGTAGCAAACGTATTGGGTTTCCACAAAATAAAAACAAAATTTGGGCCTCTTTTCCTGAAAACATGTCCCTATTCAATTTAGAGTTAATTGACCTAATCAGCGACAGAGAGAACTTACAAATACTGAGTGCCTTAGGGAGTTTTCAGAGAGTGATTGGAGAAAACATCCAGCCCTTTTACAGACCTCTACAGCAGAGCAACTTGGTGGCCAAGGTGGCCAAGGGCCCAAAGGTGAGTATCATAGAGGCCCCACAAACTCCCACAGTTCTCTGAGTTATCCTCAGGGCTTTTCTGAACAAAACGAAAACAAAAACATATCACTCTGCCTCCTAAATGCCCACACTGAGGACAAAAGTTCTCAAGCCTTATAAAAGCATCCTCCACAAACTTAAAACAACCAAAAGTTGAGGACCAGATGTCCGTGGAGGAGCAACTAGCACAGGTCCTAGCAGGGAGGGAGATGCTAGAAAAACATCTGCTCTGGCAAGGGACTTGGAGCTCTTTCTACATTATCCACAGCTCTGACCTAGAGTTCAGTGCCTTAATGCCTACTCTTGTAACTTCACACAGCTGTCATCAACATGCTTGGAACCAAAAGCATAATCCTAAATCTGTTTCTAGCAGCAGGGACTTTCAGAAAATACACTCCCTGTGGAACTGACTTGCCACTTCTTTTCATTTTTGCCCTCATTTGTCTCTAGTCTTTAAATATAAGACAACTTGCCACATAGGATAACTTTTCAAAGAGGAAAAAAGCACACCTTCTTATCATTGAATAGCTTATTATTTTAGAAAAATACTTAACAACATAGAAAATAGTGTATGACAACACTGTTACATTAAAAAAAAAAAAGCAAGTTCAAAACACTATGTGCAAATGACCCTGATTTTTCAATAAAAATAGAACGAGGAGTAAGTAACTATATCAAGATGTTAGTAATGTTCTTATACAATCATAATTTTTTTCTTTTTTTGTGCTTATCTATAATTTCCAAATTTCCTTCATAAACATATATTGCTGCTCTACCCAAGCCAAAAAAATAAAAGGGCAAATATAGCTCATAATCGTTTGTGAAAGAAAATACAAATGTGTCCTACAGTTCCTTCCTGGGTAGAAGTAGCATTTGCTAGTATCCTTGGATAAGATTTCTTTTTTAAGAAAGTGTGGCACAGGAGGCCTGCATCCTGGGTCAGGATCAGCCTTAGACTAATGAAATGACTGAAAAGTCTGAGATCCCCTTCCCCGCCCAGTCACCTTATTTGTCAGATAAGCAAGTGTCTCTGGGTCTCTAAGTCCTTTTCTTACTCAGCCTGGAATGCCTCATAACCAAGCTCTTTCAGATGCCACTCAAGTTACAACAAACAAATGTGAGATAATCCAGGGACTTGAACTGTGCCTGGACCAATCTGCTGGGCATGCTAGAAAAATTCCTAAGGAAACTAAAATCCTAAGAAAAGAAGTTTCTTGTGTCATAGAGATGGGTACCACTGTTAGGATTTATGGGAATTTCTTTCCTTTATCAGTGAGGACCAGAATGGTCAAGAACAGGCTTAACTTAAGTTGCACTTCCTCCCTCTGTCTTGAGAATGGAATCAAAATACAGGAAGTCCATTAGCCAAGATTCTCTCTCTATTGGCAGTGCATGTATGGGAACTGCCCAAATACAATTCTCAGACTTGTTATGTTTCCATGGATGACCAGTCATTTTCTTTCTGATTAATATCTCTTCATTTAAATTCAACTCCTAGGTGATGATTCTCTACTCACCTTCATGTACTAGGCTCGTCATACTGGTGCAAACCCACCTCAAATTACTTGCAAGAGACAATAGTAAGACTTGGAAAGGAACCACTCTGAACATCACCATTAGCCAACCTTCTTAAATCCATGGTCCCAAAGTGAACTGAAATGCACCAGAGGATAACCTCCTAACCTCATTCCGTCCTTCTCCAACCACCTCTTCTCTTACACATTAGGTAATATCTTATAACACTCAGAAATACCATGAAGACCTCCATCTCCTTCCTTCCACTTTATCATCCTAAAGGTGCTTACCTAATGAAATTAAATTTGGAAACCTCCCAGGGAACTCTTCAGTGTTCCATTTCCCATGAAGTTTCACTAGCCTGTCTCAAGATGTGCGTGCATGCGTGTGTGTATGTGTGTGTGTGTGTGTGTGTGTGTGTATGATCAGGAACTAAAAGAATGAGACTCACACTTGCTGTTTTGCTAAAATGAGGTCCCAAGAAATTTCACTGCCATTGAGTTAACTATCAGTGGATGAACTATGTATCTGCCTTTTTTGCATCATGGGGTGTATGAGATAGAGGGCTCCCCTTTTCTATCACTTGAAAAGTCTGTTATCTTCTCTCTAATGATATTCTCCTGCCTGAATTCCAGTGTCACTGCTGTGCATGCACAGAACTGAGTATTCTGGACTCCTCATTTTGAAGAACTATAGTTCAGAAACATCTGAGAAGATCCCCACAGCACAATTCTTCATCTGGGAGAATAAAGATGCCCAGTTATGGGGAATCTTTCCCACAGAAAAATAGAAAAGGAGGAAGATGGTGAAGGAAGTAGCTTCCCAATCTCGCAGTAGCAGCTGTCATCCCTACTGATAAGAATCTCCTGCAAGAAGGTCTTGACTCTCAGCCTTTCCAGTCCACTGGCACAGGAGCCATCCAGCATGTCCCCTTCAGGGACCAGTCTGACCAGAAGATACCCACCTACATGGAGTAATATCAAGGGTGATGAGAAGTTCCCTTACTGCTGAACATCTCTCCCATCATTGTAGTAGCCCTTTCTCTAGAGGCTTGGTGCTTTTTTTTTTTTTTTTTAAGTTTGTTTGTTTGTTTGTTTGTTTATATTTTAGAGAGAGAGTGTGTGTGCACATGGGGAGAGAGGTAGAGGGAAAGAGACTATCTCAAGCAGACTGCCCACTGAGCAGGGAGCCCAGTGTGGAGCTCGATCCCATGACCCTGAGATCATGACTTGAGCCAAAATCAGGAGTCAGATGCTTAACCAACTGAGCCGCCTAGATGCCTCTAGAGGTTTGGTGCTTTCTTCAAATGTTGAGTCTCTTTGGAAGGTAAAGGCCTTGTTACCGTTGCCACATTTATATACATGTGCTTTCAGTCTCATTATTTCCTCAAAGCCCATTTTGATTGAAAGAGGAGGAAGTTTTAAAAAATACAAAAACCTTATATAAAGAGAGGTGAGATATTGGAAGATATATATTATTGGGCATTAATCCCATTCTCTAAGCCATTCCCATCTAAGTCTGGACCCCTCCTAAGTTAGGATAGCAACCGGTGGCCTACCAGTTCCTTGTGTTGTCTGTGGATGGATAATTTGAATTGTCACTGATCCAAATTCTCAGTAATATCATTATGTATTCATTTCTCTGATACACACTGCCCTCTAACTATGTGCTGGGCACCATACTAGATGTTACACAGGGAACAATGTAAGCTGAAAAATTCTAATCCATCCTAAAGTACAGTGTCCAACATATGGCTATGGATCACCCGGACTCATAACACTGATCGTAACTAAGGTGTTCAGGAAGCATTTGGTGTTTATTCACTGCATTTGTTATCCACCCACAGCACTGTAAAGTACATTCATTAGCCTTGAGAAGTATCACAATAAAGCGATCAAGGTGCAAGGAGGGTAAAGTCAGTGGTCCCATATTTAATCATCATCACAATTACCCTAAGGGTTTTATATGTTTTCCTGGGCCCCTCCTGGGTACATTCTCATTCAGTAGGTCTGGGAAGAACCAGAGAAATTATTTGTAAAGCACTAGATGATGCAGAACAATCAGATTGAGGAAACGCTGCTTCACAGCTAAGCACAGCTTCCTAGCTTTTCATCTGACCTTCACAGTCTGGGAAGTAAGGACTATTATGTTATTATCCCCATATTATAGGTGAATCAGCTTCAGCACACAAAAACCAATCAGCCCAAAAGATAAAACAAAACAAAATCTCTCTCCTTTTTCTTTCTTTTTCATTTATTCTAAACATAGCAATAGACCTATCGTCATTGATCACCTTAGGAACAATCATTTATGACATCCCTGTTTGCAAAACCCCCTTTCAGTTTTGCCATCTACATAAGAGCAATGTAACAACTTCCTATTAGCCTAATAAAATTACCCCAACACAACAACCAGTGTCTTTCTCCATTGGTTCATTTTCATCACTAAAAATAATGAATATCAAAGATACTTGCGACGCCTGAGAGGCTCAGCAGTTGAGCACCTGCCTTCAGCCCAGGGCATGAACCTGGAGTCCCAGGATCGAGTCCCACATCGGGCTCCCTGCATGGAGCCTGCTTCTCCCTCTGCCTGTGTCTCTGCCTTTCCCTCGCTGTGTCTCTCATGAATAAATAAATAAAATCTTTTTTAAAAAGATACTTAAGAAACATAACACCTATATAATGGATGGACTCTGTTTGGATACTGGATTAAATAAACCGATTCTAAGAAGATGTTTTTGAGACAGTGAAATATGATTATAGATTAAGTATGGGAAACTGTCAAAAGATCACTGCTAATTTCGTTAGGTGGGATAATGACAGCATGGTCATGTAAGAAAATATTCTTGATTTTATAGATGTATAACATAGGTGGGTAAAGTGACATGATGTCTGAGATTTCTTTAAACTATGTCAGCAAAGGGGTAAAAGAGGATGAAACAAATATGGCAATATCTTGACAATTGCTGAATTTGGATGATGGGCATGGGGACTAATTTTAGGTGAATTTGAAGTTTTATAATAAAAGAACTTTGTAAAAAAAAAAAAAATCAACACTCTCACTTGCCCAAAGTGCCATTTTTCCCTTGTGAAGAAAAAGCCTCGATGCCTATTAAAACATCTTGCCAATAAGCATAATTATGTATCAGATATCCCCTGCACATCAATTCTTTTCTCATTTGTTCTCCAAACGTGTGGTTTTTTAAACTTTAACTGATGGTGATGGAATATAACTTATCTTAGAAAGTTATTTGTTGGGCAGCCCTGGTGGCTCAGCGGTTTAGTGCTGCCTTTGGTCCAGGGCCTGATCCTGGAGACCTGGGATCGAGTCCCACGTTGGGCTCCCTGCATGAAGCCTGCTTCTCCCTCTACCTGCGTCTCTGCCTCTCTCTGTGTGTGTCTCTCACGAATAAATAAATAAAATCTGGGATCTCTGGGTGGCGCAGTGGTTTAGCGCCTGCCTTTGGCCCAGAGATGATCCTGGAGACCCGGGATCGAATCCCACGTCGGGCTCCCGGTGCATGGAGCCTGCCTATGTCTCTGCCTCTCTCTCTCTCTCTCTCTCTCTCTCTCTCTCTCTGTGACTATCATAAATAAATAAAAATTAAAAAAAAATATAAATAAATAAAATCTTTTTTTAAAAAAGTTATTTGTCTGAAATTCAAAATCAAAAACTGGCATTCTGGGTTGTTTTTTTTTTATCTGCCAGATGGGTAATCCTCAACAAGTAGAAAAAGCTCTAAAACATGGGTCAGGATATCTGGGTTCAATTTCATCTGTGCCACTGGCCTCATAAGGAGAAGCAAGCTGCTCGCTGTCTTAAAGTGTTTCTTTCATTATCCATAAAACAAGAGGATTTCATTCCAGCTCAAAATGCTATGAAATGTGGGTTCTACTCTTATTCCAATTCCTCAGATAGAAATACCTTTTGAAAAAGCACACCTAAGTTACCTCCTCTTTTCAAGGGAATATTGAGAGGGAAATTCAGTAAACAAAAACATATTGCTTGCAAAACATCAGGCCGACGAGCCAAACCATCCACAGCACCATTTATTCAGTGCCTACAAGGTACCAGATCCTGAAGCAGACACATTCATCTATGACCTCATTTTATCCTCACAACAGTCCCACATGGCAAATCATAATATCCCCATTTCACAGATAGGATGACTGAGGTCCAGAGAAATTAATAACTTGTCTCTGATTAGCTTCAAAGCCCTGAGCTTTCCACCACATTTCCACGCCTCCAGTTCTCTCGTGCAGAGAGCATCAGGACCTAGAAGGCAGAACAGAGCGAGTGACAGCTTCTAGCTCATAAGTAATGCCTTTAGATCTTTCTGTTGTGAATGGATCCAATGATTCTGGGTATGTTTATGTTAAAACACAAAAAAACCCAGTGGATTTTAGAATTGGAGAAAACAGAATTGCCAAGTACTTATCCCCTCTCAGTTTATTGATTAACATTTATCAATAATATCTACTATTTAACCAAGTTTTACTAATTGTTTCCTTGATGCGCAGCACTACACTGGATATTGTAGGAGTTTCCTCGCTCTCTTGGAATTCAGCCTATTGTGGAGACAAGATACAGATGCTTGAGTCGGGCAACAAGACATTACGTACACCGAATTATTTAATAAGGCACACTCAAGAATGACACAGACCAGAAACACAGTAGGATTTAAAGAGGAGGGAGAGGGAGGCCTGAGTGGCTCAGTCAGTTAAGCATCTGCCTTTGGCTCAGGTCATGATCCTGGAGTCGCAGGATCGAGCCCTGCATCTAGGGGGAGTCTGCTTCTCCCTCTGAGCCCCTCACCCCCGCTCCTTCTCTCTCATGCTTACTCTTTCTCTCTCTCTCTCTCAAATAAGTAAATAAAATCTTTTAAAAAAATAAAGAGCGGGGAGAAGCATGGGGGCTGAGGGGCCCTGTCAAGAATTTGGGAAGGAAGCAGGACCTAAACTAGGTTGTGAAGGGAAGGGCTTAAAAAAGTTAGAGAGGAAGGAAGAGGCCTTGCAGGCAAGTGGAATCACCTCAGGACTCCCAGAGGAAGGGACTCCGAATAGAGCCCCAGCGGGAAAGGAGTTTGATGGTTAACAAGAGAGGGGACTGCATGGGCGAAAGCACAGATAACGGGAGACCAAAGATGTGTTTAGAGGCCAGGCAGATCAGTGCGAGGAGACCCCAGATAATAGCTGAGGAAGTGGTAGGAAGCAAGAAGGACAAGGTGGACCTCATGCCTGTAAGCAACTGGAAAGCTGCTGGAGGCTTTGGGGTAGGGAGACAAGCTGGAATTAATGTTTAGGGATAACTGGTCCAGCTATAAAACAGCTGTTAGTTTCCATTCAATGTACAAAATATATGTATGGAGGGCCTTGTGTACTAATACACGAAGACGAATAAGACACAGTTCCTTAAGAAATGCATAGCTCAAATAAGAGAAGACCGCCAATGACAAGATCATGGAAGTTGTTCATTAATTTAATTTATGACATCGTCCGTGATAGGGATTGTTAGTTTTCTATTCAATATCTGTGCTTCCCTTTGTTATTAGTAACAGAATCCAATTTTGTTTGTAAGACTATGTGCAAAGCCTCAGGAATGGATCATGCTTGGTTTAGGCCAGGATTTCTCAACCTTTTTTTTTTTAAAAAAAAAAAAAAAAGATTTTATTTACTTATTTGAGAGAGAGAAATAGAGCACAAGTAAGATGGAGGGGCAGAGAGAGGGAGAGGCAGGCTGCCCTCTGAGCAGGGAGCCCAATGCAGGACTCGATCCCAGGACCCCCGGATCATGACCAGAGCCGGAGGCAGACACTTAACCAACTGAGCCTCCCAGACACCCTTCAGCCTTTTTTCCTTTTTTCCATGATCACCCCAAGGACATTTTTAGACACTTTTTTCCTAATCACTACACTCATGAAATTCTAATACCATGTAGATGTCTGGTTATGAATTATATGTATATCTGCTTATATTTGTGCATCTTTATACATTAAAAAAGTAAGATTTTTTTTATGCCTCTTCTCCCCACCAAAAAAACTCTATTTTCTACCTTATCATTAGCACCAGCCTATCCCACCCTGACCCCAGCCCCACCCTATCCCTGTCCCTCCCTCTCCATTATGAATGCATGGTCTAAGGCAATTATAATGATTCTATTTCCTATTTCTCCACCTGCCTCAAACATGTAACCCAGTTCTGGCAGCAACACTGAAGCTGCTACCTGTTTGAGAGGTATGTGGGGAACTTTTGGCTTTCCTAGAAAAAAAGAGAGCCCCTGCCAACTTAGCCTCCCTCCATCTCCATCCAGCCCAACAATCACACGCTCACTCTCAATGGATGATGAATACACAGGGCTCAAGGCTGCAGCAGCCATCTTGCAACCATGAGGAAAGGCAAGAGAACTACAGAGACAGTATTACTGAGCCACTGAGCCATTGAGCCCATGACAGATAGAGGGAGACATCCAGATTTCTTGTTATATGGGAGAAATTAATTGGGATTTTTTTTTCTTAAGTTACTGTTAGCCAAGTATTGTATAACTTGCAGCTGAAATCATTACTAATCTGTAAGTTATGTCTCACGAACAATAGCTGTCCTGACAGGATCATGAGTTAATTGTTACACCAAAGCCAGAGACAATCACACACAAAAATAAACAAAAAATGTAACTAAGAATATTACACAAATCAAACATTAAAAATTTCACTCACGTTTAAAAGGAAAATTCTCTTCTTCGCTAAACTAATCAACTTTGAAATAATTTAAATAGGTTCCAAATAATGTTTGGCATTAAGACAGATAAACATTTGGATATATTATTGTGTAGAAAAATGGCCATGAAAGGCTACAAGGTAATTTTCTTACATTATACCAGAATGAATACATTTATGATTTGCCTAGTAGGCATGCCTTTCAAAATTTTTAAAAGTCAATTATTTTTAAATTAAATATTCAGGTGCATCAGGAAAATGTGCCTCTTAAAGAATACCTTTGGGAATATTTTCAGATAAAAATTTTTAAATAGTCATCTATATTCATCGATTGCATGTTTTATACTTTGCTTAAATTTTTATTATAGCTGAAGCTAATTCTCTCTTATTTTAAAAACATGAACCACTCACAAACCTATTTAATAACTCCAACATCTCCCATTAAAAGTGATTTTTCTATGGCTTATCAAGTTTTAAAATATAAGAGACTTGAGATCCCTCTAAATCTAAAGATCCTCTAAATCTTAAAAGATAAAACTTAATTATAGGTTTAGGGTTCTCAAAGCCCTCAAAATGTCAAAATAACTCTCATGTCAAAATCATTTTACTAGTTTCATTATTAGCATAATGCCATAAATTGACTATATTTTAATAAGGAGCTTGGGGTTTTTTATTATGTAAGTAATACGTGTTAATTACAGAAAACACAAGAAAAATCAAAAACATTTTAAAATTATATGTAGTCTTACCACACACTAGATGATAATTTTTAAATATATTGGTTTATTTTCACATTCTGAATTTATGTATAAAAAATAAATATAGGCCTCTTTAAGCAAAAATATATGATTTTATACCCTAGGTTTTTTTCTTACCATTAAGCATCCCTCAAAAAATATTTTAATAAATATTTAGTAGACTTAAATATAATTTATTTAATCATCCTTTCTGTTGCACGTTTTAGGTGATTTTTAGGTATCTCTATTATAAAAAAAATTTGTGTTGAATAGCTTTCATATTGTAATGAAATACTGTTTTCTTATGAATAACTCTTAGAAGGAGTCAAAGGCTATAAACATTTTAAGGTTCTTCATTCCTACTGCCCAGTTCCTTGCAATTTTTTGAAAAGAGGCCTTTCTTCAGCCATCTAAAATAAGCCAAAATAATGATTTAGAACAGAGCCTACTAAGTAGTGAGAAAAAAGGATCATTCGACTCTTTTTCCCTGACTGGCTGATGATACTGTTTCTAAATAGTCCTTTGGCCAATATTTTATAGAAAAAAGGAAAAACTTGATAATAATTTAAAGGTTCCTGATCAAACTTTAAAAGACTGTGAAGGCAACTGATTTTTTTTATTTATCCTGCATTATACCCCAGTAATTCATTTGTTAACAATCTAAGAATTGTTAAGCACTCTCAAAATTGGCAAAAGAAAGAAAAGTCATTACAATCGACAGATAAAATAATGACGCTACATACCTGTTGAGAAATAAAACTAGTCGTAACCAAATATACAATGGAAGGAGCACTAACATTTAAATTCCAAGTAGCATGAAGGAATGCAGGAAGATTTTTAAATTATGATCATTACAGCCTCTACAGAAAGGCCCAGCTAACCAGAGGAAGCTTTAAAGTAATATAACTTCATAAGCGTGGCTGGTCCAAGGTAGAAAACAAAATTGAACATCAGCTAAAGCTGAAAGTGTTGGTGATTTTTTCTCATGAGTACAGTTGCACAATCTAGTTTTTACACTGAAAACCACAAGTGTCTAGCCTCTGTTGGAAGAGAAACTTTTATTTTTCTTTCCATATTATCTATATGTTGGGTCTTTCCTGGATGACATGTCAAATGGGTAGCCCTTGGGGAAATCCAAAACTATTGGTTTGGGTTTTGAACTTCTGATCCAGGTTTTACATAGAACTTTGCTGCCATACAGAAAACTCTCAAGTGTTCTTATGGCTCTAGAATTGAAGAGAAACATTGCCACTGTCCACATTTAGAACTTGCTTTTCCTGAGACAGAGAGGATGAAGAGAAGGTAGCTATAGGACTGGTCAAAGATACCATAGTTTCTGGCCCTTCATTCATTCAAGCGATCCGTTTAACCATCAGCTGTATTCCTCTTCCGTTAGGAAGCAATGCTGACTTTGGGCTTCTTTCTGTATATTCTGCACATTTTGGAGGGAAAGTACTAGCATGAGGGCATATTTTATATGTAAAAACATAATTAAATGCTTACAAATAAAATATAAACACCTATATTTATTTTTTTAAGATTTATTTATTTATTCATGAGAGACTCAGACTGAGAGAGAGAGAGAGAGAGGCAGAGACACAGGCAGAGGGAGAAGCAGGCTCCTTGCAAGGAGCGGGATGCGGGACTCAATCCCAGGTCTCCATGATCACGCCCTGGGCTGAAGGCAGGCACCCAACCACTGAGCCACCTGGGCGTCCCTAAACACCTATATTTAAATTAAAAGTTACACACTACATTGGCTACATTGAACATGTATTACTACTATATTTTTAAAGTCCATGTTATTATAGATATCTCTCTTATATTACCAGATATTCTAAGTATAGGAATATAGTGACAATATTATTTCAGCAGACATAGGAAATTGTGATACTGTCAACATGTAAGACTTTTCTGCCTTTTCCCCTCCTATTTCCTGTATGTACGTCCAACACCCTCTTCTACTCCCTTATCACAACCAGAGGAAGAGAGAGAAAGAGAGAGACTACTGATATAAATTTCAGCAAGTCACTGCCCAAAGATATTGGGACTTCAGGAAAATCAGGTTTTAGCCAAAGAAAGTATACCAAAGGGGATTTCTAAATATTTTAAGGGTTTTTGTAGTAGTTGATGGCAATAATTTTACACCATTTAAATCTGAATTGAAATATATTGCTTTCCTTTTTCCTGTTAGAAGGCATAATCACAGGCATTCTTACACTTATCAATCATGGTTGAGATCATTTTCAGTTGGAAAAAGACAGGAAAAAAATTTTGTGGCAACTGAGAAGGTTCAGGTTGAGATTTGTGTGTTCGGAGAGCTTCAAAAGGCATCAGCTGGAATGGCAGTGGGGAAAGCAAAGGAAAAGTAGGGGTCCTTTTCCAAAGGATCAACTGAAAGAAAGAAAGGTCATTAAGGGAGAGATTCATGCCAGTCAATTCCTTGCATTAACAATTAGGTGGCTAGGTGTGAGGACGCCACAAGGAGGGCAATCTCTAGGAGACAGGAGGGGTGGGACGTTTGCTATTGACCTTTGGTGTACATGAGCTATTTCTGTTCCCTGGGCTGTAATTGAGTATTCTATGATGTAGTATTATTATTAAAATGCACTGAACGTATTAAATTAAAATTAAAATAAATCAACTGCATTGAATACACTGAATTGAAATTGGTAGGAGACCCTGTCATGGGTAACAACACTTAAACTGGTTGTAGAAGTTGACCTGCACTAATTACTTGAATTTATTTGTCATAGATTTTCTTTTTCTACCTCAAATCCTTATGCTACACAAGACCAAGAGAAGCCTGACTCAGATTTCACAATTCATGCAGCCAATTACACATATTTTTTCTCCGGAGGGTTGAAGATGGGGAGCATTTTCACTCCCCACCCTGTATCTGCCCTCTCTACTAACATGACACAATAATACGTTCTTATCAACTTTCAACAGAATTGGCTAATTCAAGCAGTTAGGTTTCCGGTAAATCTCCAGACCCTGCCTAAACCCCTATCATAGTCCAAGCAGACAGGAGATTAACAAAGACATGATCTTCCTACCAAAAACACTAGTTCCCCAAATTGCAAGTCAGGTACCCACTAACAAAGGAGGGCTAACTGGGCTTCTGTGGTTTAAGGCTACAAAGGAAAAGGACTTCTCTCCAAAGCTATCAGGGTCCAAACAGATGATCAGCTTCAGATAGGAAAACCTAAACATAGGTTTTGCACTCAGAACCAAGCACATTACACACCAGCTGCTGCTTTTCACCCCAAAAAGCAGCCTGACTAGGAATCCAGTATTCACCGAGGGGCATCAGTTGGCCCCACACTAGTCACTATACCCTGGAGTTGGCCGTGTCAATATTTACAACCTGCCTGTATTTTCAAAAGGAACCACATGATCACAAATCAGACATTAAAGTAGAACTTGAGAGGGTGCTTTCCCAAATGGGAACTAACTCTGGCTTCACATAAGAGAATTCAAAATTAAGGACTTAGAACGTGAGTCGTATATACTCTGAAAACCAACTCCACCTCCACATCCACATATTTACTCAAGTTAAGGGTCCAGTAATATAAAACCACACATACATCTACCATCTTGTCCTCATTTTAACCATCAACTGGAAAGTCAGTAATTCTCTTTGGCAGCTGAATCCAGCATCAGCAATAATCAGAACTTTTTTGTATTGAAACCTCTGAGGCAGGAGTTCTTAATGTGAGGACTCTGGACAAGTGGGAAGCCTGAATGGGCTTTAGAGGCCCCCCAAGTCCCCTAAAGTTATATGGCAAGTGTGCGTGTTCCTGCATTCCTGTATGAAATTTTTCCCAAGAAGTTTGTTGAAGTTATTAGGAAACACTATGCTGAAGTATAAGCCAATCAGTCCATGCAAAACTCTTTTAAGTGGAGAATAGGAGAGTGGGGATGTGCACCCTTACACATCCCACAGATTCTGAGTTGTGTCTACAGTGCTAAGAAGGATTGTGATTTATTCTTGATTTGTCATGCCATGTCCCAAGAGACTAGTGACCCTGATGATAGGAAATGTGAAACTTTTTTTTAAAGTAAAAGATTCATCTTCAGTATAAAGTTGGAAGAACCCACGGTATTAAAGGCTATTTGAGAGTCTATTACAATCATTAACGTTCTTCTAAATCCAAGTGAGGCAGATAATCTCAGTACAATGAATGGCTCCTGTTACTGCAATGTCACTAAGTTTATTTTGTGATCTGTTGTTGTTGTTATGGCATATGTTTAAGTGTTATTACTATTCTGAGTGCTAAAATTCCATATATAAAGAACTACATTTCATCAAAAACTTAGACTTTCTTTCCTTCTTTAATGTAATGTTATCATAACTGAGGCTCAAAATACTTTCTGGACATAGCACTGCTTACTCTACTCACATTTATTCTTAATTACCACTTCCCAGTAGTCTGAAATAGATGTTTGTGGGGTCCTAGACCCTCCCTATGACCATTGCTCTCTGTGCTATCCCCTTGTAGTTCCCTCATTCACAGCTACTTCCAGTTGGCCCAAATGCCTCACTAAAGTCATTTCACTGTGAAAGGGAATTTGGTGGTATAAACTATATATATTTAAGGAGTGGTATAAGTGCAGCCTCCTCTAGATATTCAATACAATAACTTATCCCTTCTGGCTCTTCTTGGTTGTCATACCCCTTTAAAACATAAGTCCTTAGATCCTAAGCCTCAAGGTAACAACCTCACCCCCTACACACACACACACACACACACACACACACACACACACATTCCCTTGGCCGATCCAATCTTCAATCTGACAATGTTCTCAAAGTATAATCTGCAGATCATTTGTATCAGAAACTTTATGGAGAGACGCCTGGGTGGCTCAGTGGTTGAGTGTCTGTCTGCCTTCGGCTCAGTTCATAACCCCCAGGGCCTGGAATCGAGTTCCGCATCTGGCTCCCTGCAGGGAGCCTGCTTCTCCCTCTGCCTATGTCTCTGCCTCACTCCTTGTGTCTCTCATGAATAAATAAAATTAAAAAAAAACTTTATGGAGTGGATAGACTTGTTAAAAATGAATATTCCTGTCAATCCCCAGACCCACTGAATCAGAATCCACAGAGGTAAAACCTAGAAAGCTGCATTTATTTGTTAACATGACCCCCATCCATCCAGATGACCTGTAAATGCACTAAAATTTGAGAATCCATGATTGAGAAGAATCATTTCCTCTCTAGCTTGAGTCCTTTTGTTTTCAGATCTAAATAGAACTGCTTTCCTTTCCATCTTGCTCAACTCTGAGGTCAGCATTTCCCTGTCTTTTCCTGAGAAATGTTCTCTCCTCTCTCTGGGCTTTACCAGTTGATTTTCTCTGGACTATTTCCCAGCCTCTGCAGTCTACCTTAGCAAGTCTCCAGGACTCAGCCAGTCACTACTTCCTCTTTCCTGAGCTGCCCTAAAGAAACCCCCTTATTGGGTCCCTGGGGAGGCTCAGTCAGTTAAGTGTCCTACTCTTAATTGCAGCTCAGGTCATGATCTCAGGGTTCTGGGTTGGAGGCCCATATCCGGCCCCCTTCTCAGACTCAGGGAGTCTGCCTGTCTCCCTCTCCCTCTGCCCCTCCCCTACCCCTTCCTACCCCCCCTTCCTCTCCCCACCCCTCTGCCCCTCCTCCTCTACACCCTCCCCTTCTCCCTGCTCATGAGTGTGTGCATTTGCAGTCTCTCTCACTCTCTCTCAATAAATAAATAAATCTTTTTTTAAAAAAGAAAGAAAATAAGTAAATAAATAAATACATAAATAAATAAATAAAAATAAAAAATAAAAAAAGAAAGAAAGAAACCCTTTTATCATCCACCACTCCGGATTGCCTGGGTCCAAACTCCCTTTACAATACCCTGCCCAGAGAGCTATAGTACATATCTGCATGTTAAAGGCAAACTTCATCTGGTCCACATTCCCATTAAATGTTGAAACTACTTACAATCACTTATTTACATGCCCTCTCCACATTTTTTACATGCACACACACCACTACTCCAATTAATGAAATAAAAACAAAATTCTATCATTTTGCCATACTAACACACTAAATGCTTGCATTGTTTTCCACTCATGTTTTATCTTCATTCATAACAAAATCAGAATATAAGTGAAAATTTTAATCCTGTTTTTCTAATTTAACACCATACCAAATATATTTTAATAACTATCATAAAGTCCTTACCTTTAAAGACTACAAAGTATTCCGTGGAGTTAAATGCTGCCAGAATCATTATTCCTTAGTTCGGTTATGAGTGACAATGTTCCTGCATATTATTTTTTCCTTCTTTGAATTATTTATTTAGAATAAATTCCCAGGGATAGAATTAAGGGATCAAAATGTATGAACATTTTAACGCTTCTTAACACATATTGCCTAGTTGCCATATTTGTATTTTACGTAGCCCCTCAGTGGTATACTGATAAAATGTTTAATAGCCTCTCCTCAAAAAAGTGTAGGGAGCCTGATTTATAGTGTTTGCCAATTTCCTTGGTGTAAATATTCCTATAATGGCCAGTTTCAAGCTACAAACTTGAATGCAAGTTGGAAAGAGATGCTCAGTAGCACACTATTATATAATGTTTCTATCAAACAGATAAATGGAAATAAGCTCAAGAACATTGATAATAGGGCAGCCCCGGTGGCTCGGTGGTTTAGTGCCGCCTTCAGCCGAGGGTGTGATCCCGGAGACCCCAAATCAAGTCCCATGTCCGGCTCCCTGCGTGGAGCCTGCTTCTTCCTCTGCCTGTATCTCTGCCTCTCTCACTCTCTCTCGCTCTCTCTCTGCATCTCTCATGAATAAATAAGTAAAATCTTAAAAAAAAAAAAAAAAGAACATTGGTAATAGTAAAATGTAGTAAAGAACTAGGAAGTAATAAATTTTGAGTATTTATTACCTTTATTTTTAACATAACTTATTTAATTGTAAGTTATAGAATTTAATTTTTTTAAGTAATTTTTTTAATTTTTATTTATTTATGATAGTCACAGAGAGAGAGAGAGAGAGAGGCAGAGACACAGGCAGAGGGAGAAGCAGGCTCCATGCACCAGGAGCCCAACGTGGGATTCGATCCTGGATCTCCAGGATCGCGCCCTGGGCCAAAGGCAGGCGCCAAACCGCTGCGCCACCCAGGGATCCCTAGAATTTAATTTTTAATGGCAACTGTGTTTAACAAAATTGCAAAATTTCTGGAAATATTACATTTGGCTCTTGCAAATAAGTACAGGCAGGCTCCTGCACACCACTACAAATATTTCACTTGCAAGAGCACGTCTTTTTTTTTAACTGAAACCATTGAAATTCCTCCTATTCCCATCTGTTGTCACAAACAATAACCATGCTTTCAAGTTAGCAAGTTATACAAATATATAATGAATAAAGCATAATGCAAAAGAGAGAGAGAGAGAGAGAGCAGGAGGTCTATCTGAGCCAATTAATTCCACTCACCCTCCCCCAATTTGGACAATATTCTCTTCATGCACTTATTCACTAGTGGTTTTTTAACGGGGTCACCTACAACAACTACTCAATTATTTACTAACTCAAACAATGACTGAGTGGCTGACTATACGCAGTTCTCTTGGCAAACATGATGAGAACCATACTGCCTGTTACTTAACCACTCTCTTCCTTGGTTTTCTTTTCTACGAAATGGGGAAGAGGTCACTGCTGACTACAGTGTTACAAGAAATTAAGTATAGAGATAAGAAGGCTCCAATTTACGCTCTAAGAAGCGATTGAGTGTTCTGTAATGTTTTGAAATTTTCTTCCGAAAGTAATTCATTAGTATTCTGTTTTACTGGAAAAGAGAAATGGGTGATTTGGCACTTTCTCGCTTGAGAGCAAATTCTTTTCTTTGGGTTTCCCTGAGTAATAATGAACAGCCTCTACATGTATATAACAGAAGTTTTTAAGTGGCGCCCTACCGCTTGAGTGTTAAAATGTAAATATGGTGGATGAAAACTCTAAATATGCTCACACCTTTAACTCAGTCATCTCACCCTTAGGATTCTCCTAAGAAATAAATTCAAAACAAAGAGGCACCTGGGTGTCTCAGTGGTTGAACATTTGCCTTTGGTTCAGGGCGTAATCCTGGGATCCTGGGATCGAGTCCTGCATCAGGCTCCCTGCAGGAAGCCTGCTTCTCCCTCTGCCTATGTCTCTCCCTCTCTCTGTGTCTCTCATGAGTAAATAAATGAAATCTTAAAAAAAAAAAAAAAAGGAAAATACTTTTGTATGTTGATATTAATCACAACAAAGAGATCATTTTGCCTCATTTCAGGACTTACTAAACTTACCATCTTGGTGCTTGGCATCTTGATAAAAGAGTTCTGGATAAATGACTTTCAAATGCTCACCTATAGAACAACTGCCTCCAAGTCACCTGGGGGAAAGTGTTTGTACTGATTATCACAGATTCTTGGACCAAATCCCAGGGCTGTGATGCGATACATGAGAATTACTAGTTTTTAAAAACTCCCCCAAGTGGTTTTGATGTCCAGCCAGCTTTAGGACCTATGATTCCAGGCCAGAACCAAATAAAACAAATCATCTCTGAACAACTGTTCATATCCAGGGAATAGTACATGTTCGTATGCAAAGCACCAAGAGGTTGCTCGAAGTTTCAAGCAGCTGCTTGAGTTAAATGACTAAAGAGCCACATAGGAGGAGATTTTGTTTCTGGCACCTATCCACCTGCCTCTTGGACACCCTCCTTGGTTGTATTGCCCACCCCAGCATCCTCTACCATCATGCTGCCTTCTGTCATGCTCCACTTTGGCATCCCATCCAGACTTGGGCTCACTCCTTCGCATACACAAAGCCCCAAACTTTCCTCCCTTCTGTTACTAGTAGGGCTCTAGAAGGGAAACAATATTACTATTTGACCAAGGTAATCTGTACATATAATTTAGAAACCCCTGTATAATGAACATATTGACCATATTTGCATTTTTTTTAATGGGATGTTTGTCTCTAGTCTGGAGAGTGAAACAGGAAAGCAGGATGCTTTTCAATCCTGGGTCACCCAAAACCCAAGCATCTAGAACCCATATAAGCACTTTGGGCACTCTTTGTCAAAATAGTCAATGAATAGAAATAGATTTTTGGCTATGCCTTGCTAGCACAAAAATTAAAATACCATAAAATTAAATAATTTAATTTAAGCTGGACAAAGAAGAGCCACCCTCTGCCCCTAATGCCAAAAACGCCTCTAAAATTCCACCCAAAGCATTCAGGGAGCAATCTCAGGCCCAGATGTTCACAATTAACACAGCAGTGACTAAGAGAGTTGTCTTATAAGTCCAACAACCAGACATGGAAAGGCTTAAAAAATCAGTTTCTCATCTTGTTTTCCTTTTTTCATATACATTATTACTATAAAATAGCCAGCCATGTGCTTATTCCTTACTTAGGGGTCAAAAAACATTAATTTCCAGCTTTCATCCATTAGCCCCATTTTCCTTTGAAAGGAACACTGGCATTAAAAGAGTCCCTTTACAGATATCTTGTTCCCAACCAGGGACCATATCATCTTCACTCTCGTATCCCCACCAAGTCCTTAATAACAATTACAATAGCTGCATTTCTTGACAGTTTATTTTATACCTGGCACTAGGCTAAATGCTTTACATATTTTTTATCTCAATTTTATCCTTACAACAACTCTGACATAGGTATTTTCAGTTATTAAAGCTACTTTACAAATACTTGCTTTTAATCTGAGGATTGAAGAATGTGTGTCTGAGGTTCCTACAGCTCAGAAGCAACAGTACCGGATTCAACACAAAGTAATCTGGCTCCAAAGTCTGGGTTCTGGTTCACTAGACTGTATTTTTGTTATTAGATGGATGCAAAGTTTTCACAGTTCAGGTTAAAAAGTACCAGCTAATCTATAACATCTCATTCAGATATGCAAAGGAAACAACACATATTTCGTGGAATTTTTGGACTGGCTTTTGAAGACTAGAAACTCGCTCTGTCAACCAACTCATCCTCCCAAGAGGAAGGCCACTTTAATACTGGGTGATTGACATGTAATAACCAGAAATGGAGGTCACAGGAGCCCCCAGCCACACGAACTTTTCTCCATATAAATGGTGTAGTAAGGGAAGACAGTGGGGGGAAGACAAGTGGAAGATCACACACGTGGAGATGAATAAAGTAGCCCCAACATGAAGCGGCAAGGATCTCTGGGCTCCCTGTCACCTGGAATTCTGTGCGAGCTGTGAAAGCTGAGGAGAGGAACCTGATGGCATAAAAAGACCAGAACGCTATTGAAAGGCATCTGTTCTGCTCAGCAGCCTCTCAGAGTCCTCTGTAACCCATCTACATCTGAATATTCCAAGCTTATTTCCTGAAAATGTGTAAAAATAAACTTTCTTCTTTTGGGGGCCAGTCTCCTCAACTGGACTGCTCATCCCGTCGATACCACCTTTGTGCCTTTACCCATACAGTCCTCCTGTTGAATTAATCTCCCCTTTCTCCACCTGCTCAAATCTCATGTCCTTCCAAGGCCAGGTCTTCCAGGCCCACTCTAGCTTACCCTCAAACCCTCTTCTTGGAACTCCTATAACTTACAGCCCACATCATCCCAGTATTCACTCAGTTCTCATCTTGCTCTGCTTCCTAAATTTTACTTCTCACCACAGTTACTAGACTCTAAGTTCCTTGTTCCTTCGGGTAGAGAATTCCTCATATGTCTTTTATATCCTCCACAGCAGTAGCTTGGAATCAATAAGTGATTATTGACTATTTGTTGCTTGTTTGAATATTTCAATGGCAGCTTTAACTTAGGAAAAGCTCCTAAAACTAGTGGTTTCTCTAGCTTTATTTAGCTATATAATCCAGGCTATGGATGATACCTCACAGCATGTCTCCGAATCAAATCCCCTCAAAAACTTAATTTAACTTAAAAATAAATCCGTATGCATCATATACCACTTGTAGAAAGAGGATTTGAGTATTGTCCATAGGTGAAACAGACGAACTAGGAATCCCAGATCCAAATCCTCATCATCAGGATTTTGGTTGGTTTCTTTTCTGATTTAGAAAATTTTAAAACTCTTATTTGTATAACTGAAAGGATCTTTACATTTACTTCTCAAGCATAGGGTGATATTTAAACTACCCAAATATTTGAATTCAGTTACAGTCACAAGCATTTGGATTCTCTAGGAGAATATCTGAAAAAAACAAAAGCCAACTATTATAACTTGTAACATTGAAAAAACTATATGCATCTTGTTAGCATGGCGGGGGTCGGGGGAGAGTTGGATACCAGAGCAAGTCCCCTTCCCTCCTTAATATGGTTTCATACTTTACAACAGGTAGCACAAGATAATTACTGTGTTTAGCCCAGAGTAAAAACTAAATACACTGGAGAGCTTTCTTTTTAAAGAAGGAAAATTTTTAAAGAAGAAAGTATTTTTAAAGAAGCCAAAGCCTTACCTATTGTAGAATGCCGAAGATGTTTCTTGACACGAAAATGACTGACTCCGGATGTCAATTTGTTCAATGCAGGTAAGTAAACGCAAAAGCTGTCCAAGCCCTTTTACTGTTATGATTTCCTTCTGGGATCAACTTTTTCTTCCTCCCCAAGAATATAACTGTTACACTTTAGAAGAACTAAAAATATAAGAGGTGAGCTGGAAGAGAATTCAACCCAAGATGGTTGAGTTTAGTGTGCTCAGTGACTGAGGTGGCAGGAACCATCAGAATGTGACGAGTGAGATTAGCAAGTTCCTGTGCATAAGTCAATTTCCTGTAGCTGGCTTCTCTGAAGAGGGGATTTCATTTGTGTGGGTTTACCCGTGTGTGTGTGTGTGTGTGTGTGTGTGTGTGAGCGTCTGTGCACTCGCACGTGCATTTCTCTCCATGACAATATGAAAACTTGCCGAAATAAGAGGCCTCTCCATTTCCCACCAACAAATCACCAATGTAAAACTGAGGAAAGGAAGAATGAAAAATCCAGATGATTCCTTAAGGAAGTGAAAGCAAGCAGAAAAAAAGGGGGAAAAAAAAGTGTCCACCTCTCTAACTGGTCTTAGTTAATTTCAACTTAGGGGAAAAAAGCACCTTAGAACATACACATCAACTTGGGGAACATACCAACTATGGAGGGAAAACAGTAGGTGGATGGTTTGTTTTTCTTTGATTTATTAATAACTATCAAACAATAATTTAGAAAGAACTGACTCAGCCAGAGTGAGAGCTCAAGCAGCACCACCAGGAATTCACCCTTTTTTGGACCAGCACCTGTGTTATGAGGTAGGTGACTGAGTCGTTTTCAGACTCCTCACAGTTTCATTATTTGCCTCCAAACACAAATTTACTTTTTTTTTTAACTTTTGTGCAATCCAGGTGTGTAGAGACCATCTGCATGTAGATTATGGTGAGATTGCCTAGACCAACAAATTTAACTTTCATGATATGCTCACAATGCCCCATGCCTCAAATCCTTGAAATCTTAGTGAAAATCTTAGTCAAAATATCTATGTGCCGTGAAGATAAAGCAAACTCCATTCAAGTCAACAGCTACCTGTAGAGCCAGTAATTTTGTGTAGGATTTGGTGCCGGGTGCTGAAGTAGGTGAGAACACAGAGATCAGCAAGGTGCATCTCTCACTCAGAATGGTTAAGATCAAGGGAAGGAGAAGGACATGCACACAAAGGAGGTGCTCTGAATCAGGATTTATTTATAGATCTCACTGGAAAAATCCTGGGACACAGGAGTCAGGTCAATGGGAAGTGTATGCAACCGTTTACCAGTTAAAATAGCCCCTGAGCATTGACGTAGATTCTCTTGTAATATTCCGAGGAGCCTCACTGACTTCCAGGAGACCCCGCAGACCAGTAGCATCATTTGAGGATTATCCTCGTCATTGTAAATTCAGGAAACTGTTATGTGTCTGACACTGTACACTGAACACTGTTCACTGTACACTGAAGAAAAAGCACAGAGACCAAGACAGATATATTTGCTGTCCTCACAGCACCTATGTCCTAGTTGGCGGGGGAAAACTGGGGAGGGGGGAGGGCAGAAGGCAGGGAGTGGGGGTGGAGGCTAGACTAAACCATTCAAATAAATGTAATAATTACAAATTGTAATGATTATTACAAAGGAAGCAGAGAAGAAGCTAAGCTAAACAGCAAGACAATCTCTATGTCCTACAAGTAGTCCAGGAGGGCCTCTTTGAGAAGCTAACTTAAATTTAAGCCGAGACCTGCAACCATGATTCTCGGCCCCAGCTAAAAATTAGAATCATCTGGGAAGTTTTTAAAAAACAGCAGTGCCTAGACTCCACCCCTAGAGATTCTAGTTTAATTTGTCTGGGTTGGAGCCTGGGTGTTAATATGCCTCCCGCCCCCCACCCCGGCCCCCATCAGCCTAACATGCCGCTGCTACTCTAATAATGAGAAGGAGAGGCCTGGAGAGAGTGGGAGGAAGGACCTTCCAAGCAGAGGCACTTGTATGTGCAGAGTCCTTGAGATAGGAAAGAGTTTGCCATGTTCCAGGGAGTTGAGGAGGACTAATATGTCTAGAGTGCGGCAGTGGCCGGCCTAAATGGTGCAAGGTGAGCATTCTCAGAGAGGGACACACACTCACTAAGCCCATAAGAGGTTATTACGTGAACCCAAGTGTTAATTTGCCAACGTGCAGTAAGAACTCAATTTGCCAGGCGAGATCCTTGAGCTCTCTGACAAGTGCCTTATTCTCCGTGGAAAGCCAGATCACCGTCATGATATCATTAGGTAAGTGGAACATAGGGGTTGTGCATCCTTTAGTCACCTCTGGTTTTGTTCATCAAAAGATTTAGGGCAGCTTGTAAAGATACATACACCTTAGCAAAATAAAACCAATAAAAAAAAATGAGAAATGAAAAGATGACGCCAAGAGAAATGAAGACAAAAATTCTAAAACCAGAGGTGAGGTTGGTGCAGAAAATAAATGCCATGTGGTTCTAAGCTTTCAAGCAACCATACAAGATGTCAAATTCTACCACATAAAAAATCGAGTGCTCCGTCAATAAAATGACTGTGCTGCTCAGGATGCTGAGACTAGAGGGAAATGTGGCCTCTGGATCCTCATAGAGAGGACGTCCAGGCTGAAATGAAACACTGTCCTTACACTAAACCCCGCCAGCAACAAGTTTTGTAGGGTGGTCCCTTACGCTGTTTCTCCATGTAGGCTGATTTCATCTCCCGAAAGAGTTGACGAAATGCAATCCCAGGGCGCAAGTAGGGGAGGGTGTGCCGGAAGGCGGTGGTTAATACAGGGTGCACGGGCCCTCACGCTGCGGGAGGCGCCAATTTAATGCAGAGATGAAGATCAATTTCAGACTTTCTGTAGAAAATGGGGGCTAGAAGAGTTTTTTCATTCAATCTTCTACAAGATTGGGGGCGGCAAAGAGTTCAAAATTGGTCACACTTCCAGCAAGAGACCCAGGGGCTTTCTGTGCCCTCGTCCCTTGAGACAGCAAGGGAGTCAGACAAGGACAGCCACCTGCATGGACAGTCCCTTCTCCACCTGTTGTAGAAGGTGAGACGAGACTCTGCCCTTTGAGACACAAAGCCAGAGGTGCCAGGTAGTCCCAGTGGCTCAGAGGGTTGGTGCCGCCTTCAGCCCAGGGCGTGATCCTGGAGACTGTGGATCAAGTCCCACGTCGGGCTCTCTGCATGGAGCCTGCTTCTGCCTGTGTCTCTGCCTCTCTCTCTCTGTGTGTGTGTGTGTGTGTGTGTGTGTGTGTGTCTCATGAATAAATAAATAAATGAAATCTTTAAAAAAAAAAAAAAAAGCAAGAGGTGCCACAGGCAGAGGCCTCGGGCCTTATACATTTTCTCCACCAAAGGGAACACGTGAACTCCCAGGGTCAGGCTAGGTGGGGTGTGTCCGACGGTCCAAGCATTCCCACTGCCTCCTGGATGGTGCTGGGAAGGGCATTGCTGTGTCTGGTTGCGAGACTCCCCTTTGACTCAGGGCTCCCTGCCTGACCTCTTTTCCTCTGATGGCCTGGCTCCCTGTGTGTACGGTAATTGTCATTTCTGGTGTTCTCGTGTAGACTTTGTGCTTCCTCCTGCTCCTGATATGACAAAGTTTCTCCTTTAGCCTCTTCCACACCTTTCATCTCCACATACAGTTTAATCCCAGAGGGGGTTTTCTTGCTGGGGGTGAGAGTGGGTTGGGGAGAGGAATCTAAGTTTCTTCCCTTTCTGGAAATCTCTCTTTTTGGTTCTCTCCCAATCTCTCTCTGTGTTTCCGTATCTCTCTCTCTCTCTCTTTCTCGATTTCTCCCCCTCATTTTGTTAATAGACAGGGGTAGTATTGAGGGGTGGAAGCAAATGACTTAAAATACGTGTACATACCACATGCTCACAGACACACACACACACACACACACACACACAAACCTCTCGGAGTGTCTGTTCTGATGCTACATAATCCAGCCTTGGGACCGAGGTGGGGGGAGATCCTAGGGAATTCAGAGTGGTGGGCAGGAAGGAAGCCAGGGGCATGGGGTTCCTGGTAGGGAACTGTCCCTTGTTATAAGCCATAGTCTGGGATCCTACTTCCCATGAGCTGCTACACCACCCAAGCTGCCACTGCCAGAGCCCCCACCAAACAAGCCTTGTAAAGTCCACTTCCAAGGCCCTCAAGGGGCCTGGCCTTGCTCCCTGGTGTATCTCAGGCATGGACTCGTCAGTCACGCAAGAACCATTTGCTGAACGAAGACATATTCTCTCATCGAAACCTTGCAGTAGCTCTAAGTGGTAAACATTTTCAAATATGTCTTATGGCCAAGGAGTCCTCAGCTGGTTGAAGAAACTCTGGCCTATGAAACACGGAACAGAGATTTACCCCATCCAGCTGTCCTGATGCTTCACCCCGCTGTCTACCCACGGAGGGAGCTGGGCCACTGTGGGGAGGGAGAGGCAGCCAGAGCCCCCGAGGGCCACAAGCCCATTTTATGTCTCCTGGGTGCTCGTCTGAGATTCCCAGGCAAACACAATCCGGTAAAGATCAGGATCTGCTTTCTCAAAATACCTTCATTTGAAATGCCCTCTGATTTGGTAGAAGCACAGTCTGTTTTCTCCTTAATGGTGTCTGTCCTAAGAACAAGGACCTCTTTTACTGAGGATTTTTATGTACATAATAAGACAACCATCTGTGTACCCTGGACTCATGCATAAGTGGTATTCTTGCCCATTGCCAAGGCGCTTTGCCGTTTATTCCAAAAAGAACCCTTAATGACAGTGATAATCATAGCAAATAGTAAAATCTCAGAAACCTTGCGACACCAATCATTTACTAAACTATTTCTACCCTGGATTAGTAAGATGTCTCCCCCTTCTTCTTACTATTAACTTATTAACTGAGATGATTTAGATTTAGTGGGTAGCTTTTAATGTTTACACAGACCCTCACCTGTGATATGCTACCTAATAAGATAAAATATTGCACTGGATTCTGGAGATGGAAAATATGTATTAAAACCTCATCTGAATGCTTTGAAACCTAGGGCATTAGTCATATTGTGATTATTCTTACCCAGCTCCCCATTGTGTGATAACTGTATTAAACCAAAACACACGTTCCTTCTGATTGAAAGATTTCACGAAGGGGATTGTAAAATGTTAGCCCTTTGTAAGAGAAAGAGCTTAATTCTGATGTAAAGACATGGGAGCAAAATACATTCCTGTAAAATGCCCTTTAAAATTCTAAAATTAAGATATCTTAAAATGCCACCAGCTTGGAAATCACATGAACAATTTCTCCTTCACCCATCTTAACTCCTTATAAACAACAGCCGCCCTCCCCAGATAAGAATATCATCTCAAGCATCTTCTAGCTCCCCTCTTATTGCCAGAACCATCATTTCCCCCGCTGTTCTTCTCATCATTTATCTTCTCTTCGACTGTTGTAATGTAACACGCTGCTCTTGTTTAGCGCATATAAGGTTTTTGGGATTGAGCTGCCAATTTTTAACCGGGTTTGTTTGCTCTGTATAACTATGTGGATCTAGCAAACATTTATATCCTGGTTCTTTTTATTGCAGAGCCATAACTCAGAATGATGCAGGCTCTTGTTGCAGAAGATGATAGCACCCAAAGTAGTCATTCAAGCTGTGGCTGTAAAGCTATGGTACTTTTCTTTCTTTACCTGTCAGCCTAGGGCTGATGTAGTCAGATGACCATTACCCTTCAAAGCAGTTGCTTGGCAGTTGAGGCACTTTCCCAACACTGCAGGCATGAGTCAAAGCACTCTGAGAACCTTTGTACAATATCCTTCTGACACGGGTTAGTAAATTACAAAAAGAAAACCAGAATCACTCCACGCTGCTCACAAGTGTTTTTAACTCCAAATATAATCTGCCTTGGTCACCCACCTTATTCACTGGATGAAGCTCCAAAGGGCTGTCTCCCCAAATCACATCCACCCGAAAAGGACAAAGGCTTGCTATCATTGAAGAAATGTAAAGTAATGTGCCTCGGGCTCAGAGAAAATCCAGAAGACCAGCTTGAAACATGATGTAAGAGCAGCATCTTTGGGTCAAGTGCATTAAACTCCCAGGGGACCCGTGCAAAGGGCACAACATTCACTCTGATGTCGAAATTCTGATTTGTTTTAAAAAGAGGAAGAAGAAGGCCATCACCACTTCTTCTCACATTCATATTTTACTCGTTGCCTTGATAGGGATCTTCAGTTTGGGCACAAACATCACAGGGTAACTGCAACTCAGCACACCTGCTCAGAGCGGGGGTTGCTCTGAGCAAATGCTCAGAGCAAATGTTTCAGTTATAAGGCAGAGACCGATGAGTGCTAACTTGCCATCTCTTCAAAATAACAGATCTCCCGCACAGTTCTGGAAGGAACAAGTTAAAGCCTGCACCCCGGGGGCAACCTGAAATGTCAGAGAAAGTATACATTTGAATTCAGACAAAGCAAGATTCAAATCCCATCTCCATTTAATTGCAAGGATAAGGCCCTGATCTTCCCGTCTGGAAAGTAGGTATAATAATATCTATCTTAGAAGGATTTTATTAAAAAGCTGTTGAGTCCTTGAAATTTAGTAGACGCTCATTACATGCTGGCTATTATTAGCCACACCTGTTTTGCACTTTCGCCTTCTGGAGTGTATCTCCTCCACCCCATCTCCTCCTTGAATAACAAGTGTTAAATTTCATCATTTGAGAAGCTTTGCCAGTGCCCAAATTCTGGTTGATAAAGTCATACAACCTTACATATCATGCATAGGATTCTCACGTCATGTGTTTATTGTCTCAACAGTTTAAAGGAATCTAGAATTTTTAAAATGTAATCTACTCCCACCAGGGGCTCAAACTCACGACCCCGAGATCAAGAGTCACATGCTCTATCAACTGAGCCAGGCACCCTAAAGATCTAGAAGTTTTAAAATCAAGTTCTTAACAGTACTTTATGCTTATGCATAATTAGAAAATCCCAGAATCTTCAGACAGACCTTCTGAGGTCCTCTGTTCGTACACTACAAACTCCTTAAGTGAAATTTGTCCCTTCTTTTCTCATTCAACAAATATTTATTGAACACTTGCTCCACTATTTATCAAGCACTATCCTAGGCCCTGAGGAGACAGCAGTGAACAAGAACAACCACAAAAATAAAAGAGCCTGCTCTCTTGAGTTTGCATCTACTGGAGAGACTGGCAATGAACATGATAAATTAGTAATAGACTATGTTCCACTGTGCTAATTATTAGGAAGAAAAATAAAGCAGAAAAGAGGGATAGAACGCTTGGACGAGGTGCATATCCAAATACGAAATTCAGGAAAGTCCTCACAGAGAAGAGGAAGGAGGTAAAGTCTGTTTTTTAAAATACCCAATAGTGATTTTAATGTTCAATGGTCCTTAACATCAGCATCCATACCCAGGTTTAATGAGCATTTGCCTTCTGCTCGTTGCTGGAAGCCCTGCTTCCTCATGTGCCTGCAGTGGGGTGGAGGAGCCAACTACACATCTTTGGGAGGAGGTCCATCCCAACTAGAAGTAGGGATCTTGTGGGTGCTCACCTCTTGGCCTCGGCCCTCCACTGTGCTTACTTCTCTCAGCTTTCTGCCCTTTCTGACTCTGCTCTGAATCCTTGCAAGTCATTTCATGATGGACTGTTGACATCTAGAAAGATATATGACCAAAGCTAAATACCTAGTGGAAAGTTTCAGGGTGGTGGGAACTTTTCATGACAGTGCCACAAAGCTGCATTGGCCTTCAGCTTACTATGCTCTCATGCTCCTTTTAACCCACTCATGATAATAATTTAAGAACAACAGTCACACTTGGCCTACTATTTACTGAGCATTTAACATGTTCCAGTGAAATGCTTTATGTGCTTTTTTTTTTTTTTTTTACTTAATCATCCTAACAAGTATGAGGTAGGTACCATGGTTATCTCCATTTGCAGAGGAGGAAACGGAGGCAGAGAAAGCTTAAGTATCTGGTTCAAGATTGCCCAGGCAATAAATGGCATGACCTGGTACCATAAATCACTTTTGCGATGGTAGTCAGTTGAATTTTGCCAGTATCTTCAGTATCCGTAATGACAGGATACATCTATATCACTTAAATATTAGTTCTCAGTCAGGTCTCTCACATCAGATGGCTACCCCAGGCTGGTAGCCAGCCTGTTTGCCTGGATTCTACATGCCTTATTGAAAAAGATTGATTTTTCAAGAGTTGTCATTATTCTCATCCAAAAAAAAAAACAGAAGTATTTTCCTTTGCCCTCTCAATGTTCCTTGTGCTTTTAAAGAATGGTTCTTTGCTTCTTTTGTCTTTTCCAAGAATGCCTCTCATTTCCTGCTTTTTTGTGTATAGGCATGAGTTTTGGACACATTCATTTTTAGATGCTATTTGTATTAGCTGTCACCACTCTATAAACAGGCCAGAGAAATTTCAGGCACTACTAAATAGTGGTGCTGACAACGTGAAGGACAAATGTAAAAATGTCTTCACCTGCACTCCCGAACAAAGTTCTGGAAGTGGTTACAGATACGCACTGATATATAAAAGAGACTTGGTTCTGTCTTCTGAAAATCACACAAACTAGAATTGATAGGGCTTGTTAGTTCATAATTTGAACAGGTGGTTCTCTTCAATGAATAAAATGAATCTTACAGGAACAAGTAATGAACACAAGGAATTCAGGATATGTTTGTTATGAGCTGAAAATAAGATGACCAGTGGTGTTTTAATTACATATAGCAGTTGCACAAAGACCCAGTTTGTATGTAGATTTTTAGCTTTGAATGAATGTAGTCCCATGTTTTTGTTCTTAAGATACCATTCTCGGGATCCCTGGGTGGCGCAGCGGTTTGGCGCCTGCCTTTGGCCCAGGGCGCGATCCTGGAGACCCGGGATCGAATCCCACGTCGGGCTCCCGGTGCATGGAGCCTGCTTCTCCCTCTGCCTATGTCTCTGCCTCTCTCTCTCTCTCTGTATGACTATCATAAAAAAAAAAAAAAAAGATACCATTCTCTCACTAAAAATGGACACCTGGGTGGTTCAGTCAGTTAAACATCTGCCTTTGGCTCAGGTCATGATCCCAGGGTCCTAGGACTGAGTCCCAGGGTGGGCTCCCTGCTCAGCGGGGAGTCTACTTCTCCCTCTCTCTTTGCCCCTCCCCCCTTCTCATGCTCTTTCTCTCCCTCTCTCTGAAATGAATAAAGAATCCTTTTTTAAAAATGGTTGAAAAGATCAACTGGGGACCTCTTTAACCTCTCCAGAAAGTAGCATATTCCTTAAGCTGGTGTTTACTTCAGTAAAAAATTCTATATTTGACCTGTTAGCAAATCTGGAATTATTTGGCCCAAGCTTTGGGAGACCAGATTCAGATTAACGTATTCCTTCTTCCTTACCGATTAACTTCTTGTCTTAGAAATACCCACTGCTCAAATGATAAATGTTGAGCCAACTAAGCAAAAATGGTGAATTCCATTCACTTTATTACTGATGCAATATTCACGGAGAGAACTAGCTTGAAACATCTTCGTGAAAATTTGTACTTATCTAAAAAGTGCAATTAGGTCCATAGATTAAAAAAAACAAAACATCGTGTCATCCAGCTGAGACTTGATGCCAGTTAGCATTGCTTATCTGGAAAAATAGTCATAGGTACAGTGAAAGAGAGACAGATGTGTGCAGTAGACTCAACAACTTTCTTCTGGAAGGTACTACTTTAATTCCTTTGCTTCTAGTGGCTCAGTCTAAAGAAGGAAGCAATTTCAGGTCAGTATAAATAAAAATATATATAATGAAATGGGAAGGTACTCACAATATGACGTTCAATAAAAAGAGCACAATACCAAATTTGAATTTGAATTCAACTTACTATATACACATATGCAAGTGTTAATTAGACGTAACCTCTGGATAACAAGACACAAGTGATTTTTATGTTTTCCTTTTTCCTTTCTATATATCCCAAATTTTCTATAATAAGCATTTATCATTTATGTAGAAAAATCGTTGCTGTTGTTTTTGTCTGCATTGGGCAAGTCTACCCAAGTTTTCTCCAAAGACCCTTGTCACTGCTTCAGCAGAAATGTGTTTTGCATAATACCCAGTGATTTTATAGCAGTTGATTCTCAGAGGACAATTACTGAACCACAGCTGAACCTTGCGAAGTCATCTTCCTCATCACTCATTCTACAGGGTCATATTTAGACGATTCCAACCAGATGCAAATTCCACTTCCTTGCGGTCTCCAAAAACAAGGGATTCCAGAGGTTTTTGCACTAAACCTCTTAGAAGTTCTGTCTTAAATTTCCTTTAAAATGCAAATCATGGCTGAGAAAGATATCCTAAGCTATCTAAGAGCTTTATCTTCTCAAGGGAAAGATAAAGGACTACTCAGAAATAAAAAAGTGAGGTTTCCGGGAAACTTATGCAGTGCCTGAGCTCAAAAAGAAAGAGGTAGTGGGAAATGCTTTATGCTTTATTAAAGGTAAACATGTTTGTGACAAGTGCAGTCAACGATTGCAACATTTGGTTTCAAACTAAATCTGCTTTGTTCTAATTATTAGTATTATTACCTAAATCATTATAGCTGTGCAGTTTTTTAATCATTTAGGAGAAAAGGGAATTATTTCTGTGAATTCTCCTTAATGAGCGCTTTCTGTTTAAATGATACTGAAAATTATACATAAAATTTCAAGATTAATCATAAATACTTATTTTTATTTTTTAACCATTAAGCCTTTTAAAAGCAAAACTTCTATTAAAACATTTTCAAAGTAAAGATTTTAAGTTTTCAGATGCTTATCAAAAGCAAATTAAAAAAAAAAAAGATTTATTTATTCGTTTTAGAGAGAAAGGGGAAGGAGGGGCAGAAAGAGAGGGACAGAAGCAGACTCCCTGCCAAGCGCAAAGCCCAACTCTGGGCTCAGTCTTCTGATCCTGAAATCACCACCGGAGCCAAAATCAAGTCAGTTGCCCAACCAAGCCACCCAGGTGCCCTCAAAACAAAATTGTTTACATCAAAATGTTAACCTACTTTCTTCTGGATGATTGGATTGTAAGGGGTTTTCTTTTTTCCTTTTTTAAAAACCTATCTACATATTTTTAAAATTTTTTATCGTAAGAATATTTATTGATTTTATTATAAGAAGAATAAAAAAAAAGAAGAAGAATCAAACATCATTATAAAAGTAAAAAAGGTGGAGGGGGCATGTGGGTGGCTCAGTCAGTTGAGCACCTGATTTCAGCTCAAGTCGTGATCTCAGGGTTCTGGAATGGAGCCCCATGGGGGGCCCTATACTCAGTGGGGAGACTGCTTTTCCCTCTCCCTATGCCCCAACCCCTGCTAGTGCTCTCTATCATATAAATAAATAAAATCTTCTTAAAAAAATGTTAAAAATGGTTTTTATGGGCAGCCCTGATGGCTCAGTGGTTTAGCACTGCCTCAGTCCACGGCGTGATTCTGGAGATCTGGGATCGAGTCCCACGTCGGGCTCCCTGCATGTAGCCTGCTTCTCCCTCTGCCTGTGTCTCTGCCTCTCTGTGTGTGTGTGTGTGTCTCTCATGCATAAATAAATAAAATCTTTAAAAAAAAGGTTTTTATAATTTTGAGCAAACCTTTCTATGGTATTTATTTTTTCCTATGTTTATTATTTGAAGTATGAAATAAGATTGTTTTTGTTCTCTGTAATTCTTGTCTTTTCAATTAATCTTCTAAATATAAAATAATGCAGTTTTTAAAAAAGTTTTTTCTAATGCTTTGGAAGGAAAACATTAGGGACACCTGGGTAGCTCAGGGGTTGAGTGTCTGCCTTCTGGCCAGGGAATGATCCTGGAATCCCGGGATTGAGTCCTACATTGGGCTCCTTGCATGGAGCCTGCTTCTCCCACCGCCTGTGTCTCTGCCTCTCTCTGTGTCTCTCATGAATAAATAAATAAAATCTTAAAAAAAAAAAAAAAAAGGAAGGAAAACATTAAGTTACTAATTTCCTTTTAACTTTGAATTTTGTCTTTCAGATTAAATTACTATTTACAAAATATTTTTATGTATATTATCATATTTGATCCTCATAAGATTGCTATAAAATAGCAAAACCCAGTATTATTATTATTCTCAACAATCTTCATTTTATAAATAAGAAAAGTGAAGTTCAGAAAGGTTAAGCAACTTCTATACAAGGCCACAGAGCCAGTGAGTGAGAGAACTCTAGATCAACTAACTTCTACAGCATTTTCCTACAAGAAAACAAAGTACTTTTCCCAACTGATTCATTAACACAGGAAAAGGTACACATTGGAGAGAGAAATGCAAAAAAGTCAAGAAAATCTGTTACCGGGCAGCCCGGAGGCTCAGCAGTTTAGCACCACCTTCAGCCCAGGGCGTGATCCCTGCATGGAGCCTACTTCTCCCTCTGCCTGTGTCTCTCCCCTCCCTTCCTCTCTCTCTCTCTGTCTCTCTGTCTCTCTATCTCTCATGAATAAATAAATAAAATCTTAAAAAAAAATCTGTTACCTTAAAATCATAGATTAATACTAAAAATACAAAACTGAAGTATCTGTACAATAAAATTCTAATTTTATTTTTTTATTTTTCAAAAAGATTTTATTTATTTATTTAGGAGAGACATAGAGAGAGAGAGAGGCAGAGACACAGGCAGAGGGAGAAGCAGGTTCCATGCAAGGAGCCGATGTGGGACTCGATCCCAGGTCTCCAGGATCACGCCCTGAGCCAAGGAATTGCTCAACCGCTGAGCCTCCCAGATGTCCCTAAAATCCTAATTTTATATGAAAAAAATGTATTCATGTGTCTAACAAAATCAAAAATAATTAGATCAAATAATAATAGTAATTGGTGAAATTGAAGATAATTTTTTCACTTATTTTCCTTTCATCTTTTGTACTCTATAAATTTTTAACAGTTAGGATTAATTCTATAACCAAAAAAACCTCATAAGCTGTTGTTAATAAAGTACTATAAACATACAGTTTATTCTCTTTAGTGATACTATAATGTAATTGGTTTCACTTCAGTTTCTTGGTTTGCTGTAAATTTTTTATTTAAAAAAAAGGCAGTTGTGGTTTCAATGTAAAAAAAAAAAAGTAATGAGAAATCATAGCACCGTGTTTTGAGGACTTCGCCCTCTATTAGAGCCCATTTAGCAATATAGGGCTAGTTTTGAGAATGTGACCTAAAAAAACATTTCTATGGTTTTCTTTGTCTCTACAATACGTCCCAATGTTAGCTGTTAATTTGGATGACTACTTACCCAATAGCCATTTCCTTTTCCGTGCTAAAAGAACCTGTATTTCAGGATGTGCAGAGTGCCCCAAATCAGGGGATGAACCGTGATGTCCAACTGTGAAAGAGAATCTTCTGGTTCCTGGCTTCCCAGTTCCCTTGTAGCTCTGAGTAGCCATGTGACCCAGTCCTACTCAATAAAATATTCAAAAAAGTCTTTTTGAGTGTTCCTGGGAACGATGTTCCTCACCAGTGAGATCAGGGAGACATAATCAGAAAGCACCTGCCTTTCTTTCATGCTTTGGTATTGTCATAGGAGAATGCTATGCTCTGAGAGCTTCAGCAGCCATCTTAGGACAAGAGGGAAAGCCAAGAAAACTAAAGAGGCACAGAACCAGTACACTGTCGATCCACTCACCACCTCTTCATTTTTAGTATGTGAGAATATCATCTGCCTGCATTATCTAAGACACAGTTTGTTATTCTAAAACTTGCCTTTGAATGTCTTTTAATGATGTAGTAACACATAACAAAAATTTGAAGTTGAAACTATCAACATCTTACAGAATATAAAAAAAATGTTAGCCAATACCCAATCTAAATGGCCAACAGTGTGGAGTGTCATACAGAAATAGGCTAGGGATACACAATCTTATATGTCAACTATATCTCAATAAAGCTGAAAAATAAAAAGATGGTTAGATTATTTTACAGGGATATTATACAGTCATTTAAAAATAATATTTAGGGAGACAGTGTGACCACATGAGAAGATGCTCACAGTGTAAGATTAAGTGAAAATAAAAGGAAAAGGAAAAACAACTTGGGAATATACATGCATTATGATTACAACAATGTTTTCAAAGACTGTGAGAAAACAAGCCCAAAGCATTAACAGGAATTGTCTTCGTAGGGGGAGGGAAGGGGGGGATAGGATTGACAATAAATTGTTTTTATCCATTCTTCTATTTATTGACTTATTGAATTATTTTATCCATTCTTCTAAATATTGGACTTCATGGGTTATAATTTTTACATTAAAAAATATTAAATAGGGGATCCTTGGGTGGCTCAGCAGTTAAAGCGTCTGCCTTCAGCCCAGGGCATGATCCTAGAGTCCCAGGATTGAGTCCCGTGTCAGGTTCCGTGCATGGAGCCTGTTTCTCCCTCTGCCTGTGTCTCCGCCTCTCTCTCTCTCTCTCTCTGTCTCTCATAAATTAATTAATTAATTAATTAATTAATAATCTTTTTTAAAAAATTAAATAAAGCAACTCGTATAGATGGTCAATATACGTCCCTGGAGGAATTAATACCAAATACAAGACTATGGTTGGCTCCCTTTTAGCAGGCTCAAACTTCTTAGTTTTTCTGTGAAAGCCCTTCCTAACCTGGCTCTTGCCTACCCTTCTAGCCCCGCCTCCCACCCCACGTCCAGTTCCAGGCACAGCAAATACTCCTGCTTCCTCTGTGTTCTTGCCTCTGCCTGAAAAGCCTTTCCTTGTGTACAAGATAAGCCTTTCTAGTTGTGCCAAGATGGATGGTCATTTTCCAAAATCCCTTTCCTCAGTAATAGAAAATAATTTATCCAGCCCAGAATAAAGGCTGTATATTCCAGCCTTCCTTTCAGCTAGATGTGGTCAAATGGCTTTGTTCTGGCTACAGCAGTGTGGGCAACCTTCAGGCAACCTCCAGGAACGTCCTTAGTGGGAAGAGGTACTCTCTCATCTTTGTCCTTTCCTTCTTAGATGCTCAAGTTTGAACACCAACTTGAACCATGAGATGAAATCCATGAGTTGAGCTTAGAGAAACTAGACAGAAGGAAGCTGGATCCCTGATGATCGTGTTGCTGCCACACCAGCCCTGGAGCACCTATCTCTGGGTTTTGTCTGCACAGAACAGACAGATGGATAACTATTTTGCACATCCCACTATTGTTTTGGGCTTTTTGGTCATACACAGTTAAACCAAATGCTAACTGAGGCATTAATTTATGAGATAAGCTAGTAGCAAAATGCTTTTAGAAGAGGGATGACAACAGAATCACTCAATTGCTATCCAGAAGAAATGAACAGAAAGTTAGGAGTTTGGGGCAGGCATGCAAAGGAAAACAGAAAGGCTGAAGAAGAGAGAGGGCTAGGAATGTGGTAAGAAGCCAGGACCGGGGATCCCTGGGTGGCTCAGCGGTTTCGTGCCTGCCTTTGGCCCAGGGCGCGATCCTGGAGTCCCGGGATTGAGTCCCACGTCGGGCTCCCGGCATGGAGCCTGCTTCTCCCTCTCCCTATGTCTCTGCCTCTCTCTCTCTATGTCTATCGTAAATAAATAAAAATAAATCTTTAAAAAAAAAAAAAAAAGAAGCCAGGACCACCAATGACTATTTGGAGAGGAGATGCGAGCTAAGATTTGACCAAAGAGGTTTTAAGAATAACAATGACTAATATGAAATATAGTCACCTCCTATACTCTGCTACAATGTAATTCCCTGATGTTCCCATATTCTCAGTAAAAATCTAATATACACAATAGCCTGGCATGAGCAAGTTTTTTTGAAAAATTAAAAAAAAAAAAGGGATGCCTGGGTGGCTCAGTGTTTGAGTGTCTGACGCCTTTGGCTCAGGGCATAATTCCAGAGTTCCAGGATCAAGTCCCACATTGGGCTCCCTGCATGGAGCCTGCTTCTCCCTCTCCCTGTGTCTCTGCCTCTCTCTCTCTCTCTCTCTGTCTCTCATGAATAAATAAATAAAATCTTAAAAAAAAAAAAGGGTTAAGGCAGATAAAACAACAGCATAAGTGCAACACCAAAGGCTGTACATTCAGAGGAAGCTGAAAACAGAGCTTATAATAAGCAAAAGCTTCCCTAAATCCCCAGAAAAGTGGGTAGAAATGCTGTATTTCCAAAATGCAACCATTTTTTAGAACCAATATTGTACATATATTAGCATGTTTTAAAGCTATTTATATGTATGTTTTGAATATCATTTTTCTTTATACCAGAAATAGTCATGCTAGACATACCCTTTTACAACTTACTTTTGTTTTGTTTTAACAAATCAATATGCCTGGGACATCTTTCCAAATATATTAACCTCATCCTTTAAGAATAGCATAATATTCCATCATATGGAAACTCCATAATGAATTTAACTAGTCCATATTGATGTAAATTTCCTTTTTTGTTATTGCAAACAGCGCTATACTTGTACAAAATAATGTATTTTGCACACCTGAATGTAATTGTGCATCAACAATGAAATATTCCTGGAATAAATGACAGAAAGAGACTTTTTAAGGTTTCAGAGTAGATATATTTCTTATTAGAGTAGCTATTACCAAATTACATTCCAGAGAAGACTATCAGTGATGTACAGGAGAGCCTGTTTGTCTGTACTCTCACCATACTAGATGTTATAAATCATTTTACTATTTGTCAGCTGTAAAGTGGTCTCATGCTAATTAATTAGTGTGATTTAACATCTTTTCACATATTTACTGGTCATTTACATTTTTTCTCTGAAATGCATATTTCTATCTTGTGCCTGATTTTTTCTATTAAATTAGTTTTTTATACTTACTTAGAAAAAAACTGTTTTGTGTTAAAGATATCAATAATTGGTCAATATATATTTAACAAAAGTATCTCTTGGTCTGTCATTTGTCTTTTAATTTTGTCTGTGGTGTCTTTTGCCATGCCCAAGATCTTAATTTTAGAAATGACTTAGAAGGGGCACCTGGAAAAAAAAAAGAAGAAGGGGCACCTGGATAGCTCAGTGGTTGAGCATCTGCCTTTGGCTCAGGTCATGATCCTGGGGTCCTGGGATTGAGTCCTGCATTGGGCTCCCTGGGAGGAGCCTGCTTCTCCCTTTGCCTATGTCTCCCCCCTCTCTCTGTGTCTCTCATGAATAAATAAATAAAATCTTTAAAAAATAAAATAAGAAGTGGCCTAGAAAGATTTTGCCACTCCAAAATGTAAACCAGATTTTTTCCTTTATTACTTATCATTCTATCAAAATTACATGGCAATAACATAATAATTAAGAGTACAGTCTCTAGCACCAAACTGCCTGAGTTCAAATCTTAATGACGCTATACAACCTCGGGAAAATTTATCTAACTTCTAAATGCCTTGGTTTCCTCATAAGGCACTTGTGAGGCTTAAATGAGTCAGTATCTACTCGCTGCTCAGAACACTCTTTGCAACACAGAAAGTTTCCATAAACATTAGCTAATAATATTTTGCCATGTCTTAATGACAGTAGTTTTCCAAACTGTTTTAATATCTGAAACAGCCCACAAATAAACACTCCAGGAAATGCATCCAATTCTTATAATGGTCTTAACCTTTCTGCCACCTGCCTCTATCAGAAAAATGAAACTCAGCAACTGTAGACAGAAAACTGAAGACAGCAAATAAGAAGGGCAAGGCGCCACACAGCAAATCAAGCAGAAGTACCAGCCACAAAACTCAACCAGCTATAAGGAAATAGAAGGACAAACAGTAGGAATTATGTTCTACCTGTGAGTGTTGCCCTGGAGGGGCTCTCAAACAGCAGTTGCACAAACCTGTCCCATCCTATCTGAGGCCAATGTGCCCTTCACATTCAAGGCAAGCTCACTTCCTACACATGTAACCTATTCATTTAGCAAGTCTCAGGCACTACCTTGTGTTTAGAGAGCCTGATCATTGTCCTTGGTAGCACTGCGGCTGGAAGGCCAAGATGGCTCATTTTTTATTTTAACCATGATTCTGTGTTGTGTTAATAATCACTGGAATTTCCAGAAAGGCACATGCTGACCACATACTGCTAGTTCATCTTTTAATTCTTGAATCTCTTCCCTATCTGTGAGTACCTGTTTTGTGCCTAAAGCTGAATGATTTATTTTTCTTTTTCTTAATGAGTCAGCAAGGATCTTCTCTATAGTATTTATATATCATAAGGAATAGCTTTTGGTTTTACTATATTTTTATTTGCTTATTTATTTCTGATTTTAGCTATTTCATTTGTATTGATACAGACAGGCAACATAAAGGTAAAGACTGCTTTTTTTTTTTTTTTTTTTTCTGGAGAGAGAGAGAGAGCTAGAGCGCCTGTGCATGCACAGGTACAAGGACAGCGGGGAGGGGAAGAGGGAGAAAGAGAATCTTAAGCAGACTCCACCCCCAGCACAGAGCCCTGCATGGGGCTCCATCTCATGTCCCTGAGACCATGGCCTGAGCCGAAATCAAGAGTCAGTCATGGGGCACCAGGGTAGCTCAGTGGTTGAGCAGAGTCTGCCTCTGGCTCAGATCGTGGTCTTTGGGTCCTGGGATTGAGTCCTGGATCAGGTTCCCCACAGGGAATCTGCTTCTCCCTCTGCCTATGTCTCTACTTCTCTTTCTGTGTCTCTAATTAATAAATAAATAAAATATTTAAAAACAAACACACAAAAAAAGAGTCAATCACTTAACTGACTGAGCTGCCCAGGCGCCTCAAGACCGCTTTTGAATTGTACTCAAGCAAGCAATTCATCCCCCTGTTACTTTCTTTGATTTAATCTGTTGTTTGTTTTCTGGTTGCTCAAGTGAAATCTTCAGTCTTTTTTTCTCAGTTACTCTTGTTTCGTAATAAAAGCCTTTGGTTATGGCAATTTTATTTGAATTTCAAAGGACAGAGTGACCTCAGTAGACATCTACACTACAAATGATTTATAAAAGTAGAGTTGTGCTCTCAAAAAAGGCCTGTGTGAGAAAATGGTGAAACGGAGTAAAGGTGAGTGTGGAGAAAATGGTAGAAGATTAGAACTGGGAGCAGCCACCAAAAGAGCCAAAGTCCTGCACCCTACAAATGGGCTCTGATCACAGACAATGAGATAATTTGTCTGATATTTAAAAATTGGATATCTTCACACTGAGTTTTTGCTCTTGTTGAGCAAGAAGTCTTAAAAATCAAAGCAAAGCAACCTCTTTCCCTCCCTTTCTTCCTCTGCTGATAGCAGATGACCTCTAATCCCACAAAGAACCCAGTTAACTCTTTCCTTTCACAATCAGCCCATGTCCAAAATACCATGCAAATTCTGTTTTCAAAGTTGAGCTTCAGCCAAGCACTGGCCCAGGCCTTCTCCTCCTTTCAGATTGGAAATTGGAGAATTCCAGAAGGCAGAAGAATAAGGCTGGCTATTGGTAACACCTGCTTTGACTGTGAATTTTAGATGTAAGCTCTGGGAGCTTAAATAATTGAAAGTTAATTCAGTGAAAAAAAGATATGTCACAATTATGAGTCCTTATTATGGTTCCTGTCCTCATATTTTCTCCCAGTCACCACAGAGTGACTTAATTGCCTTAATCCTGCAGTTCTTAACCAAAGTTGGGGGAGACAGGGGTATGTCTATCGAAATCATCTTGGGAGGTTTTTTTTTGTTAAAATTATACACTCTCCACTCCTAGAATCATAAACAATGATCCAATCAAAGAGGAAGAGGGGGAAATAACAAAAGATGAAAAGGAATCTAGGAATCTACTTTGGAAATAATTAGAAATGAGGACAGATGTTCACCACATTATTAGTGATGAAAATTGGTCAGCATGAATGTTCAACAATAAGATAATAAATTACATTATAGTAATTCACATTATGAAGTATGTTTATAACTATGACAACTAATACTTTTAATAACATGAGGAAAAGTGCATGGTTTAACTTTCATTGCAAAATTCAGGATACAAAAATATGTATAAAATATGATCTCAACTATTTAAATGTTTCATGTATAGATGCAACAAAAAGGTTAGATGGGAAAGTCACCAAAATGCTGGCAGATTTTTTGTTTTGAATGAGATTAATGGAGAGTTTTATTTTTTTTAAACACTCATTTTAAAAAAAAAATTTTTTTTATTTATTCATGAGAGACACACAGAGAGGCAGAGACACAGGCAGAGGGAGAAGCAGGCTCCATGTAGGGAGCCCGACATGGGACTTGATCCCGGGCCTCCAGGATCATGCCCTGAGCTGAAGGCAGCGCTAAACCGCTGAGCCACCCAGGCTGCCCAATGTAGAGTTTTAAATGTTTCTCTTTATACGCTTTTTTGTGCCTTCAGTGTTTTGCTCACCAACATTATTGCTTTTATATGCACACATAAATCAAGAAGTGTTGATAGGTAAAAACTTCAAATCTGTACCTTCTATTTCTTATGATCAGTTCTGAAAAAAGAAAAAGAAATACGAAAAGGAAGATGGGAAGGGAAGGAGAAAGTGATAACTCAGAGACAAGGAAGTATTAGTTTATCAGTACTGGTGATATTCAAAATATTTAATGAGAGTCTGGCCCAGGCTCCTTGCAATGAGAGCACAGGATGACTGTGGCTAACAGGTCCACTCACACTGGTGTATGCTCACTGATTATCAGCCAGCTTGCAGGCTCACTTTATAAGGGAAGGTGTTGGGAATATCTTGACCACCATTTGGAGCCTTTAAATACATGGTCTACTTTCAGAGAACGTGTTTCCCTCCAACTCCCTCTGTCAAAACCCTGCATAGGTTCTTCCTCTTCCATGAAGCTTTTCCTGGCTATCCCAGTCAAAATAAAGCTGCTTTCTGTCTCCTGATAGCCTTTTCCCCATACCGCTAATGTAGTATTTATCATAAATGCTGCCTCATAGCATAGCAACCATGCATACTGTTGTCTTTCCTGCTGTTCCAGAAATGGTTGAGAGCAGGGGCTGTATCCCCACAGTACCTAGCATGGTAAAAGTCACATTTGAGTCCTCATACAACTATATAAAAAACAAGGCTCCTTGTCATTGTGGGGTACCTTCCAGAAAGTAGAGGGGAATAGTACAGCCAATTGCCTTTTGCAACTTTGGGTGTAAATTTGCTTCTATCCAGGATCTGAGCAACTTACTGAGGTGAGAAAACAGACAGTTTTCCTAAACCAGGAAACCTCCCCTCTAAGATGAGGGGAGGTGGCCTGATTGTAAGAGAAGCCTCTACTGATGGTGAAAGTAGAACTAGATAGAGGTCAAGTCCCTCCTTTGTGCTGGGGTAGGGGGAGATTAGGGGAGCAAATGGGCAGCATCGGGGTAGTGTTACCTGGACATATTCTCGTAGATACCCACAGGGAATACTGGATGGTGCTTTTGCAAAAAGACAAAGAAGTTCTTAGCTTTGGAACATCATAGAGTCAATATAATCATTCACTCATTTAGTCAACAAACATTACTACTACTGTGGTTGGGCCATGTGCTGGACATTGGGATGTTATATGATAAATACATGCTGTGGGGAAGGGTACATGAAATGACACTCCCAGACTTATACACACACAGCTGAGTTGAATTGATTCAAGCCCACTGTATTGGTTTGCTAGGGCTGCTATAAGAAAGTACCATAGACTGGGTGGTTTAAACAGCGGAAATTTATTGTCTCAGTTCTGGAGGCTGGAAGCCTTGAGATCAGATGTCTACAGATTTGGTTCCTTCCACAGGCTGTGAGGGAGGGATCTGTTCCAGGCCCCTCTCTTCTTAGCTTGTGGATAGCCATCTTCATCCCGTGTCTCTGCATATTGTCTACCCTCTCTGCATATCCATCCTTGTGTCCAAATTTGCCTTTTTGATAAGGACACCAGTGTATTGTGTTAGAGCCCACCCATATGATCCCATTTTAACCGGATTACCTCCGTAAAGACCCTATCTCCAAATAAGATCACATTCTGAGGTACTGGGGATTATGTCTTTAACATATGAATTTTGAGGGGATATGATCCAACCCTTAATACCCACCCACATCTAACAGATAATCCAAAATTAAACTTAAATGTCATCAGACAGTCCTGAACTGCTTCTCTGGGCCATACTGCATAGGGACTGTCACCAAGCATTATCCCTGGGAGCAAGGTAGCAGAGACACCAATCATAGCAGCAATAGGTTAGGTACAAAATGGCACTCTCATCCTTCCAAGGGGATTGGCAGCCTTCTCCTAGAGCTTGGCTCCTGTTTTCTTGTCTAGTTCCCGGCAGCAGGGATAGCCCCACAGCAAACAATGTTTATGATAGCATGTCCTGGCACTTCACTTTGGATGGCTTTGCCAAGTGCAGAAGATAGGTGGAGAAAAGTTGAAGCCCAGTCCTTTAAATATACAACCCAGCAAGATAGGCTAAACATAATATTTAAATGCCTTTCCCAAATGCCAACATAACTGATAAAATCAGTAAGCTGGGCACCGCTAAAAAAAATATGCCAATCTGCTTTATTGAAATATTAAAACTGAATTCTCAAATTCCAAAAAATACTTAAATCTCTCAACTGTAAGCATGTAAAATATATATTTTATAATACTTATTCCCTTGTTTTAATCACTTTTCAACATACCAAATAGGAACTAACGTAGAAAAGATGTCATTGAACAAAATGAGGATACTTTAAATATAGTTGCACTGTCTTAAATGGCTCATGACACATTAACCCAATCATTTAAGTTAATGCGTAACTTGATATAGCTATTGAACAAGAAATTATCTCATTTGGTAGCATCTGGCCAAAAAGATACAGCTGGAAAAAATATAAAGCATTAACAATTTCCAACAGAAAACAAAAATGGGTGAGATCTGCTGAGCTCATGCATGTATACTTACTAGAAGTCTACCTAGTTCATTTTCTGTTTTATTTGTAACCTTTAAATATATTGCCACAATGAACACTTATGTTGGTGTGGTACGTGTGTTCAGTAAATAGGCAAAATTAAATTAAATTAAATTTAAGTTTAATGATTGATGACGGATTAAAGACTCCAAGTAATCCAGTTATTAAAATTTGGTATAAAAAAGATGCAGAAGTTTCCTTTAAATCTCAAAGGTGTCTGATTAGTACTCTGAACCTCATCAGAGGTATGAACCAAATGAAAAATACATAAAGCATTAACTACCGGCACTCCCTTGGTGAATTTGTAAAGTATTCATGGACTAATTTCTGACCTCTAGTGGTAAAGTTGTAATAAGATCCTCAAATATATATTATTATACTCCAGCCTGAATTACTGCCACCATTCAAGAGAATCCATCTATAAAAGATTAAAAGGAAGACAGTCAACCACAGTTTCAGAGGGCTCCGATCTCTCTGACCCTAGGTGGCTCTAGGGTATTAGTGAACTCATTGGCTGACTTCCATTTAAATGCTAATTTCAAGAAAGCCTATCCAACAACTCCAGACAAAGCAATAGTTCTTCAGACTCTTCCTCTCCTCAACCTCTTCAGAGTGCTAGTGATTAGGGAAAACCCCAAAAAAGTGAGGAGAGAAAAGAAAGGTGTGGATAATTGCCACTCATGAGTGCTCGTAAGTGTAGATATATCACTTAATCATATATAATAAATTGTTTTCAGAAACAAAAAGTAATAGTGATATACTAAGAGGAATATAAATTTAGACGTTAGAAAGTAATCCTTTCACTATCGTATATAACTAGGCAGATTTAAAATTTTGAAACCATGAAGTGAATGTAACCATTAAGACACTGACCAGAGGGATCCCTGGGTGGCGCAGCGGTTTGGCGCCTGCCTTTGGCCCAGGGCGCGATCCTGGAGACCCGGGATCGAATCCCACGTCGGGCTCCCGGTGCATGGAGCCTGCTTCTCCCTCTGCCTATATCTCTGCCTCTCTCTCTCTCTCTCTCTCTCTCTGTGACTATCATAAATAAATAAAAATTAAAAAAAAAAAAGACACTGACCAGACATTACACCACTGCAGAGAAAGATTGCCAACATGATATTTTTTGAAATAATAGCAGAATTTAAAACTTGGAGAGAAAACATCTTTCTCAAGGAAAACAAAACTACTTTCCCTAATGATAATAGGATCATCATTTTGACTTGTCTATTTCTGATAATACAGGCATTGAAATTGGAAATTCCCCAATATTACCCCAATATTACAGCTCTATAGATGCTGCTCCTTCCTACATCTGCTCCAAATCACAGCCCTTCCCATTGTTTTAGATTTTGTCCTTCAGAATCTACATACACATGCAACATTACCACACCCACTTTCTATTTTTTTATCTCTACTACAAGCACTTTCTTGTATTTGTATGTATGCAGGTAAGTTATGTGTGTACTTTTATCTTGTTTACCTCCGCCCTCCATCTAGGCCCTCAACCAAAGTTAACTACCTGCTGTTCATCTCTACATGGCCTTCTTTCCATTCATATAATCATAATATACACATATCTCAGAGTTGTCATTCACTGGTATGGAAATAGAATTATATATATATATACTGATTTTATTGTCTACTTAACAATAACACATAATGGAATGCCATCAAAGTTTACTGGTATGCATCTGTAGCAAATTATATTTTCCAAAAATAGCCACAATATATCCTGTCCCACGTGGTATTCCAGAAACTGTCCACTCTCCTATAAAAAGTGTGGAGTCAAAAAATAAAAAATTTAAATGTGGAGTCTATTCCCCTCCTCTTGAAGCTTGGTAGGCCTGTGACTGTCTTGACAAATAGAATGTAGCAGAAGTGATGCTGTGTGACTTCTAAGGCTAGGTTAGCAAAGATACAGCTTCAATCTGTTTCTATCTCTTTCTTCTTCACCTCCCTGTCCTCTTCCCCTTTCTCCTTCCTCTTTCTCTTTCCTCCTCTTTCTCCTTCTTGCCTACCCCTCCCCTTCCTCTCTCCCTCTCTCTGCTGCCATGTTGTGCAGAAGTTCAAATTACTCTTGGAGCCCATGTGCAAAACTTCTAGTAGACAGCTCTAGTTAAGGTCTCAGCCAATAAGTCAGACTGCCAGATATGTTAAGTGAATGAGTCTTTAAATAATTCCAGATCCTTCCATGAAGTTCCCCTCTGCTTTCTACATGAGGCCTCAGACACCGTGGAGAACCAACAAAACCATCTCCATTGTGCTTAGAGTCTCAGCTGTGCCTCACCCAAATCCCTGACCCACAGAATCCACAAGCATAATAAAATTGTTGTTTTACGTCAGTAAGTTTTGGGGGAACTTCATTACAATAGATTACTGGAAGAGAATCGACTTGTCTATTCTAGTGGCTGCATAGTGTTTTATAGCATGCTATATAATATGGCTGGTTTGATAATTAATTTGCAAGGGTGTTCACTTTGTTCCCTGTTTTTGCTACTACAAACATTACTTCAATAAATATCCTTGAATATATATTTTGAGATGTTTTCATTTCCATGAGAATTGTAGAGTAGAATTGCTGTATATTTTTATTTTTACTACTTCTTTTCTTACTCTGGTTCATAAGAAGTTTATTCGGTGGAGTGAATGGGGCTTTTATTTATCTTTGTTTTCTCTTCTGTCTTTTATGGTTCATTTTCTAATTTATTAAGATGAACATTGAGTTCTTGGGGGTTTTTTTTGTTGTTGTTGTTTGTTTTGTTTTGTTTTTGAGTTCTTGTATTTTTAATCCTTGTTTGCATACAGCTTTTTCTAAGTAGGTTCCATGCAGGGTATGGAGCCCAATGCAGGGCTTGAAGTCATGACCCTGAGATCAAGACCTGAGCTAAGACCAATAGTCACACCCTTGACCCATTGAGCCACCCAGGCACCCTGCATATAGCTTTCTTTGGGTCTTGTAGGTTTGGTTATGCTAGGTTTTCCTTTTTTGCTTTAAAAAGTTTATAATTTCAATTTTAGTTTCTAATTTGACCTAAGAAATTATTTAGGAGGATAGTCTTAAGTTTCAAATAATTGGTTAAATTATCTTTCTAAAATCTATTTCTAATTTCACTGATTTTCTTCTAATTTCATCAGATAATGTGACCTGTAAAAGTCTTTACTTCTAAATTTTTTATTGTTTTTTTGTGGAAAACTTTATGAACAGTTTTGTAAGTAGTCAATGGTCATTGGGAAAAATATATGTAATCTTTATCTAAAGAATGTAAGATCATGAAAAAAAAGTAAGATTCCATATATATTTATTAAAGTGTATATGTTGATCATGTGCCTTTGTACTATGTTACTTTTGGGGGGGGGTCTACTAGCTCCATCTATTTCTGAAAACAGTATAGGACAAATCCACTCTAATTTCATTTTTATGAAATTGTATTTACATTACTAATAATATTCTAGTTTACATATATTTATATACTTAAATATATATACATATATTTAACTACTATGTTGTTCAATGCATATATTCATATATTACGCCCTTCATAGGAAATGTTCTTCTTCCTGTTCATTAATAGTTTCACCTGGCTGATGTTAACACTGCCTCTCCTACTTTTGTTTGCTTGCATTTGTGTGTTTTCCCAATCTCTATATTTTAGATTATTTCCTTATCACGTTGTGGTTCCTATGGACAATGTATTGCTGGGCTTGCTTTTAATCTATAGTCCCATCTCTGTCTTTTTTTTTTTTTCATCTCTGTCTTTTTATATGAAAACTGAGTTCATTTATATTTAATATAATCTCTGATATTCTTGATTTTATTACTTCTTTTTTTGCTTACTATTGAACATACTTAATTTCCCTATTTCATTTATATTCACTAGTATGCTCAAGTTATAATTTATTTCCTTTTTCCCCTTACTATAAATTTCAAAATTATATACTTTCCCATTCCGTGCTTACCTTCCTTTTTATTTTCTGAAAAGCTACAATTTCCCCACCGTGTTAGTCTATTTTCCTGATCTTTTCCCTCCACTTCAGTAAGATAATACTTCTTGAATGCTTTTACTTTCCACTCCTCTTCTTCCACCCCCACTTTTTGGATTTTGCTGAGAAATGTTGCACTTTTACTTCCAGGCTCTCATTAGTAGAGTCACATTTATGTTAGGAGTCTTTATTTAACACATATAGTATATATTCCCAGTCATTCCATTATTATCCACATACAAGGCTCACTGCTCACTTACCACTTTTTCCCTTATACTTCACCGTCTCCTTTCTTTAGATCTCTATTCTTATTAATTTGTTGATTAGCTACAGCCCTCTTTTCATAGTTTTCTTGGATGGCATATGAGTGCTATATTCTTCAAATCCTTACATTTTCTCATTCCTTTCCCCCTAGCAGGTGAATGATCCAGGCTGGAAAGAAACCTGCCAATTGAGTTACATTCCTTTTCTCCTAATAGGGATAGATATTATTCCATTGTCTGATGCCAGTCTGATTCTTTTCCGTTGGTAAATAACTTCCTTCTGTCTGGAAATTTGCAAGGTTTTTCTCTTCAACCTTGGGATTCAGGAATGCTGCCAGAAAATGTTTAAAGTGTGTGTCCTTTCTCATCAATTCTGCCTAAAATTTCATGGCACTTTCAACTGCAAATACAAGTTTTAATTCAGCTCAGGAAAATTTGCATCTATTAAATTTGTTTTTTCCCTTGTAATTCACACTGGAACTCCTATTACCCACATATTAGATCTCTGGATTTGTCCTCTTTCTTCCAGAAGTTAAAGTACCCATTTAAGAATTTGAAAAGGTTATTAATGCTTTTCCTGATAATACTGGATCATCACCAAGACCAGCTAACTTATCTAATTATAACATTTGTTACTACACTATAGCCTAATGTGAAATATAATAATATGCATATCATTTGTATACTAGATAACTCAAAGTTGGCTTTTCTCACTATATTTTAAAATGTTCATCTATTAATTTAATTATGTCTATTTTTAAAAATACTTTTAAAGCAATATACACAGTCTTTTAAAAATCTGTTCAGATGATGAAAGTAAAATCTCCATCTTCTACCTCTGACTCCCCAGGCCCACCCTTACCCCTAAGATAACCTGCTCTTCACAATTTCTTACAAAAGCTTTCAGAAGTTCTTCATGTATAACAGGGACAAAATTATTACTGTAGAAGTATCCACAGCTCCTTTCCATGCTCATACCTACTAACAAAAAATTTTGACATTTGCACCCTGATCCCTTCCCACCTCCTACATTCCTACTTCCCACTGCCTTATTATGCAGTTGGGACAAATAGAAGTGGGAGACTTCTTTTGGTTTTTTTTTTTAATTTTTTTTTTAAATTTATTTATGATAGTCATACAGAGAGAGAGAGAGAGAGGCAGAGACATAGGCAGAGGGAGAAGCAGGCTCCATGCACCAGGAGCCTGACATGGGATTCGATCCCAGGTCTCCAGGATCGCGCCCTGGGCCAAAGGCAGGCGCCAAACCGCTGCGCCACCCAGGGATCCCAGAAGTGGGAGACTTCTAAATGAAGAAGCAAAGAAGTTGAGGTAGGAGATTTATATCCCAAAAGCCCAGACCCACTCGCTACAGGGAGGAAAAAAAAGAAAGAAATGGAAAGAAAGGTAGAGGGATGATAGATGAGGCCTAACACTGGCAGAGACATTAGGGAGAGTTTTGGCAAAAGGGGGGAAACAGAAACTTTGGAGTGTCTATAGGATATGAGACAGTGGGGGACAGAAAGGCTATGTGGATATGCATACATAAAGAGGTGCTCATGCAACTTATGTTTTATATAACTTCTGTTGGATAAAATATGTTTAAATTAAGCTTTTTGAGGAATACAAAGATTAGAATTGCTTTCACTGTCTCATAAGCACAAGGCCCTCTGAGACTGTCATTTGAGGCCCAAGATCTATTCTGTTCGTTTTATGTGTGGGTTTGCATTCATGTATGTGTGTGTAGATGAATGTACGTGCATTTAGAAAATGTATAGTATATAATATTTATCCACATGTATCATTTTGTAAAAACATTTATTATGATTTTTTAAATAAGCTCTACATCCAACATGGGCCTTGGACTCACAACTCTGAGATCAAGAGTCAACATGCTTCACTGACTGAGCCAGCCAGGCACCCCTACATATATCCTCTTTTAAAAAACACAAAACTGTGGGACACCTGTTAAAAAGCACAAAACTGTGGGACAGCTGTTAAGCATCTGCCTTGGGCTTGGGGAGTGATCCTGGAGTCTCAGGATCGAGTTCCACATTGGGCTCCCTGCGTGGGGCCTGCTTCTCCCTCTGCCTGTGTCTCTGCCTCTCTCTGTGTGTCTCTCATGAATAAATAAATAAAATCTTTATAAATAAATAAATAAATAAATAAATAAATAAATAAATAATAAATAAATAAATAAATAAATAACACAAAAGTATAAATACATTTTTGCACCTTGCTTCTTTTCCCCTTCAATATACGGATTAAGTTATACCCTGCCTACTTCCTACAAAGATTTGAATTCGTTTACAATAAAATCATAGGCAAATTTTTGACATGACTCCAAGGATAAGACCAAAAAGTAAAAGGGCTAACAGAGAAACTATATTCAGAAATTCTAGCTAATGGTTTCGTTGCATAAATGTAATAAAAGTTAATAAGGTACTTTATTTTTTTTAATTTTTATTTATTTATGATAGTCACACAGAGAGAGAGAGGCAGAGACATAGGCAGAGGGAGAAGCAGGCTCCATGCACCGGGAGCCCGACGTGGGATTCGATCCCGGGTCTCCAGGATCGGACCCTGGGCCAAAGGCAGGCGCCAAACCGCTGCACCACCCAGGAATCCCAATAAGGTACTTTAAACACAGATTCCTAAGTAACCAAATGCCAAACCTTACTTTTGAAAGGAAGAAATTAATTTTACCTAAAAAAAGACTTAACAATGAAAAGAAAAACTTAACTCAGAGCTTAAAAAGACAGTGAGCTTCTTACTGTGCAGCTCCATCCACATCAGAATCTTAGCAAAGAGATTCAGGAGAGTGCCATCAATTCTCAATTGTTTATACAAGCAGAGAAACCAAGATAAACCAAAATAGTGGGTAATTTTTAAAATATATTTTATTGGTTTTTTATATCCAGATGGATAAATGATCAGGAAAAAAGTGTTCAGACAAAACAATGAAGTCCTACTGCAAAGAATTATTTCACAAAGACCTAGGAAACTGTTCATTTCCCATAATCCTCTCAGTTCCTCCCGATGACCCCATCCATCTCATCCCTCCAGTATGTGCAAAACAGCAGATTAAAGCAGAATAATCCTTATAAATCTTTCCTCAAAGTGGAGCTGTGTTGAGTCAGATCCTATCAGTGTGAAGGATGGGGACCATGCAAATAAAGAAAATGTGTTTTAATCCATCCATACTTTAGGCAGATGGCTTTAAATCTTCCCCTCCATTTCACTGCCTGTCACCTTCTGTACAGTATGTTCCTAAAATGGATGATCCAGAAATTTGAAATCCCTTCTGTGACCTTCTCCATGCTGATAACCATCATCCCCATGCTCAGCCACAAATCAAACTATGTGGGGAACAAATATCCACAGTCCTAATATCTTGAACTCTGATATTCTCTCCCTTCCTACATCTTCCTTCCACCTTCCCTCTCGGACACTTTCTGAATCTGTTCTTTATCTCCACCATACCTTCTCTTATTCACCTCCATTTCCCCACTCTATCAGCTCCCTCCACTTGATTCCACTTGACCCCTAATCTAGTCTGTATCTCATAGTCAACCATTTCAACTTCATACATACAACACCCTAAATTCCTTCTCCCTTCCTTTCCACACTGACTCCCTGTTATACCTAACACTAACTAACCTTGCTTAACACAACTGATGTGTGTTTCTCTTCCCTTCTGAAAATTGCTGGAGAAAAATCAATTAATTGATACAATAAACAAGTATCAGGTGTTTAGGATATACAGCTCGCAATCCAAAACCTGGCTCTGCTATTTATTAGCTAAGAAAGTTTGGGCAAGCAACATAATCTCTCTGAACATATGTTTCCTTATCAACAAAGTGGGATATATCCATTAGGATTCTTGGAGCTGTAACAGAAAATCCAGTAAAAAGTAGCTTATTGTCTCCCATAATCAACTGGTTAAAAATCAGTGCCAGGGTTAATTTAGTGGCTTTGTGATGTCATCAAGAACAAAGATTCTTTCCTCTTTATGCTCCACCATCCTCAGCTCATGGACTTCGGTGTTAGGCATATCTCTTCATTTTACTACATTGGTGACTGCAATTCCAGACATCACATATAGACACCAAGTCTTGCTGAAGAAGAGTGCACCTCCTTCCATGTGCCTCCTCTCTGTATTTGTAAAGGAAACCTTTCCTAGAATTCTCCTTAGGTCCCTTTGGTCTGGTCAAATATCCACCGTCTAGCCAATCACTGGCAAAAGGAAATGGGATCACCATGATTGCCTTTTCAACCAATCATAATTCACTTTCGGCAGCTAGAGGGGGGCCAAGCTTTCCTAAGCATTTTGCCACCAGATACTTGTTTTAAAAAGCTGCAATAGAAAGAATACCTGTTGTGTAGGCCAGCAACCTCTGTCATTTGGGCAATAATATCTGCTCCACAGGGTGGTTATAAAGATTATAGTGGATACATTTGTAAAGTACCTAGTGAGATCTGGCACATGGCAGACTGAGGGCTTTTAAAGATGTCCACAAATTCTTTAACATTCTTTCCTTCAAAAAATAGATCTAATTCCCTTATCTTTGAATATGGACTGTACCTAGTGACTGGGGTTCCAACAAATAGAATTTGGCAAAAATAATGGTGTGAGATTTCCAACACTTAGGTCATAAAAGGCATTGCAGCTTCTGTTTTGCTCTCCTGGACTGCCCACTCTGGAGAAAGCTGCCATGTTGTAAGAAAACTCAAGCAGCCTAAGGAGAAGCCCACACAGGGAGAAATTAAAGATTACCACCAACAACCAGCACCAACTTACAAGCCATATAAATGAGCTATCACCTTGGAAGTGAATTTCTCAGCCCTAGTCAAGCCTTCAACAAACAGATGCACCAAGCCACATCTTGGTTGCAATCTTATGAAAGACTCCAATCCAGAATGATCCCTGCCTGACACTCCAAGAATCCTGGGAAACTGAGAATAATTTTTGGTGTTTTAAGACTAAGTTTTGAAATGACTTTTTACACAACAATCGATAAGACATATTTTGGTACTAAATGGGAGTTCTGCTCTAACAAAAACTTTAAAATGAAAGAATAGCTTTGTAACTTGGCAGTGGACAGAAGCTGGAAGCACTTCGATGAGAGAATTAGTGAAGACTTTAAAGGGCCTTGCTTGAAGGGACTGCCAGTGAGAGTGGGAAGGCTCATGAATTTACTATGACAGACCAGGTAAAATGTATCTTGGTTTTCTCCTCCATAAGTTTTAAGTCTGACCATTGCTGAAAGGTAATATGCATCATGGTTAAATGCAACTTTGGAACATGAATGCCTTGATTTGAATCCTGGTTCCATCACCTCTTATCTACGTAACATTAGGTAAATTGCTTAACCTTTTCTATGCTTCAATTTCCTTCAGTGGATTTTTTATAAGGATTAAATAAGTTGCTGTGTGTAAGCTTAAATAAATATATATATAATTAAAAATCATATATATATACATATATATATATATGTATATATATATATATATATATATATATATTTTTTTTTTTTTTTTAAATAGGTTTGTGTCCCATGGCAGAGCTGATTATAGTTGAGGACCTGCAAACCAGGATTGGGGTAGAAACCAAGGAACATTACCTTGAGTAGCCAAAAAAAGAATAAAGTCTTTCTGATGGGCTATGCCACTAAGGTAGCATTTCTTAAGGTGTGGCCCACTTACATTAGAATCATTGAAGTATTTATTTAAAATTGGGGTCCCTACCTTCTGAGATTCAGGAAGTCTAAAGGAGGGCAAAAATCTGTATTTTAACTGAGCCTTGTGTGGATGATTCTTGTGTCCACTAAAGTTTGTAAACTATTGCATTGGGGAAAGGGAATCCAGGTGCATAGCTGAAAGATGAATCTCTTTGAATTCTACTGTTTGATTTTTTTAATTGGGGGCAAAATTGCCTGTTCTCCACAATTTATCCATTTTTGTTTTAATATCCAAATAAGATACATTAAATAATAATGTGCATGATTTGCCATTGAGTGAAACTAATGCTCTTGAACGATCTGCCACCTTTATCCTAGACTTGTGGTAGTCCCTGGCATACATCTACATACCCCAGTTGACACACAAGCTTTTGCAATAATTGCATAAACCCATTTTATTTCTAGTGTCTGAGATGACAAATACCACTAGTATTGTCAATATGGACATTTGATAATTCATCCTCTGGCAACACTTTCTTCTAATTAGCCTTTTTGTACTATAGAAACTGAGAAGTTTAAAACTACATATCCTAGACCTCTCCAGCAGGTAAAAATCTGGATACAAAATAGTTTACACCAACTAGATAATACTCTTATGGAATGCGGAGGCAGAAGTAAGTTGAAGGCTATCCACCTACTATGTCTCATTCCAATAAAACATCAAGTTATGGAGAGGTCAGGGTTTTCACAGCAAGTTTTCTGGTGTCTAGTCACCAGTTCTGAGTACACGGAGAGCCAGGTGTGGCAATGATGCCATGGTGGACTTTTAATCATGGCAGAGGTGGCAGGAGGTTAATTCTGTCCTGGAAGTCACTCCCTGATCAAATCTAGAGTTCACTCCTCTAGGTCTTCTACCGACTTTTTAAAAATACTTATTATAGTTTTGAACATATTCGAAAGTAGAACCAAAGATTAATGAAACCCCAGCTTCAACATTTACCAACTTAGACCAATCTTATTTTCTAAGTACCCCCACACACTTCACTTTAAGTAAATTCCAGATATCGCATTTTATGTTTTAGCATGTATCCCTTTTTCAAAAAGTAAAGACTCTAAAAAATATAATCACATTGAAAGAATATATTGGTCTCTGCCCGTATTTCCTGGCAGAGCTCCTGAAACCCTTGCACTCATTTCCCAAGTGATAAAAACACTAGGAGAATCTCTTGTTCTGATATTTGTCTTTGACCCCAAGGCTCCTAAAGCCCATGTTTCTAAGTGATAAGTGCACTAGCAGCATCTTTTATTCTACTGAGGTGACTCTGGGGGTGGGCTCCTGGATAGAGGCTGACCACCAGAAAGAAAAACCAAACCATGATCAGAAACTTGGAATTTTCAGTCCGAGCCCTCATCTTCAGAGGCAGGAAAGGGGCTGGCAATCGGGGTTAATAATTGATCATGCCTATGTGAGGAAGACTTCATAAAATTCCAATACTACGGGGTTTAGAGAGCTTCCAGATGGATGAACGTATCCAAATAGGAAGGGTGATGCATCCCAACTCCATGGGGACAGAAGCCCCCACACTGGGGACCCTCCCAGATCTCACCGTAGGTATCTCTTCATCTGGCTGTTCATCTGTGTCTTTATCATGTCTTTTAATAATCTGGTTTACATAAGGAAGTGTTACCTTGAGTTCTGTGAGCCACTCTGGTGATAATGTATCAAACCATGGGGGGAGGGGGCATTGTGGGAATCTATGATTTACAGCCAAGTTGGACAGAAGTTGTAGGTAACCTAGAGACCTACTACTTGCAACTGGTAACTGAGGTGGGATGACAGTCTTGTGGGACTGAATCCTTAACTTGTGGACATTTTCTCTGGGTAGATAGTACATGAATCGAGTTGAATTGTAGACACCCAACTTGTGTCAAGAGAATTGCTTGGTGTGGGGAGAAACTCCACACTTTGGTGAACAGAGGAAGGTATTTTGTGTGTGTAGTAAAGAGACACAGAAAAGATAACACCAGGAGGAAGGACTGGGTTTTTCCCTACACAAGGAAGAGAAAGAGAAAGGAGGGGGTAAAACTGGATTTTTCCTAGTATGTTTACAGTATCATCCCTAAAATTAATAAAGAGATAAATGGATAAATAGGTCTTTAATATAATTGTCCAGTCAATGTTTACACTGCCATCGTCTTACTTAAAAAAACTTAAGTTTTTTGCTGATCAAGTAAAGTCCACAAATTCCAATTGGTTGATATGCCTCTTCCATCTTAATGTTTAGGTTCCCTTTCCATCTGTGTTTTTCCTTTGCAATTTATTTGAAGAAACTATGTTGTTAGAGCATCCCACAGTCTGTCTTTTGGTGGTTACATCCCATGGTGTTGACATAGTCCTATATCCTCTGTAATTCATATAAATTGGTTAAGATCTACGTACAATTGCCTCTAAGACTTGATCAGATTTAGGTTCAATTTAGTTGTTTCCACTGATTTTTGAGTCCCCAATTCTATGTATTAGATACATTTCTGGGATAGTAGAAGCTACCAAAACACACACACACACACACACACACAAAAAGCATTATATTGTGCAATCAGATGGACAACTACAAGACATATCTCATTTCATTTTGCTTTAAAGCACTTCACAGATACTGTGTTTTTACAAAATGAAGGTCTATGGCAACCCTGCATCAAGCAAATCTATTGGTGCTATTTTTCCAACAGCATTTGCTCATTTTGTAGCTCCTTGACATGTTTTGGGAATTCTCAGAATATTTCAAGCTTTTATTATTATTATTTGTTACAGTGATCTGTGATCAGTAATCTTTGTACTACTATAATGGTTTTTGAGGACCACGAGCTGTGGGGCTTACATAAGACGGGAAACTTAGGGGCAGCCCCGGTGGCGCAGCGGTTTAGCGCCGCCTGCAGCCCAGGATGTGATCCTGGAGACCTGGGATCAAGTCCCACATCGGGCTCCTTGCATGGAGCCTGCTTCTCCCTCTGCCTGTGTCTCTGCCTCTCTCTCTCTCTCTGTGTTTCTCATAAATAAATATAGCTCCTTAGAAGCAGCAAAATATTTCTGTGTTCAATAAAGATATTAACCTCTAAAAAAAAAAAAAAAAAAAAAGATGGGAAACTTAATTGGTAATTGTTCTGTGTGTTGACTGTCCCCAGTGGCTGCTCCCCCATCTCTCTCCCTCTCCTTGGGCGTATTTCCTGAGATACAATATTGAAATTAGGCCAACTAATAACCCTACAATTTGCCTCTAAGTGCTCAAATGAAAGGAGTCACTCACTTTAAATAAAAAACTAAAAATGATTAAGTGAGGAAGACTTGTCAAAAGCCAAGATAGGCCAAAAGCTAGACCTCTTGGGCCAGTCAGCCAAGTTGTGAATGCAAATGGAAAGTTCTTGAAGGAAAAGTATAAATGCTACTTCAGTGAAAAGATGGTAAGAGAGTGAAACAGCCTTAGCGCTGATAGGGAGAAAGTATAAGTGATCTGTAGAAGATCAAACCAACTATGTAATTCCCTTAAGCCAAAGCCCAATCCAGAAAAAGATCCTAACTCTTCAATTCTATGAAGACTGAGAGAGGTGAGGAAGCTGCAGAAGAAAAGTCTGAAGCTGGAAGAGGGTGGTTCATGAGGTTTAGGGAAAGAAGCTGCCTCCAGAACATCAAAGTGCAAGTGAAGCAGCCAGTGCTGATGTAGAAGCTGCAGCAAGTTACCCAGGGGACCTAGTTAAGACCCTTAACAAAGGTGGCTACACTCAACAACAGTTTTGATGTAGATAAAACAGCCTTCTAACAGCTAATGCAGCTGGTGTCTTGAAGTTGAGGCTTTCGTTTACCATTCCAAAAACCTAGGGCCCTTAACAATTATGCTAAGCCTACTCTCCCTATGCTCTCTAAATGGAACAAAGCTGAATGACAGCACATGTGTTATAACATGGTTTACTAATTTTAAGCCCACAGTTCAGACCTACTGCTTAGAAAAGATTCCCTTCAAAATATGACTGCTCACTGATAATGTGCCTGTTCACCCAAGAGCTCTGATGGAGATGGACAAGATTATTGTTGTTTTCATGCCTGCTAACACAACACCCATTCTGCAGATCAAGGAGTCATTTTGACTTCCCAGTCTTACTAGTTAAGAAACATATTTCATAAGGCAGTAGCTGTCATAAATAGTAACTCCTCTGATGGACCTGAAAGCCTTCTGGAAAGGATTCACCATTCACAGTGCCATTAAGAACATTCCTGATTCATGAGAAGAGGTCAAAATATCAACATTAACAGGAGTTTGGGACATCCAACTCCCATGGATGACATAGAAGGATTCAAGACCTCAGTGGAAAAAGTAACCATAGCTATGGTGGAAACAGCAAGAGAATGAGAATGAGAAGTAGGGCATGAAGATGTGACTGAATTGCTGCAATGTCATAAAACTTTTAACAGATGAGAAGTTGCTTCTTATGGACGAACAAAGAAAGTGGTTTCTTGAGATGGAGTCCACTCCTGGTGAAGCAGCTGTGAAGACTGTTGAAATGACAACAAAGGATTTAATTATCAAGAAAACCTCATTGAGAAAGCAATGGCAGGGTGTGAAGGACTGACTCCAATTCTGAAAGGTCAGCTATGGGTAAAATGCTATCCAACAGCATCACACGATACAGAGAAATCATCATAAAAGGAAGAGTCAATCAATGCAGCAAACTTCGTTTTTGCCTTATTTTAAGAAATTGCTACTATCAGCCCAACCTTCAGCAACCACTACCCTACCTAATCAGTCATGTTGCTTAGTGATATCATCCTAATCAGTCATGTTGCTTAGTGATATCATCTGAATATTTAAGTCAAAATAAATACAACTATGATTTCCTCTTTATTATTCCTAGCACAGGTAATCACTGACAAAGATACAGTGAAGGAATGCAGCAGGAACTGATTTTCACATTATTTGCACCCAAAAATCAAAAATGATGTGGCAGAAACTATGAATTCCCCTAACACACAGTCGCTTTCCTCCAAGAGAACGCCCAAATTGTAGCTGACCATACACTGAATTAGGATGACTTCCCAGCGTCTCTTGCTAGACGTGAGCACATGACTAAGTTCTGACCAATAAGACTTAGATGGAAGTGTTGTATGGCAACTTCCAAAAACCTTCTATAAAAGATCACTGGCACTTGCCCATCACTCCTGTCGTCCTTGTCCTTCCACCAACAGAATGCAGATGCGATGATTTGAGCTCTAGCCACACACCATGGTTTAGGAATTGAAAGCTACACCTTGGGTATGATAGGAGTCCTTGATCTCCAAAAACTTCAGGGAAAAGAGCATGCCCATAAGTCCTGGAGTCTCTATCTCTGGAATTTTATATTAAGACAGAAAGAAACTTTTATCTTTATCATCAGGAAAACTCCATGATATCAGCTTCCTTTGTATGAAGGAGGAAGGAAGATTTACAAGTGGCAATTTTTTAAAGACATACACTGTGGAGCCACATCTCTCTTAGTTGGAGATAATAAGGTATTCTTTCTTTTCTTACTCTTATGAAAAATGTAATTGCTCTCTCATAGGAGTCAAAGAACTCAGGTTTGAGTCTTATCTCTGTCCTTAACATGCAACTAAGTCAACCTCTCTAAGGCTTTGTAAGACACTTATGTAGTAAGATATTCTTGAGCTTTAAAATATAACATATATGGAAGTGTTTCATAGTATAAATAACTATACACAGATAGTTGATGAGAATTATAAGATACCTTCAGGTAGAAACTCTATCTCAGACTGTATCCCCAGTAACAAGTACTCAATAAATATTTGTTGAAGAGATATTTTTAAGTTTTTGCCAAATGAGTGAATTATTCTGCTTTGGAGTGAATAAAGTTCAAAGGTCTTTAATATTAATTAAAGTATTACTTGAGTTTCTCAGAACCACAATTCCTAATTTTGCCATCAGTCCAAAGATACAAAGGTGTGAAAAGATAAACCTAGCTAATACATTTATCTGGTTCAAAAGTGGATCCCAATTTGCTATAACAAAATAATTTAAATAAGAATAAAAGCTGTGGTACAGAAATAAAATTTTTATGACCTTCTTCTTTCCCTTGAAATTACAAAGTTTTTTTTATGTGTATTTAAAAATGTCTTTTATGTATATATATATTTTTAAAGATTTCGTTTATTTATTCATGAGAGACAGAGAGAGAGAGAGAGAGGCAGAGACATAGGCAGAGGGAGAAGCAGGCTCCATGCAAGGAGCCCGAAGCAGGACTCAATCCCGGGCCTCCAGGATCACACCCTGGGCTGAAGGTGGCGCTAAACCACTGAGCCACACGGGTTGCTCATTTCTTTTCTTTTCTTTCTTTTTTTTTTTTTTAATAAAAGACATATTTTAATACTTAAACTACTAACCCTACCATATCAAATGAAGGATTTCCTCACACTGGACTGTGGCTAAAGTACTTTATTAAATTAAGTATGTAATTTGCAAATGGTTTCATAAGAAATTTTAAAAGCAAAGTTATAAAACATTTTCAATAAAAAAGTACAGAGTTAACAGCAAAATTACATTTTCTTTATAGTACAAATAAAAACATTTCATTTCTGATATACTGTCTGAAAATTTTATAATATATTCTCCAACAGATAGCTGCAATATTACATTTTAATGAGAAGTTTTGTGGTTAATTTCAATCATTTGTTAATAACAGGTTCATCATTTGGACCATAAAAGTCAACTGCTCAACTTTAAGGAAAATAATAAAGTCTGTCATTAGATAATGTTAAGTTACAAAAGGCTCTTCGGGATATCCATGTATTCCAGCCTTGCTTCTCTACTAAATTCTGTAGAGGCATTAAGTAATATGTAAACTTGAATTACATTTTAAAAATAAGCACCATTAACATACATTCTACATAAATTACTTTACCTTTGAAATGACACTTTTTTTGTACACACATTTTTACTATGTAAATAAAAATAAGCAATATTTAACCACTACACAGAAAATTACCAAACTTCACTTCATTGCACAATGGAAAAGCACTTAGAAAAAGCACTTGAAAAACAGCACAGATTTTTGTGTCTTTTTTTAATACATTTTGTCATTTTCTTAAATTGAGAGCAGTTAAAACATTGTCAGAGCAATTTCCTGAGTCTCAAGAGTTTCCAATTTCCAGCTCAGAAATAACCAATCTTGCTATTATAACGTCCTTTTTCTAAGCACACAAAACACTTGAATTTAAAAAGAGAAAGACCAAAATAAGGACTGGAAACAATCCAACAGAATTGTTTAGCTTTTCCTCTCAAAATGTGTTATAATACCAAAGACACTTTAAAAGTGTAAGTCCAAATTTCTACTACATAATATGTCCTATATTTAAAGGCCATAGAATTATAAATAGTATGAAAACACTAATAAATTGGGGGGAAAAAACTCAACTTGAAAATAATAGATATATGAACAGCCAATAAATCCAAGATAACATGCTTCCATGTCTCATGTTGAAGGAAGTAGATGATTTGAAAATACTGTTAAAGACACTCCTTTAAAAGAGAGAGAGAGAGAGAGAGAGAGAGAGACTCCTTAGTCTAACCCCCTTTCCCCTGTGGTTTCTACATTAGTTCTCTTTTTTTCTCCTGGTAGAAAAGAAGACTACTGAAAAGATGTAATTGTTACTAAGACCTTCCAAACTACAGAAGTGTTGTACTTTTAGAACACTGATACACTTGTGAAGAGCCATTCTAACGAGTCATCATGTATTAGCACAAATATACCAATACCTGAAAACTTTGATAACTGATAACTCCCTACAGTTTCTACTTTCGACATATAGGGTTTGGAATGAGCAAGAGAAGAATCTGATAATCCCCAAACTATGTTTACCTTTGGCATACAGAATTTAGAAATGGGCAAAACAAGAAAGGAGAAACTATAAAGTTTTCTTTCATAATTACATGTTGTTTAAACTCTGCTAGTCAGTCGGGCAGGAGGCAGTTTAGGATTAAACAACTTCATAAAAACACTTGAGATACTCAAAATTTGCCTACATACTATGAATGATGATTAAGAAAAAATACCCTAGGGCAGCCCGGGTGGCTCAGTGGTTTAGCACTGCCTTCAGCCCAGGGTCTGATACTGAACACCCGGGATCGAGTCCCATGTCAGGCTCCCTGCGTGGAGCCTGCTTCTCCCTCTGCCTGTGTCTCTGCCTCTCTCTGTCTCTGTGTGGGTCTCAAGAATAAATAAATAAGATCTTTAAAAAGAGAAAAAAATACCCTAGATTTACCAAAATAAAGCCTAAAATTAAGGTTGGTACAGCAAAAAACATAGTTTGTTTCATTTGGTTTCTGCCCACAAAATACCTCATCCCTTGTTCTTTTTGATTGCTCCCACATTAATCATAATTATAATAACAATGAAATAAATTTAGCTGAAGTGCACAAAAGTGAAGCTTTTTAAAACCGGGTGAAGAAATATGAAAACATGGAAAGTGAGTATGCAGCTGCACACACCTGAATAACTTCAGATTTAGCATTGTTATTCACATTTCTTAAATCATATTAATTTATACATAGAAATATTTTATTTCATTAACTATATTTTTATAGTAAGTTCTTGAACTGCTTTATTTTTAATGTATACAACACTTCTAGATATTATAAAAAGCATATGCTAAACTGTTGGATTTTTTTAACAAATTATTATCAAACAAGAATAATATTTCAATACCACTCACTGTTTCTAAATAATAAACATTTTTATTTTTGTGGAAATAAATTTAATGATACAGCTCTTTTAAAAGCATGCTTTCATGATATGTAAAAATGTGTTTTTGAGTTTTATTTTCATTAAAATGTCTGTTCTTTTGAGAAACCATTCTGTAATTCAGGATTCTTTCAGTAACAACTCAACCCTGTAATTCCTGATCCAAATGACTTTTAAGCTTATCAAAAAAGCAACATAACCATTTGTTAAATTACATATATTGGAAATATTCTCTATATCCAAAGTCAAATTTACTCAAACCATTGTTTCATATTGGAAAATTATACTTTACCACACTAAACTTGTGTAAATGAAATTATAATTGACATATTAACAAGACTTTTTATAGCTCACACAAAAAAGAAGTCAATGAAAGTATCCTTTCAGAAAGTTGGCTCATCTTAAAAACAAATGTAAAAATGTTTAAATTGTAAAGATTCCTTTTAAGATTATATCAAAAATGTTTTCTATATTTGTTTTAAATTAATAGGACTTTGACCTACTGCAGTTTAGAAATCATATGCCTCAAATATAAAATATAGTTCTTTAGTATCATCTTGAAAACCACTTACACAGCTCTAGAAGTTCAGTAAGACACCAATACTTGGTCGATACCTCACCATTTCTCCTTCTCTAAAAACTTTTCTGTCTACAGAAAGTATAAAAGTGTAATATAATCTCAGGCTCCAACTTTCCTCCTAGAAAATGCACACACACACGCAACATAAGGTAAGAGATCAAGATATATACAAAACAGAAGAAAGTGCAAAACGGCATGTCTTCCTTCCTGTAGAATATGGCAAAATGAAATGGTTTTTTGTAGTTAGTTTTGAAATCAAAAGTATTCAAGTGTTTTTTGTCAGATTTCCTTCTTCTTTTAATACAAGGCTTTGATGGGCATGAACCAGGTCTCAAAGCACTTTAAAAACCTCTCAAAGATGCCTTTAAAATTTTACTAAATGTTAAACAACAATTAATATAAAGGTAACATTTTCTGAGAAAGAATCAGAGCACTTCAAACTTTAAAACTGCAGCTGATAATTTTCTTAGACATTTTATAATCAATAAAAATTCTCTTTAATATTTTTAACAGACAACCTATTTGGCATTTGATTCAGTAAAAAATTAAACTTCTCTTGAATTCTGAAAAACATCATCATAATGTTTTTGTTACAACTGGACATTTCTAATAATAAACACATATTTACAGGAAATTGACTAAATTATCACAAATAAACTAATTTTAACCTACATACCTTCACACTCTAAATCAAGGATTTTTTTTTTTTTTTTTTTACTTTAGCATGACTTTCAAGCACCCTGGTTTAATTTCAGAGAACCTACAGAAATGAAAAAAAGAGTTATTTTAGGTAAAAATTTCAAACTGGTTAAGGAATATATCATGCATGTAATCAATTCCAAATGTCTTTGCTAAATGTAGTATTTACTATCAAAGTACTCTCCTTTTTAAGTCAATCATCCAGGACCATTATCTATGCTTATGGACCTTATAATCCATTGTAAAAATAAATAATCCTAAGGCTAGGGGTTACTCCTAACCTAGAAGTTATTTAAGACTTTTCAAAACTCTCAAGCCTGAATCTGACCTTCATGAAGAAGCGCATGCTGTATCAACGGTAAGATGATGTCTGCATTAAATTATTTTACTATTCATTGACCACTAAAAAGAAATCTCTAACATAATCAGTAAGTCTAATTGATCAGGCCATGATATGCTTCCAAGTCCCTCAGTGTGAAATTAAAAAACACTGGTCTCTACAAGAGATAATTAATACTAACAGGATAATGTTCTAGTCCTGAACTACTTCTTTTGTAATAGAAACTCTAAGATGTCATGTTTTCATGATCAGAATTAATGCTACCATTTTCTATAATGTAGCCAAACAACATTTTTTACATGGCATAAACAAAATATGCTATGCTAACTAAAATTAGAAGTTGGGGGGAGGTTGGTACCTAATTATAAACATCCTCAAGGAATCTATCCATCAACAGACCTTTATTCTTGGACTTTTCTTGTCATTTCCTGTTACTGACTTATAACCACTTAATGAAAAAGGACATTTCATGTTTATCAGCTAAGATCATTAATGGCACTTGACTTATGAAGATGTATAAATTACTACTGACTTCTGCTAAAGTTTAAAAAATCCAAATTATAATCATATTTTAGCAGAAACCTCCAATGCCTTCCAAAATCCACAAAGGAATGATAGTAACTTTAAACTGGTGTGTGTGTGTGTGTGTGTGTGTGTGTGTGTATACACACACACACACACACACACTGGTGATATATAATCTAATTATTTTAGATAACACATTATCAAAGAAATACAACTATACATACTTTCCATTAGATTTTAAATTTATGATAGAAATAGTTTTGTCAGGTAATTACTTCAAAAAGGAACAAATTTTTTCTTTCATTTCTAGTTTTCTGAACATCATAAATCCATCAGGGAATGTTATATCATAATTTAAGTATGAATCTGTGACTAAAATCAGATGGTTAAATTTAGTTGGCTATTTTAATAAATCATCTGAGCTCTCTCTCTCAAATTTTGTTTACTATCTGTATGGGCAATTGCCATGATCAATAAGAGAAATCTATACTCACCTGAAGCTATGGCTTGTGAGGTATTTAATGACGGCTGGTTTGATGCGTGCAACTCCTCCTTGGCTGTGGTTTCCTCTCCCCGTAATCACAGAGAGATAGGACTTACCACCATTCTGCTTAAATTCTGTTATAACAGGAATTGGAAGAGTTAAAATTCATTTATCTTACGTTCTCAATAGAAAACAAACTTTACTCAAACACATATGAAACTACTTTTTTTTTTTTAACTAAAACAGTTGGCAATTTTATTTTCACATTTCACAATACAAATGAAAATTTGTGCCTTTTTTTTGGTCCCACTACTCCCCTGCAAAAACTGTTCTCTGATAGGAAGGGGAAGCAAGTCTTCCTTGTCATGCTGTTAGAAAACACCCAGAGTCACAGCACCATGATCTCCTGGTGAAGTAGAATAAGTAATATAAAATGAATATAAAGAGGTTCCTATCTCTCCTTATCTGTCTGGTCGAGTCATTCCTGGCCAAGTGGGCACCATCTTGGGATGGGCAGGAGGTCTCATCATTGGGGGCCCAGGCATCATTGGCATGTGGCCTCCCATAGGTGGCCTCATTCCAGGAACAGGTCCCATTGGCATCATCCCAGGAGGAGGAGGGCCCATCATTGGCATCATGGGAGGGCCCCCAATATGGCGGGCCTGCATCATACCAGGGCAAGGAGGACCCGGGAGACTGGGGGGAGGTGGGATCATTGCTCCTGCAGGAGGAGGAGCAGAAAATGGAGTAGGAGGCATCTTTCCTTGTTGAAATGCAGTAGTTGTTTTGTTGATCAGGCTCTGAGTCTGTTCTTCCATCCATTTCTGATAGTAGTCTTTCACATTCTCTTTGTGTTTCCTACCACTGCAGTGTGTCTTTCTCACAGATGGAGATTCATGGGTGAGGTATGTGTCATAGTAGTCACAATAAAACTTAGGCATGTTGCTCTGCAGGCCATTGGCCACTCTGTCCCCGTGAAATTACTTTCATGGGGATTTAAAAATTTATAATTTCAAAAAGCCCCCAAAATTGATGTTTTTAAATGTAGGTTTCATCTATACTGTTTAAGTATGGCAACCTCAAAGCAACTCATCCACCTAAACACAAGTGAAATTTCTTCCCCTGTGGGGAAGGAGATTTCTGTGTGCTACCAGAACTTCTCTCTAAAGTAATGATAATGACAATAATAATATTAATGATATCTAACAATTATTATATACTTGGAGTCAGGCATTGCTTTAAGTAACTTATATTTATTAACAGAGAATCTTCACAATGACCCTTTTTTAATTACTCTCAAGCCAGCCAGCTTTGGTCTAATCTGAATAGCAGCTTTGCCACCAAATGACTGTGTGGTATGACCATGGACAAGTTACTTAGCCTATTTGTGCCTGTTTCCTTATCAGTAAAATGGGATATAGCCTTACTGTTAGAGATAATCAATTGTTAAGAAACTCTTCCAAGGGCACCAGGCTGGCTCAGTCAAAAGAGCATGTAACTCTTGACCTCAGTGTTGTGAGTTCGAGTCCTATATAGAGATTACTAAAAAGATAAATAAAACTTAAAAAAAAGAAGGGAGAAGAAACTCCTCCAAAGAGATGCTTTTTAAATATCAAATGAGCCTAGGCCTCTTATGAATACAGCTCCAGCTTTGGATATGACCGTGTGAAAAGTTATAACCCAAAGTTATAAACCAAGTGTATAAACCCAAAAAGTTGATAACAGCTGCAAAAAAATAACAAAAACACTGTTAAATAAGAGTTGACTTAATGAATTTAATAAATACTTGTTCCTCGGGATGCCCGGGTGGCTCTCTGTGGTTTAGCGTCTACCTTCGGCTCAGGGACGATCTCAGGGTTCTGGGGATCAAGTTCCGCATCCAAGTCCCTCCTCTGCCTATGTCTCTAACCTCTCTGTCTCTCATGAATGAATAAATAAAATCTCTTTTTAAAAAATGTGTTCCTCAGTTATAAAGAGCACAAGTTTTGACCTTTAGTGTAAAATACATATACACATAATATATTCTATATTCTGCTCATTAAGTTGCCCTGAGACTCCTACAGATCCACAGATACTTTTTCAAGTCTCATATCTCCCAGGTAACGTTTAGCCCAGAACTTTAAGAGGTATGTTGCTCTTGCATTTGTAATTCTTTCTTTGCTTAAGATCCCCATTTCTACTCTAGTCCATATCCATTACTTTAAGCAACATTTTGTTTAAAATTCAACTCTTCCTGAGTGCTGGCCACATAGGGTATTCACTTTGTAAAAAATCTTTATTCTATATAATTATTACTTGTACACTGTTCTTTATGGTTGTGCTATTAGAAGGTTTACTTAAAAGAACTCAGGACAGGACTCCTAGCTCAGTGGTTGAGCGTCTGCCTTTAGCTCAGGGCATGATCCTGGAGTCCCTGGATCAGGTCCCATATCGGGCTTCCTACATGATGGAGTCTGCTTCTCCCTCTGCCTATGTCTCTGCCTCTCCTTCTCTCTCTCTCATGAATAAATTAAATCTTTAAACAAACAAAAAACCTCAAATCTTATAAGTACACATAATTCACTCTCATCACTCTTTCACTGCTGTTCCCCTTATCAGTGAGGGCAGTCATTACCCATAATTCACTCTCATCACTCTTTCACTGCTGCTCCCCTTATCAGTGAGGGCAGTCATTTATATCACCTCCTTTTTAAATTCACTGCTCTGAAAATGTTCCACAGCTGAATCACATGCCTGAGATAAAGTAGCTGTTCAAAGGATGTTTGTTGAATGAATTAATGTGTATATTTAAAGGTTCCCAAATTTCAGGCTATTCTTAACATTTGTCACTTAAAAAAAAAACATTTAGGGGCTCCTGGATAACTCAGTAGGTTAAGCATCTGTCTTTGGCTCATGTCATGATCCCAGGGTCACAGGATCAAGCCCCAAGTTGTGTTCCCTGCTCAGTGGGGAGCCTGCTTCTATCTCTGTCTCTCCATCCTATTCTGTTCCCACTATCTCTCTCTCTCAAATAAATAAATAAAATCTTAAAAAAAACACTATTTAAACCATTTTCAATCCTAGCTCAGATTTATTTCACTTATAAATATTTTAGTACTTACTTCAAAAGGATAAGGACTTTTTTTAAAGATTTTATTTATTTATTCATGAGAGACTCATAGAGAGAAAGAGAGAGAGAGAGAAAAAGAGAGAGGCAGAGACACATGCAGAGGTAGAAGCAGGCTCCATGCAGTGAGCCCGACATGGGACTCGATCCCGGAACCCCAGTATCACACCCTGGGCCAAAGGCAGGCAGGCAGGCGCTCAACCCCTGAGCCACCCAAGGATTTCCCAGGATAAGGACTCTTTAAAAAAAAAAAAAAAAATCACAATGTCACCCATGCTGTATTTTAAAAACAGTTCCGTAATATCATGTTTCTAAAAATAGCTAAAAGTTTCCCTCAAAAAAAATGTTTTTACAGTGGTTTGCCTATATCGTGGTTGAAACAAGTTGACACACCACATTTGGTTGATATATTTCTGAAGTAATTTTTAATCTAAATGTTCCCACCACCCTGGGATTTTCTTTATGGTTTGTTGAAAATTTTGGATCGTTTATTTTTAGTCTGAATATTGTTGACTGTATCCTGATGGTGCCATTTAACCTGTTCCTCTGTTCCCTGTAAATCCCTATAAAGTAGGAAAATTGCAAAGATAGTGGTGATGCATATTCCATAAGGGTCAGATATATTTTTGTTTTCACCCCCAAGTTTGACAATCATCTTTTATAACTAAAAGCAACAGGGGAGCCCCAAATTTCCCCAGCATGTATTTCTATTCAACAATACTACCATCTGGTGGTGACTGAGAGCAACTACAGACTACCACAGGTGGCAACTCAGACAGGGCTAGGCCTGGCTTCAGAACAGGTTTGTATCTTGGGTCTGACCAAGTATCACCTTACACAAGTTATTTAACTTTTTTTTTCTTGTAATCTTTTTTTGAAATACAACTGATATACCATAAAGTTCATTTTTTTTAAATGTATGGTTCAGTGGTTTTTAGTATAGCACAATATTGTGCAACCATAAACACTAATTCCAGAACATTCTATCATCTCAGAAAAGTTCTATACTTATTAGCTGTCACTCCCCATTCCATACTTTATAGCCCCAGCAAGTACTAATGTACTTTCTGTTTCTATTGGTTTCTCTATTCTGAACATTTCACATGAATGATAATCATATAAAAAGTGGCCCTTTTGTACCTGGTTTCTTTCACAAAGCATGTTTACAAGGTTCATCCATGTTGTAGCATATTACCACTACTTCATTTCTTTTTCTGACCGACTAATATTCCATTGTATAGATACACCAAATTTTGTCCTTTCATCAGTTGCTGGATGGACATTTGGTTGTTTCCACTTTTAGGCTATTGTAAACATTCATGTACAAGTTTACGTATGAATGAATGATGTTTTCAATTGTCTGGTGTACATAACTAGTAGCAGAACATCTGGGTCATATGGTAACTCTATGTTTAAGCTTTTGAGGAATGCCAACCTTTTCCACCATGGCCGCACCATTTTACATTCTCACTTGCAACAAAAAGGGTTCCAATTATCCACATCTTTACTAACATTTATTATTTTACATTTTATTAAACTTTTAACTCATTAGTTTCCTCATCTATAAAATGAAAAGAATATCTACCCTTTATTTATTTATTTAGAAATTTTTGGGGGGTAATGAATGAAACTCAACAATGATGATTCAATAATTCCTGGCCATAAAAGACAGATTTTAATAATCAACTATACAATAAGCATTTTAGAAATACTGGGATACACAAAACTGCAAGAGGCTGTTAATGGGGAACCTGGACAGCAAGAAATGACAGTGTAGGTAAGTAGTCAGAAAAAGAGGAGTGGGTGCTTGGGTGGCTCAGTAAGGTAAGCATCTGCTTTTGGCTAGGGTCATGATCCCAGAGTCCTAGGACTGAGCCCCACACTGGGTTCTCTACTCAGTGAGGAGTCTGCTTCTCCCCCTGCCCCTCCCTCTGTCCCGCATGCTCTCTCTCTCAGATTTTTTAAAACTTTCAAAAAAAAAAAGGAGAAGGAGCAAAATACAAGATGAGAATGGGGAGTAGGAAAGGAAGAGACTATATAGAGATTTGGGAGTTTATGCTAAATGTAACACGGCAACCTTACTTTTGTATCACAATGCTAATTACTTTGTAACTATTTGTTCACTGTCATGTACCTTACTAGACAGCAAATTCCATAAAAATAGGGACCATGTTTCTTTAACTGCTCTATCCTTGATGCCTAGAAGATAATCAAATTTTTATTGAGTAAATTATTTATTCACCCTCTATAGACAGAATATTCTCTTATAATACTTCTATATAATAAGTTTTCTTTTCTCCAGATTAAATAATATATTTAAACTGCTTAGATTTTTAATTTTCTAATCTTTATTATTACTGTTTTCTAGATTTTCTCAAAGGTTTCCAAAATTCTATTTAAAAAAACACCAGGGGATAGAGAGCCTTTATCAAGGAATGTCTGCTAATAAATACAGAATGGGGCAGCCCAGGTAGCATAGTGGTTTAGCGCCTGCCTTCATCCCAGGGCATGATCCCGGAGACCGGGGATCGAGTCCCACATCGGGCTCCCTGTGGGGAGCTTGCTTCTCCCTCTGCCTGTGTTTCTGCCTCTCTCTCTCTCTCTCATGAATAAATGAATAAAATCTTTAAAAAACAATAATAATACCAATAATAAACACAGAATGCACACAAATTACAAAACACCATTATGTAACCACCAATATAATAACTGATTCATTCAAGGACCATCTAATATTACTGGTGATGCTAATGGATGCTAATATTACTAGGTGAAATACTAATGGATGCTAATATTACTAGGTGAAATACTGCAAGAAAACAATTATTCACACAGCTGCCAAGTATCAAATGCCAAAAACTACTAGTTAATTACAAAGAAAAAGGACATTTACATAGAGAAATCCATTTGATTTCTAGAGTTCCACCTTAGCTAAGAAATCAAACTTAAGGGAGACAGAACATAAAGACTCCTAACTCTGGGAAACGAACTGGGGGTGGTGGAAGGGGAGGAGGGCGGGGGGTGGGGGTGAGTGGCTGATGGGCAATGAGGGGGACACTTGATGGGATGAGCACTGGGTGTTATTCTGTATGTTGGTAAATTGAACATCAATAAAAATTATTTTATTAAAAAAAAAAGAAATCAAACTTAACACCAATAATGGGGCAAACTATGTGTGTGTGTGTGTGTGTGTGTATCTCGATGTGTTCACCAAGGATAACTCAATATCACCTATGTAATTTCACCAACAAAATTAACTGAATCTAATCATGAAGAAAGAATCAGACAAAACTATAGGTCAATCTACCAAAGGCTGGGAGTCTTCAAAAATGTGAACTACACAGAAGACAAAAATAGGCAGAGGAACTGTTCCTTTTTTTTTTTTTTTTTTTATTTATTTTTTTTTCTTTTTTTTTTTTTTTTTAAGTAATCTCTACACCCAATGTGGAGCTCGAACTCATGACCCTAAGATCGAGAGTCACATGCTCTACTGACTGAGCTAGTCAGGTACCCCAAACAATTTCTATACTCCTGAAGGATATGGGGCAATCAACTGGAACATGTGATGTCTGACCGGATCCTGCCTTAAAGGAGGAAAAAATGGCACAACTACATAAGACATTTCCATACAGCTGGAAAATGAATGTGGCCTGCGTATTAGACAATATTATTTTAACAATGTTAAATGACCTTAAAAGTGACAATGGTTCTGTGGTTATGTAGGAGAATGGATTTGTTCTCAAGAGATAAACATGTTGAGGTATTTAGAGGTAAAGTACCAAGATGTTTAATAACTTATTTTCAAATGCCTCAGCAAAAAGTAATTTTAAAGAAATTAAACAAATGTGGCCAAATGTTAACAAGGCATCGATCTAGGTAAAGGATATATGAATGTTTACTATATGATTATTTCAATTTCTCTATGGGTTCATAATTTTTAATACAAAAAGGCAGGGAAAAAGATAGCAATAAGAATATACATGGTGATATGCAAAATAAAGTTCACTGTAACATTATAACTAAATGTGAGAGAGGAATGGATACATTATGATGCACTCACAGAATACTATATAGCAGCTACAATTTTAAAAATCAGACCAGGGCAGCCCTGGTAGCTCAGTGGGTTTAGTGCCGCCTCCAGCCCAGGGCTTGATCCTGGAGACCCGGGATCGAGTCCCACATCAGGCTCCCTGGATGGAGCCTGCTTCTCCCTCTGCCTGTGTCTCTGCCTCTCTCTCTCTCTCTCTCTGTGTGTCTCTATGAATAAATAAAATGTTTAAATAAATAAATAAGTAAGTAAATAAATACATAAATAAATAAATGAAGTCAGACCATCAACAAGAGTATATCCTGAAAACCATATTGGGTAAAAATAAAGTTTGGTTTAAGATATAGTGTGAAACCACATATATTCACTTTTTAAAATGCACAAATGAAATACTATAGACTGATTATTGATGAATCTACCTATAGTAAAGGTACTTTAAAAACTAGGCAAGAACCAAACTGAAAGATTTTATTTCCACTAGAAAGAGAAGAAAGAGAAAATGATTGGGGAAAAAAGGGGGCATCTGAATGGCTCAGTTTGTAAAGCATGCCAACTCTTGGCCTCAGTTTGTGGGTTCAAGACCCACATTAGTGTAAAGATTATTTAAAAGTAAATAAAATAAAATCTTAAAAATACCTGGAAAAGAATACAAAGGGAAGAGTAAAAATAAAATATAAAGCATACATGGTAAAATGTTATTACTTGGATTCATGGGTACTTAGGTGTTTTATTCTATTACTGTAAACTTTTCAACATGGTTTTTATGATAAACAGATGAACTCCCAATCTCTATATCAATCATATTTAATCAAGTATTTAATTAATTACAAATGATATATGCTCAATTGACAAACCTGTATAAAGTATAGTACAAAGCCTCCCTATACGCATATTATATATATAATATTATATACGTATAAGTTAACCAGAAAAATATAGCTATCAGTGAGAGGGCAGGGTTATGGAGCTACGAGGTCATAGCCGAAGCATGGGACTCCATGTCTCCAAAATAAAATGGAAGATAAAGAAAAAGTCAACTGAGAATTCAAAAATACTCTAGTAAGGATAAAAGGAGATGACTTCTAGTATTGGAGTCTGGAGTAACTAAAGCAGATTGAATTTTTCTAAATGCTATCATCTGATAATGAAAAAGAAACAAGATACTTTAATGTATATGAAGTACATGATATTGGATGGAAAAAGATCCTCACCCAAAGCCCTGGGAATAAGAAGAACTTAGAGAAGAAGCAGGGGCCCTTCCTTGACCTGTGAAGACCAAATACAAGCAAAAGGGAAAAAGGGAGCACCTCCATAGTACAAACACTCAGAAAGCCTAACTTCTATAATAATTCTGTAAAACTATCACCTTATTTACTTCTGCATTTTATTAAATACCTATCAAACAACTGACATCTCATAAATATCTATTAGCTTCAGGATGCCTGGGTGGCTCAGCAGTTGAGCGTCTGCCTTTGGCTCAGGGTGTGACCCCAGAGTCCCAGGATCAAGTCCCATATCAGGCTTCCTGCATGGAGCCTGCTTCTCCCTCTGCCTATGTCTCTGTCTCTCTCTCTCTGTATCTCTCGCGAATAAATATATAAAAAAACCTTTTAAAAAACTATCGATTAGCTTTAATAAATGTCTACTGAACAGAGATGTAGGATATTCCTGAAAGGTTCCATTTCTAAGTCACACAGGATTCTCAGATTATACCATGCCCTCCCTTTAATAAATACAGCAAAGGAATACAAATATAACTGAAATAGGGAGTTACCTAACTAGAATTTAAATAAAAACTTCTGAAACAAACAAATATGAAATAGGAAAATAAAATGTTAATGACTATGTCAATGAGGATTCTTTTCCAAGAAGGTCCCCTTGCAGAGTGAGCCTAATACAAACATCTATAAATATGACACAGATATCCTGCAAATTCAGATTCTCCTGAATTGGCAAGTTTACTAATATAAACAAATACATATTCTATACTAAAAAGTTGTCATTACTACAGTCCTACCTTCAGTCTTCTGCTGTAAAACTGTCATCAAATGTTCTATAGCTTCATCCACATGCAGCCCATGGAGGTCTAAAACATTCTGTGGCAGCAGGGAGGCATTGACTTTCTCAAAGATCTCCACAGCAGCAAGGTGATTGGCTTCTTTCATCTTCTGCTCATGGAGACTACCCTTTTATTATAAACAGATCACCAGTAAAAACTTTTGGTATTTGCTACTTAGAAGGCAATAAGGAAACAAACAGTTCCCCAAATAAAAGGTAGAATAAAAAAAGGGAATAACATATCCAAAATTTTAAATAATGCAATGGGCTAATATGCAAGAATGCACCAAAATTTAGGTGAATTTTATTGAGTTAATAACATAGTTCTTAAAATACTAAATCATCATTTCTAATATATTTTCTGATCTAAAAAATCACTGAAGAGGAAGACTTAAACATCACCTATCTCAAGAAGGAATCCATCAGTTTACCTTTTGATAATCCTGGTCTCATTCCTTTCAACACCTTGTGGTTACCCCTGAAGCCTTTCCTCAAGGTATGTTACTGGGGCTCACAGGGTTATACCAGTTTGATACCTTTCTCCCCTCTATCAAAAAAGCAAGGCATTATGGAACCACAAAGCTAAAAAGGAAATCAGACAAGTTTCTTGTAATACCATGTCCAATGAGCCTGAGTCAAAATTTTACTTCCTTGAAAGACATTAATGTAACTTTTCCTGACCATAAAAGTGATACACTACTAAATATTCAAATATGACAGAAAGCACAAGTCCCCTGTAATTCTACCCGGAGATGGTCAAGATTAACATTCTGTTGTCTTTCCTTCAGAAAACCTGTATCTGTTTAGAAGCAGTGCTGACAGAATTTATCCTAAGGAAAATATGGACTGTCAGAATAAACTAATTCATGTAAGCCATAAATGCAAAAGAAACCATAGAAATTGAGCATTTCAAAGGAGAAGTAATTCTCAGAACCTTACATTGCTTATACATTAGGATATCTTATGTCCCTTATATAAGCTACATTCCCCAGATAACTTAATCTAGTACAATAAGAGTATTACCTGCTTTAGGACACTATTCATACATCATTAAGTGACAAAGAAAGAAACAGTAATCACTTTTCCTTTTTACCTGCTGGGCATAAAACGTGGCAACGTGTTTTTTCCCCATCCGATAAGCTTCTTTCGCTTTGCTGTAGCATTCCATCCTCTTCTGTTGGTGCAGAAAAGCCTCTGCCCTGTAGTCATTGTACTCTGGGTACTCAAAATCCTGGAAAGATGGTTCACTTGGTATATCTTCAGTGTCTTTCGATTTCTTTGCCTATAAGATGTTATAGAATAAATAAAATACAAAGAAAGTAAAAAAATACAGGCTTTTCCTTCAGAAAATGTGTATGAAAACTGTGGTCCACAATTTTTTACCTTTCTTCTCAGAAAACAGACTCTCCCAAAGTCTACCTAGTAAGTCATGCACTTAGCAACTACATTAACTTTTTCATGCTATAAGGTACCTCTTCTTTAGTCACTCTTATCTTAAAAGATGTTGAAAAGTTTTCTAAAATTATCAAAATATAATTAGGTCACAAAATCAAACCAAAAAAGAAAACACAAGATCTTCAAAGAATAAAACTCAATTAGCTAATGCAAAATTTTCCAAATTTTAGTTTGTAAACCTATAGAGTCTAGTCACTGAAAGTAGTAATGGTATATTTCAATTTATATGTTTTAAAAAACGATCAATAAAATAATTAAATAATATTCTTTTTAAAACATAAAGGCACGGGGATCCCTGGGTGGTGCAGCAGTTTGGCACCTGCCCACGGAGACCCGGGATCGAATCCCACGTCGGGCTCCCGGTGCATGGAGCCTGCTTCTCCCTCTGCCTGTGTCTCTGCCTCTCTCTCTCTGTGTCTCTCAAGAATAAATATTTAAAAAAAAAAAAAACTAATTAAGGAGTAAAATAAAGGTATCCGCATACTTCTAATTCATTATCAAAGTCAAAAATCTATAAATAGGGTTGTCTGAGTAGTTCAGTGAGTTAGGTGGCTGACCAGCTCAGGTTCTGGGATCAAGCCCAGTGTTGGGTTCTGCACTCAGTAAGGAGTCTGCTTTTCCCTCTCCCTCTGCCCCTCCACCTGTTCATTCTCTCTCTCAAATAAATAAAATCTTTTTTAAAAACCTGTAAATAACAATTGATTTATTTTTACAAAATACCCAATCTATTTTTTTAAAAAAGATTTTATTTATTTATTCATGAGACACAGAGAGAGGGGCAGAGACATAGGCAGAGGGAGAGGCAGGCTCCTCACAGGGAGTCCGATGTGGGACTCGATCCCCGGACCAGGGATCACACCCTGAGCCAAAGGCAGATGCTCAACCACTGAGCCACCCAGGCGTCCCAATACTCAATCTACTTTATGAAAGAACACAAGGCTCTCTCTCACATAATATTCATAGACCTACATCCTTATGTCATTCTCACCAGTACTTAATAACAAGCTTGTTTCATATTAATGTTTAAAATGTTTTTAAGATTTTATTTACTTATCCATGAGAGACAGAGAGAGAGAGAGGGGCAGAGACACAGACAGAGGGAGAAGCAGGCTCCACGCAGGGAGCCCAACACAGGACTCGATCCTGAGTCTCCAGGATCTCACCCTGGGCCGAAGGTGGCGTTAAAACACTGTGCTACCTGGGCTGCCCTATGTTTAAATTTCTATGAATATATGGTTTGCATCTCTAATAAAAATCAAAGATTTTGCAAGAAGAGGATAATGAAAATGCTTTCTATGACTTTTGAAAAGTCACAGTGCTTAACAGTATGAACATAAATATTTCCTAGCATTAGAGTCTCTGTTGGCGTTCAGACTAAAAAATGCAAATCACATTCGGTTCTCTGGGAAGAGATGCTTCATTTCTTATTCTTGAAAAAGAAAAACATAGTATATGAGAAATGCTTTCTCAAATAGCTACTCTCTTTCAAAATAAAATAAAACCATGATTTATTTCTATATCCATTTCATAGTGATGTGGTTTATTACTATAACACCATTAACAAGGGCCAAGTGAAATACACGCTTCTTGGGGTTGTGGTTGTGAGTTTGAGCCCCATGTTAGACATGTGGAGACTAGACTGACGAATGAATGAATGAATGAATGAATAAATAAATAAATAAGCTTAAAAAAAATCCAGCCATTTTCTCTATAGAAATTGGCAAGCTGATCCTAAATTCACATGGAACTGCAAAGGGACCAGAAGAAGCAAAACAATCTTAAGAAAAGACCATAGTTGGAAACTTATATTTCCTAATTCAAAACTTATTACAAAGCTACAATAATAAGGCAATGTGGTATTGATATGATGACAGACATACAGATCAATGGAACAGAACTGATAGTCTAGCAATAAATTTACAGTCAATTCATTTTTGACAAGGGTGCTAAAGAAAATTCAGAGGGGGAAAAACAGTTTTTGTAATAAGTAGTTCTGTGACAACAGGATATCCACATGCAAAAGTATGAACTTGGACTCCATCTTACACCATATTAACTCAAAATGGATCAAGGATCTAAATGTAAGCACTAAAATTATAAAATTTTAGAAAAAAAACAAAAACAAAACTCCAAAAAACATAACAAAAGACAATATAAAAAAAATTTCATGACCTCAGAAGGCAACATTTTTTTTTTTTTTTAAGATTTTATTTATTCATGAGAGACACACAAGAGAGGCAGAGAGAAGCAGTATCCATGCAGGGAGCCCAACGTGGGACTCGATCCTGGGTCTCTAGGATCACACCCTGGACTGAAGGCAGCGCTAAACTGCTGAGCCACCAGGGCTGCCCAAGGCAACAGTTTCTTAAATATGACACCAAAAGTACAAGTAACAAAAGATAAATTGCACATCATCAAAATTAAAACTTTTGTGCTTCAAATGAAAGACCTCATCAAACAAGTAAAAAGACTACCCTCAGAATGGAAGACAATTTTGCAAATCACGTATCTGACAAGGGACTTGTATCTAGAATATAAAAAGAACTACAAGTCCAGAATAAACATTTTTAAGAGGCAATTAGGTGGCTCGGTGGGTTAAGTATCAAACTCTTGATTTAGGCTCAGGTCATGATCTCAGGGTCATGAGATGGAGCCCCATGTAGGGCTCCACAATCAGTGGGGAATCCACTTGAGATTCTTTCCCTCTGCACCTCCCCAAACCCCGGCCCGACTCCTGCTTGCATGTGCGCATAGTCTCTCACAAATAAATAAATACATATATACATACATACATGTCTTAATGGGCAAAGAATACAAGCAAACATTTCTTCAAAGAAGATATACAAATAACCAATAAGCACATGATAAAGTGCTCAACATCACCAGTCATCAGAGAAACGCAAATCCAAATGACAATGAGATACTACTTCTTTATTAACCCATTTCTTTTATTTCCTGGTTCCTGATGCTTTGACATCTGGGTCCTTGCTACCCCCTGGAAAGACAGTACCCTCAACCCTGAGGTTGGCTAATTCCTAGAAATAGCAAACAACTCATCTGCTATGTAAACCAATCTAGAGCCCATAGTCTCAACCACTTCCTTTATAGGGTTCTCACTCTCAGGGCCACAATTCACGTTGCCTAATCACCCACACCAGACAGCAGAAAACCTGGGACAGTTTTACCCTCTGGTGCCTGCCGAGAATGTTCAAACTAGCCAATCCTAAACCCACTTGCCCTGCCTCACCCATTCCTCTCCACAGAAACCACAAAAAAGGCTGTGGCCACATTTCCCCTCTCCTCCCTCTGTCTCCTCACTGACTCTGGTGCTTCTGCATGTGGTCCTGGGTGGCAGGCCACACCTCCTGTTTCTAGAGATCTATGGAGTATAATAAATTTCCTCCTTCATGACATTTCCATGTCTCAGTATCTTAACATACCTGATTAAAACAAATCCCGGGTACCCTTAAGACAACTTCCACCCACTAGGGAGGCTATCATCAGAATTCAAACAAGGGTCAGAGACAATGTGGATAAATTGTAACCCTCATACATGGCTGGTGAGAACATGTTATAGCCACTTTGGGGAAAAAGTTTAGCAGTTTCTCAAATGGTTAAAAATTTCTGCCTACATATTTACACCCTAAAACCCATCATACTACCACCCCACTGCTACTCAATTAAGTCTCATACTCTACTGTAATAGAGCCTATACACAAAAAGTTACAGAAATTCAAGTGCTTGACATACACAATGATATTGAAGAAAAAAGCATGACCAACTATAAATTCACTATTTTGAGCAAACAGATATCCTAAATCAAATATATTATTGGTGGTTAAATTTCCAATCTGGTTAAAATGTGAGAAATAATCATTAAATTATATCAATAAACCAATTGTATTTTCATATACAATGATTTACCATTATAGTAAAAATAAGTAACTTTATACTTTTTTTTTTCTATACCTTTTTCTCCTTAGACTTCTGTGTAGTATGAGAAGTGACATTCTCATTTGGGTGAACAAACTCTTGCGCTACGACCGTTTTTACAGGGTCTCCTTCAAGAACACAGTTTAGAAACTGAACTGTGTGTTCTAATGAATAGCTGTAGAGAGTTACAAATATAATGTCACTTAAAAAAATAAAAGTTATATGGAAACATTAACATAAGCAATCCTTCAAACATTTTTAGAGAATGAAAAATTTGCTTACTTCTAAGTTTTATTTTTTTTCTAAGTTTTAAACATTGACATTATATGTTCTTTATGTATTTCAAAATCAAGAATGACCAGAAAGAAACTATTAAATAATAAACACTCAAAAACTAATTTTTGTAAATGAATGCGAAAAGTTATATATTGTTAATTAATTCATTTCCTGATCTTTTATTCCAGGTAGATTACCTACAACAAATCTTACTTTTAAACTCATCAGCTACACTTCTTAGGTCTCTTATTAGATTCACACATGGTTTCAGTTTCCTTAAACATCAAGCACAGACAATATATCTTTACACTGAAATTTCAGTTTTTATTTAAACCATAAGGTTCTAGTCAAAGAAATTCTAAGCAGGGACATAAAAAAGAAAAAGTAAAACACTATGTTACCTCTAACCCCTAATTATTCAGGCATATTTTCATGGTGATTCTATATAATATGTAACATCAAATTCTATAAATTGACAAAGACTTGAAACTCCTGTTCCAATTTCTAAAGGTACTCATTCCAAAGCAAATTATAAATGATTGTATACTGCTCATTATTTCAGGCTATTTATGCTTCTCATCTCTTCCATAACATGTATACTTAATGAAGAGCTGACCACAAAGGAATATTTATGAAATGTGATAAAAAGTTAACCAAAGTACTGTGATATTTTGCTATTCTTCAATTTAGTAAAGACAACTCTTGATGAGGAACCATTTTGGACTACCAAACTAGCCCTCTTATCTTGCTGCCTCAGATATGCTCAACAAATAGAAGTTCCTAGGGGCTAGAAGCTACCAGCAATTATCTATCCTAAATAGCCCTTAAAATCACAGGCTTGCTTACTCATGGGGCTGGAAAGCAGTGTACACCATTGGTGGGGTTAGAGGAGGATGGCCCCGGAAGATTACACCATAGGCATATATATAATCAGTAACTAAACCCCCCTACCCCCTACGCTTCTTACCAGGATGAAGGTGAACCTACTGCTAACTGAAAAAATTATCCACCTGCTGGCCAACAAATGGAGGCAACTGACCACCTACCTTGAAGGGGGCCTGGCTGACTCCCATCATTCTGGGCATCCCCAGGAAGGGACTCACTCAGTCCCAGAACTCTGGGTTGTTTCATATCAGGCCATCTTACACCAGGGTCCCCAGAAAAGAGAGTTGCCACGCCAGTGCCACTCCCCTAATCCCCTAATCTCCCCTTGGGAGATTTTAAACTTAATTCTAAGAAAAAAGCTGGTTAGGTAGCAAAAATAAATAGGCAAATATTTATTGGAATAATACCATTAAAAATTTGATTTAAGTGACATGTTTAGAATTCTACATACTTAGCAGAGAATATTCTTTTTCAAAGGCACATTCATGTAATAATTGTAAATCCTAAAAAGAACTCTTCCAGGTCACATTCTTCTACCTCAATACAACAAAACAAAATAAACAATAATTCTTACTCTTCCTCCATGAAGTCATCAAACCATTTAGAAAATTAAACACTCTTAAAATAAAATATATAAAAACTTTCGGGTAAAAGAGAAGATCAATCTGAATTAGAGATTATTTGAAAAATAATGAAAATGAAAATACTATTTATTCATCAAAACCAAAATATTATATATATCAAAAATGCTATACAAAGAAAAATTCATACCCTTAAATGTATTTGTTTAAATTAAAGACTGAAAGGAAAAAAACTAACCAAAGAGTTAAAAATACATCAACAAATTTTAGGAAAAAGGAAAAGGGGGCCTGGGCGGCTCAGTCTGTTAAGTGTCTGCCTTCAGCTCAGGTCATGATCCCAGGGTCCTGGAATAAAGCCCCACAATGGGCTCCCTGTTCAGTGGAGAGCCAGTGTCTCCCTCTACCTCTGCAGCTCCCATTTGTACTCTCTCTCCCCTTCTGTCAAATAAATAAATATTTTTAAAAAAAGAAAGAAAAAGGAACTATCAAAAACAGAAAGGAAAATGAATCACCAAAATTAAAGACAAAAATAAATGATTAGAGAACATAATATAGACTTTGATCAAAAAACCAAGAGCTTGTTCTTTTAAAAGGGCCAATCTGATAAAGAGCAAAACAGAGCACAGAGAAAAAAAACATCCGGAAAGGAAAAAGGGATACAACCAAATACAAAACAATGTTTTTAATTATCAAAGTATATTATATATAACAATAATAAACTTGAAAATTAAGGTAAAATTGATTTTTTAGCAAACTACCAGAAAAGGCTCATGAAAAAAACAATCTAAACAAAGTAATAACCTTAAAAAGACAGTGAAAGATTCTAAAGACCTTCTGTCTGAAAAGGCACAACTCCAGAACCTTCAAGTACTAATTTACTTAAACTTTCTTGAGCATAGAGAAAAATAGCAGTCTTTCCAGATTATTTTATTAAGACTAATGCCAAATAAAACCCTGAAACGAAATCTGACAAAGATAACCCAAGAACAGAAAATCATAGACCAATCTCACTTAATTGCTGCTGCAAAAATCATAAAATTAATTCCAACCCTGCATTTAAAGAAAAAAAAAAAATCAGGGGTGTCTGGCTGGCTCAATTGGTAGAGAATGTGACTCCTGATCTTGGGGTCCTGAATTCGAGGTCCATGTTAAATATAAAGATTACTTAAATAAATAAACTTTTTTTTTAAAAGAAACCATCAAAAACAAAAATCTGAAGGTAAAGGTTTTATTCTAGAAATCCACTATTATGATTGAAATACACTAATAAAAAAAAAGAAATACACTAATAAACTAAAAAAATCTGTAGTAGATTCTCAAGCGATTATAAAAAGGCACCTATTTAAAACTCTCTCGCTAAAATACAAATTTAAGAAACATGGAAGATTGAAATATATACTATTCAAACCAGAAGTATTCCAAACATGCCACACATCAAACACACTGTACCACTATGATAATTAAAACAATATAGTGGAAACCCAGAACCAAACATAGAGCTCAAAAGAACTGAAGTCTTTAAAAGAAAAATGTGTATTTTGGAAAAGAGCAAATAGTAGTGGTTATACTTTGTATGAGTGAGTAAAGATGATCTATTCATCCAGTTAATTATTTGGAAAAACAAGTTAAATCTCTACCTCATACCATACACATATAATTTAGAAAATTTTAAACTCATGGGTAAATGGGAAGTGCTAAATTAAAACTTTTTAACTATTAAAAATACTGAAGAAAACATTTTCATAATATTAGGGTAGGAGAGACTTCTTAAAATGACATTAAACTTGGAAACCATAAAGGAAATGATTTTCTGATAAAACACGTTAATAAAAACATGTATATGCCCGAAAAGACTAAACTAGGTTAAGTGATAAACATCAGTGTAGAAAAATAATTATAACCTATAGAAACAAAGACAACTACACATAATATATAGTGAGTTCTCACAAATATCAAAAGAAATACAAAGAAACAAACAGAAAACAGGCAAAAAGTAGTAAGTAGAAAAATTAATGAAAAAGTCTTAACTTTCCTAATAATCAAGAAATTTTAAACAATGAAATATTTTACCTATCAGGATGGCCAAAGTTTTAAAGATTCTTATTATCCAAGATGGGTTATACTATCAGTACATATAATTAATACAGAAAGTCCTTTAAAAAAAAAAAACTGGCATTAGCTGTAAATTTTTTTTTTTAATTTATTCATGAGACAGAGAGAGGCAGACACAAGCAGAGACAGAAGCAGACTCCATGCAGGGAGCCCGATGTGGGACTCCGATCCCAGGACTCCAGGATCATGTGCTGGGCCGAAGGCAGGCGCTTATTCACTGAACCACCCAGGCAGGCTTCCCTAGCTGTAAAACGTTTCAATGCATACACTCCAAACCAGCAATTTCACTTTAGGAACTAGCCTACAATAGTATTCATACATGTGTGCAAAAATGTATATTCAAGGAAGCTTAGTGCACCATGGTTTCAAGAAGCCCATAAAGAGGAGCATGTTCATTCAAATTACGGTACTTCTGGGGGAAAAGCATCTATCTATATAGGAATGGCAGCAGTGAAGGTTTTTTATGTGCCTTTTTTATTTTTGTAAAAAAGAAAAGTTGGAAAAGCTGAAGGGATACATTTTATTTCTGGATTTTTACAACAGAGATGACCATTATAATGGAAAACAAACAAAATAAATCTTTTTAAAAATCACTTTAAGGTTACTGTGGAATATTCTATGAACTTTAAAAAAAAAAAACTATTACTAAGTATGGACTAGAAAAATAAATACCAACAAAAAGCAGCATATAAAACCATCTATTTTTGGTGAAATACGTATTTATATATAGACACAAAAGCAAACAGGTACACACACAAGCACATACACACTAGCTGACTATGAACCAACTGCCCAAACCTGCTCACTTCCGATACTATGTACACTGCATTATGTCACTGCACTGACTTATAATATGCCTCTATGAATTATCAGAAAAATTAAAATGATACGTTTTCAATGACATCACAATAGAAACTACATATAATCCTATCACTCACTTGTGGTCCTTGAAAATGTCCACCAGAAAATTTTGGTTAATGGCTGGAAATATCTTAAAGAGCTGCTTCTCCTTTAGTTTAGTGGCACAATCTTTTTCAAACATAAGTGCCTCCCTTTTCTAAAACAAACAAAAGAGATAAAAATCATCCTTCAGACAGAATTCATAAAACTAATTACGCTGATCCAAAAGCATGGTTATTTTGTTGCAAAAAGATTAGTAATTTAAAAGCAATCACAGACTTTCTTCACTAATTAAAGACTGAAATTAGTAATATAAGTATTCTTGCACTATTTATTTATATCCCATTTTTTGCAAAGTATCTGAAGCTGTTAATTTATACATATATATACTCTCACATATACACACCCAGCACAGTCATATTACATAAAAAAGATAAAAATATATAAGCATATAAACAGGATATAAATAAATGAAGAAGTCAGAGTGGAGAAAATAAAAGTAAGAATATAGGAAAAAGCTAGCAAGTAAAATTAGTATATAAATGCATGCCACAAAATCCTGTACAATTGCTAAAGGTGGGCCACAAATTCAGTTCTGAGCTTCTTAGTGGCCAAAGCAAAGGGGGAAACAAAGATTCTCAGTGTCCATAAAATAAAAACAAACCAGTTGCTCAGGAGAAGTACAGCTTTTTCTGGTACTGAGACCTGAGAGAAATTTCTCCCATGGGTCCTCATAAAATGGACACTGTGTGATGCTGTGAACAACGTCCTCAAAAACATATTCTCCTCAATGGGCAGAAACTACAACGTACAAATAAGTTGCAAATTCAGGTTGACAGAAAATCTTAAAATTCACAATTTAAAAAATTTTCACAAACATTTACTCCAAAATAATTGCATGAGAACTGTCACTGATTGTTATTTTTTCACAAGTCATGATTGGATCTGTTTAAATTGCCAAACTAAAGAACTTTCCTAAAATGTGCTTTTTGAATTCTAACCTAGGATTATGGTAAACATTTTTAGTGATTGCTAACTCTAAGACAATTTGTTGACATTGTGATATAAGTACATAATATTTTTGTTTGCAACAAAGATGCTAATTATTTGAAGAATAACTTCCTATAAAATTTCAAAGGTGACTCAAAAATATAAAAATCATAATAATCTAGAACAACCATAAAACAATTGTTGCTTTTGAAGCCTAACATATTTAGATCATTTGTAACACCAAACAATAAAAGAGGATCCACAATAGGTGACAATCTGACCAGTAGAAGAGCCTGGTAAAGCTGAACACGTCACAAGAGTAAATAATAGAAACAAGCCACCTCAAGAATTAAAGATATTTCATGATAAGCATTATAATCTGAACTTACTAAAACTTCAGTGATCAGATTTACTAGCACTCTACAAGGTCAAAGAGTTTCTAAACCACAAATTTTAAGGTCTCATCAATAAACTGAAAACTTACAATCTTAACCATCTTATAATTATTCTACTCATATATTATGCCTAATGTTTATTTTATATTCTTTGCTTAAAAAAATACAAAGTGTATTTCTCCTCTGGAGACAAAGAGTGAAGAGAAAGCATCAAGAAATTTTCTTACTGAAGTTCTACCTAAGGAGAAGTATCCTTAGGACCAAAATAACTTCTATTACCTAACCCATAGAAAAATAAGCAAAAATCACTGATAGAAAAAAAATGAATTAAGTTGGGAAGTCAAAGATACTCATCTGTTCACTATTACACTGAGAGATTAAAAGGCAGATTAAAACCACAAAGATAAGTTTCAGAGTTTCAGTAGTAAAAAATGGCATTTCAACAAAAGTTGTCACATCATTTGGACATAAGTTCTAAGTTTCCTTATTTTTTTAAGAAAATGCATTTCTCTGATTTATTACGCATATAAATGAAGAGGATATCTGAAACAACACTACATTGTAAGACCCTACCCAAAGAGACTGTTCTTGGATTATGTAAACATGGTAATAGTAGCATTACCATTAGTAGCATTATTTCCAATGGTAAAATGGTAGCATTATTTCCAATTTAATTAATAAGATAACTGGGGAAAATAAGTATGAACATGGAGGAATCTCATCATTCTTCCTATGTCCCAATTCTATGTATTTCAGCCAAATATACAGGTGCTCCTTTGAGTAGTCAAATGAGTAAGAAAGTAAAATGTTTAAGATCACCATCTAAAAATTATTTCTTCTCTTTGAGAATTGTACTAAATAACCTCCTGGTCTTTTCCTTTTTGATTCTGAAATTCTGATACTAACATTCAGAATTCCAAAAAAGGCTAAGAAGTAATGCAAAAGAAACCAAATTGACTTACACCTTCACAAAATTTGTTATGGTGAATAAGGAACAAAAATAAAGTTCAAAATAAAGTTTCTGTTTGAACTGTCTGAAAAGTTAGAAAAAGAAGAGTATTTAATTTTTTAATTCAAATTCATAAGTTTTTAAATTTTTCTCTAAAAATTTTGTTTTGGGGTGCCTGGGTAGCTCAGTCAGTTAAGCAACCGACTCTTGGTCTCCAACTCAGGTCTTGATCTCAGGCTCATGAGTTCAAGACCTGAATTGGGTTTCATGCAGCCTACTTGAAAAAAAAATTGTTTTGAGGTTGGATATTTCTTTAATAGCAAGACAGACATTTCTTTTTACTAATTTATTAATAAAGTTATCTTTAAATGAAAGATTTCATTCATGTTTTTCAAGAATTAAAAAATTTACAGAGATAAATGCTAAAAGTTAAAAAACATATACAGCCCAATCTCCTGAAATACAGAATCAAATGAAAATCACAAAGTAAACATACAATCAACCTAGAGTCAGAGACAAAGGCTTAATAGTTATACTAACTCATACCAAATCATGTTTTTCCTGTAAGGCAATTTCTTCTGACATTATTTCTCTGAGTGAGACTTTTTTAGTTTGAGCGTTCCAATGATCCAATAAGGGTAGCATTTCAGGTGCTGCTAAAGTCTTCAGTAATTTTTTGCCTGTTTTCTGAGATGATTTTTGTTCTGGATTATCAAGACCAATATGCCCAACCAGGGAAGGATCTACAAAAGCAGCACAAATAGTATCAGGCCCTCAACATAAACATACAAATTAAACATTACTCATTCTGTTACAACTATGTCAGAAAGACCAAAGAAACATGATTTTTTTATTTCTTGCTTATAACTCTGATGTTTCAAGAGATGTCTTCACATAATTATAAGCAAGAAATATGTATAAAAGTAGGAATATTACAATGAGCAGGATATCATTGTAAATCAACTCCATGCTTCCCACTCTTTTTTAAACCACATTGATTGACACAGAAAGAACAACACACGCATACACTGGTAAACAAAGGGAACTGCAGCCAGGTGGAAGCAACCAGCTAGAGCAGTTCTGCTCAGCCTTGCTCAGCCACTGCAAGGACTGAAAGGATCAATATTTTGGCAAACCCATAACCCATTAGAGGCACACAACAAATATTGAACAAATGATATTCAACATAAGGAAAAAACTGGACATTCTAAGAAATTCATAAACGCAAGATTTAATGTATAGTATTTCAGCATCTCTAAGGGCTATCGCACATTCTGATATATTCCTTTGCTTTCCCAGAGAGTGAAGAAACAGCAGATACTGCCATCCACATAACACTGATACCCTTTCAGCACCTCTAGCTCTCAAATTGCTTTAGCTCTTAAAGCTGCAACTTAAGTATACCCCAAGAATCTTCAACCTGGAGTCCTGGTGTGGAGTGGACAAGAGTCACGTGAAGGAAACATGCACAAAAGGAGGCCCCTGTTAACAGCTCTGCCACCCTGCACTAATCACTGAGGACAATGCTATCTAAGATGTCTTGGAATCAAATATTTCAATTTGACTGATGTTCCAAAAGCAAACTGACTTTTGTGCTCTAATAAAATTAACACCAATAAAATTTTTGAATAACCAAGTAACAGCTGAATGATGCTCTCAAACAATCAAATGAACATTTTACTGTTCTCAAACCAGAACAAGTTTTCTTTCCTTCAAAGCAAAATCTTAAAAAGGAAACACCTTGATTATATGTATTAGAGTACACCTAGGGTCTTCCACTGCACTCATAAAAGTTAATCATAGGTGCTTTTCAGTTCTTCTAATCTTATGTCAATATTAAATGTTAAATATTTTAAAAGAACTTTTATTTGCAAATCAGAATTCCTGGGTAACATACTTAGTGGAAGTACATTTAATAATGAGTTAAAATTCATACACATACACCAAATTTAAACATCATGACAAGAACATCAGAAATAAAAAATATATGCTTTACCTTGCATAAACTTGCCACAGGATACCTCTTCTTGTCTTTGTCGCTCCTAAACACAAATATAGGACAGGGGATTGGCAAAGGAGGGTATATTAAAAAACAAGGTTATACTATTTTTCTCTAGAAATCAGTTTTCGTTGTAAAACTATCAATCATTCTTGCTAAATCTAAGTAAAACAATAAAATCAGATGAGTAGGAAATATGACTACATCAATATATTTTTTCTACTTATAGAGCTCTTAGGCTGTAATTTTAGAATGTTTTTGAAATTTAATCAATCAGCACTGCAAGTCTTTAGAGAATAAAAAACTACTTATGATTTTTCTCTTAAAAAAAGGCCATCAATATATGGAGCTCCATCATTAGTTATAGAATTTGGCCAGTTTGGAAATAATCTAAAATACTGGAAAGAGAAAAAAATATAGTATCAGTAACCTGCTTACTAGTAAAAGTTCATTCTCAAAGTCAAAATTCAATACACTTCTTTCATACAACAGATTTTATTAAGAGCAAAGGTGAACACAAAAGGAGCTCTTCAAAAAAAAAAAAAAAAAAAAGCCTACCAACCATTATAGATTCTTTCCATTTCTCATGAATCACTTTAGCCAGATTCAGATCTATATGAACCACACAATCCTCAACTGTTAGAGACCCTTGTGAGGAAAAAAGAAAAAAGAAAATATAATCATTACTCATTATACATTTTCAGAAAACATACTGAACCAACTTATAACCATTTGTATTATTAATTACTATGTTTCTAGTTCTAAATATCTTGGAATATTTTTGTTTATGTAGTATGTCACTTTTTTCACACTTCTTGGCATGTGTAATTATATACAGTTCTTCATATATTTAAGGTATTTATGCCCATTAGTCTAAATGTATATATTCATTTCCATTAGTCAAGACTTTTTAAGTGTGTTCTAAGAAATTAAATTAATCTTGCCTTAAGTATATCTGGAGGAGCACCACAGATTCAAAAAGGTTCATCTGTGCAAATAAGTATGAGGTAAATACCACAGGAAACTTTCAACATATGCATGGGATGAACACAAACTCCATATAAATATTATTTCTTTAAATTACATTTAAAAAAATCCTCTACAAAAAAAATGTGTCAAAAATAAGGTAGGCAACACAAATTCCTTTTCATTTAACATATGACATTATTTTAAAATTATGACAGAACCCTAAATCTGTAGCCTATTCACACAAAGACACATATATATAGGTAATCTGTTTTTTCTTTACCTGAATCAATACCAACAGGGCCAAATAATTCATTGAGCTGAAAAGCCAGCTCAGGGGGTAATGCCAATTCCAGACAGTCTATGGTCAGTGATTTGGCCATCACTGGCATGGGATTCAACGTCTCAGTTTTATCTTCTTCACTAACTTCAGCTGAGAAAGTACTCTCAGCCATTAGAATTTTTTCCATTTCCTGTTCATCTTCATTCATAAATTCTTCAGTGTTTGGAAATCTCATATAATCCTTTGGAAGATTTTCATTTTTCTTTATTTCAAGAGAGTCAGTAAAGTCAAGTTCTTCATTTAATTCAAGATTTGAAGTGCTTGATACAGAGTTTAAAATATCAGACAAATTCAAAGAAGAATGTATACTGTCTCCAATCTCCGTGGCTTCTAGATTCTTCTCCATTTCACTCATATCTTTAGCAAGAGTTGGTTTTAGAGTACCTGGGAAAGACTGCTTAATGTTATATAGACCTGGAAGTTCTACCTGACTACTGGGAAGTACTTCATTATTATTCTTTAGATCTAGAGTGGCATTAGGAAATAAACCTGTTATTAACACAGGTTTTTCAGTAGTTATAGCTCTTATTTCTGCCTGCTCTGAGTTTCCCTCTTCTGAATCACAGGTAGATTGTACATCAGGGTTATTAACAGCAGTGCCATGGCTAAATTCTGGCACAGAACTAGAATCTTCCAAAGTTCCTCTTTGACTAATAATTTCCTTCAAATTTAATCCCAGAGAAAATGGCCCAATTTGTGCTTCATCGTACGATTTTTGGATATTCTCAAATTCAGTATCCTCACATAATTTTGTTTCAGAATCCAACAAGAGACTTGTGGCCCAAATAATATCTTTGTTACACCTCTCATATAAGTCCTTTAGGGCTTCTAATGAAAAGGACCCAAAGAGTTTACAAAGAATATTAAGATTTTCAGATTCATCAGCACTGGTAAGCTCACTTTCTTCAACATACGTGCTCTTATCATACATTACCCTATATGGAATTGTTTCTTGAACATCTAACTTTGTGTTAATATTGAAAGCTTTTGGTTTAAATCCATCTAATTGTCCTGTTAACACTCTCACAGAATCTGAAACATTAATTTTATTCTTTTCTATTTTCCATAAGAGAGCAAAATCCTGTGGTTCAGTCTGGGTACACATGCCTTCTTCTATTCCAGGGACTGTATTAGGTTTTCCTTCTGGAAATTCAACGGAAGTTTGTGGTCCTACTACTCCAGGAAAAGTTGGCCCACTGTTGGTACTAGTGAGAGACGATGTGTGCTGTCTATGAATCTTTTTACTTGGACAAGTCTTATTCTCACAGGTCACTTTATTGGGTAGTGTTTCAGAACTCCCTAGAGTGGAGCTACCCAGGGTTTTTAATTCTTCAGGGCTTGTGCCCCAACAACAGGTCTCATGTGCTATGTAGAAGGCTATTTCATTCATACTGTCATTAGTTCCAAATTCTAGGTTGGGTTCCTTTAAACCATCCTTTGGCATTCTTGACCTGTGCTCTCTCTGAGCTAAGGAATCAGATGAAGGCCAGTCACCCACAATGTTAAATGACTGTTTTTCAGTATCTTTATACGTATCATATTGACAGGAATTGAAAGATTCTGAAGCATCATCATACTGTGACTTCTTGTCATCCTCTGTACTTTCATTTGGAGATTCTCGTTGCTGGATATGATCTATATTTGCAGATAGAGTATTATCTAATACTTTGCGTGACTGAGGGCGATTATATTTTTTGTCACTTTGTATAGATGAAGCTTTTTCAGTTTTTCGGTTCCTTTTGGCCCTCTGACCAATAGTCTTATCAACTGGCCAGTCACCGACAAAATTTGATAGCTCATGTCTTGGGAACTTTTCCAAAGTTGACTTGCTTTTTTGTTTTCCAAAGGCTTTTTTCTTTACTGTGGCTCTTTCTTCTAATGTTTCACCAGGTGAAGATTTTTCATTTTGAAATGGCACAGTATCTGAAAGATCATAGTCTTCTTGATTATTTTCACCACAGCAAGTACTCGGTGACATTCTCTCTACAAAACTATCTGCATCAGTTTTACTATACTCTTTTTCAGAAGCCAGTTCTACTTGCTCTTCTCTTTTACTTTCTGTGGCTTGTACTTTGCTTTCAGAATCAGAAAAATACACGTCTGAAACTTCCTGAATAAAAGCACTCTGATTCTGAGAATTCGTAACACTTATTTCTGTTCTTCCTTTGTTTAAATCTCCATTAGAGAGATATGTAACATTCTCAGGTAATATAGTTTCTTTGGCCACTTCAAGTTTCTTCTCTTCAGTTAACTCTAGATGCTTCAAAGATGAGGATAAAATATTTTCTTCTTTTTCAGAGGTAACATCTTCATTGTCTCTTGGGCTGTAAGATTTTTTTTAAAGTATTATAAGGAAGTCTCTTAATGTGGTCATTAACATTATGATTTAAAGAAGCATTCAACTGAAAGACAAGGCACTTAACATTCATTCTAAAACTTCTATAAATAAACTACATTAAATTACAAAAGCTCATCTGATCTTTACCTAGTACATTAGAACACTTTATTGTAACCCCAACACCTAACACAATGCTTGGCATGTAGGAAGCAAACTTTTTTCAAATTAAATAATAAGCATGAGATTTTCAGTTAAGGTGTTCATGTGCATTAAATATTAAAGTTAAGAATCTAAATTTGTTCCTAGAGGGGACACCAGCTCCATGGTTTCTTTCAAAAGTATTTAATATATATGCCTTTATAACACTTGTCATTTGCTACAGAGGAAAATGCTTAAGCTTCATTTACAAAGTGACAAAGAGTCAACATGATGTGCACAACTAAAAGAAATGAAACAAAGGGAGGAGAGCTGTCATTTGAAATGTCAACTGTTAAATTTTTTAAAACCATCCTCAATGTTAACCTCAGACTTAAAGCACTTTTGCCTAATCATTACACTTTTAATTTCAGTGCTTTTCCTTAAGTCAACTGATCAACTCCTCTTCCTTTCTCTCTTTTTAGAGGGGGAGGGAGGAACGAAGGGAAAGGGAGAGAGAATTCTCAAGCAGTCAGCTAAGCTCAGAGGCAGGGCTCAATCTCACAACCCTGGGATCAGGACCTGAGTAGAAATCAAGAGTCAGACACTTAGCCAACTGAGCCTCTTTCTTTCTTTTCTTTCTTTCTTTCTTTCTTTCTTTCTTTCTTTCTCTTTCTTCCTTTCCTTTCCTTTCCTTTCCTTTCCTTCCCTTTCCCTTTCCCTTTCCCTTTCCCTTTCCCTTTCCCCTCTCCCTTTCCCCTTTCCTTTCCTTTCCTTTCCTTTCCTTTCTTTTTCTTCCAGGAGTTCTCGAAGTCCCAACTCTCCCATGAAGCCTTCCTCAATGAAATCACATCTAACACTGAGTTTTCTATATGCCAGATGCTATTCTGTCTCGTTAGAGTATTAATTCATGATCCTTATGGGATTCTTAAGAGCAAAGTGTTATTGCCATTTTAGAAATGAAGAGCTGAGTATAGAGACACTCTCTAATTTGTCAAAGATTACAAAGCCAGAAACTCATAGCTCAGGAGCACATGCTCTATCTAAACCACTTTGCAACACTGCTCTTCAATAAAAGAGCATTTATGAATTTTCTCTTCCCAACTCCTTTTTAACAGAGCCTCAACCACCATTCCTTATCAACAAAAAGTGTGGGCAATTTAGACTTCTACCTTATATTTAAGGCTATTCCTTAACTCACCTATCTATTCAATTGTTCATATATCCTAAATGTTTAATAGAATCAGTACTATGCTGGACTGCAAACTTTCAAAAGGCTATGACTTGTATTACTTAGTCAGGGTATACCATAAATAATTAATTTTGAAAGAGTATTTTTACAAATACCTATAGAAATTAAGAAGTGATGTAACTATATATAAAATAACAATAGGCAATAACAGATAAATACTGGAATAGCAGGCAGTTACATAAAGAAGGCAGGAGTATTCACAGTATAAACATGGACTCACAAAACCCTGAGGACAATGTAAAAACTCCCATGTCATTGCATATATACCTTCAGTTCTCTTGCTAACCATATACACCTTGCTGTAGGTAAAACTATATCTAAGCTCTATAAATAATATACATCTACTTTTATTTTTAAAGTTATTTGGCAGTGATTTCACAAGCTCCAAAATTATTCCTTTTAATTCTTTTAAATTATATTTCAAACTGAATTTTTGTACACAGGAACTTTAACCTACCTAGTATTTCTGTCCTCACAAGAATATGCACACAACGCAACACGTTCAATTTTCTCTGGAACTGAAGAACTCATAATTATTGGCACTGAAACAAAACGCTGATAATGTTCCAACATTCTTGTTATTTTTTCTTTGCTTACCCCATGAATATTACGCCTAAAAGTTTCGGGGGAGAAAAAAATAGAAGAAATATCGGTAATTAAGTTTTTTTTAGGACTGGAACATGAAATGTCAAAAAAAATGATATTTCTAATACGTAAAAATATCTAAGCTGGTTTATTACAACACAATATATACTGTTGATGCTAATTTCATCTTATTCAAGAGGTCTTAAATTACCATTTCTTTAATAATTCCACACAATCTTTTCCAATCATTTATCAACTTGGAAAAAACCAGCAGATCCAAATAACTTTAAAAGAAGTTATTCCCAAACTCTGCAAAAAACATTTCATAAGAATATGACCATCACTTTAAGACTAATTATTAACAAGTAAAAAAAATCCCGCTACAGTCTTCTACTTATGCCACTATGGCAGACTAGAGTTCCAAAGGGCCCTCCTGTTAAAATAAAACTGGATTCCAAGTCAATTATAGCAAACTTATGTTTTAATACAGTTTAAGTTCAAGCAAAGGAAAAAAATTGCTGGTATTTGAAGTCTCTGGATGTCTTAATATGAAATTTATTACATTTGTGCTCTCACTCGTGGTAGCTTCTTTGTGGGTTTTGTTTATGAACTCATATTTAGTTGAACCTAATATATAAGAATCCTTAGGCCTTAAACTGGGGGTGCTTTCCTTCATACCTCATGTGGATTTGCATCTGCCAGGAGGCCAGATGGTATGCTTCAGTCCCTCAAGGATCTTGTCTTAATGAAAACATCTCAGTTGCAACATTCCTTCCTTGGGTTGGATCCAAGGCTTAATATCTGGATCCCAGGGCTAATATTAGTATTTGCCACCTGGGCAAATCTGGCTTTCATATTTACCTACCTCAATCTTGTCTGGTTTCAGATCACAGAGAAGCAAAGAGATAGAAAATATGAAAGAGAAGTTAAGAGACATAGACATAGAGGACAGAGCAAAAAGGTAGTATACATCTAATCCAAGTCCCAGAAAGACAGTTCATGAGACAGAAGCAATTTAAAGAAAAATGGCTGAGATTTTCCAGAATTGATCGAAGATATCAATCCCCTGATCTCAGAAGCCCAACAAATTCCAAACAAGATACATAACAAGAAATCCACTAGAAACATGGTACTGAAATAGTAGTCATACACGAAAGATGAAGAGAGGATATTAAAAGCTGCCAGAAATTAAAGGGAAAAAATACCTAGTTATCTACAAAGAAATGAAGTATTAGAATTACAGCTGACTTAACAATAATGGAAGTCAAAAGAGAATTAAATGTTATCTTCAATAACAGAAACTGTCAATCTAGAATATATACACCCAGTGAAAATATCTTACAAGAAGGAAAGCAATAAAAGAATTTTAAGATTTAAAAAAAAAAAAAGGAGTTTGATATGAATCAGAACTACACTGTAAAGAAAATCCTAAAAGATAAATGTCAGACAGAAGGAAATTTCCAGATGAAATATCTATGATAAAAGAAAAGTTAAGCACAAAGCAATCTCTATATGAGTGAAAACACACACTGTACATCCTGGACAATCATAATCATAGCATGTAAGTTGGAAAGGAGGTTAAGTATCAGAGTTAAAATGTTTGAAGGAAGGCTAAGAAAATGGTTTGACTTTAAAGTTTGCATGATCAAAGTTTTAATGTAATCACTAAAAGGATAAAAATAGCATATACCATTTCCAAATTAAAAGAAAAAAATGAGAAAGTCTGCATTCAGTGAAAAAAATCCAAAATAAGGCATGATAAAAAGGGGAAAAATCAAATATAGTTATCTGTGATAGGAGAAAAATAATCACAGGAAAGGTGAGATAAAGAGAAAGTAGAGCAAGACAGTAAGAAGCAAGACCAATTATATGAATAACCAAAAAAGAATTACGCTTAGGAATGAAAAGGCAAAGATGGACAGAGAGGATTTTTCAAAACCCAGTCATATTGGTTATAAGAGATACACCTAAGGCAGCCCGGGTGGCTCAGTGGTTTAGCACCGCCTGCAGCCCAGGGCGTGATCCTGGAGACCTGGGATCGAGTCCCACATCAGGGTCCCTGTGTGGAGCCTGCTTCTCCCTCTGCCTGTGTCTCTGCCTCTCTCTCTCTCTCTCTCTGTGTCTCTCATGAATAAATAGATAAAATCATTAAAAAATAAAAAAGAGAGATACGCCTAAATGTAAAGACACAGAAAAGTGAAAAGTAAAAGTATGAAAAAAAGAAGTAACACTCAAATCCTAAAAGGAAACTGGTATAGTTCTATTAATATTAGACAAATTAGATTTCATATTAAAAATTAATATTAAGGATAAAAGAAAGTCACTTGCCAAAGATAAAAGGTTCAATTAGACAGATACAAAACCTTTAAGCTTATAAGCACATCAAAAAATATCCTCAGGATACATAAAGTGAAAATAGGCAGATTTATAAGAAACTGACATACTCAACATAATAGAAGGAGGTTTCAACACATGCCTCTCATACAGATTTCCTCATTCCTGTCTTAAGCACTAATCTAATCAAGCAAATTTTTTAAAAGGTAAAGCTATAGAAGATGTAACCAACAGAATAAACATGATTTATATATAACTACTATACATCTTTATCAAGCAAACATGAAACATTTATTAAAAATGACAATGAGGGATCCCTGGGTGGCGCAGCGGTTTGGCGCCTGCCTTTGGCCCAGGGCGCGATCCTGGAGACCCGGGATCGAATCCCACGTCGGGCTCCCGGTGCATGGAGCCTGCTTCTCCCTCTGCCTGTGTCTCTGCCTCTCTCTCTCTCTCTGTGACTATCATAAATAAATAAAAATTAAAAAAAATAAAAAAAAATAAAAAAAAATAAAAAAAATAAAAAAATAAAAATGACAATGAACTAGGCCATAAAATATATCTTTTAAAATATCAGAGAATTAGTATCACACAAATGGCAAAATCTTAACTACTACAGTTAGGTTGAAAATGAATCTCTTAAAAAATAAAATTTAAACACCATCTGTTCACAAATTTAAAAACATAGTTTTAAATAACCCAAGGGTTAAAAGGTAAAATCAACCATAATGCAAATTAGAGGATAAATGATAAAAAGAAAGTATGATATATTAATATTATATATTAAAATTCTAGGAGCATCTAATTTATAGCATCAAATGCTCATGTAAGAAAATAGCCTAGGGGATCCCTGGGTGGCGCAGCAGTTTAGAGCCTGCCTTCTGCTCAGGGCGTGATTCTGGAGACCCAGGATCGAGTCCCACATCAGGCTCCCTGCATGGAGCCTGCTTTTCTCCCTCTGCCTGTGTCTCTGCCTCTCTCTCTCTCTCTCTCTCTCTCTCTGTATGAGTCTCTCATGAATAAATAAATAAAACCTTAAAAAAAAAAAAAAGAAGAAGAAAATAGCCTAAACCTTCAGGTGAAACCTTATAAAAAATAACAGAATAGGGATGCCTGGGTGGCTCAGCAGTTGAGCGTCTGTCAGCATGGGGCATGATCCCTGGGATCAAGTGCCATATCAGGCTCTTCACAGGGAGCCTGCTTCTCCCTCTGCTACGTCTCTACCTCTCTCTGTGTCTCTCATGAATAAATAAATAAAACCTTTAAAAAAAAAAAAACAGAATAAACAAAGCAAAATAGATTTTTTTTAAAGGCAAAGAAAGTAGAATAAAAAAGAAGCAAAAATGGGGATCCCTGGGTGGCGCAGCGGTTTGGCGCCTGCGTTTGGCCCAGGGCGCGATCCTGGAGAGCCGGGATCGAATCCCACGTCGGGCTCCCGGTGCATGGAGCCTGCTTCTCCCTCTGCCTGTGTCTCAGCCTCTCTCCTCTCTCTGTGTGACTATCATAAATAAATTAAAAATTTTTTTAAAAAATTAAAAAAAAAGAAGCAAAAATGAACTGAATATAAAACAAACTTATAATGGAAAGATCAAAGGAGCAAAGAAATGTTTATTTGAAAAAGCTAATAAAAAAATCTGATCTTTGGTGAGAATAATCAAGAAAAAAAGAAGGAAGATACACATAAACGTATTCAGATTAAAAAGGGGAACTTAAGTATGGATGCAACAAAGATGTAAATGGTTAAGTGAATACTATAATTGTTTTAATAAAGTCTTAATAAATTTGGAAACTTAGGTGTAATGGACAAACTCCAACTGAAACTTCTCACAAAGAAAACACCAGGTCCAAGGTTTCCTAAGTAAGTTCTATCAAATATCCAAACCTACATAAACTCAGAAAAGAGAAAAAGAAGAAATACTTCCCAATTACTTTTACCAACCTAAAACTATGATACCAAAGCCAGGCAAGAAAGGGCAAGAAAGAAAAAAAACTACTGGTCAACCTCCCTCAATTATACAGAGGCAAAAATCCTAAGCAAAATATTGGGAGGAAAAATCTAGTAATGTATCAAAAACATATAAAATGGAATGAGGTGCTGATACATGCTCCAACATGGATGAACCTTGAAACATGATGCTAAGTGAAAGAATCCAGACACAAAAGGCCACAAATTATATGACTCCATTTATATGCAATGTCCAGAAGAGACAAATCCGTAGAGACAGAAAAGCAAACTAGCGGTTGCCAAAGGAAAGGGAGAATTGGGAGTGACCAAAAACTGGTATGGGGTTTCTTTCTGAGCTGATGGAAATATACACTAATAAGATAGGGGTGATGGTTGCACAATATAATGAATATACTAAAATTAGGTTGTCCTTTAGTTAGCATTGAAATTAGCTAAAATGGGCCGAGGCTACCCTGCAGTGGGAACCGTGGGTGTGCTGGTCGGCTGTGCTGTCCCGAACGCCCGAGAGGAGGCCGAGGAGGGTGTGGGCATGAACATGGCAGAAGGGGACACCCTGATATCAGTGGATTATGAAATTTTTGGGAAGGTCCAAGGGGTGTTTTTCCACAAGTACACTCAGGCTGAGGGTAAAAAGCTGGGATTGGTTGGCTGGGTCCAGAACACTGACCAGGGCACAGTGCAAGGACAATTGCAAGATCCCATCTCCAAAGTGCATCTTATGCAGGAATGGCTTGAAACAAAAGGAAGTCCCAAATCACACATCGACAGAGCAAACTTCAGGAATGAGAAGGTCATCTTCAAGTTGGATTACTCAGATTTCCAAATTGTGAAATAATGTCCTGAATTTAAACTTTCTAAAATAAACTCACTGGCTTTGTTTTTATTGTTATTATAGAATTAGTCTGTGTTTAGTATTAGAATGGGTCAGTAAGTTATGTTAGTGTAGGTATTTGAATATTACTGTATAATATATATATGATAGATGACAACTCTACACAGTTCTAAATAAATAAAACTACACTAGAACCTTCAAAAAAAAAAAAAAAAAGAATGACCAAGAAGAAAATACCAACCAAAATCAAGTTAGGAAAAAAAAAAAAAAAAATATCAAGTTAGGGTTATCCCTAAGGGAATACAAAGCACAAAGCAAAATACATTGTGTGTCCATGTCCTAAGTAACACTTTCATGTAAGTCAAACAATCATATTAAAAAGTATAACCTTTGGGAGAAGGGCAAGGAAGGGGGAGGGTTGTACAATACCCGCACAGCTGGACATTTGCTACCTTTTCCACCTACAGTTTTCTCACTTCCTTTCAGTATTCTCAGTCACTAGGCAACTACAATGATTTTGTTCCTCCCAGTAATACATGGTTCAGGTATGCCAAACCCCAGAGTCTGTTCTAATTTCAGATATTGACATTATACTATTAGTTAGTAATAAAGTACTGACTATATAAGACAATTGGAATTTTTCTATTTCAGTATTAAGAACAAAAAGATACAAACTCTTCATAAATTGAAAAAGGTCTACAAGAAATACAAAATTTGTTAACATTGCAATCTAATCCATTTTGTTTCATTATTTATAGGGAGAAAAAATCTAGATGAACTTTCTATCACTGCCATAAAATTAAAAACATGTTAGATAGTCTTTAAATTTTACCTCGCAAGTTCCTTTGGTTTGAATTTCCACCACGTGTCCGGTTCCCGGAAAAGGACTTTATATTTATGTTTTTGAGACTACATACAAAAAAGACAAATGTATTTAAAAATAATACTTTCATGAAATTAAATGCATTGTTTCCAAACACACAGCATGTTAAAACTGAAAGAATCTAAAAGATTATCTAATTGTCATGAGTTTGTTAAACTGGCAAAAGGTACAATCTCTTTGACCCAGCAATTAATTTCCAGAAAGCTAGGCTACTAAAATAATTATTTAAGAGTGTAAATACACACACATATTCACACACACACAGGATATCCAGTTCACCATTATTCTTTATAGCAAAAGAAGATAACACAGTGACTATAAATATGCAACTGGCTAATAAATGAAGGTACAACCATACAATGCAAATACAGCAATTTAAAAAATGCTGTATGTGCTAATGAGAAAAGGTCCCAATATAAACTGTTAAGAAAGTAGGATACAGAATTTCCACTTGGGTAAAAAAGAATTATTCACACATTTTTACATGTATCGAAAACTTCTAGAAAGAGTCTCAAAAATATTGTTAAAAGCATCTACCTTGAGGCCGTAGGGCTTTTTAGCATTCTTTTTTATAATTTGGATACCATACATGTACTACTTTTATAACTTTAAAACTATTTTAGGGACGCCTGGGAAACTCTGTGGTTTAGCATCTACCTTTGGCTCAGGGCATGATCCCAGGTCCTGGGATTGAGTCCCACATCAGGCTCCCTGCATGAGCCTGCTTCTCCCTCTGCCTCTGTCTCTGCCTCTCACTCCAGGTCTCTCATGAATAAATAAACTAAATCTTTAAAAAAAAAAAAAAAAAAAAAACCTATTTTAAATAATAGCTTATTCTATTTTTCAAACCTCTAATATGGCTATAATCTAAGAGCCATGCCCTACGCTTGTATACTAGATCCATCTCCTCTCTCTACCTCAAGGGTAACTGAGTTTAGCAACTGGCTCCTCTTTCTGAGGTGGCATTAATTCCACACACACCCTCCTTGAATCAGTCTCATCACATTCAGTTATTTCTCCCACCTTATTCTTAATCTCCTTCCCCTGGCCAGTGATCTCCCCATTTTCCTGTTCTCTTTTGTAGGAAAATGTCTCAAAATAATTACTACACTGTCTCCAATTCCTCTCACCTCTCTTAAACCCACTCCAGGGCAGCCCCGGTGGCTTAGCAGTTTAGCTTCAGCTTAGGGCATGATCCTAGAGACCCAGGATCGAGTCCCACGTCAGGCTCCCTGCAAGGAGCCTGCTTTTCTCTCTCTCTCTTGTCTCTCTCTCTCTCTCTCCGCCCCCCCCCAATAAATAAATAAATAAAAATATTTTAAAAAACCAACCCACTCCAATTGGCTATCCCTCTCAAACTGCCCATCAAGACCATAAATTACTTCCACACTGAAAAATGCTATGGTTAATTCTCAGTCCTAACTTGACTCTCAGCATTTGTCACAGTTCATCACTCCCTCTCCTGACACTTTCTTCCTACACTCTTGGTTTTTCCTCCTGTCCCACTGGAAGGGTGTTCTCACTCTTTTTTGCTAGACCTTCTTTTATGTCCAGACCTCTTCCCACTTAGTCCTTGACTTAATCCTTCATCCTCTACTCGAATCTATACTCACTACTTTGGTAGTATCATCCCATTCCTTGGCTTTGAGTATCACCCATATAGTAACTCTAAGATGCATATCTTTAGCTCAGAATTCACTCCTGAACTCCAAGTTCAAAGATTCAAAGACCTATTCAACAAATTTAACATATTCAAACCTAAACTTGCGAAATCCATTACCCCATACCCACCACAAAACTATCTTATCTGAACCCTTCTCCATCATTCTCAGCTCATGACAACCTCTAATTACACAGGCCAAAAACCAACCTGTATGTCACAATGAACTCCTCTCTTTCACATCCATATCAATCTAGTAAGAAATTCAGTTGGCTCTACTTTCAAAATATATCCAGAATCTAACCACTATTCACTGTCACCTTCACTGCCACCATGTTGGTCTATGCCATAGGATTTCTTACTTTAATTACCACTACAGTCTTCTAATTAGTCTCCCTGCTTCCATCCTCGCTACTGCCCAAACCCCAAGTCTATTCTGAACACTGCACTATAGCAATCCTGTTAATAGCTGGATCATGTCATTACTCTGCTCAAAACCCTGTTATGGACTAAATGGCCATGTCCCTTCAAACCCCGTATGTTGAAACCCCACTCCCCTCATGTGACTGTGTTTGGAGATAAGGCCTTTACGGAAATAATTAAGGTTAAATGAGAATATAAGGGTAAAACTCTGATCTGACAAGATTTGTATGCTAATAACAAGAGACATCAAAATTCATTATTCACCATAAGAGAAAACGGCAAGAAGGCAACCATCTATAAGCCAGGAAAACAATTCTCACCCAGAAACCAACCCTGTCAGACCTTGACCCAGGATTTCAAGCATCCAGAACTGTGAGAAAATAAATCTCTGTTGTTTAAGACACAGAGTCTGTGGTATCTTACTATGGCAGCCTGAGCAGATTAATACAACTTCCATGTCATTTAAGGTAAAAATCTAAAATTCTTACATGAGCCAATGAGCCCTTCTATAATGTGTCCTACCATCTCTCCCAACTACCATTACACCTCTGACCTCATCTCCCACTACTGATCCCCTCAGTTTTCTGACAAGATGCAAAGAATTCATTGCTATTTTGTCATTCTGACAGAAAAGCCCCCAATCAACCTAAGTAAGTGACATAACACCCGGTAATGACTCTACTCACTTTCATCTCCTTACCTCAGTACCAAATTTTATATACTTTATTCAGGGGCTGGCAACACCCCCGGTCTCTAATTACCTAAAGGAGTGCCCTACAGCTCTTAGGATCAAATTAATTTTAAATGAATACACATACCTAGGTGGGGGGGAGGAGAGGCTATGAACATAAAGACTTTTTTCAACTCCCATATCAATAGGCAAATCTTTTTTTTTTTTTTTTTTTTTTATTTATGATAGAGAGAGAGAGAGAGAGAGAGGCAGAGACATAGGCAGAGGGAGAAGCAGGCTCCATGCACCGGGAGCCCGACGTGGGATTTGATCCCGGGTCTCCAGGATCGCGCCCGGGGCCAAAGGCAGGCGCCAAACCGCTACGCCACCCAGGGATCCCTCAATAGGCAAATCTTAATAATGTTATATTACTTGGGAGGATTGTGATTTATGTTAAACTATAAATAGCTCACAAGGGAAACTATATATATATATATATTTAAAGCAAAGTAGTAAGTTTTGCCAGGTGCCACTAAGCATATCTGAATGCTTGCTACTTAACCCCAACTCACTACTCAACTACTTTTTTAAGTGAGTCATGATAGTAATAGACTGTTATCTCCAATCTATTCCACTCCCCCACAGCTCTCATTATCTTGCTGCCAAAAGGAGCAAAAAGTGATCCTCTTCTCTACAGTAACTGTTATAGCTACTTCCTTTTGAAGAAAAAAATGAATTTGATATTCTATGATAAGCAGCAGTTCTTCATATTTCTAAGTAGAGTTGGGGAGAGAAAGGGAAATCAATATTGGAAAATAGCTTCATAATTTCAATTATATAAGAAAAAAGGGAAAGAAAAATATTATGGAAGCCTGAAGGCTAAATAAAAATCAGTAACACAGTAATGTAAAGCCTTCTTTATTTTCTATATAGAAAAATGAGTATTAAAGAACTTTCTAAGATGACAGTAGGAAGCTAAGGGAAACTTACAGAAAAGTCAAGTAAGGTTAAGGGAGAAAATATTACCCATGATAAATACGTTAGGCTAGAAATCAGGAACTCCTGAGGCCAGAAAGCAAACTGAATTTCAATTCCCAATGTACTAAAATTGAGTCTTTGTTCCCTCTACTGCCCCCGCACAGAAGTAAAATCTCATTTGCTCTCAAAGGACATTAATTTTATTCAAAAAATGAAGAGTCACACCTTCAAAACAGTACAAGTGCACTAGACAGCAAAGGAGGTACAGACTGGATATGCTGAGGACATAAAAGAAGGACATTCATTAACTGAAAAAACATAAACTGAGCTTTAATGTGCCAGACATGTGCTAATATTGGAGGAATAAACAATTCCCCATAATCACAAAAGGTTCATTCATTCACCATTTTAACTCAACAAATATATATTTACTATATGCCAAAGCACAGTGCTATACCACGGAGATTCAATGATGAATAAAACAACAGACCTATCCTCAAAAATATATAGATGGCTTACAGCCAAATTTAGCCCATCAGCCAGTATTTCTATGGCCTAGGCACTAAGGATAGTTTTTATGTCTTTAAAGGATTATTTAAAAAGAAAAATAAGAAAAAGGAGATACTACAACAAAGACTGTATGTGGCCCACAAAAACCTAAAATACTTACTATCTGACACTATAGAAAAAAGTCAGCTAACTCATGGCCTACTGATAAAAGCAGCATGTTTAACGGTATCACAGAAGTAAACCAGAATGCCATTAAAACAGAAAGAGCTTTTTAGTAAATTAAAAAATACTAACTTCCTGAAAAAGGTGACATCAAAGCAAGGCAAAAGACAAAAAAAGAATCTTGGCAAATTTGGAGAGCTGGAAAGAGTTGAATTTATAAAAGTCTGAACTTATCAGAAGAGCAAAATCCAAAGAAATTTGGTCACTACAAAGATCCACCAATATTGAATCTGCCAAGTAACAGCAATAAGGAAAAATATTTTCTGTGTATATACACACATATACATGCACACACACACACATATATATACTCATACAAACATAAAATTATAATTTATTATGTATATACAAACATAAAATCATAATACCATTACTTTTTCATAAAAGACATCAAAAATGAAATCACAGGATTTAAAAATTAAATCTCCTAATTTGAAAACTGAATAAATTTAGCTTTATGCAAAAACTATTTCTATTTTTCTCATTTTGCTTAAGACCAGAGAAAGTTCGGTTACAGACCATCCAAAGATTGTTTGCTTGAGATTCACTTGTGTAATTAACATCTCCCAACAATTTCAAACTTATTACTATAGACTTATGACAAGTTATGGTACAAACCAAAGAAACATATGGCTTCATTTCCCATGCCTGTAGGTTTGTATTATCTATTATTATAGGAGACACCTTCTTCTCAAATGCTTCTTTTGCTGAAAAACACAAACAGAAAATGACAAATCACTCTTTATAACAGTATTAAGTATATTCTGTTGAAATTTTAAAAATCTGATCTTGGGGATCCCTGGGTGGCTCAGCGGTTTGGCACCTGCCTTTGGCCCAGGGCATGATCCTGGAGTTCTGGGATCAAGTCCCACAACGGGCTCTCTGCATGGAGCCTGCTTCTCCCTCTGCCTGTGTCTCTGCCTCTCTCTCTGTGTGTCTCTCATGAATAAATAAATAAAATCTTTTAAAAAAAAATCTGATCTTGTCTCCATAATTTGAAAATCACAGATATGTACTAACTTTACTCAAAACCCTACTTCTTCTTTTTTTTATTAAGAGAGAGGAAGGAGCAATAGGAGAAAGAAAGAGAGAATCCCAAGTAAACTCCACACCCAGCTCAGAGTCCAACGCCAGCCAGGCTTGATCCCACGACCATGAAATCACAACCTGAGCCAAAATCAAGAGTTACATGTTTAAACAACTGAGCCACCCAGGCACCCCAAACTTTCCTTCTAAAAATCACTTTTGAGCATATAAAAAATTAAAGTACCAGTAAATATTGGATTATAAGTAATAAATACTAAAGTTATAATCAGGGACATCTGGGTGGCTCAGCAGTTGAGCCTCTGCCTTTGGCTCAGGGTGTATCCCAGAGTCCTGGGATCAAGTCCTGCATCAGGCTTCCTGCATGGAGCCTGCTTCTCCCTCTGACTATGTCTCTGCCTCTCTCTCTGTGTGTCTCTCATGAATAAATAAAATCTTAAGAAAAAAAAAGGTATAATCAGAGAAAATTATAAAACTAAGTTTTTTGTTTTGTTTTGTTTTTTGTTTTTTATAAAACTAAGTTTTATGTGTTACATATATAAACAGCATAAATGTGGGGGGAAAAATCATATCATAAAAACAACTATGCTAAAAGCAATGTGGTATCCTGTATAAGATTCCACATGGGAAAAGAACCTTAGTAGAAAAACTAATATCCAGGGGCACCTGGGTGGCTCAGTCAGTTAGTTAAGCATCTACCTTCAGCTCAGGTCAGCTCCCAGGTTCCTGGGATAGAGTCCCACACCCCTGCTAAGCAGGGAACCTGCTTCTCCCTCTCCCTTTGCCTGCCACTCGTCTTGCTTGTGCTTTCTTACTCACTCTCTCAAATAAATAAAATCTTTAAAAAAAAACAAAAGGAAGGAAGAAAGAAAGAAAACTAATATCCATGTGTGCCTGGCTGCCTCAGTCAGTAGAGCATGCAATTCTTAATCCCAGAGTTGTGAGTTCAAGCCCCATGTTGGGTATGGAGCCCAATTAAAAACAAAAATTATTTTAAAAATTAATTAATTAAAAAACTTTTTTAAATAAAAACTAATATTCAAATAAAGTCTGGAGTTTAATATTAGTTAACAGTAGTACACCATTGTTAATCTCTTAGTCTTGACAAATGTACCATGGTTAAATAAGATGCTAACATTAGAGGGAAATGGGTGACAGGTATACAGTAACTCCATATTGCCTTTGCAACCTACCCATATATCAAAAATTATTCCAAAATAAAGTTTTAAAATAAACAAGCACAAAATACAAACAAACACATGCAAAAAGACATAATAATCTGCAATAAAGAAAACACTATACTGTTGTACAAGAGATTTTTCTAAAAAAACTACCTTTCTTCCCAAGGAATTAGGCCATTCACAAAATTAATAATGAAGCACAATAAATAAGCCTTACAAGGAAATTATGTGGAAGTTTTAAAAGTTCCCTGTACTCTCTTACAACTCAATAATAAGAAAGCAAAGAACCTAATTTAAAAATAACAAAGACTGGGATCCCTGGGTGGCTCAGTGGTTTAGCACCTGCCTTTGGCCCAGGGCGTTGACCCTGAAGTCCCAGGATCCAGTCCCACATGGAGCTCCCTGCATGGAGCCTGCTTGCTTCTCCCTCTGCCTCTGTCTCTCATGAATAAATAAATAGAATCTTAAAAAAAAGAATGGTAGAATTAAAAAATTAAATTTAATTTAAAAAATAAAAATAAAAAAAATAACAAAGACTAAGAAGCTAGAAAAAGGAGACAAAACTCAAACCTAGCAAAAGGGAGGAAATGACAAAGATCAGAACAGAAATAAATGATACAGAAACGAAAAAAATAATAGGACAGATCAATGAACCCTGAGCTGGTTCTTCGAAAAGATCAACAAAATTAATAAACCTCCAGCCAGACTCATCGAAAAAGAGAGGATCCAAATATACAAAATCATGAAAGGAAGAGGAGAAATAAATAACAATCACCACCACAAAAATATAAACAATTGTTTCAGATTATGAAAACCTACAGGTCAACAAACTGCACAACTTAGAAAAAATGAATAAATTCTTCGAGACATATTACCTAACAAAAACTAAAGCAAGAAGAAATAGAAATTTTGAGCATACTAATTATCAGCAATGAAATTGAATCACTAATCAAAAAATTCCCAAAAAACAAAAGTCAAGGACCAGATGGCTTCACATTTAAAGAATAGTTAAAACCCATTCTGCTCAAACTATTCCAAAAAATAGAAGAGGAAGGAAAACTTCCAAATTCATTCTGAGGCAAGCATTATCCTGATACCAAAATAAGATAAGCACCACAAAAAAGAGAAATACAAGTCAATATCACTCATGGATATAAATGTAAAAACTCTCAACAAAATCCAACAATACATTAAAAAAAAAAAAAAGGCCAACAATACATTTAAAAAAATCATACACCACGATAAAGTGGAATCCATTCCTGGGATGCCAGAGTAGTTCAGTATTTGCAAAACAATCAACATGATACATCACATCAATAAGAGAAAGGATAAAAATCATAGATCATTTCAATAGATGCAGAAGCATTTGACAAAGTACAACCACCATTCACAAGGAAAGTCATCTGCAAAGTAGGTCTAAATGGAACATACCTCAACATAACAAAGGCCTTATTTGAAAAATCCACAGCCATCATCATATCCAATGCTAAAAAACTGAGAGCTTTTGCTCTAAGATCAGGAACAAGACAAGGATATCCACTCTCACCACTTTTATTCAACATATTACTGGAAGTCCTGGCCACAGCAATCAGACAAGAAATAAAAAATAAATAAAAGGCACCCAAATTATAAGGAAGAAGTAAAACTCACAGTATCTACAGATGACATGAGATACTATATATAGAAAACCAAAAAACTACCAGAACTGGTAACTGAATTCAGCAAAGTCACAAAATACAAATTCACTGTACAGAAACATGCTGCACTCTATACTCTAATAATGAAGCAGAAAGTAAAATTAAGAAAACAATCCCATCTATAATTGCACCAAAAACAATACAGTACCTAGGAATAAACTCAGCCAAAGAAGTGAAAGACCTATACTCTGAAAACTGTAAAACACTGATGAAAGAAATTCAAGATGATACAAAGAAATGTGGAAAGGTATTCCATGCTCACGGGCTAGAAGAAAAATACTGTTAAAATGTCTATACTACCCAAAGCAATCTACAGATTTAATGCAATCCCTATCAAAATACCAAGAGCATTTTTCACAGAACTAAAACAAAAAATCCTAAAATTTGTATGGAACCATAAAAGACCTCAAATAAGCCAAGCAATCTTGAAAAACAGAAACATAACTAGAGGTATCACAATTCCAATTTCAAACTACAAGACAAAGTGATAGTAATTAAAATAGTCTGGACCTAGCATAAAAAGAAAAACACAGGTCAATGGAACAGAAAATAAATAAGTAAATAAAACTCATAATTATATGGCCAATTAATCTTCAATGAAGAAGAAATGAATATACAATAAGAAAAAAATCTCTTCAAATGGTGCTGGAAATACGGGACAACATGCAAAAGAATGAAACTAAACCACTTTCTTTCACCATACACACACAAAAAAAAAAACCCTCAAAATGGATTAGAAACCTTTATGTGAGACCTGAAACCATAAAAATCCTAAAGAGCACAAGACAATAATTTCTCTGATATCCACCGTAGCAACATTTTTCTAGATAGGTCTCCTGAGGCAAGAAAAATGAAAGCAAAAATGAACTATTGGGATTACGTCAAAATAAAAGGTGTCTGCTCACCAAAGAAAACAATCTACGAAAGAAAGAAAGAAAGAAAGAAAGAAAGAAAGAAAGAAAGAAAGAAAGAAAGAAAAAACAATCTACACAATTAAAAGGCAACCTACCGAATGAGAGAATATATTTGCAAATGACATATCTGATAAATGGTTAATATCCAAACACATATAAAGAATTTATACAACTCAACACTCCAAAAACAAATAATCCAATTAAGTTAAGCTCCCTACTCTTCAGTTTGAGGAGAGCCGTTTTTACTCTCCCACTGTCACCCCATAACAATAAAATCAATCTAGAAAAGAGTAGCGATTAGCAACACAGGAAATATTTCCTATTAGGAAATAGGAACCAAAGCACACCAGAGAACTGGAGACATCTTTAACTATTCTGAGACCCATATAGAAAATCTGATACACTTTTGACAACATCTCCATTGATTAAACTAAAAAAATAAAGAATAAAACCAAAACATGCCATGCCATGTTCTAAGCATTTTACAAAAATTAACTTGTTTAATCCTCATAACAATTCTGTGAGATAAGACTACCTCTGGGACACATGGGTGGTGGCTCAGTGGTAGAATGTCTGCCTTTGGCTCAGGTCATGGTCCCGGGGTTCTGGGATCGAGTCCTCCATCAAGCTCCCTGCGAGAAGCCTGCTTCTCCCCAAGGGGAGCCTGCTTCTCTATCTGCCTATGTCTCTGCCTCTCTCTGTGTGTATCTCATGAACAAATAAATAAAATAAAATCTTTAAAAAAAATAAGACTACCTCTTTCACCTCTTGCTATGTAACTTGTTATAATTTTTTATGTTATATATAGTTGAATAAATAATTCAGTTTAACAATTAAATGAGGGGGCACCTAGCTGGCTCAGTCGGTTAAGCATCTACCTTCTGGGGTCCTGGGATGGAGCCCAGAGTGGGGCCCTGCTCAGTGGGAAGTCTGTTTCTCCCTCCCTCTGCCCCTCACCCATTCATGATTTCTCTCTCTCTCTCAAGTAAATGAAATCTTTAAAAAAAATGAAGGGGAGGGATCCCTGGGTAGCTCAGCAGTTTAGCGTCTGCCTTTGGCCCAGGGCATGATCCTGGAGACCGGGATTGAGTCCCACATCAGGCTCCCTGCATGGAGCCTGCTTCTCCCTCTGCCTGTGTCTCTGTCACTGTCTCTCATGAATAAATAATTTAAAAAAATAAAATTTTTAAAACAAAATGAAGGGGATTTTAACTTTCTAAAAACTGTGTATCTCTCAAAATACAAATATTTTATATTGCTCTTAGTATTACCCAAAATCTATTGTCTATTCTTACCACGATTCTGGTTCCAGTCGTGTGCTTCTCCTAGGTACTTTACATCAAACTGATACTGCCCATTTATGTAAAAATAATCATCAGTACTAAGAATAATTCCACTTGGATTATCCTCTTGCAAAGTCCTGTGAATGACAAATGGAATTATTTTTATTAATTTTTCTTCTAAATTCCCTCTCCTAATTTTTACAAAGCCGTAATTCAAATAAAGAACTCGTACTGTTACTTAAAAGTGAGAATATAATAATATCCAGACAAATCATACTGGAAAACCTCTAGGCAGAAGTCTGATACCCAAGAAAACTGAACTAAAACAAGTCTATTTTATTTCTTGAATTCAAAATCAGTCATGGCTTTTTAACTCTATAATCAAAGTTGAACTTTTCTTCCCAAACTAGTTCTCTTTCACATAAAGCTATTTCTACTGATTTCAGAAGCTCGTAATCTTGGAATTATCTTTAAATTTTTCTTCTTATCTCCCAAAATGATATTCTAAGATAAAAGAATTCAATAAAAATTTTTGGAGAAAAGAATGCTGATATTAGCTACAAAGAAAAAAATAGTAAAAAGAAAAGATCTTAGCAGTTACTAACATCTCTATTAAACAAAAGGATTTCACATGTTCATACTCTCCATCATAAATGTTCACGTTCAAGTATTATACTTTTTAAAAATTCAATTAAACCTCATACCTTGCCAAAAAAGATTTTCCTGATCCCGGAAGCCCTCTGAGGAGAACAAGAACTAGTCCAACATAAGATGATGTCTTCTTTCTTACGACCTGAGAAACTGGGGTTTCTTGTACTTGATAAGCACTTGTTCCCTCTTTATTTCTCCATACCTTTGTTGGGGAAGTGTGAGAAATAACTGGAGGGGGAAACGTGTAGCTGACCGGTCTCCAGTGCGTAGCGGTGGTTACAACAGGAGCTACAAAGCCATGATTTCCTTGAAAGAGGTCAAAAGTAGGAATCATTGGATTCCACATTGGTGGAGGTGGAGGAGGAGGCAGCAGCAGAGGGAGAGGGGTAAGTACAGGACAGTAATTCACATCTTTCCCCTTTGACGGAAGTTCAGTATGTTTGTGTGGTTTGAAACTGAATTCTTCAGAAGGTACAAATGCATCGGGGACAGAGGCAGATTTCTGATCCCCACTTGTACCTAGTAAATCAAGCCCCAAATTTTGCGCAGTAAGGCTTAAAGGAGCCTGAGGTTCACTGGCATCCAAATCTACAGGGGCTTGAGAGAACGGAGTCTCAACACACTCAGATTCTAAAAGCTCTTTCTGCCTTTGACTGAGATTGCTACTACTCACCATAGTGTTATTTGCTACATTTAAAGAACTACTGAGAAGAGGATCTTCCAATGCCAATACGTCATCCTTTATAAAATTTTTGGACTCATCAGAAACAGAATGTGAAATTAAGGTGTTTGAACTTAACGCAGAGGCAGAATTCTCTAAATTTTCACTGTCCAAATCCATATTCTGTGTAGAAAGAATGGGAGTCATATTACTTGAATCTGAATTTATAAATGCACTCGGGTCACTAAAACTATTAACACCTTGCAAAGGCAAAAATGAGTATACTTGGTCATCAGGAGAAGAGTTCAATTTCTCAAAAGCATTCTGTATTAAGGAATCCAAGTCTTCAGTTAGCTGCATGTCCAAAAATGAATCCATTTTTGAATCTTCCCTCTCTTCTTCAGGAGTATATTTTTCCATTATTTCACGTCCCACAGCACTTACTTGGTTCTCGGAGGCAACAAAGCTTTTTGAAGATGATTCTTCTACCTTGGCATCAGTGGCAGATAATTCTAATAGACAATCCATTGCATTTTCAACTGTACAAGAAGAGCAATATATAGTTGTATTGAAACAGTAAATAAAATCCATGTAAAATTATACTTTTTGTACTGAATACAGAAATTTATAAATATTCAAGTCATTTTTTAATTAACATTTTACTAATACACAAGTCTGTATCAATGCAAAGTTTGAATGATGGAGTCATGCAATTATGTTACTATCAGACAAACTATAATAAACTAGGATAATAGGGAGCCCTGGGTGGCGTGGCGGTTTGGGGCCTACTTTTGGCCCAGGGCATGATCCTGGAGACCGGGTATCGAATCCCACATCGGGCTCCCGGTGCATGGAGCCTGCTTCTCCCTCTGCCTATGTCTCTGCCTCTCTCTCTCTCTCTCTCTCTGTGACTATCAGAAATAAATAAATAAATAAAATTTTTAAAAAAATAAATAAATAAACTAGGATAATAAACTGCCACCAAGTAGACAATCCCTGATAAATTTAAGTAAAACAAAATAATATCTATAAACTATAAGTATCTATAATTGCATATATTATGGTTATTTATAAAGACCCAAACACCAAAAAATAAAAAATAAAAAAACTTTTAAAAGACCCAAAAATCCGTTAACTTATTCAAAATTTAGCTATTGCCCATCTTTTTAAAAATTAAGCATTTTTAAGTACTCTCCTGTAAATCTGATTTGTTTAGTTTATGCAATGAATTTCATTTAATACCAAAAAAAGCTATTAGCATGTATTACGTATCAGACATACTTTGTTCAAAGTAAATAAGACATAGTTTTTACTACACTTAAGGGATTTTTTGCAGTCTAACAGAGGCAATTAAAGATAATTAAATTAGAAGACAATTACATTATAATATAATATAGATTAAATAATGCACACTTTTAGTAATACACAAATGCCATAGCAGCCTTATAAGAGAATAAGGAAGATTCCACATAAGGTAATATGTGATCTGGGACTTGAAGATTAAAAAGAAACTTGTCAAAGGAGGGAAAGGGAAAGCCAATCTTGAAAACACAAAGCATGTTTAAGGTATTAAGAGAAGTTGGTTGGAATGTGGGTACACAGTAGTATGGTAATAAAAGGAGACAAAACTGGAAAAAAGAGCAAGTGGAACTGGCAAGAGTGCTATATGTCATGGTAGGACATACCAATTTTACCTTCTAGGGAAACTACCTGTCACCAAATTTGAGCTAGGCACTTTGTATGTATCACCTCAATGAGCCCTCAAATAATACTGTGAGGTATAGTATTTCTAGCAAATAGATAAAGAAAATGAAGTTCGAAAAGTACATTAACTTAACCCAAGTCACACATATATTAAGTGACAGAGCCAGGACTGGTATGTCTGACTCCAATGCTGAGCTCTTTCTGTCCTAACACAAATACAGAATTAGAATTGTTAGACATTTGAAGTTTGGAGTTTTGCTTATTTCTGTACTTTGTTTTGTTTTAAGGAAAATAAATAGGGAAAGGAAGCACAGCACAGGAGTAACAGCTCTGGTCTGGACTCAGAAAACCAAACTTCAATCCCTACTTGCTGGCTATGACCCTTTGAACAAATTATTGAACTTTCCAAAGTCTTGATTTTCTCATGTGCAATATGGGGATAATAAAAGTACCTACCTCATAGGGTTGTTGTGAGGATTAAATGAGATAATCCATGAAAATGTGCTGTGCACAAGGACTGGCACCTAGTAAGCACCCAATTAATGTTCCCTTAAGAAGAAAAACAAAGAGGGATTGGAGGGACAAGCCTGGCAAAGATACCAGTTAGGAGATTATAGCAATAGTACAAAGGTTAGAAGCCCTATACATGGGGAGGGGGGGGGGGGGGGGGAGAGAAAGCAAGCACACAAGCAAACATAAGTATTTCTATGAAGAAAATTTATATAATAGAAAAACCCCAAGATCAACCCAAAAAATTAACATGTATATAATAAAAAACAGTATTAAGTAAAAATAAGCAAAAGATCATTATATATATATATATATATATATATATATATATCACAAAAGAAAAGTCTTTACACAGAGTGTTGGAAAAAATTAAACCAATGGTATAAAACAAAAAATACATGAATAAACAATTCACACAAGAACATAAAAATCAATAAACAACCATCTATAAAAATGCTCAATAACCTTGTTTATTTAAAGGAAAAAAAATAAGAAAAAGCAAAATTTTATTCCTATTAAAATCTTTAATACTAAATGCTGAAAGGGCACACCTCTTTGGTAGGCAATTTACGGGTATGTTTCCAAGAACTGAAAACTGTTCTTACCTTGTGACATACAAAAATAAAACGTTGGAACTAAGAAAAAAAGCCAAAAGAAGGGAAAAATGATTTGTACCAAGATGTCCTCTGCTGTATTATTCATGAAAAACTTATATATAATTTAAAAATCAGAGCACAATTAAGTGGGATATTAGAAAGCTATTAAAAATAAATACAAAGATCACAGCAACACTGAAAAAAATGTTTATGTTAGGTTTAAAAAGCAAAATATGTAGTTTCATTAACACTATTTAGACTACTCAAAATATCAGTATTTATAAATAAGGTGTAGAGAAGATCCTGGAAAAGAAAAATGTTTTCTGTTAGGATGTAAGGGTAATATATTTTTCTTGTCGTTCCTCATTACTAGGTTAGTATATGTGAAACAAATTTTAAACACCTCAACATCAGGAAATAAAAAAGTAGTACATAAAAAAAAGTCGTACATAAAACTCTATACAGTATCATTTTTGAGCATAATGTGGACTGCTGAAAACTGTTTTTTTGCACACATAACAGGATAGTTAATATATTCTCATCACAGTCCATGTAATGAATAAAAATGAATTTTCATGCATTAGCAAAACTTCCCCAATCTAGAAAAATTTTATCTTATACTAATCATGGCCAATAGTAACACTAAGCATCAACATTTAATTTACTCAGTCAACTTTGAAAGTTTGTCTGTAAACATACTTCTAACCAATTTATTATAAGTTATTAATAATACTAAATTGAAAACTTAACCAAAAAAAACCAAAAAAACCCTCAGTTCTTACCAAAAAAAAGTCCTATGAGGTACATACTACTATTTTTCTCATTAACAGATAAGAAAACAGACCCAGAGAGGTTAAGTAGCGGAACTGGAAATCTAACCCAAGTTTCCTGACTCCAAAGCAAGTATTGTGAAACACTACTCTAATAATATCAACTTCTAATCGGCTCTCATTCCCACAATTACAATGATTTTTTCACTCAATAAATATTTACTGAGGTCCTGTATGAATCATTTGTTATTTTAGGGACTGGGGATACAGCAGTAAAAACTTTATAAAATCTGTCTTTATGGAGCTTACATCTTAAGACAGCAGTCCTCAATTGGGGATGATTCTGGTCCCCAAGGGACATATGACAATAGGTGGACACATTTTTAATTGCCACAACAGGCTACTGAAGGTTGCTACTGTCAACTAGAGAGTATAGGCCAGGGATGCTGCTAAACATCCTATGATTCACAGGAAAGCCACTCACAACAAGGAATCATCTGGTCCAAAATGTTAATAGTGCCAACCTGTTCTAGAGGGAAGATAAAAAGAAATAAAACACAGAATGTAGTATCTATACATATATCTTACACCTAGAACTGTGTATTTCTTGAGAGCAGAAAAAACTGCTTTCTTCTCATAACACAATACCAACTTAGTACCTTGCCCATAGCAGGTGCTCGATAAATTAACAAAAGAGAAATATGGCAGTTGTTTTTCTATATTACTACTGGCGGTAAAGTACATGAAGGCTTCTTATTCTATGCAAAGGGTTCAAACTAAACTTTTTCTCACCTTTGAAATCACATTCAGAAAGCATCAAATACACTACATCGGGGTCCAGATCAGAAAACATCTCTGAGATACTGGTGAAGAGTTCCTCCCGATCAACTTTTGTCTCACACATGGAAGGAAGAGTAGTGGGTGGCTCCTCACGACTAGCCACACTGGATACAACTTCCTGAGAGCTTGCAGTCTTCCGAAAAGGATTTCCCCCAAGATTTTTCTTTCTCCTTGGCATTCTGACTTCCAAAACTAAAATGTTCCCCTTTTCTTATTTAAGATGTTTGATATTTAAGTCATACCTCAAAGAAAACACGGTTAAATATCTTGTACAATCCAGCAGTAATAGGACCTAAAATAGAAAGCAAGTAAAAACACTCAGACTATATAGTTGTATTTCCATTGCTAAAATCGGAATGACATCTTTATTTAACACTACGGAAGTACCATCAACTCTGATAGCAAAGCCAAAAAGCAGTAAGACAACCTCTTACACTTTCTCCAAAACATTCAAGTTTTGCCAGGATTGAACATGTTAAAAGATTAAGATATTAACAAATAAAATGAATTTTCACAACAGTGAGCACACTGTTTCAATGTCATTATTTCATTTTTAAAAACAGTATTCATAAATGACAATGCCTACTGAGCACCTACATTTGGATGTCTAATAGGCATCATAAACTTAACATGTCCAAAACTGAGCTCCTGATCACCTCCTCCACATCCGCTCTTCCCAGTCTTTCCCATCTCAATTAATGCAGCTCTGTTCTTCCAAATGCTCAACTCAAAAATCTCAGAATAATTCCTAACTCCTCTCATCCCACATCCAACCACTAAACAAATTTTGTCAATGCAACCCTCAAAATGTATCCAGAATATGACCTTACCTCACTATCTCACTGCTACCACAGCCTGTCGCCTGAATTAAGTCTCCAAATCAATCTCCCTTCAGTCTCTCTCTATATGTAGGCACAGCGATCAGAGTGACTCAGTTATAAACTATAGGTCAGATCACATGTATCTTCTGTTTGACTATCTACTGACTTCCCATCTCACTCAGAACCCTTAAAATGGCCTATAACCCAGACATGTGTTACTTCTGTACTGTCATCCCTAAACCTCTTTCCCTTGCTCAGTGTCATTCCAGCCACACCTTACCTCCTTGTTCTTCAAACACACCAGCCACACTCCCCCATGGGAAACTTTACATTTGGCTCCCTCTTCCTAAACTACTGCTCTCTCAGGTATAAAGTCTATTTCCTCAACACCTTGCTATCATTACTCAAACGTCACCCACTCCAGAAGCCAGTCTCCAACACCACTTATCCTTCTTCCCTTACTTGAATTTTCTCAGAAATCTTATCTTCTAACACGGTATATGTTTTATTTGTTTTTATTGTATTTACCACCCATATTCAAGTACAGTATAAGTAAGCTCCACAAGGGCAGGGATTCATTGATCTAGAGAACCTCAGATAGTCTACTTGCTTTTCTCCACTTAGATGTATCTAATAAACATTTCAAATTTAACATATCCCAAAAGAAATGTCTGATAATCTCCCCAAAATCTGCTCTAACCATTTAGTCTGGCAACTGTTCTCATTCACTCATATTCCAGGGGCCTAAATACTTTTTCTGCTTCCAACTCTTGTCTCCTGCAGTCTATTTTCAACACATGAGCCAGAATGATCTATGCACAACATACATACATACATACATACAACAACACACAAGTCAGAAAGAATCAAAGTCTTCTCTATGTCACTCAGTGAAAGCTCAAATTCTTACAGTGGCCCACACCTCCCTGCTGGCCTTTGATATATACTCTCCCCCAGAATCCTTCAAACCTTTATTCAAGTGTCACAATCAATGATTTCTTCCTTGATTATCCAATTTAAAATCATGTCCCCCACTCCCTCTGCCCCAATCTCCCTTTCCTCTAACCACCCATTGCCCTTAACACCCATACTATAAAATTTACCTTTTAATTAAATTTACTGTCATAGCTCTCTCCATCTTCCAGAACTGCACTGTCAATATGGCAGCCACCAGCCACATGTGCCTATTTAAATTTAAATTAATTTAAATTAAATTATACCTTTCTCTATTAATAGCACATAAAGTAGAATTTGGAGGAGGAAAAAAAAAAATGCCAGAGACAGAGAAGGACATTATGTAATCATAAGGGACAGAGCACCAAGAGGACACAGCAACCCTAAATGTGTGTGTACCAAACAAAAGAGCTACTAAATAAGTGAAGCAGAAGTTGACAGAATTGAAATGAGAAACAAATTGACAATTCTAGAAACTTCAAACCCCCGTTCTCAACAATTGATAGAATTGATAAACAAAGATAAACAAGAATATAAAACTCAGTAATACCATCAATTAAGAATAATCAACCTTTATAGAACACTCTACCCAACAGCAGAATACATTATTTTCAAGTGCCCACCAAATAGGTACCAGAAAAAGACCATATCCTAGGCTTTAAAACAAATCCCAACAAACTTAAAAGAAGTGAAATCATATAATGTATTCTCTGACCAGAATGGAATCAAACTAGAAATCAATTAACAGAAAGATAACTGATAAAGCTCCAAACATTGAAACTTATGCAATATACTGAATAATCCATGAGTCAAAGAGAAAGTCTCAAGAAAAATTTAAAAATACATTGAAATGAATGAAAATATACCATATCAAAATTTATACAACACAGCTAAAGCAGCAATGGTGGAAATTTATAGCAAATTTATAACCAAATGCATACAACAAGAGAAAAAGTCTCAAATCAATAATCTAAGCCCTCACCACAATTACCAAGAAAAAGAAAAGCAAAACAAATCCAAAGCTAACAAAAGAAAGGGAATAACAAAGACAAGAGCAGGACCAAATGAAACTGAAAACAGAAAAGCAAAAAAGAAGAATCAGTGAAACAAACTAATAGTTCTTTAAAAATAAAAATGACAAACATCTAACACAACTGACAAAAGAGAGATATTACCAATATCAGGAATGAATAAAGGGTTATCACTACAGAACCTTGTATGCTGAAAACTATACAACACTGATGAAAGAAATCAAAGATTTAAATAAATGAAAAGGCACAGCATGTTCGTGGACTAGAAGACTGAACATAGTAAACAAAGTTTTCCCCAAATTGACAAACAGTACTCCTATCAAAACCCCAGCAAGGGATCCCTGGGTGGCGCAGCGGTTTGGCGCCTGCCTTTGGCCCAGGGCACGATCCTGGAGACCCGGGATCGAATCCCACATCGGGCTCCCAGTGCATGGAGCCTGCTTCTCCCTCTGCCTGTGTCTCTGCCTCTCTCTCTCTCTGTAACTATCATAAATAAATAAAAATTTTAAATAAATAAATAAATAAATAAATAAATAAATAAATAAATAAATAAATAAACCCCAGCAAGATTTTCTCTGGATATGGACAAGATTATTCTAAAATTAAATGGAAAGACAAGGGAACTAGAATAACTAAAACGATTTTGAAAGAGAGGAATCGTCAACTTCAATTTCAAGATTTGTTATGTCACTATACTAAACAAGACAGTATGGTATCAGTAGAGGGACAGACATATAGATCTGGAAACAGATTATAGATCTGGAAACAGAACAGAATATACCAGAAATAAACCAACATAAATATGCCCAACTGACTTTTGCCAAAATTGCAAAAGCAATTTAATGGAGAAAAGATAGTCTTTTCAACAAATGAAACTGCAGCGTGAACATCCACAGCTTAAAAAAAATAAATCTTGACCTCAGTCTTGTACTTTGTAGAAAAATTAACTCAAAATGGATCAAGAACGTATTAAGTCCATAAAACTATAAACATCTTAGAAAAAGAAAAAGAAAAAAGAAAAAAAAAAAAAGGAGAAAATCTCCAGGACCTAGAGCTAAACAAAAATACTACAAGTATGATCCATAAAAGGAAAAACAGATAAACTGTACTTCATCAAAATTAAACATTTTTGCTCTGTGAAAGATCTTGTTAAGAACATGAAAAGACAAGTTACAGACTAAAGAAAACATCTGCATACTATATATCCAACAAAGGACTAATATCTGCAATATATAAAGAACTTATCAAAAAAAAAAAAAAAGAACTTATCAAAACTCCACAGTAAGAACCAAACAATTCAATAAGAATATGCACAAAAAGCGAAACTCCAAAAGGATATACAAATGACAAACAGGTACATAAAAGATGTTCAAAATCATTAGGTATTAAGTAAATACAAATTAAAACTATGTACAATATGATATTACTTCCACATCTATCAAAGTAGCTATCATAAAAACTAACGACCACAAAAAATGCTGGCAAGGATAAAGAGAAACTAGATGATTCATATGCTCAGCTGGGAACATAAAATGGTACAGCCACTTTGGAAAAAGTTTGGCAGTTTCTTTTAAAAACTAAACAAGCAACATCATACAACAATTCAGCAATTGGATGTCTAGATATTATTTACCTAAGAGAAATGAAAAATATGTTCACCCAAAAACCTATACACAAAGTTTATACCAGCTTTATTCATTATAGTTAAAAATTAGAGAACAATTCAACTGTCCTTCAATGGGTGAATAGGTTAAACAAATTATGATATTTCCATTCCATGAACTACTAGTTAGCAATAAAAAGGAACAAACTGGGACGCCTCTGTGGCTCGGCGGTTGAGCATCTGCCTTCAGCTCAGAGTGTGGTCCTGGAGTCCCGGGATTGAGTCCCACACTGGGCTCCCTGCATAGAGCCTGCTTCTCCCTCTGCCTATGTCTCTGCCTCTCTCTCTGTGTCTCTCATGAATAAATAAATAAAATCTTAAAAAAAAAAAAGAATTATTGAATCATTATATTATATACCTGAAACTAATATAATACTGTATGTTAATTATACTTGAATTTTAAAAACATCTTTTAAGGGAAAAATATAGTTTTAGAGATCTTAAGCAATCAAAAATTTCTGGTACCTTCTCTCATATTCATTTCTAAGTACAAGCCATTCTAAATTAAAATAAGTGAAAAAGAAGCCCAGAAAGGTTCTGATTTTTCCCTGGTTATGATTTATGTTGTTCTTTTTATGTTAGATATTAAATTATTTTCCAAAAGGGAGCTTGGGTGGCTCAGGTCAAGATCCCCAGGGATCGAGCCCCAGGACAGGCTCCTTGCTCAGCAGGGAGCCTGCTTCTCCCTCTCCCTCTGCCCCTCCCTATTGCTCGTGCTCTTTCTGCCTCAATAAGTTAATAAAATCTTTAAAAATAAATAAACAGTTTTCCCAAAAAAAGTAAAAACTGCTCTTACCTAAATCACCATTGATGTACATGTAAATGATAAAAGGCAATGATAAAATTCACCAGGAAGATGTAATAATTCTACAATTCTAAGTTTGTATTCAACTTGTAAAACTGCTCTCTCCATTAACTATTAGAAAAAGGGTCACCCCCAACAAAACAGAGAAAAAAAGAAGGGTGAACAATAAGGACACAAAAGACCTGAGCCATGTCATAAATAACTTAGCTTAGTATCTGTACAACACTGGACCCAATAACCACAGAATACACTTTATTTTCAAGTACACATGGAATTCTACTAGGAATTAGTATCTAAACTATAAGTAGAAAACACAATTGTCTGAAAATTAAGAAATCTACTTCTATACTTGAGTCAAAGAAGAATTCTACTATGTTAGTAAAATGCTAACATCAATTTAAAATATAATTAAGGGGAGCCTGAGTGGCTCAGTCAGTTAGGCATCTAACTCTTGATTTCGGGTCAGATGATGATTTCAGGGTTTGTGCGGTCGAACTTCAGGTCCGGCTCTGCACTCAGTTCTGAGTCTGCTTGTCCCTCTCCCTCCCTTTCTGTCCCTCTCCCTTTGCCCTTCCCTCCTCCACAAGTGCTCTCCAAATAAATAAAATCTTTTATTAAAAATAATGAAAATTAAAATAAAATAATAGTAATAGAAAATATTTTAACCAAATAAATATATCCAAACTGTGAGATACAACTAAAGTCATGCACAGAAAAAGATGCATGCAAAAACATATATTAGAAAAAAAGAAAGGCTGAAAAATCAACTATCTAAGCATTCAATAAGCAGTTAGGGGAAAAAAAACAGTGAATCACCCCAAAGAAATTAGAAAGGAAATAACAAACAGCAAATACAAAACAGAAAACAAATACATAGTAAAGGGGATCAACAACATCAAAAGATGGTTCTTTGAAACTTAAAGTAGTTTTAAAGAAAAAACTATTAAAAATAACAAATCCTTGGCAAGAGTGACCAAAAAACGTGAGAAGACACAAATTACCAATCACAAATAAAAAGGGAACATCATTATGAAATCCACACATTTAAGAGATAAAATGAAGAATTTTATGCCAATAAATTTTAAACTTTATTTTTTTATTTTTTTTTATAAATTTTAAACTTTAAATGGAATACACATTTTTTAAAAATGCACATCATACCACATCTGAAATAATGTTAGTCCTTTATCTATTAAAGAAATAGAATCTATAATTTAAAGCCTTCCCATAAAGAAAACCCTAGGGTCTAGGTGGCTTCATAAGTAAATTCCACTAAGTAATCTCTAATACCAACCTTACATAAACTCTTTCAGATACTAGTTAAAAGAAAAAACATTTCACAACTCATTTTATGAGGTCAACCCAACCCAGATACCAAAACCTTACAAGGATATTAAAAGAAAAAAATTACAGGTTTATTTCACTCCTGAAAATAGATGTAAAACTCCCAAGCAAAATATTAGAGCAGGAATATATAAATTGATATGTTATTTAAAAATCCAAAAATTGTATTAGTTATTTATAAAAATAATATATCACAACTTGAATTTATTTTTTGATTATAAAGTTGTTTTAATATTTGAAAATTGGGACGCCTGGGTGGCTCAGCGGTTGAGTACCTGCCTTTGACTCAGGGCGTGATCCTGGAGTCCCAGGATCGAGTCCCACATCGGGCTTCCTGCATGGAGCCTGCTTATCCCTTCACCTATGTCTCTGCCTCTCTCTCTCTCTGTCTCTAATGAATAAATAAATAAAATATTTAAAATAATAATATTTGAAAATTAACCAATGCAGTACCGGACATTACCAAAATAAAGAAAAATCATATGATCAATTCAATATATGCAGAAAAACTATTTGAAAAAAGTCAACATCCACTCATGATAAAAACTCTACACACACTAGAAACAGAAGGGAATAAAGAAAGGCATTTACAAAACACACACACACACACACACACACACACACACACAAACCCCTCATACGTAATTATGAAATGCTAAGTTTACTCTCTGTAATCAGAAATAAGACAAAATGACTGCCATCACCATTTCTATTCTACAGTACTACATTGTACCAGAGATCACAGCCAGCGTGTTAAGACTTGAAACGGAAATAAAAGTTAAGGATTGGAAAAAAAGAAATAGAACTATCATTATTCACAGGCAATACAACTGAGTGCATATAAAATCCAAAAGAATCTACAGATTATCCTTTAGATTACCCAGGTAATTTAGTAAGAAAGCTGGACTGCTTTTCTCTCCACTAGCAATTAGAAATTTAAAAATTAAATCTAAAGGTCTGGACCTATCAGCAGCATTTACACAGCTCGTAAATCCCTCCCTCAAAGAACACCCTAAGGACATTATCTTCTAAGAACAGGGCCACTATCAGAATTTTCTTACTATTCAACTTGGGAAAATGTTGTGTTCCAGGGCTTAGCCCTAGGTTCTCCTCTTTTCCCACTTCTTTGGTGACCTCACCTAGTCTTATGGTTTTAAACATTAACAAAATGCTAAGAATTTACATCCCCAAGCTGCACCTCTTCCCTGACCTCAGACACACATCAAACTACCCACTAAATATCTCCACTTTGTGTATCTAAATAGACATCTCAAACCTAAGTCAAAGGTTTGCTTTAAAGCCTCCAGTACCTCTGCATTTCATATAGAATAAAAATCAAAGTTCTTAAAATGGCCTAGTTAAGATAGTAAACAGTCTGGTTCCATAATAACTCTTTCAAATCCTTTCTTGCTACTCTCCCTCTTGTTCTTTCTTAAATTCACCCAGTATTCTCCTGCTTCACTATCCTTATATTTAATTCATAGCCTAAAATGTACTCTCCACAGATACCTTAATGACTCACTCCTTACAAGACTTTACTTATGGCACCTTTGCAGAGAGGTTTCCCCTAACCATCTAATGTAAAACTGCACATATACGTTCTCTCCATCTCCCTTTCATTATTTTTTTTCTCCAAAGAAATTATCATTCTATAATTTTGATGTTTATTTTGTTTAACATCTGTTTACCCTGACACTAGAAAGTAAACTCTTTGAAGACAAAGGTTTGGGGGGATCCCTGGGTGGCTCAGTGGTTTAGCGTGGCTAAACCTTAGCCTTTGGCCCAGGGCGTGATCCTAGAGTCCCAGGATCGAGTCCCACATCAGGCTCCCTGCATGGAGCTTGCTTCTCCCTCTGCCTGTGTCTCTGCCTCTCTGTGTCTCATGAATAAATAAATATTTTTTTAAATAAAAAAATAAAAATAAAAATAAAAAGAAGACAAAGGTTTTTGGCAATTCTGTTCACTCCTGCGTTGCCCTCACTAAATTAAATAATAAGTACCAAAATTATATACCAATACCAAAACAATGTTTAGCACATAGTAGCACTAAATAGATTTCTGCTAGATAAATGAAGGATTAAGGTAAGGAAAAAGAAATAAAAACAGGAAAGCAATAGGTACAGAATTCTAAAACAAAATAGTAATAAAAAAAATTTTTTTAAGTTTAACCCCATTAATAAAATGGAATTAAAAGAATATTACTGGGGTGCCTGAGTGGCTCAGTCAGTTAAATGTCTGACTTTTGGGACACTTGGGTGGCTGGGCGATTGAGCATCTGCCTTTGACTCAGGGCGTGATCCTGGAGTCCCCGGATCAAGTCCCACATCGGGCTCCCTACAAGGAGCCTGCTTCTTCCTCTCCCCATGTCTCTGCCTCTCTGTCTCTCTCATGAATGGATGAATGAAAATCTTGAAAAAAAAAAAAAAAAAGTCTGACTCAATCTCAGTTCAGGTCTTGATCTCAGGATCCTGAGTTCAAGCCCATTAGGCTCCACGCCCATTCTTTCTTTTTCTTTTTTACTGTTATGTCAAAAATAATTAAGTTGCCTAATAGATAAAAAATAATTTTTAAAATAAGAATAGCCATTGTTGGCAAGGCTATAGTGAAATAGGAATTCTCAAACATTGTAATGACAATAAACTAGTATAATCTTTCTAGAAAGCAAAGTGACACCATGTATCAAGAAACCTTAAATTAGGGATCCCTGGGTGGCGCAGCGGTTTGGCGCCTGCCTTTGGCCCAGGGCGCGATCCTGGAGACCTGGGATCGAATCCCACGTCGGGCTCCCTGCATGGAGCCTGCTTCTCCCTCTGCCTATGTCTCTGACTCTCTCTCTCTGTGTGTGACTATCATAAATAAAAATTAAAAAAAAAAAAAAAAAAAAGAAACCTTAAATTACAGCTGACCTCTGAACAATGGTGAAGGAGGTATTAAGAGCACCGATCATCCATAGAATCAAAAATCCACTGACAGTTTTTAACTTAACTACTAATAGCCTATTGTTGACTGGAAGCTAGAATATAAAGTCAATTAACACAAATTTTATAAATGTACTAGATACTGTTCTGTTACAATAAAGTAAGCTAGAGAAAAGAAAATGTTAAGAAAAATATAAAGAGGAGAAAATACATTTACAGTATTATACTGTAAGAAATCTGTATGTGAGGGGCATCTGGGTGGTTCAGTGGTTGAGTGCCTGCCTTCGGCTCAAGTCACAATCCCAAAATCTTGGGATTGAGTCCCACATCAGGCTCCCCATACGGAGTCTGCTTCTCCCTCCGCCTGTGTCTCTGCCTCTTTTTCTGTATCTCTCATGAATAAATAAATAAAATCGAAAGGAAGGAAGGAAGGAAGGAAGGAAGGAAGGAAGGAAGGAAGGAAGGAAGGAAGGAAGGAAGGAAGGAAGAGGGAGGGAGGGAGGGAGGGAGGGAGGGAGGGAGGGAGGGATGAATGAATCTGCATGTGAGTGGATCTCAGGTAGTTTAAACCTGTGTTGGGATCCCTGGGTGGCGCAGCGGTTTGGCGCCTGCCTTTGGCCCGGGGCGCGATCCTGGAGACCCGGGATCGAATCCCACGTTGGGCTCCCGGTGCATGGAGCCTGCTTCTCCCTCTGCCTGTGTCTCTGCCTCTCTCTCTCTGTGACTATCATGAATAAATAAATAAAATATTTTAAAAAATAAAAAATAAAAAAATAAACCTGTGTTGTTCAAGGGTCAACTGTACTTATATTCTTTCATCCAACAATTCCACTTTTAGGAATTTATCATAAAAAACAATCAGATTTACATATATAAATAAATATTTATATAGAGATGTTCAAAATACAGTAATGTTTTACAAAGAAAAATTTAAAAATAAGTAATAAGAAAGGAATGATAAAATAATTTCTGATCATAGTAAGTATAATTTATTATATACTTAACATATGCCAGCTACAATGTTAAGATCAAGGAAGTAATATTCTACCTATTTTGCAAATAAGAAAATAGAGACCAGAAAAGGGAAGTATCAAACTTAAAGCTCTTGGGACGCCTGGGTGGCTCAGCAGTTAAGTGTCTGCCTTCAGCCCAGGGTGTGATCCTGGAGACCTGGAATCAAGTCCCGCATCAGGCTTCCTGCATGGAGCCTGCTTCTCCCTCAGCTTCTGCCTATGTCTCTGCCTCTCTCTCTCTCTGTCTCTCATGAATAAATAAATAAAATCTTTAAAAAAAAAACTTAAAGGTCTTAAGTAGCAAAACTGGGATTGAACTCAGATTTGTTAGACTCTGCTAAACAAAATATCCCTTTAGATTCCTAAGATGGAATTTTATAGTCATTAATTAAAGACTGTATCTTGAATATTTAATTGAGAGGTTTTTGTTTTTTTTTTAAGACAATGTTAGAAAAGAAAGCAAGACACAACACTCCATATAATTTATACAGACACCCAAATGGGATTAGGTTAGATTAACTATAATATTAGACTGGAAAAGAAATCTCTGGGTAGTGGGATTACAGGTAACTTTATTTTTAACATACTACTGTTTTTATATACTACTTTTGTATTTTCCAAATAACCTCTAATATAAAGATGCTTTAACAATCAGGGGAAAAAAAATAACAATCACTATTATCAAAGCTGAATCTTAGACTTCCTCTATACTTCCTCCAGATGGCAAACCATAAATCCCTTCTAACTTTTTCCATTGTGTCTATTTATATGGAAAAAGATCTAAACATGTAGGCGGCTTAAGTGTCCAACCAATATTTAGTATAGTGAAGAATCTCTATAAAACATACTACCACTCAAGTACCAGTTTTACTTTATATATCCAGATTATTTCAATTCCATTTACTCACTTGAGTAACGTTCTGTTTTTGTATCAACTGAACTTATGCATCTTCCTTTTTCAATAAAGAGAGCCTTATTAATACACTAGTTTAAACAAGATTATGTAGCTTCTTCATATACATACCTGACCTAGAGAGAGTGTATTCTAAAAGGATATGTGAAATAAGGATCGGTAAGTAAGGTTTGATATATTATGGAGAAATGTGAAAGAACTGGCTCAAATGAAGAACCTAAAAGCAAATAATATAAATTTTTGTTAATAATGAGACCATGAATATATAAATTTCATATACACATTTTCCAAGCTCTTCTACCTTTATTATTTAATTTTACCTGACAGAGAACCTAACCAATACATGCTTGCTCATTGACTATCATCAAAATATTCTAGCATGGTTAGCAGAAGTCTTATCAATTCTGTTTTGTTTTGTTTTTAACAGATAAAGATAGATGTTCTTTTAAATCTTAAAAAAAAAAATCCAGGTTACATGAAATTTATAAAAGTAACAAAGTGAACACGAACTCTAACAGTGGTATGGCAGTGGTCAGTACTGCCATTAATGTAAATATACCAATGACCACTTCAAAAAAAAGACACCTTCCTACTGAAAGCTATATCATCAACACAATATTAACACTAAAAAAATTTCCCATGTCATTTTATGAATAACTCTGCTATATTTATATAAGGACTACTAATTTTAGATAACTTACCTTTATATAAAAATATCAGAAAATAATACATTGCTATAACAGTCAAGAAAGATATTCTATTTAATACACAATATCAACTATCTATAAAGAATAAGCCTAGGAAAATCAATACTAACAATCAAATTTATTAGTAATACTTTAGTTCCAAAAAAAAGAAAAGTAGTACTTTAGTTCCTTAAAACCATCAAAGACAAAGAAAAATAAAAAATCTCTCTCTAGGGGATCCCTGGGTGGCTCAGTGGTTTAGCGCCTGCCTTTGGCCCAGGGCACGATCCTGGAGTCCCGTGATCGAGTCCCACGTCGGGTTCCTGGCATGGAGCCTGCTTCTCCCTCCTCCTGTGTCTCTGCCTCTCTATCTCTATGTCTATCATAAATAATAAATAAATAAATATTTTTTAAAAAATATCTCTCTAGAAGGAACATATAACTTGAAATCATAGGAATTAACCATGGCATTATCCCAAGCAAGATCAAGAAAATCTCTTTCAGGGGCACTTGGATGGCTCAGTCGGTTAAGCGTTTGCCTTCAACTCAGGTCATGATCCCCAGGGTCCAGGGATCGACCCTAACATAGGGCTCTCCCCTACTGCTCCCTCTTGCTCTGCCCTCCCCACTTGTGCACTCTCTTGCTCGCTCTCACTCTCTCAAATAAATCTTAAAAAAAAAGAAAGAGAAACATCTCTTTCAGAAGCAAATGCTACCAAAACCAATCAATCCATCTTTACTGGGGATTAAGTTACCTACAAAATGATTTTAAGGATACCACTGTGATAAGGATAGAATAAATACTAAATCACATCAAGATACCAAAGGGTGTGTCACTAAAAAAGACAGTATTTATAGAAAATATAATCAAATTAAGGTAACCAATAATCTTAAAATGTAGCTATGTGGCATAAGAACTATTATAATTAATCACTGAACATCCTAAATATCAATAGGTAACAGTATAGCTAAATAAATTATAGTAAAAAATCACCCTTTAGGATACTAGGCAGCTATTAAAAAGTTTAAGATAGAATGAAGAAACCAGATGTGTGGAGAAACCAGAAAGATCTCTGAGACATATTCTTAAGGGAAAAAGCTAATTGTGGGGCAGCCCCAGTGGCGCAGCGGTTTAGCGCCGCCTGCAGCCCAGGGTGTGATCCTGGAGACCCGGGATCGAGTCCCACGTCAGGCTCTCTGCATGGAGCCTGCTTCTCCCTCTGCCTGTGTCTCTGCCACTCTCTCTTTCTCTCTGCATCTCTATGAATAAATAAATAAAATCTTAAAAAAAAAAAAAAAAAAAGCTAGTAGTTAAACCATATACAACTTTTGGCCAAAGAATCCAGGAAGGTGTAATTCTCTGAATTCTTCAACACTTCTTATAATCCTTTGTTACTTACTTCCAGAACTAGTCTTGCTTCATTATTTTAGAGCCTCACATTGTTGCTTTTACCAACATATTTTCTTCTATATGTGTTGATTTCCCCATTAGCCATATTCCTTAATAACACAGATTATGATATATACTCCAACCTGGCAGTTGGCCGTAGTCCCACACATAAAATAGGTGCACAAATATTTACAGATGGTGAATATGTAAAATATGAAGAAGCATTTTAGAAGCAGAGAAACTAAAGCAAACATTAAAGGAGAAAACCAGGACTATAATACACTTGTTTTACGCAAACACAAGCTCTTTGAGAAATTCTAGTAACATGGGGGATCCCTGGGTGGCTCAGCGGTTTAGTGCCTGCCTTCAGCCCAGGGTGTGATCCTGAAGTCCCGGGATAGAGTCCCACATCAGGCTTCCTGCATAAAGCCTGCTTCTCCCTCTGCCTGTGTCTCTGCCTCTCTTTCTCTGTGTCTCTCATAAATAAATAAATAAAATCTTTAAAAAAAAAAAGAAATTTTAGTAACAAAATTTGTGACTACAGTTTCCAAGAGATTTTTTTAATCACTCAAATAAAAATGCTTGAAAACCTATGTGTAAAATATTCATACTCTGTGACTTTAACAATACTTACCATCTGTCTGGCATTGATGCTACTAACGTGCTTGCTTATTAAGGCCACAGTTGATATCTGCAAACTCTATAACTCTTCCTGTTATCCAACATGTCTTCTTTACTGCCAAAATAAATAAAATATTTTATGTATATACTAAAGGCAAATTTAAATTTATGTCAAACTATAATCCTAAATGAAATCAAAGTTCAAAACATGTAATACGTATAAATACATATAATATTCCACAGAGAAAGCCACAAAAGAAAAAAGAAAAAAAAAGATCAACCTCATTTGCCACCACTGGAGGTAACTATTACACTGTGGAAAATGGTTATATTAAAAGAAAAAACTAAGCATTTATTCTTCAGGTAAAACATTATTTCAAGGTAACAAAGTAGCCCTAACTAATGAGGGAAACTTCTTCATGGAAGATGACTATGCAAAAGGAATGTAAAAGGAACAATAGAATGTTAATATTTATAACAAGTAACTGAACAAGAATCAGCAATCAATGAAGGCTAAAATCACCATTAGGTTTAAGATTGATAGAGATTACCTGGTGCCAAAGTGCCACCGCAGAGGACTTACTAGATGCAAAAAGATAACTTTTTTTTTAAGATTTTTTTTTTTAAGATAAGAGACACAGAGAGGGAGGCAGAGACACAGGCAGAGGGAGAAGCAGGCTCCCTGAGACAAGCCCAATGTGGGACTTGATCCCAGGACCCCAGGATGACGCCCTGAGCTGAAGCAATGCTCAACCACTGAACCACCCAGGCGACCCACAAAAAGATACCTTTACAATAAAATAATCTGGTAATGATCAAACAGAGCATCAGAATGATGGGAAAACTAAATATTATGTGCTCTTAATATGAAACAACATGCATACACAGCATAACTAAATAAAGTACTCTTCCAAAAATCTTTAACCTGAATCTGAAACACCTTTAGATCTAACTCCCAATTAAATATTTTTTTGGAAAAAAAATAAATGAATAAATGAATGAATGAATGAATAAATAATAAATAAATTTTTTTGGGAGGGGGAAGGGGCAGAGGGAGAGGGAGAGAGAATCCTAAGCAGGCTCCATGCTCAGCACAGAGCCCAAGGAAGGGCTTGATCTCCTGACCCTGAGATCATGACCTGAGCCCAAGTCAAGAGTCTGAAACTTAACTGACTGAGCCACCCAGGCACCCCCTAACACCCAGTTTATAGAAAATATAGGGAATAGAGTAACAAGTTATACTATATCATGAGTAAATAAAAAACGTCCAACATTCTCAACAGAACTAACAAATCTGTATCATGGAGTAAGAGACGGAGGGTGGTGAAAAGATAGATAAGAGGCAGTTTCATATTAAAAAAAAAAAAAACTCAAGATATAACAAAGTGCAATAGGTAGGTCTTGATTTGAACTGGTATGAATGAATGAATAAATGAATGAATAAATAAATAAATAAATAAATAAAGTGCCTCAGTGGCTCAGTCAGTTAAGCATCCAACTCTTGATTTTGGCTCAGGTCATGATCTCAGGGTCATAAGATCAAGCCCTGCATCAGGATGAATGCAGGCCATAGACCCTGATTAGGATTCTTCCTATCCCCTCTCCCTTTGCCCCTTCCCTCCTAAAAAAGTAAATTAAAAAAAAAAAAAAGTAAAACCTGTTTTGGGAACAAATGGAGAAATAAGACTATGGTATGAATATTATATTAGAGAATTATTGATAATTTTGGTAGGAATAATAATGGTTTTATAGTTATATCAGAGAATATCCTTTTCCTGGAAGATATACACTAAAGATAATATACCTTCTTGTAATTTTTTTAAAAGAGCAAATTTCAAATTAAATCCTTAAATGAAATTTAACAAAGCCCAAAATATATACTTATAATACTCAAAAAGGAAAAAACTAAAAATAAATTTCACTTTATTTTTAAGTGCCTCAGGAAATTTATATATACACATATGGAAAGTAAATGTGGCAAAATTATTAACAATTATTGAATCTAGGAGGTAAGTGTATAAGAGTTCAATGAGTATATTCTATTCTATATGCTTAAGTTTTTTGCCAAAGTTTTTAAAATGTACTATGCTTCAAGTAAACCAGTTTGTTTACATAGTAAAAAATCCTTTTTTAATCCAAATACCAACCCTTGGGGGAACCGGGTGGCTCAGTCTGTTAAGCACCTGCCTTCAGCTCAGGTCATGATCCCAGAGTCCTGGGATTGAGGTCTGAGTCGGCCTCCCTTCTCCCTCTGCTCCTCCCCCCTTCTCATGCGCGCTGCTCTCTCTCTCTCTCTCTCATTTAAATAAATAAAACCTTTAAATAATATACCAACCCTTTATTTGGAATTTCTAAATCAAATATGACAAGTTTTCATAAAGCAGAGTAAAGATTATACCTGGTTATCTATCCGTATGTGTCCTGAGAAGAAAAATTCAATCACACTCTAAGAGAAGAAAGAAACAGAAAGAAGAAATCTTAAAGTATAAAACTGAAGGAGGGGCTCCTGGCTGGCTCAGCCAGGGGACCCTATGACTCTTGATCTCAGGGTTCTGAGTTTAAGCCTTATATTGGGTGTGGAACCTAGTTAGAAAATTAATTTTTTAAATGAAGAAAAGGACCCATGGGACACCTGGGTGGCTCAGAGGTTGAGCGCCTGCCTTCAGCCCAGGGCGTGATCCTGAGTCCCAGGATCAAGTCCCACATCAGGCTCCCTGCATGAAGCCTGCTTCCCTCTCTGCCTATGTCTCTGCCTCTTTCTCTCTGTGTCTCTCATGAATAAATAAATAAAATCTTAAAAAAAAAAAGGAAAGAAAGAAAAGGACCTTGAACAGACAAACAAGACAACCTTGAGAAATTAAAACAGAGCTAGAGGCTTCACACTTCTTGATTTCAAAACATATTAACAAAACTACAGTAATCAAAACAGTATGGCACTGGCATAAAGAAACAGAACAGCTGCACTAGAATATAGAGCCCAGAAATAAATCCTGACATATACAGTCACATAATCTTTCTTTCTTTCTTTTTTTCTTTGTTTCTTTCTTTATTTGAAAGAGAGAGAGAGAGAGAGACAGGGAAACAGAGAGCTAGCGAACAACAGCCAGGGAAGTGGCCAAAGGGGTGAGAGAGGAAAACAGAAAAAGTCCCAAGCAGACTCCACCCTGGGCATGGAGCCTGACGCAGAACTCGATTTCATTATCATGACCTGAGCTGAAACCAAAAGTCAGTTGCTTAACCAACTGAGCCACCCAGGCACCCCTAGAGTCAAGTAATCTTTGACAAGGATGCCAAGGCTATACAATGCGGAGAGGATCGTTTTTTCAACAAATGGTTGCTTTGAAAATTGGATATTCACATGCAAAACAATGAACTTGGACCCTTACCTGACACCATATACAAAAATTAACTCAAAATGGGTTACAGACCTAAACATAAGACCTGAAATCATAAAACTCTAGAAGAAAACATGGGTGGGATGCCTGGGTGGCTCAGCGGTTGAGTGGCTGCCTTTGGCTAAGGGCATGAGGGCATGATCCAGAGTCTGGAGATCGGAGTCCTGGGATTGAGTCTCACATTGGGGTCCTTGCATGGAGCCTGCTTCTCCCCCTCTGCTTGTGTCTCAGCCTCTCTCTCTCTCTCTCATGAATAAATAAAATCTTTAAAAACAAACAAACAAAAATCCATAATGAGATATCACCTCACATCTGTTAGGATAGCCACTAACAAAAAACAAAACAAAAAAAAAAAGGCGGGGGGGGAAGGTATTGGTAATAATGGGAAGAAATTTAAACCCTTGTGTATTGTTAATGGTAATGTAAAATGTGCAGCTCTGAGTAATATATAGACTGAATTACTATATTGTATACTTGAAACTAATTTAACACTGTTAACTATATTGGAATTAAAATTTTTTTAATAAAATTAAATAAATAAAATGTGTAGCTGCTACGGAAAACAATATAGGAGTTTCCTCAAAAATCAAAAATAGATTATGATTATGATATTTTTCTCACTTTGGAGTATACATCAAAAAGAAATAAAAACAAGATCCCCACAAAATATTTGCACAATCATGTTCACCACAGCATTATTCACAATAGCCAAGAGTGGAAGCAACTAAAAATGTCCATGCAACGTAAATGTTCCCTAACAGAAAAATGGATAAAGATACATGGTGTGCGATGCCTGGGTGGCTCAGTGGTTGGGCACTTGCCTTCCGGTCAGGTCGTGATCCCAGGATCCAGGATCGAGTCCTGCATTGGGCTCCCTGCAAGGAGCCTGCTTCTCCCTCTGCCTATTTCTCTCTGTCTCTCTTTCTCTGTCTCTCTCATGAATAAATAAATAAATCTTAAAACAAAAAAAAACATGGTGTATATACAAACAAACATGATGGAATATTATGTAGCCTCAAAAAAGGAAATCCTTCATGGATAAGCTTTGAGGACATTATGCTAAGTGAAATAGGCCAGTCACAAAAATACAAATACTGTATGATTCCACTTATATAAAGTATCTAAAGTAATGAAACTCTTAGAAACAGCAAGTAGCATGATAGTTGCCATGGGCAGAAAAGGAGAAAAGCAGAGTTGTTCAGTAGGAATAGTTTCAGTTCTACAGGAGGAAAATGTTCTAGAGATCTATTGTAATAACAACGTACATACAGTTAACAGTACTGTACTGTTCATCTAAAAATGGTTAAGATAGTAAATTTTATGGTATATGCTTACAGATTTTTTAAATAAAGCTATAAATAAGGGTTAAGTTTAACCACAAAGGGAAAAAAAATAAGAGGTGTTTAGCAAGGAAAAAAGTTCACTAAGAGAACTGGAGTCAGAAATAGAACAGGAAAGAAAATCACAAATAGAAATCCTGAGAAGTGAACTACATTTAGTTATAACTACATAATCAATTACCAACTCTGCATCCTGTGATAGAATAGATGTACTGGATCTTTACAGCTTCTGAGACTACATGCAAAATACTCTATTATCTACTAGAATTTATACATATACTCTAATCCATCTCCTACTCAACCACTTCTTTCCTATGAACCATCACCTACCAAAAAAAGTCTCCATCTTTTCCTTCCTAAAGTCTAGTTCTAAAAAGTCTAAAAAGTCTAGTTCTAAAAAGTTCAAATTCTTCCATTGAAAAAACTGTTTAGAAATTTGGTATTCTGGCCACCTGGCTAGCTCAGTCAGTAGAGCATGCCAGTCTTGATCTCAGTGAGTTCAAACCCCACACTGGGTTTAGAGATTACTTAAAAATAAAATCTTAAAAAAAAAAGACAAAGAAATCTGATTTTCTCAATGCACTCAGAATTGATAACATCAGGTTAACTCAGACTAACCAAATTCCTAATAATCTCTGCATATAGTTTTTTAAAATAATAATTTAGGGACGCCTAGGTGACTCAGCAGTTAAGCATCTCCCTTCGGCTCAGGGCATGATCCCAGAGACCTGGGATCAAGTCCCACATCGGGCTCCCTGCATGCAGCCTGCTTCTCCCTCTGCCTGTGTCTCTGCCCCTCTCTCTGTGTCCCTCATGAATAAATCAATAAAATCTTTTAAAAAGTAATAATAATAATTTACATTTGTTGTTCCAAATTCCCACTTCTTGTTGACCTCTTAATCCAAAGCAATTTTCCTCCTGTAGCTTTTTCTCTGGTTTTTCTCTGGCTGCCCTTTCAGTCTCCATTGATTCCTTCCCTTTTGCTTATTCTTTCAATACCACTGTTCCCCTAGACTCTGTCCCCAATTTTCTGCTCCATCAGCTTTTTCTAGGCCCATCTAACCCCATGGTTTCAATACCTGTAACTATGACTCAGCAAAGAATTCTCTCTAAAACGCCAACATACTTAACTGCCTGACAGACATAATCACTTGGATATTACATAGGCACTTCAAGTCTGAGAGCTCCAGCTTAAAATCCCTCAGTGGCTCTACAGCTTTCAAGATCAGGTTCCAACTCCTTGATAAAGCACTCAAGGACTTCTATGATCTGGTCCCTTATGTACCCCTAGCTTCCTCTTTCTCTATTCCTCCTCAGAACTCTCTTATTATTTCTGTATTTAATTATTTGTTTCCCAAACAATATAGGACACTTCACATCTCTGTGCTTCACAGATGTTCTGTCCAAAAGTCCCTCTATACCATCCCACCCAACTCATATTTCTTGGCTTAATTAACTTTCCTTCAGAAGAGTTTTCCACTATCCTAAAGTCTGACTTAGACACAGCTCCCGCTGCATCCTAGATATACCTCTATCTTAACACCTCTGTATTTACTTGTTTAGACTACTAGTCGGTACACATCTCCCAGGTAGCATGTTATTTGGCAAATAAGACTTCAATAAGTATTTGTTACATTCCAGCACAAACCAAAAACCCAAATTAGCTTCTTAACATATTAGATTTTCCATTTCAGTACCTGGAATACTCACGTATGTAATATTGAATATCTCTTTCTCACAATAAAGTACCTGGGAAAATAAATTTATAATCAGAAGAATGGTTAAGAATTATAACGAATATTCTTTGTGTCTGCCCAGAACTCCATCTGCCCTACTCCACCAGGGGTCTGCTAGCAGACTCCTGACACATAAATGAGCACGTAACATTATCTACACTAGACTAAGCAGAGCACCTCATCTCTTCGGCTACAGAAATTGGTCAAGGGATGGACATGTGGCCAAATCTACTAAAACCTCAGACATAAGGCTCTAAATAGATAAGCCTATGCAAGAAGGAACCAGGTCTCACCATGTGAAGTATATCCATCATAGGAGAAATGGCACCAGTATGCAGATTTTAAGTATAGGAAGGACAATGGTTAAGTTCCTACCTTAGCCCTCATGGCCATCTCTAGCCATACAATTTATGTTATGTGGTTATTAAACCAGTAACTTTTCCCTCTATAGGCGATTTCAAACTGTATCTATTACTTGCAATCCAAAAAGTCCTAACGAGAAACTGAACATATAGAAATTTTCCGTAGGGGCAGCCCAGTTGGCTCAGCGGTTTAGTGCCGCCTTCAGCCCAGGGCCTGATCCTGGAGACCGCGGATCGAGTCCCATGTCAGGCTCCCTGCATGGAGCCTGCTTCTCCTCTGCCTGTGTCTCTGCCTCTCTCTCTCTCTCTCTGTGTCTCTCATGAATAAATAAAATCTTAAAAAAAAAAAAAAAGGAATTTTATGTGAAGATTTTTATGTAAAGATTTCATCGAAGCTATAAAAGGGCCTAGGTAGTATGTGTTTCCTAACTTAGAAAACTTTCATCTATCAGATATAGTGTCTCCTTCCCTTCCCTACTAGGTAAACCCCGAAATAAGTAAATTCCCTCTATGCAAATCACATCATTTTTTAAGATAGTCAATTCACCTTTTTCATTACATCCTAACTACTACATGGTGAGAGAACAGATAAGCAAACTACTACAATGTGATAATATAGAGTTGGCTAGGGAAACAAACAGAAGACATGGAATGATCATGAAACCAAGCCTTGAGATATCAAAAAAAGCTTCCCCATAGAGCTATCAAACTGACTGACACCTGAAAGACAAGTATGAGATAACAAATCCCAAGAGAAGGGAAACAGAATTAGAGAAGGCATTCCAAACAGAGAGAAGCTCCTGTTCTCAGGACTAGATTTAACAAACTTGACATCTTAAAGAAGAAATCCAAGTAACTGAATATGAAGAGCACACTAAAGACAAAGGGAGAAAGCAAGAGAGGATGAAGATGAAGAGAGAAATAGAAAGCCACATCAGGGGATCCCTGGGTGGCTCAGTGGTTTGGCACCTGCCTTTGGCCCAGGGTGTGATCCTGGAGCCCCGGGATCGAGTCCCACGTCAGGCTCCCGGCATGGAGCCTGCTTCTCCCTCCCTCTGCCTCTCTCTCTCTCTATCATAAATAAATAAATCTTTAAAAATATATATATAGAAAGAAAGAAAGAAAGAAAGAAAGAAAGAAAGACAGATAGATCAGGAGGATCCTGAATGCCAAATAAAGAAGTTCAGCCTTTATCCAAAAATAATGAAAAGCCACAAAAAAAAGGTTTTTAGCAGGGAAGTTAATGTGCCAGATAGATCTCTCTGGCTACAATGGGGGGAGTAAGGGAGGAGGACTGGAAGGCAAGACTGGCAAGAATAACCACTTAGGAGGCAATTGCAGCAATCCACGTGAGAGAGGATGCTAACCTTGAGCAGGATGGTAGGTAACCTTAGGGACAGGGAAAAGGCAGAGATTCAAGAACTACTAAGAAGAAAGAATCCAACAGGGCTCAGTGATCAATGAGAATGTGAAAGCAAAAAGAGAGGACAAGAAATAGCCCACGTTTCTGCCAAGTTATTATTAGCAATGTCTACTACTTACTGAATTCTTATCACACATGCATTATCTCATTTAATCTTCCCCTAGAAAGACTGAAAAGAAACAGCCTATTATTCTCTATTTTTGGTTTGAGGGTGGGAGAATAAAGTTGTTAATGACTACAGTTCGGGATATGCTTAGTTTGAAGTACCTGTGGGGAGCGTACAAATGGACATGTCATGAAGATAGATGATACATGAGTCCATTTATCAAGAAAAGAGCTTTGGGTTGAAGATAGAGAATTACCAGAATACAGATAACAGAGAGAAATATTTTTAAAAGTAAAATATCTCCTTTATTCATGCCAATATTTATTTAATACCTGTAAACCTAAAGTAATTAGGTTGGGACCAGTGTTAGCAGGAAACAAAAGGAAGATTCAGTGAAGCTCAGTTACTAGGAGGAGGAAGGAGCGCAGCATAGCAGTTAAGTATATACTGGAAATATACCAAAGGTTCAAAGGTTAGGGGGGAGAAGGACAGAGGAAACAGTAAAACACTGCAGGCAGGAGAAATAAAATTCAAACACAGAATTTTTTTTTTTTAAAAGATGCCCTGGGCAGCCCGGGTGGCACAGCGGTTTAGCGCCACCTGCAGCCTGGGGTGTAATCCTGGAGACCCGGGATCAAGTCCCACATCTGGCTCCCAGCATGGAGCCTGCTTCTCCCTCTGCCTGTGTCTCTGCCTCTCTGCCTGCCTCTCTCTCCGCCTCTGAATAAATAAAAAATTTAAAAATTTTAAAAAAATAAAAAAAGATGCCCTGCTTCAAGGCGCCTGGGTGGCTCAACTGGTTAGGCAACTGACTTGTCATCAGCACAGGTCTGGATCTCATGCTTGAGAGTTCAAGCCCGGTGTTGGGCTTTACTTAAAAAAAAAAAAAAAAAAAAAAAAAGCCCTGCTTCAGAACCAAAAAAGTAAATATTATTCATGTCAGTTTCCCAAACTAATTCTTAAGTTTAATGGATAAAGGATGTATACAAAAAAAAAAATTTTTTTTTAATAACGGGGAAATTCTCTCTAAATACTAATGCATTTTATGATGAGGTCCCTGCATGGCTCAATTGGTTAAGCAACTGACTCTTGATCTCAGCTCACGTCTTGATCTCAGGGTTGAGAGCTCAAGCCTCACATTTAGTCAGCTCCCAGCATGGAGCCTACTAAAAAACAAACTAATGCATATTATGAAAGTAACAATAAAATTAAATGGTACAAGCACAAAAATCCTATAAAAGACTGAGGAACTATTTTAAAAAATCAAGAGTCCAGAAAAAGTCCTCTCAAAATTTATATGTAAAAGAAAGGCTTTCCAAAACAAGAATGTAAGATTAAAGTTTTTAAGAGTGGTAAGATGATTTAACAGTAATTTGTAAAAACGATTAGATGGTATCACCCTGGAATTATGAATTTATGCTTAGAATTTATCCTAAATTCTGAATTTATCCTAAATTCAAATTTTACAAATATTAGGAAAAACTAATAATCACATCTGTAGAACAATGAAATTTTTTAATTTGAAATAAAATTATGAATAGGAAATATGAAAGCAATGACAAAGGAAAAGAATGATGGATTCATGTATGAACATTTTAAACTTCTGACAAATAAAAGTAACCAAAAAGTAGAAGAGCAAGCTAGAGAAAAATATTTTCAGGAAAAAAAGACACTAATAACCATGTATTTGGACCATTCTCAAAATTTTAAGAGAAACATACCTAGTAGATGATCAAAGGGCATGAACAATCCATGTTTAGAAAAATAGTGTCCACCATCAGTCTAGTGATGTTTAGTGAAACTGGTACACCCACAGCCAGTGCTCAGCCAAGTGCAACATGTGGGTTCCTCCTGCTACAAATTTCCCTAATAATCCTAAAAACCTAGTTGGCTTAGCTAGCTTCTTCCCTTATGGAAATTAATGAGATGTTTTTTTTATTTTCAAAACTATGTGAGTTTGGATAGCACAGATTAGTTAACCTGAATCTAGATGTATCTACTGAAATAATGTATGTAGAACAAGGCTGAGATTCTTCCAACAGTCTGACTACCTAAACATATTTTAAAACTTGAGTAGAGTGGGTAGGAAGGTATTTAAAAGTAAATTTGGGGATCCCTGGGTGGCTCAGGGGTTTGGTGCCTGCCTTTGGCCCAGGCGGTGATCCTGGAGGCCCCCAGATGGGAGTCCCATGTCAGACTCTCTGCATGGAGCCTGCTTCTCCCTCTGCCTGTGTCTCTGCCTCTCTCTCTCTCTCTTATGAATAAATAAATAAATCTTAAAAAAAAAAGTAAATTAAATAAACCTTGGTTTATGGAGTAATGTTAAATTCCGTATATATATAAAAAAATCCGAGTATAGTTTTATATAAGCAAATTGAACTATTCATTATAGATGGAAAATGTTTATGTGACAAAATATACCATACATCATCAATTTTAAGACATTTTTATAATTCTGCAATAAGGATACATCCTAAAATCAATGGCATATCACTGTTACTTGGAGTTTTGAATTGTTTTTTATTGTGTAGTGGTACATAAAATAATCCAAAATGTACCTACACTGATATTTATTTAGCCTCTGAGGAGTACAAGCTACTATGCCTACTTGAATAAAGAAAAAACATTCTTCTGTAGTAACTTAAGCCCACTTTTTCTATTTAGTCCAATACTTGAGCCCTCTTTACTCTTCTCCTCAAAGCTATCAAAGTCAACAGGTATACAAACTAACATTCATCAGTACGGTGGGTTTCTTTCTGCCCTGGGATTTTGTACTGGCTTTGTTTTTCTCTTTTTTGTTTTTTTGTTTGTTTGTTTGTTTGTTTGAATTGATATAGACTTTTTTTCATGAATTGTTGCCTCCCCGTACAAAAGCAGCCATTTCGGGGATCCCTGGGTGGCGCAGCGGTTTAGCGCCTGCCTTTGGCCCAGGGCGCGATCCTGGAGACCCGGGATCGAGTCCCACGTCGGGCTCCCGGTGCATGGAGCCTGCTTCTCCCTCTGCCTGTGTCTCTATCCCTCTCTCTCTCTCTCTCTCTCTGTGTGACTACCATAAATAAATAAAAGTCTAAAAAAAAATAAAAATAAAAAAAAAGGCAGCCATTTCTTCCCAGGGTCCCCACCCCCACCCTGGCACGATCATCACTTAAATGATAACGGCTCTATCTAGCATAGGTACGGTACTAAAAACCGTGGATGTAATCTCTGACCTTTAAAAATGAGCAGCATTAGAAAACTGAACCACGCCGACTCTATCAACAACACAAAACACATGACGCTTACATCTCGCAGCGTATAAGGAGGATTCTTTCTCTCATTGAAAAATGAAAGATGGTGAAAACGAGTTACAAAAGAGAGCTGGATGTTTGGGAGGGAGGAAAACAATAGAGATAATAAAAAAGGAACGAAAAGGCTGATGTGCGGGAGGAAAAGATAACCTTTTTTTTTTTTAATTAAAGAAAAAAAGTGAGAGAAGAGAGGCATCCGCAAATCAGTCCCTGTTTCCTCTCCTCCACACCTCCCCCCCTCCCAAGCCAGGTTGATAGCCAGGATTTTCTTCCCTGCGCTCCACCAATCCCCACCTTTTCGGAGTTAACCAGTCTCCAGGCAAGCAGCGCGCCCTGATTGGCTCGAAGATGTCGAGTAGAAAAACCAGCCAATCCCGCCTTCGAGTCGCAACTGTGCTATGGAGACATTACAACCACTGCATGGCGAGAATGTGTACAAACCTGTCCCTGCCGCAAATCCCAGATCCCTACTTCTCCAGGCTGCTGCCCGATGGAAGCTTCTTTAAAAGCCACACTGGGCGTGACCTGGCATGTACACTCTGTCACTCCAGCTCCCTCTCGGGCGGGGGGCGGGGGGCAGGGGGCCGGGGGCCGGGGCCCGGGGGACCACCACACACGCAATTTACGGTTTTAGCCATTAGAGCCTAAGGCATGAACGGCGCCCCCGGGCAGGTGACTCACTCGAGCCCGGCGAAGGCGGATTTCCAAACGGGCATCTCGGAGCGGGTCCGGGGGGCGGAAGGGTTCAAGGAAGGTCCCGGCGAGGATCAAAGTTGCGGCGGGGGAGGGGCGGGTGCGCACGAGGGTCACGGAGGCGCAAACAACAGCGACCCGGGCCGCGTGCCCGCAGGATCCCCCAAATCGGCACGCGTGGAGTGCAAGGCTGTGTCTGGATACTGAAGGAAGGAGTAAATACACGGCTTCGCTACGACGACGTGCCCGGGAGGGTGGCCCGAAGTTCCCAGAAGGCGCCTCCTGGGAAACGCCGAGGGCGCTCGCGGGGGCACGAGGTCGCGCGCCGGCGGGAACCGGCCGAGGAGAAGCCCCCGGCGCCGAGAGGGGTGTGTCTGGGGCCTGGAGGCCCGCCCGGGACGCGGGACGCGGGACGCGGGACCCGGGACCCGGGGAAGCGGCCGCCGCCCCCGCCTCCGCCCCCGCCCCCGCCGGCCTCGGGCTGCGCGCCAGGGCCCGCCTCTCGCCGACGCCTCACTTCCCTCCCGTCCGCGCGGCCGCGGCCCCCACGTTGGGGCGCTGGGGCTGGAGGCGCAGCGCCGCCCGCCGCTGCCTCCGGCCCTCCGCTGCGGCCCGCGGCCCCGGGGTCCCTTCCGTCCTGGCCCCGCCGCCCCGCCTACCACCCGCCGCCTTTACCTGCTCCGGGAGCGGGGGGAGGCCGTCGAGGCCGGGGCCGCGTCGTCGAGCGCGCGACGCGGCGCTGCGGATCCGCAGCCCTTTCCCGCCGCCGCCACTGCGCTCTCCGGCGCGGCGCTGGGCGGGCGGCGGCGGCGGCGGCGGCGGCGGCCGCGCGGGGGGGGGCGGGGGAGGGAGACGCGCGGCGACGGCCGGGCGGGGACACACTGCCGCTCTCCGTCCGGCCCGGGAAGAGCAGCCTGGCAGCAGCCAGCCGCGGGGGGGCGGGGGGCGGCCGAATGGGGAGGGGTCTCGGGGAGTAGGAAATGGCTGCCACGTCGCGCGGCTGGCTCGCCGCCCTCCGCCGCGACCTCCGGTTCATCCCCGAGCTCCGCCATGGCGCGTGGCCCGCCCCGCGGGGTGTCTCCGGGACCCGACCGGGCCCGCGGGCGCTCCCGGTGCTCCCTCCGCCCCCCGGCGCCCCCCGTAACCCTGAAGAGCTCGCCCGAACTCCCGCGCTTCCCCTTCCGTGGCGGGGCGGCCCCTGGGAGGAGCAAGCCCGTTTCGACGTGTCCGGCTGGGGGGGCGGGGGGGCAGCTGCTCTGAGCCCGTGGACGTGATCCGGGAGGGGCCCCAAGTATTTGCCGAAGTAAAGGGCGCGGGAAAGCGCAGCTGCTTCCGGCCCTCTACACGCTCGCGAACCAGAAAACCAAAAACAGAAACACAAGGTCGTACTCGGTACTAGTCGCGGCGGGGGAGGCCGCCTGCGCGCGGGTCCCGGCGGCGAGTCGGGAGGGCGCGCGGCGAGCGGGAGCGCCTCAGCCGGGCCTAACTGGGCTGCGGACGCCGGGCCGAGGGGCGGGCGGGGGCGGCGAGGGCGTGCGGGGCGGCGGGGGGCGGGGCGTGCGGGCCGCGGGGGCGGCGGGGGGCGGGGCGTGCGGGCCGCGGGGGCGGCGGGGGGCGGGGCGGGACCGCGGGGGCGGCGGGGGCGGCGGGCGCGCGAACCCTGCGGTTGCGCGCGCGGCGCCGAGCGCGGAGGTTCCCGGGCGCCGCGGCCCCCTGGCCGCGGGGAGACAAAGGGGTGGACGGACTCCCAACCGGGCCCCCGACCCGCGCCGCCGACGGCGGTCGGAACGAGGTGGCGGCAGCACCGAGACGTGGACTTGTTTGCAATGCAAAACTGCACGCACCGCCCTTTGCCCTCCAGGGAGAGCTTGGGTTGTGAGACGCCGAGGAAAAGCAACGAGGTGTTCTTCCCCCGCTGCGATCCCTGTGCTAGGAGCCCGTCTCCTACGCCTGCTCCATTTCTCCTCCTAAACTCTGCTTTCTTTGTTTTGTTTTTTGTTTGTTTTTTTCTGTGTTCTGACATGAAATCAGTGTTTGCAGCTACCCGAATTTTTTTCACCCTTGCTTTCTGGTGCTGGTGGTTTTGCTGATCCGCTTTTTTCTCCCTCTGACCGACTCCCCTTGCGATGACTTTTCATTCCATCTTCCTTGTTTTTCAGAGAAGCAAAATAGCCTCCTGACCAAGTATTCCTCTGCGTCGAAGAGACAGTCAATGTTGTAGTAATTGCTTTAAACTAAGTGGAAATTTGGAGAAAGTTCAAGTGGATTTTTATCTTCATCTGGGTCTAACTGGAATACCTACTCACATTCAATGAAAACATTCTAGTGGTTTGTTTTTGGGGTTTTGTTGTTGTTGTTGTTGCTTTTTTTTTTTTTAGAATCAGAAATACTTAAGCAGAGAGCCTCAGGATGGTAGATTTTCTAATGAAACCAACTAGACACAAAAATATAAATTGTATGATTTATTGTATTATTGGTCTCCATAAAGAAATCACAATATAAAAACCTTTATTAATGCTTTTATTAAATTTCAAGACAGCAAAAATTTTAATAAAGTACCCAGAAACTCAAGATACAAATAGCTATTGCCGAGAACCTAACATTAACTCTGCCTGTTAATGTTAATTAACAGCGATTAAAAGAGACTAATAGCAGTGATACATGCCACTCAGAAATGAAAGAACCCTAGTAATTATGAACTTCAAACAAATCTAGCAAATTAGTATTAATTTTGTTCGTATGAAATATGTTCATGATCATAAAAACATCTAAATTCTTGATTTTCTTTGAACATTGTTAAAGATTCATCACGTCTTATCTGAACAATAACAAAGTGTCTTAACATTGGAAAACATATTTCAAGCCAAGACATCACCCAGCCTGAATTTTTAAAAAACGAATGCTTACTACACTAATAAAAGGAAAACATCGACATTACAAAATTCTGAAAGTCAGACTCAAATGAAGAACAAAGCAATTTTTACTCAACATTCACAATGCCAGCCTTCCTTTGTGAATATTTATAAAAATGTTCTCCTTCCTTATTGGTTTAAATTCTAGACCAATAGGAGAAGCACAACACATCTTTCAAAGGGTGAGACATCAGCCTTCGGTTAAGACATTGGATAAATAGATTGTTTTTCGTGCTCATTCTCATTCAAGATCATCTATCTTTTCAAAGAAGAAATTTAAGAATCTTTGAGTGATTGAGTATCTTGATGTACTTTCAATACTAAATTGCTACTCCTGATCACACTCTGGCTCTCTGTAATCTTCCAATTGGTTACATTACAATTAATTAGTTAAAATATTAAATCTCTAAAATGCCAGATGAATCTGAAGAATGACAAAATGCCTACCACCTAATATTCTAAATAGGTTGAACACTGTCATTTCTTTATATGAAAGACTGGCCTTTAAGGAAATAATAAATTTTCTGTTTTAGAAAATGTCTTGGATTTTTATAAATAAAATAGCCAGTGCATCATAAATCTTTTACGTTTTATTTTTCTAAAGCCATCTTTAATCTATTTAGTGGCTAAGTACTAAACCTACTTGTTTATATTTATATTTATGTTTAGAACATAAGTATGATTTCCTCCCAATCAAAAATAATCTATGCTTTCACATTCCTATGCTTTGATTTTGACTCAGCATTCTGCTTAATTATAATTATTTACATATTTATAATTTCCCCAAGTAGTTCATCAATTCTAAGGATAGTTTCCATCTCCCATTCAATTTTTTATTCCTCACTGCCAAACTCAGAGCCTTGTACAAAATAAACACTCCACGGGTATTTGCTGAATGAAAGAATGAGTGAGCATTATTCTATAACGGAGCATATGGCAAATCAAAGAAAATCTGTCTCAGGATTTTTTTCTTCCTCTACATAATAGCTGATAAATACTTGTTTTCATTCCCAATTAAACTTAGAATAGCATTGTTATTGTTTTGTTGCAGTTGTTGTAAGCTCAAGCTCCACACCCTGCGTGGAGCCCAACACTAGGCCCAAACTCACAACCCAGAGATCAGGACTGGAGATCAAGACCTGTCAAGAGTCAGACCCTTAACCAGCTTATCCACCTAGGCGCCTCTTGAATAGCATTGTTGCAAGAACTTGACTAAAAGAAAGTAGGACCGACGTATGCTGGACTCCTAGGTTTTTCAACTTTAAATTTGGTGGAAACTGGATAGTGGGTAATAATATTGCTGTTATCTAAAGTAAATAAAATATCGATGGGCTTATCTTTATACAGGATTGCTTTACCAAGCTCAACAAGAGCTGCAAGCTCTGTGACTTTGGGAAAATTACTTAAAGCCTTTCTAAAATTCAGTTCTTTCATCTCTCAAATGCATTTATTATATTCACTTTCTAATTGAAATAATGAAACCATGTAAAAGTAAAGACTCAATAGATGGTAGTTATTATTACTTGCAGATATTAGTGGACTCAATCATGAAGAAAAATTATTTTTTGTATAATTGTCTATAAAAGGCATAAAGTTATGCTTAAAAAAATTTTAATGAGAAAATTTTTTAACGTGGAAACAAATATCTTGAGGGAAGGAATAGAATATTAAAAACATCCACCAAGAGGAGATAACTTTTGAGAATTTAAATGTGCTAAGAGAATAGATCTTAAGTATTCTACACACACACACACATACACACACGCACACACGCACTCACAAAGTAACCATTTGAGGTGATGGATGTGTTAATCATTTCACAATATATGTTAAATCACATTGTGCATACATGAGTATATATCATTTTATCAAGTGTACCTCAGTAAAGCTGGGTGGGGGGCAGAATGAGGAGAAAAAAAGTCAACCCAGTACTGAGAAACCAAACAACATAACAAAAAATAAGCAAGCAAATAAAAAACAAAAATAAACTGAAACTAGAAAAAATAAGGAGAATGATGGCACTGCAGGCTGAGTGAAAACTTCATGAAAACCCAAATCTGACTGTGTCTCATAAACTTCACCGCCCCCCACTATTTATTTTAGCTTTACTCAAAATTTTAAGAAATAAGAAAATATGTAAATGAGGGTAAATAAATTTTACATTTCTTTTAAACTGGAAGGCTTCTTCTTTTAAACTGGAAGGCTGGGATCCCTGGGTGGCGCAGCGGTTTAGCGCCTGCCTTTGGCCCAGGGCGCGATCCTGGAGACCCAGGATCGAATCCCACGTCAGGCTCCTGGTGCATGAAGCCTGCTTCTCCCTCTGCCTATGTCTCTGCCTCTCTCTCTCACTGTGTGCCTATCATAAATAAATAAAATTTAAAAAAAATAAAAATAAAAAAATAAACTGGAAGGCTTCTCATCGCAGTTTGTCCATCGCAGAGTTTTTAGGATAAGCTGGTAAAGGGTCTGACTCAGCGGTTGAGCATCTGCCTTAGGCTTGAGGGCATGATCCCAGTGTCCTAGGATCGAGTCCCACTACAGGCTTCCTGCCGGGAGCCTGCTTCTCCCTCTGCCTGTGTCTCTGACTCTCTGTGTCTCTCATGAATAAATAAGTAAGATCTTTAAAAAAAAATTCTCGGAGTTTTTACTATGATATTGTACATTATAAAAGAGAGGAAATATGTATATTTCCAAACTTACTTGACCAAAAATCTTTATCCATAGAGAGTATCCCAGGGCATAAAATTTCATATCATGCTTTGGTAAGAAACACTCCTTTATATGTTTGAAGATAAAATCCCAGCCTCTCAGCCCATGCGTCCAAATCTGCCACTAATCCTACAGAAATGGACTTCAAATAGACCTCAAGCCTCGAAACCCTGAGGAATGCTCTTGAGAAATTTATCTTTGTTTTACCCAGTTTCTCCGTAAGTGAGTAGGCAGGCATGAGGCAGTCTCCAAAGTTGACAGGGAAGGGTGGAGATGGGATTGGCAAAGAGAGTATTAAGCACACACACACAAAAACAAAAAAACCCACAGAGAACTAGAACTACAGAATGGCAAGGTTAGCTTTCTCATGCCTGGGAGAATCTGGTGGATAATGATAGCAGCCACAGTTCTGTCTTTGTGGGGGATTTTTTACAGTAAGCCACACTTCAGTCCAGAAGCATGTTGTGGTAGCTCCAGCTTTTTTTAACTGCTGAGATTCCATATCATTCACCACTAAGGAACCATTACATCCTATAACCATCCCTGTTGAAGTCTTTCTGACAATCACATTACTCTTGCATTTGTGACAATCATATATTTCCCAATATAACCTGCTTTCCATGATGTTGAATCCTTGGCTAACAATCATTCATTTTCATTTACTTCTGTCTTTACAAAATCCAGCTCAAGGGGCAATTGGGTGGTTCAGTGGTAAGTGTCTGCCTTTGGCTCAGGTGGTGAACTCTGGGGTCCTGGGATCGAGTCCCACATCAGGTTCCTTGCAGGGAGCCTGCTTCTCCCTCTGCCTGTGTCTCTGCCTCTCTCTATCTCTCATGAATAAGTAAATAAAATCTTAAAAAAAAAAAAAATCTGGCTCAAATTCCTTTTCTCCCATAAAGTTTCTCCGAGATACTCCAAACATAATGAACTGCTCCTTTCTCTATGCCCACAGCAATTTGTATATTACCCAGTAGACTTTATGGATCATGTAACTTCACTAAGCTGAGAGTTGTCTTCCCCAAAGCAAGAAGACATAGCCCCAGTAACTCGAAAAGGTTCTATACACATTGAAATGTAGTAGACTCCTTTTAGGGTATCTTCGTCACTCACAATTTCCGCTTTAGTTTTCTTACCCCCATTTCAAAAAGCATACTCCAGGATTAAAAAAAAAAAAAAAAAATGACTCCACCTCCCCAGCCATAGTGAATTAATCAAGAGTGAGTGTCTTTATCCAATTAGGCCTCCCTGGGAAATTTTAGAATTAGAACAAAGACAAAAAAGCATCATTAGTAAAATCAAATGATATACAAGAAAAAAATGCAATTCATATTGAAGACAAATCACTGATTTCTCTAATATATTAATATCTAGAAATCAGTAAGAGAAAGATCAATAATCCAATAGAAAAAAATAGACAAAGCATAAAAGATTGCTCACAGAAAAAGAAAGATTACTCTTAAATGTGTGTGTGTGTTCCAGTTTTTACTGCAGCATTATTTGTAATAGCAAAAAAAATTGGGAAAAACCTAGATGTTGATCAATAGGGAACTGCTGAAAAATATTACATTACAACATCAAATCCTATGGCATTCTCTGAATGCTGACACTGTACAGTTTCCAGAATAAATTGCTTGGTAAAAATGTGTATATATTATACTGCCATTAGTGGGGAAAAAAATACCTAAACAGATAGACACATAGATAAATGTATTTAATCATATATACATAAAATAGGTCTGGAAGGAGCTGGAACAAACGTACCATTGGTTGCCTTGGAGAAACAGAATAGGGAGCTAGAGGGAAAAGGCTGGAAAGACTTTTCACTGTACCTTTTTGAACCGAAAGAATCTATTTACTGTTTTTAAAAAATATCATTTAAGGAAGAATAAAATATTCTAGAAAGATTGAGTTTCTTTGTGCAACTAAGCCGATACAGGGTTAACTCAGGGGTTGGATGGCAAATATATTCTGCAAGAAGACTGGGGGGCAAAGGAATCTGTCTCAGAAAGAATGAAGCAGACAAAGCAGGGATGGGAAGAAAACAGTATCTGGGCTCTCAACGATTTGGTTGTAGTCTTTCTTAGGGTGAGCTACATCAAGCCTCTCCTTGGTTTCCTTAAAACATTCCTTTTTGGGCCTAGGTTATATAGTTTTGTTTTTTGTTTTTTAATTTATTTATGATAGTCACACACACAGAGAGAGAGAGGCAGAGACATAGGCAGAGGGAGAAGCAGGCTCCATGCACCGGGAGCCCGACGTGGGATTCGATCCCGGGTCTCCAGGATTGCGCCCTGGGCCAAAGGCAGGGACCAAAGGCAGGCGTCAAACCGGTGCGCCACCCAGGGATCCCTCTAGGTTACATATATATATTTTTTTTTTTTTTAATTGATTTATGATAGTCAAGGGGGAGGGGGCAGAGACACAGACAGAGGGAGAAGCAGGCTCCATGCACCGGGAGCCCGACGTGGGATTCGATCCCGGCTCTCCAGGATCGCGCCCTGGGCCAAAGGCAGGCGCCAAACCGGTGCGCCACCCAGGGATCCCCCCCTAGGTTATATAGATTTATAATAAACCTCCTCTTGTGGGGCCTAAGTTAACTTGAAGTGTTTTCTAATAATGGTGTCCAACAGAGTTTAACTATTTAGTAGGGTTTTTTTGTAAATGCATGTCAAAATGAAACGTGACGTTCTTTATATAATGAAATCCATTTCGGGTCTCAAAATTTGATTATACTATTTAAAAATTTTTAAAAAGGAAGAGACACACATACAAAAATTCACCTCTTTCAGATTGACAGAGGGCAAGCTCAACAGACATTCTAAAAGATATTCGCCCTAAGCAAAAGTAGTGCTTGCTGATGGAAAATATAAACTGGGCCTGGGGCCAAGTAGCACATTCCACCTAATAGACCTACCTCTCTGATCCTGCCTGAAAGCTGAGACTTCTCAGTGAATGTTTGGTGATGGCATTTCTGAAAGACAAATTCTTGAATATTGCTAATTAGGATGGAGTTTGAGGATTGTAGGACATGTTTGTTGGTTTGGTTAAAGCTGATTTGTATTTTGAAAGGAAAAGTATTAGGGAATAGAGCAAGAAGAGCACCAATCCTAGTGCAATTATTTGAGCATATTCAAATATAAATTTCTAAGACCCAGGACTAATTAACACTTTGAGGCTAAATCTTTCTGGAGGTGGTATCCATTTCTTTTTCCATGTTTTCAAATCTATGGATAGTACTATTTATTTTATATCATCCTTCCCAGTATTGAAAAAATAGGAAATACCTGGGAAATTCCTAGAAGGTCCAGAATGGTATTTGTAAAGCAGCTCCCAGAGTTAAAGCAGCCTAAAAACAAAGTTAAATATATTTTGTATGAGCCTGATATTGTAATGTACATTCCAAGGATTGCAGTATAGAAGCTTAATTTGTGTTTATATGCCTTTTTTTTTTTTTTTTTTTTTTTTTTTGAGAAAGAGAGAGAGAGCACGTGCACATAAGAGAGCAGGAGCCTGGGGAGGTGCAAAGGGAGGCAGAAAAAGCAGATTCCCCACTGAGCAAGAAACCTGATGGGGAGTTGTCCTCCATCTCAGAACCCTGGGATCATGACCTGAACTGAAGCCAGACACTCAACCAACTGAACCACCCAGGTGCCCCATACATCTTTTATATAAAGTGAATTTAAACAAGATGATCAAATTATGTCTGCTGTAAAGTCAGAATAATGTTATATATACACTAAGGGGTAGAAGAGCACAATTTATTTGTATCATTGAAATACCATTGAAAAATTAAATTACATTAAATAAATATCAGGAGCTCTTCTTTTTTCAACCAATATTTCTTGAGAATTTAGGGATAATGTAAAAGTGAAAGACACAGTCCTCGTCAAGGAAATTGTGGCAATTTTTCTGAGATAAGATATACATAAAAGCTCATTGTCATTTTTTCTAAGGGGAGTAGGAAGGTGAAATGGAAAATAATATTGGCTTTTTAAAAATTTTTTTAAATTCAGTTAATTAACATATAATGTATTATTGGTTTCAGAGGTAGAGGTCAGTGATTCATTAGTCGTATATAACACCCAGTGCTCATTGTATCACATGAACTCCTTAAAGTTCATCACCCAGTTACCCTGTCCTCCATCCCCCACTCCAGTGACTTCAGTTTGTTTCCTATGATTAAGAGACTCTTATGGTTTGTCCCCCTCTCTGATTTTGTCTTTATTTTTTCCTTTCCTCTCCTATGATCCCCTGTTTTGTTTATTAAATTCCACATATGAATGAAATTATGTGATAATTGTATTTCTCTAGTTGACTTATTTCGCTTAGCATAATATCCTCTAGTTCCATCCACGTCTTTGCAAATGGCACACAATTTCATGTTTTTGGTGGCTGAGTAACATTCCATTATAAATATATACCACATCTTCTTTATCCATTTTTCTGTTAATGGACATCTTTCCATCGTTTGGCTCTTGTAGGCATTGCCACTATAAATGGGGTTCAGGTGTCCCTTCGGATCACTACATTTGTATCTTTGGAGTATATACCCAATAGTGCAATTGCTGGGTCATAGGGTAGCTCTATTTTCAACTTTTTGAGGAACCTCCAGAGTGGCTGCACCAGCTTGCATTCCTACCAACATTTGTACCTGGGTGGCTCAGTTATTTAGCATCTGACTCTTGGTTCCAACTCAGGTCATGATCTCATGGTTGAGGGATTCAGTCCTTTGCTGGGCTCTGTGTTCAGCGGGGAGTCTACTTCAGATTCTCTCCCCCTTTAATTCTCCCCCAGTCTCTGCCTTCCTTTGCATGTCCTCTCTCTCTCTAAAATAAATAAACAAACAAACAAATAAATAAAATCTTTTTTTTTCTTTAAAGAGAGAGAGAGAGAGAGGCAAAGACACAAGCAGGCAGAGGGAGAAGCAGGCTCCATGCAGGGAGCCTGACATGGGACTGGATCCTGGGACTCCAGGATCAGGCCCTGGGCCTAAGGCAGGCGCTAAACCGCTGAGCCACCCAGGGATCCCAATAAATAAAATCTTTAAACAAAAAACACCCTTATACATTTCTTTGAGTTTTAGCTTTAAGCCAATTACAATTGTGATTCTCAAAATGATTGAAGTTTTTAGCTAACTTCAATTTAAAAATTGACTGATGATAGAATTAAAGCATTATTACTTACAAATGAACAAAAATGAGTTAGAAAACATCTATAATCCTTTTAGTTCAGTTAGAGAGTAAACTAGTATTTATTAAGCCTCTGATATGTATCAAGCATTTACTTAGATATTTTCATCCATATTGTTACAATGTAATTCTTACAGTGGTTCTCTAAAGTGAACATCTTTGTTCCTGCTCTATGATTGAGGCTAGGAGCAATTAATTACCTTTATGGAGCTCATACATTAGTGACATAGCAGAAGTAAAAATGCAAACCCTACACCTGTTTAGAAGCCCATATTTCCAAAATCCCTATCAAAATATCAACAGCATTTTTCACAGAACTAGAACAAACAATCCTAAAATCTGAATGGAATCACAACAGCCTCTGAATAGCCAAAGCAATCTTGAAAAAGAAAAGAAAAGCTGGAGGCATAATTATTCTGGACTTTAAGTCATATTAGAAAGTTGTAGTAATCAAAGCAGTATGGTACTGGCATAAAAATAGACACATAGATGAATGAAACAGAATAGAAAATCCAGAAATAAACCCATAATTATATGGTCAATTAATCTTTGAGAAAGCAGGAAGAAATAGCCAATGAGAAAAATGCAGTCTCTTCAACAAATGGTATTGAGAATACTGGACACTAACATGGCAAAGAATGAAACTAGACCATTTTCTTTCACCAGACACAAAAATAAATTCAGAAATGGATTAAGAACCTAAATATGAAACCTGAAACCATAAAAATCCTGGAAAAGAACACAGGCAGTAACTTCGTTGACATCAGCCATAGCAACTTATTTCAAGATATGTCTCTTGAGATAAGGGAAACAAAAGCAAAAATAAACTATTAGGATTACATCAAAATAAAAAGCTACACAGTGAAGGAGGCAGTCAACAAAACAAAAAAGCAACCCACAGAATGGGAGAGGATATTTGCAAATGACGTATCTGATAAAGGGCTAGTATACAAAATATATAAACAACTTTTAAAACTCAACACCCAAAAAACAAATAATCCAATTAACCAATTGGGCAGAAAACGTGGATAGACATTTCTTTTTTTTTTTTTAAGATTTTATTTATTCATTCATGATAGACACAAGAGAGAAAGGCAGAGACATAGGCAGAGGGAGAAGCAGGCTCCCCATGGGGAGCCCAATGCGAGACTCGATCCCAGATTCCAGGATCACGACCTGAGCCAAAGGCAGACATTCAACTGCTGAGCCAGCCAGGCGTCCCACTACTGAGCCAAGTAGGTGTTTCCAGACATTTTTTTTTAATTAATTTATTTATTTATGATAGTCACAGAGAGAGAGAGAGAGAGACATAGGCAGAGGGAGAAGCAGGCTCCATGCACCGGGAGCCCGACGTGGGATTCGATCCCGGGTCTCCAGGATCGCGCCCTGGGCCAAAGGCAGGCACTAAACCGCTGCGCCACCCAGGGATCCCTCCCAGACATTTCTTTAAAGAAGACATCCAGATGGCGAACAGACACATGGAAAGATGTTCATCATCACTTATCATCAAAGAAATGCAAATCAAAATTACAATGAGATCACCTCACACCTGTCAGAATGGCTAAAATCAACAATACAAGAAACAATGGGTGTTGGCAAGGATGTAAAGAGAAAGAAATACTCGTGCACTGTTGATACAAATGCAAACTGGTGCAGCCACTGAGGAAAACAGTATGGAGGTTCCACAAAAAGTTAAAAATAAAAATACTTTATGATCTAGCAATCTCACTCCTGGGTATTTACCCAAAGAATACAAGAACACTAATTCAAAGGGATTCACGCACCCCTGTTTACTGCAGCATTGTTTACAATAGCCAAGATATGGAAACAGCCCAAGTGACTATATATTCGCAATGACATGGATAGAGCTGGATAGTATAATGCTGAACGAAATAAGTCAGAGAAACATACATGTTATGTGTATGTTAACTAATTCAAATTAAAATAAAAACTTAAGAACAGGGCCCCTGGGTGGCTCAATGGTTGAGTGTCTGCCTTTGGCTCAGTTCGTGATCCAAGGGTCCTAAGATCAAGTGCTGCATTGGGGTCCCCACTGGGAGCCGGCTTCTCCCTCTCCCCGTGTCTCTGCCTCTCTCTCTGTGTGTCTCTCATGGATGGATAAATAAAAAAAAAATTTTTTTTTGGATAAATAAAATCTTAAAAAAAAAAAACAAAAAAACTTAAGAACAACATCAAGAACAAAAAACCTGTTCCAGGGCGCCTGCCTGGTTCATTTGGTTGGGTGTCTGCCTTTAGCTTGGGTCATGATCCCAGGGTCCTGGGATCTGGCCCCATGACAGGCTCTCTGCTCCAGGAGGAGCCTGCTTCTCCCTCTGCCTACTGCCCCCCTGCTTGTGCTTTCTCTCTCTCTTTCTGTCAAATAAATAAAATGAAAATTTAAAAACCTGTTCCAAAGCAGAAATCGGTCATCATTTGTAGGATCACGTCAATACATTTCTTCATTTTTCTTTTGGCTAATTCCAGGATGTAGAAGGATTTGATCTGCCTGGGGCATAAAAGAGGGAGGTTCAATAAGAGTATTTTTGCAAAGACTGACTTGTATGGGTCAGGGTAGTGCTGCTTACTACACAAATTCTCCAGTCTTTTTCAGTTCAATTCGGTAAATTCCTGTGATTTATGTTGGGGTTTTGAGGGGTCTAGAGAATAGCCCTCTTTTCTATCCAGACTGAGAGTAAAGGGCAAGTGTAAGGTAAATGATGGGTCAAATATCACCTTGAGCTGATAAGGGCTAACTGGAGGATGTAGCTCATGAGAACCAAACTGTCCTGTCACCTGAAGTTCTGAATTGGACTTCCCTACCCTGTTCCACAGGCAAGCACAAAGCCACATTGTGTCTTGCATGGGGCCAGTGGCTCTTCTGCCTTTATGGGTACCTCCTTCATTGAAAAAAATTTTAATTACACTTTATGACACTGATATAAACAAAAATATATTAATATTATATTTTATTTATTTTTATTTTTTAAAGATTTTTATTTATTTATTCATGAGAGACACACAGAGAGAGAGAGAGAGAGAGGCAAAGAGAGAAACAGGCAGAGGGAGAAACAGGGTCCATGCAGGGAGCCTGAAGTGGGACTCGATCCAGGGTCTCCAGGATAATGCCCTGGGCCGAAGCAGGTGCTAAACTGCTAAGCCACCCAGGGATCCCCTAATATTATATTTTTAAACATTTTCTTTGACCTACAAGTTCTTTTCTTTTCCTTCTGATTTTAAATTAAAATGAAACATTTTAGGGACCTGAAAGTATGCTAGATCCTCGACATTGGTCGCATCATGTCTAATGGAGAAGTTGGCCCTGGGCATCACACTGAACCAAGTAAGTCTTAAATCCTGAGAAAAGTATGTGCTCTCTGAGAGCAGCCTTACTCAAGGAAAAGAGAGGAAATGAGGCAAGATGCCTAGGTTATTATTCCCAAATCTACCAATTAGATGTCACTCTCCCTTCTCTGGGTGGGGAAAGGGATAGTGAGCAGCTCAGAGTTATACCATCCTAACTCCATCCACATAAAAGAAAATATCAGTAGAGAAAAAGCCACCCTGCCTTAGCAAGTCTGTTCTCACCATTGAAATGGTTGTGTTCAGTTATCATAATTTGATAATCCTGGCCTTACAATTATATATCTAAGTCTTCTTGCTCCAAATTCCTGTTTACCAGAAAACTTTCTGATTATAACTATATGGCTTTCCATATAGATTTTCCTACAAAGAAAGTGTATCAAGCAGCTGATAAAACATACAGTCTGCTCTTTGGTTTCATTTATCATCGTAAATTGGTAAATAAGCATTCTGATTTACATATTATTTTCACAAGAAATTGGTTGGCATGAGAATCCCTGGATTCGTTTAATTCATTTAAGTGATGTTACCATGTTAACTGAACCACAAAAATTGAGATTCAAAATCTAAATCATCGATGGCTTAATCCAAGGTACTACAACCCCAGAGGACCCCACCTCAGTGGTCAGCAAGTTTTTGATGGTTGCAATTCATTTTTCCCATGCTCTAGCCACAACATAACCCTCTGCCCTCATACTGTTTCTAATAATAGCGTATCCTCAAATTAGATGAGTGGTGGGGGAAGAAAAAGGAAGAAATACTCGCAAATTTTTCACAACTGTTATTTCCTTCCAGTTCTATCTAATGTCAGAGGATTAAGAATACATGGCTTTTTTCCATGGCTCATAATTAGGGAAGAATTAATCATTTTCAGTTAGATCTGTGTAAAAAATCATATTCTTTTTTTTTAAAGATTTTATTTATTTATTCATGAGAGACACACAGAGAGGCAGAGACACAGGCAGAGGGAGAAGCAGGCTCCATGCAGGGAGCCCGACGGGGGACTCAATCCCAGGTCTCCAGGATCAGGCCCGGGGCTGAAGGTGGTGCTAAACCACTGAGCCACCCAGGCTGCCCAAAAAACCATATTCTTTACAACAAATTATCTATTGGAAATTATCTTTTGGTCTTAACTATGTCCATGGCCAGATGAGATATCATCTTGGATCAAGATAAAGAATAACTGGTAACACAATGAAGTTTTATTGTTATTGTTGTTTTAAGATTTTATTTGAGAGAGAGAGATAGCAAGAGAGAGCACAAAGAGGGAGGAGAGAAGAAGCAGGTTTTCTTTGAGGGAATAGGGAGCTCAATCTCAGGACTCTGAGATCATGACCTGAGCCGAAAGCAGACACATAACTGACTAAGCCACATAGATGCCCTCTCAACAAAGTTTATAATGGGATATATCAATAGTTATATTCTTTCATTAACTATATATTGAAAGCCAATGACGTGTGAGTCAGTAGGCATCTAACATAATTGGAGCCTGGGAAGCATTATCTAGCTGTGTATCCAGTAAAAGGAAATAGATTTTGGTAAATATATATTAATTTCTAACTCAACAACTGGGATTATCATTCCCATTTTCAGAAAAAATGGAGACACAGAGAGTAAATAATTTGTCCAAGGTCATATCTAGAAATCATATAATCATGACTCAAGTCCCAGCCTCTTCGGTTCAATAAATATTTGTTGTGTCCCTACTCTATGGCAAGCCCTGTGGTGGACATTGAGGGGACAGCCCTACTCTTCCCTTGAAGCACTCCACCCACCAGTTTCCTAACATCAATTCAGTAAACCTACCTCCATGACCACTCATACTTTCTGCCAGCCCTCTTGGTTCCATGGGAGAGACATGCCTTCTCAAAACCAGGAGTACTCTCTACCCTGTGATTTAGATCCCACCCTTCACCTTTATTCTTTTGGTGGTTGTTGGTTCTTATGTTTTGTTCTGAAATAGTTTTAGATTTAGAGAAAAGTCACAAAAATAGTACAGAATTCATGTACATCTTTCACTGAAGCTTCCTTTATTTTTTTTTATTTTTTAAAGATTTTATTTATTTATTCATCAGAGACACAGAGAGAGAGAGAGGCAGAGACATAGGCAGAGGGAGAAGCAGGCTCCATGCAGGGAGCCTGATGTGGGACTCGATCCCGGGACTAGGATCACGCCCTGGGCCAAAGGCAGGTGCTAAACCACTGAGCCACCCAGGGATCCATAGCATAATGATCAAAAACAGAAAGTTAACATGCTATATACCATTAACTAAACTATAGACAGTATTGAGACTTTACTAATCTTTACCTTAATGTTTTGTTTTGTTTTGTTTTCTCTGTCTCAGGATCCAATCCAGGATCCCATATTGTATTTCTTATTGGGTTTCCTTAGTCTCCTCCAGGCTATGACATTTTCTCAGTTTTTTCTTGTCTTTCATGACCTTGATGAGCATTGGCAGTAATTTTGTAAAATGTTTCTCAATTTCATTTCTCTGATACTTTCTTTTTTTTTTAAGATTTTATTTATTCATGAGAGACACAGAGAGAGGCAGAGATCTAGGTAGAGAAGAAGGCTGCCTGCGGGAAGCCCAATGCAGGACTCCATCCTAGGACCCAGGAACCCCAAACTGACCCAAAGGCAGACGTTCAACCACTGAACCACTCAGGCAGGCATCCGTCTGATATTTTCTAATGATTAGGTTGAAGTTATGCATTTTTGGCAAAAATACCATAAAAGTGATATTGTGTTCTCAATGCATCATATCAGAGGGTACATGATGTCCATACATCTTATTACTGATGGTATTAATCTTGATCACTTGGTTAAACTAACAGCTACCAGGTAGTTATTATTTTTTCCTTTGTATGGATAAAAGACTTGAGTTACTTTGAGACTATGCAAAAATCCTGTTCTGCTCAAATTGCCACTCACTGATTTTACCATGCATCGGTTGATCTTGCTTAAAACTATTACTGTTGTGTTTACCTAATAGAGACTGTATATTTCCCTTATTCATTCTACACTTATTAACTGGAATTTTTCTGTGAGGAATAGTTATGTTTTCTCCCTAATTTATTTGTTTAATTATATTTATGTCAGTATGGACTTACAAATATTTATTTTATACTATGGGTTATAATTCAATATTATCATTATTTTGTTTCTAAAATTGTTCAACTTTGGCCATTGGGAACGCCTTCAGGCTAGTTTCTATATCCTTTTGACATGTCCACTTCTTTTTCTTTTTTACAAATATTTTATTTATTCCTTCATGAGAGACACAGAAAGAGAAGCAGAGACAAAGGCAGAGGGAGATGCAGGCTCCCTGTGGAGAGCCTGATCCAGGACTCAGTACAATCCCAAGACCCCAGGAATCACAACCTGAGCCGAAGGCAAATACATGCTCAACCACTGAGCCACCCAGGTGACCCATGTCCACTTCCTTTTTAAAGTACTTCCTTACAAAAAAAATAAACAAACAAATAAATAAATAAATAAAGTACTTCCTTATTTTCTTGTACCACAAGCTATTCCAGGCTCCTTGGAATCGACAACTTCTCCAAAGAGAAGTTCCCTTTGTTCCCCTGGTTCCCTTTGTTAAAGAATGGCATTTAAGAACCAATCTGGGTGCTAGATGTGCTCATTGCTACTAAAGTGTCTTCATGAACAGAGGCCCTCCTAATGAACAGAGCTAAGGAATTTCATGTATGTATATTAATGCACATATGCACACCCATTTAAATTTCTCTCTCTCTCTCTCTCTCTATATATATATATAGGTTTATAAATATATATAGGTTATATATATATATAAACTCAAGTTCATATATATATAACCTATTTTTTTTCTGACACGATTGATTCCAGATCCCAAAATTTATTCTAGCCTTTCTAGCCTTTCTCTTCCTTTATTTGTAACTTCTTTCTCCAACAATGAGAAACCTGGCTGTCATTATCTATAATACATACACTCATAGGTTCAATCCTAGTATACACATAAAGTAATTAGAGAATGTTAACCCATAGCAATGTGAGAAACAGATTTACTAAGCACAGTATTTGTGTAGGTTTTTTGTCTTTAGTCTTACAGTATCTAGTCCATATATTGATCACTTGTATTTTTTTTAATATTTTATTTATTTATTCATGAGAGGCACACACAGAGAGAGAGGCAGAGACACAGGCAGAGCAGAATCAGGCTCCATGCAGGGAGCCCGATGTGGGATTCGATCCCAGGTCTCTAGGATCACACCGCGGGCTGAAGGCAGTGCTAAACTGCTGAGCCACCAGGGCTGCCCCACTTGTATTTTTATTTATTTATTTTTAATTTTTATTTATTTATGATAGTCACAGAGAGAGAGGGAGAGTGAGAGAGGCAGAGACACACACAGAGGGAGAAGCAGGCTCCATGCACCAGGAGCCCGACGTGGGATTTGATCCCAAGTCTCCAGGATCGCGCCCTGGGCCAAAGGTGGGCGTCAAACCGCTGCGCCACCCAGGGATCCCCCCACTTGTGTTTTTAATATCTTTTTTTCAACTAACATCTTCGTTTATTAAAGTGTAAGTAGAATTAATCATTTTTAAAGTTTATATTTAAATTCCAGTTAGTGGGATCCCTGGGTGGCGCAGCGGTTTGGCGCCTGCCTTTGGCCAAGGGCGCGATCCTGGAGACCCGGGATCGAATCCCGCGTCGGGCTCCCGGTGCATGGAGCCTGCTTCTCCCTCTGCCTGTGTCTCTGCCTCTCTCTCTCTCACTGTGTGCCTATCATAAATAAATAAATAATTAAAAAAATAAATAAATTCCAGTTAGTTAACATACTAGTTAGTAATATTAGTTTCAGGTGTATACTGCCACTCTAGAAGGAGAGATAAAGAGTTTCCCTGACAAACAAAAACTAAAGGAGTTCCTGACCACTAAACCAGCCCTGTAGGAAATATTAAAGAGAATTCTTTGAGTGGAAAGGGAAGATCAAAAGTGACAGAGATAGAAAGGAACAGAGAAAATCTCCAGAAACAAAGAAGCAAGTAATAAAATGGCACTAAATATACTTTTAAAATCTTTTTGTAAAAGATTTTATTTATTTATTCATGAGAGACACAGAAAGAGAGAGGCAGAGACACAGGCAGAGGGAGAAGCCGGCTCCCTGCAGGAGCCTGATGTGGGACTCAATCCCGGAACTCCAGGATCACACCCTGAGCTGAGGGCAGACGTTCAACCATTGAGCCACTCAGGCTTCCCTATTTTTTAATCTTTTTAATGCCTTCCTCTTAGCAGCATTTAAAACTCAAGCTCTCTCCCAAATGATAAACACTGTTCTCTCATCCCATATCCTCATTCTACTATAGTCTTTAGGACTGAGGGCAGTTGAATAGTTCTATATTCACTATTTCCAATCCCTCCTCTTATATTCATTCTTAAACTCATTGTACAGACTTCCATATTCACTATTCCTCCAAAATTACTCTTATTAAGATCACTTCTAATCTCTGTACTCTTACAATAAGCGAATTTTTGCTTGACCTCTCAAAAAAAATATTTCACAGGGTGCATGAAGCTCTCTCTTCCCTTGACACTTAGGAGGCCAGGAGACTTTTCTACTAGCTCTCTGGCTAATGCTCTTGTTTTTTCCAAGTTCCTCTTTTGTTTGCTTCAGAGGATGGTGCTTCCCTGATTCTTTTCAGCACCATTCTTTTTTTTTTTTTTTAAGATTTTATTTATTTATTCATGAGAGACACAGGGAGAGAGAGAGAGAAAGAGGCAGAGACACAGGCAGAGGGAAAAACAGGCTCCACGCAGGGAGCCCGATGTGGGACTCGATCCCAGGTCTCCAGGATCAGGCTCTGGGCTGAAGGTCGCGCTAAACCGCTGAGCCACCTGGGCTGCCCGACCTTCTTCCATTCTTACTGTCCAGCTCCCTGAATTATCTCAATGCACCCAATATTTTATAATTACCATATGCATGATTGGGTGACGGGCACTGGGGGTTATTCTGTATGTTGGTAAATTGAACACCAATAAAAAATAAATTAAAAAATAATAATAATAAAAAAGAAAAAAAAAAAAAGAAAATGACTCTAAAATCTAGAACTATAATTTAGATATTTCCAGCAAGCACCAGAATCATATATCCAAATGCCTCTTAGCCAATCTTTACTTGAATATCTCAGAGGAACTTTAGACATAACATGTTCAATTATTAACCTATCATCAGACATGATTCTCTCAATAAGCCTATTTTCAAACGCTTTTTAAAACTCTCTTTCCCTTCACTTAGTCTAAGACTTTAGATATGAATGAATTAATCATTTTTCATACTGAGTTTCATATTTTGTTCAGTAATAATTCTGAAATGTGATACTCATTGCTGAAAATGACACACCTTCTAGTATTTAAATACTAGATATTTAAATAAAATTTAAATGAAATAAAAATTTATAACACTTTCAGAGCAGAAAAACACTTATTTTTCTTGTAGCAATGAATTCCTTTTATCTAAACAGTATTTCCTGGTTTCTCTCAATAAAAAATAATTAAATATTTTTATGTTTCATTTAGATTGCATTTCTTTCAGCTCCAGAAGTTAGAAATGTATATATTTAAATTTTGTTTAAAGTACCAACTAATGAGGAAAATCCATCTCTAGTGTTCTTTTAATTACACTTGCAGTGTGTACTAAAGTTTCCAAGCCAAAGATTCCTGGGCTTCCTTCATGATTTTTCTGTATTATACCTTTGCTCACCCACACACAATTAGCTATATTGCAGAGTATTCTTTGTAAAATGTAAATCTGGTTAGGTCACTTTCCTATTAAAACTCTCACTCTTATAAAAAAACAAAAAAACTCTTGTGTTTCAAATGACAACATCAAGAAAACAAAAAACAATCCACAGAATAAAATTTCTTTGCAAATCATATATCTGATAAGGGACCTGTAGCTAGTATGTGCAAAGAACTATTGCAACTCAAAAATAAAAAGACAAATAACCCAATTTTTTAAATGGGCAAAGGATCCAGACACTTCTCCAAAAAAAGATATACAAATGGCCAATAAGCACATGAAAAGATACTTGACAGCATTAGCCATCAGTGGACTTTCATTTACCATGCATTTCTGAGGCTTTGACGTTTGGGGGTCATGCTAATGCTGAAGCACTTGTCCCTCCCAGGGCTATCCAACCCTTAGACAGTAAAGGACTTGCCTGCATATGCTTTTCATATGCAAACCAACCAATCCAGAGTCCTTACCTTCAACCACTCCTTTATCAGACTCTTACACTCCAGACTAGTATTTTCCTACCCTAATTACCCCAAGACCAGGTACCAGGCAACTAGGAGCAACTCTCTCACCATTGCAGAGCCTGTGGAAATTATTCTGCCTAGCCAATTCTAACCCTACTTACCCACCTTGCTTGCTTTTTTCCCATAGAAACCATAGTAAAAGCTCTTGCCCACATTCTCCTCCCCTCCTGACCTAACCTGGTGCCTCCCCTTTTGGCTTCCTCAGGCAGGGCTTGGTATAACCCCTCTTCTTGTGATCTGTGAGTAGGACAGCTCTCTTTTCCATGACAGTCTGATTTGTTGACCTTGCCATACTTGAATAATAACAAAACCTATATTTTAAAACAGAAATGCAAATTAAAAATATAATAAGATGCCATATCACACCCACTAGGATGGCTGTCATCAAAAAGACGAACGATAACAAGTGTTAGCAAGGATGTGAATTCACAAAATTGGAAACCCTCATACATTGCTAGGAGGAATGTAAAATGCTGCACCTAATTGAAAAATAGTCTACAGATTCTCAAAAAATTAAACATGGTTATTACATGACCCAGCAATTCCACTCCTAGGTATATACCCAAGAGAAATGAAAACATGCCCACACAAAACCTTGAATGTGAATGTTTATAGTGACATTATTCATAATAGCCAAAAAGTGGAAACAACTCTAATGTCTATTAAGTGATAGACAAAATGTGCTATATCAGGCAATGAAATACTATTCAGTCATAAAAAGGAATGAATTACTGATACATGCTGCAACATGAACCTTGATAATATTACACTAAGTAAAAGAAAGCCAGTCACAAAGGACCACATATTATATGATTCCACTTATATGAAGGCCCCAGATAGGCAAATCTATCGAGACACAAAGTAGATTAGTGGTTGCTGAGGGACAGATGGGATGAGGGATAAACTAAGGGGTACCAGTTTCTTTTAGGAATAATGAAAATGTCCTAAAATTGGTTGTGGTGATAGATATGCAATTCTGTGAATATACTAAAAGCCATTGAACTGAACATTTTAAATGGATGAATTACATGGTTTATGAATTATGTCTAAATAAAGCTGTTTAAGCAAACAAACAAAAACTCTTCAATGGCTTCCCACTGCCCTTAAAATAAAAACTAAATTTTAACATGATTAATAAAGCAATAAGAAATCTGGGCCCAGCTCACTTTTCCAATGTTATTGGTCACTAGCCTTCTCTTCAATCATCATTACTCTCCTCCTTTGAGTCTAATTCTAGTCATGCTGAACTTTTTTTTGTCATTTCCCCAAACATGTAGTGGTGATTTTAAAATATGTTTATGGAATCTTTGATGCTCCTTTCAAAAAGTTTTAGGCTAATTCTCTTCTCCTTAGAGATGGGGGTAGATAGACTTAGTGACTCACTTCTAATGAATAGAATCTTGGTAGAAGTGATGTTACATGACTTCTAAGATGAAGTCATGAAAGACATCATGGCCTCATTGCTCTCTCTTGGATCTCATGCTCTTGGGAAAGCTGTCATATTTCAAAGATACTCAAGCAGCACTAGGGAGAGACCCTAGTTGTGAGGAACTGAGGCTCCTGCCCATAGCCATGTGGAAGATCTCAGAGATCTTCCAGTCATGCTTTGTTAAATGTCCAGATGACTGCAGCCCCCGTCAGTATCTTGATGGTACCTTTGTGAGAGATCCAGAGCCACAACCACCTAACAAAGTCACTTCCAAATTTCTGACCACAGAAACTGTAAGAAGATAATAGTGTGTTTCTTAAGACACTAATTTGGGGGATTAAGAAAGATACAATATAATATGACATGCTATCCATTACCTCCAAGCCAAATATCATAAGATGTTTGCCTCACTAACCTCCTATGATTCTTATCCTTCTCAGTTTCGAAATAATTTTTCCATGCTTCCTTAACTACTGATTATGTCTCCCTGCTACTTGCTACCATAGCACACATCCATTTAATCAAATTATTTGTATGCCCCGCTATACTCTAGGTTCAGTGAGGTCCCATATAGAATCTAACTTATCAAAACTGTTTTCCTAACACCTGCCATAGTGCTGACGTATGTTATACTATAAATAAATACTTAATGAATAGTTAAATGAATGAATGATTGAATTAAGAGTATATTAAGGAGATAATAATGAGATAAAGAACCTATGTATGCAAGGCTCCTCTGAGAGCACAGAAAAATGACTTTTAATTTTATCTGTGTTACTCCCTTACTGTGTAACTTTCGGCAAATTACTTAATATCTCTGTTTTTCATTCTTTCTAATGGACAGTTTCCCTATGTATAAAATTAGGATAATAATAGTTTGTGTGTCATAGGATAGTTGTACTAATAAGTTAATACCCAGTAGAAAAAAATAATAACATTTGGGAATTTAGAGAAGAGCTAATGAGAAGAGAAACCTAAGTAGAGTCTCAAAGCATGTGTATAAATTGGGCAAAGTGTGTGTGTGTGTGTGTGTGTGTGTGTGTGTAGGCTTGGTGGCGGGGTGGGGGAGCCCTAGGCAGAGAGAAATGAAGAAACAAAGTTTCAAGGGTTACAGATAGCAAAGAGCATGCAGAAAACTTCAAGCTATTCAGTATTGCCAGAGTATAAAATGCAAGGAATGGGAGCAGCAGAACAGGAGGCTAAAGAGATAGATAGGGAGGTAGGGATAGTAACATGGAAGGCCACCTATGCTATATTACAACTTTGCAATTTATTCTGAAAAAGAAAACAAACAAACAACTGGGACCATTGAATGGGAGTGAGTTGGTCATATTTGTATTTTGGACGTACTGTTTAAACAAACAAACGAGAGTCTCATACTCTATCGACTGAGCCACCCAAGCACCCTGGACATATTATTCTGATTGAGTTAAAATCCATTAATCTCCATACCATTAAAAAAATAATAAAAAATGTGGACAATAAAAATTGTTTGGAAGGCATGTGGAGAAATTGGAGCCCTTACACACTGCTGTTGCGAATGTAAAATAGTGCAATTCTTCAGAAAATACTCTGGCCGTTCTTCAAAAAGTTAAACATAGAATTACCATATGATCCAGCAATTTCACTCCCAGGTATATACCCAAAAGAAATAAAAACACAATTTGTCCTCTCAAAAATATACATGAACATTCACAGCAGCATTATTAATAATAGACCAAAAATGGAAATAAGTCAAAGTCCATCAACTGATAAATGGATAGATTAAATCTGGTAAATCAGGGCACATGAGTGGCTCAGTGGTTGAGCGTCTGCCTTTGGCTCAGGTCGTGATCCTGGGGTGCCAGCATCGAGTCCCACATCGGGCTCCCTGCATGGAGCCTGCTTCTCCCTCTGCCTGTGTCTCTGCCTCTCTCTGTGTGTCTCTCATGAATAAATAAATAAAATCTTTAAAAAAATAAAAATAAAAAATAAATCTGTTAAATCTGTACAATGGAACCACAAAACCTGGCCATAAAAGGGAATGAAATATTGGTTCATGCTACAACATAAATGAACCTTGAAAAACATTATGCTAAGTGAAAGTAGATAGACACAAAAGGCCACATCTTATAGGATTCCACTTATATGTAAACTATAGATAAGTAAATCTGTAGAGCCAGAATGTAGATTAATGGTTATCTAGGATTAAGGCAAGGTGGAATAGGGAATGACTTATTCCCTTAATGGATGAAGAGTTTCTTTTTTTAAGGGGCACCTGGCTGACAGTCAAGAGCATGACTCTTGATCTTGGGGTCATGAGTTTGAGCCCCACACTGGGTGTAGAGATTAGTTAAATAAATAAAACTTTAAAAAAGGGGGGGTTCTTTTTTAGAACATAAAAACGTTCCAAACTGAAATTATAGTGATGGTTGCACAACTCTGTGAATATAGTAAAACCACTGTATGTATACTTTAAATAGGTGAATGTTAAGGTGTACAAATAGTACCTTAAGAAACAAGGGTTTTCTTAAAAAATGAATACTCTTTCCAATAGAATATTGTGTTGCACGATTATTACTATTATTATTTCTTTATAAGTTTCTCTTAAATATATGTGACATAACGTGTGTCATGAAAGGGTTATACATTTTGATTTGCAGTACTACCTTTTGTGGCATTGAGTTTTTACTTCTTTATCCATTCTAATATAAAATTTCTGAAACAAAATGGTTTAAAAAATTCCCACTCTAGTCACATCTTTATTGAAATAATAATAGTTTGCAGGGCACATTGCAACTATAGAATAAAAAACATTAGAGATGGGGGGCACCTGGGTGGCTCAGAGGTTAAGCATCTGCCTTTGGCTCAAGTAGTGATCCTAGGTCCTGGGGTCAAGTCCTACAGTAGGCTCCCTGTAGGGAGCCTGCTTTTCCCTCTGCCTATGTTTCTGCCTCTCTTTCTGTGTCTCTCATGAATAAAAAATATTAAAAAAAAAAAAAAAACGAAACATTAGAGATGGATTTTCCTCATATAGTTGGTACTTTACACAAAACATAAAATGTATGAATTTTTGACTTCTGGAAATAAAAGAATGTTTCTTAAAAGGATATATCTGAAAAGAATATAAATTGAGTATCAGGCACCCCGGGTGGCTCGGGCAGTTTAGCGCCGCCTTCAGCCCAGGGCCTGATCCTGGAGACCTAGGATCGAGTCCCAAGTCGGGCTCCCTGCATGGAGCCTGCTTCTCCCTCTGCCTCTCTCTCTCTCTCCTCTCTGTGTATTCTCTTGAAGAAATAAATAAAATCTTTTTAAAAAATTATTTTGAGTATCAATTTTTATTTTTTGGAAAATATGGTTAAAATGCTAGAAAGAATATTTTTAGCAATATGTGTCATATTTCAGAAATATTAAGTAAATATGGAGGATAGAATTAATTTATATCTGAAATGGTAAACTAACCCAGCAAAAAAAGATTTTTTTGTGCGTCGTTTGTGATCTGTCTCAAAAAATATTTGTTTAACAAGTGTTACCCTGCTTATAGAAAACATTTAAAATATATGCAATGCTTGAAATGAGACCAAATAAATAAAATGAAATTTATTTAATTTTAAGTGGGACAAACCAACCTATTTCCTTTTATTTCTCCCCCAGCAAAACTTGAATGAGCCATCTTATTCTCATTATGGCCAATCAAAAAGGTAAACTTCATTACACTCACTACACAATTTTTTTTCTCCGATCCAAGATTATTTTATGCCACAAATCCTGCTAGGTATTTGGTTACTTCCAGTAAGAATTCTAAGATTGTCCCAAAGATTTCTGCCCTTTGTTGTATATGTGAGCCCAGAGAGTATGTTTTTTCTTTCCAATCCATTGCCATCTGATACTACTGTAAAATAGTGAAAATTAATTAATAGAAAATGATTAAAAAAACAGACATCAGGGTGCGCCTGGGTTGCTCAGTTGGTTAAGCTTCTGCACCTCAGGTCATGATAATGGGGTCCTGGGATCAAGCCTCCCATTGGGCTCCCTGGCCAGTGGGGAGTCTGCTTCTCCTGCTCCTTCTGCCCCTCCCCTTCTCACTGTCCCTCCCCCTCTCCCTGTTGGCGTGTGTTCTCTCTCTCTCTCAAATAAATACATATTTTTTAAAACGAGACATCAAAATACAACCTAACATTTTTATTATTAGATTCAACAGACATAAGTTATTGTCAAACTGCTATAAAAGTTTCTAAATGATTGTTCTTGGGGATCCCTGGGTGGCGCAGTGGTTTAGCGCCTGCCTTTGGCCCAGGGCGCGATCCTGGAGACCTGGGATCGAGTCCCACATCGGGCTCCCAGTGCATGGAGCCTGCTTCTCCCTCTGCCTATGTCTCTGCCTCTCTCTCTCTGTGACTATCATAAATAAATTAAATTAAAAAAATAAATAAATAAATGCTTGTTCTCAATTTCCATGATTATCTGGACACAGACAGGTAATACTAATTCAAAAACTAACTCTAAGGGAGGCAAACCCTAAGAGACTCTTAAATATAGAGAACAAACTGAGGATTGCTGGAGGGGAGGTCAGCGGGGAGATGGGCTAAATGGGTGACAGATATTAAGGAGAGCACTTGTTGGGATGAGTCCTGGGTGTCATATGTAAGTGATAAATCACTAAATTCTATTCCTAAAACCAATACTATACTACATTTTAACTAACTTGAACTTAAATTTAAAAGAAAAAAAAAGAACTGTAACTCACAAGTGCACACTGTACTCTGGGTAGCACTTCTTTAGATCTTCCTCAAAGGTGTTAATATGGCAAGTAAGGTGAGGTAATCACTGTCTCAACTATCGTGCCTCTATGACTTATAGACAGAGCACCCCCAAATGAGTATAATTTCCCATGAGCACACAAGGCCTGAGAATGCCTTTGAAGGAGAATGGAATATGTCACCCCAAAATGTGCCACTTTGACATGTGGATTGTTTTGAGCTGAAGTCAATCAAGACCCAGCAGACCCACGACAAACTTTATCTCTCCCTTACCTACCTGAAAGAATTTAGATAGGAGGCCTGGCCCAGAAAGACAGCTATTACCAGAGACAACTTTTTATCTGACAGGCTTATTAACTGTGTGGCAGGACAACAGCTAATTACCAAACAGGCTTTTCTTATTGACCTGTGAATTACCTTCCTCCCCTTTGAAGCCCCAGGCCACTCTCCCATTCCTTAGCTGAGGATGGCATATAAGCCTCAACCACCCAAAATGCCCTTGAGCCTCAGATCTTTGGGCCTCTGGAACATAGGAAATTTAACTTATTTTTGTCCTGTTGAGCTGTTTTATGTCAACTTGATGATTAGACCAGCAGAAGAACATAAGAGAAGGGGAAAATTTCTCATTCTTATAGTTGGCAATTGTGAAGGGACTTACACTGGCTAACATTGCTTACTCTCAGATTACTGCAACTGAGAAATCCTAAGATCTCTGAAAAAAGCCAGCAGAAGGTAAGAATTCATACATGTCAGTCTCCCAAATCTCTGCCTGCAGGATCCATTGGAAGCAAGGGTGGTGAGAGTCCTTTTCTTTTCTTTTCTTTTTCTTTTCTTTTTTTTTAAGATTTTATTTTAGGTAATCTCTACACTCAACCTGGGGCTCAAACTCACAACCCTGAGATCAAGAGTCACACGCTTCTCTGACTGAGCCAACCAGGTGGCCCTCCTTTTCTTTTTCTAAACATAGACTGACAGGAGAAAATACTTGTATGAACTAAGTTCCTTGAGTGTAGTGACTCTGGTAAAGATTTGGTATGAGTACTCTGGATTTCTGTTGATCCCTTTCCTCCCAGAGATGGTCACTATTTTTTTCCCTTTAGTTCTGTCATCATGTTCCATGTCCTGAGAGCTTGGCTTTATGACAAATGAGAATATTCTTTCTGGTCTCCATCAATTACAGGATTCCTGCACCAGTATGTATCTGGCAGACAGCCAAACAGGTTGTGGATCCAATATGAAAAAACCATACTGGATCTGACTTGAGCTGGACTGGGTCCAGTATAAAGCAGCATTCTCTTTATCTGACTGTGCCAGCTTTCAGAAGACTGTGTCATAAGGAGTCCAGTCCATAAGGTCATCTCAACTTTCATTGTCTTAGTAGTGCTAGGAAAGTCCCATTCCAGTAGCATCTGCTTGGTGTCACAGATAGCGAGTTTGTGGCTGGAAGAATCTCATGTTCTTTTTTTTTTTTTTTAAGATTTTATTTATTTATTCATGAGAGACAGAGAGAGAGAGAGAGAGGCAGAGACACAGGCAGAGGGAGAAGCAGGCTCCATGCAGGGAGCCGGATGTGGGATTTGATCCCAGGTCTCCAAGATCCTGCCCTGGGCTGAAGGCGGCGCTAAACCGCTAAGCCACCGGGACTGCCCGGCATCTCATGTTCTTTTGGGAAACCAGAGACACTGTTTTCACCATACCATTCTTACCACCTGTGACAATAAAAGTCTCTCCTTTCTTAGGCTAGCTCTGGTGAACTTTCTGGATCCCTTGAGGGCCACATCTTTTGCACTGCCCTTTGAAATGCCTCTTATGTTCCTGGTTGAGCTGTCAAAAGGCATATTGGTTTAAGTCATTATTGAGATTAAGATTCTATTTGTCAATGGCTAGATGATGGATCCTTTGAATTGGCTAGTTTTGAAAGAAAAAATTTTAGAGAGCTCTCATCCTAAACAATTCTCTTCTCAGTACTAATGGAAAGACCAAATTAAAAAGAGGACATAAAAGAGTATTAGAGCTTAGAGACTCCCTTAACAAGGTGAAAGAACAGAAATTAGACTTAGAACAAAAAGTAATGTCTACATCCAATGTAAATTCCCCTTCTTAAAATCTGGCCCCATCTGCCTGTTTTAACTCTCCCTACAAGATTTGCAGAGAGCACTTCAACCTAATCTTCAGGCTCAGAGCATATAAATGCAAATGTAAATACTGCAAGCCAGAGATTGAATTTAGCAGAAGCATCCAAGACAGGCAATAGGGCTCACTTTGCTGTTTCTTACCATTTCTACTTTCCAGGGCTCTGTAATCTGGCTTTACCAGGTTTAGGCCTTCCTATGTAATGTCCTTTGTGGATGTACTCTAGATCCCCACTACAAAGAATTCACGTCCTATGGACGGCATCAGATCTTTTAAATTATAAGGCCACTTTATCTCCATTTTCAAAAGTTCCTACCAAGTTTAGAGAAGAGTTTGAAAGATCACTAGCCATTCACAACTCCATTCATAGTGGCCTTGATTATCTGCTAAGAGGTGTTTATCCCACCCATAATTTTTTTTTAAACTTTTTTTAAATTTTTATTTATTTATGATAGTCACACAGAGAGAGAGAGAGAGAGAGAGAGAGAGAGAGAGGCAGAGACACAGGCAGAGGGAGAAGCAGGCCCCATGCACCAGGAGCCCGATGTGGGACTCGATCCCGCGACTCCAGGATGGCGCCCTGGGCCAAAGACAGGCGCCAAACCGCTGCGCCACCCAGGGATCCCCCACCCATAATTATAGTTAAAATAAACCAGATAGCTCCCTGAGGATTCCCCCACCCCCACCCCACCACTGCCATTAACAGAGGAAACAGATGACTAGAATTTCTCATAGGCCTTCCTACAGGTGATCAGCTGAAGGCTGATGTTCAGGGGCTGATAGAAGCAACAATAGCTTTCCCCTCTAAGGTAAAGTGGTCCAAGGTTGAATTGTGAAGCAAATCAAAGATAATAACTGGATGGGTGAATTGACCTACGATGTCATTTAGCTGCAGCCCAGCTCTTGGAAGAACTGAGAGCAACCATCCTTATCTTACAAATTTTCACTAAACTACAAATACAGCTCTGGAAGCAGTTCAAAGTTCACCTATTCCTTTTCACAAACTTCCAAATCTCCCCAGTTGATGTCAAAAGGCTTATAAATATTGGCCTCAGAAAACCAAAGTCCTTCTTGGGGAAGCATGTATTCTTTCTCTATGCTTTTGTGATGTAAATGTTGACTTATCTAGGCCATTTCTATAAAGTACAAACTTCAGGGAAGTAATTCTTATGAGAAGAAGAATGAAAGAGGGAAAGGTCATTTGAAACTTAGACAAATGAAAAAGCCCCTAAGTGTCCTCCAGAAATATTGGTTTTAAAAAGGCTTTAACCGGGATCCCTGGGTGGCGCAGCAATTTAGCGCCTGCCTTTGGCCCAGGGCGGGATCCTGGAGACCCGGGATCGAATCCCACGTCGGGCTCCCGGTGCATGGAGCCTGCTTCTCCCTCTGCCTGTGTCTCTGCCTCTCTCTCTTTCTCTCTCTCTCTCTCTCTGTGACTATCATAAATAAGTAGAAATAAAAAACAAAACAACAACAACAACAACAAAAAAAGGCTTTAACCACCTGAGCAGGTAGTATAAATTTATTCCATCTGCCAGAAATATGACTTACATGCAACTTTTCTTATAACTAGTGAGTCTTATATTATTGTACCTGAGTCATAGCAGTAATTTTAAAACGGAAGCTATAACATCTCTGTTTCGGTCTATTTGTATGTCTATATATACATGTGTTATAAATATGAGGCATTTTCCTACCTCCAGATGGTATACTAAAATTAATCTGTAAAAGAGTTCATTTAATTAGCTTAAAGAAATTAGTTTATATAAATTAAATAAATTAATAAATTTTTCAGAAATAGAATAGAAACTAACCCAAATGCTTTTCAGGTTCATATGATCTGGGAAAATATACTGAAGCCAGTTTAAGTTGCTTAGTTTAGTTAAAATAGATACATCTTCAGGGTTACCAGAATTAAGTATAATACTTTTATTCTATCTAGGGTTTCTAAAGGTCAAATGAGTACATGTTATCTCTTACAAAATTTGTCAGCAAGAAAAAGAGGTTGGTATGATGGCTGACTTTGTCTAATATCTCAAGAAGTCTGTGTGGGTAGCCTAAGCATAATTGTTAAGAACAAGTAAACTGAATAGATATAGGTAGGATAAAAAAGTTTTAGATGAACTTTTTAAAAAAGATTTTATTTATTGATTGATTTTAGAAAGAGACAGCATGCATCTGTGCTTGTGAGCTTGTGAGCAGGGGGAGGAGCAGAGGGAGAGGGAGAGAATCATATTTTTTTTTTTTAAGAGGGAGAGAATCTTAAACAGACTTCATGCTCAGTGCAGAGCCATCATAGAGCTCAATGCCAAGACCCTGAGATCATGACCTGAGCCAAAACCAAGAAGAGTTGGACACTCAACCAATTGAGCCATCCAGGTTCCCCTAAGTGACTTTTTAAAATAGTTTCCCCAAATCTTTGTGGAATCTGAAGCCTTTAATTTTGCTAAGGTAAATTAAAGAGTGAGTTAAATCTGTTAAATATCCAGATCATTTCCAACTAAGATAAAATACTAACACATTAATTACTGGACATAGGCTTATCCACTTTTTGCCTCCTTTTACAGAGGAACTAAAGATATTTGGATATATTCATAAACATGTTTTGTGCTATGTTGAGAAATTTACTATGAAAAAGCATGTTCTCCCAAATTATAAAGAGTATTCATAAATTTGCCAGGCCACAGAATGCTAATACAAAAGGCAGTTCATCTTTTCACAAAAATGAAGTTAAAAAAATTATAAATGGGTAGCCCGGGTGGCCCAGTGGTTTAGCACCGCCTTCAGCCCAGGGCGCAATCCTGGAAGCTGAGGATCAAGTCCCATGTCAGGCTCCCTGCATGGAGCCTGCTTCTCCCTCTGCCTGTGTCTCTGCCTCTCTCTGTGTGTGTGTCTCTCACGAATAAATAAATAAAATCTTAAAAAAAAATTTCTAATATATGTATTCTACAATAACAGTAAATACCTATTCTTCTCAAAATAGTCCATAAAATAGAAGAGGAAGGAAAGCTTCCAAATTCATTCTATGAAGCCAACATTACCCTGATCCTAAACAAGATAGAGACACTATAAGAAAAGAGAACTGCAGACTAATATCTCTAATGAACATAGATTCAAATATCCTCAACAAAAATGCTAGCAAGCTGAATTTAATAATACATTAAAAAAAATCATTCACCATGGTCAAATGGGATTTATTCCTGGGATGCAAGTGTGGTTCAATATTTGCAATCAATGTGAGACATCACATCAGCGAGAAAGGATAAAAAACAGTGATCATTTCAATCGATGCAGAAAAAGCATTTTACAAAGTACTGCATTCATTCATTAGAAAAACCCTCAACAAAGTAGGTTTGGAAGGAACATACTTCAACATAATAAAGGCCATATGTGAAAAACCCACAGCCAACATCATACTCCAAGGTGAAAAACTGAGGACTTCTACCTTAAGATCAGGAACAAGACAAAGATGTCCACACTCACCACTTTTATTCAACATATTACTGGGAATCCTAGCCATAGCAATCAAACAAGAAAAAAAGTAAATAAAAGGCACCCAAATTGATAAGGAAGAAGTCAAACTCCCACTATCTGCAAATGACATGAGATGAGATACTATATACAGAAAACCCTAAAGACTCCACCAAAGGGCAGCCCAGGTGGCTCAGTGGTTTAGCATTGTCTTCAACCCAGGGCCTGATCCTGGAGACCTAGGATCGAGTCCCAAGTCGGGCTCCCTGCATGGAGCCTGCTTCTCCCTCTGCCTGTGTCTCTGTCTCTCTGTCTCTCTGTCTCTCTCTCTCTCTCTCATTCTGTGTGTGTCTCTGATGAATAAATAAATAAATAATCTTAAAAAAAAGACTCCACCAAAAAACTACCAGAATTGATAACTGAATTCAGTAAAATCACAGAATACAAAATCACTATACAGAAATCTGATGCACTCAATACACTAATAATGAAGCAGCAGAAAGTGAAATTAAGAAAACAATCCCATTTACAATAGCACCAAAACAATAAAGTATCTAGGAATAAACTTAACCAAAGACGTGAAAGACTTGTACTCTCAAAACTACAAAACACTGAGGAAAGAAATTCAAGATGGCACAAACAAATAAAAAGATATTCCTTATTCTTGGATTGAGCAGTCTATAGGTTTAATGCAATCCCTATCAAAAACTAACAACATTTTTCACAGAACTAGAACAAATAATCCTAAAATTTGTATGGAAGCACAAAAGACCCTGAATAGCCAAATCAATCTTGAAAAAGAAAAACAAAACTGGAGGTATCACAATCCCAGATTTCAAGATATACTACAAAGCTATAGTAATCAAAACAGTATGGTACTGGCACAAAAGTAGACACATGTCAGTTGAACAAAATAGAGAGCCCAGAAACAATCCATGAATATATGGTCAATTAATCTTTAACAAAGGAGGCAAAAATATGCACTAGGAAAAAAGTCTCTTGAACAAATGGTATTGAAAAAACTGGAGAGCTGCAATGGAAAAGAATGAAAGTGGATCACTTTCTTTACACCATACACAAAAACAAACACAAAATGGATTAAGGACCTTAATGTGAGACCTGAAACCATAAAAATCCTAGAAGACAGCACAGGCAGTAATTTCTCTAACATCAGCGATAGCAACATTTTTCTAGATATGTCTCCTCAGGCAAGAGAAATAAAAACAATTGGGATTACATCAAAATAAAAAGCTTCTGCACAACAAAAGGAAACCATCAACAAAACTAAAGGACAACCTACTGAATGGGAGAAGATATTTGCAAATGGCATATCTGATAAAGGGTTAGTATCTACAATAAATAAAGAATTTATACTACTCAACACCCAAAAAACAAATAATCCAATTTAAAAATGGGCAGAAGACATGAACAGACATTTCTCTGAAGAAGACATACAGATAGCCAAAAGATAAATGAAAAGATGCTCAACATTACTCATTTTCTGGGAAATGCAAATCAAAACTGCAATGAGGTATCATCTCACACCTGTCAGAATGGCTGAAATTAAAAACACAAGAAACAACAGGTGTTGGCAAGGATGTAAAGAAAAAGAAATACTCATGCACTGTTGATAGGAATGCAAACTGATGCAGCCAGTGTGGAAAACAGAATGGGGATTTCTCAGAAAATTAAAAATAGAACTACCAAATGATCCAGTAATTCCACTACTGGATATTTACTCAAAGAATATGAAAACACTAATTCAAAAAGATACATGCTTATAGCAGCATGATTTACAATAGCCAAGATATGGAAGTAGTTCACATGTCCATCAATAGATGAATGGATAAAAAAGAGATGATGTTGGGACACCTGAGTGGCTCAGTGGTTGAGGATCTGCCTTTGGCTCAGGGCGTGATCCTGGGGTCGGGGATAGAGTCCTGCATCAGGTTCCTTGTGGGCAGTCTGCTTCTCCCTCTGCCTGTGTCTCTACCTCTCTCTTTCTCTCTGTCTCTCATGAATAAATAAATAAAATCTTGAAAAAAAAGATGATGTATATATACAGTGGAATATTAGTCATAGGAAAGAATGAAATCTTGCCATTTGCAATGACAGGTGGATCTAGAGAGTATAATGCTAAGTGAAATAAGTTAGAGACAAATACGATTTCACTCCTGCAGAATTTAAGAAATGAAACAAATGAACAAAGAAAAAAGAAAACTTAAAAAAACAGACTTTTTTAAAAAAGATTATATTTATTTATTCATGAGAGAGAGAGAGGCAGTAACACAGGCAGAGGGAGAAGCAGGCTCCATGCAGGGAGCCCGACATGAGACTCGATCCCAGGTCTCCAGGATCATGCTCTGGGCTGAAGACAGCGTTAAACCGCTGAGCCACCCAGGCTGCCCAAACAGACTCTTTTTTAAAAAAGATTTATTTATTGATTCTAGAGACAGAGTGAAGGAGGAGGGGAGAGGTAGAGAGAGAAGGAGGAAGAAACTTTAGCAGACTCTGTGTTGAGTGCAGAGTCTGACGTGGGGCCCAATCTCATGACCCTGAGATCAGGACAGAAGCAGAAACCAAGAATTGGACATTTAACCAACTGTGCCACCCAGGAACCCCAAAAACATATATAGGGAACAAACTGTTGATTACCAGAGGAGAGGCAGACGGGGTGATGGGTGAAATATGTGATTGGATTAAAGAGTACATTTATTATGACGAGTACTAAGTAATATATAGAATTGTTGAGTCACTATATTGTACCCCTGAAACTAATATTACACTGTATGTTGATTATACTGGAATTAAAACATTTTTTAAATGTTATCTCCTTGTTAAAAAAATTCTAATATATATAATTAAATCTACTAGAAATAATAGGGCAAACATCTAAGGACCCAAGTAAAATAGAATGTGTGTTTTCTTGTGTGTGTGTATGCCTATGTGTGTTTTCAATAAAAGAGGTATGAGGGCAGCCCCGGTGGCCCAGTGGTTTAGCGCCGCCTTCAGCCCGGGGTGCGATCCAGGAGACTGGGGATTGACTCCCACATTGGGCTCCCTGCATGGAGCCTGCTTCTCCCTCTGCCTGTGTCTCGCGAGCACTCTCTCTCTCTCTCTCTCTCTCTCTCTCTCTGTGTCTCTCATGAATAAATAAATAAAATCTTTTTTTCTTTAAAAAAAGAGGTATGAGGAAGAGAAATGCATTTTTGTTTTGTCCTAAAGAGAGACTGGTTATTTCAAAATGGGAAAGAAGGGAAAACATAAGACAAAATCTAAAAATTGTAGGTTTGCGGAGACAAAATCCTTAGAAATTTTATGCATGGTCAGGACTGGCTAAGTCTGAAATAGATTTAATTAAGTGAATGAATTTTAATAAGAAAAGTAAGCTCGTGCAAAATTAGAATTTAACTTTCTCTCTGTTAAAAAGACAACATTTTTTAGACTATTGGTCTGCTCTTAATAGGAGATTATACATTTTTCTTTACCTGTTAAAGTAATCTGCCTAGAAAACAAAAGAGTTCTTTTGGTCAAAATAATCTCTCGTGTTGTCTTTACCCAATTTTTGCTTAAGAAAGCTAAATCTTGTGGTGCCTGGCTGGCTCAGTTGGTAAAGCATGCAATTCTTGATTTTGGGATCGAAAGTTCAAGCCCCTCGTTGGGTGTAGAGATTATTTAAAAATAAATCTTATGGGATGCCTGGGTGGCTCAGCAGTTGAGCCTTCGGCCTTTGGTTCAGGGCGTGATGCCCTTGCAGGGAGCCTGCTTCTCCCTCTGCCTATGTCTCTGCCTCTCTCTCTGTGCCTCTTAAGAATAAATAAATAAAATCTTTTAAAAAATAAAATAAAATCTTATAAATAAAAAAAGAAAACTGAATCTTCTCTATTAAAAGAGCTAAGCTTTTTTTTTACAATTATTTATTTTTTCTTTTGTATTTGCCTGCAGAATCTTTAAAATTTTTTTAAAAATTTTTATTTATTTATGATAGTCACAGAGAGAGAGAGAGAGAGGCAGAGACACAGGCAGAGGGAGAAGCAGGCTCCATGCACCGGGAACCCAATGCAGGATTCGATCCCGGGTCTCCAGGATCGCGCCCTGGGTCAAAGGCAGGAGCCAAACCGTTGTGCCACCCAGGGATCCCCTGCAGAATCTTTTATTGTCACTATTGTTAAATGGGTAACTAATTAGTATTTTTTCATAGTAACCTATGATCCTATTTTGACAGATGTTTTAAAACTTTTTGATATTTTTGACAAACTTCAGAAAATCAAATTCCATTTGAATGGAGTCTTTTTGACCTTGAACTAACTTTAGGATTTTCCAGGGGTTCCTGGAACATCTCAAAGATTTGTTCTCTCTCATTACAGAGAGAGAGATGTTACACTAATTAGGCTTTTTTGTTATGTTAAATTTAATGGGAAGCATTCTCAAATAACTGATGCTAAATCTTCTGAGATTATGTTTGTGTGGATATATGTTATTAATATAAGTGTTCCTGATCTTGTATAAAATGCCAAGAAATCTGATTATGTCCTGGTATAACTTAGTCATAACTTAGTTATTATCTTAAAATGTATGTCACAGAAATAAACAGATCTTTAACCATGGCTAGTTTTAGGTCTTTTGTCATTTATTGTTGTCTTATTCTGATACTTTTGTAATAGTGTTCAAGAAGATTCATGGAAAGAACTTTGACAACTACAGGTTTCTGATAATTTATTTTTTAAAGATCTGAATAGATTCTTTTTTAAAATATTTGTTTATTTATTCATGAGAGACACAGGGAGAGAGAGGCAGAGACATAGGCAGAGGGAGAAGCAGGCTCCTCGCAGGGAGTCTGATGTGGGACTCGATCCCGATCCTAGGATCACACCCAGAGCCAGAGGCAGCTGCTCAACTGCTGAGCCACCCAGGTGTCCCTCTGATAACTTTTTGATCATAAACTGAACTGGAGAAGAATTTCCAAAATTAAGAAATACCTGGACTCAAGCAGAACAAATATAATTAAATGGGACTGAATGAACTGAGGAGGATGATTATAATTTTTTGTGACTTTTTGTTTGAAACACTGCTGGTTCCTTAATGTTTTGTTTTTCCAGATTTAAGGAAACATTTTCTTGTAAGCTCTCTATAACTTATAGTAGCTTGTAACAAAGATGAAACATTTATGTTTTCTCCTTAACTGATCCCCCAGCACTCAGAAACTCTTGATTCCGCTTCATGGCAAAATAATTCATTATTTGCATAAATTCAGTAAGAGTCTGTTGTCCTTGTTACAAGACACAATTGGAAATATTACTTATATTACCAAGGCTTTGGCTGGAATGTCTATTTTGAGAATGTGCATAGAATCAGTTATGACCAGACAGCTTTAAGGGCTAAGGTTGACTTTATGGAGCCAACAAAACCCCTTGAAAAACTTGGCCTGGTACCTTGTTTACAGATTTCCTGATAGCCTTAACAGGTGAGTGAGGAAAGCCACTTCCTGGCAGTCTCAGAAACCTCAGAATATTTCGGGGACTTTGAAAAGAAAGTAATTTACTCAAATTTATAGGTATTGTAGGCAAAGCCAAATGGTGAATACATGGCTTGGTTTCCTAGCATTTTTTTTTTTTAAGATTTTATTTATTTATTCATGAGAGACACAGAGAGAGAGAGGCAGAGACACGGGCAGAAGGAGAAGCAGGCTCCATTCCATGCAGGGAGCCTGACGTGGGAATCAATCCCGGGTCTCCAGGACCACACCCTGGGCCGAAGGCGGTGCTAAACCGCTGAGCCACCAAGGTTCCCCCCCCCCTTTTTTTTTTTAAGATTTTATTTATTTATTTATGAGAGACACAGAGAGAGGCTTCCTGGCATTAAGAAGCTTTTAAGGGAAGCCTAGGTGGTTCAGTGGTTGAGCATCTGCTTTTGGCACAGGGTGTGATCCCAGAGTACCGAGATCGAGTCCCACATTAGGCTCCTTCCATGGAGCCTGCTTCTCACTCTGCTTTATGTCTCTGCCTCTCTCTGTGTCTCTCATGAATAAATAAATAGAATCTTAAAAAAAAAAAAAGAGAGAGGCTTTTAAAAGTCCAATCTGAGGGTGCCTGGGTTGCTCAGTCAGTAAAGTGTCTGACTTTGGCTCAGGTCATGATCCCAGAGTCCTAGGTCTCTCTCTGACTCTTCCCCATCTTGTGTTTTCTTTCTTTCACTCATATAAATAAAGTCTTTATTAAAAAAGTCTAATTTGAGATTCCTAATGAAAAGTCCCAGCAAAACAGATTTAAAAGAGGCTATATGGTCAATCACTATTCTTGTGCACTTTTAGGCCAACTTTATTGAAATTAGACTCAATTTGCAAGGTTATTGAAACTAGACTCAATTTGCAAACAAACTCATCTCACTGTGGTTATCTTTGAAAAGTGGGAGTGATTAGAGAGAGAAAAATTATGTTTCAGTAAAACATATTTGTGGATACAAAATCTAGTGTTATTGTCTTTGAGGTTTTGTTTTCTACCTATACTAAATGGACTAGATCCTGAATTCCTCTAGTTTCCTCCAATTTTTGGCCACAACTCTCCAAACTAATTTCAATTTTCTTTCACCCTTCTGATTTGGAATCATTGAAAACTAACACCACCGTTCCCCAAAGCCATGTAAGCTAAAGCTAAAAAACTTGTTATAAGCTTCAGAGAAATCAGCACAACAGCTCACGTATGGACAGTCTTCATGCCTGTTGCTCTCTGGCTACTCAGAGAGATACTACAGGCATCAAACCACAAACCAGGAAAATCTATCAGATTGTCCCTGCCAGCTCTTATGCTATCTGAAGATGCTTCAAGCCTGACATCTAAAAAGCTTCTCAGGAACACCTGGGTGGCTCAGTTGGTTAAGCATCTACCTTTGGCTCAGATCATGATCCCAGGGTATTAGGATTGAGCCCCACATCAGGCTCCCCTGCTCCGCAGAGAGCCTGTTTCTCCCTTTCCCTCTGCTCTCCCCTGGTGCTTTCTCTATCTCTCTAGTGCTCTCCCTCTCTCTCTCTCTCTCTCTTTCAAATAAGTAAATAAATATCTTAAAAAAATAAAAGGTTTCTTGATTATCTGCCTTCGGAACCCAGACGCTGATAATCTGCTCCTTTGTTTTTCTTTTGTTTCCATACAAATCCTTTTATTAAATACTTGACTGTTTGAACCACAGTTCTAACTTTGGGAACCCACTCACATCTTTGCTTCCTGAAATGAGACACAGCTGTGTAAGTGAAGTGACCTATCCTTAGTAGTAACAGATTAGTTCAATGAGATAGAACAATCTACCAACTCAACTTCTAGACTATGAAACTTTTTTTTTTAAGATTTTATTTTTTATTCATGAGAAACAGAGAGAGAGAGAGAGAGAGAGGCAGAGACAGAGGGAGAAGCAGACTCCCCACAAGGAGCCCGATGTGGGACTCTATCCCAGACACCGGGATCAGGACTTGAGCCAAAGGCAGACGCTCAACCTCTGAGCCATCCAGGCATCCCTAGACTATGAAACTTCTTGGCCAAGTTTCAAAGGCAGGACTGAAGGCAAGTAGAATATGCCACCCCAAAATGTGCTACTTTGGCATTGGGTTATTTTGAGCTGAAGTCAATTGAGACTCGATCCAAGACAAACTTTTACCTCTCCTTTACCTACCTAAATTATTTATTTATTTATTTTAAGATTTTATTTATTTGTTCATGAAAGGCATAGAGAGAGAGAGGTAGAGACATAGGCAGGCAGAGGGAAAAGCAGGCTCCCTGTGTGGACCCCAGAATCATCACCTGAGCCAAAGGTAGACACTCAACCACTGAGTAACCAGGTGCTCCTCCCTAAGAGAATTTAGATAGGGTCCCTGGCCCAGAAAGACAGTTATTACCAGAGACAACTTTTTATCTGACAGACTTATCTGTGTAGCAGGACAACAGCTAATTACCAAACATGCTTTTCTTATCGACCTGCGAATTACCCTCCTCCCCTTTGAAGCCCCAGGCCACTCTCCCATTCCTTAGCTGAGGATGGCATATGAGCCTCAACTACCCACATGCCCTGAGCCTCAGATCTTTGGGGCTCTGGAACATAGGAAATTTAACTTGTTTTTGTCCTATTAATCTGTCTTATGTCAATTTGATGATCAGACCAGGCAAAGAACATAAAAGGGAAGAAAGGAAAATTTTTCTGCCCCTATACCTTTAACATGACTGTTCCCCAAGTGGCAATGCACAGTGGTCTAAAAGACTCACCTACACCACCATAGCTAATTAAAATAAGGATTCAAAAGAATAAAAAAATTCACTCTCATTTCATCCTCGTGCCCCATAACAGCCCAAACACCTTCCTCCTCGATCTTCCACTTAGCCAACAAAAATCTTGTAATTAAGAAGGGAGGATCCTTTTCCAACACCAGCTCATATTTAATAGTAGGTATAGAAATACCTGAAGAAGTTTTACTTCTTTTACTTCATCACAAATTTTTTAGCAAATAACACCAAAAAAAAATTGGAAGAAATGCTTCTGATTCTGTTGCTGTCACAGCATCTTAGTAGAAAAAGCCACGGACCTGATTATTGCAGTGCCACATCGGTCCTTCTATATTTTGCAACATGTATCAATAAAATTCTGATATCTCAATTATACTGGGAGGAACTCACTTTGGCAACCCTATATTTCCTAGAAGAGACCAACTATTGCTCCAAACAAAGGAGAGGACTCAAGAAAATGTAGAAGCTCTAAGAAAGGCAAACTGGTTGAAAAGTTGACTGTGGAATTTCTCTTGAAGCCGAAAGTTTGCACAACAAGCAGGCTGCTTTTACTTAGATTATATGTTTATTTGTAGTGGTTTATGGTAAGGACACCAGCTGATCAAGTATGTGATACCTGCCTCTAAGAACTAGGAATGTAGCAAGGAAGTCACTCAAATAGGGTATAAAATTTAAAAACTCAGTAATCAAGACAAATAATACTTGAATGCAATATTTTTAAAACTCAAATTTGATACAAAATCCCCCATAATGAACAAAATATCAAGACTTTAAATAAGATAGGATTGGTATTACTAATTTTCCTTTTTGTCTCAGGCTCCAGTATAGCTAGGCATAATACTGCTTGGCATTGCCACTGAGCAAAGAATACATGCAGACAGAATTGCTTTCAAAATAATTTTGTATGTTTTTTTTTTTTTTTTTAATTTATTTATTATAGTCACACACAGAGAGAGAGAGAGAGGCAGAGACACAGGCAGAGGGAGAAGCAGTCTCCATGCACCAGGAGCCCGACGTGGGATTCAATCCCGGGTCTCCAGGATCGCGCCCTGGGCCAAAGGCAGGCGCTAAACCGCTGCGCCACCCAGGGATCCCTTTGTATGTTTTTTAAAGATTTTATTTATTTATTCATGAGAGACACACAGAAAGAGGCAAAGACACAGGCAGATGGAGAAGCAAGCTCCCCACAGGGAGCCCAATGTAGAACTCGATCCCAGGACCCCAGGATCATTCCCTGAGCCAAAGGCAGACCTCAACCACTGAGCCACCCAGGCATCCCAACTTTTGTATTTTTTTCAAGTAAGTTTGGATAGTGGTGATCAAGGCAAATGCTAGGATGTCACCTTCACAATTTCCAGAATCAAGATGGCTGAGCATTGACCTTTCTAATCTCTTCTTTGAAAATCTCTAAACAGAACGGGAAACAGAAACACAAACCCCATTTTTTCTGTCCCACCCCCACTAACTCCATTTTCAACAAAACTAGGAAATATCTGTACCCCCAACCCACAATATATGAAGACAAAAAGCAGGAGAAGGAATGGTAACTAAATTAGCAGAGCAGAGGAACGCCTGGGTGGCCCAGCGGTTACCTTCTGCCTTCGGCTCAGGGTGTGATCCCGGAGTCCCAGGATCAAGTCCCACATCGGGCTCCCTGCGAGGAGCCTGCTTCTCCCTCTGCCTATGTCTCTGTCTCCCCGTTGTGTGTCTTTCGTAAATGGAAAAATAAAATCTTAAAAAAAAAAAAATTAGCAGAGCAGGAAAGACCAAACTTTGTTGGAGAATGCTCTCAAGAAGCAGCAATACAACCCATTCCAGAAAGGCTTAGTTAACAAATGAAGCCTGTACCCTGGAAGGAATAGGGCACTGAAAGCAATGAGAGGTGTCCAAAAAAAAAACTGAAAAAAGAAGCAGTTAGCCCTACAAGCCTTCCTCCACTCCTATCAGTCAAGCAACCACCCCTCCCCAACTTCTACAAGTACTTTATTGGGGAGAAACAACCTAAGAGACTTTGGGGGAGAACCAGGCAGGAAAAGGGCAGGATGAGGCTTTAATTAAAGTCTGCCCACTGAATGGTGAGGCTCTTCAGTTCCTTACCTCACCCTGTGTTAGAGGCACCACCAGCCAGGTTTATCTTTCTCAGGCAGCAGATTAGAGGCTCTCTCTCCATAAACTAAATTGCTACAGAGAAAGTACCTACACATACTGACATTTGGGGGACCACACCCACACCCACAAGCTGCCTGACTACCTCCTCAATCTAAAAATAAGCCCACAAACTAACAAGACCTGCCCACTCACACAGTTTCCAATCAGCTTTGCAGTGATTCATTTAAAAACCTGAACAAACATCCAAGGATCACCAGATCTTCGAGGAAAGCTTCCAACAATAAAGACAGAGGCCAAAACAAATAAACCAAAGGAGGAGAAAAAGAACTCAGAGGAAACAGATAATGCAAATGGTAAAAGTAAATTAATATTATCAGGGAGATAAGATTTTAATTCCATGAAATAAGACTAAATCCTTTCAGAAGGAAGGAAGGAAAGAGAAGGAGAGAAATGAAATGGGGGGAGGGAGAAAAATTAGAAACAAAAGGTGATTTTAAAAATTTAAAATGAGGGTAAGTAAAAAAGATAACAAAATTAAAGTATTAATCCCAGAGTTTCAATATCTAAATAAAAGAGTTCCCCAAAGAGAGGACGTTGGGAACAAAATTATAAGGAAATAGCACAAGAATATTTCCCAGAGATAAAGATCAATGGAGCACCTGAATGGTGCAGTTGATAAAGCATCCAACCAACTCTTGGTTTAGGCTTGGGTGTGGTCTCAGGGTAGCGAGATGGAGCACTTTTAGGCTCCGTACTCAGCGTGGAGTCGGCTTGAGATTCTTTTGTTCCCCCTGCCTCCCACTTATGCTCTCTCTCGCAAATAAATAAATAAATCTTTTTATTTTTTATTAAATTTTTAATTTTTTTAAAGATTCTATTTACTTATTCATGAGAGAAACAGAGGGAGAGAGAGGCAGAGACACAGGAGGAGGGAGAAGCAGGCTCCATGCAGGGAACCCATCCTGGGACTCGATCCCAGGTTTCCAGGATCACGCCCTGGGCCAAAGGCAGTGCCAAACTGCAGAGCCACCCAGGCTGCCCTGTTTTTCTTTTTTTTTTTTTTTTTTAAAGGTCAAATCTCCAGTTTATTTATTTTTATTTTTTTTAAAGATTTAATTTATTTATTATTCATGAGAGACACACACAGAGAGAGGCAGAGACACAGGCAGAGGGAGAAGCAGGCTCCATGCAGGGAGCTCGATGTGGGACTGGATCCTGGGACTGCAGAATCATGCCCTTGGCAGAAGGCGGCACTCAACCACTGAGCCACCCAGACATCCCAAGTCTCCAGTTTAAAAGTGCATATTGAACATGCAATCATGGAATCATTATGTTGTACACCTAAAATTAATATAATCTATGTGTCAATTGTATGTCAATAAAAAAGAACATACTGAAAGCTCAATATAATAAATTTATAAAACAGCAACACTAAGACATGTCAACTTGAAATTTCAGAACACCAAAAAAGAGATGACTCTAGAAACTTTCAAAGGAAAAAAAACCCATAAACAGAAGATTGAGAGAATCATGTTGAATTTCTCCACAACACTACATGCTAGAAGATAATGGATCATTGTCCTCAAAATACAGAATTAAAAAATTGTTTTTAACTTAGATATATTTAGACATACATAGTATTAAAATGTTTATACTCTTCATCAGGATGGCATTAGAGGATACATTCTAGCAAAATAGAGGATACACTCTAGCAAAATTATTTATAATAATAAACCCAGAAAGATAAGTCATCAGATCCGGGAAACTGGATAGTCCAAGGATGACTGCTGTGTAGTAGATCTAGAAAGAAATCAGTACAGATCCAAGTAGGAAGACAAATACCTCCAGGAGGGAGGGCTACGTGGGGAAGAAATGGCAATGATAGTGCAGAAAATGGAATTAACAGGCATTTTACAGAGATCAGAGATTCAAAGAAAACTAAGCAGAGGGGAAAAAAGGGGCAGATGTTAAATATCATTCTACACTTTCAGGCTTAGCAGTAGATAATATTTACATTGAAAACTCTGGAAAGTTGAGGAGGAATCCCATATTTTCTAAATACAGAAAAATGTTTATGCATAAAGATATCCTTTACAGTAATTAATTATAAAATCAAATAGCAAAAATAAACTAAATGTCCACTAACGTGGACATAAACTAATGTCCAGAGAAATAATTAAATAAATCATGACATATCACTTGATGGGATTTAAATTAATAACATTACAACCTTTTCTGCATACCAAGCACTCGTTTTAGAACCTGCCTTGGGAGCAGCCTATTAAATTGAAAGGAGGAATTGAAAAAAGGAGACTGAAAGTTGCTTGCGTGTTATTGTTGTTGGAAACTAAAACTAAATGCCTTGTAGAAATGTCAATCAAGTAAATCCAAAAACAGGCAGCCAAAAACAACTCCAACTAACATGTTGTTAGTCTCTAGTATTGTCTATATGAAGTAGGAAACAGAAGGTAAATGTTTTGGTAAACCTGTCTCTGATGGCTTTGGGAAGAAAGACACAAGGTTCGGTGATATGATCTTGAAGTGGTAGAGCCTGGAAAGAGACAGATGACTGCGGCATTGCTGACCTACTTCAAGAGTGATTCATTTTGCAATAGGAAACAAGTCAGGAAAGATCTTGCATATAGCGAAGAACAGAGGGCTCACATTCCCCTTTTCCCAGAGCAAGATCCTCAGCCAATCAAAGGATCTGTCCCTCCACCCCAGCAGCCCCAGGCATAAAGTCCTGGCTGTTTCTGAATAGGATCAGTAAGACAAGGAGGCAGGAATCCCTGCAAACCCTACTGGTTGACTCCAAGCCCCAGAGGCTCTGAAATCATCTGCCAGAATGCTGAGCCTTTTATGCAATAGAGCTGTTACATGATTTCAACAGAAATGCCCCAAATGCTTGAAAAGCTGATCAACTTTGGCTCTACATTACATCTAAACCCCCTAAAACAAGACAAACAAAAACACAGTATGAGAAGTACAAGAGTCTGTATTACATTTTCTTAGTTAAGACTATTTTGAAACTGAAACTCCTCCAACTCCCTTTAGCCAAAAAAGAAAATTCGCCATAATGATGCAGGGGAATCTCTTAAACCCATGGATTGGAAACATAGCTGGGAAACCTGGAAGAGAAAACTCTCACAAACCAGACCAAATGCCCTTTTAGTCTCTAGTCTGTCTGTCTCTTTGTCTCCCTTTCTTCTTTTCAACTGCTTTTGACCAATATTTTGAACTCATTGGTTCGATTGTCCTTCACTGCACCAGTCTGGCAAAAATCCCAGCCTGTATCAATCCAACATTTAATATCATCTGTAGGTAGATCTGTGCTGCTATGGACACCTGAAGAAAACCATACCGTGCAGATTGGTATGATTGAGACCAGTATGAATGCATGGTCTCCAATATCCACTGGACCTTTAATACTGCTCAGGGAGTCTTTGGCTCCCCTATTCTGTCCACATGTCCATTCTTCACAGCTCTTCTCTGCTCTTCTCCCACCTCCAATCCGGCTGCCTCTCGCTTATGAGTATGGACTCCCCTCATCTCTTACTTTACAAAGAAAAGGAAGTAGCAGTAATAGATCATTAATAATAACAACAGAAGAAGAATGTAATAATAGAAGAGTGCTCTGTTAGGTCTTACCAACTAACTATTCTTTGATCTCTCTCCTGTTAAATGGACAAGGCATGAGAGAGAGAAAGAGAGAAAAGAGACACAGGCAGGAGAAGCAGGCTCCCCACCGCCCGATACAGGACTCGATCCTGGATCCTGGGATCACGACGTGAGCTGAAGGCAGCTGCCCAACCACTGAGCCACCCAGGGGCCCCCGCTCTTTTACATTTTTAATTTAAAATTTTAAAAGTATAGCTTGGGGCCCCTGGGTGGCTCAGTGGTTGAGTATCTGCCTTTGGCTCAGGTCATGATCATGGAGTCCTGGGATTGAGGCCCACATCAGGGTCCTCCTGGGGAGCCTGCTTCTCCCTCTGCCTGTGTCTCTGCTTCTTTCTGTCTCTCTCATGAATAAATAAATAAAATCTAAAAAAAAAAAAAAAAGAAGTATGGCTTGAGCATGAACTATTTTAGAATGTGCTAGAGGATATTGTGGTGAACTAGACAGATGTGGTCCCTATGAACTTTCTAGCCTAGGAGACAGACTTTGACTAAAGAATTTTAAGTCTGATTTATGTTAACTAATGGGAAGTACAGGATGCTGTGGAAATACATAGCAAGGAAATTTAACTTTATCTAGGAAGTAAGGGAAGGCCTTCTTGAGGAAGGTAAAATTTAAAGTTGCCACTTAGGAATATGTAATAATTCAATAAGAAGAAAGAGGCTTAAGTTCTATGCAGGCACGAAAATCCGATTGAGATTCCTGTGAAATTTGACAAGTGTATTCTAAAATTGAAACTAAAAATGGGATGCCTGGCTGGCTCAGTCAGTAGAGCATGCAACTCTTGATCTTGGGGTAGTGAGTTCAGGCCCCATGTTGGGTGTACTCTTACTCATATATAAACAAACAAGTAAATAATTAAAATTAAATAAATAAATAAAATTGAAATGATAAAGAATAAGGTTAGGAAGCACCAAAACAATCTGAAGAGGAATAACATAGAGGAACCTGTCCTATAAAGACCTTTTATAAAGTCATAGTAATTAAGACAGTATGGTGCTTGGTACAGCAACGAAACCCTCTCTACGCTTGTGCTTTTCTGCTCATCCTTCAGGACACAGTATGAATTATCACTGCCTCCAGGAAATCTCTGGCTGTTCCTGCCCTCAAAATCTTGAGTACGGGGATCCCTGGGTGACTCAGCGGTTTAGCGCCTGCCTTCGGCCCAGGTGTGATCCTGGAGTCCTAGGATTGAATCCCACATAGGGCTCCCTGCATGGAGCCTGATTCTCCCTCTGCCTGTGTTTCTGCCTCTCTCTCTCTCTCTCTCTCTCTCTCTCTCTGTCTCTCATGAATAAATAAATAAAATCTTAAAAAACAAAAACAAAATCTTGACTAGGTATCATCTTGGGGTACTTCCATAGCACACTTACTTCCCTGATACTTAACACATTTACTCCAATATCCGCTTCCCCCACTCACTGTTAGGACAGAGATCATTACTCTTTTTCACTGTCAATCCTCAGCCTACTAGCATTCCTTTAATGGAAGACTTGAAGTACTACCTTAAAGGCAGTGTGAAGACAGTGCTATCCCACCCCACTCCTGCCTATCTCTTGCTACTGTTGACTTTCCAGCCACTCCATTTATTGAAGACGTTAGTACTTTTGGCCATAGTCATATTTTCATAAAGCCAGCCGATTTTAATATCTACAAAGATAATCCATCCAAAATTTGTCTTTGAAGTTTCTTGACATCAGGCAGCCCAGTGGCTCAGCGGTTTAGCACCACCTTCGACCCAGGGCATGATCCTGGAGACCTGGGATCGAGTCCTGCGTCAGGCAACCTGCATGGAGGCTGCTTCTCCCTCTGCCTGTGTCTCTTCCATTCTCTCTCTCTCTCTCTCTCTCTCTCTCTGTGTCTCTCATAAATAAATAAGTAAAATCATTAAAAAAAAAAAAGGAAAGTACTGAAGTTTCTTGACATCATCTTCTTTCAATAGATTCACTCTACCTCAATGTCTCACTTGGAGGGTCATAAAGTCAACCTTCAAAATCATGAATTCAATCTTTTCTACTGTGGACATAAAGGACATAAAGGAATGTCACCCAAAGGAGAACAAACAGGTTATTTCTTCAGAGCTTGCTATAGCAAAGGAGTCAGCCACCATCACTTGCTTTTGGCAGAGAGAGACTCAATGGCAAGCAAGAAAGCTTTATAGTAAAAAAAAAAGAAGAAGGCTCCAGGTATGTTCTGATTGGTGGTTGTTGGCATGAGGAAGCTGATGGCATTCTAGCTAGAAATGAGACATCTTTAGGGAGCACACGTGGCACTCTCTTGTTCTGAGTTGGAAGAGAGGGCCAATAAATAAATAAACAAATAGGGAGACCAGCAGTCATTGACCAAGTCCTGATCATTCCATGCCCTTTGATGCAGAGGTTACAGTCAGAATTCTATTGCCATATACGGTTTGGTTATTGTCCAATTCCATGTTCATATGGTTTGGCCATTGTCCATAAAAGACTATAGTCAGTCTTCTACTACTCATTAAGCATCATCTTCAATCTTTCCAGTACCTATGCAATTACTCCCTCTTTGATGACTCTTTACCTTATGTTTGGACTAATTGCCATCTCTTACTGGATTTCCTTTTCCTTTCCTTTCTTTTCTTTTCTTTTTTAAGTAGGCTCCATGCCCAATGTGGGGCTTGAACTCATGACCCTGAGATCAAGAGTCACATGCTCTACCAACTGAGCCAGCTAGGCCTCCCTGAATGGATTTTCAACTTCTCCCTATTGGATATTTTCCTTCAATATCCAAGTAAGTTACAATCTTTTCCAACATAAAAAACAAAACAAACAACAAACCCCAATCTGAATTCCATCTTTTCATCTACTAACACACCACTACCCTTTGCAAGCAAACTTCTCAGTTTTTCTTAATTTTTGGATCCATCAGAAGCCTCATTCCCACCTCTTCTCTCTACTTTCTGAGGCAGTCTTTATTCTAAAATTGATGTGTATTGGGGTACCTGGGTGGCTCAGTGGTTGAGTGTCTGCTTTTGACTCAGGGGATGATCCTGGGGTCTTGGGATCAAGTCCTGCATCAGGCTTTCCTCAGGGAGACTGCTTCTCCCTCTGCCTATGTTTCTGGCTTTCTCTCTGTGTCTTTATTCTCATGAATGAATAAATAAATAAAAATCTTTTTTTTTTTTAGATTTTATTTATTTATTCATGATAGTTACACAGAGAGAGAGAGAGAGGCAGAGACACAGGCAGAGGGAGAAGCAGACTCCATGCACCGGGAGCCCGATGTGGGATTCGATCCCAGGTCTCCAGGATCGCGCCCCGGGCCAAAGGCAGGCGCCAAACCACTGCGCCACCCAGGGATCCCAATAAAAATCTTTTTAAAAATTAATTAAATTGATGTGTATCATTACCATCTTTTTTTCAAAAAGATTTTATTTATTTATTCATGATAAACATAGAGAGAAAGAGAGACAGAGACATAGGCAGAGGGAGAAGCAGGCTCCATGCAGGAAGCCCAATGTAGCACTCGATCCTGGGACTCTAAGATCACGCCCTGAGCCAAAGGCAGACATTCAACTGCTGAGCTACTCAGGCGTCCCTCATTACCATATTTGTATGTACCTGAATTTTACCATTAGGTTTAACTATACGAAGTTTTAATATTTGATCCTTTGGAAGTATAAAATAAACAATTTCATTTAATTCAAGCAGGTGTAAATGTATGTAAACCTATAAAATATATACTATGGCTTTTTTTTGTTAAAATTTTACATAAATATATCTTTAAAAACTTGTTTTTTCGTGGAGAGGTTGGCAGGGGATGGGATGACTGGGTGATGGGAGCTTAGGGGGGCACTTGACAGGATGAGCGCTGGGTGTTATACTATATGTTGGCAAATCGAACTCCAATAAAAATATATATATTAAAAATAATAAAAAAAAATAAAACCTTGCTTATTCAGATGCCTGGGTGGCTCAGTGGTTGAACATCTCTGCCTTTTGCTTAGGTTATGATCACAGGGTCATTGGATCGAGTCCCATATCAGGCTCCTTGTGGGGAGCCTGCTTCTCCCTCTGCTTATATCTGTACCTCTCTCTGTGTCTTTTGTGAAAAAATAAATAAAATCTTTTAAAAAATAAAATAAAAACTTGCCTCTTATGTATAATTACATTTTTAAAATTCTTTATTTGAAATAATTATAGAATCACAGGAGGGAGTAAAGACAATACAGAGAGATCCTGTGAATGCTTCATCCAATTTCCCCCGATAGTTATATTTTATATAACTATAGCACTATATCAAAACCAGAAAAATGACATTGGTACAATGTGTTTTGATAGCTTTATACCACTTTATTATGTGTAACCACTGCAATTGAAATACAGAACTAGGGATCCCTGGGTGGCGCAGCGGTTTGGCGCCTGCCTTTGGCCCAGGGCACGATCCTGGAGACCCGGGATCGAATCCCACATTGGGCTCCCGGTGCATGGAGCCTGCTTCTCCCTCTGCCTGTGTCTCTGCCCCTCTCTCTCTCTCTCTCTGTGACTATCATGAATTAAAAAAAAAAATTAAAAAAAAAAAAGAAATACAGAACTATTCCATTATCACAGATGTCTCCTTGTGTTCCCCCTTTATAGCTTATATACATACCCTAAAAACTTTCACAACCACTAATTTATTTTCCATTTCAATAATTTTGTCAGTTATAGAAAGTTACATAAATAGAATTGTGCAGCATATGTCCTTTGGGGACTGGATTTTTCACTTATAATAATGCCCTTGTCACATGTATCCCCAGTTTACTCCTTTTTTTTATTACTAAGTATCCCATGGATACTTATCCCATGTACTATTGCTAAGTACATCCATTTTATACCAGTTTATTCAACCAATCACCTATTGAGGGACATTCTGGTGATTTTTGGTTAGGGCAATTACAAATAAAGCTGCTATCAATATCTGTATACAGTTGATATGTGGACATAAATTTTCATTTCTTCATAATAAATGCGTAGCATGCAAGTACTGAGTTGTGTGATTAATATGTTTAATGTATGTGGTTAATGTATGAGCAATCTAGCTTCTCTATATTCTCATCAGCATTCACTATTGTCATTACTTTTTGTCTATTATGTCTTTTCTTTTTTTTTTAATTTTTTAATTTATTTATGATAGGCACACAGTGAGAGAGAGAGAGGCAGAGACACAGGCAGAGGGAGAAGCAGGCTCCATGCATGAGGAGCCCGATGTGGGATTCAATCCCGGGTCTCCAGGATCACGCCCTGGGCCAAAGGCAGGCGCTAAACTGCTGCGCCACCCAGGGATCCCTATTATGTCTTTTCTATTAGATGTGTAGTAATTCTCATTATAGCTTTAATTATCATTTCACTAATGGCTAGTGAAGTTGAACACCTCACTTGCATCAAGATAGTATTTTTTTAGTAATCTCTTCACACCTTTTACTCCTTTCTTTTTTCTTTTTTTTTTAATTTATTTATGATAGTCACACAAAGAGAGAGAGAGGCAGAGACACAGGCAGGGGGAGAAGCAGGCTCCATGCAGGGAGCCCGACGTGGGATTCGATCCCGGGTCTCCAGGATCGCGCCCTGGGCCAAAGGCAGGCGCCAAACCGCTGCGCCACCCAGGGATCCCTACTCCTTTCTTTTTTTTAAGATTTTGCTTATTTGTTTTTTTAGAGAGTGTGAGTTGGAGGAGGGGCAAAGGGAGAGGAAGAGAATCTCAAGCAGGTTCCACCCTAAGCTCAGAACCCAATGCAGGGCTCCTTCTCACAACCTTGAGATTATGACCTGAGCCAAAATTGAGAGTCCCACACTTACCTGTTTGAGCCACCCAGGTACCCTTTTTACCTGTTTTCTAACTGGATTTTTTTTTAATTTTTAATTTTTATTTTTTTAAAGATTTTATTTATTTATTCATGAGTGACACAGAGAAAGAGACAGATACATAGGCAGAGGGAGAAGCAGGCTCCTCACTGGGAGCCCAATGTGGGACTCGATCCTGGACCCCGGGATGATGACCTGAGTCAAAGACAGATGCTCAACCACTGAGCCATCTAGGTATCCCTAATTGGAATTTATTTTTTTTTAATGTTGGGGGTTCTTTATATGTCCTAAATGTAAGTTCTTTATCAGATATGTAGGTTGAAAATCAGAACAAAAGTTTTAATTTTGAAAAAGTCCAGTTTATCAAAATTTTTTACGGGTCATGTTTTTGGTATAATATTTAAGAATTCTTCATCAAGCCAGGATAGGTTCCAGAGATTTTTCTCCTGTTTTCATCTAGAAGTTTATAGTTTTACATCTTGCTTTTGAATCTGTGATCTGCTTTAAGTTAATTTTTATATTTTGCCATATTGATACTTGTAGTTTAGTACAACTTCTGCACAACTTTTTAGGATAACAGTGTATGACTAAATCACAATGCATCAACTTATTTCCATAAACAGTGCTGCAGTGATCATCTCTGTTCATTATTGGGATATCATTTTGTGCACAGTAGTCCCTTTTCAACTCATTCCAAGAACTTATTTTGTTAATTTTTATCATTGCTCAAGTGAAACATTTTTTCCCTTCAACTCAACACTTCTGGTTTTCTCCTCCTACTTCTTAGGTCACTAGTTTTCAGCTTTCCTTTGGAACTCTTTTTTTTTTTTTTTTTTTTTTTTAGATTTTATTTATTTATTAAAGAGAGGCACAGAGAGAGAGAGAGGCAGAGGCAGAGACAGGCAGAGGGAGAAGCAGGCTCCCTGCAAAGAGCCCGACGCAGGACTCCACCCCGGGACTCCAAGATCATGCCCTGGGCTGAAGGTGGCGCTAAACCGCTGAGCCACCTGGGCTGCCCTGGAACTTTTTTTTTTTTTTTTTAAGATTTTATTTATTTGAGAGAGAGACAGAGAGAGAGAGAGAGAGAGAGAGCACGCCCAAGCAGGGAGAGCAAGAGAGGGAGAAGCAGACTCTCGCTGAGCAGAGACCCTGATGCGGGGGTTGAACCCAGGTTTGATCCCAGGATCCAGAGATAATAACCTGAGCCAAAGGCTGGTACTTAAACTGCTGAGCTACCCAGGTGCCCCTCCTTTGGAACATTTTTACCCAGCTTTGCGACAGTGGAGTCTCCCAGGTTCAGTCATTAGCCCTCTGTTCTTGACCTTGTATACATTTTTCCTTTACACTGTACATTCCATCCATTTCCATGGCTTCAAGTGCCAAATTAATTTCTTTACACAAGACTTCTCTTCTGAGCTCTAGATTCTTATCTCTAACTCCTGACTGAACATATCTTCACTCAGATGTCACACATTTGGTTATTTCAAAACTTAACATTGTCAAAAACTCAGTATGTCCATAGCCATATGATAACATAAATCTAATTTTATGCAGTTTTCCAAGTTCCCCCGCACCTTTGAGCCTTTGTGTATGTCACTTTCTTCTGCCCAGAATGCCCTCTCCTTTCTCTTTACATAACTTTTCTACTCTTTCACCAAGCCTAAATTTAAATATCATTTCTTCAGCAATATCTTCACTAATCATCTCCAAACCAGGGCTATATTCCCCTTTACTTTTCCTTTAGATACCCTATCACAATTACAACTTCAGTATTTTGTTTTTTGTTGTTATTAATATCCATCTTCCCCACTGTATGTCTTGCTCACTGTTATATTTCAAACCCTTAGCACAGTGCTTGGTGCATGACAAATGTTTAATAAATATTTGTAGAAAGAAACATAATTTTTAAGTGAATATTTGAGTAGCTGAATAAGTAAATATGTGAATGAAACATTTCAAAAATCTTAAAAATATTTACATCATTGATTCACTAATCACTCTTCTGGACTCATCCTATGTGAACAATACTAAATACAGGCAAAGCTTTATACATAACCATCTTCACTGCAGTCTTCTTATAACGGCAAAAATGTATAGATGATCCAAATATTCTATAAGGGAAACATAAGTATATTAAAATTAGGTAACGTATTTCCAAATCTAGTGGACTATTAGAATCCCCTGAGGCACTTTTATAAAAGTAGAGATTTCTGAGTCTCCCTCTGGAGCTACAATATTATGGTCTCTGTGAATGGACACAGGAAAACAGTCCTTAGATTTTTCGATGATTAGCCGAGTTTTGGAACCACTGGGTTTAGTGCAAAGAATATAGATTCTGAAGTAAGACTAACCTTGCTGTTTATCAGCTCTATGACCTCAGGGAAGTAAATTTTCAGACTCCCCTGAGGCACGGTCTCCTCATCTGCAAAATACCAGTCCCTAGGGGTGCTAAGGAATGAATAGGGTGGTGTCTGTAAGGAATTTGACATGCGTGCATGTTAAGTAATTTGCTATTGGTGTTAAGGTACATTGGCACTATAGAATATTCTACAGCTACCAAAATAATCTCTCTGAAAAAATTCTTATCTTCCTATGTCTTTGAGTCCTAGAAAAAAGGACATGGTACACTCAAACTGGGTAGTTTCAGGGGATTTAATAAAGGGATTATTTACAAAAGGCTAGGAGAAACCAGTAAGGATTACTGCAGTACTTTGGGTCTGTCAACAATTGCTACCATTCCTAGGCCTAAAAGAGAGACCCCAGAAAGGGTAAGTATGTAGAGAGAGAAAGGGTCTGACAGGAGCTGGGACCTTCAGTAAGGGACACAGCCAACCCACAGCAATCTTTCAAAGAAAGAAATTGAAATAAATACTCTGTTCCCTATTGGCCAAACCTATTTGGAGAACCCAGTAAACCTACTGATGAAGTACTTATTAGTCTACCTCCAGGGACACAAAGCAGCATAAAGAAGGGAGAGGATTAGATTCAGACCAAAGCAGAGTAAGAATAATATATACAAGAATTTCAATTGAAAAAAAAAAAAAAAAAAAAGAATTTCAATTGTATAAAATATCCTTAACACTTAGGTCATAAGTATACATCAACATTTTAATATTGGTTGTTTTGGGGAAGTGGGATTATGGATTACCTTTCTTTACTCTTTCTAATTTTTTGAATATTCTAAAAGTTTCAACCATAAATAATAATAGTTAACATTGATTGAGCACTTACCAGTTTTTGAGGGTTTTTTGTTTTTTGTTTTTTTTTAGGATTTTTCTTTTTTTTTTTTTTTTTAAGATTTTATTCATTCATTCATGAGAGATACAGAGAGAGAGAGAGAGAGAGAGAGGCAGAGACACAGGCAGAGGGAGACGCAGGCCCCATGCAAGGAGCCTGATGCAGGACTTGATCCCGGGACTCCAGGATCATGCCCTGGGCCGAAGGCAGGCACCAAACCACTGAGCCACCCAGGGATTCCCTAGGATTTTACTTTTAATCTCTACATCAAATGTGAGCTTGAATTCACGACCCTAAGATTAAGAGTCACATGCTCTACTGAGTCAGCCAGGCACTCGTGAGCACTTACTGTTGTATGTGCTTATGTGTATCAATACATATCATCTTTGCAGCAACCCCATAAGTTTGGCACTATTACTATCCTCATTTACAGATGAAGAAATTGTGGCTAGCAAGATTAAGTGACTTATTAGAAGTTACACAGCCACAGCAAATAAACTACGGAGCCATGATTTAGACATCGTTATTCTGCTCTAGAGTCCATGCTTCTAAAAACTTACTATGTTATATTCACACTAGACAAGCAAGAAAGACTTTTACAAAGGAAAAAATTAGTATACTTTGGGTTTTTTCAGTGCCTGCACATATGATCAGGGGTTGGGGTGGGAGAGGGAATCTCTAGCAGAATCTCAAGCAGACTCCAATGTAAGCAAGGAACCCAACATGGTGCTCAATCTCACAAACCTGAGCTGAAATCATGAGTCTGTCACTTAGGTGACTAAACCACCCAGGTGCCCCTGAATAAACTTTGTTTTAAAGAAAAACATTTTATAGTACTTTTTCCTGGTATTCATTTAAAAATAAAAATATAGGGACACCTGGGTGGCTCAGTGGTTGAACGTCTGCCTTTGACTCAGGGCAAGATCCCAGAGTCCCAGGATCCAGTCCCACATCGGGCTTCCTGCATGGAATCTGCTTCTCCCTCTGCCAATGTCTCTTCCTTTCTTTCACTGTGTGTCTCTCATGAATAAATAAATAAAATCTTTAAAAAATATATATATAATACATGTAATACCCATCCTATATATGCTATATAATATTAATATGCAGTTTAGTATATATAGTATAACAGTATAATAAACATAGTAATGTATAATAAAATAATAAGATTTATATATTTGATTCACTAATCTCACTTCTTTCTTAGTAATAAAATCTCTGATTTTCATCTGGGCATGGGGCCACCCAGAATAATGACCGCGTTTTCCAAATTCCCATATAACTATGTGGTATATCTAAATTCTAGACAGTGAGATGTAAGTAGAAGTTATGTATGCAATATCTGAAAGTATTTTTGAAGGGAAAGAGCAAGCATTTCTCCCTTTGTCCCTTCTGTTGGCTGGCTAGAATGAGGATATGATGATTGGAGACTAAGCAGCCATTTTATTTATTGTTTTTCTTTTTTTTTTTTTTTTTCAGATTTTATTTATTTACTCATGAGAGACACAGAGAGGCAGAGACACAGGCAGAGGGAGAAGCAGGCTCCATGCAGCGAGCCCGACTCGGGACTCCATCCCAGGACCCCAGGGTCACGCCCTGAGCCGAAGACAGATGCCCAACCACTGAGCTGCCAGGAGTCCCCTAAGCAGCCGTTTTAGATCATGAGGTTAAAACCACATCTTATGTTTGAGTGAGTAGCGAGGTAAGAAGAATTTGTACTGAAGAAATAAATGTTGGCAAGGATGTGGAGAAAAAAGAACCCTCGTGCACTGTTGATAGGAATACAAACTGGTGCAGCCACTGTGGAAAACAGTATGGAGGTTCCTCAAAAAGTTAAAGATAGAGCTATCCTACAATCCAGTAATCACACTATTTGATATCTACCCAAAAAATACAAAAACACTAATTCAAAGAAATACATGTATCTCTATGTTTATAGCAGCATTATTTGCAATAGCCAATTTACGGAAATAGCCCTAGTGTCCATCAGTAGATGAATGGATATAGAAGATGTGGTATATAAATATAATGGAATATTCTTCAGCCATAAAAAAGAAATGAAATCTCGGCATTTGCAACAACATGGTTGGAGCTAGAGAGTATAACGCTAAGCGAGGGCAGCCCGGGTGGCTCAGTGGTTTAGCGCCGCCTTCAGCCCAGGGCCTGATCCTGGAGACCCAGGATCGAGTCCCGCGTCAGGCTCCCTGCATGGAGTCGGCTTCTTCCTCTGCCTGTGTCTCTGCCTGTGTGTGTGTGTGTGTGTGTGTGTCTCATGAACAAATAAATAAAAATCTTAAAAAAAAATGCTAAGCGAAATAAGTCAAACACCATATGATTCCACTCATATGTGGAATTTAAGAAACAAAACAAACGAACAAAGGAAAAAAGAGAGAGAGAGACAAACAGACTCTTATAGAAAACAAACTGATGGTTACCAGAGGGGTACATGGGTGAAATAGGAGATGGGGATTAAGGAGGGCACTTGTCATGATGAGCACTGGGTGATGTATAGAACTGTTGAATTACTATATTATATACCTGAAACTAATATGATATACAGTGGTTATGTTAACTAACTGGAATTAAAATAAAACTTTTTTTTAAAAATCACTCTTTGAACAGATGGCACAATTAATTCTATTTTTTGAAATATGTTTACTTATATAATTATTAAAATGTTGAATATTTCTGGAGTCTAGAGATTATAAGAGCATGCACATCAAAATCCTCTGTGAAGTTTTAATTACTTTATTATGAAATATTACAGACATAAAGAAAGGTACAAATCATAATATAAAGGGCAACCATGTACCCCATACTTTCTTAAGAAATAAAATATTACAATGTTGAAACCTCAGAGTGTTTTTCCCTATTCTTAGTTCTTTCCACTCTACAAAAGGCAGTTTCTATCCTGAAATTAATGATTATCATTCCCATGTACATCTTCATATTTTTACTACCTGCATATATCACTCTAAAGAAAAGTTATGATTGTTTTTGCCTACTTTTAATTTGTATATGATTTATACAAATGAAATAAATTTCTTGGGTTTTTCTGAAATTTGGGGGGGTGCTTAATGTTTTTGAGATATATTCATGTTTGTTCATGTAGCTATACTTCATGCCACTTACTTGTATTTTTAAAAATCCTAGCATCCCATAACTATATTATAGTGATCGAAATTAGAAGAGTAGTTGCCTTTGGTAGGCTGGAGCAGACTAGTCTGGACATAAGGGAATTTGAAGATGAATGAAATGTTCTTTATCTTGTTTTGGGTAGTAGTTACTGAGTGTATGTGATTGTCAAAATTTATTGAACCAAACATTTAAGATCTCTGCATTTCATTGTATGCTAACTTTATCTCTATAAAAAATGATTAAAAGCAAACAAGCAAAAACAACAAGAAGAAACTCTAATCTCAGACATTCTAATTTAGTAGGCTGTGCTGGGGATAAACATGAATTTTTTTTTACAAAGTTCTAAATAAGGGACGCCTGGGTGGCTCAGTGGTTGAGCATCTATCTGCCTTTGGCTTAGGTGATGATCTCGGAGTACTGAGTCTTGCATCAGGCTCCCCGCAGGGAGTCTGCTTCTCCCTCTGCCTGTGTCTCTGCTTCTTTCTTTCTGTGTCTTTCATGAATACATAAGTAAAATCTTTAAAAAAAAAAAAAAAACAGTTCTAAAAAATTCTGAGGGACACCCTCAATTGAGTACAACTGCCATAGAATGACACAAGATTGGAGCAGGAATTAGGAAGAAGAGTTATCTGTCAAAGACCTAGGAAACATCTCATGGCATTGTGTGGCCTCCCTAGACTTCTTTATAGTATAGGTGGCAAGTTTTACAAGAGCAGAAATAGCAGTGTTTGACCCCCAAATCAAACATTAATGGCAGCTAGGCCTGACTGCAATAAAGCTAAGATTTTAACGACTTGGTAATGGATAACTTAATTGAATTTTTTCAAGTTTATTTATTTATTTATTTTAAAGTAATCTCTACACCCAACGTGGAACTTAAACCTATGACCCTAAGATCAAGAGTTGTATGATTAAAAAAAAAAAAAAAAAAAAAAAGGGGATGCCTGGGTGGCTCAGCGGTTGAGCGTCTGCCTTTGGCCCAGGGAGTGATCCCGGGATCAGGGATCGATCCCCACATCAGGCTTCCTGCGGGGAGCCTGCTTCTCCCTCTGCCTATCTCTCTACCTATCTGGGTCTCTCATGAATAAATAAATAAAATATTTAAAAAAAAAAAAAAAAAAAAAAAAGAGTTGTATGATCTTCTGACTAAGCTGGCCAGGCGCTCTACAACTTAACTGAATTTAATTCTTTCTCACACGTTGGTGGAGGCACAACTAGGACTATATCTATACCTTATACCTTACATATTTAGGTGCAACGCCTCTTCAGATTATCTAGTTTCCCTCTCATCCCCTTTTTAAATCTTTTATCATTGTTCTCCTATCTTATGTTCCTTTCAGAGTCAAATCAAGAAAGGGATCTCTCAGTTCACCCTTTATATAAGACTTGATTTTTTAAAAATATAATTTCCAATGGACATTCTGCGAAGCTCTTTTGTGCAGAGTGCCATTTTAAAGATAATCTGCCTACTTCTCATAAATTCAGGGATAGGTACCTCTCCAAAGATGCCAATTGAGGGATTAAATTCAACTTAAATTGGATGCACTTTCTGGAAAGGCCCCTAATGTGAAATTCCTTTGTGCATTTTGCCAACGTCTTGGCCAGAGTTTCTGTCTCCATCTCTCATGTTCTCACTTCATTATTGAAAATCCTGAAAATTTCAGCTCTCCTAAAATAGGTGAATGTGAAGATCCTCACTTCACTCAAAATAGCTGCCCAATGAACAATTGATCAAATTGGAATCTATTTATATTTCCATCATAGAAAACATTTTTTTCTCGAGGATCCCTGGGTGGCTCAGTGGTTTGGCTCCTCCTTGGTCCAGGGCATGATCCTGGAGTCCCAGGATCAAGTCCCATGTCAGGCTCCCTGCATGGAGCCTGCTTCTCCCTCTGCCTGTGTCTCTGCCCGTCTCTCTCTATGTTTATCAAGAATAAATAAATAAAATCTTTAAAAAAAAACATTTTTTCTCATTATAAAAGCAACACATGTGTGCATCAATGCATCAATTAGGAGTCTATTATTGCAAGCAACATAACACAAATTGGGCTAACTTAAGCAAAAAAAGAAAGAAAAAGAAAAAAATTTACCTGAAATGTATTGGAGTAGTTCACAAAATCAAAGAAAAAAATACAAGATCTGAAAAGCTGGGTGCAAGGGAAAGGCCAGGAATCTGGAAGTAATAGTCTTTCATGGGCTGCCTTTCCACAAATATTCACTGACCTCCAACTACACGCCTGGCACCACTCTGGGCCCAGTTGAATCAGACATGGGAGGAAAAGAAAAGAGGAGAGTCAAGCAAGACTATATCAAAAAAGAAATGTTTGAAACAGGGCTGAGGGTTTTCCATGTGGCCAAGAGAGCAAACAGCATGGGTAGACATACAAAGATGTCAAAAAGGATAGAAGGCAAGTAGGAGAAGGGAAAATGACAAAGAAGGCAGGGAAGGATACCAGAGGTCTTTATGTCTAGTCCTCAAAACTGAAGTGGAACTAGGGGTGTAGCAGTTGTGGGTCCAAAGAAGGGAGAGGAATTTGGCCTAGATTATACCCAGACAGGGCCGACTGATAAGAAAGTCAACTACACCAAAATCACGTAAGAATGTGAAATTGAGGGGATCCTTGGGTGGCTCAGCGGTTGAACGTCTACCTTCAGCGCAGGGCGTGATCCTGGAGTCCAGGGATCGAGTCCCACGTCGGGCTCCCTGCATGGAGCCTACCTCTCCCTCTGCATCTCTCTCTCTCTCTCTCTCTGTGTCTCTCATGAATAAATAAAATCTTAAAAAAAAAAAAGAATGTGAAGTTGAAATCAAGTGGCATTTGGCCTGGGACTAGTTGGGTTGTGAGATGATTCCAAATATTTCAGAAAGACCCAGAAGTCTGATATAAATTTGGTGAGTAAAAAATCAAACGACCAAAATGCTTGGACAACAAGAACAAGAATGTTCTGAGTGAATACCAGAGACAAGAGCTTATACTCACAGGTAAACTACGTGTGAGAGAGCCAGCTCTATTTTAAGAGCCAGGGATGTTGTAGACACATTTATTCATGAAATATTTAGACTTAATCATAGGTAATTGAGAAGAAGAAAGGAGGAAAAGGAGACACCTTTACTAACGGTGTATGGGTAGTATTTACTAATGTCAGGCCTTGTTTGTTTGTTTTTTTAAAGATTTTATTTATTTATTCATGAAAGAGAGAGAGAGAGGCAGAGACATAGGCAGAGGAAGAAGCAGGCTCTCTGCAGGGAGCCTGATGTGGGACTGGACCCCAGGACGCGAGGATCATACCCTGAGCCAAAGGCAGATGCTCAACCACTGAACCACCAAGGCATCCCAATGCCAGGTCTCATTTCAGGAACTTTACACACATTATATAATTTAGTCCTCAAAATAATCTTAGGAGATAGATGCTATTATTTCTCTCTTTTATAGGAGAGGAAACTAAAGACCAAAAATCCTAAGTATCTAGTAAGGTACAAACCAGAGTTTTCTGGCCTTAAAACTTAGACTCAAACTCGCTATGATGTGACTTTTAGGATCAAAGCCATAGTGGTTGCAGAAAGGAGGAAAAACAGCATGAAACAAAAGAAGACGGAATTATTAGGATTTGGTGCCCAAAATCCTGGCCCTGGGGGATTGCCATGGGGACAAGGATTGGCTCTGTGCTCTGTGTGTATGTGAAGAACTAAGTGTTGGGATTTTGGGTCTGTGGTGATTTGGGTCAACTACAGTGAAAAGCCAAAGAGACTTCTCACTTTGTTGTCAACTTTCATATGTGCAGGGGTCATACAGGAAATGCACAGGGAGTTTGTGGGGAGCAGTTGTTGAGATTGTGGGAGGACAGGTAGTGGTGACACATCCTTGGGCACAAGCTTAGACAAATACCATACTGAGCCTCCAGCGTCTTCCTGCTATAGTGGTAGAAAGGTAGCTATGGCAGCAGTGGCATACTCTCAGTTTCAGAGGTAGACATTTAAGCTTCAGCCCCCAAGGTTCCTCGGAAAGTTCAGTGGTCAGGATCTTGACATGGCTGGCCCAGCAATCCATAAAGAGCAAATGGAACAGACTCTCTGGTTTCTTTAAGGTCATTATTCACAGGCCTGAGTAAACGCCTGGGGTTATTGGATTTATCAGGAGTAAAGAAACTCTTGGAAGAAGATAACCTGTCCCTTAACCACAAAATGAAGACTCCAGCTGTTTAATCAGAATAGTGGAGTGGAGGGGGGAGGTGTGATCTGTGTAATGGCACATCAACTAAACATTATATTTTAGATAGAAAGAATAATATGCACAAAGTTCAGAGTGCAAGGAAAAACACTATTTTGAAATGGATTACACAAACAATGTTCTGCCATTTCCACAAGCAAGCTGCTCTTCCTCTTGTATTGTTTATGCTAGCATATAAGTGAAGTGTAAAGTTAAAGGAGTAATGATAGAAAGAAATTAAAAAGTTAAGAAGGGCGATCATTTGAAGTCTTGTAAGCCATGTTACTCTTTATTCACTGTCATCCATTGATTTGGGAAAATTTTGAGTCATTTTCTCATTGGCTATTCTGTTTCACTATAGTCTTTGCTTCTGAACCCATATTACGAATATATTGAGGTCTTTTTGCTCTATTTGCCATGTTTCTTTTTATGTTTTTTTGTTTCTTTACCTCTGTATACTATATTCTATATATTTTCTCTAGATCAATTTTCTAATTCCTTAACTGTCTTTTTAGCTAGTTTAGTCAGCTATTAGACTTGACCATAATTTTTAAAATTTCAATGTTTACCTTTTCCTTTTTAGAAATTATATTTTTGAAGGAATTCTATTTCTTCTTCTTGGAGGAAAGAATGTTTTCAAAGCTCTGGTCTTTTTTTGATGTCTTGTTTTTGTTCTGAAATTTTCAATTCCTTATTATATATAATATATATTAAATAATTATATTTATGCTCTCTACTGAATAGGTATCTGCCATCTTTGGGTGCCTTGCTTTGCTGATTATTGTGTCTCTCTTTATTGATGGAGGCTAGAGTTTCCCTCTATGTTTTGAAATTTTTGTATGGAAACCTCATGTTCAGCTAGGCTTTACCTTTGGGAATCTTGTGAAGCCTGAGTTAAGAATATGTATCTCTGTAGAAGTTTTTACTGACATCAAGTCACTTTTCTTCATCAGCTTTACTGAGGTATAATTTACTTTCAATAAAATTCACTAACTTAAAGTGTACATACAATTCAATGAGTTTTGATAAATGTAAACAGACATGGAACTGCAACCATAATTAAGATATTGAATATTTCTATCACCCTAAAAAGTTCCTTTGTGCCTCCTTGTAGTTAATCCTCTTCTGTCATCCAGGCAACCATTGATTTGCTTTATGTAATTACACTTTTGATTCCTATAGAATTTCATATAAATGGAATCATATAATCAGTCTTGTTTCTGATCCTTTTATGTGGCATAATTTTTCTAATACTCTATGTTAAGTGTATCAGTGATTTATTCATTTTATTGATATGCCACAATTATTTTTTTTTTTTAAGATTTTATTTATTCATTCACGAGAGACACACAGAGAGAGGCAGAGACATAGGCAGATGGAGAGGCAGGCTCCTCCCAGAAAGCCTGATGCAAGACTCAATCCAGGGACTCCAGATCCGGGATTACTGCCTGAGCCCAAGGAGACACTCAACTGCTGAGCCACCCAGGCAGTCCGGATATGCCACAAGCTCAGCATCTGTTTGTCCCTCTCCCTCTGCTCCTCCCCCCATTCACGTGCCCTCTCTCTCTCTAAAATAAGTAAATAAAATATTTTAAAAAATGTATTCTAGATACAAGTCCTTTATCATATACGTGTTTTGCAAATATCTTCTTTCAGTATGTGGTTTGTCTTTCATTTTCTTAACAGTGTTTTTCAAAGAGCAATAATTTCTAATTATTATAAAAAATGTTTTCTTTCATGGGGTGTGTTTTCTGTGCCCTATTGGCATGAAGCCTACTTAAATACATAAGTAAATAAAATTTATATAAAAATGTAAAGGACCCAGAATAGCCCAAAACAATATTGTAAAAAAAACAAAATTGGAAAAATTCATACAACATGATTATAAGATTTACTGTCAAGCTACAGTAATCAAGAGAGTATAATATTGGTATAGGATTGACATGTAGATCAATAGAACAAAATAGAGATTCCAAAGATAGACTCACATATATATGGTCAATGTCCCAAGATAATTTAAGGGGAAACAGGGTAATCTTTTCAATAAATGGGGTGGAACGGTTGGATATCCATAAGCAAAAATAAAGCTTTATCCTTATATTATACAAAAAAATTTTTTTTCTTTATTTATGAGAGACACAGAGAGAGAGGCAGAGACAAAGGCAGAGGTAGAAGTAGGCTCCCTATAGGAAGCCTGATGTGGAACTTGATCCCAAGATCCAGAGGGGAAGAGAATCCTGAAGCAAACTCTGCTGAGTAGGAAGTCAGATGCAGGGCCCTGAGATGATGACCTGAGCCAAAACCAAGAGTTGGCCACCTAACCAACTGTGCTACCCAGGTGCCTCCACAGAACACTTTTTATATTAAATTCTAACTGGAAGTTCCCAGACTGATAATAATACACTGATGATATACATTCAAAATCCAAATTTAGTTGTGGACAAATAAGGTTAATAGCTATAAATTCAGTCAGAATACTTCCTTTTTATTGTCTAAATCCCAGACTAAGACAGACAAGCTTTTTTATCCTTTCCCTTTGCCAGGAAACAGAATTTCTCTTAGTCTACCTATAATTTAGAGTAGCTTTTCAAAGCATCAACTTCATTAAGGGGACTTTATTCCAGTTTCCTATGTCATGAGATGTCACAGCCTTGTTAAAATGTAAGTCCCGTTGTTATCATGATGGGAAAACTCCATCTAACCTTGGTGCAGGGGTACCTGAGAGCTCATTTGTCTACTGCTCTGACTTTACCGTCTTTGTTTTTGGCTCTCAAGTATCAGTTACCCATTACTGTAACTGAACTAATGTGTCTCTTCATTTGGCTGGTCTTGATTCGTATCCTTTATAACAAAACTGTTATTGTTAAGTATAGCACTTTCCTAAGTTCTATAAATCATACTGATGAATTACCAAACTTGATTGGGAGAAGGGGTCGTGGGAACCCTCCCAGATTCATAGCTAGTTGGTCACAAGAGCACGTGGCTGGGGGACTCCACTTGAAGCTGGCATCCACTTTAGAAAGTGGAGTAATCTTGTTGGAAATTGTGCCCTCTCACCTGTGGATTCTGACAGTAACTCTAGATGGTTAATGTTAGGATAGAATTGTATTGCAGCACACTAGCTGGTGTCAGAATTCAAGGGCAGTCCAGGTTTAAAGGGTGAGGGAAGTAGAGACTATGTCTTGAGACAAGCAGCAAAGTCACACTGCAAAGGCACATGCATACTGGAGCGGGAGTGATTTCTGGCCATTATGCAAGTTTATTACACCTACTTTCTTGCTAGTTTAGCTCTTCATTTGAAAGAATGTTATATTTTAACATCTAGAGCGCACTTCTAGATGTTTTGTAGGGAGGTTTTTCCCAGTTATCAGTTCACCATATTACCAGATAAAGAAGCTCTCCTTATTACTTACTATACACACTCAAGTGGGTAGAGGTTAAAAAAGAAAGGCCGAAAGGAAGAACTCTTTCAGTAGCACATAAAGATCCATTTGAGAGAAATCCAGAGAATATAGAAGATAATGGGATAGGCTGCACTAGTTAAATGTGGGAAAACGATTAATTATCTAGGAGGCTGGGGTGGGTGTTGACTTTGAGCTAAAAAATAAAAAGTATAAAATATAATAGAAATCCAGCAGAAACAAATAGAATGTAAAGTATTAAAAGGGCATAGAAATACTCTCTGGAAAGAAAATTCCTGCAAGAAAGAGGTTTCTTCTCAAGGAAAAAAAATTGCTTCAAAATACCATCTTTGTTTGTTACCTACAAAAATAAAGTTACCAAAAACTGATATTCTTAATACTTTCATGGTTGTACTTCAATTTATTTTTTTAAAGATTTTATTTATTTATTTGAGAGAGAAAGAGCATGCACAGGTGCTGGCAGAGGAGCAAAAACAGACTTCCCACTGAGCAGGGATTTCCCAGGACCCAGGGATCACAGACCTGAGCTGAAAGACCAAAGAGCTTAACCAACAGAGCCATGACACCCCTGTACTTCAATTTAAATCACAGATCAGGGGCACCTGTGAAGGATCTGCCTTCAGCTCAGGTCATGATCTCAGGTTCATGGGATGGAGCCCTGTGTCAGGTTCTTGGCTCAGTGGGGAGTCTGCCTCTCTCTCTCTCTCTCTCTCTCTCTCCTTCTGCCCCTCCCCCACCCCATCCCACCCCTGCTCATGTGCTCGCTCTATCTCTCTCTCTCTCAAATAAATAAAATCTTTTAAAAAATTAAAATAAAGTCACAGATCAGTGACTAAAATTGGAACAATTGGTCAGAGAAGCACTAGAGAATAGCAGTTGACTTACCATAGCAGGCCTCAGCACAGGAATTGTTTTACTGCTGGGACTGCTTCTGCTGAATATGCAGATACGCTAGCTAAAAGCATCACAGGGTTATTCGGAAAAGCTAGAGTTACAGATCATTATTACTAGGTCAGTCCTTTAGGGGAAGTAGGAAAGGGTCAAGGGGAAACGAGCTTAAATCACTTAGCAGGGGATAAAGAGTCTCTCAGGTAGTTATGGATTCCTGTTTAGACTGGAGGGTGTGTTGACAAGATAGGTTCCTCACCTTCAGGCATCAGTGAGAATATTTTCCTATATGGACATCCTCCCTCTCAAAGTATGGTTCACGTATCAAATGTTGTTAATGTGGAACTCAGGCCAGGCTGCTGCCACATCCGTGTTGAATTACCTGACCTAGATCTTCTTATCTGTAGACTCTAGAACCCAAGTATCTTTATAAGGTCAACAAAAGGAACAGATAGGTATTAAACTGTTCTTTGCACTTTCATTAAAACTTCTGTGCAACACATAGCATATTCTTGTGTTTTTACCACAGTGAAGAGAAAAACAGTGGACTAGAAATACCACATCTCATACAAAAATGTTCAGAGCAGTTCCCTTCTTTTTTTTTTTTTTTTAAAGATTTTATTTATTTATTCATGAGAGACACACACACACACACACAGAGGCAGAGACACAGGCAGAGGGAGAAGCAGGCTCCATGCAGGGAGCCTGACGTGGGACTCGATCCCGGGTCTCCAGGATCATGCCCTGGGCCGAAGGCAGGCGCCAAACCGCTGAGCCACCCAGGCGTCCCAGCAGTTCCCTTCTTAATGGCCAAAAGCTATAAATAACTCAAGTGTTCATCAACAGGTCAATGGATAAATTGTAGTATATAACAGAATAATGTTCAGCAACAAATACCTACAAATATATGCAACAGCATGGATCAAATTTAAGAACTTTATTCTGAGTTAAAGAAGCCTTATACGAAAGCATAGCATATACATTATATACTCTAAGTTTCACTTCTGCTAAGTTTTAGAATAAGAAAACTAATCTATGGGACTCATTCATCACTCTCCCCACTGTTATGACAAGCTAGCTACACTGGCATTCTTTTGGTTCTTTGACATCAACAAGTACTGTACCTTTCCACTCCAGTCTTTATTCCTCTTCTTCCCCCCAGTAGGATATTCTATCTTCCCCTACATCAAGACATTCTGTCTTCCATTCCTACATTGAGACAACTGGCAACGACTTAGCACGGAAGTGATTTCAAACTACATAACTACATAAATATGGGGACGCCTGGGTGGCTCAGAGGTTGAGACTCTGCCTTTGCTAGTGATCCCAGATTCCCAGGATTGAGTCCCACAATGGGCTCCCTGCATGGAGCCTGCTTCTCCCTCTGCCTGTGCTTCTGCCTCTGTGTCTCTCATGAATGAATAAATAAAATCTTAAAAAAAAAAAAAAACTACATAAATACATTCCACCAAATCCAAACTAAACCCTACAGTTTACATATTCTTTTTTTCCAAGGAAACCTACCGAGACTAAGGTTAGTTTTCAGAACATCTAATACTTCTCTTTTTCACAATTATCCTAGTCATAAATAAACAATTATTGATATTATCACTGCTTAGGGGCCTTCTCCACCTTAAATTATGACTATATCAATGTCAGGGACTATTTGTGTCTGTTCACTGCTCTATTTCCACTCCCCATTACCATTCTTCAAAATGTAGTAGGCAAATCATAAATGTTTGTGGATTAAACAATCAGCCAAAGGAACGAATATTTCCATATTTCCATACACTCATTTTCCAAACTTGATGATCTTTGATCACCTTCTTATATGACAATGGTTTTATTCTTTTTTTTTAATTTTTATTTATTTATGATAGTCACACAGAGAGAGAGAGAGAGAGGCAGAGACACAGGCAGAGGGAGAAGCAGGCTCCATGCACCGGCAGCCCGACGTGGGACTCGATCCCGGGTCTCCAGGATCGCGCCCTGGGCCAAAGGCAGGCGCCAAACCGCTGCGCCACCCAGGGATCCCGACAATGGTTTTATAATGTTTATATTATTTTCCTTTTTAAAAAAGTTTTTATTTGGGGATCACTGGGCGGCTCAGTGGTTTGGCACCGGCCTTCCGCCCAGGACGTGATCCTGGAGTCCCGGGATGGAGTCCCACATTTGGGCTCCCTGCATGGAGCCTGCTTCTCTCTCTCTGCCTGTGTCTCTGCCACTCTCTATCTGTATGTCTCTCATGAATAAATAAATAAAATCTTTAAAAAAGAAAGTTTTTATTTTAATTCTGGTTAGTTAACATATAGTGTTAAATTAGTTTCAGGAGTACAATATAGTGATTCAACAATTCCTTATATCACCTGGTGTTCATCATGTTTGTAATATTATTTTCTATATAGTGAATGAAAAGTTATCTAGTCTTATCTCTAATTTAAGTATTCAAGTTTTTTTTTGTTTTTTGTTTTTTTTACCTTTGCTAGTTTTAAAACATTTATTTTGGCTCCACAATGTGTTCTAGTAATGTCATATAAAGTTTTAGGATTGTCGTTACATTTGGGAAATCCCTAACAAGTTTATTTCATGTATGAGGTACAAACATTACAAGGCATCTGAAGATGTCTTGTTCAGTGACAAATCTTAATATTCTGCATTGTCAGCATTCATTTATAGCTTGCAGTAGAAGAGTTCCTGGAAACCATTTCCACACTGAGACAACTGGCAATAACTTAGCTCAAAAGTGATTTCAAACTACATGACTACATTCCACTAGATCCAAACTAAGTGTATCCAAATTCAGCTGGATTCCAAAAATGCCTAAGGGCACGCCAGTGGCTCCCAACATGAGGGAGGTGCTAAGGAGGGTAGTCAGAGTGGATAGTGACAGTAGTCTTAATCTCTTGTTAAAAATTTTCCAAAATTTCCAAAATCTTACAACAGTGTGACTCTGCCAAGATCCTTCCCAGAGGGTGCTAAACTTGAACTTCATTACCTTCATGGTAAATCTATCTCTGCCTACCTCACTGGGTTGTTGATAGCATTAAACAATATACTAAATGTGAAAGCACTTTTTAAGCCCTAAAGAATTATACAGAGGTAAGACGATAGTGATGATGATGATGGGTTTCCAGCCTCAGTTCAAGTTTTGTCCACTGTGTATATGTGTGGAGACACCTAGTAAACTGATGGGAAAAGCTAAAGGAATTCTATTTGCAAGAAAATGGAGCGCCTGGTGAGAAAGTTTATCCTAAGAGTACAGCCAGGATTGACACATCTGACTCAGTAACAAACCCTTGGTGTAGACAGGATGAGATGATTTTTTTCCAACCAAGCCCTCCATGGACCATGTCTCTCATCCTTTCATGGGAGTCAGTTGAGGTAGTGCATAGGGCAATAGACACTAAAATAACATGTCATTGAATAACCTTTTAAGTCATTTGGCCAAGGAAATTTTTTGGGAAACTTTCCAAAATTCCATTTTAAAACTTTTTAAGCCAGAGTGATAGACTCACACCTTAGAACAGTTCACTTGACTGAATAATAAACTACCCCTGATCCTGCCTAGGCAGTTCCATGTACAAATATGATCAGAAGATACTTATTTACATGAATTTCTATATTGTTATGCATTAGTAAAGCTATGGTATTTTTATTAAAACTTTTTATTTTTTTAAAGATTTTATTTACTTATTCATGAGACAGAGAGAGGCAGAGACACAGGCAGAGGGAGAAGCAGGCTCCATGCAGGGAGCCCGATGTGGGACTCGATCCCGGGTCTCCAGGATCACACCCTTGGCTGAAGGCGGTGCTAAACCACTGAGCCACCCAGGCGGCCCAAGGGAAGTTTTTTTAAAAGTAATCTCTATCCCTAATGTGGGGCTCAAACTCACAACCCCAAGATCAAGAGTCACATGCTCTACTGATTGAGCCAGCCAAGCACCCCTACTTCATTTCTAATGAAATACTAGAACTATGCTTTGAATAGGGAAAGAAGGAGAGGTACATCCAATATCAAACAACCATATTCTTAGCCAGTCATACATGTATACATAGTCCAAGATGTTTTGATTCAATTGAACAAATATTTGTTGAGTGCCTATAGGTGCCAGGCACTGTTTTAGGTGTTTGGCACACAACTGTGAACAAAAAAAAGATCCCTGAGCTCACACAACTTATGTTGTAGTAGAATCTACACAATAGTGCCTGGCTCCAATTTAGTGTCAAATCTCCTAACTCAGAGTCACAAGGGAATAAGGGTTTGGAAAGGGTTCTTTTACTCTTTTCATAAAAGCCTGCCAAACCATCAATGGGCGTGGGTCCTGCCATCTAGGCCTACTGTGCTGCCCTAATTGACTATCTCTTTCACTGCCAACAAAGAAAAAGCAACCTCACCTTTGGCCCCTCCCTTTCTTTTCTTCTCTCTCCATGACACCTGCATCCTTTCCCCAGAATCCTAGGTCTTTTCACCTCTGGCACAGGCTGTAAGCTCTATTCTACTTTAGATGAGACCTGGTGTGTGTCAGATCCCACTAATGGAGTACATACAATTAGCCTTTTCACATTACAAGATTGACCTCTCCCAATGTGTTAATATTCTAAAGGGGTCTCTGTCCCTTCCTCATCATCAGTCACATTGCCAAATGCCCTTCTGGTTCCCATGGTATGTGCTATGCTCCAGGAAGGGAACCACATACAGAGAGGAAAAGAATGTCTGTCCTGCCACAATAACAGCGAAAGAATTAGGGACGCAGATCAGGGTACAGAAATGGCGTTTCCTGTAGATAATAGTTTTCTGTTTCACTTTATGAAAAAAAAGATTGTGTTATAAATTTTGAACTCATTAATACATATTAAGTATTATTTATTAAAATGTGAATAATATATTCAACTTTTTAAATTACAGAAGTCAAAACTCTGAAAATCACATTTAAATAATTAAACAATGCTAATGGAAATTTTTTTTTACATAAGGAACTTTGTGTGTGTGTGTGTGTGTGTGTGTGTGTGTAAATACAAAGACCATTGTTTTGGTACTACTTTAAGAGAGATAAAACTGGTGGAGATCTTTTGAAGGATATGCCTGGTCCATGACCCAGTATCCTTCCTTAACCTTGAAATTGCTGTTGGACTCCCAATTATTAGCAATGGCTCACCTAGGAGTGCATTTTAGACATGCCCATCTGGCCCTAGTTGATTACACTAGGTATGGGCTCCTGGAAAGACAAACTATAAGCACCAAAGATAATAAATAAGTAAATTATTAGTATACTTGATGATAAACCCTACAGAAAAAAGAAAACATTTAAATTTGTTGTCTTTAGCATTTGGGATTTGGCCTAAGAAATTCTAGTTTAGTCTGAGCCAATCAAAGATCAAGGAGTTCTAGAGTCAGAAGATGAGAGGTAGTTCTCTTCTGCGTGCCATGTGAACTGAAAAGCAAAGAAGGAGGTCTCTTCGAAGAGCAAAGAACGAAGCAGGTGTTGGGAAGGAAGTAGACTGTATCCTGATGACTTTTCAGTTCTGACTTCCATTCCTTTCTTAAGGTATAGCTGTAATTTTTGCTCTTGGTTTCCTTGAGATATTACCTTGTTTATTTATCTACCTATCTACCCATCTATTCTATCTACCCATCTATTCTATCTATCTATCTATCTATCTATCTATCTATCTATCTATCTATTTTTTGCTTAAGCTACTTTTAGTTTCATTTGTTCCTTGCAACCAAAGAGAACTAACAGCGATTATAATAATGCCAATATTTATTAAGCCTCTATTAGGTGCTAGGGATTATGGTAAGACTTTAGATATGTCATTAGATATAGATTTTGTCTGTCACATTTAAAAAATAAATTTGTTTTTCAATTTTAAATATTTTGCAACCATTTTTTTCTGAATAATTTTTTTGCAGACAGCTTGGAAAATACATGAAAGTATGAAGAAAGAGAAAAGCATATCCCATAACCTCATCAACAGGAGAGAGAAATGGTTACCATTTTCTCCTTGTTTACACCTAAGACAATTCTTACTTCCCCATCCCCATCCCAATTCCATTATCTTCTATCCAGACTTCTGCTTTTCAAATTAGTAAGTTAGGATAGCACAAATATATGATAATATAGTACTAAAAACACAAGAAAACTTCAAATTGCCTGCTGAATTCAGGGATAATATCTTGTCACCTCTGCATCCTCAACATTCATCTGCCAAGTAGTAAGTGCTAACCTGCTTAATGTATCAAAACCCAAAGGTTCTTAACTTGCCTCTCCCCACTGAATTTTTTAAAATACACATAGAGATTAAATTTAATCTAACTTTCATGGAAAGTTCTAGTCTCAGTATGTGTTTGGCTCAATCAATCACTGATTCTATATCTATAGTTTTGAAATTTATTATTTGTATTATTTATTTATTTATTTATTTATTCATTCATTCATGAGAGACACAGAGAGACAGGCAGAGACATAGAGGGAGAAGCAGGCTTTCTGTAGGGAGTCTAGACTCGCTCCCAAGACCCTAGGATCATAACCTGAGCCAACTGCAAACGCTCAACCACTGAACTACCCAGGTGCCTCTACAGTTTTGAAATTTAAAGGGGTTTTCAGATTGACAGCCCTGAGGCATTTGGGTTATGTTCAAACACCAAAAGATTCCCCATTATGGTCACTATCCTGTGTTTTCTAAAGACTGAAAAGATAACTGACCTATTTGTCAAATAATTCAGTTAGGAACACCTGAGTGGTTCAGTGGTTGAGGGTCTGCCTTTGGCTCAGGGCATGATCCCAGGGTCCCAGATTTAGTCCTGCAGCCGACTTCCCGCAGAGAGGTGGCTTCTCCCTCTGCCTATGTCTCTGCCTCTCTGTGTCGCTCATGAGTAAATGAATAAAATCTTTAAAAAAAAAAAAAAAAGGATCCAATTAATAGGAAACGTCCTATCCCCTGAAAATCATGGTAAATCTCAGGTATGATTAGAAGGTAGAATAGTTCTTGGGGCACCCGGGTGGCTCAGTTGGTTAAGTGTTTGACTCTTAATCTCAGCTCAGATCTTGATCTTAGGGTCATGAGTTCAAGCCCTGTGTTGGGCTCCATGCTTACTTAAAAAAAAAAAAGGTGAAACTCTTACTAACTTTTCTGCAGATTCCCTGCTTAATTTTCTTTAGCTAGACAAGTCTAGACATAATTGAACTCTGAAGAGTTTTTCCAAAACAGTATCTATCTAGGTAGCCCAGAGTCCAAGAACTATTCAGTTTCTGGAATTACTTGAAAAAAATTCAGAAGGCAAAGTTGTGCAAATTCTTGGCACATTCCTTGGACAAGTCAGATAGTTCTGGCTACCAGTTCTAATGTGGTTACATTTCCAGTTAAACCAGATATTTGAAATTCAGCTATTTATTCCTCCAGTCTGCCACATTTATTATTATAATGACACTTGATGGTTATAAGTCATAGAAAATATTCCACTTATAAAAATTTTTAATTAATAAAGTGAACACAAAAGATTTTATTATTAAACAGGCTATGACTTCACTCAATTTTACACAGCCTTGTTTAGTACATTATATATTGTCATTTCTAAACTGCTTTCAAAATTCCAATTTTAGACTTTTGCATATAAGATGACAAATGAACACTTTGAGCCAAAGCTTGGTGAAGCTGGTTGCCAACCAACAGTTCCATTTTTGCAGTTTCTCCATCGTAGTTTTGTAATTATTTAAATATTTGCTTGCATATTGTTCTTATTTCTAAGAATGTGAGAAAATGGAAAAATTAAAATGCAGATTCTGGAGATAAATTGAGGCTTACAAGCTTAGTATGACTGAAAAAAATGTAGAAATAAGATAAACTGTTGGTCACAGCTTTATAAATGTTCTATAGGTCTCTTTCAAAAGCAAAGGGTTAGGTCCAAAAATGAAAGTGATCAAATTTGTCTCTCAGGAGGTAAAATGTTTTTGCTTCCTTTCTTTCTTTCTTTTTAAGATTATTTATTTATTTATTTATTTATTTATTTATTTATTTATTTATTGAAAGAAAGAAAGAAAGAAAGAAAGAAAGAAAGAAAGAAAGAAAGAAAGAAAGAAAGATAGCATGAGCGGGGGAGAGGCAGAGGGAGAAGCAGGCTCGCTGCTAAGCAGGACCCCAGGATCATGACCCAAGTGGAAGACAGATGCTTAACCAACTGAGCCACCCAGGCACCCCATGCTTTTGCTTTCATACAGCTGCTAACCAATCTACTTTAAGACAGATTTTACACATGGCTGATGTATTAGTTTTCTAGAGCTGTTATAACAAGTAAAAGTTTAGAACAGAAATTCATTCTCTTACTGTTATAGAGGCCAGAAGTCCAAAATCAAGATGTCAGTAAGGCCATAATCACTTTGAAGGCTCAAGAAAAGAATCCTTCACTGCTTCTTTCCTTGCTTCTGGTGGTTGCTGGTCATTCTCGGCATTCCTTGGCTTGCAGCTACATCATGCCAATCTCTGTTGTCACCGGGTTTTCCTCCCTGCATATCTTCTTATGAGAATACCAGTCATTGGATTTCGGTCCTACCCTAATCCAGTATTACTTCATTTTAACTAATTATATCTGCAAAGAACCTACTTCCAAATAAGATCACATTTTGAAGTTCCAGGTGGACAAGAATTTGGGGGGTACTGTTTGACTCAGTAAAGCTGCGTTCAAGGATCATGATTAAGATTTCATGAAGTCCAGGGCAGCTTGGGTGGCTCAGTGGTTTAGCACCCCCAGGGTGTGATCCTGGAGACCCAGGATCGAGTCCCACGTCGGGCTCCCTGCATGGAGCCTGCTTCTCCCTCTGCCTGTGTCCGTGCCCCTCTCTCTGTGTCTCTCATGAGTAAATGAATAAAATCCTTAAAAAAAAAAAAAAGATTTCATGAAGTCCAGTTGTCAATTCTAAATCAAGTCATATTTAGTGGTGAAAGATCAGAAATTCAGTCAAATTATCTTGGATAAAAGGGATTTTACTGTAAGGAAACAACTCTTATGGGGAGTCCCAGGAAAACAGAACCATCGGGACAAAAATTAGGGTACGTCAGCTTTCCTTAGCCTACACATAAGTAGATAGTTAAAGACTGCTACTGTTTTGTACAGATATAATTGAGCTAAAATTTTATCTGTTGCTGAGTTTTCATTCGCAGCCTGTCTCATGATATTTTGTTTGGCTCGGCTCAGCTCAGCTTGTGGACTGCATTTTCTTGTTTTGGGTGCCACTGCAAGCTCAGTCAGGTGTGTGTGTATGTGTGTGTGTGAGAGAGAGAGAGAGAGAATATGTAGGGCTGGGATACAAACCACTCTCTTAAAAGAGTTTGCAGGAGGGGAGGCAATTATTATCCTCTCAATAGTTTCGATAAATGAATCTCTTCTGCCCTTACTGTAATGAAGAAGTATTTGTCATAGGTTTACTTTCTTAATTATTTTAATCATATGAAACAATAGGAGTCTGACATCCCAAGCTTCATAATAAAAACATACTGTAATGTGATTGTTCAAAGTTTAATTACCGTGAAAATTCTTTCAGTCTTATAATCATTTATTGGCCTAATACTAGCAATTTGAGGAAGCAAGCAATTTGAGAAAATATAACTCCAAAAAATTTCTCATTTTACCATCACTATTAGAAAAAAATTATCCAAAGAGGGCAAAATTTCTTTGACTTTGGGGGATATACTTTCCAGAACTATTAAATTATAAAATTTTAAAAATTTCTTGAGTTTGTCATCCTATGATTTTTTTTTTCCTCTTCTGGAACTCAGATGCCCTGAGTTGGTTTAATTGTAAACCTTGGGTTGTAAAAACATCCCTTATCAGTGCATGGATTGTCCTTATTCATTCACACATTCATTCACATATCATTTAATGAATGTATGTGAAGCCACCACTCTGCCCAAGACTAAAGCTTTAACAGGAATATATCTACATGTGTACTCATTCTACTATCTTTTTTTTTTTTTCTCCCATCTTGGCCCCTTGTGTTCCTTCCTTCCCTTTGTACTCCAGGGGTAACCACTACCCTGAGCTTTGCTTTTGAATGTCATAAACAAGTTATATTAGGCCACTAAGATTTACTCGCGTTGTTTATACCTGTTATTTCTTTTATATTTTGAAAATATTTAGTTTTCGTTTGTTTTCCCTACTAGTTAAATAATAATTTTGAGTAAACAACTTTAAGAAAGCTGATATAACTAATGATGTAGGCCAGACATCACACTTTAAACTGAAGTGAGGGGATCCCTGGGTGGCTCAGCGGTGTGGCGCCTGCCTTTGGCCCAGGGCGCGATCCTGGAGTCCCGGGATCAAGTCCAACATCGGGCTCCCGGCATGGAGCCTGCTTCTCTCTCTGCCTCTCTCTCCCTCTCTCTGTCTATCATAAATAAATAAATAAATCTTTAAAAAAAAACTGAAGTGAGAGTGCATGGAGACTAAGATATTAGAATTCAAATAAAATCTTTAAATTACTATGACAAACAAGTTAACCATCAATGTCTTGGTCATACTAGAGCAAAAGGATTCAGACTTCATATTTTTTGTCTTTATCAGTCATTAGTGAGACATGTCAAACTTATTTAGCTCACTACAGATAATTATTATATGCCTAAATATATTTAAATTTTAGCGAATCTAAGCCAAAATGTCAATGGTATTTGGAAAGACACTAAAATAAAGCACCATTTTTTCAAGTCCCTTAGCAATTATGACAGATGGTTAATTCTCTATGACCAGAGGTAAATGGATGATTCATATGTATAATTTGTGAAAATCCTCAGGACAGATTTAGCTTGTTATATTTCAAATTGAAAAGCAAATAAATAATTTCAGATAAACAGAATAGACTTACCTGCAAAAACTGCCTTAAATATCCTAAATATTTTTTGCATTTTTATCTGTTTGATTATAGCTTTACTTTAGTCCACTTTCACTGTACACAGCTTTAGTCTCCTATTATCCCAATTCATCCTTTTAAACTATCACTCTGCTTAACATTTGTAGCATTCAGTATGAACAGTTTATCTTCTACCCTCATCTTGTCTATCATTCCTCCAAACTCTATACTCTAGAACTTCACTGTCCAACAGTCACCTAGCTATATGTGACTAGATTTTAAAATTAAATTAAATTAAAAATTCAGTTCCTGGTTGCAGTAGTCACTTTTCAAGTGTTACATAGTCACATTTTTCTTTTCTTCCTTTTTTTCATAGTCACATTTTTCATCATCTTCACTGTTATTACGTGGTCCATATTGTTATCTCTCCTTGGGATTTTTATAGTTGTCTTACACTTGGTTAATCTAATTCTATACTTGCACTTTTATATTGTTTTCAACCCAGAAGCTAGAATGGTTCTTTCATTATATATATATAAACTTATGTAGAGCCTAGTATGTGCCAGTTACTATTCTAGGCACTTTACAAATGTCAACTTATTTATTTCTCATAATGAACCTCAGAGAAACTATTATCCCTGTTGTGTAGAGGAGGAAAATAAGACACAGAAAGACTAAGTAATTTGCCTAAGGTTGCCTGGCTCATGGAACATAAATTATATCATGTCACTCCTCTCTTTCAAATATTTCAATAATTCCCCATTTCAGTCATAGTATAAGCCAAAGTTCTTCCAAAGACCAAGGGCCTAAAAGTCTACATGTGATTTGCATTCCTCTTCTACTCCATTTTCCTCCATAGCAATTTATTTATTTTCTTATCTATTTTTCCCCAAATTAAATTCCACCAGGGTGGACAGAGATTTCTGTCCCCTTCTCCACTAACAATTTTTCTAAGTGCCCAAAACAATGCCTAGCATAGCAGGCACTCTTTTTTTTTTTTTTTTTTAAGATTTTATTTATTTATTTTTGCAAGAGAGAAGGAGTGTGAGGAAGTGGGCATAGGGAGAAGCAAACTCCCTGCTGAGAAGGGAGTTCCATATGGGATTCCATTTCAGGACCCTGGGATCACAACCTGAGCTGAAGGCAGACACTTAACTGGCAGAACCGCTCAGGTGCCCACCTAAACAGGCACTCTAAATAATTGTTGCACAAATAAATATATCCCTTCTCATTTACTGCAAGTGGAAACAAATGTTTAAGAAAGGAGGCTAAAAGCAGAGATTTCAGAATTCCTGAAATTTGTATACATTCCATTTATTTATATTTTAATTTTTTAAGGGGGGGGTGAGGAGCAGAGGGAGAGGGAGAGAGTGAATGGAGAATCTGAAACAGGCTCCATGCCCAGGACAGAGACCAACAGGAGGCTTGAGCTCACAACCCTGAGATCATGACCTGAGCTGAAATCCAGACTCAATCCCTTAGCCAACTGAGCCACCCAGGCGCCCCTGAATTCAATTTGTGTTGTAATCCTTAGAGTTTACTAATCTTGTGTTTATAAAGTCAAGTAATATTAACAAAGTCATAAATTGTAAAATTAAAATTTTTGAGCATATACAAAATTCCATTTAATAGTGGGTAAATCACTCAGAGAAAAAATGACAACGGAAAGCATCACTCTTGTTATTTTAGTATGACAGATTAAAGAAAAAAAACACCTTGAGAGGGAGCACCTAAGAGAAGGTTTTGGTCGGTTTAATTGTCTGGATGAAGACCAACTTAAATGGATTGTCTGCTCCTATAAATGCCCCAGAACAAAGCACTGACTTTTGGGCAGTTCTAGCCAATCAGCAGCTATGGCCAGGTCCATTCCAAGATGATTGCTCCCTTGTGTAACAGCAGGAAAACAATTCAGTGAGTACAGTACCTTTAATATTTTTCTGACCAAGTAAAGGATGTGGAAAAAAGACCAATGGATATTCATTCATCAAGAATAATAATCGAATATAATTTTAAACTACGGTAGTGGGTCAGTTTCAAGAACGGAATGCTATTTCACACTACTGTATTCTTTTTTTTCGACTTCATCTTCCCATACATGTGCAACTGAGATTCATTTGCTTCTTCTTCTTCTTCTTCTTCTTTTTTTTTTTTTTTTTAATATTAAACTGCTGAAACCCGGTGCATTGGGTTTTCCTATGGATGAAAGGAAAAGTTGTTCCGGGTGTATTTAAAACCTCAAAAAAGGGATCCCTGGGTGGCGCAGCGGTTTGGCGCCTGCCTTCGGCCTAGGGCGCGATCCTGGAGACCCGGGATCGAATCCCACATCGGGCTCCCAGTGCATGGAGCCTGCTTCTCCCTCTGCCTGTTTCTCTGCCTCTCTCTCTCTCTCTCTGTGACTATCATAAATAAATAAAAATTAAAAAAAAAAAAACCTCAAAAAAATATTATTTCCATATTCATCCAGCTACTTTGTAAACATGCTTCCTTCTGGGTGTCCTTCAGAGATCTTCATTCTCTAGGTTTGGGAGTGGAGCCCAGGAACCTACGTTTCAGGCCCTTCTTGGAGAACTACTGGACTCAAAAAAAAAAAAAAAAAAGCTACCTTCATATTTTGCAGCTTTCAAAATATCGATTTTAGAAATCCAAAGAGGAGAAGGCAAAAACCCCGGTGGTTGTCTGAACAGGAACGAGCAGCTCACGTTGTGCCATGTGGTAAAACTTTTTCCTCAGTTTGCAGCTCTTCTGTCCCTGGGGAGGAAATCAGTTCATTTTCATCGAGTAATTAACCGTCTTGCAAGCAGCTCCGCCCCCGTCTCTTCAGGATGACCCCGAAGAGTCTTGAACTCCTCTTCGCGGCGTAACGTACGGCTCGGTCCGCCCTGCCTGCGCTCCCTCACGAGGGCCTCCGGGACCCGGTCCGCTTCCCGCCACAGGGGCCCCTCCTCCGCTCGCCCTTCGGGTCCAGGGCTCCCAGAGGCGCTCTGCGCCGCGAGTCTTGGCGCCAACCGGGTGGCGGCGCTGTCCGCCCCGCGCGCGGCCGCCTCGGGCCCGAGGGAGGCGGAGGCTCGGCCGGCGGAGGAAGGGGAGGGAGCGAGGCGCGCTCCCTGCTCTCGCGTGCTCTCGCACCGCTCGCGTGACCGGCTGGTGTGTGCGCGAGGGGCCGGCTCCCGGGGGCACGGACGGCCGGGCGCGCGCCGCTGCGAGGGGCGTCCGGGTCCCGGTCGGCGGACCCGGCCGGCGCGAGGTGCGGGTGGGTCGGCGGGCCGCGGGGGTCCCGGGCGGACGCGGGCGCTCCCGCTCCCGCTCCCGCTCCCGCTCCCGGAGGAGCCTTCTCCGAGGCTGCTCTTCCTCGGCCAGACGGAGAGCGGCAGTGTCTCCCCGCCCAGCGCACACTCGCCCCGCGTCTCCCCCCGCGGCGGCTGCTCCTCCTCGGCACCGCCAGCCCCAGCGCCGCTCCGGGGCGGGCGGCGGCGGCGGCGGCGGCGGCGGCGGCGGCGGCGGCGGCGGGACCCGCGGAGCCGCTTTGTGTGCAGCCCGACGAGGGGCGGCGGCACAACCACCTGACAGAGGCCCGGGCGCTCGATGCACCTTCCGCCCGCATGAGGAGGAGGAGGTAAAGGCGGCGGCGGCTCGGCTCCCGCCCTCGGTTGGTGGAGGGAGGGGACGGAAGGGGAGACCGGAGGGGGGGGCGCGGGACCGAGGCCCGGCGGGGCTGCCGGAGGTGCCAGTGAGGCCTCGGCAGCGCTGGACGGCGCCGAGCGGTCGGGGGCGAGAGCAGCCGCCGGGGTCCCTCAGCCGAAGTTGAAGGAACAAAATGTGAAGTGCGGAGCCGCGTCAGCCGCTTCCTGGCGTGGGGTTTGGGGTGGAGGGCGGCTTGTTTTCCCCTCCCGCGGGACAGGGGAGGGGCGGGAGCGTGGCGGGGACGCCGGGGGTCCTGAGGCGCGGCCCGGCAGAGGCGTTCGTCTCCCGGAGCCGCCGCTGCGTGCGGGTCCGTTCGGGTCCCTAGTTTTGCGGCCTAAGCCGAGCCCTATAGGCCTCGCGGCTCCTCTCCCGGAGGGGACCGGCCGGGCGGGGGCTCGGGGCTTCTCTCCGACCGAGCGGGGGCCGTGAGGGCCTCGCCGGGCTCGGGAGGCTGCCGAACTCCGGACCTCGGTGCGTCGGGGTGGGTTTCATTGTGAGAGGCGGAATGGGAAACTCCTGGTGCAGCTCGGCGCTCCCCGCGGCCGCGGCGGCTGGTGCCGGAGAGCCCCTGGGGCCCGGGGCCGGCGGGGCCCGCGTGAGTGGGGGTGGCGGGGCGGCCGCCGGGGGCTGGGCCCGGGGAGGGGCGAGTGGCGGGGCCGCCGCCGAGTCCCCGGCCTCCGTGGAGAAAGGGCCCTTTGCAGATTAGAGATTTTTGAAATGAAAAAAGAGGTTACAAAGTCTCCCCTTTCTCGCTGAACTTTTGTTTTCTGACCGATAGAGGCCGGTAGAGGACTGTGAAAGAAAAGTTGTCCCCCAGGATGGACTTCACCGCGCAGCCCAAGCCTGCCACTGCCCTCTGTGGCGTCGTGAGTGCAGACGGGAAGATCGCTTACCCTCCGGGGGTAAAGGAGATCACCGACAAGATCACCACCGATGAAATGATCAAGCGACTGAAGGTAAGCGTCTGGACAGTGTTCACACTTGAGACGTTTGTGGTAGGAGGTGCTCTCTCCCGTGGTATTATTACTGCACTGCTAGGCCTGGCCTTTACAGTTTCACCTACCAGGGTTTTTTGTTTGTTTGTTTGTTTGTTTTAGATATCTTGTCATCTCCTTTTTTTACCACCTCTGAGAGGGATTATCTTGGTTGTATCTTTGGTTCTGTAGGGATATAATCATTATGGAAAATTAAAAGCAGTGTATCTGTTTTTTCAAACCTAAGAATGTGCGCTTTTTTTTTTGAGAGAGAGAGAGATATATATATAACTTTTTTTCTAGAAATATTTATGAGAATACTGTTCAAAGTAGCTTACAATCTTAAGTTTAGGCAATAGCTGCCTAGGAAGGGTCCTATTTCCATCACTTTCCGAGGAGACCAATCACAAAAGCATTTTTATTAAATTGTCACAATTTTCTAATATCCGGAAGCTTAAATACGAATTTAATATGGTTGAACTTTCACAGAATGTACTGACTTCACAATTCAGACTTGAAGTAAGGTGATGATTTATGTCTGCATATTCAAAGGGGTTTTTAAGAGAGAATATTTTAGCTCTTTTTTAGTTAGCTTGTTTAAACCATGGTGATCCTAAGATCAGGGTTGTAAGTTTCAGCTTTATGTTGATCAGCTTTTTGCTTTGTTGCATGGACATTGATTATGCCTACAGCCTTACAGGATAAGTGCTGTTGTTACGAGAGCAACTTGATGGAGTATTTCTCAGACAGGGCATCTTCATTTTTTTCTTTTCTCCCCCCCCCCCCCCCCGCCTTTTTTTTTTTTTTAAAGTGGCTCCACACTGGCTGTCATGCTTAACTCATGACCCTGAGATCCAGTCCGGCACTTAACGGACTGAGCCACCCAGGTGTCCCTCAGCCAGGGCATCTTTGACTCCCAGGGAACGTTTGTCAGCGCTGAAAATATTTTGGTTGTCACAATTGGGGCTAGATTGAGGCAAAGAAAGAGAAAGACTTGAGGCAGGGAGTCCAACTAGGAAACTGCTAATGGTAGTATAGGTGAAAGATGCTGAAATCTTGAGGTTGAGCTATGGTAGTGGAAGAGAGGTAGCGAAGGATCCAAGAAATGTTTCAGAGTTAGAATCAATCAGACTTGGTGGGAGGTGAGGGAAGAAACAATGTTGACAGGGTTTCTACCTTAGGCAACTTGATAAAAGTATTTTTTTTTTTTTTTGATAAAAGTATTTTTAGAGTATGATCTTGCTCCTTTGTTCTTAAAGGTTAGTATAGTGCCTAGTAAATTTTTATGATGTTATGAGAGCTTAATGAGTATTTAAAGTATTCCCTAACTTAGCTTTTAAAAAACCTAATTAGATTCTGCAATTTGTTGCCTCTTTTGAGGGAAAAGGACACACAATACCTTCCATTAAAATAAACTTGATACTAAAGGTTATATGTGAAGCGCGGTGCTTAATTGATGCTTCTTAAGGCTATATTGAATGTTTGGAGATGCTGAAAAATTATGAAATACAAAGCTGTCAAGTAAACAATTTATAGATCTTTTAATTTTTATTTTCATATCAAGAATATGAAATCTTCAATTCTAGTGATGGGATAATCTGGTTAAAAAAGTTACCATCCTATATCAGAAATGCTGTTATATAAATGGACATATAACCAAATCTAGAATGAGCTTTGATTAGGATATCCTTTGTTATGAGTTCTTTTGGAAGTTAAAATTAACATGCATATTAACCAGTTTGAATGCCCTGCTAAAATTTTGCTTTTCTCAAGAATCTTATGATTTTGTTTTGCCCGTTTTTTTATTGTTTTGTTTTAAGATTTTATTTGTTTATTCATGAGAGACAGAGAGAGAGAGAGTCAGAGACACAGGCAGAGGGAGAAGCAGTCCCCAGGATCACACCCTGGGCAGAAGGCAGTACTAAACCGCTGAGCCCCTGGGCTGCCCTGCCCCTGTTTTTCTAAGTGTTTTGATTTTGTGATTTCTAGGGATCCCTGGTTAGTTAAAGTAGTACTGTCTCATTGGAAGCATAGATTTTTAACAATATTTAACTAGTTTTGATAATTTTTTGTGTTATTAGATCCTTAATATGGGCAAATTTTATAAATTCAGTAGTTTTTTTATTATAACATAGCGATAGTGTTCATATGCTATATCTTAGTCCATGGAATGCAGAGATGTTTGGTCCACTCCCTTCGGTTTTCAAGAATGGCACAAACATTTTTATAATAGAACCATAATTTTAGAGTTAGAAGAATCTTAAATTCTAGAACTCCCTGTATTTCACAGATGAGAAAATTTAGGCCCAGAGTAGCCAACTAACATGTACCAAGATCAGTTATAGAGTGATAGTGGCAGATCCAGGGCAACGGTATCATATTTATTTTCATTCTTATAACTGACTTTCTTCAGAGGAATCTTAACTAAGTAGAACTAAGAAGTTGTGATTTTTATTATGCAATTGAAAGCGGTGAAGTGAAAAGAGAAGGAAATCAATGAGTTAATTTGCTCTTTTCAAGGAGATATGGGGCACTTTTTTTTTTTTAACATTAGGAACAATTGTAATGCTTTGAGGCTTTCTTGAAAATAGTTCTTAAACAGCTAAGATACACTTTTATATATGTATAATAGGTTTTAATTTCAGTTTCCAAGAAGTTACTCTAAATATGTTTATATCCAATCATACTGGCCATTGGTCAGTTCCTTCAGCATGCCATGTTCATTTCTGCCTAGACAGATTACACGTTATGTAACCTGTATGTGTATTCTTTCTCAACTTCGTTTGTCATTCATTTGTTCATCTTTGTCATTCATTTGTTCTTTTTAGGGAAAATCTTTAGATTCCTCATTACATGTTCTTTTAACCCTTTCATATTATTTATTACAGATATGATATTACATTTATACATGTTTATTTGGTTTGTCTCCCCAACTTCCATGTAAGCTTCATGAATACAGGTACAATGTCTCTTTTTGTTTACTTTTGTACACTGCCAACACCAAGTTTAGTGCCTGACACATAGTTAGGTGCCCAACAAATATTTGTTCAATGGATGAATAAATACTTTGTATTAATATTGGATTAGAAAAAATAATGTTGGATTAGAGAAATATTTTTATTTTTTATTTTTTTTAATTTATTTTTTTAAATTTTTATTTATTTATGATAGTCACACAGAGAGAGAGAGAGGCAGAGACACAGGCAGAGGGAGAAGCAGGTTCCATGCACCAGGAGCCCGACGTGGGATTCGATCCCGGGTCTCAAGGATCGCGCCCTGGGCCAAAGGCAGGCGCTAAACCGCTGTGCCACCCAGGGTTCCCCAGAAATATTTTTATTTTTGAAAATGAAGGATAATTTGAAAATATTTTGAATTGCAACTAAGTCTTTACCTGAGAGTAAATACCAGAGATGATAACTTGGGTATTTAGAATTTTAGAACCAAAAGGTAGCTTAAAGGTTATTTGGTTCTGTTCTAATTTTCCAGATGAAGAAATTGGAGTTTCAGATGTTGTGACTAACCCTAGTTACAGAAAGCTGAAAATTATCATTAACAATTTTGTTGCTTAGGATTGCCTGGCTGGCATAGTTGTTAAAGCATGTGACTCGGATCTCCGTGTCCTGAGTTCAGGCCCCATGTTGGGCATGCAGCCTACTTTTAAAAATAAATAAGTAGACAGTTTTGTTACTTAGATAAGTTAGTTATCTGTTGGAAAGGGCAGAGGATTGTTTACTACCAGTGTTACATTAAGCGTTAGGATCTATAGTTCACAAATAGTCTTCTTTCTATATAGTTAAGGATTCTGAAACTAATGTGCCAGTCATGTTGTTAATTTTTATGACACAAACAATGTTGTACAAAGTTCCATTAAGTACTTCTGCCCAGTTTGTTATATACAGTCTGTTTCAGATCATGTATTACTATAGAACTACATGCCACTCACATTCCTTCCTTTCTTGCTATTTTGAAAGTGGAAGTTTCTTTCTTTTCTTTTCTTTTCTTTTCTTTTCTTTTCTTTTCTTTTCTTTTCTTTTCTTTCTTTTCTTTTCTTTTCTTTTCTTTTCTTTTCTTTTCTAAGATTTATTTGAGAGAGACAGTGAGCATGCCAATGAGAGAGCATAGGCAGGGGGAGGGGCAGAGGGAGAAGCAGGGATCACCATGTGGGGCTTGATCCTAGAACCCTGGGATTGTGACCTGAGCTGAAGGCAGATGCTTAACTAGAATGACACCCTGGAAGGTCCTTTTTGTTTGTTTGTTTGTTTGTTTGTTTATTGGAGTTCAATTTGCCAACATATAGTATAACACCCAGTGCTCATCCCATCAAGTGTCCCCCTCAGTGCCCATCACCCAGTCACCCCACCCCCCGCCCACCTCCCTTTCCACCACCCCTTGTTTGTTTCCCAGAGTTAGGAGTCTCTCGTGTTCTGTCACTCTAGAAGGTCCTTGATAAGCCTTGAGTTTTAGGGAGAGGGACAGACCAAAGACTTTTTTTTTTTTTTAAGATTTTATTTATTCATGAGAGCGAGAGGCAGAGACATAGGCAGAGGGAGAAGCAGGCTCCCTGCAAGGAACCCGATGTGGGACTGGATCCTGGGATTGCACCTTGAGCTGGGATTGCACCCTCAGCCAAAGGCAAGATGCTCAATCGCTAAGCCACCCAGGCGTCCCCAAAGATTTTTTTTAAGTGCTTATTTATTTAAGTAATGTCTACACCCAACATGGGGCTCAAACTCATAACCCTGAGATCAAGAGTTCCACACTCTGAGTTCACCAGGGGCCCTGAAGATTGTTTCTTATATCCACTTCTTATTACCTGGTCTCAGAGTTCAGTACCCCAGACAGTTCTCTGGCTATTAACTTTATACCTAAATCTGCCACATTCATTCAGTCACAGAATCAAAATTCTTATTACTTTGGTGCTAAGACCTAGGAGAGATTAAATAGAGTTTTGTTCTGAATATGTCCCCCATTTTTTCTCCCACTAGGTGTTATTTCTGTGTTTTCTTTGTATTTTTCTGTCACCTTTCTCTTTGTGTCAACCATTCCCTCTGCCCCACACTCTCACTTCCGCTTTCTATAGAATGGTTTGTTTGATATAAGTTAGGATTTAGGATATGGTGGGCTTGATTTAAAGTAGGGCATCTGTCTTTTCTCATCAAAAATAGGTTGTGAGAGGGGAAGAATAGATTAGAGGCAGGAAGGCCATGAATTCTTTCCCTTCTTTTTTTCCAGGTGGACCCCAAAAGTACCTACTTTGGTTATAATTATTTTCACTTCCATGAAAGATTTTTATTTATCCCTAAATGCCACATAGGATGTTCGTTTTATATATAATTCAGTATGTAACTTCCAGTCTAAATTCTGTCCATATGTCTTATTTTAGTATTTATATTAAATCTTCTTTGTGGAAGATTCTGCTAGGAAATTAAAAATATTAAATAGGCAAGATTCCTTAAAATGAAGCCCTAAGTGATCCTGGGATCCAGGACGGGCCCCACGTCGGACTCCCTGCGAGGAGCCTGCTTCTCCCTCTGCCTGTGTCTCTGCCTCTCTCTCTGTGTGTGTCTCTCATGAATAAATAAATCTTAAAAAAAAAAAAAAAAGAGGAAGCCTTAAAATATAGCCAATATTGTATTTAATGCTAACTGTAGCAGTTTTTATTTTAGACTTGCATTTGTGTAGAGGAACTATTCTGCTCATTGGTTGCTGTGTAACAAACTACCTAGTGGTTGAAAACAGCAAGTTTAAAAAAAAATTTTTATTATAGCAAAATATATATAACATAAATTTTACCATTTTAATCATTTGTAAGAGGTTTTGTGGTATCAAGCACATTTACATTATTGTACAACCATCACTACCATTCATCTCCAAAACTTTTTCATATTCTCCAACTGAAATTTTGTACTCCCTGAACAGTAACTCTTGGGGCACCTGGGTGTCTCAGTAGGTCAAGTGGTTAAGGGTCCGCCTCCAGCTCAGGGTTCTGGGATTGAGCCCAGCATTGGGCTCCCTGCTCAACTGGAATCCGCTTCTCCCTCTGCCCCCCTGCTTGTGCTCATTCTTTCTCTCTCTTTCTCAAATGAATAAATAAAGTATTAAATTTTTTTTTTTTTTAAATAGTAACTCTGATTCCCCTTTCCCCCAGCAGTGGCAATCACCTTCTACTTTGTATCTCTGAGTCTAACTACTGTAGGAGCTTAGTATAAGTAGAACCATATAACATTTGTTATTTTGTGACTGGCTTGTGTCATTTAGCATGTCTTCAAGGTTCATGCATATGGTATGTGTCAGAATTTACTTTTTTTTTTTTTAAAGATTTTATTTATTCATGACGAGAGAGAGAGAGAGAGAGAGAGAGAGAGAGACAGGCAGAGGGAGAAGCAGGCTCCATGCAGGGAGCCTGATGTGGGACTCGATCCCAGGTCTCCAGGATCATACCCTGGACTGAAGGCAGTGCTAAACCGCTGAGCCACCCGGGCTGCCCCAGAATTTACTTTTTAAGGCTAGATAAAATTCCACTGTGTATATATAAAACATCTTTTGTTTATCCATTCATTTGTCAACGGACACTTGGGTTGCTTCTACCTTTTGACATCCGTCAGCAACTTTTCTTCTCTATCTCATAATTTTGTGACTCGGGAATTTGGGCTGGCTTGGCTTGATTTGATTATTCTTCTCCATATTCCTTACTGTGCTCATTCAGTAGTATTTAGCTGGTGTCTAAACTGGTCTAGAAGATCCACACTATTTTCTCTCAAACACTTAGTGCCTTAATAGGAACAGCTGTAAGGTTGAACTCCGCTGGGCCTTTTTTCCTATCTATGATGGCTTCTCTACATGGGCTCTCTCACAGGATATTTGGACTCTGGATTTATTCATGGATTCTTCATTCAGTGTTTTATAATCTACTGTCTTTATTCCCTTTGAGAGTCGAATTATCACAAAATGATCATTCTGGCTTTGTGTCCTTTTGAAACATCTAGTGTCTTTTAGACATGTCTGAGTCTTTGAGCACTTCTTTGGTTTCTGGTGCAAGATGTTCACTTTGTGCTTTCTTGACCCAGATTTGAATAGGTCATTTTTACCAGAAAGCCTTATTTGCATTTTAGAGAGTGGTGTTTATAAACCAAGGTTTGGGCATACGCTTTGTGTTCGCATTGGTAGTAAAGTGTAATTTTTCAGGCCCTTTCAGTGTATAGAGCTAGGAAATGTACATATATACTTTAAATCATGAATTCATTCTGTTCAGTTAAAATCCAGCACCACAAGGGCACCTGGGTGGCTGAGTCAACAGAGCATGCAGCTCTTTTTTTTTTTTTTTTTTAATATTTTATTTATTTTAGAGGGATAGGGTGCAGGAAGGAGGAACAGAGGGAATGGGACAAGCTGACTCTGCGTTGAGCCCAGAGCCTGGAGCCCAGAGCCTGTCCTGAGGCTGGATCCCACGACCCAGCCAAAATCAGGAGTTTAGACCCTTAACCAATTGAGTCACCCAGGTGCCCATGCATGTGACTCTTAATCTTGGGTTTGTGAGTTTAAGCCCCACGTTGGGGGCAGAGCTTACACCACAGTTTTTCCTAAACTTCCTGCATTCCATGTTTGTATCATCCTTCTCCTACAGTATAAACCCTGTTTTCCCTTAACTTTGAGAAATTTATTTCTTGTACTACCCTGCTGTAAGCTCAAAAAAATTCAATACTCTACCAGTATCCCTTGCAAGAATTTTTTTTTGTTGTTGTCCCCCTAAGGTTGTATAGAGTGCCTATTTGTTAGTTACTTGAATTTGAATTCTTTTGTCTGTTGTTATGAAATTTGTATACAAGTGGTTTGTTTGTATCCCAATTTTTATATACACAGAATACTTTTTATTTCCACTAATAAATGTGATTCTTGATTTTTTTTTTATTTGTGCTAAAAAACACATAACATGAAATTTACCATCTTAACCAATTTTAAGTCTACAGTACAGCTCTGTTAACTATGTGCATTGTGGGTCTCCCTCTGCCCCTTTTCATGTACACATTGTTTGTGGTTTTTTTAAAGATTTCATTTATTTATTCATGAGAGAGGCAGAGACATAGGCAGAGGGAGAAGCAGGCTCCTTGCAGGGAGCCCAATGTGGGACTGGATCCCAGGACTCCAGGATCACGCCCTGAGCTGAAGGCCCACGCCCGCAGACGTACAACCGCTGAGCCCCTCAGGCATCCCTCATGTTCACATTGTCAATACAACATTTCTCTATAACTTTTTCATCTTGCAAAACTGAAACTCTGTACCCACCGAAAAGCTTCTCCTTTCCCCATCCTTCCCAGCCCCTGGCAACTACCATTCTAGTTTCTGTTTCTAGGGGTTTGACTACTTTAGATAGCTCATAAGAGGAATCACAAAGTATCTTTTTGTGACTGGTTTATTTCACTTAGCTTAAGGTCCTCAAGGCTTATCCATTTTGTAATATATGACAGAATTTTCTTCTTTTTAAAGGCAGTATTATAATTTGTTATGTGTATACACCACATTTTCTTTTTCTTTTTTTTTTTTTTTTCCCACATTTTCTTTATACAGTAATCTGTTGATGGATATTTAAAGGTTGCTTCTGCTTGGCTATTGTGAATAATACTGCAGTGAACATGGGTATGCATACAAATTTTTGAGATCCTGTTTTCAATTCTTTTGTATATATACCCAGAATATATCTGTTGGATCATATGATGATTCCACTTCTAATTTTTTTGAGGACCCTCCCCCCATACTTTTTGCCATAGCAGCTGTATCTGTACCATTTTACATTTCCACCAGTAGTATACAAGGATTCCAATTTCTCCAGATCCTCACCAGTGCTTGTTATTTTCTGTGTTTTTGATAGTGGCTGTCTTAACAGGTATAAGGTGATGTCTCATTGTGGTTTTGATTTGCAGTTTCTTGATGAGTGATGTTAAGCATCTTTTTATGCTTTTTGGCCATTTGTGTATCTTCTTTGGAGAAATGTCTGTTCTAGCCCTTTGCCCATTTTTTAATTGGTTTATTTGGGGTTTTTTGGTTGCTGAGTTATAGGAGTATTTATATTCAGTTTTAAGGATTATTTTCTTCTTTTTATTTAATTTTACATGATTCAAGAGTCAGTACTATATAAAAACATACCTTAAAAAAAACATACTTTTCAGAAGCCTTACTCCCATCTTTATCCTTTCCATTTCATTTCATTTCTTTTTATAAGATTTTATTTATTCATTCATGAGAGACACAGAGAAAGAGAGAGAGAGAGAGAGAGAGAGAGAGGCAGAAACACAGGCAGAGGAAGAAGCTCCTTCCCACAAGGAGCCCAATATGGGACTTGATCCTGGATCCCGGGATCACACCCTGAGCCAAAGGCGGACGCTCAACAGCTGAGCCACCCAGGCGTCCCCGTCCATTTCATTTCTATGTACACACCCACTATAGGTAATCATTTTGGGGGTTCCTGGGTGGCTCACTCAGTTGAGTGACCAACTCTTGATTTCAGCTCAGGTCATGATCTTGAGGTCCTGGGATCCAAGGCTTCCTACCACGTACCGTCCGTGTCCCCACCCCGCCCCCCCAACCCCATTGGCAGCTCCATGCTTATTAGCAGGGAGTCTGCTGGAGGCTTTCTCTTTCTCTTCCCTTGCCCCTCCTCCTACTCATGCAAGTGTGTATTTTCTCTAAAATAAAAATAAATAAATCCAATCATTTTCATCAGTTTGTGGTCTCTCCTTTCTGTGTTTTCTCCCTTTTTATTCAAAACGAAGACTGCTGGATGTACTCTCTTGTACTTTGCTTTTTCCCACTTGGAAATCACTCATTTCACTTGGAAATTTCCTTATCTGGAAATCTTTTTAAAATTCTTTTTCGTGTTGTTTTAGTACTCTGTTAATGTGCCATAGTTTATTCAGCTAGTCTCATTGTTGCATTTGAGGTTGTTTCTGATATTTTACTATTACAAATAATGCTAATGCTAACCTTGTTCACGTGTTCTGTATCTGTAGAAGTGTATCTTCAGGGTAAATTTCTAGGAGTGGAATTGTTGGGTTAAACAGTACATTTATGAATGTTGTGTTGTGTTTTGTTTTGTTTTGGGTGGTCAAATTCCTCTCAATAGGGGTTGTAGCATTTTGGACTTCTGCCAGCTAGTAAGAATGCTCAGTCTCATAATGTATTCTCAAGTAATGCTTTCATTCATTCATTCATTCATTCATTCATTTAAAGTAATGCCTACTTTTAAATTAGCAAATTGGCAAATTAATGTTAAAAAAAAGCTGTCTTAATAACTCCTGGCAACAAGAGTTCTTTATGGGAATGATTAAACTTACATGTCACATTGAGTTCAGAGGGGTAAAGAACCCTATCTAGAGCTCCTTAAAAGCTCAGAATGGAGTGAATTTTTTAGTTTCTAGGTTGTTTAGTTTGTTTAAAGAAGTGAGGATGGGTGAAGATGGAGACAAATGTTAGTAACAAAGGTGGTATTGAAATCGTCAAGTCTCACTTAGGTCTTAATTCAAAACCTTAAATTAAGTAGAAATTAGGTGAAGATATGTTAAAAATCATATATAAAATAAGGTGCATTGGTATGTAGAATATTAGCACCAAGGAAAAAAACTGATGCGTTATCACAGTAGGAGAGTAGTTCAGTTTAAGGTCATTAATGAATTTTGTTTCTATTAGCTTCTATTTTCAGAACTAATGTTTAAGTTAAACATTACTTGGCTGAGGTTGTTGGTACATGGAAATATGTCCAGTTGAATACCCTGTTCAGAAAGATAAAATGAGTAGAGTTTATATATTGTATAAAAGCCTAATAAGTTTTTATTTGCTAAAGACAACAAATCAAGAGGTTTCTAGGTAATGGTTGGAATAGAAAGCTGAACACAAAATAACCAAGGAATTTACTAATCATCTTATTTGCATTTAATTTATTAAATTAATGCAGGGTTTCCCTACAGGTGTGCTTTTTATTTTATAATAAATTTATTTTTTTATTGGTGTTCAATTTGCCAACATACAGAATAACACCCAGTGCTCATCCCGTCAAGTGCCCCCCTCAGTGCCCGTCACCCATTCACCCCCACCCCCCCGGGTGTGCTTTTACACAGTTACAGGTGTGCCTAAATACAGGAATTGGAAGGACTCCATATTTGGAGGTTATAAATATTGGTGGAGTTTTTTTTGTATATGATATGATATTCTAATTTTTCCTTTCTTATTTTTTTTTATAAGTAATCTCTACCCCCAACATGGGGCTTGAACTCGACCCCAAGATAAGAGTCACATGCTCTGCAGACTCAACTAGCCAGATGCCCCTATGATGTGATATTTTAAAAGTTGGGAACTGCTATAATATGTTTTATTTTTCATGTTTTAAAATTATCATTAAGATCAAACATTGAAAATTTCCTACCAAGGTAGGAGCACTGTGATTGGTGCTGTTAAAATCAGCCCTTGAATAGCATTAGTCCATTGAGGGAAACTAGATTTATTCTAGAATAACACTGGAATGGATTTCCACTTCTATGAAGAAAGAATATTTAAGATTATCAAATATAATTTATAAATTAAATACCAATTATGTGCTAGGATTGCATTTGTTTCTTTGGATGAAGAGATACTATGAATTTTGACAGTCAAGAAAAGTTTCATGGAAAAGGTGATAGTTGGACTGGGATATGAAGACTTGGACTTTGATAGATAAATAGGTGGTAACAGATTCCAGACAAATAGAGACAAAAACAGAGTGGCAGAAGTATACTTGGTGTGTTTGAAGAAAATGAGAATAGTTTTGCTAGAGCTAACGCATCTTAAAAAAGAGTAGTTGGGAGAAAAAAAGAGGAAGGTACCTCTTGAAATTGTTAAAATCCTTAAATGCCAAAGAGAGGAATTTGAGTTAAAAAAAAAAAAAAAGCACAAACCAACTCTCACACATTTGAGCAAGAGTCTGGTGTCTAAGTCCTAGTTTTGCATGATTAACAAAGCTAAGTGACCAAGCAGTTTGTTTACACGTGAATACCACCTTTGTGACTGATTTGTGGTCTTTTTGTCCTCATTTCCAGACCAGATAGCATCTTTGGTTGAATAGTAATCCATTTCTAATTGATATTGTCTGAATAAATCTGTTAGTTGGTGAGAGTTTAGTCCTATGACACTAGGTGTGAAGACTGTGAATGAGTAAAATTTTGAGTGGTTAGTAGAATGTTATGTACTAGACTATCATATGAATTGGATTTTTATAACATTTTGTGTTTTTTTCAAAATTTTTTTGTAATTTCTGTGGTAGGAATTTAAATTTTAATAAACTGATGCCAAATTGTTAAGTTTAATACTTGAAAATTAAGTTCAGTGGCCATGTATAATTGTCCTATAATTTCAAATACTTGGATTGAATATCCTTCATCTAGCCATTATAAAATAAATAGAGGTAAATTTTTCATTGTACAAAAAAATCATCGAGTAAAAAAAATGTTTAATGATTGATTCAGCATGTATAAGAGGACTAGTTTATTTTTGGCAAATGCTTAGAAGATGGTTTTCTTCTTGAAGCATATACCTAAATAGTTTTGAAAAAACTAAATAAAATCATCAGGCAGTAATAAGATAAAATTGATTTTAGATCTCTTAGAAGTAATGCTATGTGATTTTGTCTATTTTATTCATTTCTCATCCTTTAGTTGATATTTTACCAGATTTTTTAGATTATAATATACCATTGTCTCACTTGTTCTTTATATTTTCTATACTTTATTATTCACTTAATGCTTTTTTTAATAGATGCTCCTTTTTAGAGTAATTTTATTTCTTAGCAAAATTAAGTAGAAAGTACAGAGTTCCCAGCAACTCTGTCTCCCCTCTCGACCCTCCCTCCCCATTATATCTAGCTGCAGAGTAGTATTTTTGTTATAGTCAGTGGACATTAATACATATCATCATCACCCAAAGTCCATATTCCTTTTTAAAAATTCTTTTAAAGAAATTTTTAATTATAAGTGTATTATTTTGATTTTCGTGAGACAGTATAGCATGAATATATCCATATCATCAAATAATCTCTTAAAACATGATTTTTAACTTTTAAAATTAAAAAAAAAAATTAAGATTTTATTTATTCATGAGAGACACACAGAGAGAGGCAGAGACATTGGCAGAGGGAGAAGCAGGGTCCATGTAGGGAGCCCGATGTGGGGCTCGATCCTGCGACCAGGACTGCAGGATCACGCCCTGAGCCAAAGGTAGACGCTCAACTGCCGAGCCACCCAGTTGTCCCAAAACATGATTTTTTTTTTAAAGAATTTATTCTTTAGGGCAATTTTGTTTCAGAACAAAATTGAATAGAAGGTATAGACATTTCCCATATATCTCTCTTTCCCACATATGCATGGCTTCCCCCATTATCAGCACCACTCACCAGAATGTTATGCTTCTTACCAACAATGAATCTATGTTGACACATACATAATCACCCAAAGTCCATAGGTTACCTTAGGTTTATTCTTGGTGTTGCACATGCTTTGGGTTTGGACAAACATATATTGACATATATCCATCTTTATAAAACATCTACAGTATTTTCAGTGAGCTGAAAATTGTCTCTGCTCTGCCTGTATCTCCCTCCTCCCTTCCTGTATGCTTTTTACCGTGGAAAATCTGAAATGTTCCTTACTTAGTGTTACTTATATATTTTTTTTATCTAAGTTGAATTTATTGTCCTCTGAATATTCCTAATTTTGACTTTTTTTATTTGGCCGAAGTGGAGCTTTAAGTGCCACGTTTTCTGGTTTTAACTGGATGCAGAAGATTTTATTTTTTATTTTTATTTTTTTGTTTTTTGGTTTTTACTTTTTCCTTTTTTTGTTTAAACAAATGTGCACCACGATGGTTCAACAAATAAGGCAAATGCCGTGAATATGAAAGCTGCAATTTGCAATACATCACATCTAGAACCCAGGGGAGGTGAACAGACAGAGGTGGTAGTCATTCTAATTAAACAGTCAGATGACATCATGACAAGTTGGTTTGCAGCATCAAAACTGTCCATTTAAGTTTCCTTTTTCTTAATGATCAGAGGTCCCACATTGTCTCCAGTCTCTTCATTGTGTTTTGTGTGAGATCCATCACAGAATGGAAACTTTTTGGACCTCCAACAACGACAGTACACAGTTTTATCTCCCAAATCCTCCATGTCATAAGCATGTACTATCTTGGGGTTGTCTTTCTGGATGTGAAGGTTTACCATAGATTTGTTGCGATGATCTTTAACATAAAACCTTCTGTAAGCTAGATAACCAATTGTAGCTGTCCCAGCAGCAATAGTAACTGCTGCGATCCATTCAATTCGTACGCTGGAAGTCAGACTCGTGGCGCCATCACTTGCAAGGTGTGTGTGCACAGGACACTAAAGCACAAACAGGCTCTTGCGGAGGGCCGGAGTCAAGGTGTGAGAAACGTCCTATACGCACCGACTCCGGATGCAGAAGATTTTAAATGTTGGACATAATCAGAATGCTTTAATTAATCTAGATTAGTGGTTCTCAGATTTTTAGAATTTTTAAATATCACCTGGTGCCTTTTAAGAATTAGATACTTAGTTAAAAAAAATTAGGTACTTGGTAATCTCCCACCCATTTACCCCCAATTTAGTAGTTTAGGGGTAGGCTCAATTTTCTGCATTTTTTTCCCCCTGCATTTTCATTAAGCCACTCTGGTGTTCTTGATACAGGGAATATATATACTCTGAGAACCCCACTATATTTTACTTTCCTTTTTTTATTTTTTATTTTTATTGTTTTAAAGAATTTTATTTATTTACTCATAGAGACACAGAGAGAGAGAGAGTGAGGCAGAGACACAGGCAAAGGGAGAAGCGGGCTCCATGCAGAGAGCCTGACGCGGGACTCGATCCAGGGTCTCCAGGATCACGCCCTGGGCTGCAGGCGGCGCCAAACCGCTGCGCCACCGGGGCTGCCCCTATTTTACTTTCCTTATTGCTAAATTTCATATTAACTATTCTCAAAAATTTTGTCTAAAATCTTTAAATTTAGTTTTGGGATTTTTACATTAAGTTTAAATTGTGCCCAGAAACAAACTTCACTCCCTAATTATTTTAAACTTAGCTATATCCTGAAAACATTTAAATTTATTTGGAAGGCATGCAATGATGTATACCATGATCTCTTGTACGTTATATGATGTTAGTCTGTTATCTAGAACTCTATTAATCTACCTTTATAATTTTTTTTTTTTTTTTTGAGAGGGAAAGAAAGAGCAAGAGAGTGAGAAAGGGAGAGGAGTGGCAGAGGAGAGGGAGAATCCTAAGCAGGCTGTATGCCCAGCACAGAGCCACATGTTGGGCTTGATCTCACAACCCTGAGATCATTACCTGAACCAAAATCAAGTTGAATGCTTAACCAACTTAGCCACCCAGGCACCTCAATCTACATTTTTTGTATGATTTTACTAGTAGTTATTCAAATGTAATTTTAGCAAAATAATCCCCAAGCGTAATTAGCAAATAGGGTCATCTGATGATGTTTACTTATGAAAGCAGACATTCTAGGTTTCCAAATGAAATCTCATTGCATCCTAGTCTTCTTAATTTGAGCTGACAGCTACAAATATAGCATGCTAGAGTTGTAAAAAAATTTATTAGTTTGTATAGATTTTACTAAAAGGAGTTGGACTTTTTCCAAAATAGAAGAGTCAGTAAGCATTGATTGTGCTATTTTGCATTTTCAATAGTGTGTGGCATTCCAAAACTAATAATTTTTATTGATGTATGTGATATGATCCCTGTGGGACTTTTTTTTTTTCTTTTTTTGCCCTGGGACTCCTGAATCATCAATATTAAGAATTTGGTTTTATTACTTATCACTTCACTTTAGTTATTTTCAAATTGGCAGTGCTTGAAATATATGATTGCCCTCAGGATTTTTTTTTCCTTTTTCTGACCATTATGTGTCTTTTGTGTATTTCTCTGTGTATATCCGATTTAGGGTTCTTGGAGTTTCTTAGATGTGTATAATTCAGTTTGAGTTACTGTTGAAAAGTATTTGACTGTTATCTCTTCAAATATTTCTTCCCCATTTTTTTCTCTTTTCCTACTGAGTCTCCAGTCTGACAATATTCAGCAGTTTGATACAGTTTTTGTTTACATGCTGAAATTCCCCATTGTTATTAGATGTTGTCCCCCTTATCTACTATATCTTTGGATTTGTTTTTTTTTTTTTTAAGAATTTTTTTTATTTGGGAGAGCGAGAGCACATGAGAGAGTGAGAGAGAGAGGAGAGAGATCATGAGCAGCAGGGAGGGGCAGAGGGAGAAGCAGGGAGCCCCCTACTGAGCAGGGAGCCCAACGTAGGACTTGATCCCAGGATCCTGGATCATGATCTGAGCCAAAGGCAGATGCTTAACTGACTGAGCCACCCAGTTGGTTATAGATGCCCTCAACTATATCTTTGAACATACTAATTTTAATTTTTTTAAGTTCCTCTCTGAGAGCTTAAGCATTTGCGTCATTTCTGGGTATGCTTCTGTTGTTTGTTTATCTCTTGGCAGTAGGTTTCTCTCTCCTACCCTCCTGTTTTTGATTGAATGCTGGACATGATGTATAAAAAAACAGACTGCGGTAAATAATAATTGTGCACAGCAGTAAACATCTCTTTTGTCAGGTTATTAGTGTGAGAGATTGAATTAGTTCTTATCTGGTTGAACTGGATTTGCTATATTTTGCTTTGTGTGTGTGTGTGTGTGTGTGTATGAATAAGTACATCTGTTTCATCAGTATGCTTTACCCTGAAACACTTTAGCACAAACATCATTAATTGGAATTCATGGTATAGTTTTTCTGTGTTGGAGGGTAATGTACATATCTTAATTGTACTGTTTGATGAGTTTTAACCGATGCTTACTCATGTACAACCCAAACTCTTCTCATGATTCAGAACATTACAATCAACATAGAAAGTTCTCTCATGCCCCCTTTAGGGTAGTCCCTGCCCCTCCACCAGCCTCATAGTGGTAATCACACTTAAAATTTTTTTTAAAGATTTTATTTACTTACTTATTCATGAAAGATACAGAGAGGCAGAGACATAGGCAGAGGGAGAAGCAAGCTCCCCATAGGGAGCCTGATGCGGGACTCGATCCTAGGACCCTGGGATCACAACCTGAGCCAAAGGCAGATGCTCAACCACTGAGCCACCCAGGTGCCCCACACTTATAACTTTTTATTTTATTTTTAAAAGATTTTATTTATTGTATTTGTCTCTCATTTTATTCATGAGACATACAGAGAGAGGCAGAGACACAGGCAGAGGGAGATGCAGGCTCCATGCAGGGAACCTGACACTGGACTGGATCCCGGGACTCCAGGACCATGCCCTGGGCCGAAGACAGGCAGTAAACTGCTGAGCCACCCAGCTGTCCCCACTTAAATTTTTTTTTTTTTTTAAGATTTTATTTATTTATTCATGAGAGACACAGAGAGAGAGAGAGGCAGAGACACAGGCAGAGGGAGAAGCAGGCTTTGTGTAGGGAACCCAACGTGGGACTTGATCCCGGAACTCCAGGATCACGACCTGGGCCAAAGGCAGGCACTAAACTAAGCCACCCAGGGATCCCTATCATAGTGTTTTTTTTTTTTTTTCATAGTGTTTTTGAGATTCACCCATGTTATTGCATGTATTATTTGTAACTATTCATGTCTCCATATTATTCCGTTGTATGAATATCACCATTTGTTTTACCATTCTTGTATTGATGAAAATTTGGACTGTTTATGCTTTAGGCCATCATGAAGTGCTATAAACATTGGTGTACAAGTGTTTTTTTGGACATATGGTTTTATTTATATTGGGTAAGTACCTAGGTGTGCAGTCATTGGATCATAAGATAGATCATGTTTAATTTAGTGAGCAGGGATCCCTGGGTGGCGCAGGGGTTTGGCGCCTGCCTTTGGCCCAGGGCGCGATCCTGGAGACCCGGGATCGAATCCCACGTCGGGCTTCCAGTGCATGGAGCCTGCTTCTCCCTCTGCCTGTGTCTCTGCCTCTCTCTCTTTCTCTCTCTGTGACTATCATAAATAAATAAATATTAAAAAAAAAAATTTAGTGAGCAGCTGCTAGTCAATCACAGGAGTGATTGTCCTATTTTACAGTTTCACCAACAATGTATGATAATACTGTATTGTCAAGAAATTTGTCCATTTCTTCTAAGTTCTGTCCATGTAAAGTAGATATTATAATATTATCCTTTTAATGTCTGTAGGGTCTGTGGTGATATTCTCCCTGTTGCATTCCTCATGTTGGTTTTCTTTTTTAAATTGATATGTTTAGCAAGAGGTTTGTCAAATCTGGTACTCTTCAAAGATCTCACTTTTGGTTTTGCTCATTTTCTCTATTGTTTTCTATTGATTTCTGTTTTCTCTATTTCATATAGAGAATTTTCTCAACCTCTGCACTCTAGACAATTTAGACCATAATTTTCTCAACCTCTGCACTCTTATCCAATCTAGACAATTTAGACCAGGTAATTCTTTGTTTTGGAGAGCTGTCTTGTGCATTGTAGGGCATCTAGTACTATCCTTCAAATGTACCTACTAGAGGCCAGTTGCAGGCTCCATCCTTCCAGTTTTGTCATCTGAAAATGTTTTCAGATGTTGCCAAATGTCTCCTTGGGGCAAAACCACTTTGGTTGAGAATCACCGTCCTGACAAGCTTTTTAAAGCTATTTAATATTTTTTTCAAAACACTATTTTAATTGCATCTCACTAGTTTTGACATTTTCATTACCATTCAGTTACAAATTTTTTTTTTTATTTTCTTTGTGATTTTTTTTTAACCTATGAGTTCTTCAGAAATGTGTGATTTAATTTCCAGATATTTGGAGTATTTGTAAATATATGATTGTTAATGATTTCTAATATAATTCTATGATTAGAAAACATTCTGTAAGATTATAGTCTTTTGAAATCTGTTAAGATTTGGTTTTTTGGCTTCACGTATGGCATCTCTTGGTAAGCATATCATGTGCACCTGGAAAGAATGTGTAATTTGTTCGTTGGATACAGTGTTCTATGTAGTCATTTAGTGTCCATTTTGTCAGGGGATTGAGATTGTTATTCATCATCTAAGTCTTCACTGATTTTTAAAAAATGTTGGCCTCATTCTGCTGCTGAGAAAGAGTGATAAAACCTCAAACTGTGATTGTGGAATTGTATATTTCTCTCTTAATCCTGTTGATTATTCTTTCATTTGTTTTTTAATTCTGTTGTAAGGCAAATATTGTTGGAATTATAATTGTTAGATCTTTCTAATAGGTTGGCCATTTTAGCATTCTAAAATGTTCGTAATGTCTAAACTCCACCCTTTTTATAGTTTTTGTCTGCATTATATATTTTACACTTTTTTCTTTTAACCTATGTGTCTTTATATTTAACATGCATCCAGAGTATGGTTAGGTCATGCTCTCAAAAAATTTTTTATTACTGTTTTTATCCATTTTATTTATTTTTTAATCTTTTTTTTTTTTTAAGATTTTATTTATTTATTCATGAAAGACAGAGACAGGCAGAGGGAAACGCAGACTTCATCCGGGACCCGATGTGGGACTCAATCCCGGCACTCCAGGATCATGCCGTGGGCTGAAGGCAGATGCTAAACCTCTGAGTCATTCAGGCATCCCTGTTTGTATCCATTGTAGCAATTTTTGCATTTAGATTGGAGTAAGTCACATTTAATTGATGTGGTTGGATATATATGTCTACCATTTTGTACTTTTTCTATTTGTCTCATCTATTTTTCCCTTCTTTCCTGTCTTTTATCTTAATTTGCTATTTTTTTTAGAATTCTGATTATTGGTTTTGTAGGCAGAACCCTCCCCCCTATTTTTTTTGGATTTTATTTATTTATTCATGACAGACACACAGAGAGAGGCACAGGCACAGGCAGAGGGAGAAGCAGGTTCCATGCAGAGAGCCTGATGTGGGACTCAACCCCGGGTCTCCAGGATCATACCTCAGGCTGAAGGCGGTGCTAAACCGCTGGGCTGCTGGGGCTGCCCTAGGCAGACCTTTTTGGTCTGTGTGTCTGTGTCTGGTTGCACAGGGATTGCAATACATACCTTTTTAAAACGATTTTATTTATTTATTTGAGAGAGAGAGCATACAAGCAGCATGAGGGCAGAGAGAAGCAAACTCCCTGCTGAGCAGAGAGCCAGATGGGGAACTCCATTCTAGAACTCTAATACCATGACTGGAGCTGAAGACAAATGCTCAACTGACTGAGCCACCCAGTGCCCTGCAATAACTCATCCTTAATTTTTATAGACTTACATTTTTATTTTTATACTACATGTAAAATGTAATCATCTTTTATCAGTATAGGTCCATCCTCCTCCCTTTATGTCACAGATATATTTATAAGCCCAACATTAAACAGTTCTAAGTATTTTAAATAAGTTGCAGGGGGAAATAGTCTTTCCTATTTGAGCACTTACTACCGTTTCTTGCGTTTTTCACACCTTCCCAAACATTGGATTTTCCACCTGATTATAATATCCCTTCAGTTTGAGGAACTTCCCTGTAGTGTATATTTTAGTGAGGATTTGCTGAGGTAATTTTAGTAGTTTTTATTTATTTGAAAATGTCTATTTTACCTTTTTTTTTTTTTTTTGAAGGATATTTTTGGATATAAAATTCTGGGTGGATAGATTCAGTGCTTTAAAGATGTAATTCTGCTATCTTGTGTTCTCTAGTTTTTCAGATGAGAAGTCAGTGATTATTTGTATTTTTGTTTATTGTATGTAATCTGCAGTTTTTAGCTACTTTCAAGATACTTCCTCTTTTCTTGATTTTCAGCAGTTTCACTATTGTGTCCCAAGGGGCGTGTTTCTCCTGTACTTGTCCTGTCTTGGAATCACTGAGCTTCCTGGATCTGTAAATTTATGTCTTTCAGCAGATCTGGAAAATTTTTGGTCATTTCTCTTTCCTAGGATCCAATTACACACATATTAGATTTTTTAATATTGCCCTCAGATTACTGGGGCTCTTTACCTTTTTTCAGTCATTTCTCTTTGTGTTCTTCAAATTTGATAATTCCTGTTGATTTATTTTCAAGCTTCCCTACTTTTTCTGATGTCATCTTCAGCTGCACATACAGCCTAAAAAAATACAAAGTCATAGAGATTTAGGACGTGATCATATAGATCATATAGTAAAATACATAAACCTTAAGGGTAACATTCTGCTAATTTTTATATGTATTTACATGCAATCACAATTCAGACCAGATGCAGAACATTTCTGGCACCCCAGCAGGCTGACTTATGTTTCCTCCCTAGAGATAGACACTCTTCTAATCTCTTTTTTTTTTTTTTTTTTTTAATGATAGTCACAGAGAGAGAGAGAGAGAGGCAGAGACACAGGCAGAGGGAGAAGCAGGCTCCATGCACTGGGAGCCTGATGTGGGATTCGATCCCGGGTCTCCAGGATCGCGCCCTGGGCCAAAGGCAGGCGCCAAACCGCTGCGCCACCCAGGGATCCCCTCTTCTAATCTCTTATTGAAAGTTTTGCCATCATACTTAGTACAAATAGAATCATGTGGTATGTATTCTTTTTATGTCTGGCCATTTTATTAAAACATCCATGTCTGAGATTCAACCTTATTGTTATGGGGTGCAGTAATAATTTTTTACTATATGAATATACCAAAATTTATTTATCTGAACTATTGTTAATGGGTGTTTCGGTTAATAGTTTTTTGCTTTCTGAACAACACTTCTTTAACATTGTGTGAGGTTTTTTAGGTAGAGTCAAGGACTCATGTATCTTGGGTAGGTATACTTTTTGAAGGGCCAGATAGTAAATATTTTATGCTTTGTGAATCAAAAGGATGCTGTGTATGTACTTACAGAAAGGAGGACAAATTTCCACAATTTTTTTGAACAAAATTCAAAACAGAATAATGATTCAGTATATTTTTTGGTAACACGGACTATTAATGAGAAGAATAGGATTCTGGGCGGTGGTGTGTGGGACTAACATTCACTTAATTGAAGTTTAAAGTTTGTGTTCCCTATCACCAAAATTGATTTCAGGTGTTCACCTATTAATGCTAATCTATTTTTTTTTAAATATTTTGTTTATTTAGTCATGAGAGACAGAGAGGCAGAGATATAGGCAGAGGGAGTAGTAGGCTCCCTATGGGGAGCCAATGTAGGACTCGATTCCAGAACCCTGGGATCACGACCTGAGCCAAAGGCAGTCGCTCAAACACTGAGCCACCCTGGCGTCCCTTAATGCTAATCTATAATGAAGTTTTGTGTATTTCATTTGAAAGTTTTTTCACAGAGCTAGATATTCCCAAATATTGATACCCATTTATGAGCATATGATTTTAACTAACATATTCATTGCTTGGGAGGCATTTATAGAATTCTTTGATATTTTTTTCATGATAATTGCCTTTTAGTGTGTCATTAACTTGCAGATTAACTGCTTACAATTGAAGGGTAGATGGAAGCTCCCCAGTTGCAGTTTGAAATGGCCTTTGGGGATCCCTGGGTGGCGCAGCGGTTTAGTGCCTGCCTTTGGCCCAGGGTGCGATCCTGGAGACCCGGGATCGAATCCCATGTCAGGCTCCCGGTGCATGGAGCCTGCTTCTCCCTCTGCCTGTGTCTCTGCCTCTCTCTCTCTCTCTCTCTCTGTGTTGTGTGACTATCATAAATAAATAAAAATTAAAACAAAAAAAAAAAAAACGAAATGGCCTTTGAAATGTGGAAGTTTCCTTGGCTTGTGCGTTAAGGTCCTAAAAATGTTGGTGGAATAGGAATTTGAGCTTGGAAATGAAGATCTCACTTTTTGTTATAATTTTTGGCAGTTATAGGAAGAAGGAGCTTGACATTTCTTGTGATTCAGCTAATGTTATTTGTTGAAATAACTTTACTATAATGTGTAAGTTTCACATATAAGTGCATAACAGTTCTGTAGTTACAGCTGAATTCATTGAGAAACATTACTAAGTCTGTAGTCAAAGCTACTTTCTAAAGCTATTCAGTGTTTAAAAATAATAACAAATACTATCAATTAAGGGCTATTGAGCTATTGAGTGCTAAAAGAAGCTAAAGACTACTGGAGTGACATTGGCAATAATAGCAAGAAAAACAAGAAAGAAGTCATCTTTCTCTCTTCCTGCCCTCTTTATCAGTTTGCTTCCTGTCAAAGAAGTCTGTGCAATGCATTTTCCAGAATCCCAGTCTCAGCATCAGATCACAGAGTATACAAGAGTGAATTTGGAGTTAGCTATGTAAATAATTAGCACACTGTTCTACTGATGATTTGAACTTGCACAGAACAAGAATAATAATTTCATGTTTTCATCTAACAAGGTACACCTATTCTTTTAAAAATGAAGATGCTCTCTTCTCTTTCCAGATACTCTCAATAGTCACATGGGCCAATTTCTAAGTGATAACATACCCAATTCTGGGTGGTAACTGCTTTTTTAGTTAAAACACTATTCTACGTGAATAGTCTGAGTGGAGTTCGTCATATCCGATCTGCTGCTTGTTTCTGTAGGCTTGGGCAAAGAATTTTTATATTATCAAGTGGTTGGGGAGGGTTCAAAAGAATAATATTTCATGATACCTGAAAATTATATGGAATACTAATTTCATTATTTTTACATTATTAAGTGGTTGGGGAGGGATCAAAAGAATATTTCATGATACCTGAAAATTATATGGAATACTAATTTCAAAGTCTCTAAGTAAAGTTTCTTTGGAATACAGCTATACTCATTCGTTTACATATTGTCTATAGCTGTGTTCATACTGATACAGCAGTTAAGTAGTTATGACAGAGACCTTATGGCCTGCACAACCTAAAAACATTTACTTTTTTTTTTTTTTTTTTAAGAAAGGGAATGGGCAGGGGAGTGGCAGAAGGAGAGTGAGAGAATCTTAGGCAGGCTCCATGCTGGTCATAGATGCAGGGCTCTAACAACCCTGAGATCATGACCTGAGCCAAAATCAGGGGTCATTCGCTTAACCAACTGAGCCCCCCAGGTGCCTAAAATATTTACTTGTCCTTTACAGAAAGTTTGTTAGTCCCCTAAACATGTATTAGAAACCACTGACAGTCCTTGTCTAAAATAATTAAAGAGAAGGAAAAGAAAAGTAGTTAATACACCAGTTCACAGATGTTAACAAGCAGGGACACCAGCATTGCATAGCTGTTTATAGCCCTCATTTTTGCACTTGCCATAGAGCCTTAATTAACTTCCTTCTTCCATAACCCATTCTGTTTCTTTTGCCTTCACCTCAGCTGGGGTTGCTCTGGTTTTATTTTTAACTTGGTAGATTGTCCTTAAACTTCATTCTCAAAGGGTCTGACCGAAACCCTTAGGGATTCTGACTTATTAGGACACTGTAGTTTCCTATGAACTTTTAATATTGCATGCAGAAATCCTAAGAAGTGCCTTAGCTGTTGAGGGGTATGTTACTTCTGCACAACAGGATAAAGGCAGAAATTGAGGGTTAACGTACTTTGATAGGCAGTTTGCTGTTGCTACAACATCTAAGTGCATTATTTTGTATTTTACAATTGTATTGGATTTTTTTTTTTAAGAGCAGTACCTGATTGGTTATTCACACGCCACTAGTTTGACAACACTAGCCCATCTGCTAAATTCCAAACATGTTTGTCCCTGTACCAATTGCATAGTAACAGCCAGTTTTCCCATAGTAATTTGGGATCTGTCACACTAGTCATCATAGTAAACTTCTTTACGGATTATTGCAGTGGTTTGAACAGTCCAAACAGGCAGGTGACAATCTCAGCTTTAGTTTAGTGTAACCATTCTGTCCTATAATACAAGCATTCTTCTCATGGAAACCAAAATCTCTAACTAGCAGACCAAAAGGTTTAGGGATAGAAGCAAAAAGTCTTTTGAGTATGGGTATTAGATATAATGGAAGAGGCACTCTAATTTCCAGCTTTCAATTTCCAGGCCCATATAGTGTAGAAATAGCATAATTTATCAGTCACAAATTAAGAGCATATGTCACATCTTATAAAATAGAACCTCACCATTTCAGAGCATTGTCTTCTCAAATGCTATTGTAACAGCGAACCATTGCACTGCACTATCAGACTAGCCTTTAGTTATGGGACAGGCAGAAAATCAATTCCATAGATATGAGTCCACTGTCAAAAAGATTACCAAATAAATTATGATCTGATGATTTATTATTTTTTTTTAAAAGATTTTATTTAGACAGAGAGGCAGAGGGAGAAGCAGGCTCCATGCAGGGAGCCCCATGCAGGACTCGATCCTGGGTCTCTAGGATCATGCCCTGGGCTGAAGGCGGTGCTAAACCGCTGAGCCACCTGGGCTGCCCTGATGATTTTTTTAAACACATGGAAATTTTTATCTTGTTGGAAGAGCTCATATAGATAACTTATACAAAATTTTTTCACATTTTTACATACACCAAGGAAAATGAAATAAATTGGCTGTCATTCTGAAAATCTTCGCATTCAGATTTTGACCCTTTTAAATCTTACTTTTGACTAGATACTGACATTTATGTTTTTCCTTATTGTGTTGTTTTCATCAAAAGTATTAGTAATGTAGAATATCTTTTTTTTTTTTTTAAAGATGGAAGAGGAAATGGAGGAATAGGGAGGAGGAGTAAGGAATCGCTGGGGAAGGAGGAGGAAGAGGAAGAGAAGAACTTGATAAAGCCTGTGTTTTTTCTTTTTTTTTTTTTAAAGATTGTATTTATTTATTTGAGAGACAGCGAGCGAGTGAGAGAGAAAGCACAAATGGGGAGGGGCAGAGGGAGAAGGAGAAGCAGACTCCCTGCCAAGCAAGGAGCCCGACAAGGAGCCAATCCTAGGACCCTGAGATCATGACCTGAGCCAAAGGCAGATGAGATGCTTAACCGACTGAGCCATCTGTGCACCCCCAGAATATCTTTCTGAAGTGCTCCATTTTTGTTTCTGAGATGTTCTTCCAAGGTATTAACACTTAATGCTGCAAGATTTGGTGCTAGTGTTTTGTAGATTTTATCAGGCAGTATCTGCCCAAGGTTTTCAAACTGAAGTTTGTATAAGTGCAGACAACATTTCTTTTACAATTATTTCTGGCTGTCACTTTTTAGAAGACCACTGATTTTTAAGACACATTTCAGTATCAAACATGTTAATAAATGGGTCCTAGGATTAGTAAAATATGGTAATTTTTATTTATCACAGACCAATACATACCAGACACTGGGAACTTCATGTTCACTATCTCTAAATATCACAGTCTTTTAGGGTTGTATTCTTGATTTTGTTTTACAGGCACAGAAAGTAATTTATTCAGATCACATACCTATTAAGAGGCAGAATGGAATTCACACCTGTGGTCTGAATAAATTCAAATTTAATTTGTATTCTTTCTCTGCAGTAAGGAAGAGATCTGTTTCAGATTTTAAGGTAGAATGGATGTATATGCTCATCAGTTGTTAGCATTGCTTATCTGGTGGACTCAGCCAGTAGAAACCACTCTGGATTGGAGATTGAAAGTCAGGAATTACCAAATCCAGGAGGTGTGTGTAGTATTCTTATAGCATGATTGAAATGATGTATTTGTGTGTGGGGGCCAACAGAGATAAATAAGGGTATGAGGGAGTTGGCTATAGAGTATGATAGAAGATTTAGTGTTCAGATTAAAGGCAAATGGTAGATTTAATAAAACTAAAAAATGGAGAAGTTGGGAGACAGAATATTTTGTTTTGAAAAGAAAATTTTACAGTCAAGGATACTGGAAGTAAAAGTTTCTAATGAGGGGGTTCCAGATATGGATCAAGCAGGATAAAAATGAAAAACATTGATGAAATAAATTGATGACAGGAGGTTTTAGTAATTATGCTGAGATAACAGGTGTGAACTAGGGCTATCTGAGGCAAATTGGGATATATGTTCCCTTTATGAATCAGGAACTATAATACCAGGGTATTAACTAGATTTGATCTAGAGTGAATTGTAAGTTTAAACCTAGTCTGAGAGTTCTCTACAGAGAATCTGTAGATTTATGTCTAACTCCTGGATACTCTACCAACAAATGATGTATATAAAGTCTTTTCTCTGAATTAAATTTTTTTTCTGTTGAAAACAGGTAATTTAGTCTATTTCTCTCTCCATTACATTTATAGTAAAGGATAATATAGTATATACAGTACAATTTAATGTGTTCTTCTCCCCACTCCCACTTTAATTTTGTGATATCACAGTACTGATGATTCCCTGGGCTTTTTTTTTATTTATTATTATTTTTTTTTACTTTATAGAAGGATAGCACTGTACCTTGCAGATTGTGCTGTCTTTGAGCCTTCATGATGTTTCATAGTTTGTCTAGGTGACTTTATTGTCCTTTCCTCACCCTCCTCCAAATTGTTTAGAACTTGTTAGGGAAGAGTAATAAATGGTATAGATGTCAATCTCCAGTGGTTATATAGGAGAAGCTGTGGTTAGTTTATTTGGCTTACATGATCTAGGGCAATTATTCCCTTCTAGTTACTTTCTTTCCTAATGTTGGAAGGTGGCTTATGAACCATTGATTTGTCAGTTGAGCCTTTTTCATTGCCTTAAAGGAACTACACATTTAACATTTATAGTAATATTTTGTAGAAAAATATGAGGATTTTAGGAGATCTCTCCAGTTCATTTTTATCCATCTGTATTTTCTTTTTAAACAGCTTTATTGAGATAGAATTCACATACAAGTCACCCATTTAAAGTGTACAATCACTGGTTTTAGTATATTCACAGATATGTGCAGCCATCACCACAGTCAATTTTAGAGCAGTTTTATCACCTCAGAAAGGAACCGTATATCTTTAGCTGTCACTTCCATATGGCCCTCCAGCCCTAAGCAATCACTAATTTACTTTCCGTCTCTGTACATTTCAGATGGTTCATATAACAATCATAGTAGTCTGTCATAACTGGTTTCTTTAACTTAGCATAATGGTTTCAGGGTTCCTCCATTTTGTAGCATCAGTACTTCATTCCTTTTTATGGCCAAATATTCCATTGTGTGAATATATCAAATCTTGTTTATCCGTTTGTCAGTTGATGGACATTTGGGCTGATACTACCTTTTGGCTATAAACATCTGTGTACAAATTGTTATGTAGACATACATTTTTACTTTTTTTGCTTTTAAAAGTGGGATTTTGGGTCATATAGTAACTGTTTAGTCATTTTGAGGAAATGACAAACTTTTCCGAAGTTTGAATACCATTTTATGTTTTCACCAGTATATGAGGGTTCCAGTTTTCCAGTTTCTCCATGTCCTTTTCAACCCTTGTAATTATCTGACTTTTTGATTCTTTTTAACTTTGTAGATGTGAAGTGGTATCTCAATGTAGGGCTTGAATTCTCACAACCCTGAGATGAGACCTGAGCTGAAATTAAGAATTGGACATTTGACCAACTGAGCCACCCAGGCATTCCTCTTTGTAGTTTCGATTTTCATTTTCCTGATACCTAATGATATCAAGAATATTTTTTTTTTTTATTTGATAGTCACACAGAGAGAGAGAGAGAGGCAGAGACACAGGCAGAGGGAGAAGCAGGCTCCATGCACTGGGAGCCCGATGTGGGATTCGATCCCGGGTCTCCAGGATCGCGCCCTGGGCCAAAGGCAGGCGCCAAACCGCTGCGCCACCCAGGGATCCCTCAGCTTGAATTCTGATGAGAAATTTCATTGAATGTGTTTATCCATTTGGGAACTAGTGCCATCTTAACAGTGCTTAAGTCTTCCCATCAATGAACATGGGATGTTTCTCCATTTAGTTAGATATTTGATTTCTTCCAACAGTATTTTGTAATTTTCAGATTATATGTTGTACACTCTCTTTGTTAAATGCTAAATATAATTTATTCTTTTGATACTATAAGTGAAATTGTTTTCTTAATATTTTCAGATTGTTTATTCCATGTATTTAGAAATTTGATTTATTTTTATACACTGATCTTGGATCCTGCAACTTGGCTAAACTTCTTTATTCTAATTGATTTTAATGAATTCCTTAGGCATTTTTGTATAGAAGATCATGTAATCTTTAAGAAAGATAATTGTACTTCTTTTCTAATGTGGATGCTTTTATGTCTTATCTTGCCTGTATGTCCTGGCTAGAACCTTCAGTATAATGTTAAATAGAAGTGGTAAAAGCAGACATCTTTGCCTTCTTCCTAATCTTAGTGGGAAAATATCCAGTTTTCCACCACTAAGAATCATGTTGGCTGTGCATTTCTTATAAATACCCTTTATCATATTGAGGAATTTCCCTTCTAGTTTCATGAGTATTTTTATCATCAAAGGGTGTTGGATTTTGTGAAATGCTTTTTCTGCATCTATTAATATGATAATATGATTTTTTTATTCTATTGATATAATGTATTACATTAATTGATTTTCAAATGATATACCGCCTTGTATTCCTGGCATAAATCCCACTCAATCATAATATATAATTCCATTTATATTTTGCTGGATTTTGTCTGCTGGTATTTTCTTTTTTTTTTTTAATTTTTATTTATTTATGATAGTTAGAGAGAGGCAGAGACATAGGCAGAGGGAGAAGCAGGCTCCATGCACTGGGAGCCCGACGTGGGATTCGATCCTGGGTCTCCAGGATCGCGCCCTGAGCCAAAGGCAGGTGCTAAACTGCTGCGCCACCCAGGGATCCCTTGCTGGTATTTTCTTGAAGATTTTTGCATCCATATTTTTTTTTTAAGATTTTATTTATTCATTCATGAGAGACACAGAGAGAGAGAGAGGCAGAGACACAGGCAGAAGGAGAAGCAGGCTCCATGCAGGGAGCCCGATGCAGGACTCTATCCCGGGTCTTCAGGATTAGGCCCTGGGCTGAAGGCAGTGCTAAACTGCTGAACCATGCGGGCTGCCCGGCATCCATATTTTTAAAGAGATATTGGCCTGTGGTTTTCTTGTGAGATATATATATATTTTTTTTTTGTGAGATATATAAATATATATATATTTAAGTAAATACATATATTTATTCAATTAAAGATTTTATTTATTTATTTGTGAGAGACACAGAGATGCAGAGACATAGGCAGAGGGAGAAGCAGGCTCCCTGTGGGGAGCCAGATGTGGGAATCCATCCCAGGACCCTGGGATCCTCCCCTGAGCTGAAGGCAGACACTCAACCACTAAGCCACCCAGGCATCCCTTTTGGGATATTTTTGTCTATTTTTGGAATTAGGTTAATATTGACTTAATAAAATGAGTTGGAAGTGTTTCACCATCTTTTATTTTTTGCAAGAGTTTGGTGGGAGAAATTAGTATTAATTATTTAAATGATCAGTAGAATTTAGCAGTAAAGGCATCTGGGCCTGGGCTTTTCTTTGTGTGTATTTTTTTTTTTTTTTAAGATTTTATTTATTTATTTATGAGAGACACCGAGAGATAGGCAGAGACACGGGCAGATGGAGAAGCAGGCTCCCTGCAGGGAACCGGACATGGGACTCGATCCTGGGATTCCAAGGATCACGCTCTGGGCCGAAGGCAGATGCTCAACCGCTGAGCCACCCAGGCATCCCTCTTTGTGTGTATTTTTGATTGCCAATTCAGTCTCTTCATTTGTTATAGGTTTATTCAGATTTTCTATTTTTTTCTTGAGTTGCTTGTGTTTGTCTAGGAATTTATGCTTTTCTTCTGAGTTGTCTAATTTATTAACATACAGTTCTTCATAATATTCCTTTATAACCCTTTTTATTTCAGTTTGGTAAATAGTAATATCCCTTCTTTCATTTCTGATTCCAGTCATTTGAGTTTTCTCCCTTTTTTCTTAGTCTTTTAGCTAAAGGTTTGTCCATTTTGTTGACCTTTCCAAAGAACTAGCTTTTGATTTTCCCTTTCTGTAGCAATCATCAAGTTCTTCTGGGCAGAAGTAGTTTTTGGCAACTGATAGAGGAAGCTTTTGCCCAGTTCTGCTTCCCTGCCACTGTCTACTCTTTTTCCACCATTCCCTTTTCATTTTGCCCCTAAGCGAATTTCCCTGTGCTTTCTATTGCTTATTCTCTGGCTTTCACTTCTGTGCCATGATTAATTCCATCTGTTTTTTTTCCCACATATATATACTTATCTGCTTGAACCTCATTTTTCCTCTTCTTTCTGCCAAATTTTAATCCACTTAACCTTAGGATAAGCCAGCTACTTATTATTACATTTTTGAGCAATCAAATGATTGATCATTTTAGGAATAAGGCAAATAATCCACCTTTAGGAAAAGGAAAGCTAGAAAACTTGAAGTTAAAATATTAATAGCATGTATTAAGTGGCCATCTGCTCCCATCTAAATTCTCTACTATAGTCTTCACCTAACTAAATTGTGAGAAAAAAAGGCTTTTTTGAGTTGGTTTGGGAATATAACCACTTAGTACTTCTAACACTGTAACAGTATAGTTTCTATAACATACTCTCTGTATGTATACATATTTTATTTTTTTGTAGTTATTTTGGATAACCACTTGTCCTGCTATACTATAAAATATATGATGTATAGATTGAGTGGTAAGAGGTACATGAGAATGTTAAGCCACTCTGCTTGGATTTGAATTTTTAATTTCTTGAACAAATTACTTAGCCTCAGTTTCCTCATCTGTTAAATGGAGATGTTAATAATAATGTCCTCCCATAAGTAATCATTGTATTAGAGGAGTTAATAGTACATTTAAATTACTTAAAATATGCCTACACAGAGCAAAAACTCAATAAATGATAGCTGTTAGTACTATTAAAGATACTTTTTCTATAAAAAATATGCTTTCATTGAGAATTTTCTTTATTATATGAGGATCAAACTATAGAATAATTAATTAGTTTGTATAATGTTACCTTCACTCAATTTATCCTTCAACCTCAAAAGGACCCCAAGCATATTAAGATTATGTTAAAACCAAAGTCAAAACCTCTGAAGCCTCAATACAAGTGTGAAACTCTTAGACTTTAAGGCTACTCATATTTTAGACCTTGTAAATGTCCCTTGAGTCTAAAATAGCTTCTGTGATGACTGTCTCTGTCACAGTCAGTATTCAGGTTATTTTTAGAACACTAATAGTACTGGGTTATCTTAAAAGTGGAAATAAATGTAATAAAACATTTCAATTAATTTTAGAAACTTTCAAGAATTATTGAAAGTGTAATTTTATAGTATATGCTTATGAAATGGCTTGGGACTAATAGAATGGGCCTAAAGAATAGATTTGGGGTTGGAGTTCAAGAGGATAGTGGTGGTATATGTAGCATCTAACTTTTGTATACCACTCAATTTAGAAATGAAATAATAACCTTGCTCATTAAAGAATACTAACATCGACTAAACATATTAGTAACAAAACAAATTGTGTCATCAGGTAATCTCTGCTTATTAGTAAAACAGCTTAGTGAGTTTTTTCTGGAGAATAACTTAATTTGGTTGAAATTGAATGAAATAGCTATATTAATGCTTTTTTGTTGTAGGTTTTTTTCCTTCTTGCCCAGATGCAGGATTTTTTGCTTTTCTTCTTTTTAAATTAGAAATTATTCAACTTAAACTAAAAAAAAAAAATTTCACCCATTTCTCCCACTCCTCAGCCCCCATCTCTGGCAACCACTAGTTTGTTTTCTGTGTCATTGAGTTTGTAGTTTGTTTTTGTTTTGTTTTGTTTTAAAGATTCCACATATAAGAGGGATTATATGGTATTTGTCTTTCTCTGACTTACTTAGCATAATGTTCTTAAGGTTCATCCATGTTTTTGCAAATGGCAATATTTCATTCTTTTTTATAGCTGAATAACACTCTGGTGTGAGAGTGTATGTGTGCGTGTGTGTTTAAAAAACATAATTTCTTTTTCCATTCTTCTGTGGACAGTTGTTTCCATATCTTTTGAGTGTTGTAAATAATGCTCCAGTGAACATGAAGGTGTAGATATCTTTTCAAGTAAGTGTTTTTGTTTTTTTCAGATAAATAGCCAGAGGTAGAACTGCTGGATCATATGGTAGTTCTATTTTTAATGTTTTGTTTTGTCTTAATGTTAGCACTTAGTCTTAAAATGTATATTGATTGTATCGTTATTGACAAATAAAAATTTCAGAGATTTCCATTCTTAAACTTGGTCCACCACTAAAGTCTTGAGCATGTCAAAAGTATACTAGTACATTTCCTTGCTTCAGAAAATATACACTTCTATCTTACTGGAGATGAAAATCTTGAGGATACATGATTTTTATGTTAATAAGCACAGCAAGGGGACACCGTAATGTAATTGCTTTGTAATTGGACTTCAGTTTTCAGTTTGAGTCAGTGATCCATTCGGACAAAGATGGTCAAATGGGCTTCAAGAAGAGGAAGTAGGAAAAAAAAAAAAAAAGAAGAGGAAGTAGAGGGGCACCTGGGTGCCTCTGGGTTAAACATCCAGCTCTTGATTTTGGCTTGGGTCATGATCTCACAGTTGTGAGATTGAGACCTGTGTGGGGCTCCACACTGAGCAATAGAGCCTGCATAAGATACTGTCTTTTACTCTCCCTCTGCCTTTCCCCCCTACCTCGATCCCAGGTCTCCAGGATCAGGCCCTGGGCTGAAGGCGGCGCTAAACCACTGAGCCACCTGGGCTGCGCTCAAGAGTATATTTTGAAGTGAGGAGTAGAGTTAGGGTAAAAGCGGTTTGAGAGCATATTCGTGTATTTCTTCAGTAAGTGTTGCACTTTCACCACGAGCTCTTTCTTTTTTCTGTGCAAAGCCTTAAAGATGCTTAGGATGGGAGCATCTAGGTGGCTCCGTGGTATGTGTCCACCTCTTGGTTTCAGCTCAGGTCATGATCTTGTGGTAGTCAGATTGAGCCCAGGTTGGGCTTTGCACTCAGCATGGAGTCTGCTTCAAATACTCTCTCCCTCTCTTCTCCCCTCCAGTCAAGCACATGTGTATGCAAGTGTGTGCTTGCTCCCTCTCAAGTAAATCAAATCTTTAAAAAAAAAAAAAAAAAAAAAAAAGATGCTCAGATGTTTTTGTTTTTGGAAAATAATGAACAAACGTAGTTTGACTAGAGTGGAGAGTTGAAATCAGTATAACGTTTTATATTAATAAGTGTATGGAAATTTACATGGTTATATACATATATACACACGTGTGTATGCATATATACATGCATAAAAGTAAGGTAAGAGTGTAAATTATGTTTTAAATGTCAGAAGATATTGGTCATTGGGAACCATTATTTAAATTGTAACAAAATAGATGTTTTAAGAATAACTTAGAATCACTGAGTTTGATTTTGAGAATTAGACTAAAATAGGGTATTGTGTAAGAAGGGTGTAAAAAGGAATGTAAGTTTTATAAACTATTCAGTATGAAGGTAACTCACTTTTGAGATAAGCAGTCAGGGCTCTTAAGAATACTGAAGTTTTCTTGAAAGACATATAAAATCTAGGTGCAGAGAAAAGACATAATAATAATAATGTGATAAATTTGGTCAATATGTCACTTAAACTTTGAGCACTAGACCCAAAAGTTACTCTAATCTGTTTAACTCCAAAATCAGAATGTGTATTAGATAGACTATTTTTGTAGTTCTGATGGTTTATGCATTCATTAACTGTGCCCCTGCCTCACCTGCTTCTCTCAGGTTTCACCTCCAATGTGCATTAGATAGAAGGATTTATGTTACAAATAATTATATGAAAGTGGACAGGAGTACATGCTGGCCAACAACTCAGTACTCATTCACATCTAGCAGTCCATGTATATACTTAGTGAGTCACCATATTAATATAAGAACCATTAAGTTTTAACTCCCAAGCTTACATGTTTTCATCCTTGAAAGATTGATTTGTTAAAGATTGGTGTACATGTAGAGATTGTGTGAACTAACTGTTTCATAATCCAACAAATAGAGTGCTGTGTATCAGTACAGTTTTATAGATTCTGTACTGCACAAATGAATACTTTTATTGCTTTTCAGAATTTAAAAGTCCTAGTGCAGAAAAGACAGAGAATAATAAATGAAAAGAAGGTGTTGAAAACTTAAACCCCTGGCATATGAGAATTAAAATAGTTTTCAGAAAAGTATTATTAGATTAGTAATCCTGAGGTGCAGGTTTTATTTTTTTAGTCCTAAAACTGCCGTTAACTCTGGGTCTCCATTTCTCCCTCTATACCTCTTTCTCTCTCTCTCCTTATCCTAGTATTCCTCTCATTTTTAATGGGGTTGAAATTTTTGAAGTCCTTATACATTATCTAAAAGGTTAGTTACTGGGCAGCCTGGGTGGCTCAGCAGTTTAGTGCCTGCCTTTGGCCCAGGGCCTGATTCTGGAGACCCGGGATCAAGTCCCACATCAGGATCCCTGCGTGGAGCCTGCTTCTCCCTCTGCTTATGTCTCTGCCTCTCTCTCTATCTCTCTCATGAATGGATAAATAAAATCTTTAAAAAAATAAAAGGTTAGTTACTTCAAAGGAAATCTGAGATTCTTGTGGTACATGTAATATTACTTTTTAAACTTTGTCACTCTTCATTATGGGACAATCAAAACCACAAATGGACAAAATAGAATAATGAAATTCTGAAGCAAACCTCAAGTATTACATCATTTCATTATTTCAAAATACATTCCTAAAAAAATAATTTTTAAAATCACAATGACTAACACTTAAAAATTTGTTATTAACTATTTATGTAATTAAAAATAGCTATTAACTATTTTACTGAAGGTATATACATTTGTTATGGTGTATCTCTTATGTATGAAATATAGCATACAAAAATACACAGACTGTAGTTTAATAAGTAACTATAAAGTGAACCTATAAATAAAGTAGAATATTGGGGCACTCAGTTGGCTCACTCAGTTAAGTGTCCAACTCTTGATACTACCTCAGGTCTTGATCTTAGAGTTGTGAGTTCAGGTTCCGCATTGGTCTCCACACTGGGCCTGGAGCCTACTTTAAAAAAAAATCAAGAAGGAAGGAAATAGAATATCAATACACAGGAACTTTATAAGCTCTATATCAGTGTGGTCTTCTGGTTTGCTTATAGTGTCATTGTCTATGTACACATCTCTAAAAATATAGTTTGATTTTTTTCTAGTTTTAGTTTTTGAATTTTATGTAAATGGAATCACATCATCTAGTTCCTTGTGGTATACATCTTATTTAGTACTGTGTTTGAGCTCTGTCCATGTTATTACTTATATTTGTTTTTCAATTATTTTTATTGCTGTATAGTACTCTGTTGTACTACTTATCCAGTCTTCTGTTGACATTTGATTTCTAGTTTTTTTGGCATTTACAAATAATTTTGCTATTAATATACTTGTATGCATATGTTGTATACATGTGTACAACCTGCTTTAGGGCATACACATAGACCTACATAGGTGAAATTGTTGTGTCATTGGGTATGCATGTCTTGTACTTCACTGAAAACACCAAAGTGGTTGTACCAGTTTACATTCCAATTGACAGTGAATGAGAGCTCTCATTTTCTTTGTTGGACTTTTAAAATGTTGATTTAATTTTTACCAGTGAGGAAGCTAAAAGATCTTTTACTTTACTCTTTCCCCAAGGCAATGACTTTAAAAAACCAGCTATATTGACTCATAATTGAGAAATACAATAAAGTATACAATATGATATAATAATACATCTTAGTCTTTGTTACCAGTTAACACAGAGATTCAAAAATGGTTGGAATTTCCTGAGTCTAGTGAATATCTTTGTTATGCTAATTAAGCAACTCTTGGCCTGCCCCTAAACTCTTAATTTAATAGGGTCACTGAAAGTCCAAGCGCATGGTTAGAGATGGAACTTTATGCCACCTGAGCTCCTGGAAGAGATGGGAGGCTAGAGTTTGAGTTCAGTCATATGACAATAATTTTTTTTTAAGGTTTTTATTTATTTATTCATGACAGAGAGAGAGAGAGAGAGACAGGCAGAGGGAGAAGCAGGCTCCGGGCAGGGATCCCGACTTGGGACTTGATCCAGGGTCTCTAGGACCACACTCTGGGCTGAAGGCGGCGCTAAACCGCTGAGCCACCGGGGCTGCCCCATATGACAATAATTTAATCCTGTATTAAAACTCTAGTAGTGCTTGCTTCGGCAGCACATATACTAAAACCCCAATAAACCTCTGGATACCAAAGCTCAGGGGAGCTTACTGGTTGGTGAACACATTGGTGTGTTGGACTCCACCAGAAGAGGGCATAGAAGCTCTTTGTCTTTCTCTTTCCTCCCCAAAGTCTTTTTCATTGGGCTGTTCTTGAGTTGCATCCTTTATAGTAAAGCTGTAATTATAAACATTGTGCTTTTGATGAATTCTGTGAGGTGTTCAGGCAAATTATTGAACCTGAAGGTATGCAGGAACTTCAAAGATATATAAGTGGCCTCCAGGACTTGTAGGTGGCACCAGAAGTGGGGCAGTGTTGTGAAGGATTTTGTCCTTTAACTTGTGGGATTTGTGCTAATACCAGGTAGTTACTGTCAGAACTGAACTGAAATGTAGTACACATAGTTGGTGTCAGCGAATTGCTCTCAAGGTGAAAGCTTGACAAGTTTTGACATCAATATATATATACAGCCTTGAAACTATCATCACAATCAAGATAACATAGGCATCACTCCCAAATGTTTCCTCCAGTTCTTTTAAATCCCACTCTGTTCCCTGTTTGTGTCTGGCTATCTTGTCTTAGCATATTTTTGAGATTTATTTATGGTATTGCCTATATGAGGTTCTTTTTATTGTTGTTAGTAGTCCTTTGTGTATACCACAATGGATTCATTTGTTTACCTGTTAATAGATAGTTGGTTATTTACAATTTGGGGCATTCTGAATAGAGCTTTTATGAACATTGTATTTGTGTGAACTTTGTTTTCATTAAGTACCTAAGGGTGGAATTTATTTTACTTTATTAATTTCTTAATTTAAATTGAATTTGCCAACATATAATTTGCTCAGCACATCATGTGCCCTCCTTAATTCCCATTATCCAGTTACTCCATCCCCCCCACCAACCTCCACTTCCACAACCCTTTGTTTCCTAGAGTCAAGAGTCTCATGGTTTGTCTTCCTCTCTCATTTTTCCCCACTCAGTTTCCCTGCCTTCCCTTATGATCCCTTTCACTATTTCTTATATTCCATTTAGGAGTGAAATCATATGATAATTGTCTTTCTCCAGTTGACTTATTTTATTCAGCATAGTACTCTCCAGTTCCATCTATGTCAATGTAAATGGTTGGTATCCATCCTTTTTGGTGGCTGAGTAATATTCCATTGTATATGTACAATGTATATTCTTTATCCATTCATCTGTATAAGGATATCTCGGCTCCTTCCACAGTTTGGCTATTGTGGACATTGCTGCTATAAACATTGGGGTGCAGGTGCCCTTCATTTCACTACATCTATATCTTTGGGGTAAATACCCAGTAGTGCAATTGCTGGATCTAGGGTGGCTCTATTTTCAACTTCTCGAGGAACCTCCACAATGTTTTCCAAAGTGGCGGCACCAGCTTGCATTCCCACCATTTGTTGTTTCCTGTCTTGTTAATTTTAGCCATTCTGCCTGGTATAAAGTGGTATCTCATTGTGGTTTTGATTTGTATTTCCCTGATGACAAGTGATGTGGAGCATTTTTTCTGGTGCTTGTTGGCCATGTGTATGTCTTCTTTGGAGAAATGTCTATTCCTATCTTCTGCACATTTCTTGGCTGGGTTGTTTGTTTTTGGGTGTTGAGTTTGGTAAGTTCTTTTTAAACAGGAATTGTACTTCCTTTTTTTTTTTTTTTTCCTAAGATTTTATTTATTCATTCATGAGAGACACACAGAGAAAGAGAGAGGCAGAGACACAGGCAGAGGGAGAAGCAGGCTACATGCAGGGAGCCCTATGTGGGACTCGATCCCGGGTCTCCAGGATCTCACCCTGGGCCGAAGGCAGACACCCAACCACTGGGCAACCCAGGCGTCCCTGATAAGTTCTTTATAGATCTTTGATATTAGCTCTTTATCTGATATGTCATTTGCAAATATCTTCTCCCATTTTTTTAGGTTGCCTTTTAGTTTTCTTGATTGTTTACTTAATGTGCAGAAGTCTTTCATCTTGTTTAAGTCCCAATAGTTCATTATTGCTTATGTTTCCCTTGCCTTTATATATGTGTCTTGCAAGAAGTTACTGGGGCCGAGTTCAAAAAGGTTGCTGCTTCTGTTCTTCTCTAGGATTTTGATGGATTCCTGTCTTACATTTAGGTCTTTGATCCATTTTGAATTTATCTTTGTGTATGGTATAAGAGAATGTCCAGTTACATTCTTCTGCATGTGGCTGTCCAATTTCCCATTACCATTTACTGAAGAGACTGTTTTTCCATTGGTTAATGACGCCTGAATACTTTCCTGCTTTGTTGAAGATTAGTTGGCCATAGAGTTGAGGGTCCATTTCTGGGTTCTCTATTCCTGTTCCATTGATTTATGTGTCTGTTTTTGTGCCCGTACCATGCTGTCTTCGTGATTACAGCTTTGTAATATAGCTTGAAGTCAGGCATTGTGATGCCACCAGCTTTGGTTTCCTTTTTCAACATTCTTCTGGCTATTTGGGGTCTTTTCAGGTTCCATACAAATCTTAGGGTTGAGTTTTTGTCTTTGATTTTAAGTGTATCTTTAACTTTATGAAAAATGACTGTTTTCCAAAGTAGTTGCACCATTCTATATTCCTGCCACCATTGTATAAATTTTTTTTTGTAAAGCGTCCATATATTTTTCCTACTTTTAATGGAGAAAGAATAGCCTTTCATGCAAATGACGCCTGAATACTTTTACATAAAACTTGGAACACATATAGAAATTAGTTCAGAATAGGGATCCCTGGGTGGCGTAGCAGTTTGGCGCCTGCCTTTGGCCCAGGGCGCGATCCTGGAGACCCAGGATTGAATCCCGGTGCATGGAGCCTGCTTCTCCCTCTGCCTGTGTCTCTGCCTCTCTCTCTCTCTCTCTCTCTCTCTCTCTCTCTGTGACTATCATAAATAAATTAAATAAATTAAAAAAAAGAAATTAGTTCAGAATAAATTATAGACATAAATGTAAAAACCTATAGAACATCAACATCTACAAAAAATTAAGTAGGAAATCTTTGTAACCTTTGTTTAGGCAAATATGTCTTTGGTCAGATACAAAAAGCACAAACCATAAAAGAAAAAATTGATAAATTGGACTTCCTCAGTTAAATCGTCCTTAAATTAAAGCATTCTATATTGTTGAGAAACTTAAAATGGTGAGCCAAACATTGAAAGAAAATATTTGCAAAATACATAAAGAATTGGTATCCAGGAACGCCTGGGTGGTTCAGTGGTTGAGCGTCTGCCTTCAGGTCAGGGCATGATCCTGGAGTCTGGGGATCAAGTCCCACATCCGTCTCCCTGTGTGGAGCCTGCTTCTCCCTCTGCCTATGTCTCTGCCTCTCTCTCTTTCTGTGTCTCTCATGAATAAGTAAACAAAATCTTAAAAAAAAAAAAAAAAGAATTGGTATCCAGAATATATAAAGAACTCTCAAAACTTAGGTAATAGAAAAAAAAAGAATAGGGCAGCCCCAGTGGCTTAGCAGTTTAGCGCCGCCTTTAGCCCGAGGTGTGATCCTGGAAACCCGGGATCGAGTCCCACGTCAGGCTCCCTGCATGGAGCCTGCTTCTCCCTCTGCCTATGTCTCTGCCTCTCTCTCCGTGTCTCTCATGAATAAATAAAATAAAATCTTAAAAAAAAAGAAAGAAAAGATTTGACAAGAGACTTCACCAAGTAAATGTCTAAACAGCAAATAAAGATGCTCAGTTTTGAATTCCATTAGTCTAATTTCATTAGAAAATACAAATTAAGGGGCACCTGGATGGCACAGTCAATTAAGCATCAAACTCTTGATTTCAGCTCAGATCATAGTCTCAGGGTTGTGAGATTGACTCCCTCCTCCGAAGTCTTAAAAAAAAAAAAAAGGAAAGAAAATACAAATTAGAACCACGATGAGATACTACTAAACCCCTACTAGTATAGCTAAGAATAAACAGAAAACTAAAGCTGACTCAGCAAGATTGCTGAGCAATTGCCCCTCTCATCAATGCTCATAGGAATGGAAAATAATACAGTGACCATGGAAAATGTTTTGTTGATTTGTTATGAATATAAAAGTGATTATGCAGTTAGTATGTAACCCAGCAATCTAACTTTTAGGTTTTTACCGCAGAGATGTAATATAAATGCATTTACAAAAAAGCCTATACACAAATACCTATAGTGGCTCCTTTCATAATTGTCAAAACGGTCTGAATACTAGGCCAGCATGCCTCAAAAAAATTGAAATGATTGAAATCCTATAAAATATGTTCTGTGTATATGGTGTATTTCAATTATATTTCTAATGGAATACTTCTTGCTTAAAAGGAACAAATTAACTGCTACATGCAACAGCATGGATGGATCTCAGATGCAGTTTGCAAAGTGAAGATAGCTGGGGGCAGCTTGGGTGGCCCAGCGGTTTAGCACCGCCTTCAGCCCAGAGCGTGATCCTGGAGACCTGGGATCGAGTCCCACGTCAGGCTCCCTGCACGGAGCCTGCTTCTCCCTCTGCCTGTGTCTCTGCCTCTCTGTGTGTGTGTCTCTCATGAATAAATAAATAATTTTTTAAAAAAAGGGAAGGTAGCTGAGTCTTAACAACATACATGTAATTCCATTTATATGACATTCTGGAAAAGGTAAAACTATGGGGACAGCAATAGTAGGGATTGTCAAGGGCTAAGGAAGAAGTTAAGAATTGACTTCTGAGGGACAAAAAGGAACTTTTTATTTAGGGTGTTGGAAAATAGTCTATGTCTTGATCGTGGTGATGGCCATAGAACTGTGTATTTGTCAAAACTCATAGAAACAGACACCAAAAAACATGAAGTGTTTATAAATTATACCTCAGTATACCTGTGGTGGTTTTGTTTTTGTTTTCCACGGTTAAAGTGTTGGAAGAAGTAGGATACCTCAGTGGCTCAGTTGAGTGGCTGACTCTTGATCAGGTCATGATCTCAGGGTCCTGGAATTGAGCCCCATGTTGGGCTCCACACTCAGTGGGGAGTCTGCTTAAGAATTCTTTCTCTTCTCTCCCTCTGCCCTTTTCCTCACATGCACTCACTCGTGTGCATGCTCTCTCTCAAATAAATAATTAAAAAATATATATTTTATTTATTCATGAGAGGCGCAGAGAGGCAGATACATAGGCAGAAGGAGAAGCAAGGAGCCTGGTGTGGGACTCCAGGATCATGACCTGAGCCAAAGGCAGATGCTCAACCACTGAACCACCTAGGCATCCCTCAAATAAATAAATCTTTAAAAAAAGAAAAAAAAAAAAAAGGATTGGAAGAAGATACACCATGATAATGCAGATTACAAGGAATTTACAATGACAATATTTGAAACAAAGTAAACTTTGAAATAGTACCACCAAGGATAAGGAAGAATATTTCATAATGTTATTAATAAAGGGATCATTGCACTAAGAAAACAACAGTCCTAAATATATATTTACCTAAAACAGCTTCCACATTTATGAAATAGGAACTGATGGAAACTGAAAAGGAGAAATAGGGGTGCCTGGTTGGCTCAGTCCATAGAACATGTGACTCTTGATCCTTGGTGTCATGAGTTCAAAACCTACATTGAGGGGTAAGAGATTACTTAAAAAAAATAATTAAATCTACAATTATACATGGAAATATCAACATTCCTTTTTCAATAACTTATTGAAGAAGTAGACAGAAATTAATAGGGCTATCTAAGAGTTAACATACCAATGAATTTGACCTAATTGATATTTATAGAACATCACATTCAGTGACAGCAGAACTATACATTTTCTTTAAGTGCATATGAATTATTCACTAAGATAGACCATTAAAGAAATTTCGGTATATTTAATTTGATTCATATTATACATAGGGATAACACAGATAGTTAAATGAGAAATTAATAAGAAAAATCCAGAAAATACCCAAATATTTGGAATTTAAGCAGTATACTTCCTTTTTTTATATAGATTTATTAATTTGAGAGAGAGAGAGAAGAAAACACGAGAGCACTGGGGCAAGGGTCAGAGGGAGAGAGAAACTCAAGCAGACTCCATGATCAGTTTGGAGTCCATGTGGGGCTCCATCTCACACCCCTGAGTCATAACTTAAGCCAAAACCAAGAGTCAGACACTTAACAGACTATGCTACCCAGGCACCCCTAAGCAGTATACTTCTAAGTAACATGTGAATAAAAGAAGAAATCACAAAGAAAATTGGAAAGTCTTTTGAACTTTTTTTTCCCCTCAAGATTTTATTTATCTGTCATTGAGAGGAAGAGCACTAGCAGGGGTAGAGGCAGGCAGAGTCTGTGCTGGGCAGGAAGCCCATCCTGACTTGATGCCCAGGCCCCAGGATCTTGACATGAGGTGAAAGCAAATGCTTAACCAATTGAACCACCCAGGTGTCCCTGGAAAATATTTTGAACTTAATGAAAATGATATCATGATTTGTTATGATAGGGAATTTCCATGTCTGTAGATTTCCTGTAGGTAGACTATTAAATTTAATTTTCTTCTTTTAAAGAAAAATTGTTAGGATATAGCTAAAGCAGTCATTTTTGAGAAAGGATATGCTATCCTGATAGCATATCCTGATTATCCTGATAATAATCCTGATTATTCTGATATGCTTTTAAATGCTTATATAAGAACAGTCTAGGGGATCCCTGGGTGGCTCAGTGGTTTAGCACCTGCCTTTAGCCCAGGGTGTGATCCTGGAGTCCTGGGATCGAGTCCCAAGTCAGGCTTCCTGCATGGAGCCTGCTTCTCCCTCTGCCTCTCTCTCTCTCTCCCTTTGTCTCTCATGAATGAATAAATAAAATTAAAAAAAAAAAAAAAAAGAACAGTCTAAAATGGGTGGCTCAGCAGTTGAGCATCTGCCTTCGGCTCAGGGCGTGATCCTGGAGTTCGAGGATCGAGTTCCGCATCAGGCTTCTGTAGGGAGCCTGCTTCTCTCTCTACCTCTCTCTGTGTGTCTCTCATGAATAAATAAATAAATCTTAAACAAACAAACAAAAAAATCAGTGATATGCTTCTAATCCTAGAACCTGGAAAAGAACATCAGATTACATCTGAAGAAAGAAGAACTTAATAAAGAATGAAGATCAATCAGATAGAAAATGGACAAACAGGAGTGCCTCGGTGGTTCAGTCAGTTGAGTGTCTGCCTTTGGATCACGTGATGAACCCAGAGACCTGGGGTCAAACCCTGCATTGGGTTCTCTGGTTAATGGGGTGTCTGCTTCTGCCCTTTCCCCTGCTCTTCTCTCTCTTGCACTCACTCTCGCAAATAAATTTTTAAAAAAGAAAATAGAAAATGGACAAACAGGGGCATCTGGTTGGCTCAGTCTGTTAAGTGTCTAACTCTTGATCTCAGCTCCAGGTCTTGATCCTTAGGGTCATGAGTTCAAGGCTCAACGTTGAGAAAAAGAAAGAAAATAGACAAATAGTGGGGAGAACCAGTAATGCCAAAAGTTGATTCTTTGAAAAGAGCAATAAAATTGCCAAACCTCTTGTTAGATCATGTTCCTCAACCACGGCCCTATTGATTCTTTTATCCTGTAATTGGTTGTTGTGGGGAACTGTCAGCATCCTTGGCCTCTATCTACTACATGCCAATAGAACTCCCTTTCCCTATGTTACAACTAAAATATGTGTCTCTAGACACCATCTGATGTCCCCTGAAGGTGAATGGCAAATTCATTCCTCTTTTCTTGGGACCACTACATTAGACCAATCAAGGAAAAAAAGAAAATACGACAAAAAATAGCAGTCAGTGACAAAAGACAAGGTGTCAGTGTAGATTTTAAAAGGTACAGTATAGGCATTAAAAGGAAAATAAAGGCATATTATGAGCAGGTTTATGCCAGTAAATTCAATATCCTAAATAAAATGGATATGTTTCTGGAAAATGCAAATTACCAAAATTGACTTAAGATGAAATAGAAAACCTGATAGCTTTATAAAATGAATTTGCAGCTAAAATTTGCCATAAAGACCCAGATGACTTCATTGACAAATTCTATTAAACATTTAGGGAAAAATCATACCAACCCTACAAAAACTCAGAAAATAGATTAAACACTTCTGACTTAATAAGGCTGATATTAACTTAATATCAAAACGAAACATGCTTTACAAGAAAACGACAGATCAAGAGCCTTAATGAACAACAAAGTATTAGAGCAGATCCAGCCAGCCAAATAAAAACCAAAAGAAGGAAAAAACAAGAAAAAACCACACATAACACAACAATCTAATGACTGCCATGTCAGGCTTATTCCAGGAGTGCAAACTTGGCTTAAACTTTGAGTATTAATGTAGTTCAACATATTAACATTATAAAATGGAAAACCCATGCTATTATTTCAGTAACTGTAGAAAAAGTATTTGAGCAAAAAAATCCAACACATTTATCATAAAAACTAACAGCACTTTAGGAATAAAAGATAGCTTTTTCAAGTTGATAAAAGGCATCTACAGAAAACACCAGTTAATATAATACTTTATGATGAAAGGCCAAGTGCTTTCTTAGCTCTGGAAAGAGGCAAAAATGTCTACTCTTAGCATTTTTTTCAATATTCTGATGGGTGTTGGTTTTGTTTTTCTTATTTTGTCTTTAAGATATTTATTTATAAAAAAAAGATATTTATTTTTTTATTTATTTGAGAGAGAGAGAGAGAGAGAGAGAGAGAGAACATGAATAGGGGGCTGAGGGAGAGGGAGAAACAGATTCCCTATTCAGCAGGGCTCAGTCCCAGGACCCTGGGATCATGATCTAAAGGCAAATGCTTAACCAGCTGAGCCACCCAGGTGCTCCTGTTTTGTTTTTTTATTAAAGTAGGCTCCATGCCCAGTGTGGAGCCCCACATGGGGCTTGAACTCAATCTGGGGATCAAGATCGAAACCTGAGCTAAGTGTCCAATGCTTAACAAACTGAACCACCCAGCCACCCCTCTGGTGGTTTTGCTGGTGCAGTAAGGAAAGGAAAGGCATACAGATTAGAAGAGACAAAATAAAAACTGTTCTTGTGAGTGATATTACTGTGTTTATAGGAAATCCCTAAGAAATGCAGAAACAAGCCACCAGAACCAGTAGAGCTGTGTAGCAGTATGATAGGATATAAGCCCAATATAAAAAAAATTGTTTATGTATTAGGAACCAACAGTTGGAAAAATGAAAAATTTTTAAAATTTATAGTAGCATCTGAAAAGATAAAATACTTGGAGTAACAAAACGTGCAAGACTTGTGTACTAAAAACTACAAAATAATGCTGGAAGAGAAGATTTAAAAACCTAAATTATTGGAGAAATCTATATTCTCAGATCAGAGAACTTGGTATTATTAAAATGTTAGGTCTCTCTCTTTCTCTCTTTTTTTTTTTTTTAATTTTTTTTTTATTTATTTATGATAGTCACACACAGAGAGAGAGAGAGAGAGAGGAAGAGACACAGGCAGAGGGAGAAGCAGGCTCCATGCACCGGGAGCCCGACGTGGGATTCGATCCTGGGTCTCCAGGATCGCGCCCTGGACCAAAGGCAGGCGCCAAACCGCTGCGCCACCCAGGGATCCCTCTCTCTTTCTCTTTAAAAGTAGCCTGGCTATACTCTGATTAGGCTGGTCCACCACCCCGAGATTAAGACCTGAGCTGAGATCAAGAGTCAGATGCTTCAACAACTCAGCCGCCCAGGTGTCCCTAAAATGTCAGTTCTCTTACTGTCATTTTACTTGACATTTTCTTGGCCATGAATGGGATTTAGTCCATCATTACATTGACTATTTGGGTTTCTTTCAAGAAGTGCTTAGTCTAGCAAGTCATTTGTCCATTTTACCTTTGGGTTTTCTTTTTCTTACTGAATTCTAGGAATTCTTTAATGTACTAGACTGGTTCTTTGTTATGCCTTTCACAAATACCTGCTTCCATTTGGTAGCATATCTTTTAAAAACTTTTTAGTGATGACTTTCAATAAATAATGCATTAATTTTAGTTTTATAGAAAGAATCAGTGTGGTTTTTTTTATTTTAAAGATTTTATTCATTCATGAGAGAGAGAGTCATTTATGAGAGGGAGAGAGAGAGGCAGAGACATAGGCAGAGGGAAGGGCAGGCTCCCCATAAGGAGCTCGATGTGGCACTCTATCCCAAATCCCGGAATCATGCCCCGAAGTGAACGCAGATGTACAACCGCTGAGCCACACAGGTGTCCCAAAAGAATCAGTTTTTTATTGGTAGTGCTTTTTGTGTCTTAAGGAATCCTTTCTACTGAATGTCATAAATACATTTTTAAAGATTTATTTATTTATTTATTTATTTATTTATTTATTTATTTATTTATTTATAAATTTTTTATTTATTCATGAGAGACACAGAGAGAGAGGCAGAGACACAGGCAGAGAGAGAAGCAGGCTCCATGCAGGGAGCCTGATGTGGGACTCGATCCTGGGACTCCAGGATCACACCCTGTGGGCTGAAGGCATGCGCTTAACTGCTGAGCCACCCAGGGATCCCTTATTTATTTATTTTAGAGAGAAACTGTGCACGCATGCAAGTTAGGGAGAGGGGGAGAGGGAGAAGGAATCTCAAGCAGACCCCTTGCTGAGCATGGAGCCCAATGCAGGGCTCAAGGGGTCAATTAACTAACTGACCCACCCAGGCCCCTGAACATTTTTCCTTTAAAATATTTCCAACAATTTGTAGATTGTTGATTTGAGGACCACATAGAGCATGTAGACATGTTTTGCTTTTCCTTTGTGATAGTTTGAACTTTCTGGAGTTGCTCAAATTCTCAAATGAGATGATTTCTCTTAAAATTTTGTGTGTCATGATCACCCGGATGAATTTGCAATATTTTACTGCATTGTCACCTGGTGGTAATTAGCTAAAGCCAGCTCTGTCTTTAGTTGGGGCATGGGCTCTCCATTTCTCCTCAGTCCTTATTTCCATGTCACTCCCCTCCAGCTGTGACCCTTGCGATTGACCCATGTTTAGGATTATATTTACTTTAAAACTCTAAATAAACTTCTGGGAAACAGATGTTAACTTACTGATTGATTATCTATAACTGGGTAAGTTTTAAGCCAGAATGGTAGGAATATATATCATGGATCATAATGTATATATTGTTAACACTCCTGTATATATGTAATCAGAGTATATGTTAAAGAGGCATTTTGTAAATTTTAGTGTTTTTTTAAAAAAAAATAAGTGTATGCCCCACGTACTTTGTTCCAATCACTGTTCTCATCATCGAGGATACAGCTGATAACAGACAAAAATTATTTTCCTGACGAAACTTAGGTAAAAGAAACCTGTAATTTATTTTTTTAAGGTTTGAAAGTAGAATTAGAATATTTTGTATCATTTTATTTTCATATCTGTAACATCTCTATATCAAGCTAATGATGAAGTGATAAATACATTCTATTAAAACCAGAAACTTCTTTTAAGACAAGTCTTGTTTGGTGAAACTTTCATTGAAACTATTAATATATATATATGTTTGTCTTATACTTTGGCAAATGAATTTAATTTCAGTTTTTTAGTTTGATATAATTGCAGACTTAGAAAAGCTGCAGGAATAGTAAAAAGAGCCTCCTGTGTTCTTCAGATGTTAACTTTTTCCACTTTTACTCTTTTCCTCTCTGCCTACTCTAGTGTCCTATATAAATGCAAAGCCATTTGTAACAAAAACACTGAATAGTTCTTTAAGATTCCATTTTTGATGCTTGTGTTTGGGCTCCTGGGGACAGTAATAGTCCTCCTCTTCTGTGTTTTTGCCAGGTTAGGTCATGCATGCTATACTTTTCTATATTTTATGACTCTCTGTGTAATGTGATAGCGTTCCTTTCAGAAAGTTTTAAAAAACTAGCTGGTTCCAAAGGATCAGATTTTTAAATTTTTTTTTTAATTTTTATTTATTTATGATAGTCACACAGAGAGAGAGAGGCAGAGACACAGGCAGAGGGAGAAGCAGGCTCCATGCACCGGGAGCCCGACGTGGGATTCGATCCTGGGTCTTCAGGATCGCGCCCTGGGCCAAAGGCAGGCGCCAAACCGCTGCGCCACCCAGGGATCCCTAAATTTTATTTTTTATTGCACTATTATTACTTCATCCTGAACTTTATTTTTTAACATGTTTTGATATATTTGTGTTTATTTCACTTGGTTGTAACATTACTTAACGTGTAGCTAAGAAAAATCTCTCCCCAGTTTTAGAAGTCATTTGTATTGATTTTTTAAATTATGGTAAAATATACATAACATAGATGTATTTTATGTTAAAAATTTTAACCATTTTTAAGCATACAGTTGAGTGGTATTAAGTTCATTCACGTTGTTGTGCAACTATCAGCACCATCCATCTCCAGAACCACAACCCATGCTGAGAAACATACTTCATACTGTGCTCCCCAGGTCAGTCATGTATGTGAAACCAAATTTCAACTATATTTATACCCTTATCATATGTGGTGCATTCTAATATTTTCTTTTACTTTCTTCCTTCCCTTCTGTGCTGGTATTGATCTTGTTCTGAGACTATGTGACCCAGGACCTAGATGTGCACAACTTTCCTTATCCATAAGGAAAGGATGATAATAGTACCTATCTCTTGGAAGTATTGTCATGAGTAAACCATTGCCATAATAATTACTCCAGAACCTCACACATCTAATAGATCAATACCAGCACAAAATGGGTATATCCTTCCTGTAAGTCTTCACAAAGGTTAATGCTCCTGCTACCACATACCACAAAATGCCTTCATTCCATAGCTGCCAGCCAAAAAGAGGGCAGAAAGAATAGCAACACAACCTTTACCACATTTCCATTTTCCAAATCATGAATAAGTGCTTCTGATTAGCTAAACCAAATTACAAGTATAACCTTTATTGTAAGGTGGCTCAGGATATATAATTTTCAGCTTTCCTGCCTCTGCAGTACAGAAAGGCATGTTTTAGAAACTGCAGAATGGATGTGGTTTCAGTTCATTGTTGGCTATATAGTAAAACAGAATCTAGTGGGTTAAAATTATTTATTATTTCTCACAGTTCTGTGATATGACTGCTCCATATGGTGTCAGCCTGGGTTACTCTTACAAGCTAAATTTAGCTGGGAGCTCAACTAGGACTCTGAGTTCTCTATACAGTCTGCCTCTGTGTGTTGTCTCATTTTCTAGGATTCTGTGTATGGTCTCTTCTTTCTTGGATAGTCCAGTCTTCCTAACACTGTGGTAGCTGGGTTCCAGTAGGGAGCATTCCAGCATCTATATGCATGTAGTTATCAGGCCTCTCCTTGCGTTACTCTTTCTAATGTCCCACTGGTCAAAATAAGCCACATGACCAAACCCGGTGTCTTTTTGAGAGAGGACTAAACAAGATGTAAATATGAGGAGACATAATATGGTAGTTAGCCTCCAACATGGCCCTGAATGATCCTCATTCCCTTATATTCTAACCAAAAGGGCTGTCCTGAGTAACTAATTAGGCTATTGTAGAAGTGACAGTGTATGTTTTTTGAGGTTAGGTCATAAAAGATTGTTATTAATGACTCTGGATCACTCACTGGGAGAAAGCCAGCTGCCATTCCATGAGGACACTCAAACAGCTGTCCATGGAGAGAGCCCCCAAAGAGAGGAATTGATGTCATTTCCCAAATCCAGTGCCGTCTTACAATCATGGAATGAGCTACTACCTTCATAGCATATCTGGTAGGCTCATCAGACCTTCAGATGATTATAACTTTGACTAGAGTTTCATTAGAGAATTCAAACAAAACCATCTAGCTAAGTTACTCTCTGATTCAGCTTCCACATAAACTGTGACAAAGAAATATTTATTGTTTTAAGGTACAGAGTGTGGGGGTATTTTGTCACATAGCAATAGATGGCAAATACATAGACTTTACTACTGAGAAATATTTTTGATGACTCCCATGTCCTGTATAATTTTCCTATAAAATTTAAGGGCCTTAGTTATGACATTTAGGAGTATAGTTTACCCTTCTTAATCTTTCTTGCCTCTCACTGAACATGCTCAGATTGCTTCAAAATACTCTGTAACATGTCACTAGTGACTTCAGGGTTTGGCTGAGTTAGCTTTGATGGATTCATCAACCTTGAGTGGGACATTCATTTTCTGGCTACCTCGTAACTAAAAAGATATTTTCATAGAATGCAAATCTAACCATATTATGCTGTTGCTCAAACACTTCAGTGGCCTTCAAAATATCTGTGGTTTGCATGTTCTCTCCTTTGGCTTTTGTCAGCTTGCATGAGGTTTTAAACTGTTCCTTAGTTTACTCATCCATAAATAAAAGTTTTGATTGTTTTGTTGGTTGAGATTAGATGACTTCTGTGAAAGGGAGCCTAATCAGATAATTTCAGGTGACCTGGCTAGTCCTACTTTAAGTTAATGTTAAGATTTTCTTTGATCCTTTCACAACTCACATTTGGTGTTCTTTATTTTTTTCAGAATCCCTAAACTTTAGGTGTTTATATATTTTTTTTAATTTTTATTTATTTATGATAGAGAGAGAGAGAGAGGCAGAGACACAGGCGGAGGGAGAAGCAGGCTCCATGCACCGGGAGCCCGATGTGGGACTCGATCCCGGGTCTCCAGGATCGCGCCCTGGGCCAAAGGCAGGCGCCAAACCACTGCGCCACTCAGGGATCCCGGTGTTTATATTATTAATGTATTATTATAATAATGTATATTAATGTATTATATTATTAATTCCAACTAGATAACAATTTCTACCAAAATGTTAATAGATAAGCAAGAAATAAGGCTTAACATCTCACAGAGATGTTTGTACTTAACAGTAAATAGACTGTCACTGACTAGTTACTGACTGCATAATGAAACCAAGATACAAAGCTAACAACAGAATGTCAGGAGAAGCTTGGTATTCTGAGCAGAGTAAGATAGTCGTATGCCTATCTATACATAGTTGTCTTGATTGGGACTTTTCACCAGTGAAGCCATCTAACATTGGATATTTTTTTTTGTGGGAAGGTTTTAAATTTCAGATTCAGTTTCTTTCCATAGAAATAGGATTATTCAGATAGTATTTTTCAGTGCCAGCCCCTTCCTCCCCCCATGTATTATTAGGATGGATAATATGTCCTCTTTTTAATTCCTGACAATGATAATTTGTGCCTTCTTTCTCTCCTTGATTAATTCTTATAGAAGCATGTCAATTCTTTTAGTCTTTTCAACAGTCAGCATTTGTCATTGTTTGGTTTTTTTCTTTTGTATGTTTGTTTTCCAGTTCATTGATATCTGTTTTAATTTTTCCCCCTTTCATTTTACCTCCTTTTTATTTAATTTGCTATTTTTCTCACTGCTTGGGATGGAAATATAAATCATTGAATTTTCATTCTTCTATTGTAATGTATACATTTAATGTTATAAATTTCCTATAAGTACAACTTCGTCTGCGTCCCACAAGTATTGATAGTTTATATTTTCATTGTCATTCAGTTCAGAATATTTTCTAAATTCCATTATGATTCCTTCTTTGATCAATTGAGCTTCACTAAGGAAGAAAGATAAAACCAGTATTACTATAAACTTTCTGTATAATAGAAGGAAAGGGATCACTTATTAATTTAAGTCAGTATAACTTCATTTCTAAAATGGACAAGGTTGGGGGTGTTTTGGATGGCTCAGTTGATTAAGTGTCCAGCTCTTGGTTTTGGCTCAGGTCATGATCTTGGGGTCATGGAATTGAGCCCTGTGTTGGGCTCCAAACTCAGTGCACTCTGCTTGAGATTCTTTTCCTTTTCCCTGTCCCCCTTGTCACATACACTCTCTAAAATAAAATAAATTTTTAAATATTAAAAAAAAAAACCGTGGACAAAGTTGTCTTAAAGTTATAAGCCAATTTCTTTCATGAATGTAAATGTAAAAATTGAAGCAATATAATAGCAAATCAAATCTAGCAATGCAGCCCCGGTGGCTCAGCGGTTTAGCGCCGCCTGCAGCCCAGGGTGTAATCCTGGAGACCCTGGATCGAGTCCCACGTTAGGCTCTCTGCATGGAGCCTGCTTCTCCCTCTGCCTGTGTCTCTGCCTCTCTCTGTGTGACTCTATGAATAAATAAATAAAATCTTTAAAATCTTTAAAAAAAAATCTAGCAATGCACAAGTGTTATGACCTAGTTGGCATTATTTTAAAATGGAAACTTAGAACTAGAATTAGTTTTAGGAATAGAAACTTGGATTAAAATTAGAAGACCAGTCTGTGAGATTTACTCTATTTACAGAATTAGGAAGAAAATATGATCACCTCAGCAGGCACAGAAAAAAATGACAAAATTCAATACATATAAGATTGTCTTCTGTGTGATTTCTTTTTTTTTTTTTTTTTTGATTTCTTTTACCTTGCATAATATCCTGTAGGATCACCCATGCTCCCATGAATGGCAAGATTTCATTTTTTATGGTTGATTAATATTCTAGTGTTTGAGTGTGCATGTATGTTTGTATATCACTTTAATTCACTTATCTATTGTAGACATTAAGGTTGCTTCCATATCTTGGCTATTATAAATAATGCTGCAGTAAACATAGGGGTGCCTATATCTTTTCTAATTAGTGTTTTTATTTTCTTCAGGTAAATTCCCAGAAGTGGAATTACTGGGGCATATGTTATTTCTATTTTTAATTTCTTGAGGAACCTCAGCACTGTTTTCCACAGTGGTTGTACCTATTTACATTCCCACCAACAATGCACGAGGATTCCTTTTCTCCACATTCTCTCCAACACTTGTTTCTTGCCATTTTGATACTAGCCATTCTGACTGGTATGAGATAATACTGCATTGTTCTTTGCATTTTCTTTCTTTTTTTTTTTTTTTTAAGATTTTATTTATTTATAGAGACACAGAGAGAGAGAGAGAGAGAGAGAGGCAGAGACACAGGCAGAGGGAGAAGCAGGCTCCATGCAGGGAGCCCGATGTGGGACTGGATCCTTGGTCTCCGGGATCATGCCCTGGGCTGGAGGCAGTGCTAAACCTGCTGAGCCACCAGGGCTGCCCCCCACCCCCTTTTTAAACATTTTATGCATTTGCATTTTCCTGATGATTAGTGATTAGTTGAGCACCTTTTCATGTGTCTTTTGGCAATCTGTATATCTTCTTTGGAAAAATGTCTATTTAGGTCCTCTGTTCACTTTAAAAAATTGGATTATTTGGGTTTATTTGGTGTTGAGTTCATGGGTTCTTTATATATTTTGGATATTAACCCCTTACCAGATATATCATTTGTAAATATCTTCTATTTAGTAGGTTGCCTTTTTGTTTTATTGATGGTTTCTTTTGCTGTGTAAAAAGCCTTTTAGTTTGATGTAGTCTCAGTTTATTTTTGCTTTTGTTTCCTTGCCTGTGGAGACAGATCCAGAAAAATACTGCTTAAGGTCGATGTTTAAGAGATTACTGCTTATAGTTTTCCTTTAGGAATTTTATGGTTTTCAGTATTACATTTAGGTCTTTAATCCATGTTATTTTTGTATATGGTATAAGAAAGTAGTTCAGTTTTACTCTTCTGCATGTAGCTGTCCAGTTTTCCCAGAACTATTTATTGAAGAGACTGTCATTTCCCCAATATATATTCTTGCCTCCTTTGTGGTGGATTAATGGACCATAGAAGCACAGGTTTATTTTTGGGCTGTTTTGTGCCTGTACTATACTGGGTTTTTTTTAAATTCTTTTTTCTTTTTATTGAGGTATAGTTGACACACAATGTTATATTAGTTTCATGTGTACAACATAGTGATTCCACAGCTGTATGCATTATGTTGTCCTCACCACAAGTGTGGCTACCATCTGTTACCATACCGCTGACTATATTCCCTGTACTGTATTCCCTTTCATCCCCATGACTTATTCATTCCATAAGTGGAAGCCTGTACTTCCAACTCCCCTTCACTCATTTTCCCCATCCCCTAGTAATCATATTGTTTTAATTACCTTAGTTTGTAGTATACCTTGAAATCTGGGATGTGATACTTCGAGCTTTGTTGTTCTTTCTCAGAAGTGCTCTGCCTGTTTGGGTACTTCGTGGTTCATTACAAATTTTAGGATTCTTTGTTGTAGTTCTGTGAAAAAATACTATTGGTATTTTGATGGGAATTGCATTGAATCTGTAGATTGCTTGGGGTAGTATGTACATTTTAACAACATTCTTCCAGTTCACGAGCATGGACCTTTTTGTTTTATAGTGATTCTAAAATGTACACTTGTTAATTTTGTAGTTGTAAGTAACAGGTTATTTTATAATTACAGCTTTTAATCCTAAACTACATAAAAATGCTTGAACATGTTTTTCTGTGAAATGCAAAACCTATTAAAGTGTGAAATCAAGGCAGCTTTGATAATAAAATATAAAAGAAACATAATTGATGATGATGTTGCAAATATCAGATGAATTTGATTGTATGTATGAGGCTAAGAATTTTTTACCTGGACTAGATGTAAAATGATTAGAGTCTTAATTGAAGATTTACACAAACTGATTGTGAATCCTTTGATAGTAACTGATTACTAGTTTGTGTTTTAATGGACATGAGTTTTTAAAAACATATGTCTACTACTAATTTCTAAGTATCAGGAGTTGAGTATGTTTTTTTTATATATATATTTTTACAGATGGTAGTAAAAACTTTTATGGATATGGATCAGGACTCAGAAGATGAAAAACAGCAGTATCTCCCACTAGCCTTGCATCTTGCATCTGAATTTTTCCTCAGGAATCCCAATAAAGATGTGCGTCTCCTTGTAGCATGTTGTTTGGCCGACATTTTTCGAATCTATGCCCCAGAAGCTCCATATACTTCCCATGATAAACTTAAGGTAAATATAATCTTTATAGAATTAGTTTACTTTTATAGTTCAGCTTACCTTTAGTAACATAGCTTTTTATTATTATTCATAAAAATGAATTATTCATTCAGTTAAAATTTATTACATATCTACAAAAATGACTGGTATTTTTATTGAGGCATTGAAAGGTATAGATCAAAACTAGTCCCTGTCTGCTCATAGGTAACCCTCATGATAACCCATCACAAAGCCCAGATGGCTGAATTGAAGAGATAGAAGTGGATTTAGTGACACTTTTATTTTAAAACAATAGTGTAACGGAATTTATATATTCAAATGATTATTTCCCCTTGCACACTACATGCAGAATTATGCTTATCTTGGAGGTTTCTGCCTTTGTTTGAAATGTTCAAGGAACTCTTTTGAATTGATCTCTTGAGCTGACTTCATATTCTGAATAATTTTCTTCTTGATAAATTTTAATATTTTGAACTTCTTTCTTTTCAGTTGTCCTAAAGTCATTTTTTTACATATTGATTCTATTTTGGGTTAAAACTTCTAAAGAAAGCTTATTAAGAAATGGCACACTATTGTCATGAAAAGTATGACTCTTCAACTAGTCTGTTATTGTTTTTGTTCCACACAAATTTATAACCACACATCAAATTCAAACTACATACTGAAAATTACTATTTTCATGTAGGAAGTAGTAATGGAAAACTCTTGTCCAGGTCCTTAAAATGAAGATAATTGTTTACCATGCTGCAAGGTGAAGATAGTAAAGTGGAAGTTCTGTAATAGAAGAAAGGACAACAAGATGTAGAACTTACGGTTTTTTGAGAATGAGAAAGCCTAAAGATTTATGGCAGTAATAATTTTTATTATCATTTCTGAAAGATATAATTTTATATAATTTGCTCTATTCTCATTATTTGGAATAACAGACTAAGCCAATCCCAAGTCATTTGGCTAAGGAGAATTTTCTTTTATTGTAGTATGTAATGGAGAATATGTATAGAGAGACTATTATTAGTATATTGTGAATGATAAGTATTTGTATCTAAATTAATTTTATCATTTTTTTTAACAGGACATATTTTTGTTTATTACCAGACAATTAAAAGGTTTGGAGGATACAAAGAGTCCACAGTTTAATAGATACTTTTATTTATTAGAGGTAAAAAAAAATTTAATAAATATCACACTACTCATGTAATAGAAAATTCCTTACAGAAACTTTATAATGTAAGATGAATTTTTTGTTCTATACAAATCCCACTTAATAAAATATCTTTTAAGATAAAATACATTCCACTGGAAAATCTGTTATGTTATTTGAACGTCTGTTTTCATCTTTTTTGTTTTTATTCTTTTCTAATGTGAAGAGGGTTTAAGTTGAATTAATTTTCACCAGTCCTTATATTTAGTATGTATATATGTCTACTAATCTCTTAACAGTTTAATATTTTTTCATTAGAGTAGGTTAATGCAACACATGTATGTCTTTTTAAAGGTCCGAGTATATGACAACTTTAACAGCTTTATATAGTTGGACCTTTATAAGCTTTAATATAAATTTGTAATTCTAAAAATTAAATTATAGTAATGAGTTTGCTTTTGTGTAACTATTCTGTGCAAGTATAAATAATCTATTTATTTATTTATTTATTTAAGAACTTAGCTTGGGTTAAATCCTATAACATCTGCTTCGAATTGGAAGATTGCAATGAAATTTTTATTCAGCTTTTTAGGACTCTCTTCTCAGTGATCAAGTAAGTTATTTTTTAAGCATTTCTGTTTGTCTCTTTTTCTTGCTGTGCATAGTGAAGCATCATGTACTATAACTAAGATCTTTTAGATTTATAATGAAATGTTTTCCTTAGACTTGACATGAAAAGGAAAATAAGCAAATCTGTTGTCTGAAAGCTGCCTTTATACTATGGTTTCAAGTTAGATATCAATTATATTAGTTGACTCTTAAAAAAGAAAATGGTGTGAAACATTATGTAATGAAATACTAAATTATGAAGTGGAAATTTTAAGTATTTTAAGTACCATTAGTGAGTGCTGTAAATCATAGTACCTCAGTGGTTAAGCTTACTGACTTCTCATTTTCAAGTTAGAAAAAACCTGGAGCATTGCTCTTTCTTTATAGAAATAGAGAAATTAATGCATAGGGAAAAGGAGTATGGTGGCTTGTCCAAGGACAAATCACTGAACAGAAGAGCCTAAACTCTGATTTCAGTTCAGTGTTTTGTTGTGGTTTGGTTTTTTGTATACTAAACCAAGCATTATTATGAGATGTGTTCTGTAGCATTGCACTATATACAAACATAATATATCTTACATTAATTTTAAATTTTCTAGTAACCACATTAAGAAAAGTTAAAAAGAAACAAATGAAATTTATTTTGATAATACTTTATCTCACAATATCCAAAAGCACTATTATTATTATTATTATTATTATTATATATATTTTTTTAAGATTTATTTATTTTAGAGAGAGAGAGCATGAGCATGAATGTAGGTGCAGTGGGAGGGGCAGAGGGAGAGAGAAATCTCAAACAGCCTCCCCACTCAGCATGGAGCCTTTCATGAGGCTCAGTCTCAAGGCCCTGAGATCATGACCTGAGCCAAAATCAAGAGTCCAGTGCTGAATCAGCTGAGCCACACAGGCACCCCCAAAAGCATTAGTATTTCAACTTGTGGCTCTATCCATACTACAGGTGTTTGATGGCCAAATTACTATTGACTAATGGCTTCCATTTTGGGCAGCACACGTTTAGAGTTTTCTATGGACTTTTTACGAATTCTATGCTGTCATGTTTTCTGTTTCCTTAGAATGGTAGGAATAGAATTTAACCTGGAATAAACAGGAAAGAACTAGACTGAATTGGTATAGAAATAGAAGCTTATAAAGAGACTACATGAAAAAAAAGCTTCCTTTGACAACTTATTAGAAGCCTATAAAAAATGATAAAATATATAAACTTTACCTTTTGTATTAGTTAGCTTTTGCTGCATGACAAAACAACCCCAAAATTGTTAGCTTAAAATAGACCCCATTTTATTTAACTCCTGATTCTGTTTAGCAGTTCTTTTTGTCTGGGCTGGACTCACTCCTGTATATGCAGTCAGTTGGCAGGACATCTGGCAATTGGCTGAAGTAATAGGACAAGTAAGGTCATGTGTGTGTGTGTCTCTCTCTCACACTGTCATCATCCAGCTGGCTAACCCAGGCCTTCTCAAATGCTCACTGAGTTTCAACAGTAGCAAGAAAAAGCATGCTTTCTCTCACAAGCACTTTTTAAACCTCTACTCACTTTATGTTTACTTACATTTAATTGGCCAGGGAAGGCACATAATCAAGCCCAGATTTGGAGATTGGGTTAGATAGATTTGGAGATTGGGTTAGATAGATTCCATATCTTCATGGAAGAACAGCATTTTAAAGACATATAAATATAGAGAAGAGAATTTCTTTTAAAATTAGAATCACCAACAAAATTTTAAAACTGTTAAAATTGTCATCATGCTGCCCCAGTAGTAGACCTTAACTGTCCATTAAGTCTACTTCCATTCAGACGTTATACTTCTTTCTTCTCACAATTACTTGTATATGCACACACCTTTCTTTGATCTGTTAATATTTTTATTTCCTGAATCTAAAGATCTAAGTTTATTATTGACTTACTTATCTAATTAATTCACAACAAGCTATATGTAAATAAAAGGCTTGCCTTTTGGGGGCACCTGGGTTACTCAGCAGCCAGCTCTTGATTTTGGCTCAGGTCATGATCTCGGGGTCCTGGGGTTTAGCTCTGCATTATGCTCTCTGCTCCCAAGGGAGTCTTATTGAAGATTCTCCCTCTCCCTCTGCCCCTCCCCTGCTCATGCGCGATCGTGCCCGTGCTCTCTCAAATAAGTAAATAAATCTTTAAAAAAAAATTTGCAAAAGAAAAAGACCTGCAAAAATAAACAAACAAACAAACAAACAAATAAATAAATAAATAAATAAATATAAGAAAAAGATTTGCCTTTTGAAAGAGGAACTCACTGATTTATATTTGGTGTTCTTCATTTTTTTGTGTCAATGCAGGTTTTTATGTGATGGTCTTTTTCTTCAGTCTGAAGGACTTCCTTTAATATTTCTATAGTTCAGGGGCACCTGGGTGGCATGGTTGGTTAAGTGACTACCTTTGGCTCAGGTCAGCAGAGAGCCTGCTTCTCCCTCTCCCTTCTCTACTCCCCCTGCTTGTGCGTGTGCTCTCTTTCTCTCTGTCTCTCTGTAAAATAAATAAATACAATATTAAAAAACAAAACATTTTTATAGTTCAGGTTTGGGGCCAATAGAATTCTTCAGTTTTATGTGTCTAAAAATGTCTTTATTCCACTTTCATTTTTGAAGGTTGTTTTCATGGTAAAAGTTCTAGATTGAGGGGCACCTGCGTGGCTTAGCTGAGCGTCTGTCTGTCTGCCTTTGGCTCAGGTCGTGATCCCAGGATCCTGAGATTGAGTCTGGCTCGCATCAAGCTCCCTGCATGGAGCCTGCTTCTCCCTCTGCCTATGTCTCTGCCTCTCTCTGTGTGTCTCTCATGAATAAATAAATAAAATCTTAAAAAAAAACAAAAAAGTTCTAGGTTGATAGGCTTTTTTCTTTTCTTTTTTCTCTTTCAGTACTTTTTTTTTTTTTAAGATATATTTATTTATTTATGATAGACATAGAAAGAGAGAGAGACCAGACACATGAGGAGGGAGAAGCAGGCTTCATGCTGGGAGCCAGATGCGGGACTCGATCCTGGGACTCCAGGATCGCGCCCTGGGCCAAAGGCAGGCGCTAAACCGCTGAGCCACCCAGGGATCCCTCTTTCAGTACTTTTAAAGATGTTATTCCATCTTCTGGTTTTCACTGTTTCTAATGAAAAGTTTTTATCATTTTTAATCTGTGTTCCTCTGTACATGATGTTATCTTTTTTTTCTTTCTCTACCCACTTTGAAGATTTTCTCTTCATTACTGGTTTTAAACAATTTAATTATGACCATGGTGGAGTTTTCTTTCTTTTTCTTGTGCTTGGGGCTTGTTGAGCTTGGGTATGTGGGTTTACCAGTCTGATTACAAGATGCCCTATGAGTTGTGAGATATTCTCTGTGGTTGGAACATGCACTATTCTAAGACCCTTGTTCCAGGGATTATTCCTTCTGCTCCTTTCAGGTGGTGCCCTTCCCAAACACAAGACTTTTCCTCACGTGCATGTGCTGATCAGTAAGCGAGCACTTGAAAACTTGGATACCCTTTACAAACCTACTGTCTTAGTAGGTCTCTCCCTTCTGACATTCTGCCCTGCGAACTCTAGTCTTTCCACATACAGCCTCTAGGTTCTGTCAGGATCTTCCTTCCCCACACTGCAGCGGGGAAACTTACCAGCCACTAAGTTGGGAAAATGTTTCCCTCTCTCAGCCACATGTGCATGATGTTCAGTGTCTAAAAACTGTCATTTCATATATTTTCAGTTTTTTAGTTTCAGGTAGGAAGATAAATCCTTTCAGTTATTGTATCTTAACTGCAACCTGTGGAAACCATTTTAAGTCTGTTTTTGTGTCTCTTCACTTTGGTTCTTTCCCATCCCCAAGTACATTTGGGTCTGAGAGTTAAATGCTCTCTTCAGTTTTTTTGCATCAAGCTGAGTATTTCTATTTTTTCCCCCTTATACACTCTCTCTAACACTACATAGCTGATCCTTCATGACCTTGGCTTTTAGTAAGGTAAAATAGGATATTTGGAAGAGGACATGCAATGGGAGTATCTTTCTAAAAGTTGTGAGAAACAGGGTTATCTAATGTGGGAATTTTTCCACCCACTTAAGTTTTTGTCTGCATTTTATCATCAAGTGCTCAACAGGTCTCTTATACATTATTTCAGGTTTATTTTTTTATTTCAGGTTTATTTTTTTTTAATTAGATACATAAGTGACGTTAAAATTTTGTCTTGATTTAAACTTTTTTTTTAAGATTTTTTTTTTTAAGATTTTATTTATTTATGAGAGAGAGAGAGAGATTGGCAGAGACACAGGCAGAGGGACAAGCAGGCTCCATGCAGGGAACCTGATGTGGGACTCGATCCCAGGTCTCCAGGATTAGGCCCTGGGGTGAAGGTGGTGCTAAACCTCTGAGCCACCAGAGCTACCCCATTTGTTTGAAATTCTTTGTGAGATATCCAAATGATACTTTCAGAACCTTCTAGTCAGAAATTCTGGTAAACATTTTATATCCGATTTTGGATTTTCAGAATCGGTGAACTAAAACCTCTAGTGACAAAGATTTTATAGCAGAAATTACTTATATTAGCTGAGGGGTTTTTTGGTGTTTATAATTTTATTTTGGGGAATGTATTAAGATCTAAAAGGATAAAAAGGATGAAAAACTGTCTACTTTCATTATCTTGTACTTTTTTTTGTTTTGTTTTCTTAATTAACATTTTATCACTTTTTAAAATCTGGGGACATGTAAGCAAAGATGTCCTTTGAAGTTGATGTTTTCATTTGGTTGACTTTAACTCACCTTTGAATTCTAATTGTGTAGTGACTTAATTCATTTTCGAGGTCTTTGGTTTTGTAAGATACTTTACAACAATACCTTACAGCTGTTGTTATAGTCAGCAGAGGGAGAAAGTAAATAGAGCGGTCAAAATTTCTTTGCCGTTAAATGGCATGGTTTCTTCAAATGAAATTCTTTATCTGAGATAGTTGTTTTAAACTGGGAAGTATAATTTTATTTTTGTAAGCCTGATTTTATTTCCTTTTCTTCTTCTTCCTTTTTTTTTTTTTTTTTTAAAGCAATAGCCACAATAAGAAGGTACAAATGCACATGTTAGACTTGATGAGTTCTATCATCATGGAAGGTGATGGAGTTACTCAAGAATTACTGGACTCCATTCTTATTAACCTCATTCCTGCACATAAGGTCTGTATAATATGAAGATATTAAGGGTTAATGTTTAAAGATAGTACTAGACACATGAAAAATAATTGTTTTCCACCATTTATGATTTCACGTAATTATTCCCACTATCACTTCTAGCCCCAATAAAATAGTATAACACATCAGTTTTATAGCTATTGTTTTTAGAAGATTTATTAACATGTATCATAGAAGATTTTCATTCAGTGAAGTACTGCCGATTTCCTGGAACACAAAAATCCTTCACATTCACCACTCATACGTAATGTGGGAATTAGAAGGAGAGAGAGTACTGTTTTGGTTAGGTGTTTTGTTTTGTTGGGGTTTTATGTTGGTTTTGGGGGGAAGGAAAATGTATTTCCTCCTCTGTAACACAGATGGTGGAACATAGGGATTGTATTTCTTTTCAGAATCCATTTTTCTTGGACATTTTCAGAAAAAGATTTGGGCAGAAGCTGGAACTGTATGATTACTCTTAAAGGCAAAGAGATGATTCACAGCTGTATGTTTCTCCCTGTTTCTTCTTTCTGTTCCTCTCTGCTACTTCTTCCTAAGGAACTGAAGGACTTAGCTTTCCACAAGCCCTACCACAGGGCTGTACTCAGTCCTACCTTACTGTTGATATTTACCCTCTTGCTCTTTTCCTCTAATAGTTCAGTGACCTGTTATCAGATGGATGAACAATGTATCCAGTTACACTGGCAATTAATTAGAAGTTCTCCTGCCTCCAAGTATTATTTGCATTTTATTAATTCAAATAAATATATAATTGGCCAAAATTTTGAGAGTATGACAAAGGGGGGGCAGCGTATATGTCAGGCAAAATAAGAGAGGAAAAACTAGAGGAATAGATAACATATTTGGTGTTTATATTCTAGTCAGAAAATATATATGTATTTTTTTATTCAAAATATTTTTATGATTAGGAATTTACCATTTTAGGAAATAGAATGGTAAAATTCACCATTTTAGGAAATAGAAAGCTTAATTTTGAGCTAATTTTATCCTTTTGCCAATGGAAGAAAAGTTAAGAAGCTATGGCTTGTGGACCAAATCTAGTCCACTACCTGTTTATGTAAATAAAGATTTATTTGAACTCAACCACACTCATTTTCATTTTGTCTCTGGCTATTTCACACTCATCAGCAGAATTGTGTAGTTGCAGCAGTAACTATAGGACGCAAAAAGCCTAAAATATTTACCATCTGGGTTTTTGCAAGAGAAGTTTGCTGATTACTCACCTAGAGTATAGGGTTTCCTAGCCTTTTTTGGGAAAGGTGCAAGATGATGGTGAATAAATCTCATTTTCGTCCAAAAAGTCAAAGTATAGAGGTGTTGACAGGTACTTTTTAAAATAAGAAATCCATTTCCAAATAAGTTTTTAAAAATTAAATATGTCTTTTCCATGGCCTTTCTCAGACCCTTTAATTTGTTACAGTATACTGCGAATCTTGAAGAGCAAACATAACATTCAGGTTTCAAAAGTATCTAGTTGACCAAGTATTTTTCTTAACATTTTCTAGGTGTACTCTTTCTTAGATCACACATTGATTAGACAATGAAGTACTTTGGATGGTGGGTTAGACAGGGTATATGTGTGTAAATTCATTTAGATGTGGGGGCATAATTGGCAGTTCAAATTGGTTAACCCAAAAAGCCTTGGGTCCATTTTCAGTTTAATAAAACTAAACATAATATAGGGTTTGGCTTTTGGCTGTGTAATATATTTTAGTTTTTGATTTAGAGTTGTAGTATTTGCAGCTTTTGCATTTTAAGACCACTTGACTAAAGAATATCGAGTAAAACCTTGAATGGGATTCAGTGATATATTTTGCTTTATGGTTTGTAGATTTGAAAATTATAGTACTGTCATGGTTGTCTCATAAATTCACGAATTCATTTGTAACTTTGTGTATTTTTATTGTGTTTCAGAACTTAAATAAACAGTCCTTTGACCTTGCAAAAGTCTTATTGAAAAGGACAGTCCAGACCATTGAGGCATGCATTGCCAATGTATGTATTTCTGTTCATATTTATTCCATAATTATATAATTCTTAATCCATTGTATTTATTGAGGCCTTTCACATATAGTTTTCCTTAGTGTATAAATGATTTCATCTATTTAAAACAAATACATGAAAGAACTGATATATCCAGATGTGCCCAAAAGCAGCATAAAGTATAAGCTTTGACATTATTTTTAGATGGCATAAAATAGAGGATATTTTATAAAAATTTACCTATAGGGGCAGCCTGAGTGGCTCAGCGGTTTAGCACCGCCTTCAGCCCAGGGCCTGATCCTGGAGACCAGGGATCGAGTCCCACATCAGGCTCCCTGCATGGAGCCTACTTCTCCCTCTGCCTGTGTCTCTGCCTCTCTCTCTTTCTGTCTCTCATGAATAAATAAAAACTAAAAAAAAAAAAAAAAATTTACCTATAACTCTCATCCCCTCTTTTGCTGCCTTTGTGTTTATATTTCTTTTTATCTCCTGAATATGCTGATATCTTTCACTTTCTCCTTTTTTTGTATCTTTATTTTTCTAAGTCTTTCCTCTGAACTCTTTTATTTCTTAGGTAGTTATATATTAACAAAAATACATTTTTGACTATATTCAAGGTTTTTTTCTACTTAAAAATCAATAATCTAGAATAATTTATGATTCTTCCTAATGTAACAGTTCATTCTGTTGCACATTTGCTCACATCGTAACTTTTTTCACACTCTATATAAATTTTGAATTATCCGTATTAATATATATTTCTATATTTTGAAATTATTTCTTTATAATATAAATGACTATAAATGTTTCTTTCAGTTGACATATATACGTAGTTTACCTAACCATTTCCTTAGTATCTTACATTTAGAGTTTTCATTGTTTTCCTTTAGCAGTTTTTTTTCCTTTAGCAGTTGATTATCTTTGTGAATGTAGCATTTATCTATGGTTGAATTATTTTCCACATATAAAAAACCTAAGTGAGAGTATATTAATTTAATGGTATGAAGTGTTAGTATTATTTTTGTTACTAAGTTAATATTTAAGCATGGTGAAAGGAAAAGTTTCTTTTCACAAAAGAATATACTGTGAATGGTGTCTTTTCTTCAACTCTGAATACCGTGTTCTCACTTCTCAGAAATAATCATTGCCAATAGACTTTCATTTATCCTTCCAGAATTATTGTTCTGTTGGTATTCATTTTTTATAAGTACATTATTTAATCTTGTTAAAACTTAAAAAAAAAATTTTCCAGGGTCTGCGTAGTCAGTATAAATACTTTCTAACTTCTAATGTGTGTTCCTTTTCAAAGGAAATACATTGTTTGATGATACTACCAGAAATATGTACTATCTCAGTTATATAGAACTGCCTCTTTAGCATTTTAATTTTTTTTTAAATTAAATATCTTTTTTCTAGGTGTGTATGTGTTGGCAGGGAGGGGCTTTTGATATTTGTTTCTTCTAGCATTCTTTTAAATTATCACTTTTTTATTCTATTGGTCTTCTGAGTTAAATGTTATTTTATTTTCTCTGGGTATTAAAAAAAAAAACTCAGCCCCCACCTTTACGTAGTCTTTATTACTACACTCATGACTAATTAATCAGACTTAAGTAAAATGCAAAAAGATTGAGACTTTAAAGTTTTTACTTAAGTAAAATGCAAAGATTGAGACTTTAAAGTTTTTCTGTTATAAGGAAATTTCTCTATAAAATTCTTTATAATGAGTTAAAGTACCAAAGCTGTTTTGTTTTTATGAAAGTCAAGATTTCTAGAAATACCATCTCAATTTGGAAAAAGCTAACAAATAAATTCATTTTTACCTTTTTCGCTGTAACATTCATAGCTAGATATTTAGAAATTTATTCTGTTTTAGTGACTGTTCCATTATATATTAGTAGTTGAAATGTCTGTTTTGTTTCATCCCTTTCAGTTGTATATGTAATGCCTAATTATATCTTTTTTAGACTCACATTTATTAAAAGTCTGTCCGTTTTTAAGTGAAATGAATATTTTATTTTTGTTTAAATCTCCTTTAGTTTTTCAATCAAGTCCTGGTGCTGGGAAGATCGTCCGTAAGTGATTTGTCAGAACATGTATTTGATCTGATTCAGGAACTTTTTGCAATAGATCCTCATTTATTATTGTCTGTCATGCCGCAGCTTGAATTCAAACTAAAGGTAGGACTGACTATAATTTTTAAGTCCTTTAAGCTTTAAGAGAAAAATTTATATAGAATTGTAAAAGATATAAATATTGTTTTCCTCTTTAAAAAGAATAAAATGTGAGTTCAATTTATCTTCTTACATTTAGTTAAGGTATACATTTTTAATTTCGGTAAACAGTCTCTAATCTGGGTGTGATAGGAGAATTACATGTGAAAATTCTAAGTCTCCTAGTAATGGAATATCTGATAAACACAGTGACACAAATAATAGATATGAAAAATGGCATTATCCATTACAATACATATTTTATTAAATTTATTTAAAATATTAAATAAATTAGGTAGGTATGTTTTAGAACATCAAAAGCTTTCAGATTGAGTGCTCAAAGGGTCTTAGTCACAACTATATGAATCTTCCATAGTATAGATCAAGGACAAAAGTTTTACTGTATGACTTGGGGCATATCTTATTTTGTATAGCCAACTAAGTAAGGGATTTATAACTCCCCAAAAAACATAAAGTCTTGACCCTCAATCCCCTATCCCAGTTGAACTATGGGTGATAACAGCTTACATTTGCTTAATATTCTAGGCTTTGTGAAATGTTTTTGATATCCAGTATCCTATTTGATCCTTAAGTCAAACTGTGGTGTAGTTAGGACCAACATTATAGTTCTGATTTTTATTTTTGTTTTTTATTTTTATTTATTTATTTATGTATTTATTTATTTTTAGTTCTGATTTTTTTTTAAAAATTTTTATTTATTTATGATAGTCACACAGAGAGAGCGAGAGAGAGAGGCAGAGACATAGGCAGAGGGAGAAGCAGGCTCCATGCACCGGGAGCCCGACGTGGGATTCGATCCTGGGTCTCCAGGATCGCGCCCTGGGCCAAAGGCCGGCGCCAAACCGCTGCGCCACCCAGGGATCCCAATTTTTAGTTCTGATTTTTAGATGAAAAACTTAAGATGAAATATTTTGCCAAGTTGCACAATTAAAACAGACTTAGGATTAGAACTCCAGTTTTCAGACACTTTCAGCATATATACGTGATGGTTAGGAATTATCCATACTGGGGGAACCTGGGTGGTTCAGTTGGTATTAAGTATCCCACTCTTGCTTTTGGCTCAGGTCATGATCTCATTGTTGCCAACCCCCATTGGAGTTAGTGCTCAGTGTGGAGTATGCTTGTCTCCCTCACTCCTCTGTCGCCTCCACTCATGAACACTGGGCATGGGACCTGCTTAAGAGTGTATGTCTCCCTCTCCCCCTCCCTCCCTCTCCAAAAAAATGGGGAAAAAATTGTCCATATTGTCTTCATTATAAACATTTGTTATTGTGTATAAGAGGACATTGTATCAAGCTAAGAAACTCTATTACATGAAAAATATTATATGGATAACAAGATTTTGTTTTATTTTTAATATTAAAAGTTTTTTTTTAACAACAGCCTAAAGATGTTTCCATACCAAATTATTTCTAGGTATAGGGCATTAAAATATTTTCTCTTAATCTCTTCTTAGACTCTGAGTATGAAAAGTCATACCTCTTCAGTCCTTAAACATGATAGTTGGTGGGAAGCAATTAAGAACTAGATTTGTAGGTTTCTATGTGTGGACTAAAAGTAAACTGAGGGAGACACCACCTCAAAGACATCAAATGATTTTTGCACCAAAAACAATTTACCATTATTATAATCATATTTCAGTCTTACTCAAGGAGTATATTTTAAATTTTAAAAAGGTGGGGTGAGTTTTTACTCAGTTTCAGTAGTTAAAAATATAGATTAAAAATGTCACATCATTTGAAATAATCACTAAGCCACTGAAATAGTCACTTGTAAATAGAAGAAAACTTCCACTTATTTTAGTTTTTGACATTTTTCTTTAAAAAAAAAAAATAACTCATATTGGTTTGTTGATTGGACTAAAAAGGTCCAAATCTACATTGTTGTCTCATTACTTGAGAAAAACTTTGTCAGAAAAATTCATTTTTGTAATTATTATTGTTAAACCTTGAGACAGTTTTCATTTTTTTTTTTTAATATTTTATTTATTTATTCATGAGAGACACAGAGAGAGAGAGAGGCAGAGACACAGGCAGAGGGAGAAGCAGGTTCCATGCAAGGAGCCCGACGCGAGACTCGATCCTGGGCCTCCAGGATCACACCCCGGGCTGCAGGCAGCGCTAAACCGCTGCACCACCGGGGCTGCCCGACAATTTTCATTTTTACCTCTGTTTGATAAGTTTGGCTATTTTAGCCCACAAAACTCCTATTCCTGAAAGATAAGCTATTCATAGCTATTTGTAGTCTTTGTTTTTTTAACTTGCTGTCTTTTTCCATAAATATTTCTTTGTTAGCATTCTGGTATTACTCTTTATATGAATCCTTGAAAAAGTTAGCAATTGCTTTTTGTTACTGCCTTTATTTTGCTAGTGATATGTGATTTTTAAAGTTTCACACACCATATGGTTTCAGAATAATTTATATTAAGATGTGACATCACTAGTGAAACTGAAACAATTCATAGCATATTTTGATTCAGGATAAGAAAATTTGAGGCCTTTATCAAAAAAAAAAAAACAACTTCAAACTAAATTTGGATTTTTTTATAGTGTTCAATTTACCTGATCTTTTAAATCTTCTTACCATTCTTGTTCTTCTATTAAAATGAGTTTTCTTGAATCATGACATTCTTCAGTGTTGTGTTCTCCAGTAAGTTAGGGGATCCTTGATTAAAATTTCTTGTATCAAAATCTTAACTGATAGAGTTTATGTTGGAGCTAAGAAAATTTACTATGGCAGGGGGTACCTGGGTGGCTCAGTTGGTTAAGCATTCAAGTCTTCATCTCAAGGTGTGAGTTCACACCATGCATTGGACTCCACAATGGACATGTAGCCTACTTAAAAAAAAAAAAAGAGGAAAATTTATTAGGGTGGGAGTTATTTGTAGCTTTGTCCTTCACAGAATTTTTTTCTGAGACTCCTAGGGGAATGTTAGAATTGAATGATTAGGGGATCCCTGGGTGGCTCAGTGGTTTAGCGCCTGCCTTTGACCCAGGGCGCAATCCTGGAGTCCCGGGATTGAGTCCCGCATCGGACTCCCGGCGTGGAGCCTGCTTCTCCCTCCTCCTGTGTCTCTGCCTCTCTCTCTCTCTCTCTCTATGTCTATCATGAAAAAATAAATTAATTAAAAAAAAAGAATTGAATGATTATCTTCATTTTTCTACAATGTCTATATAGATTGCAAACAAACAGTGAAGTAGGCATAAATTAGCAGTTGGAGGGGTTGTGAAATAAGAGCAAAGAACCAAACAGTCTACATGGAATCACATTAATTTCCACATAGTAAATGTGAGCAAATGATATTTTAAAGTTCTCATCATTGTAAGTGGAAATATGAAATAGCTTCTCAGGAATGTATTATGTTGTTTTTCGTAATCTGATGAATAAACCCTTGGCTTCATTTATTTTCTCTTTTTCGTTAGAGCAATGATGGAGAAGAGCGATTAGCTGTTGTTCGACTTTTAGCTAAATTGTTTGGTTCTAAAGATTCTGATTTGGCAACACAGAATCGTCCTCTTTGGCAGTGTTTTCTTGGACGGTAAGAGAACATACAATTCCATGGATTTGAACTTATGTTTTGGAGGCCAGTCGATATGGTCCATTTGATTAAAATCACACATATCAAAACTTTAATTGGTAGGTGTTTTTTAGTATCTGTGTTGCTGTCTTTCTTGGAAAACAAATTATAGATCAGATTTTTTATGAAGGTGCTTATTATTTAACATGTAACACTTCTTAATCTTTCAGTGCTAAAATAATGTCATTAGAAAAATAGGCAAGATTGAGAATGTTCCATCTTAAAAGTTTTAAATTAAAAGAGTTTTAGATCATGAAACTGAAGATATAATGACCCATTCCATGCCATTCTTCAGTCTAGTAATGTATTCATTTACTAGTGTTTATTTTTTTAGGTCTATAGCTTATTTAATGGAATGATGTATGTTGTGAACTAATATGGTATTGTATGATTTTGAAATTGAAAATGACATTGGTCTTCATTCAGATAACTTTTAATGTTCTATCTCAAGAACTTTGAATTATTAGAATCTATTCAACTTGATGGTAAGGTTGAAAAATCTGAAATTTATCATATTTGCTCTTGCATTCCATTTACATGTTTCTTTGCTTCAAAGCATGAAAAGTCAGTTTTACTGTTAGTATTCTGGAAAACATTTATATTTTATTTTTAAGTTTATTTTTTATTTTTAAATTTTATTTAAGTCCAGTTAATTAACAAATAATGTATTATTGGTTTCAGAGGTAGAGATCAGTAACTGATCAGTCTTATATAACACCCAGTGCTCATTACATCATGTGCCCTCCTTAATGTCCGTCACTCATTTACCTTCCTCCACTCCAGCGACCCTCAGTTTGTCTCCTTTGATCAAGAGTCTCTTATGGTTTGTCTCCCTCTCTGATTTTGTCTTGTTTTATTTTTTCTGGAGAATATTTTAGATTCATCTTGTTTAATTCAACTGATTTAGAAGGTGGGCTTAGAAATGCTCTTAAAGTGAATTCATTATAATAATCCCAAGTTAGATTTGTCAATTATATTTTAATATTTGAGAAACCTCTGACACCATCTTAATTTGCTCAGAACAAACCATTTTGAAGGTCTATAAATGCTGACTATTTTGAATAATTAAACTTGATTTTATGGGAACTTAGAATGAAGCAACTGTACTTGTCAATAAACAGAGAAGTGGTCTTGTCCTTGTGATTGCCTCAATGTTTAGAGCAAAACAATTACCAGTAAAAAGTAAGTCAACCATAAGAGGCTCCTTATATTCAAAATTTTACATTCACTGCTATTTCTAATAATCAGTCTCTGATTCATTGAAGTGTTACTAATAATGTATTACTAATGTATAATGTATATAATGTATGTTTCACTGTATTATTTTCCTTAATTATTTAGCAATAAGTGTTTTGATACTTTGTAATTTAGTTGATCATAAATGGTAATATTTTCATTTTTCTCTGGCTGTTAGAAAATTTATAAATCCTAAATCCAAGATTTATTAAAATAAAATTATTGTAATTTTTATCTTTACATAGGAAAGAAAAGATATTTTTAAATTTTTATTTATTAAGACATTTTTGAGGCATGTGGGTGGCTCAGTTGGTTAAGTGGGTGTCTTTGGCAGGGATCATGATCCTAGGAGCAGGCCCCAAGGTGGGCTCCCTGCTCAGCAGGGAGTCTGCTTCTCCCTTTCCCTCTGCCCTCCCCCTGCTCGTGCTCACTCTCTCTTTCTCTCTCAAATAAATGGAATGTTTTAAAAAAGAAAGACATTCATTTTTTTAAAAGATTTTATTAATTTATTCATGACTGACAGAAAGAGAGGCAGAGATACAGGCAGAGGGAGAAGCAGGCTCCATACAAAGAGCCTTATATGGGACCTGGACCTGGGACTCCAGGATCATGCCCTGAGCCGAAGGCAGATGTTCAACTGCTGAGCCACCCAGGCATCCCAGAGAGAGACATTTATTAAATGACTTTAACTGGTTATTTTACGAGATTAACTCAAAAATAAAAATAATTCTTGCTATTTAAAAACAGATTATTTGTGATTAACAAATGTTTTTAAAATTGCCCATAATAGGGGCCCCTGGTGGTTCAGTCAGTAAGTGGCTGCCTTCTGCTCAGGTCCTGGGATCGAGCCCCACATAAGGCTCCCTGCTTATTGAGGAGTCTGCTCTTCCCTCTGCCTCATCTCTGGCTTGTGTTCTTACTCACTCTAGCTCTCAAATAAATAAATAAGGGATGCCTGGGTGACTCAACAGTTCTGTGCCTGCCTTCTGCTCAGGTCATGATCCCGGGATCAGAGATAGAGTCCCGCATTGGGCTCCGTGTGGGGAGCCTGTTTCTCCCTCTGCCTGTGGCTCTGCCTCTCTGTCTATGTCTCGAATGAATGAATGAATGAATAGCCCATTTTAAATTTGAGAGTTAAGTTTACCTTTATCATATGCAGTTTTGGATCTCCATGTGGTGTTTCATATTTATTGCATTTTTATAATATACTCGACCTTTAAAAGAGTACTTTAATACAAGTCATCCCAGGATATGAAACGTTTTTTTGTTGTAAAGCAGTATGACACATGCATCTTTGAACTTCTGGCTCTACCTCTCCTATGATTTGCTTCCTACCTCTTATTCCTCCAGCATTTTCCCTCTATAAATTTTTTTCAAGTAGATTTTATAGGTTTTAAATATTTATTTTTTGCATCATAATTAGCTCTTAAATTTGGGGCTCTACGAAGTGTGTCATTTGGATTGGGGGATGTGTTCATATACTTTCATTTATTTTAGAATGGTAAATGTTTTTGAAAATGTTCTAATGATAACACACTTTCTATTCAGTAACTGTTGTTTATTGGCACTTACATTATGTGCCTTAATCAAAAATGATTATTTTGCCTTAAAACTAATCTTTAGCAACTTTTTCCATGTAGATTTAATGACATTCATGTTCCTGTGAGATTAGAAAGTGTGAAATTTGCCAGTCACTGTTTAATGAATCACCCAGATTTAGCAAAGGATCTCACAGGTAAGCTGGCTAATTTATTACAAATATGAGAATAATCACACAAATATATTTTAGATGTAGCCTTTGACCTAAATTTAGTATTTGAATAGGTTTTTACTCTGGCACTATTTCAGATTTTTATCTGTGCTGGGCTAACAAATGATTTCATATTTATACAATAAAATTACATTTGAAATCTACATACTGTAATCATTTAGAATTTTTTGGAAATCAGAGTTTGAAGAGGTACACATGTGGTTTGGGCACAAATCATTATACCTATGAGGTAATTAAATATAGTAACATAATCTATTTTAATAAGCCAGAAAGCGATTATCTCCTGGAGTACACTAGAATTTCTCACTCTGCACTTGAACATAGAGTGTTTGAACCTGCTTATTTGGTATTAGCAAATAAATGCTTTTATCAAAATATTGTTTACCAAAAAAGAAACACTTTTTGTTTTGGTTTTGTTTGTATTGTAATTATTTAGGAATCTTTTTTAGAGATCATAGAATGTTATTCTGTATTTCATATTGTGTAATGTACAGAAATATACCTGTCAGCAACCTTGCAATAAGCACTTTTTACTATTTTTCTTTTAATTCTTTTAATTTGTATTGTATCTTAAGTTCTGAATATATAAATCAGTTAATGTGTTGTGATTTAACTTTTCCAGAATTGTTGAGGTAAAAATACATTATTTTATTAAGATGTATGACTCTTGGGATGCCTCAGTTGTTGAGTGTCTGCCTTTGGCCCAGAGTCCTGGGATTGAGGCCCACATCAGGCTCCCCACGGGGAGCCTGTTTCTCCCTCTGCCTATGTCTCTGCCCCTCTCTCTGTGTCTCTCATGAATAATATCTTAAAAATATATATATATATATGACTCTTCAGTACCAAATAATGAGGTATAGTTTATTTTGTGATTGATTATATAGGGTATTGCCACCTCAAAAATGATTTTAATTCATGCCACTTTTTACAAACATTGTTTCACTATGGATAGAAGCCTAAAGCATTAGTCTTTTCTGTCATTCTGAACATGACAAATATCATAGCTAACATTTAGCTTTAGTTTTTTTTTTCTCTTCTTACAGAATATTTGAAAGTTAGATCCCATGATCCCGAAGAGGCTATTCGTCATGATGTCATTGTTACTATAATAACAGCTGCCAAAAGAGACCTTGCCTTAGTAAATGATCAACTACTTGGCTTTGTAAGAGAAAGAACACTGGATAAACGGGTAAGATCTGAGGAATTTTATTCTTTTGTAATTTACTAAATTTAAAGTGCTAAATAAGTAAAATTATTTCAAAAGTTTTATTTTACCTTTTCACTTATATGATGAATTTCAAAAGATTGATCACCTATGTTTTTTTCTTATAGTTAGCATTTTCAAAAGTGATCATGTTGTATATACTTAGCTGGATCTGTCATTCATTGAACTAAAAGAATATCATACTTTATATGAAAGTGATATTTCTATATTTCCTTGCCCAGCTAAGGGCAGAATGTATGCTCATTTACTTTTTTGTGTGATTTCCTTTCTGTGGTTAGTTAAAAACATGAGTTGAAAAGGAAGAGTAATACTGAGAACAACAAAAGCAGTTGCTAAGGAATAGTGTCAACTGTAAGCAAGAGAACATGCAGGCTGATTAGACATGCTTTGTATTAACATCTTCAACAAAAGTTACCTTTGTAGTGTGCTGTTTTATTTGAGGTATAGGTTGAAAACACACTGTCCTCCTAAAACTAGTGTCGTTTACCAATAGTCTCAGAATAAAACTGTATTTCTTGGTTATAAAATATAGCAAGAGATAGTTTTTAAGTCTAATAACTATTTTGTTAGCGGAGGCAGATAGCGTCAAATGAGCAGTGTTTAATATGTTCAGCTGTATCAGTAATTATAACTTTGAACAAGTTTTTCCTCTTGACTTTAATAATTTAAATTATTTAAATTTAAAAGTTTAATTTAGGGGATCCTTGGGTGGCGCAGCGGTTTGGCGCCTGCCTTTGGCCCAGGGCGCGATCCTGGAGACCTGGGATCGAATCCCACATCAGGCTCCCGGTTCATGGAGCCTGCTTCTCCCTCTGCCTGTATCTCTGCCGCGCTCTCTCTCTCTCTCTCTCTCTCTCTCTCTCTGACTCATAAATAAATAAAAATTTAAAAAATTTAAAAAATTTAAAAAAAATAAACGTTTAATTTAAATGAAATGATGCTCTACCTAATGGTTAGCTGGTAACCCCCCTGCCTGCCCCCACCTCCATACACACACTTGATTTAAGATTTTACCTTTTGTGTTATTTCCTCCTTTTAGAAACATTTCACTCCTGATTCTGCTTATGTTTGTTTATAGTTTCTGAAATAGTTGAATACATGAGTCTTCCTGAGGCTGCATGATGTGGTCATAAATAGCATCTACTGGACATTTTAGGTCCCAGATTTTGGTGTAATAAATTAGATGATCTTAGGTATAGCCTTTCTGAAATTTGTTTCTCCTGTATAAAATATGGGGACAGGACTTAATCTTAGATTGCATTGCTTACATTTTTTGGTTTCATGTGAGAAATGTCAAACAGCATCTGTTACCTGTTATATAGGAACAAAGTTTCATTTGTTTCATTCATTCAAAGTTTCATAGTTTCATTCATCTTGCCTAAGAGGAAATTATACAAAAAATTATAAAGTTATATTAATGTAAATAAACAAAAGATTGTATACTCTGATTTGTTATTGAGACAAATATTTTTCTTGGTTATTTTTTATTTCTGTCTCACTGTCATGGTTCTAACTGTAGGTTTTTATGGTCTCGTTTTTTTCCTGCCTTCCTCCTGCCACCTTTCTTTCCTCCTAGTAAACTCTTCCAGTCTTTAGAAGTCCCAAAGAGTCTTCTTCCACTAACTAGTATGTGGCTAGGTAAATCATTTGCCCCTTTAATCTATAAAGTAAGGTCCACTTAAAATGATCACTAAGGAGGCGCCTGGGTGGCTCAGTTGATTAAGCGTCTGCCTTTGGCTCAGGTCATGATCCAGGAGTCACAGGATTCAGCCCTGGCTCTCCACCTCAGCTGGGAGTCTGCTTTTCCCTCTGACCATCCTCTCTCTTTTTTAATTCATGCTTCTCTCTCAAATAAATAAGTCAACTCATACAAAAAAAATAATCATTAGGGTAGCCTGAGTGGCTCAGCGGTTTAGTGCTGCCTTCAGCCCAGGGTGTGATCCTGGAGACCCAGGATCGAATCCCACGTCAGGCTCCCTGCATGGAACCTGCTTGTCCCTCTGCCTGTGTCTCTGCCTCTCTCTCTCTCTCTCTCTCTCTCTCTCTGTATCTCTCATGAATGAATAAATAAATAAAATCTTAAAAAAATAATAATCATTACGTGCTTTCCAACTTTGTAATTCTAGGATCTTTTTTTTTTTAATTTTTTTTAAAGATTTAATTTATTCATGAGAGACACAGAAAGAGAGAGAGGCAGAGACATAGGCAGAGGGAGAAGCAGGCTCCATGCAGAGAGCCTGATGTGGGACTCGATCCCGGGTCTCCAGGATCACGCCCTGGGCTGAAGGCGGCGCTAAACCGCTGAGCCACTCGGGCTGCCCTAATTCTAGGATCTTGATACTAAATTCTATTCTTATTCTAAGTTAATATCAAAAGGAATGTAATTAGGATAAAACATTACAGATGGTAGGGCTTTTGGTTACAGAGTAAATCACACACTTTCTTCTTTACCATTTCATCACTGCTAAAACTTGGGCAAAGTTTTTTAGACGGAATCTAATGAAATCATCTCTAAGATCTACTACTGATTGCTTGGCTATGAGGGAAATAAAAAATTGGTGAGTTAGTATTTAGACAATTTTTAAAATAGTCTGATTTATAAATAGGAATGTATTCAAAGTTATTGATAAAGCAATATGTTGCTTCTTAAGAAAATAAATATTATGCCAGTTTATGTATGTATAAGTCTGCTTATATAGCCTAGTGAAGAAATGTCAATTTTTGCAGACTATTATACTGAAGTTTGGTATCTCACTTATCCAATGAACTTTATACTTTTTAGTGGCGAGTAAGAAAAGAAGCTATGATGGGTCTGGCTCAGCTCTATAAGAAATACTGTCTTCATGGTGAAGCAGGAAAGGAAGCTGCAGAGAAAGTCAGCTGGATAAAGGACAAACTTTTGCATATTTATTATCAAAATAGCATCGATGACAAGTGAGTCTGACATATTGGTAGAATGGTCGAATATAAAAGTGCTTTTATTTTTTAAACAATTTACTTCTTAATTATTAAATTATTTCTAGATTAAGAAATCATTTTCTATGTATTTATACATACTATGTTTAAATAAGACTCTGGCAGAAATTGTTAAGTAGCATAATTAGTGAAATATCTATGGGCTTTGGAGGCAGACCAGAGACCAGATATTCATTCTGCCCCTTATTAGACATGTGCTTCTGCACAGCTGACTTCTTGTGCATCTTAGTTTTATCTAAAATGTAATAATAAAGCTTCCCTTACAAGCTTCCCTTCCCTTACGTGTATTAAATTAAAAAAATGAACCTAAATGTTCCTAGTCCAATGCCTGGCGATATGGGACTATTCAGTAACTGTTAGTTATTATTTTTGCTTTTTTGCAACACTGTAGGTATCAATAGAGGCAGTGATGTTTTTTTATTGAGGTATAGTCGACATATAACATTACATTAGTTTCAGGTATGCAACATAATGATGCTGAAGGTATAGTCGACATATAATATTACATTGGTTTTAGGTATGCAACGTAATGATTCTGTATTTGTATATACTTGGAAAAGATCACCAGGGTATGTCAACTTAACATCCATCCCCATACTTAGTTACAAATTTTTTTTTCTTCTGATAAGGACTTATATTGTTTTCAGTTTTTTAATGTTACTTATAATTCTGTATTGGGTTGTAATGATTTTAGTTTTTGCAAAATACTTTGCAATGTTTTATAGAATTTGATTAGTATCACTGGCTGTGTATTTCATTGATTAATGAGGATTTCTTATATTGTCTCATTCTAGTGATATTGAATAATAAATATTAGCTTAGCAAGAAGGTTATTCCAGTATCAATAAGGGATTTAGACTGTGGAGTGGAGATCAGATATACACAGGAAAAGCTAAATTTTCAGGAAGTAATATGAAGGGAGATCCCCTTGATTTTTTTTTTCTTTTTAAATGACAACATGAGAAAAGAATTGGACTGTAATTGGAAGAAATTAGTGTTTTGTTTGTTTTTGTGTGTTGTTGGGGTTTTGTTTTGTTTTTGAGAATTAGCTGTTCTTGATCATAGCTTTATATGTAGTGTTAAGTAATTTCCTGTATCTCAGGACTGGTGAAGAATAGCTGGAACAGCCTAGCACCCTGTGTTTAGTAATAACATATAACCCTTGTAGAACAAATGTCCCATACTGACAAATTAAAAAGTAAAGCCACAAATAGCAACCATTGCTCCAGCTTTAAAAATAACTGTACTGCAGGGTTCCTGCCTGTCTTAGTCAGTAGAGCATGCAACTCTTAATTTCGTGAGTTCAAGCCCCATGTTGAGAATAGAGTTTTCTCAAGAAAACAACCACCACCAAATAAAAACCATACTTGAAGGCAAGGGTCTGGTCACCTATTAATCTTTTCCTTTGTATTTGTACACATACAAATATAAATGGGCTGTTCCTTCTGAAAAACAATAATTATGTTACTGGAATTTTTTGTTTGATAGACTGTTGGTAGAGAAAATCTTTGCTCAGTATCTTGTCCCCCACAACCTGGAAACAGAAGAGAGAATGAAATGCTTGTATTATTTATACGCTAGTTTGGATCCAAATGCTGTCAAGTAAGTTACTTTTTATTTATTTTATTTCATTATTATTTTTTTAAGTAAGTTACTTTTTAAATGATTGGAGTTAACAATTTTGTAAAAACGACTTCACCTTATCTAATTATTGATAGGGTTGTTGCTTCTTCTGGTTGAATCAAGAACCTCAGGGGTATCTCAGTTAAGTATCCAACTCTTGGTTTTGGCTCAGATCATGATACTCAGGGTCATGAGATCCAGCCCTGGGTAGGACTCCATGCTGGGTGTAGAGCTTGCTTACAATTCTTTGTCTCCCTCTGTGCCCTACCCTCGCACACTTGTGCACACTCTTTTAAGACAAAAAAGAGAGCTTCAGATAAATATTATAGAGAAACATTTTATAAGTTCAGATAAATTAAAAGCAAAAAATATTCCCAAATGTGTAGACATATTTAGAAACTGGGTTGGTAATATAGTTTCAGGGATTCAAAGAAATCCCCATATCAAAATTACTCCCCTACCTGTTGAAGGGGATCTAAATTACACTATTGGAGCTTTACAGTACTAATTCTAAGAACTTAATACTGCTTCTTTTTTAGGAAAGCATATCAAAATCACCTCTATGTAGAATGACCACATGATTGGTTATTTGAACTGGGATATTTTTTAAACTGAAAGGCGCTGTTAATATTTTTGATCAGGCAATTGGCATAAACTTCAGCTGTCCAAGGCTTGCTAGGATGGTCCTCCACAGTAATAAAGCTTTTTAAAAAGTAAACATGTTCTGTTGTTGAAAATTCTGATTCTTCTGAAAAGAACCTCAGCTTGTGTGTATGTGTGTATTATTATACTTATAATATTTGTATATCTTATGTATTTGTCTTTTAACTTCCATATAATTTCAAACTTAGAGAAAAGTTGTGGGAATAGTACAAAACATTATGATATCCCTTTTATCCTGATTCATCATATGCGCTATCATTTGCGATTTGCATATACTTTTTCTTTATCTCTACATAAATATTTTCTTCTGAGCCATTTGAGGGTAATTTGCAGACATTAGATCCCTTTAGCTCTAAATATTTCAGTGTATATTCCCTAAGAACAAGGATATTTTCTTATGTAACTCTTATCAAAATCCAGAGGTTTAACATCGCTATAACTGTCTAACCTAATGTGTATTTAAGTTTCCTCAGTTGTTCCAATAATGTGCTTTATGGGGATTTTTCCCCCCTTTTTAGGATTGCAGATTGCATATTTGGTTGTCAGGTCACTAGTTTCTTAATTTGGAGCTATTCCTTGGTCTTTCTTTGTCTTTGATAACTTTGATGATCAGGGAAGAGTATGCATGGTCCAGTCTAGTTTTGTAGAATAGTCCCTTGATTTGGTTTCATCCATGGTTTCCTCATTATTCGACTGAGATTATGCATTTTCAGCAGAAATTCTACAGAGGTTATGTTATAACATTAGTGTATTACATTAGGAGCCATTAGCCTTTTTTTTTTTTTTTTTTTTTCTTTTTTTAATGTACAAATGATTCCTAATGCTCACCCTGGGTAGTAAATCCCTGGCCTAAAGTTTTGGTCTCTTTATATTTCAAAATATTGGCAAATAATACTCTAATATAGACTAATGTCTCAGAGATCCTTCTGGGCACCTGGAATTATGGACTGGGTTTGTGAAAGAAGAAAATCTGCTTTCATGGAGAGAAAGGAAGCTAGAAGAATAAGGACACTCAAGTTAAATTTGGTGTCTTGAATCTCATCATTTCTAAGAAGTTCATTTCTGCAGCTCTTTATGCATAAGTATCTCTTAGCCTGCCATGAAAATGCCTTTATGATCTGATTCTTTTCTATAGTATGTTCCAGCTTCCTGGTGCTACTTCATTCATACTTTGTGCTTCAAATCTATAAAAAATTTTTTAAAGTTTTCTAGCCCGGGCAGCCCTGGTGGCTCAGTGGTTTAGCGCCGCCTTCGGCCCAGGGTGTAATCCTGAAGACCTGAGATCGGGTCCCGCGTCGGGCTTCCTGCATGGAGCCTGCTTCTCCCACTGTGTCTCTGGCTCTGTGTGTATGTGTCTCTCATGAATAAATAATCATAAATAAATAAATAATAAATAAATAAATAAATAAATAAATAAATAAATAAATAAATAAATAAATGTTTTCTATCCCAACCATTTTGATGACATTTTATCTTTTTTGGTACTATAACATTCTGATTCTGCTTAGAATGTCTTTTAGTCCCTGGGCGCCTGAGTGCCTTAGTCGGTTATGCCTCTGTCTTTGGCTCTGGGTCCTGAGTTGGAGCTCCAGGTCTGGCTTCCTGCTCAGTGGGGAGTCTGCTTCTCCCTCTCCTTTTGCCACTACCCCCAGCTTGTGCTCACTTGCTCCCACTCTCTTTCAAATACATAAATAAAATCTTTAAAAAACAAACAAACAAAAAAGGTCTTTTCAGTCCCTTCATTTACCTAGAAAGATCCTCTTCATCTTTCTAAACTTCTCAAATATTTTTTCTCATAAGAATCCTTTTATTTACCATTTTAAACTAACCTGCCTTACTTAATCCTATAAATAAATACCAGTACTGGTGTTTAAAATTTTAGGTAGATGTAGAAGCATGGTATAGATATATACCATGCAACAAGAAAAGTAGTAAAGTTGAATAATTACCAGAATTGTTATATTACGTATTTTTTTCATATTTATAACTTTATTAACAGAGCTCTCAATGAAATGTGGAAATGTCAGAACATGCTTCGAAGTCATGTACGAGAACTCTTGGATTTGCACAAGCAACCTACAGTAGGTTCAAGATTTGTTTAAATTAATAGTTTGTTATGTCATTATTCAGTTTTTCTGTACCTATTATGAAGCAGGTAAAAACTATTCTGTTTTCCAAATGTCAGTAATGCATAATTTCTGTAGTTTTCCAAGCTAAATTTTCACTGTAGAGAATATAACAAAATCTTACTTTGTAGCATGAACAAAGAAATGATAGTTTCTAGTTTATCATTTTAGATACTAAGAATTTATACATTGTTCATTAATTTTCAAATAATTATAATTAAACCTCAAGATAAAATGTTATGAGAAATCATGATTTTTTTTTTTTTACTCCATGATTTTGGGTCCTTCAGTGTAGAGTCAGTATCACATCAGGTACCAATCTTATAAATATGGCAAAGTCAAATTAACAAAAAAAAGTCTTCTGGAAGATGAGGGAAAGAAACTTGTATAATTTCTTAGTATACTTTCTAATATACTTCTAAATGTGTTTGCTAGAAGAGATGTTCTTAACTAAGGAATCTTAGAGACCCTTCAAGGGTCTATTGATGCTAAAGCAAGGGTTGGCAAACTTTTTTTGTAAATGATCAGATTGTAAAAATCTAGGCTTTCCTAGCCATAAAGTCTCTGGTGAAATGCTCAACTCTGCCTTTATAAAATTACAAAAGCAGTCATAGACAATCTGTAAATGAATGAATGTGACTGTGTTTCAGCAAACCTTTAACAAAAACAGATGGTCCATAGGACCATAGTTTACCAATTTCTGATTCAAATTACTAAAATTCCATACAAATTTAGTAATAAAGTAATACTTTGTTGTGTTGGACTGTATGGAATTACTTTTTGGAAGCGAGGTGATATTCTCAAGTAATAGGCCACAAAATAGTTAATAGAACTATTCAGGAAGAAATTTTTCTCTACTCTTCACATTTTTAATTTTCTTTGATGTATGGTTTCACAATAATTTTGATATGATAATTGTTTTGATTATCTTCAATCTTCTGGCAAAATGTTTTTCCTATGGAAGTTATGTACTCTTTTTTAGTTTTTAAAGAACTTCCTTCTGACCTCACCTTTCCTTCTGCTTATTGTAACTAGCTACTCCATAATTCTTTGTTATCAATTTAGGATGTAAATTTTCTTGTGGCTGGTTTGTGATGTTTTTTGTTTTTTTGTTTTGTTTTGTTTTGCTTTAAATGTGTAATTTTGGATTTTCTTACAGAAATTTGGTAGCACATTTGACTTCTTTTGTTTTTGTTTTAAATTTCAGTCAGAGGCTAACTGTTCTGCCATGTTTGGAAAACTGATGACCATAGCAAGTGAGTTTGTTTATTCACTCTCTTTGTGTGTGCGTGTGTGTGTAAACATCAAAACAAATAATTTACACACTGGAACTATCAATTTAATACCAAGTAAGAGAAAATAATCCTCTTAATTTTATTTCTGAGAACCAATTAAGCTGATGTCTTTTGATAGCTCAATATTATTTTTTAGAAAGCTTACTTTTAGTTTAGTAGTTTTTCTTTTATAATACTGATTCTCTTTCAATTTTATAGAGAATTTGCCTGACCCTGGGAAAGCACAAGATTTTGTGAAGAAATTTAACCAGGTCCTTGGTGATGATGAGAAATTGCGGTCTCAGCTGGAGTTACTAATCAGCCCAACCTGTTCATGCAAACAAGCAGATGTTTGTGTGGTTAGTAAATGATACTTCTACATGTGTTCTTTTAGCTTTGCTTGTTGAAATTTATATTTCACTAAAGTCTGCTATGCATAAATTATTTGTGTTATTTAACAATTTAGTGTACCCTAAATTACCCAGGAGTATATCTGTGGTCAGCTTAGTTCTCTTACCACTGTTTAGCCACATTCCAGGAAAACCCCTAGAGAACTAAGCCAGGGAGGTTGCTGCTAGGAATTGAGAAAGACAGTATGTTTGTATTTAGTAGACAGTTGTTAAGTAAATAGAATTTTCTAAATCTTTATGTATGTATGCATTTTCTTCACTCATGTGTTAACATGGAAGTAAACCTTGTCAAAAAATTAGTAATGGTTATATCACCATATATGCATTTATAGATGAGATAATCCCTTTTTAGGCTTTTGTCTACATTCTATTCCTGGATTCTTTATTTTATAGAAAACCAATATTCGTTGAAAATACCAGGAAGGAAAACTTGATCCATTCATTTATTCAGCATTTTATGAGAGTTTTGTGTTTGAATTTCAGCTATACCATTTACTACCAGTGTGACCTTTAGTAAGTTCTTCAATATTTTGCAGCCTCATTTTTCTTATGTTTAAATGTTAAAGACTTCATAGGGTTGTTAGAAGATTTTGCATGTGTATGTGTGTATATATATCCTAATACCTGGCCCTGTGCTGCCCTTTAGGACTTAAATAAATTGTATTTCTGTGGTATTACACGTATGTCGTAACTGCTATGTTTGGGACCAGGCTTACATAAGAGATGAATGAATGAAAAGAAAGAATAAGAGAAAAGAAAATTATTTCAGATATTTATGTATAGTTTTGTTGTAGAAAGAAATAGTGTCATAATTATTTATGTGATAAAGGGATAAGGGCTATAATAGATGTATATACAACGTGGTCTGAGAGCATGGAATAGGTATTTTTTATTCATTCTAGGAATATTAAGTACCTAAGTAGATCTAAAAAGACCTGGAATTAGGAAGAGCTGAGGAGAAGCTAATTTAGGGAAGAGAACAGTGGACTCCTCTTGGTCCTAGGGATAAGGATATGCCGCGTGCCCAGACTTCCTCAGCCTTTGTACTTTTGAGTTGAGTAGTTTGCTGCAAATGTTTAAAGATTTCATTAATTTCTTTGGCATTTAGAATTATAGTTTCAGGATACTGTGTCCTGCAGAGTATCTGCTAATATAATTGGATCCTAGAATGAAATATCTTTGGGCAGCTCAGGTGACTCAGCGGTTTAGCGCCACCTTCAGCCCAGGGCCTGATCCTGGAGAGCCGGGATCAAGTCCCACGTGGGCTCCCTGCATGGAGCCTGCTTCTCCCTCTGCCTGTGTCTCTGCCCCTCTCTCTCTCTCTCTCTTTCTCTCTCTCTCTTTCTCTTTCATTAATAAATAAATAAAATCTTAAAAAAATATATTAAAAAAAAGAAATATCTTTAAAGGACCTTAGAAATACTTGGTTTAGAGGCTCCTGGGTGACTCAGTTGATTAAACACCCAACTCTTGATTTCAGCTCAGGTCACAATCTCAGAGTTATGAGATGGAGCCTTTCATCAGATTCCATGCTCAACTAGGGTCTGCTGGAGATTCTTTCTCCTCTCTTTGCTCCTCTTCTGGCTTGCACATGTGGGCTCACTTGTTCTCGCTCTCTCAGATAAATAAAATCTTTAAAAAGAAAGAGAGTTGGTTTAACCACTTCATTTTACAAATAAAGAGTTGGTTTATTATTTTTTTAATTTTTTTTTTTTTTTATTTATGATAGTCACACAGAGAGAGAGAGAGAGAGAGAGGCAGAGACACGGGCAGAAGGAGAAGCGGGCTCCATGCACCAGGAGCCCGACGTGGGATTCGATCCCGGGTCTCCAGGATCGCGCCCTGGGCCAAAGGCAGGCGCCAAACCGCTGCACCACCCAGGGATCCCTAAAGAGTTGGTTTAACCACTTCATTTTACAGATAAAGAAACTGAATTTTAAGGTTTCTTGTCCAGTATTTTATAGCTGGTGATTGTGGCTGAGCTGCAGGTAGAGTCTAGATCTCATAGGTCCTAAATAGTGTTCTTTCTATACATTCCATTGTTTGCCGGAAGAGCCAGTACAAACTTAGTACTGCTCAACAAATGACCTTGAGAAAGAATAATCAAGTGGTGTTTTTGGTCTAAGAAAACAGAAATTGAGCTTGACTTTGAAAAAATGGCAGTAACATGAATTCCTACTATTTGTCAGACCATAAATATCTAAGTTTCCAAATCCAAAAAGTATATGCAAAACAGATGTTTGTAACCAAAATATCTCAGGATGAATACCACAGCCATGCAGTATAGCCAATCAGCACTCCTGATTTTAGCAACCAGGAAAGTAGAGATGAGCACAGCAGTTGCCCTGGAAAGAGCATGGTAATGGTGCTTTTTGGAAGGGAAATTATTCTGAGGATATTTTAAGTAATGGTCCATGGAATAGCTAATAGAACTCTATTCTGGAAGAAAAGATTTCTGCTATTCATATTCTTTATTTTCTTTGGTGAATTTTTCACAGTAATATATTTTCTGGCTTTTACATTAGCTTTGTGTATTCTGAGCATATTATTTAACTTATCTACATATTCTTTCATCTAAAAATAGGATTTATAATACCCTTTAAACACTCAGGAAAATGACTACTGTTTGTAAAGTTTTTGCTATTTTTCAGAATATCTATATCATTTAGTCTTTCTCCCTAAGGGCTACTGGTACTAGTTATATATACCTTCTAGTATCACATTCCTTTTTTCCTGATAGTTTCATTCTAGAATAGAAGAAAAGAATAAAGAAATACACAAATATAAAATTTAGTTTCTGTCATTTTATGTAGCTTTCATTCTGAGAGCTACATAGAGCTGTGTCCCTGCTTATGTGTATATACTACCACTTCCTTTTTTTCTAAATGACAATCACTTCTTAATACTTGAGCATTACTGAGTAACAGAATTTGTGGGAATGGAGATCTAATACTTTGAGCAAGGAATAACAATAGACACATACTGTGGATTAATGCATATATAGATGATGCTATAGTGAGTGAGAAAGCATGAGCAATAGCATTAGAATATATGCTGTATAGGTTTGCTTTCCTTTTGGACTTTAGGTTTTGAGTTTCTGTACCTTAGTTCTAGAGAAGGATCACATATTTGGCATAGCATGAGCTCTGGTTGCTATTTTATGCTCTAGCACCCCTCCCTATGACTTGAATGTCAAGATTTTCCAGGAAGCTTACTCATTGAGCATTTGAGACAGTCTTAGGTTTGAATTTCAGTATGCCATTTACTACCGTTTTGACTGTTAGTAAGTTACTCAATATTTCTGAGCTTCTTTTTCTTCATCTTTAAGTTTTATCTACCTCATGATTGTTAGAATAAGATAAAATGAAATTTTAAATATGACCTAATACAAGACCCCTTGCACTGCCCTATAAGATGTAAATGAAAAGTAATTCTTACGGTATTACGTATTTATGACAAACACAAGGAATTCTTAAAATAAGTGGAGAGGGATCCTGAATCTCTCTTTTTAACAAAGTGATTCAGATATGAGTCGTTCATGGACTGCACCTTAATTAACCTTCCCTACAGAGTTATCCAAATATACATTATATCTTCTTTTTTTTTTTTTTAATTTTTATTTATTTATGATAGTCACAGAGAGAGAGAGAGGCAGAGACACAGGCAGAGGGAGAAGCAGGCTCCATGCACCGGGAGCCCGACGTGGGATTCGATCCCGGGTCTCCAGGATCGCGCCCTGGGCCAAAGGCAGGTGCCAAACCGCTGCGCCACCCAGGGATCCCACATTATATCTTCTGAAGGCTAAATTTTGGGTTGTCCCTTGATCAAGCTTACACCATTATAATTCACTGCATAATTTAGTAAATTGTATTATATGTGGTCTCTCACTGAGGTTGCAATTAGGTGACAGAGGCAGACAAGTATTTCGGTCAAGAACATGGTATCGTAAGTATTCTGATAGAATCATATGCTTTGGTAACACACACAAAAAAGCAGCCATCCCAGGCAGGAGTGGAAATGGGAATACCTTATTCTAGAATAAGTGATTCCTGAATTGAATCTTAAAGGACGAATAGGGATTAGACCACTACATCAAGAATGACTGCTGTATTTCTAACTTGAGTGATTGGATAGCCGAGAGAAGGGTAGGAAAACAATGGTGTGTGGCCTCTCAGCAGTTGTGTTTAGAAGTCTGAAATTCAAGGCTGGTTGGTATATATTAGCATAGGTATAGTTCCTGGAGGAGGTAAAAGAAGAAAAGAAGAAAGGGGAGAGAGAGATGCTATTCAGTAACAATCATCAAATGCTTCCTATTTTAATTTAACTTTTCTATAGTTCACTGAGAATGATAGAAGGTGTAACGTGATTAACATAAGAAATATATATTGGGGGATCCCTGGGTGGCGCAGCGGTTTAGCGCCTGCCTTTGGACCAGGGCGCGATCCTGGAGACCCAGCATCGAATCCCACGTCAGGCTCCCGGCATGGAGCCTGCTTCTCCCTCTGCCTATGTCTCTGCCCCTCTCTCTCTCTCTCTCTCTCTCTCTCTGTGTGACTATCATAAATAAATAAAAATTAAAAAAAAATTAAAAAAAAAAAGAAATATATATTGGGTCTTTGTCCCCCATTTCTGGCACAGAACTAAAACCCTTTAAATTTCCCTAAGTGCTAAGAGCTGCAAAGATGTTTTTGTTTTGTTTTTGTTATGTTAATGAGGTGCCTTTTGGACCTCCCCTAAGGGTAGGACTGGTTCTTTGTGGAGCCAATCACATGATTAGAGGATTGGAACTATACTCTGACCTCTGGAAAGGAGAGAGGGACTGGAAATTGAGTTCAGTCACCAGTGACCAGTGATTTGATCTGTCTAACTTCTGTAAGGAAGCCTCCATTAAAAACTGAAAAAAGACAAGGTTCAGAGAGACTTACAGGTTGATGGACATGTGAAGATTTAGGGAGAGTGGCAAGCTCACAGAACAGGAGCTCCCTGTCCTTTCCACATATCTTGTCCTATGTCTCTTCCATCCAGCTATTCCTTAGTTATATATCCTTTCATAATAAATCAGTTATCTGCTAAGTAAAATATTGCTCTGAGTTCTGTGAGTTGCTCTAGCAAGTTCATCAGACCCAAGAAAGGAGGGGGTAGCCAGTTGGTCAGAAGAATAGGTAACAACCTGGGCTTACAACTGAGGTCTGGTGGGGAAAGGGGAGGCAGTCGCTTAAGACTGAACCCTTAACCAGTGGGAACCGATGCTGTCTCAGGATAGACAGTGTCAGAATTGAGTTGAATTGTAGGACATCCTGCTGGGGTCCAGAGAATTGTTTGTTGGTGGGGGGATCCTCGCCACATACACACACCGAATTATATCCTGGAACCAAAAACAATAGGCCACTATAACATGAAAGTTAAACCTTTAGAAACTGTTTCTTGTGAGAAATTGCTTTGTCTAGTTTACGGATTCTAACTGCAAAAAATATTGTTAATGTTAGATCCCTTTAGGAGGCATTTTGATTAGGACAACAAGTGTGTATGGAGAGAATGCTGTGTATATGAAAGAATACTGTTTTTTTAACAAACTTTTTTTTATTGTCAAAATGAGAAAGGAAAAAATGTATGAAGAACAAAGAGGAAGGAGGGGCACCTGAGTGGCTCAGTCAGTTGAGCATCTGCCTTGATTCAGGTCATAATCTCAGGGTCCTGGGATTGGAGCCCTGAGTCGTGCTCCCTGCTCAGCGCAGAGTCTGCTTCTCCCTCTCCATCTGCCCTTATTCCTCCTCCCCCGTTCATACTCTCTGTCTCTGAAATGAATAAATAATTTTTAAAAAAAGGAACAAAGAGGACGTCTAAATGCAGAATTTTTAAACTTTATTTTTATAATAACAAGATTAATATGTATATATAGTCTTGTTGAAAATAGGGATTGGGGCACCTGGGTGGCTCAGTCCATTAAGTGTCTGACTTTGGTTCTGGTCATGATCTCGGGAGTCCTGGAATTGAACCCTACCTCTGGCTCCTTTGTCACATAAGGAGTCTGCTTAGCCTTTTGCCCCTCCCCCACTGCTGTGCATGTGTGCACGTGCATTCTCTCTCAAATAAAAAATCCTAAAGAAAACAGGGACTATTTCTTTATATTTTTTATATTCCCTAAGGGTGCTTAATATACTAAACAATTTATGTAATTTGTAAATATCAGTAGTAGTATCAAGCTGCATAGTTGATGAGAAATTTTGGAAACATTGTCGGGGATGCAGAAAGAATTCTTTTTTTTAATTCTTTCTCCCGTCATAAATGATTACTTCTGTTTGAAGTTTTGTCAACTACTCTTCAGTTATAAAATTTCATCTTGGTCTTAGATGTTTCTCTTTGTGCCTTGGGTGTATGTGTGGGTATTTTTTTTCTTATGGAAAGAACAAGGAAACTATTTGTTGGTTCAAACTAATTAGTTGGCTTTTGTTGCCACTAATTTGGCTTGCTGATTACCCACAGTATCACTTAAGATTATCACATATAATTGTTATGAGACAGTACCTAAATATTACATACATAAAATATTTTTATGAGGAATTACTTAAATGTAAGGTTATATTGGAATACAAAAACATCAAGTCTTTTTTTTTTTTTTAAATGTTAGGTCTTAAAAGTTGATTATGTTGAGCACTTGGGTAGTTCAGTCAGGTAAGCATCAGCTCAGGTCTTAATCTCAGGGTCGTGAATTCAGGCCTCAATGCACTGAGCGTGGAGCCTACTTAAAAGTAAAATAAAATAGAAGTTAATTGTGTCTAGTGTTATGTTTATACATAGGTATATTTTATATAGTGTTTTTACTGGGTTTAGATAATCGTGAATTATTCTTTTTTCCTTTAATATTCCCTTTATTTTTTCTACCATAACTGTCTCTCCTAGTTTTTCCTTTTTTAGTAATGTATTCCAAAGAACTGACTGTATACTTTGTCTAGCAATTTTCCAGTAGATTTCGTATTAAATGATCACTGACTTCATCTTAGGTTAAATTTTATACTACGGATAAAAAAAAAAATCTCCTTTGGGAGAGACCTGCAGAAAATAAGTTTGATTTCAAAAGATAGTAACATACTTAAATTCAGATTTAAAATGTTTACCTATGAGTTAAAGCAAAGTATGTAATAAGGACTGAGCACTGACTAAAATATTTTTATTTGCTAAAATTTTGCTAATTACAGCTTGCAAAATATATCTGGCATCTTGTAATGATTAATGTTTTCCTGAGACACTGCTTAAATATGGATGGTATCTAATATTGTCTTTATAATTAATTTGTGTCAAGATGTCACTGAAACTACAGTAGAAATTTTTTTCTCCCTTGTCACTCTGAATGTATATTACTAATTTTTCTTCTTTTTTATGAAAAAAAATATATAAAGTGACTATTGTTAATTGCTTTATAGTTTGGAAAGCGTTTTTAATATGTATTATCTTCTCAGCCAAAATTTACATTTACTCATCAGAGATATTCAGTTAAAAGGCTCATTATTAAACTTCTTTCCCCAATAACCCAGCATTTTGTAAATTTAACCTTGTCTTTGGTAAAATCAGGCTCTTAGTCATTAAATACTAATATAGTCTTTAGAAATTCCGTCAATAATGTGTTTTCTTTGTAGGAGCTATTTGATATGATGTCATCATCTTTGAAATCAAATATGCTTTTCCAGAACTAAAAACACTTTATAAATACACAATGAATGAATCTTCCCCTCTTTAAGAAAAAATTATTGACTGAAATAAAATACAATATTATGAAATAAACTAATTATTATGAAATAAACTAATATGACATACCCATGAAAGTATAAATTGTTAACTTTTTGAAAGTAGAGCAGTTGAAAAAGATTATTTACTAAGCAATAACTTCATGGAAGAAATACGAGACAGGAGGCATAAATCATACCATGTCGGGAGATCCCTGGGTGGCTCAGCGGTTTAGTGCCTGCCTTTGGCCCAGGGTGCGATCCTGGAGTCCTGGGATCAAGTCCCACATTGGGCTCCCGGCATGGAGCCTGCCTCTCCCTCTGCCTGTGTCTCTGCCTCTCTCTGTGTCTATCATAAGTAAATAAAATCTTTAAAAAAAAAAAAAAAAAAAAAAAACAACCATACCATGTCATCCCCTTTCTGTTCCTCTTAGTCCATATTTTGCAGTGAGTATCTCATGAGTATATATATAATTTTAGTCAGGGTTTAGAGCAGAGATTTGGTCAGGTCTAAAGCAGATTCTGCTGGTTTTGAATCTTTAAATGCTTTTGATACATATAATCATTTTTATTTTGAGAAATATGAAAGTAAATTTTACTTATGATAAAATCTTTCCTTTCTATAGAGAGAAATAGCTCGAAAACTTGCAAATCCTAAGCAGCCAACAAATCCTTTTCTAGAGATGGTCAAATTTCTGTTGGAAAGAATTGCACCTGTGCACATTGATTCAGAAGCCATAAGGTAAGCTAGGAAATAAATTCACTCAAAAATGGAATATAATCTTTAACCACAGTATTGTAAGTTTAAATTCTGGGTCCCTAAGAAAACCTAAAAAGGTTTCCTGTATACTTTTTTAATGGCAGAAGCAAGTATCATTCAACCTGAATGAAGGGCCTGCTTGTTTTCTAGTTTTTGGCTTACTTCACTGCTTTTTATTTTTTAAAGGTCCTTGTGTTTTATCTTTAGCCTATATGTGCTCATTAAAACCTAGAACATTAAGAATGGAGAAAGCAGAATTATATCTATAGACTATCGATCAGACTTTGAATTTTCTTAACTATTTTGATGGCCACATGACATTCTTTTACTATGTATTATATCACTGTTCACTTGAGATATGTGAAAACAGAATAGTACTTTAAAAGAGCACAAGTTGCCATTAGACTAATCTGGTTTCATAACATGTGTCTACTGCATACCAGTTTTGTGGCTTTGGAAGAAGCCCAGTAATTTATCTGAGTTTCTCATTTTATTTTTAACTTCAATATGTGTGTAACATCTCCCTGTTAGATGGTTTTGAGAATTAGAGATAATATAAAAACTAAGCAAAAAAAAACAAAACAAAACAAAAAAAAAACTAAGCAACCTGGCATAATAGATATTGACAGCTATTTTTTATTAAGTATTTTCTGTAATTTCATACATTTTAGTTGTTTTTTATGATTTTCTATTGTAAACATCTGCGAATACTTTTCCCTTGCACTAATCATTTTTTTGATAAGCTATATGTCTGTCTTCCTTTTCATGGTGGGTTGCTTCATTTACTAGTTCTCTGTCTTTGGGGGGTTTTTTTTTTTATTTTTTTTTTTAATTGGTTCTCTTTTTAAACAGCCTTGGGTTAGGAGAGCTGATTCTAGCTATTACTTATTTCACCATATGTGAATTACTGCGTGGTTGTATTGAAATGCCAACTCTATTGGTTTTCTAGGGCTACCATAATAAAATACCACAGACTGAGTGACTTAAACAACAGAAATTAACTTTCTGACAGTTTTGGAGGCTTGAAGTCCAAGATAGAGGTGTAAGCAAGTTTGATTTCTTCTGAAGCCTCTTTCCTTGACTTGCAGATAGCCTCCTTCTTACTGTCTACTCACAAGGTCTCACATTGTGCCCCAATCTTCCTTCATATAAGGACAATGGTCATAATGGATAATGCCCCACACATTTTGCCTCATTTTACCTTAATTATCTTAAGGCCCTGGTTTCAAGTACAGTCACATCAGATACTGGAAGTTAAACTTCACCAAATGAATTTGGGGGTACACAATTCAGCTAATAATGTTAGTCTGCTTTTTTTCTTTTTTGACTAAGAGTTCCTTTTTATTTAATTTCCTTATTTGCAAATAAGAAAACTAAGGTTTTCAGAGAGTAAGTGGTTTGTTCATAGCTGGGCAAAAACCATAGATTGATTGATTGATTTGGGGTATATACTTCATACACAATGTTACATTAGTTCAGGTGTACAGCATAGTGATTCAACATCACCATATGCTGTAGTGCATCACAAATATAGCTCCCATGTGTCACCATACAATGATATTACAATATCATTAACTATATTCCCTATGCTGTACCTTTTATTCCTGTAACTTATTCCATAATTAGAAGCCTATATCTCCCACTCTTCTATATCTACCCATTTGCCTCTCTCTACATCCTTCCTCCCTCTGGCACCCATCAGTTCTCTGTATTTATAGGTCTGATTCTGCTTGTTTGTTTATTCATTTTTTTTGTTTTGTTAGATTCTACGTGTGTCATATGGTGTTTGTCTTTCTCAGTCTGACTTATTTCACTTAGCATAATACCCTCTAGGTCCACCTGTGTTACAAATGACAAGACCTCATCCCTTTTTATGGCTGCATAATATTCCTGTGTGTGTGTGTGTGTGTGTGTGTGTGTGTGTGTGTGTGTGTATACACCCCACATCTTCTTTATCCATTCATCTATCAGTGGACACTTAGGTTGCTTTTGTGTCTTGACTGTTATAAATAATGCTGCAGTAAACCTAGGGGTGCATATATATTTTCAAATTAGTATTTTTTTTCTTTGGGTAAATACCCAGTAGTGGAATTATCAGATCATATGGTATTTCTATTTTTAATTTTTTGAGGAACCTCCATACTGTTTCCCACAGTGGCTATACTACTTACATTCCCACCAGTAGATTTATTTTTAATATCAGTGTTCTTTGCTCTATGCCATTTGATTTTTTTTTTTTTTTTAAGATTTTTTTTATTGGGACCCCTCAGTGGCTCAGCAGTTGAGTGTTTGCCTTCAACTCAAAGCATGATCCCAGAGTCCTGGAATTGAGTCCCACATTGGGCTCCCAGCATGGAGCCTGCTTTTCCCTCTGCCTGTCTCTCTGCCTCTCTCTCTCTTTGTCTCTCATGAATTATGTGGGACTCGATCCCAGGACTCCGGGATCACACCCTGGGCTGAAGGCAGGTAGGTGCTCAACTGCTGAGCCACCCAGGTGTCCCTATGCCATTTGATTTTAATGGGATAAATCAAGGATAAAGTACATGTACTCTAGTACTCTTGCTTTTGCATATTGACTTTGAAAGAGACATATAGTGCATTTGCTATTTGTTTCCATGAGGCTTTACGGGATTTTATTAGTAAATTATAATACGCTAATGGTTGATCTCCAGTGTTAAAAGACCAAAAATTCATTTTTTTTTCAGTAGCATCATGAATGTTTAGCTTAGAAAAATCAACTTATGGTTAGAATTTCTGAGAGACTAATTTTATGCAAAATTCCAATTTATTTTAATGACAAATATATATGTCATATAATAATCTTTCTATGTAACCAAATCTTCATGGACTATTAATTTGCAAATAGAAGGTTTATTTACTCATTTAATGTATGTTTAATGGAGCAGTTTATAAAATACATTGGGTAACTGGAGAAGGATAGTTACATAACCCAAATTGTGTGGGATAGATTTGTTGTTAGGGAAGGCTCTGAAATAGATCACACATAAAATGGGTAGTGAAAGATCAGTAGGAATTATGTAGGGTAGCCAGATGAATATTGCAGAGGAAGAAGCAACCCAGGCCACTAGCCCTGTAGATTTTTTATGCTACTCTGAACTTTAATTTCCTTACCTTTAAAATAAAAATAGTATATTACAATACAATAACAACTGGAATTGTTGAGAGGCTTAAATGACATGGATATATAAAACACTTAGCACAATGCCTTACACATAGTAATTACCAAATGAACATTAGGATCTATTCCAGAAAGAAAAAATAGACAAAGGCAGAAGGAATCAAAAAGTAGTTAGAAAATTGCATGTACTTTCACCATAATGAAGGATTTTGGAAGAAAGGAATGAGGGTAGTAGAAAATCATCCTAAATATAACCAATTTTTCTTTAGTATATTTTCTCCAGCCTTGTGTTTATACAGATACAGATACACATATGTACGCTCCAGTTAGTTGTCTTTAGATAGTGGTTGAAAAGGAAGTAGTGATTGTAATAATGGTTGAAACCTCAGGAAGAGAGTAAAATTTAAAAAGAAAAAGGCGAGGACTGAACCCTAAGGAAAATGAAGAGGCTAGGAGAAGATAAAGAATTCATTGAATTTTTTAAAATTTTAACAATGTGGTAATGGTGACAGATGGTAACTACACTTATTGTGGTGACCATTTCATAATGTTTATAAATACCAAATCACTGTGCTCTATACCTGTAACCAATATATTACCATGACAGTTCTTCAATTAAAAAGATTTGTTTTAAGGAGGCATGGTCAAAAGTGGAAGGAAAATCAGGAAAGAGTGAGAACAGGTAAGACGGACTAAAAGATGGAGGGGTCGTATGTTCCCAGAAGTAAAATAGATACTAAAAGCTTCCATTGGATTTAGATAAAGGAAAAACATCACAGTGGCCAGAATAGTTTGTTTGGGGGTAGCAAGGGCAAACCCAGATGACAAACGATTGAGAAGACCTTAAGATAGTTCTTCACAACACAATACAAAATGATAATATTTGAGCAGAGAAAATTGCTGATGCCCAGAAGTGACTGGCTTAGCTCAACGGGTTCCCACTAGGTTCTCACTCAGCCACCTTTAGGTATGAGAAAATCAAAGGGATAAATACCCTGTCACACTTCTAATGTAAACTCTGCTTTAGGAAATAAATTGGATATGGGACAGCCATTGTGGACAGATTAGCTATAAAAAGTAAAGAAGAGGGATGCCTGGGTCGCTCAGCAGTCAAGTATCTGCCTTTGACTCAGGGTGTGATCCTGGGGTCTTGGGATCGAGTCTTGCATTGGGCTCCCTGCTGGAAGCCTACTTCTACCTCTGCCTATGTCTCTGCCTCTCTCTGTGTGTCTCTTATGAATAAATAAATAAAATCTTTAAAGGGTGGGGACAGCCCCAGTGGCTCAGTGGTTTAGCACCACCTTCAGCCCAGGGCATGATCCTGGATGTCTGGGATCGAGTCCCACATCGGGTTCCCTGCTTAGAGCCTGCTTCTCCCTCTGCCTCTGCCTCTGCCTCTCTCTCTCTCTGTGTGTGTTTCATGAGTAAATAAATAAAATCTTAAAAAAAAATAAAAATAAGTAAAGGAGAAAAATTAAATGGGAAGAAAGTAAACTTGAAAAAGGGTCTTTTGTTGTTTTTAATGAAGGAATTTTGAATATTGAAATACCTTTGAGGGTCGACTGGGTGGCTCAGTAGTTGAGCACCTGTCTTCAGCTCAGGTCATGATCCTAGGATCCGGGATTGAGTTCTGCATCAGGCTCTCTGCAAGGAGCCTGCTTCTCCCTCTGCCTGTGTCTCTGCCTCTCTCTCTCAGTCTGTGTCTCTCATGAATAAATAAATAAATATTTTTTAAAAATGAAATACCTTTGAGAGGTACTGATGGAAAAGAAGAGAGGTTGAAGATGGGGGGGGGGTAGAATTATGATAATGAAACATCCTTATAGAGGAGGAAAGGAAGAAGGAAATCCTCCTCTGTGACATGAAAAAATAATAGATACAAATTAGAAGAAGTTAGAAGGCAGGGTATAGAAAATTAGTTTTCACTCAAGGCCTTCATTATTCTCAGTTAGGTTAAAAATAAAGTAGTCTGTTCAGTGGAAAGATTTAGACCTGAGGAAGAATGGTGAAGATTTGTGTCAGTTTGTTATACAGCATAAGAAGAGAAAGAGACACATAGAAGACTTGCCAAGCAGTTTGAACATGTACGTGAATTGGTGAAGTATATGGAGTATGTATTATTTCTCTAATTTAGAAATGAAAGTACTTTTACAAGAGGAAGGACTATAATCCTGGCTTCAAGACTTGGGTCTTTCTCTTGACTTATAATGGTGATCCACCCACAGTATAATGAAAACAGATTATGCCTGTCTTGTTTTGCACTGTATTTTTAGGACAGACACTAAGACTTAGCACATCATAGGTGGTCAATAACGGACTACTACCTCTTACCAATAATCAGATACATTTATAAATTTTTCAAACATGTATGATCTTAAAAAATTTATAATCTTGTTAAACTCATATTTTTATAGGATTTCCTCCTGATAGCTTAAATCAAAATATTTTTTTCAAGTTGAAAATAACTTTTTAAAAAATATATAATATCAGAGGTAAAACTTCTAGAACAAAATATGAGGTGAGCAAGATATCTTAAATGGAACATAAAAAGCATAATGAATGAAAGTTAAATCCTGTTTCCTTTTTGCAAGATACTATTATGAGAAAGAAAAGTCAAGCTAAAGACTAGGAACATACTTGCAAAGCATATATCTGAAAAGTTTATAGCGAGAATATAAAAAGTATTCTTACTATTCAGTAAAACAAACAGTACAGTTTAGTAATGGACAGAACATTTGAACAGACTTCAAGTAAGTTTACAAATAAGAAAGTAGCACAGGAAACTATAATACACATTATTACTCATTAGGGAAATATAAAGTCAGATTGCAATGAGAAATACAACTGCACAACCATTTGAATGGTAAAATTAAAGACCCTATCTATACCAAGTGTTGATGAGGGTGTAGACTGAACCAAGTGGTAGTGAAGTAGGAGACGGTTTATTGTAATGTTAAGTGGACATATAATATTACCATACAATTCAGGAATCCCGATAGGTATTGCCTATAAGGAAAGAAAACATAAATTGCCATAAAGATATATAATTAATTGCTTATAGCACTTTATTTATATCTTTAAATGAGAAATATCCTAATGTCTATCTATTGGTAATTGGATAAACAACTGTGATATAACCATACAATATAATACTTCTCAGCAGTAGAAAGGAACAAACTACTGATTCTCCTCAACAACATGGAGGACTCTCAAAAGAATTATGTCACATAAAAGATGTCAGACACACAATGTATGAAATTCTAGAAATGGCAAAATTACAGCGACAGAATCAGTGATTGCCAGCATGGAAAAAGGGGATTGGTTGACATAAGGCAGTTTTTTGTGCAGAGATGGGAGTGTGTGTGTGCGCATGCATGTGTACACAATGAAACACCGCTTTATACCCACTAATATGGCTATAACAAAAAGATAATTTGGAGAAGATGTGGAAAAATTGTTATGTTCGTATATTGCTGCTGGGAATGTTAAAACGATGGAGCTGCTTTGAAAAACAGTTTAGCAGTTCCTCAAAAAGTTAAAACAGAGTTACCATATGACCCAGCAATTCCACTCCTAAATATATGCCCAAGAGAAATGAAAATATATGTCCATACCTGTACATGAATGTTTATAGCAACATTAATTCTAATAGCCAAAAAAGTAGAAACAACCCAAATGTCTTTTCAACTGATGAATGGGTAAGTTGTCTTACATCCATATACTGGAAGATTATTCAGGATTAAAGTAAATGAAATACTGATACATACGACAATGTGGGTGAACCTTAAGAACAGTTCTCTAAGTGAACAGAGTCACTTATGAAAACCATATATTGTATGATTTTATTTTTATATGAAATATTCAGAGTAGGCAAATGTATAGCAGCAGAAGGTAGATTAGTAGATGACTGGGGCTGGAGAAAGTGCAAGTGAATAGCAGTGACTCATTGGAAAAGGACGGGAGAATTCATTTAGATTGTGGTAATACAACTCTGTGAATAAACACTAAAAACCATTGAATTATACATTTTAAATAGGTGAATTATATGATAAGTTTTATTTCAGGCTAATGTTTATATACATATCCCTAATTTGTTTTCCAAAAAAATAAAGTTTTATCAATTAAAGATACTAAGATTTTGAAATTATTCTTATGATGTTAAAAAGGAAAGTACTAAAATTGCTTTAAATTATATAGATATATGTGTATCTTATGTTTTATACTTACATTTTTTTTAAATTTTATTTATTTTTTCGTGAGAGACGAGAGAGAGAGAGAGAGAGAGGCAGAGACACAGGCAGAGGGAGAAGCAGGCTCCATGCAGAGAGCCCGACATGGGACTCGATCCTGGGTTTCCAAGATCAGGCCCTGGGCCAAAGGCGGCGCTAAACTGCTGAGCCACCCGGGCAGCCCTATACTTACATTTTTTAATAACTTGACTAAAATAAGCATATTTTTCCAAAGAAAAAGTTTTAACCTAAAGCTTTTATGATTAGCTTCCATTTGTTAAGTATTTGCTATGTATTTGGCCATTTGCTGTAATAAATCAGTGTCCTCAAAATAAGGTAGTATTATTTCTCAGTTCATTGATAAGGAAGCAGTCTCAAAACCAAAAATCATATCTGTTTATACTTATAGTACCATATTGCAACATAGCCTGATTTTTATTGACCAGGTAATACTCCACTTTGTGGTGTTTAGGTGTACTTGAAGAAGTAATTCTATAATGTTGGACAATTAAATGTTTTTTAAAATTTTTATTTAAATTCTAGTTAACATTGGTTAGTATCGGTTCCAGGAGTAGAATTTAGTGTTTCATCACTTATATACAACACCCGGTGCTCATCATGATAAGTGCCCTCAACACCCAACACACCCATCTCCCTCATCAACCCTAGTTTGTTTTTATTGTTAAATGTCTCTTACTGTATGTTTCCTTCTCTTCCTTTTTCTTTCCCATTTCGCCTTCCGTATATTCATCTTTTGTTTCTTAAATTCCACATGTGAGTGAAGTCATATGGTATGACTGACTTATTAGCCTAATAAAGGTAATAATAATTAACCTCTAGCTCCATCCACATTGTTACAAATGCCAAGATGTTATTTATTTATTTGGTGACTGAGTATATGTATATCATGGAACATATATATGTATCACTTCTTTATCCATTCATCATTCAACGGACATTTGGGCTCTCTCCATAATTAGACTATTGTTGATAATACTGCTATAAACATCAGGGTTCATGTGCCCTTTAGAATCTGTATTTTTGTAATTAAATGGTTTTTAACTTATTAATCTATTTATGAATATAACATGATGCTTTTGATGAACTGCTTCTTTGTTATAAATTTCTAGTAATGGAATTACTGATTCAGTAAGTTGATTACCAGAGATTAATTTAAATGTCTTTGCCCATGATTTTTGTTAATTATTTGCTTTTTTCTATTAGTGACTTGTCATTTGTCAATTTAACAACTTCCATCTATTTATTGTTTTTCCTAAGATTGTAAATGATTTTTTTATATATAGAAATCAATATTAAATTCTATTTCCAGTATGTGTTGATTCATTTCAATTTTGTTGGTTTTCAGTAGAGTTACAAATGGAGTTTGGGCAGAGTTCTGGGGAGATAAACTGAAAGTAAGCTCAGCTGTCAAATAGGGAAAAAGTTGAAAAGTCACAAAATAACGTTTTCCTCCAGGAACATATTTGTGTCTGATGTTTAGATGCTGTATGTATCCTGCCATGATGCAATTAGGATATAGTTACTAATCTAGTATGGTTTCTAATTTAGATTTTCTTGTTTTTATAGTGCACTGGTAAAACTGATGAATAAATCAATAGAAGGGACAGCAGATGATGAAGAGGAGGGTGTAAGTCCAGATACAGCTATTCGTTCGGGACTTGAACTTCTTAAGGTACTTTTGAGATAATTTTGTCTCCATGCATTTCCACAGTTTTAATTTGAACTCCCTTGAGGATATGCAAGAAAAAAAAAAGGATATGCAAGAGTAGGACTTAATTTCATTGGGAACTATTTGAAAGATTAAACATTTGTGGCAGAAATAATATTTTATAAAAATGTATTTTTTTACATTATAATAATGTAATTGTTTCACATTTTAAAATAATAATGTTTGGGGGGTTTGCTGTTTCATTCATCATTTGCATGCCTGTATTTTAACAACATGTGCTTTGTAACAGTATGTTTTAAAGGATCTAGTCTTACCTTTCATCTGGAGTAGTACGATCACTCACAGAAATTTTATGACAGCATCTGTCTGATCAGAGAATCTTTAAACAATTGCTAATCATATTTATATTCTTATGCCAAAGAATTCAGAGAATAGAGCAATTAGTAAGACTGGGTCAGACAAGACTTTGTGGACAAGATATGATTTAGTCTAAGGGAAGTGCTGCATCATCAAAGAAAATCATTCTTGGCATATATTAGGAATTGTTGGGAATCTAGCCTGACTAGAGAAAAAGATTGCTTTGGGGAGTAATGGGAGACAAGGTTTGTATTAGATTGTGGAATGCTATTGGAGCAGAAAGGTATTATCAGGGTCTTTCATTCGGGCTTTTAATATGATAACAGCACTTGACAGAGTAAAGAGGAGAGGAAATTGAAGGCAAAGAAATATTTAGATGATTACAATATATAAACTGAAGGAGAAGAAACTAACCAATGCAGTGGACATGATATAGAAAAGAGTGATGGGATTGTATTGGAATGGTCTTAAATATAATGTTGTGGGAAGAATTGATATGATGCTTAATGAGAAATATTTTAAGTATATTTTTAATAATGAGATTATATTTTTAAGTAGTTTTTAAGAGTGAAATGAAATCATCTTTAAGAAACATCTTTAATGGGTTGATTCAGGTTTTCAGATTTGATTCTCCATTTTCTTTCTGTAAGTAATTAAAACTTTTATAAGGTATTATATTATCAACTTATTAGTAACATGTCAATATGTTTTCTAAATATTATGGACAAGAACCTCACCAAATGAGACAGTCTCTTTACTTTATAACCCAGTAAATAAATGCTAATTGAATTGTTGATGAAGACTAAATACTGCACCCCCTGCCCCCGACTTCTCTACTTTTAGCCCTTACTCCTGATACTATGCTAACTAAATTTTTTCCACTTCTTGGAAAGTAAACTTTGTAGACATGTTGTGTCTAAATTGCTGTAAATGTCTTAGTACTGGGACTTATGTAGGAATAAATAAGGGAATAATTATTTATGTTTGTAATCATGATAAAAGTTCACAATTATGGCTTGTTTATAGGTGTAACAAGTGAACTTTTTGTGATGGATTCCACTTAAAATACCCCTTATGGAGTATCTTTTTGCCAGCGAAATAAAGCTCTGTGTTAATATTTTGTTCACATCACAATACCACAATCCATAAGAATGGAGTCACATTTTCTGCATTCCCAGTATCAGAATAGATAAGGTGAAGAAGAAAATAAGGCAAGGGCTATAAATCAGCTCTCTTAAAAAATCTGCACAATATTTTTGCTAATGTATCATTAAATGTAATAAGTTGCAAAGGAGGCTATGAAGTAAAATCTTCATTCCGTATGCTAGCATATACAGCCCAATATTTTGAATTGTATTCATATTAGAAAGTAATTCTCTTCTTTTAATGGATTAAAACCATTGTCTATACTTCTAAAGCTGTATCTATTCCTCTAGGTTCTGTCTTTCACACATCCTACCTCGTTCCACTCTGCAGAGACATATGAGTCCCTGTTACAGTGCCTCAGAATGGAAGATGACAAGGTAGCAGAAGCTGCTATACAAATTTTTAGAAATACAGGCCACAAAATAGAAACAGACCTACCCCAGATACGATCGTGAGTATATTTTTTCTCATGGTAAACACAAAAGTGTTTTAAGAGTGGGAGCCATACAGTCATTTTTCCCTTTCATGGAGGAAGATAGAAGAGAGGAAAGAGAACTTTTACTCAGAAGCTACTTTTCTGGTTGCAACTGGGTGACTCAATCAGTAGAGCCATTCTTGATCTCAAGGTCATGACTTTTAAGTTCCACATTGGGCGTGGAGCTTACTTTTTAAAAAAAAGCTACTTTTCTGTATTCTTTGTTTCATCTTTTCTCTGATTTGTGCTCCTCCTCTACCATTAGAGGAACAAACAGAAGAAGAAATTAGGCAAAAGAACAAACTGAAATTTTGTCTATAACAGGATTATTTTTAAATACTAATAATCAAGAGTTTTCACAGAACTTCGAATTTGTGGTTAATAACATCTTCCTTATCTATGAATGTTCGTTTTTTTTTCCTCCCGCTTATGTAAATTCAATAGCTGCTACCTTCATGTCTCATCAAAGAATGGGATAATCAAGTAGTGTGTTTTAATCGTGTATCTTATTAGTTGCTTGGTTGTTTGCAGTGGTGCTTTTATAATTTTAATCTCTCCCTCAAGATTACCTTTCCCCTTTCATCATAAGAATGAAATACATTTTTATACTTTTACTTTGGCATCTTAAAGAGGTTGCCTTAGGATCAAACTTGTGCTGAGAGTTTATATTTAGACAAAAGATGTGGGAGATGTCTTTTGGAGGAAAATCACATTGCTGATAGCTGTTGAATCAGATGTTCAGGGTATATGCAAATAGTTCTGGATATATCCAAATCAAACCAGTTTTTCTTCACAGGGTAATAATAGGACAAGAAGACTCCTGACTTCTAAAGTTTTTATTAAATTTGTGAGCTAACAGTTTAATTTGAGAAAAATAAGTCAATATTTATTGTACATTCTCTTCATTCTCAGAACTGTACTGGCTAACATAAAAGAATTACCACAGTCAGTCCCTGTTTTCAAAGAGTTTATAGCCTAGAGATGATAATCTTTATATTTGTACATTGAAAAAAATAATTGGCATAGCAGGATAAAGTTTCTGGTGAGTTTTTCAAGGTAGAAAAACCTTTTTTAAGGTAAAGGATTTATTCTTAAAGGAATTCCATCCCAAATGAAATAGTGGTAAGATGGGAATAGATAGAATAGTTAACTTTGGAGACAAGGAATAAAACCTCTTGTTCTTAAGACTAATGAAGAAAGGAAGGAGAGAATCATTTAAGAGCAGAGAAGCATGATAGTGCAGGCTTCAACAATCCTGATGGCATCTTTGGATTATAGCACACTAGACTAACCAAGGAAAAAGGTTAAAGTTGTTATGTGTCATCATTTCATTAGGCTAAGAATGAATAATATGTTTAACAACAATTTGATTAATAATATGTCTTCCTTTGTTACTTGTGTTATTTATAAGAACTGTTACTCATAAATGAGTCTGTGGGAAAAAAAAAAAAAAAGAGTTAAACAGTGCTCAGTTAGGGAGACTAGTTGGGCATGGAAATCCCTACCTTACCATTCTAAACCTGCATACAAAGAAATGTGGAATACTCATAAAAGTCAAATTAGATTTATACTGACTAACATATGTTCCAGTTTTTTTGGTTGAGGTGCATGACCTAGGATCTGGGGTATTGCTCTTAATATCTAGCCTCCTGTTTTCATAAGAGGACCCTTTGTCACCATTGTATTTGATGCCAATGACCTAATAATCTAGAAAATAGGACCACTACAGTAAATGTATGACAAGTATCTTTTCTTAAATTTTCTTGCTTTAGATTTTCTTTTGATTAAAAAAATACATATATGTTCATTGTAAAAAGCTTAAACTTTAGGAAATGTAAAGGAGAAAAAGAGTCACTATTAACACTTCAGTATTTTTTAGGAGTATTTTATCTGCTTGATGTGTATACCTGTTCTTTTATAGGTTGATACACACATGCTGTTTTCTTGATACAGTGTTTTCCCATATCAGCATTTAATACTTTAATGTGTATATTCATATTGCCCTATGGAAAGATTGTTTTACTTTGATCTTCAGTGTCAATATGGAGGTTAAGTGCATGAATTTTGGAACAGAAGTACACCTCTTCACACCCCAACTCCACCAAATCCTAACTCTATTAACTTAAGTTTAAATAAATAATATTTTTGTGCTTTAGTTTTCTTATCTGTTTAATATAATAGTCCTCTTTGGGTGATTATGAGGATTAATTGAATTAATCCATGTAAAAACACTTAAAATGGTGCTTGGCACAAGCTCTCAATAATCATTCAATGCTTTTATTACTCCTCTACCAATATATGTATGTCTGTATCCTTGCATACTGTGTTCCACTGGTATCATTTCAGTTTTTTAATAAAACTCGACCTTTTACTACTTTTTTCCATGACTGCTGTAAAATAACTGAATGGGATTGTGGAAGTAAAGCGGAAAATTAGGAGTTTGTACTTAGAAGGTGAATATAAAAATAGCATGTGGCAAGTTTTAGACTATAAATTAAGGATGGCTTGTTTATTTCTCCATGTTCGTGAGGTGGCTCCTAAACAAAAATTGTCTCCTGGAATAGGCCTTTTCTCGAGACATTGTGTTTCTTGGATTATAGTTGGGGACAGATAAGGAGCTTTAAATCTTTCTATAGATGAAGTAATTTTTAAGAGTCTGCTCAGAGTGCCTGGCTGGCTCAGCTGATGGAGCATGCGAGTCTTAATCTCAGGGTCAGGAATTTGAGTTCCACGTTGGGTGTAGATTACTTAAATAAATAAACTTAAAAAAAAAATAAGAGAGGCTTCTCTATTAGCATACATCCAAACAGTTATGGGAAAGGAAGAAGGAGAAACCAAAAGAACTACTTGTGGTGTATGGTTTTTTTTTTTTTTTTTTTTAACTATGATATTATTTTTTACAGGACCTTAATTCCCATTTTACATCAGAAAGCAAAGAGAGGTACTCCACATCAAGCAAAACAGGCTGTTCACTGTATACATGCCATATTCACAAATAAAGAAGTCCAGCTTGCACAGATTTTTGAGGTATATATAATATATAGGATGTGTTTGTGTTGATCTTTATTTTTATGCTGTGTGGTTTGACCAAGATAGAAGGTAGTTTTTTTTTTTAAGCTATTTAATCTCACCCTAGTCTATAAATTCTATGAGAGTAGGGATTCTCTCTCTTTTTTTTTAAGTACTGTATTCTCAGCCTCTAGATCACATTATGTGTTCAAGTACTACATATAGAAATATTTTGTGTGTTTGTGTTAGAATATTTTACTTAATTGTAGCTTTATTGGCTCAGTGGGTCCACATAACCTCAGAGAGTATAAGTAGGTAACTTTAAACTACCCAGTTTAAAGTACCTGACAACCCTACCTGAAAATTAGTCTTGTTTGTCTTTTCTTATGTATAATCCTTGGCCTGATTCCACTACTAGAAAGGTACTAGGAGTAAGTAAGATCAATTAGTACTCTTATGTGTTATTATAAATTGGATATAGTATCAACAGAACCCAGTGAATGCTTATTTATGGTCCATGGTCATTTAAAATGTCCCTACAGGATAAGAAATCCAATAATAAAACAAGCCTATTAATGTAGGCTTTTAATGCTAATTTGATGATACAGAAATGTTCTTGTTTTTACTTCTGCCTTTTATATGTTCTTTATTTTTTTCCCCTTTCTGGATTCAATCTTCCTGAATTTCAGTAGTTGAACTAAGAATCAAGCATCTAATATGGCTGAAGTTACTTTTGATCATATCATTAGAACAGATTTGTTTGAGCACAATAAATTTAAGAATGTCAGGAACATTTACTGTTTCCATAGAATGTCTAGATTTTTATAAAACAAAACTGGTAATTTTGACTATTTTATTTTTATAGCCACTCAGTAGGAGTCTGAATGCTGATGTACCAGAACAACTTATTACTCCGTTAGTTTCATTGGGCCACATTTCTATGTTAGCCCCAGATCAATTTGCTTCCCCAATGAAATCCGTAGTAGCAAATTTTATTGTGAAAGATCTGCTAATGAATGACAGGGTAAGTTTATAATTTAATTAAATTTAGAATAATGAGGCTAAAACTGTATATCTTTATTACAGAAACATTTCTGCTTCTCTTCTTTTCCTTTTCAATTATTATGTTTTCATTCCTTATTTATTTATTTAAATTTCCAAATGACATTCTAACTTCATGTAGCTATTACAAGAACTTAACATTTAAGAAAATAAAAATGAGAACATGAGATGGATGAATCATGAAGTAAAAAATATAAGTCGAATGCTATTATCCTAACATTTGAAGGACAATTTACTGGAATGCTAGAATTTTATTTTATCAGATGTTGTTAAAAATATAAATGGATTTTTAACTAATGTTTTGAAATATAATGACATTGCACTTTTGGCATGAGGCCCATATTCTATTTTAGTTATTGAAGTGTGTGGGTTGGTGGGTATGTGCACGTGTGTGTGCGCGCATGCTGATTTATTAGCCCTGGGTTGGAGCCTGGAAATTTATAGCTTGAAAAGGCTCCCCAAGTGATTCCTGAAATACACTTCTGATTAAGAATCACTGCTTTACCAAATAGATGTAATGAAGTTTATGGCCTACTTGGTCAAGGAGTGGATGACATTCAATGCAGTGCTAATTTGTCCAGCTTACCTATTCCTTCCACATGATCCAATAGTCTTGAAGCCTTCGATATCCAAACTTAGAAAGACATTTGCCAGTGCATTCCATTCTCTTTAACTTCCCCGATTTGGATGTAATAGACAAGAATGGAAGAGCATGGCTTAACATTTTCGCTGTTCTTTGCACTGTTGATAGATGTGAATAGCAACAAACGTGAAATTTAAGACACCTCTTAGATACCTAGATTGTAGTTTAAGGTGGCTCTTTTTTGTTGTTTATGTGGTAAAATTTTATATATAATATAAACTTTTGGCATTTTTGCCATTTTAAAGTGTACAATTCACTTACATTAATACACCAGCATTCCTATATTTGTTGTTGGGTTGGTGTTTTTGTTTTGTTTTGTTTTGTTTTTTAAAAAACAAGTTTAATACCGTGTATTCCTACTGTATACCCAGGAAAACCAAACAGCTCTCCAAAATGACCCAAACCACCACCTAAAATATGTACCCACATTGTTGTGAAACTGTCACCACCATTTTCTCAAAACCTTTTTTTTTTTTTTTTTCCTCAAAACATTTCAATCTCAGACAGAGACTCTGTATTCATTAACCAGTAATCCCCATGGTCTCCTTCCCACAGCCTCTGGTAACCTCTGTTGTACTTCTGACTTTGAATTTGCCTCTTCTAGATGCCTCTTATCATACAATATTTGTCCTTTTGTGCCTGGCATATTTCACTTAGCATCATGACTTCAAAGTTCATTTGTATTATGTATCAGAAGTTCATTTTATGCAAAATAATGTATGTATAGCCTACATTTTGTTTATTCATCTGTTGATGGACAGTTGGGTTTCTTCCCACCTTTTGATTTTTGTAAATAATGCTGATCTGAACATTTGTGACCTTGTTTTCAGATCTTTTTGGTATATACTAAGGAATGGAATTGCTGAGTCACTTGGTCATTCTTTGTTAAACTTTTTGAGGGACCACCACACTATCTTCCACAGTGACTGTACCATTTTGTGTTCCCACTATCAAGGCACAAGTCTTCCAATTTCTTCACGTCTTTGCCAATGCTTACTCTTTTCTGTGTTTTTGATAATGGCCTTTCTAGTGGATGTGAAGTAGTATCTTGTGGTTAGGGTTTGTGTTTCTTTCCCTAATGACTAACAATGTAGAAGGTTGTTTTTGTTTTTGTTTTCCCATGTGCTTTTATGCATTTGTGTATCTTCTTTGGACATTTAAAGTCCTTTGCATGCTTTTAATTGTGTTGTTTATTGTTGCTGAGTTGTAAGAATTTTTTGTATATTCTGAGTATTAAACCCTTGTCAGATATTTGTCAAATCAAAGATCATGAAGATTTTCCCCTGTATCATCTTCTTAGGATTTTAATAGTTTTAGCTCTTAAATTAATAGATCTTTGATCTATAGCTCTATACTGAGTTAATTTTTATGTGTTAGAAGTTCATCCTTTTTTTTTTTTTTTCGCTTGTGGATATCCAGTTTTTCCAGTACCATTTGTTGAAGTAATTGGTCTTAATCTTGTTAAAAATCAATTGGCCATATATGTGAGGGTTTTCTGGGTTCTCTGTTTCATTCCATTGGTCTATATGGCCATATATGTCAGTACCATCCATTTTGTCTTAATTACTATAAATTTGTAGTAAGTTTTGAAATCAGGAAGATCAAGTCCTCCAACTTTGTTCTTCTTTTTCAAGTTCTGGTGACTTTCCTCTAGGTTTCCTAGAGCACTGCATTGTTCGGCATGAAAAACTTAATGAAGGAAACCTTAAAATTGCTTTTGTTTTTAAGAGTTAAATATATTCAATTGTCTATAGTCAACAGGTGAGAAGAATGGAAAATTATGGTCTCCAGATGAAGAGGTTTCCCCCGAAGTACTAGCAAAGGTAAATTTGTATAGGCCTTGATAACTTTTGTGTTGCATGAAGTACTTATTTTTAAATCAAAAGTTATGTTTCTCAAAGAAATTGTAGTCCTCTTTGAGTTGTTTACATATAGATACATGTCAGCATCTTCTGTAGAACTTCCTGCTTGCTAAATTTCAGTGAGGCTGTTTTACACAGAAATTTGTGGAATGTTGATGCTCAGAAGCATCTCAGATCTAACCTCACTACAACTCTCTACAAAAATAGGAATATTAACTTGGCAAAACAGATGCTTGTCATCAAATTGGTAACTTTAGATACATACAAAATTACTTCAGTAAAGGTAATTTTTAAAGTGTAATATTGGGATTGAAGCAAGACTCATTTGTTATCATCTTCATTGATAATGTTTTTCACCCTTTGTAGCTTCCTAGTCGTGTTCCATCAATTCCTTTTTCCTTTTTATGATAAATATCATAAATAGTACCTAGATCCTTTAGCTAGTTCTTTCATGTGTATTGGTAGCATTCTTTTGAGTATAAACTTCCAAGTAATTATGACCACAAATAATTATGCAATCTCCTAGTTTTTAAATCAGGATAGTCAGATAGAATCAGACTTAATGATTTCTTCAAGATAGTTCTTGCAGTACTTATAAAAAAATTAACATCTATCTAAATAGCTCATTTTAATCACTATACTAGGTATAGTTTAAAAAGTTATTTTTAAACAATGTATTTTCAAATAATTTGAAAATCTTGGACAAGTGTGAAAAGCCTGGGTTCACAAGCCAGAGTTTAGGCAAATTATCCATCGTAGTAATGTGTCTCGTTGCCTTATCTATTGGAAATAAAAACATTTGCCTTGTAAGCTTGCTTGGGACATCAAATAAGTTAATGTACAGTTCTGGGAAAAGTGCATATTATAGATTAAACAGAATAAATATTCTTACTGTTATCGTTATCCTACAGACATGTTTAATAAAACATGTCTACCAGCAATTAAGCAACCTCACTAATCTAATTGACATAAATTAATCTTCCATCTAATTGGAATTTTAAGTTCCTTTCTTTTTTTAGCATGTTAATATTTTATAGGTACAGGCAATTAAACTTCTGGTAAGGTGGCTGTTGGGTATGAAAAACAACCAGTCTAAATCTGCCAATTCAACTCTTCGATTATTATCAGCGATGTTGGTTAGTGAGGGTGACCTGACAGAGCAAAAGAGGATCAGGTGAGATCTTTCTTCCTTTCCAATTTTTACAGCTCAAAATGTTGGTAGAACTTACATAGGAACTATTTACCTAATTAATATTGAATGTTGTACCATATGCTTCAGGATCAGAATTTTTTTTTTAATATTTTATTTAAATTCAGTTTGCCAACACTCAGGATCAGATCTAATATACTCACTTGGGGTTTTCATCTCAATGATGGAATGTTTGTTTTCACTTTTAAAGACCAGATTTTTCTAGTAAATGTTTAGTTGTAATCATTATATGTTACAGTTGGCTTCAAAATTTAGTTTACTTAAGCAAATATCTGTTGAAATACTACTCTTTTCAAAACACCATGAAAAGCATTGCAGTGAAAACAAATAAGATTCAGTTCTTACCTTTTGCCCTGTAGTATAGTGATTGAATAAGTGGAGTGACTTGGTACTATGAAAGGAATACAAGCTTCAGTGGAGGGGTTTAAAGGAGGAAAAGTTACAGCCTTTCTGGTGGTTTGCAAAAGATTAAAACAGAGTTCTGTGAATGAGAAAAACAAATTGTTTCCATTTCTACACATTTTCACTGTTTTGGAAATCACCATTTCTTCTTTCTATTCATTTTAAGATGAAAATAAAAACAACAAAAAAATAAAATAAAATAAAAACAAATTTTTCATGATCGTATTTGTTTCAAATTCTTGACTTAAGGGTCCAGGAGTACCAACAGATAAAACTAAAGAATTCTACTTGTGATGTGTTCCTCCTTTAAAATGTGTTATTACAGGTTACATTTAACATAAATTTAAATTTATGCATTCATTATTTATTGAGCACTGTCATCCTAGGTACTGCTGTGCTTTTTTTAAAGGTATAAAATCTCTCCTTCCAAGAATATGCATTCAGTGAGGAGATTTGGAAATGAGCAAATTATAGTAGAGATGCTGAATGCTTTGATACACTGAAGAAAACCATGGAAAATTATCTTAATCATAGAATAAGCCAAGGGTAGTTTTTGTAGGAACAGATTAGAAGATTAGAGCTGAGTTAGGGATAATGAGAAGTTTTATATTTGGGGAAACTATGGCAAAGGCTTAATAATGAGCTCTTAGAAATCAGTGATAAATAGGATCCCCAATAGAGATAGAGACTATAAATTATCAGTTTACCTTTTAAAAAATGTTTAGCATCACTAAATACATTAAATACAGCTTAAACTTAGCAATACCTCCTGCCTCTCAAATCAGCAAAAATATTTATTAAAGTAATCACTTTTTTCTTTCATGGGTTCAGAGTAATGGGTCTCCTCATTACTCCTTTGAACATAAATTGGCACAATCTTGGCTGGATAGTTTGGCATTTTGTCTAGATCCTTATAAATGTTACCATTTTGACTATTTTTATACTCCTGAAATAAAGGAATCTTACGAATACATATATACAGACATGTTCTTTTCATCATTGTTTATCATCATAGAAAATAGGCAAATGGTTAATTGTGGAACACACATAAATCATGAAATAATTAGGCAAGTCTTAATTAGGTATTACATATCCCATGGTTTAACTTGGGCTCTAGAATCAGAAACTTCTACAACTCTACACTCCCATTTACTAGCTGTGTGAACTTATATAAACCACTTTTCTAAGCCTCAATTTCCTCATCCTACAGAGTGAAAATTAAATGAGAAAAAGCCTGTGACAGTTTCACACACTGACTAGCACAGACTTAAGCACCCAGATGGTAGTTACTTTTTTTTTTAAATTCCTGAATTATTTGTCTCAGAAGCCATTTGAAGTTCCCTCAAGAATATCAATGTTCACTTTGATAATCCTATTGTCCAAGAGTGCCATGTTTTCTCCTCTTGTATGCTAATGATGGACTCCGACAGCTTTCCACATTTCCTGAAGTCTTCAAAATGTCATAACCATAGTATGTTTCACATAAAAGTTGAAATAAAACTGTCCTTTCATCCCATTCATTGTCACATTTTACCATTTAGGTAATAAACTACTGGGCATACTGGGCTGGGCTGGGAATGCTGGACTTCCTTTTTTTTTTTTTTTGCTACAAAGTCTGCCCCAGAGACTAGTAGCCCAGATAGATACTGGCTCTCATTCCCATATTCTTTCCTTTTAGATATTTTTTGATACCTCCCCTTCTGTAGTGTAAATCAACTCCTAATTGCTAGCCCCTCTATTTCATCAGATGTGTAGGCTTAGGCTAGATTTCTGGGTGTGTGTGTGTGTGTGTGTGTGTGTGTGTGTATGTGTATGCATATGCATGTGTATGTACATGCATTTAAAAACTGTAGGAAATATGGGTGATTTAATCAAGTTTTCTGCAATGAATGTGTATTCCTCTTAAAATGAGGAATACCGTTCCTGATGTAAATGGTTCTTACTGACATTGGAATTAGTGTTAAGTTGTGATCCTAAGCAGAGCTGCTTGGCTGTGGTAGAGGATCTACACTAGAACATAACTAAAAATGAAGATAAATAAATTTGTCGTTAGTCACAATGATTTGAACCTTTTTCCTTGCGTTGAGTTCAAGGACTCAAAGTAGTTTTCCCAGATATTTGTACATTATATCAATTTAAGCATAAATTATGCTAAAGACATTAACACTCAAAAAGGGATCAAAACATTGTTGTGAATGATAATGGTTATAGGAAATGTTTATTTCTTTTTTGTTTGTTTATAGTAAATCTGATATGTCTCGCTTGCGATTAGCTGCTGGTAGTGCCATAATGAAGCTTGCTCAGGAACCTTGTTACCATGAAATTATAACTCCAGAACAGTTTCAGCTCTGTGCACTTGTTATTAACGTAAGTACTCCTCTTATTTTTGTCAATCACTTGGCCTTCAAAGTTAAATACATTTACTTTCTGTGGATACAGATCCATTTGCTGTGTGCACAAAAGGAATTGCTATTACAACTATTCTAAGTATCTTCTAAGTATTGTTTTTTATTCTCCAGTATAATTACCATTATTTTTTAAATGAAGACATTTGAAACAAACTGCTCTTTAAAGTTTGCCAGTTTTTTTCTTAACTAGGTTATTTTGTCATGATTTTAAAAGTACTAACATTTTTATTTAAGTATTTATGGTTTTGTGCTGCTGTAGGATGAGTGCTACCAAGTAAGGCAGATATTTGCCCAGAAGTTGCATAAAGCTCTCGTGAAGTTACTGCTGCCATTGGAATATATGGCGATCTTTGCCTTGTGTGCCAAAGATCCTGTGAAGGAGAGAAGAGCACATGCACGACAGTGTTTACTAAAAAATATCAGTATACGCAGGGAGTACATTAAACAGAACCCCATGGCTACTGGTAAGTAATTTTGAAAGTTCCCAGCGTGCCAGTGTATCTTGTCAGTATATCAATTTGTAGGTGGGGTTTATTTCATATATTTCCACTGTAGTGTATTTATAATAACACCATAATTTTTGTAGAATGCTATTCCTGTAGTTGTGATATACTTAATGTCTAAAATCCTGGTTTCTCAGTCCTATTTATAGTGTAAAAACACTGTTTAGGGAAATTGCATTTTTCTTAGGGAATCAGCAGTGTGTGGCTTGATTTAAATACTTTGCTTGGGTGTCAGAGAATAAAGAAGTATTTTCCCAGCTTTACCGAGGTCCCACTGTATAATCTCAAATTATCCTTTTGGCTTTAATAGCTTTCAACACTGACATGTATTTCAGTATCATCTGGATGGCATGTTGCCTCTAATTTTAAATAATTGAGGAAAAAGATGGAAACTGAAGTAGAATGCAAACTAGAGAGGGATTTTATAACAGCTGTTATTATTATTGTTAATAATAATGTTTTCACTTTAGAGAAATTACTATCACTGTTGCCTGAATATGTAGTTCCATACATGATTCACCTGCTAGCCCATGATCCAGATTTTACAAGATCACAAGATGTTGATCAGCTTCGTGATATTAAAGAGTAAGTCGTATTGATTTTCAAGAATTTTAAAAATTATTTTTACTTATTGAAAAGATGATAATTTTTTTGTATTACTATTCCCATTAGAATAAAAACTCCTTTGTAGTGTTATTTATTATAAGTTTCATCTTACAAAATTTTTCTCATCTGACAAGTTCTTTTTGATTCTTTTGTTTCCTGTTTGCAATTAGCTGAGTCTTTGAAATACGTTGGTTTGGTTATTTTAGTTTTTATATTATTTTTACTATTTGCATTAAGATGGTTTTAAGTTACCTCATTTCAATAATTTAGAAAGCCACGTAGTAAAATTTTTCTCCTTGAAACTGAACTTTCAAACTCAAGAGATAATGCCTTAAAAATATACATGTACAAAAATATATATACATATTCTGTGGCAAGATTACGGTAATACTAAATTAAGTTTGTTAACACCAGTCACAGATTTGTATCTAGTGGAAAGACGGCAAGTAAACAATAATTAAAAAACACTGTTGAAGAAGTGTTATTTATGTCAAATAGGACTTTACATGATAGAGTGAAAGAGTGAGAGGCAGCCTAAGTTTGCCTACAAATGACCTCCAAGAAACTTTTTTTTTTTTTTATGGAAAAACAAGAATTGATTTATTTTCCTTTTAAATCCCACACCACAACATTTTACTGAAGTGAAGTGATTTTAATCTACAGATACAAAGACTAAGTGATACTCAGAATATTTTTTACAAGTTTAATTTTAAAATAGATTTGAATTCACAACAGGTCCTACAGTGATTTCAATAAATCAGGCACTCCAGAACACAATGTGGAAGTGTAACAATTATGTGATGACTTTTTTTTTTTTTTTTGCGATGATTTCTTAATAGTCCAAGGGTATAAAGACCTTTGAAAGAAATTAGTTTTTCTACAGTATTAACTCCTAAAAGCTATTCTCCTTTATAGATGACAACATTATTGTCAGTTTCATATACTTCTACTTTATAAAGAACTCCCAGAGGAAGAAATTTCTGGAGGTTTTCCCAGATATATATAGCTACATTTTCTGTCGTGCTTACAGCATCTGCAAAGCATGGCACATCCAGATCCAGATTCTAATGATCAAGGGCCTTCATAATTGTCTCCTCCATGTACTCTTTGAGGTCGGTCAAATTCATAACCATTCCTGTAATTTGATCAGTCTTTATAATTGTGCCCATAGTCATTTGGATTGTTTAATTTCCCAAATGTTTTCAGGTTTTCTTCATTACTCAGAGATTTGCTGAGTAATGGGTTGCACTGAGGAAGACAAGGTGGGACAGTTGTGCCCGGCAGTGACCGCATTGATTGCCTTGCCTCCAACCTTCAAGAAACTTTAAACCAATATTTACTTTCTCTTCTGTTACTATGATTTTGCTTTGTACTCTTAAATTGTAAGCTTCAACTTGTATTTAAAAGTATTAAGATTTTTGTATGTGTGACCTTATTCCTGATCTTATTTAAGGATATAATCAACATTTATCTCTGCCTCCTGCAGCTTTCATTACTGAAAACATGTCAATATCTTTTTTTTTTTAAGATTTTATTTATTTATTCATGAGAGACACAGAGAGAAAGAGGCAGAGACACAGGCAGAGGGAGAAGCAGGGCTCCATGCAGGGAACCTGATGCGGGACTCAATCCAGGGTCTCCAGGATCACGCCCTGGGCCTAAGGCAGACGCGCAATCGCTGAGCCACCCAGGTGTCCCAAAATGTGTCAATATCTTAATTGAAAGAGATGTTATATCTTGTCCAACATTACTGTTAAGCACTAGGTCATGCTCCTTACATTTTGAAGTCTTGTCATTTCATTGTTACTTCCAATACATCATTCTAGTAGTATTGTCTATTCCAAATGCTTGAAAGTAAGTCTGCATTTTTATTTTATCTTTTATTTTTTTTAAAAGATTTTATTTATTTATTCATGATAGACATAGAGAGAGAGAGAGACTCAGAGACACAGGCAGAGGGAGAATCAGGCTCCATGCTGGGAGTCTGATGCGGGACTCGATCCCGGGACTTCAGGATTGCGCTCTGGGCCAAAGGCAGGCACTAAACTGCTGAGCCACCCAGGGATCCCCAAGTCTGCTTTTTTTTTTTTCTTTAAGATTTATTTATTTATTTATGATAGAGACAGACAGACAGACAGGAGGAGGGAGAAGCAGGCTCCATGCCGGGAGCCCGACGTGGGACTCAATCCTGGGACTCCAGGATCGCGCCCTGGGCCAAAGGCAGGCACTAAACCACTGAGCCACCCAGGGATCCCCAAGTCTGCATTTTTAAAAATAATTTTCTTTAAGGTTTTTAGTTGATCTGTATTTTAGGAAGCCACATAATTAGGTTCTAGTCCCAGCTGTGTAATTAAATACTTCTCTGGCCCTCAATTGTACCTATAAAATGCAGGAGATAAAATAGTTAATTCCCATAATGTCTTCCAGTTCTTCATGTTTATTTTGTAAATATTTACATTTGTATTTACAAATTTTTTTCATTAAAAAACTTTAGTTGGGGGTTTCCCAGAAAGCACTTCCATAAAATGAAAACATGATGTTTGTGTTTGCCTAGAACACAAAGACTATGTTAGAGGACATTTCAGCATATTTCAGGTTCAAGCAGTCATGGAAGTAGGATTAAAATTAAGAGAGATAACTGTTGTGAAAAGAATATTGACGTACAAGAAGTCATTGGAGTTAGAATTGAAATCACTGGCAGATATTTTTTTCTGTCTAGCGAGCAACATTTTTAAGTATCTTTAAACAGTTATTTTTAAGTTACCATGTAATTTGAAGTATTAAATAATATTTTTTCAGACTGGTTTTTAACATTGTGGAAGTTATTAACTTACTATTGTGTCACTATTTGCTTTGGCTCTTCAGAGTCTTTTACATAAATTTTTAGAATTATTTCTTCAAGTTCTGTGAAAAATGCAGAATTTTTTTTTTTAAGATTTTATTTATTTATTCATGAGAGACAGAGTGAGAGAGGCAGAGAGAGAAACAGGCTCCATGCAGGGAGCCTGATGTGGGACTCCAGGATCACACCCTGGGCCAAAGGCAGGTGCTAAACCACTGAGCCACCCAGGTGTCCCCTGAAAAATGCAGAATTGATAAGGATTGCATTGAATCTACACATTGCTTTGAAATAGTATGGAGGGATCCCTGGGTGGCGCAGCGGTTTAGCGCCTGCCTTTGGTCCAGGGCGTGATCCTGGAGACCCAGGATCGAATCCCACGTCGGGCTCCCGGTGCATGGAGCCTGCTTCTCCCTCTGCCTCTGTCTCTGTCTCTCTCTCTCTCTCTGTGACTATCATAAATAAATAAATAAAAAAAATTAAAAAAAAAAAAATGAAATAGTATGGATATTTTAACAATATTCTTCCCACCCATGAACATAGAATATCTTTCCATTTTTGCATTTTTCAATATCTTTCATTAATGTCTTACAGTTTTCAATATATAAATCTTTCATCTTCTTGACTATATTCCTAGATGTTAGGAATTCTGGGTGTACGTATAAATGGGAATATTTTCTTAATTTCTATTCTGATAATTATTAGTGTAAAAAATACAACATATTTTTGTGTATTTTGTATTCTGCAACTTTATTGAATTTAATAGTTCTAACAGTTTTTTTTATGAAGTCTTGAGTATTTTTTGTATGTAATATCTCATCTGCAAATAATGACAGTTTTACTTCTTTCCAATTTGGATGCCTTTTTTTTTCTTGCCTAATTGTTCTGGCTGAGATTTCTAATACTCTGTTGAATAAAAGTGATAAAGTGGTAAAGAGTTGAAAAAACAGACATTCTTGTCTTACTCCTGATCTTAAAGGAAAAGCTTTCAGATCTTTACCATTGAGTATGTTATATGTGCTCTTTATTATCTTGATGTATGTTCCCTCTATACCCACTTTGTTGAGAGTTTTTATCATAAAATGATACTGAATTTTGTCATTTACTTTTTCTGCATCTATTGAGATCATTGTATAATTTTTACCCTTCATTTTGTTAATGTGGTATATACTACATTGATTCATTTGTGGATGCTGAACTATCCTTGAATCTCTGTAATTAATCCCACTCATTCATGGTATATGATTCTTTTAATGTACTGTTGAATTCAGTTTGCTAATATTTTGGAGAGAATTTTTACGTCTATGTTCATCAGGGATATTGGCCTCTAGCTTTTCTTTTTTGTGGCATCCTTGTCTGGTTTTGGTAACAGGGTAGTGCTGGCCTTGTGAAATGTTTTGGAAGAGTTTCCTCCTCTTTTCTGGATGAATTTGAGGATTGGTATTCTTCCTTGAGCGTTGGTAGAATTCACCAGGGAAACCATATGGTTCTAGACTTTTGTTTTTTGGGTGGTTTTCAAGTACTGTTTCCGTCTTCTTACTAGTAATTGGTCTTTCAGATTTTGTATTTCTCCATGATCCAGTCTTGGTTAATTTACATATTTCTAGGAAGTTATCCATTTCTTCTAGGTTGTTCCGTTTGTTTGCATATGAGTTTTCATAGCATTCTGTTATGATCCTTTGTATTCTGTGATATCAGTCATAACATCTCTTTCATTTGTGATTTTTTTGAGTATTTTTTTCTTGGTCAGTCTAGCTCAATTTTTCAAAGAAACAGTTCTTAGTCTCATCAAGAGATTGATTTTTTTCCTATTGCTATTTTAGTCTATTTCATTTATTTCTTCCCTAAATTTTGTTATTTCCTTACTTCTACTAACTTTGGCCTTCGTTTGTTCTCTTTTTCCCCCTTCTTTAAGGTGTAAACTTAGTTTGTTTCTGGAGGTAGGCATTTATTGCTATCAACTTCACTGTTAGAACTTCCTTGTTAGATGCTTTTGCTGCATCCTGTAAATTTTGTTATGTTACATCTCTATCTTTGTCTCAAGGTATATCCTTATCCTTATTTCTCTTTTGATTTTTTTCTTGATCCACTGGTTGGATGTTGTTTAATCTCTACATACATGTGAATTTTTTAGTGTTCTTTGTATAGTTAATTTCTGGTTTCATACAATTATAGTCGAAAAAGATGCCTGATATTATTTCAGTCTTAAAATCACTAGGACTTTGTTTTGTGGCCTAACATATGATCTATCTTAGAAATGTTCCATGTGCACTTAAGAAAAACATGTTTTGTTTTGTTTTTTTTTTAGAAAAACATGTATTTAAAAAAAGAAAAACATATATTTGTTGCTTTTGTATGGAATGTTCTGTAAATATCTATTAAGTCCATCTGGTCTAATACATCGTTTAAGATGAATCGTTTTCTTTTTTTTTTTTTTAAGATTTTATTTATTTATTCACAAGAGACAGAGAGAGAGAGAGGGGCAGAGACACAGGCAGAGGGAGAAGCAGGCTGCATTCAGGGAGCCCAATGTGGGACTCGATCCCGGGTCTCCAGGATTACACCCTGGGCTGAAGGCAGCGCTAAACCGCTGAGCCATCGGGGCTGTCCAGATCAATGTTTCCTTATTGATTTTTCTGTCTAGATGATTTGTTCATTGAACTAATAGAGGCATTAGAATCCCTATATATAATAAATTATAATAATTATCTAAATACTATTATTGTATTTCTCCTTTTAGGTCTGGTGCTTATATGTTAGGGGCTCCTATGTTGGTTGCATAAATATTTACAAAAGTTAAATCTACTTCTTTGTTTTTCCCTTTCTCATTATATAACATTCTTTTTTGTGTTTTGTGTTTTATTACAAGTCATTGTTTAAAGTATTTTGTCTGATACAAGTGTAGCTACCAGAGTTTTATTTTGGTTTGTATTTGCTTGTAATATCTTTTTCCACTTCTTTTTTTTCTTTTTAAAGACTTTATGTATTTGTTCATGAGAAACACAGAGAGAGAGAGAGAGAGAGAGAGAGAGAGAGAGAGAGGCAGAGACACAGGCAGGCTCCATGCAGGGAGCCTGACGTGGGACTTGATCCTGGGTCTCCAGGATCACACCCTGGGCTGAAGGCGGCACTAAACCGCTGGGCCACCTGGGCTGCCCTCTTTTTCCATTTCTTCATTGGGTGTCTCTCTTGCAGGCAGCATATAGATGAGTCTTGTTTTTTTATCCAGCCAGCCATTCTTTTTTTTATTATTATTACAGAATTTAATCTATTTACTTTCAAGGTAATTATTGATATGTATGTGCTTATTGCCATTTTGCTCATTGTTTTGTGGCTGTTTTTGTAGTTCTCCTCTGTTCCTTTAGTCTTTTGTTCACTTGCTTTGTGGTTTGATGACTTCCTTTAGTGGTATGCTTATATTCCTTCCTCTTTATCTTTTGGGTATTTACTGTAGGTTTTTATTTTGTGGTTACCATGATGCTTACCTATAACAACTTATAAGTCTGTTTTAAGTTGCTAACAACTTGTTTGATCCCATTCTAAGTCTCAACATTTTAATTCTGCTCCCCACATTTTATGGTGTTGATTTTACATTTTGCATCTTTTTATCTTGTATTTCCCTTAACTAATTATTGAATCAAAGTTATTTTTATTACATTTGTCTTTTAACCTTCATACTAGCTTTATAAGTAATTCCCTACCTTTACTATCCTATATATTTACCTTTCCAGTTTCACATGTGTTCTTGTTACCAATTAGCTCCCTTATTCGCCTGAAGAAGTCCCTTTGACATCTTTCCTACAACCAGTTTAGTGGTGATGAACTCCTTTAGCTTTCACTTTTCTGGAAAACTCTTTCTCTTTCCATTCTGGAAGATAATCTTGGCAGGTAGAGTATTCTTGGTTGTTTTCTTTTAGCACTTTGAATATATTGTGCTATATCTTCTTGGCCTGTAAAGGTTGTGCTGAAAAATCTGTTGATGGTCTTTGGGGATTCTCTTATATGTAACAATTTTTTTCTCTTGTTGCTTATAATATTCTCTCCTTGTCTTTAACTTTTGACATTTTAATTGTAATGTGTCTTAGTGTGGGTCTCTTTGGGTTCATATATTTTGGAACTCTCTGGGCCTCCTGAATCTGGTGTATATCTCCTTCCCTACATTTAGGAAGTTTTCAGGCATATTTCTTCAAATAATAATTCTGCCTCTTCCTTTCCTTCTGGAAGCTCTTCTGGAAGAAGCAGCTCTTCTGGAAGCTTGCAGTTCAAATATGAGTCCATTTGATATCCTTTCACTTCTTGAAGCTATTTTTACCTTTTATATCATTATTTTTCTTTTGCTGCTCTGATTGGGTGAATTCCACTGCCTTATCCTTAGGTTGACTGATCCTTAATTTATGTTTCATATCTAGTCTGCTATTGAACCCCCTTATTATATTGTTTAGTTCCATTATTATATTTCTTCAGCTCTATGATTTCTGGTTGGCACTTTGTTATAATTTTTTCCCTGTTGAAGTTCTCACTCCGTTCATCCAGTCTCCTCCCCAGTTTAGTGAGCATTTTATGACCATTACTTTGAACTCTTAATACATTTTCTTAGGTTCCTTAAGGGTTTGTGTGTGTGTGTGTGTGTGTGGTTTTTTTAAAGATTTTATTTATTCATGAGAGACACATAGAGGCAGAGGGAGAAGCAGGCCCCATGGAGGGAGCCTGATGTGGGACTCGATCTCTGGACCCAGGATCACACCCTAAGCCAAAGGCAAACACTCAACCACTGACTCACTCAGGCGTCGTCCCTCCTTAAGGCTTTTTTATGAGGTTTTAGCTTATCTTTCACTTGGAACATATTCCTGTTTCTTCATTTTGCTTGACCCTCTGTATTGGTTTCTGTACAGTAGATGGAACATCTTTTCTAGTCTTGAAGGAATGACCTTGTAGAGGAGTTGAACCTTTTCATTTGGTCCTTCCCCAGCTCTCAGTCATCCCTCAAAGCTTTGAGTGTGTCAAGCAGCCTGTTTTATTTTTAATAGTTCCCAGTAGTTAAGGATGTGGCAAGAGGTGTCAGTGTCCCATAATGGAGGATCTCTGCATCTACATTCAGGGTGACTGGAACCCAGACCTTTAGGCAGCTGCTTTTAAAAGTATGGAGGTACATACAGTTCTCAGGAGGCACAAGCATAAGCCTCATTGACCACCAGAGCCAGGCAGGTATGGTATGTCCCCCCGGTGGCATTCATAAAAATAGAGGTTCCGGACAAGTATATGACCTCCGTTCTGGGAGATACCAACAAACTGGAGAAAGACCAAGAGCACCAAGATGGCATTTATAGCCTGTGTTCTTTAAGGAAGCACCAGAAGCCACTAAATGTTTGCGAAACCTGAGTCCTGCCCTTAGTCCAAAGCTCCAGGACCAATTGGCCTTTTCACAGGAAACTCAAGGTATGCCTTAGTCTATTGTCTGTGCAGCATCCTGAGGGTGGTAGCCTGCCAAGGGCCATCCCTCTGATGAACACAGTCCCTGGAAAATCCAGGATGCAAGCTCCTTCAGGCACCAGAGCCAAGTGATTAAGGGGTGCCCCTTGAGCATCAGGCACCAGTTGGAAAGCCCCCTTCCAGGAGACACTGGCCCTCTGGAGCATGGCAGAGGGTGAGCATGAAGATTAGTGCCTGCCCTCAGAGGTCTATGGAAAGGATATCAGTCAACCTCCAGATGATTGTTATCATTAGAAGTCTGCCCCTCAGGTTCTGATGATTAGCTAATAGGCCTCCTGCACAGAAAGACTAAGCTCCTGGGTCAATTGCCTCTTGCTGTGCCCGGGAGGGATGGTAGCTGGTAGCCGTTTAGGCACTCTTTGTGCATTGGTTACAGTCCTTGGGGACTCATGAATGTAAGCTCCATTGGCCACCAGTGTCAGGTGATGTAGAAGTATTCCTTGGCAGCAGTCACAAAAATTGGGGCACCAGGGGAGGGTTATGAACTCCTGTCTAGGTGATTATTATGTTCCCATGTGACTAGAAACCCAAACACCTCTGTTCTCTAGAGACAGGTGTTTAAGAGATGTCCTCTTGGGCAACACCCACAAAAGTCAGGGCACCAGACACATGTAAAGGTTCCCTTCTGGGAAACAGCAAAGGGAGAGTGCTTCATCCCTGGAGTGTTCCAGCAGGCTTCTGGATGTGTAAGTTAATTTAGCTGCCTGCCCTTCAGGTGGAGGCTTTAAGCAGGTTAATGTTCTCCACTTTAAGCTTCTTCTGAGCTGGACCCAGGGGCAAGTCAGTTCCAGTACACAAACCCTTTTTAGAGGCATTTCTCAGATTGCTACAGACTTGTGGGACCCACTAGGGGGACTCATCTCTTATGTTCCTATCTTAAAAGTTAGGGTGCTCAGTGTGGGGTTTGAACCTTTCACTCCTTAGGAAGAAGTTTCAGGTATTTAAGTTCCCTCCAAGTTGTGGTTCACAGCACCAGGGGTGGGGGTTCATGGTTAGATTGTGTCCCAGCCTCTCCTACCCACTTTGATGTGGTTTTTTCTTGTTTGCTGAATGTATAGTAATCACTCAGTTAGCCTTTAGATTTTTTTAAGAGGAAATTGGTTCCATATGTAGCTGTAGGTGCACTCTGTTCCTGAGGGTGGAGTTCAGGTTCTTACTACATCATCATCTTGAATCAGACCAAGTTCTCTGTTTCTTACAGATCTTCTGTCTGGCTTTTCTATCCATTATTGAAAGTAAGGTATTGAAGGGGCACCTGGGTGGCCCAAGGCATCCAACTCTTGGTTTGCGCACGAGTCATGATCTTGGGGTTGTGGGAACGAGCCCCACACATCAGGACCCACACTCAGCAAGGAGTTGGATTCTCTCCCTCTGCCCCTCCCTCCATTTGCACTCTCTCAAACGTGCACACTCTCTCTCTGAAATAAGTCTTAAAAAAAAAAAAATAGGGACACCCAGGTGACTCAGTGGTTGAACACCTGGCTTCCGCCTGGGGTGTGTGTGATCCTGGAGTCCCAGGATCGAGTCCCGCATGAGGGCTCCCTGCATGGAGCCGCCTTCTGTCTCTGCCTCACTTTGTGTCTCTCATGAATGAATAAATAAAATCTTTTAAAGAAAGAAAGAAAGAAAATAAGGTATTGAAATCTCTGGTTATTTTCGCAGAATTATCTATTTCTCTCTTTAATTCTGTCAATTTTTACCTCATGTAATTTTGGGACTCTGTTAGGTTTGTATGTGTTTTATGATAGTATCTTCTTGCTGAATTGAACCATTTATCAGTGTAGTACTTCTGGGTCTCCTATAATCCTTTTTTACTTTAAGTCTATTTTGTCTCATCATAAAATAGCTACCAGCCCTTTTTTGGTTACTATTTCCATGAAAAAAAATTTTTTTCTTATCCTTTTACATTCAGATGCTTTACGGTTTGGATTTTTTGTTTTTTTTTAAGATTTTTATTTATTTATTCATGAGAGATATTTATTCTTTATCCATGCAGGGAGCCTGCTTCTCCCTCTGCCTGTATCTCTGCCTCTGTGTGTCTCATGAATAAATAAATTTTTTTTTTAAATCTTAAAAAAAATAAACTGAATCTCTTGTAGATAGATATAGATGGATCTTTCCTTTTTTTTTTTTCTCCCTTCTTTTTTCCATTCTTCTTACCTCTGCCTTTTAACTGGGGGCTTTAATCTACTTTCATTTGAAGTAATTACTGATAAAGAGTTATTTCTGCGATACAGCTATCTGCTTTCTCTGCCTTATATATGTTACTTAATTTCCTTCATGACAGCTTCTCTTTTTTATATCTAGATTTTTTTTATAATGAGCCTTTTTGATTCCCCTCTTTTCTTTTTTCTTTTTCTTTTCTTTTCTTTTTTTTTTTTTTTTTTTTTTTTTATGATAGAGAGAGAGAGGCAGAGACACAGGCAGAGGGAGAAGCAGGCTCCATGCACTGGGAGCCCAATGTGGGATTCGATCCCGGGTCTCCAGGATTGCGCCCTGGGCCAAAGGCAGGCGCCAAACCGCTGTGCCACCCAGGGATCCCAATTCCCCTCTTTTCTGTATATTTTTAGTTATTTTCTTAGAGATTCCAAATAATACTTGTAACAACCTAGACTGAATAAAAGCAGCTTAGTTTCAAGAGTTACACTTTTTCCTTTACATCTCTACTCCTTTCCCTTTAGTATTGTAATTGTGATAGAAATTATATCTTTTTACATTATTTCCATTTACATAGATGTAATTATTACTCTATGTATTTAAAGGCAAATACATTGAGTAATAATTACACTGAAAGTACAATAATGCTGGCTTTTATATTTACTTAGGTGGTTATCTTTACTATTTGCTAATGTTCTTTATTTCTTTTTATGGTTTTAGTTACAGTCTAGTCTTGTCCTTGTATTTCAGCCTGAAGGACTCCATTTAATGGTTCTTTTAAAACATGGTTCTTTTAAAAATGAACTCCACTAACCTAGTGCTGAATTTCCCCTTCACAATGGTCTTTTAAAACATTTACATAGAATATAGGCAAAGAGGTATGCATACATTATCATCAAATGATTTATCCTCTGTTGATGCAGTAAAGCAGTAAGTCCCATGGGTGCCTGAGATTCATCCTGGAAACTTAATATAAACAGGCCCTACCTAGACCTACATAGTTTGCAGAGTCAAAATGGAAAGACTTTGCTGCCTGCTGGTTTTCTCACCATTGCTGGGCAATGATGATACATGTCGAATCATCTAAATGTCTATTGAATACCTATAGAATGAATCTTTATGTGCCTCATGAAACTGTCAGACTTTCTTGTATCAAGCTATTTTTTTATTTTTAATATTTTATGGTTTAGTTTATATTTTCTCTTATTTTGTTATATGCAGACAACAGACCTTCCTAATAAGATATTTAATCCATTTTAAGCAAAGCACCTCCGTTTAGCCTCTTTTTATAGGCAAGTATGTTTATCATTTAGGTGCCTATGGTTCATGCTTGAAGTTTTAATGACAAAGAATGAAAACAATAGCCATGCATTTATGAAGAAGATGGCAGAGAACATCAAGTTAACAAAAGATGCCCAGTCTCCAGATGAATCCAAGATGAATGAAGTAAGATATGTATTAGGCCAGTGTGTATTAAGATAATTACAGGAAAAAATATTACAATCCTTGTCCCACTTGTTCTTCCCATTACATAATAAATTAGATTACAGAATGTTTGTAAAAATATATATTTATGGTCAGTTTGATTGTATTTTATTATAATTGAATTCTATTATTTGAGGAATGTTTATTACCTGGAAAAGGACTTTAAAACTTCTACAGAGCAAGAAGATAAAAACTAATAAAATTTACTACTCTGCTGTCTTATGAACTTTTAGTAAGTTACACAGAGAAGTAAATACTCCTTTTTGTATGTTTCCCTTGGTTTAGTTTGGTTTGGTTTATTTGTTTTTAGCGCATACTTAGCATTCATGTTAATTAGGTAAAGGGTTTTTTGTTGTTGCTTACCAGGAGGCTGCACATAAAGAAGAAATGTAAACATAAATGTGAAATGTTCAAGGAATACCCACATAACCTTTTGATTTCATTTTATGCATCCGGTAGAATTGGTACTTGTGGTTACTTTGTGCTACTGAAAGTTATATAAGATCTTTCTTTCTTTCTTCCCTAGAAACTTTATACAGTATGTGATGTGGCTCTGTGTGTTATAAATAGTAAAAGTGCTTTGTGCAATGCAGATTCACCAAAGGATCCAGTCCTTCCAATGAAATTTTTTACACAACCTGAAAAGGTAATTTTTTTTCTTCATCGTTCTACCACCACACTAAACTGATTTAAATTTCACTTACCATCAACCTGAGTGGCAGATAGTGGATTGTCTTGACTACGGAGTAAGAAATACCTCCTTGTATTTGTATCAAGGAATGGGAGATTGTCTCCCTGAACAAATGTCATTCTCAGGCAGCCCAGGTGGCTCAGCGGTTTAGCACCGCCTTCAGCCCAGGGCCTGATCCTGGAGATCCAGGATCAAGTCCCAAGTCGGGCTCCCTGTATGGAGCCTGCCTCTCTCTGCCTGGTCTCTGCCTCTCTCTCTCCCTCTCTCTCTCTCTCTCTCTGTGTGTCTCTCATGAACAAATAAATAAAATCTTTAAAAAAAAAAAATGTCATCTCACCTTATAGAGTAGAATGCAAATCAAAGTTGATGTTCTTATGTAACTATTCCTTCTCAATATTTCTAGTATGTAAGAGGAGTTTTTTGATTTCTTAAATTATTTTAATCTCACATTATTTATTTATTAAAAAGATTGTATTCATTTATTTGACAGCACAAACAGGGAGAGCTGCAGGCAGAGGGAGAGGGAGAAACAGAATCCCTATTGAGCAGGGAGCCTCATGCAGGGCTCAATCCCAGGACCCTGGGATCATGACCTGAGCTGAAGGCAGACACTTAACCGACAGAGAGCTACCCAGGAACCTGTTAATCTCACTTTATTAAAACAGTGTATTTTATCAGGCAAGAAATAAATGTTTGGTACAGTGTAAATATATATAAAATATATAATATGTATGAAATAATGTTAGAATTAACATTGGTCTTACCAAATGATACCAAATGATAACCCTGTATTTTTTTTTAAGAGTTTATTTATTTATTCATAGAGACACACAGAGAGAGAGAGGCACAGAGACATACACAGGCAGAGGGAGAAGCAGGCTCCACCCAGGGAGCCTGACATGGGACTCGATCCCAGGTCTCCAGGATCAGGCCCTAGGCTGAAGGTGGCGCTAAACCACTGAGCCACCTGGGCTGCCCCAATAAACCTGTATTCTAATCAACTGCTTCTAACTTGAGAGACTTTAGACAGGTTAACTCTTCCAAGCCTCAGTTTCTATCTCTCTAAAATGCAAGTGATAATACCTATGAACAATTACTAATATTATGTCTATAATTTTATGTTTATAATAGTTTGTCATTTAGTAAGTATTCAGTATATGGTAGTAATAGTTAATACATCATATATTTGTTCTGCTATCAGCAAATTAAGTTTTCCACGGAAGTTTACCTACCAGCTAACTAAAAGCTCTTTGTTTTTCCAACTAATCAGAATTTAAAAACTTTTTTTAGGGGTGCCTGCTCCCCTTGCTTGTGAATATTCTCTCTCTCTCTCTCTCTCTCTGTCAAATAAATAAAATCCTTTTTAAAAAATTTTTGTATTTATTTCTGGCTTTAAGGAAGTATTTGGAAGTTTAACCTTCCTGTGCTTTGTTTAAAAAACAGAATCCTAATTTTTTTTTAAGTAGGCTCCACACCCAAATGGGGCTTGAACTCGGGACCCTGAGATCAAGAGTCACAGGCTCTACCAAGTGAGCCAGCCAAGCACCCCCAGAATAAAAACATGTTTTTAATTGGGGAAAAAAAAATTTTTTTAAAGATTTTATTAATTTTTTTAAAGATTTTATTTATTTATTCACAAGAACACCCACAGAGAGACAGAGACACAGGCAGAGGGAGAAGCAGGCTCCATGCAGGGAGCCTGATGTGGGACTCGATCCCGGGACTCCAGGACCACACCATGGGCCAAAGGCAGGCCTTCTTAAGAACTACTTTTTTCTGTTTTCAGTGAATGCCTTTCTTCATTTCCTTTTTTGATATGTTGCTTTTAATCTGATATAAATTTAGGGACGCCTGGGTGGCTCCGTGGTTGAGCATCTGCCTTCGACTCAGAGCGTGATCCCACGATCCGTGATCAAGTGCCGCATCAGGCTCCTTGCAGGGAACCTACTTCTCCCTCTGCCTGTGTCTATACTGCTCTCTCTCGTGTCTCTTATGAATGAATAAATAAAATCTTAAAAAGAAAGATATAAATTTAAACTCTAGGAAACTAAGTATTTAAGATAATGAGCCTAGTGAGGCCATAATATATCTCAATGAATAAAGTACCCAGGCTTTGTGACATTTATTTTAGGTTCATAAAAGTGTTTGTCCCCCACCCCCACCCCCCAAAAAAGATACAGCTGTGCCTGGAACACATGCCAAAACTGTGATTTCTTTCTTCCTTTCTTTTCTTTTTTCTTTTCTTTCCTTTTCTTTTCTTTTCTTTTTCTTTTCTTTCTTTTCTTTTCTTTTCTTTCTTTCTTTCTTTAATTTTTTCTTTTTTTGTGATTTCTTGATGGGCAAATTTAAGCCATCGGTTCTTTCCTATAACAACAGTGTGAAGGTAAATTTAATAAGAGAAAAGAACAAAACTATTTTTTTAAGTGAGATTACTGAAATTAATAAACTTATTGGTCATAGTGAATCACTTATGTGACACTGTCATGATTTATCTGTGTGCTATTACCCGGATATTTAACAGAAATTTCAAAGAATTCTTAAGTTTCATATAGATGAAACTTTTAAGAAAGTACCATCAGTGTCCACATTAACTCTATTAACGTAAACATCACTGCTGCCAAAGAACATTATAATTCACTTAATTATATTTTGGCAGTGTATTTACCTATATGATTTGGACAGTCTGCTTATGGTTCTAAGAAATATAATATTTTTAATTAAAGTTACAATTTTTCAATGGGAATAATTTGCTTGAGATCCAGTGTGGAGTTATTTTAGTGAATATTGAGTGCCTAATATATGCACTGTACCGTTTTGGATGCTTTGGGATTCCAAATGAAGTAGATTTTATACAGTAGAGAAAGTAGTTCAGTGAATAACCTGGAGACTGACTGCCCTGAACTATATGAAAAAAATAGGAATGTGTTTTATTTAAAATGTGATTTAAGGTCACCTGGGTGGCTCAGTCAGTTGGTTGTCTGCCTTTGGCCCCAGTCATGATCCTTGGGTCCTGGGATCAAGCCCCAAGTTGGGCTGTCTCCTCAGCAGGGAGCCTTTTCTCCTCCCTTTCCCTCTGTGGTGTCTCTCAAATAAACAAATAAAATCTTTAAAAAGTAAATAAATAAAATGTGATTAACTTAAATCACTTAATTGAGTTCTGGTATTTGCCAAGTCTTATGTGCCATTGAGTTAAAGCTACACTTAATAATATGGTTCATTAAATATGCTTTATATGAGGAATTAATATATTATGCTAGCTCAAATATAATTGTTATTGTAAGCACAGTGCCTGAAAAGTCTCACTTAGACAGTAAAAAAATACACGTGTTCACTTGATTTTTTTTTTCTTTTTTTTTTTTTCTTGGACAGGATTTCTGTAATGACAAGAGTTATATTTCAGAAGAGACCAGAGTACTTCTGTTAACAGGAAAGGTATTATGTACTAGATTATTTGGAAATCTTTATCTCATGTGTATATTACTTCTCTTCTTAGAAATAACCTTTAAATGTCCCATGGATTTTATAGTTCCTGATTCTTAGGGATGTGTTGTGGATTGTAGCATCTAAAGCATTGTTCTCTCAGGCTTTTTTCTGCCATAAATGACTCTTGAATAAGACCATGTGTTCTTATCAGTACTAGTAAGCTTCAAAGTACTCAGAATCCACAAAGCAGATTTTCTCAAAAAATGGTATAATAAGTTTAGATATTTAAGATTAAAAAAAGAAATGATTTTAAAGTATTAATGAGTTAGATAATTTGTACTCTATAACACTTAAAAGAGCAAAAGTAATTTTTGATAAAAAATGTGTCTATTACTACATACATTTAATAGTTTATTTGTAAGACATTTTATTATATCTTATTTGTTACGTATTTCAGTGTGTTTCACAGGCACTTTTTATTTTGATTGAGCAATAAGGAATAATTAAATACTGCCTAGTTGTTTTTAAATAGAAGTTATGCCTATGACTTGTAATTGTATTTAGACCAACTTGATTTTTCAGAATTCTAATTTCTAATAAATTTAGAATTTAACTTCCCAGCGTAATAGCAGTTCCTTGGCTTAGGCTAAACAGTATCTTTTACATGTATCTAATTTTATATGAATTCCTTACAGTAAGGTATAAAATAACATGCATATGTGTAATTTTTAGCCAAAACCTGCTGGAGTACTAGGTGCAGTAAACAAGCCTTTATCAGCAACAGGAAGAAAACCATATGTAAGAAGCACTGGAGCTGAGACTGGAAGCAATATTAATGTAAATTCAGAGCTGAACCCTTCAACCGGAAATCGATCAAGGCAATTTTTTTCTCCACTTGTTTTTGTTACTATCACTCATTACTTGGTTCATCTTTTATTTTTTACCTAAAGCACTAGATCACAAAAATAGAATTTAGGAAACATTTTTGTAAAATATAAAAGCAATGAGTTTAAATATAAATAATGATGGAAATTCAGAGTGCACAATTACATTTTGAACCCATTTAACGTTGCAAATATATAAAAAAGTTAAATGAAACAGATGTAAGAATTTCTAATATAATTAATTTACACGGAAATGTTTATGTAAGAAAAGTTAACACTTGGGATCCCTGGGTGGCGCAGCGGTTTGGCGCCTGCCTTTGGCCCAGGGCGCGATCCTGGAGACCCGGGATCGAATCCCACGTCGGGCTTCCGGTGCATGGAGCCTGCTTCTCTCTCTGCCTGTGTCTCTGCCTCTCTCTCTCTCTCTCTCTGTGACTATCATAAATAAATAAAAATTAAAAAAAAAAAAAAGTTAACACTTAGGAAACAACACATTAGTTTTTTTTGTTTTTTGTTTTTTTTTTCACATTAGTTCTTTTAAAGAAATAGAATTTATAGGGCAACCCGGGTGGCTCAGCGGTTTAGCGCCGCCTTCAGCCCAGAGTATGATGCTGGAGACCCGGGATCGAGTCCCACATCAGGCTCCCTGCATGGATGGAGCCTGCTTCTCTGTCTCTGTGTCTCTCATGAATAAATAAATTAAATCTTAAAAAAAAAAAAAAAGAAATTTATGTATTTTTTAAGTTTTATTTCAATCAAATTAGTATAACATGAGTTAAGATAACATTGTTGTAGCATTTCTACTTACAAGAATATTCCATGTGTATTTTAACAAGTCTTTACCATGGTAGCCACTGCATAAAAATTTCCACCTGACCCTACTCTTATCAACATTAAAAATTGAAGCTTTTAAAGATTTTTTTCTTACTCATGAATTTTTAAGTATAAATTCAGTTGGTGGTGGGTTTTTTTTTGTTTTTTGTTTTTAATTTTTATTTATTTATGATAGTCACACAGAGAGAGGGAGAGAGAGAGGCAGATACACAGGCAGAGGGAGAAACAGGCTCCATGCACCGGGAGCCCGACGTGGGATTCAATCCAGGGTCTCCCAAGATCACGCCCTGGGCCAAAGGCAGGCACCAAACCGCTGCGCCACCCAGGGATCCCCAGTTGGTGTTGTTTTAAACACATTCTTAGCAATAGAACCCCAATATATAAGATAAATTAACATGGAGCATATGTGGTTTACAGAAATAGTAGGTCTCAAACAGCTGCCCCCTCCCTTGCAGAGCATTAAGAACACAGACTGGAGGGGCTTCTTGGTTGGCTCAGTTAGTGAAGCACTCTTGATCTCTGGGGTTTGAGTCCAAGCCCCATTGTTGGGCACAGAGATTACTTAAAAATAAAATCTTAAAAAAAAAAAACACACAGACTGGAAACAACTATACTATACACTCAATTTATCATTGTATTTTTAGTTTGTTTTAGAGTTTCCTACCCCCAAGAGAAAGTCTTAAAAATGATTGTATGATTTTGTTTCTTGACAGCTAATCTTATCAGATGGTTTTAGGCAGTCATTTGTGCCTTATATTAGTAAGGCTAAAGGGAATCAATAACACGGTATAATTTAGCAATGATCTATAACCACAGAAGATCTGAATCTTGCTAATGTTGCTTCACTTGGCTGGACTTCTAAACTAGCCTGAGCTTCTGTTTGTTTCCTTATTGGTATAGTGAAAGGATAGGCTTTCTGTCCATTTGGTGAAATAATGAAGCTTTGGTTTATTTTTCTTCAACAGGGAACAAAGTTCAGAGGCAGTAGAAACTGGAGTTAGTGAAAATGAAGAGAACCCTGTGAGAATTATTTCTGTCACACCTGTAAAAAATATTGACCCAGTAAAGAATAAGGTAAAATTTTAAAAATGGATTTCTCCCAAAGTTTCATGGTAGATGTAAGAAGCCCACAGTTGACAAGTTGATAAATACTACATATTCTGTATTTGCATGTACCACCTCTCACTATACTTTGTGCTTCCACTCTCTAACAAATGATTATTTGTATATCACTACTCATTTCAAGAGGTTAGCTGGTCACTCACACCCCTTAACAGTTTCCCTTCTTCCACACTATTACTCCCAAAACTTGAAAGACTAGGAATTGAGAGTTTTTGAGATCTTTCAAAGTTTATTGACTCCACTAAGGGATGTGAACAGTTTGATTTCTATTATATTTTTAATTTAAAAGTTAAATTTATGAGTTAAGCTTTTAAAATATATTTGAGTTTTTGTTTAATAGCCACATTCTTTATTGTTGACCTTATAATTATGGCATCTAATTTCTTAATTTTGTGGCAGGAGAGAAAGATTGGTAGGAGAATTACAGACCTGAGTCTGAATCCCAGCTCTGCCACTCGTTGGCTGTTTACTTAGGCAGGTTGCTTGACTTCTCTAAGCTTCTGTTTAACTATAGAATGAAACTGGTAACTTATCTTAGTAGGGACGGTATGGAAATACTATTGTTCTTTTTCCACAGATTCATATTCTTGATATGCTTGTGTTTTTATTGCCCACCATATATTTATAATATTCATCAAATGTTTTAGGAATCACCCTCGGGTACATAAACACAGGACTGTACAGTTACTCCACAATAACTCAGCTCTGCAAACTTATTATCTGAATTCAAACTGAATAGATGAGGATATATTTTTAGATCAGTCTCTCACTATTCAACCTCTTGCTGCTTGTTATCTGAACTTCAGTATGTCAGTAGATTCAGCTAACAGGGAGCCTCTCACTACCAAACTCTGGAATTCAGAAACCAATAGACTTGACTATTGTGGGATTCTATTATAGAATTAAACAGTCTTGGGGATCCCTGGGTGGCTCAGCAGTTTAGCACCTGCCTTCGGCCCAGGGCGTGATCCTGGAGTCCCGGGATTGAGTCCCACATTTGGGCTCCCTGCATGGAGCCTGCTTCTCCTTCTGCGTTTGTCTCTGCTTCTCTCTCTCTCTCTCTCTGTCTCTCATGAATAAATAAAATCTTTTTTAAAATATGGTAAAAATCAAAATTACCCAGCAAACTAGATGTGGGTGTTTACAATCAGGACATTCTTAGGGCACCTGGCTGGCCCAGTCAGTTAAGGGTCTGACTCTTGATTTCGGCTCGGGTCATGATCTCGGGGTTGTGAGGTCAAGCCTCACATTGGCTTCTGGGCTGGGTGTGGAGCCTGTTTAAGCTCTCTCTCCCCACTCTTCCACTGCCTTTCCCCTCTCTCTCTCAAAAAAAAAAAAAAAAAAAAATATTGGGGGCAGCCCCGGTGGCCCAGCGGTTTGGCGCCACCTTCGGCCTGGGCTGTGATCCTGGAGACCCAGGATCGAGTCCCACTTCAGGCTCCCTGCATGGAGCCTGCTTCTCTCCCTCTGCCTCTGTCTCTGCCTCTCTCTGTCTGTCATGAATAAATAAATAAAATCTTTAAAAAAAAAAATTGGGACATTCTCTCCTGTTATTTACACTGTGAGAGAAATCAAATTGTAATATGAAGGATGGGTAAGGGAAAAAGAAACAAAACGTATCCCATGGATTCAGGCAAGCAGTGTTGCCAGTGTTGTCCTTAAGGAATCTTCTTTTTCTTCCTACCCGTAGCTGCCCAATGAGTTTCCCCTTTCCTTTGCCTTATACATAAGTTCTTTAATTATATATTCACATAATATTCATAAATGTGTAAATACAGTTATGTGCAGGATTTTTAATGCAATCTTTTTACTTTTAAAAAGTCGTCTTTTTCCCCCATTTTAGCATTTACACTTTGTGTGTGTGTATGTGTATATATTTCCTTTCCCCTTTTTTGCCACTACAAACAATATTACATTAAAAATTAAATGTGCATCAGACATTTACTGGTGATTTTTATTTCTATGGACTTAATTCCTAGTAGTGGGATTGCTGAGTCAAAGAGTAAAATGTATTACAGATTTTAGATATTTCTATATTGCTTCCTTGAAAAAGTGGAACACCTGACATTGCTATTCATCAAGGTGTAAGTACTTTTTTCTCTATATGCCCACCAATAACAAATTTTAGGGTTCTTTTTCATTTCTTTGAGTCCCAAAAATCAAAACTAATGCCCCACTATATTAATTTACATTTTTATACCAGTATTGTTGTTGACTACCTTGTGAATTACACCTGAGATCTACCCATTTTTAAATGATCTTTTTCTTACCTAACTTAACTTCTGATGGCTGTAGTAGTTTTACCTTCTTGTTAATATTCTTGCTCCCTTCCAATCCATTCACGATACAGCAACAAATTTTATCTTTTAAAAATGTAATTTGGATTAAATTTGTCCTCTATTGAAAGTCCTTTGGTGATTTACATGAGCACTTAGAATGAAATCAGATTTCTTCACCTGTCCTGTAAGGCATTTGTGCTCTTCTCCTACCTTAACTTGAATCCCTCTCCTATCACCCCTCATAGTTCACGTTCCTTGTCTCTTCCAAGTTCTTTCCCTCTTCGGATACTTTAATGGTCCTCTTTTCTCTGTATAGCATACAGCACTTCTCACGTGATGAATGTCCTGCTTTTATATTTTTAAAAAATATTCCTTAAAAGCCAATTAGAATTGAGGCTCCCTCTGATTTTTTTCATGCCCTGAAAAATCAGTGCCCTGTTCTTTAATCTCTGAGTACTTGGGATATTTTGTACTTGAATGTTTGCTTTTTTAAAAATTAGCAACTACCATGCTAATCTCCATAAGGACAAAAACACTGTCAGTTTTCTTCCCTGATCTGTGCTCAGCAGCCACTGTACCTGCTAGGCATTCAGTTGAATGAATGCTTCCAACTGCAGGGTTAATAATAGTTGGTCATCCTGTTAACCCTTCTGTCATCCTAGAATCACTGTCTTTTCCCCAGGCTGACACTTTGCCTCTTTCTTCTCTGACCCATTCTGTGGTGTTTTACAGTTTAATTATGGTGGATGACCTTATTCTTGCTCTTTCAGGTATTATCCTTTCTCTTAAAATGAAGATTAACAGTAAGATAAATAATTAAAATAAGGGACATTTGGGTGGCTCAGTCGGTTGGGCCTCTTTGGTTCAGGTCATGTTCCCAGGGTTCTGGGATCAAGCTCCATGTTGGGCTCCCTGCTCGGTGGGGAGCCTGCTTCTCCCTCTCCCTCTGCTGCTTCCCCTGTTTGTGCTTTCTCGCTCTCTCTCAAATAAATAAATAAAATCTTAGAAAAAAAAAACCACACACAGTAAAATAAACCCTAAAGTAAAACACTGACTTGTGAAATTTTTTCACTGAAATTACTACTTTCATGAGTTTTCATGAAACATAAAAGATTTATCATTTTTACTCAGATATTCTGAAAAGATTTTCCAGGGGAAATGGAAATTAATTAATTGGAAAGATATAGACTGATTTTTTGGATAATGATAGTGCTCGTTTGTTTTCCTTTAATCAGTTAAAATTATTATTCCTAAATAACCTTTGTATAAAAGTCACTTTTGATTCTAAAAACTATTAAAGTCCATTATATCTGTCATATTAAAATGGGATTTTATTATTTTGAACAAAGACACTGGGTTTGTGTCTTTGGATCTTTGACTAGAACGTGTTGAATTAATATGTATATTTAGTAAACTAAAAAGAAAAAATGTTCAGAAAACAGTTTTGGATTTGGATCTTTGACTAGAACGTGTTGGATTAATATGTATATTTAGTAAACTAAAAAGAAAAAATGTTCAGAAAACAGTAGAAGGTTAATGATTACAGCAAAAATGACAAAAATTAGAATGTATGAGTAGAGTGAGAAATTGAAGAACTTTGTGTCATAGAATTACAGAAGTTATTCTAGACAAAAAAGCATCATAGGTAAAGAGCATATTCAATTATGCAAACATGCTCCCCCTTTTTAAAAAGTTTAGATAAATTTAGGGGCACCTGGGTGGCTCATTGGTTGAGCAGCTGAAGCTCAGGGCGTGATCCCGGGGTCCAGGAATGAGTCCCACATTGGGCTCCTTGCGGGAAGCCAGCTTCTTTCTCTGCCTAGGTCTCTGCCTCTCTCTCTGTGTCTCTCATGCATAAATAAAATCTTTAAAAGAAAAAAAAAGTTTAGATAAATATAGAGCATACCATCGATTAAAAGGACCTTTTCATATAGAATGAATGTGGTAGCAAAACTGAGTATGTATACCACCATACACTTCAATAAGCATTTATTAGATACATTATATGTGCCAAGCCCCATGATTGGCACCGCTCTCAGGCCCTACCCTCAAGGAGTTTGCATTCTACAAGGGACTCTATAAGCAAGCAGTTCATTAGAAGCCTTAGAATTCCAGCTACTCAAAAATACTTTCAAAAAAATACTACTTTCCAGTACAGATTATTGATATTTAAGCAATTTGCATTTACAGAATTCTTTTGTGCTCTTTTAGGAGATTAATTCTGATCAGACTACCCAGGGCAACATCAGCAGTGACCGAGGAAAGAAGAGAAGTGTAGCAGCAGCTGGTACAGAGAACATCCAACAAAAAACAGATGAGAAAGTAGACGAATCAGGACCACCTGCCCCTTCAAAACCCAGGAGAGGACGCCGACCCAAGTCTGAATCTCAGGGCAATGCAACCAAAAATGATGACATAAACAAACCTCTTGGCAAGGGAAGAAAGAGAGCTGCGGTCAGTCAGGAAAGCCCTGGGGGTCTGGAAGCAGGTAATGCCAAAGCACCCAAACTGCAAGATGTAGCCAAAAAGGCAGTACCAGCAGAGAGACAGATTGACTTACAAAGGTAATGGACACCATTCTTTCTGAACTGTTAATTTAGACATTGTGTTTTATTCTTAGTGTGTGCCGGTTACCCCCAAACACCTAGGCATTTGAGACTGAAAACTGCCCTTGGTTTTCCTGAGTAGGTTATAGTGGCATTTATTTTGATCTCATAACCTCCGGGAAGCCAGTTTGAAGAGAGATCTTATTTCTTTTGGTTAATTTTTAATTAGGATATCGTGTTGTGATATTTCTGCTTACTAGCAAGGATGGTATTATATTTTGCTTGGTATCCTTCACATAGTTACATGGGCTTTACTTAATTTAAAGGGCTACCTTTTTGGGTAAAAAGGTCTCAGAAAGCAGAAGACAGAAGTCATGACACACAAACAGGTATATCCTGCTCTTCAATTCCTCTTGTTAGAGTTAATTTTAATATAAATCAACAATTTACCCCACCCCACCCCCAATCTCCAGTGAAACAACCTCACAGCTGCTCATCTTTGATCATTCCTAGGCTGAGACTTCAGCTTCTCTACCCTGTAATGGTCCTGTTCCAGCGGGAGACCTGGAACTTGGCTCCTTTCACACTTGGCCTGCCCTCTGCTTTTTTCCTTGTATATCTGTACCTAACTCATCTCCCCTTGAGCTTAGATGACAAACATCTGAATTTCTTCTAGGAAAGAGTTTTGATCATCTCAGGATGATCTTACCATCCTGCTTCAGTATTTTTATAAAGTACAGTGTTGCCTGAAGCATATGTGTTAACAAGTACATTTTTTAAATTACCATTCACGTTAAATTTTCTTACATTTTAATTGTCTCTAGCTACCTTTTACAACATCTCATGGGAGCAGATCCAGGCCCAAACCTGATCTAAGTAATGGATGTTTCTCCTACTCACTTGTAGTTTTATGGACTAATAAGTGTAGTACTGAAAGCAGTTGGGGGCAAATGTATTATTTTTCTCGTCAGATCTGGATCTTTGACCTAGAATGTCTTATTTAACCTCAACCTCCTCTTTGTCTTCAGTAAGACAGTATAATAATACCTTCTTCAAAGGACTGTGGATCAGTAAACGTAAAGCACTTAAAAAAGTGCCTTTCACAGACTAAGTAGTTATCGTTGTAATCATTGAACTCTAGTTTCTCTACCCCTTAATACACTTTTCAGTTACACAAAAGTTGAACAGTTTCCTTCAAGATGGCCAGAATTTTCTAAAGGATTTCTGAAATTCTGTTTTAGCCATTCCATTATTAGTACTGATCATCACACATAGGCCACTTGAGCCACCTGACCTTACCTCTCATTTACTTTTTGCCTTCTAAGCAAAATATCTAGTTACTTACTTGGTCCTTGAAAATGTTTTCAATAGCAACCAGACCTTGTCTCTGATTAGGGCATTGTAAAACCCATTGCTCTGCTTTTGCTACACCATGTACCTCAGTATCGTTAAACCAGCAAAAATGGCTTACATGCCAGGGACTGGTTAAAAATAGCATTGAGCCTTCTTGAAAATCTAAAAATGTCTTCAGTGAAAAAGCACCTTAGAAGTCTCAAGTATGCTGGCTGTTAGGTTGAGAGGGGTGGGGGGACTGTGTTAGTCAAAACAAGTTCTGTGATGGTTTTATATTCTCAGTGAAGTTAGATGGTTAAATTAGATGTTCATGACAATGTTTACTGTGTTAATTCAGTAGAATAGATCAGATATTTTGCACACATACTTCAGAAACTTCTGCTTGAACTGTCTGCTACTAATTGAACAAAACATAGAAGTACATTCTGAAACTTCCTCCCAAGTTTCCTTTTACCTTTTCCTAAACCTAATATACAACTCTGCCCTCTCATTCTAGCATTATGACTTCAGCTTGGAATCCTGATGAACTATTCAGTGAAAGCTCACTCACTGAAAGTGAAAAGCTGAAAGTGAAAGATCACTGCTCATGATCACCTCTTGCATAGAATTGAATGCCTTATAGGCACATCAGTATTGCTCCTGGTACTTCTCATTCGTTCTTTCAACAAATACTCAACTGATAAGAATGCTCGCATCATGCTGGGTGTTGACAATACAGATGTATCCAAAATGATAGTTTTGAGGTTCTTGCCCTCACAGAGTTTATTTCCCTAGCTTGTCAACTCCAAAAGAGTTTCACATTAGGTCTGTTGATTGATACAGGAAATTATAAGAATTTTTTTTTAAGTACTACATAAAACAGAGTGAAATTCTGACACCTGTTAAGGACATGATGCTAAGTGAAATAAGCCAGACCCCAAAGGATAAATACTATACGATTCCATTTATATGAGGTACCTAGAGCCATCACATTCAGAGAGACAGACAGTAGAATGGTGGTTGCCAGGACGAGGAGGGGTAGGTTTTAGTGTTCAGTGGGTGTACAGAGTTTCATTTGGGGAAGATGAAAACATTCTAGAAATAAATGGCTATGATTGTACAACATTGTGCATGTACTTAATGCCACTGAACCATGTCCTTTAAAATGGTCAAAATGAGACACCTGGGTGGCCCAGTGGTTGAGCGTCGGCCTTTGACTCAGGTCGTTATCCCAGGGTCCTGGGATCAAGTCCCACATCACGCTCCCTGCAAAGAGCCTGCTTCTCCCTCTGCCTGTGTCTCTGCTTCTCTCTGTGTGTCTCTCACCAATAAAGAAATAAAATCTTAAAAAGAAATGGTTAAAATGATAAATATTAGGTCATATAAATTTTACACCAAAAAACTGCTACATAGGAATAATGATCGCTAACACTAATATAGTACTTATTATAAGCCAGGCTCCATTCTAAGCTCCTTGTTAATGTATTAAATCCTTAAAACCCCTCTTTGTGGTAAGTTGTATCATTCTCAGCTTAACCTCTTACGAGAGCCCCTGCATGTTAGCATCAGAGAGGAACAAACCAAGCAGTAGATCAGATATTCTTGAAAACGGCACACTTAAAGTAAATGAAGCACCTAATGCTAACAACATCGTCAGACTGATGAAAGTTAGGTACAATAATGTGTGGAAGATACTTGGGGTAGTCCTTGGCCTATATATCAACATAAATAATAGTAATGATAGGGAAAGGTTGTTAACTATATATTTGCCTTGCCAGCAGTCAGTTTGAAGTAAGTATAACCCTATATTAAAGATAAGGAGGGATCCCTGGGTGGCGCAGCGGTTTGGCGCCTGCCTTTGGCCCAGGGCGCGATCCTGGAGACCCGGGATCGAATCCCACGTCGGGCTCCCAGTGCATGGAGCCTGCTTCTCCCTCTGCCTGTGTCTCTGCCTCTTTCTCTCTCTCTGTGACTATCATAAATAATAAATAAAAATTAAAAAAAAAAAAAAGATAAGGAGACCCAAACAGACTACTGTCTCAGGGCACCTGGCCAGTGTCCTGCAGAGCAAAGCTTCGAATCCAGGCGCATCCCTTAGTAACCACCTCAGTGTGGTGGGTTCTCTTAATTTACACAGCATTTTGAAACATTTTTAAACTGTGAACATTCAGAACTCTATTTTTCCTTTTTTTTTTTAATATTTATTCATTCATGAAAGACACACAGGCAGAGAAGCATGCTCTATGCAGGAAGCCTAATGTGGGACCCGATCCTGGACCCCAGGATCACGCCCTGGGCGGAAGGCAGATGCTTAACCACTGAGCCACCCAGGAGTCCTGTTTTTCCTCTTAATATGTAAAAGATACTGTGTAATGATATAAAAGATACTGTGTAGTTACCACCAAATCATGGAGTAGATACATCAAAACAAAAGTTCCTTATTTGCGATTCAGCTGATATTTTAACTATCTCAAGGAGAAATGTTAAACCATCAAAATCCTGACAGTACCAGCTTTATTTTTATTTCATGGTGGGACTGTAGCTTTCACTTTCCTATAAGACTCTAAACATACTTCTCATTGAGGCACGTGGCTGGCTCAGGCGATAATGCATGCCACTCTTGATCTCGGGATCATGAGGCCGAGCCCTATGTTGGGCATAGAGTTTACTTAAAAAATAAATAAAAGTAAACATACTTTTCATTAACTGCAAGTAGTACCTGTGATTGATTTGACATCCCACCTGAATTTTCCTGAGACCTGGTGATGATTACATACAGATTAAAGCCATACGATTACAGTTCTCATTATAAAACTAGGACAACACCTTGAATCATCCTGTTAATGTTGTCATTAAAATTTCAACCAACTAATTACTAAAAGAAATGGGGTTGCCAAACCTGAGAGCCATCAAACACTAAATCTGTGAGCCAAGGATGACTCCAGAATGATACTCATTGCCTTGGTAACTCAAAGCCTAGCCTAAAGGCTTTGCATTGTGGAGTGAGATCTAAATTGCTGCACTGAAGTTGTTCACCCCTGGACTCAAAGCTTGAGTGTAAGACTTTGATAAATAAGGCCCAGTACCCCTAGTGCTTCTCTATGCCCCTGCTCTCTAATTTCACATGCCACTTCAATCTTTTTCTTAACCTTGCATTATTCTTCATAACTTTTCACTTGCATAATTTCTCACTTCTCAGATGGTCCAGTCCTGCTCTGGCCACAGGTTTTCACAGTAACAGCTGAAAAGAGCCTCTCCCCCCTGACATTACCCTAATCTTCTTAACTCCATGTATTCCTTTGTCCTTCTGAGTAGGAATCTCCTCAAGGTAGCCAATCTATAGCTATGCTAGCATCACCTTTCAGAGGCTATATTTGGAATTGTTACTACTTTTGAGAAAATTCCTGGAATTTACCCTATTTATAATAATTAGCCATTTGTGTATTATGGTCAGGAAACCGTATCTGATAACCTGATAATTAACATTGGCTTTCTGAGTTTTGAGTGAAGGGTAGATCATCATTTCAATTATAAAGTTAATTTGTTTTTCCTTTTTGTTTTTGAGCTATTATCCAGATGTCAAACAATTCCAAACATTTTGCATTGAAAATGTGTCTGCATAGGTCTGCTGATTCACCAGTATGTTTTATTAGACTTAAGGCCTTAAAGTTCTTACAAAGAAATTATCAGGAAACACCAGTGGAGAAACCGTGCTTAAATTTGGGACTTCTAAAAAAAAAAAAAAAAAAAAAAAAATTGGGACTTCTGGGGAAACTAAATATAAGGAAATTATCTATAGGAAAGCAGACTATTATTTTCCCATCTTTGATGAATATATTTTGTTCACTGGGACGCCTGGGTGGCTCAGTGGTTGAGTGTCTGCCTTCGGCTCAGGACATGATCCCGGGGTCCTGGAATCGAGTCCTGCATCGGGCTCCTTGCATGGAGCCTGCTTCTCCCTCTGCCTGTGTCTCTGCCTCACTGTGTCTCTCATGAATGAATAAATAAAATATTTTAAAAATATATATGTTTTGTTCGGTATGCTTAGTGTGGGAGTGTTCAAGAATCTTGGAATTTCTATTTTTTAAGCAAAGAATTTCCTATTTCCTGTGCTGATTTGTATACTCAGTTTCCTGTCATTACATGGATTCATATCTTCAAATTATAGGAACCCCTAAGTATGTATCCTCATATGTTAATCATATGTACCATGGTACATAGGTACCATGTAACCATGTAATAGATTCATATCTTCAAATTATAGGAACCCCTAAGTATGTATCCTCATATGTTAATCATATATTAGTTTGATATGAATACTTACTCAGTTTCAGTAGCAGGTGAATTTTATCAAACTAGTATGACATCTTTTAGAAGCCAGGTACTTGATGTGATGGCAGTTCACTTTGTGACACAGAATAAAATCTAGCATATTCTTTCAGTGATCTAGATCATTTAAAAGTCTGTGAGAGCAGCCAGGAACATACTGAGGTATGAGGTAAATGGAAGCTTTCCAAAGGTGCAATAGCAACTTATAGAGGATTCTTTGATATCATATTATTAAATCTGCTTTATATATCATAACAAATTAAGTCTCTATAAGATCTTAATCACTTAGCTTGTTTTTCAAGCATTGTCATCTTAATAAAATGTATATGTAGTGGAATACAGGTAAATATCTCCCTTGCATTTCTGCCAAGTTTGAAATTGTTGAGGAGGAGACACAGTTTTTTTGGTTTTGAGGTGGTTTTTAAGATTTTATTTATCCTTGAGAGACACAGGAGAAGCAGGCTCCTCACAGGGAGCCCAGTGCAGGACTCAATCCCTGGACGCAGGATCACTCCCTGAGCTGAAGGCAGACGCTCAACCACTGAGCCACCCAGGTGTCCCGGAGACACAGTTTTAATACTGATACGGCTGACAAAAAATGTGGAAGTGACAGGCCAGGCGGCTACAAATGCCTTGCCTCTAAATTGAACCACAGGCAAACCAGAATGTCCCTTTTGGAAGCAAAAGATACAAATCTAGGAGAGTACAAGCCCAGCATGCTTAGTTCCTCCCACCCCTCGCCCCTCACCTATTCGATGGATTCTTCTCTTTCCAAAGAGGAATTAGGGGAGAGAAGAGAGAGACCACATTCCCCATGCTTATGCTTCCAGAGATCAGACTCTCTCTCCTTACGAGGAAAATGGGACCAGTGGGGATTTCATTCCTCTAACCTCTTCACAGGATTAAAGTAAATTTTCCTCCTTGTTTGTTTGTTTGTTTTAAGCATATTAAAATGTATGTGTTTGGGGCACCTGGGTGGCTCGGTTGAGCGCCTGCCTTCGGCTCAGGTCACCATCTCAGTGTCCTGAGATCTCTGTGCTCGGCAGGGAGTCTGCTTCTCCTTCAGTTTTTCTTTCTCTGACCCTCCCTCCATTTGTGCTCTGTCTCTCTCTCAGAAGCTTTTAAGAAAAGTAAAATGTATGTGTTTACCTGGTTTGGAAGTTAGAACTTCTTTTGCTACTTATATAAATTCATTTTGCCATAAGTGCCCAGTACCTTTTTTTCTGTAATACCATTTTGAAATAATTGTAATAACAAATTGCAGTTATTTCAAATAAATAGCTTCTATTGTTTTATTATGGTAAGCAAATCTGCCATTGGATAGCAGCACCTAATGGTTGAAAATAAAAACTTAATTGGTATATTGTGTTTATATGTAGTTTAGAGAAAGATTCCTTAAAATAAGTAAAGGTCTCACGTGAAAACTGGAAAAAATATTTTGAGTTTTTTTGTTTTGTTTTGTTTTGTTTTTAATCCATGAGAGAGAGAGAGAGAGAGAGAGGCAGAGACAGGCAGAGGGAGAAGCAGGCTCCATGCAGGGAACCCGACTTGGGACTTGATTCCCGGTCTCCAGGATCAGGCCCTGGGCTGAAGGCGGCGCTAAACCGCTGAGCTACCCGGGCTGCCCTATTTTGAGATATTTAGATAATAACTGTAGAAATGAAGTAATTCTGGTTTGGTTTGTTTTCCTGTTTGCATCTTTTCTAACTTTGCTTTCTTCTATTCCCATCCCCAAGGTAAAAAGAAAACTCATTTGCAAAGGGAAAAAATGAAGGCCAAACAGAAGCACAGACTCCAGCTTCTGCAAAAACTTGGATTCACAATGTCCCTGAACAGAAAATGAAGTTAACTTCAGAACACACTTTCTGCCTTGAAAACTGAAAGAAACTATTACTTCCTTTTCACATGACCACAAGTCCTTTGATGGAAATGTACAGAGAAACTCTTGAGAGAGAGAGAGAGAGAGAGAGAGAGAGGCTAAAAGCAACTCTATTCTACCCTTCCCCCCTAGACTTTTCTTATGAAAAGTCAATAATTAAGCAAATTGCTTAACACTTGGTTCCAGTTCCTGCATATCTGGAGTTTAAAGGCATAATATACCATTAATTTCCATGCTGCAGTTTTTATTTTAAGGAAAGTAACAGGATGTCCTTACACTGACACTGAAAATTCATCAATTTTAGAGCCAGGAATTCCCGTGTTACACAAGAAAAAAATAGAAGTCTACTGAATTAATTTTTTAGAAGAAAAGAGATCAGATTAAATATTTCTTTGTTTTTCCTTTTGGAAACTTTTATGTATAATTCTTTCTGCCTGCCTACTTTTCTGCAAAAATGAGATGTACAGATTTCAGTTCCCTGCTATGAAAAGTGATGTGGTGGCAATTTTATAAATGTTGCTTTCTGATTTTTATCAGAGTGAGAAAATAATTAAGATTATTATTGATTTCATATCACTTCATATTTTGATTTCCCCTCCATTTTAGTTTAATATAATTTGCAATAAATGTACATATTGTTGTTTGTTTCATAAAGCATATCACTTTAAAATGGTTTTTACTCCTGTGATTATGTTGGAATATTTGGAATTTTAAAGGAGTAAAGACTGCCCAGCATTTGGTTTTATAATGTTTGTCATCAGATTTTTATTATTGATGTAAAGAAAAAAGTCAATTTTTTTAAATAGTTGGACTTTGGCAGCTTTGTAAGGAAAGTTGGAGGTGTTTAGGATTGCCATCAATTTTCAGCATTGTGCTATTGGGAATTAAGTATTTTGCTTTTTGTCTGCCAGTCTGGGCTCAGTTTTTATGTTTATTTTAGAAGACAACTGTTGCATCGATATATTGTTTCTTGGCATTGTTCAGCATAGGTGATGTGTGCACTTTTTGTGTACACATAATCATATTTAAGTTTTTTGCATAAAATAAATGCTTCTAGAGGTCATATGGTAGTCTTTTTTAATCTCTTTATCATATTATGTTTTGTTTCTTTTTATGTGAAAGGGCTAAAGTCATAAAGAACATGATTACAGTCAACTCTCCATTATCTATAAAACAGTGACTGTGCCTCAGATTTTGAGTTGCAGTCATAATTTAAATCTTAAACTGAATGAAAGCAAGTATGTTACAAGAGCTGATTCAGGAGGAACTTGTAATTGATCCTTCCTCATGCTCAAGAGTTGTTGCCCCCCAGTCTTCATTTGAGGCTCTTTCTCAAAACCATAACTGAATGTGCTCACTCAGCTGCCTTGCACGTTCCTAGGAGGGTCAGAAGACATAAACGACACGTGCACTAGAACCGTCTTGAGACGCTATAGTCCACAGGCATGTAAAACAGCGAATGTGAGTAATGTCAAAATAAAAGGTTATGTTAAATGTGAAATCTGCTAGTAGTAAATGTCACGTATGATCTCCTAGATAATCAAGAGTTGGCTGTATATTGACTCAGTGAAAGATGGGTAACTCTTTCAAATATGCATGTACACACATGTAAGTATCAGATGATGGTTAGGGAACAGTGAATACAAGTGATAGAAAACAATACCTTTTAAAAGGGCAAGAAAAGCCCTGCTCTTCTTATTGCCTCTTCATTACCCTTTAGAAGTATAAAATATTGCCTCCAACATGCTGAAAAAGAATATCTATGCATAAGCATCAGAGAAGTCCCTCAAGCAAACAGTGGATGTGTATATTTAGAAAGATTTTAAAGTGCTCTTAGCATCAGACAACTTGATTCGCAAGGCCACTGACCTGTCACCAATAAAAAAAGCACACTGGTAGGGACCTTCTTTTTCAACTCCTTTTGATTACTCAGCATCACAGCTGACTAGATTACCTAGTGCTATTAAACAATGTAGCAGACCCATTTGCATCTGTTTGTGGCTGCATTGATTTTTGCAGGAGAGGAGTTTAGCTAAAAGGATCTGGTCCGCAGGTGTATGTAAATGGCCCCTCTGGTTTCATAATGTGATGCAAGCATCTGGCACTAAGGGAAGGGAGAGTAGGATGATAAAAAGATTGAGATGATGGGGGAGGGACTTAAGGGACATTTGTCAGTTTTCCTTTGAAAAAGGAAAATGTTAAATCCCTTAGGAATTTGATATTCACATCTCAGAGAAATACAACACAAAGTGCAGACTTATATTTGAGAATTAATGTTAACCCTTTGTGTCTAGTTTGAAGCTTCTTGTATTTGTCTAAAACTACAAGCCAGAATTTTGTATCTCCTTTGATAAAAAGTGTGTATAATGTAAAGTAGTTTTGCATATTCTTGTGCTGCACATGGGCTGAATTTTTAAAAAATTTTTTAAAGACTTGAAGCAGAACCTTGTAATTTGTGTAAATGATGAGTGTAAAATCCTACCATAAAATGCTAAAAATATGCATTGTTTCAAATAAAACCAAGAAATGCAGCATTATATAGTAGTGTGGAACCCTGAATATTCATGTACCCCCTGGTATGTCACAAGTTGATAAAATATCTGCATATTTTCTGTTTGAAATCTGGAGTCTGCATATCCTCATGAGAAATCAAATGTAATCATAAGTCAAAAAAAAAACCCTTCAAACTTCTTGGCTACATACTCTGATCTGACCTACAGTGACTGAGGGAGAGCATAATAGATGATAAATTCTGATAAACATTTGGGAAACGTTAGAAGTTCCTTTTTAACCCAAGAACTTAAAAGTGGCCTTTCATTTATACTATGATACATCTATTTATTGCAAATTTTGGACATGCACATTTATTTTAAAAACTGATGGACAGCAAGCAGATTACATGTATTGGAAATAAGAAATGGACAGAATGAGAAATAAGAAAGCTAGCTATCCTGCCTGGTTCTGTATTTCACCCTCCATGGGATTATCATTCTACACCTTGATATTTGTACTGTCAAGACGTTTCTGTCTTCACTATTCAAGTGGATAAACTGTTCATAGAAACCAATGGAGACCAACAAGTCTCTAACAGTCTGACAACAAGCTTTGCAGCCTGCCTCAACAATGATGGCATTGCTCACAAGAAGTTCGCTGTAAGACAGTAACACTGTAGAACAATGGAAATGAATGTGCATAATCACACACCTCCTCAGCCTGTAAACCAGAGCTTTAAATTTTCAATTTCATAAGAGTAATAAACCTTCTTTACTTCATTTTGTGTCTTATTTGAAAGGCCAATGGCACGTCTGGGTGGCTCAGTGGGTTAAGCATCTGACTTCGGTTCAGGTCATGATATTGGGGTCTTGGAATTAAGCCCTGCGTCACACTGCACGCGGAGTCTACTTGTCCATCTCCCTCCGCCTTGTGTCCACCTCCCACCCCCCTTGTGCATGCACTTTCTCAAAAAAGAAATGAAAGGCCAACAGGAACATGTGAGTCCCATTTCTAAGGAATATGGACCAGATGTGATCAGGATTTCAATTTGGGGGTCTTTTTCAAATAATATTTATCAATCCTGATCGCCAGCTGAAGGCCCTTTACTTACCCTCATTCTCTAGTTACTCCTGTTCTCTAGCAAAGACCATGCATTTTGAATAAAATCCATTCCTTTTAGGAAATAACATTGTGTCCAATTATGGGAGAAGCTTGGAAAGCAATCAACTGGAGGTCATTTATACATACAAGGAACAAGGTCCAAGTCTGTGGAAGCCAGTCAGAACATTGAAGGGTACACAATATGGCAGGGGCTCACACTGGAAAAACTATTTTGAGCCGTTAGAAGAACTAGCAATATAAAACAGCATGACATAGGCAGATGTGACTGTTTTAGGTGATATGTTGTCTGAACTTCAGAGCCCTGAGAGATGCTGTAGAAGCAGAAAACCTACCCTTTCTATATAGAGAACTCAAAAAAGGGATTGAGTTGAACAAGCCACTGCCGCACGCACAGTAAGCTGGATCTGATGCTGAACCCTGTTCTTCAGGTTGAGGAATCCCCAGGCAGAGGTGATCATAAAGAAGAACAAACTCCAGCTGGGAAGGAACAGAAAGAAGCCTGCTAGTTCAGCAGGGCAAACACTGCCTGAGCACTTCCCATGCATGAAGCATTACTCCATCTGCAAACTATGGAAGATCTCATCCCAGCCCCCAAACCTTGCTCACCCGCTATCCTGAGTACACTCCCTTTCCAAACACAAATTTGAGTGTGCTGACAGTTCCTGTCGCCTCTCTGCACAAACTCTCTGTAACCACAGGGCCTTACTATGCTTCTCCAAAAGAGCAAATTCTGGTGGAGACCCAGACAGTGTCCCCTTGAAGCGCCTTTTAGGTTTGTTCTCAGCCTTGTTAAAGGATTTGCCCCGATAGCCATAACAACCCTCATCCCAAAAAAGTTGCTGAGACCATTTTCTTCAAAAGTGTGTGTTTTGCCATCTGGTTTCACCTAGCTTACAATGGAGTGTACCCTTCAAGAGATAGACCAGCTTCAGAACACAAGAGGAACCTGCCCCCTTGCAACCTACCTCAGACTAAGAACTGAAAGGCATAAGGCTGGTACCCCTAAAACTGCTTTACTTGTAACCATTTTACAGAGGTTCTTTTAAATGTCCTATATAGAATAGGCCCAGAAGGTGCAGGTCTGCATTTATTGACCACTGGGCAGCTTGGTCTGCCCATGGAATCTCATCATTATGAGCAGCAGGGCCTGCCTCTTTTTAGAAGTCGGAGATCACTGGGATCAAAAGTAGATCCCATTGCTTTCCACACAGACTCCCAAGTAGGATCTTTTATTAATCACAAGGCATCCACCATACCATGATAGTCAAGCAGGTCCTAGTCTCCAAAGCTGACTCAGAGAAAAACTTTCACAAATATTTTATAATCCAAACATTACATCATCTCTAGTCTCCTGCTAATTCTTTTTGTGACAATAGCAACATAAATGGCAGCAAAGTGCTTGTTATCTAAACACCTGATCTTCACTGATGCATTTCTATCTTACTGATAATTTTGGCATTGTGTTTTGAGGGTGAAAACTACCTAAATATTACAGTGCCTATGGAAGGATGGAGCAATTACAAATATTCCATAATAATTAGAGACAAGAAGCAAGCAATGGTGCAAACATGGCCTTCATTGCCTTTTGGCTTTGGGGAGAACAGGGTTCTGAATATGGGAAGGAACAGACTGGAAAGATTTCTGCCTCAGTTCACATCCATTTTATTTTTTTAAATTTTTTTACATCCATTTTAATATACCTGCTTGTGATTAATATTTTTCAACAATAATAGTTGAGCAAAGAGGCTCAGAAAGGTCTGGTATTGCAACTAGAATCTCTATCTGCTCCTAGAAAAGATGAATTCTGAGAGCACAGATTGGTGACATGCAAAGAACACATTTGCTCTGTGAATTCAGACAGGAATCCTGGAAAGGTTGGGTTGAGTACCTCAAAGTAACGAGGTGGTGATGGAAAGGTACCTTAAAATAATGCAGAGTTTAGGAGGCCAAACCTGACTGCTGGAGAATGGGTCCCTCAGAAGCATATCAGGGTTCCTCCTGAGTATCTCCTAGTTACTCAGAAGGGCAAATGCCCAAGGGAAGCCCAGTCAGGGAGTTCTAGAGGCTATGAAGGGGCCTCAGCACTGTAGGCTGTCAAGACTGCCACGTGGGCCTTCATCTGTATTGGCACTGGTTGACTGTGTGGAGGAAATCTGAATATTTTCCTACTTAGGAAACACTGAGATGCTTTTCATTTTCCTCACTTCATGAACACCCCCGCCCCCCTTTCATGGGGCAAAGATCAGTCACGCTTCTTGAAAATGGCCACTAAGCACTTTTTCCACCCTAACCAAAAAATCAGAGAGTACCAGTCCTTGATTGCCTACTCTGCCCTGCCTGTGTTTTAACTATAAAGAAAATGAAGCACAGAAGAGATTTGTTCTACCTAAGATCTAGTTCCCTATCCCATACTCAGAGCTAATAAAAAGTGACTTTTATCAAAAGCTTAGCACTGTACATATACTGGCATATTTAATACTCACAATAAACCATAAAGTAGCTACTATGTCATCTCTATTTTATATATCCCATTGAAGCTCAAAGAAGTTAAACAATAACCCCAACTAAGTCTCCTCAGTTAAGAATGGGGCAGTTTAAAAAACCAGGAGTCTAAATCTAAACAGTCTGACTACACAATTCAGTTACTTTTTTTTTTTAAGATTTTATTTATTTATTCATGAGACACAAACAGAGAGAGAGAGGAAGGCAGAGACACAGGCAGAGGGAGAAGCAGGCTCCATGCAGAGAGCCCGATGTGGGACTCGATCCCAGGACTCCATGATCACGCCCTGGGCCAAAGGCAGGCACTAAACCGCTAAGCCACCCAGGGATCCCCTACTTTTTTTTAAGAGATTTTATTTATTTATTCATGAGAGACACAGAGAGAGATAGAAACACAGGCAGATGGAGGAGAAGCAGGCTCCATGCAGGGAGCCCGATGCGGGACTTGATCCCAGGACTTCAGGATCACACCCTGAGCCAAAGGCAAACACTCAACCACTGAGCTACTCAGGTGTCCCGGTTGCTCTTCTTTTTTTTTTTTTTTTTTTTTTAAAGATTTATTTATTCATTTATGAGAGAGAGAGAGAGAGAGAGAGAGAGAGAGAGGCAGAGACACAGGGAGAGGGAGAAGCAGGCTCCATGCCGGGAGCCCGATGTGGGACTCAATCCCAGGACTCCAGGATCGCGCCCTGGGCCAAAGGCAGGCGCTAAACCGCTGAGCCACCCAGGGATCCCCAACTCTTCTTTTTTAAAAAGACTTTTATTTATTAATTTATTTGAGAGAGAGAGAGAGAATCTGAAGCAGACTCCATGCTGAGCACAGACCCCAATACGGTGCTCGATACCACAAATGAGATCCAAGCTAAAACCAAGAGTCGGATGCTTAGTCAAGTGAGTTGACCCAGGTGCCCTGTTTTTTGTTTAAAGTAAACTCTAGGGACCCCTGGGTGGCTCAGTGGTTGAGCGTCTGCCTTCAGCTTAGGTTAGGGCATGATCCCAGGTCCAGGGATCAAGTCCCACATCTGGCTCCCTGTAAGAAGCCTGCTTCTCTCCCTCTGCCTATGTCTCTGCCTCTTTCTGTGTGTCTCAAATAAATAAATAAATAAATAAATAAATAAATAAATAAATAAATAAATAAATAAATAAATAGTTTTTTAAAAAGAAACTCTATGCCCAATGTGGGACTCAAACTCACAACTAGGAGATGGAGAGTTGCATGCATGCTCTACGGACTGAGCCTACCAGGTGCCCCTCAGCACTGCTTGCCTAGGCTTTTCCACCAGATGCCAACAATAGGCCAGAAATAAGGGCACAGAAGGAAACAGATACTGAATATAAGACACTGGGGAGAAGCTGAGATGATATTACCTATTAGATTCTATTGCCTCCATATACACCTTCAGCAAACATCCTAAGCAAATGAAGATGTGACTCCGTCAACTGGTGAATGGATAAACAAAATGTGATCTATACTGGGATGCCTGGGTGGCTCAGTGGTTTAGTGCCTGCCTTCTGCCTAGGCCGTGATCCTGGAGTCCCAGGATCAAGTCCCACATCAGGCTCCCTGCATGGAGCCTGCTTCTCCCTCTGCCTGTCTCTGTCTCTCTCTGTGTGTCTCATGAATAGATAAATAAAATCTTTAAAAATAATGTGATCTATACAAAAATATCAAATTTGCAAACAAAACGTGTATATACAATGGAATACTAAGCAATAGAAAGGAAGGAAATACTACTCATGCTACAACATAGATCAATCCTAGAAACAGTATACTTAGTGAAAAAAGCCAGACATAAAGAACTGCATATTATATGCTTCCATGTATATGAAATATCCAGAGAAGCCAAATCTATAGACATAAAGTAGAACAGTGGTTGCCTGAGACTAGGTCTAAGAGCCAGGATTAGCTGTAAGTGGGCTCATGTGATCTTTTTTTTTTTTTTTAATTTTTTTTTTTTTAATTTATTTATGATAGTCACAGAGAGAGAGAGAGGCAGAGACACAGGCAGAGGGAGAAGCAGGCTCCATGCACCGGGAGCCCGACGTGGGATTCGATCCCGGGTCTCCAGGATCATGCCCTGGGCCAAAGGCAGGCGCCAAACCGCTGCGCCACCCAGGGATCCCGGGCTCATGTGATCTTATCAGAGTGATGGAAATGTTCTAAAACTCAATAAATTTATTAAAAATCATTGAATTATATTTTATGGTAAGTTATACCTTAACAAATTTTAAGATAAATGAGACATGAGACACCTGGTTGGCTCAGTTGGTTGACATGAGACTCTTGATTTCTGGGTCTAAGTTCAAGCCCCACATTGGGCATAGAGATTCTTAAAAGATAAATGAGACATCTTCAAAAAATCTTTATGCCAAACAATGCAGCGTCTGCTTAAGTACCAGACTGTCAAATCCAAATCATATCAAAAACACCATTATTAACAATAACTGAATTTGCAGGCAAACCACCCTTCTCATCAGTGAATTCCACTCCTTACAGGGTTACATGCTGGAGTGAGTCTGGTTCTCACCTAGGCAGGTCTAGAAAACGTTTTCTCCACTATAGTCCTGCCACAACTGACTTCACTAACCAAAGATACAAAAGACTGTATCTGTAAGCAAGGGGCCAACATATTCACAATGACTGATCAGTTTCTTCTCCTCTGAATTCCTGTCCTTATGAGATATTAGAGAACTCACTTGTGCACTCTCTCTCCAGTTGTACACATGGAGGAAAGACCATGTTAAGGACAGAATGAGAAGATAGCCAGCTGTGATCCAGAAAGAGAAGCCTCACCAGAAAATGGATCTGCTGGTAACAAACCATCTAAGGGATGGGGCTTCCTCTGTGATCCTGACCTCTCCCAGCAGTAGGAGCCTCTAATGATCTGGTTCACGATGGTTTTCTGCCCGTTCTCTATGGGACAAGGATTTCTTTTTCTTTCCCCAACCTTATCTGATCTTCATCTATACTCTGAGGTTGCTTTCCTTCTCCAGCAGCTACAAGTTTTGTTATGTAGGGAAGAGGAGTCCAGGCAGGGCTCGGTTTCTTTCACACGGCAGCAACTGCTCACCTCCCCAGCCTGTGTTACCAAGAAGGGCTTGTCTCTGGTCTCCACCTGGGCCCACTAGTCCTTGTGAGTGTTGATGAATGACCATGTAAAAGAACTCATAAGTAGATGAAAAATCTCCTTGTGTCTGAGGCACCTTCGCTTAAACTGATTACATCAATTTTCCGATGGGTTCAAGAAAATTACTTTGTGGATTATCTCGCTTTTTCCTGTTAGGGTAGTAACCACCCTCTTTACAGCTTTCTGCACCTTCTAGGCAGAAGACAGAAGCCCCTAGATTCAAAATACTCAGATAAAGAAACTATACTTCAGTTATATCAGTCTCCTCATTCTACATGACAACCTGGGAGTTTTTTTGTGTTTGAATTCTTCTCTATTGAAATTGCTAGACTCAATCCTGAAAAGCAAAATAATTTCAGGAATATACTGTGACATGGGATTTTTATGAAATTCTAACACACATTAACTTATCCTTAAGAATTTTCCTGTGGGACACCTGGGTGGCTCAGTGGTTGAGCATCTGCCTTTGGCTCAGGTCATGATCCCGGGGTCCTGGGATCAAGTCCCGCATCGGGCTCCTTGCATGGAGCCTGCTTCTCCCTCTGCCTCTGTCTCTGCCTCTCTGTGTGTGTCTCTCATGAATAAATAAATAGAATCTTAAAAAAAAAAAAAGATTCCCTATAATTTGTTGATCTCTTGCTTCATGCAATTCTTTTCAAAATTAAAATAGTGTTCTTTGCTTAACTGTGAGTGAGGATAGATAACAAATCTGAGTACAGTCTTTTTTTAACAATTAAAAAGACTTTGACATGGGACGCCTGGGTAGCTCAGCGGTTTAGCGCCTGCCTTTGGCTCAGGTCGTGATCCCCAGATCTGGGATCGAGTCCCGCATCGGGCTCCCTGCATGGAGTCTGCTTCTCCCTCTGCCTGTGTCTCTGCCCCCCTCCCCCGCCTTTCTCTCTCTCTCTCTCTCTCTCTCTGTGTCTCTCATTAGTAAATAAATAAATCTTTAAAAAAAAAAAAAAAGACTCTGACAATACCACTAATAAATTTGAAGAACTTAGGCTCAAAAAACAGAAACTGCAAGAGAACATCAGGGAAGAAGAGTAGGAGGCTCCCCCTAACCTCACCTCGTCCCACAGACTCACCTAGATAGCCCCCACATCAATGTAAATAACCCAGGAAATGACCTGAAGATTAGCAGAACAGATCCTACACAGTTAAATGTGGCTAAGAGGCTACATCAAAGAACGTAGGGAGGGTGGAGACAGAGTCAGGAGCCAAATGGACACACAGGCCTGTCTGTGGGAAGGGGGGGGGGACTCCTCGAATGTGGAGTGGACAGGAGCAGACCTCACCACATCAAGCACCCTGGGTACTAGATACCCGCGCTTGGAAGATGAATCTCTTCTAACATTTGGCTTTGAAAACCAGAGAGGCCTAACTTCCAGTTCTTATGATCAGTGGGGCTTAACACCTGGAACTTTAAAATCACTGGGTTTGGCTCTTGGAGAGACAGGGGAATGAGAGGAAATTGAGTCCCCACCCTTAAACAGAGAGCACAACAAACAGCCCCACTGAGATAGAGCATAGAAGCAGTAGTTTGGGGACACCTGGGTGGCTCAGTGGTTGAGCACCTGACTTTGGCTGAAGGCATGATCTCACATCCCGGGATCAAGTCCCACATCGGGCTCCCTGCATGGAGCCTGCTTCTCCCTCTGCCTGTGTCTATGCCTCTCTCTCTCTGTTTCTCTCATGAGTAAATAAATATTTTTTAAAAATAAGCATAATGTGCTTATTATAGGGATGTCGGAAGATGAAGAGACAAAAAGCGGTGCAGAAAATTTACTTGAAGAAATAAATAATAGCTGAAAACTTCCTAAATAATGAAGGAAACAGAAATAAGGATCCAGGAGATATAGAGAGCCTCCAACAAAACCAACCCAAAGAGGTCCACATTAAGATACACAGGAATTGAAATGACAAAAAAACAGTGATAGAGACTATTAAAGGCAGCTAGAAAAAAAGAAAACAGTTACATACAAGGGAAATTCCATAACACTATCAGCTTATGATTTCAGCATAAATTTTACAGGCCAGAGGTAGTGGCATGATATATTCAAAGTGCTGAAAGTAAAAAAAACCTGCAACCAAGAATTCTCTATCCAGCAGAGATATCATTCAGAATAAAGAAGATAGAGTTTCCTAGACAAGAGGCACCTGGCTGGCTAAGTTGATGGCATGTGACTCTTGATATCAGGGTCATAAATTCAAGCCCTACATTGGATATGGAAATTACTTAAAAGTTGTTGTTGTTGTTTTTAAAGATTTTATTTATTTACTCATGAGAGACAGAGAGAAAGGCAGAGACACAAGCAGAGGGAGAAGCAGGCTCCATGCAGGGAGCCCGATGCGGGACTGGACCCCAGGTTTCCAGGATCACACCCTGGGCTGAAGGCAGGTGCCAAACTGCTGAGCCACCCAGGCTGCCCTTGTTGTTGTTTTTTAATCTTAAAAAAAGAAGCTTTCCATACAAACAGAATTTAAAAGTATTCATCACCAAAAACAAAAAGTATTCATCACCACTAAATCAGTCCTACAAGAAATGTTAAAGGGGACTCTTTTGAGTGGAAAGGAAAGATCATAAGCAGGAGTAAGAAAAGTAAGGAAGCACAAAAGCAATAAAATTAAGTATCTCTATAAAAACCACTCAAGGGGGAACGCCTGAGTGGCTCAGCGGTTGAGTGTTTGCCTTGGCTCAGGGTGTGATCCTGGAGTCCTGGGATTGAGTCCCACATTGGGCTCCCTGCAGGGAGCCTGCTTCTCCCTCTGTGTGTTTCTGCCTCTCTCTCTCTCTCTCTCTCTCTCTCTGTGTCTCATGAATAAATAAAATCTTTTTTAAAAATAAAAATTAAAAATTAACAAATAAAATAAAAATCAGTCAAGGGGTTCACAAAATAATAGAATATAAAGTATGACAATTTATACCTAAAACATGGTGGAAGGAAGAAGAGTACAAATTTAGTGCTTTTCAAATGGGTTCAAATTTAAGGAACCATCAACTTAATACAGACTGTTATATGCATAAGCTATTATATATAAACCTAATGGTAATCACAAATAAAAAATCAGTGATATGGAAAAAGAAAAACAAAGGAATCCAACTATATCATTAAAGAAAGCCAGTCAGCCATGAGAGAGCAAGAGAAAGAAGGTACAGAAAAAAAAAAAAAAACTAAAAAACAACCATAAAACAAATAACAAAATGGCAATAAATACATATCAATAATTACTTTCTTTTTAAAAAATATTTTATTTATTTGAGAGAGAGAGTGGGCAAGAGCATACCAACAGGGTGAGGGGCAGAGTAAGGTGCAGACTTCCTACTGAGCAGGGACTCCAATGCAGGGCTTTATCCTGGAACTCTGGGATCATGACCTGAGCTAAAGGCAGATACTTAACCAACTGAGCCATCCAGGTGCCCTATCAATAACTACTTTCAGTGTAAACAGACCAAATGCTTCAATCAAAAGACATAGGGTGATGGAATGGATAAAAGAGCAAGACTCATCTACATGCTGCATATAAGTGACTCATCTCAGACCTAAAGACACATGCAGATTGAAAATGAGGGGGTGGAGAAGTGTGCAAATGGAAATGAAAAAAAAAAAAAAAAAAAGCCAGGGTGGCAATACTTCTATGTGACAAAATAGACTTTAAAACAAAGATCCCTGGGTGGCGCAGCGGTTTAGCGCCTGCCTTTGGCCCAGGGCACGATCCTGGAGACCCGGGATCGAATCCCACGTCGGGCTCCCGGTGCATGGAGCCTGCTTCTCCCTCTGCCTATGTCTCTGCCTCTCTCTCTCTCTGTGACTATCATACAAAAAAAAAAATTAAAAAAAAAAACAAAGACTGGAGACATCTGGTAGGTCAGCAGTTGAGCATCTGCCTTTGACTCAGGGGGTGATCCTGGGGTCCTGGGATCGAGTCCTGCATCAGGTTCCCTGTGAGGAGCCTGCTGCTCCCTCTGCCTGTGTCTCTGCCTCTCTCAGCGTGTCTCTCATGAATAAACACATAAAATCTTTAAAATAAAATAAGGATTGTAACAAGAGACAAAAAAGAACACTATAAATTCATAACAAGAACAATACAAGAAGATATAACCATTGTAAACACTTACGCACCCAAATACATAAAACAGCTAATAACAAACATAAAGGAAGTTATCAATAGTAATATAATAACAGTAGGGAGCTTTAACATCCCACTTACATCAATGCATATATCATCCAAACAAAATCAACAAGAAAACAGTGGCTTTGAAAGACATATTGGAACAGATGGATCTAACATATTCAGAACATTTTATCCTAAAGCAGCACAATACACATTCTTTTCAAGTACGCATGAAACACTCTCCAGAATAGATTCACAAAAGAATTCTCAACAAATTAAAAAAGAGTAAAGTCATACCATGCATCTTTTCTGTCCATAATACTATGAAACTAGAAATCACAAGGAAAAAAAATCTGGAAAAAACAGACATGGAGGTTAAATAACATGCTACTAAACAATGAATGGATAAACCAAGAAATCAAAGACAAAATAAAAAAACACATGGAGACCAATGAAAATGAAAACACAACAGTCCAAAATTGTTGGGATGCAGCAAAAGCTGTTCTAAGAGAAAAGTTTGGGGCACCTGGGTGGCTCTGTGGTTGAGCGTCTGCTTTCGGCTCAGGGCATGATCCCAGGGTCCTGGGATAAAGTCCCGTATAGAGCTCCCTGCGGGGAACCTGCTTCTCCCTCTGCCTATGTCTCTGCTTCTCTTTGTGTGTCCCTCATGAATAAATAAATAAAATCTTAAAAAAAAAAAAAAGATGGAAGTTTATAGCATTACAGGCCTACCCCAAGAAGCAAAAATTTAAAAAAAGGGGGGGATCCCCGGGTGGCTCAGTGGTTTAGTGCCTGCCTTCAGCCCAGGGCATGATCCTGGAGTACCAGGATCGAATCCCACATCAGACTCCTGTATGAAGACTGCTTCTCCCTCTGCCTGTGTCTCTGCCTCTCTTTCTGTCTTTCATGAATAAATAAAATCTTAAAAAAAAAAGGAAAAAAAAAAACAAAAAAACAAGAAAACACCATAAACAACCTAATCTAACACCTAAAGGAGCTAGAAAAGAAAAGAACAAACCTGAGAAAGAAAGAAAGAAAGAAAGAATAAAGATCAAAGCAGAAATAAATGAATTAGAAACTAAGAAATTAGACCAGATTAATGAAACCAGGAGCTGGTTCTTTGAAAAGATCAACAAGGGGGGCACTTGGGTGGCTCAGTAGGTTAAGTATTTGACTCTGATTTCAACTCAGGTCATGATCTCAGGGCTGTAAAGATCAAGCCCTGCATCAAGCTACACATTCAGTGGGGAGTCTGCTTCTCTCTCTCTCCCCTGCCTCCACTCACACTCTCTCTCTCTAAAATAAATAAATAAATCTTAAAAATCTTAAGAAAGAGAACAAGAGTGATTAACCCTTAGACAGATTTATCAAAACAGAAACAGACAACAGCAGCAAGACAAAAAAGAGAGGACTCAAAATCAGAAATGAAAGAGGAAAAATAACCAACTCATAGAAATATAAATGATTATATGAGAATATTTTTTTTAAAAGATTTTATGTATTTGAGAGAGATCACAGGCAGCAGGGAGGGGCATGTGGAGGGGTGAAAAGCAGATTCCCCACTGAGCAGGGAGCCCAACATGGGCTTGATCCCAGGACCCTGGGATCATGCCCTGAGCTGAAGGCAGACACTCAACAAACTAAGCCATGTAGGCACCCAAGAGAATATTATAAAAATTACATGCCAATAAAATGGACAACCTAGAAGTAATGAATAAATTCCTAGAAACACATAACCTACAAAAAGTTAATCAGGAAGAAGTAGAAAATTTGACCAAACTGATTACCAGCAATGAAATAGAATCAGTAATAAAAAAAACTCTGAAACAAAAGTCCAGGAACAGAAAGCTTCACAGGTGAAACCTACCAAACATTTAATAATTTTTTTAAAGATTTATTTATTTATTCAGAGAGAGAGAAAGGCAGAGACACAGGCAGAGGGAGAAGCAGGCTCCATGCAGGAAGCCCAATGTGGGACTCGATCCTGGGTCTTCAGGATCACACCCCAGGCTGCAGGAGGCACCAAACCGCTGCACCACCAGGGCTGCCCCCTATCAAGCATTTAAAGAAGAGTTAACACTTACTTTTCTCAAACTATTCCAATAAACAGAAGGGGAAGGAAAGCTCACAAATGCATTCTATGAAGCCAGCAGCCAGCCCTGATACCAAACCAGATAAGACACACACACAAAAGAGAACTTTGGCCAATTTCTCAGAAAAATAGATACAGGGATCCCTGGGTGGCGCAGCCTCTCTCTCTCTCTCTCTCTGTGTGTGTGACTGTCATAAATAAATAAAAATTAAAAAAAAATAGATACAAAAATCCTCAAAAAATATTAGCAAACTAAATCAAACAATACATTACAAAAATGATTCAACACAATCACATGGGATTTATTCCTTGGATGCAAGTAAGGTTCAACACCTGCAAATCAATCAATGTGATACATCACATTTCTTAAGAGAAAGAATAAAAACCATATGATCACACTAATAGATGCAGAAATAGCATCTGACAAAGGACAACATCCTTCATCAAAAAAAAAACCTCAATAAAATAGGTCTAGAGAGAACATACCTCAACATAATAAAGGCCATCTATGAAAAACCCACAATTAAAATGATAATAGTGAAAAACTGAGAACTTTTGCCCTAAGATGTGGAACATGACAAGGATGTCCATTCTCACCACTTTTATTCAACAGAATACTGGAAGTCCTAGCCATAGCAATCAGATAAGAGATAGGATTAAAAGGTATCCAAATTGGTAAGGAAGAAGTAAAATATTCATTATTTGTAGTGACATGATACTATATATATAAAAATCTAGTGGGTTCCTGGGTGGCTCAGTCGGTTAGGCATCTGACTCCAGCTTGGGTCATGATCTCAGGGTCTTGGGATTGAGCCCTATGTTGGTCTCTGCACTCAGTGGGGAGTCTACTTGTCCTCTCCATCTCCCTCTGCCTCTCCCCTTACTCATGCTCTCTCAGTCTCTCTGTTAAATAAATAAATAAAATCTTAAAACAAAAAAGAAAAAGGGGCAGCCCGGGTGGCTCAGCGGTTTAGCACTGCCTTCAGCCCAGGTTGTGATCCTGTAGACCCAGGATCTAGTCCCGCATCGGGCTTTCTGCATGGGGCCTGCTTCTCCCTCTGCCTGTGTCTCTGCCTCTCTTTCTCTGTGTCTCTCATGGGTGAATGAATAAAATCTTTAAAAGAGAAAAGAAAAGAAAAAAAAAAAACCTAAAGACTCTACCAAGAAACTATTAGAATTGATAAATGAATTCAGTAGGGTCACAGGATAAAACATCAATACACAGAAATTCACTGTATTTCTATACACTAATAGACTTATCCTCTGAAAACTACAAAACACTGATGAAAGAAACAATGATGGCACAAACAAATGGAAAGACTTGACATGCTCATGGATTGGGAGAATATTAAAATGTCCATACTACCCAAAGCAATCTGCAGATTTAATACAATCTCTACCAAATATCAACAGTATTTTCTGTTGTTTTAGAACTAGAACAAAGGGCAGCCCGGGTGGCTCAGTGGTTTAGCACCACCTTCAGCCCAGGGCCTGATCCTGGAGACTCAGGATCGAGTTCCACGTCAGGCTCCCTGCACGGAGCCTGCTTCTCCCTCTGCCTGTGTCTCTGCCTCTCTCTCTCTCTCTCTGTCTCTCATAAATAAATAAATAAAATCTTAAAAAAAAAAAAAAACTAGAACAAAGAATCCTAAAATGTATATGGAACCACAAAAGACCCCAAAAGGCCAAAGCAATCTTGAAAAAGGAATTGGAGGTATCAAAATTCCAGATTTCAGGATACACTACAAAGCTGTAGTAATCAGAACAGTATGGTACTGGCATAAAAACAGATACCAATACCTAAAAAAAAAATAAAAATAAAAATAAAAAAGATACCAAAATCAACAGAACAGAACAGAGAGCTCAGAAATAAACCCACGATTACATGGTCAAATAATCTTCAATAAAGGCAGCAAGAACATGCAATGGGAAAAAGTCTCTCCATCAAATGGTGTTGGGAAAACTGGACAGCTGCAGGCAAAAGAATGAAACTTGACAATATTCTTACACCATACACAAAAATAAACTCAAAATGGATGAATGACCTAAAACTGTGAGGCCTGAACCATAAATATCATAGAAGACAGCCCAGGTATTAATTTCTCTGGCACTGGCTACAGCAACATTTTTCTAGATAGGTCTCCTGAGGCAAGGGAAACAAAAGCAAAAATAAACTATTGGAAATACATTAAAATAAAAAGCTTCTGCACAGGGATGCCTGAGTGGCTCAGCAGTTAAGTGTCTGCCTTCAGCTCAGGGCGTGATCCCGAGATCTGGGGATGGAGTCCCGCATCAGGCTGCTTCTCCCTCTGCCTACGTCTCTGCCTCTCTCTCTGTGTTTCTCATGAACAAATAAATAAAATCCTAAAAAAAAAAAAAAAAAAAAAAAAAAAAGTTTCTGCACAGCAAAGGAAACAATCAACAAATCTAAAGGACAACTTACTGAATGGGAAAACATATTTGAAAATGACATCTCTGATAGAGAGTATCAAAACATATTAAGAACTTACACAACTCAACACCAAAATAACAAAAACTCTAATTAAAAATGAGCAGAAGAGGGGTGCCTGGGTAGCTCAGTCAGCTGAGTGACTCTTGATTTCAGTTTGGGTCATGATCTTGAGGGCACGAGATCAAGCCCTTCATTGGGCTCTGCCCTGAATGCAGAGTCTGCTTGAGATTCTTTCTTCCTCTCTCTCTGCCCCTCTCCACTATCTTCTCTCTAAAATTAATTAATTAAAAATGTGCAGAAGACATGAACAGGTATTTCTCCAAAGAAGACATGGATGGCCAAAAAACACATGAAAAAATGTTCAACATCACTAATCAACAGGGAAATGCAAATCAAAACTACAATATCACCTAACACCTGTCAAAAGGGCTAGAATACAAAACACAAGAAAGAACAAGGGTTGGTGAGAATGTGGACAAAAGGGAACCCTCACACAGTTTAGTGGGAATGCAAACTTGTACAGTCACTGTGAGAAACAGTATGAAGTTTCCTCAAAAAATTAAAAATAGAACTACTCTATGTCTAGCAATTCCACTACTGGGTATTTACCCAAAGAGTACAAAAACACTAATTTGCAAAGATATGTGTGGGACACCTGGGTGGCTCAGCAGTTTAGCGCCTGCCTTTGGTCCAGACCAAGATCCTGGGGTCCAAGGATCAAGTCCTGCATGAGGCTCCCTGCATGGAGCCTGCTTCTCCCTCTGCCTGTGTCTCTGCCTCTCTCTCAAAGAAATAAACAAAATCTTAAAAAAAAGAAAAGATACATAAACCTGTAAGTTTACCGCAACATTTACAATACCCAAGTTAGGGAAGCAGCCCAAGTGTCCACTGACAGATGAATGAATAAACCAGATATGCTATATATCAAGATATGCTATTATATGTGTGTGTGTGTGTATATATTTATTTCTCAGACACAAAAAAGAATGAAATCTTGCCATTTGCAACAACATGGATGAATCTAGAGGGCATAATGCTAAGTGAAATAAGTCAGAGAAAGACAACATAGGATTTCACTCGCATGTGGAATTTAAGAAACAAATGAAGAAAAGAGACAAACTGAAAAATAGACACTTTAAACTCTAGAGAACTGGGGCACCTGGGTGGCTCAGTCAGTTGTGTGTCCCACTCTTGGTTTCAGTTAGAGTCATGATCTTAGGGTCATAAGATCGAGGCCCACATGGGACTCTGCACTCAGCAGGGAGTCTGCTTGAGATTCTTTCCCCTCCCTTCCCTCTGTCCCTTCCCCCTGCTCACACACTCTCTCTCTTAAACAAACAAACAAACAAACAAACAAACAAACAAACAAACTATAGAGAACAAACTAATGATTACCAGAGAGGAAATGGGTGGGGGCAAAGAGAAACAGCTGAAGATTAAAAGGATACTTATCATGCTGAGCACTAATTAATGCATAGAATTGCTGAGTCACTAAATTGCACACCTGAAATTAATAGAACACTGTTAATTACACTAGAATTAAAAATTTTTTTAATGAAAAGAAACTGCAAAACAAATAGATGGGAAGTCAGACAAAAAAATAAAATAAAATAGAAATAGAGGGGCTCCTGGGTGGAACAGTCGGTTAAGTGTCCTGACTCTTGATTTTGATTCAGGTTGTGATCTCAGGGTCATGGGATTGAGCCCTGCACAGGGCTCCAGAGTGAGCTCCAAGTCTGCTTGGGACTATCTCTCTCTTTCCCTCTGCCCTTTCCACTCATGCTCTCTCTCTCTCTCTAAAATAAATAAGTCTTTAAAACATACAAGCAAAAATAGAGATTGCAACATTATTCACTGTGCAATAGACTAATACGTAGATTCTCCTCTCAAAAGATACTAGTGTAATTTGTAATCATTAGTCTACTACTCTTCCTCTTTTGTACTGCAAAAAATTTTTTTTAAGATTTTATTTTATTCATTCATGGGCAGCCCCGGTGGTGCAGCGGTTTAGCGCCGCCTGCAGTCCAGGGCGTGATCCTGAAGACCTTGGATCGAGTCCCATGTCAGGTTCTTTGCATAGTGCCTGCTTCTCTCTCTGCCTGTGTCTCTGTCTCTCTCTCTCATGAATAAATAAATAAAATCTTAAAAAAAAGATTTTATTTTATTCATTCATGAGAGACAGAGAGAGAGAGAGAGGCAGAGATACAAGCAGAAGGAGAAGTGGGTTCCCCACAGGGAGCCTGATGCAGGACTTGATCCCAGAATCCCAGGATCACACCCTGAGTCAAAGGCAGACAGTCAAACCCTGAGTCACCCAGGTGCCCCTGGGATCTGTTACAGGATTGATTGGGGTGAATTATCTATATTATCAAATAGGGAAATATGTCACTGTTCCATAATAGTGGCAAGAAGGGGTGTGGGGGAATCTAGGGAAACTACTGTTCTATAAAAAGCTGCTCAATCTATTGAGGTGTTAGCTAATGGAAGGTGAATTTGTAATAAATGGTAATCATAATGGTGACACTTGTCAGCTACTGTCATTGACCAGCTGCAGATATAAGCAACAATGAACAATGATTTTTTGCTCTATTATTTGAACATTTACATATTTTAGTAATTTATATAAAAATTAAATGTTTTATATATATTTACATATTTTGAGTTATTTTCCACTTCTCTGCATTATTTTATATAGAGTATGTTTTGCAATTAAGTTTTAAAATTAGCCCACAGGTTACATAATATCTAGGCAGGATCAGAGTAAGAAGAGAAACACACATTATTACCAGAGATCCTAGACTTGGGCCAGGACACAGTACTAATGATATTTGATTTGGCCCCCTTTAAGAGGACATAAACACTTGGGATATATAACAATTTCATGCTTGCATAGTCTTTTGGTCCATGAACCTAATAGAATTCTCTTGCTCTTAAAATTTGCCTCAAGGCGGGCAGCCCTGGTGGCTCAGCGGTTTAGCACCACCTTCAGTCCAGGATGTGATCCTGTAGACCCGGGATCGAGTTCTGCGTCGGGCTCCTTGCATGGAGCCTACTTCTCCCTCTGCCTCTCTCTATCTCTCATGAATAAATAAAATATTTTAAAAAAAACTTGCCTCAAGGGACACCTGGGTGGCTCAGCGGTTGAGCGTCTGCCTTTGGTTCAGTGTGTGATCCCAGAGTCCCGAAATCGAGTCCTACATTGGGCTCCCTGCATGGAGCCTGCTTTTCCCTCTGTCTGTGTTTATTTTTAAAGAATAAAAATCTTTAAAAAAAAAAAAAAACTTGCTTCAAAAATTTAAAAAAGATTTATTTATTTATTTATTTATTTATTTATTTATTTATTCATTCATTCATTCATTCATTCATTCATGAGAGAAACAGAGAGAGAGGCAGACATCAGCAGAGAGAAGCAGGCTCCCTATGGGGAACCTGATGTAGGACTTATCCCAGGACCCCGGAACCACGACCAGAGCCAAAGATAGATGCTCAAACACTGAGTCACCCAGGTGCCCCTCAAATATTTGATACTTGAAAAGGTACAGATATGAAATATGGGAAGGCAAAGTAGGAAAGAAAGGAAAATACAAGACACAACCCTTATAAGTGGAGCTTTGTTACACTCAATTCACCTTCTTTTTTTTCAAGTCATTTCTTAGAATAGCCCTTCCCCCGCCTTTCACAGAAGCCTAAAATTCTGAGATCACCAGAATTACCCAAATCTTTTGGGGGTTGAGACACTTTACATTTCTGTTTGGCTATTTAGATGTCTTGTTACCAAATTTTTGTTCATAAATTGCCTGATTATCTCTGTCATGGCTTATAAATAGCACCCATGGAGCTATTTCCACAGATCAAAATGATTCATAACAAGAATTCCAATATGAAGACACGGTTGAGCCTCAGTTCTCTGCCAGTCTTTGCATTAGGAACAAAAGTAAAGAAGACATGATTCCAACCCTTAAAGAGGAAATGACTGACATGAAAACAAATTGTGCTAATGCAGTGTGATGTGCATTATAATAATAGCTTACAAAAAAATATGAGTCTAGAAATAATTTACTGTGCCTGAGAGGGAGTTTAAAGAAATGTACAAAGGTTCCAGAAAAGTAATTTAGTAAAATAGGATTTCATCAGAAAGGAGACAAGTATTTCCGGCTGGGTAGGGAAATGGGGAGAATATAGATTTGGAAATAGTTCAAATCTCAGTTATATGATTCATTAACAACTTTTAATGACCTTAGGCAAGTCATAATTCACCTTGAATTTCTCACCAGCAATATGAAATTTGCCTCAAAGATCTCATTTCTCCTACTGACAGTGTATAATTGCAGCCATCTATACTTCAGATAATTAATCCTTCAAAATAATTACAATCCATACATTCCACTTTTCCTCACCAAGAGATTATTTTCCATTTTCCCAGCATCTTCAACTTCTCTCTCCCCAGTGAGTTTTCTCCTTTTATCACAAAATGTGCCCATGCACAACTTTCTCTCGTTTTAGAAAGCAAATAATTACAATACTTGGTAATTATTTTAGTTCCCTTTTTAACAATTGAATTTCTCTTTTAGCTCACCATTCCCTAACTTCTAAGCTGGTTAATTCCATCAGTTTATCAAACTGCTCAGATACTGCAAGAAAACAAACAAAATGCTGAAACTATTGCCGATATGCAGTAACTAGCTTTCATCTGCTCCATCATTCTGATACCATTAATGTTAGCACCATTTTTAGTCCTATTTCCTCTGCTTCTCGGTATTTCTTAAGTGCACATTTGACATTTATTAAGCACCAAGACTGTGTTTAAGGAGTTTACAATCAACCAGGGTACACAACAAATAAGAACATAAAGTAGAATGTACATATGTCGTGGAACTTACAAATTCCTGTAAGAGATCTGGTAAGGTTCATTGGAGGTGGGAGCATTTGGGGGTAGATTTGAAGGATAGGATTTCAATTTCTAGAAATAAAGGAGAAGCATATGCAAAAGAATAAACAGTAATTTTATATTTATTTTTAAGTTTTTAGTTAAAAGAGAGAGGATAGGCGGGAGGGGCAGAGAGAGGGAAGAGAGAGTATCAAGCAGACTCCCGGCTGTGTGTGGAGCCTGACTCCGGGCTCAATCCTAGGACCCTGAGATCATAACCTGAGCTGAAACCAAGAGTCAGATGTTAAACTGACTGCATCATCCGGGTGCCCCCAAGAAACAAGTTTAATTTTAAACATATAAAGGCAGGAAGCACAATGTGTACTTAGAGAAACATTAGGGAGAAAATGAAAGATATTCTAATATAAATTCTTATTTTTATGCAAATAATAAAGTGGTTAAAGAAAGAACAGGTTTATAATGAAAATATCTCTTCTGCCCAGATCTTTCCAGTGTCTGCCCTATTCTTGAGAGACAAGCTTTCTTAACCATTTCTTTACAGAGTTGCCATATTTTAGTTTATTTGAGAGTGCCTACAGGAACGGGTGGGAGAGGGAGAGAATCTTTATCAGGCTCCTCACCTATCACACAGCCAATTTGGGGCTCAATCTTATGATTCTGAGATTGTGACCTCAGCTGAGGTCAAGAGTCAGATGTTTAACCTACTAAGCCACAGAGGCACCTCAAGACTTGCCATTATTTTTAAATAATATCCTTTGAATACTATTTCTTACTATATAAATTCTGGATATATCTACAATGTACTCTAAAAGATGAAAGTTCGGCATTCTTAGAGCTCCCCACAACTTGCAATACTGATTTATCACTACTTTTGGTTAACTTGATTATCAAGTATTTATTGTCTTGCAAGTGTTTGCTCATGAGCTAAGCTGTGTATTTATTTTTAAAGACTTTATTTGAGAAAGAGAGAGTGCAAGAGCACAAGCAGGGGGAGGCGCAAAGGAGAAGAAGGAGACTCCCCATTGAGCAGGGAGCCCGACGGGCTCAATCCCAGGACTCATAGATCATGATCTGCACTGAAGGCAGATGCCCAACCAACTGAGCCACCCAGGCACTCTTGTGTGTTTTACATTAATTATATTTAGAAAACTTACAGAATATTAGTTAAGAGTATCAGCTCTGCAGCCATACTGAAGTTCAAACTCTGGATATGGCACTTTCTAGCTGTCTTAACTGTGAGAAAATTATTTAATCTTTCTGCCCATTTTCTCATCCGTAAAATGAGGACAGATCTACATGATTGTTGTAAAACCAAATTAAATGACTTAACACATGTAAAAATACTCAGAATGATTATTGGCATGTAGTATATAGGGTAAAAAAAAAAAAGCTATTACTATTGTTATAGGATCTTTTTTTATTTTTAAATATTTTATTTCTTTGAGAAAGAGAGACAGCAGAGCAGGGGGAAGGAATAGAGGGACAAGCAGACTCCTCATGGAGCAGGGAGCCAAATGCAAGGCAATCCCAGGACCCCAAGATCATGACCCAAGCTGACGGCAGAGGGTTTACTGACTGAGCCACCCAGAACCTCCTACTACAGGGTCTTGTCCTAATGTTTACAATGGTTTTTCTCTTGCACATTTCCAGTTGCTTCATCCATGTAGAACATGAACTGCAAGGGCCCCACTCACATGATAAGAATAAATGAGGTTATGCAATAAGGCAGTCTGTTTTATCAAGTCCTCTTTTCTAAGAGTCTTTCTACCCAAAGCCCCGTGTCCTGCTCTAATAAAGCTGAGGGCTTTGTGCTTTGTTACCATGGGTTCTTCCTGTATTAACTCTTCTGGATTAGAAACTGTTTCTTTGACTCAGCGGATCTTTATTTTATTTTTTTTTAAGATTTTATGTATTTATTCATGAGACACACACACACAGAGAGAGAGAGGGAGACAGAAACACAGGCAGAGGGAGAAGCAGGCTCCATGCAGGGAGCCCGACGTGGGACTAGATCCTGGGTCTCCAGGATCATGCCCTGGGCTGAAGGCGGCACTAAACCACTGAGCCACCCCGGCTGCCCAGTATCTTTATTTATGGATACATTCTCATTTTCCTACAGCAGAATATCTACAAGCAATTTCTTATAATGGTATGTAAGTAATACTTCTGAATCTTTTCACATAAAAAAAAAAAAGGTTTTATTCCATCCTAATAAAAGACTAACAAACTATATGGAAAAAAGTTTTTTATCAGCACTTAAAAACTGTTACACTGTCTTCTAGAATACAGTAAGTTTTTAAGAAGTCTGATGCTATTGATTCTTGCCCTTTTCTTTCAAGGGACATTTAGGATCTCTGTTTCTGCCAACTGCTTTAAAATTTGACAAAGATATGTTTCTTTTTTTCATTGATAGCAATGAGCTGGTGAATCTCTCAATCAGAAAATTTGTGTCCTTCAGCTCTGAGATGTTCTTGTACTATTTATTTGGTAATATAATCCCACATTTTAAAAATTCTCTTATGATAGTTTGTCTTTGTATTTTGATCTGTTGTTGACCCTTCTGAGTTGATTCAATACATTTCTCATATTCTTGCTTCTGTTTTCTGCCTCCCCCACACCAACAATTGACATATCTACTTTATTTACTATTCGTTCATTTGCTCAACAAGTATTTACTGATGACTGACCTACTATGTTTTTCTGTGTTCCCAGCAATGTTATGGGCATTGCAGATAAAGTAGTGAATAAGACAAATCTCAAATCTCAATCCTCATTTTGGACAAAACTTAAAAAGTAGGTTAATTTAAGTGCCTTTAAAAAAATTAACAAGTAGAGGGACAACTGAGTGGAGACAAAAGTTGATTTAGTTAGGATGGTCAGGAAAGGTCTGACATTTGAACAACAACATGAATGAAATCACAGAGCAAGATATGTCAGGATCCGGGCAAAGGGCATTCTAGGTAGATAAAATAGGCTTTTCAAAGGACCTGAGGTTGCAAGAAACCTGGGGTATTTGAAAAATACCATGAGGCTAGTATGTCTAATGGACAGTGAGCAAGGGAGAGGAGAAAGGGATAAAGCTGGAGGAATAGTCAAGAGCAGAACAGGTAGTAAAGTAACATAGAGTATTGTGGCCATGGTAAGGAACATGGATTTTATTCTAAATTTAGTTAAAAGTCATTTTGAACTGGAAGTATCACTTAAAAAAATAACATTCTGGCTGCTATGTGGCAGATGGACAACAGAGCTCAAGAGTGGAAGGAGGGAAGATGTTTAATAGTTAAAGTAAATGTGAATAGTGGCTTGCTTAGGGACGTAGGGACAGAGTAAGGGGAAATCAGAACCAGAATGCAGTTGACACCTGAACAGTGTAGGAGTTAGAGGTACCAAACCCCTGGGCAGCCATAAATTCACTTATAATTTTTGGCTCCGACAACTTATTTTTTTCTTTTTAAATATTTTATTTATTTATTCATGAGAGACACAGAGACAGAAGCAGAGATGTAGGAAGAGGGAGAGGCAGGCTCCCTGCAGGGATCCCAATGTGGGACTTCATCCTCGAACTTCAGGATCATGTCCTGAGCTAAAGGCAGATGCTCAACCGCTGAGCCACCCAGTCATCCCCCGCAACTTAACTTCTAATAGCCTACTGTTGACCAGAAGCCTTACAGATGACACAAGAGTTGATTAACACATATTTTCTATGTTACACATATTATAAACTGTATTCTTACAATAAAGATAGAAAAAATAATATGTTAAGAAAATTATAAGAGAAAATATATTTATAGTACTTGTACTATATTTGTTGGGAAAAAAAAATCCAGAGTGGACAGGCACAGTTCAAAGCTCTGCTGTTCAAAGGTCAGTTTCATACTTAAAGCTTGAGCTAGTAAGAGTTACTAATGTATATGGGCCATAAGGCAGAGAAAGGGGTAAATGGTGAGTTGGGGGGTTGGCTTGAGCAACTCGGTAAATGATGGTACCTTTCAAATGTCTAAGGAAAGATGGAGGAAGCAGCAGGTTTGGGTGGAGGTGAAGAGGGAACAAAGATTTTGTCTTTTTAAACTGAAGTTTGAAAAGTCCTGCATAGTGGTTAAAAGTGTGGAGATGATCTGCATGAGTTTAAATTCTGAATCAGATGGGGTATGGAGTCTATAAATAAATCTTTCCTTTTTCTCTTTAAGATGGAGATATAACTTTGCTGGTTGAAGTAAAAAGAGAAATTTACAACATAAGAGAAAGAGATGGAAGGAAAATCCTAAAACAGAGGAGATGGAAGACAGAGTATATAACAGCAGATGAAGGTTAGATACCTTTGATGATGAAAAGATGCAGTGCTCCTTGTTCCTATCTTTCAGTAACATAAGAAATTAGTTCATTAGCTGTGAGGAATTAGAAGTAGCTGCTGGAGATTGGAGGCAAGTAAGTTGTACAATAGTCACTTCAGAGAACAGATTTGAAATGATCAGGGAGATAGAAGATTGAAGCTAAGAGCTAAAAGCACACTCGAAAATAGTGGTTATCAGCTCACAGTGAGAATAGTCAGTTTAACCACATGTGTTTTTCTCCAGGTAATTCTGATAAGAAAGTATAGGAGTTGAATAGGCAGACACATGAGGTTTTTAAGGAAGATCAGGAAGCAACAGATAAGGGACAATTATGATGATGGCCCATGGAATCTAAGTCAGGTAGAGGAAGGTGTATAACAAATATACATGTCTCACCTTCAGGAATTGGGACTGTGAAATTAAAAACAGCTACTGAGAATTTTTAATCAACCATATCAATGATCACATTAGATGTAAATGTTCTAAACACACAAATTAAAAGCCAGGGATGCCTGGGTGGCTTAGCAGTTGAATGTCTGTCTTTGGCTCAAGGCATGATCCCACATTGGGATCCTTGCATGGAGCCTGCTTCTCCCTCTGCCTATGTCTCTGCCTCTCTCTGGGTGTCTCTCATGAATAAATAAATAAAATCTTAAAAAAAAAAAAAAAAAAAGGGACATGAGAAAATGAGAAATGTCAATTCTCCAACATAGCACAATCCTAAATTCATGCACCTAAAACAACTGAACTTCAATGTACACAAAGCAAAGACAGATATAAAAATTAAAATATATAAATCCATAAGTATAATTGGAGACTTCAACATTCTACTCTCAGTAATTGAGAAGTAGGCAAAAAATTAATAAGGATAAAGATGACCTCAGCAACACTATCAACCAACTTGATCTGACATTCAGAATTTTCCACCAAAAAAATGTCAGATTATATACTCTTTCCATGTACACATGGAACCCTTTCTAACATGGACCATGTTCTGGGCCACATGGCAAATCTTAACAAATTTAACTAATAAAAATCTGAAAAAAAATGTTCTCAGACTACAACAGAATTAAATTAGAATCAAATATTTAGAAAATCTCCAAATATTTGGAATTAAACAATAAACTATCTAGTTCTTAGATCAGAGAGGAAGTCTCAGGAGAATTTAACAATTTAGTCTGAAAGAAAATGAAAATACAACACAGTAAAATTTGTGAGATACATCTAAAGCGTTGCTTAGAGGAAAACTTAAAGCATTAAACGTTTCTGATAGAAAAAAAAAAGGGGGGGGGCGCCTGAGTGGTTCAGTTAAGTGTCTGCCTTGTCAGCTCAGGTCATGATCTCAGGTCTTGGTATTGAGCCTCATGTCGGGCTCCCTGCTTAGTGGGGAGTCTGCTTCTCTCTTTACCTCTTCCCACTGCTCATGCTCATGTGCCCTCTTTAATAAATAAAAATCTTAAAAAAAAATTCTCAAATCAGTAACTTAAGCCTCCACCTTAAGAAAAATAAGCAAATTGGGCAGCCCGGGTGGCCCAGCGGTTTAGCACTGCCATTGGCCCAGGGCCGGATTCTGGAGACCCAAGATCGATTCCCACGTTGGGCTCCATGTATGGAGCCTGTTTCTCCCTCTGCCTATGTCTCTGCCTCTCTCTCTCTTTCTGTATCTCATGAATAAATAAATAAAATCTTTAAAAAATAAAAAGTAAAAAAAGAAAAAGAAAAATAAGCAAATTAAACCCAAAGCAAAGAAGATTAAAGGGAAATTAATGATTGTAAAAATAAAAAAAAATAAATGAACCCAAAAGCTGGTTTCACAAAGCAGTAAGATTGATAAACCTCTAGCCAGAATGACTAAGAAAAAAACGAAGAAGAAAAAAAAGAAAGAAAAGAAAAAAGAAAAAAAAAAAAAACGAAGAAGATATAAATTACCAGTATCAGAAATGAAACAGGATGCATTACCAGAAATCCCACAGACATTACAAAGAACACTAAGGTAATACTACAGAAATCTCTCTATATAGAGATAGATAAGGTTTCATCTTAGATGAAATGGACCACCTTCCTTCCTTGAAAACAAAATTCACTCAAGAAGAGACAATCAGAATAGTTCTATATCTATTAATGATATCAAATTGGTACCTAAAAATCTTTCAAAAAAGAAAATCTCAGATCCAGACGGTTTCACAGAACTATATGAAACATTTAAGGAAGAAATAATACTAATATTATACGACGTCTTTAAGAAAATGAAAGAAGGGACAACTGGGTGGCTCAGCGGTTGAGCGTCTGTCTTTGGCTCGGAGCATGATCCCAGGGTCCTGGGATCAAGTCCCACATCTGGCTCCCTGCATGGAGCCTGCTTCTCCCTCTGCCTGTGTCTCTGCCTCTGTGTGTCTCTCATGAATAAATAAATAAAATCTTAAAAAAAAAAAAAGAAAGAAGAGGGAACCCTCTCAATTCATTTTACAAGACCACCAAAGACATTTACAAATGTTTTAGCCATACCAAAGGCATTATAAGAAAACTACAGAACAATATCTCCCATGAACACAGATGTAAAAACTTTCAATAAAATATTAGTAAATTAAATCCAACATCATATAAAAAGGATAATACTTAATGCCCAAGTGGAATTCATTCCAAGAATGTAATGCTAGTTCACCGTTTGAGAATTAATCACATCAAAAGACCAAATAAGAAAAACCACATGATCATTTCAATAAATGTGAAAAAGGCATGTAATAAAACTCAGCATCCATTCCTAATAAGCATTCTCAGTAAACTGGAAATAGAAAGAAATTTCCGTGGGGCACCTGTGTGGCTCGGTCGGTCAGGCCCCTGCTTTCGGCTCAGGTCTTGATCCCAGGATTTTGGGATCCTGCATAGGGCTTCCTGCTCAGTGGGAAGTCTGCTTCTCCCTCTCCCATTGCCCCTCCCAACAACCATGTGTTATTCTCAAATAAATAAAAATCTTAAAAAAAAAAGAAATTTCCTTAACCTAATAAAGGTCATCTATAAAAAAAGCAACAACCAAAAACCTATAGCTAGTATCATACTGAATATGAGACTAAATGCTTCCCCCTAATATTGGGAACAATTCAAGGATGTCCTATCTCATTACTCATATTCAACATTACACTGAATAATTAGGCAATCATAAACAGAGACAAAATATATGCTGGAAAAGAATTATAACTTTCTATTCACATATGACATAATAATAACAAAAGATAAAACTACCCAGGTACTTGGCTGACTCAGAGCACAAAACTCTTGATCTGGAGTGGTGAGTTCTAGTTCCATGTTGAGTATAGAGCCTACTTTTAAAAAAATTGAAAATTAAAAAAAGTATAAACACCAACTAAGGAAACAGTGGTCTCAGTAAGTAATCAAGATTGAATTTTGCTCCTGAGAATTCTATGAATTAGGGCATGATGGAAGGAGGTGAAGAGAGGGCCAGTTATTAAGATTGGGTCAGATCAAGGAATAGCTTGATAGAGTTAAAAGTCTAACTGTTATCAAATAACTTTAATCTTGAACTGGGTGAATAAAGTAAACCAAGATGAAAAGTATAATGGGATTAAGCCTTGTAGAGTTTTAGAAGTTGGATAATCAGTTATGATTACAGCTTCCTTCTTAGAATCAGTTTCTTAGGCAGTTTGTTGTGATAAAGTGGGTGACAGATGGTGGTGGTCTGATCAGTATTACAAAGAATGCTCTGGATGTCCTTAGAATGGGGGGAAATCTAATTTACTTTTTTAAACTATGCAACCATTAAAAAACTTCAAGAGCTTTTTGTTATTGTACGTTCCTTTTTCATAACATCTTGCTCTTTTTGGATGGTTGCAAAGAATTCTTAAACATCAATAACTAGATTTCTGTTTCAACTACTCTTCTCTTCCCTGTTATTATTTCCTCCAGGTTTTGTTTTGTTTTTATTTGTTTTTAATTTTTTTTAATTTTTAAATTTATTTATGATAGTCACACCAGAGAGAGAGAGAGGCAGAGACACAGGCAGAGGGAGAAGCAGGCTCCATGCACCGGAAGCCCGACGTGGGATTCGATCCCGGGTCTCCAGGATCGCTCCCTGGGCCAAAGGCAGGTGCCAAACCGCTGCGCCACCCAGGGATCCCTCTTTCTAATTTTTATCTTAGTTTTCTGCATGTGGTTAACAATGAGGCACTGAAAGATTAAGAGTACTGTGACTATAGTTATGGACTGTCAGGCTTTTCCTTTAAGATAATCATTCAGGGGAGGGGCACCTGGTTCAGTTGGAAGAGCATGCAACTCTTGATCTCGAAGCTTTTGAGTTCACGCCCCTTGTTGGGCATAGAAATTACTTAAAAATAAAACCTTTTTTTTTTTTTAAAAAAAAAAAGAGAGAATCTGGGGATGCCTGGGTTGGCTCAGTGGTTTGGCGCCTGCCTTTGGCCCAGGGTGTGATCCTGGAGACCCAGGATCGAGGCCCACATCAGGCTCCCTTGCATGCAGCCTGCCTCTCTCTCTGCCAGTGTCTCTGCCTCTGTGTCTCTCATGAATAAATAAATAAATAAAATCTTTAAAAAATAAAAAAGAGAATCTGTTAACTAAGTAAAGCTCAAATAAAAAAAATAATCATACAAGGTGGGGCTTATGAGTTATATATCTTCATTTTCTTTTTCTTAAGATTTTATTTATTTATTCATGAGAGAGACACAGAGAGGCAGAGATATAGGCAGAGGGAGAAGCAGGCTCCCTGTAGGGATCCTGATGTGGGACTTGATCCTGGAATCACGCCCTGAGCCGAAGGCAGATGCTTGATTACTGAGCCACCCAGGAGTCCCATATATCTTCTTTTTCATTTAAGTCCCATTTTTAGCCTCTTACCCAACTTGTATCTTCACACAGTATCTAGTTCCTTCAAGGCTCATCCTTCTCAACAGTTCAAAGCTCTCTGCATTATGGCTAAGCAGTGGCTTTTTCCACATGTAGTATTAGTTCACACTCACTGGTTCCTACTTTGCAGGACTGCTTCATCCATTGTTGAGTCTATCCTATTTTCTTCATTGTTATCAAGTTATATGCATTTATTACCTTGTATTCCTTTATATGTGGTCTTTTAGGAGAAACGAAGAATAAATATGCCAATCCATTTTAGCTTTACTCAGAAGTCAGCACTGAAAATGCTAAAAAGAAAAATCAGATGTAGTTTTGAATATAGTCTTGAAATAATTAAGATGTCTCTTAACAAGATGATAAAATATGGACATAAGTCTAAGTTTGATATCTGGTTTGGTTGGGTCACTATTCAATAAGTCCTGGTCAGTTGCTCAACCTGTTTCTTCAGTTGTAAAATAAATAGAATTTAAAAAAATTTCAAAGTACTCCATTTCTTTTGAAGTATTCAGTGAAATAATACATAATATCTAAAATGCCATATGATACAAAGTAAAAACCCAATATTAATATTAATTCCCATTTTTTTCCAAAACAATGCTAAGATTGTTCTTTTTTTTTAATTTTTATTTATTTATGATAGTCACAGAGAGAGAGAGAGAGAGAGAGGCAGAGACATAGGCAGAGGGAGAAGCAGGCTCCATGCACCGGGAGCCAGATGTGGGATTCAATCCTGGGTCTCCAGGATCGCGCCCTGGGCCAAAGGCAGGCGCCAAACTGCTGCGCCACCCAGGGATCCCTGCTAAGATTATTCTTAAAGAAGTATTCTAATTTCTTGAAAAAGACTGCAAATTCAAGTGAACAAGGAACCTGAACAGAGAGGAGTAACAAGGCAAATTAAACCTTGAAATGATGCCCAATCAGTGTATATTAAAAACAAACTCCCATTACTTGCACCTTCATGGTATTTTTTTAAATGAATACTTACATTTCAGAAAAAGTGGGGTGACCCTTTCATGTATGTTAGTGGTAATATTTATTAGTACAACATCATAGGAAAGTATCTTAGCAATAAAGCAAACCCCTGCAGATTGTCCTTTTTAAATTTTATTTTTAGGGATACCCGGGTGGCTAAGTGGTTGAGTGTCATGCCTTTGGCTTGGGGCGTGATCCCAGAGTCCTGGGATTGAGTTCCCACATCGGGCTTCCTATGTAGAGCCTGCTTCTCCCTCTATGTCTCTGCCTCTCTCTGTCTCATGAATAAATAAAAAAAAATTTTAATTTATTTAAAGATTTATCTATGTGAGGGAGGGAGAGAAAGAGAGAGCGAGTGTAAGCATGGGGAAGGAAGGACAGTGGGAAAAGAGAGAGTCCCAAGAAGACTGGCTGAGCACGGAGCCTGTTACAGGGTTCAATCTCAGGACCCTGAGATCACGACCTGATCTGAAACCAAGAGTCAAGATGTTCAACCAACTGGGCAGCCCCAGTGGCAGAGCGGTTTAGCGCCACCTGCAGCCCAGGGCGTGATCCTGGAGACCCTGGATGGGAGTCCGACGTCAGGCTCTCTGCATGGAGCCTGCTTCTCCCTCTGCCTGTGTCTCTGCCTCTATGAATAAATAAATAAAATATATTAAAAAAAAAAAGTTCAACCAACTGTGCCACTCAGGCGTCCCTTTAATTTTTACTTTTTAAATAACCTTTACATCTAACATAGGGTTCAAACTCATAACCCCAAGACCAAGGGTCACATGCTCCATGGATTGAGCCAGCCAGGTGTCCCTGCAGATTGTGCTTAATTAAGGAAATAATCTGAAATGCATACAAAATGGTTCAATATAGCATTTTTCATTTTATCAAAGTAATAGGTATAGTTTTTAAGTCAACTATTACTAAAAATCACCTTTAAAGGGGATCCCTGGGTGGCTCAGCGGTTTGGCGCCTGCCTTTGGCCCAGGGCGCGATCCTGGAGTCCCGGGATCAAGTCCCGCATCGGGCTCCCGGCATGGAGCCTGCTTCTCCCTCTGCCTGCGTCTCTGCCTCTGTGTGTGTGTGTGTGTGTGTGTGTGTGTGTGTGTGTGTGTCTATCATTAATAAATAAATAAATCTTTTAAAAAAATCACCTTTAAAAAACATGATTAGTTTTGAAGTAATAAAAATGACTAAATGTGAGCTAACACATGCACGACTCTGTGAATACACTAAAAGCCATCGAACTGTGCATTTTAAGTGAGCAAATGATAATAGGGTAGGTGAATTATATCTCAGCAATTCTGTTAAAAACACATAGGGTAGCCTGGGAGGCTCAGCGGTTTAGCACCGCCTTCAGCCCAGGGCCTGGCCTGATCCTGGAGACCTGGGATCGAGTCCTGCATCAGGCTTCCTGCATGGAGCCTGCTTTTCCCTCTGCCTGTGTCTCTGCTTGTGTGTGTGTCTCTCATGGATAAATAAATTAAAACACACACACACACACACACACACACACAGCATATCTTGACACACATACCCATTTCATTAAGGCAAACATTTTCAAAATAATATGCTTACACTACTATATTTGTCTTCAATGACTTAAAACATAATATAATTTAAAGGTAGACAAGTTCTTAGCTCTCTTGTATCATCCATCCCCTTCCACTTTTCATGTCTTAGTTTTTGCCAAGTCTGGTATAATAGTTTACATTGTAACTATATGGTTATTGATTGGCAAATGACCATACATTTAATGTTTTCCTAGAACAATTACGTCTTTTTTTTTTTTTTTTTTTACTATTTTAGAGAAAAAGAGAGCACAAGCAAGCAGGAGGAATGGTAGAGGGGGAGAGAATTCTGAAGTAGGCTGCCTGCTGAGCACAAATCCCAACACCAGGACCAATCCCAGGACACTGAGATCATGATCTGAGGGAAAATAAAGAGTCAGCCACTTAACCAAACTAAGTCACCTAGGAGCCCCAAATCTTTTTTTCTTTTTGATTAGTTTTCTGCATACCTACTACTGTCAGTTTTTTCCTTGCATTCTAATTCCAATGTAATATCACACATGGTAAAATATACTAGACAATCTATCAGTTCCTTTCATTTTGTTGATCTTCTCCAGACTACTTCATCTTTCTGGTCGGTCCTCTATGTAATGGAATGACTACTCAAGCCTGCTACACAACTGGCATTCTGGATTTCTCTTCACTCATTCTAGAAACAACCAGTTCCTATGTTATATTCTTATGTCATTCTAGAAACAACCAGTTCCTATGTTATATTCTTATGCCTTTCTTTTGGATGGCTTATTCATCAATTTTGGTGAATTAATCATTAAGGTGCTTCCCAAGAAAAAGACAATGAAAGACAAATATGTTTTGAGACTTCAATATATGAAACTATCTTTAGTCTACACTGACACCTCAGCTAGGAATAGAATTTAGAAATAAATTTTCATTCAAAACTTCTCTGTCACTGCTTCATTGTCCTAGCTTCCCATATATATCTCTGTTGAGAAACGAGGACATTCTTACCCCAGTTCATTTAAGGGACCCATTTCCCACACTTCCAATGCCATTTCTTTTGGCTCTTTTCCTCATGTTTAGAAACCAAACATGCCTTACTGTGGATCTTTTTCCATTCATTGTTAGGGTGCTCAATAGGCTCTCAAAGTAGAATGTCCTTAAGTGTCCCAAATTATTTTCTTAATACTTTGTCTCATTGCATTTTCTTTAAGTTCCTATTAGGGGTGCTTGGAGGGCTCAACTGGTTAAATGACTGACTCTTGATCTTGGCTCAAGTCACTATCTCAAGGTCGTGAATTTGAGTCTTACATCAGGCTCTGTGCTCCGTGAAGAGCCTGCTTGAGATTCTCTCTCCTTCTCCCTCTGCCCCTTTTCCAGTTTATGCTATCTCTAAAATAAATAAAATCTTTAAAAATTTCCTATTAGGTGTTGACATTTTGGAGTGATCCCGTAATTTTAAAAGATTTATTCATGAGAGAGATGAGAGAGGAGGCAGAGACATAGGCAGAGGGAGACACAAGCTCCCTGCGGTGAGCCTAATGTGGAACTCGGTCCCAGGACCCCAGGATCACCTGAGCTGAAGGCAGAAACTCAACCACTAAGCCACCCAGGCAACTGTTTATGATTTACTTTTTGAAGTTCAAATGTTTTAGTTAAATTTTAAGCATTATAATAACTTACAAAATCTGGTTTTATAAAGCATTCTGTACTTTTCTAATGGACACAATAGCTGTATCTTATCTTTGAAAACGGTTTTTTTTCAGATTTTCGTCTGCCTGTACTGATCTTGTTTTGGTCTTCATCATTAGTGTTGGGGCAATCTTCATAAATCTGGTGATTCTTGGGGGCACCTGGGTAGCGCAGTCAGTTAAGTGATTGACTCTTGATTTCAGCTCAGGTCATGATCTCAAGGCTATGAAACTGAGCCTGACATTGGGCTCTGTGTTCAGTGCAGAGTCAGCTTGAGATTATCTCTTTCCCTCTTTCCTCACTCTTGTGTGTTAAAATATATAAATAAAATCTTTTTAAAAAATCTGGTAATTCTTGAGTTTTTTCATACTTTGAGGTTCAGCTCAGGTCTGGATCTCAGTCATGAATTTAAGCCCCACACTAGGCTCTATGCTGGGCATGAAGACTACTTAAAATAAAAAAAAGGATCCAATCTCCTTTTCCCTGAGACATAACTCTCAGCATTCTAAAACTAGGAATCTATTATCCAAGTATACAGAATTTTATTTTTTTTAAGATTTTATTTATTCATGAGAGACAGAGAGAGAGGCAGAGAGATACAGGCAGAGGGAGAAGCAGGCTCCATGCAGGGAGCCTGATGTGGGACTTGATCCCTGGACTCCAGGATCACACCCTGAGTCAAAGGCAGATGCTCAACCGCTGAGCCACCCAGGCATCCCAGTATACAGAATTTTAGTTGATCTTCATTTTCAATGTAACTGGCATCTCAGTTTGAAAACCTATTTTAAATTCTCAAAAGAGTAGTTCTCCTTCTATAGAAGATAGAGATAAGCTAATTACCTAACTGGGTATAAAGGAATATATTTTCAACAAATACCCACTCCCAGCCCAACTCTCATATCCACATTCTGCAAGATCTATTCTGTCCCATTTCTAAGTCTGGGTTTTAAGGAACAAATCATCTCCCTTGCAAAATAAACACTCCTGTAAACAATTAGGTCTGAACTACATTTAATATACTAAATCAGTTTCTATTCCTCTATCTTCCAAAAAGTATTTTTAAAAATATTTAAGTAATGTCTACACCTAACATAGGGCTCAAACTCACGACCCTGACATCAAGAGATGTATATACTGATTGAGCCACCTAGGCACCCCCTTGAAAAAAGTATTTTGACATTGTTTTATTTTCCATGGTCTCTATGGATTTCCATTTTTTTAAAAAAATTTTATTTATTCATGAGAGACAGAGAGACAGGCAGATACAGGCAGAGGGAGAAGGCTCCATGCAAGGATCCCAATGTGGGACTCGATCTTGAGATCCCAGGATCATGCCCTGAGCCAAAGGCAGACGCTCCATGGCTGAAATACCCAGGTATCCCTGATTTCCACTTTTAAAAATGTCATTTCAGTTGAGTTCTAGGAGAAGCTAGTATTAAAAGCATTTGTGGTACTCATCATGTTTAATCAGAAGCCCATGCAGCATAATGTGTAATTGAAAACAATCTACACATCAAATAGGGTAACTGATATGTAAAATATGATAACCCTATTCAATGGCTATCTTTAGCCAAAGTATTTACATAAAATTTTAGTCATTAGCTGTGATTGGGCAGCCCCGGTGGCACAGAGGTTTAGTGCCGCCTGCAGCCCAGGGCATAATCCTGGAGACCCTGGATCGAGTCCCATGTCAGGCTCTCTGCATGGAGCCTGCTTCTCCCTCTGCCTGTGTCTCTGCCTCTCTCTCTCTCTCTGTGTCTCTATGAATAAATAAAAATCTTAAAAAAAAAAAAAAAAGCTGTGACTATCAGTTTTTAAGAGGTGAATACTGGCAATCATACACTATTACCTGCATAAAAACAGTACATTAAAAGAAAATAATACTCCAGGATATTAAGTAAATTCTAGGAGGAAATAGGATTAGGACCTTTTTTAAAATTTATTCTTTTTTAAGTCTAACTTTCCTGAATTAGCACATTTTTATCTCTCTCTCTCTCTCTCTCTCTCTCTCACACACACACACACACACACACTTTAAAAAACAAAGTAAGAAGTATAATGGATAGAAAAACCAAAGTCTCAATCTGACAGTGTCAGTTATCATGTTATTTCTGGGCAAGTAAAGACCTCATTTTTTTGTATCTGCAATTTGAAGGACTGCAGAGTTTTCAGACCAATTTTAGCATTATGGAAGCCAAGAGCAAAATTGGGTGTATTAAAGAATAAAGAAAAGTTTAAGGAAAGAAACTATTCAGGAAGCAGCATTTTGTAAGTGTGGCAAAGTAGGGAAAAGAGAAAAGCATAAAGTTTAATGGAAAAAGGCACTGGGAAAAAAACTGCTGGATGATGGAAAAAAAAATCTAATGAACATGAAAAGTAATAAAGAGTATAAGGAGGTATATCTGGGAGAAGCTTCTCAAAGACCCAGTGAAGAAAATATTAATCTACTCAAGTTGAGAGAGTTGGGGGTAGAAGGTTAGAGCAAATTTTGAGCACATTAAGAAAATTACCAAATATTTAGGGCCCAGGTTTTTGGTTGGACTCTCTACATGGATGTCTTCCAACATAGCATTTCTTTCCCTTCCTATCCTGCCCTCCTCAGATTTTTTATTTTTTTAAAAGGGGAGGCATCTCTCTCTCTATATATATATATTTTTAATTTATTGAGAAGAGAGAGAGACAGAGACACAGGCAGAGGGAGAAGCAGGCTCCATGCGGGAGCGACGTGGGACTCGATCCCAGGTCTCCAAGATCACACCCTGGGTTGCAGGTGGTGCTAAACCGCTGCACCACCAGGGCTACCCCCTCCTCAGATTTATAACTAACTTCATCCTTTACTACATTTTGCCTTTTCTATCTCCCTTTCATAGTCTCTCTCCCTTACATCTTCACCTAATTATTATCCCAATCTAATTATAATTTCCTTATTTCAGTTTACTTATTCCTTATCTCTACTTCAGTTCCAAAGCAATTTCTGCTCCAATGAATATGATGTCCCTTATCTATACATATCCTGCCCCGAAGTCACCCTACTTTCTCAATGCTTTCATACATGGAACAGCCCTCCCTCAACCTAAATTCCACTGTAGATCTTCCTCAATTTATGAATTACATGCCAATAAAACAATAGTAAACTAAAAATATAAATTGAAAATGCACTTAATATACCTAATATCACAGCTTATATTTTTTTTTGAGAGAAAGTGAGTGATAGCGAGTACCAGTGGGGGAAGGGACAGGAGAAGCTGATTCCCTGCTGAGCGTAGAGCCAGACTCAGGACTCAATCCCAGGACCCTGGGATCACCCCTGAGTCAAAGGTAGATGCTTAACCGACTGATCCACCTACGTGCCCCAGTTTAGCCTATTTTATTTTTTTAAAGATTTTATTTATGTATTTATGAGAGACACGGAAAGAGAGAGAGACGCAGAGACACAGGCAGAGGGAGAAGCAGGCTCCATGCAGGGAGCCTGACGTGGGACTCGATCCCGGGTCTCTAGGATCAGGCCCTGGGCTGAAGTAGGCGCTGAGCCACTGGGGCTGCCCAGTTTAGCTCATTTTAAATGTGCTCAAAACACATCAGCATACAGCTGGGTAAAATCATCTAACATCAAACCTATTTTATAATAAAGAGCTGAATATATCAAGTAATTCATTGAATACAGTACTGAAGGGAAAAACAGGATGGCTATTACATATACAGAATGGTTCTAAGTGTATTATTTACCTTCATCAAGTGGCTAACTGGGAGCTGCATGCAGCTACTGCCACTGCCCAGCATAACAAGAGAGTATCATACTGCATAGCACTAACACAGGAAAAAGTCTTAATTCAAATCTCAATGTGTAGTTTCTAATGAACGCATACTGCTTTCACACCATCATAAGGTTAAAAAAAAAAGTAAATCAAGCCATTCTAAGTCAGGGATCATCTGTACTAAATGAAGGTTATGGATAAAATTAGGGATACTATATGTAATTGTGGAACAGAAACGTAATTAATGTAGGTATTACAAAGCCTAAAGTTACTTACAGAGATATAAGTCTATTACTTAGAGACCTGGAAGTAATCTAAAAATGAAAACCAGAAAACATTTTAAATCTGTTGTCTCAATGGATTAGTACTACAGGTAGGAAGAGGATTAGAGATTTCCCACTATAAATTCTTCATTACTTCTGGTTCTTAAAAATAAACGTTTATCATTTGGAAAGCATATTTTTTAAAGGAAAATAAACCGTGTTAGTAATCACCTCAGCTGGGGTGCCTGGGTGGCTCAGTGGTTGAGCATCTACCTTTGGCTTATATCATGATCCTGGGGTCCTGGGATGGAGTCCCACACTGGGCTCCCCACAGGGAGCCTGCTTCTCCCTCTGTGTTTCTGGCTCTCTAATGAATAAATAAGAAACCTTAAAAAAATCATCTCAGCTATTACCCTGAATTTGTTATTTTTTTTAAGATTTTATTTATGAGAGAGAGAGAGAGAGAGAGAGAGAGAGAGGCAGAGAGAGAAGCAGGCTCCATGCAGGGAGCCGGACATGGGACTTGATCCCAGGTCTCTAGGATCACGCCTGGGGCCAAAGGCGGTGCGCTAAACCGCTGAGCCACCTGGGCTACCTGTTACTTTTTTTTTTTTTTTAATTTTTATTTATTTATGATAGTCACACAGAGAGAGAGAGAGAGAGAGAAGCAGAGACATAGGCAGAGGGAGAAGCAGGCTCCATGCACCGGGAGCCCCCGATGTGGGATTCCATCTCGGGTCTCCAGGATCATGCCCTGGGCCAAAGGCAGGCGCTAAACCGCTGCGCCACCCAGGGATCCCCCCCGTTACTCTTTTTTTTTTTAAAAAGTAAACTCTAGGGCAGCCCTGGTGGCTCAGCGGTTTAGCGCCGCCTTCAGCCCGGGGAGTGATCCTGGAGACCCAGGATCGGGTCCCACATCAGGCTCCCTGCATGGAGCCTGTCTCTGCCTCTCTCTCAGTGTCTCTGCCTCTCTCTCTGTATCTCTCTTGAATAAATAAATAAAAATCTTTAAATAAATAAATAAATAAATAAATAAATAAATAAATAAATAAATACTCTACACCCAACGTGGGGCTTGACTCACGACCCCAAGATCAAGAGTCACATAGTCTACCTAGTGAGCCAGCAAGGTGCTTCAAATCTGTTTTTGTCTTTTGATTTGATCTCTATGTCATGACATCTTAATAAGGTTAATCTGAAAGGAGCTACACATCTCCTCATATACAAAGACAGATGGAATGATACAATTATGAATCAAAGCATCTATAGTGGAATAAAATATTAAAATACAAACAAATGGAATAAAATGGCTTTCAGGGCTAATTAGATTTTGTGGTTTAAATGACCATTTTCTATGGGTTCCATAAACCAAGAAAATTGCTATTTATTCTATTACTCCAAAGACAGAGAAAAGTATGTTTGGTGCATGTGAAGTAACTTCAACAGAAGTCATGGAACCTTACAGTTGAAGCTAGTTTATCAAACATTCTGTTCAATTCATAACATTGATTTGACTGGTTTGGGTACACTTTCCTTGAAGACCTTATTCCCACCTGAACTGCTTTTCCTTTTCATGCTTGCAAATGATCCCTCCGTATTTCCTATTTTCAAGGAAAACAAGAATAGCATTATAGGTCTGAAAATGCTACCAAGTTTAGTAGGCACATAGAAATACAATATCATGGGGTTTCTACAACAAAACCCCTGTGACTCTAGGTATCCGACTCATGTCATTCATCTCATAATATAATGCAAACAATAATGTGCACAAAGGAAAAATGTATTTCACATATTAAAAACTGAGGAATAAATACCGTAACTAAAGAGCTGTATGTTAGCTGTGTAAGTGAAGAAAAGGCCTGTGACTAGCTGCTCTTACATCAAGTTAGTCATATTCTGTACATGCAGCAAAGCTTTTATGCTGTAAATGAGAAACAAAGTATTAGGTATATTAACTCTGTAAGAAAATACTTTGGGTGTCTCAAATGTCCAGTTTTATTGTATTTGTTTTACCTATATGTATTTATAAAAGGCTCTATATATTGTACACTGAGTATTTAAACAGCTTGGCCTTCTTGATTTTGGTTCTGTATCTTATTAAAAGGTCAGTTTACAATAGGGAGATTAAATAGAATAAAGTTGTGCTTTAATGTCTTTTTACTAAAATTAAATGGGGTAAAAGGAACATTACAACATGAATACATGAGTAGATAGTATATTACTATAGGACATTACTTCTAAAAGGCATTAGAGAATTCATATTATTTCACTGAAAATTTTCAATTCTTCAATGATTGAAACAAAACATATACCAAGTGTTTACTACCCTTGAATCTGACCATCTTTTGCTAGGGGTTGGTATGAGAGCTCACTTGAATTCCATGTTATTCTTGATTTAATATGTAAAGATCCAGCTTGCTCCATGAAAAGAGCACTTCATACTGGTATTCCAGTCAGGAGGAATTCCATCTCCAGGCTACAGAAAAGTCATAGGTCTGCTGAGAGCTGGTTATGAATGCCCTAGAGACATAAAGTAACAATCAGTTTTGCCATGTGAAAAAACTAGTACAAAACCTAACCAATAGAGCCTCTTTTAAATTATCAGTATTGGAGGCAGGGGGTAATCCAAGGATAGTAACCCAGGACTTCCTGAAACAATTCAGTCTTTTCCATGGGAACGGGCACCTTCTTTCCAGAATGATTTGTGTGCATATATGAAAACAGAATAAACATTACTTTCAGTACCAACTCACTCTGGATTACTCTGTATTTTGGATTAGAACCTAGCCAAATAATGTTCTATTTTCAAATAAATAACTTTAATTAAACAGTTTCAACACATTTTTAAATTCAAGGATCCAATATAATTTATCCCATTTATCATCATATCCTCATCACTATGAACCTTGTCTACATGGTTCTTTTTCTTGCTCAAAGTAATGTGGAAGCTTAACTGCCTATCCTTAGAGGAGTACCCAGAAAGAAGATATAAACCATTTTCAGGGGAAAACATGCATGCATTTATTTTTAAGAATTCCCAGTAAGGGGGGAAAAAAAATTCAACATCTTTAAAAATGTGTTTATTTTTAAAAAAATCAGTTGTGTACAAAAGTGTTTCGTAGTTTTTAATTCTCAAGACAAATACCCAACCCTCCACCCACAGCCCACCCTGCTTCAATGGTCTTTCTGGTAACCCTCCCATTTTCCCCTTACAGGAAGTTAATGGCTCAGAATAGACCCTCCTACAGAATTTATCATCACTAACAGATTGTTTAGAATAGAGATCTAGAGAAGCTAACAAGCAAGGTTCTTTTCTCAGTGAGGTTAATGAGAATCCCTATAATGGCAGTAGACTTCCAGCAGACACCACAACAAAGCACCATCAATTGCTGAAAGCTAAAAAATAGATATTATTTTCAATAGCATTTCATTTTCTATTGGAAAAGTCTTTAAATTACATTAAATAAGTCTCTTTCCCCCCAAAGAAATAGTCTAGCTTTTATTATGATGCCTGTAAAAAGTAGGTAACAGCAAGCACACAAAGATCATTTAACAGCACAGTGCAATGATTTGTATTCACTCACCCCCTAGAACCAAACTGATAAAACTGTGCCACACCTGATATATATAGCAGCATGGTTGAAATAACCAAGCAAAAGGTGACACATTCACAACTTACATTTAGGTGAAGATCACAGGTTTATGAGGGTAGATCAGTCCAATAAAGCAGTAACAGAACAAACAGGACAAGGGAGATACTAACATTCCCCTATCCCTATGCCACAAGATTTTTGATCCATATTGCAACAGTGCAAACAGAACATGTGACATTATATGTTAGACAAGGCAGAAAAGTAACATTGGGAAAAGGCTATTTATCAGTAAATACTTCAAGTTACCTTCTTCCCCAGTGATAGCAAACAGCTGATGTTAAGCATTTATATTAAACTGGTACTAAAGGAATGGAAATGCGAATTTTTAAAATCAATGGTTTGTACCCTGGAATTGAAATTTCTTTAACTAGAAAAAGTGATTAATACAACATCATTTTGTAAAAGTCCATGAAATAAAGTTAACTGTAAACAGACGGCTTCCTTTATCATCATATCCAAACATTGTTTCCATCTATGTACAAGAAAGTATACCTGACTCCAAAGCTTCCCTGCCTGAATCCATCTTAAATCTTTAAAACAACAAAAATGCTTTATTTTTTCCTGTGTTGCTATAAGTACTGTGGGAACATTATCATATCCCTACTGTAGAGTTTTAAAAGCTCAAATCAGGCATACACTTATAGCCAAGATCTGCTTTTCATAGCGATAAACTTATTAATAAGCAGCCTAAACAGTAACACAATATGCTGCAATCTATAGTGCATAAATAAGCAATATCCACTTTAACTGCCAATTCTTTCTCATAGATACTTTAAAAATTATTTTTGCATAGTTTTAAGCGCCACCAACAATCGTGAAATACTTCCAAAAAAAAAAAAGTCAGTCTTACTTTCATTTCATAGATTACTCTCCTCAAAAGAAAAATACCCAGAATCCAAACATATATATACTTGAATGTATTATGTGTTTAAGTAAACCACAGTCACAATTCCAAATATTTCGGGGAGCCAACTCAAAGAATTTAATTTAGTACAAAGTTCCTCAAATATTTATATACCACCTACTGTATACTTACTTGGGTGACAAATTGCTATTCATTCATTCAGTCAGTAATCTGTACTGAAATACTATACAATTAAGTATTTGTCTTTTTAAAAGTTGGGGACATACCCAGGAAACACCCAATTATAATAAAAGCCTACTGGAATATCAGTGACCTCTAGCAAATCTGCCTGCCCTAAATGAGGTATCATTTAATATATATATATATGCATTAAATATATATATATTTAACCATCATTTTTGAGGCCTTTACAACTGATGAATCACAAAAAAGTCAGAAATATAAAAAATAATTTCCACCAGGGTATCTTTTCTCTAGACCTGCACTTTTAGTGTCCTTTTCCCAAACACGTTAAGACCAGAGGGGGAAAAATTGCCTTAATTTTTATGTTTGGGGAAATACATTTATCTGTAGAAGAGTGAAAAACAAGAAACTGAAAGACGGTGAGAAATGCACCAGAAAAGAGAGAGGGATTATCACATTTAATGTAAAGGAGGTAAGTAAATTTTTGAAATGAAAATGCATCATGGAGAACCTCTCATACCAAATATTATTCTTTTCAATTTCCTGGGCACTGAGGATGTTGAAGTATAGTTGGATGAGATTACCTATGGGCTAATGTGCATAAAAATCAAAGGCAAGGTATAAAGGTATAGCTGCCTCCAAGAGCTAAGTATGTAATGCTTGACCTTAGTAACCTCTGAGTTCATTCTCTTTTGTCTAACCACAGGACAATTAAATATACCCTGATAATATAGGCAAATAGTTAACTGGGTAGATGTGTTTGATATTTAAAATAATCCAAATATTACCAAACCAACCCTCCACTAAAACAAAACAAAACAAAACAAACTAACCAATAGTGGAACAAAGCTGCCCACATTTTCACACAATCCCAACCTTACTTCAAAATATAAAGAAAAGTACAAGGTTTTAGCTATTTAAAATAAATAAAGAAAAATCTTGTTTCCTTTGGCATCTTTAGAAAGTAACTAAACTATAACAATTAAAGGAGGTGATTGTATAAAGAAATTTATGCTTAAGCAAATATATAGGGGAAAAAAACATAGCAACTTGTGTTTAGTATGCAATAATATCAACTACAAGAGTTTACTATTAATTAGGAAAGCCTTACAAGTTTTTGGAAGAACCTTCACATCTTTAATATTACAATATATTTAATAATGGTTCTTTTATTGCTTCTAAGATTATGGAGAAGTCAAATGAAATTATGCTGAATTTATGGTTCAAAACTATTTTCCAAACACTTAATGATTATAATTTAGGATAAATAACACTTGAAGAAAGCAAACCTTTTATAAATATGACTTTCAATATACAGCCTTACTTTAATTCATTCTCATTCCATTACATTTTTGTTATTCTGCATTGGTCCTGAAAATTTAATAAGAACTGTTTCTATGTATAGAACTGCCTGCATAAATCCATTTCAGTCTTCATAAAATGGTCACATTAGTGTTTGAGCTTGCAAAACTAATAATTTTCAAACTTTTGAACTTAGAATGAAATGTAACTTTAATACGAATAGAAAGTCTGACTATGTACAAGAAAAGGTAAAGTTTTCAATTCTCATATTATCAGAAACATCATAAAGAAAGCTAGATTTATAACACACTTCTATTCCTATGTGTATCTGAAGTATGTACAGTAGAACACCACACAGCTTTCATGTGTCAATAGGGGCAAATGCAATCAAGAGTGACTTTTAAAGTACCTGATAAAGTAATCTCTGTAAAGTCAAAATTAGGCTAAAAAACTGCCAATAGTTGATTGCATCATTTCAAGTTCTCAAAGAAAATTTCATCAGTTTAAAAATAGAAAGATGTCAAATTCACTGAAAAACTAAGTTAGGTTCTTTCATTAAATCTTGGGAATATTGCAACAAGTATTTACTATTTTTGCAAGAGGAACAAAATTGGCAGCTCCATTTTTACATTATTACTCACATTGGAAAGTTTTAAGAGTGAAGAGCTATAACAAAACATTCCAAATGGATGACCTAAAAATGGAGCAAGGGATACTGTCCCTCGGCATATTTCCCCACCAAATATAGAGAAATTTACTATTAGAATATTAGCTGTGTGTGCTAAGAAGGGGAAAAATAGATATGGTGTCCTAGTCTGTTGACAAGGACAAAAAGGCTCTGAATAGGTCACCATCTTCAATTCTGGATAAATCTCATATTTAAGAATTCTCAAATGCTTAAAATGGTGGTCTTTTCAGCTACCCATCCTAAGAAGTCAAGTACAAGCATGCAAGTAAATTCACAGGCACAGAGGATCCATGTTAAAAACAGTTAAGGTAGCTGTGATGCAACACCAACAATTTGAATGGCCCTGACACACTCAAAATATTATCTTAATTATTCAACGAAATCCTGAAGCAAACTCTTGCTAGTCTTGGTACACTGCTAAACACTAAAGTAGCATGTTTTTTCCATGGTTTTAGCTTAGCTCAAAGAATTTTTACACTATTAAGAAAAAAAAAATTAAAGTATTTCCCCTTTTTAAATTTACACAGACGTTTAATTAGCTTTATTTACAGAGCAGGGATTTTTTTTTTTTCAGTCTCCAATGGTGCCTAGATAACATCATTAGGCAAGAATGCCAGTTTAAAAGAAATCTATGCAGAATCCTAAAAATAACAGATGTTGATGCTCCTCAAGAAGGGGCAAGCTTGACTATATCAGCAGCTCTTTCTCTATGCCTCAGTTACTCAGAAGCAATTCTGTTGCAGTCTCTACATCCCATGATTTTGAAGACAAGGCCACTATTACCGCATTCTGTAGGGAAGAAAGGGGACAAAAAAAATCAAATCTCAAAACATATTTTTAAAATACTGAATCATGCACTGTCTTCATATTGAAAAATCACACCTTGTATCTGTAGTGCGTAACAAGCTTCTAAACCAATGACTGGAATTAGCCAAAGGGGAAAAAAATCACTGATTATAATAACAGAAGTTTATAAAACCTGATTTATAGCATCTCTGAACGACTTTTGTCAGCCAAGGATTTGCAGCAATAATTTTAAATCAATAACTACATCAGAAAAGCAAGCTTTTTGGTACTTACCCTATCAAAGCCCATAGCACATAGGTTTTCTATTTTTTTGGTGTATTCTGGACTAGAAACTGGTGCACCAGCATACACATGTGCCCAAAGTCGAGCTGTCTGTTTGAACATTTCGGGATTTTGTTTGTACTATAATGAAGAAAAAAATTGAACAATATGACAATGCAGTCACAATATTCAATACTTAATAACCTAAGAACTGGCTTTTTCTAAGTAAAAATAATTTACATTTAAAATGTGATTGATTCTAGGTAGCCCTGGTGGCTCAGGGGTTTAGCATCGCCTTCAGCCCAGGGCGTGATCTGGGATAGAGTCCCACATTGGGCTTCCTGCATGGAGCCTGCTTCTCCTCTGCCTGCGTCTCTGCCTCTCTTTCTCTCTCTCTCTTTCTGTCTCTCATGAATAAATAAATAAAATAATAAAATAATAAACAAATAAATAAATAAAATGTGATTGATTCAACTTTCTGTTGCAAACAAGGTCACTCAAGAAAAAAAGTCTGACCTGAAGCTCTGATTCACAAATGTTGACCAAAAAAGAAAAGAAAAAGAGCAATTATACTTACCAGTTTTAATCTCCAATTTCAATAGATGTAAGTAACAGAAAACTAATACCAGTGAAGTGATGTACACATATTTTTCTAAACACTGCAAAGTGTGAAACATTATACAACCAAAGAGAATTATCTGCTTCTAAAATTGTAGGGACAGTAACAAATGTGACCAACTTTCATATATATATTTTTAAATTTATTTATTCATGAGAGAGACAAGAGAGAAAGAGAGAGAGGCAGAGACACAGGCAGAGGGAGAAGCAGGCTCCATGCAGGAGCCCGATGCAGAACTCAATCCCGGACCCCAGGATTATGCCCCAAAGCTGAAGGCAGACTCTCAACCACTGAGCCACCCAGGCAAACCAACTTTCATATTAACCACAGCTCAGAATAGAATACAAGTGGACTTTGCTATTTTGCTGAAACTGTATTAATATACAGTGATTCAAGAAAATACCATGTGCAAAGGCTTTTTAAGAAAGATTTTATTCTGGGGGCACCTGGCTGGCTCAGAGGTAAAGCATGCAACTCTTTTACTTGGGGTTTTGAGTTCTGGCTCAATGTTGGGCATGGAGCCAACTTAAAGGAAAAAACAAGATTTTTAAGTAATCTCTGCACCCATCATGGAGCTCAAACTTACAATCCTGAGATCAAGAGTTGCATGCTCCACAGACTGAGTCAGTCAACCAGATGCCCTAATATGCAGTATTTTAATTTATACCATGTTTTGAGATGTTTATGAACCCACCATACAGTACTTTTAGTTTTTTTAAAAGATTTTACTTATTTATTCATGAGAGATACAGAGAAAGAGAGAGAGAGGCAGAGACATAGGCAGAGGGAGAAGCAGGCTCCATGCAGGGAGCTTGACGTGGGACTTGATCCTGGGTCTCCAGGATCACACCCTGGGCTGAAGGTGGCACCAAACCGCTGAGCCACCCAGGCTGCCCAGATAAATTTATTCTTAAATACTTTGGAACCAACATTACTTAATAATGGAAGTATATACATTTAAAGTAACTGTTCAATTCACTTTAGTATTCCTTTTAAAAGTACTTTACATGGGGATGCCTGGGTGGCTCAGTGGTTGAGCATCTGCCTTCGGCTCAGGGCCTGATTCTGGAGTGCTGGCATCCCTTGCAGGGAGCCTGCTTCTCCCTCTGCCTATGTCTCTGCCTCTCTCTGTCTCTCTCATGAATAAAATAAGTAAAATCTTTTGAAAAATAAGTAAAATTATATGTATTGAGTATTCTAAGACTGATATGCTTCTATTATATATTAAAATAATACATCTAGTTTCTACTTGTATTAAGAATTCTTGCGAATTCTAAACAAGGAAATATGTCAAATTATTGAACTGTTCTAGGAGCTGGAGAAAGTTCCATGTCCAGCCTCAGCCCTTGAGGCTCATAACTCCACAGGAAATCAAAGTTGAGACTTCAAGCCATGCCGACTACCAAAAGCGAACGAACAGCACATATATATAGCATGTAAAACCCTAATTCTAAGCACTCTGAAACAAACATTATATTAATAAGGATATACAGAAAATAAGGAGTGAACAGATTTTTTTTTTCAGATCTTAATTATTCATTCGAGAGAGAGAGAGAGAGAGAGAGGGAGGGGGAGAGAGAGAGAGAGAGAGGAAGAGAGAGAGGCTAGCCTGATACAGGACTCGATCCCAGGGCCCAGGATCACGACCTGAGCCAAAGGCAGATGCTCAACTCTGAGCCACCCAGGTACCCCAGAGCAAACAGCTTTTCAAGGGAAAGGAACAGGTTTATTAATAGGAACCAGGCAGAGGAAACATAGCAGACCAGGTGAACTGACGGGTAGAAATGAATGACATCTTAAAAAAAGCAGGAGTCCATAAAAAACGGGAGTCCGAGGAATAATAAGAATTTAGGAGATGAAGCTGGTTTTGTGGACAGTTAAATCATGGAAAAACTCTGCAAACCAAAGAATCTGGATTTACCAAGTAGGTGATATCCGAGCTTCTAATAAGTTTTTAGTAGTAAAGTAAGATTTCTACTTTAAAAAGCTCACTGCTATCAAGTAGATGAAGGAAGGGACAGCTATCAGAGCAGTTGAACTAAGACATTTTTTAAAATGTGAACTAAGGCCGATCAGAGAAGTATGAGAGATATTGGGAATGGAATCACCAAGAGAAAAGAAGGCACAGAGAATTTCAAGTCTGTGGCTTGGATACTTAACTAAATAGGCGATGGTATCATAGAAGGATGGTCACGTTTGCAGGATTTAAGATTTTTTTTTTAAGATTATTTATTCATGAGAGACACGGAGAGAGAGAGAGGCACAGACATAAGCAGAGGGAGAAGTAGGCTCCATACAGGGAGCTGATGTGGGACTCGATCCCAGGTCTCCAGGACCACGCTCTGGGCTGAAGTCGGCACTAAACCACTGAGCCACCCGCGCTGCCCTGAGGATTTAAGATTCTACATTCAGTTTTGGGAATGCTATGCTGAGGTATCCATGAAACATATATAACTATCCAGTTCTGAACAGGCTCTTGCACTCAAGGAGAGGTAATGCCTAAACATTTTCTCAACTTACAGGTGATAGTATCAGTGTAGATATGATCATCCATGTGACCATATACAACAGTAAAAGTAAAAGGAATGATGTCTAAACCAAGGAACTCTTTTTAGAAGGAAGAAAAGAAATAATTGTAGGAACTAAGAAGGAATAACTACAACTACCAAGATGAGAAGAGAGTAGTATGTTAGAAGTTAAGAGAAGAAAAAAATTCCAAGTGGGGGACAAAAAAAAAAGCTCAGTAAATCCTAATGGCGTAGAACAGGGTTTCTCACAGGACCAGATAAGTAAACAAATGGATGTGGCTGTATTCCAATAAAACATTATTTACAAAAACAATAACTCTAGGTGTAATTTGCGGACCTCTGCCTTGGAGATCACATCAACTGAAAGATCAAAACTAAAAAATATTTATTCCATCTGGCAATTTTAAGATCCTTGGTAACTTTTACACTATGCCACTTCAGTCACAGCAAGAGCTGGTTAAAATTACCAGGGAAGGATTATCACTAAATGGAGGGATGGATAGATACGCACATGATAAAGCACGTATAGTAAAATGCTAATCACAGAATCCAGATGCAGGTAGGAATATGCGTATTCACTATATAAATATTTTGACATTGTGTTTGAAAATTTCCATTAAGTTTTTTAAAAAGCATCATATACTCAAAGTAGTGTATTAAAAATCAGTAGGTTTTCGCTATTACATCTGACAAAATAATCTTACCATGAGAAAGAAAACCATTTCCAAATTTAGTCTTTCTAAATAGAACTATGCTCATGTGTTAACACTGCAAATCACTACAGTAGTAGAAATTCATAGGTAAGTACAAGCAAGTCTTACCTGATTTGCTACTACTGCATCTTGTGGATCATCCGGTTCTGCAGCTGCCAAAAGGGCTTGCAATGACAATAATACCGTGCGGAGAGTCATTGCTGCAGCCCTAAAAAAACAAAACAAGAAAACATCTCAGTTAAGAACATGCAGCGTGACAAAAGTTAAGTGATTTTCTGAATATAAAAACTACTGGAGCTAAAAATAATCTAGATTTTTATCTTAATCATATAACTAAGTTATAGAAATTTATATATCTGCCTATCATATTTTTTTCTCCTTGACTTTATAATGAACGAATGAGTCTTTCTATTTCTTTTTTTTTTCTTTTTTTAATTTTTATTTATTTATGATAGTCACAGAGAGAGAGAGAGAGAGAGAGAGAGAGAGAGGGGCAGAGACTCAGGCAGAGGGAGAAGCAGGCTCCATGCACCGGGAGCCCGACGTGGGACTCGATCCCGGGTCTCCAGGATCATGCCCTGGGCCAAAGGCAGGCGCTAAACCGCTGCGCCACCCAGGGATCCCCAGTCTTTCTATTTCTAAGAGCAATTCAAACCATCCTGAACTGGATTTACTTTTCTTATTGTTGCCAATATCCTTTTGGTCAGCTTTACTCACTGACTTGACTTTCTATCCATTTCTCTAGACATAAAGTGGTAAACTAGTACGTACATGTAACTTTCTTTCAATGCCACTCCAAAAACACATAAGATACCATCAAGCAAATATTCCTTATTTTCAAGAAAGCCTGAAATCATTTCATAACATACTGAACTAGAGCAAGTTATTTGCTTTAAATATATCAGTTAATTTATGCACCTATATAAAGCAAATATTTATCTAAAAAATGGTATCTACAACCAGCAAGGATTCTTAGCATTTCTGTTAGGGAACTCTTTGATCAATACAGAAATATTATAAATACAAACACAACAATGAAATACATAAAATGCTGAAGAGTACTAAATAATAAACCCATTTTATTTTTGAAAGATTTTAGGGCAGCCCCGGTGGCGCAGCGGTTTAGCGCCGCCTGCAGCCCGGGGTGTGATCCTGGAGACCCGGGATCGAGTCCCACATCGGGCTCGCTGCATGGAGCCTGCTTCTCCCTCTGCCTGTGTCTCTGCCTCTCTCTCTCTCTGTGTCTCTATGAATAAATGAATGAAATCTTTAAAAAAAAAGTTATTATTATTAAAAGATTTTAAAGTAATTTCTACACCCAACGTGGGGCTTAAACTCAAAATCCAGAGATCAAGAGTCACATGCTCTACTGACTGAGCTAGCCAGGCACCCCCCAATATACCCATTTTAACCATACAAATTAGATCATTCTAAATCTTTTTCAAATGGATTCTTCATTATAACCATGGATCAGAGAAAATTACTGAGTCACTTTTTTCTCAATTTTCCAGGACGTCACCATCCTAGATGATTACAATAAAAGTTAATTTTTTTACCAACAATGGACGCCTTAAGGCACTGTATCTCATAAAGTGTAGTTTCACCTACCAGTAGTGTCAACATCACCTGGGGAACTTTAAGAAATGAAAATCTTCAGTCTCATCCCAGACCTACTGAACCAGAAACTCTAGGGTGATTTATAACAAGCACTCCAAGTGATTCTTATGCAACCTAATATCTGAGAAATACTGCTTTAACGGATTACAGTTTGAGCTAATTAAGAAAGGCTGTTCTAGGGGCATGTGGGCGGCCCAGTCAGTTAAGTGTCCAACTCTTGGTTTTAGCTCAGGTAGTGATCTCAGGGTTGTGAGACAGATCCATGTCAGGCTCTCTCAATGCAAAGTCTGCTTAAGACTCTTTCCCTCCCTCTCTAAAATAAATAAAAAGGAAGGAAGGAAGGAAGGAAGGAAGGAAGGAAGGAAGGAAGGAAGGAAGGAAGGAAGGAAGGAAGGAAGGAAGGAGAGAGAGAGAGAGAGAGAGAGAGAGAGAGAGAGAAAGAAAGAAAGAAAGAAAGAAAGAAAGAAAGAAAGAAAGAAAGAAAGAAAGACTGTTTTAAAACAATACAATAAAATCAGTACACGACTGTAGATCTGTATCTTATATATTAATTAAAAATTACTTACAAATGAACCATCTAAAATGCAATCAGAGTAAAATTTTTTATTGATCAATCTACCCTTTTAGAAAGGCTTACAAGAATAGGAAAAATTGGTTAGAACACAAAAATTAGCTGAAATGCTAAACTAGCATTAAAGAGAACAGAATTTTTTTTAAAGATTTATATATTTATTTAAAAGAGAAAGAGCACGAGTCAGGGGGAAAAATGAGGGGGGCAGAGGAAGAAGAAGCAGACTCCCCTGAGTACAGAGCCCAATGCAGGGCTCAATCTCAGAACCCTGGGGCTCCCTGGTCAATGGGGAATCTGCTTCTCTCCCTCTACCCCTCTCCCCTGCTCACGCGCACCCTCACTCTCTCAAATAAATAAAATCTTAAGTTATATAATTTTAATTAATACAATTATTTCTTTCAAGGAAATTTATCTGAATACTAAAGAAAAATCTTCATTCAAGGAAGGTTTTTTTTTTTTTTTTTTTAAGATTTTATTTGACAGAGTGCGCACAGGCACACACAAAAGCAGGGGGAGTGGCAGGTAGAGGGAGAGGGAGAAGCAGGCAGACACTTAAACCAAGACACCCAGGCACCCTTCAAGGAAGTATTTCATACTAAAACAATTATTAAACCAACAATAATTTGGGGCACCTGGGTGGCTCCTTCTGTTAAGAATCTGCTTTTGGCTCAAGTCATGATCCTGGGATCTGGAATGGAGCCCCACATCTGGCTCCCTGATCAGTGGGAGGTCTGCTTCTCCCTCTGTCCCTCCCCTCACTCATGCATACTCAGTGAGATGAGTAAATAAAATCTTAAAAAAAAAAATAAACTCACAATAATTTTAAGTTGCAATAAAAATAAGAAAACATAAAATAAAAGCTATTTAAATCTCACAAATCTGAGCAAAACCTAATAACACTACATAGCTTTATATATTATATCTCAATAAGCCAAAATATTTTTAAAACTTGAGCCCTCAAAAGCATGAATTTGGATCCTTGTTTTACACATACATAAAAATTAAGTGAAAATGGATCAAAGACCCAAGTGCAAAAGCTAAAATTATACAACTCTCTCTTTTTTTTAAAGATTTTATTTATTTATTCATGAGAGAGAAGAGAGAGAAAGAGAAGAGAGAGAAAGAGAGAAAGAGAGAGAAGCAGACACAGGCAGAGGGAGAAGCAGCTCCACGCAGGGAGCCCAACATGAAACTTGATCCCGGGTCTTCAGGATCATGCCCTGGGCTATAAAGACGGCGCTAAACCGCTAAGCTACCTGGGCTGTCCCAAATTATCCAACTCTTAAAAGAAAACACAGGGGAAGGCTTCATGACACTGGAGTTGACAATGAGTTCTTGGATAGAACATCAAAAGCACAGGCAACAAAAGAAAAAACAGGGAAATTGGTCTAATAGCAAAATTTTTTTTTTTTAAATCTTTATTTATTTATGATAGTCACACAGAGAGAGAGAGAGGCAGAGACACAGGCAGAGGGAGAAGCAGGCCCCATGCACCGGGAGCCCGATGTGGGACTCGATCCCGGGTCTCCAGGATCGCGCCCTGGGCCAAAGGCAGGCGCCAAACCGCTGCGCCACCCAGGGATCCCTCTAATAGCAAAATTAACTATGTAGACAGAAAAACCTCCTATGCAAAGGATAAAATGAAAAGCACGCCAGAGAATGTGAGAATATATATGCCAATCATGTATCTGATAAAGGGTTAATCTCTGAAATATATAACTCCTATCACTCAACAACAAAACCCAATTAAAAAATAAGAAAGGACCTGAACAAACATTTCTCCAGAGAAGATATACAAATTACCTGATAAGTGCATGAAAAGATGCTTAGTATCACTAACCCTTAGGGAAACAAATCAAATAATGAAATACTACCTCACATCTGTTAGGATGTTAACAAAACAAAAACAACAGCTGATGGTGAAGATGTGGAGTCATTGGAATCCTTATGCATGGAACAATTACAGAAAACAGTATAGCAATTCTCCAAAAAAATTAAACACAGAATTACTACATGATCTAACAATTCCACTTCTAGGTACATATCCAAAATAACTGAAAGCAGGGACTCAGATATTTGTACACTCATGTTCATAACAAGCATTATTCACAATAGCCAGAAGGTAGAAGTAACTAATTTCCATCAACCCATGAACAAAATGTGGTATATACATACACACAATGGAATATTATTCAGCCTTAAAAAAAAAGGAAGACAAATCAGACACATGCTGCAATGTGAATGAAACCTGATGACATTATGTTAAGTGAAGCCAGGAATACTATGATTCATGAAGTACTGAGAAAAGTCAAATTTAGAGAGACAGAAAGTAGAATGGTGGTTGTCATAGGTTGGAGGGTGAGAGAAATGGGAAGTTATTATTTAAAAGGTATAGATTCAGGTTCAAAAGATGAAAAGGTGGAAGGGAGTAGGGTAGAAGGATGAAGAGAGCACAGAGCACATTTTTAGAGTGCTGAAAATACTCTGTACACAATGATGGATACATGTCATCATACACTTGTTCAAATGCACAGAATAGACAATACCAAGAGTGAATCATAATATAGACAAAAGGACTTTGGGTGACTGAGAGATGTCAATGCAGATTCATCAGCTGCAACAAATTTACCATTCTGATAGAAGATGTTGATAATGGAGGAGGCTATGCATATGTATATGGGAAATTTCTATACCTTCTTCTCAATTTTGCTGTGAACCTAGTACTGCTTTAAAAAAATTAAGTCCTAGAGACTAGTAGCACACTATGAATATACTTAATAATACTCATCTGTACACTTACCACTTACTTGAAACAGTTAAGATTTCATGTTATATATGTCAATTAAAAAAACTAAGATGATAAATTGTGTCATATGTATTTTACAGTATAAAAAACATTTTTTAAAGTGAGAAACTCTTCCCTTACAGATTTGTAAATTCTTATTATAAATACTTTCTACTTCTTTTATTTATAGTGTCTTAATTTAGAATACACAAACTATTATAAATTCCTGGACTTACAACTTCAAAAAATCAGAAACTAAGGACCTAAAGATGAATGCTGAAAGGGACACTTTGCTCTCAATATGGAAGAAAAAAAAAAATCTTAGATTTGATTCATAACAATCTCAATGAGAAAAAGTTATGTTTTTTTTGTATGCTTAAAATTTTTCATAATGAAATATTAGGGGAGGTATTTATCAGCTATTAAGAATTAGTTGGTGGGATCCCTGGGTGGCTCAGCGTGGCGCCTGCTTTTCCCCTCTGTGTCTCTGCTTCTCTCTGTGTCCCTCATGAATAAATAAATAAAATCTTAAAAAAACATTAGTTGGCTAAAAGATACCTAAATGAAACCTGAAACTAATATTGTATGTCAACTACACTTCAATAAAAACAAAAAATGGACTCAGCTGGTTAAGTGTAGGACTCTTGATTTTGGCTCAAGTCATGATCTCAGGATTGTGAGATCAAGCCCCATGTTGGGCTCTGCACTGGGTGTGGAGTCTGCATAGAATTCTCTCCCCTCTCCCTCTCCTTCTGCACCCCTCCCTTAAAACACACACACACACACACACACTTTAAGAGTGGGTGCAGGTAAAATGAATAAATAAATAAATAAATAAATAAATACTAGATGCTAGAGGGAAAAATACCCTAAATGCAAAGTTTTAAAAAGCTGGACAAAAAATTAATAACCAGTTGTAATAAAATTATTATCAAACCAAAACCTAGTCTTCTGGCTTTAAATACTGTAATATAGCATCTTTGATAGTGTAAAGAAATGTGCGTATTTTTTGACTGCTCTACATTAATTTTTAAATCTAAATTTAGTAATGTGAAAAAGTATACAAGTGAAAATACAATCTTTCACTACATTTACTGTTCTTTTTACGTAGTACTGACTAAATTCATAATACACTGAGATTTTTAGGATTGTGTGGAAAAAACAAATCCTAACAGGCAAATAAGAATGTAAAATTTCAAAATGTGTCAGCTAATTTTAATAGTCAGTGGATGATGTACCTTGCAAACCTATCTTCAGTAAATTAATTTTGCTCAGATCTCAATAAACAGTTAAGAGGACTAATTAAATATTTATGCACACAGACTCAGTAGGGCTTTCAATCATCATAAATTAGTTTTGGCTTATTTTGAATTTGGTAACAGAATCATACAATATATGCTTCTTTGTGTCTGGCTTTGGTCACTCAGCATGTCTGTGAGAATTATCCATGTTGTTCATGTTAATGTGCTTTTTTTTTTTTAACTGCTGTGTAGCATTTCATTGTATAATTATTCCATTAGTATCCATTTTCTTATTGATAGACATTTGGGTTATTGATTAAACGTGCTATAAATACTCTTGTACAAGTCTTTTAGTGGACAAATGCATTCATCTCTCTTGCATAGAGACCTAGGAGTGGAATTGCTAGGCCATATCAAAGGTACATATTTAGCTTTGGTGGATACTGCAGGTTGAGTGGTTGAACCACATTCCTACCATCAGAGCACAAGAACTATTTATAAGTGTGTAGTAGTATCTAATTGTAATTTTAATTTGCATCTCCCTGATGACTAATAATGCTAAGCACTGCTTATCAACCATCTAGGTATTCTCTTAATGCCTGTTCATGTCTTTTAGAAGGACAATATCACTTAAGTACAATTTTTTTAAAAGATTTTATTTATTCATGAGAGACACAGAGAAGAGAGGCAGATATAGGCAGAGGCAGAAGTAAGCTCCATGTAGAGAGCCCGACGTGGGACTCAATCCCAGGTCTTCAGGATCACGCCCTGGGCTGCAGGTGGCGCTAAACCACTGAGCCACCCGGGCTGCCCACATTTAAGTACAATTTTTATGTGTAGTCGTTTTCTTCTATTTCCCCAGGTAAATAGACACCTATAGTCATAATAGGTTGTCAGTGGAAAAACATCAGAAAATAGTTTCTACATAGGACACATTGTGGAGTTAAAAAAATAAACCATACTAACATAGAGTTGTTAAACATTAAAGGTAACTCACCATCTACATGTATTAACAAAAGACCAAGACAAATTTTTTCTAGTACACCTAGAAATTACTCAATGTTTATTCAATTTATTTTCTTTTTTAAAAATATTCTATTTATTTATTCAGGAGAGATACAGAGAGAAGTAGATTCCCCGTGGGGAACCCGATGTGGGACCTGATTCCAGGATCCCACGATCATGCCCTGAGCCAAAGGCAGACGCTCAACGACTGAGCCATCCAGGCATCCCTTATTTTTCTGAATATTATTATCCTGTAGTTTTCTTTACCAAATTCCAGCTCTGAAGCTAAATAAACATGAATAACCACTGCCAATTATACCTCAATAAATCTGGTGGGAGGCAGCTTAGGGTATTAGATATCCATGTATACCTAATGTCACCTATTTTTATCCAATGTGTCTTTGACATTTTTAAATATTACAATTATATAAATATGAAATGAGACTAAATTCAGCTATTTCACACCAGCCTAAGGAAATGGGACAGTTGACAAAAAGTGTTTCTGTACAAAAGTGCCAAGTTCTCTTTCTACATAATATACCATAATCTTTCAACTGTCTATAGGGAGATAATCAGAAGTGCGGTTATTGCTGGCTTAATTCTGAACAAAAAGGGAAGTCAGTGGAAAATTTTAGTCTGGAGCTTTATTTGTTTTTAAAAGGGGATGTCAGGAGGAGCAGAGAGATAAGTATCATTCTGGCTGCCGAGAACTGCTGAGTAGGGTAAAATCAGAAGCAGAGAGGCAGGCTACAGTAATCATTCAGGAAAGAGGTAATGTGACTCGGGCCAGGTAGTAATAGTGAAACTGCTAATAAAATTTTGGAGGTTTTACCAACAGATTTATAAACAGAGTACAGGGTACCAGAGAAATAAGAACCAAGGATCATGATGAGGTTTTGACCAGAACAAATGCAAGAATGTAGCTGCCAATAACTTAGATGAAGTGATACAGGTTTTGGGTTGGGGGAACATCAATTCAGTTTTCAACATGTTTGAGATGTCTACTACACACATATTGAAGTAGAGATGTTAAGCAGACATGAGAATATGAGTCTGGAGTTCAAGAAAGATAAATTTATGAGTTGCTGGTATTTAAAATCAGATGAGTATACCAAGGAAGTGAGTACAGATGAAAAGCAGCAGAAGTAAAGAGAGGACCAAGGTATTCTCATTTGCAAAGCTCCTAGAAACGAGGGAGGAAATAGTTAAGGAGTCCAGGGAATAGGCACAGAAAGGGGGAGAATAGAAGAACTAATGTCCCAGAAACCAGGTGAAAGAAAGAAGTACAATGTCTGCAAAAATTCATTAGTATCATTGAATGACCAATCTACTCTAAGAGGACTCTGAGATAACTTTATGGATAAAAACACTGAGGCCTACAAAATGTGAAAAGTCACAAAATAAAAGAATGACAGAATCTAATCAAGAAATGGGCAGAAAACATGAAAAGACATTTCTCCTAAAAAAACATACAAATGGCCAACAGATGAAAAAATACTCAACATCACTCGGCATCAGGGAAATACAAATCAAAACCACAATGAGATACCACCTCACGCTGACCAGAATGGCTAAAATTAATAAGTAAATAAAAGACAGATGTTGGTGAGGATATGAAGAAAGGGGAACCTTCTTACACTGTTGGTGGGAATGCAAACTGGTATACCCACTCTGGAAAAAAGTATGGAGGTTCCTCAAAAAATGGAAAATAGAGCTACCCTACGACCGAGCAATTGCACTACTGGATATTTACCAAAAGATACAAATGTAGTGAGCTGAAGGGGCATGTGCACATAGCAGCAATTTCCACAACAGCCATCATGTCCATCAACAGAAGAGTAGATAAAGAAGATGTGGTGTGTGTGTTTGTGTATACTACTATTCAGCCATCAATTTAAAAAAATGAAATCTTTCATTTACCATGACATGGATGGAACTGGAGTATATTATGCAAAGCAAAATAAGTCAGAGAAAGACAATTACATGATCTCACTCAGATGTGGAATTCAAGAAACAAAACAGGATCATAGCGGAAGAAAGGAAAAAATAAAAGATGAAATCAGAGAGGGAGACAAATCATAAGAGACTCTCAATCAAAGGAAACAAACTGACAGTCGATGGAGAGGAGGAAGATGGAGGGATGGGGTAACTGGATGATGGACACTAAGGAGGGCATGTGATGTAATGAACATTGGGCATTATATAAGGCTGATGAATCACTGACCTCTATACCTCTGAAACCAGTAATACATTATATGTTAATGAACTGAATTTAAATAAAAATCTTAAAATTATTCAGTATAGCTACTGTACAGATTTTAAAATAAATAAAAGAGGGATCCCTGGGTGGCGCAGCAGTTTGGCGCCTGCCTTTGGACCAGGGCGCGATCCTGGAGACCCGGAATCGAATCCCACATCGGGCTCCCAGTGCATGGAGCCTGCTTCTCTCTGCCTGTGTCTCTGCTTCTCTCTCTCTCTCTCTCTCTCTCTCTCTCTCTCTGACTATCATAAATAAAAATAAATAAATGAATAAAATAAAAAAATAAAAAATAAATAAAATAAATAAAAGAGTGACAGAATAAAACAAGGTCTATTCCACACTATTCAATGTTTAAGGGTATGGACTACAGATCACGAAATCAGACCCCAAGAGATGATCCGAGGGAGGAGGCTTTACTCAGATGTTCTATTAGAATGGAAAAGCAAAACCATATCAAGAGTTCTTGTCTGTTTATCCAGACTAAATAAACCAAATCACACAAACATTATATGTCATTCCTGTTTCACTTTGTTCAGGTTCCATTCTTTCCCTTTCTTAACAAATCAAACACATAGCTTATTAGTGTTTTTGCCCATTCTGATGTCCTGTTATATACTTCTTGTCTTAGTTTTTTATAGTCATACTGTTAGAATATGCCAGGCTCTACTCTAAGAAAATTACATAAAACAATTCACTTAATCCTTTTAATATCCTATGAAGTAGGTTTTAACCCCATCTTGTGAGATGAGGACACTAAGGCACAAAGTCTAGGTAATTTGCTCAAGACCACAGCTGAATTAATAGCAGAGTGAGGATTTGAACTTAATGGCTCCAGGGTAGGAACTCCTAAACACTCTGCTACTAACAGCAAATCAGACAAAACATGTTGAAAGCACTATAAAGTGCTATGCAAATAAAGATATCACTTACAAAGATAGGTACTCGTTTCTTTGAATTTGAGAACCTTGACTAAGCTCACTTAACATAACTTTTAAGATTTTTGTTGCCTATATTCCATCCAAATCAGAGCTGATTACTTCAATACTTAATTTTTTTAATCTTTCACAAGTATCTTCCAGAGATCGCAAAGAACCAAATTTACCACAAATGAAATCAAGACTTTTCAAAATATAAAGCTAGCATCTGACATTACCTAATAAGTCACTATGTAAATCACTGTGATCTCAATTCTAACACACTTCAAAAAAAAAAAAAGATTATTTATTGAGAGAGATCGTGAGTCCAAGTGCGCATGCAGAGGTGATGGCAGGGGTAAAGGAAGAGGTAGAGAGAATCTCAAGCAGACTCTGAGCTTATCTTGGGACTCAAAGTGGGGCTGGGGCTATGACTCTGAGATTGTGACCTGAGTTGAAACCAAGAGTCAGACGCTTAACCAACTGCGGCACCCACACATCCCAACACATTTTTGAATATGCACTTAAGAGATGTCATAAAGTTTTAAAATCACAGCCCAAATAAGAGAAAGTATAATATATGCTTATGTTCTGAGGCAATTACATGCGTAACATTCTAAATATAGCCTTGGAATTGATTGAGAGGGAAGAAGGTGAATTCAAAATCTCTTACCATTGATCTTTCAGGATATCCAAACAAATAGCCCCTGTGACGGAACTAATATTAGGATGCCATATTTTAGTGATAAACCGGACCTAGAATATAAAGCACACTTGAGTTTTTAAGTAACAGAAATAAAACACATATAGTTCAAGTATAACTACAAGAAAATGAAAACCTCAGATTAATATTAGGATGCCATATTTTAGTGATAAACCGGACCTAGAATATAAAACACACTTGAGTTTTTAAGTAACAAAAACACATATAATTCAAGTATAACTCCAAGAAAATGAAAACCTCAGATTAAAAAAAAAGTCCATACTTACATTACCATCATTTTGCCTAGCTGACGGGAGGGGCGTGGAAGACAAAGCATTCAGTAAACTGAATGTTGTCAATGACATAAATTCTTTTTAAACCTTTTAATAAATGCTCCACCTCTAAAGAAACCCAACAATTCCAGGTGTTTACAATTTATTTGAAAGGCACTGGCACTGAGGAGAGACTGAGGCTTTGAGTCTAAGAAATTTATCCAAAATCAAATAGTTAGCAATAGAATAACATGCAAACTTACACAATATCATTTCAGATTCTAAGTCTCTAATCACCTATTTGTCTTAGCATGGATGAATAAGAAGCCAACAAAGTGAAAATGCTAACTCTAACAGATCACCTTGAAATGAAATTGATCGAGTCCATCAGTTCTTACTTATGAGCGTTTGAAGGACCAATTACAATTATTATTTTGGGGGGGAACCTGTTACTATTATTTTTATATCTGACACATATAACAGTCATTTGAGTCAAAACTCCTTTACAATTAATAGATTAATTACTACAAGTCAAGCAATGTCTTTTTTTTTTTTTTTTTTTTTAAAGTAGGCTCCATGCCCAGCGTGAAGCCCAATTAGGGCCTGACCTCACCATACTGAGATTAAGACCTGAAAGTCAGATGCTTAACCAACTAAGCCACCCAGGTGCCCCAAGTCAAGTAAGTACTCTACAAAAATTAACTCGTCAATATGTGCTCCAAATCTAAGACATTTATGGAAAGAAGCTAAGCAGATGGCTTTCACTCCTTGTGACTCGATTTGTCTATACTACCTGTTACTACTTCCCTACCTAATTACTAACTTATATGCTAAAAAAACATTTCAAGTTACCAATTACTTCAAAACACCTAAAATTGATGGAATTTTTTCATTCCTTGATCCTTTTTAATTCTTAGAATAATTTTACTGCTTTCAAAGATATCCACTTCATCCACAGAATCACCAACTCATTAAACAAGACCATCACTGTATACTTGGGTTACTGAACAGTTTACAGACTTTAATACCTTCAGTTCTGCTTCCTTCAATCCATTTTCGACATTGAAACCAAGAGGATACTTTAAAGTATAACTGACTTATTACCCTACTTAAGGCCCCTGAATGACTGCTCATTCCCTTTACATAAGCCTGCACCCTTAAACTGACCCCTAGCCTATATCTCAAATCATCTTAAAAAAAACTTTTTTTTTTTTTTGCCTTGGGTCTTTTATATCTGTTTCTTCTCTCAATAACACATCTTGATGCCCTCTTCGGGTTAACTCCTATTTAATCCTTCAATTTTTAGTTTCCATATCACTTCTTCCTATCTGTTCTCATAGCACCCTGTATTTTCCTATGTCATCATATTGGTGACACTTCTATGATCTCTACCTTTTATGTCTGGCCTTCCCTAAAAGGCTGAGTATATATCCTGCTTACTAGAGCATCCCAAGTATCTAAAGTATCTCACACTCAATGAATATGCTATCAACATTATAACAAACCTATTACACAGCTAACCAGCATGCCTCTCAAATATAGAGCAGATCGAAGAAAGGCAAAAATGGCATATGTACAACAAATATCTCTTCATAACAGATATAACCACAATATCCATATCTTAATTTCTACCATTCATTGAGTTTAAAGCATAAAGATATAAAATAACCATATGCCATAATCTCAAGGACATAATCTCAGTAACTCAAGGACACTACAGCATTTTGTGACTTTATTTTTTTATTTTTTATTTTTATTTATTTTTTATTTATTTTATTTTTTTATTTATTTTATTTTATTTTATTTTATTTTATTTTATTTTATTTTATTTTATTTTTATTTTTATTTTTATTTTGTGACTTTAAAATGAAAATTGGGGATGCCTGCTGGGAGGCTCAGTGGTTGAGCATTTGCCTTTGGCTCAGGGCATGATGCCCTTGCAGGGAGCCTGCTTCTCTCTCTATGTCTCTGCCTCTCTTTTCATGAATAAATAAATAAAACCTAAAAAAAAAAAAAAAAAAAATGAAAATTGGTTTAATCTTTTCAACATTGGAAAAAGAATTTTATTTCATTTTTTGAAAAGTTTTTTTAAGTAACATCTACACTCAACATGGGGTTCCAACTCACAACCCTGAGATAAACAGGCACATGTTACACTGACTGAGCCAGCTAGAGGCCCCAAGAATTTTAAATTACTACTTAAGTCATTAGAAGGTTTATGGGATATGCAAGTGATCCAAGATGTCTTGATTTTTATTTTATTTTATTTTTTTTGATGTCTTGATTTTTAAAGAACAGTCTTTTAATACATGATCTCTATAGGATCTATATGAAAACAAATATGCACATATGCAGGATCAAGAAAATTTTTAAACTACTTTGTTACTTTGTATGAATCTATAGTTTTAGGAATAGACACCTTTGAACTTGTAAATGATGTAATAAAAAAATTTTCAAGAGGACACTCCATTATCCACTAGTATGGATATAAGATATAATTATCTTAGTTTTTTCTGTGATCAACCACTCTTTATCTCCCATTCCTCTTTTGTTATTCTGTATCAACTACCTCATTTCTTAGATTTTTCATGTCTTTCTCTTTCTCAAGCCTTAATATCACTAGTGGTATCCACATGTGTCTCAGAATTTTGTCCTATTATTCCAAACCCAATTAATATCTACTGTATTTGTCACTTTCTCTCATAGTGCTAACACCTCTGTTGTATATCAACAAAAATGTAGAATAAAAAAAAACTTGGAAGGGGTGAAACATAAGAGTAAGTAAGAATTCAATGACATTTATAACCTACTTCAGTCATAGTTGACATTGATTAAAAAACAGGTACAAAATATAGTATTAAGACGACTTACTAATTATAATTCAAGCTTCCTTATTTTCACAAATGAAACTAATGGCGCCATCTGGGTAACTTCAGAACACCTCATTACTTTTGAGGGGCACTCAAGGAATAGAAGTAAATCTTAACACCATGTACATAGTGTTACCAGACCAAAATGAAGGAAAGAGACTATTATTATCTATACTGGCACACCAATACTGAGGTCATCACTAATCTTATCTCCTCCTGGAGGACAATATCCTATTCATTCACTCTTTAGTTCAAACATTTCAGGAACTATTTCACGGTAACGTGAGCTCACACTCCCACATGAATTTCCGGTTTCAACCTTAAAACTCAAGGATGTTATGATATTAAACCAGCCTTAACTAAACTTATTGTACAAAAAAAACTGCTATTTTAAATATGTGTATACAGATGAGCAGATACATTAAAAGTTATTAGCAATGGTATTTAGGGACGCCTGGGGTGGCTCAGTGGTTGAGCGGCTGCCTTTGGCTCGGGGCGTGACCCCGGGATCCAGGATCGAGTCCCACGTTGGGCTCCCTGGGAGCCCTCTGCCTGTGTTTCTGCCTTACTCTCTATGTCTCTCATGAATAAATAAAACCTTTTTTAAAAAATCTTTAAAAAATGGTATTTATACTCAATTTCACATATAGGGACGCCTGGGTGGCTCAGTGGTTGAGTCCCTGCCTTTGGCCCAGGGCGTGATCCTGAGATCCGGGACTGAGTCAGTCCCACATCAGACTCCCCTCAGGAAGCCTGCTTCTCCCTCTGCCTATGTCTCTGTTTCTGTGTCTTTCATAAATAAATAAAATCTTAAAAAAAAAATTTTGACATATACAACTACGTTTATAATATCAAGAAAAAAAACAGGAAAATTCACAACCTAACCTCTAATACATACTGGACAAATCATAGAGCTACAGTTTTCCTATTTTAATGAGTTTTTCATTAATAGTTTATTATAATTCACCTTAGAAATAAAACTGGTTGTATGCATTGATTAAATTCCTTCTACACTATATTCAGCTGACTCAAAGATACATCTTCTCTGTCTAGAAGCAAACATTCTGCTCTTCAGGTTAATAATATACTACAGAATAATAAACAGGAAATACTCTGTGACCACTGTTATCAATGTAAGTTTCAATCAATCTTGTACAATTTTAGTTGCACAGAAGTAAGAGAATATAATCAACTACCTTCAATACTTTTATCTCATGAAGCTTAAAATTAAACTTGAGCCTACATACTAAACATATATGAACACAATGTCTTTACAAGAAATTTACAAATACTCCCCACCTTTTCCATTATATTTACTAATCAGTAAAAATTCTTATCAATGTAATACATATCTAGAATATATTTATATTATGTTCATTAACATTTACTGCAAAAGCTTAATGCCATAAATGGGATGAATATCATATTTAAAAGAATACTAAATTATAACTAAGGTTAATTAGTTGAAGGCAGAGGGAGACACATTAGAATGATTAAAGGAGGGATCCCTGGGTGGCACAGTGGTTTAGCGCCTGCCTTTGGCCCAGGGTGCGATCCTGGAGACCCGGGATCGAATCCCACATCAGGCTCCCGGTGCATGGAGCCTGCTTCTCCCTCTGCCTATGTCTCTGCCTCTCTCTCTCTCTCTGTGGCTATCATAAATAAATAAAAAATTTAAAAAAGTATTCAAAAAAAAGATTTAAAAAAAAAAAAAAAAAAGAATGATTAAAGGAAGACTTTTCTAAATCTTGAAGCTACCTCAATATGGAATGTCTGGAATTAGGATAGTAGTGGCCTGAAGAGCAACAGTTCTATTTTTATATTACAAGGGATTGAGTCCTACACCAGGCTCCCCGCAGGGAGCCTGCTTCTCACTAGGCCTGTGTCTCTGCCTCTCTCTGTCTCTCATAAATAAATAAATAACACCTTTTAAAAAACAAATGAAAAAAAAATTGATTAAATAAAATATCAAGTCTTGAAAAAGAGCCAGGGCTATGTAATCACTTTGGAGCTATATAAGATTACAAAGGGAAATGTTTAAACACTTTCACTGAGAGATCATAATTCATCCATTTAAAGTGCACAACTCCATGATGGTTTTCAGTATATTCACAGAGCAAACTGTGTAACCATCAGCAGTAACTCCCCATTCCTTCACAGAGCCCCAGTGTTAAGCAACCACTGACCTAATTTTTGACTCTCTGGATTTGCTTCTTCCAATGTTTCATATAAATGAAATCTTACAATATGTGGCCTTTTGTGTCTGGCTCCTTTCATGTAGCATGATGTTTGCAAAGCTCACCTATCTTATACCACATTATCAGTACTTCATTTGTTTTTATAACCAAATAATATTCCATGGTATGTATCTACCACACTTTATCCATTCAGTTGATGGAGATTTATGTCATTTCCACTTTTTGGCCATTATGAATACTGCCAGTATAAACATTTGTGTACCAAGTTGTTGTGTGGACATGTTTTCATTTCTACTAGGTAGATAACCAAGTAGAATTGATAGGTCAAAAAGTAACTCTATGTTGGGGCAGCCTGGGTGGCTCAGTGATTTAGCACCGCCTTCAGTCCAGGGCATGATCCTGGAGACCTGGGATCGAGTCCCATGTCGGGCTCCCTGCATGGAGCCTGCTTCTCCCTCTGCCTATGTCTCTGCCTCTCTCTCTCTGCCTGTGTCTCTCATGAATAAATAAATAAAATCTTAAAAAAAAAAAAAAACCCTCTATGTTTACCATTTTGATCAAACTATGTTCCAAACAGCGCCAACATTTTACATTCTCACCAGCAATGAACAAGAATTTCAATTTATACAGGAAATATAAGTATCAATGCTGTATTCTCAAATGATGTCACAGAAGGAAGTCAACAGACTACTTCAAGGAAGGACCTTTTAGAGTGGTAGTCACTGGTTAGTGCTAATATTTACATAATGCTTACTCTACATAGGCAGTTATAAGTATTACTATTTCAGGGACACCTGGGTGGCTCAGTGGTTGAGTGTCTGCCTTGGGTTCAGGTCGTGACCCTGGAGTCCCGGGATTAAGTACCGTTTGGGTCTCCCTGCAGGGAGCCTGCTTTTCCCTCTGCCTATGTCTCCGCCTCTCTCTCTGAGTCTCATGAATAAATAAAATCATTTAAAGAAAAAAAAAGCTTTACTATTTCATTAAATCTCAGATACCATGAATTAATACACCATTACTTTATGTACCCTAAGAAAAAAAACTGCAAATTAAATTATGACACGTCATCACTGAAAGGTATATCTTGATTTTGGAAATATTAAATATGTGAAAAAAAGTTTCATAGAATTATTGTAATAATTTGTCCATGGATTAATTCCTTTAATCTTTATAATCCTAAACGAGGATTTTATAGATAGGGCAACTAGGGCACACAGCAGTGATACAGCTTGCCTAAAATTATAAAGCCAGGGTGTTGGCTGGCTCAGTTGGAGCATGCAGCTCTTGATCTTGGGATACAAAGTTTGAGTTCTACATTGGGTATAGAGATCACTAAAAAATATATATATAAAGCCAGTTAAATGACTGAAGTAGATTTGAACTTTGGTGGACTGCTCTTGTTCTTAGTGGAGTCATATTCACTATTTTAGAGATTTTGCCCTCACTCCTTCCTTATCAGGATCAAAAAAGTAGTGCCCACTGGGTCCCATCATTTAAAATTTTCCTTTGTTAAATTTATGGTATTCAAACAATTAAACTATCCTCAAGTGAGTATTCATTCCAATGATAACACTGAAACCTAGACTGAATCCAGTGGAGGGAAACCAAGAGGAGGATAAAAATTAAGTCACAGATACAAGGTAACAGATCAATAGTGGTCATCTCTAAATGTCATGTTGAAAAATGTTCTCTTTTTTTTTATAATTCACTATGTAACTCTCAAATTTCTATCAAAGCACAAACTATTTTTTCCCCTCAAATGTATATTTATTTATTTTAGAAAGAGAAGAGAGGAACAGAGGGAGAGAATCTTTTTTTTTTTCCACCTTTGCACAAGTAATTTTATTATCTCCTGTGGGAAGGGAGAGAATCTTAAGCAGGCTCCATGCCCAGCATGGAGGAGCCCAACATGGAGACTTGATCCCCACGACCCTGAGATCATGACATGAGCCAAAATCAATAGTCAGATGCTTAACTGACTGGGCCACCCATGCACCCCCAAACTACTTTTATAATAGGAAAAAAAGAATCAACCAGCTAAAAAGGTAAACAACCAAAATGTCCCCTTGACGGTTGGATGGATAACATGGCATATATGAACACTGACTACAATTTAACCTTAAAAAAGAATGAAATTCAGATACATGCTGCAATATGGATAAACTAAATACAAAAGGACAAATATTGTGTGATTCCACTTAATTGAGGTACGTAATCAAATTCATACAGAAAAAGTAGAACAATGGTTACAGAGCTGGGGCATGGAGTAGGGGAAGTTACTGTTTAATTAGGTAAGATGAAAAAGTTCTGGAGATGGATAGTGCTGATGATTGCATATGACTGTATTCAATACCACTGAATGACACAGTTAGAAATGGTTAAAATGGTAAATTTTCTGTTATGTGTATTTTACAACAATTTAAAAAAATCAAATGGGTACTATAGAAAATAGATGTACATAAGATACAGAATAAGAGACACTCCAACCAACAGATGATCCCAATGCACCCTGGAACTTCCATTACTATGCCTATTCTTTTTTTTTTTTTTTTTTAATTTTTATTTATTTATGATAGTCACAGAGAGAGAGAGAGAGAGAGAGGCAGAGATATAGGCAGAGGGAGAAGCAGGCTCCATGCACTGGGAGCCCGATGTGGGATTCGATCCCGGGTCTCCAGGATCGCGCCCTGGGCCAAAGGCAGGTGCCAAACCGCTGCGCCACCCAGGGATCCCTACTATGCCTATTCTTAAATGGGAAAAAAACCAATAGACTGAATGAATTCCAGAACATTTTCTGAGTCACTGCTATCAGATGCTCAAGGACACTCAAGGAGCCACAGAAAATGCAAAGACGTATAATACATGATCCTTCACCTCATTAATTGGTACTGTACTTGAGTTGGTACCATAGTTGACCCTCAAACGGTATGGGTTTGAACTGCATTGGTCAACTTATATATGGATTTTTTTGATACAGTATAGTACTATAAATGGATTTCCTCTTTATGTTTTTAGTATTTTTTTCTCTAGCTTTTATTATAAAAATAAAGTATACAATATATATACAAAATATGTTTTTTTTTTTTTCAAAATATATGTTAACTGACTTTGTTATTGGTAAGGTTTCTGGATGACAATAGGCTACTAGTAGTTAAGATTTTGGGGAGTCAAAAGTTATATGTGGATTTCTAAGGCACAGGGAAGTCAGTGTACCTAACCTCTGCATTGTTCACAAAGGCAATTGTATATAAATTATATAAAATGTTAGTGAAGAGGAACAATTTAGTGGATACAGCTTAACATGAAAGGTGATACTTTACCTAGAACTCAAAAAGAATCTAGAATTTTAAGTGATACAGATAATGACTCCAGTGAAAATGAGAGAAAAGTATGAAATAGTAAGCAACATCTACAAACAGCAAATAGTCTAGACTGGAAAATGAGATCTATGTTTTGGGTAGAGGTGGTAAAAAATTAGGATCGAAAGGACAACTTGGGTCAGGCTGTAGGAGGTTTTAAATGCCCAGCTAAGGAGTTTAGACTTTATTAACAAAGAAAGAAAAACATCAAAACTGCACCTTAGGAAGACTTACAAAACAGCACTGCAAGGAATGAATAGGAATGGCAAAGATGGATTAAATTAATAGGCAAAACAGGAACATAATAAAGCTGAATTAGCCTAAAGTGATAATAGCAAAATTAAAGACATAAAGGAAGCTATTCAGTGAGAAAGTTTAGGTTAGGTCTTCTTGTTATACATGATCTAGGGCATTCCATTTCCTCTTTTAATATTTCTCTGTTGCGATTATTTATTCATGATTTTTTTCCTGCTAGAATGTGAGCTCCATGAAAGCAAGGACAGTGTAAGTCTTATTTATCACTACATTGGCACATAGTACTCAAATAACTATTGAATGAATTCAGAATATACTCTTCCCTAAAAGAAAACAAACAAACAAACAAAAAAAACAAAACTTTTTCGAGGCAAGTAAGAATTTGTATAAGGATTCTCTAAATTTGGGAACATTGCAAATTTTTCCAGACCTAGAATTTAAGCCATTGTCAGATGAAAATCCTATTCCTGTCTATAGCCATTACTAGATGCTTCTGAGTAAGCTTGCTTTTCATTCTAATTCCAGAAGCAAACCATCTGCCATTACCTGAAATCTTGTCCATACTAAATTCTAAGACAACAATTCAAAAAGCTGTAATCTTAATAAGCACTAAAATATAAATCAAATGGGAAAAAAATTTTAGAAGTTCATGCACAAAAAATAGGCTTACAATACCTTAGGGGGATTAAATGGATATGTTTCTGGTATTTTTATCTCTAGCTGATATCTTCCTCCTAAAAAATGGGGAAAACAGAAAGTTAAGAAGGCTACTCACCCCAAATATGTGAAGCCAAACATAGTGAAATAGCTTTTCAAACCATGTACTATTTTATATTCAATTACAACAAATTCATTTAAAAGTTGAAATTCAAAAAGTAAATATAAAAACACTAGTTTTTCATTTAGAAGTTATTTAAAACATATAGCCATTTTACACAACTATATCAGTTTATCAGTGAATAACAGAGCTAGAGATAGATAAATACATTAAATCCAAAGACAATGCAATGCGTCACTGGGACAATTAATACAGGTTCCGTCTCCTTTTGTTTCCTCTAGTTCACACTGAGAAGAGTCGCTAAGTAACAGAAAACACAGAAAGAATAAAAAGACATAAAGAACACAAGAAGTATAAAGGCATAGATGGTACAGAAAAAAAGTACATATGGTTATGTCATAAACCGGAAAAATCTACTTCTAGCTCGTTTCTCTCAAATACAAAAATGCCTCCAAACTTTTAACTTGTGCCCAAAATTAAAGGCCAACACTTCTTGTTAAAATTTTTAAAATAAAGTTCAACAATACCAGGTAGGCATAAAGATAAAAACAAAACAAAATAAAACCAAAAAACCCTATTATCGTCCTCTCAACAGGTATACAAAAAGAAACACTTTACAAAGAGGTTGTTTTTTGGGATCCCTGGGTGGCTCAGCAGTTTAGCGCCTGCCTTCGGCCCAGGGAGTGATCCTGGAGTCCCAGGATCGAGTCCTGCATCAGGTTCCCTGCATGGAACCTGCTTCTTCCCCTGCCTGTGTCTCTGCCTCTCTCTCTCTGTGTGTCTCTCATGAATAAATAAATAAAATCCTTAAAAAACAAAAACAAAGAGGTTGTTCTTGCCAATAATATGTAAAGAGAAGGCAACATTCTGTTTTGAAGTTATCGTGAGCAACTAGCAGCCAAATACATATTTTTAAAGAAGTTTATCTAGCATCCCGTAACTGGGTAATTCAAGGGGAAGATAACTGTCACTCAGGGAAACTCTGAAGGGGAAAGTCTTCCATTGGATGAGAGGGTGGATTTGAATTCTAACTTCAAGGAACCTTCTAATCCTAAGATTTTATGATTCATTAACAGAGAATACACACTATTCCAAAACGGAACAAATAAAACTGTCCTACTGAAACACATATGAAACTATGCCTAGGATTTGCTTCAAAATAATAAAGGGATGGATGAGATCAAAGACTGGCCTTAAGGTGATAGTTATTAAAGCTAGATGATGAGCACACCAAAGATTCATTATACCATTTGTCTTCTATATATAACACTTTCCATAATAAAAGTAAAATAAAATAAAAGTATGCATTAGCATTAACTTCATAATTTCATAATTCAACTCTCAGTATATCCTGGGTTCTCTCAAATCCACCTCCCTCCATTGTTAGGAATACATGAATGTGGACCTGGGAGAAAAACAAAAGAACAATTCACTTGGTACCACTTTTTTCAAGCCCTTTTTGGTTCCAATTCTTATTTTCTTGCTAATTCTTTTTAATGGTATCGCACAATGACTGATGCATGAGTTGAACTAGATGCCTAAATCAGAGCATACAGCAATAGTGAAATCAAAATAAAGGAAAGTAGGAAAATAGGAAAGTAGGAAAAGAAAAGAAAAAAAAGAAAAGAAAGAAAAGGAAGAAAAGGAAGAAAAGGAAGGAAGGAAGGAAGGGATAGGTAAAAGAAGAATACCGGAGAAAATTTTGTGTATATGGATACACCTGTTTTTGTTTAGAGTTATAACTGCTAGCTTCAAATAGAAGTTTGGCCTAAGTATTACATAGGTTCTTTTTCCTTTCTAAGAATCTTACTTTTTCTGATAAATTCTAAGATTACTGTCTCTATAAACTTTCATATAAAGTTCTTCCTTCTTGGATGCTCAAAACAATTTCTTGTTAGCAGTGTGAGAGTCCAGAGATACTATCTAAGTAATGTTGGACCCTAGAGTCCCCCCAATCCTATTTTTGCTCCACATGCTATTAATACCATCTATCAATATGCTCTATCTTGCCTTATTATCTGACAACTCTCAATATATAACCACTGTAACATTAACCATAGCATTATTTGATATATATATATATATACATCAGAGCAACACAACTAAGAGAGCTTTATAACTATATTACTCATAAGTTTTCACTATAAATCATTTCTTTTTAAAGAATAGCTTTTTAATATTAAAAACTTATAATCTTTAACTTCATCTAAAAAGAAGATAGGGAAGGGATGGAATTTTTTTAAATATCAACTATTCCATAAATTCAAAACAACTGTTAGGAAGAAAGGTTCAAGAACTAAACTGTTCCTTTGCCACTATTATAGCAAAAGAAGAAAATAGATTTAAGTATAGTATGTGCAATATGGTAATTTTAACATGGGTGTTCTGCTTTTCAATTTGATTACTTGTAACACACATAAAATAGTTTCCTCATTAGTTAATAATTATAACCAGTTTAACATTACACATGAAAACACTTGCCTTGGCTATGAGATTTAAAAAAACAACAAAAAAATTCTCAAAAACTAGCAAGAACCCGCAATAAATATCAAATACTTCTCATGTTCATGTTTCAAAAAAAAGTACCTTAGTTTATATGCCCTTCAATAGTGCTTTTCCTAAATAAAATGAACTTCTCAACAATCATTTTATTTATGATAAAAAGAATATGATTTATACTCAAAAAGCATATTGAAACTAGGCTTATCAAAACAAAAACAATTAGTATTATCAAACATTAATATCTTATTTAGTGGCAGCAGCAGAAATAAACACTTAAATATGACCAAACTTGTTTCTAATTAATAAAGAATATAGTACATTTATAACTCAAGTATCAAAAAAAATAACTCAATTATCTTTCAAATGAGTACTATCCAATTTTTTAAAATTTGTCTACTTTTCTGCCTACCTAGCTTTAGTTCAGGAGGTGCTTTGTTTATAAATACCAGTTTGCTGAAAGAGTCCTAGAATGATAATGCTACTGCCATACTGTTTTTTAAAAATACATCTAAACCTAAAAAAGATTCAAGAATATTCATAATGCCTGCTTTTAAGAAGTTAGTGTATCATTCCATACAATATCTACTACTAAGAACTTGATTTTTATAAGATAACTAAAGATCTTTTTTCCATCTAATGAATTGTCAAAAGGACTAAGTGAACAGCAGCCATCAAAGTATCCAGACAAGGCCTGGCATATAGGAGGCACTCAATAAACAATATAATACTAAAGGATTTCAAGAAATGGCTCATATGAACTATAAAACAGTAAATAGAATTTTATCATTTAAGATTTAGTAGAATATGCTAAAGACGTTCTAGGATCTTTAAAAATTTAAATGAAAACAAAGATATTCTAGACTATTGGACTTTTCTGATAACTTTTATCTGTTCATTACAGAATTATAGAACCACCTCAGAGTAGACATAACCACCATTTCCAATATTCAGTCAATCCTCATTTATTCAGAAGCAGAGTAATTGGAAACATTGGCTTTGAAGTCAAAGGCTATTAGGACTCAAATTCCAGCTGTGCCACTTAGATGTGTGACCTTAAACAAGGCACTTAATTTCTCTGAGCTTAAATTTCTTCATCTATGAATCAGTGATAACTACTTACCTCATAAGATTTAAGGATTCAATGAGAAAATGCATATAAAGCTCTATTACCACAAATTCTGTTATTATGATTTCTACTAAGCATATATTTGAATGCCTATTATATGCAAGAACCTTGGTTATGCTACATAACCCAAAATTACAATAATATTCATTACTGAAGATTTGCCTAATGAGGAAATAAAAAGCTATAAAGCTTGTTTCTATATCTTACCACCCAATTAGTCTAAAGTAGCTACAAACTTAGTTTGTGAACACAAAGTTCAACAAAGTTGCCTCCTTTCTTTTCTCCGTCTTAAAACGATAACTCAAAGCTTTCCTGAATAAAGAAAATTAAATATCTGGAATATAGCCTGTGTGAAGACATATGAATGAATGAAATGCTAAATGACAAACAAGGGAGAGGAGCTTTTAAAAAAAAATTTTTATCAGAAATTTAAGGCAAGGTTTGTTATAGATACCATATGAAGGGTAACTGAGCATCTATATAGTCCATATATTTGAGGCTTAACATGCTAGATGTTTTCTACTGCTAAATTCTAACCTGTATAACTGTAACTTGGCTCCACTAAATCTATATTGGGGAAAGAAAAAAAATCAGCTAAAATTCAGTAAGAAAAATCCATCTATATAAATATCTAAATTTATTATTAAATGTTGTAATATCCTAAGCCAAATGAAGTTATCTTCCATGTAGTTTATAGATGCTTAAGATTATTCTGATTTAATGTTTCAGATAAGTTCTAATACGCACAATATTTTGATACAGAAAAAAGTACTTGCCTTCATATGGTGTGTCTGGAGGTCCTGCTATTTCTCCTCTTAATTCTGTAAAATTCTCATCTACAAGATCTACTTTAATTTGATTTTTGCTCGTCTTAAAAATAAACAGAAAATAAATGTTAGTTATATCAGCAAGAAAAAAGCCTATTTTAAAGTATTATCTATAAAAAATTTTGAAACCCCCTCTTTAATAAACTTGATTTTCTGCTCTAGTAAAAATAATAGCCTGTGCTTTTCTAGAATTTAATTAGCCAGTTTTAAGAATATTTAAAACAAAAAAACTAACAAATTTTCACTTCATTGTTTTTAATGAAATAACACCACTTTGAACAACACTACAATGGCTTGTTAACTTTATTAGAATGTTTAGAAAAAAATAGCAGACACCTATTTTATATTTGCCAACTTCATGTAAGTTAGGTCCAAAGTGATAAGACTATTCATCTGCAGATGAACACTGCTATACTATACCCCCATATTACATGAGTTCTATCCATATAAACAGTGAGTTCTATCCATATAAACAGAAAACTCAGGATCATTAAAAGTCATTTAGGATATAAGCTCTCACTTAAACTGCAACAACTTGGCTGTTCTGGTTAACTGAAATACTATTCCATCCACCGAGATGGTGAAAACTCTAAGCATCTAATTTCCTTTTCCATTAAAAGTTACTAAAGCCTAAATGCCTCACTAGAATCATCTAATGCCTTCTTCAATTTAAGTTGCTTAGTTTAAACTTTTTAGTTACTTCAGTGGCAACTACCTACTTTTCAAAACAGACTTATTTTAAATTTATCTATATCTATTTATTTTGCAATTTACATATCTCAAAGTCCTTTCACATCTACAGTATCATTTCAATTTCTCAATCCATTCTGAGTCAATGGTGACCTTAAATGATTTAGAAAAATCTCCAGTGGGATTCACATTAATGTTCAAAAGTACCTGTCTACAAACGAGCTCTCCACTTACATTATCTAATCTATACTAGTACCTTACTGGTCCAAGTCTATATTCCTAATATGGTAAATTTTCTCTCTCAATGGTTAAAAACCTAAGTCCTTAATTTACAAGTTATGTTTTCATTTTTTTTGGTTAGGATTTCATATTTTTACCTAAGTAACACAATATAACCACTTTTATGAAAAAAAAGCCTTGCAATATTTCAAGAGTAAACTTTTTGCTTTCAAACCTACCTTCTTAAGCTTGCTTACTGGATGTACAATGTAAGAATTACTGTTTTAAGGTCCTTGGCTTCCTCCCCCCAAGCCTCCAACAAGAAGATAGCATTTTACATTTTCTCTACTAGTTTGTATTAATACAGAATGTTAAGAACTGAAAACATGTATCTTAAAACCCAAGTTTTAAAGATTTCATGACTTCTAATTAATCTTTTAATAACATAAGATTAAAAACTTATTTTATGCACTTAAAATATTCTAATTAGTAGGTTTATTTCATAACCTTTTACATTTGGGATTGTTTTTCATATTTTTCTGAAGTTAGTTTTGCCCCCAAACTAAAATTAATTACAAATCGACACATGAAAAACTTTTTCCTGTGCTCTCAAAAATCATTATCACCTTTGGTATTTGTGGTGGAGGATGAAATATACAATTTTACCAACAATAAATACGTTTCCAGTATGCACAGGAATGAAAAATGTTAAAATGAAAATCAGAGGCATCACACTTTCACGGACCAAGGAAAAAGCCCCAAGTGGAACTAAAGGACTTCCATTTCTCCCCTGAAAGTTCTAAGTAAAACTAGAGTAATCGATCTTACAAATCATCAATGTCTTCAAAGTTCTTTATAGCTTCCCACAATACCCACTTTCCAAAAGTACATAACCCTAAAATGTGAATATAGTAAAGGATGATTAAAGTTTTGGGGAGGAAAAGAAGAGATAAGAGAAATAAGAGAAGCTGCCTTCCAGATTGCCCCCAATTCTTGAGTTAGTAAAATGCTAAATAAACAATTATTAATTTTATTAGTATTCCTCTGTCCTTATTTCTGTCACTACCTCCAAATTATAATTTGAGAAAAATAGGTCTTTTTTTCTCCTCTAGAGAAAGCACACCATTAGTGTATGAAAAATGTACTAAATTAGCTAAAAAAAATACAATCACCATGATGAATCCATTATAAAGAAGAATCCTATATGGTCTAGAGTAGGGCCTTTATCTGCAGATAACCAAAGATAAAAAGAAAATGGAAAGTTAAAAACAGATTTTTCATAGCTTAATTTTTCTATCACACAACAATTATCCTTTATTATCTTCACAGTTTAACCTCCAATTACTCCATAATACAAAATTCTGTTCCCAGTGCCCAACTACCTTAAAATCCCACTTAAGACCAAGAACTGTAAGGAATATAATGAAAAATGGCAAGAGATGTAACAGTATTTTAAAAAGTATGGCCTTTGAAGTTAGATGGGAGTTGAATCCAAGTTGTCACTTACTTGTGGCATTAATTTAGGTAAGTCACATAACATCTCTCAATTTTATTACTGTAAAATGAGAATACAAATCTCAAATTTAAATGAGAATCTTCTGGAAAGCAGCAGCATAGTTACCCTTTCTCTAATAATGTTAGTTACAAAAACCTTTGATTTCAAAGCCCTATTTTAGAAATTTCTTTTCACAGCTCTGTTTCCAGTATAAGAAGGAAATGTTATTCCTAAAAATAAATACCAAAACAATGTGTTATTCATCTTAATGACCAGGAACACTATGGCTTTGGTATGAAACCTTGAAGAACTGTGTTACACATTTTTTGTGAGGACAGCTACAAAATTGCTTTTCTATACTTTCTTCTCCCAACTCAACTAAACACACAGGGGGGCCTCTGGTAGTCCTGGTTTTTCTGATGTTCCTTTGTGGCTCCAATGTGTTTCTAACATGTAAAAGGAAAAGAGATGAATAGAAGCTACAGTTCCTAGTAAAAATTTTAAATGAACTATTAAAATGTAATACAAAATATGCAAAATAGCACATAAGATCACACCTAATCTGAATTTGGTAAATTAGCATTACTGCCAATAAGCAATAGTGTGGAATTTAAAGCAATTCTAATAGATTTCCAAAGCCATGGCACATCTCTTGGTGAATTGACATCATCATCACAAAAATCTTTCAAATTCCTTGAGTATACTATATGCCAGAAAGAAATCTCAAGTGTTAAAGTCAACAAAACTAAGTCCTTGCCCACTTAGAGCTTACATTCTAGTGAGAAAAACTAAAAACTAAGATTTCATCATAAAAGCGCTAAATACATTGTTACTTAACCTGTTTAAACTAACATGTGACCTCAAGAAAGTTAATTAACAACTATGAAACTCAGTTTCATCCTCTATCAACTGGGGATTATCATAGTACTTACTATATACAGTTCCTGGGGGACTTTAACGAATACAGTATATAAAACAGTATAGAATAAATGCTGAATGTATAGTGGTCATTTAACATTGGAATATGTTGACTTTTGACAATGATGTAGGAGCAGAAAACTTCCACCTAAAGCAAATATTGGTTGTTGTTGTTTTTTAAGGAGCCCTTGTCACATTATTCTCACGTGTATTTATTCTGTAAAATTTATTCTAAAACAAAATTTCAATCTAAATTTCAGATAGACAAATATAACTCTGAATTACCCCTAACATTACAGAACATTCTCACATTCTCATATGCTATAAAGAAACTATTGGTTTGTTTCCCAGTCAAATCACAAGAACCAAAATTTAGGAGCACTGTTTATCAGTATCATGCAAATAAATGTGAAATTCAATTCTCCCTAAAATTTGCTGAAAATGCAGATGAAAAGGTTTAATAGTTGCCATTGTTTTCCCCGAATTTAATATGAATGACTTATTTTCCCCTACTAAGGCCCCTCAGGGCCTTATAAGAAAGATTCCCTTATAGGATTTCCCTTTTAAGAAAGATTTCCACCTTCCAAGCAGTTATTAAAAAAAAAAAAAAAATTCTGAAGGTTAGGGCATGTCACAAATCCAAAACAGGCTGACATGGAAACAGAGTAGAAGGAAACTGAAGCCATGGGGAACATTTACGATACTCACTAAATACAAGTTCTAGATCGGTTCTAACAGATAGCTAATATGAGCCACAAAATTTTCTACTAATCACACTAAAAAGAATAACATGCAATCAAAATAAAATTTCCTGAGATATTTTCATTTTGTAAAAAGCTCACGTCTTGGGGACCCCTGGGTGGCGCAGCAGTTTAGCGCCTGCCTTTGGCCCAGGGTGAGATCCTGGAACCTGGGATCGAATCCCACATCGGGCTCCCAGTGCATGGAGCCTGCTTCTCCCTCTGCCTTTGTCTCTGCCTCTCTCTCTCTCTCTCTCTCTGTGACTATCATAAATAAATAAAAATAAAAAAATAAAAAAATAAAAATAAAAAAAAACACTGTGCTCATTACATCTATTAAAAAAAAAAGCTCACGTCTTCAAAATTCAGTGTTTAATTTACAAATCATATTCACATTTCGATTTGGATTACCCACATTACATGTGTTCAAAAGCCACATGTGATATTCAAATTCACAGATATAGAAAGTAAATTATTGGCTGTTAAGAAAGGAGAGGGAAGGGAGAGATGGGAAGGATCTGCTAATGGGCATGAGAATTATTTTAGGGGAGATGAAATGTTCTGAAATTACATAGTGGTAAGAGTTGCACAACTTTGTGTGTGAATATACTAATGACTGCTGAATTGTACATTCTAAAAAATCAAGAACAATTTTTTAAAACTTGAAAAAAAAAATCACATGTGGCTAGTGGCTACAGTATTGGACAAGTACAGCTATAGAGAACCAGGAAATGACAGCCTTTCCAATTAAAACAGTCTGTCATGGGATCCCTGGGTGGCGCAGTGGTTTGGCACCTGCCTTTGGCCCAGGGCGCGATCCTGGAGACGCGGGATCGAATCCCACGTCGGGCTCCCGGTGCATGGAGCCTGCTTCTCCCTCTGCCTATGTCTCTGCCTCTCTCTCTCTCTCTCTCTCTCTCTCTCTCTCTCTCTGTGACTATCATAAATAAATAAAAATTAAAAAAAAAAACAAAAAAAAAACAGTCTGTCATTAAAATTTTATTTTTTGGACTTCTGTCCTCATACTTCAGACAATATGTAATTTGGAATAATTAAAGTTCTGAACATATTAATTCCATGAATATTTACTGAGTACTCATACTATTCACAAGGTTGTAGCATTTAATAGAATGCTACAAACAAAAATAAAGGAGTTTATTTCTGGTTTCCAATCCAGCATGTAAAAACTTAGAAATCATCACTCCCATCCACAAAAGAAAGAAGCTAAACACACTGGAAATCATCTCTTCTAAAATCCATCAGAGAATTGAAGCCACAGGACAAAATGCTGCCCCCAAATCATGGATACACAATGGGCAGAAAATAAAACTCAAACTTACCAGGGCAAAAGCTCACAAGTATGAAGCATTACCCAGGCAGGAAAGCCTAAACTGTAATTGACAAACTGCTGGAGGCACAGTCTGGATGAATTTGAGACTGAAAAACTCTCAAGGGGCCTTCCTGCTTTTGTTCAGTTTTTACCTCCAGGATCCCTACTGGTTCTCACAGTGAAAATCAGAAGAAAATGCCCTCATGCTCCTAGCAGGGGGAAGGTAAAGAAGCCATTTTGAAATAAACCTAGAGTTTTCTGATTTCCAAGGCCTGTCCTCAAGAGAAACTTCCAACAGGGGTCTTAACGTATCTAACCAACCTGAGGGAAGAGAAGTACCCTATTCCAAACCCCTCTAGTCTTCCAGTATTATATGAGGGGGAGGGAGAATGAGAAGTACTTTTGAAGCTTAGGGGTGTAGACTCCCTAAAACACTAAGACCCAATTACAGGACTACAGAATGCTTCCCCTCCTCAAACCACCACTTCAATAGGCCTCCTGTGTAATAACAGGGGATTACAACTCAAAGAACCACATGTCTCAGGCCTGACTTAAGATGTCTCTAAGGAGCCTCAGAGGCAACAGGGAAGACAAAAACAAGAGCATCAGAGATTTTGGATTCTGATATATACAGCAAACAGTAAACAGAGACTAATCCTCCCTGGACAGATAGACATAAAGTCTCACACCAAAGGCCTATTTATTTACTTCAGTTCCTTTTACCCATGACATCATGTATGGCTTTGGCTTTCAAAAGAAAAAAAAAAAATTAAGGCATACTAAAAAACAAAACCACAGAAAAAGACTCAGAAGGTAGAAATGCTAGAATTAGACTAAAAATTTAAACTACGGTTAATATGCTAAGTGCCATTAAGGAAAAAGCTGACAACATCCAAATCAAATGGGTAATGTTAGCAGAGAGATGGTAACTCCAAGAAGGAATTAAAATAATATGCTAGATAATTTTAAAAAATATGGTAACAGAAATTAGAAATGCCTTTGATGGGCTTATTAGTAAGTGAACACAAACAAAAAGTGAGTCCATAAGTTAGAAAAAATGTCAATAGAAACTCTAAAAACCGTAATCAAAGGAAAAACAAATGAAAAAGATAGAATAGAATCTCCAAGGGATGCCTGGGTGGCTCAGTGGCTGAGCATCTGCCTTCAGCTCAGGGCATGATCCTAGAGTCCAGGGATCGCGTCCCACATGGGGCTCCCTGCATGGAGCCTGCTTCTCTCTCTGCTTATGTCTCTGTGAGTCTCTCATGAATAAATAAATAAAATCTTAAAAAAAAAAAAAAACCCACGCAATATGATACACAGATCTATCAGGATGGCTACTATCAAAAAAACTGAAAATAACAAGCGTTGACATAGATGTGGAGAGACCGGGACCTTGTGCACTACTGGTGGGAATGTAAAACAGTGCAGCCACAGTGGAAAACAGTAAGTTGTTCATCAAAAAATTGAAAACAGGGGCACCTGAGTAGCTCAGTCAGTTGAGTGTCTGCCTTTGGCTCAGGTCATGATCCCAGCATCCTGAAATCAGGCCCCACATTCGGCTTCCTGCTCAGAAGGGAGTATGTTTCTCCCTCTCCCACCACCCCCCCCCCCCCGCTTATGCTCTCTTACTTTCAGTCAAATGAATAAACAAAATCTTTTTTAAAAAATGAAAATGGACTGACCATGTGATCAAGCAATTCCACTTCCAAGTGCATGCTCAAAAAGCAGGGTCTCAATCTGCACACTCATTTCATGGCAGCACTATTCAAAAAAGCCAAAGGGGCGGGGGGTGCAGCTGGGTGGGTGGCTCTCAGTTAAGCGTCTGACTCTTGATTTTGGCTCAGGTCATGATCTTAGGGTCCTGGGATCAAGCCCCACACTGTGTCCCACACTCGGCACGGAGTCTGCTTGAGGATTCCCTCTCCCTCTCCCCCACCAAAATAAATAAATCTTTTAAAAAAATCCTTAAAGTATATATCAGTGTAACAATGGAGTTTCAGAGGTGTCTGGGTGGCTCAATCGTTTAAGCATCCAATTCCTGATTTTGGCTCCGGTCACAATCTCAGGGTTGTGAGATCGACCCCACATTGGGCTCCATATTTAACAGGGAGTCTGCTTGAGATTCTTGCTCTCCCTTTCCCTCTGCCCCTCTCCCTCTCTAAAATAAATAAACAATTTTTAAAAAATGGAATATCAAAATACATAAGGCAGTAAGAACAAAACTGTAATGAGAGGGTGCCAGTCAGTTAAACGTCTGCCTTTGGCTCAGCGCATGATCTCAGAGTCCTGGGATCAAGTCTCACATCAGGCTCCAGCTCAGTGGGGAGTCTGCTTCTCCCTCTACCCATTCATTCCCTCTGCTTATGCTTTCTCATGCTTTGTCAAATAAATAAGACCTTAAAAAAAAAAACACTATAATGAGAAACAGATGAATCCACAACTATCGTCAAACTTTAACATCTCTCTACCACTATTTAATACATCCAGTAGGCAGGCATAGATGGATTGATCAACAAACACTAAATTGAATCTAATGTACATCTACAGACTACTTATGCAACAGTAGCAGAACATACACTCTTCTCAAGTTTACATAGAACATTCACTAGACCATACTCTGGGCCATAAAGCACAAATTCAAAAGAACAAGAATCATAGAAAGTATACTTTTAGGCCACAATGGAATTATGTTGGAAATCAGGGACACCTGGCTGGCTCAAACGGTAGAGCATGCAACTCTTGATCTCAGGTTTGTGAGCTCAAACCCCACACTGGTTGTAGAAATTACTTAAAAATAAAATATTTTAAAAATAAGTAAAAATAAAATACATATCGGGGCACCTGGGTGGCTCAGTGGTTGAGCATCTGCTTTTGGCTCAGGTCATGATCCCAGGGTTCTGGGATTGAGTCCCACATCAGGCTCCTCGCAGGGAGTCTGCTTCTCCCTCTGCCTATTATCTCTGCCTCTCATGAATAAACAAAATCTTAAAAAAAAACAAAAAAAACAAAAAAAAAAACTAGAAATCAATGATGCAAAGAGAACTAGAAAACCTCAAAACACTTGGAGATTAAACAACACGCTTCTAAATAACACATTTGTCAGAGAAGACATCTTAATAGAAACTTAAAAATATTCTGAACTAAATGAAACAAAAAGACAACTTATCAAAATCTACAGGATGTGATAAGAATAGTACTTTGAGGGAGATTCACATTGAATGCATATCAGAAAAAAGTCAAAATTAATAATCTAAGATTCCACCTATGAAACCAGAAACGGAACAAATTATAAACAAAGTAAAAGGAAAATAATTTAAAAGATGGAGCAATGAAAATGAGAAAAGTTAAACTGAATTCAATTAAACTGAAAATAAGAAATAGAAAAGCCAACTAAACCAAAAATTGGTTCTTTGAAATAATCAACTAAATTGATAAACCTCTAGACAGACTAAGAAAAAAGAGAGAAAACACAAATTACTAAATACCACAAATGAGAGACCCATCTCCACTAATCCCACAGACATTAAAAGGACAAGGTAATATTGCAAACAACACTATGCTCACAAATCTGATAATCTAAGAAGTGAACGGATTCCTTAATAGACACCATCTGCCAAAACTGAAGACAGACTATCTGAAGAGACTAAATAGGATTATATGTATTAAGGAAATTGAATCAATAATGAATAACTTTGGGGCACCTGGGTGGCTCAGTGGATGAGCATCTGCCTTCTGCTTAGGGCGTGATCCCAGAGTCCCGGGATGGAGTCCCACATCAGGCTCTCTGCATGGAGCCTGCTTCTCCTCCCTCTTTCTATGATTCTGCCTCTCTCTCTGTGTGTCTCTCATGAATAAATAAATAAAATCTTAAAAAAAAAATGAATAACTTTACAGAAGAAAAAGCACCAGCCACAGATACTGTTAATGATGAATTCTACCAAATATTTAAAGAAGAAATTATGCCAGTTCTCTACCTCTTATAATCTCTTTTGTAAGGTAGAAGCAAAGCAGGAAGTATTTCCTAACTCATTCTATGAGGCCAGTATTACCAAACACACACGACAAGTACAGACCAGGGTCTCTCATGAACATGTCCGCAAAAATCCTCAAAAAAAATTAGCAACTTTACTCCAACAATGAAGAGAATCATATGGTTACCCTTGAACAACATGAGGGTCAAGGATGCCAATACCCTGCACAGTTGGGTATCTGCATGTAGCTTTGGATGCCCCCAAAACTTAAGTATTAATAATAGCCCACTACTGACCAGACGCCTTACTAGTAACACAATCAATAAACACTTAATTTGCATGTTACATGCATTAATGCTGTATTCTTATGACAAAGTAAGCTAGACAAAAGAAAATACTAACAAGGCCAAAAGGGAGAGAAAATACATTCACACCACTGTATTATATTTGTCAAAAATGCATAAGAGAATCTGTGCAATTCAACTCTGTGTTGTTCAAGGGTCAATTGTATACCATGACAAGTGGAATTTATCCTGGGTATACATGCTGGCTCAATGTTCAAAAAATCAATTAACATAACCCAATCACATCAACAGGCTACAACAAAAACCACACAATCACATCAATAGATGCAGAAAAAGAATTTCACAAAATCCAAAACCCATGCACAAAAACACTCTACACACTAGGAATAGAATGGAACTTTCTTAACTTGATAAGTAGTATTTACAAAAAAAACCTTACAGCTAACATACTCAATGGTGAGAAACTCAAAGCTTTCTCAGTTAAGATCAGGTATAAGGCAAGGATATCCCCTCTTACCACTCCTTTTCAAAATTACACTAGTTCTAGCTACTGCAATAAGAAAACATATACAAGTTGAGGAAGAAAAAATAAAACTTTGTTTGCAAATGACACCTTTGTAGAAATCTGCAAAAACATGACAAAAGTTAATTCTAAGAATAAGCAATTACAGGAAGGTTGCAGGATACATGGTAAACATATGAAAGTCAACCATTTTCTTATATATCAGCAATGAACAATTGGAATTTAACATTAAAACACAATACTATTTAACATTAGCACCAAAAGGGCAGCCTGGGTGGTTCAGCGGTTTAAACACAATACTATTTAACTTTAGCACCAACAGGGCAGCCTGGGTGGTTCAGCGGTTTAGCACCATCTTCAGCCCAGGGCGTGATCCTGGAGACCCGGGATCAATTCCCACATCAGGCTCCCTGCACGGAGCCTGCTTCTCCTTCTGCCTTTCTCTCTCTCTCTCTCTCATGAATAAATAAAATCTTAAAAAAAAAAAAATAGCACCAACAAGCCAACATACTGAGGTATATAAATCTAACAAAATATGTGCAAGAACTATATGAAGAAAACTTACAAAGCTCTGATGAATGATATCAAAGAACTAAAAAAATGGAGGAGTGAGCTTCAAGATTTACAGTAAAGCTACAGTAATCAAAAAATGGTATTGGCCAAAGAACAAAGGGATCCATGAAACAGAATAGACAACCCAGAAATAGACCCACATAAATATAATATAGTCAACTTGACAAAAGAACAAAGGAAATACAACAGAGCACTGTCTTTTCAACAAATATTTCTGAAACTAGATACACACATGCAAAAAAAAAAAAAAAAAGAGAACCTAGACACAAACCTTACAACACCCTTCAGGAAAATTAACTCAAAATGGATTAGAGGGGCAGCCCCAGTGACACAGTGGTTTAGCGCCACCTTTGGCCCAGGCCTGATCCTGGAGACCCGAGATCGAGTCCCACGTTGGGCTCCCTGCTTCTCCCTCTGCCTGTGTCTCTGCCTCTCTCTCTGTGTCTCTCTCATGAATAAATAAAATCTTTAAAAAATGGATTAGAGATGTAAATGTAAAATACAGAAGTAAAAAACTAGAAAAGAGCAAAGGGGGAAAATCTAGATAAACTTGATATACCTATGACTTTTTAGATATAATACCAAGGTACAATCCGTGAAAGAAAGAAGTGGTAAGTAGGACTTCATTAAAATAAAAAACTACTCTGCAAAGGACAGTTTTGTCACAAGAATAATGAAAAAAGGGACTGTGAGAAAATATCTGCAAAAGACGTATCTGATAAAGGACTATTACTCAAAAAACACAAAGAATTCATAAAACTGAGTAAGAAAACACAATTAAAAAATGAACTTAACAGACATCTGACCAAACAAGATATATAGATTGCAAATAAGCATAGGAAAAGATGGTCCACTTCATATGCCATGGGGGAAATGCAAACTAAAACAATGAGATACTGGGGCAGCCCAGGTGGCTCGGTGGTTTAGCACCGCCTTCAGCCCAGGGCATGATCCTGGAGACAGGAGGTCAAATCCTGCATCGGGCTCCCTGCATGGAGCTTCTCCTTCTGCCTGTGTCTCTGCCTCTCTCTCTCTCTCTCTCTCTCTCTCTCTCTCTGTGTGTGTCTCTCATGAATGGATAAATAAAATCCTTAAAAAACAAACAAACAAACAAACAAAAAACAACACTATTAGAACAGCCAAAATCTGGACCAAATGCTGGCAAGGATATGGAGCAGCAGAAACTCTCAATCAATGGTGGTGGGAGTACAAAATTATGCTGTCACTTTGGAAAACTGAGTTGTGGTTTCCTTCAGAACTAAACATACAAAAAAAAAAAAAAAAAGAACTAAACATACTCTTTACCATATGATACAACAATCATACTCCCTAATTATTTACCCAAAGGAGTTGAAAACTAACATCCACACAAAAACCTGCGCACAGATGTTTATAGCAGCTTTATTCATGATTGCCAAAACTTGGAGGCAACCAAGAGGTACTTCAGTAGATGAAGGGATAAACTGTAATATATTCAGATAACAGAATATTAAATATATATTAATTACATATGCAACAAATATATAATAAAAATAAATAGCTATGAAGCCACAAAGATACAGAGGAAACTTAAATGCTTATTGCTAAGTGAAAGAAGCCAAAATGAAAACGCTACATATTGTGAAATTCCAACTATATGCCATTCTGCAAAAGCAAAACTATGGAGACAGTAAAAAGGTCAGCAGTAGTGGTGGTGGGATGGAAACAGGATGACACAAAGAAGTTTTAGGGCAATGAAAATACACTGGGCGGGAGCGGGAGAGTGTGCCTGGTTGGCTCAGTTGGAAGAGCATGCAACTTTTGATACTGGGGTCATGAGTTCATGCCCCATGTAGGGTGTGGAGACTACTAATAAATAAACATTAAAAAAAAAGAAAGAAAAGAAAATACTCTATAAGAATTATAATGATGAACACATGTCATTACATACATTGTTTCCAGAATAAAAACCACCAAGAGTGAACCTTAAGGTATGGACTTTGGGTGATTATGATCTATCAGTGTACGTTCATATTTTAACAAATGTAACCGTATATCTTGGTGGTTTGTAGGGAATGCTGATAATGTAAGAAGCTATGCATCTGTGGGAGCAAAGGATGTCAAAAACTTGTTCTTAAGTCTTGTGATACTGCGCAAGCTTTCCTTTACAGTAACTGTCACCACACACAGAGCTGAAATACTTTTAGTGTGGTTGTACACTTGTTCAAATTTATAAAGTTCATAAACTGAAAATTCCTGTATTTACTAAATATATAAATGCATAAAAAATTATTCAAAGTTACTACTGAAAGAAAGGATTAGGACTGAGGAGAGGAAGAAAAGAGTAAGTATGGATAACTTTTACTCTGGGATGCGTGGGTGGCTGGTTAAGCAACCATCTCTTGGTTTTGGCTCAGCTTGTGATCTCTTCCACATTAGGCTCTATGCTCAGCATACAGTCCACTTAAAACTCTCTCCCTCTCTTTCCCACCATGCGTGCTCGCACTCTCCCTCTCTCTCTCTCTCTCAGTAAATAATTTAAAAAGAAAAAAAAAAGAAAACTTTTACTCTGGGCCAACCCTCTCAGGTCCCCTCCCACTTCGGGTGCTTATCACTCAATAAACTTCATGGTCCACCAAAAACAAAACAAAACAAAACAAAACAAAACAAAACAAAAACAAAAAACAACAACAACAAAAGCTTTTACTCTGTATTTCTTCTTTGAAAAAATTTTCACAGGGATGCCTGGATGGCTCAGCGGCTGAGCGTCTGCCTTGGGCTCTCAGGTCGTGATCCTGCAGTCCTGAGATCGAGTCCCACAGTGGGTTCCCCACAGGGAGACTGCTTCTCCCTCTGCCTATGTCTCTGTCTCTCTCTGTGTGTCTCTCATGAATAAATAAAATCTTTAAAAAATTACTGGATTTATTCCAAGAATTCAAGAATGATTTCTTTTCTTTCTTCTTCTTCTTCTCCTTCTTTTTTTTTTTTTTTTGTCATTTCCCTTCTTTAGGAAAATAAAATTTTGTCTCAATTTCAGGTCTGTATTTGTCGGGGGTACTTGGGTGGCTCAGTGATTGAGCAACTGCCTTTGGCTCAGGACGTGATCCCGGGGTCCTGGGATTCAGTCCTGCATTGGGCTCCCTGCAGGGAGCCTGCTTCTCCCTCTGCCTCTCTCTCTCTCAAAAAAGGTCTAAGTCAAATTAAGGCATTTCCAAGTCCCTTCTTTTTTTATTTTTAATTTATTTATGATAGTCACAGAGAGAGAGAGAGAGAGAGACAGAGACATAGAAAGAGGGAGAAGCAGGCTCCATGCACTGGGAGCCCGACGTGGGACTCGATCTCGGGTCTCCAGGATCGCGCCCTGGGCCAAAGGCAGGCGCTAAACTGCTGCGCCACCCAGGGATCCCCGTCCCTTTAAAAAAAAAAAAAAAAAAAAAAAAGATTTTATTTATTTATTCATGACAGACACAGATAGAGAGGCAAAGAGATAGAGGGAAAAGCAGGCTCTTTGCAGGGAGCCTGATGCAGGACTGGATCCCGGAACAGGATCACGCCCTGAGCCAAAGGCAGATGGTCAACCTCTGAGCCACCCAGGTGTCCCTCCATGTCCCTTTAAAAAAAAAAATTTTTTTGTTCATTTTTAATATTTATTGGGGCACCAATAAAAAAAACATCACTTCTACCACTTAAGACTAATTTTCCACCTAAACACTTTTATAAAATCCAACATGCAAATCCAAGTTTGCATAAATGTTATTTTAACCACAAGAATATTAAACAACAGAGACAAAGCTCAAATTACTTTTGAAGCTGTAACTTGAAGTCCCCAACCTCCAGAACTTCGTGAGAAAACTAATTTCTGTTGTTTATGCCATCTACTTTATGGTATTTTGTTATGGTAGCCCAAGTTGGCTAAGATCCACACATTCAATCATAAAAGAAGAGAAAGGAAAAAATCATTATTGCCATTGGAGGGGACTATTAAACCAAATATTTACTCTGATAGTAAGTAATTTTCATTCCAGTTGATGATGGAAAACTCTTCTTTCTAGTAGAATATTAGCTAACCAAATTTAAAGCTGGCAATTAGGAAAATCAACTTTCTACAACCCCCCAATGAAATAACTAATGCAGGCAACGATCAAATGACCTAGCATTGCTAACAGTTGAGGACAACCTGATATTATTACACATTTATTAATCACTGAATATGAAACATATACTACAAGTCTTTTTGTCAAAAACATTTATCCTGGGATCCCTGGGTGGCGCAGCGGTTTGGCGCCTGCCTTTGGCCCAGGGCGCGATCCTGGAGACCCGGGATCGATTCCCTCGTCGGGCTCCCGGTGCATGGAGCCTGCTTCTCCCTCTGCCTGTGTCTCTGCCTCTCTCTCTCTCTCTGTGACTATCATAAATAAATAAAAATTAAAAAAAAAAAAAAACATTTATCCTGAATCTAGTCAAACCTTTACACATAAACTCCTAGTTTACAAGAATTATAAAAAGCACCACCATAAAGAAATCTCCAAGATTTTCAGTGTCAAAAAGAAAAAAAAAAAAAAGGGTGCGTGTGAGAGAACCACTGTAAATTTTAAATGACTAAAAATAACATTCATATGCAATTTGTAAACCTTAAGTAGATTCTGCTCTCCCAAAAGGCTAATAAACCTGAGGAAATATGAATGTTAGATACCAAGGAATTAACATCTTCTCTGGTAGAATAGTAAAAGAATGTTATTTTTAGCAGATGCAAACTCAAGATTTTGGTAACAGCAATATTAACAATTGTAAAATCTCAGTAGTGGGAATGTAATTATACTTCAACTTTCCATTTGAAAATTTTCTTAATAAAACGTTAAGTAGGGATTCCCTGGGTGGCTCAGCGATTTAGTGCCTGCCTTCAGCCTAGGGCGTGATCCTGGAGTCCCAGGATCAAGTCCTGAATTGGGCTCCCTGCATGGAGCCTGCTTCTCCCTCTGCCTCCCTCTCTTTCTGTGTCTCTCACAAATAAATAAATCTTTTTTTTTTAAGTTAAGTAAAATTAAAATATAAAATTGGACAATTAATTTTCCTATTTCGTTCTTAAAAAAGATTGTTTTAAAGGTGAGAATATGATGAATCTGGCTGCCCCATGCAGGGCCAGTGCTAGAGTAATTTACAACAAACTTTCTGGGAAGCACTTTAGTCATAAGCATATGAAAAGTTCAGACACTATGATCCAGGATCTTTTTTCCAGGAAATCTATCTTAGAGAAATAAACTCATATAAAAGTTATACAAAGATATTCCATTCAGTACACACACACATGCACATAGTGGTATAAAACAGAAACAACTTTTAAACATTCAACCAAAGAACAGTTTAGGGGTACCTGGCTGGCTCAGTCAAAAGAGCGTAAGACTCTTTTTTTTTTTTAATTTTTTTTTTAATTTTTATTTATTTATGATAGTCAGAGAGAGAAAGAGAGACAGACAGAGAAATAGGCAGAGGGAGAAGCAGGCTCCGTGCACCGGGAGCCCGATGTGGGATTCGATCCCGGGTCTCCAGGATCGCGCCCTGGGCCAAAGGCAGGCGACAAACCGCTGCGCCACCCAGGGATCCCGAGCATAAGACTCTTGATCTCAGGGTTTTGAGTTCAACCCCCACACAGAGATTGTATAAATAAGTTTTATTTAAATAAAACTTTAAAAAATATTAAATATATAAATTAAATGCTATTAATATTTAATACTACTTAATATTTAAATATTTCATTTTTAAAAAAGATTTAAGTAATTTCTATACCCAACGTGGGGCTCAAACTCATATTCCCAAGATCAAGAGTTGCCCACTTCACCAACTCAGCCAGCCAACCCTAAAGAGGAAAACATTTTAAAAGAATATTTAATGCCACATAGAAAATATAAGATGTCTCAGATGCCTTGGTGGTTCAGTCAATTAAACATCTCACTCTTGATATCAACTCTGGTCTTGATCTTATCAAGGTGGTGAGTTCAAGCCCCTCTTGGGCATAGAGCCTATGAAGGAAAGGAGGAGGGAGGGAGAAAGGGAGGAAGGGAGAAAGGGAGGAAGGAAGGAAGGAAGAAACTAATGAAAGAAAGAAATATAAATTAAGAAAAAAAATACAAAACAGTATACTACATACTAAGACCTTGATTTAGTAAAAAGAAAAAAGTATGTTAATAGCAATGGCTATATTTGGCCTATGAGAGACTGCTACTTACATCTGTCATCTTTGTACATTTTTAAATTTTTTAAAAAAGGTAAGGAGATAGAGACTGTTTCTAATATTTATAGACTGTAAGCTCTTATCCCTATGGTCATACACATAATTTTGTCATCACCAAAAACTGTACTTTCTCTGAAATCCATTTCAAGTTTCTCAGATTTCCAACCTCCTTAGATCAAGTTCACTATTTAGTACTCCAAATTCAGCTATTAGCTGGATTAATTGTACATCACCATTGTGTCATTATCAATCACTCCCTTGCTAACATTGATGCTTTTGTTCCTTCATGGTACTCATATGGCAAAGCCCCACTGCTAGTTAAACTCATTCCTCAATTAACTTAAAACAAAACAAAACAAAACAAAACTACCTTCCTGTGTCTGCCCCAAGCAGCACTGCTGGGGAAAGAAACACACACAACCATCATTAATTGGTTTCATGTTCAAGTGAAGACCACAAATCCCAAATGAAAATTTAACATTGCCCTAAGTGTCTCTGCTCCTATTAAAGATTAATCCTTTCATTTATGCTAGTAATACCACTCCTGTTATTCTCAAGGACTTTGCAGGCTCAATTACTCCTCCTTCCTCTAGCATAATCAATTTCTCCCATCCATCAACATATAAACATCATCAACATAATATTAGAAAATTTTTAAGAGGCACTTAGGGAACTCAGTTAAGCACCTGACTCTTGATTTGGGTTCAGGTCATGATCTCAGAGTTATGAGATTGAGCCCCACATCAGGCTCCAAGCAGCTCAGTATAGAGTCTGTCTGTCCCTTTCCCTCCTTGAACTTGGGTACATACCCGTTCCAAAATAAATTAAAAATTTTTTGAAGCCATATTCTTCTGCAGCTCCGCCTCTTCTCTGTTCTCTGTCAGAGTACAACTTTAAAAAGTTGACTACAGCTGCCAGTTCCTCACATTATTCTGTCCAATCATATATCCATCTTCACCATTCCAATCATATATCCATCCTTACCATTCCAATGAAAATATTATAGCCAAGGTCACCAATGATAACTGCGCTGCAAATTCACAGTGGGCATTTCTCTCACTCAGCAGCATGACAAAGTTAACCACTCTTGGAACTGTCTCGGTTTCAGAGATACCACATTCCGCTGGTTTTCCTAATATATCACTAATAGCTCACTTTCCTTATCTTTCCATGTTTTTTCTAAGCTCAACTACAAAAGATGCTTGGGATTCATGGTGAAAACCAGAACTTTGTCCTACTACGTTCCCTCCTTTTCTAACCAAATTCTCCTAGAGTTAGGTTACCCACTCTAAGCTTTAACCTAACAAGAATGAAGCAAAAATTTTATATCTCCCAACTTTTAATGTACTCCACCCACTCTTTCCCATCTCAGAAATTAGCACCATCATCTGTCTGGTTGCTAAAGACAAAAGTCTAGGGGTTTTTCTAAGTTCTTCACTTTTCCTCTACACCATCAGCAAGCCCTTGTGAATCTACCTTTAGTTTAGTTTAGTTTTTTTTTAAGATTCTATTTATTTATTTACTCATGAGAGACCCACAGAAAGAGAGGCAGACACAGGCAGAGAGGGAAGCAGGCTCCATGCAGGGAGCCCGACGTGGGACTCGATCCCAGGTCTGCAGGATCACATCTTGGGCCAAAGGCAGGCACTCAACTGCTGAGTCACCCAGGCATCCCTGAATCTGCTTTTAATACATATCCCCAATACTCTTCTTTAGTCTCCTATTCAACTGTAAGCTACAATCATCTACAAGCTATAATCATCTCTTGCCCGGGCTATTTAGAAAGACTTCACAAAAGGTCTTCCTAAGAGACACCTGGGTGGCTTAGTGGTTGAGCATCTGCTTTTGGCTCAGGACATGATACCAGTCCCGGGATCGAGTCCCGCATCAGGCTCCCTCCTGCAAGGAGCCTGCTTCTCCCTGTCTGTGTCTCTGCCTCTCTCTCTATCTCGTTTGTGTGTCCCACCTTGCCCCACTCATCACTATATTCCCAGCACATATCATGGCACCAAGGATAAAAGGAGCCCTCAAATATTTGTTAAATAAATTAAAGAGCTGTTGGTACTGAATAGACAAAGATGAGCCACAATGCTTATTCTTGAACTTCTCAAGAATAGGGAGTCTAGTAGGGAAAGACAGCTTCAGATCACTAAAAAAAAAAAAAACATTAAAAATTACAAATTTGGGTTGAAAGTCAGATTGGAATTATATTTAAAAGTCTTTTAAAAACTTCTATATAGGGACGCCTGAGTGGCTCAGCAGTTGAGCACCTACCTGCCTTTGGCTCAGGGCATGAATCCAAGGGTCCAGAATGGAGTCTCACATCAGGCTCCTTGCTGGAAGCCTGCTTTTCCCTCTACCTGTGTCTCTGCCTCTCTCCCTGTCCCTCATGAATAAATAAATAAAATCTTAAAAATAAATAAATAATAAAAACTTCTAAATAAGTGTGTATATATACATATGTAAAAAAAAAAATTAAAGAAAAAAGTGGAAGGAAATAACCAAAATTAAGATGTATCTCTACATGTTTGAAATTTCAGACAGACAAAAATATTTTAAAGGAAAGAATTAGGGCAGCCCATGCGGCTCAGCAGTTTAGTACAGCTCAGGGCCTGATCTTGGACTTGATCTGATCAAGTCCCACATCGGGCTCCCAGCATGGAGCCTGCTCTTCTCCCTCTGCCTGTGTCTTTGCGCCTCTCTCTCTGTGTCTCTCGTTAATAAATAAATAAAATCTTAAAAAAAAAAAAAAGAATTATCCCTGGGGTGGGATTACAGATAATTTTTACTTTATTATAATTCGTTATATTTTCAAAAATTCAATAACAAGCAATTGTTACTTTTGTATTCATAGAAACTGGGTATTTATTTAAAAGGGAAAAGCAATTAAATGGTTTTATATTCTTGACTGTATGATTACTCGTGCTTTTGGTATGCGTGAAAAAATAGATCAACCTAATGTATGACTAAGTTAATTCCAATTTACCCTCCCAAATACCAGTTTAAGGGTTATTCCTAAGGATCTTTCCCTGAGGTTTAGGTTACCCCACCCCAGACAGTTCTCCTTACTTAAACTCAATAAACAAATAATTGTTGAATGTTTCACTGCCTTACTAGGCTATAATTTATTCCATAATAGCATGGACTATGTCTATCTTAATTACCAACAATAGAGGGCATTCAATAAATATTTGTGGAACAGGGACAGCTGGGTGGCTCAGCAGTTGAGCATCTGCCTTGGGCTAAGGGCGTGGTCCCAGGATCTGTGATCCAGTCCCACATTGGGTTCCCTGCAGGGAGCCTGCTTCTCCCTCTGCCTATGTCTCTGCCTCTCTGTCTCTCATGAATAAATAATTAATCTTTAATAAATAAATATTAAGCATGTAGCCTTAAAATAGTTAACCCATAGTGATACACCATAGGTCATAAAGAACACTAAACAGATGCCCCCTAAGATCTTTAACAGGGAAAACTACAGAACTCATGAATAAATAATTAATCTTTAATAAATAAATATTAAGCATGTAGCCTTAAAATAGTTAACCCATAGTGATACACCATAGGTCATAAAGAACACTAAACAGATGCCCCCTAAGATCTTTAACAGGGAAAACTACAGAATAAAGCAAAAAAAAGGCTGCCTTCCTACCACCTTATTTCCCAGTTTTTGCCGTTTATATTATATCACTTCAAATCATGGCCTGACTACATTATCAACACTTAAAATGAACAGAAACCCAACTTCATCTACAGGCCACCTTTCTCAACATATTATAAAGTCCCTAGTCCCAGAAGCAGGATAAGTGGTTACACTTTCATAATGGTTGATGATGAGCTCCTTGGCACTTTAAAAAAAAACAAAACTTAAACTCATGTAGGAAAACAAATGCCTGCTGCTGCCTGGTAATGAGCTAAGCAATGGAAAATTAAAAATATAAGATAGGTCTCTGCCTTCAATGACTCTCACTCACAGTTCCTAAGAGTAAATAAAACATTTAAGTAAACAACTAAGGATATAATCAAAGTATAACCAACCTACAGATATAAATGTCTGAGACATATAACCACCTAATATCTCACCCAAATACCTAACATCTCATCCAAACACTCAATGGCCTAGTAATACGACTCTCAGATATACACTCAAAATTCTTATATATGTGCCCCAGCAAAAAACTGGAAATTACCAGATGTTCAATAGATGAATGAACTTCAGTATATTCTACATATGTAGAATAAAACTGAGCTGGGTGGCTCAGCAGTTGAGCGTGCCTTTGGCTCTTCCCGGGATCAAGTCCCACATCAGGCTTCCTGCATAGAGCCTACTTCTCTCTCTCTGTGTGTCTCCCATGAAGAATAAATAAAATCTCTCAATAAATAAATAAATAAATGAACAGAAAAAATAAAAAGAAGGAACTACTACAGAAAGATTGAAGAAAAATGAAGCAAAGTGTATTATCACTGCTGAAAAGCAACAGTATCAGACAACCAACTCTTGAACTAGTTCACATAAAACATGGGCAGCCCCGGTGGCCCAGCGGTTTAGCACCGCCTTCAGCCTAGAGCGTGATCCTGGAGATCCGGGATCGAGTTCCATGTCGGGCTCCCTGCATGGAGCTTGCTTCTCCCTCTGCCTGTGTCTCTGCCTCTCTTTCTCTCTCATTCTGTGCCTCTTATGAATAAATTAGAAAATCAATAATCTTAAAAAATAATAAAAATAAAGTACCAACCGTCACTTGAGAGAGAAGGCTACATATACTAGCCCTGCATTTGTAATCACTAGAAAAATATGTAATTCCAAAAAGGCTAAAAATAAGTCATAGAGTACTAGGCCTTCCCTAAAACCTATGAAAGGTTTATGCACTTTCAGCAGCAGCTCCAAAAAAAAGTACATGCCTATCAAAAATTTTTTGGCTTACGGTAAATGTCACTAAGCCTACTAATTCCAGGCACTATATAGAAAAAAAGATGAGTAAGTATCCTCAAGGAGCTCAAGGATATATAGCAGGAACAGAAAGACATATGTACAATTACCAATAATACAGTAACTAACTAAATCCTCAGAAAATGACACTGGAGAACAGGGGTAAATTGTGTTTTCACAAAAGGTTTATCAGAAGTGGCATTTTAGGATAAGTATATTTCAAAAGGCAAAGGAGGAGGTATGGGCTTGTTCCAGGCAGAGCAACTAAACAGTGAGTAATTTAGTGTAGCTGAAGATATGAGAGAGTGAAGTATGCATAGGCATGCAACTGTGTTGAGACTTGACAGGAAGTAGGTCAAGAAAAGTAGGCTAGAACAAAAGTATAAAAGTTTTGACTTTATGCAACAGGCAGTAGAGACCCTAAAGGAAAATGATCATATTTTAAAAATTAAATCCTGTGGCACAGAGGCACCCAGGTGGCTGAGTCAGTTGGGTGTCTGCCTTTGGCTCAGGTCATGATCCCAGAGTCCCTCGATGGAGCTCCACGTTGGGCTCCCTACTCAGCGAGGAGTCTGTTTCTTCCTCTCCCTCTGCTCCTGCTCTCTCAAAAAAATTAAGTATTTTTAGGTAAGCAAGTAAGCAAGTAAATAAATAAATAAAATGAATGAATAAATCCATCCATCCATCCATCCATCCTGTGGCATGGCACCAAGAGGGCTGAACAGAAATTGCAGAGAAATACATGTAAATAAAACTGTTTTACTATAGTCTATCTGAGATATGAAAACCTGACCTAGAGTGATTAATAACACAGGATGAAGGAAAACCAGCAGCATCAGAGCAACCCCAAGAGGAAACCTCTGAGAAATGAAGAGAATGGTATACAAAATGGATTGCTGAGAAGTTACTCTGCATTTGACATATCAGAAGATACTGGTAATGCCTGAAGAAATAGTTTGCATTTGATATGGTAGAGACAGAAGCCTGAGTATAGAGGTTAAGGAATACAACTTACAATTGTTCCTAAAACCAAATATGAGGTATCTTTATGATAATCAAAGTAAAGATTTCTTAACGAAATACAAAAAGCATACCATACAAGAAAAAATAGAAAAATGTGACTTACTTCTTTCTAGGTCAACTCTACCCCCAACGTAGGGTTTGAACTCACAACTCCAAGATAGAGTCACACGTTCTACCAACTGAGCCCACCAGGTGCCCCTCTAAAAATGTGACTACTTAAAATTAAACTTCAGTTATATAAAGAATATGCCAAAGTTAAGCCAAATAAAATAGTCACTAGAGAACAAATAACATATAATAGAGTAGTTCATAAAGACAAAAGTAGAACAATGAATGCCATAGGCAGGGCAACAAAGAAGTGACAAGCTAGGATTTTATAGATACAGAGTTTCAATTTTACAAGATGAAATAAATTCTGGAGATGGACAGTAGTAATGGTACGATAATGTACACTGAAACTGTACACTTCAAAATATACAAGATAGTAAGTTTTACATGTGTAATATACCACATTAAAAAAAAAGCATAAAAGTTAAAAAATCAAGCCACATAATGGAAGTAGACAAAATTACACAAACACATAAAGAATTCCTGCCCATCAATAAGAAAAATACAAACCATCCAAATTTTTTTAAATGGATAAGAAATGAAAACACTAAATTTACAAAAGAAAGTCTAATGGCCAAAACACAAAAATATGCTTAATATCTCTACTGGCAATGGAAATCAAAATAAGCTACAATTTCACATCCATCAGACCGACAAGAATGTTATCTTAAAAATGTCAGGTCACTAGAACTCTTATACACTGCTAGAAGAGCATAAATTGATACAATCACGGGTAGAATGAAGTAATATTCAGTAACGCAGAAGATGCAAATACGCTCAGATCCTACAATCCTATTTCCTAGGAAACTCCTAAGTATAATAATGTTCAATGCTTTTTTTTTTTTTTTTGTAACACAACTAAAAGTTGAAACTACATGCTGTCCACAGAGAATAAACAACAACAAATCTGATGTGAGGGACTCAGCTGATTAAGCATCTGCCTTCAGCTCAGATCATGATCTCAGGGTACGGGGATCGAGCCCTCCATAGGTCTCCCTGCTCAGCTGCAAGTCTGCTTCTCCCTCTCCCATTGTGCTCTCTTTTGCTCTCACTCTTTCAAGTAAATAAATAAAACCCTAAAAAAAAAAAAAAAATGACGTGAAATACTACAATAATTTAAAGAACTAGGGATGCCTGGGTGGCTCAGTGGTTGAGCATCTGCCTTTGGCTCAGGGCATGATGCCCTTGCAGGGAGCCTGCTTCTCTCTCTGCCTATGTCTCTGCCTCTCTCTCTCATGAATAAATAAAATCTAAAAAAAAAAAAAAATTTAAAGAACTAAAACAATATGCATTGTCATAGAGAAATTCTCAAAAGAATAACACTAAGAAGAAAAATTGCAGAAGATGCAGAATACTATAATCATCTATGAAAAAAATGTTAAACTTTTAAAAACACTAAAAAGGGTTTTCACACTCAAAAATACTATGGTTTCAATAGTAAAAACAAACGTATGAATGGGAAGAACAAAGGCATCTTCAGCACAGTGGTTACTTCTAAAAAAGAGAACGGAAGGGCAGCCGGGTGGCTCAGTGGTTTAGCGCCGCCTTCAGCCCAGGACGCAATCCTGGAGTCCTGGGATCGAGTCTCACGTCGGCCTCCTGGCATGAAGCCTGCTTCTCCCTCTGCCTGTGTCTCTGCCTCTCTCTCTCTCTCTCTCTCTCTCTCTATGTCTATCATAAAAAAGAAAAAAAGATTTTATTTATTTATTCATAAATAAATAAATTGAGCCACCCAGGGATCCCCAATAAATAAAATCTTAAAAAAAAAAAAAAAACGGAAAAGGGAAAAGGTTACAAAGTTAGCTTCATCTGTACGTTTTGTTTTATTCCTTGGGGGAGAGGCAAGTTAACCTAATATGAGAGAGTTAAGATCTGTTAAATCTATACCATGAACATAAAGGTATTCACACCAATGTTTTCTGAACTTTAAATGTAAATTATTCCATAATTGTTTAAAAATCTTCAAAAATAATGGGCAGGTAGCAAGCAGCAGACATGTTTGTATGCTATTCTTTCCACGATAATCAGTAAATATTTGGGAGACTTGGTTTCCAATCCCTGTTCCACCAACAAGTTCCTTGAGACTGAAAAAGTTAAGTAATTTCTTCGGAGCTGCAATTTTCTAATCTGTAAAACAAGAATAACATCAATCTCATAAAGCTGCCATACATATAAAACATCAGATAGTAGGCATTCAACTGTAGGTATTATTTTAAATCTGCAATAAAAGCAAAGAACTAGGGGAGAAAAAGGACAAGGGGTTTTGTTTTTTGTTTTTAAAGATTTTATTTATGTATTCATGAAAGACACAGAGAGAGGGAGAAGCAGAGACACAGGCGGAGGGAGAAGCAGGCTCCATACAGGGAGCCTGACATGGGACTTGATCCTAGGTCTCCAGGATCCCGCTACCCTGGGCTGAAGGCGGCGCTAAACCGCTGAGCCACCAGGGCTGCCCAGGATAAGGGTTTTGAATGAAATTTCTCTCCTTTGCAAAATTACAAAAGAGAACACCATGGATGTCAGACAGATGTGACTGCCACTTTTTATCTTTCAAGACCAATTTTAAAACAGGAATTTTAGGGTCACCTGAATGGCTCATTAGTTAAGCATCTGCCTTCAGCTCTATTCTGAGATGGAGCCCTGCCTCAGGCTCCCTATTCACCCACCCCAATAATCCCCACCCCAGCTCAGGCTCTCACACTCTCTCAGATAAATAAATATTTTTAAAAATAAAATAGGAATTTTACCACGGGATTCAAGATTACATAGACCACAGGATTAGAATCTAGATTTCTTAGTCCAGAGCCACATGAAGAAATCCCAAATAATCCCATAAAGCTGTATTATTTGAAAGGCTTCCAAATAATGTACTTTTTTTTCGCTTAAAAAGGTCACATTTAGGGGATCCCTGGGTGGCTCAGCGGTTTAGCGCCTGCCTTCGGCCCAGGGCGTGATCCTGGAGACCAGGGATGGAGTCCCACATCAGGCTTCCTGCCTGGAGCCTGCCTCTCTCTCGAATACATAAACAAAATCTTAAAAAAAAAAAGGTCACATTTTTTTAAAAAGTCACATTTTAACACAAACTCTTCCTCAATTTATAACTGGCCCCTAAAGAAAGATTAATTAACCCCTTGAGAATAAGGCCCACATATATTCTTTTGTATTCCCCTTGGCCACAGTTGTTTGCACATAGATGACAAAGAAACACTATCAGAAGTACTAAACCCCCTTCATTTTAAATCTTTTCTTCAGGCAAATTCACATAGAGCTATCACTACACCACTGTAGGAAACCTTTATGATCCAAGAACAATAAGCAGAATATGAACATACAGCTAATTTTGACATCTTAACAGCTATCCATTCACATAGCCCTGGAATTGCTCTGAGCACTGTAAAGACTCTCTTATCTTCCTATATTCCTACAGATAAGAAAACTAAGATACAGTCAGTCCTGCAGGTATTAAGTAGAAAAGCCAGGACTCAAAGCAAATCTAATTCCAAAGCCCACGCTCTTAATCACTAAGCTAAATTTACTGTATCATGCTTAAGGAGTGAAATATCTCTGCCTCCTGCCAGATTTAAGTTCTCACACCAAGAGAGGGAAAAAAAGGTATACTTAAACACAACAGCCAATTTTTTTTAAAGATTTTATTTATTTATTCATAGAGATGCAGAGAGAGAGAGAGAGAGAGGCAGAGACACAGGCAGAGGGAGAAGCAGGCTCCATGCAGAGAGCCTGACGTGGGACTTGATCCAGGGTCTCCAGATCACGCCCAGAGCTGCAGGCGGCGCTAAACCGCTGCACCACCGGGGCTGCCCCCAAAAGCCAATTTTAAAAATTTTTTTATTTATTTACTCATGAGACAGAGAGAGAGAAGCAGAGACATAGGCAGAGGGAGAAGCAGGCTCCCGGTAGGGAGCCCAATGTGGGACTCGATCCCAGGACTCTGGGATCATGCGCTGAACCAAAAGCAGATGCTCAACTGCTGAGCCACCCAGGCACCCCTATGATAGTCAATATTAAACGTCACTCCTTCTTGGAAGTTTTATTAGCATTCAGCACTTACAGTATTATGGGGGGGAGAGAGAAGTCCCATAAAGCAACCATATATAATGGTTAGAATGGACCAGTATGCCAAAAGCCTGGGTTCATTAACCAGATCTGTATCACTGAATAACAATCAATGTCTTCGGGCCTCAGTTTCCTAATCTTTTAGGTATGGGATTTGGCCTAGATCTAAGGTCTCTTTCAACTTGAATACTTAATGCATTTTAACACATTTTCTAAGATACGACTAACACATTTTTTGAACAAAGATTTTTTTGTTTTGTTTTTTAAAGATTTTATTTATTCATGAGAGACACAGAGAGAGAGGCAGAGACACAGGCAGATGGAGAAGCAGGCTCCACGCAGGGAGCCCGACATGGGACTCGATCCCGGGTCTCCAAGGATCATACCCTGGGCTGAAGGCGGCGCTAAAATGCTGAGCCACCCAGGCTGCCCCTTGTTTTTTTTTTTTAAAGCAGGCTCAATGCCCAGTGTGGAGCCCAATGGCAGGGCACAAACTCACAACTCTGAGTTGGAGAACTGAGCCAAGATCAAGAGTCAGAAGCTTAACTAACTGAACCACCCAGGCGTCACCTGAACAAAGAATTTGAAGGGCATCTTTTGAAGACCTTTAATATTAAAACAATTGGGCAGCCCTGGTGGCGCAGTGGTTTAGCGCCACCTGCAGCCCGGGGTGTGATCCTGGAGACAGGGGATTGAGTCCCACGTGGGGCTCCCTGCATGGAGCCTGCTTCTCCTCTGCCTGTGTCTCTGCTTCTCTCTCTCTCTGTGTCTCTATGAATAAATAAGTAAAAAATCTTTTAAAAAATAAAAATATTTAGAATTAAAACAATCATATAGTATATACTTGTGTCTATTCTTTTACTCAAACATATCCTAAGCTAATCTGTACTATTAGAAATCAAGAAAATGCCTGGAAAGGGATGGCTGAGGGTTCCTGTGGTGCTGGTAATACTGTTGCACACCTGATCTGTGAGCTGGTCACACTTTATTGTTACCTTTTACTTTGACGTGAAAAAGATGTTTTTTCCTAAAGACAGTAGTGCAGATACTTAGGTGCTAATTCCACAACTATGTGTATATCAGAACTGTGCATATAACCTTTCTAAATATGTAAAAGTTTCTTGCCTAATTTTGTCAATAATCTCTGTTCCCTAGTTTCAATTCAGGTGCCGACAGAAAAAAAATCATTTACTTATAAATAAATTCCAGTACTCCTGAAATTCCTTTGGCACTGTCTTCTGAAATTTTAGGTTGGTCTTAACCCTCCTTTGGAACAGGACTCAAAAATCTCCCTCCAATATTAAAGACCTGAAACTAATATAACCCTGTATGTTAACTAACTGAATTAAAATAAAAACTAAAAAAAAAAAAACAAAAACCCTCCTCCATACACATACCCTCAAAACTCCCATAACATTTACCCTTTGCATCTAACATTTTTATCTATATCCAACGAAGTAAGTCTTCTTGGGATGTGGTCCCAATAACTGCTCAATAACTATTGATAACCTTATTTACTGGAAGGTAAATCTATACCTGATAGAGATCAGTCTTTTTATAACAGTAAAATGAAACAAAAAATGTACCCCAAACAGTATTACTTGGACAGGCACCATTTTTTAATCCAATCAAAAGCTTTCCTCACTCAACCCACACCCAGAACCCCGTAAAGTAGACTATTTAAATGTTACACGGAGCTGTAACTTACATAACTATAAAAACCACTTTTTGACTGAAAAAATTGTTCACATTCTAGTTACATCCATTCTGAGCGGGGAATTTCACCTTTTCCTTTAAGTCAAAAAGGAAAAAGTTTAAAAGAAAAAATAATCATTAATTTACAAAGGGAAAAATATAAAATCTTAAAAACAAAACACCACTCAAAACTAGTAGTAGCCATACTACAAACTTTTTTGTACCTTTACTGTCCATTCAACTTTTAGATAAAATATACTACATATCTTACACAGATAACTGTTTGAGATGTTCTTCTAAAGAGTTCTGTCTACAGCAGTGGTTCTCAACATTAGGCAAAGTCTGGAGACATTTTTAGTTGATACAACTGGCAGGGAAAGAGGGCAAAGAGGTAGGGAAGAGCATTGGCGGTGCTACTGGCAACTAGTGATAGAAGCTAGAGATACTACTAAACATCCTACAAGGCAAGGGAGAGCCACTCACAGCAAAGAATTCATTATCTGCCTAAAATGTCAATAGAGCTAAGGACAGAAACTATGGTCGACAAAATCAACAGACTTACTTCTAAAGACTCGCCAATTAGTTTTTTGGATCAAATTAGATGAAATATATTAAATTTAAAATGACACTAAAAGGGACATCTAGGTGGCTCAGTGGTTGAGCATCTGCCTTTGGCTCAGGTTGTGATCTCGGAGTCCTGCATCAGGTACCGCAGGGAGCCTGCTTCTCCCCCTGCCTATGTCTCTGCCCCTGTGTCTCTCATGAATAAATAAAATCTTAAAAAAATAAAAAAAATTAAATATAATAATGACACTAAATACAAAATCCACTGAAACAGAAAAAAACTTCACAATAGCAGTTTTCATGAAATCAACTTGTAATGCCATAAATTACATATGGGAATTTCACGAATCAACTTGTAATTGCCATATCCCCTATTATTTTTAAAATATTTTATTTATTTATTCATGAGAGACACAGAGAGAGAGAGGCAGAGACACAGGCAGAGGGAGAAGTGGGCTCCATGCAGGGAGACTGACGTGGGACTTGATCCTGGGTCTCCAGGATCAGGCCCTGGGCTGAAGGCGGTGCTAAACCACCAGGGCTGAGCCACCTGGGCTGCCTAAATATACTCTATTAGAATCATAGCAAATGTTAGCAAAGTACAGCTACAATATGAAAAAACTACAGATAACACATAACAACAACAACAAAAACCCCAAGAGTCTGAGCATTGACTTGGGACATATTATTTTATTGAGTTTCAAATTTAAAAGTATTTTGCAGGGGTGTCTAGGTGGCTTAGTCGGTTAAGCATCTGATTCTTGATTTTGGCTCAGATCATGACCTCGAGGTCATCAGGGCTCTGAGGTCCAGGGGAGTATGCTTAAGATTCTCTCTCTCTCTCCTTCTGCCCCATACCCCCCCACCCCGCCCCCTGCCCCTGCTGGCTTGTAAGCATGCGTGCTCTCTTTCTCTCTGAAGTAAACAACAACAAAAAATATGTTTTAAAGTACTTTGCATACTGACATGCAAATAAATATTTAAGTTACTTAACAGGTAATACTTCTTTTAATGTTTAAACTATTAAATTAGGTTGTGTTTATATCCTTTAATCAGTAATACAAACCAGTCTCAGTTATTTTTAAATAATTAAAGCATGCCTATCCTTGGAAAGTAATGACACTGTGTACAATATAAACACAAGCACACCTAGATCTAAGTCCCAAAGCTACATGCTTGCAGACAAATAATTTAACTTCTTTGAATCTCAATTTCCTCATCGAAGAAACAGGAAATCTAATTCAAAGAACTGTTCCTGAAAATTAGCAAGAATGCATAAACAAATGTTATTAAGAGTCAATCTACAAATGGTGCTTAGTTGTTAACAACAATAATACAACCCGAATATAAATTATGGTTTTATTATATCCTCACAATCAACATTTCACTTAGTAATTCGACTCATAAAATAACTATAAAATGTAGTTTAAAAAAAATGTAGTTTAATCAATTTTCCATTCCTGGCAATTTGAAATATTAAAATTCACACAGATTTAAAATTAGTATCTGAAACATAGAGGATGGATTTCCAAACAGTCTCAAGGAAAAAAGACCTAGATGCCTTTATTATTTTATTTAAGTAAATAATATATATGCATGACTCCAAACTCAAAAGGGATCCTTTAATGCCCATTACCCCAGACCACCCAATTCCCTCATACAGAAGTAATCAATTTTCCAATTTCTCACGGAGAAAAATACACATATTTCCCCCCTTATTCCAATACAAATGGTAGCCTCCTCCACACTATTCTGCACCTAGCTTTTCACATTTGATTTATCTTCAAGCCTAGATTTTAATTAACACACTCCAAGAGTGACTACTTATAACCTCTTATGGTTAGAACTCAGCAAACATCAGCTATCTTTAGAAAACAAAAGACAAAAAAAAAAAAAAATTCCTTAAACCAATCAGTATTCTTAGTAAACAAGACCATATGAAACAAACTTTGGGAAACCTAGAGATTTATGTAGATGATATGATGAAATACTTAATTACTTGACCAGACACTCAAAATACTACATTTCCACACTTAAAAAGGAAAACACGTGGACTCTACTACAAGTCATTCAATGAGCTGAAAATAATCAACACAATCCACTTATAAAACTGGACCTACTAAAATATCGATGAAAATAAAGCTATTTATTGGTTATAATCCAAGATTAAATTATCTGACCCTTTCCTAAATGTACTCTGCAATTTATTTTCTAGAAGAAATTTCCTTCCAGGTTTATAAAGGTACTCTTCTTAAAACAATTTATTAGCATTTCCTATTCTCTTTCTCTGAAATACCATAATGCTTACTTGAAGCAAGACTTCAACATCCCTTACAGAGCAGTATTGTTTTAACAATATGCATACTAGAGTTGATACAAGATTTCTTTTAAGCTTTAATTGAAGTACTAAAAATATAGTGAAAGTCACCTCATACGAAGCAAAGAGACCATATGAATTGAGAGCAGTAACTTACCATTTTTAATAGAAAATAAAGCACTAGAAAGAAGTCATATTAAGTCTCAGGCTTGTACAACTTTATTAACAGAAGAAATGTTTTAGGCTGTTGGCAACAGTATTAGCTGAATATTTCATAGGATTATATATATGTCGACTATCCTGGAACATATTTTCTTGCGAATAAAAAGTTAGAATCATTGTTTCACTGTATATCAGTACAGACATTTATGATCCTATTTCTGCATTGTACCACAAAAATACAAAGTCATCCTTCCATTCAGAGTTTTGGCTCTTGAACAAATACAGAGGTCAGAGTTCATACACATGCTCTGTAAAACAGATCATTTCTTATAGACTACTACATTAGTAAATCGCTAGTATTTGTTATTTTAAGTTAATCTTAAAGAATTATATTCTCCATGTCTAATTGGAGAAATGATTACTGTAGAATCAGTGACATAAATAAAGCTCAAGTATTGCCACTTATGTCAATTACTCATTAGAATGCTGAATTTCACAAATCATTGAGATTATCAACGCTCCAACATAAAAGAAAAATACAAATAGTAATGATACATCCAATAATGGTATGTGACATCTTGAAAATAATAACTATTTCAGTATTACTTTTTCATCTCTCTCTTTGTTAAATCCAAGGAGGAAAAACTTGGCATTCTTGTTGTGGGTATAAAAAATTGTACTGATCCTTGTACAGTTTTGAGTCAAATCACTAGAATATTCTGAATATACTATATAAGTAAATATGGCAAACAGCAGAGTATTTAAATTCTGCAGGACTCAAGAGCAGCTTGAGACAAAAAAAAAGTGTTTCCAATAATTTCAATTATGATACAAACCTACTCAATAAGGAGGTATAATAATATATTAATCCGGGGGAAATCCCATGTTTTTAATAGGGCTGGTTTTTCAAAAGTAAGAATCAAGTTAACTATGAGAGACATCATAATGAAGTTTCATGGCATAACACAACAGTCACAGAGGCATTGTCTTAGGAGAGACTCTGACCTGTAACTTGTAAACAATATTTTGAAATAAGCTACTCTTTACCCTCCATTATTTTTTCCTATCGAAAAATATCTAAATGCCTTTAATACACCAAACAACATGCCTTCGACCCAATCAAAAAGCTTTAGATGTCAACAGAAAAGAGGCCTAGGAATTGGGGGTGGGGTGAAGGAAGGGTTGTGGGGGGGGGGGGAAGTCGGGAAAAATGAGATAATGATCTATTTTGGAATTAATTCCCTACCTCAGGTGAAAATTCCCTCATTCCCCACTCCAATAGAATAGTATCCCATTACGTCTCCTCTTCTCTCCCAACACCGAACTAAGGAGGGAGTAACTCTGAAACGTCCTTCTTTCATCAGTACCTAAGGTCTTTTTACCGCTCCTTCCCAAAAGAAAAGGACAGTGGAGGCCAAAGAGGCTGTAACGTAGAAAACCCTCAAAAGTGCGGGCCTCGGAGCGGCGCGGCTCTCGGGATCCAGTTACCACCTTTCCCCTTCCCCCAACCCACTTCCCGGGTTTTCTCAGGCCCGGCCTGCTCCCTCCCCACCCTACATCCACACTTCCAGCTGTTGCCACGGCCTCGGGCTCTCTCTAGAGCTCACACCCCTCCAGGAGGCGCCCCCTTCTCCATCTGCCCCCCAAACCGTGCTCCTCTCCAGACCGCCCGCCCGCGAGACTGTCCATCCCAGGGCCCGGGGAGGGGAGGGGAGGGCGACGGAAGCAGGGGGGAGACTGCTGCTTCCCCACAGGCAGAAAGGGCGGCCGCAAAGAGGGCCACCCAGGGGTTACCGGGGGGCCGGGGTCGCCGCTGGGAGCACCCTCCCGCCCAGGGCTGGGGTGGGGGCATGTCTGCGAGTTCATTTCTGACCTCCTCGCTCTTCAGCACCTCCTTGAACTCCCGCTTGATTCGCTGCACCGCGATGTTGGCCATGTCTCCGCCCGCAGCTGATTCGTACCCGCCTCCTCCGCCACCGCTACGACCACCGCCACCGCCGCCACCTCTTCCACCAGCGCCTCCTCCCTCGGCGACTCACACCCGAGCACACGAACGCTGCCACTGCCACCCGGCCGCCGCGCTCTCCTCAGTGTGGAATCACCTCCGCGCCCGGCCACCAAAATGGCGCCGGCTCCGCGCATGCGCAAGACGCTGACCCGGCCGGGCGGCGCAGCCGCTCCCGTTGTAGCCCCATACGCCTCAAACGCGAGCCCGCGCCGCGCTGCGCCGCGCGTCTCTGCCGGAGCTGCGGCCGCGTGGCTCCGCCCTGCCGGCGTCTGAGGCCAGGAGGGTGCGGCTTCCGCGCTGGCCGGCCCTGCGCGGGCCTCCCGGGTCCTCTCGGGTGCCTCCGCCCCTCTCCAAATCGCTGTGGGGCGGCCGAGGCTTCCCACCCGCGGCCTCTGACGGAGGGCTGGGCGCGAGCTAGCGGGTTCTCGCGGCCCCGGTCGGCTGCGAGCGCCGTCCTGACCCAGCCAGACCCAGGACCCCCGGGCTTGCTGCGCCTGACTGGGTCGAGGGCACGAAAACACCATTCCAGAACTCATCCGGCCCATTTTCTGTCGGTGTAGGCCCAGAAAAATCCCACGGCGGTCCGTTTTTGTTCTGAAGCCATTAAAGTGCCACTACTAACGCGATTGTTCCAGATACTCCACGTCGCTGAATTCAAAGTGGTCATTGTTGGGTCGCATCAGGTGTATTTGAAACAGGTAACTCCATGTAGATGCCTGAGGTAGATTTCGAAGTCAGATGTTGATCTTTGAGCTACTTAGATCATCAGTACCGAGGTGTAAGAGTTTTTAACCTTGGGGGCACCCTGGGTGGCTCAGCAGTTGAGCGGCTGCCTTGGGTTCGGGTCATGATCCCGGGGTCCTGGGATCGAGTCCCACATCGGGCTCCCTGCATGGAGCCTGCTTCTCCCTCTGCCTGTGTCTCTGACTCTCTCTCTCTCTCTCTGTGACTATCATAAATAAATAAAATTTTTTTAAAAATTAAAAAAAAGAGAACAGGGTTTCTTAACCTTGACACTAGTGACATTTTTTTTTAAGTTTTTAACATTGAATCTACATCAGAATCCCTCAAGAGTTTGTTTAAAAAAACGAAACAAAACAAAAACAGGTTGCTAGACCCCATCCCTAGAGTGTGGGGTGGACCTAATAATTTGCTTCTCTAACAAGTTCTCAAATGCTGCTGCTCTTGCTGCTGGTTCAGGGACCACACTACCAGCACCACTAAACTAAAACATGTGAAAATAGTTTGTATGTTAAAGTGGAAAATGGAGAAATAAAATAAATAAATACATATTTTTTTAAATGGAGAAATAGATGCTTCTTGTGGAGGAATGGTAGCTTTACTTCTGTAAACCTAAGGGCCTATGACTGTCTCGCACTAGTAGGCACTCAATAAATATTGAGTGAACAAATGAAGATAAGAGAAAAATGTTTTAAGTATATAGTAAGTTTGAAAGGCAAATTGAAAATGGTTGCTAGGGTTTCAGGAAGTGATATGGTTTTGGTGCTGAGCGGTACTTTACATAGAACATTCTGGAATAAAGTAATAAAGTTTATTTAGAAGTTTTTATTTCATGAGCTGCTTTCTCCTCATCAGTTAGTAAAGTATCCTCCGAGAAAAATATCACAAATACACGGTCTTAGCAAGAATTACTAAAATTGTGGCACCAAAGTGATTCACAGGCAGTGAATCATTCAAGTGGAGGCACATGGAAAAAAAGTTCTTGAACTTCTGCCATCGGAACCAAGAGGAAATTTTTGATTCCAGCTCTACTCCATGCTAGCTATCTTGGCCAACCTTGGTTTCCTCATCTGTAATATAAGGAAGCTGGACTAGATGTTCTCTTTCAGGTTTTAAGAGGTCAGAATTCTAAAGCATCATTTGGAAATACCTCCCTAGTGGACTAATATAAATTATAAAAAACCCTTCCATCAGAGCCCCCTAGTGGTCCGCAGAGGTTATACATGTGGGTCACGGTACAATGAATTATTGGTGTAATGTAAATCATTGCAATGCTATGTGTATTTGTGTCAATATATTAAAAATAATTATTTGGGGGGCACCTGGGTGGCTCAGCGGTTGAGCATCTGCCTTTGGGTCAGGTTGTAATCTCAGGGTCATGGGATAGAGTACTGCATCAGTGCTCCCGGCAGGGAGCCTGCTTCTCCCTCTGCCTATGTCTCTGCCTCTCTGTGTCTCTCATGATAAATAAATAAAACCTTGAAAAAATAAACAAATAAATAAAAATAATTATTTTGAAGTGTTTTGAGTACTTTACATTTATCAACTTCATTCAGTCCCCAATCTTAATTTTGGAACTTCAAGGAGATGTGCAACATTCAAATCACAGGGGGACAACTTGGGAGAGTATGGTCATTTCTTTGATAGAGAGGGATTTGGGTTTGTTTGTTTGTTTGTTTGTTTGTTTTCTTGAGAGACAGAAAGAGGGAAAGGGGCAGATGGAAAGGGAGAGACAGAATCTTAAGCAGGCTCCCTGCTTAGCATGGAGCCAGACATAGGGCTCCATCTCAAAACCTTGAGATAATGATCTGAGCCAAAATAGAGATCCAACGCTTAAACGACTAAGCCACCAAGGCGCCCCATGTCGTTTTTAAATACACATAATCATTGGCTCTGAAATTCTACTTCTAGGAAGTCATTCTACAATCCTTCCAGAGAATGAGACAACTATATATTAGCTGATATGAGACAATCCCCAAAGTACATTTTAAGGGCAAAAAAAAGCAATATGCTAAATGCAACGTGGTATCTTGGATTAGATCCTAGAACTGAAAGGACCTAACTAGTAACTAGTAAAATCTAAATAAATCCTGTAATTTAGTTAATAGTATTGTGTCAATATTAATTTCTTAGTTTTGATGTGGTACTATGGTTATATAAGATGTTAACATTAGGAGAAGTGAACAGTGTACAAGAATCTCTGAAACTTTTCTATAAATCTACAATTACTCCAAAAGAAAAAGTTTACTTTTAAAAAAACCACTATGCAGTCCATATTGTGTATAGGATACCACCATATGTGTGAGGGAAGAAAGGAATATGCTTGTGTTTATAATGCTTGCGAATCCTCAAAATATCACTAGAAAATTGCATAAGAAACTGACAGTAGTGGGTATCTCTGAGAAAGCAATTTAAATGCCTTGGAGAAAAAAAAAAATGCCTTGGAGAAGGCAAAGTGGGAGAATTTTCACCATGTACCCTCTTGTATATTTTACCTATTTAAAACTAAATTTTTAAAAATGAGTTTCCAGGAATGTAGATTCTAAGTTCTCCACTATAATGATATAGTTCCAGTTGATTACTTCATTAAAATTAACTAAACAAGTATGTATTGAGTGTCTACTATGAGCCAGGCATGATGTAGGCCCTAGAGATAAATCAGTGAACAAGAAACAGAAAACCTTTGGAATTGCAGGATTTACATTCTATCAGGGATAGGGAGAATTCATTTCAAAAGTATAGCCCACAGAAATACAAGGGTCCCTGATAATGTTTTCAAGGGTCGGTCTGCAATAACGTTTTAACTATTATCATAATACAACTAAGACATTATTTGACTTTTACCGTGTTGACATTTGCACTGATGACATAAAAGCAATAGTGGACAAAAACAATTACTGTACTAGTAATAATTTGATTAATGCCACCCACTCACTATTAAAAAATATCAGTTTTGGGGCTTTTGGGTGGCTCAGTCAGTTAAATGTTTGGTTTCAGTTCAGGTCATGATCTCATAGTTGGTGAGATGGAGCCCTGCATCTGTTTCTGTGCTTCTGTGCTCAGTGGGGAGTCTTTTGAGATTCTCTCCCTCTGCACCAGCGCCCCCGCCCCCTTGCCCCACCAAATAAGTAAATCTTTATTTATTTATTTTTTTTTTTGAGTAAATCTTTAAATAGAAAAAAGGTACCAGTTTCCAGCGCACCTGGCTGGCTCAGGTGGTAGACCATGCACCTTGATCTCAGGGTTGTGAGTTCAAGCCCTGCATTGGGTATAGAGTTTACTTTAAAAAAAAAATACCAGTTTCACTTTTTTCTTTTTATTAAGAATTGTTTGTTTGTTTGTTTGTTTGTTTGTTTGAGAAAGCACAAGGGGTGGGCCGAGGGAGAGAGAGAAGCAGGCTTCTCACTAAGCTGGGAGTCTGATCTGGAGATCATGATCTGAGCCAAACCAACTGAACCACCCAGGCACCCCTCACTTTTTCTTTTTTTTTTAAGATTTTAAGTAATTGCTTACACCCGTGATGGAGCTCAAACTTAACAATTGCAAGATCAAGAATTGCATACTCTACTTACTGAGCCAACAAGGTGCCACTCTTTTTTTTTTCTTTTTTACCAGTTTCACTTTAGAATGTGTTTGACGAAGCAGTAGAAATTGATTTAATCAAACTTCAGCTTTTGAATACATGCCTTTTTAATATTCTGTGTGATTCATGGGAAGGATCAAGAAAGCACTTCTATTGCATACCGAAGCACACGATAAAGCACTTGCCAAACTGGTTGAGTTGGGAGCTAAATTAGCCACTATTTCCATGGAACACCATTTTTACTTAAAATAATTATTGAAGCAAACTATGTTTATCAAGGGTTGGGTATTTGGCAGACATTTTATCATAAATGAACAAGGTAAGCCTGTCACTTCAAGGAAAACAGCTGGCAGAATTTGTTGCCAATGATAAAATTCAAACTTTCAACTGAAAATTAGAGTTTTAGAAAATATTTGTCACTGTGACTTGACAACTTCCCAATATGCTTAAAGATGTTTCTGATTAAATTGGTGGTGATATTAACAAATGTGGTTGCTTGATAATGTACAATGAAATATATTAATATTTTAAAAATCTGCAGAAGTCAGTGAACAAATATTTTCCAAATGACCAATACATGATGTTACAAAACCATGCATAGGTATAACATACATTCAAGGTTTGAGAGAGACCAATGCATTTTAATGTAACAGAGTACAAAAAATTCACTGGGTACATTTCAGATTCCACATTGCAACTAACCTTTGAGGAATGACCCCCTTGTTTGGAGTTAGTGTAGTACTAAAGAATAATATCCACAATTATTTGGAAAAATTATTAAAATATTTCTTTCCTGGGATCCCTGGGTGGCGCAGCGGTTTGGCGCCTGCCTTTGGCCCAGGGCGCGATCCTGGAGACCCGGGATCGAATCCCACATCAGGCTCCCGGTGCATGGAGCCTGCTTCTCCCTCTGCCTGTGTCTCTGCCTCTCTCTCTCTCTCTGTGACTATCATAAATAAATAAAAATTAAAAAAAATAAAATAAAATAAAATAAAATAAAATAAAATATTTCTTTCCTTTCCAACTGAATTTGTATGAGATTGGATTTTCTTTATATACTTCAACCAAAACAATATATGCACATAGTGAATGCAAAAGTATATATGAAAATCCAGCTGTGTTCTATTAAACCAGGCATTAGAAAGAGATTATATCTTGGGAAATATAATTATTTTTCACTAAAGATATATTATTTATGTAAGTATGTAATAGGTTTATTATAGTTTTTTGTTTATTATAGTAACTGTATTATTAAAGGGGGGAGGGGCAGAGGAAGAGAGGGAATCCCAAGCAGACTCTGTACCAAGCATGACCCTGAGATCATGACCCAAGTGGAAATCAAGAGTCAGCTGCCCAACTGATTGAGCCACGCAGGCACCCCTATTATAGTTATTTTAAAATAAATATTTCAATAATTTGTTTTAATTTCTACCACAATGCTTAACCATGTAAACTGTGCTCTTTGGAATCCTCAGTATTTCCAAAGAGTATAAATGAGTCTTACATACATTTGAGTATATACTGTACTGCTTAGACACAAGGGTTAGATATAAAAAGTCACACACTCTCAGAGTATAATTTACAAAAACATATATGTGAACGTTTGTCAACTTGGTTTTAGACTGATGGAGAGTTAATCTGGTAACTCTTCTGTTGCCTCTAACTGAACAATGTGTTTTTATGTGTTGATTCACAGTAAAAAAAAAAAAAAATGCAGCAAGGCGTAATGCTAATCCTTGGTTCATCTGACCCTGATGATAATCGCCATTGTTTGAAATGTTCAAGTCTTCCTTTTTGTAGCTCCTGCTACTGTTACTGCTCTTCAGATTCAAATTTCCTCTTCTTCCAAATGCAGAGCAATTTTTTTTCCCTACCACTCTATCCTGATCTTGTGTTTACCAGCTTTTTGAGACTTTTTTCTTTTCTTTCTCTCATCACTGCCTGTTTTACCCAAGCCTCTCATTTAACTTTCTTTTGAAACACCCAGTCCTAACTCTGAGGTCATTTTGCCTTCTTCTTCTTCTTCTTTTTTTTTTTTTTTTTTCACTGAATTTTGCCATTCCCATCTTGTTAGCTTCTATCTCCTACTCACCCCAGCTGTGGTGAGGAGCTCTAGCGGCAAGAATGGAAAGCAGCATTTAGATCCACAGTCTTTGCTCCAGGCCAGTGACTACCACAGTATTGATTGTAATGCACGTTATATTATTCCAGATTTGTAGAATAGAGCAGAACTCCCACCATTGTGGCTTTCAGAATACCTGCAGTATGGAGTGGAAAGCTATTTTGATAGCACAGAATATGTTTCCTTGTCTTATGTTACTGATTTGGTTCCTGTTAGGCACAGGGATTCTTTAGTTGGGAATTTTTTAAGGGAACGACTTTATAATTTCACTCCTTCCAAGGAATATCTGGCTACAACTGGGACATGGCTATAAAGCCTTCACACTTTAAGACACTGGCCAACTTTCCGGTAGACTGCCCTCTGCTGACCATCTCAGTTGTTTTTGCTGAGTTAGTTAATTAATTCCTTTCTGTCCTCTAAACCAGAGTCCTCTCTGTTAGACCCTAGAATCGCTGGGGCCCCAGTGCAAAGATCCCAATCCTTTAGAAGCTGTTCTTCAAAAGCTGCCCCCTTCCTTTGGTCATATCAAAGGCCATGAACTTCCCACTAAATAAAATCCACGACCAGCTTCTACCTACTTGACCCCTCAATCATGTGTCAATTATTTATCATCCATTTAGAATACAGAATTTCATAAATCATATAAGCCTTGTTAAGTTGGTCAGATAGTCTTCATTTGCTCCTGCAAATCCACTCTCCAACATTCTCTACTCTGTGCCCCTAGATGCTGGAAGTATCATCTGATGTCTTGACATCAATAAGACTTCATTACCTTCTGGATTCCAGCTGAGTGTGGCTAGGCTCTGGCTGGAGATGAACCAAGGATTAGCAATGCTATATTTCCCTACTAAAGGTTGCAGTTCTTGTCCAATAGCTCTCTCTTTCAGCTGTAGCTAAAGCTATTGCTATGGCTCTTTTAGGATTCTGGTAATCTTGGGGCACCTGGGTGTCTCAATGGTTGAACATCTGCCTTTGGCTCAGGTCATAATCCTGGGGTCCTTGGATTGAGTCCTGCATCAGACTCCCAGAGGGAGCCTGCTTCTCCCTCTGCTTATGTCTCTGACTCTCTCTGTGTCTCTCATGAATAAATAAATAAAATCTTTAAAAAAAAAGTATTCTGGTAACTTGCTCCCTCTACCCCTTCAAGCATGGAGGTGCCAAGTGGCCCCTGCTATTGTTAGCATTTGTCAGCTTCCTGTAACTTTTATAGTCTCTTAAACTCTTCTAATTAACCACTAGCTTCCTGCCAGGACCCTATCTGATACAACAAGGTACAACCATAATTTCTTACTTTCCTGAATATTGCTGTTATGAGGAGGGCTACACTCTGTCTCTGCTGTTCTGTAGCCTCTGCACTAGGATTAGAGGAGCATGGTGTAACAACTTTCCCCACTCGGGTGATGACCTAACTCAGAAGGACCAAGTGAGAGTGACTACAGTAGGTAGTGTCCTATAAATAATAGATAAATATCTTTCCCTTTCTTGATGCTCCCTGGGGTGGAAATTCATAGCCACTTGCAGATCTCTGTAGCTGAGCATTCAACTCTACCATCCTAGGGAATGACTCCCTTCTATGTTGAATGATCCAGCTTTAAGTCTTTCTTCCCAGAGGTTTAGGAAAGCATATGCAAACAATTCTCCCTGTGCCCTCTGAAGCTAGAAAGCAGCATGTCTTAGGCACTCTCAGGAGATCCCACAGAGGCCAAGCTTCTCTGTATAGGAGAACTGTAATGAAAAGCATAATCCAAAGTAGCAGGAGATAGACTTATATAAAGATCTCAGCAAAAGCACTGTGTTCTGATCTGATGCAAGTAGATTTTATCCTCCTTTTTATGATTTCTATGTATTAACAAGGTTGTGAATTCTTACATATCTTTAACCTATTAATATAATATGTATATATATTTTCAGAGGTTTTATTCACAAGAGATACAGAGAGAGGGGCAGAGACACAACACAGGCAGAGGGAGGAAAAGCAGGCTCCATGCAGGGAGCCCAATGTGGGACTCGATCCCAGGACTCCAGGATCACGCCCTGAGGCAAAGGCAGATGCTCAACCACTGAGCCACCCAGGCGTCCCAATATAATATATTTTTAAGTTAACATTAGGAAAGACAGTTTTGTGTATTTATTTTTCATTTTTCCCTCCTCCCCAGGAAGTTAGTTTAAAAGAAAAGTTTAAATAGCATTTGATAATATATTATTCCTCAATTTTGTATATTTGATTAAGAAAGATGCATTCCCATATTTCCCATCTGAAAAGTGCAGGAAAAGTATACTACCACAATTAGAGCTTCAAAAGTATCTGGAGTAGTATGTAGTCTTTTTTTTTAAGATTTATTTATTATTTATTCATAGACAGAGAGAGAAAGAGAGAGAGGCAGAGAGAGAAGCAGGCTCCATGCCGGGAGCCTGACGTGGGACTTGATCCCGGGACTCCAGGATCGCGCCGCGGGCCAAAGGCAGGAGCTAAACCGTGGAGCCACCCAGGGATCCCCTGGAGTAGTATGTAGTCTAAGCACACTTATTGATAAAGAGAATAACTTTTTTAAAACAACAAAACCTTATTCTCTGCACTAGACAATTAGATTTTTAGATTTCTGTCCTTATATAAAACTAAGTAACAAGGATTTCTATCAGGCTCACAAGGCTTTGTTCCAATTCATCATCTCAAGGTTTTGGGTTTTTCTAAAGATTTAAAAAATATTTATTTATTCATGAGAGCATACAGAGAGAGGCAGGAATATAGGCAGAGGAAGAAGCAGACTCCCTGCTGGGAGCCTGATGCAGGACTCAATCCCAGGACCCCGGGATCATGACCCGAGCCAAAGGCAGACATTCAACCACTGAGCCACCCAGGCACCCCAATCTCAAGCTTTTTATTTTTATTTTTTTATTTTTTAAAGATTTTATTTATTTATTCATGAGAGACCGAGAGAGAGAGGCAGAGACATAAGCAGAGGGAGAAGCAGGGTCCCCACAAGGAGCCTGATGTGGGACTCGATCCCGGATTCTGGGATCAGGACCTGAGCCAAAGGCAGATGCTTAACTGAGCCATCCAGGCGTCTCTCAAGCTTTTTATTTTTTTAAAGTTGTGGTAAAATAAAATTCACCATTTTAGCCATTTTTAAGTGTGGAACTCAAGGGCATTAAGTATCTTCATATTGTGGAACCATCACCTCACCATCCATCTCTGGAACTTTTCATCATCCCAGACTGAAACTCCATACCCTTTAAATAAAAACTTCCCATTCTTCCTGCCATTCTTCCCTCCTCTACCCTCCTTGTATCCACTATTCTACTTTCTGCCACTATGAAGTTTTCTATTCTAGGTACCTCTTATAAGTGGAGTCATACGATGTTTGTCCTTTTATGTCTGACTTATTTTTCGTATAATGTGTTCAAGTTTCATCCATGTTGTAGCATGCATCAGAATTTCCTTCCTTTTTAAGACTGAATATTAGCTCATTGTATGTGTATAGTACATTTTGTTTATCTATTTATCATCCATCTATGGGCGCTTTATTTTTCATCTTTTGCCTGCTGTGAATAATGCTGTTAGGAACATGTGTATGGAAATTATCTCTTTGAGACCCTGCTGCAATTATTCTATTCTAGAAGTAAAACTGCTGGATTACTTGGTAATCTGTATTTAATTTTTTTAAACTTTTTTTTAAGTAAAGTCTACTCCCCACCAATGTGAAGCCCAAACCCATAACCTCAAAATCAAGAGTTGCATGCTCTACTGACTGAGCCAGCCAGGTACCCCATCCATATTTTATTTTTTATCTTTGTTAAAAGATGTATTTGTTTGTTTGAGAGGGATAAAGAGAGAGAGTTCAGCAAGGAGGGGCAGAGGGAGAGGGAAAGAGAGAGAATCTCCAGCAGATTCCCCACTGAGTGGGGAGCCCTATGTGGGGCTTAATCTCAAAACCATGAGATCATGACCTGAGCTGAAATCAAGAGTGGGTCACTTAACTGACTGAGCCACCCAGGTGCCCCAATACTTAATTTTTAAAGGAAATACCATGTAATTATTCACAAAGGCTGTATCATTTTACATTCCCACCAGTAGTGCACAAGGATTCCAATTTCTTCACATCCTCACAAAAACTTGTTATTTTTTGTTGTTGTTGTTGTTAATAGCCCTAAAGGCAAGTGTGAGGTGATATCTTACTGTGGTTTTTATATGCATGTCCCTAATAGTTAATGATGTTAAGCATCTTTTTATGTGTTTATTGATCATTTGTATACTTTCTTTGAAGAAATATTTATTTAAGTCCTTTTCTTATTTTTGAATCAGTTGTTTGTTTTCTTGTTGTTGAGTTGTAAGAGGTTTATTTATTTTTATTAAAAATTTTTATTTTGGGGGGGATCCCTGGGTGGCTTAGTGGTTTAGAGCCTACCTTTGGCCCAGGGTGTGATCCTGGAGTCCCGGAATCGAGTCCCACATCAGGCTTCTGGCATGGAGACTGCTTCTCCCTCTGCCTGTGTCTCTGCCTCTCTCTCTCTCTGTCTCTTGTGAATAAATAAAAATAAAATCTTAAAAATTTTTTTTTTATTTTTTAAATAAAGCCCTGTGGGGCTCAAATTTACAACCCTGAGATCAAGATTTGCATGGTCTAGGTAGGGGGCCCTGGGTGGCTCAGTCAGTTAAGCATCTGCCTTCGGCTCAGGTCACGATCATGGAGCCTGCTTCTCCCTCTGCCTGTGTCTCTGACTCTCTCTGTGTCTCTCTCATGAATAAATAAATAAAATCTTTAAAAAAATAAAATAAAATAAAAAAATAAAAAATAAAATAAAATAAAATAAAATAAAAAATAAAATAAAAAAAAAAAGAAAATCCTTTGACCATATATGTAAGGGATCATCTCAAGCTTTTTTTTTTTTTTTTTTTTTTTAAGATTTTTATTTACTTATTCATGAGAGTCAGAGACACAGAGAGAGAGGCAGAAGCAGGCTCCATGTAAGGAGCCTGATGTGGGACTCGACCCTGAGAATCCGGGATCACACGCTGAGCCAAAGGCAGGCGCTCAACTGCTGAGCCACTCAGGCATTCCCGTCGCAAGCTTTTAAACACAGGTTATTCTCATCTTTCTTCCCAGGCAAAGCTTTACATGTGAAGAAAAGCTGCTGTTATCAACATTTATGAGTATGCTCATAGATGCTAGGGATATATAGAAGTGAGTATGCTCATAGATGCTAGGGATACATAGAAGAATAAGATGTAGACTCTGAAGACTCTGAAACTATCAATTTATTGGGGGAAATAGAATATTTCATTAACATACATGCAAATAACACAACATATGCTAATTTAAAAATAAGTGCCACTTGGCGGCACCTGGCTCACTCAGTCGGTGGAGTGTGTAACTCTTGATCTCAGAGTTGTGAGTTCAAGTACCAAGTTGGGTGTAGAGATTACTAAAAAATAAACTCTTTTTTTTTTAAATAAACTCTTTATAAAGAAAAAAAGATAAAAGAAATTACCAAACTGTCTTCCAAAGTTGTGATGCCATTTTGCATTGAGAGTTCCTGTTGCTCTACATCCTCACCAACATTTGGTATTGTCAGCAGTTGAGATTTTAGCCATTCTATTAATATATTTTATTGTTTTAATTCACAATTCCCTAACAACATATATTTTTCTTATTGTTGAATTTTAGAGGTTCTCTCTATATTCTGAATATTAAGTGCTATATCAGATATGGATTTTGCAAATATTTTCTCCCAGTTTATGGCTTATTTTTTCATGACTATCTTTTGCAGAAAGGAAGTTTTAAATTTTAATTAAGTCCAATTTATTAATATATTTCATAGATATTCATTCTTTTGGTGTTATTTCTAAAATTTCTAGTTTTACCTAGAATTATCTGGATATTACCTTCTAGAAGTTTTATAGTTTTGCGATTTTTTTAGTTAAGTCCATTTGAGCTAATTCTTCTGAAAGATTTAAGTAAGGTTAGTATCTAGATTCATTTATATGTATGTGTATATCTAGTTGTCCAGCACCTTTTGTGAAAAGACTATCTCTTCTCCATAATTTTTTTTTCCAGCATTGCCTTTGCTCCTTGTCAAAGATCAGTTCACTATATTCACTATACATACAAATATATGTATATATTTGCATATATTTGTATGGGTCTGTTTCTGGGTACTCTATTTCTTTTTGTCCATTCTTTCATCATATCACCCTGTCTTGATTATTGTAGCTTTATAGTAAATTTTGAAGTCTGCTAGTGTCTGTCCTGCAACTTTGTTCTTTTTCAATATTGTGTTGGCTTTTCTGTGCTTCAGCACTTTTTTAGAACATTTTAAAGTAAACTGCCCAGGGATCATCTCTGACTCAGAAATTGTAACACTAACCAATAATTGATTAGGGACTAGATGTCTTCCTGTAATAGTTGAGCTTAATTTATAGAAATGAATAGGATGTAATTTTTTTCTGTTAGGAGTAAGGATAAGGGGATCCCTGGGTGGCGCAGCGGTTTGGCTCCTGCCTTTGGCCCAGGGCGCGATCCTGGAGACCCGGGATCCAATCCCACGTCGGGCTCCCAGTGCATGGAGCCTGCTTCTCCTTCTGCCTGTGTCTCTGCCTCTCTCTCTGTGACTATCATAAATAAAAATTAAAAAAAAAAAAAGGAGTAAGGATAAGCCCAAGATTATATTTTATTGTTCCTAGAACAGTAAAACTGACCGGTTTTGCATCTAATTTAGCAATCTTATTTCAGCATTATTTTCCCACTAACTCTATGCTTCTACTTCTCCTTTTCTTTTTCTTTTTTAAATACTTTATTATTTTTTAAACATTTTATTTATTTATTCATGAGAGACACACAGAGAGAAGTGGAGACATAGGCAGAGGGATAAGCAGGCTCGCTGCCAGGAGCCTGATGCAGGACTTGATCCCAGGATCCCGGGATCACCTGAGCCAAAGGCGCTCAACCACTGAGCCACCCAGGTGCCCGTTAAAGACTTTATTTATTTAAGTAATCTCTACATACAACGTGGAGCTCAAGCTCACAACCCCAAGATCAAGAGTCATATACTCTGGGGTGCCTGAGTGACTCAGTCAGTTAAGTATCCAACTCTTGATTTCTGCTCAGATCATGATCTCAGGGTCATGAGATGGAGTGTTGCCTGATTAAGATTCACTCTCTTGCTCTCCCTCTGCCCTTACCACTCTCCAGTGCATGAGTTCCTCAAAAGAAGAAAAAAAGAGTTACATGCTCTTCCAACTGCCCATAGTTCTTTTCTGAAGGACCTCAATTTTACTGATTGTCTCATTAATGAATTAAATAAAACTTTGACATGAATTCACTATGTATTTGTATAATAATTTTAAGAATCAATTTCAGGGACACTTGGCTGGCTCAGTTGGTTAAGTGTCTGCCTTTGGCTCACGTCATGATCTCAGGTTCCTGGGGTTGAACCCTGCATTGGGCTCCCTGCACAATGGGGAGCCTGTTTCCCCTTCTTTCTCTACCATTCCCCCTGCTTGTGCTCTCTGGCTCTATCTCGCTGTCAAATAAATAAATAACATCTTAAAAAAATAAAAAATTAATTTCATAATTGTGTTTTCATAAAACAAAACTAAAATAATTATCTAGCAATAAACATTATAATTGTATAGCACATAAACATAAAACTTTATTGAGAAGACTCAAATAAAAAGACACATTTCTTTATTGGAAGACTCAAAATTTTAATGATTTTCCCATCTACTTAAGATACTTTATAAATTTAATGTTATTCCAACTAAAATTCCAAGGGGCTTTTTTTCCCTCATCTGAACCATTTCATTCTAAATCTAAGAATCTTTGCAAAAGAAAGACACTATTAGATATCAAAATATATTTTAAAGTTGTTGAGAAACAAATCATTTTCTGAACAGGTAGTAAAGCAGGAATGGGCTGATCTGACAGCTTATAAAGATTTAGTATGTAATACATGTGGCATTTCAAATAGGTAGAGAAATAATGAATTGTTTAATAAGCAACTTCAGGATAATTTGAGAAAAACAATGCTACCCTCTACACAACATGCACCATGTACAACAGCTATGTCATTCTATTTACTGCTTCCCAAACATATGATGCTATTTTCATGCTTCCATGCCCTTGTGTATGCTATTCTCTTTGCTTGGAATTACTTCTTTGCCTCAACCATTTCTTGATCCAAATTAAACACTTGTGAAACTTTTCTTCCTTCTCCAAACAAACTTACATTCTCTTTTGTGCAGCCACTGTATCTACCACATATATCTACTATTGCAGTCATAATGTTCCATTATGATTATTTATATTTCTACACCCTTTACTAGACTGTAATCATTTTATGGTCAGGGAGCATGTCTTTTTAATGTTGTCTTTTTATATCTAGTACAAGGTGTTTCATATGGGTGCTCAATAAATATTTTTTAAATTAATGAAATTAAATGTGATGATACTTTTTTCTTTATTTTTTACATTTCTTATTTAAATTCAATTTGCCAACATATAGTATAATACCCAGTGCTCATCCCATCAAGTGCCCTCTTCATTGCCCATCACCCAGTTATCCCATCCCCCACCCACCTCCCTTTCTGCAACCCTTTGTTTCCTAGAGTTAGGAGTCTCTCATGGTTTGTTTCCCTCACTAATTTTTCCCACTCAGTTCCCCTCTTTTCCCTTATAATACCTTTCACTATTTCTCATATTCCACCTAGGAGTGAAACTATATGATGATTGTCCTTCTCCGATTGACTTATTTCACTCAGCATGATACCCTACAGCTCCTTCCACATCGGGTATTCTTCTCTTCTGATGGCTGAATAATATTCCATTGTATATTTATACCACATCTTCTTTATCCATTCATCTGTCGAAGGACATCATGGTTCCTCCCACAGTTTAGCTATTGTGGACATTGCTGCTATGAACATTGGGGTGCAGGTGTCCCGGCATTTCACTAAAACGTGATGATACTTTGACTGAAATGTAGTGATGAATAAATAAATGGTTGTCATAAGCCTATGTGGTGGTCGTGAGCATGGGCTCTGACACCACACTGCCTCAGTTTGAATCTCATATTCCCACTTGCTAGTTGTGTGATCTTGGGCAAATGACAACCAGTCTGTATCCAGTTTCACTATTTGAAATGGCTATAATAATAGTTACCACATAGGATTGACAAGAGGATTTTAAAAGTTAGCATAGACTTCTACATACCCTACTCTTTCCACTAAGTGCAACTAAAATCCCTGGATACATGGAGAGGATAAAGCAGACCAGCTAATGATGGTAAGTCTCAAGGAATAACATGGTGCTGAGTTGTTGGGTTTTCTTTTCACTGCATATATTCCAGACTGTATACTGGAAAAGCCAGCAACATGGAACTACCAATGGACACAGATTTAAAAAATAGTGTCCCCAAGAAAAGCCTGTTCTCTCTAGCCAAAGGACTGGGAAGGGGATATTTGCTAGCCAAAAACTCTTTAAATAGTAACTGCCGTACTTTATACAAACATCAAAGGAAAAAAATCTGTGGCTCCACCCACATAATCACCAGCAAAGGCCCAGTAGGGAGCCTAGACTTCCACTTTTTCCAGGCTGTAATGAATCATCCCAATCCCCCTGCTTGGATAAGGGTCAGAGAAAGCCAAATGAAGAGCTTGGTGATTAAGAACATAGGGATTCCCTGTGGTGTCAGTGAAGACCATGTGGAGAGCCTGGACTTCCATCTGTACCCAAGACATCCCTCCTCCTTGCTGAGTGGTGTCAGAAGAAGCCTAATAGAGATTCAGGACTTTCATCACCTCTCAGTAGTAACAATACCATACACACCCCCATGGTGTCAGCAGAGGTCATGTAGGAAGCCAGAACTCTCACCCTTACTCAGGAGTAATCAAATCCCTCTTATCCACCCAGGGTATCATAGAAGAGAATCAACACTTCCACCATCACCTGGCAGTAATGAAGTAGTGTTCCCCCCTTTTCCCACCAGCGCAGAGAGGCCTGCTAAAACACAAGATCTAAATAAGATCTGGAGTCTTGTAATAACTCAAATGTCCAGGTTTCAGTAAAAAAATCGCTCATACTAAAAACCAGGAAGATCTGAAAATGAATGAAAAAAGACAATTAACAGATGCCAACACCAAAATGACAAGGATGTTAGAATAATTTTACAAGGATTTCAAAGCAGATATCATAAATATATTTTAACAAGCAATTATGAGCATGCTTAAAGAAAAAAAAGTTTTGCAAAGAAACAGTCTTAAAAGAGAAATAGGTTATATAAAGGAGAACCAAATGGAAAATTTAAAAAAAAGATTTTATTTATTCTATGAGAGACACAGAGAGAGAGAAAGGCAAAGACACAGGCAGAGAGAGAGAAGCAGGCTCCATGCAGGAGCCCAACGTGGAACTTGATCCCAAGACTCCAGGATCACGCGCTGGGCTGAAGGCAGGCGCTCAATCGCTGAGCCACCCAGGCATCCCCAAATGGAAATTTAGAGCTAAAAAGTTCAATAACCAAAATAAAAATCTTAATGGATGGGCTCAACAGATTAATGGAGAGGACAGATGAAGAATTGGTGAACTTGAAGATAGAAGAATTAGGAATTACCCAGTCTAGGGTGCCTGGGTGGCTCAGTTAGTTAAGTGACTGACTCTTGATTTCAGCTCAGATCATGGTCTCAGAGTTCCTGAGATGGAGCCTCATGTAGGGCTCTGCATTCAGCATGGAGTCTGCTTGGGATTCTCTCTCCCCACTCTGTCAGCCCCTACCCCTGCTTGCACTTTCTATTTCTAAATAAATAAATAAAACTCTTTAAAAAGAAAAGAAATTACCCAGTCTGAACAATGAGAGGAAATGAATTTTTAGAAAAATTAGCAATCTTGAGGACTTGTGGGCTTATAACAAAAAAGACTAATAGTCATGTTTTCAGAGTCCTACACAGAGAAGTAGAAGAAAACAGGGCTGAAAAAGTATTTGTTAAAGAACTGAAAAGTTCCTGATTTTGGCAAAACCAACCAACCAACCAACCAGCCAACCAACCAAAAAACCCATAAGTAGTTGTCAGAAACTGACTGAACTCCAAACAGGAAAAACTTAAAGAAATCTATGTCAAGGCATATCATAGTCAAACTTTTGAAAACTGAAGACATGGGAGAATTTTGAAAGCACTCAGAGAGAAATGAAATATTATATAGAGTAAACAATTGGAATAATAAATTTTGTATCAGCAACTGTAGAACCAGAAGTAAATGGCAAAACATTATGAAGTTATGAAAGAGAAGAAGAGTCAAATCAGAATTCTCTATCCAGAAGCAATATCCTTCAGAAGTAAGCATTGATCAAGACATACTGAGATGGAGGAGAACTAAAAGAATATGACATCAAATTCATGAAATTAGACCTACCCTAAAAGGGTAGGTAGCTAAAGGAAGTTTTATTTATTTATTTTTAAAGATTTTATTCATTTATTCATGAGAGACACAGAGAGACAGAGATACAGGCAGAGGGAGAAGCAGGCTCCATGCAAGGAGCCCAATGTGGGACTCGATCCCGAGACTCTAGGCTCACGCCATGGGCCAAAGGCAGGCACCAAACCGCTGAGCCAACCAGGGATCCCCGGAAGTTCTCTTTTATTTTATTTTTTAAAAAAGATTTTATTTATTTATTCATGAGAGACACACAGAGGCAGAGACACAGGCAGAGGGAGAAGCAGGCTCCACGCCAGGAGCCCAACGTAGGACTCGATCCCAGGTCTCCAGGATCACGCCGGGCTGAAGGCGGCGCTAAACCACTGGGCCACCCGGGATACCCCTGGAAGTTCTCTTTTAAACAGAAAGGAAATGATAAAAGAATCTTGTAACATCAGAAAGAAAGAAAGAACACAGAAAGAGTAAAATAGGGCACCTGGATGGCTCAGTTGGTTAAGGGTCTGCCTTTGGCTCAGGTCATGGTCCTAGGGTCCTGGGATCAAGTCCTGCATTGGGCTTCCTGCTCCATGGGGAGCCTGCTTCTCTCTTTCCCTCTGCTCCTCCCCCTGCTTGTGCTCTGTCAAATGGATAAATAAAATCTTAAAAAAAAAAAAAAAAAAAAAAGAGGGATCCCTGGTGGTGCAGCGGTTTGGTGCCTGCCTTTGGCCCAGGGCGCCATCCTGGAGACCCGGGATCGAATCCCACGTCGGCTCCCGGTGCGTGGAGCCTGCTTCTCCCTCTGCCTATGTCTCTGCCTCTCTCTCTCTCTGTGACTATCATAAATAAATAAAAATTTTTAAAAAAGAGCAAAATATAGGTAAACACAACAGTCTTCCTTTGTCTTGGGTTTTCTGTTTGGCCATTGAAACAAAAATTGTAACACTGTCTAATGTGGTTCTCAATGTATATAGAGGAAATATTTAAGACAGTTATACTATAAATGTGGGATGGTAAAGGAACATAAAGGAAGGTAAGCTAAAATGTCAACACCAATAGATTTGATTGTAGCAGTGGTTACACAAATCTACACGTGAGAAAATGACACAGAATTAAACACACACTTTGTACTAATGTCAAATTCCTGGTTTTGTTTTTGCACTATAATTATGTAAGAGGTAACCATTGGGGGAAACTTGATTTTACATTAACCCATATTAAAATGCTTTTTTGTATCACCCTTTTCAGATCTTCTGGAATCTTGGTTTTGTCATTAAGCTTGTCATCTATTCACCACCACCCCCCATTTTATATTAACTACAAATTTGATGAGCATGTGTCTAATACCCTCCTTTATGTTAAGTGATTCATGAAAATGTTTAACAGCATAGGATCATAGAGGCCTCTGACAAACTACTAGAAACTTCTATTTCACCTTTGTATAAATTGTTTCAACTTCCAATGAACTGTACTATCATCCAACCCTCCTTTTCCATGAAGATTAGTCAAACACCTTGAAAAAATAAGGATATACAGAGTCCGTACCATTTTCTTGCTCTATCACAGCAGTGAGAGTAGTGGTGAATAATAATGGCTACTACTTATTATGTGATGAGACCAAAACTTTTTCACATATAATTGGTAAGCTAGTCCTATCAAAAAGTTTCTGACATAGGTATTATTATTTTAATTTTTGATGTGACCAAATTCAGGCTCCCTAGGGTACACATGAGTATGGTCTGGTTTTAGCTAAGCACAAATTCATTTCCTAAATATTGGCATTTTATTGAAAGCAAAAATATACCTGGAGAAGCTGTGTAGAGTGGAATTTTTTGGTGTTTTGTCTGTTTGTTTTGAGGGAGTTAAAGTGAAGGAGATGATGTAGATTCCTGAGGGGAAGAATTTTAAGGAAAGAGTCAGGTTAGTTAAGGGGATTTTTGAGAAGTTTTGTTGTGTCATGTATAACATAATCCCCATTATTTATCGATGCCTTCAAAGTTTGAATTGTTTTGTAATAAGACCACACATGTGAGATTGGTCTCAAGTAAGTCCCTGGGTGAGAGCAGAGCCAGCTCAAAGAAGCTCCATCACATTTGGGTTAAAAGACAGGCTCCAAGAATTTGAGTGGCCAAGTCTCACTTTTGGTAAGTAGGGGAGCTGGGAAGAGAATTCAGCCTCATTCCACTCCTACACCCACCTTCTTCCCTCGTGTCACCCTGAAGGGGTCAGACCAGGGAGAATAGGAACCCTATTAGAAAGGAAGAATGCTTCATTTAGATCCACTTGTTTTTTAGTGAATTCATGCTGTGTCTTATTTTCACCACTTTTAAAAAGATTCACAAACCATTTGTCTAATTTTCCATTCCAGAGTTTTGCCAAGGAAAAAAATGTGTTCACAGGCTGATAGTTTCTTCTTTTAGAAAATGAGGACATTTGTCCATCTCCAGTCTTCTGGCACTTTTCCTGTTCCCAACAAAGTTACCACCACATTTCAAATTTTCTTAGTACACCAGAGAGGTGAAGTTACACTAAAGAGCTGGATGCTTTCTCACATCCTCACCTGCCTTTCATGTGTAGCTCTTAGCTTTTCTAATTTGAGGATAATTCTTTGTGATGGAAAATGAAAGCAAAGTAGGAACTGATGAATTCTTTTTCCTCATTCATCTGTTATCATTACACCTTCTGTTCATTGTTCTTCTTGCTGAGGACATCAATTTTCCTGACACTGCCTTTATGTATTGGTGCTCCTTTTTTTAAATTTTTTTTAAGATTTTATTTATTCATAGAGACGCCGAGAGAGAGAGGGGCAGAGACACAGGCAGAGGGAGAAGCAGGCACCATGCAGAGAGCCTGACGTGGGACTTGATCCAGGATCTCCAGGATCATGCCCTGGGCTGCAGGCGGCGCTAAACCACTGCGCCACCGGGGCTGACCTATTGGTGCTCTTAAATACTAATATTACAAGGTAGTATTTTTGGATTAATTTATTAAAACATATCATAGACAGTTTGGTACAAAATCTTGCTTTTAAAATTATTTTGCCTATCTCACAGCATTTTATTTTATTATTTTTAAAAAATATTTATTATTTATTTATTCATGAGAGACACACAAAGAGGCAGAGACACAGGCAGAGGAAGAAGCAGGCTCTATGCAGGGAGCCCAATGTGGGACCTGATCCCAGGACTCCAGGATGCCCTGGGCCGAAGGCAGACACTAAACCGCTGAGCCACCCAGGGATCCCCTTAAAGCATTTTAGAGCTGTTCTGCTGCATAAAAAATAGTAGCTACAAAATATCCTATTTACAATGTTTCTTGTAAAATATAAAGTTTCAGGAAGTAATTCAACAACTTTATTGATGAAACAAAGACCTTTTTTTCCAGCTTCATTGAGATATCAGTGACATACGACATTGGGTAAGTTTAAACTATACACATATATTGCAAAAATGATAACTGCCAAAGAATTAGCTAACACCTCCATCCTGTCACATAATTACCATTTCTTTTTCTGTGGTGAGAATATTTAAGATCTACTCTTTTTTTTTTTTTAAATATTTTATTTATTTGTTCATGACAGACACACACAGAGAGAGAGGCAGAGACACAGACAGAGGGAGAAGCAGGGAGCCTGACATGGGACACGATCCTGGGTCTCCAGGATCAGGCCCTGGGCTGAAGGCAGCGCTAAACTGCTGGGCCACTGGGGCTGCCCAAGATCTACTCTTTTAGCAATTTTCAAATATATAATATTGTATTATTAGCTGTAATCACCATTCTATACATTAGATCCCTAGAAATTAGCCATCTTATTACTGGAAGTTTATACCCTTTGACCAATATCTCCCCATTTCCTCCACCCACCTCCAGCCTCTAGCAACCACCACTCTATTCTATCTTTATCTGACTTCAGCTTTTTTAGATTAAAAAAAAAATCTAAAGGATTTTTTGGAGGACTTTTCATCTTTTAATTTTTTTAAAAGATTTTATTTATTCATTCACAGAGACAGAGAGAGAGAGAGAGAGAGAGAGAGGCAGAGACACAGGCAGAGAGAGAAGCAGGCTCCATGCAGGGAGCCCGACACAGGACTCGATCCCAGGTCTCCAGGATCACACCCTGGGCTGCAGGCGGCTAAACTACTGTGCCACTGGGGCTGCCCTGGAGGACCTATCAAATGGTGGGAATAGAAATTGAGTTCTAGCTCTCAGAGAGTACAAAATGATAATGCAAGAAAAAAAGATACTATATTAATAAATAGAAATTTTGTTTATACCATCTTCCTCCTTCCAAGTTATTCATTCTCTCTGTTCATAAACTAGCCTTATATTTTAACACTCGATTTGAATTTCCATAGATTTCCTGTTTAAAAAAAAAGATATTTGCCATAATTTTGTATTTCCCCAAGTAGCTAGCAAGAAATCCTCTTAAAAGTAAGTGGTTAAAATGCTACATTCAGTTGCTTCATTTATGTGTTTTCAAACCTCAAAAGATGTGACTCAGAGCTGACTCTTTGGGTGGGCATCCTAGAATTCAGCCACGCAAAGTTTATGCTTGGCATTTTCAGTATTTCATCTCTTCACTGCTCTTCCTAAATTCTCTTAATGTGACAAGATTTTTAGTTCACTTCAACGAGCTGTTCTAGAACACCTGCCACATGGAGTACTTGTCCTTTGCATTGGATTACAACTATGAGTCAGTCTCTGTAAGACACAGCCTCGTTGGGAAGACAACCATGTCAATAAAATAACGGCGTGTGATGTGTAAAACAATTGAAGCATGTGCAAGGCTATGAAATAGTGCAGAGGAGGAAATTCTCACTGCAAGGTTTGGGAAAGTGTCTCAGCACCAGTGAGTGATGCAGTCACCGGATATGAAAGGATGAACAGGTTCTCGAGAAGTCAAAGTGGGAATAATATTCCAGACAGCAGAAACACTATGTACAAGAATGTGATGTGTATGGGGAACAAAGATGTGACCATTGTTCTGGTGCATGTGTAAGTCAAGTGTGTGGTCCAGATCATGAGGCCATGTGGGCCATGTAAATGAATTTGAACTTTGTCCTGGCTACTGAGGGTTTTGAGTGGGGAAATGACCTGGTCAGAAAAGATCTTTGAAGATTATCTTGGCAACAATTTGGATGATGACTTGGAGAGGGCTAGATTGGAGGCAGGATCACCAATTAGGCTAATTTTATTAGCCTTCCCCTAATCTAAGTATTGGTACTGAAGCAGAGATTCTGCCCAAATTTAAGCTGACTAGGAGGTTACATTAACCCGGTGACCTGGTGATAGTTTGGATGTGGGAAAGAAAGTTGATAAAATGGCTCCTAGATTTCTGTGGTTTGGCTCACTCCTTAAGACTTCCAAACTAAGATCCCTGCTTCAACTCTTCCCACTCTACTGTCTCACATAGCAGTCTGGGTGATATTTCCCTTTTGACTTTTTGCTTTGTAAAATTTCAATTGAAAGAATAGTATAGGGGGAACCTGGGTGGCTCAGTCGGTTAAGCGTTTGACTCTAGATTTCAGCCCAGGTCATGATCTCAAGGTCGTGAGATTGAGCCCCATGTGGGCTCTGCACTGAGTGTGGAGTCTGCCCAGGGTTCTCTCTCTCCCTCTCTTCTGCCCTTCCCCTGCTCTCTCTCTCTCTTTCTAAAAAAAAAAAAAAATAGTGTAATGAACACCCACATAGCTTTCATCTGGATGTACCAATTGCTAACATTTTACCACATACTCCCTCCTTCTCTCGCCCCTTAGACCTCTCTCCCTTTGTCTCTCTGCAGTGGATTTGTGTTGTATCAATTTATTGAAGCTGGAACCACATTTTCCAGATTTTACCCTCTTAAAAGTCTGCCACAGTTCATGGATCTGGTGTAAGATGTGAGATACGCAGGTTAGAGATAGAGGTCTTTATTTCTCATGGCATAAGCAGTCAGCATGAGCTTCATGTTCATACATGTTGAACATGTATGAACATGAAGCTGTTGCCCTCATGCCCACCCCCACCAAGCCCTGCAGGGGCAACATGAAGGTGGACTCAGGTGGGTGCTACATATGTCATAGGTTTGTGTCACAGCTAAGGGACTTTCAGTTTAGGAAAACTCCCAGTCTTTTATAATGAGCAGCAAGCAAACCTGCCCAACCTTTGCCTTGGAAATGTCATTATTACATTATTGTCTTACATTGGAGAGCAAGTAAATGTAACTTCTGTTCCAGAGGGAGACACTACCTCTTTCTTTCAAGGCTGTTCACTAGACGAATATCTCTTAAAAGATATTCCCAGGCATTCCCATGGCTCAGATTTTTAAGCATCTGCCATGATGATGCTCAGGTTATGATCTCAGGGTCATGTTGGGCTCCCTGCTCAGTGGGTAGTCTGTTTCTCCCTTTCTGTCTGCCTGCCACTCCCCCAAAATAAATAAATAAATAAGAAATAAATGATATTCCCAAATAAAGTCTGACACTGCCTTTGCTCTAAAAATGTATAGAAAAGTGAGAGGGATGCCTGGGTGGCTCAGCAGTTGAGCATCTGCCTTTGGCTCAGGGCGTGATCCTGGGGTCCTGGGATCGAGTCCCACATCGGGCTCCCTGCAGGGAGCCTGCTTCTCCCTCTGCCTATGTCTCTGCCTCTCTGTGTGTGTGTCTCTCATGAATAAATAAATAAATTCTTTAAAAAAAAAAGTGAGAGAACTATGGAGAATAGTTGCCCAACACATAGTTCCAGGGCCATGAGGGATTTCTTCGCATGAGATTTAGAAAGCAGAAGGGAAGTAGCAGCTATTTTCTTCCTATACTTGTAATGTCAGTGCAGAGCACCAGCAAGTGTTACAGTTGTTTCTTATCTGCTGGTGTGGACAGTACAGCAACTCTAGCTCCTGCCAGATCTCCTCCTGCAGCTTCTTTGCCTCCTGGGGAGGGTACCTGAATAGCTCTTAGATAAAAGGCACCAGCTGGATTCCTTGCATGCACCCCCATCATTAAAATTGGAAGCTTGAAGGCGATAAAAGTCCTACTTAAGTTCCAGTCCATCTTATTGGCATCCAGCTCAACCTTACAAATTTCAGTTTGTTCTTGCCTCCCCCACTTCACATCCATTTTCCTTTCCTGAGTACTTGCCCTGTGGACTACAGGCTCTAGAACCAGTCATACCAACAACAGTCATATAGACCAATCAAGATAGTGTGGTACCAACATAAAATCAATAAATAGATCAATGGAACAAAATAGCCCCTTAATAGATCCACACTTATAAGATCAGTTTTTTTTTTTTTTGATGTCCCAAGTGTCCCAGATCAGTTTATTTTTGACAAGAGCATCAAAGTAATGGAATGGGGAAACAAAACTCTTTCAACAGTGTTGAAATAACATAGGTTATCCAAAATTGTTTTATTTTAGTTTCTAACATTTCCATATAAATTTAAAAACAAGCTTGTCTATTTCTCCAAAGAGTTTTCAGACACTTAGATTAAGATTGCATTGATTCTATAGACCAATTTAGGTACAACTGATCTCTTAATAATTTTGAATCTTTCAATTCATGAATATGATATATTTTTCTGTTATTTAGATCTTTAATTTCTCCCAGTCATGCTTTACTTTTCTTCAGTGAAGAAGTCTTAGACACCTTTTGTTAAATTATTTCTAATTATGTTATTTTTAAATACTATCATAAATAGCATTAAAATTTTTTTATTTTCCAGTAGTTTGTTGCTGGCATATTGACATACAAGTGATTCTCTAACCCTGATTCCCTGCGAAATTTGTTCTTAATTACAGCACTTTTGGGATCTCTGGGTGGCTCAGCGGTTTAGCACCTGCCTTTGGCCCAGGGCGTGATCCTGGAGTCCCGGATTGATTCCCGCATCAGGCTCCCTGCATGGAGCCTGCTTCTCCTTCAGCCTGTGCCTCTCATGAATAAATAAGTAAAATCTTAAAAAAATATATATAGCACTTTTTTTTCTAATTTTCTATGTAAGCAATCAATAATGTGATCTGTCAATAGAGACACTTTTATTCTTCCTTTTTAATTTCTGTATCTTTTTTTCTTGCCTTATTGCATCAGCTAAGACCTCTGATACAATAATACTAGATATGTTGAATGTGGATATCCTATCTTTATGCCCAGTCTTAGAGGGAAAGCATTCCTTTGTCCATCAAGAAGTGATATTATCTGCAGTTTTTGTACATGTTTCTACACAGACTAAGAAAATTTCTATTTTTAAAAAATATTTATTCGTGAGAGACACAGAGAGAGGCAGAGACATAGGCAGAGGGAGAAGCAGGCTCCCCCCAGGGAGCCTGATGTAGAACTCGATCCCTGAACCCCAGGATCACGCCCTAAGCTGAAAGCAGAGCTCAACTGCTGAGCCATCCAGGTGTCCCAGAACATTTCTATTTTTAATTTGATAAGAGAATTTATGTCATGAATGGTTATTTTATCAAATGCTTTTTCTGTGTTGATAGGAGATATATAACTATATAAATTTATATATCTATACCTAGCCGTTCTCCCCTGCTGCTCTCTTGCTACATATGTATGTGTGTGTAGTGCTATATAGTTCAGTGTAACAAAAAAATATATAGCTTTATAGATCTAGATAGCTAGATGTAAATGTATCTGAACCCCCCTTTATGTACAGCTGTACCTGTACCTCTCCAATGCCTTCCCCCTGAGATTTTAGCCAACCCAAGGTGCCACAGAGTGTTATGTCTGCCTTCTCAGTTCAGCAGGATCTCTATGCTCTTTGCAAATTCAAACTCTCTGCACTATAGTTAGGAAATTTTCCCTATGCAGAGAGCTGATCAATCATGAGACTCACTTCATGAGTTTTCTTTCTCTCAGAAACTGCAGTCTACGCTGTTAATTGTACACTGTCTGAAAATAGTTGCTGAATATGTTTAACGCAGGTTTACAGTTGATTATTCCACTATGTGAAATTCAAACACAGCAAAATTTTCAAAAGTGGTTTTCTCTTTCTCTTAATTAAGGAATAACAGGTTTCTTATTTTTTCTTATTTCCAATATTTCTGTATTTTCCAAATTGCTTCAATGACAAAATTTTCCCTGTGTTCAGGAAAACACTATGGTTTTAAATATATGTATGTTTATTTTGGCACAACTATACTCATTTTGATTCTACCCTGGGGTGAACACACTGTACTTTGAAGGCCAACATTAGACCCTGGAATGAAATTGAAAAGATTGTTAGCTAGGAGAACAGTAGAAAACAAATATTGCACCAAGGAATTGGGACATGCTGTTTCTCTTTTAGCATCATGTCTGGTCAGGTAGGAATAAGGGTAAAGGTGAAAGTGTGTTAAATGAGTTTGTCTCTATTTTATTTGCAAGGGTGAATAGCTTAATGGATATTGGGTAGATAATTGGAAATGTCTGCCATGAACTCTAACAATTGAGACCTAAGATATCATCTAGTTTAGGGGCACCTGGCTGGCTTTGTCTGCAGAGCATGTAACTCTTAATCTCAGAGTTGAGTCTGAACCCCATGTTGAGTGTAGATTACTTAAAAAACAAATTTAAAAAATCACCCAGTTCATAGTCATTTTGCAAATAAGTAATTTGCAAGGCCTTAAGAAGTTAATTAGTTTGCTTTAGTAATATAGCTTGTTAATGATAAATTGGAGTAGAAAGAATATGGGCTTTTGAGATCTGTTTCTTTTTTTAAGATTTTATTTATTCATGAGAGACAGAGAGAGAGAGAGAGAGGCAGAGACACAGGCAGAGGGAGAAGCAGGCTGCATGCAGGGAGCCCAATGTGGGACTCGATCCGGGGACTCTGGGATCATGCCCTGAGCTGAAGGCAGCCGCTCAACTGCGGAGTCATCCAGGCATCCCTAATATCGGTTTCTATTTCTAGAATCATATTCTGCTCCTTTGGAGCAAGTTATTTAACCTCTCTAAGTCTCAGTTTCTTTGCTCTAAAATAATAGTAATCTTACCTACCTCAGTTGATTATTGTGAAAATTAAATGTACAAACAACTAATTCCAAATAAATGGTTAGTACTCGATGAATATTATCTCCATATTCTTTCCAGTTATTTGTAGAGTAAAGACACTGTCTACAATAACTCATTTAGAGATTGTACAGTCTACTTCTTTGAAGAAAGAAATTTATAAGACTCAAACAACGAATACTAAAACAATATGCTCATTATAGAACAATTATGCTGTAAACATTTTAAAGAGTATGCAGGACAAAGAAACATATTTTAATTTGTATATGTTGATAATACCTGTGATTTTATGTATCTACTCGACTGGGCCATGGGGTGCCTAGGTATTTGGCCAAACATTATTTTGGGTGTATCTGTGAAGGTGTTTCTGATGAGATTAACATTTTTTTTAAAGATTTATGTATTTATTCATGAGAGACAGAGAGAGAGGCAGAGACCTAGGCAGAGCCCAATGCGGGACTCCGTTCCCGGACTCCAGGATCATGATCTGAGAAGAAGGCAGACGTGCAACCGCTGAGCCACCCAGGGTCCCGAGATTAAAATTTGCATCAGTGGACTAAGTAAAGCACATCCCCCTAAACGTGGATGTGCCTCAACCAAACAGTTGAAGGGTTTGAATAAAACACAAAGGCTAATCTTCCCTCAAGTAAAGGAGAATTTTTTCTGTTTGGACTCAAACGGAAACACCAACTCTTCCTGGAGTCTCGAGCCTGTCAGGCTTTGAATTGGAATTGAAAATTGGTTTTCCTAGTTCTCAGGCTTTGAATTTGGACTGGAATTGTACCATCAGCTCTTCTCCATCTCCAGATGCCAACTTACCCTGCAGATCCAGGGACTTGTCAGCTTCCATAATTTCATGAGCAAATTGCTTATAATAAATCTCTTTATAAATATAAATATATAGGGGCACCTGGGTGGCTTAGTCATGACCCCTGGGGTTTTGGGATCAAGCCTTTCACCAGGCTCCCTGCTCAGCAGGGAGTCTGCTTCTCCCTCTCCCTTTGCCCTTCCTCTGCTTGTGTGTTTTCTCTCTCAAATAAATTTTTAAAAATCTTTTTAAAATGTCATTAAAAAAATAAAGATATGTAGAAACAGAACCATTGTGATATGTGTATATGTAGATACATAAAAACATAGACATGTATATAATTATATATATGTCTATATATATCTATATTTGCATCTGTATATCTAGAGAACCCTCATACAATACATAGAGAATACACATTCACATACTTATTCCTCATGTTTTCATAATAGTCAACAAGTGAGAATCCATTTCAGGGAATGCTTATCCAGCCACAGGAAATTGGGAAATACTGGACAACAGTTAACTTCTCACAAATGATAAATTGCGTAAGGAATATATTTGCTTCTCTGAGAGAACAGCTCTTCTCCCAAAGAACATGGCCAGTTGTAGGAGAAATAGAGGTGACTTAGGAGCAGCAGAACCAAAGAAGACATGTCAGTCAAATCCTTTCAAAACCCATGTCAAGGGATGCCTGGGTGGCTCAGCGGTTGGGTGGTTGAACGGTTGAGCGTCTGCCCTCAGCTTAGGGCATGATCCCAGAGTTCCTGGGATCTAGTCCCACGTTGGGCTCCCTGCAGGGAGCCTGCTTCTCCTTCTGCCTGTGTCTCTGCCTTCTCTCTGTGTCTCTCATGAATAAATAAAATCTTTAAAAAAATTTCAAAATCCAAAAAGGATATCTTGAGCAACTCTTCTGTAATATTTCCTGTTCATGGTGCCTTCAAGCATTTTTGCAATTCTCTATTTATGGTATCTTTTTAGAGTCCTGGCAATATCATGAATCAAATTTTTGTGATTTGTTTCCTTACCTGTTGGTGACTGATGGCAGTTAAATGGGGAATGCATTAAGTAGGATACATTTTTCTAATCCTTTCACATATTTGGACTAAGTGCTATTATCAACTCATTAAAGAAATGTTTTTTGGTCCTTACTTTTAAGTCTCTAAAATGAAAATATTATTAATATATTTAACAAATAAGTAGAACTATGAAAAGTAACAGTATCATTTTACTTTTCAGAATGGAAATGGTGCAAATACAAAATGTTACTGCAAACACTAGAAGGCACTATTTCTCTACTGAGGCAGAAAATGAATATAACACAAATGTCTTGTATCCTGAACTCCTCCTTTTGCCCAGTATCTATTAAAGAACAAAAAGTACAGCATAACAAATTTAGAAATATGCATTTCTACAATGTACTAAGCAGTGTAAAAAAAGGGAAAAGGAGAACTGGTGAGATAAAGGACACAATGAAAAATGTAAATTCAATAAAAAGACAAAAACCTGCAAAATGCGATAAAGGAGAAAAGGGCTAATGAGAAGAAAATGAGGTCAAAGCAAGTTTTATTATTTTTTTATATAACATAATATATGGGAACTGTTTTCCATGTCATAGCTCTCCATCATGTTATGTTGAAAAATGCTAATTTATAATTAATCAGTGGCTCTGTAGGAACACACTGGCTCCTCTTTCCAATTTTAGCCATCCTGTTTCTCTCAACTGTACCTTATAGGAAAGAAAGTGGAAAGGCATCAGAATCCATAACGAAGGGGATCCCTGAGTGGCTCAGCGGTTTAGTGCCTGCCTTTGGCCCAGGGCGTGATCCTGGAGTCCCCCGATCCTGGAGTCCTGGGATCCTGGAGTCCCGGGATCAAGTCCAGGGATCGAGTCCTGAGTCGGGCTTCCGGCATGGAGCCTGCTTCTCCCTCCTTTTGTGTCTCTGCCTCTCTCTCTCTCTCTCTCTCTCTCTCAAATAAATAAATAAATCTTTTAAAAATATATTTTAAAAAAAGAATCCATAATGAAGGAGGACAAAGGGGAGGGGTTTGGAGTTACCATGGAAATGCAAATACTGTTTGATAGTACTGGCTGGTAGGAAGAGTAGACAAATGTCCTACTTATCCCTCACTAAATGATTGTGTCTGAACACTTGGTTGAGACTTACAAAGGGATTGAAAGGAGTCTGAATGCCAGAGAACAAGACTGGCCTGGACTCTGGTTAGAAGCTCTCCTTCTTTTTTTTTAAGTTTTTTTTTTTTTTTTTTTTTTTTTTTATGGAAACTAACTCTACACCCGGCAAGGCATACCAACTCACAACCTGGGTCACATGTTCTACCAAATTAGCCAGCCAGCCCCTAGAGGCTTTTCTTTTCTTAAACTTTTGGGACTTTAGGTTCCACAATAGCTAAGATTCATTTGTTCTTGTTTTTTATTTTGTTTTCTTTTTCTCTCTCTCTGAAAGAATGCTTCCTGAACCTTTTAGTTCTTGGCAACTGAAGGCAACCAGGAGAAGGTGACATGGAGCTAGCTGCTTAGGATTCGATCTAGTTTTAAAGAGGAATCTTTTTTTTTTTTTTAAGATTTATTTATTTATTCATTCAGAGAGAGAGAGAGAGAGAGGCAGAGACACAGGCAGAGGGAGAAGGAGGCTCCATGCAGGGAGCCCGACGTGGGACTCGATCCCAGGTCTCCAGGATCACACCCCGGGCTGCAGGTGGCGCTAAACCGCTGCACCACCGGGGCTGCCCTTAAAGAGGAATCTTGAGTGGCACCTGGGTGGCTCAGTTGGTTGGTATCTGCCTTCTGCTCAGGTCATGATATAGGGTCCTGGGATGGAGGCCCCTGTTGTGCTCTCTGCCCAGTGGGGAGCCTGCTTCTCCCTCTACTTGCCACCCCTCCTGCTTGTGCTCTCTCTCTGTCAAATAAATAAAATCTAAAAAAAAAAAAAAAAAAAAGAGGGATCTTAGTCTATCTTTGAAATTGATTTAGGAAGCAGGAATTAAAGATCACATATTGTCCAAATCAAATATTGTACACTTACGAATGTAGACTCTGAAGAAGTTTTACTAAGTGCAGACAAGGAATTTGAGGACAAGGAAATCAAAGGGACTCACTTAGCAAATTGAGGATTAGACTGGAGATTAAAACATCCGGCCAAGCAATTTCTCAATAATCAATCCTCTATTAAGCTACGAATTCTCAGAGAATCATGTGGTACATGTTTTACATCTTACTTGTCTTTGTACCCAGAATGCCTGCCATATAGCAGGCACTCAATAAATAGTATTTGAGTGAATAAACATGAAAATATTCTCCTGGAGTTATGCATTTAAGCTATCAACTTGTTTGTTTTTCTCTGATTTTTTTTTAAGTTCATTTATGTAATCTCTAAATTTTTTTTTTTTTTTTTTTATGATAGAGAGAGAGAGAGAGAGAGGCAGAGACATAGGCAGAGGGAGAAGCAGGCTCCATGCACCGGGAGCCCGACGTGGGATTCGATCCCGGGTCTCCAGGATCACGCCCTGAGCCAAAGGCAGGCACCAAACAGCTGCGCCACGCAGGGATCCCCATTTATGTAATCTCTATACCCAATGCGGGTCTAGAACTCATGACCCAAAATCAAGAATCACATGCTCTTCTGACTGAGCCAACCAGATACCCTTTCCCTGATCTTTTCCATTCTTGCTTTCATTAGACCATGCCCTAATGATGGAAAGTATCAACAATTTCCTTCTCTCTTTTTTTTAAGAATTTATTTATTTATTCACAGAGACCCAAAGAGAGAGAGAGACAGAGACATAGGCAGAGGGAGAAGCAGGCTCCGCGCGGATAGCCCAACATGGGACTCAATCCTGGGTCTCCAGGATAAGGCCCTGGGCGGAAAGCGGCGCTAAACCACTGCGCCACCGGGGCTGCCAATCCTTCTTATCTCTTATCAGGAGGAGTGTCTGAGTCTAAAGAACACAACTGAGGCTGGTGCCAGTCTCTGAGTTAAAGAGAAGGAAGACTTTAAAAGCCACTAATTTTGTAATGGCTCAAGCTACTTGGAGGAGTAGGAAAGAAACCACTGGGAACTTATTAGCACAACAGGGAATCTTGATGACAGAGGGCACATTCTTTCTTCAGTATGAATTTAGACTTTGATATCTTCAAGATAAATCATTAATGCAAGGTCCTGGGAGATATACTTACCTCCAAATGACCAAAAGGACTGGCAGTGTTGCTGCTCATCTAGTTGAAGTTCAGAAAATTACTTGAGACCAGAATCACTAAGAGTGGGTACCCACTGATGAAAAATTCTTACTCACCAGAAGATTAGTATTAATAAGCAATATAGTTAGACTTCTTATAGTGATTTGAGCTGACTTCTCTTAGAGTCTCTTTTTGAAACAGTATGGCCTAGACTGTAGGGAGATGGTAGGAGAAAGGTCCAGAGAAGAAATCTTTTCCTATTGAAAGAGAAGGGCCAGGTTTTTTTCCAAGGATAGTGTGGGGTTGTAGGATTATCTTGAAGAGGAGATGTTTGGAGCAGAGGCAAGGGCAAGAGCCTGGACTGTCCTGTTAGGAATGGAGGGAACAGCCCCATGAGGGCTCCCTCCCAATGAAGTCTTTGGGTGCTTTTCCTTCTGAGATATAAAGGAAAATTCAAGTTAGTTGATATGTTAACTCTTGTCTCTTGCATATTATAGTTCTCCTTTATAAATAATTATTTTTCTATTCCAGCACAATCTGTTGTGTTAATCTGTGGAGGCTCAATGTACAGGGTGGTAAGGAGGGAAAGGCTCCTCCATCATTGTTCTTTTAAGCACCCCAGTAGAGAAAGATTATAAGCTTATCAGATAGACCCTGGCTGTTGGCTGAAGGCCTTTGTTCTTTGCCATATGGACCTCCTCTCATGAAATGGCAACTGGCTTTCCCATGATGAGTGATACAAGAAAAACCAATACAGAAGCTAACCTCTATGACCTAACCTTGGACTGACATATCATCATTTCTACCATAATCTAGTGCTCACATAAACCAATCCTGATTGAGTATGGGAAGGCATCACAGAAGGGAGTAAGTACCAGAAGATAGGAAGGATCATTGGGGACTATCACAGAATTTGGCTACCACAGATGAAATTTCTAAATGTATTTAATCACAAAACCCTTTCTTTGATATTTTCCTGAAACTATTGTATGGAACGCATTTAGGAAATATTGTTATAGGCAATGAAATCCATTCGAATCCTGCAAAGTTATAGCATCAATCTTGTCTATGTTTTATTTTTAAAAATCTGTTTTCATTCTATGTTTTAAAAAGTTACTATAAGAAAGAAACACGTCGAATGAATTGAAAGAAGAGGAAAGATTAAAAGTAGAGAGACTCCAGTTAGGAAGCATTGCAATATTGTAGGTCAGAGGTAATGGCCATGGGGGATGACAACAGGGAATGAAAAAGAGGAGCTAAGGTGAGATAGATTATGGAGTCAGAAACAACAGAGCAATTTGATTGTGAAAGAGGGAGGCATCTCCAGTGACTTTGATTTCTAGTTTAAGTGAGTGTGTATATGATGATTCCATTAACCAACAATGAGTATATGAACTAGAATGCTTTTGGCTACAAGCAACATAAGCCCTTAAACAGGCTGGAATAATAAGGATAGTATTGGGCTCACAATCAGAAATCCAGAAGTGGGATGGGCTTTTAGGGTTAAACTAAAGTACCTCCAGTTCCATTTCCCTTCTCTTGCTCTGTCCTCTTTCTTGTGACAACCTCTTCCTTAGGCTAGTTTTTATGATTCCTGCAAATTTTCTGGCCTCATACCTGCATAAGACGTTTGATAGGGTTTGGGGCATGCTACCACCAAATATGCCACTTTGGCATCTTGATTCTTTTGAATTAAAGTTACTTAAGAAAGAAACAGTGCACGAAAGGCACTCTAACCTTCTGTCCACCTCAAGACAGAAAATAAATTCCCTATGTGAAGTGTGCCCTCCTTGCTCCTGGAGGGAAGAAGGCATCCTTATTGCCAGAGATAAGAAATTCGGGGCTGAGAAGGCTTTATAAACAAACTTAGTTACGCACTCACTCTTCATGAGTAGTGCATACAAACCTCTTCAAGTATTTTACTATCCCATGCCCAAACTTGTCTTGTCAGTTCTTCACAAATTTATTTTCTTTTTTTCTTTTTATTATTTTAAGATTTTATTTATTTATTCATGAGAGACACACACAGAGAGGCAGAGACACAGGCAGAGGGAGAAGCAGGCTCCATGCAGGGAGCCCAACGTGGGACTCAATCCCGGGTCTCCAGGATCAGGCCCTGGGCCGAAGGCGGCGCCAAACTGCTGAGCCACCCAGGCTGCCCACAAATTTATTTTCTATTTGTCTAATAGGTATAAAAACTGTCTGCTTTGTCACTTCTTTGAGCTTTATGAGCTCCCATTAGTATGAAATTAGATTTTTCTCCTGCTAATCTGTCTCATGTCAATTTTATTATTTTACCAGCTGAAGAATGTAGATAGGAAGAAAAAACAAGTTTTCCTCCCTTACACTATATTGAGGAAGAAAGAGGCCATCTCTCCATGTGGTGCTCTCCATTTATTTGCTTGTCAATGCCTAGATTGAGTCTCAATGCCCAGCACTAAATCAGTCTGAGACCTAAAAGAATGCTTTGTGCTCATTTAAACCAGTAACCAGCAAGAGAGGTAGACAGAATTCTTGGCCCAGTGAAGCCTAGCTCTGGACCTGGGATGTGATGCATGTAAGGAGATAACCACAAAGTCCACTGGAATGAATCCAGCAGGCAGTTGGAAATGTGATTCCACAGCACAAAGAGGTAGAGATATGGGAGTCATTTGCATTGACGTTAATTTGAAGACTTGGAAGAATTGAGATCATTTAGGGTGACCGTGTATAGTGAGAACAAGAGAACATTGAGGAGGAGTTACATTAAAGGGTCAATGCTGAGTGACGGGAGCCAGCAAAAGAAAGTGAGGGGTGGCCAGAGTCAGGTATTTGTGGAGTCAAGATAGTAACAGCTTCTCTGTAGCCATGGGATGAATATTTTAAAAGGAATTCATTTTTCATTTGTTTTTTTCTCTCTCCCACTCAGTGTAGTTCTTCATAGGCAAATGCCCTGTCATCTATTTCTTTTCTCTCTTACAATGTCCATCAAAGTCTTATAAATAGTAAATGCTCAGTAATTAGTATATGTGCTGCTGAAGCGAGCACATCAAATGCTCAGTAATTATCTGTTGATTGTTTATGGTGGGAAATTTGGCTAATAAAGCACATTGTATGAATGTATACGGAAAAGTGTAACTAACTAAAAGCAAGAACACTTGAAGAACTATGATCTTAGTTAAATTCAAGTGTGGGTGTCATATCTCACAAAAATTTTTTTAAACTAAAAGTTATTTTTGTGCTAGTAAAACCACTGGAAGCATCTCCTGAATACACTGGGGACTTTAGAAATGTTGTTTCTAAATGTAATAAAATGGTTAATATAACAAAAATGGTTAAAATGTAAAATTTCAATTAAATGTATTAGATGCCTATCTGTTAAATTTGAAAACATCTACCTTACATAATGTCAATTCAGTGGTTCTCTTGTTACTTTTTTTCCTCTCAGAATAGGAGTTTAAATGTGTACATTTTAGATATAAGAAAGAGAAAAATCAAGGAATCACCTCTTTATCAGACAGCTCAGTCTCTGTTTTACACATTTTAATTTTGCATTATTTTGTGTTGTGCATCTTCTCAAACTTTGTGTAGGTGGGGATTGTTTTGCTTTATTGAAGGGGAGTGGGGATCTGTTAAAATCCTTAGCATACCAGGAAAGCAGAAGGTAAGGACTTTTTGATTGATTCTTTGACTAAGATTTAGTATATTAGTGCAAAGCACAGTTTACAGTTAACACTGAGTGATGATGATGAAGAAGAAAGAAACGAGTGGAATGGAGAATAAAATACTTTATAAAAGTGGTAATTTAATTGGTGCTGTGATTCATATAAATTATGCATAATGTATAAATTAATGTATAGAAGAAGAGATAGAATAAATTCTTACGAATTCTTCGTTTGAAGTAATCACTTTTGGTGATGAAAGTCTAGTGAGCTGCTTTTTTCCTTTCAGATACTCTTTCTCCTTTGCTGCCACCAGCCACTCTGCACAGATCATTAAACAATGGCCTGATGTCAGAAAACTGGAGTGACTTTATGGCTCTCAGTTTTCTCATCTGTGAAAAGGTAATAATAATGTTATCTATTGCATTATTGTTAATCACATCCTATACCTAGCACATAGTGCAAGAACTTGCATATCAGGGGCGCCTGGGTGGCTCAGTGGTTGAGCATCTGCCTTCAGCTCGGGTCGTGATCCCGGGGTCCTGGGATGGGGTCCCATATTGGGCTCCCCTGCTTCTCCCTCTGCCTGTGTCTCTGCCTCTCTCTGTGTCTCTCATGAATAAATACATAAAATCTTTAAAAAAAAAAAAAAAGTACTAGCACATCAAAAATGCTCAACTACTGCCAGCTAATGACTATCAGGTTTTATTTTAGACTGTCTCTGATGACCTATCTACTCTGCTTACAAGTAATTGGTGGACAGAGTCATCCAAAATTTAATGGCAGTTGCTCCTTATGTGTATTTGGGTGGAGAACTATTTATCAAAGCCAAGTACTGTATGTTCTTTTTTCTGTGTCATGTTTATTCAGTCATCAAATAACCACAGTGTCTGTCTTATATTACTCAGTAGGTCCTATGATTTAATTGTTGAAAATGATATCAGGACCTAAATTATGTTTATAGGGTCAGTCTTCCAGTAGGAAAAGCAGGCCTCCACCCATATAGATCATTCAGTTAAGGAAAACTTTTGTTCCTAGTTCAGCTATGAATACCTTGGTTTCTATGATTTTAGGGTAAGATTTTTGTTGCTTTCCCACTGTCCTTTCAAAATATTGTCACATACCATCTCTTTTTCATTCTTATCTGTTGGATCTAAGATTATGCTCTGATGAAACTTTTGCTCTAGTCCTAGATAACTTATATTTAAGAACTGAAAATTTTTCTATGGTAGGGTTTCTAAATTCTTCCCATTTCAACTCATGTGGGATGCTACAAAATATTTCACCAAACAATTCAATTTATTCATGAATATCTCTCTTTATATTCCCCACTGTCTATGTGAAACATGGTGCCCTTAGCTTGGAGTTACGGGAAACTCTAGGATTTAATAGGAAACTCTAAGTTTAAATATCATAAGATAATTCTCTGGAATCTGACCAAATTCTTGGTCAACCACAGTGTGATATCATAACAGCTGAAAGTTTAGTCAAGTTTTAAAATTTCAAATTAACTGCTATGTGTTGAGGATAGTTCTAATTGGAACAAGAACCCTCTTAAGTAGTGGGGTTCTGGAGTCAAAATATTCTGATTATGTTTCTCCTAAATTAGGTAATATTACAACCTTTTGTCATCCTTTCTATCTTTTCTTATCTTCTAAACAGAGTCCCTGATGATAACCTATATTGCACACCCTTATTTTCTTAGAATATTTTTAATGTATAATATCTATACATGCATTAACAGTGATAAACAGGGTTTTATTGCTCAAGAAAAGTCACAAGACTCAAAATCACAACGCTTACAAATTTATACTCTATTAAAAAAAGAATATATTGATGGCATTAAAATAAAGATTGCATCACATCAAAGGCTGCCTCACTCTCAGGGGTCCAGAGAGGCTAGGGTAGGCTGCTTTGTTTGCCCTACGTAAGGGTGGAGGCCAGATGCAGTTTCTCTCCCAGATCAGGAGCCACTGATGTGTGCACAGAATATCAGCAAAAGGCCCAAAATAAAGTTTGGGTGGAGTTTGTTACATTTTACTTATCATATAGGTATATTCCTGCTAAATAGCTAGTCCCAACAGCAGAGCTGAGACCAGCTATAAAGCACTGGTCTCAATGATATTAATATTCAATGTCAACCAAGTGGTACAAATCACAACTACCCCAAAGTTCCTCAGACCTATGGTTACGAAACAACACTATCAATATGTTTCATGCCTTGTCCAGGGGTCAGTGCCATACAGTAACTAGCAAAACAATGCAGGCTCATTTCTGGCCTGTGGGAGTCAACTGTCACAGTATATAGTCCACCATTCTAATCTATGGGTAAAACAACTATCCTTATTTTGAAAGAAATTAACTTTCTGTACAATTGAAATGCACACACAGGGGTACCTTGGTGGCTCAGTCAGATGAGTGTCTGCCTTTGGCTCAGGTCATGATGGGGGGTCCTGGGATGGCACCCTATATCGGGCTCCTTGGTCAGTGGGGAGCCTGCTTCCTCCTCTGCCCCTCTCCCTCAGCTCGTGCTCTGTCTCTGCTTTCTCTCTTTCAAAGAAAAAAGAAAAAAGAAATGTACACACAGATTCTAAATAAGCATTTGCAATAACTAGTAAGAAAGAGGTATGATTTCAAGCAGAAACCAAACCAGTAAATAATATCAACATGCATTTTCTTATATTTTTATACCAACTTTTATAATTCTTCTGCCTCCTGAATCTAAAGCTATCTGAACTTTAAGCATACATCTGCTGAATGATTAAGAACTGTAATCAACCTATCATTAATCAAGTCTACCTCTTCCTTGGAAATGCCAGTTCTCCTCCATAGGGATAATGTCCTGTGATACAAAAACCAAAAGACACAGCCACATTAGTATTTTTCTGTATAGTCATAGTTAAAACTTCCCACTTTTTGATTCATTTTGAGAATGTAGACTGTTCCTGGTAGACTGTTTTTCTTCATCTCACTTCCTGGCTCTTCAAAAGAGGAAGAGGTTTTGGCAGACTCCTTCCCCTAGAACAGGCACCTGAGTCTAAGCTAAGACAGAATATTATTCTCTTATTCTAAGTCTCTATCTAAGCCTCACGGACACTGTTAGATTTTCCCTTCTGCAAAAGCAATTTGTTGGCTCCTTTCCTCTAGCAATAATTTCACTTTTCTTTCAATAGTCATTAATTTTAGTTCAAACCTTTCCCCTGAAGAAGATCTCTCTGCTTTAGTGGCTAGGCTAGTCCATGTAGTTGGTAACAAGATGAGATGTGTTTGGACTTAGCTTCCAGTCTGCTCCAAATTTAGGGGATCAGATTCAAGAAGTAGAGAAAATGGAGCTATCTTGTCCACTAGCAACAAAACATTTGCATAGTTAGCCCCAACTTGGAAAAGTGGGGGAAGGGATAGTCTATCCCATCAATGTCTTTGAAATTCTTGCATTAGGTTCAAATCAGTAGATACTATCTTGTTTTACATTGTTGGCCTTGGGAGCCCTTAACTATACATCCAGTCCAGGGACTACCAGTCCAGTGTGTTTGTTATGGACTGATTGTGTCCATACCCATCCCCCAAACTTATATCAAAACCCTCCCCTTGGGGCCTGTGGGTGGCTCAGTCCATTAAATGGCTGCCTTCGGCTCAGGTCATGATTTCAGGATCCTGGGATAGAGCCCCGTGTCAGATCACTGTTCAGCAGCAGGGCAGCTTCTACTTCTTCCTTTCCCTCTGTGATTTCTCTGGCTCATACTCTCTTTCAAATAAATAAATAAAATCTTAAAAAAAAAAAGCCCCTCCTCATTGTGATGGTACTAGGAGGTGGAGCCTTTGGGAGGTGATTAGGATTAAATGAGGGTTGTTCCCTCATAAATGGGAGTATTGCCCCTATAAAAGTCGTAAGGGAAATTGTTGGTCTCTGCTCTGTGCCTTGTGAGGATTCAGTGAGAAATCAGTAGTTTACAAACTGAAAGAGGGCCCTCATTAGAACTCAACCAAGATGGCATTGTGATCTCTGACTTTCAGCCTCCAGAACTGTGAGAAACAAATTTCTGTTGTACATAAGCCACCCAGTCTGTGGTACTTCGTTTTAACGACCCAAAGGGACTAAGACAGCATTAAAAAAGAAAACTGTCATGAACTATGAAAGACCTGTTTTTATGTACCTCTATTATTCCCCACTCTCTTTTCCCTTCCACTGTAAAAGTGTAACAGTTTGTTTTTAACTGAGACCCAAATACAGTCTCCTTGATGTTAAGTTGCAAAACACAAGCTACAAGTTTGTAGACCAATCCTTCAATCCATCGTCATCCCAGCATCTTTTTAAGTAGTTGCTGTGTTTAGTCCAATTCTAATTGTCTATTAATCTACTCCTTTGAGGGTAATAAGGAATATGATAAGCCCAGTCCATTAACTGGGATGTTTCTTTGCCCATTGTTGTACTATGTGGGCAGAGAAGTGAGTGCTTTGATCTGAGGAGGTGTAACTAAGAGAGCCAAATGGGCACAATATTCTCGTTCCAGCTCTTTGGAAATTTTAAAGACAGTGGCTTTAGTCACTAGGTATGCAAAACCCAACACAGAATATGCATCAAGTTCTGTCAATAATCATCTAATTTCCCCTAGAGCAATAGCTAAAGGGTCAATATTATCTACTTGCCAGCTCTGTACTGGACCTTCTCCCCTGGGAATACTTCCAAAGGCTAATTGTAAACAGAATTGTTATTAACAGCATTTCAGCAAAGGCCACCAGTACATTTTGTCATGTGGTCCATTGCTGCATGGCTTGAATTCCCTAATGTCAATTCATTTTGTGAACCCAGATTGCCCCTTCAAGAGATCACACTTGTTGACCCTTTGCATAAAGTTTCTTTGTTGAGCAGCAACATGTTTCACTTTTATTTGCCTTTGGAATTCATGTAAAGATTTCCAAAGAGCGGGTACCCCTTTTATCATCCAGTTATGTTTGGCCCACTTGCTAGACCAGATTACAAATCCATTGGTAACAGCCCAAGAATCAGTAGACACTCAAAGAGTAGGGCTTCTATTTGTATCTAATTCTATCACTGCCAGGAATACTGCCTGCAAGTTAGCCCCCTGGACCAACTTGTTCTTTTTCTTCTTTCACAAGAATTTTGCCATCTGCTGGACACTGGGCTACTGCTTTCCATGACCCTGTGTTCTGGAACTGATACCAGTGAACCAGGTTGATTGGCAGATATCCTTGAACAATCAGTTGAAATGAGGGACCCAATTTTGCAATAACAGCAGGCAGGGGCTGGATTAAGTAACTCTAAATCTTCTCATTTCACATCCCCAACTAGTACTGGTTAAATAATCAATTAATATATTATTCTTTTAAATTTTACCCATTAGGGAGAGAAATAAATCACATTTTAATTTGTATCCCTTTTATAGTGGCATTTCATATCCCTTAAATTAATTCTATCACCCTAAGAGGCTGATTAGTAAGCTTAACCAGTATTGTACATTGTACTCCTATATTCAATAGAACTAAAAGTTTATTTTTTACCCCCAGGCCACTTCATCCAGTCTTGGTGTTCATCTGATATACTAAAGCAGAACATGGGGGAAAATCCAAGTGATAATCTCGAGCTGAATATCTTAAAGAACAAGAGCTCACAAAAAAATTATTGGATAAGACATCTTCTGGGCAGGTATTTTTGAATAAGGAGTGAAGATCGTATAGGCCAGTTAACTCTTCATTAATTATACACTTAGATGCCTTATTGACAGAAAGTATTCTCAAATTGTAAGTGTGTAATGATGTAACAGGATTTGATCAGAAAAACAGTATCCCTGGAAATGACATAGGATTTGTTATATATAGGAATTTGACCTCACACAATTAATGGAAGCTGGTTAAATAGTTTATGCATGGCTTTTGCTTCTGTGGTGCTAAGCCTGATGGCAGGCAGTCTAGAAAGAAAATGGACCAATGGCAAAAACTAGTAGGAGAGGACAAGTTGGAACCTGCTTCGGTCCCTTACCACCTCTAAGCCTTTAACTTTAGTGGTACAGGTAACCACAAGAGAAGCTAGAATCCTTCATTATGAAGCTAATGTGCAGCTGACTCAGGAGTCAGAGTTGGAGAAGCTAAAGGAAGAGACTCAGCAGGAAGGTAGAGTTGCTTTACACCCGCTGCAGTTTCATACCTCCAAACGAGCCAACAAATGGGTGACAATGTGCGTGAACTGCAACAGTATGTGGTGTACTGCATTGACCCTTCCTGTGTAAAAAGAAGAGGATAATGGGCTAGTTATATGGTTATATGGAGAGTGAATTATGTTGCCATAATTTTTTTTTAAAGATAGCTCCTTTTTCACCTCTGTCTTCCAAATTTTGCTCTCGTCCAAAATGTCTCCTGTGGCCCAGGTTAACCTGTAACTATGTAAAGAAGAAAATTTCTGGGACTCAGTTCTTGCTCAACTAAGTTAACACAGTACAAGACCAAATGTTTTCTGTTAATGTATGCAAATTTTGCTTAAAAGTATGTTTTTTCTGTTAACATAAATAAATTTTGTTTAAAAGTAAACTTTGAAGCTAGTTGTTCTAGCTCTAATGAAGTTATGACTGGATATAAGTTAAGGTTCTACCAATATCTTTGCAATTTAAAAAATGATACATTTATACAAGAAACTATAGGACTAAATAATAATGCCAAGAGTTACATTTTCTTGTTTCTAAAGAATAATATGAGCTATTACTGTACTAGGAAACATGGTTTTTTAAAAAGCAAATCTAGCTTAGTTCCTGGACATCTTTCAGATGTGAAAGCAAACTAAACTATGACTATTCATGTTCAAGTCATAAGATGACAGATAACTCTGGCAGACATTAAATTAAGTATGATGATACTGAGCTTTGAAATTAAGTGATGCATGAGTTTTCCACAGACATATTCCCAATTAGAGATTAAAACTATTAAAAAGATATTGAAAGGGCAGCCCTGGTGGCGCAGCGGTTTAGCGCCGCCGGCAGCCCAGGGCGTGATTCTGGAGACTGGAGATCAAGTCCCACGTCAGGCTCTCTGCATGGAGCCTGCTTCTCCCCTGCCTGTGTCTCTGCCTCTCTCTCTCTCTCTCTCTCTCTCTCTCTGCATCTCTATGAATAAATAATTTTTTAAAAATTTTTTAAAAAATTTATTTATGATAGTCACACAGAGAGAGAGAGAGAGAGGCAGAGACACAGGCAGAGAGAGAAGCAGGCTCCATGCACCGGGAGCCCGACGTGGGATTCGATCCCAGGTCTCCAGGATCGCGCCCTGGGCCAAAGGCAGGCGCCAAACCGCTGCGCCACCCAGGGATCCCGAAATTTTTAAAAATCTTTAAAAAAAATTTTTAAATATTTAAAAAAAAAGATGTTGAAAGTCTTTTCGACAAATGGTACTGGGACAACTGGATCTCCATAGGCAAATGAATGAAGTTGGACCCCTAATTCATAATACATAAAAATTAATTCAAAATGGATCATAGCCCTAAGAGTTAAAACAGTAAAACACATAGAAAAAACATAGGGGTAAATTTTCATGACCTCAGATTAGGCAATAGTTCCTTAGGTATGACACCAAAATACAAGTGCCAAAGAAAAAAATACACAAACTAGATTTTACCAAAATTAAAAACTCTGAAGCATTCCATTTCAAAGAAATGCTGCTTCAAAGCCACTATCAAGAAAGTGAAAGGATAATTAATCTACTGAATAAAAAAAATATTTATAGGGACACCTGGTGCTCAGTGGTTGAGCGGCTGCCTTCAGCTCAGGGTGTGGTCCCAGTGTCCTGGGACAGAGTCCTGCATCAGGCTCCCTGCAGGGAGCCTGCTTTTCTCTCTGCCTTTGTCTCTGCCTCTCTCTTTGTGTCTCTCGTGAATAAATAAATAAAATATTTTTTAAAAATTTACAAATTATGTAACTGGTAAGGGAGTTGAATCCAAAATATACAAATAACTCTTACAGAGATGCCTGGGTGGCTCAGTGGTTGAGTGTTTGCCTTCGGCTCAGGGCGTGATCCCAGGGTGCCGTGATCCCAGGGTGCCGGGATCGAGTCCCACATGAGGCTTCTCGCAGTGAGCCTGCTTCTCCCTCTGCTATGTCTCTACCTCTCTCTGTGTCTCTCATGAATAAATAAAATCTTCAAAAAAAAAATCTTTAAAACCAAACAAAAAAGAAAATCCCTAAAAAACAAATAACTCTTACAAATCAAAAATAAAAAGACAATTTGATTAAAAGATGGGTGAAAGATATGAATAGACACTTCTCCAAGGAAGATATACAAATGACCATTAAGTGCATGCAAAGATGCCCTCACATAATTAGTCGCTAGGGAAATGCAAGTCAAAAACCACATTGACATACCACTTCATACTCACTAAGATGGCTAAAACCCAAAAGACAATAACAAGTTGATGAGAATGTAGAATGTATGTGGAATGCAAGGAACTTCCATACATTGCTGGTAGGATTGTAAAATGGTATAGCCACTTTAGAAGGCAGTTTGATAATTACTCAAATGCTGTACCTAGAGTTACCGTACGCCTGAGTAATTCTACTGCTAGGCCAGAATAGGCAAATCCACAGAAACAGAAACTGTAGTAGTGGTTTCCAGGGCAGAAAAAGGAGGTGCATGGAAAGTGATTCTTACTGATTATGCGTTTTTTTTGTTAGAGTGATGAAAATGTTCTGAAAGTAGACAATAGTAGTAGTTGCACGAATCTATGAATATACTAAAAACTATGAATTATACACTTTAAAAGGATGGATTTTATGGTGTATGAATCATATCTCAATAAAGTTATCATTTAAACCAACTATTAAAAAGGAACTCTTAGAGGAAATAGTAAATACCTGGAAGTTTAAGTTTTATGTTTGTATCTCTTGAAAGCTACTTCATTAAAATCTTTAGACTTACTTGACCAAAGACGGTATATAATATAGCAAATAAACACATGCAAAGATGCTCAACATCATTAGATATGAGGGAAATACAAATTATTATCACAATGAGATAACACTCCACACAAACATCTAAAACTGAAAAGACTGTACCAGTTACTGGTGATGATAAGAAGGAATTAACCCTCACACATTGCTGATGGGAATGTAAAATGGTACTTTGGCAGTTTGATAGTTTCTTAAAAGTTAAATATGTGCCTTCCATATGACACAACCATTCCACTCTTAGGTATTTATACAAGAAACATGAAAGTATATATTCATACAAAGACACATACACAAATGTTCCTAGTAGCTTTATTTTTAATAGCCCAAACTGAAAACCCAGAGATTCATGGATAAACAAATTATGGTATACCCTACAACAGAATGTTACACAGCAATAAAAAGGAATGAACTCTTGATACACAAAACAGGGATAAATCTCAAAATAATTATGCTGAGTGAAAGAAGTTAGACAAAAAAGGAGTACATGTTGTGTGAATACATTTATATAAAAGTCCATAAAATGCAAAACAATCTACAGAAACTGAGGTCATGATTGTTTGGGAAAGAGGGGATAGAATGAAGAGGAATTAGGGACTACAAAATGACATGTGTGATAAATAGTTTTCTTGGATGTGGTGGTTTCATGGTTGTCTACATATATTAATACTTACGAAATTATACTCTTTCAATTTGTGCTATTTAAGTTAATTTTACTTCATTAAAACTGTTCTAATGGGACATCTGGGTGGATCAGCGGTTGAGCGTCTGCCTGCGGCTCAGGATGTGATCCCAGGGTCCTGGGATTGAGTCCCATGTCGTGCTCCTTGTGGGGAGCCTGATTCTCCCTCTGCCTAGGTCTCTGCCTCTCCCTCTCTCTCTCATGACTGAATAAATAAAATATATATTTAAAAAAAACTGTTCTAAAAGATTGTTGATCTTTCGTGCACAGGTGTAAGAGACATCTTAGAGAAAGACTGGTATGGTTTTAAAGAGCTTCACTTTCATGCAACAGATTTATGAAAACTTGTAAGCTCAATATGGATAACAAGGTACCATTCTTTAAAGCATCAAGGATGCTTTTTATGCAGGTAATTATTTTTTCTGTCAAATAAAAAAATACATAAAAATTCATGTTTTCAGTGTATGTACAGATCTATGATATGTTATGCATGTGTAGATTTTTTTTGCACATGTATCTTTTTGTAACCACTATCACAGAGAATGAAACAATTCAACACCTGAAATAATTCCCTCCTGCTGTCTGTATGACCCTTTTCCACTCCTAATCTTGGAAACCAGTGATCCATGTGCATTATATTTGTTCCTATATTTTTTAAAAAAAGATTTTTAAAATTTTTAAAATGTTTTTTAAAAAAGATTTTATTTGTGAGAGACAGAGATAGCAACAGAGATAGTGAGAGAGAGAGCACAAGTAGAGGGGAGAGGGAGAACCAGGTTCTTCACTGAGCAGGGAGCCTAAAGTGGGGCTTGATCCTAGGACCCTGGAATCATGACCTGAGCTGAAGGCAGATGCTTAACCAACTGAGCCACACAGGCACCCCTATTTTTACTTAAAAAATATTTTATTTATTTATTTGGGAGAAAGAGCAAGCATGAGTGGGGAAGTGGCAGAAGGAGAGGGAGAAGCAGACTCGCTGCTGATCATGAGCCCACATAGGACTCCATCCCAGGACCCTGGGATTGTGTCCTGAGTCGAAGTCAGACGCTCAACTAACTGAACCACCTATATTTTTACTTTTATCAGAATGTTGTAGATGGAATACTACAGTATGTAACCTTTGACATGGAGTTATTTCACTTGGCATAATCCATTTGAGATTTATCCATGTTGTTTTGTATATCCACAATCCATTCCTGTTTATTGCTGAGTAGTTTTCTTTGTGTGTGGGGGAGGGGAAGGAGAGGCGGGGGGGGGGGGGGAGGGAGAGAGAGAGAGAGAGAGAGAATCCTGAGCAGGGTTGATCTCATGACTCTGAGATCATGACCTGAGCTGAAATCAAGAGTCAGATGCTCAACTGACTGAGCCACCCAGGCACCCCTATACTTAAGATTTTAAATATGGATTCCCAGTTATTCCAGCACCAGCACTCCAATGATTTCCTTTTAGAAGGCACTATTTATTTGAAGTTAACCATGACTGCAGCAGCAGAAAGACTTGACCTTCTATAAGTGCTTTATAGATATTTGTTAATGTTGCTGATAATGATGACTACTTGTATACTGTGAACTTTCTTATGGTCCAAAAAACATTTTGCCTAGAAGTCAGGTACATAATGATTAATTAAAATTACAGTTATTCCAAATGAGTACTTTTTGGGGGAAGGGATCTTCCATAAATATAACTTATTAGAGAGATAAAATATGTAACCCTTTTGCCAACTACAGTCATGTCATAATGGCAATTAAATTTTACATTAAACATTATTAGATATTATAGGACAATGACATTATTCTTCAGATTTTTACCTCAAAATGGAAGACTCAGTCAGGAAATGGAACATATCTTCTTTTACAATGGATCAGTTTCCCCAATTTTGTTATCATCAAAATATATGTATCTTTTAAGATTTTATTTATTTATTCATGAGAGACACAGAGAGATAGAAAGGCAGAGACATAGACAGAGGGAGAAGCAGGCTCCATGCAGGGAGCCCGATGCAGGACTCGATCCTGGAACTCCAGGATCACACCCTGAGGCGAAGGCAGACACCTAACCGCTGAGCCACCCAGGTATCCCATCATCAAAATATTGGTTGCAGATAACTGTGCTGTGATATCTCTTTTACCTTCCTTCCATTCACTTTTTAAAATGAGCTTGCCCATGCCTCCTTCTCTAAGAGTTTGCTCATTCATAATACTGCTCTTGAGCCCCTAGTTGATTGGACCAGGAATGGACTAAGCTGGGCTAATTGGTTTTTCTCTCCTCAGAATTTGGAATTGGGAGTTTCTTTTGACCGCTTGAGCTGGAAATAATACACAGCTGGTATGGGTATGCACCGCACGTGCATTTGTGCATGTGTGGTGATGGGGCAGTTGTCTAGGGCCCTGCTATACCATCTAGTACAACTTGAGTCTTGGGAAACTTGCCATTCCAAACAGTAGGTATGCAGACAGCTCCACTACTCAGCTGATACCTCCCTCTCTCAGCTTTACCCAGTTCCTCATGTCTTTTTAAAAATATTTAAATTTTTATTTATGTACTTTTTTTTTATGTTTCTTTAAGCTCTATGCCCTATGTGGGGCTTGAACTTATGACCCTAAGATAAAGAGTTGCATGCTCTACTGACTGAGCCAGTTAGGTGCCCCTCTCATGTCTCTTTTTCTATTCCCTAGCAACATCAGGGAAATGGCTTAGCAATTTTTAGACCAGAGGCAATCACTGATTCTCAACTTACTGAAGCAGGTAATGATTCAGAAGGTTCAAGCACCTCTACTTAGTGAATGGTTCTTCTGGTAACTCCCTTTCTGGTCTTAGAGAAGGGGGAAATTCTCTACTCTCCCTCACGATGTAAGGAAAGAAAATACCCTCTCTTTATAATACTGTATTCCCTCTAAAAGGCAACTTTCACTGTTCCTGTCTTCTCTTACATGAGGGATGGAATAATGGTGGGGGTTGTACTAATTTTCTTAACTGGTACCTCTCACTTAACCCAATGACAGAAGGGATAGCCTCCAAAAGCTGATGCTTTTTCAAACACAGAATGAATTAGGGGAGGATAATCTTTTTTTTTTTCTTTTTTTTTTTAAGTAATCTCTACACCCAATGTGGGGTTTGAACCCATGACCCTGAGATCAAGAGTCCCATGACCCACTGATAGCCAGCCAGGTGTCCTAGGGGAGGGTAGTATTTATCATGTATCAAGTATTTTTAGTTGTGGGGTCAAAATCAGGACTCCTTTTCACTTCAAATGAAACAATCCCTGATACAATGATTTGACCTGGACTCCTTTCAAACTGTTTTTTTCATTTTCTTCTTTTTTTTTATTTTTTATTTTATTTATTTATGATAGTCACAGAGAGAGAGAGAGAGAGAGAGAGAGGCAGAGACATAGGTAGAGGGAGAAGCAGGCTCCATGCACCGGGAGCCCGACGTGGGATTGGATCCCGGGTCTCCAGGATCGCGCCCTGGGCCAAAGGCAGGCGCTAAACTGCTGAGCCACCCAGGGATCCTTCTTCTTTTTTTTTTTTAAAGATGTTTTGTTTATTTATTCCTGAGAGACATATAGAGAGAGGCAGAGACATAGGCAGAGGGAGAAGCAGGTTCCCTGTGGGGAGCCTGATGCACAATTCAATCCCAGGACCCCAGGATCACGACCTGAGGCAAAGGCAGATGTTCAACCACTGAGCCACCAGGTGCCCTCCTTTCAAACTGTTTCATATAATTAGAAGTATAAGTACATCTTGCAAATATGTATATAAGACTAATTTTATAAATCATTCAGAATTGGTTGGTTTTTTAATAGTCTAGTTTATTATTGTTTACAGAGCATTTTAAGATATACTGTGCCATTTAATTACGTGTGGGCTTGTTGCTGACTCACAATCCTATGAAATTGAATCTATGAACATTCCAGATCATCCCTGATATCCCAGTCTACTTTTTAATTATCTTTCCTCCTCAAGGTCCACAGCCTTCTTCCCAGAGCCCACGGATTTCTAGTCATAGCTAATCCTAGATTAAAGCCTAGTTCAGGAAAGGAACATCTTTCATCTATTTTAATCTCCCATTAATTTGGCATTTAGATAAAGTTGATTTCCATTAGCAAGGAATTAATAGGTGGCATTTTTGAATGTGGCTGAAGCTAAAAGTCTGTGGATTTAGTCAGATAAAGAGATAATATAACAGCCAGGAATAGAAAAGGGGCACCTAAAATCCTCCTGCAATGCTTTGGGGTCTCTCAAGATTTACAATTCTACGTATCACATTAGGAGAAAGAATATCTCCATAGCAGAATATGGTATCTTTTAAACTTTAAAGAAACTGAAATACTTTGGTGAGGAGTTAGAGATTGGGGAATAAAAACAGACATAGCTTACTCACTATTAGAATTCAATAATCTCTAGTTTTGTGCGTGTGTGTGTGTGTGTGTGTGTGTGTTTAATGTGTTCCAAAGAATGAAATAAGTAACATTTTCTTTTTAAAAATATTTTATTTTTAAGTGATCTCTACACCCAATGTGTGACTTGAGCCCACAACCCTGAAATCAAGAAGTTGTATGCTCTACCCACTGAGCCAACCAGGTGCCCATAAGTAATATCTTCTAAAAGGAAGAAATGTGGAAGGGCAAGTTGCAACTATACTGAAGCTATCACACTGCTTCTCCACACTTATTAAACATTATCCACATGTACTTTTTTTCCCCCCACTCTTACTTATTAAACACTATCCCCAAGGTCAGGGGACAAATAGTTTGCCTTTTATTTTATTTTATTTTTTGCCTTTTATTTTATTTTATTTTTTGCCTTTTATTTTCCTAACCCCTTAGAAATGTCTTTACTTTTCCAATTTCTACTCATGAAACTTCAATATTTTCCTTCACCAAGTCCCCATCTTCAATATCTATTACACAAAAAATTTGAAAAATCATTCTATAAATTCCATCTTTATTACTTTCTAAAAAATTAGTAAATAGAATATTATCTATTCATTATTACATAGAAAAAGCAAACATACTAAATTTTTTTTGGTTCCCTTTGCAGTTTGAAATTATGAAGACACAACTTAAGTGCTCTAGCTGAGGAAATAGCATGATAGTAATGAGACAGCAAGCTCTTAAAAATGTAAGAGTAAACTAATTTATTCTGATGACTGTAAAAGTGAATATACTTTCTCAAGATCGAATTCTCCTAAATTTAAGTTGTATAACTATCTTCAACTGGCTAACAGTGAAGGTTTTATACTGAATAATAAAAGAGGTCTAATGTGAATTTGAAGTGCCTCACTAACTTTCAAAAAAACTATAAAAGCATGTTGTCCAAAATTAATCCTAAGTAAATTAAGAGTTTACATATAAAAAAATAAATAATTGAGAACTTAGAACTAAATATTGGATCTGTATTTTCTTTGTAGGCCACATGATTTCCTTTCTTTCTTCTTTCTTTCTTTCCTTCTTTCCTTCTTTCTTTTTTTTTTTTTTTTAAGATTTTATTTATTTATGAGAGTCAGAGAGAGAGAGAGGCAGAGGGAGAAGCAGGCTCCACGCAGGGAGCCTCACATGGGACTTGATCCCAGATTGCCAGGATCACGCCCTGGGGTGAAGATGGCGCTAAACTGCTGAGCCACTCTGGGTTCCCCATGATTTTCATTCATCAATGTGCCCATAGTGTCCCACTGCATAAGAGGTATTCAACAAACACCTGCTGAACTGAAAATAACCTAGGCTTAGGAGTAAAAAAACAAGGATGCCTGGGTGGCTTAGCAGTTGAGCATTGGCCTTTGGCTCAGGGCCTATGACCTGGGATCCAGGATTGAGACTGCATTGGGCTCCCTGCAAGGAGCCTGCTTCTCCCTCTGCCTATGTCTCTGCCTCTCCCTCTTTGTGTCTCTCACGAATAAATAAAAAATCTTAAACAAACAAACAAACAAAAAAGTAAAAAACAAAATCAAATGAAAAGGAAAATAGAAAATATTGGACTAAATTTTAAATTTCAGCACATTAAAATTATAGTTAAAAAGAAGACTGCGAACTGTAAAAGCATTGGAAGTAAATATGATAAAGCGCAGAAATCGTTAAGTATTTTATCCAAATTGCTAAACATAAAAACATAGACCTCTCTGAACTTTAAGGTATCTCAGGCATTTTAACAGTTTATAAACTGTTTTAATAGGTGCAAAACCTTCAGCTCTGAGATAAAATATCAATCTCCAATATTGTTTGAAATGAATGGATTAATTTTAAGAAGAAAGCCCAAAATCTTTAGAATATTAATATTAAAAAGCATAGTAATTCTTAGTATGCTCAGTTCAGACTATAGTTCAGCTGTTGAAATATTTTTAAAATTTCAAATGTGAACAGTGCCTGGGTGGCTCAATTGAGCATCTGACTGCTGATTTTGGTTCAGGTCATGATCTCAGGGACCTGGGATCAAGCCTGGGTGTGGCCCTGCGCTCAGTGTGGAGTCTGCTTGAAATTCTCTGTCTCTCTCTCCGTCTGCCCCTCTCCTGGCACACACACTCTCTAAACAAATAAATAAAATTTTAAAAAATTTTTTCAAATGTAAGATCAAGAATTATCTCACTTCCTAACACAACCATCTTCACTTTTTAATATTCCTCTTTTTAGTGTTTATTCATCAATGTAATATTCTTTATCCATATATAAGTATAATGTGCATGTTGTGTCACTTTTTCCTTTAACAATAGGTCCATAAGCATTTTACCATATGCTGTATGGTAGTCATAATTAATTCACTTATGATTTCTATTCAACATTGTACTAGAAGTCCAAGCTAGACCCAAGGCAAGAAAAATAAATAAAAGGTGTCCAAATTGGAAAGCAAGTAAAATTATCTCTGTTTGGAGGTGATATGATCTTATATGTAGAAAATCCTAAAGATTCCACAAAAAAACTGTTAGAACTAATAACTTCAACAACGTTCCAGGATACAAAATCAACATTCAAAAATCAATTGCATTTGTATACACGAATAATGAATAATTCAAAAGAAAAATTAAGAAAACAATTCCATTTATAATAGCACCAAAAAGAATAAATTATTTAGGAATAAACTTAACCAAGGAAGTAAAAAACTACAATGCTGAAAACTAGAAAACAATGCTGAAAGAAATTAGATATAAATATATGAAAAGACATCCATTCTGTGTTTGTAGGTTGGAAGACTTTATATTATTAAGATGTTTATATTACCCGGACATCTGGGTGGCTCAGTCAGTTGGGCATCTGCCTTTAGCCTGGGGCGTGATCCCAGGGTCCAGGCAGGGGTTGAGTCCTGAATCAGGCTCCCTGCTAATGGGGAGCCTGCTTCTCCTTCTCCCTCCCCCCGCTCATGCTCTCTCTCAAATAAATAAATAAAATCTTTAAAAAAAGAGACATCTATATTACCCAAAAGTGATCAACATTCCCTATCAAAATCCCAATGACATTTTTTGCAGAAATAGAAAAATCATTTCTAAAATTCATATGGAATCTCAAAGGACCCTAAATAGTTAAAAGAATCTTAAAATAAAAAAGTTGAAGGTCTCACATTTCTGGATTTCAAAACATACTACAGAGCCACAGTAAAAATCAAAACAATGTGATATTGGCATAAAAATGGACACACACACACAATGTGATATTGAACCCAGGAATAAATACTCACATATATAGTCAGATGATTGACAAGAGTATCAACATTATTCAATAGGGAAAGTACTGTCTTTTCAACAAATGGTGCTCAGAGAGTTGGATATCCAAATACAAAGGAATGAAGTTAGAACCTTACCTTACAGTATATATATAAATCAGCTGAAAATTGAACAAATATTTAAATTTAATAGCTAAAGCTATAAAATTCTTAGAAGAAAACAGAGGGGGGCACCTGGGTGGCTCAGTTGATTAAGCATCAGCCTTCAGCTTGGGTCCTGGTCTCAGGGTCCTAGGATTGAGTCTGTGTCAGGCTCCCTGCTCAGCGGGGACTCTGCTTCTCCCTCTCTTCCCTCTGTGTGCTCTCCCTCTGTGTTCTCTCTCTCTCTCTCTCTTTCTCTCAAATAAATAAATAAATAAATTTTAAAAGAAGAAAACAGAGGAAAAGCATCATGGAATTTGACAATGATTTCTTGGATATGACACCAAAAGCATAGGAAACAAAAGAAAAAAATAAATTGGACCTTACCAAAATTTAAAACTTTTGTGCAAAGGACATTTTCAGAGTGAAAAGTGAAAAAGGACACTTTGCAACAGTGCAAAGGACACATGCAATGAAACAAAATATTCACAAATTATATATCTATCTTATAAGGGATTAATATCCAGACTATAAAAAAAAAAAAATATCCAGACTATATAGAGAAATCCTATAACTCAACAACAAAAAAAGAACCACCCAATTAAAAAATGAACAAAGTAGTTGAATAGACAGTTCTCTAAAGAAGATATATACAAATTGCCAATATGCACATGTAAAGATTTTCAACATCACTAATTATCAGGACAACACAAATCAAAGCCATAATGATATACAACCTCACACTCATTAGGATGGATAATATGAAAAAAAAAAAAAAGAAAGTATCAAGTATTTGTGAGGATGCAGAGAAATTGGAACCTTCATGCACTGTTGGTAGGAATGTAAAATGTCTAAGAATGTCTAAAAGAATAACAAGCAGGGACTTGAATAGATATTTGTACTCATATTCATAGAAGTTTTACAATAAGCCAAATGGTGAAAGTAACTCAAGTTTTTATCAGTGGATGAACAAATAAACACAATGGGGTATATACATGCAATGGAATATTATTCAGCCTTAAAAAGAAAGGAAATTCTGCTATAAACTACATGGATGACCCTAAATTATGCTAAGTGAGGGGCACCTGGGTGGTGCATGAATGTATTCAATGCCATAGAACTGTATTCTCAAAAATGGTTAGAATTGTAAACTTTATGTTATATATATTTAACCACTCCTATGGATTAAATTATGTCTCAGATTCATATATTGAAGCCCTACCACCCAGTGTGACTATATTTGAAGATAGGGCCTATAAAGAAGTGATTAAAGTTAAATGAGGTCATAAGGGTAAGCCCTAATTCAATTGCATTAGCGTCCTTATAAGAGACATCAGGAGGGCCTTTGCACAGAAGAAAGGCCATGTGGGGACACGGCCAGATAGTGGCCATTTGTAAGCCAGAAAGAGAGATCTCACCAGAAACCAACTCTGTGGGCACCCTGATCTTGGATTTCCTACCACCAGAACTTTGAGAAAATAAATTTCTGTTGTTTGAGTCTCCAGTCTGTGGTATTTTGTTATGGCAGTCTGTATATAGACAGGCAGCCTAATGCAAGCATAAAAAAAAGTAAAAAAAATTAATAATTGTTTTCATTGCAAAACTAACGTATGGATCTGTAAAAATTCAAACCATACAAAAGGGTAAAATGTCATAAGGAGTCCCTCACCACTTACTCCTCTCCACTTGCCTCCCACCCCTAGTAACTAATGTCAGTAGTTTTAGGAAAATCTCTCAGAATGCTTTCTTCTTTAGATCAAGAATCAAAGTTGGGTTTGGTTCAGAAAGGGAAGAAACTTTGAAGTTTGTTAATCCCTAACACACAATTTAACATATTCATCCATTATATTACCATTATGTTTAGATTATTTCTAGATTTTTTTCTCCATCATATAAAATGTGATTAAGTTTATTAAAATCTGTTTTAAATTACTTCTATACTCAAAGTTTCTTAGATCCTAACATACAATGCAACAAAGTTATTCATTCCATAACCATTGTTCAAATAGGTCATTTCCACATTTTTATTCCATCATATAAATGCAATTAATATCTTTATAATCTTACTAACCTTTTTTTTTTTTGTTAATGATTTTGTTATTCATGAAAGACACACAGAGAGAGGCAGAGACACAGGCAGAGGGAGATACTCCTCACAGGGAGCCCAATGCAGGACTTGATCCCAGGACCCCAGGATCATGACCTGAGCCAAAGGCAGATGCTCAACCCCTGAGCCACCCAGACATCCCTCTTACTAACTTTTCAATTAAGTTCCTACTAGTGAAATTGAGCCAATGGCTGTGATTTTTATAGAACTTTGTATATATTCTCAAATTGACTTCCAAAAAGCTAAATGTCAACTTAAATTTCTACCAATAGTGCTAACAGTATCAATATGAGATACTCCTATTTAAAAATATCTCCAGGGGTGCCTGGCTGGCTAGGTTGGTGGAGCATGAGATTCTTGATCTCAGGGTTGTAAGTTCGAGCTCCATGTTGGGTGTAGAGATTACTTAAAAACAAAAAATCTTTAATCTCTCCATAGAGTAGTAAAAAAGACCTTACTTTAATTTGCATTTATTTATTTAAGTAGGGTCCATGCCCAGCACCAAGGCCAATGTGGGGCTTAAACTCATGACCCTGAGATCAAGACCTGAGCTGAGATTAAGAGTCCTGATGCTTAACTGATTGAGCCAGGTACACCTTAATTTGCATTTTGATGAGATTGACAATTTGCAGAATTAGTTATTTGTACCTCCTTTTTGTGTGTGAATCATCAGTTTATACTCTATACTTACACATGTATTAGAGGCATTAATATTTTCCTTATTGATTTGTAGGAGTCCTTCATATATTATGGTGTTACTCCTTTATCAATATTTCCAGCACTTTCTTTTCTTTCTTTCTCTCTTTCTTTCTTTCTGATAGTCACCACAGAGAGAGAGAGAGAGAGGCAGAGACACAGGCAGAGGGAGAAGCAGGCTCCATGCACCGGGAGCCTGACGTGGGATTCGATCCCGGGTCTCCAGGATCGTGCCCTGGGCCAAAGGCAGGCGCTAAACCGCTGCACCACCCAGGGATCCCTCCAGCATTTTCTAAATGGTGTGTCTTTTAATTTTATGTGTCCACTCAACAAATATTTATTCAGAGGTGGAATAGAGCCCTGCCTTGGGCACTGGAGCTCAGCAGGAAGTCTGAAGATTCTCTCCCTCTGCCCCTCCCCTGACTCAAGCATTTGTACATAATCTGTCTCTAAAATGGATAAACCTTTTTAAAAAAGTAATTATTCAGTACCTACTATGTTCCAGGTACTGTGGTAGGAATTCTATATTATTCTTCAAATTATGAGAATTACACACATGCTTCTTGTTTTCTAAACTGTTTCAAGTTTAGAAACGTTGATTGAACTTTACTATTAGGCAAAAACCAGGTCAAGATCCCACATCACTGTGAGTAAAGCTGGCCCTTTCTGTCTCTCATGAGATTGCAAGCAGATGCTGGGGCAGGGATGCAGTCATCCAATGCTTGGCTGGGGTTACAAGATCAGCCCAGTCACTCACATGGCTGGCAAGTCGGTGCAGCCATTGCTGGAGGCTCTTGTTCCTCTCTACACGGTCCTTCATAGAGCTGCTTGAGCAGAGTGCTGTATACACTAGCTCCCTCCAATGCAAGCAACCCAAAAGAATGAGGTGAAAGGCTGCAATCAGTGCCTTTATGACCTAGTCTCAGAAGTCACACACCTTCAGCTGTATTCTATGGATGGGACTAGTACTGATTCAAAGGGCTGGGGGGGGACTACATTTCCAGAGGTGAGAATCATTGGAGGTTACCTTGGAAGCTGCCTGCCTACCACGGATCCTAATGTCTTAATTTTCCTATAAGTTACTTTATAAAGCAAGTATTGATAATTTTGCAACAGCCCATACAATTTTAGTTTTGTGACATACTGTTTTAAACAGGGTTCTCAAACACATCTGTGCACATGAGTGCGCCCAAGCATTTAAGACTTTCCGTTCCACAAATGAAAGTTCCCTCTGCTATAGTGTCAGCACCTCAACTTCATTAGGGTACTAGATTCCACCTCAAGCTCTCTAAATTTGAGTAAATCGAGTTCAAGATGGCAGATTCAGGGTCAAGAAGTTTGGCTTCTATTCACTTGTAATCTGCTAAATAACTAGGAAATACTTTGGAGTCTTACCAGAAATCTTTAATTTTCTAGAAGTCTTTATCTATGTGCAATATCCACGTCCATTAAAAAGACCTTGCAGATCCTACGACTAATGTGCTGCAGGTGACTCAGGTGAGAGGATTCAATAATAATAATAATTGATGGGTAGCAATTCGGAGAGGTAAACAGCTCATCCAGTCGGTGTAAGGAAGAGGTTTTTTGTTTTGTTTTTAACAGCTAATTTTTACCTCTTCTGCAAGATTGGCGAGGATACGCCTTTGTGAAATCTTTGCTTGGAATCTTGAGTTTGCCACTGGTCCTGTTCTCATTAAAAAGTCTGTTAACTCGTGGTTCTAAAGCAAAGTAGCTCCCAGTTTTGCCAAACTGGGCAGTTTCTAGGACCCCAAAGGTTTAGCTGGGAAACTAGGAAGGCCAGAAGGGTGGGAGAGTAGGAAGCACCAACCAGGTCCAAAAGAAGCGAGGTTCTTACTCCTCCCTCACCCAGCATCCCTGTCCCCGCAACAAAGCCTCGCCCCTGCCCATTCTCCACTATCTCCCCTGGTTGCTGATAGTCCCTTTAACATCTCTCTCGAGTTTCATTTCAGACAGCTCTCCGGCTGTGAGGACGTTAGGGAGGCCGAAGGGGTCCGGGGACTTCTACATTTGACATACTTTTTTTTTTTTTTTTTTTACATTTGACATACTTTTGTGCATAGGACTAAATTCTATTTTCGTCGGGGCCTGAGGGGAAAAACAACAACAACAACCACCACCCAACTCTCCAGAGGTATCCTTCCTTCGGCAAACGCGAACTTGCGGCCGCCTCCACTTGTCCCCTCGCTATGCTAAGCCCTCGGGTCTGAGAAAGCCACCAAGTCCGGCCAAGGCAGACGCGCAGCCCACGACGTGGTTCAGCCAAGACGAAACAGAGGTCAGGCGGGCAGCACCTCCCCAGAGCCGCGGGGCCTCGCCCTCCTCGCTCCGCGGCGCTCGGCCCCACCCCTCCCAACCGGAACTGCAACCCCCGCGCGCCGCGCCCCCGCCGAGAGCGCGTCGCCCGCGCCCGTCGCGCCCGCGCCCGCCCCGCCTCCCCCGACGCACTGGGCAGGCGCGGGGCGCGCGCATGCTCCGCCGCGGGCCGCTGGGGTCTCGAGTCGCTGCAATCTGTTGCGCCGCCGCCCGCGGGAGCCGGCAGATCCGGGTCTCGTGGCTTACAGTGACGTGGTCAATCGAATCAAAACAGAGGAGGGGAGGAAGCCAGCGGCCAGGAGCAGCAGCGGCCGCGGCGTCCCGGGCAGCCGCAGCGTTCCGGAAGCTTCAGGCGGTCTTTCTGCCGAGCCTTGGTCCCGGCCCCCATCCTCCCCGCCCCGTCGGTTGTTGTCTGGGCGGGTGAGTGTCTCCCCCTCCGCCCCCGCCGTGTGCCGGCCCACCCTTCCCTCACCCTGGGGGCTCCTCCGGCTCTGGGGGACTGCGGCGGCTGCGGCAGAGCGGGGCTGGCTTCTCGGGCTCGGCGGTTCTCCCGCCGGGCTGGTGCCTGTGCACCGGGAGAAGCCCGCGGCCGCCGAGCCCGCCCCCCCCCCCGCGCCCCCCCGGCGAAGAGCGAGGCGGAGAAGAGCCTGCAATTTGGCTTTCTCTGCTGGAAACCAGAGTCGGGGCTTAGCAGGAAAAAGTGGACGGGTAGCTACGGGTGGTTTTATTTTTAGGGCAAGACCGTCAGCTCGGGTGGAGGCGTATAATGGAAGTAAAAAGAGAGTCGTAGCTGGAAGGAAAACCCCACAGACCCTGAAATCCACACTGTTATCCTTTACCTCTGTTTCTCTAGGTTTGATGAAGTCATTAGGATGCGTCCTTTGTTGTGATTGACAAGACAGGAAAGCTGCCATCCCGAAAGCGGGAGCTTTTTTGGTCCTGACTGTGGTGCGAATTGAAAGTATTCTTTTTCTGTTTGTTCAGTAAGTGGAACCAGAGCTGACATTAAAAAAAAAAAAAAGAGGTAGCACCCTTTATAAAAGCAAACTGGTTACCGGAGTGCTTGCAAGTCCAGCGTGGCCGTTTAAAGCCAAAGTTTTCCAAAGTGGCTGTTTCTGTGTGCGGTTCGGGTTTGGGCCAAGATGGTATTTGCTAGCTGTAGAAAGTAGGATGTTTTGAGTTGCCCTAGTTTGGAGAATCGAAGATAGGGCCTTACTAAGAGAATGTCTTGGTTTGGCATCAAGAAGTCAGATGAGCCTCACGCACGTCATACCTGTGTTTGTTGAGACCTTCCAGTTCCTGTGTGTTGTCAGAAACCGTTGGCGGCTCCACATGCACAGTAACTTGGATGGTGTAAGACCGTTCGGGTGTTTAGTTTTATCTTAGGAGGCGGTCTCACCGCCCAGTTCAGGGGGGGCTGCAGAAAGCTTGCCTTCCCTTCCACTTCAGGTGATCTGCCACGCAGATGCCTCTGGTGTAGACGGCTTCAAGCCCTGCCACCCTGCGCGCCCCTCGACAGCACGGAGGAGACCAGAGGACCCGACCTTTTTGCCCTAACTTGGTGTTTGAAACCCTCCCCTTTTAAAAAATGTCCCCAGAGGGAAAAAAAAAAAAAATGTCCCCAGAGAAGTGATTAATGGAGGTGTTTCTTTGGTAAATGGCAAGAAAGAAGAAGCATGTGCCAATTGATTGCCCCTTATGAAATCCAGGAAGAGAGCTTAGGCATTTAGACAGCTTCCTTGAAGGGTGTATCCTTGTGTGGTGTTCCAGGGACCTCCTCTTAACAGCTTGCTTTCTCCTGTGTATGCAACTGAGCTCTTTTTTTCTTAATACCACAGTTGAAATCCTGCTGATCTAGATAAATGAAATTGTTTTCTCGAAGTTTTTTTTTTTTTTTTTTACCTTTTATGTAACTTGAACTGAATATTTTAGCTTATACGAAATAACTTATAATTGGTAAGTTATTACAATGGATAAGCAAAAAAAAGAAAATAAGTCATTGATAATCCTGCCATCCAGAGATAATCAAAATGTTAGTAGTGATTTATATATCCTTCCAGGCTTTTTTTTTTTTTTTTTTTGACCGTTAACACATTTTACACAAAAATGGTATCATACTGCATGTGCTTTTCTGTAACCTGGTTTTTCTACATGGTAGCACTTTGGAGTAAGAAAATTTCTATCTTCGTAGAGAGGGACTTTTGAACCTTAAATTTTAGGATATATTCACTGTATGTTTGCAAAACCGTAATGATTAAAATCTTGGTTTTAAAAGATTTCCTCCCAGACTTCTATGATAATATTAAGAAATTAATATGCTTTGTGTGACAGTATAAGGTTTTCTTGTTTAACTCTTGAGAGAGCAGGGGCAGAATAGCATAAGTTGATAACAGAAGTTTAAAAGGGTTTTGCTAATTTAGTGATTTGATTTGGGTAAAGCTTTACTTCTTTTTCCATGGCTATGTTCTGCTCCAAAAGCCGACCACCTGGCCGGGCCTCTGTCAGTAAGGTCCCGAAAGATTTTACTTTATGAATCACACGTAAGAGTCTTGGATGTATGCCCATTTAGTCCAGTGCCTTCTAGGTGGTGCCAAAAGAGAAGGAAATGTCCCCTTCACCTCAGCTTCAGAGGATACTTACTAGGAAGTATCGTCAATATACTAATAACCCATTCATGTCCCTTAGTCACAAACTTAACTTAAAACCTTTCAATCTCTATTTTTATTCTGTATCTCTTGGGTAATCAGTCTCAGGTGCTTACTACTTATGTGTGACTTAGTTCTTTTTCTCTGATTTGCCGTTAATGATAGTGTTTAATATATGCATTCTAAATTTGCCCACTACTTCTCATTACTATTGCCTCTACCTTTGCCAGCTCTCATTCTCACTCTCACCTCCTAGTCTCCCTGCCTCCACTTTGGCTTTTTATGGTGCATTCCTCTTAACAGCCTTAATAAGAGAATATAAGAGAATATTACAGCCTGAGATATCCTTTAAAATGTAAATCAGATTATGTGACCCTTTTTTTGGAAAGCCTTCCAGCACGGCCAGAATAAAATCCAAACTACATGTTTTGGCCCTGCCTCCTTCCCTTAACTCACCTTGCTTGATCTCTCTGCCTACATTAGTAAGCTGGAGCCTGGCCACGTCACTTTCTTCCTGTTTTCCAGTCCTGTTGGCACTGTCCCTGGAACTTGCCAGGCTTGTTCCTGCCTTAGGGTATTTGCACTTACTGTGCCCTGTGGCTTCAATATTCTCCCAGACTTTCCAGTGGCTGATTTCATGTCATTCAGGTCTCAGTTCATATGTTGTTTCTTTGAGGAGTTTGCTCCCCAATTATCTTTCCATTTTCTTCATAACATTTTGTATTACCTGGAATTTCCTTATTTTTTTATGTTCCATTTCTTACACTAGGAATTAAACAGAGAAAATAGGGACCTTCTCTGTCCTTTTCACAGAGAAAATAGGGACCTTCTCTGTCCTTTTCACTGCATAGTAGGAACTCAATGGATGTTAGCTGAATGAATGAACTTGCTGAACAAGTGTGTATTTCTCTTGAACATGCTGTTTTAGATCAGTTCTTTATATGGAAGAACCCTAGTTTTTAGCCCCCCCCCCCCCCCTTTTAAAATAGGACAGTGCCTTGGTTCTTTTCAGTAATTCTTGGTGTTTGGGCCAAAGAACGGCCACATTGTATTATATTTTTTATTATTTTTATTTATTTATTTATTTATTATTTATTTATTTAAAGATTTTATTTATTTACTCATGAGAGACACACAGAGAGAGTCAGAGACACAGGCAGAGGGAGAAGCAGGCTCCAGGCAGGGAGCCTGATGTGGGACTCGATCCCAAGTCTCCAGGATCACGCCTTGGGCTGAAGGCTCCCAAGTGTTCAGGATCCTGCCTTGGGCTGAAGGCGGCTAAACCGCTGAGCAACCCGGGCTGCTCCCCTCTTGATATTTTAATGACATTTCTCTAGGAGATTTACTTCTTGCTTTATAGTAGTAATGATAGCTACCATTTTGGGGAACACCCTTAAGTACTATGCTAAAAAATTACATGTTTTTCATTTAATTGTACAACAACTCAAAGGTAGGTATTCCTACTCCCATTTTACAAGTGAAGGAACTGTGACATGGTAAGTGACAGAAAATTGGATTTGAACACATCTATTAATCACTGTACCCTGCTGCCTCTGAACTAGTGTTTAGAACTGTACATAGTACTTCGGTTTGAAAGGCCATGTTTTTATTAAGGGCCAGATAGTGTATTCTGCGCATTTCCAATCCAGTCTTTAATGAAGTCCAATTGGTTTTTTTTGGTCTGTTTGCCTGAAGTTGCACAGGCAAAGCTGCAGAAGGAGGTGACGTCTGCAAAGACTTCTAGGTCTTCTTGCTTTGTTGTATCGAGAAGCCTACCAAGCTTACAGTAAATTTAAAGTATTTGAAGTGTTTTCTCTTTGTGTTCCACATACCAAAAAACCTATCACTTACTATCTGTTCGTATAGTCATTTTGAATTCTTCCTACATTCTCTCCATTGATTTGGGTGATTTACTACTTGAACTATTATTGGGTCATTATAAACTGAATAGATTTCTCACTGCAAGACCCCTTTCCAAATAAGTTTAAAAAAAATTAAATTTGATTGGTGTGTTGATTTTTTCGTGGTGGAGGAACTTAGTTAAACTAGAGAAACATTGATTGTCTTTAGACTCTTCCCGGTCTTTTAAGCCTGGCTGTTTATCTTTGGAGGCTCAGGTCACACATGACCTTTACCAGAGGTCTGTCCTTGCCCACCTCAGGTTTCTGTAAATAGCCATATGTCTGCTCCCATCACTTCACCTTCTGTACTTAACTGTTTGTGGCTGTCTTGCCTTTTTTTTTTTTTTTTCTTAAAGATTTTATTTACTTGTTCATGAGAGATGCAGAAAGAGAGGCAGAGACAGGAGAAGCAGGCTCCATATAAGGAGCCTGATGTAGGACTTGATCCTGGGAATCCAGGATCAGGCCCTGAGCCAAAGGCAGATGCTCAACCACTGAGCCACCCTGGTGTCCCTATATTCCCTATTTGATTGGGAGGACCATGAGGTCAGGGAGGATCAATTAGATAATCAGTAGGCTTGCTAATGGACAAGCCTAATAAAAGACAAAAAATTACAACTTTAGGTTTGTAAAAGGTGCATTGCTAAAAGAAATTATTTATATCTTTTTCCATATAATTTAATAGGACTTAGAACAAAACCTCAATATAAGACACTAAATTGTCTAAATTGGTAATGATGAATAATATATTAGTATGTTGAATGTGAAGATTTTGCAAAAAGTTCAGTACTCCCAACTGTTTTCTGTTATATTTTGACTTATATTAAGATTTTTTAAGATTGTAAAACTTCTTAGTTATTTTATTTTATTTTTTTAAGATTTTATTTATTCATGAGAGACACAGAGAAAAGGCAGAGACCTAGGTAGAGGAAGAAGCAGGCCTCCGACAAGGAGTCAGATGTGGGACTCGATCCCAGACTTTGGGATCAGGCCCAGAGCTGAAGGCAGACACTCAACCGCTGGTGTCCCAACTTCTTAGACAACTGCTACAGGCTTATAAGTAAAGGTATTTTTTTTTTTGTTTTGTATTTATCTGTATATTCATGCTTTGACCCATATAATAAATACTAACCATATGAATGATTGTTTCTATAGTTGAGCACATTTGAGTTGATCATCCTGTATTGGGTAAAGAGCAGTTTGGGCACTTTCAAAGCCATTTTGAAAAAGGGCTGAAAATTATTTGAGTCTGAAATTAAAAAACAGTTACCTGCTTGAATATCAATAATGATATTTACTATTAATGGTTATATTTGCTGGTCCTTTGAGTTCCTTTGCATACTTTGTTTACCTGGTTACATCAGTCCTCTAAGTCAGATACTGTTATCCCTAATTTATACTGGAGGAAATAGGCTCTGGCTGGTTAGGTAGGTTGTCCAGGGTAAAGGTACTGGTACTGTTGGGATTCAAACCCAATTCTGCCTTGACCCAAAGCTTATGGACTTCGTTACAGCAGTATTGTGTAGTCTTTTTGTCTTACAGATTCATGGAAGTTATAATAAATAAACCTACTTGTTACAGGTGTCAGAATAAGCTGGTAGAACTATTTTCATGAATTGTTTTGTTCTATTTAAACCTGAACTGGGGGAAAATAAATAAATAAACCTGAACTGGATATGGATTTCTAATAGCCCCTCTTTTTTTTTTTTTTTTTAACAAAAGACATACTTGTTACTGAAAAGCTGCAAGAGATAGTTCTATATGATGCGCAAAACAAAATCTATAATCTCATTCAAAAGTTATTTCTGTACGTGTATTTTCTTTCAATCTTATGTAATTATTTAAAATGCATCTTTGGTATAAATGAGATATGATACCCATATAAGCTTGTATCTTAGAGTTTTGTTTGATTTAAAGATATTTATTTATTTGAGAAAGAGAACACCAGCAAGGAGGACAAGCAGAGGAAGAAGCAGGCTCCCCACTCAGCAGGGAGCCCAATGACACAGGGTTTGATCCCAGGACCCTGGAATCATGACCTGAAGCAAAGGCAGACACTTAACTGTGCCACCCAGGCACCCCTTTTTTTGGTTTAACTTAATGAGCTTTTTACCAAGGCCTTAGAAATTTTCTAAACTTCATTTTTTACTGGCTACATTTTTTTTTAAGTTTTATTTTGTTAGTGGTGTCTACATTCAGCAGGGGGCTTGAACTCATGATCCCAAGATCAAGAGTTCTATGCTCTTTGGATTGAGTCAGCCAGGCACCCCTTAACTGGCTACATTTTAGAAGATACTTTGAATAAAAGGATTACTTAAAGTTTTCATTTGAGGTTGAATATGAATGTAGTTCCTGCTTTTCACCATTATAAGTGATGAAACATTAGCTTTAAAAGCTCTGAATAGGGATCCCTGGGTGGCGCAGCGGTTTGGCGCCTGCCTTTGGCCCAGGGCGCGATCCTGGAGACCTGGGATCGAATCCCACATCGGGCTCCCGGTGCATGGAGCCTGCTTCTCCCTCTGCCTATGTCTCTGCCTCTCTCTCTCTGTGACTATCATAAATAAATAAAAATTTTTAAAAAATAAAAATAAAAAAATAAATAAAAGCTCTGAATAATTAGAGCAACCAGTCTATTTTTTGAAAAGTTCTATTTAGCATTTTAGTGATTTGAAAGATAGTGACTTTAATCATAATTTGATGAGTAATATACAACATACATATACTTGTACTGCCTAGAAGATTTGCATGAGAGTTTTTAATAGAGGTTGCTTCAGAAGAGAGGAGAGTTACCTTTTTGCATTTTTTAACCTTTTTATATTTGAATTTTAAAACTATGAATTTGTGTTGCTTTTAAAAAAAAAAAAAAAAGCTCCTGGGCAGCCCGGTTGGCTCAGCGGTTTAGCACCGCCTTCAGCCCAGGGCCAGATCCTGGAGACCCAGGATCGAGTCCCGCATCGGGCTCCCTGCATGCAGCCTGCTTCTCCCTCTGCCTGTGTCTCTGCCTCTCTCTCCCCCTCTGTGTGTCTGTCATGAATAAATAAATAAAATCTTTAAAAAATAAAAATAAATAAAAATAAAAGCTCCTTTGAAAAAGTAAAATCTTGGTTCCCAACTAAAACCCAATTTTTAGATATATTATAGGGTTTTTATTTTGTTTATGACATTATGAACTTCAGTGCTTTTGTTTTGGAGAAAGTTACCTTCTCATTGCTTATTTTCATATTGAATTTTCATTTCCTTTTTTAAATTTAGATCAAAGCACAGATGTGAGTCTCAGCTTTGTAAAAATACAAAATGAAGCTGGTTTTTGCTTGACTGCACTCATTGACAAGTACTACATGTAGTGTTTTCAAAATTTAACAGCTAATAAAGATGTTTCAAATCAAGATAGGAGTGCAGTAAGCATCTTTATGGTATTTGCACCAGGCTTAGAGGTCAGTGTTCTGGCTGCTATCTTGCTTTATCTCTTACACTATGCTTTTTAAAATACAAGTTAATTTTTTTTTTTGCATAGTATGTATTTTGTTTCTTTGTTACTCTTAGCAAAAGTTATGTAAAGCAAAATGACAAAATTTTGAGGACAAAAAAATTTGTATTCTAATTTCATTTTTTGATAATATTGGTTTCTTTATCACAGTGGTTCTAAGCATTTTTCCTGTCATCATAAATGGCATTTATGTGCATCTATGTACAGACATGCTACCTAGCCATAGCATGGATGAGAGGAGTTCCGTGAGGTGGGAGAGCAATAACCATAACTCCTTTCTGTTCAAGAAATCATATAGGCAAGTAGATGAGTGAGAGGAAAAAGTCTTGATTCCACTCTAATTTACTTGAATGATGTAAATCATTCACAGACTTGTAACATTCTTGTGATATACTTCACAATTTCAGAGCACCTTAGTATTTTGTAATACAGCTATTGAAAACTGCTTTCTTAACTATGTAACTTCTATCCACTGTGATTTGGGATAACATGGTATGGAATTTTTGTGTCCTCTTCTGTTGAATTTTTCTAACTTAGGGAAAAACAGCCTTTTTCCCTTAGTTAAAAAAATTTTTTTTAAAGATTTTATTTATTTATTTATTTATTTATTTATTTATTTATTTATTTACTTATTTATTTATTTATTTATTTATTTATGAAAGACAGAGAGAGAGAGAGAGGCATAGACAGGCAAAGGGAGAAGCAGGCTCCATGCAGGGAGCCGGATGCGGGACTTGATCCCCGGACTCCAGAATCACGCCCTGGGCTGAAGGTGGCGCTAAACCGCGGAGCTACCCAGGGATCCCCAGTTTAAAATTTTTTAATTCAGAATATGACTAATAAGTACTCCTGAGTAGAAATTTTAGAAAACATTTTAGAATATGAAGATTTTGGTTATGATATTGAATATAAACCAAGATCATTCACTTGGAAATTTTTTTTCCTTTGACCATTCATAATAAATTTTACTCCAGACCTTGAGAGAATCTTTGGGATTGAACAAAAGTAAGGAAAAGCCAGAAGAGGACAGGAAATTCATAGGTCAGGGGCCAAGAACAGAAGACTTCTTTCTGCTCTTTCTCTTGTATGCAGAAGAGTGATAGCTGAGCCCAAGGGGCATACATGCCGAAGGAGTATACAAAGATCTTGGGCTGAGAGTTGAAGATAAATTTCAAATCTAAGGGCTTAGAGTTGAATTGGCCCAGAGCATTTTATAGCTTATAAAGCACTCTTACACATTCTCACTTGATCCTTGAAACAACCCTTTAAAAAGAATAGTTTCAGTTATCACTCCTGGTTTATAGATAGTGAAACTGAAGTCACAGAGAAGCTAATATATCCTTTTCCCAGTAGTGCCATAACTTGAATTCTATATCTAAGATATATTCTTTCTGCTATCCCATGATGTATTAGCCTAAGGTGATTCCTAGAGTACAAATAGGTAAGGGAGAAAAAGGTCACTGAGGAAATAGAAGGTAGTGTCTCAGATATAGGGAAAGTGGGTCACAGTAACTGAGTTTCTAGAAAAGTGTTGGCCACCCTAGAGGTAGACCTATAACAGAGCTCTGTGCTGCAGATACAGAGGAATTAAGCTGAGAAATTCTTGACTTTGAAGAGTTAAGCTTTTAGAAGCAATGGGATAGGTTAGTTGAGAAGAGAAGTAGGTCCTTTCTTTGATTTTGAGCTTTCTCCTGAGAAGTCATTTGTCTGTGACATTTATTTTGGCTGTTAATTATATACTGGTATGTAATTATTATTCTATGAGTTAATTATAATTAATAATTAGTTTGATTGCAGGCTCTTAGAGGTAGGGGATGCCCTTTATTTTTTTTATATCCTCCTCTAAACTCTTCTGCCAGTTACTTAGTCCCCTGACGACTTTTTAGATATATCCTCCTTAGGAAAGGAGAAGTGAGAGAAGACATGGGTTTGAATTTGACCTTTGCTTTGTGACAATGGTAAGTCCCCGAAGCTGTCTGGACCTCAGTTCTTTTTAAGTGAGTAGGTGAGAACTGCTGCATCCCCAAAGTTTTAATATTACCACTTGTCAAGTTGTGATTTGTTGAATTATGAGTAAAGGACGACTTACCATCCTCCAGTATATATCTTATCTCTACAGTGATATCTTACATGAGCCTATTGATCATACCTTGTTTCTTGCATTCCACTCTGTGGAAAATAAGCGTTTTGTTATCCTTTCTAGCCTGCTTTAATCTCTTCCTTTTGAATAGTATGGTCTCTCTGAAAGAGTGTCTTGAAACTTTTAGTTATTTGTAAAAATATTTTGTAAGAATTTCAGAGATGGTTCTTAATTGTATTTTCTCTTACAAATGGCTCATTCTAGGTGGAACAATATATGGTCACCCTGTTGGATTAGTATAGGAAATATTATAAGGGATTTGTACCTATAATTGTTTGGCTAATAATTTGAGTTTTAAAACTTGTCATGATAGGGCAGCCTGAGTGGCTCAGCGGTTTAGCACTGCCTTCAGCCCAGGGCATGATCCTGGATCTCCAGGATCGAGTCCCACGTCAGGCTCCCTGCATGGAGCCTGCTTCTCCCTCTGCCTATGTCTCTGTCTCTCTGTGTGTCTCTCATGAATAAATAAATAAATAAAATCTTAAAAAAAAAAAAAAACTTGTCATGATAGAATTCAGGGAATCTTAACTCCTAAGCACAAAGAATTGATATTTAAGGTATAGATAATGGAGTTTATTTCAATATTTAAATTTTTAAAATGTCTTTAACTTCTCCCAGTCATAGCTTTAGCACAGTTTTTAGCAAATGATTGACCAATTTGAACTTGTGTCTGCATACTTCCGTGACTTCTTTCCATCAGAGATGCAAATGTATTTAAAAGTACATTATTAGTAAGAAGTAATAGGAAGTCAGTTGATATTTATGTAATTTCTGTACTGCTCGAAAGTGATCTTTGTAAGAGTGAAACAAATGTCACTAGCGTGATTGGTCATGTCAAGACAGATGTGGAATGAATCCGGGTCAGGAATTTACATTGTGACTTCCTGTCCAGTCTTATATTAGATGTGTGACTATGGTCAAATTGCTAGTTTCCCTTAACCTATTTTCCTCATTTAAAAATAGGGATAATTGGGGTGCCTGGGTGGCTCAGCAGTTGAGCATCTGCCTTTTTGGCTCAGGTTGTGATCCTAGGGTCCTGGGGTCAAGTCCTACATCAGGCTACCCGTGGGGAGCCTGCTTCTCCCTCTGCCTATGTCTCTGCCTCTATCCGTGTCTCAAATGGATGGATAAATAAAATCTTAAATAATAATAATGGATAATTTCCCTGCTTTTGACTTTGTCAGAAGGGCTGTTGTTAGCATGTGAAAGTAGTTAGCCAAGCTACAGGCAAATATAAACTATAGGTATGGCTTTTTTTTTTTTTTTGGTATGGCTATGTTTGGTTGAGATCCATTTTTGATAAAAGAATAGAGTAAGTGGGGCAGCCCCGGTGGCGCAGCGGTTTAGCGCCGCCTGCAGCCTGGGGTGTGATCCTGGAGATCCAGAATTGAGTCCCACATCGGGTTCCTTGCATGGAGCCCGCTTCTCCCTTTGCCTGTGTCTTTGTCTCTCTCTCTCTCTCTCTCTCTTTCTCTCTCATGAATAAATAAATAAAATCTTAAAAAAAAAACTTTCCTTAAAAAAAAAAAAGAATAGAGTAAGTGAATATGTTAAAAATGTTGTAAAAAAATCTGTTGTATGTTAAGTTTGAACACATTATTACATTGAGATGTTGGGTCTTCTGATGAAAGTAATCCCAAATACTTAATTGTAGTATATTAGTCTATAGCATTGTAATGATAGTATTGCTAGAAATGATAGACAAATATTTTGTTCTTCATGTTTAATATGAAAGATAGCCAAAGTTTTGGGATATCTCTCTACTCTTCTGTTTGGTCACTTATCTAATTGACTACTGGATAAAAACCTCTGCATAAAAACTTGGAGCAGGAAAGCTGTTTCTAGAAACATTATTTTTAGAAGTGAACCGTTACCTCTGATATAATTGGGAATAAGGTTAAAAATAGAGTAGAAAGCAAACTCAGGTGTGGGCTCTCTGAATGACCTGGAGGCAGTGCCAGCAGTTTCTGGCATATTTCACTTTCTTGGTTTTATAACTTTGGAGCTTTCATCAGTAGAATTGATACCTTTTAGAAGAAGTGCATAGAATACTTACTCTGAATTCCCCATTTCATTGAACATCCCCTCTATTAGATTTTCTGTTTTATTTTTTTATTTTTTTAGATTTTCTGTTTTAGAAACAAATTGTATGCATTCTAAATTGTTACTTTGCATTTTGCTCTTGCTGTGAGTTTTTATTTTTTTAATGGAAAGAATTTTGATATGATTCTTGATGACTGTAAAGATTTGGCTGACTCTTTGAAAAGATGATTTCATTGTAAGTCACTTTCTTAAAATCACAGAAGATAATTTTCATCCTCTGACCTTGAATCAGCCTGGTTATCCCTGATTTCTCAAGTAGAACCCCCTACCTATGTTTGCATGGGGAAAGCAGAAGAGTGTTTTGTTTTTCTGTAAAACTGTATTTTAAAAAAACTTTGAGTATGTTTGAAATTTTTGGTGCAAAAAGATAAAATAGTATAATGAGTTCTGGTGTACCCATCAACTGGCTTCAACAATTACTTAAGTCATGGCCTTTTTTTTTTTTTTTTTTAAGATTTTTAAAATTTATTTATTCATGGAGACAGAGAGAGAGAGACACAGAGACACAAGCAGCCTTCATGCAGGGAGCCTGACGTGGGACTCGATTCCAGGTCTCCAGGATCACGCCCTGGGCTGCAGGTGGCGCTAAACCGCTAGGCCACCAGGGCTGCCCACTCATGGCAGTTTTATTTTGTCTGTGCTTCTCCCTTTGCAGGATTATCTTCAGCTAGATCCCAGGCATTCTCTTCCTTTAACTGAAAATACCTAGTGGGATCTCTCAGAGATAAGGACTCTTTTTAGGTGTGATAATTGTAGTTATGCTAAAAAAAAAAAAAAAGTATATATATAAATATTAGTAATTCCTAAATGTCTTTTAATCCAGTCAGTGTTCAGAGTTTTTGTTCTTAACATAAATGTTCTTTAAAAAAAAAAAATGTTCTTTTACAGTGTTTGTTTGAATTAGGATTTAGGGACGCCTGAGTGGCTCAGCGGTTGAGCATCTGCCTTTGGCTCAGGGCATGATCCCGGGGTCCGAGATCAAGTCCCACATCAGGCTCCTTGCAGGGAGCCTGCTTCTCCCTCTGCCTATGTCTCTGCCTCTCTTTCTCTGTATCTCTCATGAATAAATAAATAAAATCTTAAAAAAATAAAACTAAAAAAAATTATGAATTAGGATTCAAATAAGATCTGTACATTGCATCTGATTGATGTCTCCTAAACCTCTTAATTATATCCCTGCCATGTTTTTAGTTATTTACTTTTTGCCATTTACTGATAAATCTGAGTTAGTTTTCCTGGGTTTAGCTGCTGCATCTGAAATTTTTTTTCCTTATTTTAAGAGTTAATGTATGATCATTGCATGATACTTAAAATGTGTAAAGCGCAAATTAAAATCATGTTACCCAGAGATACCCAATGTTGAAGTTTTGGTATGCATTCTTTCAACTTTTTTGAACGTGTGTTTTCCTGTGTTTTTTAACTGTGTACATGTGCTTGCTTATTTTTATATCCTTTTTGATATATACTTTAATTTTGTATTATGATCATTTCCCCATGTCATTATGAAAGAAAATGAAGCATTTGGCTGCATAATACTTCACAGTATATATCATAACTTAAACATTCCCTTTTATCTAGACATTTAGATTGTTCCGGTTTTTCATTCTTACAAAATTATGAGAACCATCTTTGTATTTTAGATTTTCTTTTTTTTTTTGCTAGAAGCAGAATTAATTCAGAGGGCATGAACATTTTTTAACTTCTAGATTCATATTGCCTTAAAAGTTTGTATAGTTTGTCTTTTTTAAGATTTTTTTTATTTTTAATTTATTAATGAGAGACATAGAGAGAGAGAGGCACAGAGACTCAGGCAGAGGGAGAAACAGGCTCCATGCAGGGAGCCCAATCCCAAGTCTCCAGGATCAGGCCCAGGGCTGAAGGCGGAGCTAAACCGCAAAGCCACCCAGGCCACCCCGTTTTTATAGTTTTATAATCTCAAATGCGGTCTGTAGCTTACTTAAGAATCTGTTTGCATATGTTCTATGTTATTAAGATGTCTTTGCCGGCCATATTAGTCAAATGTGTTTTTTTTCCCAATTCTTTTGCTCTTTTTTATTTTATTTGGGATTTTCTTTTTTTAAATGCACACAGTATTTTTTTTTATTTATACTTTTTTTTTTAAGATTTTTTTTTCTTTATTTATGATAGACACACAGAGAGAGAGGCAGAGACACAGGCAGAGGGAGAAGCAGGCTCCATGCAGGGAGCCCGACGTGGGACTCCATCCCGGGACTCCAGGATTGCGCCCTGGGCCAAAGGCAGGCGCTAAACCCCTGTGCCACTCAGGGATCCCCTGCACACAGTATTAAGTTGTTGATTTGTTGGTGTTTTCCATTGTATGTAGTAATTCTTACACAACAGTCAAATAAATATTCGCCTTAATTGTTTTCTAGCATTACTGATGGGCTTTTTCCTTCTTAATTGCTAGGAGGTTTTCCTAGGACCATTTATTAAAATATTGATACTGTCATTTATTTGTAATTCAAGCTTTGATGTATAAATAAATTCATTTTGTGGTTGGTATGTTCAGAAAACTCTATAAAAAAGAATTTATTTCTTATTTAAGGTTATAGTATTATTTCTTACCCTTCTTTCTCTACCTTCTTTTTTTCCTTCTTACCATCTCAGCTATGGTGTGCATCCGGATGTCTGTGATTCTGGATATGCCTTGGGAAAATGCCTGAAGCAAAACTAGCTAGTCCTTGTCTTTTTCCTTTTGTTCTTTTTCATGTGTATTTTTAAAATGAATTTAAAAGTGAATTCCCGTTTGCCTTTATTTATTATTTTTAAAAAAGATTTTATTTAGTTATTCATGAGAGACACAAAGAGAAGCAGAGACATAGGCTGAGGGAGAAGCAGGCTCCCTGTGGGAAGCCCGATGCAGGATTCTATCCCCAGACCCAGGATCACGCCCCTAGCTGAAGGCACTCACTCACCCCCTGAGCCATCCAGGTGTCCCCCATTTGCCTTTATTTTAAACTCGATTTGGCAAATCATCATATCAACATTAGTTTCAGTATTTTGATTTTTCTTGTTAAAGCTTCCACCAAAGAGTGACTAGGAGAAAAGAAAGGTAAACTCTTTTTTTTTAAGTTTTTAATTTTAATTCCAGTATAGTAAACATAGTGTTATGTTAGTTTCAGGTATACAATATAGTGATTCAGCAGTGCTGTACTTAGAGCTCATCATAAGTGTACTCTTTAGGGAAAGGTTATCTTTTCCAAACTGAGTTTGCAAAGAATGATTATCCCAGATTTAGGACAAAGGCTGATTTAGAAGTACCCTTTGTATTTCTAAACCACCTTTGTGTGGTCCGTTTATATACTTAGTCATTTATTGATGATGGGATTTGGTTCATTTTTTCTTTTTAAGATTTTATTTATTCATGAGAGACAGAGAGAGGAGGCAGAGACATAAGCAGTGTGAGAAGCAGACTCCTCACAGGGAGCCCGACGTGGGACTCGACCCCCAAACTGGGGTCATACCCTGAGCCGAAGGCAGACACTCAACCACTGAGCCACCCAGGCGTTCCTGGTTCATTTTGTAATACGTTTACTTAAAAAGTTTAGAAACCCTTTGAAAATATATCTATATCTATATATCTATATCTATATCTATTGCCTAGAGTGGAACCTGATACGACTGTCTTACAACCCTGAGATCATGCCCCGAGGTAAAATCAAGAGATAGATGCTTAACCGATTGAGCCACTTAGGTGTTCCAGCTTTTTATTATATATTAAGTCTGGCCAACAAATTCAGTGATGACAAGGGGTCAGATAGAGGGTTCAGAAAATTTAGCATATTTAGTCCAAGAGAAAATTGAGATGCAATTATTGTTCCTAGAGCTAATGGTCATAGTAGAGGGAAGAACAAGAAGAAGCTTATTGTATGGTTATTCTTTTAAAAAGTTAATATTTGTTTGAATAGCTCAGAAGCCACAAAATGGTATATAATGAAGTGTCCTTACTACTTCTGTCCTTAGCCATTTAGGGTTATATAAATATAATTATTCTTAAATACTAAATTCTTAAGATTTTAGACTATTTGCAAACCTCTCTTTATAGATAAAAATTTACTAGTGTGTGGGACTTCCGACATCAACCTTAGTATTTTGGGTAGAATCATTTGTTTAATGTATGTAGGAATGTTTACATATATATACAGATTTACATACTCTTATGTAAATACATAATTGATTCAAGCAGTAAAATGTAGTATAGAAACTTAGGAAAACAAGAAAAAACATCATCTGATCACCTTAACAGAACCTAGACTATCATTTTAATGTAGCCTAATTCTTCCCTGCGTTTAATTTCTGGGCATATAGTAATTCTACATTCCTTTTTTCCCATAACCACAAGAATTTCACATTGAGCATACTGGATTTCTGACTCATTTCTTATGAGGGAAATGAATTTTTAGTAATATTGCTCTTGGAAGCAGGGCAGAGAACTAACCTTTATTGAAGAAGAAAACTAGAGATTGGCAACAAAGTAGGGAGGTTGAATAAGGGCACATATTTTTATAATGCAGCCTTGAGAAAAATAAAGGAAAAATCAAGTTGCAGTAATTCTGGGTTCTTGGACCTGATTGCTTTACTTTGCTTTTGTCCTCTTCCTCCTCCTCCTTTTCTTCTTTCTTTTTTTAAAGTAATCTCTACACCCAATGTGGGGTTTGAACTCATGACCCCAGGATTAAGAGTCACATGCTCTACTGACTGAGCCAGCCAGCACCCCCCTCCCCCTTTAAGGAATTAATTTGAGATGTATAGAGGATAAGATGCCATTTTGTTATGTTTTGATGTAGGTACTGGGAGGATTTATTTTAAGAAGGAAAGGAAAACACCTTTCCAAGTCCTGCATTCAGTTTTCATTGGAACCTCAGTGGAGCAGAGGCAGCAGAGGCCAGAGACTCCCAAGTTATAAAATGTAAAGGGGTTAAGAGGGATCCCTGGGTGGCTCAGCGGTTTGGCTCCTGCCTTCGGCCCAGGGCATGATCCTGGAGTCCTGGGATCGAGTCCCATGTCGGGCTCCCTGCATGGAGCCTGTTTCTCCTTCTGCCTATGTCTCTGCCTTTCTCTCTGTCTCTCATGCATAAGTAAAATCTTAAAAAAAAAAAAAAAAAAATCTACTTAAATTACTTGGAATTCTATAGGGAAGATTTATTCCTTTCCAGCCTTCTGTTTCCCCTCCTCTGTTGAAGTATTTAAAAATAAACCACAAATAATACATGTCATTAGTAGGAACATTTTTATAGTCCTTTTTTTTTAATAAGTTTATTTTTTAGTAACTCTACATCCAATGTGGGGCCCAAACTCACAGCCGTGAGTCTAGAGTTTTTAAGAGTTGCATGTTCTGTGACTGAGCCAGCCAGGCACCCCTGTGGTTCTTGATACATATCCTCAAATTATTTTTTAGAAGTGTTGTAGCAGTTAACTACAGGACTAGCAGTGTATGAGTAAACTTTCATTGTACTATTGTACTTTCTGTGTTCTGTTTAAGTGAAAGTTCACATTAATTTGCATGTATTCAATGACTTAGTTAAGGTGACCTTTACTTTTTTATTTTTTAAAGATTTTATTTATCGGGCAGCCCAGGTGGCTCAGCGGTTTAGTGCCACCTTTGGTGCAGGGCATGACCCTGGAGGCTCGGCATCGAGTCCCACATTGGGCTCCCTGCGAGGAGCCTGCTTCCCCCTCTATGTCTCTGCCTCTTTTTCTCTCTATGTCTCTCATGAATAAATAAATAAAATCGTAAAAAAAAAATTTATTTATTCATGAGAGACACAGAGGGAGAGGCAGGCTCCCTGTGTGAAGCTTGACATGGGACTCAATCCCAGGACCTCAGGATCACAACCTGAGCCAGAGGCAGACGCTCAACCATTGAGCCACCCAGGTGCCCTATTTTTTTTTAATTAAAAAAATTTTTTTTTTAAGTAAACTCTATCTCCAGTTTGGGACTTGAACTCAAGATCAAGAGTCACATGCTCTACGGACTGAGGCAGCCAGGTGCCCCCCAGGGTGACTTTTTTATGTTTGTTAATTAGCTATAGTGACTCATTTAGGAATTATCTTTTCTCTTGGGCTTTACCTATTCAAAAATTTTTGAGACTCTTGGCTATTTTAACTCTTTTGTCTCTTAGTGACTTTAGAGATTTATCTATCATTTTGCTTACTAGTCCTTAATTTTTAATGATCCTCAGTTTTGTCTTTTTTAAATTAAATATTTTATTTATTTGTTTATTTATTTATTTGACAGAGAGCACAAGCAGGGGGAGCAGCAGACGGAGAGGGAGAAGCAGATTCCGCATAGAGCAGGGAGCCCTTTTGAGGGGCTTGATCCCAGAAACCTGGGATGATGACCTGAGCTAAAGACTGACGCTTAAGTGGCTGCGCCACCCAGGTGCCCCAGGGTTTTTGTCTTTTTTGTTTGTTTGTTTTTTTGTCTTTTATTCAGATTTCATGACATCTTTCTCGGTCTTGCTGTTTTTTTATTTTTATTTTCCTGTTTCTGTTATATTTACCTACTTGTAGGAAATTTGCTATCCGTTGGTGAAACAAGAAGTAAACAGTTTAAGGCCATTTATAGGTAAAGGTCATGTAATGGTAGTTCCATTCCAAATTAATGTGAGAACTATTGTAGGTTAATTTAGCATATGACTGGATTATTTCCTTTAAAAATTCATGACTGAGGGCAGCCCGGTGGCTCAGTGGTTTAGTGCCTGCCTTCGGCCCAGGGCGTGATCCTGGAGACCCTGGATCGATTCCCACGTCAGGCTTCCTGCATGGGGCCTGTTTCTCCCTCTGGCTGTCTCTGCCTCTCTCTTTCTCTCTCTGTGTCTCTCATGAATAAATAAAATCTTAAAAAAAAATGACTGAGTCTCCCAAGCATTTTTTATTAAAAGCACTTTTGAATATTTACTGTTTTGCCATGTGTTAAAAAATCACTCATTTAAAAATGACTTTTATAACCTTCAAACCTATGTTAACATTTTATTATATTTTGGGATTTTTTTTTTTTTTTACCCCTAGGCATTTGTAAAGTTCTCTCTCCTTTTTTTTTTTTTTTTAAGATTTTGTTTATTTATTCATGAGAGACACACAGAGGCAGAGACACAGGTAGAGAGAAGCAGGCTCCGTGCAGGGAGCCAGATGTTGGACTCAATCCCCAGACTCCAGGATCACACCCTGGGCTGAAGGCAGGCACTCAACCACTGAGCCACGCAGGCGTTCCAAGTTTTCTCTTTTAAAGGCTTTTCGAATTAAAGGCATTTCGAATATTATAGGTTTTTGGTTTTGTTTTTTAAAGATTTTATTTATTTATTCATGAAAGGCACAGAGGCAGAGACCCTGGCAGAGGGAAAGCAGGTCCCCCGCAGGGCGTCTGATGTGGGACTCTATCCCCAGACTTCAGGGTCACACCCTGAGCCTAAGGCAGAATCTCAACGCTGAGCCATCCAGGCGTCCCGAATATTATAGGTTCTTAAAAGGATCTAACCAAACCAAATATTTTCTTCTGTAAGAGGAACCAAAGTGAACTCATATACACATACTAACGTAGAAATGCTTTTCTCCCTAAATCTTTAATGGCTTGGAAGACATTTTTTTCCTTAATGGGAGTCCTTAACCTCTATAGTAACAAAAAATAGCTCCAAAATGAAAGAGCTTAAGTAAATTATCAAAAAAAAAAAAAAATCTAGAGTTTATTGTTACCCTTCAGTTCTGTCAGCATATTCCTGGAAGAAATCAGTGTTAGTTAAAATATTAAAGAAAAGTAAAATACTTTCCAAATATTATTTCATATTGTCATTGGATGTTATTTTCAATGACTGTCTTAGGATTTTAGATCTGTTTTTTATGATTTGTAATTTTATTAACTCTTTGGCTAATAGTCTGAGAAGATAGATAAATATTTAAATAGAAAAATATGTAAAAATAGACCCTTGTGAATCTGGCTTTGGAGCCAGCTAGAAGGAAGAGAAGCAAATAACCTATAAAAAGTTCTCAATCTGGGACGCCTGGGTGGCTCAGCGGTTGAGCATCTGCCTTTGGCTCAGGATGTGATCCCTGGGTCTGCAGATTGAGTCCCACATTGGGCTCCCTGCGAGGAGCCTGCTTCTCCCTTTGCCTTTGTCTCTGCCTCTCTTTCTGTGACTCTCATGAATAAATAAATAAAATCTTTAAAAAATAAAAAGTTACCAATCTTACTATGATACAACAGTGGTTTAATACCAAATAAAAAGCTATAATAAATAAAAAGAAGCTATAAAGAACTAACATCAGGGGATCCCTGGGTGGCGCAGCGGTTTGGCGCCTGCCTTTGGCCCAGGGCGCGATCCTGGAGACCCGGGATCGAATCCCACATCAGGCTCCCGGTGCATGGAGCCTGCTTCTCCCTCTGCCTATGTCTCTGCCTCTCTCTCTCTGTCTCTCTGTGACTATCATAAATAAATAAAAATTAAAAAAAAAAAAAAAAAAAAGAACTAACATCAGTAAGACAAGTTTGAAAAAGAAATATAAATGCCAATAAACTTGAAAAGATATACAGCCTTATTGGAATTAGGAAATAACAATGAGATATATTTTTGGGGTCTGACATTCTGGCACAAATCCTTTTGAGTGTATCTGTGTTATTGTACTATCAGTCACACAATTAGTAACATGTACTACTTTTGATAGCATTAGAATTGGCAAAAGCTCTTTGTGTATGACCTTAGGTCTAGAGATGTAATGTTTTTTGTACTCCGCCCCATAAAAATATAAGCACAAAGATGTTTGTTGCTATGTTATATTTATTTAAAAAATTGTAAAGTTCCATGGGTGACTGGCTGGCTCAGTCAGTAGAGCATGCAGCTCTTGATTTCAGGGTCATGTGTTTGAGCACCACGATGGGGGTAGAGTTTGCTTAAAAAAACATTGGCAAGTCCCTATGTAATCTCTACTAAAGGAATGCTAAAATTGTGTGTTCATGTTTTTGGAGTATTGTGTAGACTTTAAAAAGAATGAAGTAGGGGCGCCTGGGTGGCTCAGTTGGTTAAAGGTCTGCCTTTGTTTCAGGTCCTGATCTCAGGGTCCTGGGATTGAGCCCCAGGTCAGGCTCCCGGCTCAGCTGGGAGTTTCTCTCTCCTGCCCCTGCTGCTCCCTGTTCATGTGCTCCTTTCTCTCTCTCTCTCTCTCTCAAGTAAATAAATAAATAAATAAAAATCTTTAAAAAATAAATGAAATCCCAATAAATAAAATTAAAAAATAATAAAAAACAATTGAAGTAGAGCTTTTTATGTATTGACACGTGCGAAGGCTTTTTATGCTACAAAACGGCAAGTTGGCAGAATGTGTATCTTTAAGATCCACCAAAATGATTAATGTGTATACATATTTATAAGAGTATAAATATATATGAAAAGACCTTGGGTATTCACACCAGACTATCAGCAGTGGTACCTCTGGGGAGGAGGTTGGGGAGGAGAGTTGGGGAGGGAGGAATGGAAAAGTTGACATTTTCCATTTTACTTTGTATACTTCTGGGGATACCACTGATACCGCGTGGTCTGATAAAAATAAGTAACACTGATAACTTTACGGTTTTATGATTTGCTACAAAGAGTGTTTAGCATCATTAAGAACCACTTTTAATGGGACGCCTGGGTGGCTCAGCAGTTGAGCGTCTGCCTTCAGCCCAGGGCGTGATCCTGGAGTCCTGAGATCAAGTCCCACATCGGGCTCCCTGCATGGAGCCGGCTTCTCGCTCTGCCTGTGTCTCTACCTCTCTCTCTGTGTGTCTCTCATAAATAAATAAAATCTTAAAAAAACAAACCACTTTTAAGAAGTTTACTCCCTAAGGAATCAATCCTATATACAAGCATGTAATTCCATGGCATAATTCTAGAAAATAGAGGTATGAGACCACACTATCTACTTTTTCGCCTTTTCCAGAGTTATAAGTAGACAATTAAATTTGGCTCCCTGCTCGAACTTCAATTAAAAATAAATAAATAAATTTGGCTCCCCTGAGGTGAGATCAGGTAAATTAAACCCACACAGCATGAACTGGAGTGTTAAAGGTTCTAACAGCAGATAATAAACTGTTTAACAGCCCTGGAAAGTTCCCTAAGCATGTAGAAACAGGATGACTCAACTGACTTATTACTGCTGAACTCTACTAGGAAATGTCTGCTAGTTGCAGTGGAAGGAGGAAATTACTTGGATCTGAGGGAATTGCATTTGCCCTCCCAACATTCAGAGTGTTTCCTTTCACTTCTTTTCTATGATAGGAGTTGAGTTGTTTGAGAGCTTTAGATGTATGCACTTGTTTTGTCCTTTATGCGGCATAAAAAGCAACCTATAAATTGTTGGTTAACTTATGCCTGCAGTCAGATTGCTGTTGCAAATATTAATTGTAATAGGAAAGTACTGATGTAAAAGTTATATGCTTATTAAAAATTTGAAAATATGAAAAAGTAGAATTGTATAGGAACTCTGTAGAAGCTGTCACCCAACTTCAATAATTGTCAACAAATGGCCTGTTTTATTTCATCTATGTTTATCTAAGCCCACATTTAATTCCTTCCTCCTCTGGATTATTTTGGATTTGAATTTTTTCAATGTATTCATATTTTCATGACTTAGGCATTGCAATAAAGCTGGTTGTCTTCATGAGTCAAGTCTATGACTTTGGAATTTAGCATAGATAGATCTCTTGCATTAGGGACATGTTATTTAAGAGAAGGACATCAGAGCCATTGTTTTAATACCCTTAAGTATTTGTAAAATACCCTCCTGTACCCTAAAATAAATTCTAGGTATTTGTAAAACAACCCAAATAAATTCTGATATACCAGAATTCTGATTCAGTAACCCAATTCTGTCTTGCCCACGATACAGCAGCTTCTTAATGTCTCTGGACACAAGAGATTTAAAATTTTTTTTTTTAATTTTTATTTATTTATGATAGTCACAGAGAGAGAGAGAGAGAGAGAGAGAGGCAGAGACACAGGCAGAGGGAGAAGCAGGCTCCATGCACCGGGAGCCTGACGTGGGATTCGATCCCGGGTCTCCAGGATCGCGCCCTGGGCCAAAGGCAGGCGCTAAACCACTGCGCCACCCAGGGATCCCTGGACACAAGAGATTTAAATGTGAGATGGGATTAGTTAAGTTTTTTGCTCTAGTGCTTAGCTGCTGGTGTGCATTGACAATTGTTCTGAGATCCTAGCCAAGAGAGAACTCTTTCCATTGTGTTTTCAGAAAAATAAGGAATCTTATTTTTTTAAAAATATTTTATTTATTTATTCATGAGAGGCAGAGAGAGACAGACATAGGTAGAGGGAGAAGCAGGCTCCCTGCAAGGAGCCAGATGTGGGAGTTGATGATCTAGCATCCCAGGATCACATCGTGGGCCAAAGGCAGATGCTCAACCCCTGAGCCACCCAGGCATCCCCGAAACAAGTAATCTTAAAGTGGAAACTACTAAGTGAAAACTGAGGAGTGCTTAAAACAGCTCATTTATGTTAAGAAATCTCCACAGATGCATAGCACTATTGAGGAATGTCCTATTTATAAATACATTTTTCTCATTTTACTGGAGGCTAATTAATACTACCATATACTTTAAATTCTTGTTGATTTGCATGCTTCTGGCATATGTAGATGCAGAGAAAATAAACGTCAGAGATTCAGCAAATATTTATTCATTGCTGTGGCTTAAGCAGTGAAGGAGGTATTTGGAGACAGTGATGACTAATACAGGTTCCTGCCCTCAAGAAGCTGGGCTTTTTGGAGGTGGGAGGTACTGGTGGTATTGGTGGAATCCAGTTTTGTTTATCAAATGGATTAAGAGCTGTTTTACAATTTTTATAGGTGATAGAAACAGGTCTCCCTTTAGTTATAAAAGGCAAATTGTTAGCACTTCTGTGTTCAGAGGTTACAGAACTGGGTAGCTATTAGGCCTTTTAGTATTTAAATTTCATTAAAAAAATCTTATACCTTTTCATTTCAACTGACATTTTTTTTGCCTGGGGAGGCACAGATAGGAAAGAAAGGAGGGAGGGAAGAAGAGAGGGAGGACCAGTATTTGTAAGTGGACATTTGTGTGTGGATTTGAAAAGACAGGTGAGAAATAGGCTTTCAAGAGTGAATTTTATCTGCCTATAAAGATCTTATTTATTCATAAGAGACAGAGAGGCAGAGACATAGGCAGAAGGAGAAGCAGGCTCCCCACAGGGAGTCCAGTATGGGACTCGATCCCCAGACCTAGATCACACCTGAGGCAGACGCTCAACCGCTGAGCCATCCAAGTGTCCCTTATCTGCCCATAAAGGTGGGATATATTTACTTTCAGAGTGTTCTGTGTTGGATATGTACAGTAAGTTCTCTGACATGAAAGCTAATCATTTTTAAGATTTTATTTATTCATGAGACACACACACAGAGAGAAACAGGCTCCCTGCAGGGAGACTGAAGTGGGACTCCATCCTGCAACTCTGGGATCACTTCCTGAGCTGAAGGCAGATGTTCACTGAGCCACCCAGGTGTCCCTAATGATTTTTTTTTTTTTTAAATGGGGCTTGCACAAAACAGTAAAGTAGAGTTCATATTTGGAATTTCCTGCCTTCTGGAGAGTTAGGCTCTCCAGCTTAGATGGCCTGCAACTTCTGTTTCCCCTTCCAGTTCCCACCTCCCCTTAACTCAGGCATACAGATCTCAGAAGGTACTAACTAGGTGGGAAGTAGGTTTGCCCCGACTGTTCTGCAACTTGCTTTCACCTCAGTCTATCTTGGATATTTCCCCAAATCATTACAAAGAAATCTGCCTTGTTCTTTTTTTTTTTTTTTTAAGATTTTATTTGTTTATTTGAGAGAGAGAAAAAGAGCATGAGCAGGGGGAGAGGAAGAGTGAGGACAAACTGACTTCCCGTTGAGCTCTGGAGCCAGCTGCGAGTTTCCATCCTAGGACCCTGAGACCATGACCTGAGCAGAAGTCAGATGCTTAACTGATGAAGCCTCCCAGGTGCCCCATGCCTCATTTTCAACAGCTGTGGAGGACTTCATGAACTCATACTATTATTTATTTAATCAGAACTATAGTGATGAAGGATACACATTTTTTTGCTCTCATAAACACTGAACATCCTTATATAATAGCATTGTATGCTTATTTGGATATGGATATGCAAGTTGACTAGATAAATTAATTTTTACCAATCTTCGGATAGATGAAAGGGATAATTTGCACCTCTTTTATTTTTTTGTTTATTGGCTCTCTATTTTCCTATGAACATGATCTTTGCTTTTTTTTTTTGTAAGATTGCCATTTCTATATTGACTTTTCAGAGTTCACTATAAATTAAGAAAATTAACCAGATATATGTTGCAAGTGTTTTTCCAAGTTCTTTGTCTTTTTATTTCACAGTATATTTTTGGTGTGTAAAAACTTTCATAATTTTTGGCTGTCAAACTTATTGATCCTGTATAGTGTCTTGGATTTATGTTGTTATGCAAGTATTCCAGTTGTCTTCTTGTTACATATTTGTGACTTTAAAAAATTAAACTTCTGTGTTTTGAAAGTCTTAATATATTAATGCACACACATTCATTGTAAGAAGTATTTAAAAATTAACAAAGTGAAAGTCTGTTTGAAGATTATATTCTTTTCCCTATAGCTAACCACTTACTAAGTTGGATGTATATTTTTCCAATCTTTTATATATGCATCATACTTCAATTTAAAAAAAAACAGTAAAAAAAAAGTTATCTTACCATTTATTAAATAGTTGATGGTTGAAAGTGGCACCTTTGTCATATTCTAAATTCCCCTTAAAAATCATGGGTCAGTTGTGGATATTCTAATCCATTGCTCTAGTTGCTTTAGTTGCTGTTTCTATGTGTGGCCTTATTTTAAGAAGTTAAATCAGTAACACGTCTAGAATTTATTTTGGTTTAAGGAATGAGGGTGGAGAACCAGCTGTGCCCTTCATCATTTATGGAATAATTTGTCGATCTCCGCCCCCTGTGATTTAATATGCTGTCATCAAACCTAGATAATTCTAGAAAGGACATCATTATCTCTGACCTATTGAAAGAGCATTTTGTTTAGGCTTCCTATATTGACTAGCTTCCCTTATATCAGTTTTCCATAATACAGCCAAGGTGATCTTTTCAGAACATGCCCTTTATGGGCTTCACATTACTATTTGGATGAAGACCTAATCTTGAACATAGCCTAGAAGACACCCAGTGTAACCTATACCCTTGACCTCCCTGGTCTCCTTTCAGACTACTCTTGTTCTCTGGATTCCAGCACATTCGTGCCAGGGGCTTTACCCTATTTTTCCTTTTGTGTCTGGAATGCCCTCTAGACCCCAATTTTCATACCTCTACTTCTGTCTTGCCCTGTTGTGTTCCAGTACATCCTTTTACTTTCAACTCAAAATTAACTTCTTGATAAAATCTTCTCTGACTTCCTAGCTAAGTTTATTTTTATTTTATTTTATTTTTTTTCCTAGCTAAGTTTAGAACCTGTATGTGCTCTCTCTCTCTTTTCTTTTTTGTATATTTATTTAATCTCTACTTCCAACATGGGGCTCGAACTCAAGACCCTGAGATCAAGTCACACGTTCTTCCAACTGAGTCAGCCAGGTGCCCCTCCTTTTTTTTTTCTTTAATGACAGCTTTTTTTGAGATGCAACTCACATGCCATATGATGCATCATTTAAAGTGTAAAATGCAGTGGTTTTTAGTATAGTCATGGAGTTGTGTGACCATCACCATAATCAATTTTAGGTCATTTTTTTAATCCCGAAAGAAAACAGGTACCAGTTAGTAGTCAGTCCCCATTTCTCCCCAAACCCTCTAGTCCTGGACAACCAGAATTAAAAAAAAAAAAAATTTGGCAAAATATAAAATATGTATAACAAATTTTGCTATTTTAACCATTCTTTCAAGGTTATAATTCAGTTGCACTAATTACCTTCATGATATTGTACAATTACTACTACTGTGCATTTCTAAAACTTTATCACCCCAAACAGAAATTCTGTATTCTTTAAGCAATGACTCTCTATTCACTTCTGCCTCAGCCCCTGGAAACCACTGTTCTGCTTTCTGTCTGTATGAATTTTCTTATTCTAGATATTTCATGTAAGTGGAATCATACAGTATCTGTCCTTTTGTGTCTGGCTTATTTCACTTAGCATAATGTTTTCATGGCATAATCCATGTGTCAGAACTACATTCCTTTTTATGGCTGAATAGTATTCCATTGCATGCATATACCACATTTTGTTTATCCATTTATCAGATGGTGGCCAAGTGGGTTATTTCTTTTGGCTATCATGAATAATGCTGTTGTAATAGTATATAAATATCTGTTTGAGTCCATTTTCAAATCTTTGGGGTATATATCTAGAATTGGAATTGCTGGGTCATTGAAAAATCTTTTTTTTTTTTTTTTTAAGATTTTATCTGTTCATTTTAGAGATAGAGTGCAAATGTGACCTGGGGTTGGTGGGGGAGGAGCAGAAGGAAAGGGACAAGCAAGATTTCTGCTGAGTGCAGAGCATAACTTGGGCTTGAGATCAAGCCTGAGATCATGACCTGAGCCGAGATGGAGAGTCAGACACTCAGTCGACTGAGGTTTCAGCCCTGGATTATTGATAATTCTTTGTTTAACTTTTTGAGGAACTACCAAACTGTTTTCTAGAGAGACTACACCGTTTTATGTTTCTACCGGCAATATAGAAGTGTTCTAATTTCTTCACATCACTTATTTTAATTTTTTTTATTACAGTCATCCTGGTAGGTATGAAGTGGCATCTCATGGTTTTGATTTTTATTTCCCTAATGATTAATGACATTGAGCATTTTTTCATATGCTTATTGGTCATTTGTGTATCTTTAGAGAAATGTCTGTTCAAGTCCTTTGCCCATTTTAAAATGGATTATTTTTTTCTTGTGTTACGTTCTTCATATATTCTGGATATTCAGCTTATCAGATATATGCAAATATTTTCTCTTATTTTGTGGCTTATGTATTCAGTTTTTTGGTCCATTTCTCTTTTATAGCATTTACAAATTTGTATTTATAATTTAAAAAATACTTAGGTTAATATTTGTCTTAACCATTAGAATGTGAACACTGTTAGGGAAGGACTGTATCCGTTTTTGCCCATTTTTATATTTCTAATGCCTAATTAGTTTTTGAATGAATGAAGTTCCTTTAAGCTAATTTATGAATTGTTTAATTGATCTCTTTTTTCCATCTTAAGTATCAGTTGTATTCCATCTTAGCTTCTCACTTGTTACTCTTATTTTTCAAAATCTTCCCAGTTATTTTCTGGCTATTGTTAAGTTACTTCATGCACCACTCAACATTGGTATCATTTTTAGATAACTTTGTCTTTTTTATTTCAGAGGGCTTTCTTGGTAGGATGAAGACTGCAGAGTTCTTTTCTTCTTTTTAAAAAAAATTTTTTTTTTTTAAGATTTTATTTATTTGTTCATGAGAGTACAGAGAGAGAGAGAGGCAGAGACACAGGCAGAGGGAGAAGCAGGCTCCATGCAGGGAGCCCGACGTGGGACTCGATCCGGGGACTCCAGGATCGCGCCCTGGGCCGAAGGCAGGCGCTAAACCGCTGAGCCACCCAGGGATCCCCAGTTCTTTTCATTAGTTTAGGCTGTTACAACAAAATACCAGAGACATTGATTTGTCATAGTTCTGGACTCTGGTAGGTCCATGATCAAGGTGCTGGCAATGTCTGATGAGGGCCCTTTTCCGAATTTGTAGATGGATGCCTTCTTGCTGTATCTTCACATGGTACAGAAAGAGATCATCTCTCATGTCTCTTCTTTAAGGACATTTATTCCATTTATAAAATCCACTCTCGGGCAGCCCCAGTGGCGCAGCGGTTTGGCGCCGCCTGCAGCCCAGGGCGTGATCCTGGAGACCCGGGATCGAGTCCCACGTTGGGCTCCCTGCATGGAGCCTGCTTCTACCTCTGCCTGTCTCTGCCTCTCTCTCTCTGTGTCTCTATGAATAAATAAATAAAATCTTTAAAAAAATAAAATAAAATAAAATAAAAATAAAATAAAATAAAATCCACTCTCATGACCTAATTACTTCCCAAAGGCCCTACCTTCAAATACCATCAAATTGGGGGTTAAGGCTTCAACATATTGTTAAATAACAAAAATTCAACTGAGTAGATTTATTTATTTTTAGATTTTTATTTTTTTAAAGATTTTATTCATTTGAGAGAGTAAGAGCACAAGTTGAGAAGAGAGGGAGAAGGAAAAGCAGACTCCTCACTGAGCAGGGAGCCCAATGTGGGGCTCTATCCCAGGACTCTGCGATCAAGACCTGAGCCAAAGGCAGGTGCTTAACTGCTGAGCCACCCAGTCCCCCAAGATTTTTTTTAAGTGATCTCTATACACCGTGTAAGCTCGAACTTATAACTCTGAGATCAAAAGCTGCATGCTTCACTGACTGAGCCAGCCAGGCACCCCTCAACTGAGTAAATTCAAAAATAAAATTAGTTTTATCCAACAGTTCATGAATTAGACAGCATCCTGTGTAGCAAATAGAAAGGAGCTCTGCTGAAGTATAGAAAAAGAAAGATTTTTAAAGACAGAAAGGGAAATGATTAGCAAAAGAATGCATTGTTTCAGGCAAGAGCACATTCCTAATGGGAATAGTAGGGTTTATCAGGAAGATTATCTCACTAGTGCTGACTAGGTAATTCCATGTTGACTGGTTAAAGGTTGTATTCCTGGGAAGTCAAAACTTCAGTTAGGTTGTATAGTAAGTCTTGGTTTGTTGGTGTGTGGTTTAGCACAAGTGACTCCATTTTGGTTTGCTGTCTCCTTTTTAACAATTCACCTCTTTTGATGAGACTTGCAGCTTAACTGAGAGGTGTGATCAAAACTTAAAGCATTAGTGCCACTTTTAGCTCTGAGGATCTCAGTCTTCTGTTTTTTGTTTGGGATATTCACAGGTTGTGACATTTTTTTTCTTTTTGTTTAATCTCTGTGATAGGCCACAACTTGAGGTTCACAGTATTTTTTAAAAGATTTTATTTTTGGGGTGCTTGGGTGGCTCAGTCAGTTAAGCATCTCCCTTCACATCAGGTTATTATCCTAGGTCATTATCCTAGGAACCTCAACAGGGAGCCTGCTTCAGATTTTATTTTCAGGTACTCTCTACATCCAACATGGGGCTTGAACTCACAACCTCAAGATCAAGAGTCACACGCATTACCAGCTGAGCCTCCAGGCACATGGGATTCACAATTTTTAAGTCAGTCATTCTCTTTGTTCCTTTTTTTTTTTTCTTTTTTTATTTAAGCAATCTCTACACCCAACACAGGGTTCGAAATCATGATCCTGAGACAAGAGTTGCAAGCCTCTTCTGAGTGAGCCAGCCAGGCACTCCTCTTTGTTCTTTTTCTGATGTTCTCATCTTAGATCATTTGCATGGTGGTTAGCAGCTAGGAACATTCAGGTAAAGCTTTTGAAAAAATACAAGGCGCCAGGGAGATTATTATGATTATTAGATTCAGGATGATTTCCCAATGTTTAGAATACGCTTTAAAGCTGTGGTTCCCAAGACTGAAACCATCAAAATCAAATAACTCAGAGAAAGACCCTGCTGAAGGAGGGCAAGGTTTAAAGCCAAGTGGCTTGCCTAGTGATCTTATGTAACTGAGTTTCAATTTTCCCAGAAATGTTAATCAAGGTGCAGCAGGTAGTGACGGTCACAGCATGCACACACTTCCTTGCTTAGCTAAAAGATAAATAAGGGCCATTCTATTATTTAAAAAAAAAAAAAAAAAAAAAAAAAGCTGTCGGGGGTAAAAAAAAGCAACTGTGGCCAGTCAGCCTTAAGACCTTCTGTTGGGTAACACCTTTGGCTCAGCAGTTGAGCATTTGCCTTCAGCTCAGGGTGTGATCCTAGAGTCCGGGGATTTCCCTGCAGGGAGCCTGCTTCTCCTGCCCATATCTCTGCCTTTTTCTCTCTGTGTCTCTCATGGATAAATAAATAAAATCTAAAATAAATAAAAAAGAACTTCTGATGGACAGCTATTGTGGATTTCGCAATACTTTTAAGAGTAAAGGAGAGGTTTCTAATTGTAGCCTCATTTAGACTTACTCCTGACTGTGGAAGTAGGGCCCCACCAAAGAAACTGAATCTTGAATCATGAAAGCCTCCTGGTGGGTTTTTTTCTAACTTGGCTCTGTAAATTCAGGGGAATTGATCAATGAAGTATAGCAGTTAGGGGCACACTGAGATAACCAAAGAGGCACTGCCTGGCTGTGTACCAGCGCTCTAGTCATTTACAGGCCCCCAGGATAATGATGACCACCATAGACAAAGACAAACCTTGTCCAGGCACAAACCATTCCCATTAAGGTAGTACTGTTACTAGATTAATTCACAGGGATGACTGTGTTTGTTCATTCAAGGCACAGGTCAGTTAGGTTTTCTTTTTAGCTTGAAATAAAAAAGATTTTTTTTTTTTAAGGTTTTTATTATCTATTCATGAGAGGCAGAGACAGGCAGCGGGAGAAGCAGGCTCCCTACTGGGAGCCCCATGTGGGACTTAATCCCAGGACCCCGAGATCACAACTGGAGCCTAAGGCAGACATTCAACAATGAGCCACCCAGGCACCCCTAAAAAAGCTGTTTTAAATTCCAGAGGTTACCCCACTTGGCAGTGGCCTGGGAAATATGGATGATGGTATTATGTTTCCAACCCAGTACCGCAGTAAAGAAGAGAAAGGGAAGAAGGGTTTCATGTTAAGTATGAGTGTTAATCCAGTGTTTGGGAGGAAGCACCTCGATGTCAGCTAATCTTCCTAATCAGCTTGATTTGGAGGTCTCCAGTGTTTGCATAGGCCCAGATGTCAGGTGCAGTTTTTGTCAGCTGTGAGATGTGTATCCAGGGTTCAAGTTTCTATCTGGATAGTGAGGAGGACCTAGTATAGTCCCTTCCGAGGAGATTTGAAGGTAGTCTTTGTTCTTAGTGATTCCAAATCAGGAGAGTGGGAGAAAACTAGTAACAGTAGCATGGTATGTTTTAGCCAGATATTTGAGGGAACCTAGAATTTAGGATCCAGTACCAATCTACATGCCTTTTTTTTTTTTTTTTTTTTTTTTACCAAAAACACACTTCCTGGTTTCCTTGCATAGGGAGATGTTTCCCTTATTTCCTAGAGCTTAATTACATATGTTAAAGTCTTTCAGCTCTAGAAACCTTAATTTCTCGTGAAAGTAAACAGTGGTGAACTGTCATTGCATTAGCATCTGTGGCTTGGCAGACTTTAAATACTTTATGTAATTTCTAGAAACGTACTTTTCCCAAGTATCTTTAGTTCTTCTGTAAAAGGAAGCCAAAAATCGATAAGCCTGTGTTCAATAATTAGTGTTTTAATATTTTATCTTATTTGGAAACGATCTGGATATTAAATGAATTTAACTTAAATCATTATCTAAATTAACAAAACTTCACGGTTTCAGGTTATCAAAAAGGTTTGGAGGAAACTAAAGTTTACCCTACAACTTTTTATTCTACATAACGTCTTTTTGTTTTTAACAATCATGTTTAGATTATACACACAAGCCATTAGACAGAGTCATCCATCACCCCCAAGCTTTTTTTTTTTTTTTTTGGCTGTCAGATTTTGTGAGAGATCAAATGAATTTATTTGATTAGTAAACCCAGGTAGAATAAAAGTTTTATATTTAATATGATAACCTAAAAGATATGTCTGTTTTAATTAAACCAACATACTTAAGCTAGCTTTTATACTGAAAAATTATCCTAGATCATGTTTGGATTCATTTCTGTTTTATTTCTGAGATTTACAAATACTTAACAAGCACTTATTTTTAAGACCGTTAAACCAGGGGCAGCCCCGGTGGCTCAGCGGTTTAGCGCCTGCCTCCAGCCCAGGGCATGATCCAGGGGTCCCTGGATCGAGTCCCACATCAGGTTCCTGGCATGGAGCCTGCTTCTCCCTCTGCCTGTGTCTTTGCCTCTCTCTCTGTGTGTCTCTCATAAATAAATAAAATCTTTAAAAAAAAAAAAAAAAAAGACCGTTAAACCATTCTTTTTTGATTTTTTTTAAATTTTTTTATTTATGATGTGGGGGGGGGCAAAGACATAGGCAGAAGGAGAAGCAGGCTCCATGCACCGGGAGCCCGATGGTGGGATTCGATCCCGGGTCTCGAGGATCGGGCCCTGGGCCAAAGGCAGGCGCTAAACTGCTGCGCCACCCAGGAATCCCAACAGAATTCTTTTTAAAGTGAGCTCTATGCCAAATATGGGGCTTGAGCTCACAACCAGAGATCAAGAGATGCATGCTTTACCAACTGAGCCACCCACGTGCCCCATAGAGAAGATTTTTAAGATTTGTATTTGTTGAGGCACCTGGCTGGCTCAGTAGGAGGAGCATAGGGTTGTGAGTTCCAACCCCATATTGGGTGTAGAGATTACTAAAGAAATTTTTTAAAAAGGATTTATATTTGTAGAGACAGGAAATCTTAAGGAGGCTCTCTGCTTAGAGTTTGGGCTAGAGAGCTTTGTTTGCAATTTGAATTTTAAAAAGTGTCCCCCCACCCCCTTTTATTTTCAGTCTTAGGAATTGGTATGGTCTAGGGATCCCTGGGTGGCGCAGCGGTTTGGCGCCTGCCTTTGGCCCAGGGCGCGATCCTGGAGACCCTGGATCGAATCCCACTTCGGGCTCCCGGTGCATGGAGCCTGCTTCTCCCTCTGCCTGTGTCTCTGCCTCTCTCTCTCTCTCTCTGTGACTATCATAAATAAAATAAAAAAAAAAAAAAGGAATTGGGATGGTCTAGATAAGAGTTACTATTTAATATCAAAGGCACAGAGGAAGAATGCAAATTCCTCCCAGGACTTTGGTTTCCTATGGTCAATATTTATAAGCCTTTTGAAATAATAGGGGAAGTTTTGGAATTGGTAATAAAAGGAATTAGGTAAACTTTGAATTGCCTCTGGAGTTGCATTTCAAATTTTGCCAAGATTTGTAAGATGTAGACAGTTGCTCTAAATTCCTCAAAGAATTCGGTTGCAATTTGAATGAAATCATAGGTTGATCCACCCATCTAATTACATTCTTCTTTTTTCTCCCCCCCCTAGTAAATACTTTTACAAAGGCTTCAGGTGATTTTTTTCTTTCCTTCTGGAGACTTACTTTCATTTTAGCTTATGGGAGGAGTCCTAAAAAAAATACTCTTACCAGGCTCTGAATATCAGCTCTCAGTCTGACCAATCTCCAGTCACAGAACTACTTAAAGATTCTTTTAGGTATCTTGTCAGTTTTCACCTGGGACAAACTGCAAGCATTTCTGCCATATCAGATAACCCCCCCGCCCCTTGGGCGTCAGAGGGATCCCCAGGGAAAATGCAAAAGAACTTATTTTTGTGTCTTTACTGGGTCTTACAGACAGATCTGGGAGAGCTGACTCTCTGGTAAGAATTTTTTTCCTTAGCCCACTTTACCAGTTTTCCTGGGATCCCATCTGTAGCTCTGTTTCTTACAGGAATTTGGCAAGATTTTTTTATTTTTAATGTTAGTTTTCCCTTGGCTATTTAAGAGAATAGTGTAGCAGTTTACCAGAAAATCTTAGAGTCCCATTTGGGAGGAGCCCTCCTTTGGGTCAGATATGGGAGTGGTGTCTATAAGGTCATTAACTTGGTTTACAGTCCATAAAGGAGGCTCAGACAGTAGTACTAGAATGAGTCCTCAAATAAAGGAAGATAGAAGGAAGCAGTAAGAATTAGGGGATCCCTGGGTGGCTCAGTGGTTTAGTGCCTGCTTTTGGCCCAGGGCATGATCCTGGAGACAGGGATCAAGTTCCACGTTGGACTCCCTGCATGAGCTCCCTGCATGGAGCCTGTTTCTCCCTCTGCCTGTGTCTTTGCGCACCCCCCGCCCCCTGCCCCCCCCCCCCCCCGTGTGTGTCTATCATAAATAAATAAATAAAATATTTTTAAAAAGATTAAAGCTTTTTGCTTTTAGGTACCATTTCTGTCTTAGTTTTTCACTAGCCTTTTACAACAAATCTTTTAATGAGGCTATTTTGGAATTTTGAAGCCTTTTGGTGTCTCTTGCATACCAGTAAAAATAGGCATCCCATTCTGTTTGATTTGGAAGGCTTGCTTTTAAATGTGTTTATTAAATGATCTTATCTAATTGGAACATTTCTTGAAATGGCCATTATAATTCTAGGTTGTAATTTCTTGGAGGGCAATTTGGTAGGATCTTAGCCACAATTAGAATTTAACCTGCCTTTTCTGTGCAGCCATATCTAGCCATAAATGGGGTGTAACTCACATTTTTGTCTGGCCACATTTTGGGGCTGCCAATTTGATGGTTACCAAATCAGGATGTCAGGACCCAAAAAAGCTTAGTAAGATTTTGCCGGTTTTGTCGATGTATCTTCTGGACCATAGTTCTTAGGCATAAAATAAGCAGGAGTACCAGAAGGAAGCATGCTTTACTCTCTAGAGTTTAAGGATCCCATTACCCAACTTTGGTTTTCTTAGAAAGCTGAGCCTAGTACCTAAAAGGGATGTGCCTCTGGATTGGGAATTGCACAGTGTACCTCATTGCACAGAAATTTTCTTGAGGTTGCCAGGTGACCTAGTGTCAACCTAACTAGTTCTGTGACCCACTTAATACAGGAGTCTTTGGGTTGGGTGATGAGCACTCTAACAGCTTTTTTTTTTTTAAAATAAGATTTTATGTATTTATTCATGAGAGACACACAGAGAAAGAGAGGTGGAGGGAGAAGCACGCTCCCTGTGGGCAGCCTGATGTGGGACTTGATCCCAGGACCCTGGGATTGTGATCTGAGCCAAAGACAGGTGTTCAACCACTGAACCTCTCTAATAGCTCTTAAATGCTTCCATTGCCTACCAATTTTTGTGGCTTCCCCCAACCCCCCGAGATTCCTGTTAGCCATAACCCTTTATGCACACAAAATAAGACAAACAAACACATGCACCCTAACATACCAGCAGCAACCAAAAGATGTTATTGTGGACTGGCCAAGAGATGGCCTTGCATACCATCACCAGTTCTCAGCATGGATTAAACCAGCAGACTCCAGTAAGTGGAGACTGTGGATTGGAATTGAGGAAAGGACTAAACCACCAAATCCCAGTAATTGGGTACTGTGACTGGAACTGAGGAAAGGAATTCCAAACAACTGGGGAATTGTGGACCAAATCAAGAGGTAGAGATTCAGCTTCAGGCTGAAGCTGACCCACTAAGCCCTGGATTAAAAAGCCAGTTAGTTTAGGAGTTCAAGAGAAAGAGAGTAGAGCTCAGAACTGACAGGAAGTTCCCAATGGCCCTCAGAAATGACTGGAAAGAAAGTGAACTAACTTCAGCAGTTCATGGGCTCCCACACCTGTGTTTCTTGTTGTCCCCAAAGCTGTCAGAAGTCTCCTTTGATCCTGTTGCTTTCACCAAATTTGTTAAATAAGAAAAATTAAACAGTAAATGTAAAGATCATATTGGCTTTATTCAACAATTCATGACTTGGGCAGCATCCCATCTAGTAAATAGAAAGGAGCTCTACCAAGCTGTAGAAAAGGAAATTTTTTTAAAAGATTTTATTTATTTATTAATGAGAGAGAGAGAGAGAGGTAGACACACAGGCAGAGGGAGAAGCAGGCTCCATGCAGGGAGCCCGACGTGGGACTCCATCCTGGGTCTCCAGGATCAGGCCCTGGGCTGAAGGCGGTGCTAAACCGCTGAGCCACCCTGGCTGCCCAGAAGGAACGATTTTTAAAGCCATAAATGGAGGGGCTCCTGGGTGGCTTAGACGGTTCAGCATCTGCCTTAGGCTCAGGTCATATTCCCAGAGTCCTGGGATCGAGCCCCACATTGGTCTCTCTGCTCAGTAGAGAGCCTGCTTCTCTCCGTCTGCTCACTGCACCACCCGCTTGTGAGTGTGCTTTCTCTGTCTCATTCTTTGTCAAATATGTAAATAAAATCTTAAAAAAAAAAAAAGGCAGAGGGAGAGTGTAAAAAGGAACTTATTAGCAAAGAATATATTGTTTTATGCAACATCACCTTCCTAAGGGGAATGGAAGGAGTCTCTGGATGGATTATCTCACTAGTGCTGACTAGGTAATTCCATGTTGACTGGCTAAAGGTTACAGTTCTTGGGGTTGAAACTGCAATTAGGGGGCGCCTGGGTAGCTCAGTTGGTTAAGATCTACCTTCAGCTCAGGTCAAGATCTCAGGGTCCTGGGATTGAGCTCAGCTCCCTGCTCAGTGGGGAGCCTGCTTCTCCCTCTGCCCCCTGCTTGTGCTCTCTCTTGCTTCCTTTCTCAAATAAATAAAATCTTAAAAAACTCTGCAGCTAGATTGGGTATTAAGTATTGGCTTGCTGACGTGGGTTTTAGCATGAGCGACTATTTTTTTTGGCCCGCTGTCTCCTTTTTAACAATATGAATTTTAAGGAGGACACAAGCTTAGTCTTATGTACATTATATAATCAATTCATAAATATAGGTCATTAATAAATATGAAGTATCCTTAATTTAAGAGAATTACTATAAATCTGTATGATAATACGAATTTTTCGTAGCTCAAGAGAATTAGTAATGATGAATAGTAGTAGTCTTAAAATATTTTTTTCTTCCTCCTAGATTTCAACAGTCAAGTTAAATCAAGCTGGGCAATCATGGCAGAAGGTGGATTTGATCCTTGTGAATGTGTTTGCTCTCATGAACATGCAATGAGAAGGCTGATCAATCTGGTGAGATAAATGGGATAGTCCTATTCAGAATTAACCTGTACCCCTTTCTGTCCTATTTCTGTGGGAATGTTGGTTATTGGAGGATTTTCATCTGATTGTCACTAAAATTATTTCATAATTGAAATTCCACAATGGTTGAAGTCATAATGGTCAAAGTTTGCTGGCAATTCTTTTATTAGAGATAAAAACAGATTGCTGTCTTTATTTATGGTATATTTATGTTGGTGATATCACCATCATAGGTAAGTAACACGTGTATAGCCTTTTCTGTTTTGTATTATTGAATATAGTATGGAGCTTATTTACCTGATAAATGGCTATGAAGACACAGTTCCTGTTGTGACATGGTTTAGATCCTACTGCAACAAATGATATGACAATAAAAATCTTTATATAAAGCATTTCCAAATCCAAATCAATTATTTGACAGAGGCAGTTTTCTGAACAACAGGTTTTAGATAGTCTCATTGAATTGATGTGAGATTTGAATTTATAAGGTTTTTAAGACTCTCCCAAGTCTCTACAATCTTAAATACAGGACATTTTATATATTATACTTTATACTTTTTATGTGGAAAAGAAGAAATTTGATTATTAAAAAAGTATATTATTGGGATCCCTGGGTGGCGCAGCGGTTTAGCGCCTGCCTTTGGCCCAGTGCGCAATCCTGGAGACCCGGGATCGAATCCCACGTTGGGCTCCTGGTGCATGGAGCCTGCTTCTCCCTCTGCCTGTGTCTCTGCTTCTCTCTCTCTCTGTGACTATCATAAATAAATAATTTTTTTTAAAAAGTATATTATTATGTTAGACATAACATTTTTTTTGTTCTAGAATATTATACACAGGTGTATTATCATAGACCAGTTAATAAAGGCAGGAATAAATATTTGCTCAAATATATGAATTGGTGGTTAATAAGTAGGTTTTTTGCTGAGTCAGTGTCTGTATATAGTGATCAGAAGTGTGTTTTCTGTGAATGATTTTCCTCTTAGAGTCAGCATATGTTAGGACTTAATGATCCTAAAGAATGTCTTAGAGGGAAATCAATAAAATAAGAACTTATAAATTAAATTAGACTTGTGGCTATAGAAATAAAATGGCAATTTCATATCTGTGATAACTTGATATAAAAATAGATGAGTCTGAAGAGAGAATATTTAAAGTATTTTCTCCTATTTGTGACATTAAATATAAAATTTTATGTCCAAATTTAAACATAAGGCAAATTTTTTTTTCAAATTACTGTGATACTAGGAACAAAAAATAGACTTGTAATTTAACTGGTAAATTTTCCCAGGAGATCAGTTTTTGATAAGAATTACTACCTCTTTTTTTCTTAGTATAGTATTTTTATTTTTAACATACTACCATGCTTTTTTTCTCTTAGCTCTGCCACTTGTTTTTTAGAGATGGCTAAAACTAAGCTCTACTTTTTAGGATTTCCTGTACATTTCTGTTCTCTTTAGTAGAATGTCAGGAAACCATATTTAGCTTTTGTTTTGTTTTGTTTTAAATAGGTACATTCATGCCTGATGGAACATTGTTTATAGCAATTCTAGTGTAAAATCTAATTTATATGAAAATTTTACAAACCTTTAAAACTGTACACTTTTTAGTCTTCGCTGGATATTTTCACATGATGTAAATCACTGATGGGTGATCCTGGATAGGTGATCCACTGATGTATAACATGCTGATAGTAGTATGGAAGATGCCAGGAGAGAGGAGGAACTCATTTGATTCAATAAGGAAAGTAGCTGATTAGGCTTGATTTGAATTGTGCTTTATAATTTTTTCCCTTTTCTTTAAACTCCAAATCAAGCAGCATTTTGGAGCCGTATCTACTTAGTAGATATTAAGTGCTTTCTAAAAACGTTTCTGAAAGAGAGTATCTTTTGAAATAAGATCTCTAACTTCAGAAATTAAAAAATAAGGTCTAACTTCTCTAAATTCAGTATTGTGTAATAGTCTTTATTATAGCATTATTTCTAGTGTGAATAGTTATAAACAAACCTAATTGCCTACCAGTAGGGCACTGTTTATATCATGGTATGTTCATATGCTGGAATCTTATACAGATGTTTAAAAGAATTATGTCTTTAAAGAATATATAATAACCTAAGGGAAATTCATATACAGAATGAATAAAAGCAAGATATAGAAATGGCATTTAGTTTGGTCTTGCTTTTCTGTACCCACACATACCATATATATGTGTGTCTAGGAAGAAAAGACTTGAAGAAAATATGTCAAAATGTTATAAAAAGGTGAGACTTTTTTTTTTTTTTACAGTTTTCTGTATTTTCTGTAATATCTTATAATCAGAAAAAGGTTACTTAACAAAAACTATATATTTTTTTGGTTTAAATATGGTCAGCACTCTTTTATAATATACTAGGCTTTTCTACTTCTCATGCATTCATTATCTTGTACTCTTATACTTTTTTATTTATTTATTTATTTATTATTTATTATTTTATTTTATTTTTTTTATAAGACTTTTTTTAATATCTTATTTATTCATGAGAGACACAGAGAGAGAGGCAGAGACACACGCAGAGGTAGAAGCAGGCTCCATGCAGGGAGCCCGATGTGGGACTCGATCCCGGGTCCCCAGGATCACATTCTGGGCTGAAGACAGGCACTAAACCACTGAGCCACCCAGGCATCCCTTATACTTTTTTTTAGTACCTTTATCTTATTACTCTGTGGAAGTCTAACTCCTTAGCCTATATTTTACAAGCAGTTTATCTGAAGGTATAATTTTTCTGTATTAGTTATAGCCACTAGGATTTAGATGTCTGCATGTTCAGGAAACTCATGGATGCAATAATAATGTATCACAGTATGACGATAGAGCAGAGATTTTTTTCTCATCTTTCTAAACATGGACATTTAATTCATCCTTGCAATAGAGTAGCATCTCATTAATTCTAAGTACTAATTAGGAATTTTTGTTTTGTTTTTACTTCATATAAACTGGATTTTCTTATAGGTTAGAATATTACCAATTCCTGAGGACTTAAAGTGCTAATAGTAAGTAAAAACCTGAGGAAACTTGAGGATTTTATGATTATTTATGGTTAACTCATTAGTTGTATGCTGGGCTACAGTTTAGTTTTGCCTACTCTGTGGAAATAGATGGGTTTTGCTGTGGCTTATATTCACCTTAGGAGCAGTTAAGATTTTACCATTATTTCCTTTGTATTTTAATAAAATTCTTTTTATTCACAATTTAAAACTAACTTCTGTTCCTAATGTAGTAACAGTATCAGTTAAGGTTCTTTATTATAGGTTATAGATGTTCTGGCAGCATTAAGCAGAAAAAGACATATTAAAAGGATATTATGTGGCTCACACTGAACCTGGCATGGAAAATGAATAGTATCAAAGGGAGGGTAAGTGCCAAAACAGAAAGAGCCAAAGTCATACCATAGAATGAAAGCAGCCAAGGTGCTGCTTGTTCCTGAATTCCAGAGTTTTATATGTCCAAGTGTTGATGCACTATCTCCATTTAGATAAGTAGTAAATATCTTATATCTGATATGTGTATTACCAAATTTTTTTCTTGCCCCCAAGCTTAAACTTTGTGTCTTCTCTATTCACTCCATTATTCTGATTGCTTAGGCAATACCTTTTTTTTTTTAAGCAAGGATTTTATTTACTTATTCATTAGAGAGAGAGACAGAGAGAGAGAGAGAGAGAGGCAGAGACACAGGCAGAAGGAGAAGTAGGCTTCACACAGGGAGCCCGATGTGGGACTCAATCCCAGGTCTTCAGGATCACACCCTGGGCCGAAGGTGGCGCTAAACCGCTGGGCTACTGGGGCTGCCCCTAGGCAATACCTTTTATATCAGTTTTTAATCCCTCAACCTCATAGCTAATGCAGAAACATCCTTTTGGCTCAACCTTAAAAATATATTCAGAATCCAGACATTTCTCATACTTCTGGTGCAACATCCTGATCTGGTCTACCATCAGCTCTTGCCTGGATTATTGAAATTAGCCTCCTTATGACGCTCCTTGCTTCTACCCTTCTTGTCATTCCCCACTTTCTTGAAGTTTAGTTCTCACTATAGCAGCTGAAGTGATCTATTTTTGATAAATCAGATAATACTCCTCCTTCCCTCAATATCCTACAGTAGCTCTGCATAACACTTAGAGTGAAAAAACAAACTTTATGTAGCTCTACATGATCTGTCCCCCTGCCCACCACACTTTTCCCCTTTGCTCACTTTGTTCTAACAATTCTGGCCTTCTTACTGTTATTGGAAAATACAGGTCACATACAAAGGATCAAGAGTATAAAGACTACAGACTTTTCAGCAACAGAACTAGAAGGCATTGGAACAAAGACGTTAAGTTTTGAAGGGAAATTATTACAAATACAGCATTTTTTAAAAAGATTTTATTTATTTTTTCATGAGAGACACAGAGAGAGACAGGCAAAGACAGAGGCAGAGGGAGAAGCAGGCTCCTTGTAGAGAGCCTGATGTGGGACTGGATCCCGGGACCGCGGGATCACGCCCTGAGCCGAAGGCAAATGCTCAACCACTGAGCCACCCAGGCGTCCCACAAATACAGCATTTTGTATTCAACCAAAGTATCGGTCAAATAGGAGGGAGTCTTAAAGAGAAGAAGTGGTACCTCATGTACCATTTCTTAGTTACGAAGATGAACTATTTTTCACCAAATTGAAGGCATAAACCCAGAAAGAAGAATAAGATTTGAGTGTCGAAAGCAGGAGATCTGGCACACACAAGAAGCAAAAGTAACTTCCAGGATAATGATGAACAGAGATCCCAAGGTGATAGCTGTGCACCAGGAACACAAGGCAGCTGGTTTCATTGAGAGGGTGTCACATGGCTCTAGCAGAGATTTTTCAGAAAGATGAATTGATAGAGTATCTGGTGAGTCTAGGTATCTGGTGATCTAGAAAACTGAAAGCAAATTGTCAAAAGTCATAGAAAACCAAGTAAATGGGGGAAAGAAAGAATAAGGAGGTACAGAAAAGAAAAAAAGTAATTATAATTCACTACATGGTTTAAGAGCATTTACATAGTGATAATATTTAAATTGACTATTGAGCTAAACTAATTTACCATGTAACTATTAGGAGATGGCAAGAGTGTACATGTGTGGTGAGTTCAGAAAAGAGAGAACTAAGAACTAGATTTTCGTATTTTATACTGGTGAATCCATGGATATTGCTTAAAACTGAAAAATTAGGGGTCCCTGGGTGGCTCACTTGGTTGAACCATATGCCTTTGGCTCAAGTCAGGATCCTAGGGTCCTGGGATTGAGACCCATGTCAGGCTCTCTGTTCCAGGGGGAGCCTGCTTATCTCTCTCCCTTTGCCTGCTGCTCCCCCTGTTTGTGTGCTCTCTCTCTCTCTTTCTCTCTGTAGAGTAAATAAATAAAATCTTTTAAAAATGGAAAAATCAAAAAGTAGCAATAATGCATATTTATATATAAAGAATGGAGGTAAATACTAAAATGATCAGCTAAAAGTTGAAAGTTGTTGCCTCTTTGAGAGGGGAAATAGGAAGAGATGAGGAACTGTTTCTTTTTTTTTTTTTTTTAAAGATTTTATTTATTTATTCATGAGAGACACATGGAGAGAGAGGCAGACACACAGGCAGAGGGAGAAGTAGGCTCCATGCGGGGAGCCCGACGTGGGACTCGATCCCAGGACTCCAGGATCACGCCCTGGACCAAAGGCAGGCGTTAAACTGTTGAGCCACCCAGGGATCCCCGAGGAACTGCTTCTTTTGGGAACAAACTTGTAGCACTGTTTAACTCTATAAATTGTATATGCGAATAGCTAATAAAAATTAAAACAAAAAGCAAAAATCTTTCAGTTTAGAAAGTAAAAACAAGAGGTATAAATCTGTTGAGTCGCTGGGTGTGTTGCCTTTCTTTTCCCCTCATGGACTATAAAGTGACTGGCTAAGGGCTTTGCTATTGGCTAAAACTAGATTACTGCTTTCTAAGAAAAGTAGAAGATATTCCTAAGGAGAGCTCCTACTTGGATGTTAAGGACAATAAAGAAGCCAGATCTCTAATGGTTGTAGAAGAGGAAGGAAAAGGAAGAATGCCTGGTTCAGTAACACGGTGTACTGTGTATATAAAGCCTTAGAATGAAGTCTTCCCTACTTTGAGCATTAAAAGGTTCATTCTCTAGCCATCCTGCATGCTTTTTTGATAAGGGAAGCTGTCTGCGTATCCTAACTGTTCACTGACCTAGTCTTTCTTTGTAACGCTGAAGAGAAAAACAAGAAAGCAGTTGAAGAAAATAAGAGGAGCACCACAATGTGGTTGGACATTGCTACATTAAAGACAAGATGAAATAATTAGGTTTGTCTAATAGGAAATCATTGTGAAGGTTACGGTTATCATTGTAGACTTACACAAGTAAGTTGTACTAGTCTTAAATTTCACCAGCAACATTTTCTTTTTTTTTTAAGATTTTATTTATTTATTCATGATAGTCACAGAGAGAGAGAGAGAGAGAGAGAGAGGCAGAGACACAGGCAGAGGGCTCCATGCAGGGAGCCCGATGTGGGATTCGATCCCGGGTCTCCAGGATCGCGCCCTGGGCCAAAGGCAGGTGCCAAACCGCTGCGCCACCCAGGGATCCCACAACATGATTTTCTGAAATGCTAAATAACTCTTCATAAAATTGTACACAAAACTGAGTATAATCTTCCCTTGATTTAAATGCTGGAGTCTAGTTAAATTCCTTGATAATTTAGTGTGAAGTAAAATCATACAAAAAATAACTATTGCTGTTATTTTTTGATGGACTTAGATTATAAAGGCTCCGATTTTTCCCTCATGTGAATATGTGGCAGGACATTTCTAAGTCATGTGGGATGTAAGCCAATCACAACAACCAAAGATCTGCCTCTCAGATCCAGGGTATCCTGGTACTCCCATATTGGAGAACATTTGAGTCAGGTGAAAAGTAGAGTTTAAAAAAAAAGGACTGGCAGCCCCAGTGGCCTAGCGGTTTAGCACTGTCTGCAGCCCAGGGTATGATCCTAGAGATCCGGGTTTGAGTCCCACATCGGGCTCCCTGCATGGAGCCTGCTTCTCCCTCTGCCTGTGTCTCTACCTCTCACTCTCTGTGTCTGTCATGAATAAATAAATAAAATCTTTAAGAAGTAAATAAATAAAACAAAAATCTTCAAAAAAAGGACGCCTGGGTGGCTCAGTGGTTGAATGTCTGCCTTCGGCTCAGGGTGTGATCCTGGGGTCTGGGATCAAGTCCCACTTTGAGCTCCTTGCAGGGAGTCTGCTTCTCCCTCTCCTTAGGTCTCTGCCCCCCTCTCTCTGTATCTCTCCTGAATCAATAAATAAAATCTTTTAAAAAAGTCTATAAATAAATAAATGCCAAATAATCTTATGAAGGCAGGCAAGAATAAAGAAGAGAAGGCATAATTCATAAAAAACGTAAGTAAATTGTTATGTATGAGTGGGTTATAATCCCCTGTTAAAAGAGACAGATTGGAGTTTTGAAATGCTATTTACAGGGCAGACAGACCCTGAAAACAAAATATCATAGATAAGGGATAAAGGAGTGGGAAGGAGCTATCTCAAAAGAATGGGATACCTCTAATCTCAAACAAAATATAATTCAAAGCCAAAACAAATGGAACACAGGAATAATATTGACAAAAGATAGCATTCATCAAAAAGATATGGACCTCTATGTTCTGAACAACAGAGAGCACAAAGACTATTAGAAACACAAGAAGAAACATACTTTAGAAATATTTGAGAAATGATAGTGAAAGCCATAGAAATGCTTTTGCAGGTTGAGTATGAGAGTGTATATGGGAGGAATATGTGTAGGTCAGTATGTTTGTAAATAAATAGAAATGATTTCCAAGGGATATACCTTGGCTCCTAATAATGCTTACATTGAGGAGAATTTGAAGCTAGTCTAGGTACTAGTTTTAAGCCCAAAGGAAGTCTCTGATGTAAGTTTTCCTTTTACAAATGAGGACACTGAGGCACAGAGAGGTTGTCACTTTCCCCAGATGTTAGAGCTGACTAGAGAGTGGCAGAGGCATATTCAACCCTGGCAGTTTAACTCTAGGCCCTGGGCTGTTTCTTTAATTCCATGTTTAGTTATGCTACTTGTTGGTCTACTTCAAGCACCTTTAAGAACACTGTATTTGTGATCAGTGGGGCTCTAGGGGAAGATAGGAGAAAGCAGTAAGTCAGAGACTCTTGACTGCATTTTGACATTTTAAAACTATGTGAATGCATTACATAGTCAAATAATTAACCCTAAAAATAAAACTTTTTAAAAAATTTGTGGGAGAGAAAGCATGCATGCACACATGTGTGTGCAAGCAGGAGGAGGGGCAGAGGGAAGAGGGAGAGAGGACTTTGAAGCAGATTCCCCGCTGAGCATGGAACCTGATGTGGGCTTGAGGCCACGACCTGGAGATCATGACTTGAGTCAGAAATAGAGTCAGCTGCTTAACTGACTGAGCCACTCAGGCACCCCTAAAAACAAAATTTTATAAGCTACTTCAAAGGCATTATAAGCAGTAAAATAATGTACACTAATCACAGATTTTTTTCACTGAAGAATAAAATTTTTGAACGTACTACTGTTATATGATTTGAAAAGAAAATACATTCTATGATGTTTACCTTTCCAGTAATTCTAATAAGACTTTTTTCTGTTTTTACATACTTTGATTACTAAATTGATAGACTTTTTCTCATCAGCATGTGAAAAAAATATATAAAAATAGAAAACCTTGTATATTTCCTAAGGAAAGATGGATGCAAACAGCAATTCAAATTCTTTACTATTGCCTCACCAGTGCTTATGTAAGTTCTGATTCTTTAACTTCTAAGCTCTACTGGTACAAAGAATATAAATCTGATTTTCATTTATTTTATTTTCTGTATGCAATATGGACTTTATTTATGTTTTTTAACATTTTATTTATTTATTCATAGAGAGAGAGAGAGGCAGAGACACAGGCAGAGGGAGAAGCAGACTCCATGCAAGGAGCCCGATGTGGGCCTTGATCTCTGGTCTCCGGGATCACGCCTCGGGCTGGAGGTGGCGCTAAACCCACTGAGCCACCAGGGCTGCCCACAATATGGACTTTATTTATTTATTTATTTAAAAAATTTTATTTATTTATTTATTCATGAGAGACACACATAGAGAGAGAGAGGCAGAGACACAGAGGGAGAAGCAGGGGAGCCTGATGTGGGACTCGATCCTGGGACTCCAGGATCACATCCTGGGCAGGCGCTAAACCACTGAGCCACCCAGGGATCCCCGCAATATGGACTTTAAAGCAGATGACTGTATCTCTAATTGTTTTATAGGGGTGTTTTTAAATGATACATTATAAACAATTTAAGTCTGATAAGATTGCAGTACAAAGAATGCCCATTTTGGGGTGCTAATGACAAAGCTTTGCTTACTTGGCATCTCCTTCCAATGATTTAATTACTTCATTGAGTTATACACTTGTTCATAACAAGGTTGTATTTTACTAGGTGCATGTATGTATCAATTTGTCTCAGGAATGTTCAGAGACATTAATAAATAGAGGCAATATCTGACATTAAAGTCTATTTCTAATTAGTGCTTTTTCACTAAATACTGGCTGATCAGACTCAAAGAAGTAGATAAGAATATATAGTGAGTTCCTTTCAATCAAAATCAGATATCTTTATCAAGTAAGTTATTCTGTTTCATTACTTGATTTAATATGGGAGTATGCCCAATGATAAATATGGATTTTTCTTGACATAGTAGTAGAATATTCTACATGTGTAGAAAGGTGCCAACACAAAATTTTAATATAATTATAAAATTTTTTTTTAAGACTCTACTTATTTATTTATTGAGAGAGAGAGAGCACAAGCAGGGGGAGGAGCAGAGGGAGAGGGGCAATTCAGCTCTGGGCTGAGCACGGAGCCCTATGCAGGACTTGATGTTATGACCCTGAGATGATGACCTGAGTAGAAATCAAGATTTGGATACTTAACTAACTGAGCCATCCAGGTATCTGATTTAAAAATTTAAATCGATTTTTTAAATTTGTCTGGTATTTTTTGTGTGTGCCCTTTGTGAGGCTAGTATTCTTAAAAAATTTTTTTAAAAAGGCATTTCCTTGTAATTACTGTATTTAGTTGTTTGGGGTTTGGGTTTTTTTGTTTCTGTTTTTTTTTTAATGATTAATATTTCCTTACAATAATAAAAATGGCCTGCAGAGGGACTTTATCCATTCCCATTGAAGCCATTTGCAGAATTATTGTGGGTTTACCCTTATTTGCTCTCTTGCCACCTCCTCCTTCTCCTGTTCTCCTTGAATGGCTGTCTCTTGGCATAAAGTTTCTTCTATTAATGATAGTTCCAGAAAGAGAGAACAGGTAGATTTAGTAATGTGAACTTGGATTATGCTCTGTGTCTTTCCTGTTCTCTGTTGTAACCTGAGATTTAGAATAGGTAATCCCCCCCCTTTTTTTTTGGTTTGTTGAGCTCTATATTTCAACTCTAAACAGTATAACTGAAGCATGAACATTTTTAATTTACTTAAATTTATTTTCTTATTAAAGTAGTTTAAACACGTGATCTGGGAGATCCTTGGTCAAATTCCTATTTATAGGCCCAGAGGCCTTGTAAATTGTGGCTAATGTTCATGGTACTTAAATCATTCACATTAAGATTCATTGGACTTTTTCCCAGAAGAAAAATATGTGTGCCTGAAAATTTTTTTGAGAAACTTCTCTAGCAAATAGAGCTATTGCTAGTTATCTTATTTAATTATAAAACATTCAGTTATTGAAATAATATATAAATATGTTCTTTAAAAAAAAATCAGTATGGGATGCCTGGGTGGCTCAGTGGTTGAACGTTTGCCTTTAACTCAGGTCATGATCCCAATCTTAGGGATCGAGTCCTGCATCAGGTTCCCTGCAAACAGTCTGCTTCTCCCTGTCTATGTCTCTGCCTTTCTCTTTGTGTTTCTCATGAATTAATAAATAAAATCCTTAAAAAAAATTCAGTACATTAAAAATAAGACTAAACTCCTCACTCACTTCTCTGTATTTGGCTTATTCCCTGCTTCCCTAAATGAATTTGGTGTGCATCTTTTCAGATCTTTCTAACAAATATATATTTAGATACTATGGTGTGTGTGTGGGGGGGGATTGTGTGTGTGTGTATATATATATATATTTAATAATAATAATATATTTAGCATTTTACATGTTGCTCCAAAGCCTTTTTAATCATCTGATTAACTTTTGGGTTTTATTTTAGTCAATAAAGGAAATTTTTGTCAATTTTTTTCTTTAAAACCTTAATACTTTTTATGAGTATCATTCAGGCACTAGAAGACTAGTTAGTCCTTCTTTGGTTAGAGGTATAATTCACTTTACCAATTAAGAAGTGAAGTTATAAAAAAAAAAAAAAAAAAAGAAGTGAAGTTATGTTTTACTTAAAAGATAAAACAGTGGGGGCGCTTGGGTGGCTCAGTTGGTTAAGGGTCTGCCTTCCACTCAGATCATGATCCCAGAGTCTCCGGATCAAGACTCACATCTTCACTTCAGGCTCCCTGCTCAGTGGGGAGTCTACTCCTCCCTCTGCCCCTCACCTCACTTGTGCTCTCTCTCTCTCTCAAATAAAGAAAATCTTGAAGAAAAAAAAAAAGATAAAACAGTGATTGCACATCAGTATATTTAATTCAATAATTCAGGCAATATACAGTAAGTTTTAAAAGAGAAAGTAAAAATCTTATATTTTTCAACCTCTCATGCTTCTTTACTGAATATGAACTATTAACTGTTTTTTTAAAATCTCATTCCAGTCACATGGCTACATAGCAAATTATTTCAACACTTAGTGGCATAAAACAATCTTTTATTAAATTGAGAAACTGTGTATCTGGAATTCATACATCGCATAGTATAGATGACTTGTGTGCTGTGCCACGTGTGGGTTTTTAGCTGTACGTCTCAGGGCTGGGAGCAGGAAGCGTCTGGAGGCTGACTTATTCACTGTCTGGCAGTTGACAAACTGTGTATCTGGAGTTCATACAGTGCATAGTAGAGATGACTTGTGTGCTGTGCCATGTGTCGGTTTTTAGCTCTACATCTCAGGGCTGGGAGCAGGAAGCGTCTGGAGGCTGACTTATTCACTGTCTGGCAGTTGACAAACTGTGTATCTGGAGTTCATACAGTGCATAGTAGAGATGACTTGTGTGCTGTGCCACGTGTGGGTTTTTAGCTGTACGTCTCAGGGCTGGGAGCAGGAAGTGTCTGGAGGCTGACTTACTGTCTGGCAGTTGACAAACTGTGTATCTGGAGTTCATACAGTGCATAGTAGAGATGACTTGTGTGCTGTGCCATGTGTGGGTTTTTAGCTGTACGTCTCAGGGCTGGGAGCAGGAAGCATCTGGAGGCTGACTTACTCACTGTCTGGCAGTTGATACTGGTAGATGACTGAAACCCTATCTAGTACTCTCAACCAGAACACCTACATATGGCCTTTTCATGTGGCTGCTTTGCTTCCTCGCAGCACTGGTGGCTTGGTTCCAAGATTGAGTATCCATATTATACTATGGTTGGAGGAAGGTGAGAACCAGGCAACAGGTGGATACTTTTTTCTTTAAATTTCCTTAGGTAATCTCTACACCTAACATGGGGCTCAAACTCACCCAGATCCAGAGTCACATGGTCTCCTGCCCTAGCAGCTGGGTGCTGTCTATGACCTAGCCTATGGCACTTCTGTTATACTTAAAATATATATATATATATATATATATATATATATATATATTATATATGTATTATATATAATTTTATATATTTTAATTTTATATATATTTTATATATTATATATATATATATATATTTTAAAGATTTTATTTATTTGACAGAGCCTGCAGGAGCAGGCACAGCAGCAAGCAGAGGGAGAGGAAAAATCAGGTTCCTTGCTGAGCAGAGAGCCCATTGTGAGGCTCCATCCTCTGACCCTGGGATCATGACCTGAGCCGAAGGTAGATGCCTAATCAACTGAGCCATCCAGACATCCCTTTTTTTAAATTGTAATTTTAAGTAGGCTCCATGCCTAACATTGGGCTCAAATTCATGACCCTAATATTAAGAGTCATATGCTCTACTGACTGAGCCAGCCAGGTGCTCTCTTTATAAAACTTTTTTGTTGTACTTTTTTGAAAGTTCTTATTTATTTGAGAGAGAGAGAGCCCGAGTGGAGAGGATGGGCAGAGGAAGAGGGAGAGGGACAAGAAGATTCCCTGCTGAGCAGGGAGCCTAACCTGGAGCTCTAACCCAGGACCCTGAGATCATGACCTAAGCAGAAGTCAGATGCTTAACTGACTGAGTCATTCAGGTGCCCCTGTACCTTTTTTTTTTTTTTTTTTTTAAGATTCATTTGAGGGAGAGCCCGCACTCAAGCACAGCAGGGAAGGGCAGAGGGAGAAGGGAGAGAGCGAACCTCCACCAGACCCCGTGCTGAGTGCAGAGCCTGATGTGGGGCTCAATTCCACAACCCCAAGATCATGACCTGAACTAAAATCAAGAGTTGGTCATTCAGCCAACTGAGCTACCCAGTTGCCCCTGTTATACTTTTGATTGTAACAATCAACAAGTCTGCTCAGGTTCAAGAAGAGAGAAAATAAACTACACTTCGTTGTTTTCAACTAAAGTATAATTGACAAATAATACTAATCAGGTGTGTAACAAAATGATACACATTACTAAATGATCACCATAGTAAGTCTGGTTAACATCTGTCATCATATGTAGTTACAAAGAAATTTTTTGCCTTATGATGCGGACTTTTAAGATCTACCTTTTTAGCAACTTCCAAAAAAGCAGTGTTTGACTATATTATAATTGACTATAGTCACCATGCTATATCCCCTTGACTTATTTTATAACTAGAAATTTGTACCTTTTAACCCCCTACACCCATTTTGCCCACCCTCTACCACCAATCTGTTTGTTCTCTTTATATATTAGCTTGGTTTATTGTTTCAGTTCCACATAGAAGGCAGATTATACAGTATTTGTCTTTCTCTGACTTATTTCACTTAGCTTATGTCCTCAGAGTCCATCTGGATTGTCACAGATGGCAAGATTCCATTCTTTTTATGGCTGAATAGTATTCTTCTGTGTGTGTATGTGTGCGTGTGTGTACACACATCATTTTTATCCATCAATGGACACTTAAAAGTTGTTTTCATATTTTGGCTATTGAAAATAATGTTGCAGTGCACATAGATGTGCATATATATTTTTGAATTAGTGTTTTCATTTTCTCCAGTTAAATACCCAGAAGTGGAATTGCTGGATCATGTGGCAGTAATTCTATTCTTAATTTTTTGAGAAACCTTATGCCATTTTCCATAGTGGCTGCACCAGTTTACATTCCCATCAGTAGTGCACAGGGTTTCCTTTTCTCTCTATCCCCACCAATGCTTGTTATTTCTTGTCTTTTTGGTAATAGTCATTCTAACAGGTAAGAGGTGATATCTCACTGTGGTTTTGACTTGCATTTTCCTGATGATTAGTGATGCTGAACAACTTTTCGTGAACCTGCTACCCATTTTTTTTTTTTTTAAGGAAACCAGGCTTTTTTTTTTTTTTAAGATTTTATTTATTTATTCATGAGACACACACACACACACACACACACACACAGAGGCAGAGACACAGGCAGAGGGAGAAGCAGGCTCCATGCAGGGAGCCCGACATGGGACCCCATCCCGGGGTCTCCAGGATCACACCCCAGGCTGCAGGCGGCGCTAAACTGCTGCACCACCAGGGCTGCCCACCTGCTACCCATTTGTATGTCTTCTTTGGATAAATGTCTATTTAGAATTTTTAAATCAGATTGATCTTTTGTTGTTAAGTTGTAGGAGTTTTTTAAAAATATTTTGGGTATTAATCCTTTACCAGATAGGTGATTTATAAATATTTTCTTCCTTTCAGTAGGTTATCTTTTCTTTTCTTTTTTTCTTTCCCTCCCAGACTCCCTCCCTCCTTCCCTTCCTTCCTTCCTTCCTTAGATTTTATTTGTTTGAGAAAGAGAGAACACATGTATGTGAGCTGGTGGGGGAAGGTTGGCAGGAGGAGAAGCAGAGGGAGAAGTTGACTCCCCACTGAGTAGGGACCCCAGTGCGGGGCTTGATCCCAAGGCCCACGAGATCATGAGCTGAAGGCAGCTGCTTAACCCACTTAGCCACCCAGCACCCCAGTAGGTTATCTTTTCATTTTATTGGTGGTTTCCTCTGTTGCGCAAAAGATTTTTAGTTTGATGTAGTCCCACTTATGTTTGCTTTTGGAGTCAGATCAAAAATTTATCACTAATACCAATATCAGGGAGCTTACTGCTTATGTTTTCTTCTAGGAGTTTATGGCTTCAGGTCTTACATTCAAATCTAACCCATTTTGCATTAATTTTGATTAATTTTAATTAATGTTAATCCATTTCTTAGTTAAGACCATTCACCTCTTAATAGGGAGTAGAAAGATCTGGAAGAGCCTGTGTGACTGGAAGTAGTGCTGTGGCTGCTTTTGGAGAATACAGTCTGCTACATACATCTTTCTAGAAATTTGTTTTATATAGGAGGGATCCATAGTACACAAACATTTCTGCAACTTTTTTTTTTTCACCTCATAGATCTTTTCATGTTAGCAAATGTCTTAGTTTTTAGTTTTCTAAAACAGTACCATAGACTGGGTGGCTTATAAACAACAGCAATTTATTCCTCATAGTTCTGGAGACTGGAAGTTCCAAGATCAGGTATCAGCATGGTTGGGTTCTGGTGAGGGCCCTCTTCCAGGTTGCAGACAGCTGTTTTCTCATTGGGTCCTCACATGGTAGAGAGAAGGCAAGAGCATTCTGCGGTCTCTTTTAAAAGAGCATGAGTCCTATTCATGAGGGCTCCATCCTCATAACCTATCACCTCTGAAAGGCCCCACATCTGAATACTAGCACATTAGGGATTAAGATTTCTACATTTTTCAATAGTGTAATGGTATTGAAATCTTCTTTTCTTTTAGTAACACGTAAATATCTAAGTTGTGAGTACTTGAAATAATGTAGGAAATAGAGCAAAAAGTCAAAGTCTCCCTCTTGCCTACTCCTTACCACTCTGACCCCATGATCACTATTGCTTGCTTGGCCAGAGATTGGATTTAGTTTGTGGACTTTCCAATCATGTATCTATGTATTTATGTATCTCTACATATACATATATATGTATATATATCTTTATATTTGTATAAAATCAAAATCACTTGTACCATAAGGGTATAACATATGGATTATACTGTTCTCCTGTCAATGGCCTTAAATTGTATGGTGATTTTTGGTTCGATAATTTCCAAATTAGAAGATATTTTATAGGATTGGAAAAAGTGCATGTTTTTCATTTGGGCAAAGTAGCCCAAACTATTAGTGTTAGAGGTTTAAAAAATATTTTCAGGGACACCTGAGTGGCTCAGCGGTTGAGCGTCTGCCTTTAACTCAGGGCATGATCCCGGAGTCCTGGGATTCAGTCCTGCCTTGGGCTCCCTGCATGGAGCCTGCTTCTCCCTCTGCCTGTGTCTCTGCCTCTCTCTCTGTGTCTCTCATGAATAAATCAATAAAAATATTTAAAAATAAATATTTTCAAAATATTCAGACTTGCCTTTAACTCAGTTATTTGAAGTCTTGAGGCTTAAACATGCATGGATTATTGTGGGTTGCTGCAGATTATTTTTGTTAATGTTATAGAAAAATATGTAGAAATGCTACTTAGTCGTTAAGAACTAAGTTAGATAAAAAATACTAGGTTCTAGCTGGTCTCCCAGTTGAAACATTGGACTTCTGTATGGTGTGATTATGTAGGAATATTTGAATGTTCTTTATTTGTATTTTGTCATTTCTTTAAAACATCCCTCCTGTAATTTGGCAGCATATATGAAAACCTAAAATGTGTATACCTTTTTTCTAGCAATTCCTCTCCTTATCCTAAAGAGATTAAATACGTAAGAATGTATTTGTAGGAATATTCACTGCAGCATTGTTTTCGTGTACAAATTTGGAGATGATGTAATTAAATGGAATGCTCTGCAGCATTAAAAGTTATATAAAGCTGGTTTTTGACCTTAAAAGATTTGTTACTAGGTGTGTGTGGGTTAGGTATCTAACTTGATTTCAGGTCGTGATCTCCGGGTCATGCCCCACACTCAGGAAGGAGTCTGATTCTCTCTCTCTCTCTCTCTCCCAGGCTGCAGGCGGCGCTAAACCACTGCGCCACCAGGGCTGCCCTCTTATGATTATCTTAATAATGTTTCTTTTCTTCAGTTTTCTTTTTTATAAGAATACAGTATATGATACATATAGCATACAAAATACATGTTAATCAGCTGTTATCAGTTAAGTCAGCAGCAGCCTATTACTAGTTAAGTTTTGGGGGAGTCAGAACTTACACACGGATTTTTGACTATGCCAGGGGTCAACGTTCCTAACCACTGTGTCATTCAGGTGTCATCTGTATTACAGATGTGTGTGTCTGGAATACATTAACCAGAATGTTAATAAAGAGTTATCATCATATGGTAGGATTTTGTCCATTTTGGTCACTGCTCTATCCCTAAGAACTACTGGAACATGACTGAGCCACATTAGAATGTAGGAAATGTTCTGTTTTGTTCTTTTTTTTTTTCCCCCTTTAAATAGTGCTTTGTGTCATTATTGTCTCTCTACTAGTAGTAGGCTCTCTACTATGTCTACGGATCCATAATATATACTTGCTATTTTGTGACTGTATTTCCCAAACCTCACATTGGAACTCATGACGTGAGACAGATGATCAGTTAGAGTACCTAAACATGGGCATACCTATTTCTCGTCTTCACTTTTCAATATCTTGCTCTCAAGCTTGCAAGGAATTTAGTTGTTGCAAATGAAATTCATTTATATAATTCCTCTGAGGAGTTTGAGGAAAAAATAGTCTCTTAAAATCTTTGGCAAGGGATCCCTGGGTGGCGCAGCGGTTTAGCGCCTGCCTTTGGCCCAGGGCACGATCCTGGAGACCCGCGATCGAATCCCACGTCGGGCTCCCGGTGCATGGAGCCTGCTTCTCCCTCTGCCTATGTCTCTGCCTCTCTCTCTCTCTCTCTCTCTCTGTGACTATCATAAATAAATAAAAATTTAAAAAAAAATCTTTGGCAAAATGCACATAAAAATCATTCCTTAATATTTCTCAAAGAAATGAATACTTTGCTGTATTTATGTTTTGAGGAGAGCCACAGGAATCTCCTGCTCAGAGATTTTCAAGCCAGCCTTACACTCTGAGCTGTGTGAGGTCTGGTTAGAGAGGACATTGACTGAACTATTTAGTTACTGCTTTGAAAGTATTTTTTTGTTGTTGGTTTTAGAATTTCATTTCTTTAAAAATTGTAGTGATAAAGTTGAGCATGCTTATTTCACAAACAGGCAGCTCTGTTTAATTTTATTTTATTATTTTTTTAAAAAAAGATTTTATTTATTTATTCATGAGAGACACACAGAGAGAAAGGCAGAGATACAGGCAGAGAGGAAGAAGCAGGCTCCATGCAGGGAGCCCCATGCAGGACTTGATCCTGGGATTCCAGGATCATGCCCTGGGCCGAAGGCAGGCGCCAAACCACTGAGCCACCCAGGGATTCCCTCTGTTTAATTTTAAAAGGACTTTCTCCCCCTTTCCTGAATATTGCTGTGATGCTATAATCTAAAAACATTATCCCGTGGGCCACGAACTGGGTTTTTTATACACATGTTTAATTTTATATATGTTTAATTATATCATTTAATTCTTAGAATACTTTAAGGTTCATAATGTTAGGTAGGTAGTGATGGGATGAGGGATAAAGCAGATGCTGCCATGCTCTTGCAGCCACTTCTGAGGGTTAACAGCCACACCTTTGAAAGAGCTACCTCCACGGGCTAACAGAACAAGAAAAGCCTACCCACAAAGCTGGCTCAGAAGCCATAGGAGACTTTGAAGAGCTGAACAGGCACACAAAAGGTACAGCTTGCTTTAGGGTCACAATAGAGGCTCGTAAGATCTCATAAATATACAGTACATAAATACAATTATAACGACGCATCATGAATGGGCAGATGCGCAGAAGCCAAAATGATATCTGACCACCAACTGTCAATCAAAAATGTCAATTAAAGCCAAATTTACATATACAAAAACAGGCTTAAAAGAATGCAGCTAGAGCCACTCTTACTCTGGCCAGGCCCCGCTTTCTCACTTGAAAATGTACTCGGTATCTACTCAATAAACTGTCCCCATTCTGGTCGCGGGTCTCTAATTCATTGGTGCATCTGGGACAGGAACCAAACAACCCATAACATCAATGACATCAATAGGTCATATTTATGTCTCTTATATTTTGAAGAAGCTTTATAGAAAGTGACAGACACAGAATTTGAACCCAAATACCTCTGACTTTAAAGATTTACTTTTAATAACTGTTCTGTTTACCAGTGCATAGATAGCTCCGTGGGAAAGGAGGGGACTTCCCATATATGTGAAGTTCTTGGGCAGACATAGAAAAATAGCAAATAAGGGGCACCTGGGTGGCTCAGGTTGAGCATCTGCCTTTTACATATATGCTTATGTATATACATATACATATTACTGTATATTTATTTATCCTGGGGCCCTGGGATCAAGTCCCACATCAGGCTCCCCACAGGGAGTCTGCTTCTCCCTCTGCCCATATCTCTGCCTCTCTCTATGTGTTTCTTTTTTTTTTTTTTTAATTTTTATTTATTTATGATAGTTACAGAGAGAGAGAGAGGCAGAGACACAGGCAGAGGGAGAAGCAGGCTCCATGCACCAGGAGCCCGATGTGGGATTCGATCCCGGGTCTCCAGGATCGCGCCCTGGGCCAAAGGCAGGCGCCAAACCGCTGTGCCACCCAGGGATCCCTCTCTATGTGTTTCTCATGAATAAATAAATAAAATTTAAAAAATAGCAAATAAGTTCTTGTTTAGGTAGTGTCTTAGCTCAGGCTGCTATAGCAAAATACCATAGACAGCTGGCTTAAACAGCAAACATTTATTTCTCACAGTTCTGGAGTCTGGAAAGTTTAAGAACAAGTGCAGGCAGATTTGGTGTCTCATGATAACTCTCTACTTGGTTGACCAGATAGTTGCCTTCTTGCTGTATACTCACATGGCACGGAGAGAATGAGGGCTCTAGTCTCTTCTTCAAGGGCACTAATCCCATCATGGATACTTCACTCTTAGGACCTCATTTAACCTAAAGACCTCCCAAAGGCCCCACTTCCAAATACCATCACATTGGGGATTTAGGACTTCAGCATATGAAGTTGGGGCACAGACATTCAGTCTCCCTAACAGGTACATTTTGATAACTCCAAAGAGAAACATGCTGTTCTTTGTAATTCTTGTCAGTAAATTTTTCCAAAGTAAGATTCCTCATAGAAGATCCATTTATCTCCTTTTTGTTATTAAAATCTCTTTGGTCTACATTTTTCCCATAGGCCACCTCTGACAGCCAAGGTTTTGTATCAGGCTCCTGAGATATCCTAACGAGACTGTTTGGATTCTTCAGTATTCCCTAACGTGAAATCTTTGCGCCAGATCTTTTTTATTCTTTCAGTTTCTTTTAATATCTGCCTATTTCCCTAATTTAGAAATACATTTATTCATACTGTGCTTTCTCTGTGATTTTGAAACTAACTCACTTCAAAAACTTTCCTTGACCATCCTAGTTAGGTAGAGAGATCTAAATCTACTTTTATTTCTTTTCTAGTATCCTAGGATCAGTGTTGGCATGAAAGTTTATCTGGACAGCAACAGTAGGCTCTAGATAGTTCACATATGATTCCTCCCTTCCCCTCCATCATAATACGAAAAATATTTGAAGCCTGTGACCATCCTGTAGATACTGGCATTTCTGTTTCCTTCACATATTATCCTTGTTTGTTTTTTTTTTCTTTTGTTTTCACAAATAGTTTCCTTTTGGAGTAAGCCAAAATTAGCATCAATATGTATTCTCCAAATAAGTCCAGAGAAAACTGAGATGTATTGTAAATTAGGCCTTTGTTTAAAGAGTTCCATCAAAACAGTAAAATTTTCTTGTACTGAAAATACATGGTTTTTAAATTTTTAAAAGAAAATTATTTAAAGAAATTACTTTTTTACTCATCATAGGTGTTTGAATCTGAACACTGAATATATATTCCAAAACACTGGTTTGGAAAAAATACTTAAGTGCTGGGCTAGGAATGTGATCATGCTACTTTGGCGCCTCATTATTCAAAGTTAGCAGCATTGCTTGCTGGTGAACATGAAGAATGTCACCAGGAACTCATAGAAAACCAGCCAGAAGAGCAGGATCCAATTGGTGGAATGTCCCAAAGATTCGATGCAGCTTGAACTAGGGATAAAGTGCTACCTTCAGCTAGGCTCCCAATGGATAAATTCTTCTCATTCTTGGTTGCGTGTGTGTGTTTGTGCACATGCTTGCAGGCACTCATTTTTAATTTAATTTTCTTAGAGCTGAAGGAACTCCTGCTTGTACACCATGAACCAAAGGGTTTATCCTTGCCTGCTGAAAATCATTGGACTCCCAGTCTTCTGGCTGTCTTTACCTAGGAAAAATTACTATGAGCCAGTACAGCTTCCACATTAAATTGATTTAATTTCTCGTTTTACCTTATATGTGAATGAATTAATTTTTTAGAAACTCCTATAACAGGACAAATTGTACATTACCCTTTAAAAAAAAAAAATTTATCATAATCCCAAAGGGAAACCTGCTCTTTCTTCTCATGGCACTTTGTTCCCATGGTACTCTCTCTCTCTCTTTTTTTTTTTTTTTTTTTTTAGCAATCTTTATACTCAGTATGGGACTCCAACTCTCCACCCCATGATCAAGAGTCACTTGTTCTATGAACTGAGCCAGCCAGGTACCCCAAGAGAGATTTCTTTTAGTGCAGAAGGAAAACATTGGTTATGTTGGTCTTAGAGTCTATTTAATAACTATACCTATGGTTATTTTCACCTCAATCTGAATTTGCTTCAGTTCAGTTATACATTTGGTCACTTCATAGAAGTATTTTGTAACCATAGAATTATGCTTGAGAGGATGTAATGATATATGAACAGATTATGAAACAGAATTTTGTACATTATGAAGTAGAATGGAATTGTGTTAAGAATTTAGACTCTTGGGACACCTGGGTGGCTCAGTGGTTGAGCGCCTCCCTTAGGCCCAGGGCATGGTCCTGGAGTCCTGGGATCAAGTTCCGCATTGAGCTCCCTGCATGGAGCCTACTTCTCCCTCTGCCTGTGTCTGTCTCTGTGTCTCTCATGAATAAATAGGTAAAATCTATAAATAAATAAATAAATAAATAAATAAATAAATAAATAAATAAATAAATAAAATAGGTAAAATCTTTTAAAAAATTAGACTCTGGAAAAAAAATTGAGAATTTGAAGTTTATATTGGGTATCTAACCTTCTCCAAAACGCAAGTTTCATCCATTGGGAAAATAGCAATAATAGAATCTGCCTCCAGCCCTTGGTTGAAGGTTAAAGAAGATAACAAGTTAAAGTCCTTAGTACAGTACCTACCACATACAGTTTTCCAATATGTGTTATTATAATTGTAATTATGTGAAAGTGTGCATATTTTAAGACTAGAAAAGAATACATGGGGCAGTGAGTTAATCTACATTAATTTTTAAATATTCGGGCAGCCCGGGTGGCTCAGTGGTTTAGCGCCTGCCTTCAGCCCAGGGCATGATCCTGCAGACCCGGGATCGAGTCCCATATCAGGCTCCCTGCATGGAGCCTGCTTCTCCCTCTGCCTGTATCTCTGCCTCTCTCTCTCTCTGTGTCTCTCATGAATAAATAAATAAAATCTTTAAAAAAATTTTTTTAAATATTCATAATTGAAGTACTTTCTCATTATGTAATATTTAAGATATATTTAAATAAAATATATTTTAATAATATGTTAAAATTTACAATTACTTTTAAAGTGAATTATAATTTAAATGTATAATTTATATTACATATTACAATAAAAACTATCAGTGAATAACCCTACGATGACCTCAGAGTGTTCAAGTGAAAGGAAGAGTCCCATGTCTCACACTTTGATTCAAAAACTAGAAATGATGAAGTTTAGTGAGAAAGGCAGGTTAGAAACTGAGACTGAAAGCTGGGTGTCTTGCTCCAGTCAACCAAGCTGTGAATGTGAAAGAAAAATTCTTGAAAGAAAATTAAAGTTTCTACTCCAGTGAAAACATGAATGATAAGAAAGCAAAACAGCCTTATTGCTAATAATGGAGAAAGTTTGAATGCTCTGGATAGAAGACCAAAGTCACCACCTTCCCTTAAGCCAAAGCCTAATCCAGAGCAAAATCCTAACTCTTTAATTCCATGAAGGCTAAGATAGGTGAGGAAGCTACAGAAGAGAAGCTGAAGCTAGCAGAGGATGGTTCTGGAGTTTTGTCTTTTTTTTTTTTTTTTTTTAAGATTTTATTTATTCATGAGAGACAGAGGCAGAGACATAGGTAGAGGGAGAAGCAGGCTCCCTGTGGGGAGCCTGTTGGAGGGGCTTGATCACAGGACCCAGGGATCACGATCTGAGCTGAAGGCAGAAGCTCAACCACTGAGCCACCCAGGCTTCCCTGGTTCATGAGTTTTTTTTTTTTTTTAATTTTTATTTATTTATGATAGTCACACACAGAGAGAGAGAGAGAGAGAGAGGAAGAGACATAGGCAGAGGGAGAAGCAGGCTCCATGCACCGGGAGCCCGACGTGGGATTCGATCCCGGGTCTCCAGGATCGCGCCCTGGGCCAAAGGCAGGCACTAAACCGCTGCGCCACCCAGGGATCCCCCTGGTTCATGAGTTTTAAGGAAAGAGATCATCTCTATTTAAAAAAAAAAAACAAAAAACCCACAAGGTAGAGCCGCTAGTGCTGACGTGGAAACTGCAGCAGGTTACCCAAAAGATCTAGCTAAGGTAGTTAATGAAGGTAACTGCTACTAAATGATAGATTTTCAGTGTAGGTGAAACAGCTTCTATTGGGAGAGGATGCTATTTAGGTCTCTCTTAGCCAAAGGAGAAGTCAATGCCTCGCTCCAAAGGACAAGCTGTCTTATTAGAGGCTAATGCGAGTGGTGATTTTAAGTTGAAGCCAATGCTCATTTACTATTCCTCAGATTCTAGGGTTCTTAAGAAGTATGCTAAATCTACTCTACCTAAATGGAAAAACAAGCCCTGCATGACAGCACATCTGTTTACAAAATAGTTTACCGAATATTTCAAATCCATGGCTGAGACCTATTTCTCAGAAAAAAAAAAAAAAGATTCCTTTCAAAATATTACTGCTCGTGGACAGTGCACCTGGTCACACAAGAGCTGTGATGGTGATGTATAAGATGAGTGTTGTTTTCATGCCTGCTAACACAGCATCCATTCTGCAGCTCATGAATTAAGAAATCATTTTAACATTCATGTCTTAGTACTTAAGAAATACATTTCATCAGGCTAGAGCCTAATAAATCACAGATAGTGATTCCTGTGCTGGATTCGGGCAAGGTAAATTGAGTCTGTTCTCTATCCTTAAGCTCTGTTTGTTTTTTGTTTTTAGATTCCACACATAAGTGAGATCATACAGTATTTATCTTGTGTGTGTGTGTGTGTGTGTGTGTGTGTGACTTTCTTCACTTAGCTTAATGTCCTCATGGTCCAGCTATGTTGTTGCATATAGCAAGATTTCATTTTTTTAATGGCTGAATAATATTCCATTGTATATATATTTGCCACATTTTCCTTATCCGTTCATACATCAGTGGACATTTAGATTGCTTCCATGTCTTGGCTGTTATAAATAATGCTGCGATGAAGTGGGGGGGGTGTATATTTTCAAATTACTATTTTCCTTTTGGATAAATACCCAGAAGTGGAATTGCTGAATTATATGGTGATTCTTTCTTTTTTTAATTTTTTGAGGAACTTCCATACTGTTTTCTATAGTGGCTGCACCAATTTACATTTCCACCAACAGTGCACAAGGGTTACCTTTTCTCTACTTTCTCACCAGCATTTGTTGTTTTGGCCATATGTCTATGGCCATAGAATGTATAATTTTTAAAGAATATTTTGATTAATTCCCTTCATATTTAGAGTTAGGATATATGCCATATTTTTACATTAAGATCTGTTTTCCTGGAATGCCTGGGTGGCTCAGCAGTTGAGCATCTCCCTTCAGCTCAGTGTGTGATCCTGGAGTCCGGGGATCAAGTCCCACATCGGGCTCCCTGCATGGAGCCTGCTTCTCCCTCTGCCTGTCCATGCAAGGAGCCCAATATGGGACTTGATCCCGGGTCCCCAAGATCACGCCCTGGGCTGAAGATGACACTAAACCGCTGAGCCACCTAGGCTGCCCACAAAACATATTTCTAATATAGATTATCCATTTTCGGTTAAGTCCAATGGCTAACTTTCCTTTCTTCTTTTTCTTTGTAGTTGAGGCAGTCCCAGTCCTACTGCACAGACACAGAATGTCTTCAGGAATGTAAGTAATGATGGGACAGGAGGAACCTTGGCACTGTGGACAGAAATAGAGGACAGATGACTATGAATATTTGTTGGAAATTTTTCTTACACTTTGATGCTTAAAGAAGTGGTTTTCAGTAATGTGTTTCCTCATTAAATATTTCACTTTTTAACTTAACCTTTTTTGCCTCAGAAACAAACTGGTCATTGAAGAAAATTTTATTTATTTATTTTTTTTGAAGAAAATTTTAAAGTCATAGATAAGAAAAAACTTCCAGAATACTAAAAGATAACCATTATTGACAACTTGGTGCAAAATGTTTCAGACCTTTTTCTTGGCAAATGTATGTGTAACAGTGCAGTTTTGGCTAGTCACACTGGAAAATAATCAAGGCTGCTAGGCACAAACCCCTCACCCTTTTCTCTAACATCTCGTTGCATCTATAGCAGCTTTGGGAACTTTCGAATGAAGGAAGGAGGCCTTCTTTCCTATGGTTTGGAAGCTTTGGGCCTTTTGGCTCTGACATTGGCATTCTCAAGAGAGCATAGACAGTTGGGAGGTTTCTCAGTGTGGCTTTATGAGCAGTAGTGATGCTAAAGTGAGAATCCAAGCAGGAAGATGGACCCTGCATTGTTAATACAGCTGATAGACTTGGTGGCTTTTTTTTTTTTTTAAGATTTATTTATTTATTTGAGAGAGAGAGGGAATGTACAGGTGTGTGTCCATGCATGAATAGGGTAGGGGCAGAGGGAGAGGGAAAGGGGAGAGAATCTCAAGCAGACTCCCCACTGAGTGCAGAGCCAACTTGGGGCTTGATTTCATGACCCATGGGATCACACCTGAGCCGAAACCAAGAGTTGGACATTCAACCAACTAAGCCACCCAGGTACCTCTAGACTTGGTCGCTATTAGGTGAGGCACCTTTTTTTTCAGGACACAAATGACTTTAGGGGAACTAATAATAACATTTAAGCCAATTCTGTCTTATGCCATAATAATTTATAAGAATGGAAGTATGACATTAACAGGAGGCGGGATCCCTGGGTGGCGCAGCGGTTTGGCGCCTGCCTTTGGCCCAGGGCGCGATCCTGGAGACCCGGGATCGAATCCCACATCGGGCTCCCGGTGCATGGAACCTGCTTCTCCTCTGCCTGTGTCTCTGCCTCTCTCTCTCTCTCTGTGTGACTATCATGAATAAATAAATAAAATCTTAAAAAAAAAAAAAACAAAAACAGGAGGGTGAAATCTGACACAATTAATTTCAAATACACTAATGAAATGAGATCACTTTGTATGTGTTGTTTTTCATTACTGTATTATAAACATACCAGTATATATTTGTCTTAAAAATAGTTACTAATAAAGCATTAGGGGGATATACCAGTGTTTATTTTTTTTAAAGATTTCATTTATTTATTTTAGAGAGAGTGCATGAGTGCTTGCATACAAGTGGGAAAGGAGCAAAGGGAGAGGGAAAGAGAATCTCAAGTAGACTCCATGCTGCGTGTGGAGCCCAATACAGGGCTCAGTCTTAAAACCCTTAGATCAGGATCCCTGGGTGGCGCAGCGGTTTAGTGCCTGCCTTTGGCCCAGGTCGCGATCCTGTAGACCCGGGATCGAGTCCCACGTCGGGCTCCCGGTGCATGGAGCCTGCTTCTCCCTCTGCCTATGTCTCTGCCTCTCTCTCTCTCTCTCTCTCTCTCTCTCTGTGTGTGACTATCATAAATAAATAAAAATTAAAAAAAAAAAACCCTTAGATCATGATCTGAGCCGAAATCTAGTTAGACACTTAACTGACTGAGCCATCCAGACACAGAGTTTAAAGTATTTGCTTTTGTTGGAATCTTAGGCTGCCGATACATTTTTTTGCTATTATAAATAATAGTTGAACACACATCCTTTGTATGCATTTTTAAATTAATTAAATTGTTTTTTACCTTTTCATTCCATTTTACCCATTTCTCCCACCCCACACCTCCCACCTCTGGCAACCACCAGTAGGTTCTTTGTGTTTAGGAGCTTGTTTTGTTTTGTTAGATTCCACACATACGTGAGATAGATTGTTTCCATATCTTAGCTGTTGTAAATAGTGCTGCATTGAACATGGGTTCGTATATCTTTTTGAGTTAATGTTTTCATTTTCTTTGGAAAAAAAAACAGAAGTGAATTGCTGGATCATATAATGGTAGTTCTTTAAATTTTTTTTTAATTTTTATTTATTTATGATAGTCACACAGAGAGAGAGAGAGAGAGAGAGAGAGAGAGGCAGAGACACAGGCAGAGGGAGAAGCAGGCTCCATGCACTGGGAGCCCGATGTGGGATTCGATCCCGGGTCTCCAGGATCACGCCCCGGGCCAAAGGCAGGCGCTAAACCGCTGCGCCACCCAGGGATCCCTTGTTTAAATTTTTTGAAGAACCTACATACTGTCTTCCATAGTGGCTGCACCAATTTCTGTTCCTACCAGCAGTGCACGAGGGTTCTTTTTCTCTACATCTTCACCAACACTTGTTATTTTTTGTCTTTTGGATAATAGACTTTCTTACAGGTATGAGATGGTATCTCATTATGATTTTGTTTGCATTTCATGATGATTATTGATTTTAACCTATTGGCTATCTGTGTCTTCTTTGGGAACATGCCTATTTAAATCATCTGACAATTTTTTATTTTTTTATTTTTTTAAAGGTTTTATTTATTTATTCATGAGAGAGAGAGAGGCAGAGACACAGGCAGATGGAGAAGCAGGCTCCATGCAGGGAGCACGACACGGGACTCGATCCCGGGACTCCAGGATCATGCCCTGGGCTGAAGGCGGCGCTAAACTGCTGAGCCACCCGGGCTGCCCCATCTGACAATTTTTTAATCAGATTGTTTTTTGCTGTTGAGTTGTATGGGTTCTTTATATGTTTTGGATACTAACACCTTGTCAGATATATGATTTGCAGTTTTTTAAAAAGATTTTATATATTTATTTGATAAAACACACAAGTAGGTGGAGCAGAGGAAGAGAGGGAGAAGCAGGCTCCCTGCTGAACAGGGAGCCCGATGCGAGGCTTGATCCCAGGACTCTGGGATCATGACCTGAACCAAAGGCAGATGCTTAACTGACTGAGCCACCCGCACACCTCTTTTCTTTTCTTTCTTTTTTTTTTTTTTTAAGATTTTTTAAATTTTTCATTAAATTTTTAAATTTTATTTAAATTCAATTTGCCAATATATAGTATAACGTGCTCATCTCATCACATGCCCATCTTAATGCCTGTCACCCAGTTACCCTATCCCTCCATCCACCTCCCCTTCTGTAACCTTTTGTTTCTTTCCCAGAGTTAGGAGTCTCTCATGGTTTGTCTTATTTATTTATTTTAGAGGCCACATGCATGGTGGGAAGGACAGAGGGAAAAGGGGAGGGTGTCTTAAGCACTCTGTACTGAAGAGAGAGCCTGATGCAGGACTTGATCTCATGACACTGAGATTATGATCTGAGCTGAAACCAAGAATTGCATGCTTAACTCACTGTGCCATCCAAGCACACACACACCCCTTTTTTAAAGAGCAAGTATTTTCTTGTATTCAGTAGGTTGCCTTTTTATTTTGTTGTTTTCTTTGCTGAGAAGTTTTTTTGTTTGATGCAGTCCCACTTATTTATTTTTGCTTCTGTAGGTTTCACTTTTGGTGTGACATTCAGGTCATTGACAAGACCTTTGTCAAGGAGATAACTTGCCTGTATTTTCTTCTAGGAGTTTTGTGGTTTCAGGTCTTACATTCAGATCTTTTATTCATTAAGAGATCATTTTTGCGTATTATATAAGATAGTGGTCCAGTTTTCTACTACCATTTAGTAAAGAGATTGTCCTTTCCCCATTGTATATTTTTGGCTCCTTGGTCATAAATTAATAGAGCATAAATGCATAAATTCATTTCTGGGCTCTATTCTGTTCCATTGAGGTAATTTTTTTTTTTTGAAAGGGAGAGATCATAAGCCAGCGGGGAGAGGGAGAAGGAGGCTCCCCGATGAACAGGGATCCTGATGTGGGGCTCTATCCCAGGACTCTGGGATCATGACCTGAACCACAAAGGCAGATGCTTAACTAACTGAGCCACCAGGCACCCCAACTATGTATCTGTTTTTAAGCCAGTAACATACTGTTTTAATTACCATAGCTTTGTAATAGAGTGTGATGCCTTCAGCCTTTTTTTTTCCTTTCTCAAGATTGTTTTGGCTCTTTGGGGTCTTTTGTGGTTATATACAGATTTTAGGATTGTTAGATTTCTATGAAAAATGCCATTGGACTTTTTGGTAGAGATGGCATGAATCTGTATATTGCTTTGAGTAATATGGACTTTTTTTTTTTCTTAGATTTTTTACTTATTTATTCATGAGAGAGAGGGGGGGCGGCAGAGACATAGAGGGAGAAGCAGGCTCCCTGCATGGAGCCTGATGTGGGACTCGATCCTGGAACTCCAGGATCACGCCCTGAGCCAAAGGCAGATGCTCAATTGCTGAGCCACCCAAGCATCCCTAATATGAACATTTTAACAATATTAATTGTTCCTGTCCATGAGCATAGAATGTCTTTTTATTTGTGTCATCTTTAATTTATTTCATTAGTATCTTACTGATTCAACATAAAAGTCTCTAACTTCCTTGCTTAAATTTATTCCTAGGTATTTTATTCTTTTTGATGTAATTATAAATGGTATTGTTTTCTTAATTTCTCTTTTTGCTAGTTATATTTAGTATATTGAAACACAACAGATTTGCGTATTGATTTTGTATCTTGCAATATTACTGAATTTGTTTATTCTAACCTCTTTTCAGTGACTTCTTCAGGGTCTTCTATATGTAATGTCATCTGCAAATAGTGACACTTTTACTTCTTCCTTTGAAATTTGGTTGCATTTTATTTCTTTTTCTTTCCTAATTGCTCTAGCTAGGATATCCAATATCATGTTGAATAAAAGTGGCCACAGTGACCCATTCTTGTTGTGTTCCTGATTTTAGAGGAAAAAAGTTCAGGTTTCACAGTTAAGTATGTCTTACATACTTACACAGTTAATATATTGTTGAATTCTGTTTGCTGGGGCACCTGGGTTGCTCAGTGGTTGAGCATCTGCCTTTGGCTCAGGTCGTGATCCCGGGGTCCTGGCATCGAGTTCCACAGGGAGCCTGCTTCTTCCTCTGCCTACATCTCTGTCTCTCTGTGTGACTCTCACAGTCATAAAAAATAAAATAAAATAAAATAAAAAGAACTCCATTTGCCAATATTTTGTTGAGAATTTTTGCATCTGTGTTCATAAAAGACTTTAGCCTGTAACTTTTTTTCTTGTGGCATCCTTGTTGGTTTTGGTATGGTATCAGGGTAATGCTTACTTCATAAAATGAATTTAGTAGGTTAACTCCTATCTTTGGATGAATTTGAAAAGTGTTGGTATTCTTTTTAATTTTTTTAAAAGATTTTATTTATTTATTCATGAGAGACAATGTTAAATGTTTGGTAGAACTCACCAGTGAAGGTTTTTGTTTTTGATTACTGATTTAGTCTCCTTACGAGTTATCAGTCTGTTAAGATTTTTTTGTTTTATGATACAGTCTTAGTAGGCTCTGTTTCTAGGAATTTATTCATTTCTTCTAGGTTGTCCAATTTGTTGGTATATGATTATTCATACTAGTCTATTATAATCCTTTGTATTTCTGTAGTATCAGTTGTTACATCTCCTCATTAATTTCTGATTTTAGTTGAGTCCTGTCTCTTGTTTTGGTTAGTCTGACTAAAGGTTTGTCCATTTTGCTTATCTTTTCAGAGAATCAGCTCTAAGTTTTACCAGTCTTTCCTGTTTTTTTTTTAATTAATTAATTAATTTATTTATTTTATTTTATTTTTTTCTGTTTTTAATTTCTATATCATTTACTTCTACTCTAATCTTTGTTATTTCCTTCTATCTACTGACTTTGGACTTCATTTGTTCTTTTTCACTAGTTTTTGAGATACATAAAGTTAGATTGTTTGAGACTTTTTTTATTTCTTGAGGAAGACATTTATCTTTGTGAAAGTCCCTGTAGAACTGTTTTTGCTGCATCACATAAATTTGCGTGTTCTATTTCCATTTTTGTTTGCTTCGGGATATTTTTTATTTTATAAAAAATTTTTCTGGGGTGCCTAGGTGGTTCAGTTGGTAGAGCATGCAACTTTTATCCCTTAGTCCAGAGTTCAAGCCCTATGTTAGGTATGGAGCCTATTTTTAAATAAATAAATAAATAAAATTAAAATGGATGAATACTGTCTTTAAATATTTTTTTCTTTAATCTACTGGTTGTTCAGTAGCAGGTTTAATCTCTACATATTGTCAGTTTTCCAGCTTTTTTGTGAAATTAACTTTTAGTTCTATATTGCTGTGGTTGGAAAAAATGATTTCAGTCCTCTTAAGTTGATTATGACTTGTTTTGTAGTCAATATCTGATCTATTCTAGAAAATGTTCTATGTGCACTTGAGAAGAAAGTGTATTCTCTTTATTTTGGATGGAATGTTCTGTATATACAGTTAAGTCCATCTAGTCTGGTGCTTCATTTAAGGCTGATGTTTCCATATTGATTTTCTGTCTGGGTGATCTATCCATTGGTGTAAGTGAGGTATTAAAGTCCCCTACAATTACTGTATTGCTGTCTGTTTCTCCATTTAAGTCTGTTAATATTTGCTTTATATATTAGGTGCTCCTATAAATATTATAAATGTTATATCCTCCTACTAGATTTATCCCTTCAACATTATATAATGCCCTAATTTGTTTCTTATTATAGTCTTTGTATTAAAATTGATTTTGTCTGATACAAGTGTAGCTACCCCAGCTTTCTTTTGGTTTCTATTTGCATGGAATGTATTTTTCTGTGCCTTCACTTTCAGCTTATGTATGTCATTACATTTGAAGTGAGTCTCTTATAGGCAGCATATAGATGAGTCTTGTTGTTTTACCCATCGAGCCACTCTATTATGCCTTTTTTTTTTTTTTTTTTTTTTAAATAAGCTCTGCACTCAATGTAGGCCTCCACTGAATTCATGACCCTGAGATCAAAAGTCACATACTCTACTGACTCAGCCAGCCAGGTGCCCCACCACTCTGTATCTTTTGATTGGAGAATTTAGTTTGTTTTACAGTTAATTAGTGATAGGTATATACTTGTTGCCATTGTGTTCATTGTTTTCTGGCCATTTTTATAGTTCCTTTCTTCTCTTGCCCTCTTCATTTGTGGTTTGATGACTTTCTTTAGTGTTATGCTTATATTTCTTTCACTTTATCTTTTGTGTATTTACCATAGATTTCTTTGTGTGTGGTTGCCCTGATGTTTACATATAACACCTTTAAGAGTCTATTTTAAGTTAATAATAGCTTAAGTTTGATCCCATTCTGAATCCCAACATTTTAACTGCCCCTCTTACATTTTATGTAAATTTTAAGGCTTTTGTCATATTACCAGATTTCATTTATTAATTTTATACTTAGCATTCCTGAAGCTGAGCTCCACTTTATTTTGTATATGAAGCTAAAACACAGTAAGGTACTATTATAAAGTGTTATATATAACACAGTAAGGTACTATTATTAAAATGTATAAAAAGTATACTTGTTATTACATTATTAATTATTATTACCACTGTGTGAACTGAGTGTCCCATTAAACTCTGTAAATATAACAGCTTAGAGGAATAGGAGCTAGTACAGTGTGTTTTTAGCCCAAAGTAGAAATTTTACCAGAATATTGTCCATTGGTGCAGCAGGGTAGTGATGATTATATGCTCTGGATAGGAAGGTAATGGTAATGTGCAGATGTTGTGTTAGATTGTTAGGATGATGGGTGGTGGTGGTGGTTCCTCCACTCCAGATTTCTTTAAGTTGCTTTTTCAGTAGCATTCATTAATCTACAATGTGCCCTCTAATAAGCAGCTCAAAATTTTGTCCTAGCCGGTAAAGCTAAAACTTGTTTTTCTAGTTGAAAATAATCTTATTGAACTCCTTATGGAAAAACAAGTATTTATTACATTTGTGGTATTTGTGATGCTTGAGCCAGCCCCACCTTAAACCTCATTTCTTTGAGTGAAATTTCATTTCTTTAATCTAAATTTTATAAAGACAAAATTCTAGAGCTTAAATATTTACTTATATTGGCCAGCTTTTCTCCCCTGCTTCTTTTAGCATTTGATGGAAATCCTTTCTGAAAGCCATGTTTTTAAATGGTTTATACAGTTGTTTCCTGTGGGTGATAGAATTACTTTTCTTTGTATTCTAAATTTTCTCTGGTGAGTTTATACTGTTTTCATAAAATATATATTAATCTGGAGTTCCCACAATTACCTTCTCAGGTTAAATAATTTGCTAGAATGGCTCACAGAACTCAGGAAACCAGTTTACTTACCTTACCATGTATCATAAAGGTTACAACACAAGAATGATCAGATAGAAGGGTTACACAGGGCATGGTATGTAGTGGAGGGGTGCAGAGTTTCCCTTTTTCTCTGGGTGTGCCACTTTCCCAGCACCTTGAGGGATTCACCAATTAGGAAGCTCACTCAACCCCATTGTTTAGTTTTTATGGAGGTTCCATTCTGTAGACGTGAATGAATAAATCATTGGCCATTGGTGATTAACTTTATCTCCAGCCCCTCTCCTGGTTGGAGGTTAGGGAGTGGAGCTGAAAGTTCTAGCTCTCTAATTATATGGTCAAATTCTGGCAACCAGGCCCTATCCTGAAGCTCTGTAGGGGCCCACCAAAGTCACCTCATTAGCATAAACTCAGGTTTATTATTAATAATAAATGACATTTCTCTCCTATCTCTCAGGAAATTCCAAGGGTTTTAGAATTTCTGTGCCAGGACCTGGAATGAAGAACAATTACATATTTCTTATTATGTCACAGTACCCATTGTGCCTGCCATGGTGTGTTGCATGTATTTGAGATGATTTAATTGAATATGGAGCTCATTACTTTGTATGGTAGCAGAATTTAGCTGCCATGTATTAGCAGATTCAGTTGCTGCATGATTCTTTTTTTTTTTTTTTTTTTATTTATGATAGGCAACACAGTGAGAGAGAGAGAGAGAGAGAGGCAGAGACATAGGCAGAGGGAGAAGCAGGCTCCATGCACCGGGAGCCTGACGTAGGATTCGATCCTGGGTCTCCAGGATTGCGCCCTGGGCCAAAGGCAGGTGCTAAACTGCTGCACCACCCAGGGATCCCCTGCATGATTCTTTATATTGAACTAACCTCTACTTCACTGTGGTGTTCACTCACAGTTTTCTTCTCTAGAGCAGGACACCAGTCTGCTTAATCTTCTGAAAGATTGCCTTTCAGGTAAAGTGTTGTATGGAAACCAGCTCTATCACTAGCTTACTTCTGGAGTACATCAACTTGAAAACAGGTAGCCAAGCTGAGGATAATGTAATTATTCTCTACAACCCCAAAATTGTGGAGTTAAAGCCTCCTGGTGCTAATACACCACTTTCACTGTTGTTCTATTTCTACTTTTCCCCTGGAAACCTGTATCAGTTTATAGAAATAATCTTTTGGGAGCATCCCTGTCTACTCTTCCGTCTTCCTGGTATCCAGCTAAGTTAAGAACGTCATTGTGAATATTCCATTTGGCAAGCTATTTGTAATACATTTGCTTGTAACTAAACAGTTAAACCTAAAGCAAACAGAATGCTGTACTTGGATATATAGAGCCCTTTTATGTTTTTCTGATTTGACATCTTACGAGACCATAGAATAAAAAGTGTTTACTCTCTGAAGGCAGATAATTTCCAGGCAATGAGAGAACAGATTTATATCTCCCATGTGATTGTGCCCATTAATATTTGTAAGCTTTACAAATATCATTGGTTCCTGATGGCATCCCTGAGCTGCTCCAGAATTTAGATGGTGTGAAGGTCCATACAATTTGTGGTACTGATGTCATCGTATGCCATTCTGATGCATAGTCAGGCCAGGGAACCACTGGCTAAAGAAGGTGATAATGGGGTTGACTAGAGCAGGAGGATGCTTTTTCTGAGAAATATTAAGAGTTAATATGATGAGTAGGGCCAAATCATATGAGGTAAGACCAGGCTGAAGAGTTCAAAGTTGAAGCAGTAGGCAGTAGAGATTGTGTCACTGGATTAGTCAACAGATGTGTTACAAGCAGGATTCTAAGCAGGGTATGCAGGAAGGAAAGGCAGCAATAAGAACCAAGCTAGGAGGGATCCCTGGGTGGCGCAGCGGTTTGGCGCCTGCCTTTGGCCCAGGGCGCGATCCTGGAGACCCGGGATCGAATCCCACATCGGGCTCCCTGTGCATGGAGCCTGCTTCTCCTTCTGCCTGTGTCTCTGCGCCTCTCTCTCTCTCTGTGACTATCATAAATAAATAAAAATTAAAAAAAAAAAAAAAAAAGAACCAAGCTAGGAGACAGTTAAAGAGAACTGAGAAACCATAACATCAATATGAGAGTCTTACAGGGGAGTAGGCATTTTGTTAGGGGTGCTTTGTCTAAGATGTGAATTAGTAAACTGATGATCTGAGGTTCAACTAAAGAATACTTTATGTGCAAAGAGTATCAAAAAATAAGAGACCTGGGGCACCTGGCTCTCTCAGTCAGTAGAGCATATGACACTTGATCCTCAGGGTTTTGAGTTTGTGTCCCGTGTTGGATGTAGAGTTTACTTAAAAAAATAAAGTCTTAAAAAAGAGGGAGAGAGACCTACTTTCCAAATTGTATAATTTGGAGTTGTACTTCTGGCCTATGCAATTAATCTAGCATTTTATTTCTGAAAGAGAGGGGTACTATAAGAAATGATAATGTAGGGAATCCCTGGGTGGCTCAGCGGTTGAGCGCCTGCCTTCAGCCCGGGGCATGATCCTGGAGACCTGGGATCGAGTCCCACATCGGGCTCCCTGCATGGAGCCTGCTTCTCCCTCTGCCTCTGTCTCTGCCTCTCTCTCTCTGTGTTTCTCATGAACAAATAAAAAATCTTAAAAAAAAAAAAAAAGAAAGAAATGATAATGTATAGAAGTCATAGTTATCTTTCTTTGACTTGCTTTAAATAACCTGATTTTACCTAGTTATAAATTTATGCGTCAAAAATCCCTTTTAAACCATGAGAGACTCTTAACTCTGAGAAGCAAACAGAGTTGCAGGAGTGGTGGGTGGGGGATGGGATTACTGGGTGATGGGCATTAAGAAGGACACTTGACTTGATGTGATGAGCACTGAGTGTTATATGTTGGCAAATTGAATTTAAATAAAATATTTTTTAAAAAGGAAAAATATCTCTTTTAAATCTGTATTTTCCAATTGTACTACTCACAGGACTAATACCTTTCAGGGTTCTATCTCACTCTGTGGTATTGTCAGAGATTCTGACATGGCAAAGTTTAAAGATTAAAAATACAGGCTCTGGAATGAGACCAGCTGTATTAAAATCCCAGCTTGGCCACATACTAACTGTATGACATTGGGATTTAAACCCCCTTTTCCCTAGTTTCCTCATCTATAAAATGAAAATATGATAGTACTTACCATAAAATAAATTGCTAGGATTAAGAGTTGGGGTGCCTGGGTGGCTTAGTTGGTTAAGAGTCCAACTGTTGATCTCAGCTCACGTCCTGATCTCAGGGTTGTGAGTTCAAGCCCCATGTAGCCTACTTAAAAAAAAAGAAAGAAAAGAAAAGGATTAACAGAGCTTATGCCTGGTTCAAAGTAACCACTCAAATTTTAGGTATTACTAATAAAAATAGTATTTGCTTTTTTAAAAAAACATCATTCTTGGAGCAGCATAGAGGATAGAATTAGGGACGGCAAGAATAGGTATAGGGAGATGAGTTAAGAGGCCATCACAATAAATCAGACAAGAAGTGATGCTAGCTTGAGCAGGTATGGAATGCCAGTATAAATAAATTTGATGGGGCCTCTGGATGGCTCAGTCAGTTAAGCATCTGACTCTTGATTTTAGCTCAGGTTGTGATCTCAGGATTATGAGATCAAGTCCTACATTAGATCTGTCCTGAGAATGGAGCCTGCTTAAGGTTCTTCTCTCTCCTCCTCCCTCTGCCCCTCCCTCCACCCCATTCACATGTGCTTTCTCTCTCTCTCTCAAAAAAAAATAAAAATAAAAATAAAGTAGATAGATTTGAGTGATATTTAGAAAGTAAAATTGACAGAAAACTTCATAATGGAGTGAATAAAAGGTCATTGAGAGAGAACAATAGATGTTTTCTTAAGTTTCTGGCCTAGGCAGCTGGATGAATGGAGACCCAATTTGGGTGGGGCATAGAGGATGGGGTTGGGAGAGATTTTCATGATTTTAGTTTGGGATATTGAGTATTTTAATTGCAAGGTAAACTTAGTCCTCTGCATTTTTAAGAAGCTGCTGAATGTCTGGAATGTATACTACAGTTTAAGACTATTGGTATGAAGATTAAAAAAATAGGCAACTGTTGATGTAAACATTCAGTTGAGTATTTGATCTGAAGTTCGGAAGAGTTGGGATTGAGTATATATAAATTTAGAGGTGGTCTGCATACAGAAGGTAAATGAAACCACAGGTGAGGATGACCATGTGTAGAGCCAGAAGAGAAGGAAACCTAAAATTGACCAAGAAAATTCCAAGATTTAAAAGCCAGGAAGAGGAAAACGAGCATGTATGGAGTGGTAAGTGTAAGAAAAAAAATGAGGCAGTGGTAAGGTATAGAAAACAAAGGAGAGAATGGTCTTGGAAAATGAGCACTATAATTTAGTATAATGGGAGAGAACAAAGAAGGGAATGGATGTGGATATAGAGGGGAAAAAGTACTATTGCATTGTGTGATAACCCATTGTGTGATAGGGCAGTTTCGATTACCTGGAGTCCTGTGTTAGCTGCTTCTGGGGAAGTGATGGAGGTTTGGGCAAGAGGCCCCATTCCTATCCAGCCTGCTATTGGGCCAACCCAGCAATTTGCTTGACTGCTGTTCCCTTTGGTCACTAACCCTTTGGCCTCAGTAATGCTATCCATCCCTTCCCTTCTTGGGAGTGAGATCTGGGTCCAAATACCCCAGTGCAGTACATCAGCTTCATTTGAATATCTTGCCTGGATTTCTTTTACTTTTTCTCCAGGCAAGGAAACCAAAACAGTTATAGTCCTGAACTTTAGTAACCACGTAGATATACTATGTTTTACTTTAGAAATCTAATCTCTAGGGAACCCTGGGTGGCGCAGCGGTTTAGCGCCTGCCTTTGGCCCAGGGCACGATCCTGGAGACCCGAGATGGAATCCCACATCGGGCTCCCGGTGCATGGAGCCTGCTTCTCCCTCTGCCTATGTCTCTGCCTCTCTCTCTCTCTTTCTCTCTGTGTGACTATCATAAATAAATAAAAATTTAAAAAAGAAATCTAATCTATAATTTTCATTTTTGACAACTGAGTTCTTTAATGTACATCAATTATAAGTCTGTTTTATCAGAAATTTGTTAAGAAAAAAAAAAAATTAAAAAAAAAAAAAAAAGAAAAAAGAAATTTGTTAAGCTCATATTGTGGGCCAGGCATCGTTCTAGGTACTTGTTACAATGGATTAAATAAGATATGGCCTTAAGGAGCTGGGAGAGACTACTATCAATACACATAGCCCTGACTTTTTTTCTCTTGATAAATGCATAGACTTTAGAATATCTATATCTGAATCCAACTTCTTTTTACAAAAAAAGGCAGCCAAATTACTATCTCTGTTTGAGAATATCAGGAAAGGGATCTTTATATATTATACAGCCCAAATGGTCCCTTTTCCTTAAGCTCTATTATTTTTTCATGTTGCTTCTATAATTAAAATGCAGAATTTTCCTCTCCTGAAGGTAGAGTGTTTTTATTGTATATCAAGTGGTTTTAGCCTGGGTTTTGTAGTATATCTAGGAATTGGTGGTTTTGTGGGTTTGTGAACCTTCCCAAATTATATGCAAAATTAAGAGTGTACTTGGATTCTTAGAGTAGAAAGAGTTCTTAATTTTTCTAAACTCTCAAAGAATTCGATCACACCAAAATATTAAAATCTTCATATAATAGGTTTTGTCCTATGACTATTTTATACTGTTTAGTATATAGATTTTCTCACAAGAGGAAAGGGAAATTGAAAATGTAATATTTCATAATTGTACTTTTTAAGATTATTTATAGTCTTTAAAAAGATTTTATTTATTCATTTGAGAGGGAGAGCACAAGCAGGGGAGAGGAGTAGAAGGAGAGGGAGAGGCAGACTCCCAGCTGAGCTGGATGCCCAATGCAGGGCTTGATCCCAGGACCCTGGGATCATGACCTGAGCCGAAGGCAGCTGCTTAACCAACTGAGCCACCCAGGTGCCCCTATTTATATAATTTTTAAATTTTAATACAATTTTTGAAATTGGCACTTAAACATTAGAATTTCTTTTTACATTATCTAACAGTATTATAACCATGCTACAGTTTTTGTTGCAAATATATTTTTTGTTTGTCTTTAGTACCAGGGCCCTCTGGTGATAATGGCATCAGTATTACCATGATCTTGATGGCCTGGATGGTTATTGCAGTGATCTTGTTTCTACTGAGACCTCCTAATCTAAGAGGATCCAACCTAACTGGCAAGCCAACCAGTCCTCATAATGTAAGTGTTATGTATTAGAAATTCATTTGGGTAAGGGATGGGTGTGGCCTGGGAATGAGAGAGTTTGTTTCGACTGAAATACCAGAATTAGCAAAAGGAAGATTTAACTCACAGAATAAGTTCTTCCAGGGCAGTCCTCGTAAATCTTGCCACCCCAAATGGCTTAGTCTTCATGGAGTTACATACAGAGAAAAGCACAGACCAGTAGCCCAAAAAGAATTTTAAAATAAATTCCAATCTTCACCTGCATTCTGGTCTTTCTTAATAAAAAAAAGGATCCAGTTCATAATAATACACGGCAGTATTTCTCAAATATCAGTGTTCTACTCCCCAGTTCCTCACAGTTGACCCCCTCCTTCTCGTGGTTCCAGCTCCCTAAATTCTCTTGTCAGCTACAGTTCAAGTGTTTTTCCCTCTACTTTGGTTTCTCACCTTCTGTTCTAGCTATTAAATGCAACAGAGGCCGTGAGCCTATCTGGTGAAATCCTGTTTCCCCATCCAGTTTCTCTTAAGCTCTTCCAGTTCTGTAGCATAATAGATCAACTGAACTGACAAAGGAGAAGTAGGATCATTCATGTTGGTAAATCTTGATAGTCATGATTACTACCATTTTTAAAACCTTCTAGATAAAAAATATGATAAATAAAGTGACCCAATAGGGAGTTTTTGGTGCTGACTTTAACAGAAACTTCATTGAAGGATTCATTTTAATCGTTTTGAGAACCAGTATCTATATTTTTTCCTTTTCTATTTTTTTTTTAAAGATTTATTTATTTATGAGAGAGAGAGAGAGAGAGAGAGAGAGAGGCAGAGACTCAGGCAGAGGGAGAAGCAGGCTCCATGCCTGGAGCCTGATGGGGGACTTGATCCCGGGACTCCAGGATCTCGCCCTGGGCCAAAGGCAGGCGCCAAACCACTTAGCCACCCAGGGATCCCCCTCCTTTTCTATTTGACTTGGATATTACCTCTTTAAAGGTATTTATTTACATGATGAGTTCACTTGTTGAACACCAAATTATCCCACTAGTTCCCTTCTCCAACCTTCATGTGGAATTCCTAAAAGAATTTCTTCTTTTCCATGATCTTGTTTTGTTAATAATTAGAAGTTAAACTAATTTCTTATGTAGGAGAAAGCAGATGTGGATTGATAATTGCCCAGTGTTTTTGTTTTTGGTTTCTTGGTTTTTTTTTTTTTTTTAGGAATAAAACATTTAGATATGTAGCCATGCTGACTTTAAGAAAGAAGGAAGGCATCATTAGCACAATAAAAAGCCTAAATTTATTTTTTGTTTCTCTTGAAGAAAAGGTATCCATAAAACAGCTTGTATATTATCTTGATGAGATGCTTTCTCATCAATCTTTTTTTCTTACTTTCTACATACAGTTTTATTACTTTAATATCAAAGAGAAACTTCCTCAACATTTGGAGCTAAAGAAATCCAACTTAATAAGCTGGCCTAGAAGCCATTAAAAGTAACAGAAATTTAAGATGACAGCCCCTAAACCTTATTTCATTGTAGGCCAGTAGTTCTAGGATAGTAGAGCCATTGCTCTAAGAATAAGCAAGAAAACATACTGACTAATTTCAAGCTGAAAAATTGACCACTCTCAACTGGGGCCTCATATAGCATGTCAGAGTAAAATAAATAAATGAAATCTTCCTGAAGATTCCTAAAAGCTCTGATCTTTCCTTTCCAGTTCAAATACTTCCTCTTGCAAATAAAAAAGATCAGCTCCGCCTGGTTTAAACAAGTGGCTTTATTGGTTTTCACATCAGAAAATCCAGAGAGGTAGGGTCAGTGTTTAGATTGCTTAACAGTATCCTCAAAAACCTACTTTCTTTCTTCCTATCATCAGCTTCATTTCAAAGTGGGTTCCCTTTGTGGTCATAGAATGCTTGTCAGTAGCAGCTGGAGCCACATGCTTTCCTCATTGACATTCTGTAGTGAGAAGCAAAAGTCTCTGCCTTCACTTTGATTATAGCGTGTGCCCAGTCACCTTAAGCAGGAGAGATGCTTTGTTGGTTTAAATGTCACCTGTGGTGCTGTGAGGGAGAGCAGTTTCTTCCAAGTCCTATTACTGTTACACAATTGTCTTTTCTTCTGTGCTACAGGGAGGAATGAGACAACCATTGGTGAATTATAGTATTAATCTAAGTTCCTCGTACAAAAACATGAAAAGTCCCAATAGGTATATGATTAGAGATTGGAGGGTGGGGGCACGCTGCTCAGTTCTTACTGTGTGTGTTAGATTGGTTGCACTGGGATTCAAGAAATCAGTTCCATAATTTCTGTCTTTCTAATGCCAGGGACAAGATCCACCAGCCCCTCCTGTGGACTAACTTTGTGATACGGGAAGTGAAAATAGTTAACACCTTGCACGACCAAATGAACGAAGATGACCAGAGTACTCTTAACCCCATTAGACTGTTTTTCCTTTTGCATCTGCAATATGGGATGGTATTGTTTCCATGAGCTTCTAGAAATTTCACTTGCAAGCTTATTTTTGCTTCCTGTGTTGTCACCATTCCTTTTTACAGTATATTTGAGTAAATAATTATATTAAAAAAGTTACATGGGCTTTTTTGGTTATCCTAAACTTAAACATTCCACTCATTCTATTTGTAACTGTGATCATAATTTTTTGTGATGATTTCTGGCCTGATTGAAGGAAATTTGAGATCTCTGCCTTTAAATATTTTAAATAGTTTTGATAGGTTTTAAAATTGCTTTTTTTCATAAGGTATTTATAAAGTTACTTGGGGTTGTCTGAGATTGTATGAAAAAAAAATTAGAACCACACTGTATTTACATTTACCTTGATGTTTATTTGTGGGTGGCAGTTTTTTCTAGTTCTTAGGACTGTGGCAGCCTTTGGAATATTTTACAAATCTGTGTCATCCACTACAACTGGCTTATGTGGCTAGGAAAGGAGAGGAAAAGAAATGAAATAGTTGTTTACTAAGTTTTTTATTCCCACAAAAATGTCTAATATTAGGAGAACTTTAAATAAACGTGATTTAAATATGGTGGATGATTTACAGTCCATTATAGCCTTACAAGGTTTGCAAAAGGAGGGAAAAAGTTAATTCTTTCTGCCTTTGCCAGGTATATTCTATACAGTAATAATTTAAGCTATAATTTATTTGTTAAATGGGTGCCTCTCAGGAACCTTCTTTTCTGTTCTAACACTTCCCTGTTAAATGGAACTATCTTAAAGCTATAATGGGGGCCTATTTCGTTAACTGACATTTGAATGCTATTTACTTATTTAGTCTGTTTTTTTTCTGTGAAGAAAAAATCGAGTCTTTTGTTATCCTTCTGACTTTAGAAAATATTTGATGAATTCTTGGTTTACTCCAAGGGAAAAGGAGGAAAATGAAAACGCAATCAAGGATCTTTTTCTCACCCCTTATATCATTCTTCTTTAGTAAAAAGATGGATTGGGGTGGGGAGCTCCATTAATAAAAGTAAAATTTTGAAATGTATAAAAAGTAAAAGGTTGCATTGTTTTGCTCACTTTGAAAGAAAATGAATACACATGGCATAAGAAACAAGTCTGCATGACCTATGTGGTTATGGAATTTTTTTCTTAGCAAGTGATTACAGATGGTTTATGGGGACTAGAAGATATTTTGCTATCATGTAAGGATTTTCCCCCCAGATCAGTCTAGCTTTTCACTGTATCGATCTGAGAAATTACTTGTATGAACTAATAAACTTCTCTATATCATTGTACTGTTTAATAGAGTCTCTGATACAATTGTGTGACGCTCCTAGGGTATTTTTTCCCCTTTATTATGATTACATTTTAGGCCATACACTTTTTAAGGGCTTCATTTCATTATATAATCCAATATTGACTGCTTGCGTTCCTTCTGTGCATCTTAGCTTTGTGCTCAACTTCTTGACATAATATAACCTACTCTTAATTAGTTGTGCTAATTGAGAGATCATAACAAGGTAAGTGAAAACTTGGATAAATGAGCACCATAGATTTAAGGTTTTGTCTTGCTGTGGTCTACTGGAAGCCTTCCCAGCTTTATAGCTATTCCAGTATTTAATGCAGAAAGGGCAGGGATGGCATTTGATGGAGCTAAATCTCCATAAGCATTCCTTTTTCTGCCCTTGCCCCCAGGACTTTGAAGGCTTGCACATATATCCTAATACTCTGTTGTCTAAGCTGCTAGAAAGCCAGTCTCTGGCAGAGATACTGATGCATTCACTGAATCTGTGGCTCACAAATAATTGAGAACTGGCTTTGGTTGAAACCAGTTGGCCTTGACATGGAAACAGAATATCTAGTGTTAGCTAGAGACCTACAAATCTAGATTCTTATTCCTGGTTCTTCATTTCTGTCACATACACTAAATTGACAGTACATCTCTGGTGTATTAACCTTTTCTATATGGACCATCTAATTAGCAACAAAAGTTCCTAGAGAAATACTTAGTTTTGGGTTTTTTGCTTGTAAAATTTCTCTGCATTCCTGAGAAAGACTGAGTACTACTGCATATAAAGTATTCCTGGTAATCTAACTAGTAACTTATATTATTCTATTTAATTCTTAAAGCTTCTACATGTGGCCTTTTTATTTAGCACATTCATATTCATTACTTGGCTTGTAAACATTCACCTGAACTGTGGCTATAATCATTTTTAAATCTGGAAAAAAGAAAGATAAAGCTTCATATTTTAATCACTTTTGGCTCTTAAATATTCCACAAATAATATTACGTTTATATTGTTTTAGAGTCATTTAATGTCCCTTATACAAAATGTTTTCTTGCTTTCCATATGGAAAAAGTTAACATTGGAACTGTGTATAGTAAAAGATTTTATCATGTATCTATCTAAGCACTATCCCATGGCCAGCAAGTCATTTTTTAAATAACTTGCAGAGATTTTCCAAAGTATTAGGTTCAGCTATTCCCTGGTTACTTTTAGTGTCATTGTGGTATGTGATGTGATAGTGTTTATAGAATTACTGATTTCTCATATTTTCAAAGGAAGCTTGGAAATTGATCACTCTGAATTTGTCACTCTAAATAAAAGTGCTAAAATTTGACCAGCTCATCAGCTTAAGACATAAAACAGCAACTTGAAGGAGAAATGAAGAGTTTACACATAATGGGTTAAATTTTTGTTGTTGTAATAGTAGATTTAGTCTTAACATAATATTTCTAAAGGAAAAATCAGATGTATTTGTTGTCATGTCTGATTACTTTGTTAAAAGCGAAAGTGGTCATGTGATGTACTGAATATTAATTGCTGTTTTTAAATGTTTAAATCATGCCAAACAAATCATGTCTGTGCCATCCAGGGTTTATTGTAATCTTTTACTGAGTACTTGGACTGGGATAAAGGGCTTGTACTATGCACTTTTTATTAATGAATAAATAGAAAACATTAGTAATGTATTGTTTTGTTTGGCTTTTGTGGGAAATGAAGCAAGCATCTTTTGCTTAGTAAAATGCTTACATCCCTTCTTAAACAGTTTCTTTGTAAGACTTTTTACCCCTAACTAAAAACATTCCATAGAGAGAACTTTAAGTTACAAGAAGAATATTTATGTAATAGCAATGGGGCCAATATTCAGAAGTAGGGATTCTGAGAATCTCTAGGAACTTAGATTGCAATTATGTTTCTTTAGTTCTTTTTAATTTCTTCCTAGAATACAGGATTAATGGACATTTGCTTTGAGAGAATAATATCTAATAGTGTTAAGACATGTAACTACTGAACACACACAAAAGTAAAAACTTTGCTTTTGTTCTATGACCTGGAATGCACCCAGATACTAAAGATCATTAATTCTCATATACATGTAAAAATGGTAAAATTGCTCTGGCATGGTTATGATGTCAGTGTCTATGTGATACTTAAGTATTCTTTAGCAAAATTTGTGAAATACATAATTTACTGGAAATAATGATTTTAGGCTAAAGTTTTTCATTTATATGTCAATAGATATCTGAACTCCCATAAAACTAAGTTTTCATTAAATGTTTTTGCAATATTAGTTTTCCTCTCAGAAAGAATTCTAATAAAACAAGTTTTTTTTTTTTTGCTTCCTGCCATTTCATTTGATAGTTGTCTCAGTTCCAAATCTGTTTATAGAGTTGATTTTTTTCCCCACTAAAAAGTTCATAAACACTACCTGTGATTATGTGATGCTCAGATTTTTAGAAACTGGAGTTATCAATGTGATCTTTTCCCCTGGGGAACTTAACTTTGCATACATATCTATTCTCAAACAAATGGGCTATGTTGCTTCAATAAACATTTCAACAGTGTTTGTATTTACTTTTTGCTTAACTATTTCTGCTTTAGAATGGGTGTTAATCATAATTATACAGAAAATATTTTTTAACATATTCATTTATTTGAGAGAGAGCAGGAGCAGGGTTAAGGGCAGAGGGAGAGGAAGAGGGACAAGCAGACTCCCTGCTGAGTGAAGACTCAGGTGCACTCAGGTGCCCTTACAGAAAACATTTTCAACCATCAGATGCCAAACTAAGATGTCTCTTGAAAGGGAGGTGGGAGGAGGTGTTTGGGAAGCAGGGAATATGTAAGATGAAAAATAGCATGTGTAGTTTTAAAAATAATTTTCATATCAAAAAAGAATATTCCCAGGGTACCTGGGTGGCTCAGTCAGTTGGACATCCAACTCTTGATTTGGGCTCAGGTCATGATCTCAAGGTTGTGGGGATTAAGCCATGCGTTGGGCTCCTCACTTAGTGGGGAGTTTGCTTGGGATTCTCTCTCTTTCCTTCTCCCTCTGCCCCTCCCCCTACTCTCCCTCTAAAATAAATAAGTCTGGGCAGCCCTGGTGTCACAGCGGTTTAGCGCCACCTGCAGCCCAGGGCGTGATCCTGGAGACCTGGGATCAAGTCCCACGTTGGGCTCCCTGCATGGAGCCTGCTTCTCCCTCTGCCTGTGTCTCTGCCCCTCCCCCACCCTGTCGCTCATAAATAAATAAAATCTTTAAAAAATAAAATAAGTCTTAAAGCAAGGGGCGGGGGTTGGATGGCTAAGTCAGTTAAACATCAGCCTTTGGTTCAGGTTATGATCCCAGGGTCCTGTTCAGCAGGGAGCTTGCTTCTCCTTCTCCTGATCCCTCTGCTTATGGTCTCTGTCAAATAAATAAAATCTAAAGAAAAGGAAAAGCATATTTCCTTGTACAAAACTGCTTATTTCTAGGAAATATGGGAATGAGAAAAAAATACTTAGAATCCCTGTAATACCAGAGGCCTTACTTTAAAATATCTGGTTCCTATACTGCTCATAAGCTCAAACAGGCTATGTGTTCATGATGAATGGATTTGAATTGCATTGTTTTTATTTATTTTGAAGAACTGAGCGAATTAAAGAGCACAAGGGACGCCTGGGTGGCTCAGCAGGTGAGCACCTGCCTCTGGCTCAGGGCGTGAGCCTCAGTCTCAGGATCAAGTCCCACATCAGGCCCCCTGCCTGGAGCCTGCTTCTCCCTCTGCCTACGTCTCTGCCTTTGTCTCTCTGTGTCTTTCATGAATAAATAAATAAAATCCTTAAAAACAAACAAACACGAATACTACATAGCAGATTCAGCATCATGGAATAAGTCTTCTATGTTGTTTTTTATTTTTAATCGTGATAATTAACATTTTTTATACAAAGAGCCATCTCTTAAGTACCATACACATTTTTAAATTTTTTTTTGAAACATTTTATTTATTTGACAGAGCAGAAGCAGGGGGTGTGGCAGGCAGAGTGAGAAGGAGGAGCAGATGCCCCGCAGATCAGGGAGCCTGCTGTGAAGCTCTGTCCCAGGACCCTGAGATCATGACCAACCCGCAGGCAGACACTTAACCAGCTGAGCTACCCAGACACTCTCCATGTTGTTTTTAAAGAAATGAATCTGTTGGGGTGCCTGGGTGGCTCAGTCATTTGAGTGTCCAACTCTTGATTTTGGCTCAGGTCATGATTTTGGGATTGTGAAATCCAGCCCCATGGGGCTCCTCCATGCTGGGCATGGAGCCAGCTTAGGATTCTTTTTCTCCCTCAGCCTCCCCAACCCATCCCCCCCCCCACCAATAAATAAATAAATACATAAATATCTTTAAAAAAAATGAATCTGTTATATAGTCACTCATTAATTCAGTGCCAAAGGAAGAGGCATTGTACATTAAAAAGGCATTACAGACCCGGGCCTGAATGCAGCTTTCCCTGATAACTAGTATATAAACATTAAACTGGAAGTCTGGGTGTCTTAAAGGGGATTCCTTACAATTAATCCAGCAAGTAGAATTTTGTGGTGACAACATACAGAACAGATACAAATCTGATATCAGAGCCTACATTCCCAACAAATGGATTAATATTTATATCCTTGCAAATTTGCTTAGCCTTCCATTTTAATCTAAAACCCTTTTCTTAAAAACTACATTTTACTCTGTTCTCACATCGTCGTACCTCTGTCAACATCCTCTTTCCCAGAGGGTTTCACTAACCACGGCCTACTGAAAGCTGGTGTTCTCAAGCTTCAAGCATGATTTCCATTAGCCAAAGCTAAATCAGAAAATACAAGGCTTAAAGCTTAAAGTATAATTGAAAATTATAATTTCTCCATTGAAGAACAGAGATTAATTTTCTCTCTCCACAACATCCAAAGAATTCATTGTGTCATAATATTTTAAGAACTCAAAAGTCACATAAATAGGTATAAACTGGCAACAGTTAAGCTTGACTAATTGTAATATACTTGTAATAAAAATAATCTTGTGGGACCCCTGGGTGGCTCAGCGGTTGAGCATCTGCCTTTGGCTCAAGGCATGATCCCAGGTCGGGATCGAGTCCCGCATCGGGCTTCTTGCATGGAGCCTGCTTCTCCCTCTGCCTCTCTGTCTCTGTCTCTCATGAATAAATAAATTCAAAAATAATAATAATCTTGTCATAAATTCCAATGCTAATCTACAAAAGTATCAGATATTGAAAGGATGTTTCTGTTGAAGAAAGCTGACAATTGGTGTTCTCTATCACTTATCTGTAATTTTTGTTCAGTTCTCAAACTTCTATTTTAATTTGAGTGATTGTCTCATGTGCAATAAAAATATTTAGTATTGCTAATAGTGTTTAGCCTTGGGGAAGAAGTCCTCAAGTAGCTTTGTGTGAGTTGGGCTTAATGTTAAGGTAAAGAATTCATTCAGATTTTTAGCTTTCTTACAGCTAAAAGATTGCATATAGCTTATAGTGATTCTCAAACTTTCTGATTTGGGGACCCCAAAGAATTTTTGTTCATATGCATTGTTATATCTATCTATCATCTATCTGTCTATCTGTCTACCTATCTATTTATCATCTATCTATACTGTACCCAAAATTAAAACAGAACATTTAAAAGTATTAAGTATTTTAAAATAACAGTAAGCCCACTACATGCTAACATAAAGGTTTTTATGAAAAAAATAACCAATTTCCAAAATGAAAATTCAGTGATAAGAATGGCACTGTTTTACATTTTTGCAAATCTCTTTAATAGCTGGCTTAAAAGAGAGCTGGGTTATCATTTTTTTCCTCTTTTTTAAGATTTTATTTGAGAGAGCACAAGCATGACCAAGAGAGAATGGAAGGAGGGGCAGAGGGAATGGGAGAGAGAGAATCTCCAGCAGACACCATGCTGAGTGCGGACCCCCTACATAGGGCTTGATTTCACAACCCTGGGATCATGACCTGAGCTGAAACCAAGAGCCAGCGCATAACTGACTGAACTACCCAAGTGCCCTGGGTTATCATTTCTACTATATTCATTCAGTATGTTACAACACATTCCCTTCTTATGAAACTATGTGAATGTTAGTTTTTGATAACTAAATGACTAATGGTATCTTGAGCGGCCTACATTAAGGGAAAACTAGTTATGTGACTCTTTTCCTCATTTAAATATGATAGCACTTTACATAGAGCTAAAGTAAAAAGATCAAATGAAATGTCTGTAAAAATGCTTTGTAAAGTCCTAAATAAATACTATTATGTAAAGGCCCCCACTGTTCCAATAACACATGCACATACACATACACACCCACACACACACACACACACACACACACACTCTCCCTTTTCAAAACCTGAAGTTGTATGGAAACAGGATATTTATTTGGGGCAGTTCCACTGAATTTCCATTGCAAAGAATTCACCCTACTAAGAATGGACAATGGCACCTTTAGGTCAGAGCTTGGCATGAGAAAAACATTAAAGATTAAAACATAGAATATCACAGTTTCCAATCAAGATTTTAAAATCCTTGAAAGGTAAACTGGAAAGCAAATACATTTTGACTAATAGGTAAATAAACCCATGCAATAAAAGCTAAAGAGCAAACTATTAGGCTAACAGCTCTCAACTTTGGCTGCCCTTTGAAAGCTTTAAAAACCTGGTACTGGGCAGCCCAAGTGGCTCAGAGGTTCAGCACCTGCCTTCAGCTTAGGGCCTGAACCTGGAGACCCAGGATCAAGTCCCACATCAGGCTCCCTGCATGGAGCCTGCTTCTCCCTCTGCCTGCGTTTCTGCCTCTCTCTCTTTGTGTCTCTCATGAGTAAATAAATAAAATCTTTAAAAAATAATAAATAAAATAAAAACCTGGGCAGCCCTGGTGGCGCAGTGGTTTAGCGCCGCCTGAAGCCCAGGGCGTGATCCTGGAGACCCTGGATCAAGTCCCACGTCGGGCTCTCTGCATGGAGCCTGCTTCTCCCTCTGCCTATGTCTCTGCCTCTCTCTCTGTGTGTGTCTCTATGAATAAATAAATAAAATCTTTAAAATAAAATAAAAACCTGATACTTCGGTCCCACACTTCAGAGGTTCTGGTATAGGGTTTGACTTAGGCATCTATAGGTGCTAAGGGTAAGAACCACTGGTATTAAGAATGCTAAACCTGGGGCACTTGGGTAGCTCAGTTGGTTAAATGCCTGACTCCTGATTTCTGCTCAGGTCGTGATCTCAGGGTGGTGAGATCAACCTGTGCATTGGGCCCCTGCATTGGGCCCCATTAAGCCCCACCTCGGCTCTGGGCTCAGCGTGTGGCCTGCTGGAGATTCTTTCTCTCCCTCTCCCTCTGCCCACCCCCTTACGCTCTCTCTCTTTCTAAAATAAGTCTTAAAAAAAAAAAAAAAAAAAAAGCTAAACCTTGTGTTTTTAGTTCTAGAGATGAAAAAACAAAAGCAAAAATTATTATAAAAAATTTAATTATATTTATATTAGCTGATTTCCATATATGGGTAGGGAACTAAGTGAAACCTTAAATTCTTCTGCAGTAGAGTTACTTTTAATAGTGTTATTTCAGAGTTTTTCCTGATGCTTAAAAATAATCCATTTTTATTTTCTCAATTTTTTCTTTTTTTTTTTTTAAGATTTTATTTTATTTATTTATTCATGAGAGACACAGAGAGAGAAGCAGAGACACAGGCAAAGGGGGAAGCAGGCTCCATGCAGGGAGCCTGATGCAGGACTCGATCCCAGGACTCCAGGGTCACACCCCGGACTAAAGGCCAGACGCTCAACTACTGAGCCACCCAGACATCCCTCTCAATTTTTTTCTTGGGGGGATGAGGAAGGGAAATGTCATTCTTCATGGTTGGCCATAAAATAAGCCTGTTCAGTTCATGAGAAAGCTCTGTTAAAAATAAGAACGGGGATGCCTGGGTGGCTCAGTGGTTGAGCATCTGCCTTTCGCTCAGGGCATGATCCCAGATTCCCAGGATCAAGTCCTGCATCGGGCTCCTTGCATGGAGCCTGCTTCTCCTCTCTCTGCCTGTCTCTCTGCCTCTCTTTCTGTTCTCTCATGAATAAATAAAATCTTAAAACAACTGTTTGTTAAAAAAAAAATAAGGAAAGGAAGAGAGGGAGGGAGGGAGGGAGGGAGGGAGGGAGGGAGGAAGAGGAAGAAAAGAAAGAAAAAAGAAAAAAAGCAAGCAAGGAAAAAAACATGCCAAGGAAACAAAAACACCACTGTCATAATAAGGAATAAAGGTGGGATTATTACTTAGTAAGGACTTGGATCACAATTGTTAATAGGATGAATATTCATTCTTCACATAATAGACTTAATGGTCTTCAGGAAACACGAATTCTTGTGGTGGTAAGGCCATTTGTTTTTAGTCCCTGTGCTCAAGAAGTTTATATTGTATTTACAAGGGCCAAATACAAAAGCTAACAAGCTAATATTTCAGGGACTAATTGCTAAAGAGAAATTAAGATATAATCATGGTGAAAGAGCTTTCTGAAGAGATGATATTTGGAGGGTGCCTGGGTTTCTCAGGAGGTTAAGCGTCTGCCTTCGGCTCAGGTCATCATCCCAGGGTCCTGGGATGGAGTCCGGTGGCTGTCTCTCTGCTCAGCAGGCAGTCTGCTTCTTCCTCTCCTTCTGCCCCTCCCCACCCCACTCTCTCTCACTCTCAAATAAAATCTTTTATTTTTAAAAATTTGTTTAAATTTCTTTTAAGATTGTATTTATTCATGAGAGACACAGAAAGAGAGAGGCAGAGACATAGGCAGAGGGAGAAGCAGACTCCATGCAGGGAGCCTGATGCGGGACTCGATCCCAGAACTCCAGGATCACGCCCTGAGCCGAAGGCAGGTGCTCAACCGCTGAGCCATCCAGGTGTCCCTAAATAAAATCTTTTAAAAGAGAGAGATGATATTTGGGGTGAGACCCGAATGATGCAGCTATGCAAGATTCTGGGTGGTTTTCCAAGAGAAAAAAAGTGCAAAGACTGAGGCATCATTGGCATTTTCAAGGAACCAGAATAAGGCCAAATGACCTGTACAAGTTGAGATCTGAAGTAAGGTCTACAGGTGCGCCTGGGGGGCTCAGTCACTTAAGCATCCAACTGTTGATTTTGGCTCAGGTCATGATTTCAGGGTTGTGAGACTGAGCCCTGCCTTGGGCCTCCTCAGTATGCAGTCTGCCTGGCCTTCTCCTTCCCGCTCTGCCCCTCTCCCAAATCACGTTTTCTCTCTCTCTCTCTCTCTCCTCCCTACCCCCCCACCCCCCGTCTGTCTCTAAAGCAAAAGCAGTAGGGTCTATATCTTATAGGATCTTGAAATCCAAAATAAGGACTTCAGGGTTTATTATGAGTACAAAAGCCCTTGGAATAGAGGGTGAGCAATGTATGATTTATGAACTTAAAATCTCACTCTGGCTGCTATGTGGAAGATGAGCTGTGCATCAAGAAGGGAGGCAGGGGGATGCATGGGTGGCTCAGTGGTTGAGCATCTGTCTTTGGCTCAGGACCTGATCCTGGGGTCCGGGATCGAGTCCCACATCAGGCTCCTTGCAAGACTCACTCCCTTATGTGAGGCTCCATCCCAGGATCCCGGGATCATGACCTAAGCTGAAGGCAGATGCTTAACTCACTGAGCCACCCAGGTGCTCTTAGACCTGGAATTTCTAACTTTATTGTTTGTATATTCCTAAAAGAATTTTGGAAAACTATGTATGGTCTGGCACAGTTTTTCCTTTCAGACATACAAAGAAAAAAAAAGTGCAATGCAAAGCAATCTTCATGCTCTCCCCTAACAAAGGTTCATATGTATCCCTCTCACTTCAGTCACTTGCATAACTAACCATACTGTTGGTATCACTTAATTCCTTTCACTCTATTTGGCCAAAATACACAAAGAAGCAAAAGAAGATCTAAGTCTTAATTTGTACCGTTTTCACCTAAACCTACTTGGCTCCCTCAATGAACAAACCAAGTAGAATCTCTACTCCACATTCGAAATTACCTCTATTTAATACAATTTTGGGGTAAAGTGACAGCAAGATCACAATGCAGGAACTACAAGAGAATTTGCAAGACTGCAAACTGTCAATTTCTGACACTATATTTTAGTTTTTGTCTTACACAGATGTATTTAAGGAAATAAATTTCCAGCTCCTCAATTTCCACAGGTACCCTTTCCCAAAATCATTAAGCCTAAGATATGAATGATATACCCATTTTACAAAAGAAAAGCTTACCTTTCATCCAAGTAAAACCTTACTATGGTCCATTAACCAGGGATAAAATTCTCCAGAGTAAACTGGACTGTTGTATGGGGGCAGGCCCTTATGGTGATTAGTCAAGATAACTCAAATCCACTTCATTTCATACTTTTGCTAAAGCTGAAGTCCAGAGTTAGAAACAGGACATGTTGGCCTATGTTGGGATATTCTGAATTCCAAACAGAAAATGCCATATAAATTAGTGACCTTGATTCTTTTAAAAGTAACCTGAGTATTGAAGTGCCTGGGTGGCTTAGTCAAGTATGTTTCTTTTTTTTTTTTTAAGATTTTATTTATTTATGCATGAGAGACATAGAGAGAGGCACAGGCAGAGGGAGAAGCAGACTCCATGCAGGGAGCCTGACATGGGACTTGATCCCAGGACTCCAGGATCCCACCCCGGGGCTGAAGGTGGCACTAAACCGCTGTGCCACTGGGGCTGCCCTCAGCTCAGGTCTTGATCTCAGGGTTATTATCTCAGATTTGAAAGATAGAACTCCACATCATGCTCAGCATGGAGTCTGCTTGAGACTCTTTCCCCCTCCCTCTCCCTCTGCTCCTGCCCTGGCTCCTCATACCACCTCCCCACTGCCCCGCTCTTGAGCATGTGCACTCTCTCTCTCCCCCAAATAAATAAAATCTTTAAAAAAGCATCCTGAGTATTTTGCAGGACTACTAAAATTTTAAAAGATACTGGATAATATTGAAACGGAGAAAATTTACAAGATTTATTCAGTAGTTTAACTTAGTTATATCAAATCTCTTGAATCTGTTCATTTCTCTGAATCTCCATGGCTAGTACCCTGGACATGCTATTTCTAATTCTTAATTACTGTAATTATCTCTGAATTGCTCTTCTCACATTCACTCATTTTATTCCTGTATCTACTCTCCTCATTTTCCCTAGCTAATTCTCATATTTCCTTTAGAAGCTCAATTATCACAACTTGAGGAAGCATCCCTACCTACTATGTAAAATACTCCTATTGTATATTCTCATAAGAGTATATATATCCCACCTTAATAAAGTTGTAATTTACATTTATCTGTGCGATTGATGTTTCCCCAAAGAGTAAAGTTTATGAAGGAAGGGAAAGAGAATGTATCGTTCTTTACTCAATTGTATTCCTAGTGACTAGTATGTAGGAAACATTTGGAGAGAAATACTTAGTCAATGAATGAATCAATGTGGTTTTTTTTTTTTTTAAGTTTTAAGAGGATCCCATATATAAATTGAAATCCTACACAAAAAATTGATATATAAAGCAGACTAAACATAAAAGTAGAACTGCTCTGATGTGGAGGAAAGGGGAAATATTCGTAGGAGATCCAGAGCTCCCCCACCTCCGTCTGTTTTAACCTTCCACTCATCGACTCATTCTCTTTCTTGAGTGACACACCAGCACAGAAACTGAGAGCTCCAGGAAACATAATTTGAAAATAATTGGTCTACATCAAGCAGTTCTCAAACTTTTTGTTCTCAGGACTCCTTAACACATTCAAAATCTGGAGGCCCCAAAATATTTTATCATGTTGAACAGCTATTGGTATTTACCTTATTTGAAATGAAAATTGACAAATTGTAAAAAATGCATTCCTTAACGTTGATGATAATAAATTCATGACATGTTAACATTAACCACATATTATGAAAAATGCTGTATTTCCAAATTAAAAATTAATAAGAAGACTGGTATTGCTTTACATTTTTATGAATCTATAATATCTGTATTAATCTGTCATCATATCAAGTGTCATACAGCCTCTGGAAAATTCCACTGTGTACTTGTGAGAAGAGGAGAGTAAAAAAGCAAATAAAATGTTAGTACTATTATGACAATGTTTTGACTTCCTGGGTGTCCTGAAAGGGTCTCAGGGATGGTCAGTACCTTTTGAGAACTGCAGTCCTAGGTCCAAAGGTCCATTCTAGCTAGTATTGATATTATGATTTAATTTCTGAGATTGTACTATTTCAAAGATTATGATTACTATCAAAATACTAATGAAGAATGTAAAGTGAACACCAGGTGGAAAAATGTTTAATTCAAAACAAAGGGAAGAATAATAGAAAAGTGGTTTTTATTACAACTTAACTGTAATAGGTAATTTAAATCTATGTGTATGCCAAGTTCAAAAAGATTACTATAGCACAGTATTTGTCCCATGTAAATGCAATTACTTGTTCACTTATCTTTCCTACTAGCCTGTGAGCTTTGGAAGAAGGAATTGGGTCTTAATCCATTTTGCATCGTGGCCTCTAGGATAAAGTCTAACACACGATCGGCACTAAATATTCGTTCGACAAATGAATTTACCTGCTTAGAATGTACGACACCTACGTATCATATCATACTTTCGACAATCTAGAGCAAACTGTCTAATCAACCTTCAACAGCTTTCTTAAAGTTGCCATGATCCTGTGAAGAAAACCATCATCTCGGGGTGCCTGGCTGGCTCATTCAGAAGAGCATGAGGCCCTTGATCTCCTGGTGGTGAGCTAGAGCCCCATGATGTGCGCAAAGATTACTTAAATAAATAAAACGTAAATAAATGAAAAACCATCTATGAGGTATTTTAATGTGCCTTTATAAACTCCTAATCACGTTCCTCGTGACGTATTTGAAAAAGATCTTTGACTTCAAGTGCAGATTATGTAGCCTGACGTAATTCTTACTTTAATGAGGAACACCAAAAAAAAAAAGTCATGACTGCTTTTTTCTTCTCAGATCTGAGATTTAAGATGACTTTGGAGAGGAGTAAGAGAACAGAACTGGCCTCATTAAAAACGGTTAGTCTCGGGGCACCTGGGTGGGTCAGCGGTCGAGTGTCTGCCTTGTGCTCGGGGCGTGTCCCACATCGGGCTCCCGGCATGGAGCCTGCTTCTCCCTCCTCCTGTGTCTCTGCCTCTCTCTCTCTCTATGTCTATCATAAATAAATCTAAAAAAAAAAATAAAAAACAACGGGCAGTCTCCATACATTAATTTTACTCTTCCTCATACACGGAAGTTGGATGTTGCAAACTCTCAGCACAGACAAGCCAGATTCCGAATTTGGCAGGACTCTCTCTGGAAAATACGACTGGAGAGCGTGGTGTCATGCGTCTCCTCCCGGGCTCAGGGCGGAGGCACTAACCGGTCCAGTCATGAGAGGGCTCAGCATCCCACTAACGCAAGGCGCCTCCTTCCCAGAAGTGACGAGGGGAGGGACCTGACTAAACCTTGGGCCGCCGCGGGCCGCGAGGGCGTGGGAGGGACTCCGCGGCCGGGCGCACTGACCTGCCGGGAAGACGCGGTGGGCCCTCGGGGGTGCTGCGGGGACCGGAAGGGGGGCCGAGGCCTTCCGGTCCCCTCGGGCCGCAGCCGGCCCTGTACCCCCGCAGTCCCTGGATTATGGCCGACCTGTCGCGCACGCGGCATCACCTCAGCGCCGACTGTCTGTCTGCCTGGACGGGGACACAGGGAGGGAAGCGGGACCAGACCACAAGCCACGGGGTTCCGGCGGCCGCGGACCCCCGACCCCGGCCTAGCTGCACCTGGAGCCCCGCCCCACGGCCGTCAGCGGACTCGCCGGGCACGTAGCTCCGCCCAGTGCCGCTCGCGGAAGGGGCGGGACCGCTGAGCTGGCCCGAGCCGATTCGTCCGGGCTCGGCCGGGGGCGGAGCCTCCCCTGGCTCCGCCTAGCCCCGCCCCCTTCGCCCCGCCCCTGGGGCTTGCAGGAAATAGGGGCGGTCCCGGGGCTGGCGTGGCGGGAGGAGGAGCAGGGATGCGGTGGAGGGTAGAGACCTGGGGGGCCTGGCTGCGGGGGAATGAAGCCTCCGCCTTCTCGGGCCGAATCCTTTAAATACGGGCTCAGGCCCGGGACTCTGGGTGCAGTGCGTGGCGGCCTGAGGGAGGGGCGTGCGGGGAGCGGAGGTCGGGCGGAGCAGGGCGAGCGTGCAGAAGCTGCTGCAGCGCGGCCCACAGCGAGGAGCTGTCCGGGCGGTCGGGACCGGAGCAGCCGCTGCGCTCGGTGCCTGGAAACGGGTGAGCTCCTTTCCCGGGCTGGCCCCGCCGCGGGGTCGGGAAGGTCCCGGGTGCCGGCGGCCGTGGAGGGGGCGGGGCGGGGCGGGGGAGTGCGCGCGGCTCCCAGTCCTGTCGCGCTCTGCGCTGGGTCCGCGGCGCCGGGTCTCACCACCCCGGTCTCCTCCTCTGGGCCCTGGGCGGGAATCGCCTTTTGGGTCGCTGCCCTGAGGATGGCCTAGCTCGGTCTTTTTATTCTATACTCCCGAGTCTTCCAGCCGCTCCTCTTTCTGCTTTTCCCCCACTTTCTGACTTGAAACAAATGAGATTTCCCCCAGGAAGCCGAACGTCCACCGAGGGAAGCGGTCCTCCGATTAGGGACCCCATTTTGGTCTCAGAGTCCTGGTCTTTTGTTTGTGGTTAGTCTGCTCACCTGGGGAGCTGCTGCTTTCCTCCGGTCACTGGCCTCCCTTCTTAAGAAACTAAAGAGAAAACAAAGCCAGAAAGCCCTTTTGGAGGGCGAAATCCTAAGACACTGCCATCGTGACAGTATGGGCTGTCCTGGAATCCATTGTTGGCCGCCACACCATAGAATTGCTTTACTTCAGCAGGGAAGGCCTACCTTGGGTGCTGACCGTGAAAGAGCATAGTTGTATATATAGGAAGATAACCGAGTAGGCTTGAAAATGCTGGTGTATTGAAAAGAGGGATTCACGGGTAGGGAGCTTTTCATGGATATACAGAGGCATAGCTGTCCACTGACTGCCCGCAAAGACACAGTGAGTCTTTGAGTTTCTTCAAATGCCCTGTGAAATGGAGAACAGTAGTCTGGTCTGTTTTTTCAGGGGGGTTCTGGAAATGAAAGCGCTTACTGTCTGCTGTGAGATGCGCTTGTTAGTACCCGCATCTAGTTAAGGTAAGCGGGAGACAACCCTGATTGAAAGGGTCTCATTTCTTCTCCCCTTACTATACTCCTTTTTTAAACATAGAATCTGTAACTAATATGCATACTTCATCTTCCCTCTTATTATTTCCACAGCTTCATAGGAGGCCCTTTAGATATAACATTAACACTGCCTTTCTCACTGATTAAATCTTTTTTCCCCGGTCAGGCGTCTGTTAGTATCTAGTTTTTGTAAAAAACTAAGGTGATGTGCTTGAGGTTGACGTATCCAACTACAACATCCATTGCTTTAGCCCCTGGGTGATTATGCAGAGTATACGGAAGAGGGGTGGGGTGGGGACGGAGAGATTATATTTAGTTTAGATTGTAATAGGACCTTCATTATTTGTTAGCCACATCTTTTAGGTTGAAATCTTCATCTGAATTTATAAAACTTTAGATGAAGAGTAGTTTTGGAACAGCTTGGTTTGTTGAGATTTTCCCAAAATATGGAGGTTAAAAACTCATTTCAAACTGACACACTCAGTAAGCAAACATTCCCATTTCCCTGACAGCACAGTAGAGGGTCAGAAGGTACATAAAAGTAGAAATTAAATATGGAATCAGAAGACATCTGTGTTGAGCAAAGTATATTATTAATACTGTATCAAGCTCCATATAAAGACTGAAAGATTTTATTGAAACATCCAAGTAATGATTTATTGGGACTTGCACAGTTCTTCAGTAATTTTCCCATTATCATCTACAAGCCATACTTCATGTGAAATAGAACCACAGGGACACCCCAAAACACATGCAATTCTATAATATAGACCCATCAGTGGTTTGCCCTGGCTGCTATATGTAAGGCAAGCTGAATACAGCCTGGCAAGCAAAGTGGATAAGAAGTAACTCTGGGAAGACATGCCAAAGTTCTACATAAAAAAAGGATGATGGTGTTCTGGATAATTTCAGCAAAAATGCAATGATCAGCCGTCTGAGCTAAAGATTTTCAAATAACAGTCTTCTTCTCAAACAAGCCCTAATGGAGAGTTACTCATTCATTCAATTAGCATTTATTGAGAGCCTCCTGTTCTAAGTGCTGAGGGAAGAGCAGCAGATAAGAACTGTTTGCCTGGGAGCACTTTATTAAACTATGAACTCCTTTAACCCAAGAGTGGCATCATGTAAACATTCAGTCTATGTTTATATAAGAATGTTATAACCTCTTGGCTGTCGGATTAAATGGTAACCCCAACAGATCCTCTGGTCCAAAAATACTTTGAAATTCTACTTTTTAAGTATTCCAAATATATTGGTTGTAATTAGAGAGGCTGGCTAGCTGTTCAGTAAGGGTGTGATAGTTCTTTAGGTTCATCACAGTTCAGAACTTAATCATCAGCTTCGAAGATGTGGAAGGTAGAATTTTTTTTTTCCTCCTTGGACCCAGAGTTAATGAGGCTTTAGATGTTAGCTTATATGATTAAACTCATAAGAGACTAATGGTTTCACTAGAATGAAACTTTGATATTACAGTAGGGAAATTTTATTGCAGTTCCTGGAACACTTCTATCTCAAATCTGTGTCATCCTTTTCCAGTATTATGATTCCTGGGAATCTGAATTCATAGGGGAGAGTGGAATCAGAGCAAAGAATCTTCAGAGAACATGCCATCTAAGCATTGGGAAAACCTGTTCTTGCTCCACCTCTCTGAAACGAGAACACTTCTGACTTCCAGATTCTGTGTCAGTCTTCTCTAGACTCTGTTGAAATAAACACATCATTCTTTTTTTTTTTTTTTTAAGATTTATTTATTTATTCATGATAGAGAGAGAGAGAGAGAGAGGCAGAGACACAGGCAGAGGGAGAAGCAGGCTCCATGCTAGGAGCCCGACACAGGACTCCGTCCCAGGACTCCAGGATCTTGCCCTGGGCCAAAGGCAGGCGCTAAACCGCTGAGCCACCCAGGGATCCCCTAAACACATCATTCTTGTCTTTAACTCCCTCTTCCCAAGCTACAGGCTGATCCTCCCCCCCCCCCCCATTGTTTTTTCCTTCAGTGGAGTTTATTAGATTTTAGCTACACAAATGTTGTTGATTGTTATGGTTACTTTTAATTATGTTGCCTTAAGTTATTGAATTGTAGCCTCCTGAACTGTCCTGGACATGCTTCCCTGAAAGGGGCATTTAAGACCCACTTTAAATTCATTTCTACTCTACAAGACAGTCATTACCTCTTACCACTTCTTAATACTGATATTTTTCTCCAACTAGGCTGATCTCCTCACTTTGGACTCATTTCTGTATATGAGTCCTTACTATTTTTTAAATCTGGAATGTTCTCCCCCACTTATCTTTTCTTTCTATACCCTCTTTATTCTTTAGGCCAGGTTGAAATTCTACATTTCCCTTGATGTAGATACCTTCTTATTTTTTTTTCCGCCTCTGGACTTTAGTACTCATTTTGTCATTTAATTGGTTATACTGCCTTATATGTTACTTGGGTGTGACAAATTCCATTTCATCTTTTTCTTTTTTTTTTTTTTTTTAAGATTTTATTTAGTGGGGCCACCTGGATGGCTTAGTCAGTTAAGCGTCTGCCTTTGGCTCAGGTCATGGTCCCAGGATCCTGGGATTGAATCCCATATGGGGCTCCCTGTTCAGCAGGGAGTCTGCTTCTCCCTGTTCTGTGTGTATGCTCTCTCTCTCTCTCTTTTTTTTTTTTTAAAAAAGACTATTTATTTATTTATTTATTTATTTGAGAGAGGGAGAGAGAGAATCTCAAGCAGACAGACTATGCTGAGTATGGAGCCTAATGAGGGGCTTGATCTCAAGACTCTGAGATCATGCCCTGAGCCGAAATCAAGAGTCAGTTACCTAACTGACTGAGCCACCCAGACGCCCTTCCTTTTCATCTTTTAAGTCAGTTTAAGAGTCACCTTCGCAGAGAGTCCTTTAACTACCCTATCTAAAATAGTTCTTTCCCCATATTCAGTCTCTCCCTCTCCACCTACATATTTATTTCCTTTATACACAATGTATCACAGCTGCCATTATTTTGTTTTGTGCTCTCCCATGAGACTATAACTATATAAGAGTAGGAACTGTACCTGCTGTTCCCTATTGGATCCCTGTACCTGTCTGTTCCCTATTGGATCCCTGTACTTGTCTGTTCACTGTTGTATCCACGGTACATAGAACATTAGTGGCTGCAACATAGTTGAGTGTTTAATAAATATTTTTCAGCTGAATTTTTGCTTAAATAAATTGTTGAATTCTTGAGTGTCAGGGCCTATATCTAGGGCCATATTGTCTGCTGTGCCCACAGATAGACCCTTAAATTGGGAATATTAATTTTTCATGAAAGGGAACAAAGGACTAGGCCTGAAGCAAGCTGAAGCAATGTTTCTGAAACCCGATGCCAAGCCCCTTCTACTGTAGCCGTGGGGACAGTGGCAGCGAGTGCTAGAGATACATCTATGGTAAGCATGTTCTAGGCTCAGCTGTCCCACAGGTGGGAGCTTTTTTAGAACATTCCCCTGAGCTTTAACCTCGAGGCAATCCCAGTGCAGTCCTTTCCCCCTAGAAAGTTCTCTTTTTTCTTGTGTACAGGGCACTTGAGGCCTGGAAAGGAGTAAAAGGCAGAACTGAAGAGTAGAAGAAGGGTAAAGAAATGGAAGACGAATGGTTGCCAAAAGTAAATTTTGTTAGGATCAGTATTTTTGCTGGGGTTAATTTTGGAACCCAAGAAGTTTAATAGGAATATCATGTTTGTGCGGCTTCACAAGTGATAATAGGGTACTCTTAACCCATTTATTTAGATTTTTTTTTTTCACTAGAAAAGAGGCCTTGTTTTTTATTTTTTTATTTTATTTTTTTTATAATAAATTTATTTTTTATTGGTGTTCAATTTACCAACATACAGAATAACACCCAGTGCTCATCCCGTCAAGTGCCCCCCTCAGTGCCCGTCACCCATTCACCCCCACCCCCCGCCCTCCTCCCCTTCCATCACCCCTAGTTCATTTCCCAGAGTTAGGAGTCTTTATGTTCTGTCTCCCTTTCTGATATTTCCTACACATTTCTTCTCCCTTCCCTTATATTCCCTTTCACTATTATTTATATTCCCCAAATGAATGAGAACATACAATGTTTGTCCCTCTCCGATTGACTTACTTCACTCAGCATAATACCCTCCAGTTCCATCCACATTGAAGCAAATGGTGGGTATTTGTCATTTCTAATGGCTGAGTAATATTCCATTGTATACATAAACCACATCTTCTTTATCCATTCATCTTTCAATGGACACCGAGGCTCCTTCCACAGTTTGGCTATTGTGGACATTGCTGCTATAAACATCGGGGTGCAGGTGTCTCCGTGTTTCATTGCATCTGAATCTTTGGGGTAAATCCCCAACAGTGCAATTGCTGGGTCATAGGGCAGATCTATTTTTAACTCTTTGAGGAACCTCCACACAGTTTTCCAGAGTGGCTGCACCAGTTCACATTCCCACCAACAGTGTAAGAGGGTTCCCTTTTCTCCGCATCCTCTCCAACATTTGTGGCTTCCTGCCTTGTTAATTTTCCCCATTCTCACTGGTGTGAGGTGGTATCTCATTGTGGTTTTGATTTGTATTTCCCTGATGGCAAGTGATGCAGAGCATTTTCTCATGTGCATGTTGGCCATGTCTATGTCTTTCTCTAGGGATCCCTGGGTGGCGCAGAGGTTTGGCGCCTGCCTTTGGCCCAGGGCGCGATCCTGGAGACCCGGGATCGAGTCCCACGTCAGGCTCCCGGTGCATGGAGCCTGCTTCTCCCTCTGCCTGTGTCTCTGCCTCTCTCTCTCTCTCTATCATAAATAAATAAAAATTAAAAAAAAAAAAGGCAAGGGATCCCTGGGTGGCACAGCGGTTTGGCGCCTGCCTTTGGCCCAGGGCGCGATCCTGGAGACCCGGGATCGAATCCCACGTCGGGCTCCTGGTGTATGGAGCCTGCTTCTCCCTCTGCCTGTGTCTCTGCCTCTCTCTCTCTCTCTCTCTCTCTCTCTGTGACTATCATAAATAAAAAAAAAAAAAGGCAGAGTGAATCATCAATCTTGCACTAGGTAAAAAAATATATATATATGTCTTTCTCTATGAGATTTTTGTTCATGTCTTTTGCCCATTTCGTGATTGGATTGTTTGTTTCTTTGGTGTTGAGTTTAATAAGTTCTTTATAGATCTTGGAAACTAGCCCTTTATCTGATAAGTCATTTGCAAATATCTTCTCCCATTCTGTAGGTTGTCTTCGAGTTTTGTTGACTGTATCCTTTGCTTCTTATCTTGATGAAGTCCCAGTAGTTCATTTTTGCTTTTGTTTCTTTTGCCTTTGTGGATGTATCTTGCAAGAAGTTACTGTGGCTGAGTTCAAAAAGGGTGTTGCCTGTGTTCTCCTCTAGGATTTTAATGGAATCTTGTCTCACATTTAGATCTTTCATCCATTTTGAGTTTATCTTTGTGTATGGTGAAAGGGAGTGGTCTAGTTTCATTCTTCTGTATGTGGATGTCCAATTTTCCCAGCACCATTTATCGAAGAGACTGTCTTCCGATGGATAGTCTTTCCTCCTTTATCGAATATTAGTTGACCATAAAGTTCAGGGCCCATTTCTGGGTTCTCTATTCTGTTCCATTGATCTATGTGTCTGTTTTTGTGCCAGTACCACACTGTCTTGATGACCACAGCTTTGTAGTACAACCTGAATTCTGGACTATTAAAGAGAGGATCTACCAGGGGCCCCTGGCTTACTCAGCCAGTAGAGCATGGTCTCAGGGTCATGAGTTCAAGCCCCACATTGGGCTTGAAGCCTACTTAAAAAAAAAAAAAAAAAAGAATAAAGAGAATCTACCAGATTTAGCATGGTTTTAATATTTTAATAATTACACAATGGAATACAGTGTAACTGCTTCTAAAAAAGAGACGGAGTTTTACCAGAAACAGAAAAATGTAAAAATAAAAAATAGAAGGGAGTGGAATAGGTCTTAAGAATACATTAAATAGGGGATTCCTGGGTGGCTCAGTGGTTTAACGCCTGCCTTTGGCCCAGGGCACGATCCTGGAGTCCTGGGATTGAGTCCCGCGATGAGCTCCCTGCATGGAGCCTGCTTCTCCCTCTGCCTGTGTCTCTGCCTCTATCTATGTGTGTCTCTCATGAATAAATAAATAAAATCTTAAAAAAAAACACAAAAAAATAGATTTTAAAAATTTCTTTGTATGTGTATCACTAAGAATATTGCTTTCTTTTGTAGAATCAATAGATTCCAAATTTTGCTTATATTTTTACCAAATTTCTGGGTTTTTTTTAAGTTTTTTAAAGGTCATTAGAGATTAGACTCTGAGTTGATATCTATGAAACATGACCACTGAAGATTGATTTATAAGTCAGATGGTTGTTTCCTCATACCAAGATACGTTGTTTCCTCAAGACCAAGATACTTGTATGGGTTGTTCAGCTCATTCTTTTCCAGTAGGGAAGTCTACCCAGAAAATCAGTAATTAGAACATTGTTTGGTTTAATACAGATTCAGACTTTAAGGGAATTGGATCATCTGAATTATGTGGCTTGTGTATCTTTTTTTCACAATAGGGTTGTGCTTGCCAGGCATTGTAATGAGATTAGCCTTCTGTAGTATCTTCTTTGATCCATGCAGGAATATATTAGCAAATTCTTAAACTCTCTGTTAACCAATTTCCTTCTCTTGGGAATCCATGAATGGATTAGATTAGAGGATATCTGAGGTCTTCGCAAGGACTAAAATTCTAAGAGTCTGATCAGTTTGATAGTTTTTGTTCTCATTATAATGAATAAACTGATATTCTTATATATAAATCAGTACCTTGTCATTTTGATTAGTGTGAATCAGTTCACCTAAATGGCTTTTGAAAACCCATCAAAATCTGTGTAACAGCTTTGTTAACTACAGAAATTACTTTCCTTTAACCATCTCATAGTTTCTGATTAAAGTTGAAATGGAGTTTAAGATCATTGTCAAGTACCTAAAAATAAACTACTGAAGCCAAATTGTATAGGGAATATAATCACAGAGGTCAATTCTGGACTTTCAAACTAATCTTATTACCTATCATGTGTTTTAATATCTGTCACGTTAATCTAAACCTGCCATAGGCTGACCTTTGTACACCGACATTTATTTAAGCAAGAATTGCCCTGGTGTAGTCACCCTTGCATTTTTCCTCAGCAATCAAAGTTACCCGAGTGGCCTTAGAGACCCAAGTAAGCTTTTATTTTCTTCCTTGAATTTTTGAATATTCGATCATTATAATCTTTGTGGCATTTCTTCAGTAATAACAGTTACTTTTTTCCCCATGTTTTATGCTAATGCAAACTAGAACAGACATTCCAATTGGAATGTTATATATTTTCGCACTTTTAATAATTCTTAATAGTGTGAATGCAGGAAATCTTTCCAGATATCTGTCACCTTGACAGTTTTTATGAAGTGTGATAAATGTGCAATGTGATTTCTTTAAATTTTCTATTTTCAATAGTAGAACAGTCTTACTGCTTTTCTTCTAGTTTAATCATGTTTGAAATTAAGAAGATCTGTTGCATTGGTGCGGGCTATGTTGGAGGACCTACATGTAGTGTCATCGCTCATATGTGCCCTGAAATCAGGGTAACAGTTGTTGACGTCAATGAATCTAGAATTAATGCATGGAACTCTCCTACACTTCCTATTTATGAGGTAAACTATTTTAAACAACTCTTTGTTCTTACGTTCTTTGTTTTCTTATTTTATTAAATAAATTACTATTAATGTAAAAATCTATGACTGCAACTGGAAAGAAATTAAATGAGAAATCTAGATACACAATGTTATGGACATTACAACTATAATTATGTCAGATATGCCCAGGGAAAATGACTGGGAAGAAATATATTAGAATATTAATAATGGTTACATTAGTGCAGTGAGAATATGGGTATTTTTTTTCTTTTCTCTATTTTCTCATGTTAATTAATTTTCTAATTTTGTTAATGTGGTTACCATATTGTAATAGTAAAATTTTAGAATTTTAAGAAAATAATAAAACTTGATGTTTTTAATATTAATTCATATAAGTCCATTATATTTGGGGGTTATTGTACTGTACTCATATCAGGTAAGCCATGAGTGGATAAATGATGTCTTTTATATCTAGTGGTTGGTATTGCAAATTTGTTTAATTAGAATTTCAAAATTTCTGTGAATTAAGATATTGTATAGTTAGGAAAATATGCTTCAACTATTTTATTAAGCTATGTGGATCCCATTTTTAAAAAATTCATTGTAAAATGAGTTCATGATATTATGCTTTTGAAACCCAGCAGAGAAGCATTTGAAAATTTGATGGTAACAATTTTTTCCAGCATTAATATATTCTTTTTTTTTCCTTCAGGAAAGCTTTGTTATTTGTAAGACTGTTATCAACCATACTCTGTCTGTCTTTATATATAATATTTATTAATTTATTTTAGAGAAAGAGCATGAGCAAAGAGAGGGACAGAGGGATAGGGAGAGAAACTGAAGCCGATTCCCCACTGAGTGGGGACCCTGACTTGGGGCTCCTGTCTCATGACCCTGAGATTATGAGCTGAGCGGAAATCAAGAGTCAGTTGCTTAACCATAGTCTTTAAATGTGTTAGTCCTTTGGAAGGGAAGTCTCAACCCTATCAATATTTTGATAGGCATATAAAATATAGAAATCCATGAAAAAGCACCCATAGAGTAGTAGCTATCCAACATCATGGATTTATTCCTATCTGAATCAGACTTGGAATAAAAGTAAATAAATAAATAACCTCTGTGTGTGTGGTACCTTCTCTTTGTACTTTACCCTCTCTTTTTCTACCAGACAAACTACCTATAATAGTTCTCTAAAGATTTTTATTTATTTGAGAGAGAGAGAGAGAGATGGGAGAAGCAGATTCTACACTCATTGTAGAGTCCAACACAGGCCCAATTCCATGACTCTGATACCATGACGTCATCCTAGCCAAAACCAAGAGTCTGTTGCTTCACTGACAGAACTACCTAGGCACCCTCCCCCTCTCTCCCCCATAATAGTTCTTTAAATTACTTTAGTGCTATAGCATTTCCTTTCCTGTTATTACCAATAGATTTGGTTTTGGAGGAATTTTTAAAAACATTTTGGAGGGGGCTGCCCCGGTGTCGCTGCGGTTTGGCGCCGCCTGCAGCCTGGGGCGTGATCTTGGAGACCGGGGATCGAGTCCCACATCGGGCTCCCTGCATGGAGCCTGCTTCTCCCTCTGCCTGTGTCTCTGCCTCTCTCTCTCTCTCTCTCTCTCTCTCTCTCTCTCTCTCTCTTTCTCTCTGTCTCTCATGAATAAATAAATAAAACCTTAAAAAAAAATCCCATGGCACTGCTACTTTAAAATTCTAGAAGAAATCATCTTAGCAAGTAAATGATTTTCCTTTTAGCAGGTAAATGATTTAGGCTTTTAATTTTCATGTGTCTTTCTAAGATATCAGTTGTTAAAACATGCCTTATAAATTAAAGAATTTATAAGTCAGAAAATAATTTCTACAACGTTGCATTAAAAAAAAGCAACAACTTAGGTAATGAATTGTGTGACCCATTCAATTTTCAGAGTTAGGCTTTTGTTCCATTTTTACTTCTTAATTTTATGTTGTAAAATGAACTATTCCTCTACATTGTCTTGGCCATCTTGGAGATGTAAAATGTTAGGTGAAACATCAAATGAGAAGAACTATAAAAGAAAAATGACAGTTTTTTTTTTTTAAAGATTTTATTTATTTATTCATGAGAGACACATGGAGAGAGAGGGAGCCAGAGACACAACAGGCAGAGGGAGAAGCAGGCTCCATGCAGGGACCCTGATGTGGGACTTGATCCCGGGACTTGATCCCGGGACTTGAGGATCACACCCTGGGCCAAAGGCCAGCACTAAACTGCTGAGCTACCCAGGGATCCCCAAAAATGACAGGTTTAACTGGAATTCACATTGCTCTCTGAATTGCTTTATTGAGTAGCATATACATGTTGTTACTACTTGTAACTTTATACATACCTACCTTGGACAAGGCAAAAGAATATTTTTATGTCTAGCTTGGATACCTTTGCAATCAACTTTTTTTTGTAAATCTGTATCCTATAATGCATTTAAAAATATACAACTAAGTAAGTATTTGTTCTCAAGGATAATTATAAAAATCAATGACATTGATTTTTCATTGTAAATACCATGTTTTCAGGTCAGGAAGTCCCTACTAGTGACTAATTTTAACTTGTGGTCACTGGTAGGGAAATTCTATAATATGTCATTATAGTATTTAATATGTTCTTTGTGTACACAGCCTCTTCCATCTGCTTTGAGACTAACTAGACTAATTAGAAAAATATTTAGAAAGAAAATGACAGGACTTGATTGTTGATTATATAAGAAGGGTGAAGGAGAAGAAGGAGTCTAGAAAGATATCCAGGTTTCCAGTTTGGATGATGGGTGCATGATTGTGCCATTAATTTAGATTAAGGATGCAGGATGTTGTGGAGGGTAGTGGGAAATGAAATTTCAAGTTCTGTTTGGTCCTATTTAGTTATAAAGGCTTTGGGACATCCAAATAGAGATGTTCAGGAGGCAGTTGGATATATCAAAAGTGTAAGTAAATAATGCATGGCTTGAGATGTAAAGTTAGGATAATACAGGTAGTAGTTGAAATCAGAGTAAATGAGCTCTCCCAAGAAGAGTCTGTAGAGAGAGCGGAGCATGAGTCAAGGACAGAACCCAGAAAAACTCTTAATGTTTGATGATAGGAGAAGGGAATGCCATAGAAAAGCAACAAAAAGTAGTTCATCAAAGGTGAACCAAAACCCAGAAGAGTTTTAGTAGTACAAGCCCCATAAAGATGTACAGTTGGGGATCCCTGGGTGGCGCAGCGGTTTAGCGCCTGCCTTTGGCCCAAGGCGCGATCCTGGAGACCTGGGATCGAATTCCAAGTCGGGCTCCCGGTGCATGGAGCCTGCTTCTCCCTCTGCCTATGTCTCTGCCTCTCTCTCTCTCTCTCTCTCTCTGACTATCATAAAAAAAAAAAAAAAAAAAAAAAAAGATGTACAGTTGACCCTTGACAATGTAGGGGCTAGGGGCACCCACCTTATGTTATATACTGTATTCTTACAATAAAGTAAGCTAGAGAAAAGAAAGTGTTATTAAGAAAATTATAATAGGGGGGATCCCTGGGTGGCGCAGTGGTTTAGCGCCTGCCTTTGGCCCAGGGCGCGATCCTGGAGACCCGGGATCGAATCCCACGTCGGGCTCCCGGTGCATGGAGCCTGCTTCTCCCTCTGCCTGTGTCTCTGCCTCTCTCTCTCTGTGTGTGACTATCATAAATAAATAAAAATTAAAAAGAAAAGAAAATTATAATAGGGATGCCAGGGTGGCTCAGTGGTTGAGCCTTTGGCTCAGGTCATGATCCCGGGGTTCTGGGATTGAGTCCCACAACAGGCTCCTTACAGGGAGGCTGTTTCTCCCTCTGCCTGTGTCTCTGCTTCTCTTTCTGTGTCTCTCATGAATAAATAAATAAAATACTTTAAAAAGAAAACAGTATGATAAGAGAAAATAGATTTACAGTACTGTACTGTATTGAGAAAAATTCACATATAAGCAGGCCTGTACAATTCAAATCTATGTTGTCAAAGGTCAACTGTATATGTTTTGTTTATGAGTAACTCAGTGACTAGCACATAATAAGTACTCTGTAAACATTTGCTGAATGAATGAATGAGCTCTCCATTATGCCAGATACAGAAGAAATCAAGACTGGGACGTATTCATCAAATTTGGTGTTATGGGGGTCATTGTAACTATTGCAAGAACAATTACATTTGCATCACTTGTATCTTTTAAGACCATAATTTTAAAAATTTCTCTTTTTAGCTGTTTTTCTCTTCAGTTTATTTGTTGAAGAAACCAGGTTGTTTATCCTACAGAAATTCTCAGTCTCAGGGGCAGTGGGGGTGGCTCAGTGGTTTAGCACCGCCTTCGGTCCAGAGCGTAATCCTGGAGACCTGGGATCAAGTCCCACATCGGGCTCCCTGCATGGAGCCTGCTTCTCCCTCTGCCTGTGTCTCTGCCTCTCTCTCTGTGTGTGTCTCTCGTGAATAAATAAATAAAATCTTAAAAAAAAAAATACTCAGTCTGGATTTTGCTGATTGGACTGATCTAAGCAGATTTAGATCTGATTTTTTTTCTCCTTTCCTTTCCTTTCCTTTCCTTTCCTTTCCTTTCCTTTCCCTTTCCCTTTCCCTTTCCCTTTCCCTTTCCCTTTCCCTTTCCCTTTCCCTTTCCCTTTCCCTTTCCCTTTCCTTTTCCTTTTCCTTTTCTTTCCTTTCTTTTTTTTCCCTTTTTTTCCCCTTTCTTTTCCTTTCCTTTCCTTCTTTCAGACAAGAATACTTGTTAGGTGGTTTTGTACAGCTCAATATTCTTAACGTAACTATATTTCCTATTAAACTGTGTGGGGAAAGTAATAAAATTCTCAGTGAAAGTGTGTCTTACATTAGGACTTAGAAAAAATATACGTCTATGTAGGCACAGAGTAAATGTTGACTGACAACCAGTTGTATGACTTGAATTCTTGGGGGTAAGAACCTGCATTCATAATGATGATGCAAAATCAAATGTCTGCTTGAAATCACAGAAGACCTTGAATTTTCAGATAATTGTGTTGATACTCAGATAATGGTTAACTCTTATAAAACAATCAGGCACATGGTAAACAATGACACATTGAAATGAGCCTGTGCTACTACTGAGGCAAGGCCAACTTTGCTGTGTTTAGCATTGTTACATAATGTACACTTTTGGCCTTTGCTGTGTGATCTTAGATATCTCTACAAAGGTGTTGTTTGAGGGCAAGTCTAGACCTTTAAATTAAAATATAACTATCTCCCTCTGCCTGTATCTCTGCCCCTCTCTCTCTCTGTGTCTCTCATGAGTATGAATGAATGAATGAATGAATGAATGAATGAATAAATAAATAAATAAATAAATAAATAAAATAAAATAAATAAAAACAACCACGTAAAATGCTATTCTTTTAGGTCGTCTCCTGTGACTGGTAAACTGTAACCACGACTCTTTCTTTTTAGCCTGGACTGAAAGAAGTGGTTGAATCCTGCCGAGGAAAGAATCTGTTTTTTTCTACCAATATTGACGATGCCATTAAAGAAGCTGATCTTGTATTTATTTCTGTAAGTATTTTCTTTCGCTGTGTGAGTTCTAATACATTCTTGTCTACACAGGAGTTTCATTGTATTTTAATAGTCATCCGTGGGTATCAAGACTTGTCCAGTGGAATCTTGGTTGTCACTTTGCCCAGCACTTGACCATACCCCGTAGTCATCTGGTCAAACGTGTCACTTCCAGTCACTGAGCAAAAGAATTTGGAGAAAATTCAGTCTGGGACCTAAAATTAGGAGGTGCTGACAACGTGTGAGACCAGTGTGGTGATAGTATATGTATTTCATCATTTCTTGTTTCAACCACTGCTTGGGGACGTCCAGGTGGCTCGGCAGTTTAGCGCCGCCTTAGCCCAGGGCCTGATCCTGGAGACCTGGGATCAAGTCCCATGTCGGGCTCCTTGCATGGAGCCTGCATTTCCTCCCTCTGCCTGTGTCTCTGCCTCTCTCTCTCTCTCTCTCTGTCTCATGAATAAATAAAATCTTAAAAAAAAAAAAAAAAAAAAGATTTCAACCATTGCTTGGTAGAGGTGAGATAAAGAGAATCGGGTAAAATGTGTGTGCAAACTTATGGGTATCTCCTATCTAGATGAATTATGTTCTAGAAGTCATTTTATTTCTTATTTAAAAACTTTTTTAAGATTTTAATTTTACACCCAAGATGAGGCTCAAAGTTGACATGAGGTCAAGAGTCTCATGCTCCGCTGAGTCAGCCAGCTCCCCCACCAGAAATCATTTTAAATGAACTCTTTGCAACTTGGCTTGTATTGGTTAGGTGACAGGCTAGTCACAGGCACCTTTGACTCATAATATGGCTAACCTGTTGTACCTTTGTAATGAAAAAATAGAGCCAATGCTTGGGAGTAACTCTGGTAATCTAATATTTGAACCAAGATATTTTTCTTCTTACTGTCCTCGTAGCCATTTGCTCAAATATTCTGTATGTGATGGGATATATACTCTTATGACTGAGTTACACGATTCAAGACCTTTAGAGCCTTGAAGAATAAAGGGAAAGCCAGTGGTCTGGGCTTTGACTGAGTCCCATGAACTAAAGGAAAGAAACATCATAGGGTCCCCAGAGGGTAGATGTTGTTGAATTGATTATGCATTTTGTTGATTATAAGTTGTTGAATTAGGGATTATTTTCGGACTGATAAGACAAAAGCAGTACTATAGAGGTATGTTAACTCCAGAAGAAAGTGGTAATGAAGCCAGTGGTGAAAGTGTTATGAGTTTAGTCTCTCATTTAGCATTCTTAATTACTTCAGACAAACTGGTGCAGCTTCTGTGACTTGCCAACCCATCCTCTACTTAAGCTTAGAGAAGGTTAAGGTACAAGACATAGAAAATGAGAAAAGACTTTGGAATAACTAGGTACTTGGAGAAAATCAAGAAATTATCTAAGTCCAACTTTTGGATAACCGGAGCTCAGATGTGAATAGGGGGATTTTCTATTAAAAAAAATTTTTTTTAAGAGAATCTATTCTCAGGCAGTAGAGTCCCTTTAGGGTGGTCTGGCCAGACAGTTAATTTTATAGTTGCCTCTGTGCAGATCTAGCTGGAGCCACTGTGAGTCTTTCCAAGCTACTGTGTATAAATGTTATGGTAACTTATTACTGTATAACTTGCATCTACTTCCCATTATTCTCTTGACTAGCTTTTTATTTATTTTTTTTTAAGATTTTATTTTTTTTAGATAGTCACACAGAGAGAGAGAGAGAGAGAGAGAGAGGCAGAGACACAGGCAGAGAGAGAAGCAGGCTCCATGCACCGGGAGCCTGACGTGGGATTCGATCCCGGGTCTCCAGGATCGCGCCTTGGGCCAAAGGCAGGCGCTAAACCGCTGCGCCACCCAGGGATCCCCTGACTAGCTTTTTAAAATGTATTTGTCATACACTTTTCCTTATGGAAAATATCAAATTCATATAAAAGATGAAGATGATACTATAATGAACCCCTGTTTACACATTCTCTATGGTCAGCAGTAACCATGGCTGATCTTGTTTCTTTACTGCTTCTCTCCCTTTCCTCCTACCCCCAGCTATTTTCAGGCAAACTGCAGGTAGGAAGAGTTTTATGTGGATCAATTTTCAATTGTGATACTCAGAGCACTTTATAGGGGAAGCTCTCTGATCCAGCCTCATCTTTAGCATGTTCCACCTATCCTGTTAGCCATCTTGGCCCTTCTGAACTTGGGTACTTCCATGTCTAAGGCTTTTCCTAACTTTTCCAAGCAGATAAACAACTTTTGTTCTCCTGATTTTCACGTCTCAACACAGTCTTTGAGTTTTGGTTTATTTTGGCTTCCTTCCTTTATTTAGTCCCTATTAGGTTATAAGTTTGTCAAGAAATGAGAATTAGTATCACTAATTACTGGTTCAGAAACTATTCCTGTAAGGGGCACCTGGCTGACTCAGTTGGTAGAGCACACAACTAAATCTCAGGGCCCTGAGTTCAAGCCCCACGTTGGGCATGGAGCCTAGTTAAAACACACGCACACACTCACACTATACCTATATAGAATTTTAGGCTTTCTGGAGTGCTTTGATTTTTACCAAAGCATTATAAAACCCAGATTAGATTTTATTTTTTTGAAATATTTTTATTTATTTTAGTTTTTAAAGAGAGAGAGAGAGTGACTGAGCAAGTAGAGAGGGACAAAGAGAGAGGGGGAGAGAGAATCTTTTTTTTTTTTTTTTTTTTTTGAGAGAGAGAGAATCTTAAACAGACTCCATACTCAGTGCAGAGTCCAACATGGGGCTTGATCTCACAACCCTGAGATCATGACATGAGACCAAACCAAGAGTCAGTTGTTTAATGGACTGAGCCACCCAGGCACCCCTCCAGATGAGATTTTAGAGAGCATACAAACCTCATTTTCCAATGAGGTGGTTGGAGCAAAGGCAGCTCACTGGACTCATGATTTATTTTTCTTTCTATTTGATAGTCTTCGTCTGCATAGTATGGTGAGTCCTGAAGATGCTAGATAATGTCTAGCCTTTAATGAGCTGAGAAAGCATTTGTGAATGATACTGCAAACATTTTTGAAAAGGTATTGATATATAGGTCTATTTAAAAAGGAGGATAGAAAAGGAATTTAAAATTTGGTTTTAAAGACCAGGAGGGGATCCCTGGGTAGCTCAGCGGTTTAGCACCTCCCTTTGGCCCAGGGCGTGATCCTGGAGTCCCAGGATCGAGTCCCACGTCGGGCTCCCTGCATGGAGCCTGCTTCTCCCTCTGCCTGTGTCTCTGCCTCTCTCTGTGTGTGTCTCTCATGAATAAATAAATAAATAAAACCTTAAAAAAAAAAAAAAGACCAGGATAATATATTACATACAATAAAGAAAGGAAAGAAAACATACATTTCCTTTCAGACTATAAACTCCTTTAGGACAAAAACAGTCTTATTCATCTTTATATCTTCAGGGCTTAGCTTAGAACGTGTCTGTCTGATAACTGTCATTACACACTAGCTTCTCAACAGAAATTTGCTGAATGAGTTCCCCAAATGCTTCAGGCTGTTTTGTCTGGTGATTATAAAATGTATCATTTCCATGAATCTAATAGAGGGTTGAATTAAAACTAATGATGATTGTTAACTTCCCACTTAACTGGTTAATTGATGATTCAGGGTTCATCTTGAAATCACTGAATGTCTCATAGATACTTTGTAATCCCATATGCTTTTATCAGGTGAACACTCCAACAAAAACGTATGGAATGGGGAAAGGTCGCGCGGCAGATCTGAAGTATATTGAGGCTTGTGCCAGACGCATTGTGCAAAACTCACATGGGTACAAAATTGTGACTGAGAAAAGCACAGTTCCAGTGCGGGCAGCAGAAAGTATTCGCCGAATATTTGATGCAAACACAAAACCCAACTTGAATTTACAGGTATGATAAAAAGGAAGCACTAGAACCTGATTCTTATATAAATATTGACAACTTGTAGTTGCCTGTGGCTAATTCTAAGCTTAAAACTTTGCTTTGCATTGGGATTCTAGGTGCTGTCCAACCCTGAGTTCTTGGCAGAAGGAACAGCCATCAAGGACCTAAAGAACCCAGACAGAGTACTGATTGGAGGGGATGAAACCCCAGAGGGCCAGAGAGCTGTGCAGGCACTGTGTGCTGTGTATGAGCACTGGGTTCCCAGAGAAAAGATCCTCACCACTAATACTTGGTCTTCAGAACTTTCCAAACTGGTTGGTACATAGCATTCAACCCTCCATTAAATTTAAAGCTAAGGACTTATATCTCTTAAGCCTGATAAGCTACACAGGTACTCTCTTAATAATATTTAGAACATAATATTCCTGTCCATTATGAAATAATTATGAAATAAATTTCACAAGGGAAATCAAATATAAGGGTAAAAATATTCTGAAAAATTCTAAAGTAAAAAAATTATAAATTTTTAATAAAATGTGACATAAAATGGAGGATGCATTAAAATAGTAGTTTCTAATGGGGCTCCTGAGTGGCTCAGTTGGTTGAGTGTCCGGCTCTTGATTTCGGCTCAGGTCATGATTTCAGGGTCATGGGATCCAGCCCTGTGTCAGGCTCTGTGTGCAGGGGTAGTCTGCTTGATATTCTCTCTTTCTCCCTCTGCCCCTCCCCCCGCCCCAGTAGTTGCTTACTTTCTCTTTCTCTCTCTCAAATAAATAAATCTTTAAAAAGAAAATAGTTTTTAAAATCATTCTTTTGGGGATCCCTGGGTGGCTCAGCGGTTTAGCGCCTGCCTTCGGCCCAGGGCGTGATCCTGGAGTCCCAGGATTGAGTCCCACATCAGGCTCCCTGCGTGGAGCCTGCATCTCCCTCTGCCTATGTCTCTGCCTCTCTCTCTCTCTCTCTCTCTGACTCTCATGAATAAATAAATAAAATCTTAAAAAAAAAAATACAATAGGGTAGCCCCGGTGGCGCAGCAGTTTAGTGCCGCCTGCAGCCCGGGGGTGTGATCCTGGAGACCCGGGATCGAGTCCCAAGTCTGGCTCCCTGCATGGAGCCTGCTTCTCTCTCTGCCTGTGTCTCTGCCTCTCTTTCACTCTCTCTGAATAAATAAATAAATAAATCTTAAAAAAAAAATACAATAAAATCACTCTATTTTTAATCCCATTCTTAATCATCTTTCTCATCTTTCTTCTCTAGTTTAAAATATTTTCCTTTACCAGCACATCCATAGCCTCCTGAAATTGAGTCCAGTAACTTATATCTCCTCAGTAATTTGTATCAATTCAGTGAATTACTATAGAGACATATAAAATTGCTATTTTAACACATCATGCCTTTCCTGTTTTTTTTCCCCAAAGGCAGCAAATGCTTTTCTTGCCCAGAGGATCAGCAGCATTAACTCCATAAGTGCCCTCTGTGAAGCAACAGGGGCTGATGTAGAAGAGGTGGCAACAGCCATTGGAATGGACCAGAGAATTGGAAATAAGTTTCTGAAAGCCAGTGTTGGTAAATTGAAATTTTTCTGTACATAAAGTAGGTTCATCAGTAGCTAGGTCTCTAACTTTAAGGAAGTCTTTATAACATGTAACCTTTAACTTATCAGGAACTTTCCAAGTGAAGCAGTAATTAAAGTTATGTAGTTTTAATAATTATTGATTGATTTGTAAGATAAATATAGTTCACTGTTTTAGGAGGATTAATTAGTATTTAGTTAGAACATTTAGGAAGAGTAAGTTCAGGAGACCACATAAGAAATAACTCAATACCTTACAAAGAGGAAAAAAAATTCCCCATCATTTGCTTTGCCTACTACATACGCTTTTGGAAATGTGGCCTTGGTGATATACAGTTGGTCCTCATTATTTGCCAGTTTTGTATGTATGAATAATTTTACTTGCTAAAATTTCTTTGTAACCCCAAAATCAATACTCATAGTACTTTCATGGTCATTTACAGACAATTGAACAGCAAAAAATTTGAGCCACCCAACAGAGACATTCCCAGCAAAAGTTACGTAAGGCAGTGATTGTATTCTCTTGTTTCAGCTCCTATTCTGTAAACAAGTGGTCTACTTAGTGTCACATTTTTTACATTTTTGTACTTTTTCTTGGTAATGTCACTTTTTTAAATAGCCCTTTGGGTAATATATAGAATTGTTGAATCACTGTGTTGTATACCTGAAACTAATATAACACTATATGTTTACTGGAATTAAAATTAACATATATATATAAATATATATTTATTTATTTAACAAATAAATAAATTTATATATATATGAAATATCCAACTTACAAAAAACATAAAATTTTTAAAAATGTAATAAAAATAAGCTGATAATGTATCAATTTGTTGGTGAAATGTGACCATTATAAGCTCAATAGGAACCTATTTCCCCTAGGAGCAATGCTTTAGTATTCAGTAATCCCATGTTTCTGGCACTTTTGCAGAATATAACTACTGGATAATAAAAATTGAGTGTATTTTTAGATATAAGTTAATAAGGTTGATGTCAGGGTAAATAGAGTTTTATAGATTGGGCCCTGGGCAGCTTGTCTTGTATTTCTGGGCCCTTATGCCGTATCCCAGTACTATTTTCCCTGGCCCTTTTCTATCTTTTTAGTATTTTCTTTAAGCTACCATTTAGTAAAAATAGCTACTGTTTCTTGAAGGCTTATTATCAGAGTTCTGAACTAGTACTTTATGTATCTCTTTTATTAATCCTTGTAGCCTGTTAAGAAGGTGCTGGTATCTCCTTAATAGAAATAATTGAGGTTTGGGAAATTTTTGCAACTTGCTCAGAGTCCTATAACTGCTGAGTGGCTAGGTGTTTCTGACTTCAAAGCCCCTGCCAATCCTCACTGTATATTGAATTTGCACTAGAACGAAGTGGGCAAACTATTGTCCTTGGGCCAAACCTGACTCATAGTTTGTTTTTATAAATAGTTTTATTGGAATACAGCCATGGCTATTTTAGTACATATTGTTTGACTGCTTTTGAGCTACAAAGGCAGAATTGAATAGTTGTGCCAGAGACTGTGTGGCCCACGAAAGCTAAAATATTTACAATTTGTCCCATAAAAGTTTACCAGCCCTGTGCTAAAATAAGAGATATGGGACAGTGATACTAGATGAATGAAAAATAAAATAGAAAATGTAGCCATAATAAAACAACTAGATTATCTGGGAATTATTTATAGAGTTGATTAGTTGCTTGCAGATTTCACACAATCTATAAACCCACTAAATTTCCAATATCCAAATTTTATTATTATTTTTTAGGATTTTATTTATTTGTTCATGAGAGAGAGAGAGAGAGAGGCAGAGACACAAGCAGAGGGAGAAGGAGGCTCCATGCAGGGAGCCTGATGTGGGACTTGATCCCTGGTCTTCAGGATCACACCCTGGGCTGAAGGCGGTGCTAAATCGCTATGCCACCTGGGCTGCCTGCAAATTTTATTATTAAAAATTTCTAGGTGTAGGGGTGCCTGGGTGGTTCAGTCGGTTAAGTGTCTGTTTTTGCCTCAGGTCATGATCCCGGGGTCCTAGGATTGAGCCCTGCATTGGGCTCCCTACTCACTGGAGAGTCTGCTTCTCCCTCTCCCTTTGCCCCTCCCTACTGCTGGTACACCCCCCTCTCTCCTTCTCAAATCAATCAATCAATCAATCAGTCAGTCATAAAAAAGAATCCTAGGGGCATCTGGATGGTTCAGTTGGTTAAGTGTTTGACCCTTGATTTCCACTCAGGTTTGATCTCAAGGTTGTGAGATCCACACTGGGCATGGGGCCTGCTTAAGATTCTCTCCCTCTCCTTCTGTCATTCCCACCCCTCCCCTCTCTCTTAAAAAAAAAAAAAAAAAAAAAGAGCCCCCAAAAATCCTAGCATGGGGCCATCTGGCTGGCACAGTCAGTAGAGCATGTGACTCTTGATCTCAAGGTTGTGAGTTTGAGCCCCATGTATGGTATGGAGTTTACTTAGAAAAAAATTCTAGCACAGGCCCTTAAATTTAGTGTGACAGATTTGTCACATGAATCATTTGTGATTCTTTTTTTTTTTTTTTTAAGGATTTTATTTATCTATTCATGAAAGACACAAAGAGAGGCAGAGACATAGGCAGAGGGAGAAGCAGGCTCCCCACGGGGAGCCCGATGTGGGACTTGATCCCAGGATCCCAGAATCATGACCTGAGCTAAAGGCAGACACTCAGAAACTGAGCCACCCAGGTGCCCCCTCATTTGTGGTTTTTAAATGAAAATACTGTTACTTTTTTCTTCAGGTTTTGGCGGAAGCTGCTTTCAGAAGGATGTTCTGAATTTGGTTTATCTCTGTGAAGCTCTGAATTTGCCTGAAGTAGCTCGTTATTGGCAGCAGGTATTAATCTTTATAGTCAACAACTTTTGATTAATTTCTTTTTTTTTTTTTTGATTAATTTCTAATTAAAACCTGTCACCTTTTGTCTGTAAAATGTTTTTGAAAGGAATTATTTATTCCGGGAACTCAACTATTATTACATTCAATTTGTTTATTTTAGGTTTATTTGTTAGGCGTCTATGTTTTTAATTTGCCCTTTTTGCTAAAGAACTCTGATGAAAATTTCTGATAAGCCATATTTCTTCTAGTTCTATAACAAATTTGCTCTCAGAATAAAGCAGAACTGTTATTCTTTTTAGAGGGGGAGGAGCAGAGGGAGAGAAAATCTTAGCAGGCTCCACACTCAGCCCAGAGCCCCACATAGGGCTTGATATCACAACCCTGAGATCATGACCTGAGCTGAAATCAAGAGTCAGGTGCTTAACTGTGCTACCTAGACACCCCAAGAATTATTATGCTTAACTATAAATCTTTTTGGGCACCTGGATGGCACAGTTGGTTAAGTGTCCAACTCTTGGTTTGGTATTGAGCCCAGATCAGGCTCTGTGTTCACCATGGAATCTGCTTGAGATTCTCTCTCCCTCTCTCCCTCCACCCCACATCACCCCCCTGCACTTTGATGTGCTCTCTCCTTTTCTCTAAAATAAATGAAGAAATATTTTTTAAATTATAAATCTTTTCTATCTTTAAAAGCAGAAAATCAAAAAAATTAAAAAAGAAAAACAGAAAATCAAAATAAAGGAGGAATCTGTATTGTAATTCTTTCAAGTGGTTTGTGTGTGTTGATACTTGTTTTGTCCTTTTGAGATTTGCAGAGCTAAAATTAGAGACCCTTCCCAAATTGAAAATAGAGTTAATATTAATTGAGTGCTTTCTCTGCACCAGGCATTTTTTTAGGTACTTTGGGTATAGTATTTCATTTAGTCCTCATCACTAATATTGGCCTCCATTATAGGTAAAGAAACTGAACCTTAGAGATGTTAAATAATTTGTCCAAGATACCAGCCAGTATAAATATCTTCCTCAAAAATTTTCCTGCAAGTTTATAGTTTTTAGATTTCAGCAGTGGGTGAGAATATAAGGAAATGTACATTTTTAAGAAAAATGTATGATATAAAAGTTTGTTTCACTCAATCCAGCAAGATGACTTTATCTTCCTGTCGTCATGGCAAAAATGCAGATAAAGGCTTGGTTTTTCAACACTTGGAGCTTATTTCCGCAGCTCTCAGACTTTAAAACAGCCCCTAAAAGTCAGAGCCTTGAAAAAAAAAGTAAACGCCAGTCTCCTTCCTTACATTCATCTGGTCACTAATTTGAAGTCTTGTCTATACACTCTTAGGAGAGTAAAGGATTAGGTGATTGGAGACTTTTACTCTTATAATATTTATTTTAAAACTTTGCCAAGAAAAAAAAAAAAAACTTTGCCAAGGGAGGGGCACCTGTGTGGCTCTGTTGGTTAAGCTTCTGGCTCTTGATTTTGGCTCAGGTCATGATCTCAGGGTGGTGAGATTGTGTTGGACCTGCTTAAGGTTCTTCTGTCTCCCTCTCCATCTGACCATCCCTGCACGCTCCCTCTCAGAAACAACTTTGCCAAGGGTTAGTGATGTTCTGGTTCATCCAGAAGCAACTATAACTCTGTGCATTGTTCAAATGTTCTCTGTCCACTTTCTACTCACTGGTGAGGGGTGAGGGATAACATATGGGCGGGGGGGGGGGGGGCTTTGGGATTTGATTGCTTGCAGCTTTGCTTCCACAGAGTTTGGAGAAGCTGGCTAAGGAGAACACTAAGTGCCTTTTTTAACCTCTAATGGGGTTGAAACTTAGTCGTGCTCTCACCATCCATTCCATTCCAGATTGATGAATGGAAAGTTAAGCCAAATGGAAATTTTCATGATGGCTTTAAGTGGTGGGGTGCTAATTCTTTTTTAAATCAATAGATACTAACAAGGTTGGTTAGTTTTTGCCTCCTGTTACTTTATGAAGTTGGTATTCATACAATAGTACTATAAAACTCTGAACAGTGTATGGCATAGGCTGCCCCTCTGCACTAATTGTACATCCAACATTGCATAATTGTATGTGTAATTTCAGGTTATAGATATGAATGACTACCAGAGAAGGAGATTTGCTTCCCGGATTATAGACAGTTTGTTTAATACAGTAACTGATAAGAAGATAGCTATTTTGGGATTTGCATTCAAAAAGGACACCGGTGATACAAGGTATCAATCAGTTCCTTAAAATATTTCAACCCCTTTGAGAGTGTTAACTCATCTTTTTTTGATTTTTTATGGTGGGTATGTGTATGGAAATATATACATATATATAGTATAAAGAATAAAAATAAACATCCATGTCCTCACAAGAAATAGAATCTTACCTCTATAAACCCCTAGGTATTAGAATATATGCCATTTGAAAGCTTAGCAATACTGATTTTTTTCCTTCAGAGAATCTTCTAGTATATATATCAGCAAATATTTGATGGATGAAGGTGCACATCTCCATATATATGATCCAAAAGTACCAAGGGAACAAATAGTTGTGGATCTTTCTCACCCAGGAGTTTCACAGGATGACCAAGGTAAAGCTGTGAGTTTCATGAATCACTGAGTATGGGCCCTAAGACTTGTTTGTTCACTAGAAACCTTTGGTTGTTTTGTCATTGTGTTTTCTTTTCTTTTTCTTTTTTTAATGAAATGCTACATTTTAAAAAAGTTTTAATCCCAGTATAGTTAACATACAGTATTATATTAGTTTCAGAATTACAATTTAGTAATTCAACAGTTCGATACATTATCTGGTGCTCATCATGATATTGCACTCTTAATCCCCATCACCTATTTTACCCATCCTTCACCTGCCTCCCCTCTAGTAACCATCAGTTTGTTCTCTATAGCCGAGAGTCTGTTTCTTAATCTCTCTCTTCTCTCTTTGTCCTTTGTTTTGTTTCTTAAATTCCACACATAAGTGAAATCATATAGTATTTGTATTTCTCTGACTGGCTTATTTCACTTAGCATTATACTCTTTAGCTCTATCTGTGTCATTGCAAATGGCAAGTTTTCATTCTTTTTTATGGCTGAATAATATTCCATATTGAATATATATAAATATATAAAACACATCTTTAACCATTCATCTATTGATAAATATTTGTGCTGATTCCATGGTGGTTCCATTTTTATCATTGGTAAAACCTCTTTTCAGCCTCATTTCTCTAAAATTAAACACTTCGACTTTGTTCCATCAACTTTGATTTGAAGTAGTTGTGTGCAGCTTAGTCTAATGATTTTTCCAACATATTTTAAAAAGCCCCAGAGGTTCCTAGGAGATGCTGCTAGGACAAGTTTTAGGTGCTCTAGGCCCCGACCTTTACTCTTATTCTCACTTCAATCATACCATTTCACTTCTGTTGGACCCTCAACTCTTCCTGCAATCCTAGTATTAAAGTGCATAATTTCCAATAACTCCTTTTTTATTGCCAGTTTCTTGTTGCTGTTGTTACAGTGTCCCGGCTTGTGACCATTTCTAAGGATCCATATGAAGCATGTGATGGTGCCCATGCTGTGGTTATTTGCACAGAATGGGACATGTTTAAGGTGAGGTGACAAAAGTAATATGAAAGAAAATTTATTGGGCAGCCTGGGTGGCTCAGTGGTTTAGTGCCACCTTCAGCCCGGGACATGATCCTGGGGACCCAGGATCGAGTCCTGCATTGGGCTCCCTGCATGGAGCCTGCTTCTCCCTCTGCCTATGTCTCTGCCTCTCTCTCTCTCTGTGTCTCTCATGAATAAATAAATAAAAAATCTTGAAAGAAAGAAAGAAAGAAAGAAAGAAAGAAAGAAAGAAAGAAAGAAAGAAAGAAAATTTATTTATTATTATTATTATTATTATTTTTTTTTTTTAAAGATTTTATATAAGAGAGAGAAAGTGCATGCACATGGGCTGGGGGAAGGACAGAGGGAGAGGGAAAAGCTGGCTCTCCACTGAGCAGGGAGCCTGATGCAGGGGTTCAATCCCAGGGCCCTGGGATCATGACCAGAGCCGAAAGCAGATACTTAACTGACTGAGCCACCCAGCCACCCCTAAAGAAAATTTTAGAGTATTCTGGTATCAGTTGGGGTTGAGTATGTATGCATATATATGTTCTAATTGTGGTTTTGGTTCTGTCTTTATAGGAACTGGATTATGAACGCATTCATAAAAAAATGCTGAAGCCAGCCTTTATCTTTGATGGGCGACGTGTCCTGGATGGGCTCCATAATGAACTACAAACCATTGGCTTCCAGGTAATTATTAGGATCCTGGATTGGCTTTGTTTTGTTTGGTCATTTTTTTTGTAGTGGGTTTGACTTTTAGAATTTTCATGTTCCCTTCTTTAGCAATAACATAACTCAGGGGCACCATGTCAGTTCTCTGGGAAATCTCTATGTGATTTGTGTAATTACTTCATTCTCTCCTTAATTGTGATCTATAGATCATTCAGTATTGGTCTTCCTTATATACCTAGGAGTCAGCAGTTGCCTAATAAATAGGGATAGAATGTACCCTGCCTTACTCTATTTAAAGATCAAGTAAGAAGATATAAAACTTAGAAGAAAAGATTTTTCTTCCCAGAGCCACCCAGGCTGTTCTGTCAAACTGTCTGGACCACAGTGACCCAGGTCACTTATTCCTATATGAATGTTTTGAAAACTGCAAAATGCAGTAGAGTTGTTGTACAGGATCCTGTACCTTCTGAGTGCTCAGCACTGTCCTCGCACCTGAGAGGTCTGAGTGAAAAGTATGGGAACTTCAGTGGGAGTTGCCCTTTTTAATTCTAAGTAGACATGAGAATAGAGTTTGAGAGAGAATGTGATTTCCTTGGAATCTGGTCTGTAAGTTGCTCTCATCCATGTGCTGAGACAATGGAGGCATGTGAGCCTGTCTTCTGAGGGGATCTGGTGTTGGGAGTGGCAGGAGTAAGAGTGTCTAGACATTGCTAGGGAGAGTAGGAGTATACAATGACTCTAGAAACATGAAAAATATGGAAGGAACCAAAGATCTTTCATAGCAACCAGACAACTTGAAACCCTCTTTTGCTTTTAAAAGGAAAAAAATACATTTTGTTTCTAAAATCTTTTTTTCCCCCCCAGATTGAAACAATTGGAAAAAAGGTGTCTTCAAAGAGAATTCCGTATGCTCCTTCTGGAGAAATTCCAAAGTTTAGTCTTCAGGATCCACCAAACAAGAAACCCAGAGTATAGACATCTCCATTTTTATTTGTAATTTTTTTGGTACTTTAGGATAGCAGATATCTATCTGATATTAAGTGATAAATGAACCAAGTGTTTTTAAGGAAACAAAGCTATTTTTTTAATAATCAAATTTATACTAGCGGTATGGGAATTAGCATATCTGGTATTACGAATCTAGAATATTTTTTACATATTTTTATAATGTTGTTACCTCAGTGATTGGATGAGTGATAATCATGTTGGTTTTAATTGTGTCAATTTTTGTAAAACAAAAATTAAACCTCAAACACTTTTGATTATACAAAATACATAGACAGCACTTTAATATCACGTCGTAAAGGAAAAGGCACTCTTCAGTTTTTCTGATCATTGGTTTATTTACTTGTCATTAAATCTGTATTTTAAACCATGAAATTGCTATTCTGAATACTGGGCTAAGCTGGCCAGCCTTTCTAAAAGTGTCCTGGAGACTTAGAGGCGTCTGGCTTAATTGGGTAACCTGTTTTCAAGCCTTTCTTGTCTCTCTGAACATGGAAGGAAGATGCAGTGGCAGGATGGGGCCTTGTGTGCTTTTCTCTCTTTTCTTTTTTGAATGTGCTTAAAACATTTTCCTATACTTCCATGTTATCAGTGACCCTGAAAGTTTGGTTTGAGTTAATGTTCCTTTGCTCCTTTTGTTTTAAGGAGCTGTGTTGTTGTTGTTTTAGCCCAAGATCATCACTGTTCATTTACAGTCAATCAAATAAGACTAAAAGGCAATTTTTTTAATCATGAAGAGTATATTAGTATTAGTCTAGTTTATTCTTCACTTCTCATTTTTTCTCATTGATCATTATTTTTTTTAGTGCAGGAGACAAAAATATTTGTTACCTTAATTTTGCATTTTATTTCTGTAACTCATTGAAGTTTCCTTTTAAATAAGAAAACCAATATAATCTCATGTATGAGCTTAAAGAAGTAGATTTTTAGAAATTATGTATGGCATAATTCTAAAATAAGAATTTCTGTATGTTTCCATATGCTCTTTTCTTATGTCTCTTATTATATTTTATTTTCTCTTGTGCTTTATCATTATTGAAATATGTCAGATGTCCATTTGTTGCTTGTACTATGCTGAGAATGTACAAATAAAGTTGAACAGATACATGTCTCATCCTTTAGGAATTTTGCAGTTCAGTACGAATGCAGAGACAAATATAAAGATGAGGACAGACATCTACAGATATCACATACATAAATAAAATATTCTGTATCAACAATTGCGTGAGTGTATTTTTTGTCACGGTGCAAGTAACAAATGAGTCATGACAGTCTGACATTAGACAGAAAAACATTACTCCTTAGTTTTGTAAGAAAAGGGTATTACATCATTCTTTCAAATGATGTCAGAAAGGGTGGGAATTTAGCAAATAGATCAGGTATTGACAAACCAAATCTCATGGGCTAAATCTGGCCAGCCCCCTGTAAGCTAAAAATAGTTTTTACATTTTTACAAGATTACATTTTAAATGGTTATGTAAGTCCCCAGTTTTGCCCGTTGGCCTGAAAAGCCTAAAATATTTGCTATCTGGCTTTTTAAGAAAACGTTTGCAGATCAGAGGGAAAAAAAACAAAACACCAGAAAGAGAAAAGCACCAGACGGATTCAACCTAAACTGATTCCTTACTCATAAGACCTTGAAGTGAGGGATCCCTGGGTGGCACAGCGGTTTGGCGCCTGCCTTTGGCCCAGGGCGCGATCCTGGAGACCCGGGATCGAATCCCATGTCGGGCTCCCTGCATGGAGCCTGCTTCTCCCTCTGCCTGTATCTCTGCCTCTCTCTCTCTCTCTCTCTCTCTCTCTCTGTGACTATCATGAATAAATAAATAAAATCTTAAAAAAAAAAAGACCTTGAAGTGAGAATGAGCTTATTAATTAGAATTTGCTTTATATTCCTGTTTGAAAATATTCTTGTATTCTGTTTAATAGTCTATCGAAGGGATTATAACCCAGAGGTTTCTTACAAAAGCAGAATCAGGCACTGAATTTAAGTTGCAGGATCCTTCAATGCCTAGGATTTATAAGTAAATAATTATGTGTATAGTTATTGACTAAAAAGAAGGAAAGATGAGCTAAAGATAGCTCATAGAACCAGTATATTTTTCTCCCCATTACAAATGGGGAGAAAAAAAAAAACCCAGTAACTGGGCAAGTAACTTAGCAATTTGAGTCCTTTGTGTGAAAAGTTGCAAGAAGGTGGTTAGCCTTTTCTCCCCCTGCTAAGAAAATTAAAGCATCTCTGTGTGTTTTAAATGACATAAGGCTTCTATTTTTATTAGCTGGTATGTTTTTGACTGGGGCAATGAATACTGGTGAGATTATTAACTAGGATTTACAACTGAAAATAATATGGAGATAGCACCTGAGTGGCTCAGTCAGTTAAGCGTCCGACTCTTGATTTTGGCTCATTTCACGATCTCAGGGCTGTAGGATCAAACCCTGCATCAGGCTCCACGCTTGGGATCCTTCCTCTCCCTCTGCCCCTCTACCCTCCCTCTCTGAAAAAGAAGAAGGAGGAGGAGAAGAAGAAAGAAAATAATACAGGGACAAGGGTAAAAAAAACAAAACATTCAAATAGATATGAGGGTATATAAAAAAGTGAAATCTGACTCACAATGTGTTTTCCAGAATATGTCATTCCACTTAAGCTTTAAATCCTAATTGCACTACCTATTAGCATTTGATATCTTGGCTAAGTTACCTGAAAGCCTTGTTTTCCTCATCTGTAAACTAGAGATAATTCCTCTCTAACACAAAGAAGTGTTACAGGGGATCCCTGGGTGGCACAGCGGTTTGGCGCCTGCCTTTGGCCCAGGGTGCGATCCTGGAGACCCGGGATCGAGTCCCACGTCGGGCTCCCGGTGCATGGAGCCTGCTTCTCCCTCTGCCTATGTCTCTGCCTCTCTCTCTCTCTCTCTCTCTGTGTGACTATCATAAATTTAAAAAACAAAAAAAATAAAAAAAGTGTTACAAAGATTATATGAGATCAATGTTTATACAAATATCTTACTGCATAGTGGCTGCAGGTGATGGACGTTGCCTTTAGCATAACAAGCTGGTCCCATTGAACCAGAACCACATGTAGGCTCTTGAATCACCAAAATGACGATAATTAACATAGCATTACAAAGCAAACTCTATGCCAAGCCCTTTAGGTGCATTTTCTTTCTTTCTTTTTTTTATTTTTTTTTAAATTTTTTTATTCATGAGAGACACAGAGAGAGAGGCGGAGACACAGGCAGAAGGAGAAGCAGGCTCCATGCAGGGAGCTTGATGTGCGGGACTCGATCCCTGGACTCCAGTACCACGCACTGGGCCGAAGGCAGGTGCTAAACCACTAAGCCATCCAGGGATCCCCAAGGTGCATTTTCTCATCTATTCTTCACTTAAGTCCTTTGAGAGAAGTTCTATTCCAATTTTCAGATGAAGGCAGGAGGCTAGAGAGATTAATTTGCTCAAGGTCGCAACAATTTGGAAAGGAGCTTTTCCTGATGTTGAAAGCATCCTAATTTTATTTTTTTCATTTTTTAAATAATAAATTTATTTTTTATTGGTGTTCAATTTGCCAACATATAGAATAACACTCAGTGCTCATCCCGTCAAGTGCCCCCTCAGTGCCCATCACCCATTCACCCCCACCCCCCGCCCTCCTCCCCTTCCACCACCCCTAGTTCGTTTCCCAGAGTTAGGAGTCTTCATGTTCTGTCTCCCTTTCTGGTATTTCCTACCCATTTCTTCTCCCTTCCCTTCTATTCCCTCCCTTTCACTATTATTTATATTCCCCAAATGAATGAGACCATAAAATGTTTGTCCTAATTTTAGAAGTATTATGAAAAGAGTGAGTACCTGTGGCCTTAGGCAGACTAGAGGAATAGCATCCCAAGGAAAGAATCAGAAGGTAGATAGGGTAAAAGAGCCTGAGCAGGGATGCCTGGGTGGCTCAGTGGATGAGCATCTGCCTTCGGCCCAGAGCATGATCCTGGAGTCCCAGGATCCAGTCCCACGTCGGGCTCCCTGCATGGAGCCTCCTTCTCCCTCTGCCTGTTGTCTCTGCCTCTCTCTCTCTCTCTCTCTCTCTCTAATAAATAAAATCTTTTTTAAAAAAGTCCAAGGAACAAAAAATTATAATAAATAAATAAATACATTAAAAAAGAAGAACCTGAGCAGCAGCTGAGAAGGATGTGAGTCCATGCCTTTCATCCTCTTGGAGACTCTCAACTTGCAGAAAGGAAAGCATTTGAGTTGGATCTTAATAGACATGATTTGGAAGGAAACCATGGGTAGAATTAACACATCAGGGGCAGAAGCAATGGAAGCGAAAAGATGGACACAGGAAAATTGAGACTGGGTTTAAGGAAGGCAAGTTGCCTTTTCTCTGGAGTTGAAAGAAGAGTGAAGAGGCAGAACTGGTCTGGAAGGTTAGACTAAGAACAGATTATAGGAACCCTTGAACTCCAAGGTGTTATGAGAACATTTAGTTGTCAAAATGGAGACACCAGTGGCTACACGACATTTGTGAATATACCTAATGCCACTCAGTTATGCACTTTAGAATGGTTAAAATGATAAAATGGAAACACTGAAGATTTTCTTTTTACAGTGTAGTCACTTTTTAACAAAAACTAGAGTGTGCAGCACCAAACTAGTTATTACCATCTAGTTTATTCATATTCTGGCACTGTATTCAAGTTTTGGACCAAAACACAAGAAATACATTAGTGCCAGTCTTGCAAAAAATATTTATAAATGACCTTTAAAAATATTTATTTTTTTAAAGATTTTATTTATTCATGAGAGATAGAGAGAGAGAGAGAGAGAGAGAGAGAGAGGCAGAGGGAGAAGCAGTCTCCATGCAGGGAGCCTGACACGGGACTCAATCCCGGGTCTCTGGGATCACGCCCTGGGCTGAAGTGGCACCTGGGTTGCCCACGATTTATTTATTTATTTGAGAGAGAGAGAGAGAGAGAGAGCACAGGTGAGCTGGGGGAGGGGCAGGAGAGAAGCAGACTCCCCGCTCAGTGAGGAGCTTGACACCAAGCTCGATGGTGACCCTGAGGTCAGAACCTGAGCTGAAATCAAGAGTCAGATGCTCAACTGACTGAGCCACCCAGACACCCCTATAAATAACCTTTAAACTTCACAGGATAATTTGGATACAGTGACCTCTTGCTTCCTTCTGTCCTTCCTTTTTCTGAATGCAGACAGATAAAAGAGTGCTCATTGTAGATCTGCATTTTACAATATGCCACTACTACCATGGGAGATTAATTTTAGTTGAATATACATTTTTTTCTTGTTAGGAATTTATTTTAAAGGTGTTAGAATAAACATTTACAAATGATATTTGTTAGTACATATACTTGGTTGCTCTAACAGAGACCAAAAATTATAGTGTCTTAAACAGAACTGAAATACATTTCTCTCTCATATAAAAGTCCACATAGGTGGTCCAGGGCTGGTTAGAGCACCTTCACAGATAGAGAGGTCGAGGCTTCATCACCTGGTTGCTCTGCCATCCTTGACGCGACTCTCCTATCTCAATATCCAAGATGGCTGCTCCAGCCCCAAGGTCATGTTCTCATCCTCACCAGCAGGGAGGAGGGGAGAGAAGGAAAGGATGACCCCCCTTTAAGAACTTATTTATTTATGTATTTATTTATGTATTTATGTATTTATTATATTGTATTTATTCATGAGAGACATACACAGAGAGAGAGAGACAACGGCAGAGGGAGAAGCAGGCCCCACGAGGGGAGCCCAGTGTGGGACTCGATCCCGGGACTCCAGGATCACACTCTGAGCCGAAGGCAGATGCTCAACCTCTAAGTCACCCAGGCGTCCCTAGGAACACATTTAGAAGTAGCACAAATCACCACCGTTTGCATACTGTTGGTCAAAACTTAGCCACAGGTTCACAACTATCTCCAACGGAGTCTGGGAAATATAATTTTTAGCAGGACAACCAACTATGTGCCAGCTAAAAATTCTATCATCGTAGGAAGGTTATAGTAATTGGGAACAATTAGCAGACTTACACATAAAATCAACATTTTCTTTGCTATTATTGTTGATTTTTCATTGTGGTGGGGGGATATCAAGTTTCATTTTTTTAAATTAATTAATTAATTTATTTATTTATGATAGTCACAGAGAGAGAGAGAGGGGGGCAGAGACATAGGCAGAGGGAGAAGCAGGCTCCATGCACCGGGAGCCTGACGTGGGATTTGATGCCGGGTCTCCAGGATCGCGCCCTGAGCCAAAGGCAGGCGCTAAACCGCTGCACCACCCAGGGATCCCTCAAGTTTCATTTTAAAGGGATTTAAGTTTAGAAATTCAGCCAATAAAAAAAAAACAATAATAATACTGTAGTTCTCATCAATTTTTGTAGGGCAAAATTGTGAAGGTTGTATACGAATGGGTAGAGTTTAGGAAACACAGTGGTATTTTTTTTTTTTTTTTAAGATTGTATTTATTCATGAGAGAGAGGCAGAGGCATAGGCAGAGGGAGAAGCAGGCTCTCCGTGGGGAGCCCGATGCGGGACTCCATCCCAAGTCTCCAGGATTAAGCTCTGGGCCGAAGGGAGGTGCCCAACCGCTGAGCCACCCAGGCGTCCCAACACAATGGTAGTTTTAATTAGTAACACCAACCTTAGGAAACTACCAGGGATGACAGTTCTTCTAACACTTAAAGACCATGTCTACGTAATGTCAAACACACAGATGTAAAGTAAATATTAGGTGTTATTAGTTTTCTAGCAATTATTTTCAAACTGTGATCCAAACATCTCTACAGAGGTGTTTCAGGATTCCTGCAAATGACTGGTTTAAATATAAATGCATATGTACACACATAGATAATTACAATATGTATGTAAAACTATCTACAAAGCTATTATTAAAAAGACAGCAAGCAGAGCTCTCTGTCAGCATCGTATACTGAGCACACACTTATAACCTCTCCCTTCTTAGAACCCCATTAAAATTACAGCAAGAGGGGGGAAAGACATTATCCAATAAAACATAGAGAATAGGAAGGGGCTATCCGTGGTAAAGAGATTTAAAGAAATTTCTGGAAAGTTTTGGTCAGATGGATATATATATATATATAGATTTTATTTATTTATTCACAGAGAGAGGCAGAGACAGGCATAGGGAGAAGCAGGCTCCCTGTGAGGAGCCCAATGCAGGACTCAATTCCAGGACCCCAGGATCATGCCCTGAGCAGAAGGCAGACACTCAACCACTGCACCCAAGATTATTCTTTTTTAAAACTTTGAATGGCTTTAGAGAAATAATCCAAATATTTGGGAGTCCCTCACTGAGAAACACCTCCACAGTGAAGCTCCATCAATTAGATGGCTCCCTCCACCTCAGCTTCCCATCAACCTTAGGGTGGCTCATCACTCGTATGCATGAAGAACCAAGGATCACCAGACAGTTGAGAGCCTTCAACACAGAAGGCAGAGATAAAACAAAGGAGAGACAGGGCTCAAGGTGAAGAAACACAACTTCAAAAGACTAATTATCCTTAGAAAAATAGAAGAAATGCAGCTAGGAAACCAACAGGATGCTGTTTTAAAAAAGAAAGAAAAAAAGGCATCATCAGAATCATCACAGAACTCTTGAAAATGAAAAGGCAGCGGCCAAAATTTTAGCAAGGAAATCATTGTCAAAGGAAATTGTCATGTAAAATAGATTAAAATATTTTATCAGCAAACATGTCTAGCTTGACCCTCAGGGGGATGAAGGGCATGGTCTCACACCTCTCTCATGGCTGTACCTGCTACTATGCTCTACTTACATTCTGAATCCCTCTTTGGAATTTTACTCTCAATTTTCTGCAAAGCCACTGGTGCTCATGTTTGTTAAAGTAATAATATTGATAATACTTCCAAAGTTAGATGCTTTCAAGCTTCAAGTAAGAGAAACTCCTATTCAAACTGGTTTCATTTTTTAAAAAAGATTTTACTTATTAGAAAAAAAAAAAAAAAAAAGATTTTACTTATTAGAGAAAGAGGGAGAAAGTGAGGCATGAGAACATAAGCAGGCAGAAGGGCAAAGGGAGAGGGAGAAGCCGACTCCCTGCTGAGTAGAGAGCTCCATGTGGGGCAGGGGCTCCCTCAATGTGGGGCTGGATCCCAGGACTCTGGCAGCTGCTTAACTGACTGAGCCACCCAGGTGCCCCAAAATCGGTTTCATTAATACAGACATTTATTATCTCACCAAACAGGAAGTGGGTTTCAGGGTTGGCTGATTCGGTAGTTGGAAAAGAGGCTGGGACTCCTGTATTAGTTGGTATCCTAAAAACCATAAGCATTTATCACTTTTCTTTTCTTAAAAATGCCCTTTGTGCTTGCTACAGAAAGAAAAAGATCAGATATGGCAAAATGGGCACGCACCAAACTTTATTACATTGGAGACCACTGATGTGTTAAATTGTCCAGCTCCAGCAAGAATTTTTATATAGACCTCTCATCATGTCTGGGCATTTAAATGGCCCTATTAATGCATCATTGCTTAGGAAGGTGAAAGCTCTGTTCTGGCCTTTTAAGATTTAAGCCTGTCCATTCTTGTACAGTTGTGCAACTGTACAACATATATTAACCACACTCAAATGTCCAACAAGATCCAGGTACTTGGTCACATGTTCTAGTCATGTCATATGGCCATTTATGTAATGAGTGAAGAAATAACAAATCCAGAAGCTACAATTTGTGATTCCACTTTGAAACAAACATTTCTTGCTATACTTCTTTCAATTTGGGGGATTAAGTTTAACTGGAGAGTGTCCTGAGATTGCAAGAGTAGGCGTTTTAAAATTATGGGCAGCCCAGGTGGTTCAGTGGTTTAGTGCCGCCTTCGGCCCAGGGCGTGGTCCTGGAGACCTGGACTAGAGTCCCATGTTGGGCTCCCTGCATGGAGCCTGCTTCTCCCTCTGCCTGTGTCTCTGCCTCTCTCTATCTGTGTCTCTCATGAATGAATAAATAAATAAGATCTTTTAAAAAAAAGTATAAAATTATACATGATTCACTATTATTTCACTTTATCAGTTTTCTCAATACTGCGCTAATGCTGGGGCTGACCAAAATGTCATTCATGACTCCCAATTTCACATTTGTATCAAAATAGCTTCATTTTATCATTCACTGTTTTTATAAATAGTTAAAAATATGAAGCCGCAACATGTATTTGCACTAATAAAATGCTTTTAATTCTTTTACATTGAATTCTATGAAAATTTCATTTGACAAATTATTCTTCTGCTACAAATGTTTCATTACCATTCACCTACATTGTGCAAAATTAGGAAATACCCAGATTATGTCATAGAATCTCAATAGTAATCCATTTTTCTGTGACATAACAGATTTGTAAAAACTTTATTTATTTAAAGATTTTATTTTTAAGCAACCTCTACAGGCTGCATGGGTCTCAAACCCACGAGATCAAGAATTATACACTCCAGTGACTGAGCAGTTAAATGGCCCTATTAATGCATCATTGCCCCTGAAGCAACAGATGTTGCTTCCGGAGATGTTTAAAGTTGGGTTAATTTTACACGGCAAAATTTATTAGAATCTATAAAGAAAGTATAAGTCAAAGTATATATGGCTCCCCTGAGTTAAATTAAAATGTAAATAATGTTCGAAGTTATGCATTACTTTTATAAAAAATACTAGTTCACCTACTTAGAAATTCAAAATAGAATTGGCCTTCTACATTGCAGATTTTACAATATAGCTATCTAAAAACTTCTTTGTAAGAATGTAGTAGAAAAACAGGATTAAAATTAAAAAAAGAAAAGAAAAACAGGATTTAGAGTCAAAAGATGGAAGTTGAGTTCTAGTACCTAGGGAAGAAAATCCTCCTTCAGGTCATTAACATCATATACAACCACCTCACCAATGTGGTGTGAAAAAGAGAAGGAATAAATGGGATAGTGCACATGAATGTAGCAAACTACTATAAAATGAGGATTAACACCCTTTTTCTTAGGTTATATTTCTGTCTTCAATAACATCATAATCTTGATTTCACAGAGGTCGTAAACAAGTAATTAATGTAAAACTATTTTCCATTGCTGAAGAATCAGCATTCAAACTCTTCAGCCTTTCTAAATTATTCCAGTGATGCTGTAGTACTCTGTAAAGGACATAGGCCAACTCTAAGTAAGCAGATCACAGCCTCGATCTATACTTTTAACATTTTATTTATTTATTCATGAGAAACACAGAGAGAGAGAGAGAGAGAGAGAGAGAGAGAGAGAGAGAGAGGCAGAGACATAGGCAGAGGAAGTAGCAGGCTCCTCCCAGGGAGCCTGATGTGGGATTTGATCCCTAAACCGGGATCACACTCTGAGCTGGAGGCAGGCGCTCAATTGCTGAGCTACCCAGGTGTCCCTATACTGACTGTTTCATCAACAGTGTCATTTTTCAGAAGTGAAATGTGATGACGATGTATAGGTAACAGGCTTGGAAGCTTTTCTCCAAGTTTTTCAAGTATTTTTAATTATACTGTTAACAGTAAAACTCTTAAAAGATATTTTATGATTACATCACAGCAATCAATTGTTTAACAGAACACAGAACATATGCTAAAAGACAAGTGAATTACTTAATTTAAATATGCACAGCTATTGACATGTTTCTTAAAACAAAGAGACTGAGGTATATCCACTGAAGTCTAGGCATTCTGGTACCACTTCTATTACCATCTGGAATCAGATATTAAAAATTCCTGTGATCTTGAAGGTCTCATTATGTTTTAGAGGACTTTTTTCTTTTAGCCACTAGATTTTTCAGGAAAAATTCACCTATTTAGGAAAAATGAAAACACGTTAATATCAATTTAACATAAATTTCAGAATCATACTTCAGTGTTTCCCTTTTTTTAAATGTTAAGCTCTATACCACCGTGGGAATTGAATTCATGACCCTGAGATCAAGAGTTGCATGCTCTACTGACTAGAGTCCACCCAGCACCCCATTAGCTGTATCTTTTTTTTTTTTTAAAGTAAACTCTACACCCTATACAAAAAAATTTTAACACCAGTCTCTATTATTCTTTCTAGTAACTCAGTATTATAAAGGGTGGCCCTTTTGTATCTACGGGTCTGCTTTTGAACATTTTTTCTACTTTCTGTACACTATCTATTCCTCATCACTGACAAAGTATTGCTGTTGGCACAATTCATTTTAGAGAGCAATTCTGCTATATTATTAGCCTGGATCTGATGTTTATAAAACAGACCTCACTGCAGTTGAGCAGACTCGTCTGATGGAATCCCTTTAGCTTATTCCCCTCTAGGGAAGCAAGAGCTCTTCATTTATAATGGGTTTTCTCTCCAGCCCCACAGTTGTGCTTGTGCATTAAGTTAGCTGTTTAGAGGGGGCACATTCCCTTTTCAGGTCATGAGGATTCCATTTAGTCTCTCACTGTTACAGCACAGCTCAGTTAGTGGCAGAGACCAGCACTGTGAGCCTGATTTTATGAGGAGTCTAATGAACTTTGCTTTGTCATCTTAATATACAAGTATAACCACAATGACCATATCTGTACACAATCACCGAGAATCCCAAGGTTTATAACCCAGCCAAGTAATGGAGAGTTAGTCATGCCCCTCCATACCTTATCTAAATCTGGCAGGAGTAGAATCAACATTTTCAGGCCCTAGCCCATCATCTGAATCTAATGTTCTACGTAGTAGAATTTGCTCTTATCCTGGTAACTTTGTTTTTTTAAAGATTTTATTTATTTATTCATGAGAGACACACAGAGAGAGAGAGAGGCAGAGACACAGGCAGAGGGAGAAGCAGGCTCCATGCAGGAAGCCTGACATGGGACTTGATCCCAGGTCTCCAGGATCACGCTCTGGGCTGAAGGTGGCGCTAAATTGCTGAGCCACCCGGGGTTGCCTCCTGGTAACTTTAAAAACATTACAAAGTTCATAATTCACTTTCTTGTAAATGTTAGAAAATTCTCTTAAAACAAAATAAAAACTTTTCAAATGATTTTACTTTAACCACTCCGGAAGCTGATGTTAGTCCTATCCTTTACTTATGTTTTCAGCTTGTCTGCAGAATTATTCTTGCTTGAAGAATACATCACTTTATTGGCTTCCAAATTCCCCACATCCTGTGAGTCAGTGCTGAATCAAAGTCTTAGGTTTTATAACTAGGATAAGCTGTTGTTAGTTCATTAAAATGTCTTGAATTTCTTTATAGGAACACACTGAATATTACTAATATACAAACATTAGTTTTTGCCAATGTGTGCCTAATTTAGATCTATAATTTAAATGCAATATATAAAACAATCATCTAAAAGATAATTTAAAGTAATCATGTGGTTTAGACCTATCAAAAAAATAACTGTTTATTCTTCAAGAAATTATAATTGTTAAGTCCAACTGGCAGGGAAAACATTATAAACATTTTTTGGATTAAATTCAAGCTTTAGATATGTTCTTACAGACTTTTTGATGGCCATTATCACATGACTTTTTATCCCTTGAAGAGGCTTTCCTTTTACATATATAAGCCCAGGGTGTGATCCTGAAGTCACAGGATCAAGTCCCACATGGGGGTCCCTGCATGGAGCCTGCTTCTCTCTCTGCCTGTATCTTTACCTCTCTCTCTGTGTCTCTCATGAATAAATAAAGTATTTATTTATTTTTTTAGATTTTATTTATTTATTCATGAGAGACAGAGAGAGAGGTAAAGATACAGGCAGAGAGAGAAGCAGGCTCCATGCAGGGACACAATGCAGGACTTGATCCCAGGACCCCAGGATCATGCCCTGAACCAAATGCAGATGCTCAACCACTGAGCCACCCAGGCATTCCAAGGCTTTTCTTTTCATAAGTCAAATCAAGCTACTAATCAAACTAAGAGCTGAAATTACAAAGGTGAAGAACTGCGGTGTAGCTAGAAAAAGCAGTAAAAATTTTTTTCTTTTTCTTTTTTTTTTAAAGATTTTATTTATTCATGACAGACACACAGAGAGAGGCAGAGACACAGGCAGAGGGAGAAGCAGGCTCTCCATGGGGAGCCCAATGTGGAACTTGATCCCAGGACCCTGGGATCACACCCTGAGCCGAAGGCAAATGCTCAACCACTGAGCCACCCAGGTGTCCCAAAACATTAGAAATTCCTATATGGAAAATAATCTTACAAATTTTTTTTTGTTGCTTCTGGGAGGAAAACCACAAAGATATTAATGAATAAGCAGCAATGCAGTCAGATACTTTTTAGGATTTAAACTGATCTGAAATTAGCAGTTTAGAGATGCAGCTGGCATGACTGTCAAATGAATATACATTTTTCAGAAAACCATGTTATTTACTTAACTGGTATTTGTCATTTCTGAATAACCTACTATTGAAATCCATACAAAGAATAAGCTGATTACTCCTGCTTTCGTCATAGTAGCTGAGCTATAAACGGGGAAGAAATTCCTTTCTTTTTTTTTAAGATTTTATTTATTTATTCATGAGAAACACAGAGAGAGAGGCAGAGGCATAGGCAGAGGAAGAAGCAGGCTCCCTGCAGGGAGCCTGATGTGGGGACTTGATCCTGGGATCACACCCTGTGCTAAAGGCAGATGCTCAAATGCTGAGCCATTCAAGTGTCCCTGAAGGGATTATTTAAGGAAAAAAACAGATTTAAGATAAATTTTTCCTTAACATGAGCCCTATGGAGCAAAGTTCCTAAGGATGTTCCAGAAAAAACTTACTTTTCCTACAAAAGGCAACCACAGCTATTATAATCTTCACATGGAAAGTTGTGGTCTAAATAAAACCATCCCCTGCAGTGTAACTTACCTGCTTTATATGAAGAACGCACCAAAGGGCCACTTGCAGTATAATGAAATCCAAGTTCATTTCCTACTTTTTCCCAGTATTTGAACTTTTCAGGAGTAATGTATTCTTCAACCTACATTTAAAGAATTAATTCAGATAGATTTTAGAATTTCCCTAAATAATTTTGATTCTGTAGAAAATCTATGCTCATACATTCATGAGCATAGTTTCCTGGTTTTCACTTCATAATTTATCCAGTTGCCCGGAGGCTTTCCTCCTTTTCTTCCTCACAGACTACTTGTCCACTGGTTACTACCCCCTATATCAGGACTTGATTCTGGGGAATTAGGAGAGAAAATACCAATTTTGTAGTTTGTTAACTATTCCAAAAGATAAAAAAAATGAGACCATCTATAGAGATTATGTATCTGTATTACTCCTTCACTAACAGGTATGAACAAGAATTAATCATACTTGTAAGATTCCTGAGGCCCAAGACTTCCTTGTCTTGTCTTGTATCTTGTGCTTAGCACTGTGTGTAGACAGTGTTACCAGCACCCATATTATAGACCAGATGTGCTGTATTCACAGTTACTACTCAACAAAAGTTTCTTAAATGAATGAAATAAGATTGACTTTTCTTTTTTACATCACCTCTGACTCTAAAACAAGTCACAAGATGACCACATGCAAATGAATGCAATTTCTCAACTATTTCTTTTTTGTACATTCACTTAAGTTGTACAATTTTTAGGGCAGCAAAAAAAAAGTGCCAGAATATCTGTTGGCTTTATCCAGAAAATAAAATGGAAACTGGGACTTGGAAATAGACATGGAACATTCACTAAAAAGCCAGCAGCTTCTTAATTGTACCTATGGACAACAAAGACTTAATTCAAATTACCAGCAAACGTTCAGCAACTCAAGATTGCAATACCTTAAGATGGCGCTTTGTTGGTTGCATATATTGTCCTAAAGTCAAACAGTCCACATCAGCTTCACGAAGTGCTATAGAAAAAAAGGGCACACATTATGTTAGCATATTTTAAAAGGATTTTTTAATTAAAAAAAAAAAAAAACAAACATTTTAAGTAATCTCTATACCCAAAAGGGGACATGAACTTACAACACTGAGATTAAGAGTTGCATGCTTTACAGACTGGGCCAGCCGGGCACCCCAAGATTTTTTTAAGTAATCTCTACACCCAACATGGATCTTAAACTCACAACCCTGAGACTGAGAGTGATATGCTCCAGTAGAGATTTAGATGCTGAAATGGTTGAAATGGTTGATTCAAGCATAATTTCCCTGGGCAAAATTTTACTTCAGAACAATGTGAATTTTACCCTGGCCTATAATCCTGATGTTGGGAGGTAAGACTATATCCATTTGAAAGTGCCAGGGAATATGAAAAGATTGAAAAAATAGGAATGAGTAAGACCATGGAATAAATACTAAAATATGAGTGAAGGGGGTTTTGAGCAGGAGTCTGTTAGAAAAGGTGAAAGGAACAGTATATAAAAGGGTTGAAATTGGAGTCCCTGGATGGCTCAATGGTTAAGTGTCTGCCTTCTGCTCAGGTGGTGATCCCAGGGTCCTGGGATTGAGCCCCTGCATCGGGAATCCCTGCTCAGCAGGGAGTCTGCTCCCTCTCCCTCTGCTGCTCCTCCTGCTTTTGCTCTCTCTCTGTGTCGAATAAATAAATGAAATCCTAAAATAATTTTAAAAGGCCTGAAAGCGCCCATATTATAGACCAGATATGCTATATTCAGTTTTACTAGCTGTGCAAGACATGCTCTAGAGGATGTGATTTGACCTATCATATATGAGAATTTTTCCAGTAAAACTGTAATTTTATTCTAGTAATAAGGACCTTTTAATTACTATTTGGAATTGTTACTCTTAGAACCAATAAACAATGGCAAGTAGGCAAAGGATCCTCAACTAAATAACAGCCTTTTTTTTTTTTCTAACCAGTTTATAAAGCCCAAGAATCACAAAGCAAATGGGCTTATGAGACTAAGATTCATAAAGTCCAAAGCACATCATATTATGTGACAGTGTTACCAGCAAGCTCTTCCTCAAAGGCCTGGCTTCATTTCATTCATCTTGTCACTGCCTGTCAGAGCTCCTGGTACCTGGCACCTGGCTGGCTCTTAAAACTGCAATGACTAAATAAGAAAAGTGGATAGAATCTTATTTTCACTTGATTAAAGGGTAGGGAATAAAATGGGATACAAATTTCATATCCTGAGTTTTCTGCATATCATCCCATAAAGTTCCTAAGAAAACATACTTCCTTTCCTTTTTACGCTATTAGAATCATATCCTGTACTTTGTTTTTAAGGGCACTTTCACTGAGACCATAGAGGAGGCATAACAGGGTCTTTGAAATGGGGTTCCTCAAATTAAATGAAAAAGAGTTTTCATTTTTTATTACCTTTCATTGTTGCATATACTTGCTCATCATTTTCACCTAAACCCAACATGATAGAGGTTTTAGAAATCACATCAGGCCGAACTTCCTTGGCGTGTTTCAGTACGCGCAGAGACTGGCTGAAATTGGCCCGGGGATCACGAACTTTCCTTGAAAACAGCAGGGCTGTTGTCAGCAAGAATAACCACAAGCTCAACTAAGTACATAGTTATGCAAGCAATCTAAAAGACCAGGAGAGTACATTCTGAACACTGTATTATATCATGTGGTTTGATACTAGCATTTGGTGCACAAGTGTCTAGCTGTTACTTTGATAAAGAAAATCAGGCTTCACTGGGCCCCTTCATTCTGCCTACTTTTAAGGCCTTTTAAGCCTTGGGCAGAGAAAGCTAGAACAGAAGTAAGTTATGAATTACTGAGAAACCAGAATTTGAAGCTGAGAATGAGTGATTGCAAGGGATAGTCAAGAGAAAAGGGAAAAAGAGTAGAAGTAAGAAAATCTCAATACTGAACAAAGGAAAAACTGTTTAACATGAACCCACATTTCAGAGGCCTGAAACTTTTATGTTCAGTGCTTTTATAAAGACCAAGCTGCCCTCTGCTGGTGAGTATATGACACTGACATCTCTTAGGTAATGCAGGATTCTGGAATTTTCACTGGAAAGGATAATGTTTCTTAAGTGAAACCAGGGAAATTGGCACCCACTGGTGGTAGTATCATGAGAAATGACAGGGCTGGAACAGGCTGTGTGTTAGACCTCAACAGCAGCCAAACCACCATGTTTTAAGTGGCGAGAATGCCAAAAGGACAGAATTGCTGACTATTTGATGTTAATCCAGTGTTTGTTTGAATTTCTAGTGCACCTTTATTTTGTGTAACTGACTTGCTGTTCTTATTTTTAATCAGAGACTAGCTCAAAGGAAGAAAGGAAACCAGTTTGTGAATTTAAAAACAATCACAAAATCGACAATAGTGAACATAATTACTCTTGAAAGTATGTCTCCACTGATTTTAAGTTATGTTCCCTTAATGTTTATGATTTAGTGGAAACACTGGTTATTGTTTATCATAGTTTTTTCAAGTTCTATAATACAGATAATATGTAGTGGCCAGTAACAACACTGCCAAATATACTTTACTAAAATTAAGTAAGATAAACATACTAATCTTTCTGAAGGTTAAAATAATTTTTATCTTTCTGATATAATAATGAATTATTAGTGTGGCATAACAATCTGGAAATTTTCCTCACTATTAACATTATTAGAAAGAATAGTACATATTTTTTTAAAAGAGATTGAAAATACATCTGAATGAGAACTGCTCCTTTTGTATCACTTATTGAAATTTTAGTGCCAAAAGTATTTTTAAAAGTCTTTTCTTGGGTAGCCTGGGTGGCTCAGCGGTTTAGCACTGCCTTCTGCCCAGCTGTGATCCTGGAGACTGGGGATCGAGTCCTACGTTGGGCTCCCTGTATGGAGCCTGCTTCTCCCTCTGCCTGTGTCTCTGCCTCTCTCTCTGTGTCTCTCATGAATAAATAAATAAAATATAAAAAATATATATACATATGCATATAAATATATACAGTTAGGTTATAGTAATCAATATTACTGGGTGGAAATATTACAGATGGTGCTTATGCTCTTTTTGTTAGGAATATTTTCTGATTTTCAGAAAATATTTTGTTACAAAAGGAAAGAGAAAAAAAAAAAAAAAAAAAAGGAAAGAGTTCACTTTGTAAAAGTCAAATAGAAAGTTCTCCCCTGCAAAAAGTAAGAAAATATAGCAGATGCTGGCCCTCCAAACTTGCCAGTTACTCTGTATATGTAATCACCTCTGTAATTCTGGAACTGTTTCTATATTATGTGCATACACATCTAATCCTGACAGAGCAACTTTCTCTATTGCTTTTAGGTCTCCTCGGAAATCAGGGGTGAGACATTCCACAAGAATTTTTGGATTCCTATGGGGAAAAAAAATAAGTATCAAACTCAGGCAAAGCATTGACATAATTATTACTCAAAACAGAAATTACTAGTACTCATTAAGTATCAGTTTCAACACAGGCATCTTTGGAGTCTTGCCAAGGAAAGCATGAACACATAACTAAATGTTCACATATAAACTGTTTTATGAAAAAATAAACCCTGAACATCAAATATATTGTACATAGTAGTTAAAATACATCTGCATGCAAATAATGATCAGAATAAATTTTGAGGTTAATAGACTTACACTTTATTGAGAAAGTATTAAGAAAAAATTGCTTATAACAATTATAAACATTAAAACATGAAATATAAAATATCTTTTTATTCTTTGCAAAGTAAATTGGGACATTTCTTATGTGAATGCAAGGAGCATTTGATTGCTTTAATTCTGATTTCTTTAAAAATTCATCAAATAGTGTCATCCTCCCTTCCTCTACACAAATATTTCACAAGTGCTGTAGGTTTAAAAAACTATTTTCTGAGTTGCTGAGTCATGAGCTTTGCTTAAATGAAATACAAGTTAAACATTAATCTTCTTATTTATATTCTGGCTATATCTATGCATGCATTCAAGCATGAAAATGTGAACTAGGTCACAGTGCTGTTCCTTTAGACAGCAGCAGAAATGACTAGAACTACTGATAAATTTTTTCATAAAACCAATGGCAAAGTTTCTGGAGCTGTCTCCTGAGAGAACAGATGTAGAAAGAACTCATACATACCCTCTCACAGATATAAGAGATGCTGAAAGAACATAGCTTATAACTCCCTGTTTTTTTAATTGTAAAGTTGAGACCAATTTGTGAAACCAATTTAGTGGGTTGCAAACAGAGCTTTTTAAAGTAAACTATAAAAATAAAAATAAAAAAAAAAAGAAAAGAAAACACTGGGGAATCATTAGAAAAACATTTACTAAGTGCCAGGTGCTCAACTAACACTAAGCTATAGGTAGTAAGCATAACACCCTTTTTTAGTGCTTTTTAAATAGATGGGATTAAATATTAATAAAATGTAATGGGTAAATTTCCCAGGGCAAATGCATATGAATAAAATCTATATCAAGCATTGCATATTTTAACAATGTGGGAGTTTATCTCATTCCATATACTTTTAGAGGATGATTTATTCAAAATTAGTGCTGGAAGACTGTAGTTTTATATATTTTTAAAAAAATTACTCAAAGTTTAAACTAACACTCAAATATGAAGGACAGCTTTTATGGACTAAAGGTCTAGGGCAGCCTGGGTGGCTCAGCAGTTTAGCGCCGCCTTCGGCCCAGGGCGTGATCCCGGAGACAGGGATTGAGTCCCATATCGGGCTCCCTGCATGGAGCCTGCTTCTCCCTCTGGCTGTGTCTCTGCCTCTCTCTCTGTGTCTCTCATGAATAAATAAATAAAATCTTAAAAAAAAAAAAATAAAGGCCCATAAGTCTGTGCTGCTAAATCCCTAAAATTCTATGCAAATATGTATCTGCATGTTTAAATATACTTTTTCCAGAAAAAAGACCATGTAAATTTCAGGAGATTATCAGAAGGGCTTATAATCCCCTAAAAGGTTAATAACCTCTGCTTTAAGGTAACCACCATAAGTAAACTGAATTTATATGGGCTAAAAAAAAAAGCCCTCAAATTACACAAGCAAATGAAAAACATGTACCTTTCCTTTAAGTATGATACAGTCTTTGCAAAATGCTCAGCTCCTCCATCAGGCATATCTAGAAACAAAAGAGTCCACTGCTCAAGATGATGTTGCAACTTAGTAAGAGCCAATTTCTGGAGGAGGCAATGATGGTACACTAACCATCTCGATCCACAGATGTCAGGACAACATAATCCAGACCCCACTCTGCAATTGCCTTTGCAGTATTGTAGGGCTCACTGGCATCCAGTGGAGGCGGATTTCTTGCAGTTTTAACAGAACAAAATCTGCAACCTCTTGTACATGTGTCACCCATCAACTAGAACAGAGATGTTACAATTTAAATCAAATACATGAATGGCCCTAAAGAACATATGTTGAGAGAATAAAGCAAATTACAAAACATATGAGTACAGTTTGATTCTTACAGGAAATTTGAAACATTCAAAGGTAAACAAAATATAGTTAAGGAATACAAATATATGTAATCGAACTAGAAAGAAAAGAAAACGATAAACTCAGAATTAAAAATAGTGTTAAAGGTAAACTCAGAATTAAAAATAGTGTTAAAGGAGCAGCGTCTGGATGGCTCAGTCAGTTAAGTGTCTGACTCAATCTCAGTTCAGGTCCTGATCTCAGGGTCAAGAGTAAAAGCCCTATACTGGTTCCATGCTGGATGTGGAGCCTACTTTAAAAAAAAAAAAAATTGTTAAAGGGGGAAAAAAAGGTGATGTACAGGGGGGTTCAAGGTAATGTTAATGTTCTACTCTCAAGCTGGAGTTACCAGGCTGTCTATTACTTAGTTACTCTTTAAACTTACATATAGTTTATATTCTTTTGTACCTATTTAATATTAATAAAAATGATTCTAAAGGAAATAAAATATTCAATTAACATATCAACATGGGGGATCTTGGGTGGCTCGGTCAGTTAGGTGTCTGCCTTCGGCTCAGGTCATGAGAGCTTGCTTAGGCGGAGAATATGCCTCTCCCTCTCCCTCTGCCCCTCCTCCCCCTGTTCGTGCTCAGGTGTACTCTCTCTCTCTCTCTCTCTCTCTCTCTCTAGGCACATGCCCTCACTCTCTCTCTCTCAAATAAATAAATGAGATCTTAAAAAAAAAAAATCAACATGTAAGTCTCTGGAGTTAAATAGAAGTTCCTTCTTGTTAAATAGATGAAACAACACATAAACTCTGCTTCCTGTGGGTTATTCTGTAGAACACTGCTTCTGCTGCTACAGGTCACTATTACATTCTGCCCTATGCCAAGCTAAGCCACTGCAGATGTTCTGGGGCCACTGGAGTTTCAAAGCTGCAAAGTAATAGGTTGAGATTTGGAAGAGAAAGCTCTTCTTTATGTTTAACCCTTGCGGGGGCAGGGGCGGGGGACATTCATAGCTATGTCCTAACATCTCATAAGGATTTCTTGAAACCTAAACTCTTCCCAGAAATCACTCATAAGTCAGTGAGGAAGGGCCAGGCAAGGGATGAAACCAGAGTTTTCCATCATGGAGTGTTCTAAATCACTCCTGCCTTCAAGAACAGAGGTTCTGTAACTTGGATAAGCTCCAGGGCCAGCTCTATTTCATAAGATTCCTTGGTTCCTCAAGTAAATAGCCTTCTGCTGGTACAACTCAAGACATTCCCAGACAACTATGACCTTTCAGTTGCACAGATTTTAGATTTAACCCCAATATCTCAATCTCTGAACCCCTCTAGATATATATGGTAGAGTACACAGTTAATGGCAATTGTTATTCCAACACACTAAGATTACACATCTCACCCTTTGCCATTTAACTTGCAGGGCCCTCCTATGGGGGAGGAGCTTATGTCTCTACCTCCATTGCTATTTGGCTTGGCCATGTGACTTACTTTGGCCAAAAGAATGATAGCAGGCATGACCAAGCAGAGGCCTCAAATGTGCATGGATGGTTGGTTTGCCCTCTGGTGCTCTTTCCATTCTTCATGATAAGAACATGGATGGCTTGGAAACCTGCTGGTCTAAGGAGAAAAAAGCTCTGTGGAGCAGACCTAAACCCTGAGACCCCAAACTACTTCCCGCAGTCCAATTTTAGCCCAGTCAAGATCAGCTATACTCCAGGCAACCAAATGGCCACGAGAGACAAAAATAAATGCTTATTATTGTTTAGGGGGGAAAAGGTTAAGCAATCATGAATAACATTTCCAAAATGGAAGAGATATCTTAAGGCAGCACATGATTAACTGTCACATACATGGAAAAATCAGTAATAGATTTTATTCAGAGAAGGATGAGAGCATATCATCAGCTAGATTATTCTGTCAGGTTTTTTTTCCTCACATTTCTCATAAATTCACATGTAACAAAAAATCTGGTCACAGATTCATAATGCACATTTTTAGGAGACACAAAATATTCCTTTCAGTTTCTAGACTAAAACTTTATAGTCTGAGGTTGTTCTTACCATGATGGTGGCTGTGGCGGTGGCATATTCTCCACCTCCCCAACAATCTCCAATGTTGGGACATCGAGCTTCCTCACACACCTGTGAGTAAAGGGAATGGAATAGAATCAAGTTGAAAATATTAACTAACTGAGCAAATTAGTGATCAGGCATGTGTGTGTATGTGTGTCTTTATTTTTTTCCTTTTTCTTTTTCTTTTTTCTTTCTTTTTTTTTTTTATGACAAACAGAGAGAGAGTGAGAGAGAGGCAGAGACACAGGGAGAGGGAGAGGCAGGCTTCAAGCAGGGAGCCCGACATGGGACTTGATCCCAGGACCCTGGGGTCACGCCCCAGGCCAAAGGCAGGTGCTTAACTGTTGAGTCACCCAGGCATCCCAAGGTCCCATTTTTAAATTAAAAAGAACATGAATGGAGACGCCTGGGTGGCTCAGCGGTTTGGTGCCTGCCTTCAGCTCAGGGTTTGATCAGGGAGTCCAGGGATCAAGTCCCACGTCGGGCTCTCTGCATGGAGCCTGCTTCTCCCTCTGCCTGTGTCTCTGTCTCTCTCTCTGTGTGTCTCTCATGAATAAATAAATAAAAATCTTAAAAAAATAAAAATAAAAACAACATGAATGTATATATTTCATATATGCAAAGAAGGTCTGGATGGAAATATGCTAATAAATAAAACTGGTGTAGTTAACATTTGGGATTGCATATATGACACATTTAATATTATATTCTTTCCAATAAGCATGTACTTAATTTGTAACACAAAACACATACAAAAGGCAGCCCCGGTGGCTTAGTGGTTTAGTGCCGCCTTCGGCCCGGGGTGTGATCCTAGAGACCCAGGATCGAGTCCCGCGTCGGGCTCCCTGCATGGAGCCCTGCTTCTCCCACTGCCTGTGTCTCTGCCTCTCTCTCTCTCTCTTTGTGTCTCTCATGAATAAATAAATAAAATCTTTAAAACACACACACACAAACACACACTCACAAAAAAACTCCTAATATTTTTTGTACTATTAAATGTGAAATTAAGAAATACAATTTCTTATTTCTTTTGCAAGGAAAATGATTTAAAAAAATTTTTTAAAGATTTTATTTTTAAGTAATCTCTACACCCAATATGGGGTTCGAACTAACAACCTCAAGATCAAGAGCTGCATGCTCCATTGACTGAGCCAGCCTGGTACCCCGAGAAAATGATTTTTAAATGTATTTCCATTACTGATAATACTGCATCCCTAAACATCTTTAGTCACTTTCCTTGCTACTTTTTTTTTTTTAAACAACTTTATTTTTTTAATTTTTATTTATTTATGATAGGCACACAGTGAGAGAGAGAGGCAGAGACACAGGCAGAGGGAGAAGCAGGCTCCATGCACCGGGAGCCCGACGTGGGATTCGATCCCGGGTCTCCAGGATCGCGCCCTGGACCAAAGGCAGGCGCTAAACCACTGCGCCACCCAGGGATCTCTCCTTGCTACTTTTGATTTGTAGTTTATTAAATTTTAAGTTACACATATGCAGAAACACCATGACTTTTAGTTAACAGGGAAATTTAACACTTGAAACTTACCGTATGAAGATTCAGATTCCGCAATGTATTTTTCAGTTTATTGTAATTTTTCCCCATGGGAATCTCTGTCTTTAGCCATGGTGGTAGTCTTAACCTGAGGAAAGCCAAACATAACTATTAACCAGGAAGTTTTTGAATATCTCATTCCCCAGTGAATAATACTAATAAAAAGTTCTGTATTTGTTCAGAGAAAAGAGAGATCCCACAAGTATACTTTCTGCTCAAGGTTCCAGATTCATGATGGTTATTAAATGGGAAAAAATTCTAAAATTTGGAGTGAAGACTATGTATCCTCAGGTTCCCCTTAGTTTATATCCACTTGTGAACTAGAAGTTGTCGGGTAAAGTATCTCCCAAAACAATTTGCCCTCTGTGTGAAATTACCTCACCATTCTTTTGAATAAAGCAAGGTATCCATAGGTCATATGTACATTGAATAGGAGGAGCAACAAGTTAGATCATCAATACCCAGTAACATGAAAAATTTATCAAGATCAAATCAACTAGTAGCAAAATGATGTTTGCTCTATGAAGAAATTTCATGCTACATGCAAAATGGGAGATGGTGGTATAGGATGGCTAAGTCCTAGGAAGACTGAATAAAAACTATTAAAAGGCACAGAGAACAGAAGAGGATTCCACCAATTTCAGGTATTTACCTGTTCTACGTCTGATTACTTCTTTCTAAGGATTTTTAGCTAAATATACCAAGTCTAAATAAAATTATAATCTAGGGCTTGGTTATATCTGAAAATAATGCACAATGAAGGAATCTATCTCAAAATTTCAATTACCTCTCTCCTTTCTGGCGTTTTAAGTTTCCTTTATATTCATCCCACTTGCTCTTGTCTGCAAGATCTCCAGATACAAAATCTTGAAGGTCTGGTCCATTTTGTAAGAATTCCTTTTTTTTATCTGGCAAGGAACTTACTGTTCGGAATGGACTGCATAAATATCTTCCCAATACCTAAAGACAGAGTTCATTATGACATGTATTTAGTGGGGTTTGAAATAATTTAGTTTTAACCCATTTTAATACCTAAAAGAAAAGGTAAAGCCAGAGAATACAGAAATTATGTAGAACAATTTACAAGCTCTGTGTAGGAGCTCAGAATCTAGGATTAAAGTCGCAAGAACAAACGAAACCTAAAAGAGAATGGCAACTGTTTACTGCTGGAGGTACAAGAGATTTGGAAACCTTTGGACCTGGCTAACATATATCACACTTTTTTTTTTAAGACTTTATTTATTTATTCATGAGAGACACAGAGCGAGAGAGAGGCAGAGACACAGGCAGGGGGAGAAGCAGGCTCCATGCAGGGAGCCCAAGTGTAGGACTTGATCCCGGTCTCTAGGATCACAACCCGGGCCAAAGGTGGCTCTAAATCACTGAGCCACCCAAGCTGCACTATGTCACACTTTCTTGTAATCCACTTAACTACTAACAGTCTGTCTTTTATAAAGTTTTAACTGCAGTATCTGCAGATGTCACAACTTTGAATTTTCTACTCCAGCGTCCAGTCAAGGACGTTTAAAAGGAAAATTTGCAATAAGTCTCTCTTATTTGGGCTTTGGAGAGGCATAGGTGTTAAAATATAGAGGGAGGGACCCCTGGGTGGCTGGGCGTTGAGCGTCTGCCTTTGGAGATCCTGGAGACCCGGGATCGAGTCCCACGTCAGGCTCCCTGCATGGAGCCTGCTTCTCCTGCTGCCTATGCCTCTGCTTCTCTGTCTCTCATGAATAAATAAAGTATTTTTTTTAAATAATAAAACAAAATACAGAGGTAATACTCAGTTGGTTTCAGAGAACTGAAAGGCAGGAAACCAAACCTAATATTTTAATTTTCTAGATTACATTCTATGTTTCAATACGGTAGTCACTCAATATACATTTATTGACCGTTAAGCAATCACTGGCTTCTAGATCTGAACCAGAACAGTAAAATCACGAGTCAGTACACGTAAGGCATGAGAACCTTCAACAATTGAAGAGTGCCTGTTGGGGTGCTGCGGGATTGCTACTGCATTTGATGAGTGCCCCTAAAGAAGGGCACAGGTTTGCGTTCTCATCGCTCAGACGGGGGTCTACTACAAACTAAGAGCCCCAACACAAAGCAGGAATTTGGGGTGCTCATCCCAGGGCTCCTATGATGCTCCCACTAATACAGGGTTCAGTTCTCTCTGATAAGCCGGGGGAGGGGGGGGGAGGAGCCCTCCGCATCTGCCAGAAAGACCTCCCTAGAAACCAGGATCAGAGACCCTACCTGATCGTGGGTCCGGAGAATTAAATGAGATACTACACGAGGAATTTGGGAATAGCGCCTGGCTAAAGGTAAACGCTGAGTAAGAGCCAGCCTCATTACTGGGCGCTCTGAAGAGATGGGAAACCGTCCACCCGAGCCCGCACCCTGCGGTCCCCGCCGCTCACCCGGGGCCCCACGGTGCAGGCGGCGCCCCCGCAGCGTAGAGACATCCCTCTCCTTTTTTTTTTCTAGCAGGGTCGAGGGATCATGAACTCCCGGGAAAGACAGATCAACAAACCGTCGCTCTATTTATGACAAGGAACCTGAGCCGCCGCGGATCCAGCGGAACCGGAGCTGCTCCGCAATTGGCTGCATTAGCCTGGTAGCGTCGCGCACTTATGACGCCAGACGCAGGGCCCTTACGGGCTACAAGTACGTGATGACGAATGACGCTCTCTCTTTGCCGCATCTATTGCGAGGTGAGGTTGTCTCTGAGTTTTGGGGGTTTGGGGAATCTGAAGCCATCGGCTGTGGGAAAGCCAGTGGCGCGAGTTTGGCCCTCGGAGCCTTTATGCCGGTTGTTCCTCCGCGCGCCGAGCGCCATATGGATCTGGCGGCGCTGGGATTCGAGCCCTGTGTTGGGCCTGTAGGGCCTACCCCCGCCCCTCAGCGTTGGCGTGATGGCGCCGCCTCAATGGGGCGCCTAGGGTTGCGCTGAGCGGGAGCTCGCCCTCTGCGCCTAATGTCTTCTTGGAAGCTGCTCGTTCCTGGTCAGGACCCAGCGGGGGCTGCTCTCCCGCTCGGGCCCCCTGCGCCCTCCCCGGGGTTTCTGCTTGCCGGCCTCCGGTAGCGGGGGAGCCCCGCGCGGGGTACTGTGGTCGCCAGCAGGCCTTGCGCCCGCCTCGTAACGCCACGCGTTTGTGTTTCAGAATGAAGACCATTCTCAGCAATCAGACTGTCGACATTCCAGAAAATGGTAGGAGACCTGATGTTTGTGTTCTTACGTCTTTACTGCCTGCTATGTGCCTTGTTCCGAGGCCTCACTGGTATGTTCTCTCCCAGTCGACATCACCCTGAAGGGACGCACTGTGATCGTGAAGGGCCCCAGAGGAACCCTGCGAAGGGACTTCAATCACATCAACGTAGAACTCAGTCTTCTCGGAAAGAAGAAGAAGAGGGTGAGATACGGGTTGTTGTTGTTGTTTTCCTAACACATTCGTTGTTCGTTTGGGAGGTAGGGATTGATTAGCTCCGAATTTGGTCGCTCTAAGAATTAAAGAATTGAGGTTCAGTGTCTCAGCTTAAAAATTTTGGTGTCCACAAAAGTGTGGCTAGTCTCGGTGTTAACGGCCTTCGTGAAGTGGAGAAAGGAAATAGTGAATAGGTTATAAAGCTCGATGTTGGTACGAGTCATCGTTTGTGTCGAGGTCTTAATACTGTTAAAAGTTAGGCTTCTTTCTCTCCTGATTATTTCGTGGGAATCTTGGGAACCAGGCAGGTCTTGCAAGCTCTCCAGGCATGAAGTATGATGCAACTCGAAAAATTAGTATTTCTGGGTTGACATTCCCTTGTGAGATCATTGAGGGCTTTTTATATGTGGTGGTTTTAATCGGGGTGGATACTGAAAATGTAGAATAATTCTGTGAATAAGTGAATTTTTCTTTCAGGCTTCCTTATTAACTGGAAAGCCTCTCACGGAAGTTTTGTTCTGTTACAGCTCCGAGTTGACAAATGGTGGGGAAATAGAAAAGAACTGGCTACCGTTCGCACGATCTGTAGTCACGTTCAGAACATGATCAAGGGCGTGACACTGGTAAGCAGACGGACCAGACAGCTTGGCTTGGGAGGGGAAGGAGTTCCTCGGCTGTACTTCACCTATGCAACATCAATGTCTACTGCAGAACATAGATTATGCCTGTAACTTATTGAGGTCTTTGGGTAAAGGTGATCTTAGCAGTTTAATAGGCGTTCGTTGGTCTTTGGGATTAAGTGATAAATGTTAGTGAAGACAAGATGGTCTTAGTAGGCTGATGGTGTTTTTTTTTTTCACATAAAATTCACACCTTTGGGATGTGTGTTTTGTTTATAGAGAACGTAGCATATAGGGTACGCTTTGCTTTTTTTGTTGTTGTTGGCTTGCCTCTCACCACCAGGGCCCCTTGAGGGTGTAGAAAAGGCTGGATCAGCTTTCTGTGCTCCGAGTCTACTAACAAAAAAACCTATTTGATGTCACTATTCTCTATAACTCCCTCTCCCCCCAGCCTTTAAGATCATGTTGCTGTCTTTGCTGAAACGATTTTCTTTGCATTAAAACCCAGCCCATTCAGAGTGCACCCCATAATGGCACCTTTCAACTCCATTATAAGCCTATTAGGTCATGTTTCCCCTATTTACCTTGCTACCAGAGTAAGTTCCTTGAGGGCACAGAGGCCTGTCTGAATTCTTACCATCTGGCATACTGTAATAACTCAAATGTTAGTCTCACGTCCAAGAAGAAGGGCTTTGGGGTTCTCATTTTTAAAAGCTGACATTGTTTACTGCGGTCATGGGGGGGGGTAATAAAGTAAATGCTGCTTTAAAGGGTTTTACAGTCTTGAAGAGTCAGAAACGTGTTTATGTATACAATTTGGAAGATTTTGGTCAGGTGACAATGCATTCCTATGTGAAGACTTTCATTTTTAAATTATAAGTAATGTCAGCATCCTACAAAATTTAGAAACTGGTTTTGTCTTTGAAATTGCTCAGTTTTGCTAATTGTTTACCTAACAGGGCTTCCGTTACAAGATGAGGTCGGTGTATGCTCACTTCCCCATCAACGTTGTTATTCAGGAGAATGGTTCTCTTGTTGAAATCCGAAATTTCTTAGGTGAAAAATACATTCGCAGGGTTCGGATGAGGCCAGGTATGTGCATATGGTTCAGAAATGGTTCCTTTTTACTTGTGAAGACTGGGGTTTGGGGTTGGCTATAAATCCATACTTCATAATTGTCCATTTTGATTATGCTTATAATAACTCTTGGTGCCAGTTATGGTTTTATATCCTGTTTGTACTGATTGTGATTCCTAGAGGCTTGTGCACTAGAGTAGTTTCAGGGAGTGTTAGCAGAGTTTAATTCTCTTTGCAAAATGTGAAATCCTAAAATTTGAATAGCGATGAATATCAGACTCAGATCTCAGTTCTCCTTTCAACTTTGGGCAAATCATCTACCTTTGTGCATCATTGTAGTCCTCTAAAATTGGGAACATCTATGGTTAAATGAGTTAAAATCAAAATGCACTTGCAACAGTTCTTGCTTGATAACAGTAAACACAGAAGCATTAAAAATTTTATTTTTAAGTAATCGCCACAATCGTTAGATCAAGAGTCACATGTTCCATTGACTGAGTCAGCCTGGTGCCCCAACAATTAGAAAATTTTAAAGCTTAGTGCTCTCTCTTTTTTTTTTAAAGATTTTATTTATTTATTCATAGAGACAGAGGTAGAGACCCAGGCAGAGGGAGAAGCAGGCATCATACAGAGAGCCTGATGTGGGACTTGATCCAGGGTCACGCCCTGGGCTGCAGGCGGCGCTAAACTGCTGCGCCACCGGGGCTGCCCAGTTTAGTGCTCTCTTGAAGCTTCTTGATTCCATTGGGGTGGAAAGAAGGAATTCTTAGTATCAGTTTAATGAACAAAAATAATTGTGTGGTATTAGCTGTGATCAACAGCATTTAGTGGGGATTGTTATATAACACTTTATAATGAAGCTTTGCACAGCTAAGTTGTGCTAGCTGAATACCATCTTACACTTCTTGACTGAAGCACTGAAGGTCTGACTACTCTGGAACAAATTTGTTCAAGCAGGAACACAAACCAGATGTTGTTGCCCAGATAAGTCAGGTCCTATAAAATTAGAATCTCAAGAAGTTTTATTTGTTGTGTGGAGTCTTAAATGGAATAAGTTGCTACTTTAAATGTTTTTAAATTGAATATACAGATTTGATTTTATGTTGACATTATGTGAATGCCTTTTTCTCTTTTTAGGTGTTGCTTGTTCGGTATCTCAAGCCCAAAAAGATGAGTTAATTCTTGAAGGAAATGACATTGAACTTGTTTCAAACTCAGGTTTGCATGTTTAGTATGCCTAATTACTGCCTATGAAGTTTTGTTTAAATCTTGTAGTTGAATACACGGTATTCTCTGAGCTTTTTAATTTGTGGAATTAAGTAAAACTACCAAGATACAGAGGTTTTTAAGTATGGCATTTAGTAAAATCCTTTTAAGATGAGTTTGGCTATAACATAATCTACTTATTTTTTTTTTGCTGTTAATAGCTGCTTTGATCCAGCAAGCAACAACTGTTAAAAACAAGGATATCAGAAAATTTTTGGATGGTATCTATGTTTCTGAAAAAGGAACAGTTCAGCAGGCTGATGAATAAGCTCTGAGGTAGGTTCTTGGCAGTGTCTGTAAGTTTCCTTACTGGTTTAGTTATAGAGGTCTTAATTTACTAAGTCTGGAACTGGAGTTATAATGGCAGAAAGTGAGTTACATTCTGGAACACACTAAATTTGGCAGAATAAGAAAATTGCCATGCATTTTTCCTATGAACTCTAGTAAGTCAGAATCTTAGACAATGTTTTAGATTATTTAAGGTAGAACATGTTTCAGAGGGTATTGATGGGAATTGACAGATCTTTTCATTTCTTTTTACAGTTGTCCAGCAACAGAAACAGCAAGATGCCAGATGATTTTTCAGACTTATTTGTGATACCTTAAGAATGCAATAAAAACTACACTGATTTGGGGCTTTTTCTTTCTTTTTAAAAATATTTATTTGAGAGAGACCCAGAGCATGAGTTAGAAGCCTGATGCAAGGCTCCATCCCAGGAACCCAGGATCATGACCTAAGCCAAAGGCAGAGGCTTAACCAACTGAGCCATCCAGGCACCCCTGTGGCTTTTTCTTAAACCAATAATTCTTTCTAGCTATTTGGCAGTTAAACCATTCAGAAGTAAATTGTTTTGTGCCAAGAACAGTAACAAGGAATAGAACAGGAATTTTTTTCTAGTAAAACTTTATGGGAGAATTGGCTGAATTTGGTTTTTCAGGCAAGAGGAATACAGTACCAGTGACAGGCAACACTGTTCATCATTGGATGTAGAACTTTGGGGGGAGATCCTGAAGGTATCTACTAATTCTACAGAGGCATAATTTGAATATTTGTGAGGTAAGTATGCTTGAGTCACCTGTCTGGATACTGGTAACTTGTGTAGAAAGCAACAGAGTGGAACAAAGTGATAAAGTTAATTTGTGTTCATGATAAACAGGGCTGTTGTGTCCAAGATACTCTATTCACTCTCTATACTACCTCAGCTTTTTACTCCCATATTCAGTCCTTGACTTTTTTTTAAGAAATTGATAACACTCAAAATCCCCCAATTCTGTGTGTCACACTTCAAATATGTGACCATACTGGACTAACTTAGCAGGGTTGCTCCCAACCTCTTTCTGCAGTTCTCCCATCTCAACTGATGGAAACACCAGCCTTATATAAAGTTTTGAGATTTTTCATAACTTAGGAAATGAAAAACTACATTTTGCCTGGATTTGTATATTAGCTTTTTGGCTGGTTATCTGTTTTCAGCAGTAGTGAGAATGCTTTTCTCAACCTCCACTGTGTCTGATTGAGTGACTGAACTGGCCTTGCTATTCTTCAGTACCACTGCCTTAAAACCTTCAAGTTGTCTTTTTAGAAGTCCTTTCCCTTTGTTTGTTTGTTTGTTTGTTTTGAAGTCCTTTCCCTTTGGAGTGGCAATTTAACTTTCAAGTCTATTGTCAGATATTTTCAGTGAAGCCTGCCTTGATCACCCTATTGTGTTGATTCCTCAGCCCCATCCTAGCATACCTACCCTTACCTCTGCTTCACTTGCTTTTGTCCATAGCATTTATAATGTAATGTGGTTTACTTTGTTGTGTATTGGTTGCTTTTTTCCAGTTAGAATGTAACCTTTGTGAGGATGGATCTTTTCTCACTGGGATATTCAGAGTACTAGGGACAATAGTGCCTGGTGCATAGCTATTTGCGGGGTGAATGGTACCTAGGTTGCCAGGGAGGTACCATTCAACCTAGGTTGAAGACTCACCAATGGGACTGGAAAGAAATGTTTTGGAAGGTATTGAGGATTATATAAGTGATTTTGAAGGTTGAAGAAAATTCCAAATGGCAATATTTTAGAAGGATAAAGGTGTTACAATTGAGAGTGTCAGTTGTATAGGTGGTGGAAGCAGCCGTGGGAGTAAGTAATTTCTCACAGTGAGATGGATTAACATGATGGGTGAGACTTCACAGCATAATAATTGGAGGCTGGTTGTAGCAACAGTGTTTTTTTTTTTTTTTTTTTTTTTTTTCACTTAAGTTGGATGTGGTAGGGGGTGCCTGGGTGTTTCATTTGGTTAAGCATCTCCTCTGCCTTAAGCTTAGGTCATGATCCCAGGACCCTAGGATCTGGGATTGAGCCCCTGCATCAGGTTCCTTGCTCAGCGGGGAGTCTGCTCCTTCTCCCTGGTGTTCCTGCTACTCCATTTGTGCTCACTGTGTCAAATGAATAAATTTTAAAAAGTTAAAATTGGATGTGGTAAGGGAAAATCCAATTTCTCCTGGGAAGAATCGTCCAATAGGTCTACAATGGATAATCACTTGTGTGTTACATTTCCCAACTTTGAGGTTTAGATATCCATATTTTATATACTCCAAAGAAAGTTATCCAGGATGCACACAGCTTGGGAAGATGGGCAGAGGCAATGTTGGGCAGAATCCAATTATACACCAGACCCATTCACATTTTATATGGTTCTTAAAATTGACCAGATAATGTTAGTGAATATAAATAATCAGCATAAAGCAGTGTATTTGGAATAAGTTAGATTAAGAAATTAGTCAATGTACTGACCACCTCATTTTACAGAGGATCTTTAAACACTAGAGTTATATTTTCCATATGTATCAGACTTGTTAGTGAAAGATGGGGTTGTTCCATTGACTGCAAATTAATACCACACCAAAATAGAACACCTGATTTTTAAGAGGATTTCCACCACCCCCGCCCCCCTCCCCCAAGTCCCAGGCTTAAATTCTAAAGGTCTTACCCTGTCAAAAAGCTGTCCATTTCAAATGACTTGGTTTTTAAATCAGTTTGGGATAGGGATGCCTGGGTGACTATGCTGTTGGTGTCTGTCTTCGGCTCAGGGCGTGATCCTGGGGTCCAGTGATCAAGTCCCGTATTGGGCTCTCTATGAGGAGCCTGCTTCTCCCTATGCCTATGTCTGTCTCTTCGTGAATAAAATCTTAAAATCAGTTTGGGATAAACCTGAGTATTAAGTATAATTGATCATGATTTAGATTAAATATTTACTTAAGGATTCTTGTATGGTGATGGTTTAAAAACTTGTAATTCCCTGGTGTTCTAGGACTGTAAGCATTAGTTTGGGACTTGACAATTTGGGGGAGTTTATGGCAAGGTAACATTTGAAAAAGGACACATTTTAACTTCAGCTCTAAATGTAAAGAAAGACAAAGTATTGAAGATTTAAATGATAAACAATACAAGATAATTTTTAATCAGAACACAAAGTATTTAGACACCAGAAAAGCAAAACCTTAATTCTAAATTTTGTTATTCCTATGACTGAATATTCATTACTTTTTCAAGATGTTGGATGTTAGAGAGGTTGAAAAGTTGGTAATAAGCTGTTCAACTGATAACTCCTATAAGGATATTCACTGGAACTTTGGGGTCAATGAATCCATGTGGCACTAAGGGAAAAACAACCAACCCAGCCAAGTGATTCTTTTAAATGACAGTCTTTCCCCATAGTTAACATTAAAACAATCAGTTGTAACTGTGGATAGCCTTAGGCTCGCGATACGAGTTTTCAAAGAGGAAATACCAAAAATTATTCGGAAACATAAAAAGCATAATATAAAAACCGCCAAAGCTGGGAGAATGGATACAGTGGGGGCAACGAGGACAAAAAAACACAATTACTGTTTTAATTTGGCCAGCCGGGATCCCTGGGTGGCGCAGCGGTCTGGCGCCTGCCTTTGGCCCAGGGTGTGATCCTGGAGACCCGGGATCGAATCCCATATCAGGCTCCCGATGCATGGAGCCTGCTTCTCCCTCTGCCTGTGTCTCTGCCTCTCTCTCTCTCTCTCTCTGACTATCATAAGTAAATAAATAAAAATTAAAAAAAATAATAATAATTTGGCCAGCCAAAAAGTAAAATTGATTTCCCATCACTTTTGTATTCACCTGACCAATTGTATTACCTCATTATGGTATTTTTGAAACTTCCTGCTCTTATCAGAATCTCCATTACCTGCAAAATTTGACTTCTGACATAGTCATTTGTGGAAAGCACAATTTATTTAATTTAGGGTAGTTTCCTATCAAGGTTTTTTTGGACAAGAACGCTTTCCTTTGACTCAAATTCCTAGAGCATGTGGACAGTGATTAGCAACTAGGTGAAATGGGTGGTTAAATGTTTACTAACCCAAAGAAAGGGTATGAATGGGTTTACATTCAGGTTTTCCTTAAAATTTAGAATACAGTGAATAAATCAAGCACAGAGTTCAAAAAAGTCAAACTCCCAGTTCGTATTTACTTAATCCCAGCTTCAAAAGGTGCAGTGGAGAAAGTTTTAAGTCCTTCAAACATTTACATTCTGAATTGTATCCAAAGTTGCAATGTCAAGGTGCAGTTTGAGTGTCCCCATATACACATAGTGTCAGAAGAGTGGAACTCAGGAGAGAGCAAGTCTTATGGAATAATATGGTCCTTTGAAGACTTGATAATAAAAATAAAACTTTACATCTTTTTAGAATATTTAACTTTCCTAAGTATGTTAAGATCTTGTGTGCTGCCTCAACAATCCAAGTGCGGAAGATTGCTGTCAGTTTGTCCCAAGGAATTTGCTGTACTGTGAGGTTGAGTGCTGTCTCCTCAGGCAGTTGATGGGTCTAACTCTCCTTAATCTTAGTCCTGTGATCTTCCCATGAGATGGGTTATGGAAGTTAAGTCTTTTTTTTAAAAAAAACTCAGATCTAATGCAAGGAGAGACCTCACAAAATTCCATGTTTTCTAAATGATTTTTTATTTCTATTGAGAAAAACTAGGATCAATGTGTTTAAGAGTCTATGCTGGAAAAAAAAAGTGCTGGAATGGATGATAAAGGAGCACTATTTACCCTATTGTATATCTTCTAAAGGGGAAAAGCACCTTGTTAGAAGTGATAGAATAATCACTGAATATCCAGTGTTAAGAGTTTTAGATTTCTGCTATGGAGTCTAGCAAAAGTTGCACTTTTTTCTAAGTTGCTATAATTAGCTATTGGTATTTCTAGAAGGAAGCCAGAGAAGAATGATGGATAACAGCTTATTAAACTTAATGAAGCATTGTATCAGATAATCCTAGCTTACTCTCTAGATCTTAGTCTTCAGATCTAAAAACTGTATTCAGTGATGTCAACACCTAATGGAAAATTCATTTGGACCACACAGCAGAGACCTTGATTGTCATCACCTTGGTTACTACTAGTGTTTCAAATTGTCTTCTATGTTACCAGTATTTGGGACTGGAGTGAATTTTTAGACTTTCTATCATGCAGACAGAAATAGGATCAGTTTCACTAAGAACTTTCTGTGGCCTCACTTTAATGGTATATGTTGTAAGTTCTTTGCTTTCCAAATTTTTCTTCTCTTTCGCTTATGAAGAATGGTAATCGATGAAAGTAGAACCAGGGTAGAGAAGAAGCAACAACTAAAGAATATCAGTGGTTTCTTTTGCACAAGAAATAAGCAGACCATGCACTCTGTGTTTCTTTGAGTCTCACTGCATCTAGGACTCCTGTTCTCAGAAGGGAAGCCACTGTTGCTGATCAGTTTGTTGTAAAGCTGAACTGAGGATTTAGCTTTGAATTCAGACGTGAAGAATCCAAATCTGGGTTTAGATTTTTCTTCAGTCAGTTTGAATGCATAATAGCCTTTGACTTTGACTTTATCAATTAGGTGTGCTGAAAAATATCAGAAGTGAACATTAATCACAAATGGGCTATAAAATATCTGAGTAAGAATTTAGTTTCTATTGAAATAAGCTAAGCTCATTAAAGTAGCAGTAGTCCCTAAAGGATTTTTGACATTCTTTTATGATTGGTAAAAAGTAAAAATATGTGTAATTGAGTTTTAAAATTTTTGAAATAAAACTTTATTTTTTAAAGAAGATTTTATTTACTTACTCATGAGAGATACAGAGAGAGAGGCAGAGATACAGGCAGAGGGAGAAGCAGGCTCCATGCAGGGAGCCTGATGCGGGACTCGATCCCAGGACTCCAGGACCACACCATGGGCCAAAGGCAGGCGCCAAACCACTGAGCCACCAAGGGATCCCCTTGAAGTAAAACTTTGATCCATAAATAATACAAAAACACTGGGATGGTGTGGGGAGGGTACAAAAACAAATTTAAGAATTGGAGCCACCAAAGTGTAAAAGGACTTATTGTCATTGTGTTCATTTGGTTACAAGCAGAAAAAAATCTTGTCTATTTGGCCTGATTCCAGACCTCAGATGTGCTCTTGGTACTTACTGCCCAATAACCATACTTGGTTTTCCCCTAGTCATTTACTTGTCTGATGACACACCTTTCCCTCCTTAAACATACAGCACCTTCTGTCATCTTGCTTTGAAGGGATGATCTTCCTACCTATTTTACTTAAAACCTGAAGTACTCAGGAGAATTCTTCAATTTCCCATAATCACATCTGTCCACCTGCTGTCATACTTATGCTACTGTGGATGACCTGTCCATGTTCCTGGAAGAGGCTGACTCTTCCACCTATACACTAAGTTTACTGTCTCTTGTTTACTCAAGGACATCTCCATCTGTTCTCCCCTTCTTTCATGTATTTCCCCTTACTACTGGGTCATTTCCATATGAACATGCTTTAACTTCTGATATCTCTAGCCAAAAAAAAAAAAAAAAAAAAGCCCCCCCCCCCCCACCTAGATTGCATACCCTCCTCTAGTTATCTTTACAGCACTGGCTCCTATTAACTCTTACTGGTTTCTCATCTCTCTGACCTCTGAATATTGAAGTGTCCCAGGGCTCAGGCCTCTTTGCTTGCTCCCTTGTGATATCATCCAGCCTTATTGTTTCCAAACACCATTCTTGCTCTTAACTCCCAATTTGTATCTCAGCCTCAGACCTCCCTCTGAACCTGAAACTCCAAATAGCCTATTTGACATCTGTAATTGGACGTCTGATAGACCTCTCAGATTTAACCTGTGCAACACCAAACAACTCCAAAAATTTGTTCTACCAGTCTCTGACCCACTCACTCTTTAGTTGCTCAAACCAAAACATTCATTCTTCCCTCTTCTTCACACCCTCCGTCCAATTCTGTTGACTTTACCTTCAAAATAAATCGAGAAGCTAGCCACTTGTTAACCATCTCCACTTTTTTTTTTTTTTTTTTTTAAGATTTTATTTATTCATGAGAGGCAGAGGCAGAGGGAGAAGCAGGCTCCATGCAGGGAGCCTGATGCCGGAATCGATCCTGGGACTCCAGGATCTCGCCCTGAGCTAAAGGCAGATGCTCAACTGCTGAGCCACCCAGGCGTTCTTAACTATCTCCATTTTTAATAACCTAATCCAGTCCCCCATTATTTCTTACTTACACTACCCCAACCCTCCCTGATTCTGTTCTTGCTCCTTTATAATGTATTCAAAAAGAGTAGCGAGAGTGATTCTTTTAAACTGTTAGATCATGTCCCCTTCCATGGCTTGCCTATCTCAGAGTAAGAGCCACAGTTCTTGTACTTCCTTGACCTCATCTTTGATTACTTTCCCCCGTTGCTCATTTCAACCAGGTTGACCTCCTTCCTGAACCTCAAACAGCCAGGTATGGTCCCACATTAGGGTTTTGCATTTGCTGTTCTTACTGGGAACACTTCACGGATAACTGGATAGTTTTCTGCCTTGCTCCTCCAGATCTTGGAAGACTTCCCCAACCACGCCTTAGAATAGTAACTACTCCCGTACCCCACTTCCTGTCACCCTCTTCCCTGCTGTTTTTTCTCCATAGAGCTTTTTGCCTCTGACATGTTAAAAATCTTACTGGCTTCCTGCATGGAGCCTGCTTCTCCCTCTGCCTCTCTCATGAGTAAATAAATAAAATCTTAAAAAAAAAAAAAAAAAAAAAAAAGGAAAGCTTCATGGCATATGTAGATGCCCTTAAAAAAAAAGAAGATATGTTCATATGATGGGCTTTTAGGCAACCATTAAAATAATATTAAGGCAATTTTAGAAACGTGGAACACTTATAATGTTATATTTAGAAAAAAAAATTGGATACAAAAACTTCCACTTGTACTAAAAGTGTCCAGCATGCGTACTGGGAGTAAATAATCCAAAATACTACCAGTGCTTGTTTGGGGGGAGTGAGAGTTCAGGTAATTTGCATTTTCTTGATCTTTAAAAAAAAATACTTGCCTATACGCGCCCAATTTTCGCTCATGAGCTGGCACTGTCACTAACGCACCTCCTCCCCTCGTTCCTTCCTTCGTTCACCTCAGCCGGTAATGTCATTTCACGGTATCCGGGGTGGGCCCGGACCTCACCTTTCAGAGCCTCCTGGATGTATTTCTCCAAGTAGTATTTTCTGAGCTCATCATTTTCCAGAGACTGGTCATCGATGCCACTGGCCGTGATGTACACGTCCACGTCTCCGTAGTTCTTCTGGATCCACCTGAGCACCTTGCGCTCCCCCCAGGGCAGGACGGCCAGGCGGCTGGGGGAGCTCAGGCAGGTGATGTCCTGCAGGAACTGGACGTCGCGGTCCGCGTCGTAGCGGCTGCCGTTCTGGCGCGCGTGCATCACGAACCTGGTGGTGAAGTGGTTCAGCGCGTAGAAGTCGGCGGCGCCCTTGACCAGCCTCCTCTCCTCGTCGGTGAAGCGGGGCAGGGTGGAGCGCGAGAGCCCCTGCCTGTTCTTGGAGGCGATGTACTCCCTCATGGCCGGCGGGTAGTCCCCGGTCTTGAAGAGCGGCTCGGCGAACCAGGCGATTTCGAACTGCAGGAAGCGCTCGGCCGCCTTCCAGTGCGAGTCGGCGTAGGGGTTGGCGGGCTCCGCCCAGTCCGAGTGCAGGGACAGCGACACGGCCCCGCGCTGCGCCGGCCGGTACCGCCGGTCGTACAGGTGCCACACCAGGGCGTGGGCGATCAGCAGGTTGTGCGCTGCCCGGTAGGTGTCGCTGCTGGTGTGGCTGTAGACGTCACTCAGCCGGTTGGGCTCATTGATGGTGATCCAGAGCTTCACCAGGTCCCCCAGCTCCTGGAAGCACAGCCCGGCATAGTCCTGGAAGGCGCGGGCGGTGGACGCGTTCAGCCAGCCCCCGCTGTGCAGCAGCGGCGAGGGGAGGCCCAGGTGGGCGTGGGTCGGGTAGTACAGCGTGACCATCGGGGAGATGCTGAGCTTCAGCGACTCGCTGACCACACACCTGTAGTACCTCAGGGCTTGTCGGTTAACCGTGGACAGGTTGCCGGTGGGAAGGATGGAGGGCCAGTCCAGAGCAAACCTGTAGTGAGTGACGTTCATCCTCGCCAACATCTCAAGTTGTCTTTTGATGCTGACAAAATCTGTGCATTGAGCCGGCCGTGTCTTCAGCCTCACCCCTTCCACTCGGTGCAACAGTCTGTTGCCTGTCACATTCCACACGTACAGGTGAGGGTCGCTGAACTGTGGGGAGGAAGCCACGACTTTGGGCTGTGAAAAACAAGCACATTCAGGTAAAGCACACCCGGCTCACGGGCCCTTAGCATGCACCATGGAAGGGGAAGAAGAGCCCCGGTCTTACTGTGCTGCTTACTGACAATAGAGAAAATGAATGAAGCATGGAGCCTTAACCACCTGCATGTTCTTGCAGCGCTGGTGATGTCATGCAAGAGGCCTGCTGGATTATCCTCCCATCCAGCTCTTGCAATCTCTCAGGGAGACCAGAAGACAGGAAAGGGACCACACCCACGGCTTGGCTTCCAAGGCAAGTTGTTTTTCAGAAAACACTGAGAAACGGTTTTCTAGTTCATTTGTCCTAAAAACTGAAGTGACGTAGTGGGGTCTCACATGATTCTGTGCAAATGCATCTGGAAATTTGGCTTAGTTAGAAGGAAGGTTGACCTTCTAAACCCTCCCATAAATGGCCAGCAAAGTTGAAATTCCAGCTGCAAAGGATTTCACTGAGATCAGAACTTGGAGTTAGAGGTGGCTGGTTGACCCAGCCAGAGTTCTTAAAAGAGGCCAGTGGGATGGCGTAGGGAACAACCCCTTACCTTGTACCTAACGCAACTCTCTAACACCTTATATTTGAAAAGTCCAAGGGAGACCACATATGCATCATTATGTTGTCCCTACCCATGTGCCTGTGAGAATACGGCATGTGTTCATCCAATAGGAAAATACCAAACACCCTCTTTATGCAAGGTACTGGGATTATGACTGGAAAAAAAAACATAAAATATCCCCAGGAAACTCCCAAATTGACTTTGGATCTGATGGTGTGTCATACCCTGCTTCCCAGTAAGAAGATAATCCTGGACTCCTGTCCTTATTCTGCCCCCTTGAAACTCGGATTTGGCAACTCTGTATAGTAACAGAGCAATCTCACGCACCGCACAGGTGTGTTGTGAGGAGTCAATGACTCTGGGAAAGCACTCTGTCAACTCTAAAGCAATCTACAAACATAAGGTAGTCATGACTTGGGTTTAGTTTTCCACGGTTGCAATAATTTCCTGTTAGGCCCTTGAGTCTAAATTAAAACAGAAAAGGGCTTAAGAGAAACATTTCCAACTTCAAAATTAATAAGAAAAAATAAAAGTTCTGTACTTGTTTTAAAGTACTTTTCCTTCCTATGGCTGAATTTAAATACACCTGGAAAAATGGTAATTAACCTTGGGTAAATATTTTCCCTCTAATTGTTTTCTCGTATGTCATCCTTCATAGTCTAATTACAAAACCATATCACTGCCCACTTACCATCTGCCAGCTAGTTATCTAGAACATTAAACTAAGAGAGCATTGATCATGTGAGCATGAAGTTAAATCTGCATATAATTGAGTAAAATCCTTCTAGCTTAGATTGACAATCCCAGTGTTTTGAAACCTCAGAGCATCTTAATGTTGAAAGGATGTTCAAAGAGCAATCTTGCTATGAGGTAAGGCAAGCCAAATGCAAATCTTTTAAAAACCTCCAAAAAGCATTCGGTTGAGAAGTGGGTGTGATTAATCTGCTTAGACATCTGGTTGGAAATGGTGAACTATGATCTCAACCCTAGCTCCCAAGAGCTTAGTTCTAAAATTCTGTTTCCCACTAAGAGGATCCTGGACTCCTTGGAGAAATGGCTTTTTCCTATCTGGGGCAGGAAAAGAATGAGGTGATGCTGGTACATCTTATGCCAGAAAAATAAGGATGCACTTAAAAACTGAAAAGGAAATGTCACACAGGAGCAGTTTGAAGGAGTCCCACTGGCCACCTTTGAGATAATTTGTGCATCAAAAGGACTAATGAAACAATTACAGTAATGAATTATATATAATGCATTGAAATTAAAAGAATTACCTAATATACGTAGAAGGAATAACAATTAGAAATTCATCATTTTGCAATCTACAAAGTAATCATTCAGGTAAATTTTATGAATCAATATTAAGGCCATTAGTAGGGCGCCTGGATGGCTCAGTGGTTGAGCATCTGCCTTTGGCTCAGGTTGCGATCCTGGAGTCCTGGGGTGGAGTCCTGGGGTTGAGTCCTGCATCAGGCTCTTTTCAGAGAGCCTGCTTCTCCCTCTGCCTGTGTCTCTGCCTCTCTCTCTGTGTCTCTCATGAATAAATAAATAAAATCTTAAGAAAAAAAAGACCATTAGTGATATGTTGTTGGGAAGCAGGATATGTATATGGTCTCTAAGTGTAACCAGCAGATTACTTCTTGTTTTTTTTTTTTTTTTTAGATTACGTCTTAATTACAAATGGAAAAGTTACCTTTCAATTAAGAGGTCTGGCAAATGCTGCCTTAATCAAGAAATATGGTAACTACTACTTCAACACAATAACATCTTCCATAATGAAACAATGACACGTGCTTCCTGATGCAATATATTGGGAAATACAACCTCATCTATGTAGTATCTTTACAGAAGTTTATCTTTACAGAAGTTTATTTATCTTTACAATAAAGAAAAAAAGAAATGGAGAACATGAGACATTCTCCAATCAAATGTTCTGGGCTCTTCAAAAGTGATAATAACATGAACTTGGGGGAATTATTCTGAATTAAAGGAGGCTGAAGATAAATGAGAACCAATGTGTCATCCTTGTTTGTATTCTTGATCTAAAAATCTTTATAAGGACATTTTGGGAACATTTAGGATAATTTGAATATGGAATGTATGTTAGATGATATGAATCAATATTAAATATGGGTTTGATAATGCTATAATGATATAGGAGAATGTTCTTATTTTTAGGAGACACGTTTGAATAGAAATATTTTGGGGTGAAGTGTAATAATGTCTGCAACTTTTCACTGGTTTATAAAAGAGAAAGAAATTGTGGCAACATGCTAAAAATTAGTCAATCTAGATGAAGGGAATATGAGTGTTTATTGCACTAGGTTGAAATTTCTCAAAACAAAAGGTGAGAGGAGAAAAGAATACTGAGAGGCTGGAGGAAAATAAGATAGGGATGTTTATAGGTAGATATACTAATATTTTTTAAGTGTTACTTTCATTTTGTCAGTCTTCCTATAGAGGACATCTAGTTTTTTGGCATCTACTCATACATCCTCTGACTGTGTTTTCAAAAAGCACTCTCATTTTTCTTGGCAAACAATTCATCCTCACTCTTAGTCCAAGTTCAAGGGCAGCTGATGCCTCCCTGGGCTTCAGGTATAAGCATGAGACTCAGAACTAGTTGATCATAGAATTGCTTTCCTCTGACCCAAGTGATTCACTCTTCCTCCTAGGAGTAGGGTAGGGTCCCCAGGTAGGATAGACATTCACAGTGTCAATCACTGGGGCACAAGTGGGTCTTTAGATGAAGCAGAAACTTGCAGGTTGGGTCATATACAGGCAGGAACTCTTATCTCTCCTGGGATCTTTCTTTGTTGGGTGTGGAATTATAAAAAGTATAAACCCATTTGAAGTAGTAGGGGAAAGATGGCCTGCCTTTGCCATGTGGAAGAGATAGCAACCGAGTAAGTAGTTGGCTCTACAGGAGACACAAATTGAAGATGAGTCAGTTCTGTATTTAGGTTACTCTATCTTTCCCCCCTATATTATCTTTGAGCCTTTACCAAATCATGTTTAAGTATCAACAGGGACTGAGATTCATAATATGTGAACTTTATTCATTCATGGTTTGAGCCCTTTTGTTTGGTCTCATCCCTTGTAGATCTTGCTGGCTTTCCATATGCTTCTAGAATATAGGCCATAGTGTGGAATTGTGAGGTCTTATAGCATGGTGTCAGGAAGCAGACAGATCTGGGTACCCTGAACAAATCAGGTAACCTCCCTAAGCCTCAGTTTCCTTGCTTGTAAAATGAGGGTTTTAAGATTTAGGAGAGAATATGCATATATACAACAGTTATATGCTTGGCACATAATAAGGACTTAAAAAAATAGCTGCGGGCAGCCCGGGTGGCTCAGCGGCGCCGCCTTCAGGCCAGGGTGTGGTCCTGGAGATCTGGGATGGAGTCGCATGTCCTGCTCCCTGCATGGAATGGAGCCTGCTTCTCCCTCTGCCTGTGTCTGTGCCTCTCTCTCTCTCTCTCTCTCTGAGTCTCATGAATAAATAAATCTTTAAAAAATAGTTGCTATTATTTTGAAAAGAGCACTGTAAATGTGGGGGCTTGGGGATGCCTGTTACAGTCCTGCTACTACTTATGTTACCTTGGACTCATTTATGAAATGATAGATCTCACTTTCCTTATCTGTAAAATGAAGGATTTGGAAGAGGAGGTCTCTAAGGTCTCATCTGGCTCTAAAAGTTGGCCTTAACAAATTCACTTTGCATGGTACATGGCCGGTGCTCAGTGGTCCATGTACCCGACGCTGCCCTAGTAAGGCACACAGCAGGGAGCAAAGCCTCAAGCATCTCCACCCTTCTGCAGAAAAAGCTTGCATTCTAGTAGGGTGAAAAAATGACATAAGAAAAATCCATAGAGGGATCCCTGGGTGGCGCAGCGGTTTAGCGCCTGCCTTTGGCCTAGGGCGCGATCCTGGAGACCTGGGATCAAATCCCACGTCGGGCTCCCGGTGCATGGAGCCTGCTTCTCCCTCTGCCTGTGTCTCTGCCTCTCTCTCTCTCTCTCTCTGTGTGTGACTATCATAAATAAATAAATAAATAAATTATAAAAAAAAAAAAAAAGAAAAATCCATAGAGCAGTTACAAGGGGCTGTGGAGGTGGGGGACATGGGGAGATATTGGTTAAAGGGTACAAACATCCAGTGATAAAATTAAGTTCTGAGGATCTGATGCACAGCATAGTGATTATTAGTAATGACGCTGTATTACATAAAGTTGCCAAGAGAATAGATCTTAAATGTTCTCACCACAAAAAGAAATGGGAATTGTTATGGTGGTATTCATTTTGCAATATATAATTGAATCAAGTCAATGTGTTGTTAAACTTACATAATGTGGTAGTCAGTTATATCTCAATACAGCTAGAGAACAAAAGAAACGTGTGAAAAGTACATAGTAGTATGTTAGATAGTGATGAATAGCATATATGGGGGGGAAAGGAATAAAGGGGAATGAGAGGATTGTGATTTTTTTGGAGTGGAGGGAAGCCTTATTGAGAAGGTGGCATTTAAGTAAGTCATGTGATGAAGGTGACGAATGAGGCTTGGGAGTCCCCACCAGGACATAGGGACCTCATAAGCAAATTATTCAAATCTATCAAATAACAGGAACCAGTTAAATAAAGGGCCACTAATAATAATTTGCTTTTGGCAAAACAAAATATATAAAAAAGTTTATAATTTTGATACTACTGACCAATGCCTCTTGCAAAAATAGCTATAAGTTCCCTGGAGACTGTATACTTCTTGAGGGCAGCCTCCCATCTCCATCACCAAAGATAAATTCTAGCACATGAAAGGCTCTCCATAAGCCTTGATTCTCACCTTCCTTCCTCTTACCCCAACTCCCCTCTATAACCTCCAAATAGTCATATTTGCTATTGTCTGACAGCTGTCACTGAATAAAGGAAATAAAATACTGTGTACTATTTGCACCAATTTATGGTTACTTTGTAAGCAGTCACTTACCTTAAGGACAGATTCGGTGACACCCCATGAGAAGTCACAGGGAAACTGACCCTGCACATCTGGGGTGGACTCTTTGAAAGTAAAACCATTTTCTTGTATGATCTGTTTATAGTAATATGCCGAAGACTTGGGCTTTCTTTCTTTTTGTTTACTATTAAAATCCACATAAAATAATCCTCGGCGAGTGGAGTAAGCATCCTGCCATTCAAAGCCATCCAGGAGAGACCAAGCAGTGTAGCCAAACACTTGTATTTCGTCAAACCTTATTGCTGCACAGAGGAAGAAAAGCAGAGATGTTCACTCTTGCTCATGTTTATGATTCGCTAACAATCTGCCAGGGGACATGTTGCCAGGAGCATATTGTGAAACCAACTTTTTTCCTAAATTACAGGCTCATTATATAAAATAGAAGATTCATGTTTATACTTGAGAAGCGGCAGTCAGTTTCATCCAGAATGGTCCTCCCCCTACTCACAGCAAGTAAAAGACACAGTTAAAAGATCAATTTTAAAATATTCCTGAGAATATTAGTGTGTGAATCTGTGTCAGAAGGCATAGAAATTCCCAGAACCCTTTGGGACCAAGGCAGATGTCTGCTCGTGACCAAGAGTTTTTCATTGCAAGCTTGGGTTAGTTCCCATTTGTGCACAAACTATCTTCTATGAAACCACCCTTTAAGGACTGAAAAATCAGCTTGCAGAATGACCATAAGTGAGTGTCCATGAGGAGAAATAGTATAGTGCTTTAAGAGAACTGACTGGTGAGGGGCAGGAGGTAGGGGGCTGCTATGCTCCTGGGAGGGTGCTATTGGGCAAATTTATTGATCTCGTTTGTTAACAGAAAAGATTGGAAAAGATCTTTCAGGATCTTTGAAAACTCCAATTCAATAACTTATTTTTTAAAGATCTATTTTTTTTTTCGAGAATGTGGAACTCCAACTTACAACCCCAAGACCAAGAGTCACATGCTCTACCGACTGAGCCAGCCGGGCACCCCTGATTCAATAACTTTTAGGAATTGGGTAGAAATGAAATATGAGAATCAACAACAGCAATAAAAGCAACAAATACCTAAATCAATTAAGAACTATTTTTCTTTTCTTAAAAGCTTCCAATTCTCTCATAGAAATGCATCACTTCCGCATTTTTGGGTTTTTGTCACTGATGTTCTTTTCCTAAAAGGTGCGAGATCCAGCCCAAGAGATTCTAGTGAGATCAATACATTCCAGTAGGCCCTGGTTCTAGTCCCTTTGGTGTTGTAGGGCCCTCAGGGGAGATGGAATGGTAACACCTAGGGAATGGATACCCCTTCTGCCCAACTGCATGGTATTTGGCCAAGGCTCTCTAGGCAGAGTCCTTTGCTCTGGAGGCCCCCATGTGCACATGCCCATGGCTGGGCGTGGCTGTTCCATGATGCTCCTTCCCACAGTTTGGGGCAAAAAGATCTTGCTCTCCCTGAGGACCTTCCCTGAAGGTACTCCTGCAGAACCTGTGTTTTCCTCTAGGCTTGTGACTTCTAAATTATAATTAGTTAATTAGTTTATTTATTTTTAAGTAAACTCTATCCCGAATGTGGGGCTGGGACTCAACACCCTAAGATCGAGAACTGTATACTCAGGAGCGCCAGGGTGGCTTAGTTGGTTAAGCATTTGACTCTTGGTTTAAGCTCAGGTTGTGATCTCAGGGTCTTGAGATCGAGCCCTGTGACAGGCTCCACACTCAGTGCAGAGTCTGCTGGTTCCTCTCCCCCTGCTCTAATCCCAGTTACTCTCTCTCTCTCTCTCTCTCTGGAATAAATAAAATCTTCAAAAAAAAAAAAATAGTTGCATGCTCTACTGACTGGGCCAGCCAGGCACCCATAGGCTTGCGACTTCTAAAGAGGGCTACAAACTTTTAGAAAGATCTACTGAGAATTTCTTTATATTTGGGTGAAATGGAGCCCAATTCTGTAGGGGACAGACCCATCATCATTTGAGTTTGTCTTCTGCTCCATTATTTCAATCAGCCACCTGTAGATGTCACTACTTGAGTAGCAGAAAAGGAATGAGGGGGTTAGTAGGGGTCAGAGAAACACCCAGGAGCAATAGAAATTACTCAATTTTGCCATTCATGGCTCACTCTTTAGACCTTTTCACCATTTAGTCATGTAATAGAATAAAAAGAGCACAATTTATTTTTTCTTTAAAGATTTATTTATTTACTTATTTGAGGTAGATCAAGTGGGGGGAGGGGCAGAGGGAAAGGGAGACAGAGAGAAGCAGGCTCCCCACTGAGCACATAGACCTCCACAGGGCTCCATGCCACGACCCTGAGATCACAACCTGAATCCATATCAAGAGTGGAATGCTCAACCAACTGGTCATCCAGGTGCTCTTTTTAAGGAGCCTAATTTCAAGAAAAGCTTTCAGTATCTCAGACTAAGGTACTACTGTTGGAAAACTTTGGAACATATCTCTTGTAGCATGTGTCCTTTTAAAAAGGATGATTGAGCATGAGGGCAACTGGGTGGCTTAGTCAGTTAAGTGTCTAACTCCCGATTCAGGTCATGATCTCAGGCTTGAGAGATCAACCCTTTCCTGAGTCTCTATGCTCAGCCTGGAATTTGCTTGAGAATCTCTCTCACTTCCCCCTTGCTCCTCCATATCTCAAATAAATAAATACATTTTTTAAATCTTTAAAAAATAAAAATAAAAAGAATGATACAGCACCTTGTTGCCAACAAGGGTGTATATCTACAGTCTAGTATTATTTTGTTTTCAAACTTTTATTTAAAAAGGACATGAGAGGGATCCCTGGGTGGCGCAGCGGTATAGTGCCTGCCTTTGGCCCAGGGCCTGATCCTGGAGACCCGGGATCGAGTCCCACGTCGGGCTCCCGGTGCATGGAGCCTGCTTCTCCCTCTGCCTGTGTCTCTGCCTCTCTCTCTCACTGTGTGCCTATCATAAATTAAAAAAAAAAAAAGGACATGAGAGTAACACAAAAATTCTATCAACATTGCACAATGGGAAAGCCCAACAACAATAATATGTTCAAAGATGACTTTAAGTGTCCTATAGGATATGTATTACAAAGTTTTAAAAAATTGAGCTAATGTGCAACCAACCTTGAAGAACCTGGTTGAGGAAATTCTTCATCATGTAAATGGCTGTGGTATCTTCTGTTTTCACATGACTGTCTGTGAACCAGCCATTCTCAGCAATCAAGATTCGGGGGTTGCCATATTCCAGTTTAATCCAATTCAGCACTTCTCTTAAATTGAGTGACACATTTTGTCCCATTTTAGCCATGGTGTTCTGGGGCTTGAAATTGTTGGGTCCAAAGGAAAAGGCAAAGAAGTCAGCTGTGCCCCTCACTTCATTCTTCTCTGCTTCAGAGAAAAGGGGTAGAGTGGAGAGCAACTTCTTTTTCATCACTTCTGGATAGTCTCCATTCCCATGGATGGGGTTGGCAAACCACCCGAGCACTGAAACCATGGATTGTTGACATTTGAGTATATCCATCATGTTTTCTGATCTGTTTGGTTCAATCCAATGGGATCCCAACGTGATTGATAACAAACCCTTCTGATATGGGCGGAAATTTGTGTTGTAGTTATGCCAAACTTTCGAATGAGCCTAATAAGAAGAAAATATCATTAATCTTTATGGTCCTAACTCACAAGGATTGTAACTTGGCTGGTAGAAGGTCTTTTCATGGACAAATTAGTGAAGCACACGATGCAGCAGAGAGCTGTCAGGGAACCCTAATGATCTCAAAGTCTGCTCTCTGTCTGCTTCTGCTGTGCCTCCAACGTAAAGCCTCTCCTATTGGATTGCCAATGGGCAAGCAAAGAGCCCTGGTCCAAACTCCATCTTACTTTTGCTCTCCCTGGCTCCTTTCATGCGCCCTCTTGGTGCTGAGTGTAGGTAAGGTGTGGATTACAGAGTTTCTTCCTCTCCTTAAAAAAACAAAGAGCAATGATCTTTCATTGTTCTACAGAATCTCCTTTTAGCCCTAACTTAGAAGTCCTAGATAATGCACTCTCCAAGTCCTGTAAATGAATAATAGATCCCATCTTCTGGGCTTGTGAAGATTGAATGAATTAATACGTGTAAAGGACTTTAGAATAGTGCCTGGCACAGAGTAACCCCTATATAATCCATTATTATTACTACTGTTACTATTATTTTTATAACACTAATATTGTTAATATAACTTTTATTTTTATAACTCTTCTTTTATAACAATATTGTTATTATTAATATAGCAGTTATTATTACTGCTATTGTAAAAGGATGACAGGGATTATACCCTGCAGGAAAGAGTGTGGGTTTTGGGTTCAGCACTCTTGGGCTTGAAGTTCAGATACTTACCATGTGGCCTTAGATAATTCACTTAACCTTTCTGAAATCTCTTAGTATCTTCAGCTGTAAAAAGAAGTTAATAATAATAATAATAATACCCTTTGTAAAGTTGTTAGATGTGACGCTAACATATATATTAAATGTGTAGCACACAATGAAGCATGTAGGAGGTACTGCTCAAAGATGCATGTCGTTGCTATTGGTCCTCCCACAATTTACATTTCCAGTTGGGTTTTCTTGTAACAGAGCCTCATGATAGGTTTCTAGTCTACTTAAGAGGTACTCAGTGAGCACTAGCTTAGTGCTTGGTTTGCCTTGATCTGCCCTGAGAGACTGAAATAAATGGCACAGAAATGTGCCCTCAGGAGCCAATAATCTTATTGAGAAAATAAGATGGAATATGTGGAAGAAAACATGTATAAAACAGCATAAAATAGGTCATTAAATGAAAAAATAATTAAAAGTTTGGTAAAGAGTCATGAGCTATTTCAGGGGGAGCCAATATCAAGGCCTACAATTAAGGACTCTAGGCCAGTTAATGCTCAGGGTCACTTGGTGACCCTGGCAGCCTTAGAATTGTCCTTTATCTGTGTGACAGTATCTCTTCCCCTCAGACTTGCTTGCCTCCTGACATCTCTTCCAAGGTGTCCCAATTCCTCCTCTGTTTAGGTGTTTCTAAAACAAGTGCACAAACCCTTACTATTTTTAACTCACAATATCTGCTTTCCGTTTTGTTTCTTAGTTTGTCTTTTGCTCATTAGAGCTGTATTTTGTACTGGGTTGAATGATCTGAAATGCCTTTTTGTAGGCCAAAAACAATCATATCTGAACAATGGTTCAAACCTCATAGATCCTGGGTTGCTCAGTCAGTTGAGCGTCTGAAGCTTGATTTTGGCTCAGGTCATGATCTTGGGGTCCTGGAATGGAGCCCCACAACCAGCTTCCCGCTCCAAGAGCCTGCCTGTCTCCTTCTCCCTTTGCCTCTCCCCACCCATGCTCTCTCTCTCTCTCAAATAAATCTTAAAAAAAAAAGGGGGGATCCCTGGATGGCGCAGCGGTTTGGCGCCTGCCTTTGGCCCAGGGCGCAATCCTGGAGACCCGGGATCGAATCCCACGTCGGGCTCCTGGTGCATGGAGCCTGCTTCTCCTTCTGCCCATGTCTCTGCCTCTCTCTCTCTCTGTGACTATCATAAATAAATAAAAATTAAAAAAAAAAAAAACAGAACAAAAAACTAATAGATTCTGTGAACACTGAAAAGTTCCCTAAATTGTGTTAGGATGGGGAGAGATAGGTGTTACCCTAAGAGGTAAGGATTCCAGAACAGATGCCTCCTTGCTTTATGCAATAGCTAATTTAAATCCTTCCCTGAAAGATTTTCTGAAGGAGTAGATGCTTTGAAGTATTACCACTATTCCACTTGTCCTTGCTCAATTTTCACTGGAAGATCCTGGAATCATTCAGCACCCAAACATTCTCCAGGATGTTCTTCTACTAGAGAAGTATTTAGGCTGTGGCCTTCTCCCTAATCCAGAACCTGAGTTCCGGCTTCTGGAAGGAAACACAGAGGGAGTCTGGGACAGACTTCACCTGAAATGGTCTTAGGTGCTCTTTCTAGGCTTTTCTGGAGCTGAAATAACAATAGAGAGACTTGAAAGCTGCTCCCTTTTCTTTCTTCCTTTTTTTTTTCCCTTCTGATTTGCTACAAAAGCAATCATGCATGACTAGAATTCAAAGGCAGCATTCTTTGCTTTATTCCAATCTCTCTTTTAATCCTTTGCTATCCTCTGTAATTTCATTCACAAACACCACAGTGATCAGTACATCTCTTCAGGGCTGTTGTGCCCCTCTGATGTGTAAACTCTAAAGCCCTGGACACACAAGATTCCAAGTCACAATAAGTTGCCTCACAACTACCATGCCGTCAGAAACTAAAGAGAAAGATGGAATCAGTATACATTTATTAAATCAGTCCTCAGAGGAACAAAAAAAGGAGAGGGGAATTTCTTTAAGATAGATGATCTAATACCTATTTCAGTGAGTATATGAAAGATGACCTAAGCATTGATAAAATCTTGGTTACGTCAGCATTTTATTTTATTTTATTTTTAAAGATTTTATTTATTTATTCATGAGAGACAGAGAGGTAGAGACACAGGCAGAGGAAGAAGCAGGCTCCATGGTGGGACTCGATCCCTGGATTCCAGGATCACTCCCTGGGCCAAAGGGAGGCGCCCAGCCACTGAGGCACCCAGGCATCCCTAGGTCAGCATTTTAATGAGAAATAGGATAGCTTGGAGGACAACAGATACACAGATTTGCAATTCCCTTCCAAGCAAGTTTTCTGGAGATATCTGTATATATCTATATATAGATATGTGTTGTCATGCCCCAAGGTGACCTTCGTATTCCACAGTGTCTCTTTCACCTTTGCTGCTGTTTGCATAGGCTATCAAGGTATCTAAGGTTATCTGTGCTCTGGCCTGAAGACAGCCTCTCCATGCTTATGTGGGGAATGTGGGGGAGGTTCTTTGTGTGGCACTTATGGTTATAACTTGATCCTGTTTGCCAAGTAACAAGGTAAAAAGTATTGCTTCGAGGTATGAGTTGGATATAAATCTAGATGTAAGAGAGATATCTAGGGGTGTCCTTTGGTCTGACACTCATGAAGGAGGTCTACTGGGAAAACTAAAATGGGGTGCAGAAGTGCGGCCCGGGCTCTGCAACCTTGCACAACAGTCCTTGTGCGATTTTCAAGGTTACCCTCTATCTTGTACAAGGCCATCTACCTTTGGAATGATTGATTTAAGGGAGCTTCAACCTTTGTTCTTTAGATTCAGTAGATTCAGTAGCTTAAAGGGGAAGTCAGCAGCTTTTTCTTTCCAAGCCAGCTATCAGGGCCTGATGTCATTGAGAAACAGCCAGGGGCCTAATATCTCGTTCTGTTCCCTCCTCTAGTCTAACGTAGTAGCTTCTTTGATGCCTAGAAGACCAGACTCAGATAAGTTCTATGAATGATAGGAAGCAAATAAGATAGTGGGCATGACTTTAGAAACAAAGTGAAGACGGGGTCAGAGGTCAGGAAGACATGTGGGACCCTGTGGACAACAGGGGTTGAAGACAGATGAACAAACCTCACACATCACAGGCGCCTGTTTTTAAGAAAGCCCCAAACATTTGTCGAAAGCTAAATTTCCACATCTGTGTATGATTTTAGTCACATTGAGGTTGAAATACCTTCATGTGAACTATAAACTTTTTTATGGTTAAAGTTATTTCATAAAGTCTTAAATAAAAACAGTTAAAGAAAATTTATTTTATTTTATAAAATTTATTTTAAAACTCCACAATCAGAGCAAACTGTTTTCATATTTCTGTGTTCCCTTCCAATTTTTCCAAATATATTTCCCAGCTAAAATCACTTTGAGCATTTTCCATCTTCCTAGTCTTCATAACCATTCACCAATTTGATGAAATATGGTTTACTTAGTTATGTCTCTTTTGATATGCATTAGCTTGCTTTTCTTTCCTTCCTTCCTTCCTCTCTTTTTTTCCCCCCATCATAAATAATGTCGTAATATCTAACTTTGGAATATAACTTTTAATTTGTTTGGATTCTTTCCTTCTGTTAATCCCAGGCATGGGCTACCTATTTTCAAAATTGTTTTACATAGTTCCAAATTGCTTTTCACACATTTTGTCCATTGATGTGAGTGTTCTTTGACCAACTGCTTCAAAACATTGGTTGTCTATTTGGGGATATATGGTTAGCAAGAACGACAGGAAACTGCTATTTACCTACATGCTACTGTAGGAGAAAGGGTCTTGAAAGTAAGAGACCCAGGCTCTAGTATTGGACCTACTGCTAACTGGCTTTATCACCTTGGATAAATCATCCCCTCCTAGTTGCCTCAGTTCTCCCTCTGTTATTCTAGCTAAAAAGAAACACGCTAGAGAATTGTTGTGAAAATTGAAAGAGGTAAACATGTCAAGACCCTATGAAGATAACACAAATATAAATTTGAAGTACATTAAAAGACTAAGCTGAAAATAATTTATCTTGCTGTGAAAAACAATGGTGGGAAGTCTGTGTGGCCTAGAAGAGTGGTCTGCAGCTAGCTCTCCCTACCTCTTGAGTTTCATGGCTAGATATGTGTGTTCTCATTTATTTCTTGCAGCTGATTGAATTTTAGTCATTGTCCATTTGAATTGGGATTAATTTCAGTTTGATTGGATGGAGCTTGAGTGTATTATGCTGGCAAAATGTTAGAGAAAGTCAAATACCATATGATATTCACTCAGATGTGGAATTTAAGAAACAAAACAAATGAACAGAGGGTAAGGAAAAAGAGAGAGAGGGAAGCAAACCATGAGAGACTCTTAACTATGGGAAACAAACTGAGGGTTGATGGAGGGAGTTGGGTGGGGGATGGACTAAATGGGTGATGGGGATTAAGGAGGGCACTTGTTATGATGAGCACTGGGTGTTATATGTAAGTGATAAATCACTAAATTCTACACCTGAAACCAAAAATAATAGCAATCATAATTTCAGTTTGATTCATTGATTCATTTGTTTCTTCTACTAGCACTTTATATTAGTATCAAGTTTTCTGTTAATTAAAATTGCTGTCCTTCATTCTGCATTCCACAAATATTTATTGAGGGCTTAAGGTATGCAAACTTTTACTGTTCATTGATAAAAAATATATGACTATTATTTCATTAAAAATATGTGGGGGTACCTGGCTTAGTTGGTGGAGTATGTGACTCTTGATCTTGGGATTGTGAGCTTGAGCCCCATGTTGGCTATAGAGATAACATAAAAGTAAAATCTTTAAAAAAATAAAATAAAATATATGACTGTTATTTAAAAAAATTTTTTTTGAATCTTGAAATTCTTGGAAACAGTATCTTACCCTCATCTGTCTTAGGAGGCAGCTTAAATATTAATAAAAGTTCCCACCTTTCATAAAGAAAATTTTTACCTATCCTATTTTTAATGGCTCAAATTCACGTTTTTTTAAAATTTTTTCAAATTTTTATTTATTTATGATAGTCACAGAGAGAGAGAGAGAGAGAGAGAGAGAGAGAGAGGCAGAGACATAGGCAGAGGGAGAGGGAGAAGCAGGCTCCATGCACCGGAAGCCCGACGTGGGACTCGATCCCGGGTCTCCAGGATCGCGCCCTGGGCCAAAGGCAGGCGCCAAACCGCTGCGCCACCCAGGGATCCCCTCATGTGTGTTTTTTTTTTTTTTAAAGATTTTATTTATTTGTGTGCATGAGAGCGGGAAAGAGCGCACGAGCAAGCCAGCATGAGCAGGGGAAGGGACAGAGGGAAAGGGAGAAGCAGGCTCCCCATAAGTAGGGAACCCAGGACTCTGGGCTTTATCCCAGGACCCCAGGATCATGACCTGAGCCAAAGGCAGATGCTTAATCAACTGAGCCACCCAGGCATCCCTCAAATTCATGTTTTCTATAGTTGGAATAGCTCAGTAATAATCATATTATATTTTGTTTTAATGAGTTTTCTTCTTATATTCTTTTTTTAAAAAAGCTTTTATTTATTTCAGAGAGAAAGAGTGAGTGAGAGAGCACAAGCAGAGGGAAGAACAGAGGGAGAGTAAGAAGAGGGTCCCTCCTGGGCAGAGAGCCCATGCAGGGCTCCATCCCAGGACCCTGGGATCATGACCTGAGCCCAAGGCTGTCGCTCAACTGACTGAGCCACCCAGGTGCCCCCTCTTTTTTTCTTTTCATCATCATATTTTCAAATGATTATAACAAATCTTTGCTTGTTATCAATTTGTATAGTTTCAGGGTTTCCCTATAGGAATCATGTAAAAACTAAACTCTAATATATTTGTTCCTTCAAAAAATGGCTTTAATATTCTTATAGAATCCTAATTTCAATGATAATATTAGTAAATTCAACTAATGCTTGAATCAGAGTCTAAACCTGGCAACACAGAGGGGAAAAAAAAGTCTAGAATAAAGCTTATAATTAATTAAGTGAAGCATCTGTGGGTTTCCCCAGATATTAGAAGGGAGCTTTAAGAAATCAATATTAGCAAATTGATGCTTAACTGAAGTTCAATTTCCTTGCCCAAGAAGAACATTTGCATGCCAACTCTGCAGAGGTTGGAATGCTATTTTAAGCTTCCTGTTATTATTACATTAACAATTGGGATCCTGTTAGTAATTTTTTCATGCAAAAGGAGCATATCTCAGAGTATAAATGAAGCTAAAATGGCCTGGGTGAGGGACATGAAGCCTTTCCTCAGGATTTAGGAATGAAGAGTTAAAGACAGTCCATGTAGAAACCACTCTGGAAATTACAAATAATACAGTTATTACAATAACAAAAATAAAACCTACTAGTTTTAGGCCTGGCAACAAAGGCAGATTTCCCGGAACTGAAGGAAGCGGAAGCCTTAGGACTCCTCACTTGCATGGGTCCCTATAAAATGTTCTAGGTGGGTTGGAAGCTGGTTGCATTTAGAAGCATTTCTAGAAAAGTATTGCTGATGAATTTCCAAAGAGACCTCAGAAAAGAAGGAATATGAATCTCTAAGATTACAGTAATCTGTTGTAATATTTTTCTCATTCCAAATAAATGTTCACTTTTGTACTAACTTTGCATCCATAATTTTTTTTTTTTTTATCTTACAGAAGGTCCCCCGATTGTACATCTCAGGCCCATGGATTGCAGAACTGTGCCTGGCCTACCAGCTTCTTGGGGGCAGAAACTGTATCTATTTTGCTGACCGTTGTACATACAGATGCCTGTGAAGAGCCTGTCACAGAGTACTTGCTGAATGAATGCCCACTATGGATCAGCTAGTTAGCTGTCATCTCACATATGTTGTTGATAGCACAGCCCCTGCAGAGCTATTTTTTCCATTTTAGAGAAGAAATTGAAGTTCACAGAGGCTGAGCACTGGTAAGGGTAGCATCTGAACCCAGGCCTCTCAGATCACTTTACTAAACCATCCTGGTTTCTTTATGTCCATCAGTCCTAAATTTTGAAGCAGTTGGGGACCATTTGACATGAACCACAACATACTATTTTAAAATTATGTTTTATTTTATTTTCTTTAAAGATTTTACTTATTTATTTGAGAGAGAGCAGAGAGAGAGAGAGAGAGAGAGAGAGAGAGAGAGATAGCACGAGTGGGGATGAGGGACAGAGGGAGAGTGAGAAGCAGGCTCCCCACTGAGCAGGGAGCCTGATGCAGGGCTCAATCCCAGGATCCCAAGATCATGACCTGAGCCAAAAGCAGATGCTTAACTGAATGAGCCATCCAAGTTACCCTAAAATTATATTTTAAATAAATTTCTGCTGTACTTGATTATAATTGATAAAAAAAAACTAACCAGTGATAGAATTAGTGATAGATAGTTGCCTATTCTCAAATGCTGAGGAGAAAATATCCATGTATGTCTGAAATTCTAGATCACCTAGAAAGGTCAAGGAGGACTTGCCAGGAAATTTGGGGTTTTCAGAAAGCCATGTAGTTGTCCAAGTGCTTAGCACAGCAGAGAACACTTGTGTGTAATTCCCTGGGCCCCTTTCCTAGAACCAGCAAAATTGGCATTAGATATTGTCCTTACTGGTGTCAGAGGCTAAATGAATCCATGAATCCTTAGGGGCCACTTCCACATGCTTGACCATCTTTTTTTTTTTTTTTTTTTTTTAAGATTTTATTTATTTATTTATTCATGAGAGGCAGAGAGAGAGAGACAGAGAGATACAGGCAGAGGGAGAAGCAGGCTCCATGCAGGGATCCTGACATGGGACTTGATTCTGGGTCTCCAGAATCAGGCCCTGGGCTGAAGGCAGCGCTAAACCACTGGGCCACCCGGGCTGCCCATGCTTGACCATCTTGATTGAGGATTGAGATCTTTACACCATTGTGAATGTTAGACCAAAAAGGGAAGGAGGCTGTCGTTGTATAGCATTCAGCACAGCACAATTTTCTTTCTCATTCTCTCTTTCTTTTTTAGAGAATTTATTTATTTATTTATTTATTTGAGAGAGAGCACACATGACTGGGGGAAGGGGCAAAGAGAAAGGGAGAGAATCTTAAGGAGACTTCTCTGAATCAGGGCTTCATCCCAGGAGCCCAAGATCATGACCTGAGCCAAAATGAAGTTGGCTGTTCAACTGACTAAACCTTCCAGGTGTCCCTTCACAGCACAATTTTCAAACAAATCAATTAAATGATCTTAAAAATGAGTGACTTTCATGATCAATTAGAACACTGATCAAATTACAGAACCATGGAAAATTAGTAATATAAATAGTAATAAGAACTAACACATATCTAGTGCCACATGTGCTGAGCACTCTTCTAAGTGCTTCCCGTGTATTACCTCATTTAATCCCATTTTGGAGAATTAAGATAGGTGCTATTAGCATTCCCACTCTAGAGCAGAGGAGATGAAGGGGTAGAAGGCTAAGTTATTCACTTGCCTAGTTTCACAAACTAAGTCAAGCCCATGCTGTATTGCTCTAGGTCCTGTGCTCTTGACTGATGATAACTAGGGGTAGAAGATGGACCTTAGAGGCCACTTGATCCATTCTTCAAAAATCTCCTATTTATAGATGAGATGCTGAAGCCCAAGAAATAAGTGACTTGCTCAAAGTCTCAGTGGAAAAACCAGAATTAGAACTAAATCTTTCAGGGGAGCCTGGGTGGTTCAGTGGGTTAAGCATCTGCCTTCAGCTCAGGTCATGATCCCAGGGTCCTGGGATTGAGCCCCGCATTGGGGGTCCCTGATCAGCAAGAAGTCTACTTCTCCATCTACCCCTCCCTGCTGCTTGTGATCTCTCTCTCTCTCTCATACTCTCCCTCTCTCAAATAAATAAGATCTTTAAAAAAATTGTATAAAAAGAAGAGTAAGTCTTTCTGCTTTCTCAGTCACTGTCATTTCCAGGACATTACACACATTCATTTATATGGCTTTGAAACATACTTTTAGGCAGTCCAGGTGGCTCAGTGGTTTAGCACCGCCTTTGGCCCAGGGCCTGATCTTGGAGACCCGGGATCGAGTCCCACGTCCGGCTCCTGCATGGAGCCTGCTTCTCCCTCTGCCTGTGTCTCTGCCCCTTTCTCTGTGTCTCTCATGAATAAATAAATAAAATCTTTTTTTTTTAAGATTTATTTATTTATTTATGATATACAGAGAGAGAAAGAGAGAGGCAGAGACACAGAAGGGAGAAGCAGGCTCCATGCCGGGAGCCCGACGTGGGACTCGATCCCGAGACTCCAGGATCGCGCCCTGGGCCAAAGGCAGGCGCTAAACCGCCGAGCCATCCAGGGATCCCCAATAAAATCTTAAAAAAAAAAAAAAAAAAGAAACATACTTTTATGCCTTAGACTCAAAGGTGACTGAACAGGCAGAGACAATGTAAGGGGTATGTTACAGACAAGGCACCAGGACATTGTGAAAGCCATGTGACAGTTTTTGGGTCCCAGCAATACTCAAGAGAAAGAGGGTAGCCGGGAGTGGTGGCTTTGATTATGCCTTCATCCAGACTCACCAGCTGGGGCACCATATTAGTACCCAGTCAAACTGAGAATTCATCAGCATTACCTTCTGTTTTTGTTTTTTGTTTTGTTTTGTTTTGTTTTTTGTTTTTTGTTTTTTTACCTTCTGTTTAATTTCTTTTTCCCCTATAGGAATTACACACATCAGCAAAAGCAAGTTTCAACGAATCATTTTATCTCTTTCCTTCCACCCACAGCTATTATGAGGTTCTGCTCTCTTCATTCATTCTCATTGATTAATTGCTTAAATTCAAGTCTACAAATACTTATTTAATAAACACAAGGCACTTTGGTAGGCATTGAGGAAAAAAGTTAATAAGATAACTCCTGCTTTCAGATGAACTATAATCTCTAGTAGGAAAGAGAAGTACAAATATATGTAGATAGAAGCAGAATACTTTTGCATTTCAATTAATCAGAGACAATAATCAAAATGTAATGTCATAATATGATGTAAATTTTGTAAAGAAAAGTGACTATATGTATGTGTTCATATACACATAGAAAAGTATTTGGACATTGAATAAGCTGCTAGCAGTTGTTACTTCCAGTGTACGGGGTCAGGGAGTAAGGAAAAAGGAGACTGTTCATTTTTTACTTTATGTCTTTCTATATTGTTTGAATGTTTTGCAGTAAAAATGCACTATTTTTGTAATTTACGAAAGTCAGGAGAATTGGTTGAAACAAATGGTTTCTGTCAGTGGATTTAATTGTTGTATGTAGTTACTCTTCAGTTTCTCCAAAGTTCCAAAAATCTCAAAGGAAAAAACAGAAACTGAAAGAAAAAGTTCAGTTATTCTAGATTTCACTATATATTAAAGAATGACTTCTTACTCCACAATAATATGTTGATAATCAAAGGTAGGGGCAGAAGACGTACGATACATACGTGATTAACACAAAAGAACTGATAACAGTAAACACTAGGTCTCTTTTTAAAGACTCAGTCACATAATTCTGGCCAAGATATGACACTATGAAGAACCAACCAATCAATATACTGCCCCCAATACTAAAAGATCTGGTTTTCTCCATTCTCAAGAGTCACTTCCAACATTTTCAGGTAGATCAGCCAACAGCCATTTTAATTACTTCTCTGATTCACTCTTTCCTGGTTAGTAAGTTAGAAGGTTCGGGTCTTTTCTCAGCCTTCCTACTAATTTTCAGCAACACAATCCTTCATGTTCAATGGTTTAATGACTCCCTCTTCTTTGAATATAGACTAAATGAGTTTTGAGTTTTCTCAATAAGATTTTTTATATACAGTAATTTGATATACAATTAAATGACTTAGTTTACACTGTAAGCTAATGTAAAGGTTTCCTCAGTTCATTTCTTGCATCATATCTAGCACTGCTTCACTGCTTATAGTATTTTCCAATCTCCAGCTGGGCCGTATTTTCTATGAGAGAGTCTGTTTCAAATCAAGCTGTTTAAATATGATCACAATGTTATTCTCTGAACATTTATAATTACATTTATTTAAACTCTTGTTAATCATTCACTGAAGTATAACTTTTTCTACTCAACGATTAGAAAAAGTAAATATTGCTCTCTTGAAGGTTTTAGAATACCAATTGTCTTCCACAAATTGGGTTGTTTTTTTTTTTAACAGAATTTATATCTAACAATGGTATTTTGGTTATAGAAATGTATTTGGCAATTCTTATCAACAAGTAGTTTTTATCTTTTTATTCAAATTTGATTAGAAATGTCTGTAAGAACACTAGTCTTAACTTGTTGAATCATTATTTCCTATATTTTGTGTCTTAGATCCTAAGGGAGATGAGTTGGGATTATAATATAGGTGTTATGGATTGGCTAATTCAATGAATAATTGTGTTAACATTTATTTAAACTTCAGATGGTTTTGCCAAGGGCACACACATGATCTAACATCACTTTAACAGGACACTAAAGTTTTGAGCGAATAAAACATTAAAATCATGGGGACACATGGAAAACCTCATGATTAATGTATGAGTCAGGGATAAATTGTTCATAGATTTTGTGGACAAATAAAACATGTCGATGGATGGTTCTGGTCTTTAAATAGGCAGAGTGAAGTTAAATATCTGTGAGTCAGCATCATCGCAAGCGGATGCCATGGGTTTTAAGACTGTAAATTGCTCCTTTTCACTGAAGCTAGGTGGCTGATTCATGTTGTTAAACCTTGTTAGCTTGGATTCGGTTGGATAAAATTAGAATTTTGGCTCTGACAATCATTGTGGAGTCAAAAAAAACCCACATACAGCTGCATAACCTCAGGGGAATTTCTCTGAGCTTCAGCATCATCAATGCAAGTTGGCTCTGAGAGTACCCTACCTGGCAGAGTTGATGTGCAAATTAAATGAGATAATACATGAAAAGTACCTAGTACAGTTTTGGACACTACGGTGGTTATGCAATATTCTTCTTATAGTAATAATTAGTAAGAGTAGTATGATAGAATGTCAAAAGGTTATCTGCAATAATTGCCTCAATCTTCCACTTTACTGTAAAAATTAAGACTAATCTCTGTCCTTTCTCCCCATCTCCTCCTTTCTGTGTCCTTTTTTTGTTTGTTTTGTGTGGGAGAGGAAAGTGGTAAAAGGTAGCAAGTAATAAGGCTTTTTTTTCTTTTTAACCTTCTTTTTTTTCTGTCCTTTGGCACAAAAGCTTGGGCTAGTTTTTAAATCACAGATTTAGCAAAAATTAATTTTGGTATGTTGTTGCCTTAGAACCCAACTTTAACGAGGGAGTTTTTAAACATTCCTTTATTTTTCTCATGGAAAAAAAAAATAATTTCAGATGATCATTGGAGACTTTGTTTCTGTCTGACCAAGACAAGCTAAAGAAGGCTCCTGAAAGCTATTTCCATTTCAAAATATGACACTTAGTCTTCAAGTTATTGGTGGAGGTTTGGGCAGTAAAGCTTTAAAAATGACATTTAATCTACTTAAATGTGCCTGTGAAACACTGCAGTCCTCTTGTTCAATAAAGCAGTTGCAGCATCCTGTTGGCAAAGAAGGTTTGGCTATTAATCATGTGAATGGTGACTTTTTCACATTATAGCTGTGTTTTGAGTTTTAACACTGAATTTTGGTTAAGACTTCTAATAGTGCTTTTAAGAGGTATACTACATAAAGACAATTGTTTTCTTCTAAAATATAAAATAATCCTTTACTTATTTTATTTTTTACTTAAAAAAAGTATTTATTTATCTAGGAGAGAGGGAGAGAGCACAAGCAGGGGCAGAGACAGAGGGAGAAGCAGACTCCCCACTGAGCAAGGAGCCTCTCACTGGGCTCAATCCCAGGATCCAGGGATCATGACCTGAGCCCAAGGCAGACGCTTAACAACTGAGCCACTGGCACTCCTATTTTTCACTTTTAATTGTGGAAGTTTATGTAACATATAAAAATAAAAAGAATAATATAGTGAACTCGCATGAGCACATCACTCAGCTTTAAGTGTCATCAATATTCTGCAGCTTGTTTCAAGATGGGCTTTGGATGTAAAATTTTTGATAGAAACAGGCATATGTATTGGTAATTTGCATGTTTTGAAAAGCCTGTGTGTTTATGCCAGAGTCTGTGATGAGTGTGTGTATGTGTGTGCGTGTATATGTCTGAAATCCAATTTTATTCCATTGTAGTTTTAAATCCTTTCTAGAACAAGGTAGAGCTTCCTTAAATAGAAAATAATCAATTGAATTATTTATTGAATACTTAATACCTACCCAGCCTTGCATGAACTTCTCTGAGGGAACGATGCCTAGAAATGGTAAGACAACATTCTTCAAAGAGGTAGAAAAATAGGGAATAAATCAAATCTTATCCCAGGCTCAGGAACAAGTTGGTGAAGTATCGACCTCGAGCAGAGTTTCCCAACATTTCTTGTCCTGAAAGCCTGTTTCACAGTATTAAGCAATCTCGTGAACCCCTAAGGAATTTAAAAAATAATTTCATCATTTGTGTGATATACAAAAAAGTGTTGACATATATTTTATTTTACATAAGCCTATTTTTAAATTGTTTTTTTTAAAGATTGTATTTATTTATTTGACACAGAGAGAGAGAGAGAGCATGAGCAGGGGGAGGGCCAGAGGGAGAGAGAGAAGCAGACTCCTCATTGAGCAGGGAGCCTGATGCGAGGCTCTATCCTAGGACCCTGGGATCATAACCTGAGCTGAAGGCAGATGCTCAACTGACTGAGCCACCCAGATGCCCTATTTTATTAAAAATTGTATTAAAATGTTTGTTTTAAATAAATTGAAAACATTCAAAAAACAAATTATGAATATTTAAGATGATCATATATATATACATCAATATGGACATTATTCCATTTAATAGTCTTACAGTATTAAATTTATTTTAATTACATAAGAAAAAACATTTTTTGATACCTTTTAAGATGGCACATTGTATTTATTTATTTATTTATTTATTTATTTATTTATTTATTTATTTTTGTTGTTTTTTGTCTTTGGTTTTAGGAGAAACTGTATTACAGTGTTATTTTCAAGTCCGATAGACCTACCTCTTTTTGTATGGGACATGACATTAGGTGAAGCAAAGATGAAATTTTATGGTTTACATGTTACATGTTTATTTTAAGGGTATTTGAAAATACTAGTCACATGTATTGTAGAATTAAAATTTCCTTTCAAAATAAATATTTTATTCTTTTTAGGATTTTATTTATTTATTCATGAGAGACTCAGAAAGAGAGAGGCAGAGACATAGACAGAGGGGGAAGCAGGCTCCATGCAGGGAGCTGAGTGGGACTCGATCCTGGGTCTCCAGGATCATGCCCTGAGCTGAAGGCAGGTGCTAAACCGTTGAGCCACCCAGGTATCCCTCAAGATAAATATTTTAAAGAAAAACATTTTAGCAAATAATAGGATACGTGTGGCACTTGGATATGCAAACAACAACAACCCACCCCCCACCACCAAAAAAAAAAACCAGACAAAGACCCCAGCATAAAAAGCCAACATAGGAATCCCTGGGTGGCCTAGCGGTTTAGCGCCTGCCTTTGGCCCGGGTCGTGATCCTGGAGACCCGGGATCGAGTCCCACCTCGGGCTCCCAGTGCATGGAGCCTGCTTCTCCCTGTCTGTGTCTCTGCCTCTCTCTCTCTCTCTCTCTGTATGACTATCATAAATAAAAAAAGTAAAAAATAAAGAAAGCCAACATGAAGTGATGCACAATAAAACAAAACAAATTTTGTGAAACACAATGTTGTAGCATCAAAGAGGGATAAAAATTGCTTATATTTGTTTGAATCCTTGAATTTTGCTTTTTAAAAAGTACAAGCTTTCAAAATGTAGGGTTAGTTTTTTGATCGCAAATAACTATATCAGAGAAATGATTTAGGGCAGCTCTTGCAAGTATCTCACAAATAAGGCAGAGGGGTAGAGGCAGTCTCTATTCTCAATGTGTGAAAGCCAAACTAGACATAAATTAATTTAGAGTTTATATAGGCAACTTACACTTCTGGTGAAAATCTTTTTTTTTTTATAGGTTTTATTTATTTATTCATGAGACACAGAGAGAGAGAGAGAGAGAGAGAGAGAGAGAGAGAGAGAGAGAGGCAGAGACACAGGCAGAGGGAGAAGCAGGCTCCATGCAGGGAGCCCGATGTGGGATTCGATCCTGGATCTCCAGGATCAGGCCCTGGGCCGAAAGCAGGCGCTAAACCGCTGAGCCACCCAGGGATCCCTTCTGGTGAAAATCTTGAGGCAATTTTTAAAAATCAAGGCAATTTTATGTCCCTAATACTAATTATATTTCAACGTCCTTGATCTTTATGCATCATGTCTTCAGCCAGTTGTCTAGTAAGGTTTTCAGTGGTTTTCAGGAGAGGGAAAGGAGAGGAGTTGTATGTACCTCCCACTTGCTGGGGACATTTGGCAAAGTCTGGAGACAATTTTGGTGTCACAACCCTGGAGACCAGGGTGTTGCTGTCATCTAGTGGGTTGAGTCCAGGGACACCGTTCAACGTTCTACAACGCATAGGACACCCCACCAAAAAAGAATTATTTGGTCCCAAATGTCAATAGTACTGAGGTTGAGAAATCCTGGTACTCTGTAAACAGTACACGTCTATGAAAGACACAAATTTGAAGTGGTGAAGTCAAAACTATCATGGAAGCTATTCTGTGGAGCAATAAACTGAATGACTTACCGTCATATGAGCAAACTCATCTTCCCTAACCTCTGTGCATGCTTACTCAGAGGCTCTCAGACGTTCCCTTTTAAGCGGAGGGGGACTTAAATTATTATGCCTATTTATGGCCATAAAAATAGAAAGAAAACAGATATCTTAACTGCCTTTACTAATGTGAAACCTTGGGGCTTTAGAGCAGTCGGCCACATAGGCTGGAATCTGTCTCTGGAAATTAATTAATTAATTAATTTATGAGAGAGTGCACCTGATAGCATGAGCAGGGGGACGAGCAGAGAGAGAAGCGGAGGATTAACCCCAGGACCCTGGGATCATGACCTGAGCCGAAGGCAGACACTTAACCGCTTAACCAACTGAGCCACCCAGGTGCCCCCTCCCCACCCCCCATTGTCTCTGGGGTTTTTTTTTTTTTTTTTTTTTTTTTTTTTAGATTTTATTTATTTATTCATGATAGACACAGAGAGAGAGAGGCAGAGACACAGGCAGAGAGAGAAGCAGGCTCCATGCACCGGGAGCCTGACGTGGGATTCGATCCCGGGTCTCCAGGATCGCGCCCTGGGTCAAAGGCAGGCGCTAAACCACTGCGCCACCCAGGGATCCCTGTCTCTGGGGTTTTAAAAGCTGAATCTGAAAGAAATATTTCCTCTACAAAAGAGAGAATCATGCCAACCCCCCAAGAAGAAAAGGACCCTAGAGATCGAGATAAAGAGCTTCTGGCAGTGTCCTCATTACTGGGTCCATTCATCCCTGTGATTTGGTTCCTGAGCCAGGAAATTGTTCATTTTTGCTTAAGCCAACTTGAATTAGGTTTCTGTCACTCACAACCAAGAAGTCCTGACTAATATACCAGTGGATTAACATAGGCAATATTTCAAGAATCAGCCATAGTGCAACAAAATGTGAATTTCAAACTTGAGATTGGTTTTTAGATTACAAGGTTTAAGATAGAAATCCTGAACCACCCACTCAACCAACATTTCTACCTAGCATGTACCTAATATTGTGTGCTGGGTGCTAGAAACACAAACACAAAGAACAGTCTTTCCTTTCAGGGAGCTCTGAGGCTACTTGGGGAGACAGAAGAGTACCAGATGGTATGAGTGCTAAGGTAGAAGCAAGCACAACTCACTGTGGGAGTCTTTAGGGTGGACACTAACCTAACAGGTCAAGGATAACTTAGAGGTGGTGACTGCCTAAACTAAGTCTGGAAGGACATTAGATGAGTGAAGTAAGGAGTACAAAGGGCAACCTCACTGGATAGAACACTGGCAAAGACTGAATGGGGAGAAATAGTGAGGTAAAACCAAGATACTGCTAGTAGTGCATCATAGTGGAATATGGAGTACAAGGGGTTGGCATTAGTGATGGACATGGGAGAGTGTGGCCAGGAAGGAGGCTGAAATGGAGGCCAGGGTTGTGGGTTGAGTTTCTTGATGAAAAATCAGGACTTAAGTCCCAAAAAGCTTTGGAGAGTCACTTCATGGATTTTATGCAAGGCAGGAACATGATGCATGTTAGAAATAATCACTCTGTGATAAAACAGGGATAATAATTGTCAAAATTACAGATAATATTTAAAGCCATGATTACCATGCTTAGAGATGGGGAAGTCAAAAAATGTACTCTCTCTTTCTGTTCCAAATACTGTTCAAAATTCAGAGTGGAGCATCCATTAGTAGGTGTGATTATGGCAGGGTTTTTTTTTTTTTTTTTTTTACACCTGAGTCTTAGACTCACGGTAATCACTGAATCTGCAATAAAGTTGAAATTTAAGTTCCAGATCCATCTCAGAACTGGCTAGGCCTTTCAGGTTTCCTCCAAACCAGGACTCTGCATACTGAAATGGAGTTTTTTCAAGGTTGTCCCAGAACTAGAGAGACCCCAACAGCCACTATGAAATCTTTTCAATGTCAGAGGAGGGGGAAATAAAGTGAATTTACTTGTATGTTAGCCTGTTTTTTTAACTCAGTAAAATGTGTTAACTTGGACTAAAAACCAATCCCCAAGAATGCTGTTTCTGGGCCACAGGGGGCAGAATAAGGAAAAAAAATACCTGATTGCAACATAAAATGTCAAATGTATCTTTTCCATGTTAAAGGAAGAAGAGAGAAGGAACAAATGGGCAAGAGGAGGTCATGCCGGGCTACCAAACCATTGCAAGATTTCTCTCTGGAGCTATATGTCACTGGGTTATGAAGCATATTTCACTTTCTGACTGATTTCAAGAGACTCCTTCCACTCCTTAATTAGGTTAGTGATTTAGAAATTTTAAAGAGATAGAAATTATTTGGAAAATGCAATAATCAAAAAATGTAATCCCTTAATTTAGAACAATAAAATTTATTTCACCATCAGAGAGCGCTAATTTTGTGTTAAAGGCAGAATTCATCTCGAATGAGGGGAAAATGAAAAACATTTGAAAATACGGCATTTTATATGTTAAGTTTGAAAGCAATGTCTATTTGCTAGTTACCACTTTTCCTGTGTGTTTTTTAAAATCAGATAGCCAGTTTTGAAGGTTTTAAATTAACCCCCAAAACATAGTGTTCATGAAAATTCCAATTGTTAACCTTTTTCCAGGTAACTGAAAACTTTTCAACAATTCAGAACATTTTTCTTTATAAGGCTCACTAAACCTACATGTGCATGTATTTGCCTATTTAACTTTAAAAAAACTGTATCAGAAACCATCAACAGTAGCTTCCTTGAGGTTGGGATTGGTGGGTGGAGAGGGAGAGAGGAATTTAACTTTTTTGCTCTATAGCCTCTGGTACAATCTGATGTTTCTCAATCTACACTAGCATGTAGTATATACAAATGTATAAGTTTTCATAATTTAAAGAACTAGATAAAAGGAATATTTTTCTGTCATATATATATATATAATCTTCATAGCTATAAGTTTTCTCCCCTTTAAAGTCCTCCTTGCCAAATCACAGTACACTCTCACATTAATCATTTCTTCTATAGACAGCCCTAATCAAAGATATGTAAGTGACCTTGAAATCATAATGCAATCTGTTTACTGCAAAAGCAGATGTGACTAAACCATAGTATGACACACATGTATAGTAGCCCAGAAAGTTCAAAAAGAAAAGAATGGGCAGATATTTTTCTATGTGCAAATTTAGACACGGAATAATTTTATGTTCCTATACATTTTTTCTACTTCTGTGCATTTCCTATTTGATTATAAAAAATCAAATTACTCCTCCTAGCACATTATGAAACCCAAATAAAGTGTTTTCATTTTCAAAACATAACAGATGTCCAGAGTAATTTATTTTCCCCAAGGAAATTATTTGACTCAAAAAGTCAAACCTGATTCTAGATATTAGCCTGGAAGTGAGGTGAAGTCTTTTCAAAATCCCTGAAAGATTGCTCTTTTAAAAACATTCTTAATACATTTGGTGTTTAATTATGTTGTCATTTATAAATGAATTTTATTTAATTCCACTAAGCTTCAGTTTCCTTATCTTTAACATGGGGATACTAATAGGACCTAGTTCATAAAGTTATCATGAGGATTAAATGTGATAATATACACAGAATGCTTAATATAGTCTTTGGCACATAGTAAGCATTGAGCCAATATTTGCCATTATTTGCTTACATTTTCACCACTGTTTTAGTAATTTTAACCTCCCAGCATTAACTCTAGCTTTTAAAACATCCTGAGTAAAAAAAAATAAATAAAAACAAATAAAATAAAACATTCTGAGTAGAGCATATTCTTCCCAGCTTTTATATTCTTAGTTTAATTGTAACTCCTAGAAGAGTTAACCTCATCTTCTCTGCCATGTAATACAGACAAAACCAACAGTGAAGTACATTTATCTCAATTCCTGTATTAATATGAATCAGTTAGTTACCATGTATTTAGCTTATTATTGCTGAGTATCATCAAGAATAGCAATACTGACAACAAACAGTGATTGGGAATGGCCAGCCGTAAAATAATTCTGAAATGGTTGCATGTTATCAGAAAAGGGTTTCAGCAATTAGGTTTGTAAAGTACTGTTTTTTCACAGAATGAAAGTAAACTCATGTTCTCACACTCTAATGTATACTTGTAGATTTTAAGAGTTGCAAAATTTTAAAAGCACATTTAAGGAAAATAAGTGGCTTAATACATTATTCAGAGCTTAGATAAATACAACACAAGCTTAAATGTGAATTTGAGGCTAGAACTTGTGAGTTAGATCCCAATTAGTTGAGTTGGTGTCAATAAAAAGAATTATTTAAATAGAAGATACATTTCTTAGTGTTTCTTTCATTCTGAAGCTATAACCCGAAGCCAGCTGTACAGTACCTTGATTAGGTTGTGTCCCACAGTGTAGACAGCTGCTAAGTTTCCCTTCTCTCCAGGCGCGTGCATACCTGTCCCATACCCATGCCAAGCAACTAGATATGGATTGTGAATTGTAATCCAGTATTTGACACGATCCCCGAACGTCTGGAAACAGTAGGTGGCATAGTCATTGAAGATATCCGTTATGGTTTCATTTTTCCACCCCCCATATTTTTCTTGTAGTGCCAAAGGCAAATCCCAATGGTATAAAGTAACTATAGGTTCAATGTTCCTAAGTACTAGAGCATCGAGAAGAGAATTGTAGTACTGGAGACCTTTTGCGTTGGCAACTGCTGCTATTCCATCGGGGAAAAGCCTTGGCCAGGAAATTGAAAATTGATAAAAAGAAACTCCGATAAAATCCAGGGCTGATAGGTCTTTTTCCAGAAAAATGTAACTGTCACTGGAACTATTCATGCTGTTGACATTTTTAAGGTGTGTGTGGATGAAATGATCCCATATAGAGGGTCCTTTTCCATCTGTCTTCCAATTCCCTTCCACTTGAAATGCTCCAGTCCCAACGCCCCAAAAAAAGTTTTTAGGAAAAGTGTCATAGAGAAACAGCTGACTTTCATTTACCGGACTAAAATGAGGATTTTTAGACCATATAGCTCTTCCGTCTCCAGAGAATCCAGGAACAGCTCCTAGGAGAATAAATGCTGACAGGATGACAGATCTCTGTAGCCCGTGGTTGCACATTGTTTTCCTATAGTGTGTGTTGCTTTCATCGGTGCTGAGGAAAATCCATTCATTCCCTGGAGATCCAGCCGCACAGCCTGGCTTCATTTGCCACTAACTGCTCGCCTGTCTTATCAACGCTTCAGTAAAAGCTTGTGATTGTAAAGCTCTGTCAATGATTAGCTTGAACTGTGAGACTTAGGATGGGTCATGGAGAGCAACGTAATTTGAGGGAGGTGGCTCTACTACGCTCACCAACACGTTTCCTTCTCTCTTACTATGGGGAAAGTGATATGAAAATGCACCACTGACAGTAGTTTGACGTGTGACTAAAACACAGATAAACAATCAGTAAAAATGCCATATTCTCTTTGTAAGTCTTTCATATTGACCCAGATCTTTCCTAAATGTTTCGAACATTACTGAATAAAGTGTATACTCCTCCTATTTTTATAGTTTTTGCGTGGTAATATTATTCTTTCACGTTTCAGGAGAAGCATTACAAAGAAATAGCATTCTTCTATGTCGATAATACAGAATTAGAAAACACAATAAGATGTTACACTTCCAGGGCACCTGGGTGGCTCAGCCGGTTGAGCATCTGCCTTCCCAGGGTCCTGGGATCCAGCCCCACGATGGGCTCCCTGCTCAGTGGGGAGTTTGCTTCTCGTTCTCCCTCTGCCTCTCCCCCTGCTTGTGCTCTCTCTGTCAAATAAAGAAATAAAACCTTAAAAAAAAAAGATATTATACTACCACAGAAATTACATGTTTAAGAATAACCTTGTCAAATGCTACCTATGTTAAGAAAATTATAGAAGTGTATCAATAAACTTGAAAGAAGTGAATGCAGAAATATATAACACTTTCGGAGTGGACAAATTTAATTTATAAATTTAAATGCACCTTTGACCTCAATCCTCTAATCCCAAATTTTAGTTCAACAAAATTATTGTAAATGTTCACTTGACGAATAAATAGGCAATAATTACCCAAAAGAAAAGCAAAGAAAAAAAAACCCTGAAAAGAAAAATAGTGAAGGCATAGATTACCTTTAGATATGAAGAAAAAAGCACAACTGAAACAACATGATTCTGGAATAAGTAGAAAGAGAATACTCTACATAATCCAGAGGCTCTAAATAACTTTCTAAAAATTTAATCTTTTAAATATTTGAAGTATCCCATAATAATGAAAGGCAGAGTGGTTAAGAGTTTGGCCTCTAGAATCAGACTGCCTGAGTTGAAATACAGCTGTGTGACTGGGGATAAGTTATTTAACCTTTCTGCACCCCAGTGTTTCCTGTGATGTAAGAAAAGGTGCAATACTAGTATCTACTGCATGGTTAATTGTGAGAATTAAGTGACTTAATACTCTTAAAGCACTTAGAAGAGACACTGACATATAATAAGTGCTCAATAAACATTATTCTTATTTCTATGTGAAAAGGAAAGATTCTTCAGAAAGTGACACTAAGATTTAGCACAAAAGATGCTATATTCTGGCTCCTGCCCACATTTTGAACTTCATTTCTCTTTGCTTAACATGTCATACACTTCCCTTCAGCCATAACAAACAATTTTTAATAAGTTGGACACATGTGGAGGGCTCACATCCTGTGTCTTGATATGTGTGCTCTCTGCATAGGATGTGTCCCCCTCTTTGTCTAGCCCATGTCTATGTGTTCTTCAAAACTGCAGTACCTCCTCTAGCAAGACTTTCCAATTTCCTAGTTTGTTTTTTTTTTTTCCAATTTCCTAGTTTGTTTTGAATTACTTATTTATTCAAATTTCAAAAATTTATAGTGTTATTAATCCTCTTGTGAAAAATCCACACAATCACTGTAGATAAAGTCATTATAGAATCTTTACTCCTTCTGTGTCTGATCTCCGGTTCACTTTTGCCAGCACCAACATTGGCCTTTGCAATCCCCCTGATTTCATTCTGTTCTTGCAGAATGTCTGTTTCTTCTCATACAGGCCGTGTCCTACAAGTCTATATCTGGGTTCATTTTTTGGAGGTGTAATCCAAGAAATCATAAATCATGCTAAAGCCAGTTGTCTTCCCATCACCAAAATAGGCTCTGGATCCAAATCCAAAGATGACATCTGGTGCAGTCTTGTACATTTGGGTTAGTTTTTCCTGAATTTTTGTCTTAGGGACTGTTGTATTCCTTGGGTGAAGTAGTCAGTTGGTCATGAACTTCCTGGTCTGGACAATAACCATGTTGCTCATGACTGTGATTAGTCCTCAGGCAGCCAGAGAGGAAATAAGACAGTTGGATTTGATATAGATATATCTCCTTGTTCCATGTTTCCATGGCAGCCCATACTTTCTCTGTTATGACACTCATCACACTATAAATTTATAACTCCTATTTGACTTAAATTTCTCTCTAGGTCTCTCTTTAAAAACAGGGGACATTTTTAAAAAAAAAATTTATTTATTTATGATAGTCACACAGAGAGAGAGAGAGAGAGGCAGAGACACAGGCAGAGGAAGAAGCAGGCTCCATGCACCGGGAGCCTGACGTGGGATTCGATCCTGGGTCTCCAGGATCGCGCCCTGGGCCAAAGGCAGGCGCCAAACCGCTGTGCCACCCAGGGATCCCAAAAACAGGGGACATTACTGTTTGGTCTCTATGGAATATCTGGGGCCTAGTAGTCACTAAAGTTGAATTATAGTGCCTATTTTATGGTATGTATACTTCTATCACTGCATTTACCACATAATCCGAGAATTGTTTATCTCCTCCACCAGACTTCAAGAATGTCTCTCTCTCTCTTTTTTTTTTTTTTAAGATTTTATTTATTTATTCATGAGGGCTGCAGAGAGAGGCGAAGACACAGGCAGAGGGAGAAGCAGGCTGCCTGCGGGGAGCCCGATGTGGGACTCGATCCCCGCACTCCGGGATTACACCTTGAGCGGAAGGCAGACGCTCAACCCCTGAGCCACCCAGGTGTCCCTCAAGAGTGTCTGTTATCTAAATTTTTATCATCACTTATCTGAGTAAATGCTTAATAATTAAATGAATGGAGTTGATGGAATTAATTCACTACGTATAAAATACTTTTTCCAGATTTAGTGAGATATAATTGACATGTAACATTATATTAGTTTAGATGTACAACATAATGATATATGTATATATTGTGAACTGATTACTAAAAATAAATTTTTTAAAAAAATTTATTTATTTATTCATGAGAGACACAGAGAGAGAGAGAGAGAGAGAGAGGCAGAGACACAGGCAGAGGGAGAAGCAGGCCCCATGCAGGGATCCTGGCATGGAACTTGATCCTAGGTCATCCAGGATCAGGCCCTGGGCCAAAGGTGGCGCTAAACTGCTGAGCCACCCCGGCTGCCCAAAAATAAAATTTTTAAATGTGATAATTTACATCCTCATAAATATATTTAATTTAAAAATATATAGCTACAGAAAGCTAGAAAAAATGAAATATTAAATTACATTAATATATACTTTATATAATGGTATTTATAAACTTGAATATGAACCTATATAAATAATTTAGCTATAATTAAGATATATGAAAAAATTGAAAGGTCAATAACAAATTTGGAAAATATTTGAGCAAATCTAAAAGTCAATTTTTTATTATATAAGCAATTCAGGCAAATCAATAAGAAAAACACTGTAAATTAGAGAAATGGCCAAACAACATGAATAAAAAGTATGCAAAAGAGGAAGTGCAACTGTCTCATTAAAAAAAATTTTTTTAAATAACCAGTAATTAAAAACACATATAAAAATAACTCTAGGGATGCCTGGCTGGCTCAGCTGGTAAAACATGCAACTCTTACTCTAGGTTTGAGCCCCACATTGGGTGTAGAGATGATCTAAAAATAAAATCCTGAAAAAACCCAAACTCCAAATATTTTCTCTTATTAAATTAGCAAGAATAAAAACAAGTGATGAAAACTGTTAATGAGATTGTAAGACATTGCTGATTAAAACATGGATCTGTATAATACTTAAAGAAAGCAATTTTCCAATATATAATTAACCTTAGATTTTTTCATATCTTTTAATTCAATAATAGCAGAAATTTATCATAATAAATTAATTCTGAATACATAAAATGCTGTATGTGCAAATATTTTATAGCAGAATTATTTATGACAGAGTAAAAAATTTGAAATTATTTAATTATTTATTAGATTTTATTTCTTTATTTGACAGGGAGAGAGAGCACAAGCAGGAGGAGTGGCAGGCAGAGGGAGAGGGAGAAGTAGGCTCCCCACTGAGCAGAGAGCCTGACAAGGATTTGGATTCTAGGACCCTAGGATCATGAACTGAGCTGAAGGCATATGCTTAACCAAATAAGCCACTCAGGTGCCCTAAAATTTAAGACAATTTAAAGATCCATTCACAGGGGAATAATTACGTAAGGCATGGAATATCCATTTGCTAAAACATCATAGAGTCATTAACATTTTTAAAAAAGATTTTATTTATCTATTTGACAGAAAAGAGCAAAAGAGCACAAGCAGGGTGAGTGGGAGAAGGAGCAGCATCCAAGCAGGGAGCCCGATGTGGGACTTGATGTCAGGACCCTGAAATCATGACCTGAGCCAAAGGCAGACGTTCAACCAACTGAGCCATCCAGGCACTCCTCTTTTTTTTTTTTTTTTTTTTTAAGATTTATTTATGTATTTTAGAGAGAGAGAGAGACACACACACATAAACAGCCAGAGGGGGAGAGAGAGAAATCCTCAAATAGATTTTTAAAAAATCTTTAAAAAAGAAAAAACTAACTGAAAAATATCCAGATAATAAATTGAATAATCAGTATGATTATAATGATGTAATAAAAGCAATAACCAATATATAGAATTGTAAGAAAATACCCACATTTTGCTATATTGTGTTTGGATGGTGAATAATAGGTTATAGTTATTCTCCTTCTTTTACATATTTAATCTAAACTTTCAATTAAAAATTTTTTAACTCAGGACACCTGGGTGGCTCAGCAGTTGAGCATCTGCCTTTGGCTCAGGGAGTGATTCCGGAGTGTCAGGATCGAGTCCCACATCGGGCTTCCTGCATGGAGCCTGCTTCTTCCTCTGCCTATGTCTCTGCCTCTCCCTCTCAGTCTCTGTCTCAAATAAACAAATAAATTTAAAAAAATTAAATCAATGATTTTTTTAAAAAGTTTATTTATTTGACAGAGAGAGCACCAGCTGGGGGAGTGGCAGGCAGAGGGGGAAACAGGATCCCTCCTGAGCAAGGAGCCCAATGTGGGACTCAATCCCAGGACTCTGGGGTCATGACCTGAGCCAAAAGCAGACACTTAACTGACAGAACCACCTGGGTTCCCACCCTCAGTGACTTTTTTAAAGTAAGCTCAATGCCCAATGTGGGCCTTGAACTCATGACCCTGAGATTAAGAGTTACAAGGTCTACCAAATAACCCAGACAGGTGTTCCAATTTTTAAAAAATTTTATTATTTTATTATTTTTTAGAGATATTATTTACTTCTTCATGAGAGACACAGAGACACAGGCAGAGGGAGAAGCAGTTTCTCTGTGGGGAGCCCAATGCAGGACTCGATCCAAGGACCCTGGGACCATGACCCAAGCCAAAGGCAGATGCTCAACCACCGAGCCACTTAGGTGCCTCAATTTTTTATTTTTATTTTTTATTTTTTTAAAGATTTTATTTATTTATTCATAGAGACACAGAGAGAGAGAGAGGCAGAGGCACAGGCAGAGGGAGAAGCAGGCTCCATGCAGGGAGCCTGACGTAGGACTCGATCCAGGGTCCCCAGGATCACACCCCGGGCTGCAGGCGGCGCTAAACCGCTGCGCCACCAGGGCTGCCCAATTTTTTATTTTTAATAAAAAAGAGCATAAAGGAAAAAAAGGAAAAATTAGTCAATATTAGTAATAAAAGTTTATTGATGAGGAACTATATTTTCCTATATAGATTAGGAACAAGGCAAAGAAGTCTACTCTTCTATTCAACATCATACTAGAAGTCCTAGCTAATCCAATACAACAAGAAAGGTAAATAAAAAGTATAAAAATTGGGGAGTAAAAACTAAAAGTCTGTTCATAGATGATAATTATTGTATCTATAGAAAAGACCCAATAAAAGAAATCCTGGAAATAAGAAGTAACTATAGCAAGGTTGCTATAGTTATACATATTATACATATATATCATATGTACATATATATGTGTGTACTATGTATATGTATACTATATACTATATATCATATATATGCTATATGTATATATAAAATTTTATTTATTTTTAAAGTTTTTATTTTAATTACAGTTAGTTAACATACATTGTTATATTAGTTTCAGGTGTACAATACAGTAATTCAACAGTTCCATATATCACCCTTTGCTCCTAACAAGTGCACTCTTTTAAAAAAATTATTTATTTGTCTATCTATTTATTTATTTATTTGAGAGAGAGAGAGAGTGTAGGGTGAGGAGCAGAGGGAGGGGAACAAGCAGACTCTGCACTGAATGTGGAGCTTGATGCAGATCTTCATCCCATGACCCTGAGATCATGACCTGAGCCAAAATTAAGAGTTGGATGCCCATTAACTGAGCCACTCAGATGCCTCATAATGCACTCCTTAATCACCAACACCTATTTAACCCATCTCCCCCACATATCCCTTCTGGTAACCATCAGATTGTTCTCTATAATTGAGTAGAATTAATATATAAAAGTCAATTATTACCAGAAATGAACAACTGGAACTTGAAGTTAAAAAGACAATACTATTTACATTAGCACCAAAAAAATTACTTAGGTATAAATCTAATAAAATATATACAAGATTTATTTATTTAAAAAAGATTTTATTTATTAATGCATGAGAGACATAGAGAGAGAGAGAGCCAGAGACACAGGCAGAGGGAGAAGCAGGCTCCATGCAGGGAGCCTAACATGGGACTCAATCCTGGGTCTCTAGGATCCCACCTTGGGCTGAAGGCGGCGCTAAACTGCTGAGCCACCAGGGCTGCCCTGTACAAGATTTATAGGAGGAAAGCTACAAAACTCTACTGAAAGACATCAAAGAAAATCTAAATAAATGGAGAGGCATTCCATGTACATGGATAAGAAAATTAAATATCATTGAGGTGTGAGTTCTCTGTAATTTGTTGTATAGATTCAAAGCAATCCCAATAAAAGTCTTAGCCAGTTGTTTCATGGATATTGATGAATTGTTTCTAAAGTTTATATGGAAAGGCAAAAGACCCAGAACAGCAACAAAATATTGAAGGATTGATAATCCAAGGACTGATGCTACTTGATCTCAAGACTCTAAAGCTACAGTAATCAAGACAGTGTACTATTGGCAAAAGAATAGAGACATAGAAAACAGAATGGACTAGAGAACCCACATAAATAGAGTCAATTGATCTTTGACAAAGGAGCAAAAGTGATTCAAGGAAGAAAGGTTAGCCTTTCCAACAACGATAATGGAACAACTGAATTATTCACATGTAAAAAAAATGAATATAGAGACACAGACTATACATACCACCCAAAGATTAACTCAAAGTAAGTCATAGACCTAAATCCATTGGATCATAAAATGCAAGAGTATAAAAGTCTAGAAGACAGCAGAGAAGAAAATCTAGGAGACTTGGGTTTGGTGATGACTTCTTAGGTGTAACACCAAAAACATAACCCAAAAAAGATACATTGGACTTCATTAAAAAAAATTCTGTTTTGCAAAAAACACTGTTAAGAGATGAAAAGACAAGCCACAGACTAGGAGAAAATCCTTGCAAAACAGATACATATCAGATAAAGGACTGGTATTCAAAATATACAAATAACTCTTAAAACTCAACAACAACAAAATAATTAGAAAGCAGGCAAAGATCTGAGCAAACACCTTAGCAAAGGAGATATTAAGCATATGAAAAGAGATTCCACATCATATATCATTAGGGAGTTGTAAATTAAAACGACAAGGAGGTACTATTACCTACCTTTTAGGATGGTCAACATCCAAAACACTGACAACACCAAATGTCGGCAAGAATGTAGAGTAACAAGAACTCTTATTTATTGTTGGTGGGAATGCAAAATGCTACACACTCTTTGGAAGACAGGTTGGAAGTTTTTACAAAACTACTTATAAGTTTCCTTTTACACCATCCAGCAATGACAAACTTTGGTATTTCCCCAAAAGAATTAAAAACTTGTGTTCTTACAAAAATCTGAACATGATTGTTTACAGCACCTTTAGGCATAATTGCCAAAATGACCAACGTGTCCTTTAATGGGTGATTGGATAAACAAAACTGTGATAAGTCCATACAATGAAATATTATTTAGCAATAAAATGAAATGATCTATCAAGCCAGATAAAGACATGGAGAAGACTTAAATGCAAATTACTAAATGAAAGAAGCCAATCTTTAAAGGCTATGTACTGAATGATTCCAATTATATAATAATCTGGAAAAAGTAAAAGAGAAACTGTATGAAGGTCAGTGATTACCTGGGAATGGGTTGAGGGAGGAACGAATAGGTGGAACACAGTGCATTTTTCGGGCAATGAAACTATTATTCTGTAGGATACTCTAATGGTGGATCTATTTATCAAAACCCATAGAATGGGGCAGCCCGGGTGGCTCAGCGGTTTAGCGCCGCCTTCAGCCCAGGGCATGATCCTGGGGACCCAGGATGGAGTCCCACGTTGGGCTCCCTGCGTGAAGCCTGCTTCTCCCTCTGCCTGTGTCTCTGCCTCTCTCTCTCTCTCTGTCTCTATGAATAAATAAATAAAATCTTAAAAAAAACCCATAGAATGTACAACACAAAGAGTGAACCCTAACGTACACTATGAACTTTAGTTAATAAAGTAATAATATTGGCTTATCAATTCTAACAAATGTACCCCACTGATGCAAGATGTTAAAAATAGGGGAAGAGTTGGGGCTGGGAGGGAAGAAGTGAAGGGGTATATGGGAACTCTGTAACTATAATTTCTCAGAAAAAGTCTATTAATTAAAAAATTTTTACTGACAAAAACTGTTTTTTCTTTTTTTAAAGTATGTATGTATGTATGTATGTATTTGAGAAAGAGAGAAAGAGAAAGAGTGTGAGTGAGGGGAGAGGTGGGGGCAGGGAGAGAGAATCCCAAGCAGACTCCCTGCTAAGCACCAGCCAGACGTGGAGCTTGATTTCATGACCTCGAGATCTTGACCTGAGCCCAAACCAAGAGTCAGACACTTAACTGACTGAGCCACCCAGGTATCCCTTCATTTCCTTCGTCTCCTTCTCTTCTTTTTCTAAGATTTATTATTTTCTTTAGAGAGAGGGTGTTAGCAAATAGGAGGAGGGGCAGAAGGAGAGGGAGAGGGAGAGAATCCTCAAGTGGTGAGTCTGAGCTCTGAGCCTAATAAGGGGCTGGATCCCAGGATCCTGAGATCATCACCTGAACTGAAATCAGGAGTTGGACACTCAACCAACTGAGCCAGCTAAGCATCTCAAAGTTAAGTTTTTTCTTAAGTATGTTCCACGCCCAATGTGGAGTCCAATGCAGGGCTTGAACTCACAACCTTGAGTTCAAGACCTGAGCTGAGATCAAGAATTGGAGGCTTAACCAACTGAGCCATCCAGTTGTCCTGACAGAGGTTAAGTTTTGAAATGTACACTGAATATTTGTTTGCTAGTGGCCAATGATTTATCAGTAAACTATTTCAGGTTTTATATGAGAAAACAAAGGAATTGGATAATTGTCAGGGCAAGTTCATTAAGCTGGCGAAATCAGAACACATTTAGATAAAAATAACATAACTTCACACCCATTAGGATGGCTACTATGAAGAAAAGAAAGACACCAGAAAATTACAAGTGTTAGAGAATATGCAGAGAAGTTGGACCCTTTGTGTATTGCTGGTAAGAATGTAAAATGGTGCACATATTGTGAAAGATAGTATGGCAATTTCTCAAAAATTAAACATAGAATTACCATATGATTCAGCAATTCTACTTCTGGGTATATATTCCAAATAATTGAAAGCAGGGACTCCAACAGATATCTGTATACCCATGTTCATGGTATCATTATTCATAATGGCCAAAAAGTAGAAACAATCTAAGCATTTATCAACAGACAAATGGATAAACAAAATATGGTATATATACACAGTGGAATATTACCCAGCCTTAAAAAGGAATTTAATTCTGACACATGCCACAACATGGATAAATTTTGAAGACAGTATGAAATAATCCAGACACAATAGACAAATATTATATGATTATACTTCTATGAGGTATCTGCAATAGTCAAATTCATATAGTCACAGAAAGTAGAATGATAGTTGCCAGGGGCTGGGGAGTGGGGAGAAAAAGGAATTGTCATTTAACAGATACAGAGTTTCAGTTTGGGAAAATGAAAGAGTTCATTTTGGGGGGATGGATGGTGTTGGTTGCACAACAAAGTGTACACCTAAAAATGGATCAATGATAAATTTTATGTGTGTATATTTTGCCACAATGAAAACATTCTTTTTGAAAGAATGAATGAGGAAAAATATGAAGAAATTTTTATGATAATGACTTAATACTGAAGCTTAACAAATTCTCAAATATTTATGAAAATAGGGTATGAATTTTTGAAACGTTTATCATGATTTAATGAATTGGAATAGGGACTACATTTTTCCTGAAAAATTATCAAATATTTATTGAATATTTTACTTATAAAAGGGCCCATATGAAGTCTTAGGAGAGAATATATATGTTCCCACCTCCAAAAAAAGAGCTTACAGCTTAGCCAAGATGCATAATAAAAACCATAAAATGTCTAAGAAAAAAATAGTATGTCCCAGGTATCAAGTGAGTGGGACAGACATATGTGGTCTAGGAATTCTGTATTCAAAACATCACTTCATAACGCTTCATACAAGTGACAGAAGTGTACAGTGGGAAGGGTCCTTAGAAATCACCTAGTTTAGCCCTTTATTTTAGATAAGGGTTTTAAGACCCAGTAGAGTCCAGAAGTCATCATTCATTTATTCATTTCAAAAAATCTTTATTGAGTATCCCCTTGGGTCAAGCACTTTGTTGGAGGTTGAGATTTAAAATTGAAGATGTTGGTAAGAAAGTAGAGGAAAAGGAACCCTTTGATACTGTTGGTGTGAATGTATGTTGGTGCAACCACTGTGGAAAACAGTATGAAGTTTCTTCAAAAAGTTAAAAGTATAGGGCTGGCTCCCTGAATGGCTCAGCGGTTTAGCGCTGCCTTCAGCCCAGGGTGTGATCCTGAAGATCCGGGATCGAGTCCCACATCGGGCTCCCTGCACGGAGCCTGCTTCTCCCTCTGCCTGTGTCTCTGCCTCTCTCTCTCTCTCTCTGTGTCTCTCATGAATAAATAAATAAAATATTTTTTTAAAAAGTTAAAAGTATAAATACCATATGATCCAGTAATTGCACCACTGGATATTTACCCAAAGAAAACAAAAACACTAATTTGAAAAGCTATACGTATCCCTGTGTTTATTGCAGCATTATTTACATTAGCCAAGATACGAATGGAACCCAGATTTCCATCAATAGGTAGTTGGGTAAAGATATGAGATATATACACATACATACACACATGTGTATATATATATATATATATACACATATACACATATATGCACACACATATATACATATATATGCAATGGAATATTACTCAGGTATAAAAAAGGATGAGATCTTACCATTTGTGAAAACATGGACAGATCTAGAGAGTATTATGATAAGTAAAAGAAGTCAGAGAAAGACAAATCACATGATTTCACTTATAAGTGGAATCTAAAAAGCAAATGAATAAACAAACAAAAAGCAGAAATAGTCCCATAAATACAGAGAACAAACCAAAGATTGCTGGAGTGGAGGTGGGCGGGGCCTAGGGAAAATGAGAGAGAAAGTGGGAGATATGGGCTTTCACTTATAGAATGAATATGTCATGAGAATAGAAGTACAGCATTAAGGAATATAGTCAGTGTAATAGTGTTGTGTGGTGACAGATGGTAGCTACCCTTGTGATGAACACAGCATAATGTATAAACTTGTTGAATCACTATGCTGTTCACCTGAAACTACTGTAATTACTGTGTGTCAACTATACTTCAATTAAGAAATAGAAATAGATAAATAAACAAGTAAATTGAATATGTTACAGTATTTACAAATTTTATAGGAAAACACAGGAGGGATATACAATCCAGTGGGACATGTGCTCATGAACATGTACATATGTGTGTAGGTGGAAGGATTGAGTTGAAAACTCTAAGTCCTCAAAAATGAAGAATGATGAGATGTCAGCCAGAAGAAAGACAGAAAGAGAGAGGAGGCTATCCCATGTAGATGGAGTAACATATTGGATGTTCCAGAGATGAAGAAGTTTGACAAGTGGTTCAGGACACCCAGGCCTTAAGAGTTAGTGGGGAATGGCAAGAAATGATTTGCAGAGATTGGCAAAAACCAGATCATAAAGGACTTTGTGAACCATGTTACTGGAAAGAGATAGGCAGCCATTGAAAATATTTTAGGCAAGTATATAAGTTAGGGTAATACTGTGTAAATAGACTCCAAAATATGAAGTCGAGGCCCAAAAAGGTCATTTTTACACATTTGTCTGAGGAAAGGGTACCCAGTTTTCAGAGGCTTATTTCCACAGTGATTCAGAGACCCAGGGTGCTTATGCCTGTAGTTCTGCTACCCTTGAAGGCCTCACAAGGAATCTTACCCACTGTACTCAGCATGTAGAAGTGGAAATCTTCTGAAAAGCTTTGGCCAGGAAGTAATGTACGTAATTTCTAATTACATTCCATTGGAGAAAATTAGTCATGGGGCCACCTGTAGATGCAAGGTGGGCTGCCACATGAAGCCTCTGCCTGGGCAGGCACTCTATATTCTATAGTTAATGGTATGGAGGGAGACATAAAGTTTAGTGTTTAGTTGGTGTTTTCTGCCATGAGAGAGTGACGTGATTAGATCTGCATTTTAGGAGAATCCCTCTGGCAGTGAGTGCATGGAGTGGTTAATAAGGGGGGAGGAGGGGAATCCTTGGATGGCTCGATGGTTTGGCGTCTGCCTTTGGCCCAGGGCGTGGCCCTGGAGTTCGGGATCGAGTCCCACATCGGGCTCCCTCCATGGAGCCTGCTTCTCCCTCTGCCTGTGTCTCTGCCTCTTTCTCTCCCTGTGTCTCATGAATAAATGAATAAAATCTTTTTTTTAAATAAATAAAATCTTTAAAAAAAATAATGGAGGTGGTGAAAACAGGTTAAATGGCTCTTCTCTTAAGCTGAGCAAAAAATAACATGGCTTGAGCAAAGGTAGTACATTGTAGATGGAGAGAAAGAGACAAGTTCAGGAACCAGTTGGAAGAAAATATCACCTGGACTCGATAACCAACTGAATATTGAGACTGAGTTTAGGAGAGGTAAGAGTTTATGATGACTCAGATTTCCGAGTTGGGCAACTGGGTGAAATTGAGAACTCGGGAGACTTTGAAAAGAAGATGGTGGGGGCACCTGGGTGGCTCAGTTGGCTAAGCATCCAACTTTTGATCTCAGCTCTAGTCTTATCTCAGGGTCGTGAGTCCAAGCCCTAAGTTGGCCTCCATGCTGGGCGTGGAGCCTACTTTAAAAAAAAAGAAAAGAAGATGGTGTTTTAAATATAGTTTTTAAAGGTTTTATTTATTTATTCATGAGAGACACAGAGACAGAGGCAGAGGGAAAAGCGGGCTTCCTGTGGGGAGCCCGATGCAGGACTTGATCCCAGGACCCCGGGATCACACCCTAAGCCAAAGGCAGACATTCAACCACTTAGCCACCCAGGCATCCCTGTTTTAAATATTTTAAAACTTTGAGTTTGAGGTATTAGGTATCCAATGTGGAGGTAGCTATTTGAGACTAACTTTTGAGGAAAGATTTCTCCCAAAAGTATAATGTGGACATTTTCAATATATTAATAGTGGTTGGAGCTCTGGACATAAATGGAGATAAATCATGTAGTAAGAGGTAAAAGTGTCATTTTTCTCAACTCTTTAAAAACATTTTTTATAGTATAAAAATATATGATTTTCCATTTTAACCTTTTTTTTTTTAAAGTAAACTCTACACCCAACATGGGATTTGAACTCATGACCCCCAGATAAAGAGTCCCATGCTCTACCAAGTGAACCAGCCAGGTACCCTTCCCATTCTAACCATTTTTATATGTGTGGTTCAGTGGCATTAAGTACATTCACATTTTTGTGCAACCATTATTATTATCCATCTCCAGAACTCTTTCATCTTTCCAAGCTGAAACTCTGTATCCATTAAATGATAACTCTCCATTTTCCCTTCCCTTAGACCCCAGCAACCATCAATCTACTTTCTGTGTCTATATGAATTGACTATTCCAGGTACCTCACAGAAATATAATCATACAATACTTGTATTTTGTGTCTGGCTTATTTCACTTAGCATTATGTTTCATCCATGTTGTGGCATGTGTCAGAATTTAATTCCTTTTTAAGGCTGAATAATATTTCATTGTATGGATATACTACATTTTATCTATTCATTTATCTGTTGGTGATCATTTGGGTTGTTTCTACCTTTGGGCTATTGTGAATAATGCTGCTATGAACATGAGTGTTTAAGTATCTGTTAGGGTCCTTGCTTTCAATTATTTGGAGTATGTACCCAGAGAAGGAATTGTTGGATCATATGGTAATTCTATGTTTAAGTTTTTGAGAAATTTCTATACAGTTTTCCAAAGTCTTAATCTTTGTTGTGCATCAGAATCACTTCTTGAGCTTTAAAAACTACCACATACTCAGTCTTCATCTCTGGAGACTAATTAGTCAATCTGAGTAGACACTTGACTCCTGTTTCTTTTTAGAATTCATATTTTAAAAATATTAGAAACAAATTGTTAAGACGTGGTTTTAAAAAAATATATTTATTTACTTTAAAAATTCAAGTTCAATTAGCATACGGTGTTATAGTAGTTTCAGGTGTACAATATAATGACTTAATAATTCTAGGGACACCTGGCTGGCTCAGTTAGTAGAGTAAGCCACTCTTGATCTCTGGTTGTGAGTTTGAGCTCCATGTTGGGTGTGGGGACAACTTAAAAATAAAATTTATAAACAAAAACAAAACATAATAATTCTGTACCTTATTAGTCCCCTTTATCTATTTCACTCATCCTCCCACCCACTTCCTCTCTGGTAAACACCAGTTTGTTCTCTATATTTAAGAGTCTGTTTTTTATTTTGTCTTGTTTTTCCTTTGTTTATTTGTTTTGGTTCTTAAATTCCACACCTGAGTGAAATCATATGCTATTTGTTTTTCCCTGACTAATTTATTTCACTTAGCATTATACCTTCTAGATTCATTCATGTTGTTGCAAATTTCATTCTTTTTTTCAATTTTTAATTTTTAAAATCACTTTTTTATGACTGAATAATATTCAACTATATATATATCTATCTATATATATATATATTCTTCTTTGTCCAATAATCTATCAGTGGACACTTGGGCTGCTTCCATATTTGGTTTTGGCTATTAAAAATAATGCGGCAATACACATAGGGGTCTATCTATCTTTTTGAATTAGTGTTTTTGTATGCTTTGGAGAAAAACCCAAAGTAGTGGAATTACTGGATCTGTGGCAATTCTGTTTTTAACTTTTTGAGGAAACTTCATACTGTTTTCCACAGTGGCTGTATCAATGGATATTCCTACCAACAGTGCATGAGTTTTCCTTTCTCTCCATATCCTTGTCAATGCTTTTTTAAAATTTTTAATTTTATTCATTCTGACAGGTGTGAAGTGATATCTCATTTTGGTTTTGATTTGGATTTCCCTGATGATGAGTGATGTTGAGCATCTTTTCATATATCTGTTGCTCATCTGTATGTCTTCGGAAAATATCTATTCATGACTTCTGCCTATTTTAATTTTTTTTTGTAATGAGTAAAAAGTTCTTTATATATTTTGGATATTATTAAGAGGTGGTTTTAAGTGAGTAAAAATAAGAGAACATGGAGCAGAATGTTGAGGTCCCCTCAATTAACATTTAGAGTGTATCTTTATACACATACACCTACTCCCACAGGCCACACACATTTTTCATACTTTTAAGAAACATAAATATGATCACACACCATATACAGTATTTCACAGCACGCTTTATTCTCTTAATAATTTATTGTGACGATCTTTCAATGTCAGTACACATGTCTAGTGCAATCTCTCGGAATAGATGCATGATATTTCATGGCATCAGTGCACATATTTTATTTATTTAACCATTTACTTACTGAAAAACACAAGTTTTTCCATTTTTTTCTTCTTTTTTTTCCTTTTATTTATTCATGAGAGAAACACAGAGAGAGGCAGAGACATATGCAGAGTGAGAAGCAGGCTGCCCACAGGGAGCCTTATGTGGGACTCGATTCTAGGACCCCAGGATCATGACCTGAGCTGAAGGCATTTGCTCAACCACTGAGCCACCCAGGCGTCACTCCATTTTTTTTTTCCTATTACAATTCAGCAGCAATTACCAACTCTGAATTAATAATTCTACATATTGTTGAGATACAAGAAATTACTAAAATTGGAATTGTTGGGGCTAAGGGGTATGTACATTTTCTGTTTATGAATATTTCTTTATTGCCCTTTGGAAAGTCAATTGATACTTTTAAGCTCCTACCATTAGTGCATGAGAGCAGTTTCCCCTACTCTCCTCAATATTAAGTGTTACCAGCACTTCTCTTTTTTGTTAGTATGATAAAGAAGATATTTCATTCTTGTATTCATTTGGGTTTCTCTGATTACTAATCTTATCATATTCTTATTGGTCATTTGTACTTCCTCTCCCGTAGGTTGTCTTTTTACCTCATTTTTAAACTTCCCTATTTTTTGCCTTTTTCTAATGAAGGAGTTCATTATACATAAAGCATTAAATCTCTGATATATATGTTGCAACTACTTTCTTTCTACATTTTGTCTCTTAACTCTTTTAAAATAGCTTTATTGATATATAATTCCCATGCCATACAATTAATCCACTAAAAGTATACAACTCAACAGTTTTCAGTGTGTTCAGAATATAATATAATCAATTTCAGAACATTATTTAATGCTACCTTAATGTACTCACAAGTGAAGAAGTTTTTCATTTTTGTGCAAATTTATTATTCATTTCCCTTAGCATTTCTGGGTAGGAACACAGTCCCCAAGTTCTAAAGATATCCTCTCATATTTTCTTTCTTTTTTTTTTTTAAGATTTTATTGATTTATTTGACAGAGAGAGACAGAGCACAAGCAGGGAAAGGGGCAGAGGCAGAGAGAGAAGCAGGCTCCCTGCTCCTGGTACTGGATCCCAGGACTCTGGGATCATGACCTGAGCAGAAGACAGACACTTAACTGACTGAGCCACCCAGGCACCCCTCATATTTTCTTTTTAGGACTTTAGTTTTGTTTTCTATGTGTGGTCTTTTTAAAATTAATTTTCCTATATATCAAGGTATTTATTCCCCCCAAGTCCTTTCCTCCCTTTTCAACTTTTTAGTTGTTCTAGAATTTGTACATCTCCGCATTTATATTTTGCATAATATTCAGGTACTGCTATCTTTCAATTCATTAACTTTAGACTATCGATTTGCTGTTAGGGTAGATAAAGATTTACGTTTCTTATATTATCATTTTGTGTTGGTAAAAAAATTTACCTTTTTGGTTAAATTGATATTTAGGGTTTATGTTATTTTTACATAAAGATTATTTATGGCTGAGTATTGTAGTGTACTATGATTGGTTGGGTTTAGAATTCTATGTTCAGGATCGTTTTCATATAAACTGTTGAAGGGGGATGGAGGTGGTAAAAGAAGCTGATGCACCATGTCCAGCATCATGAGTTTTTGCAGCAGTCAGTTCCATGGTCCATGGACTGGCTCCAAGTTCTTAAGTGTGGGAGGCTGTAGCATTGGCAGTGGTTGAAACAGCAGCACCAGCAGTTACAGTTTCCAAGTGTGACCTTTAAAAAAAAAAAAAAAAGATTTTATTTATTTATTTGAGAGAGTGAGAGAGCACAAGCCAGAGACAGAGGCAGAGACAAAGGGAGAGGGAGAAGCAGACCCCATGCTGAGTAGGGAGCCTGACTCAGGCAGGGCTCGATTCCAGGATCCTGGGATCATGACCTGAGCCAAAGGCAGACACTTAACCATCTGAGCCACTCAGGTGCCCCTCCAAGTGTGACCTTAAAGCCAAGAGTCTAGTTATGATGTCTGGCTTCATTTCTTCAATTCCTGCCCCTCCAACATATTAAGTACCAAATTAACTCCCTGCTAACACAACAGCAAAACCTTTTTCTGAAAGAAATATCCAGAATGATTTCTGTTTCCTACACTGAAGTCTAACACTTACAAGGTTATTTGTTGTGATTATGTCAGTAAATTCTCCATACACAGCTGTTCTGTATTTTGAATTGCTAATTATCTGGAATTTAAATCTATTTTATGTTTCTGCTGACCTGACTCGCACTCATAGTGCTGGTGCTTAGTCATCCTTGATTGTGAGTAGAGACTTTGTAGTGGTGAGGGATGATCCATACAGTTATCAGGGGGAAGAGCACTCTAGGTACATAATGAACAGTGAGTGAAAAGTCCTTGAAACATAATCATGTGTTACCTTCCAGAAACAATGAAGAACTATGGCTGGAATGGAATGATTTTGAGTAGAAGGCAGTAATTACAGGCAAGGGGACCAGATGGTGCAGGGGAAAAGGGAGGGATTTGTTCTATACTCTTACCAAGAAGAGGAGCACTGGAAAGTTTTCAGCTGAGAGTGATATGATCCAACCACATTTGAAAAGAATCACTCGGGGGATCCCTGGGTGGCGCAGTGGTTTGGCGCCTGCCTTTGGCCCAGGGCGCGATCCTGGAGACCCAGGATCGAGTCCCACGTCGGGCTCCCTACATGGAGCCTGCTTCTCCCTCTGCCTGTGTCTCTGCCTCTCTCTCTCTGTGACTATCATAAATAAATAAATAAATAAATAAATAAATAAATTTAGAAAAAAATCACTTGGGCAGCCTGGGTGGCTCAGTGGTTTAGTGCCACCTTCAGCCCAGGGCATGATCCTGGAGTCCAGGGATCAAGTCCCATTTTGGGCTCCCAGCATGGAGCCTGCTTCTCCCTCTGCCCATGTCTCTGCTTCTCTCTTTGTGTGTCTCTCATGAATAAATAAATAAAATCTTTAAAAAAGAAAAAAGAAGAGAATCACTCTGGGTGCCGTGTTTAGACCGTACTGTAAGTGGAACAAAAGCAGAATCAGGGCGATCAGTCAAGAGACAATAACCGGGGAGACATGATGGTAGCTTAGACCTGTGTGGTAGTGGTAGACATAATGAGATTAGTTGGGTTCTGGTTGGATTTTGAAGGTGGAGCCAACAGAATTTGCTGATGGTTTGAATGTGTGTACAGTGGTGGTGGGGCTTGAGGGGGAGGAGAGATAGAAAGAGAGAGAGTGAGAGAGAGAGAAATTCAAAGATTATTTCAAAATTTTTGGCCTGAGCAAATAGAAGGATGGAGGTGCTATCAGTTGAGACACAGGTTTGTGGGAGAGGGTCAGGAATTTAGTTTTGAACACACTAACTTTCATATATCTCGTAGACAGTCAAGTGGAGATGTGAAGTTGGAAAATGAATATACAACTCTGAGGTCTACAGGAAAATTCAGCAGTTGATAGAAATTTGGAAGTGTCAGTATTCAGACAGTTTATAAAGCTATGACATTGGATGAAGTCACCAGGTAGTGAGTAGAGAAATGGGCCCTAGGGCAATTAAGGGTTAAGAGGACAGGAAAATCAGGAGCAATGAACACAACAGTCCTAGGGCTGGCTGTCAAAGAAGGAAGAAAACCAGGAGACTACAGAGACCCTTGAAACCAAGTAAAGAAAGTATTTCGTCAAGAAATATTTCTAGGGAGGGATACCTGGGTGGCTCACTCAGTTGAGTGCCTGACTCTTGATTTTGGCTCAGTTCATGACCTTGGCTCCACACTTAGTAGGGAGTGCTTGAGATTCTCTCTCTCCCTCTGCCCCTACTCACTGTGCATGTGTGCATGCTCTCTCTCTAAAATAAATAAATAAATCTTTAAAAAAAATAAATACTTCTAGAGAAATGTTTTGTTGAAATCATAGAAATATAAATTCCAGGTTATTAATAATTTATTAATTATGTCTTCATTTTTTATTTTTTATTTTATTTTATTTATTTTTTTCTGTTTTTCTGTTTAGTTTAATTTAGAAATATTTTATATATTACATGTAGAGTACTTAGAAAATTTCCAGGCACATAGTATGTTCTCCATATATTTACTTACTGTTATTATGGAAAGCAAGCTACTTACATTGCCAGTCATCCTGTATAATAATATTGGAGGATATAAAATTTCTGAAAAGCATAGTCTCAAAAGAAAAGTAAATTATCAAATATATATGTCAAATTTCTTTTTCAAAAATAGGTGCTTCTACAACAGAACAAAATATTTCCAAGGATATTCTTGGTGGCATTTTTTTTGGTATTTTATGCTAAAGATTTTATAATCAGAATTAAATTGAGCACACACATACACACACACAAACAAACTTAAATGTCTTAAGGTGACTTGCTTTGCTCCTTAATCCATGCTAATTCCCATAATATCAATTAGGAAATTTTGTTCTAATGGCTTGTTTATATTTCTTTCTTTTTTTAAAATAAATTTATTTTTTATTGGTGTTCAATTTACCAACATACAGAGTAACACCCAGTGCTCATCCCATCAAGTGCCCCCCTCAGTCACCCATTCATCCCCACCCCCCGCCCTTCTCCCCTTCCACCACCCCTAGTTCGTTTCCCAGAATTAGGAGTCTTTATGTTCTGTCTCCCTTTCTGATATTTCCCACACATTTCTTCTCCCTTCCCTTATATTTTACTATTATTTTTTTATTTTACTATTATTTATATTCCCCAAATGAATGAGAACATACACTGTTTGTCCTTCTCCGATTGACTTACTTCACTCAGCATAATACCCTGTCTTCATTTTTTAAAGCAAAGAATCCTTCTTATAATTTCATTACGCTTCATGACCATCTTATACATTATTTAGACATAAATATAAATTTTCTGATTTCTTTGGTCAGGACTATTTCTTTTGTCCCAAGTCTAATTGACAAGTCAGACTTAACATGCCCCTGAACCAATTCTTTTTATTTATTTACTTATTTATTTTTATTTTTTAAAATTTTTATTTATTTATGATAGTCACACACACACACACACACACAGAGAGAGAGAGAGAGAGAGAGAGAGAGAGAGGCAAAGAGAGAAGCAGGCTCTATGCACCGGGAGCCTGACGTAGGATTCGATCCCAGGTCTCCAGGATCGTGCTCTGGGCCAAAGGCAGGTGCTAAACCACTGCGCCACCCAGGGGTCCCCCCCTGAACCAATTCTTGTTTCCTACCTCCAATCCTGTTTGTTCAACCACAGCCATTTACCTTGGGGGAATCTTTTCTTTTAATTTAAAAAAAGTTATAGAAAGGTTGAAAAAACAGTACAGAGAGTTCACACATATCTTTCTGTTTAGCTTCATGTTAACTTACATAGTCATTTACAATGATCATTTACAATGATCAGGATACTACGCTATGCTAGTATTCACTAAAGTGAATACTTTATTTGAATGCCTTATTAAAATTTTACCCATTTTCCTTCTAATGTCTTTTTTCTGTCCAGGATTCCACATTTAATTTAGTTAATATGTATTTTAGTTCTCTCCAATCTCTAACAGTTCCTCAGTCTTCCCCTGTTTTTCATGACCTAGACACTGTTGATGAATCCTGGTCAGTTATTTTATAGAATGTTTCTCAGTTGTGGTTTATCTGATGTGCTCTCATGATCAGATTTAGATTGCCCCATGGTGGAAGAAGGGAAAAGAGGTGAAATTCAACTATAGTATGGAGTTTCCTTTTTTATAGTAGTGATATACAACATTTAGTAATATTAAGTTTTTGCAAATTCCACTCAAACTAAAAGAAACATTTTCTAAAATATGTCTAGGGAATCCCAGGTATTAGTGGTCTGTTTTATTTACTTTACCAATTACAATGCTTATCACCATCCTAGAGCTAATGATAATATTTATAAAAAGGCATCAAGCCAAGTATATTTTAAAATGTAGAATCCAAAGCATTTGACCTTATTTGTCTTCAAGCAAGATTAACCCTCTCTGTCACAACTAGCAGTTTAAATGGATATGTTAAAAAGTATTGCTTATATCTTTTTTGTGGCAATGAATTAGACTTTATCTGAATAAAATTTTTGCTGTATATTTTATGGAATATATGAGTTTATTGGAATTTCCTTTTCATGTGTCTTTTCTATTCTGATTTGTGTTCATTTACAAGATTTTTTTCTTCTCATATACACTACTCTATATAAACAGTGATTATATATTCAACACTATTTAAATTGCATGTCAAGAAAGATGATATGTAAGATTTCCAATGAAGTTAAAAACATTTTTTTATTGCAAACATTGTAATTCGAATGAAGGTTCAGGGTACATATTATGGAAGCTCAGATTCTCAAGAGTCTTAAAGGTATATAATTTACAGATATCTGGTCATTCTTACTATAGCATCAATTTTCAGATAACTGATGGTAGTTTCTTTTATTTGCTATGCTTCACATTAATTCCATAAAACAATAAAAATAAAAATCCTGGAATTACTTTGAGTTGTAGGATTTGGAGAATGAAAGATTATCCTAACCATAAAATCAATTATTACTACAAAATGCTGTTGGCATTCTTGTTGCTCTGTCTATAATCACTTTTAGACTTGCCAATTAATATTTTAGGAAATTAGTCTGCAACTTGAGATATGGCATAACCAAATGTGTTTGTCAGCAGTGAAGTTATATGCTTTTTGTTTAGTTTAGTACTTTTTTTTTTCAAAGATTTTATTTATTTATTCTAGAGAGACACACACAGAGAGAGGTAGAGACATAGGCAGAGGGAGAAGCAGGCTCCTTGTGGGAAACCCGATTTGAGACTTGATCTCGGGACTCCAGACTCCAGGATCACGCCCTGAGCTAAGGTGGATGCTCAACCACTGAGCCACCTAGACATCCCTAGTTTAGTACTTTAAATGTAAATGTTTCCTCTAACTTAAGTGAAGATACTGATATACTTGGGATAAACTTTTTATTATTACAGTTTATAAAAATCATCAGGCAAGTTTATATAAATTTATATTACTAAAGCATAATCATATTAAGAAGGCTAATTGGATATCATCGAAGAATTAAGATAAATGGCATAGTGCCTAATTTCCTAAATTAGAATATATGCACTATCATGGTGACAGATTATGACTTAATGATTATGCTCATAAATGGATTACAAGGTCAACATCACTGGGCTGGATCTGCAGTCATCACAAACACCGAAAAGGATAAGCTACTTTGCTGACTGTTTTCTATAAGGAATATGTTCCAATAAACCTTGACAAAGCAGGACATGCTAATATTTATCCAGAGGGCAGAAAGTCATATTTGTTGTTGCACAGTGAAAATTCGATTGATTTCTGTTGACTTATAAAAGTCTATGTGAAAGACAATGTAATTATTGTGCTCCTGAAAAGGATTTTTTAGAAAAGATTTTATTTATTTATTCATGAGAGACACAGAGAGAGAGGCAGAGACGTAGGCAGAGGGAGAAGCAGGTTCCCTATGGGGAGCCTGATGTGGGATTTGATCCCAGGATCCTGGGATCATGAACTGAGCCAAAGACAGATACTCAACCACTGAGCCACCCAGTTGTTTCCATTCTGAAAAGGATTTTAAAGAGATTCCAAGTGAAGAGGTATTTCTATCACACAGATATGTTAACTAAGGCAGTGGCATTAACACTGAGAATTTACACTGAACAGCTGTCTTCCACTTAGACATGGCAGTGGTTAGATTATAGTGGATGTCCAAAATTCAAATCATGTACTTTCTAAATAATACACAGTTTTTAGTCATTTCAGGAGGACAATTATTTAACTCTCTGTTGTGTTACAGAAAGAGAGCCAATTATTATATGCATACTCCAACTATTCACAAGTTTAGAAACATACCAATAAAGATGTTAATGTCACTATTCTAATTTTTGTGGTAAAAGGTTCTTCATTGAATAGAAATAATTCTTCCACCAGTGATAGACCCCTAAGTTGGGGGAGGGAAAGAGATCCTTGACTTTCACAAAACTGACTTTGTTGACAAAGTTTTCCCTGAAGCCTTCTTTTAAGGATGCACAATGCCAGTGAGCATCGGGTAATCAGAACCAATATATAATCCCTTAAAAATCCCTTAAAAATGTGTCTTCTTTATGGTAGGTCTCAAATCATTATTAAATATATTTAAGGGGCACCTGGGTGGCTCAGTTGGTTGGGCGTCTGCCTTCGGCTCAGGTCATGATCTTGGGGTCTAGGGATCAAGCCCCACATCAGGCTCTCTGCTTAGCATGGTCTGCTTCTCCCGTCCCCTCTGCCACTCTCCCCTACTTGTGCTTGCTCTCTCTCTCTCAAATAAATCAATAATATTAAAAAAAATACTTGGGGCACCTGGGTGGCTCAGTGGTTGAGCATCTACCTTTGGCTCAGGTCGTGATCCTGGCCAGGGTCTGAGAATGGAGTCCCACATCAGGCTCCTCATAGGGATCCTGCTTCTCCCTCTGCCTATGTCTCTGCCTCTCTCTCTAGGTCTCTCATGAATAAATAAATAAAATCCTAAAAATAAATAAATAAATAAAATTACTTAAAGATAATTTAGGCTTTTAATATATGCCTGTCCTTAATTCTGGAAACAGTAATACTTATCCAATTGCTGTATTATCTGTTACCAATGTCATTCTACAATGAATTAATAGTCTTATTTATTCATCAGCTTGGTTTGAGAAATATTTATATGAAGAACTAAACTCATAAGGAGGGCATGAGGAAAAACTTGAAAATATTTTTAAGAAAACATGCCAACAGTCTTCGTTAGATTATGTTTTACATCACCAATAAATGACTTTTCTATGTCTCTCTGAAAAACTATCTAAAAATCAGCAACCCTAATGTGTTATGTTCTTTGTATACCCTCAATTTCTTGGAAAGGCATTATTGCAGTCTTTCAATTAATACTGAGACATGCAAGTAGTTATGATCTCCTATCATTTTATTCTCATTGTCAAAGAGAGGCCACAGAGATGGGAGGTACATATAGGCTGGTCTTTTGCCCGGAACAAATGCAAACTGGACACTATAATAGAGTAGTGCCCAGGAAGGGTTAAAGTCCAGATGTGGTTATTGTGGAGAAACAAATTTAGTAAGAGATAACTGTTGCCCTATAGACGAGTAAAACAAATCATATTTGGTAATCTTTTTAGCACTCTTCAGATTTCTCTACCATGGAAAACAAATGGGTATCATCTTTGCCATAAAACACATAGTAGGGCAGCCCCGGTGGCTCAACAGTTTAGCGCTGCCTTCAGCCCAGGGAGTGGTCCTGGAGACCTGGGATCGAGTCCCACATCAGGCTTCCTGCTTGGAGGCCTGCTTCTCCCTCTGCCTGTGTCTCTGCCCCCCTCTCCCCCATGTCTCATAAATAAATAATCTTTAAAAAACAACACATAGTAGTCTTTTTTTCTTTTTGGTCAAAAAATACCAAGTGTAAGAATGATGGGATCATTGCAATCGCAGGGCTTACAATCTTACAAAGCCTTCCTATTACACTTAGAATAAAATTTAAACTTCTTTTTGGGGCCTAAGACTTTAGAGGATCTCTCCCCTCACCTCCACCCAAATTAATGTCTTATCACTTCCACTTGTTAACTCTGCACCGGCCATAGAACTGGCTAGCTGCCTATTACCTGCATGTTTAACTCATAATCATGTCAGGGCCTTTATACTTGCTGGCCTCTTCTTAACACTCGTGTCCCAGCTCAATGACTCCTTCTCAGGTCATTTATGTACAATACTTCCACACCCTTCTTAGCTATCCTCTAGCTCATTAAGCTGCTTTATTTTCTGTATAGCACTTAACCCTTATCTGAAAGTACAGCCTTTATTTTTGTCTACTTATTTATTTTTCTCTTTTCCTCAAAGATAGAAACTTCAGGAAAAGTTGGGACGGTCTCTCTTATTAACTGTGGGTTCCTAGCAAGCACAGCAAAAGTGCTGACACACACTACATGTCAATAAATATTTGTTGAATGATGCATCAATAAACACCACCACAGTGGAGAAAAGAAGTATGAATATTCTGTTCATGCTTAGTTTTGATTACATTTTGGGTTCTTTACACTTTGGGTTTTGTTCTGGTTATTTATCACTTCACAGCAAACTACCCCAAAACTTACTACCTTAAAAGAAGAATAATTTTATTATGCTTACACTACTGTCAGAATTTAGGCAAACCTTGATTTTTTGGTGACTTTTCTGCTCTAAGAGTCTGATTGGGGTCATTTAGTAGAATAGTAGAATTTCACCAGCAGCTGGTATGGTGGGTTTAAGATGTTTCACTGGCAAGCCTGGCAGCTTGGGTGCAGCTGGCCCCTTCTCTTGCTTCCCATGGCAGCTCGGGGGTCCAACAGAGCGAGGTAGGAACCTGCAAGTCCTCTTAAAGTTTACATCTGGAACTGTCAAATCAGACACACTAGCCCAGATGAGAGGAGGAGTATCAAAGCATATGCAGCATTTTTAATCTGGTACATTTCTGAGATAGAATATTTCCAAGTAAATGTTCCTAAAGAAAACAATCCAATAAGTCTCACTGGAACTTACAGGCTTCTGACTTAAGTCTCACCTATATTCAAGGAAGTCTTCAAATCCTGAAAGAGAAATACGAAAGTTAAAAGTAATATAATATAAAAGATGGAAAATGTTGAATATGCATCTTACTTATTCGCAACACAACAAATATTTTACATTGGTTTAGATCCTCTGAGATTATAAGCAAAAATTTCTGTGATGTGTCTGCTGTGTACATTTTTCTGGAGAATAGGTTCATAGTTTCTACTGATTTTTCAAAGGATCTAATGATCCCCACCTCCCCCATTAGGTATTTCCCTAAGAAAAATCATGGAGTGCATAAGTTCATTTTTAGAACTATCCACCCAGCCTTGCATAATAATGATAAATAGTAGACTTAAAAAAATTAGTATCTTATGTGCCAGCAACAACATCCTATAACAGCCCTATGAGGTACTATTATTATTCTGATTTTAAGGATGAAGAAACTGAGGCTTAGTAACTTGCCCATGGTCACTCAATTAGCATGTTGTACAGCTGGGATCCCCTACGATACTGGCTGCAGGAGGTCTGAGGCAATGAGGCCCTCTTCCTAATACTTTACTCCTTTGTAAATTGGGGATAATAATAGTAGCCAGGGTCACTGCGAGTATTACATGAGCTGAACTAGGATAGTCCATAGCTGCACGCCTGGCACATATTAAATTTGGTATTTAATAAATACAAGCTCTGCACACTTTGCCTCTGTTGTAGTCCAGAAGCCTTTACTATCTTTCATTGAAGAGCTATTGGTGTGATAAAAATGCAAGACCTAAAAAGTGGAGGGAGTGTAGGTGATGAGCGAACATCTCAAAGTTTCGGACCAAAGCCAGAGACACCGCTTTTCCCCCACTAAACTCCGTAGGGTCTCCCGTTTTCTCTTAAAATTGTACGCAGATGTATCATTCTCTTCCAAGCTCGTAGCTTATCTATTAACATGGAACCTGTTTACCCCAAAGCTTTTGGGATCACTGTTTTTCTTATCGTGATACACCTTGCTTATGACTTGGCTTCACCCACCCCACTGCTCTGAGGAACTTAGTGCAGGTGTGGGGATGGAGAGGCCCAGACTCCCCGCCTGGACCCCTCAGCTTGTTGGGGCCTCCCATTCTTCACTTATAAAACGGAGTGGGTGTTGATGATGAGATGATTTCACCAAAGTCTTTCCTGGTCTGCAATTACACAACATAAAATTGTCCTTTAGCTTGGTTTTCAAACTGTGGGTCTCCACTTAGTAGGCAAAAACAAAACAAAACAACAACATTTCAGTGGGTCAAACAGTAAAAAAAAAAAAAAAAAAAAAAAAAGAAAAGAAAGAAGCCTGGGTGGCTCAGTGGTTGTGCGTCTGCCTTTGGCTCAGGGCGTGACCCTGGAGACCCAGGATCGAGTCCCACATCAGGCCCCTTGCATGGAGCCTGCTTCTCCCTCTGCCTCTCTCATTAATAATAAAAAAAAAAAAATGAGGGTAACTCCTCTTCGGAGAAACTCTTGTTAAACAATAGATATTTAAATATAATGTGCGGAGAAAAAAAAAAGAAACGTAGTACGTCGAGACCTCCACGTGAAGCGCGTATTTCCACCGCGGGGGGGGGGGTCAGAACACTTGCAAGCGGGGCGCAGGGCAGGGCACCCTCCGCACGTGTCGTGCGGGGAAACGCGCTCCGCCCGCCCTCGGGGCTCAACCTCGAGCGCCCCCGGCAAAAGCCTCCGACGCAAACGTGCGCGCGGGCCCCGCTCCCGCGGCTCCTCGCGATGGCAGCGGCCCGCGGGGCCTGCGGGGCGTCACCTGGGCCGACGTCGCACCTCCCGCCTCCCGCCCGGGCTGGAGCGGAGCTGCGCGCCTTCTGACGTCATCACCGGGCGCCGAGACCCCCCCCTCCCCGCGCCTCTTTCCACTTCGCGGGAGAAGTTGTTGGCGCGAATGGATCCCGAGTCCCGGTAACGGATTCCCCAGCCGACAGGCCCGCCGGCTCGCGCCTTAGTCCGTGGGCTGCGATGGTGAGCCCCGGGGGGAGGCTGTGCGGCTCGGGGGCTCGGGGAGTTGGCAGGCCGGGTGTGGACCGGGCGGTTTTGGTGCGGAGGGTGGGGGAGGATGGCGGTGCGGGGCTGCGGAGGGAGCGAGGGCACGGAGGGGCCGCAGAGGGGGCGCTGGGCGCACGGCTTTCCGGGGGCCGCGGGGTTACAGCGCTGGGCGCCAGGCTGCGCGCAGGGCTTGTGGTGCTGCGCAGCACTTTCTTTCTTTTTTTTTTTTTTCTTCATTCTTGGGGGAAGGGAGAAAGGAAGGGAGTAAAAAGGTGATTTGGGGGCTCATCGATAAAGTTGTTTTCCTGTTTGGCGTTGCCCCAAACCTCTGTGTGCGTCCTGCCCTCAAGCATTGATTTCAAGCTTTGGTTCAAAGCGGAGAAAAACGTAACAAACTTTTCCTTTCTTAGGAGAAGTTGTCTTAGGCCTTCAACTTTCGTCATTAATAGCGCCATGAAAAGCTCATCATCACACAGCCGTTTCGAGACCGAAGGTGTAGGGAGGCTGCTTTATTTTGTTTAAAGAAGTTCAAAGAAGTTAATGGGATAACACGGCTTACTAGGAACAAAAAAAACAGCAACAAAAACCCAAACCCCGCAGATGTAATATGTTTGACAGCTGTCATCGCTTATCACCTGGTGTTAAAAATAATCTTAAAAAGAAAACCCCACCTCTGTGTGATTCTGCATAAAGCGTGTAAATTGAGAGAGAAATGATGATGCAGCCATCAGAACAGACCTTCATAGATAGACAGGCGTGTGTTTGAAATACTGTATTTGAAGGACAATCCATTATGTCCTGTTAAGTTAGAATCTACTTCGTAATCAGACATAATTTTTTTCAACTATTTTGTAGCTTGTCACAAGGCCAGCATTCTGGAGGGAAAATTTTTATGCCAGATTGAGAAGCCTTGCAGCCCTTTGTGTTTTTTTCCTCAAAGGAGACATACTAGCCACTTTGTACCAAATGCCAATATGGGAGCTATTGGTTTTATAAACCTTTTCTCATTTAAACCTCATAGCAGGCTAGTTGTACAGATGGTAAAAGGAGGCTTTTAGAGTTTAAATAGTTTGTCATACAACTAATAAATGGTTGGATTAGAATTCTGACCACTGTATTATCTTGGCTCCCTAAAATGATTATCAATATTACTTTTTGGACTTAAGGCACTATGGTATTGTGGAAAGTTGATGGGATTTGGAGACTGGAAGGTAAGAGTGAGGTGATGATTTAGTCTTGCTCTACCATTTACTAGTTATGAGGTTGTGGGCTTTATTTGATTTAAGTAAATAGCTTAACTTAAACCTTTTTAAAGCCTGTGTTTTCCTTAACTGTTAAAAGGGGCAAAATATAGCTGCCTTAAGTGATTATCTTGAGGATTAAACAGAATAATAAAGCTAAAGCTTCTATTGTGGAACCTGGCATGTGGAGGTATTCTGCTACTATGTGACTACCAGTGATCTAATTTTCTTAGGAGGACTCTGTGGAATGTTACACTGTTTAAGGGGCATCAAAGATGCCTCTGCTGTCAGTTTCGGCGAACAGTGTCTTGTATAGTCAACTTTTGATCATTCAGATACTTTAAATTTTGGTTCTTAGTACTCTTGTTCACAATACAGGTGAAAAATAAAGCCCTTCTTGGAAAAGAAGTTGGAGTCAGAAGGAGTTTTGCTGTTTGTTAAAGGGAAAAGGGTTTATAACATAGGAATTTTTGGTTATATTGGTATTTAATTTGGTCCTTCTATCTCTAGTACAAATATTAGCAAAACCTCAGACTAAAATTCTGTTTAGCATAGGTTTATTGAACATCTGTGTACATGTTATATTGTAGAACAGTAGTTCTTTGGGTTACAGTTATGTGATAATGTGATGAGTGGTATGCAAATTTTCTGCCCACAGAAATACATATGAGCATATCACAGCATTTAAGAGGATTTGCAAATCTTCTGAGCCCTTCTGTAGATGTTAACGACTTTTGCCTTGGGAGCTACATTTTTTTTTCTTGAAGTTATTAATAAAGGAATAAAATACTGTATCCACAAAATGGAATACTCTGTGAGCATTAAGAAAGAAAATTTTATACTCTGATATAAAACAATTATCAGGATAATTCAGTGAAAAATGAAGGTGTAGGACAGTAAGTTATGTATGTGTCACTTTGTGTAGAGAAAGAGAAAAGAATATATACACATTAGCTTGTAGTCTGGAAGGTTACACAGGGAACTAACTGATAGCATTTGTTGCCTCCAAAGGTGGGAAATATGTGTCTTGAGAGGCGGGATGGGAGGGAGACTTTTTACTCTTGAATTTTGAACAATGTAAACATAATGTCTATTAAAGGAACTGTAACAAAATTAAAAATGAAAAGAGAAAAGAAGCCATGTAAACAATTTGGATTGCTATGAGAGTTTAATTATTTACTCAAAATGTGAATAAAACCTGAGCTGCCATTTTAAAGAAGTCAGCATATATAATTCATTGGCTGGTATAATTTATTGAAAATATGCATAAGATTGAATTAAACACACATGAGACCTAGAGGATAGCCTGTTTGAAGAAGCTGTCAAATCTAAATACATTTGAGCTTCTTCATGCCCTATTCTAGGGGATACCTTTCATATTGTAGTTTACTATGTGAATGCTCTCCCTGGAGTGTGCTGTCACTCTATTATAATGTAGATTTTGCCATATATACTGGTAGTTGCCCTGTAAGGCCCCTCCCTGCCTCTCTTATCTGTCTTTTGAGTATCTTATGCTGTTCTGTCCCATCTTTTGTTTTTGCTGTTTCTTCTCCTTGTTGAGATTCTTCCTTGTATATCTGCCTTTTTCTCATCATTCAAGCCTCAGTCATCACTTCCTCAGAGCTTTTGGTGTTATATCTAAGAAACCATTGCCTAATCCAAGGTCATGAAGATTTATGCGTGTCTTCTAAGAGTTTTACTTCTTACATTTAACTTTGAAACATTTTGAGTTAATTTTTGTATGGGATGTGAAGTAGAAGTTCAAATTTATTCTTTTGCATGTGTATGTTCAGTTGTTCTGGCACCAGTTGTAGACTGTTCTTTCTCATTGAATTATCTTGTCTCCCTTGTCAAAGATCAATTGACTGTAAGTGTGAGGGTTCTTTTCTGGATTCTCTGTTGTATTTCCCCTATGTATCTATCTTAATGCCAGTAATGCATTGTATTTATTACTGTAGTTTTGTGGTAAGTTCCCCACCCCCCCTTGTGGTAAGTTTTGAAATCAGGAAGTATTATTAGTCTTTCAACTTTGTTATTTTTCAAGATTGTTTTGTGTTCTGGTCGGGGGCTATTGAATTTCCACATGAATTTTACAATTGTTAAAGAAGCCAGCTGGGATTTTATTAGTGATCATGTTGAATCCTGTAGATCATTTTGGGAAATATTGCCATCTCAACAGTAGAAGGTCTTCTGATCTATGAACATGGACTATCTTTCCATTTGTTTAGGTCTTCAATTTCTTTAAACAGTGTTTTATAGTTTTAAGGTATGGGCTTTACACTTTTATTTTTTCCAAGCGCCTTTTTCTTTTTGATGATATTGTAAATGAAATAGTTTTCTTTTCTTTCTTTTTTTTTTTTTAAAGATTTTATTTATTTACTCAGAGACAAAGAGAGGCAGAGACATAGGTAGAGGGAGAAATAGGCTCCCTGCAGGAAGCCCAATTTAAGACTCAATCCTGGGACTTCGGGATCATGCTCTGAGCCAAAGGCAAGATGCTCAATCACTGAACCACCTAGGTGTCCCTGAAATAGTTTTCTTAATTTCAGTTTTAGATTGTTTATTCCAAGAGTATAGAAATACAATATACTTTTGTATATTGATTTTGTATTCTGCAACATTGCTAATCTCATTTAGTAGTTCTAATAGTTTTTTCTTTAGGATTTTTTTTCTATATAAGATCATTTCATCTGTAAATAGAGATAGTTTTGCTTCATCCTGTCTAATCTAGGTGCCTTTTATCTCTTTTTTTTTTTTTTTTTTTTTTTTGCCTAAATGCTTTTGCTGGAACTTCCACAGGATTGAATAGAAGTATTGGGAGTGGTTGTGTCTTTTTCCTGATCTCAGGGGAAAGCATTCCAACAATTTTTTGCTTTCAAAGGCCTTAATGTAGTTTTAAGTACTTTAAGTTTATTTCATAATTTGTTTCTATTGTGCTGCTACCAGTTAAATCACTGGGTATATTAGTCAGATATAAAATTTTGTCTTTCAGTGTTTTTCAGGATGAAAGATTCTTACATTTGGATAGAGCTTGTGAATTTGATGATGGTAATCAGTTTCTGGTTGTGGATTTGGTGGGTGGCTTAACATTATTAATCAAATATTTATATTTCTTTGTTACTTTTAGAGTAGAGAAGTAAAGCCAAGATACAATATTTGGCAATTACAGAGCACTGTAGTACTTATTTGCATAAAACCCTGTACCCTTCAAAGAAAAGTGAACAGAGTGACATAATTTACTTTCTTTTTGCATTTTTGATAGACAAATATGACTTGTTTATTGGTTGAGCTCATCAGCAGTGGAAATAAGTAATTAGAGTTTTTTGGTTATACGTCAAAGTAAATATATAGCAGCTTTTGTACTTTGACCTTTGAAAGCTAAAGGTCATTATGAAAGCTTACTTTGTGGGTTTAGGAGTGTTTATTGCAAGAAGAATTTTTTCTTCATCTCTAACTCTACTAATATTATAACCAACCAAATTGGAAACTGCTTGGTACAGGTAAAGGGCTAAAAACACAGGAATTTTTTTATTTTTTTATTTTTTGTACTTGGCAAAGTTGGGTACTTTGTCTTGACTTCTGCATATTAAAATTGCATTTGGCTACTTGCTAGAAGATGCTTCTAATAGAGTTGTAGAATTGTTTATTACACCTTAAAGTAGAAAATGCAAGAAACCTTTTTTTTTGCTTACATTTAAGCATCTTGAATTTCAAAACTTTTACTATAGAACATCTTGTTGGCATTCTCAATTTTTTTCATCTATTAATTGAAGTTAAAAAACTTCATAGGGTGGTTATGAGGATTGAATAAGTTAATTTTTTGAAGTGCTTAAATTATTGCCTGTCAGAGCAAGTCTGTTTGAGAGTTTATTAAATAAGTAAATAAATGAAGCTTTTAATCTGGGCATTGGCAATAAAAATAGAGGGAAGAGGACAGCAGTATTTGGGAGATAGGTGGGTTGAATAGGTAGAGTCAGATTGAGGAGGAAAAACAGTGCCCATTTTTCTGGTTTGGGCAAATGATGGTGATATGCGTTGAGGTGAGGAATAAAAGAGAAGCAAGTCCCAGAGGAATATGAGCTTACTTTTGGACAATATGAATTGGAGGCATCTTTGGGGCATTTGGACAGAGATGTTTCTGGCAGACTATTGGCTACAGAGCTTAGAGGAGGAGTGGAGACACAAGATTTAGAGATGATGTTGAGATGGATGTGAGTTAGCTTACACAATGTAGGTGGATCAGAACTTTAAAATTTTGGGTTCATGGGGAACCATTAATAGGTTTCATGGGAAAACCTCACTTCTTTTTTTTTTTTTTTAAGATTTATTTATTTATTGAGAGAGAGAGAGAGTGCGCAGGCAGAGTGATAGCAGGCAAGTGGAGGGACAGAGGAAGAGAGAGAATCCTGAAGCAGACTTCCTGCTGAGTGTGAAGCCGGATGTGGGGCTTGATCCCAGAATCTTGAGATAGTGACCTGAGCTGAAATCAAGAGTCGGCTGCTCAACTGACTGAGCCGCTGCTCAACTGACTGAGCCACCCAGGCACCCCAACTCTGCATTTTAGGTTACATGAAGTTTTGTGTGTGGGGTGTTTTCTGACACCAATTAGTTCTCTATTCTCTTGACACCAGCTGGGTGTCCTACAGTTCGGTTCAATTTGGACATTTTTTGTAGTTAGTGCAGATTGCACAGGTTAAGGGGCTCAATCCCATTGACTGCTTCCACTTCAGAAGTCAATTGAGAGTCGTGAGACAGCTGTACTTCTGCCTCTAAATTAGTTATTCAAGACCTTCTCGGGTTTGATAATTTGCTAGAATGTCTCACAGAACTTGGGGAAACACTTTACTTATATTTACTAGTTTATCATAAGGATACAACTTAGAAACAGTCAAACGGAAGGCAAAGATCCACAGTGTAAGATATGGGAGATTGGGGGATATACAGAACTTCAGGCCATCTCTGGGTACACCACCCTCTCAGCAGCTTGATATGTCCACCAACCCAGATATTCTTCAAACATCAGACGTTGCTTGATTGAGAGTTTTTATAACTCAGTCTTGACCTTCCTCTTCTCCCTATAGCCCTAGGAGTGGGGTGGAGAGTTCCCATCCTTGGCCTTTCTAGTGACCAGTCCCCATCCTGAGTTGCCTCATTAGCATAAACTTAGATGCGATCCAAAGGGCTGATTGTAAGTAACAGGATACGCCTGTCAGTTAAGTCCAAGGGTTTTAGGATCTCTGTGCCAGGAATATAAAGGCCAAATATGTATTTGTAATATAGTGTTTTGTGGAAAATATTCATAGCTTTTGTCAGATCTACAAAAGCATAAACAAAGCCTGGTATGTTTAATGTTGTCTTGGCACACATTTTGGATGTTAATAGTCAACCTGTTATTGACAGCTTCTTATACTAGCATATAGTATGGATAGGGGCCATAAGGATAGGGGCCATAAGGATGGAGAACTGCTATACAGTGCCTGGCATGTGGTACATATTCAATAAGTATTTGGTGAATGAAGAAGTATAAATAAACTTAATGTTTCCAATAGAAGAGAAGTCAACCAGAATAAAATTTACTGGTATGGAAACCTCTTCTCTAGTCCTTTCTACTTTATAGTTAATGTATTGAACATTTATTTTTTTATTTTTTTTATTTTTTATTTTTTTTTGTTTTTTGTTTTGTATTGAACATTTAATGACAGTGAATAATATAGCCTAGAGAAATACAGTATTTATTATTTGATAGGTCTATTTTCTTTCTTTTTTTTAAAATTACGTACTTTTTAAATTGAAGTATAGTCGACAATGTTACATTCATTTCAGATGTACAACATAGTGAATTGACAATTCTATAGTTTATGCTGTGCTCATGAATGTAGTAGCTATTTTTTTTAATGTAGTAGCTATTGTGTGTCACTGTAAAACACTGTTACAATACCATTGACTATATTCTCTATGCTGTGCTTTTCGTCTCTGTGACTTACTAATTCTATAATTGGAAGCCTGTATCTCCCACGCCCCTTCACTCTCTTTGCCTATCCCCTCCACCCTCTCCCTTCTGGCAACCACCGGTTCTCTGTATGTATGGTCTTTTCTGTGGTTTTTGTTTGTTTTATATATTCTACATATAAATGAAATCATATGGGATTTGTTTTTTTGTCTGACATATTTCACTTAGCATAATACTCTCCAGGTCTATCCATGTGGTCACAAATGGTAAGATCTCATGCTTATTCATGACCGAGTAATATTCGTGTGGTTGTGTGTACACACCACATCTTTGTGTATTCATTTGTCAGTGGACATTTAGGTTGGTAGGTCTTTTTGATTTGAACATATTTGTAATATTCATTCAAGTAGATTAAATTTTTTAGATTAGAAATCAATTGTAAGAAGTTGATTTCTGAATGAATAAAAACCATAATCAGACTACAATAACCTTGGTGAAAATGTCAAAATGTTGAAATAAACCATTATATCAGGCATAAAGAGTTTTAAATGTTTCAATTATCTCAATTATGCAGATTTGAAGAACTTATTTTTAAAAAAATCTGCATTAATTTCCATTTTCTGTTTAATTTTGCTAGTGTTTGTTAGTATTTTTGGATCAGGTATACTTGAAAACTTTCTGTGATACACTGTTTCATTGAAAGAGTAGTCTAAGGCCCATATGATATACATACTGTGGCTTCAGAATTTTACACATCTTCCTCACCACAACTAAGAATAGAAGTGGGTTTCTTCACGGTCTTGGAAGCAACGTCTCAGGTAGTAGACTGAGTAGATTCCAAGGCAAGGAGGAGAGGTAGATATTTCCCTTAATCATATATTCTCCATTTCTGTTCCTTTGCTGTGCTTTATTTTGTCTGTTATTTCCTGTGTTCTGCTTTTTTTCCCTGAAGACAGAAAGACCAAGAGCATAGAATGAAGTTCCACAAGAACAGACACTTTTGTCTGTTTTATTCCAAACACCAAGAATAGTTAGTGGCTTGCGACGCCTGGGTGGCTGAGCGGTTGGGTGTCTGCCTTTGGCTCAGGGCGTGATCCTGGAGTTCTGGGGTTGTCCCACATCCGGCTCCCCACGGAGAGCCTGCTTCTCCCTCTGCCTGTGTCTCTGCCTCTCTGTCTGTCTCTGTGAATAAATAAATAAAATCTTAAAAAAATAGTTCTTGGCTCATAGAAGACTCTCAGTGAATGTTTGTTGAAGGAAGGAAGGAAGGAAGCAAGCAAGTTAGTTAGTTGATGCAGGTTCTTAAAATTCTTTCTGGTTATAACCTGTTATTATTTAAAAATTTTTCAGACCACACTTTTACTCACTGGTATCTTCCTCAGAGAATTTCTTGAGTCCAGTGCTAGACTTGGCTGTATTATTAACATCAGTTATATGTAGATATATATGTAAATTTCTAAAAGCCAATTCGTGGGGATCCCTGGGTGGCTCAGCGGTTTAGCGCCTGCCTTTGGCCCGGGGCATGATCCCGCGTCGGGCTTCCGGCATGGAGCCTGCTTCTCCCTCTGCCTGTGTCTCTGCCACCCCCTCTTTTTATGTCTATCATGAATAAATAAATAAAATCTTTAAAAAAAATAAATAAAAGGCAATTCGTTTGGTTAAAAACAGGAAATATTGTACTAAAAGTGGAAGCAATTTTTTCTAATTTTTTTAAGTAGCCATAGTATTATAATGTGACAAGAGAATACCATATTGCAAGGGTCAATTATAGAAGTCACGTTATTTTTATTATTATTTATTATTTATTTTTATTTTTATTTTTACTTTTTAAAAATATTTTATTTTTTTAAGTAATATCTGTACCCAGCGGGGGCTTGAACTCACAACACTGAGATCGAGTTCCATGCTTCACCAACAGCCAGCCAGGTGCCCCTGGAACGTTAACTTTAATAATGTACTTAAGAAATAATATACAATAGGTGTTAATTTAATATCCACTTTAAAAAAAATCCACTTAAAATTTCTTAAAGCCAAAAGCAGTAAGGTAAATTCATAGCACAAAATTAATTTCAGTTAAATATTATTTTAATACTTAATCTTTTAAAAACAAATCTACCATGAGTTTCATTTTAGGTAATGAAGAACCTCTTTTGGAGCCCAGGTGTGAAGGTCAGTGACCTTAGAAATAACTACTCATGTGTTCAACTGATTTTTTTTTTTTAAGGTTTTATTTTTAAGTAATCTCCACACCCAACGTGGAGCTCAAACTCAAACCTCAAGATCAAGAGCTGCATGCTTCACTAGCTGAACCAGCCAGGTGCTCCTTGCATTGAACCAGTATTAATTAAGCATCTACAGGGTGCTGTCCCTGTACTTGAGATAGAGTGGTAAGATAAACAAGCCTGCTATGTGGAACTTACAGCCCTGCCTTCAAGCTCAGATTTCTATGACTATCAAAAGTATGTCCTACTGGGGCAGGTGGTGGCCCAGTCAGTGGAGCTTGTGACTCTCGGTCTTCGGGTTGTGAGCTTGTGTCCCACGTTGGAGCTAGAGGTTACGTTAAAAAAAAAAAAAAGAAAAAAATCTCCTCCTAATCATTTTAGGACTCAGTTCAGGTGTTGCTTCTGTTGGGAAGCTGTCCCAAAGGCTATTTGTGTTTGTGCTCCTGGTCCTCTTATAGTTTAGTGATAAGATCTATCTTAGCAGTTTTTAATCTAATTCTTTATATATTTATCTCTTAGGTAGCTGCATGAAGGCATTTTCCTGTTTGTGTTCTGAGTCCTGCCTGTAAGCACACAAATGTATCAGGAATGAGAAGGGAAAGACCATACTGCTAGTTGTAGGATATGGCTACCTTTGCATAGATCTTACAATTATAGGGAAACTCTGAAGGGACAGTCATGGTCAAGTGGAAAACTATGAAAGAGATTTGGAGTCAGACTACCGGGTTCCATAGTGGAGGTTTTGGTGTACCATCTTAATCCCCACAGGAATTTTATGAGGCATGTGGTATCAAGAGGAAACTAAAGAGCAGAGAAGTAATTCATCCCAAGTGACCTGTAGTAGTAAATGGCAAAACTGACAAAGCTTGCATTCGACTTAATTTTATTCATCTGTAAGATGGAGATGTTGTTTGCCCCTGTATACTTCATAGAGTCATCAAAAGATATATGTCCAGTAGCTATAAGTAAAAACATGAAAAACTTATTAGCTATTTGTGCTAAAATTTGTTTTAACTTTGTGATTTTTGCCTAAACTTTTGCCTCATTTGAACTGACTTTCTTGTTCAGCTAATAACTGTTGAATAAAATAAGAAGAAATAATTACTACTTTTTTTTTTGATTTCCCCAAATAAAAATAATATTATTTTCTATTATCATTTCTTTTAGAGGTGGAATTCCTGGGACAGTGGGTATATACATTTACAATTTTGATGAGTGTTGCTGATTGTCCTCTGGAACAGTTTTTGTCTTCCATTATACTAGTTTTTACTTTAATAGCAGTATAGTGTGTGAGCATCTGTTTTTACATATCTTTGATAAATCTGGGCATTATCAATATTTTAACATTTAGAGAAAAATAATCCAGCTTCAATTTATCTGTTATTTTTGAAATTGAACATCTCATATTGTTTGTTGGTTATTTGGATCTTTTATATAATATGCTTTAGTTGCCTTTTGTTTTTTCTACTCAGCTATCTTTTATTGATTTGTAGGAACCTTTATATATAATAAATATTGTAGATATTTTGAAGTTAGTTGTTTGTATTTTAACTTTTGTTTATGGGATCTTTTATTTTTATGGAGTCAGATCTTTCTTTATGGATGGTTTTTAGCCTTGATGCTCTGCTTAGTCTTTCCCTTTGCCAAGATTATAAAAGTAAATTTAAAAATCTGTTTCTTTTTTTACTCATAGACTCAACAAAAATTATTCTTTGAAGGGAAAAGTGCTGTTTAGATCTATTGTTTGGGAATATGATTAACCATTAGAGATGTCCATCATTTCACAAAATCATGAAAACTGGGAATGCTAGACAGAGAGTGTTGAGGAGGAAGGTGAAGTCATTCTGAATTGAAGCCAAATTAGTGACCTTAAGATATTTTTTTTTTTTTTAATTTTTATTTATTTATGATAGTCACACAGAGAGAGCGAGAGAGGCAGAGACACAGGCAGAGGGAGAAACAGGCTCCATGCACCGGGAGCCCGATGTGGGACTCGATCCCGGGTCTCCAGGATCGCGCCCTGGGCCAAAGGCAGGCGCTAAACCGCTGCGCCACCCAGGGATCCGACCTTTAGATATTTACATACATGATGGTTGCTCATGTTGGAGATAATCCTTAAAAGGTAGAGTCTATTGGCTTTCATTCTGATGAAAATTCTTTTCCAAGAGTTTAGATTTTCAGTGTATATTGAGTTAGATCATGTTGTAATTTCTTTAACTGCTCTGTTGGTGTCAGAGTATAAGGGTGCGGGGAGTGAGAGAGTAGAGTAGAGTAAAGGAAAGGAGGGGGATGTTGGGGTGGTGGAGTGGGTTAAGCATCTGATTCTTGGTTTGGCTCAGGTTCAGGGTGGTGAGATTGAGCACCGCATGGGGCAGTGGGCTTAGCTCAGTGTGGAGTCTGTTTAGGACTCCTCCTCTCTCCTCCCATGTCTCTCTCTCTCAAATTAATCTTTAAAGAAAGATAAAGGAAAGGAAGAGAAAGGAGATACGAGTAGAAGGGATTACTTGGAAAGGAAGATTTTAACAATGCTAAGGAGTAGCAGTATGGAACAAACAGAAATCAGACAGTCTCAATATAACCGACAATTCCATTTCTTAAATTATGTTTTGTTTTCTTTGTCTTTGTGGTTTTAAGCATTTGTAGTTCTAATACAGATTGAAAACCAGCACTGACTGTAACCTCATTATTAATACTCAGTTTTGGTATTTCCATGGTGCATGTGCTGTGCCATGCTGTGGAGGGTGTGCTTGCTGTTACCACCATTTGAAGAACCATTTGGTAATTTTAAAAGTGAAACTCCAATGTGAAACTTTCATTTCCTCCAGAAACAATAAAGTAAGTGGTTGTCAACCTCAAACCCAATTTTTTGCAAGTTATACGGAAGACTGTGGCTTTCTTTATTGTCCATCTTTCTTTAGCACCTGACACAAATGTCTTAGTTTTTCATAGCTGAGGTATCCATTTCATAAATAGTATTTTTTAGACTTAGATTTTATTAGGATGGGTTTGTGACTTTTGTGAATTAAGAAATTTACAAAAGCACATAAAACCAGGAAAGTCTATAATCTTAATAAAAATTTAAGGTATCTGTGTATTTCATTTATTTGCTTTATTTTCTTAGACACACGGCTATTTGTGTTTGTGTGTGTGTGCATTACACACTTACTTGGGATTTTTGACATGTTAAGAGTATGACGTTTATTGCCAGGATTTAGGAAATAATTGTTAACTTTCTTATACTTCACAAAGTGCCTTTTTTTTTTTTAAAGATTTTATGTATTTATTCATGAGAGATACAGAAAGAGAGGCAGAAACATGGGCAGAGGGAGAAGCAGGCTCCCAATGGGAGCCCTGATGTGGGACTCGATCCCAGCATCACAACCTGGCAAAGGCAGATGCTTAACCACTGAGCCACCCAGGTTCCTGCTTCACAAAGTACTTTTAACAGTCATTTTCCTCACTATAATAAAGAGAGAGGTTGAAAAAGGTAAAAAGGATTGAAAACTCAGGAGTGTGACCATTAAGGATAGAATGAGGAGAACACCTGGCTCTTGAACCCAGTTCTTAGGAATTCAGATCCTTATTTGGATCTCATTTTTTTGTGTTCCTCATATCCTTACCTGGGAGCAGAGGTAATTGTAAATAGAGATGTGTCTGTGATGTGAAAGGATAATAGTTCATAAATGAGGAGAAGGGCAGCTTTTTGCTGAACAAAAAGTAATTCTCATAAAGTGTAGGCAGTATTAGTTCCATTTTACTGATGGGAAAGCAGATTCAGGTAACCTGCCCAATGTCACACATAAAAACTACAGCAGGTATTCAAACCTAGGCTTTTTGATTCTAAGGTCTATTCTTGTTCTCTACACTACACTTTCTTCAAAGCTAAAATCTAAACAAGTAGGGAAGGATATGTATGCAAAAGATAAAAGTGATTTAAATTGTAAATTACATTGTAAATTTCATTATGATTAATTTTAATTCAGTATAACACAAGGGGATAGAGCTCTTAGAATATTGTAATAAGCATCAAAGTATTTTTTCAGAATTTGAAAATATCATAAAAAATAATTTGTAAGGCTTTTAGTTATTAAGGTCTTAAATGATCAAGGTTGCGAATTTGAAAGAATAATAATGAAGTTATAGTGGGAATATAAATCCCATGGGCAAGGATTATACTCTTCAACATTTGTCTTCTCCCTCACTGGGCCTGGATTGGTGGGATGAGTATATGTATGTATGAACAATAAATACTTGTTACTTGCCTCTTTAGTAATTGTGCTGTTGTTAAGAAATATTTCACTTGATCATTTTTGTTCTGTTTTTGGCCAAATTCTGTAAGTTAACATATTTTTCATTAGGCAAATTATTTTTAACTCAGGTAATTTTATCACTTAACTTTTGCATGTGAAAAGAATGCTGTTGCACACCTGGAACTATCTCATTATGAAGAAATTGAAGGTAAACCAGTGTGTGTGTGTAGAGCTGTCCCATTTTGTAGTTGGAATTCAAATTTTGTGCAGTTAGTATTTGTTTATGCATGTCCTTTTTTGCTTTTAGGATATTCGGAAATTCTTTGGGGTTATACCAAGTGGAAAGAAACCTGTAACCGAAACAGTAAAGAAGAATGAGAAAACAAAGTCTGCTGAAGAAACTTTAAAATCAAAGAAAGGAATAAAGGAAATTAAGGTCAGTTTTCCAGATAAATGTTGAATTGTATAAAAAGTTAAATAAATTCAGTTCCTAGACTTGATGTAGTGGGAGCCTAAAATAAAATAGATTTCAACTCATTTTGCAGAAGAAGGTAAGTGTATTTCTAATTAATGTAGCTGACTGCATTCATTGCTTGTTTTTCTGAAATAGAGGTGGAACCCTTTTTAGTTGTTAAAATTTTGCATTTTATGACCAGAGTTTGCTCGTAGAGATGTGAGCCCCAAGTGAAAGGTGTTGGACTAATGGTGAAGGAAGGCTTTGGAGGAAAGCTTTATTCTTTTCTCTGTCTTCTTTGGGCCTCAGAAAAGTTAAGGTACAGTGTCGCCATAGAAAGCAGGCAAAGGCTACAGTAGTGTGTCTGAGTTCATATTATTCCACTTCGAGTAAAATGTAAGAATTTTGCAACTCTACAGGTCTGTTTATCACCACTTCATCTTTTATGTTTTAGTTGTCATGTATTATATCTACCTATGTTAATACTCCACATTCAGTGTAATACTTTTTTCTCTAAACACATATTTTAAAGAAATTAAAAGGAAAAAGTTGATCTTTTATATTCACCCACATATTTGCCATTTCTGGTGCTTTTCATTTCTTATTGAAGATAAGAATTTCTGAATTTCTATATCTTTAAACCTGAAGAATTTTCTTTATCATTTCTTGTAGTGTAAGATTTTGGTAACAAATTCTGGAAGCTTCTATTTAATTATCTTCATTCTTGAAAGATATTTTTGCTGGTTACAGAATTTTGGATTGATACTGTTTTCCTTTAGGATTTTTATGTGTGGTTTTTAGCTTTGACTGTGGTGTGCCTGGGTATAGTTTGTGTGTGTGTGTGTTCTGTTTATGGTTTCTGAGCTTCTTCAATCTATAAATTTATAAATCTCACCAAATTTGGGAACTCTTTGCCATTACTTCTTCAAATATATTTGTCTCATTCTCTTTCTCCTCTTCTGGGATTCCAGTTATACACATATTAGAATTTTGATATTGTCTCATAGCTCATCAAAGCTTGTTCATTTTTATCCTTCCTTTCTCTGTATTTCAGATTGTATAATTTCTCGTCTTTAAGCTTGTCTTTAAGCTCCTTCCTCTCTAATATGCTATTAAACATATGTGGTGAATATTTTATTGTGAATATTGTGTTTTGCAATTCTAGAATTTTAATTAGTTTCCTTTTCATAGTTTTAATTTTTCTGCTTTATGTTCTTGAATGTAGTTAAAATAGCTACTTTATTTTTAAAGGTTTTATTTACTTTTATTTGAGAGAGAGAGAGCACAAGCAGGGAGATGAGGGAGAAGCAGGCTCCTTGAGGGGAGCTTGATGTGGGGCTCCATTCTAGGACCCTGGGATCGTGACCAAAGGCAGATGCTCAGCTGACTGAGTCACCCAGACACCCCTATAATTGCTACTTTAAACTTTTGTTTGTTAATATTAACATATGAGGATTGGTCTCTGTTAAATTCCTTTTCTCTTGAGTCTATGGCTCAAGTATTAATCAGTTTCAGCTACTGTAACAAAAATATAATAGATTGGATGGTTTAAACAACAGAAGTTTATTTTATTGCAGTTCTGGAGACAGGATTATGATTAAGGTTTTAGCTAGTTCGGTTCCTGGCAAGAGCTCTTTTCCTGGATTGTAGTGGCTACCTTCTTGCCATGTCCTCACATAACCTTTTCCTGGTGTGAGCACATGGTGGGAGAGGTTGAGACAGGGAGAGAGCTAGTGAGTGTGTGTACATATATGTATGTGAGTGAGCTCTCTAGTATCTCTTCTAAGAGTATTAAGCTTATCATAGCAGAGTTCCGTCCCTATGACCTCATTTAACCTTAATTGCTTCCTTAGAAACTCCATCTCCAGATACAGCCACAATGGGGGTATAGGGACTCAGCATATGACTTTGGAGGAATACAAGCATTCATTCCAAACATTTTGCCAAATGGCTCCCCAAATTCATGTGTTTCTCACAGAAGTTGGAACTCACTATAACATCAACTCTAAAGTCCAAAGTCTTATCTAAATATCATTTAAATCAGATATGGGGAAAAAAAATCAGATACGGGCGAGACTCCAGATATGATTCATCCTGAGGCAAAATTTTTCTTCACCTGTGAACCTCTGAAACCGGACAGTATGTGTTTCCAAAATAGAGTGGTGGGACAGGCACAGAATAGACATTCTCATTTCAAAAGGAAGAGATCACAAGGAAGAAAGGGGTGATGGGTTCCAAAGAAGTCCAAAAACCTCACAGGGCAAATTCTATTAGATCTTAAAGCTTGAGAAAATCTTTAGTTCGATGCCCTGCCTTCTGGATCCACTAGAACAGTGGTACCACCCTGACAGCTCTTCAGGATGGTCCCATTCCCAAGGCTTCTTGATGGAGTCTGATCTGTTGAAAAAAGAAATAAGACAGCCCTGATGATCTCTGAATCACCTTTATGGTCTCATCTCCTTTTCTTGGAGAATAGTGCAGGTTTGCAGTTGAGTAGCCTATTGTCCTGTCCTGTAGAATCAAGAAGTCTGACAGCCTTTCCTTCATTTTTTCTTTCATTTTGAACTAGCAGTGTTTCTGCTTGTGTAATTCCACCATCTCTTTATTGAGTGATAGTCTAGCCACACTTTCAGTATTCTCTTTAGACGATTCATTCTCATTTTTTGCAATATAGACAGATTGAGTATTTTCCAAATCTTTAAGTCTTGGTTCTTTTTAACAACTCAGTTCATTTCTCTCCTCTTAGATTTTACTGTAGAGGACCTTCCAACAGCCTGTACCTTCCAACACTTTACTTAGAAATGTTCTCAGCTAAATATTCAATTTCATTATTCACAAGTTGTGTCTTTCACAAAGCACTAAAACACAATTTAGCCAGTTCTTTGCCATTTTATAACAAGGATTGTCTTTTTCTCCAATTTCCAACAATATGTTCTTCATTTCTTTCTGAATCCTTACCAGAATGGTCGTTCATGTTCATATTTTAAACATTCTGTTTATGATATGTATATTCTCAAGGTGATAGAAACTTTCACTAGCTCTTATCTTTTCTCCCTAAGACTTTGCTGGAGTTGCATTTAACATCCGTATTACCACTAACAGTCCCTTCACAGAAGCCTACATTTTACAAAATTTTTCTTTTTAATGTATTTATTTTGCTTATTGAACTATATAGTTGACAATGTTACATTAGTTTCAGGTGTACAACATTATGATTCAACAACTCTGTGTTTACTATGCTCACAAGTGTATCTACCATCCATAACTATACAACATTATTAGAATATCATTGACTGTATTCCTTATGCTGTATGTTTCATCCTCGTGCCTGATTCATTTTATAATTGGAAGCCTGTATCTGTACTTCCCTCCACCCTTATTTGCCCATGTCCCCAACCCCCTTCCGTCTGGCAACCACCAGTTAGTTCTCTGTATTTATGGATCAGTTTTTGCTTTGTTTGTTCATTTTTTTTTTTTTTTTTTAGATTTCATTTATAAGTGAAATCACATGGTACTTGTCTTTTGTTGTCTGACTTAGTGTAATACTTTCTAGTTTTTACAAATGGCAAGATCTCATTCTTTTTATGGATGAGTAATAGTGTGTGTGGGTGTGTATATGTATGTGTGTATCTCAAATCTTTATCTGTTGATGGACATTTAAGTTGTTTTCATATCTTGGCTATTATAAATAATGCAGTAAATGTAGGGGTGTATATATCTTTTTGAATTAGTGGTTTGAGATTTTTTTGGGTAAATACTCACTTGTGGAATTACCAGATTGTATGCCTTTCTGTTTTTAGTGTTTTGAGGCGCCTCCACACTGTTTTCCACAGTGGCTGTACTAGTTTGCATTCCCACCAACATTACATGAGCCTTTTTTTTTTCCTCCACATATTCACCAACCCTGTCTTTTCGAGTCTAGCCATTTTGACAGGTTATAGTGTAATATCTCATAGTGTTTTTTATTTGACCTAATGATTAGTGATGTTGAGCACCTTTTCATGTGTCTGTTGGCCATCTGAATGTGTTTTTGGGTTCTCTGCCCATTTTCTTAATTAGATTATTTGAGTTTCTGTGGTGTTGAGTTGTAAAAGTTCTTTATATACTTCGGATATTAGCCCCTTATTGGGTATATCATTTGCAAATATCTTCTTCCATTCAGTAGGTTGCCTCTTCATTTTATGAAGGAACCATTTATGGTTTCCTTTGCTATGCAAAAGCCTTTATTTTGGTGTAGTTTCAATAATCTTATTTTTGCTTTTGTTTCCTTTGCTGAAGGAGGCATCTAGGAAAAATTTCCTAAAAGGCTGATATCAAAGAGATTATTACTGCCTGTATTTTCTTTAAGAAGTTTTATGGTTTCAGTTCTTAACATAAGTTCTTTCATCTATTTTGAGTTTATTTATGGTGTAAGACTGTGGTCCAGTTTCATTCTTTTGCATGTAGCTGTCCAGTTTTCCCACCACCATTTGTTGAAGAGATTTTCCCATTGTATATTTTTGCCTCCTTTGTTGTAGATTAATTCAGTGTATAAGTATGGGTTTATTTCTGGACGCTCTCTTCTGTTCCATTGATCTAAGTGTCTAGTTCGTGCCAGTATCATACTGCTTTGATTGCTGCAGCTTTATAGTATATGTTGAAATCTGGGATTGTAATACCTCCAGTTTTGTTCTTTTTCAAGATTGCTTTGGCTACTTGGGGCCTTTTTTTTTTTTTTTTTTTTAAGGATTTTATACATTTATTCATGAGAGACACAGAGAGAGGCAGAGACACAGGTAGAGGGAGAAGCAGGCTTCATGCAGGAAGCCCAATGTGGGACTTGATCCCAGGAACCCAGGACCATGCCCTGGGTAGAAGGCAGGCGCCAAACCGCTGAGCCACTCAGGGATTCTTGCAACCCTGCATATTCTTATTCCAAACAGAACCTTAGATACAAAGCAGTCACCGGTGACTTTGGCTGGCTAGCTGACGTTGTAGCTGGTGGTCCTGGGGCACTTTTTGCTGGGGTTTACTGGTGGGATGGCCTGAGCTGAAGTGGATGGGGGCAGGGTGATCCTAGGGCTCTCTGCATAGCAGGACTGCTGAGGCTGAAGTACATACAAGCTGGGTGGTTCTGGGGCTCTCTGTGCACACGGTGCCCTGGTAGGACAGTTGAAGCTGAAATGGAGCCAAAATTGTCTGGAGTTATCTGGAGCCAAAGGGGTATGGCCCTGGAGTGTTCTGAGGTGCCTTGCACTTGTGTCACCTTGGCGAGACAACTAGCACTATAGGGGGGAGCTAACCAGGGATGTTGTGGTGTGTGTTGCACTAGGGTCACATGGGGGGAGTGTCTGGGGCTGGTGTGGGATGGGGCCTGGGGGATACTGAGGTGATAGGTCACCAAGGGCACCAGCACCCTACTCCTGTCCATGCTGTCAGGGTGCAGAGAGAATGTAAACCATGGCCCCTTCAAGGGGTTTACCTTGGCCCACCAACCTGCAGAGTTCCAGCAGCTCCCCCACCATTTGGTGGAATCCTAGGGCTGGATATTTTTATAATCTAGTTACTCTTTTAAACCATGACCTTTTTTCTCTGCTCCAGGGAAGACAAATCTACTTATGGTCCCTCAGTACTATCCTTCCCTAATGCGGTTTGCAGTGACAGGGGTGGGGGTTCCTTTCGTTAACCATGTCTCTATTTCTCTTGCTATTCTCTATGTGGTCTCTCTATCTTTTGTAGTGCAGAAGCTGTTCAGTCAGCCCCCAGTTCTTCAGGAGGAATTGCTCTATAAATAGGTATAGATTTGGTGTGTCCTGTGGAGGTGAGTTCAAGGTCTTTCTGCATTGCCTTCGTGAATTAGAAGTCCTAGGCTTTTTTAAGCATGCACATCAAAACTTTTCCAGCCTTCACCATAACCCAGTTCCAAAGCCACTTCCATTTTTTAGGTACTGCACCACTCCATTTCATTGTAGCAAAATCTGTACTAGCATTCTCTAGAGAAGTAGAATCTAGAAAGATTCATTTGAAAGATTTCATACACATAATTACGGAGACTGACAAGTCCCTAGACCTACAGTTGGCAAGCTGGAGACTTATGATAGCTGATGGTATAGTTTAAGTATGAATCTGAAGTCCTGTGAACCAGGAGAGCCAGTAGGGTGATTGCAGGCTCAAGCCTGCTAGCCAAGGTAGGAACAGGTGATATCCCAGGTTGAAGGCAGTCAGGAAGGAGGAATTCTCTTATATAAGATAGGGTTAGCCTTTTGTTCTCTTCAGACCTTCAACTGATTGGATCAGGTTTACTCACATTAGAGAGAACGATCTGCTTTAATCAATTTATTGGTTTAAATGTTAAAATGATCCAAAAACACCTTCATAGAAATACTTCGGATAATGTTTGATGTAATAATCTGAGCACTTTGAGGCCCAGACAAGTTCACAGGTAAAATTAAGCATCACAGGTCACATTTCCTAATTTTTTTGTGTGTGTGTCTGGTTATTTTGGACTTACGTTGGACAGTGTGAATTATATAGTATAGGAAATTTGGACTCTGTTACATTCCTCCAAAAAGTGTTAATTTCTTTTGGTTTAGCAGGCAATTAATTTGGCTGAACTCAAGCTCTCAACTCTTGTCTCCCCTGTGATGGGCAGCATATGAAATCTTTGTTCAAGTCTTTTATACTTAGCTGGGGCATTGGGAGTTGTTCCATTCATATGTAGTTCAGGAGACAGCCACAGATTTGGGCTAAGTTTATTGGCAGAATTTGAGACTCCCCTTCTGTGGCTCTCTCCCTTCTGGGAGTTAATGTAGTTGATTCTAACTCTGTCCTCTAGTCTGGTGGTGCATTTGAATTAAAATAGTTCTTTTGTCTTATTTTCTTGCAAGCTAGTTGCTTATTATATTTTTCAAGTTTCAGTTTAATGAATAGAAGCATATTTCATTTTTAAAAGATTTTATTTATTCACTTAAAAATTTGATTGATTGATTTATATAGAGAGAGTACACACGAGTAGGGGTGGGATCAGAGGGAGAAGGAGAGAGAATATTAGCGCAGAGCCTGATGTGGGGCTCAATCTCATATCTATGATATCATGACCTGAGCTGAAATCAAGAGTTGGATGCTTAACTGACTGAGCCATCCAGGTGCCCCTAAGATTTTATTAAGTAATCCCTACACCTGATGTGGGGCTTGAATTCAGTCTTGAGATCAAGAGTCACATGCTCAGACTGAGCCAGCCAGGTGTCCCTAGAAACATATTTTTATCTTATAATTGATTACTTTCTTGATGCATTTTGGGAAAATTTAAATAGTTTAGAAATGTATAACTACTAAATATAAATAATACCTTTTGCCTCGGTTATCTTTAGTTTTCTAACAGGAATTGGTTGGTGCAGGGCTCACAACTCCTTAATTTTTATTTGTCTCTATCATTTTCAGAAAGCATTTGCCTTGTAATATCTGACCTTCTTTTATACTTTGTTATATGTAAATTAGTGGTGAAAGTGGAGCTGATTAATAATACAGCTTTTTCTGCAATTCTTTCTTTCCCATCTGTTAAAATTATTGTCTGGATTCTTTTGTTTTCAGTTTTATTAAGAAATAATTGACATATATAGCTATATAAGTTTGGTTATATAGCATGATGGTTTGATTTACATATATTGTGAAATGATTATCACAGTGGATTTAGTTAACATCCATTATCTCATATAAACACAGAAGAAAAAAAAATTCTTCTTTAATAAGAACTTTCAAATCTACCCTCTTAATAAGTTTCCTGTGTGTCAAATAGCAGTGTTAACTATAGTCATCATGTTGTATATTACATCCCTAGTACTTATAGCTTAAAGTTTATTTTTTTATTTTTTTTAATTTTTATTTATTTATGATAGTCACAGAGAGAGAGAGAGAGGCAGAGACACAGGCAGAGGGAGAAGCAGGCTCCATGCACCAGGAGCCCGACGTGGGATTCGATCCCGGGTCTCCAGGATTGCGCCCTGGGCCAAAGGCAGGCGCCAAACCGCTGCGCCACCCAGGGATCCCTATAGCTTAAAGTTTAAACCTTTTGTCTACTTTCCTTTAGTTGTACTCCCTGCCTCTGGTAACTGTAAGTCTTATCTCTTTTTCTATGAGTTTGGTTGTTTTTTGTTTTAGAGTCTACAAATTGATGAGATCATATAGTGTTTGTCTTTCCCTGTCTGACTTATTTCACTTAGCATAATGCCTTCAGGGTTCATCCATGTTGTTACAAGTGGTAGGATTTCCTCTTTTTTTTTTTTTTTTTTTAATGCGTGTCACAACTTTATCCTTTCCTACTTTGATGGTCACTTAGATTGTTTCCATGTCTTGGCTATTATAAGTGATTATGTGAACATGGGGTGGGGGGTGGGGTTGGTGCAGATATCTTTTTGAGTTAGTGTTGTTGTTTCCTTTGGATATATTTCCAGAAGTAGACTGGTGGGTCATATGGTAGTTAAAAAAAAAATTTTTTTTTGAGGGGTGCCTGGAGAGCTCAGTGATTGAGCCTTTGGTTCAGGGCATGATCTTGGGTTCCCCACGGGGAATCTGCTTCTCTGTCTGCCTGTCTCTGCCTCTCTCTCTGTGTCTCTCATGAATAAATAAATAAAATCTTTAAAAAAATTTTTTTTCTTAAGATCCTCCAGACTGTTTTCTATAGTGGCTGTTCCACTTTATGGTCCTATCAGCAGTGCAGAAGGTTCCTTTTTCTCCACATCCATGCCAGCATTTGTTATCTTTTCTCTTTTTGATGGTGGATCAGGCTTATTCTTCAGTCTAATTAGGGCATTAATGACATTTTAGGCTGTATAATTCTTTGTTGTGGAGGACTGTCTTAGGCATTGTAGGATGTTTAGAAACATCCCTGGTCTACCACCTACCCATTAGATGTCAGTAACAACCCCCTCTTCCATTATGACAAGCAAAAAATTCTCCATGAGGGCAAAATTACCGAGCTCAAGTTTAAAGAGAAAAAAACTAAGTTATATGGACTTTTTTGTATTCTAATCATACTGTACTGTTTATAGGTAAATAGTTCTTGTAAAGAAGATGACTCTAAACAGAAGCAACCAAACAAGAAAAAGAGGATCATCTATGATTCAGGTAATATTTCTTCTGAGGAGCTTTAAAGTTTTAAAATAATTTTATATCCCATAGAACAGTGTTTTCCTGGGATCCCTGGGCGGCGCAGCGGTTTAGCGCCTGCCTTTGGCCCAGGGTGCAATCCTGGAGACCTGGGATCGAATCCCGCGTCGGGCTCCTGGAGCATGGAGCCTGCTTCTCCCTCTGCCTGTGTCTCTGCCTCTCTCTCTCTCTCTCTCTGTGTGACTATCATAAATAAATAAAAATTAAAAAAAAAACAACAACAACAGTGTTTTCCAAACTGATGTTCTGAGACACACAGCTCTCTCTGATGTTATAATAGGTCCTGTGAGGGGAGGGCTCTATGCTCAAAAAAAGTTGTAATAGTTTTAATATCAGAACTTATCAGAGCTGAAATACGTTAATGTATTAAATATGTTCAGGGGGGTATATAGTATATATAGTATGTCTTAGACTTACTTTGAATATGGCATATTTATTAAAAAAAAATATTTTTTTTAAAGATTTTATTTATTCATCAGAGGCACAGAGAGAGAGAGAGAGAGAGGCAGAGACACAGGTAGAGGGAGAAGCAGGCTCCATGCAGGGAGCCTGATGTGGGACTCCATCCCAGGACTCCAGGATTACGCCTTGGGCTGAAGGCAGGTGCTAAATGGCTGAGCCACCCAGGGATCCCCATTTTTAAAAATATTCATGCTACTATTGTGACTGAGCTTAGAAACTGAATTTGGAAAATAGTGCCTTAGAATATTGCTTTAAGAACAAAGATCTTAAAATTTAATTTTTGTGTTTTTTTTTTTTTTTTTAATTTTTATTTATTTATGATAGTCACACAGAGAGAGAGAGAGAGAGAGGCAGAGGGAGAAGCAGGCTCCATGCACCGGGAGTCCGACATGGGATTCGATCCCCGATCTCCAGGATCGCGCCCTGGGCCAAAGGCAGGCGCCAAACCACTGCGCCACCCAGGGATCCCTTGTGCTTTTAATCTAGTCCTTTTTTCTTGCATTTAAAATGGAAAAGCACCATATAAAATATTTGAATATACTTTTAAAATGGAGAATGTGTATTTTTATGGATGTCTTTTATGATAGATTAAAATAATGGTGAAACTCAGTAAGTTTTAGGTTTTGCTTTTGTGGAGAAGACTCATCTGGTGTGAATTCTTAAAAAGGTAACCTAAGGAAGCATTTATAGATTGTTAGGATTTGACTATGATAGCAAAGATTCTGATTCCATCCTAAAAATATTTGAATGTTTATTGTGAGTTTTTAACTGCTGTATACTGTAAGGAATTTGAAATAAATACACATCCTCATTCCCTGGGAGTTTGTCTTTTGGGAAACTGGAAATTTAATTGTTTGATGCAGTTTAGGATTGTATGAAATAGGATTTATAAATGCATGGCAGAGGAAAAGGAAGGATACTAAAGTTTATGAAACTTCTATTTTTGTATTGCTTTGTCTTGGTTTGTATTTAAATGTCTTGGGTGATTAGGTTGTGGTAGATAGACTAGTGGCTCCCAGAGATGTCCATGTCCTAATTCCTAGAACTTGTGAATAGGTTCAGTTCGGTTACATGACAAAAGAGAAATTAAAGTTGTAGGTGGCATTGAGGTTGATAATCAGATGACCTTAAAATAGGGAGATTGTCCTGGATTCTCTGGTGGTGGGCCCATTGTATTCACAAGGAAGAGAACAGAGAACACAAGAGAGAGATTAACTGTGGAAGAAAGAGAACCAGAGAGATGGCAGCATGAGAAGGATTTTGCCTGATGTTGCTGGCTTTGAAGATGGAGGAAGGGAGCCATAAACTAAGGAATGTTAGCAATCATTAGAAACTGGAAAAGACAAGGAAATGAATTTTTCCCTAGAGTAACCAGGAAAGGATCATAGCCCTGCTGACACTTTAATATTAGCCCAATGAGACCCATATGGGATTTCTAACCTTCAGATCTGTAAAATAATACATTTATGTTGTTTTAAGCCACTAAATTTGTGGTGATTTGTTATAGTAACAAAAGAAAACAAAGACAAAGACTTAATACTGGTAGGAGTAACCTGTGAGAATGCACGATACGAGTTTTATCTCAAATGAGCCTTGAAGAATTGGTTAACAGTCACTGTAAAAATGCACTGTATTTTATTGTTGAGAGTTTTGTTTGATTTTCCTTTCATGTACAGATTCAGAATCAGAGGAGACAGTGCAGATTAAAAATGCCAAAAAGCAACCAGAAAAATTGCCATTGGCCTCTAAACCTGCTAAAATTCTACGCCAGGATCCCGTTACATATATTTCAGAAACAGGTAAGGTACTGAATATGTTTATTGTTTTAGAAGAAGAGTAGTGTGCGTTATGTTCTTGAGCTTCTCATTGGTGTCTGGGTGTACCTCCTTCACTTTGAATAGAATTTCTGTTGCCTTTTTTGCTTCGTTGGTTTATATTTATCAGAATAAGTCTATAGTCATTATCCTTGGCATTTTCTGTGGGGCAATTTCAGGGCTATTGGCCTTGGAATTTTTTTAGGTGTTCTTTTTTAAAAAAATATTTATCTATTTGTTTTAGCACATGTGAGTGTGAGTAGGAGAGAGGCTGAGGGAGAAGAGAATCCCCAAGCAGACTCCCCACTGAACACATAGCCTGATGTGGGCCTGATTCCAGGACCCTATAATCATGACCCAATTCAAAACCAATAGTCAGCTACTTAACCGACTGAGCCACCCAGGCACCCCTAGGTGTTCTATATCGAATAAGTTGGAAGTTCTATCTTTAATCATATATTAAAATATTATTGGTGTGTTTTAAAACTTCTTTTTTACGTTAGTATTTTATCTTGCATTCTAAAGTCATAATCTAAGTATATAATGGTATTCATATTTGTGGTTTATAATTTAGCATGGGGTGCCTGGGTGGCTTAGTCAGTTAGGCATCTGACTTTGGCTCAGGTCGTGATCACAGAGTCCTGGGATTGAGCCCTGCATCTGGCTCTGCACTCACCAGGGAGTTTCCTTATTCCTCTGCCCCTTCCCCAGCTCATGTGTGTTCTCTCCCTCTCCTCTCCCTTTCTCAAATAAATAAATAAATCTTTTAAAAAAATATAGTGCAGATGTGACCTGAATTCTTTGTATTCCCTTGTGACCCTAGACTTTAGCATTGACTTTTTAAAAGGTAATTGCTCTTCTACTTAAATTCATTTGTTCGATCTGTTTTGAATGGTCAAAAAGCAAAAGTCATAAATGTACACTAATCTTCAAATGGTAAAATATATAAATGATCGTGTCATTTGGTAAGGAACTCTGAATTGTCATCTGAGGAAAAACTCAGATGTGTTCATTGTAAAGTCCTTTTGATTCTGACATTATTAACTACTAGGGCAGACAATAACAGGAATAAAAATGTAAATGTATTAATCTTCAACCCTTTGAATTGGTTCCTATACAGAAATGCTTGAAGGGGCCGTGAAAGCATTTCATAGGTTACTGATTTGTTCATATTGAAGAAAACCTCTGAAACCATTATTTTTAGCACTCTGTTATTTTTATTGCTATTGAAGTGAATACACCTGGTTTGAAGAGATAGGGAAAAGCCACATAATTATTTTTGGCATAGCATAGTACAACTTATATTCAACAAACATTTATTGAGTCATTTTTACAACCCAGTTACTAGGTGCTGGGGATATAATAGATGATCAGAGACTCCCAAGTACTCTAGGAGTCTCTTGAGGCAGCAATAAGCAGTAGTCAGGCCGAGTGCTTAAAGGGTAGGATTTGATCTGGCAGTTGAAGGATGAGCAGATGATGGAGGAAAGAACATGTCCGTTTAGGCAGATGGGATTATTTAAGGCACAGCATCCAGTACAGGGGTTGGTGTGTTCATAGGACACAGAAGAGACTGCTTGCCCACATGACAAGGAGTGGTGGGAGGTAGGATGAGGGAAGACCTTGAAAGCTAGGCAGATGAATTTAGACTTAACATAGCAGGGAAAAGGGAACCATTAAAGTTTTATTTATTTATTTGAGAGAGAAAGAATGTGCAAGGGAGAAAGGGTAGAGGGAGAGGGAGAAGCAGATTTCCTGCTGAGCAGGGAGCCCCATGTGGGGCTTGATCTTGGGGTCTTAGGATCATGACCTAAGCTGAAGGCAGATCCTTAACCAGTTGAACCACCCAGGCACTCCTGAAGTTTTTTTTTTTTTTTTTTTTTTTTTACTCCTGAAGTTTTTGAAGAGAGTTGTGGAATGATGAAAATGGTATTTAAGGATGATTGCTAGATTGCTAGTGTTCAAGGTGGGATGGAGTATAGAAACTGTAATTAGGGAAGTTGAGGCTTTGACTAGGAGTGAAGTAATGAGAGACATAAAAAGTTTGCAGTAGTGATTTATAAACATTTTTGAGAAATGAGTTACATATTAGGTGTTTGGATTACCTATGATACTATAATTAGGATAATTGGAGAGTTAATGTCTTTAGCATGTTTAAGGGTTTTTTGTTATTTTAAAAATTTTTTTGAAAATTATTTTTTAAGTAATCTGTGCACCCAACATGGGGCTTGAACCCACAACCTTGACTCTACCCACTGAGCCAGCCAGGTGCCTCTTGATTTTTGGTTTTGTTTTTTGTTTGTTTGTTTTTCCAAAAACAGCTTTATTGATTATACATATCACCTCTAAGATTTTATTTTTAATATTTTATTTACTTATTCATGAGAGACACAGAGAGAGAAGCAGAGACATAGGCAGAGGGAGAAGCAGGGTCCCCAAGGGGAGCCTGATGTGGGACTCGATCCAGGATCCAGGATCATGCTCTGAGCCGAAGGCAGACATCCAACTACTGAGCCACCCAGGCGTCCCCACCTCTAAGAGTTTAATATTATTGGAATTTGCAGATAAAAGGTCAAGGTTTTTTGAAGATATGAGTAACTATAAGGCTTTAGTTAAATGTATGGGCTGTTACTTGAGAGTGTGCAGGTACTCATGGTAGAACCACTGGTTGATAAGTAAGGAATAAAACAGAAAAGGAAAGTCCTTCCTGTTGTAGAAGGAACCTGAGTCTGGAATGTCAGAAGCCCTGCCTGAGTGTCCTAATAGCTTGTTTGAGTCTGTCTCACTTTCTATAAAGCAGAAACACCAATTGAATAGGCTTGTTGGAGAGACTTCCCTGGATGATGCGTAGGGAAGGGCCAGACCCGATGCCTGAGGCAAATAAAAACAGTCTGAAGGAAAAAGGAAAAGCCCACAGATGAGTTTTGTAGGTTCTCATTTATTTGATAAAGTTGTTCAAATGATCAAAAACAATGTAGGTAACATGAACGTATTTTCTGTAAGCTTTTTGGTAAGCTGAGATATTTCTTCATTATGATACAGGCCTTAACCTTTTTGTTCTATTGCTAAATATCTGTTCAGGCACATTGTGCAAATGCACTCTTCTATTCAGAGATCCCCCTCTGAGATCTGGCCACCTTTGTGAAGTTTTGAATATGTGGGAGGGATACTAGAAACAGTATGGTGATAGGTTTATTATGTAACTGAAGGTGGTGTGATCAAGCTTCCCAGTGACAGCCTGGAAACGTCAAAGTTAGTGTGCAGACAGCCGTGGCCTTCAACTGTGGTTCAGTTGGCTATCCTTATCTTGTGATTTTAGGTACACAGAAGGGTCAGACGATTTAAGCTCTGATCACAGATTTTCTCTAACACAGGATTGTTTATTTCAGACTGGGTATTTTCAAATGTTATTTTCTGAATAGATACCCAGCATTTTATCTGAAAATTTTGTGAACATTATCAGTGTTTTATGTCATTCTGCTGGTGGCACATATATGGGAAGGTGAACATCATCCCCTTGTTTTAGCTGAAAATCTTGAAATATGATGTACCCATCTAATAGGATGTTCAGTATTAATTATATAGTATTCTGTTTTTTCTTAGAATTAAGATATAGGAAAAAGCTAGTTCTTTCCTTGCCTATATTTATCTTCTCATACTTTGTTATTCCTTGAAATGACAGGTGCATGGGAAGAAAAATAAGTCCTTTTTTCCCTCTTCATAAGAGAATGAACTGTTAAAAAGCAGCCCATAATAAAATCAGAAATATAAAGAGTTTTAAGAAAGGTGTAGCTTCTTGAAATTAATAAGCTGGAAAATGCTTCATCTTAAAATAATTAAAAAAATATTTTTTTAAACTAAAACTATAGTTTTTCAGTAGTGGGTCATGAAGAAATATTCACATTATAAATATAAATATTACTAGTATCAGGTTAAATAGAATATTTATGGTAATAATAGTTTAAAAATAAAAATTCTAACCTAAAATTGTACTGTTTATTTGGAGATTGGAGATTCTTGTGGAAGAGGGTTATATGACAATGATTTGGTTTTAACAACCTATTAATAACAAAAGAAACGAGTGCCTGGGTGGCTCAGTCAGTTAAATGGCTGTCTTTGGCTCAGGTCATGATCTCAGGGTCCTGGGATGGAGCCCCACTTGGGCTCCCTGCTCAGCGGGGAGTCTACTTTTCTTCGTCCAACTGCCTCTCCCCCCTAGCTCATGCTCATTCTCTCTCTCTAATGAATAAAATCTTAAAAAAATAAAAGAAACACTTTGTGGTTCATTATTCTATAGTTTATTTTTTATAAACCAATTTTTGTTTGGTATTTTTCTTGCAGCATAGTATTTGTAGTGTTTAAGAGCATGAGCTCTTGATTCAGTCTGGGTGGGTTAACCTTCATTTACCTTCCCTGTGGCTTAGTTCCCTCATTTGTGAAATGGATTTATTACTAGCACGTATGTCAGAGGCCTTTTGATGATCAAATGAGATAATTCTTGAAAAGCATTTAAAACAGGGTCATATGGTAAATGCTCAATTATTAACTGTTAGTCTTACATTTTAATTTTGTTGTATCTCTACATCTGCCTTTAAAGACTATGCTAAAGACATTTTGTTTTGGCTTAAGTACTTAGGACTTTCTGTTGATTTTGTAACTACTTCAGAAATTTAGAAATTGTATTTGACCCACTTGTTGTGGATATGTGCTGTCCAGTATGGGAACTACTAGTTACAGCTTTTGAACACTTGAAATGTGACTAGCCCAAACTGAAACTCTTGTAAGTGAATTAGTACCAAAATGAAGTAAATTATCTTATTAATATTTTTTAGTATTGATTACATGTTGAAATGATAATAATTTGGGTATGTTGGGTTGAATAAAATATATTATTAAAATTAATTTCACTTGTTTCTTTACTTTTTAAAATTTGGTTATTTGGATTAAACCAAACATTTAAGTTAATTTTACTTGTTTCTTTTTACTTCTTTTAAATACGGTTATGAGAAAATTTAAAACTACATATGTAGCTCACATTCCTGTTGCACAGGGCTTTATAAACAATGAGAAAAATAGGAAATAACCTTAATTGAGAAAATAATGTACTTCATTCAAGTACTTTTGTACATTCAGGTACTTCATTCAGCTCTTTAGGCTTGTTAGCATGTTTAGCTTCATGATGTATTTTTCATCATCACTTTTATTAAATCTGTCTTCTGTTGATTTTTAAAGTACGTTGATTACATTAATCTTCCAAAATACAGGGAAAGGAAAAAATAGCATATAGACATCTTCCTAGCTAACCACGGACTCTAGTAAAATGTTCTTGTAAGTTGGTAAAATCCCAAATACTTGTTTTACTGGGTAAATATATTTACTTTTAGCTGTTTAATGAAGTGAGAGACCTTGAGTTTTGTTTGGCCAAGATGACCTTTTATTAGGCAGTTTCATCAGGGGCTGGTGTTTGGTTGAAAATGATGGGGGTTTTCCCTGTCTTGAAATTTGTTTATAACGGTTATTTTTAATTTAATTTTAATTTTAATCTGGAATTTTATAATTCCAGAGACAGTGCTCTTGAAGTTATAATTATTTTGGGGATGTTAAATGGGAAAAAAATTGAGAATGTGGTGGTCTCTATTTCACCATGTAATATTAGCAATCTGTGGCTTTGGAAAACAGTAGCAGAAAATACTGCTGAGGATGTGTGTGTGTCACATTCTCTTTTGCTGATCTTTAGAGACATACAGTTTTGCTTACCAGTCAAATAGGAATAGATTATGTATAAGATAGAGAACATTTCTTAGATGTTTTCAGGGAAACCAGAGTGATTGAGACAAAAAATTTCTCTGAAGTGAGAGGAAACTAAGAACTGTGTATTACATTTCTTTGATTATACTTGTTTATAAATTAATATTGATTTATGCACTAAGACTATAAAAGAAACTAAATTTATCATTTTGGGCGATGAGTATTTAGATTAATATTATTTTAAATTATCTAAGTAACACATTCTCATTGAAAAAAGAGACAATTCAGATGAAAATGTTTCATTCTGTCATCCATTCCTTTGCCTTACATAGCTATATAAATAATATATACACGCACCCAAATGTACATATATATCTGTATATACAGCTTTGTATTTATTAGAGTGGCATTTTATTTTGACATTTCTGTAGCTTCCTTTTTCATAACTTAATGTCTTTGACTTGCTCTTTCCCTTTCTCCCTCTTTTCCTCTCCTGTCTCCCTCCTTGCCTCTTCCTCAGAAAGACTTTTATCTCATTCTTTTAAATTTCTGTGTGGAATTTAATAGTATGCACTTAATTTTATTCATGTTCTTATTTTGGATATTGGATTACTGATTTGTGAACATACCTGTTTATGCTTCATTACAATATATTTTACAATAAATGAGTGATTCACAGTGAAGATTATGATTACCTAAAAGAGAATAGTATTTCTTGAGGTTCATTTTAAGAATGTAGTTTACCTACTTATATTATGAAGAATAGATAGGGCTTCCACTTTCTGCTTCTAGGCATAGTGCTCCTTTGAGGGTTCTCCCCATTCCCTACCAGCAGCATTTTGTTTTTCCTTTTGACTTTATTAATCTTATGGATCAAAGCACCACTAATAATAAATTTTTTTGAACATATGCTACTATTAAGCCAAGTCTTTTCCAGTTTTCAGGTCCAGAAAAGGGAGACTTTACAGTTACCTTTATTAAATTTCTTTCTGAAAGAAATTCTTACATCTTTTTTATTTTTAAAGACATTTAAAATTTATTAGAGAGTGAGCGCATGCGTACCCATGCACACATGCTGTGGGGCTGGGGGAGGAGCAGAGGGAGAAGGAGAAAGAGAACCCCAAGCAGGCTCGGTGTCCAGTGCAGAGCCCAACTGATGCAGGCTTAATCTCACGGCCCTGAGATCATGACCTGAGCCAAAAGCAAGAGTCAGACGTTTAACCAACTTAGCCATCCAGGTGCCCTGAAGCTCTTGTATTTTTATTAGATTCCAGGCTTTTGTATCCTGATCCATTCATTTATTTAACAATATTTAACAATATTAAATCCTCACTAATTTATTTATTCAACAAATGTCATGTGTTCACTGTATGTATGTAATAGTGTACTGAATATTCTATGAAATAGATACCAGAATAAAAGCATAGTCTTGTCTTCAGGGCTTAGAGTTCATTGGGAAGATAAGTCTTATATAAAAATTATTTAAGGAAAAAATTAGCAGTGATAAAAATATCTTCCAAGGATATTGAGGCATGGGAGTGGTAACTTTTGTTTTGGAGGTTCAGGAAACATTTCCTGGAAGAGACAGAAATTTGAGATAAATGTGAAAAGTTTTGGAAGAATTTATCATGGAAACTTAGGTACTGTGTGCTAGAAAGAGAATAATGTGGAAGCATCTGCTATTTCATATGCATTATTCATTACTTTCTAACCTATTATAGAAAGAAAATCTATTTTAAAAATTCAGTGTGTAAATTTTTACAGATTTACATGATTAATACTACCTAGTATTGTAGCTCATATATATTTTTTTGATGGGGAAACATTTTTTAAAGATTTATTTATTTTAGAGAGAGCACATGCTTGAATGAATGGGGTTGGGGAGGAGAGAGCGAGAGAGAGAGAGAATCTCAAACAGACCACGTGCTGAGCATGGAGTCTGCTGTGGGGCTTGATTTCACAACCCTGAAATCATGACCTGAGCTGAAACCCAAGAGTCGGATGCATAACCGACTGAGCCACCCAGCACCCCATGGCTTATATTTTCTTAATTATGGTATCTTCTACATAGGAGTCTTTTACTTTATTTGAAACACCTGTGTCCAGAGTGAAAGAAGTCTACCACAATGATGAAATAAATTTCATCTTATATACTGTAATTTTTTTTCAAAAACACTTCTACTGACTTCATGAATGGAATCGCATTATTTATTATAAGGCTTATATTTCATATCCATCTCATTTGAACTTCAGATCTTCCTAATATTAGGGATGACTTACATTTAGAAAGCTTCCTTTAGAAACTTCTTTTTGGAAAGGAAGCAATTTTCAATCTAAAATTGCAGAGTTTTACTGTGGAAGAATGTAGTAATTCTTTGGATGTCTTTCATCTACTTGTTTTTCCATATCAGATTTTATAGCTTCTACAAATTTGTTAAATATATCTTTGTATTTCTTTCCAAGTCATTGGTAAAATTATTTAGTGTTAAGAGACAGGTAAAGGTACCTTTTCCAAAATTGACACAATCTATTAATCAGCGCCTTGGATATAGCTTTTCTATTTCTCATGAATAGTTGTTCAGTTACTTATGGATCTAATAGCCTCTGTTACTTATCTCGTATTTCATCTTGCCATGAATCAGTGCTTCTCAGTCAAGGGTGACTTGTCTCTCAGGGAACCTTTGGCAAGATCCAGAGACATTTTTGGTCATCATTAGCTGGCAGGTGTTATGGCGTCTGGTTGATAGAGGCTAGAGATGCTACTAAACATTGTACAGTGTGCAGGAGAGCTCCGTACAGAAGGAATATTTGGCTCAAAATGTTAATGTAGAGGTTGGAAACCTTGCCTTACCCTATCAGAAGAGAATTTGGTGAATGTTTTGTTGAACTCCAGATAACCCTTATTTCTAGATTCATTTCGTTTGCTAGTCCTTTAACTTACAAAAAGAAGCACTTAGGTTAGCATGGTTTATTCCTGTGATCCTTGTCTTGTTGAATATTCCATTTAATCTGCTCTTGATATTATTGCACAGAATTGTCACTAAACCTTTCCTCTTCTGTAGTTCTGTGTTTGGGGACCTGCCATTCACTTTCTGGCAATTGGGATTCCATTTCTTGTTTTTAACCTTTAGACACTTCCATTTTATAGATGAGTCAAAAGTCACGGTTACTGCTTTAGCAATTTTATTCACAGATTGACATTAACTGAAACGTCTTTATAGGAGCTAGATGCTTTCTTACAGTCTTTTTTGCCTAATAGTTTGTTCTTTAGGCCTCTTTTAAAAGTGCATATTATGAGACCTGAAAAAAAATTAAGTGGCATAGGGGAGCACTAGAGTATCTAATGATTTTTGAGGTTCTGAAGCATCTTTGAAAATGAGCATACTGCTGTTTGTTCTTGAGACACATGTTTTACTGTCAGGCACTTGTGAAACTTTGAGAGACACAGGATTGTATTCTAGAATGCCGAGGAAGTAGGATTATATTAGGAAAGTATAATTAAATAGTAATAAAATAATATACAAGTGATTTATACTTGGCTCTGATGCTGAGACAATTTTGTTACCTCCTCTCATATGTGGGAAAGTGGAATGTGAATGAAAGTGGGGAATGGCATTGTTGAACCACTCTCTTTACTCTTGATGGCCAATCAGGTTTCCTCCATGCTGCCTGTTTCATACCTAAGAATTGTAAGAAGCTCTGTGTGATGTACCTGTGTCCCATTGTCCAAGCCTCCCCTTGAGGCTCCCCTTGCTACTTTCCTTTTTCTGTGAGATCCAGTGGAGAGAGAGGGAGGGAAAGTAAGTAGTAAATTGTTCCACTTTCTCCTTCTGTGTTACATTTTCTTAGTAATTGAAACTGGCAGTGACTTTCAATGGACTGTTATTCCTACTCTGGTGGGGAGTTGGGACCTATGTGGTGGATAACATCACAACGCAAGCCGGTACTTTTTTTCCTCTTATATATCATTACTCACCTCACTAGGCCTCACAAATTACGGGTTTATTTTTAAAAAAATATAATGAACTCTGTTCGATTCTAAGAGGATTTAGTGGTACTGAATCATGAGCTCTCTTTCTTGAGTAAAAATGGTCAATCTCAGAGGTTTTATTTAATTATACTAAAGTACAGAATATTTGATTCACCACATAAATGGTGTGAAGATGGATGTTTAGTTTCTCTTCCATCCACCTAATTAGCAAATACTTATTAAAGACTTGGCATATGTTTGAACCTTTCTCTACTTCCAAAACCAAAATAACAGTTTAGGTTTTTGACTCAAAGAAGTATTGAAAAGGAATTTTGTAGGAAAAGGCTCTCAGATTCCTTTTGGAAATTTTGTAGGAAAAGGGAACTCAGATTCCCTTTTTAGTTTTTGACTAGTTGTTGCAAAATAAATTATTTTTAATCTCTGTAGCCAGATCTCTCTAGCACGATCTCCATTAATTTGTTTCTTTTGTGTTCCAGACGAAAGGAATGAACGTCAGAATCCCAAACTCTAAGTAGGATGAACTCCATAATTAGATTTTTTTCCTTTTTTGCTTGTAAATAGATTTTTATATGGACCTGCACATTATTTTCTTTCTCTTTCATTTGTTATCTTTTCTAAATAAATGAATGTCTCTAACTCAGAGTGGCAAAGCAATCTTCTTTCCCAGGCAATTCCTCTGCTGTATGTTGGATAATGCTCGTTTATTTGGTGATTGTTACCACATTTGAGGTTATGTTGTGTATAAATAAAAATAAATGGTGTTTTTATAAGGAGACAGATATCCTGGAGGGAGATTCTAAGTGTTCAATTGCCCATGATTTTCAACTAGGTCTGAGAAATTGGACTTAGATCTATTTATCATTATTGTATTATAAGTTTCTGCGGAGAAGGGAACACAAGTTGCCTTTGGCTTCTGAAGGTGCAAGAACAAATTTAGGCTTATTAAAAAATAAGAACAAATGTTTAAAAAAGAGAAATAATCATAACTTTATTTGGAATGTTTCATTTCTACACTTTAGGATCGTAAAATATTTATTTTATGTGAGGATGGTGACAGCAGCTTCTGTTAAATGACTGTCTTCGGCAAGCATTGTTCTCACCTTTGGCCTCTTTTGCCTTCTTTTTCCATAACGTATTGGTATATAGCCTTTGAAATATTAAGGACTAAAGGATTTTTAAGACAGCCAGTTTAGAAGTCATAGTACAGACAGTAGGACTCTTGATTTCTTCAGGTTTTCTGGTTTTGTCAAGGCAAGATGACCAAATTCTTTCAGATATATCTGCGACTTTATAGAACACCATATTTTTCTATATTATCCTTAATGAAACCCTCTGTATTTATAAGAAATACCTTAATGCTTAGGATCATGAGTTTACTTTTTTGTTGTTAGTTTTCCCAGTCACTGTAAGGAGTATGGGGAAGTGCATAAATCATGGAATACTATGTAAGTGTCAAATCAAGGAAGCCAGTCTTTTCTCTTTTCATAGCTGTATTTCACTCAAATTGCTTCTACTTTCCAAGGGGCCTGGAGAGCTATTTATTTTGTGGTTAGCAGAGTAAAAGGCGCCTTGTATGTAGTTTTAGCTTAGTACAATATAAACACAGTTGAAATTTTATGCAGAACACTTCCATATTTTTTTGAAAATTCATGTGTAATTCCATTTTTACTTAAATTATGAAAATGCTTATAAAATTATGTCTGTGTTTGGGGTATAGTACATCTTTTGGATCTATAGCTTGAAGACATTGTTAAGTTTGAATTTGTGTATTCTAAACCAAAAATTCAGAGAAAGGCTCTATTACCCTCCACTGTTACAAAGAGATCTCTAGTAGAGAAGGCTCGTGAAAAAAGACCCCACTTTTAGGGGTGACATACCTATAATGGTAAGGCTAACCTAAAGGAAAAGAGTGATGCATTTTTGTTTTTTTGCCAGCTTAATTTTACTGTTCCCATAATATTTTTGAGCTTTGAAATTCGAGATTAACTTTTAATGACTACATGGATCCATTGTATGGCTAGACCACAATTTATATAGCTCTTTCCCAGTTTTGATTATTTCTGTTGCTTACATTTTTCATGTTCCTAATAGTGTGCTAAATGTTCGTGTATACAAATATTTGTCAGTACCTCTGATTATCTCCAGGAATTACTGGGCTAAAGGTTATGAACATCTTTAAGGGTCTGCATATATTTTGCCAAATTGCTTTCTGGAAATTCTTTCTGGTTTACATGTTTTCATAATCAGTGTTTATATTAGAACTAATAATACATTATAGGTGATTTTTATGGTTGGTGTACTTAAGTGGAATGGTGATAATGTCACCTCTCCTTTGCAAAACCATCAGAATCAGACACCTTTTCCCACATCTGGCAGGGGCAAAGAAGGATCGATTATCAGGCAGGGAGAACAGATACATCAGTTACTGAACCTAATCTGCTGGCTGACTCTTGTTAACAATAGTTATACTGAAATCTGATAAGTATATCAAGCCGTGGATGTGCTTAGAAAAATTTACGAATGAATTTTTATTTTAAGCTTGAAGGTAGATTGACTGTAGTTGAAGATAAAACAAGTATGCTTTAATTAAAATCTTTTGGTTGCAGGTTAAAACCTGCTTATTGTAAAAAGCCTACTTTAAGCAAAATGGCATTTGTTAGGCCATTGTCACATCTCACTGAATGCAAGAATGAATCTTTAGTACCTTAGTTTAAACATGTTCAGCAAACTGATCAAGGGTAAGATTGGCCCCCATTGTGATCCAAGTGCCCACTCCTGGTCCAGTTGTTGGTGGCAAGGAGTATGGAGTCATCTTACAAATTTACCCATGATTATTGCAGGCCCTTGGAGGGTAGCCTAAGGTGTAAATTTCTGGGAATTTGTAGCGAACAATTCATTTGTGATGAATTTGCTTCAAGTGGTGGATTACTTTTTATATTTAGTAATCAGAAACCTGCAAGGGTTTCTAGTTTGTAGAGTTCATAGTTTCATTTTAACTTAGTAATTGGAAAGTAAGACGAAGTCCTTTTTGATTTTTACATATCTTAGGTATTTTCCTCTTTGAGATGGCAACCACATAGGAATAGCACAGTACCTGGCAAATGCTCTTGGCTGAACGGAGGACTATTTGAGAGGAAGTGACTCACTCATATGTGGCCTTGCATACCAAATTTATGAAGCGGTCCCTACCACCCCTAGTGACCCAGTCTTCACAAGTGCCTTTTAGATTTTTCTTTTTATTGGATGTCTTTTGTCATTAGGCCAACACAAAGAGCTTTTTATCTTGTGAATCACAGAGCCAAACAAAATTTTTTGAGGCCCTTTTGAGGTACACTGTTGTATCCAAGTTAGACTAGAAAGACTAGAAAGCTTAGAAAGACTTTTAAAACCAGATATTTAATGGAAACTTTTTAGAAAGATAAAATGTAACAATGTGCTTAAAGTCTTAAGTGAAGGCTTAGATATTTGCTAGACAGCCCACTTCATATATAGCTAGACTCTGACAGCTTCTTGCCACCTCTGCAAATACCACCTAGTCCAAGGCGTCAGCATTTCTTCTGTAACAGCAGTAGCTTTCAACATGGTCTTCCTGCATTCGCTTTTGCCCCTTGACGGTGTGTTCTCCAAAGGACAGGACTTAAGTTTGATCACTGCTGAAAATTTTTCAGTGGATTCTTATTCTAAAATAGAACCTAACATTCTTTGCATGACCTGGAAAATCCCACGTGATTTGACTCCTGCCTCTCTCACCTTAACTCCTGTGCTATAGCCCCTTTGCGCTGCAGTCACAGTAAACTCCAAGCACATTCACTTGAAGTTTTCTGCATTTGCCCTTTTCATTGCCTGAGGTTACTTCATTGCTTATCAGAGAGGCTTTCCCTGACAACCATAACTGAAAGAGCATCCCCCATTGCTCTTTAATTCTTTCATCCTGTTTTACTTTTTCTTTATAGCGGTTATAACTTGACAGCATATATTTGTTTACTACTTTTTTTTAAAATTTTTATTTTTTTTTTAAAGATTTATTTATTTATTCATTCAGAGAGGACGAGAGAGAGGCAGAGACACAGGCAGAGGGAGAAGCAGGCTCCGTGCAGGAAGCCCGATGTGGGACTCGATCCTGGGTCTCCAGGATCACACCCCGGGCTGCAGGTGGCGCTAAACCGCTGCGCCACCGGGGCTGCCCTATTTGTTTACTTCTATATCTTTTCCTTTTCTAGACCCCAAGCTTCATGAGGTCAGGGATTTTGTCTTTTTTATTCATTGTTAAATCCTTAGTGTTGGTGCATAATGGGTGCTCTGTAAATATTTGTTGAATACATGAGTAAATAATTATATTTGTGGGCTCTGGGTGGTAATTGACGGGAATTGTTTATTACATGTGTGGCATTGGTAAAGGTGAGGATAAGTATTGAATTCAAGAGATAGGAAGAAAAGAAATCAGCATTCTTTAGCTCTGGTATGCTTTCTATAAAGCTGATGGAAGTGGTTGCTTTATAAAATTAGAATCGATATTTTATAATATTTGGTTATATTCCATTTAAGATGAAGAAGATGACTTTATGTGTAAGAAGGCAGCTTCTAAATCAAAAGAGAATGGAGGATCTACACATAGTTATCTTGGGACATCAAACATGAAAAAGAATGAAGAAAACACTAAGACCAAGAATAAACCTTTATCACCAATAAAACTTACCCCCACGTCAGTGCTTGATTATTTTGGAACTGGGAGTGTCCAAAGATCAGATAAGAAGATGGTAGCAAGCAAAAGAAAAGAGGTGAGTGTTCTACATGCAAGCAAGAATATTCAGGGTTTGTACCCATTCACTGTTTTTAATAAGAGAAATTTGGATGTTATAAATAGGTCTGTGTTTTTATTAATGATAATTGTTTTTCTGTGATAATGGATAAACCATATTGCCATCATTTTAGAGGGTGAGGAAGTTAAAATATTGCACATTTAATTTTTTTATATTTGAAATTGGGAAAAGATAATTTAAATCATAAGAATAAATTGTAACTCTTACAATTTAAATACTCAGAATGCAAATTCATGGTATCATTGACCTCAGCCAGACAGAATTGGACAGTAAGCTTATTCCCATTTGAGGTCATAAATATATAACTTATAAATAGGACTCACCTGTTATATTTTTGACCTTTCTACTTTGGCTGCTGTTGGATTTATTTTTTTCTGGACATTTAAGAAACAAATACGGATAAATAAAAGTGAAAGTAATCTTCTGAATTCAGCCCTGCCAAATGGTGTGTGTATATTGATTTCATTAGTGCCTCTATCGGACAAATGTAACCATTTACACACACACATTGGTTTCCCAATGCTCTGGATTATTCTGAAGACTATATGTTTATAGGTTTTTTGCAGGGTACTTCTTTTGAACACTTCAATAGAATTAACTGAAAACCATCTGTTTATAGGATATTTGCTCATTAGGAAATTGGATATGGTTAGGGAGTAGCTGTGAACATAATCTTCTGGCTGGTGTGCAGTGAAACTATTTTATAACATAAACTTATCTCTCACTGGTGTATTTAATTAGCTACAGTAAAAAAAAAACAAAAAAAACCCACCTTATTTTTACTTAAGGTTTATGCTGATCTTGCTTGATTTTCTTTGAAATAGCCTTCACAGAATGCAGATGATTCCAGATTAAATGATGAAGCCATTGCCAAGCAATTGCAACTTGATGAGGATGCAGAGGTATTGGCATTTCATTTACGTATCATTAACAACTTGATGTTGTATCTTGCTATTTAGTCTACTTAGGCAAACAGTTTGGGACTGTCCCAGTTTAATTTTGGATTGACTCTCATTGTAAGAATTATGTGTAAAATGAGTTAAAATATAATTTATAAAAATTTAATTTTATGTAAAAGATAAATAAGAGCAAGGGATGTTTATTTAAAGATTTATTATTAGATTTCTTTGAATAGAAGCTGTATTTAGTATAGTTAAAATAATTTAATTTGGTCATATCCTTTTTCTTTTTCACTATGGGTAATTTCATCCACTCCTGTGGCTCTAAATACTATATATATGCTGATGATCCCTAAATCTGTTCTAGTTCAGAGTGCTCTCTTGGGCAGTACACCTGTTACATTCATTCAACAAATATTTATGAGCCCTTACTGAGTATATGGCACAGTTCTAGCTTAGGTGTTAAGGATACTACAGTAAAAACAAAAAGAAAAAGAAAAAAAAGAAAAAAAAGTCAGGTCATCATAACTACTGTGAAGAAAAGTGAAGGTATAGATAGTTTTAGGGATGATTAGTGGGGTTATGAGTGTTCCATTTTAAATAGAGGGGTTGGAAAGGCCCCTCTGAGGAAGTGACATTGGGGAACAAAATGAAATGACAGTCTGACTGCCTGGAGGAAGATTTCCTCTAAACAGAACTGCAAGTGCTTTTCTTAAGGTAGAAACATTTGATTTGATGAATTTGGAAATCTTGTAAGTCATGACAAGTCTCTGTAACCTACCAAAAGGACTTGGAATGGTAAGGGTTTTGGATTCTAGTTTTTGTGAGATGAGAAGCCATTGGAATGGTTGAACACAGAAGTGGACACAATTTGATGGATCTTAAAATTATTCTGGCTACTGGGAGGCTAATAAACCATGGTCTGGCAAGATCAAAAGCAGATTAGTTTGGAGACTACTATGGTTGGATAAGTGAGAGAAGATGTTGCCTTGTACCTGGGTGATAATGGAAGGGGTAATGAGGAGTGGTCATAATCTGTATGTGCTTTGAAGGTGCAACCTTCCAGTTGTTGACAGATTGGGTGTGAGGTATAAGGGAAAGAGAAGATGAAAAGAGGACTCCGTGTTTTTTGGCTTGAGCAACTGGATCAATGATGATACCATTTATTAAGAGGAACACTGGTACAAAGAAGAGAATTCTGTTTTGGACATGTTAAGTTTGAGATGTCTAATAGATTTCCAGGGGAGATGTGGAGTAGGTGTTTCTATAGAGGAATCTGGAGCTGGGGAGCGGGGAGATCTAAACCAAAGATGTATGTTTGGGGATCATTAGCATTTGAATGGTATTTGAAACCTGTGTAACTGGATGAGAGTATATAAACAGAAAAGAAATCTCAGGATTGAACTCTAGGGTACTATTAATATGTAGAGGTCAGGAAGAGGAAGATGATCCAACGACGGAGATTTAAGAAAATGGCTAGTGAAGTAGGAGTTTGAGGAAAGCTTGGTATTTTCTGGAAGCCAAAAGAAGAAAGGATTTCTAAGAGCAGTGTTTGTCTCCGTCAGAGGCTCCAGACCTTGATACCTAATGCTTGAACCCCCTTGCTATTAGCTTAAGTGTCACTTTCTCATACTTCCTAAACTATATCAGAAACCCCTCTTATATACTGTGTTGTACCCCATTGTAGCTACTTTTAAACACTTCTTATAATTAGTATTTGTGTGTCTTCCTATATGTAGGTTCTAAGCTCCACCCACCAGGGCTGTTTATGTTTTGCTTAACTTTTGTGACATCAGTGCTTATTTTAGTGCTTGGTGTAGAAAAGGCTCTTATTAAATACTGTGAGAGAACAGTATTCCAGTTTTATGAAATACTTTGGCAGTTTGGAGTTTGTGTTTTCAAAATCTTTTCCATCTTATTTGATTACACTGAGTTACATAAACCATAAACAGGTATCCATATGACTGAAGGTAGCACAAATGGTTTAGGTAAAACTGTGATTTTAAGGATATGACTTCTTATCTGTCCCGTATACTGGAAGTCTGTCCCACCCTTTCCTAACTTGCTGTGGTACTTCGTATCATAAAACCATATTTTCCCATTTCTGTCACATTCTTTTAGAATCTTGTTTGAGTAATTTATTACTCTGATGATGGACTTTGAGGGTCTTTAATAACTGTGATGTCTTTTTTTTAAAAAAAAAAAAAACAGTGATGTCTTTTCTAATTACCTTTCCAAGACTTTTTTTCTCTCACTTTTACCTCTTTGTTTATACATTTAATAAATTGTGTGTCTAATATCTAACAAGTTAATATGTTAAATACTACCTGTGCTAAACATTGTATTTAAAATCAGGACTTTTGATCAAAGGATGCCATAATTACCAATAATGAATTTCTAGTGGGAGTATTTACATTTCTTCTGTTCTGGCTTCTCAAATTCTCTTTACTAACGTATACTACATAGTGTGAAATTTTGGGAAAATGATACGAGTTTCAACCAGAAATCCTTGCAGGGCACTTGGAGGTTTAGAGTTTGAAGGACCTTTCAATGATGAAGATTTTTCATATATATTTTTTTTAGTACTTAGATGTGTAATTCAGATATGGTAAGTAAATATTAGGCAACAGAGAATGTATTGATGTGCATCTGTCTGGCTTGCTTATGGTTCTGTGTAGCTCAAGATTATTTTATTAAAAAACAAGAAGAGGCTTGGTTACTGTGTTCTCATCAGGTATATGCCAATTTCCAAACCTTTTCTTTTCGATTGGGTGATTTGAACATTCTTTCCTTTGTTTGAATAATATAAGTAGGCTTTTATTTGATGTTACATTAAGCTGTTTTATCAGGGGGCATAATACCAGTGAGTTTGTAATGAGAAGTATATTCTGCTACACCTTCTTTTCTGGAAAACCTCCATTTTGCTGCAAATGAAAATACTAGAAATAATAACAAAGTAATTAGAATATCTGTGTGTTATATTAGCATGTTAGGAAAACTTCTGTGATATGGTGGCTTAAATTCTCAAGTCAGAACAGATATATTTGAATTAGTGACTGAAAATGGAAATTTGATGATTATATTGTGTGCAAGGAAATTACATAATTTTCTTTATTTCTTAGATTTACTTTTTTTTGTGCCCTTCAGACTATTGTTTTTCTATTAGGATGAGATTCTTTTCAGAGTTCTTTGTAGAGTTCAAAATAAATAGAAATAAGAGAACTATAAGTGTTGTATTGGGACTCTTAAAAACTATAGACTTTGAACATTATAAGTGAGAAATGTGATTTAAAAATATGCACAATTTGTTTCACCTGTAAAACTAAAAATAAGTGTTCTGAAATCTAATTTGACTTAATGAAGCAATCTGTGATACTGAACTATTAAGTGGAAGAATGTCATACTTTGTGGAAAATGTTTTTTCCAGTTTCTTCTAAGTATCATGACTCAAACATTTAAAAACTTTTATTTATAAAAAGAAAAAAGCTTACTCTCTTGATACCTTTTACAGTTGGAGAGACAACTGCATGAAGATGAAGAGTTTGCCAGAACATTAGCTATGTTGGATGAAGAGCCCAAGACCAAAAAGGTGGCGTATCACCAAATTGTTTGTACTCTGAATATATATTGCAGATCAGTGTTCCCTTTCAAACCTGTGTATTCTAGGCTCTGGAGATAACAACCATGAATAACTCTTCTAGAAAGAAGCTAAATTATTGTAATTTTTAACGATGTTTTTGGGGAAGCTCATTGAGAAACTTATTCTTGCTCTAAAAGGAAGATTGATTGATCCAAAGCCAACCAGAATCTTTCTTAACAGTACAATGAATTTTAGCTTGTACTTACTCTCTGTCACAAATGAGCTCTTATGTACTTGTTTAAAGAATAACACAAAAGTTCTTAAGGAAATTTAAAGTTTAATAACTTTATTTATTATTTTTTAAAGATTTTATTTATTTATTCATGAGTCACAGAGAGAGAGAGAGAGGCAGAGACTCAGGCAGAGGGAGAAGCAGGCTCCACACAGGGAGCCTGACATGGGACTCGATCCCGGGTCTCCAGGATCACGCCCTGGGCTGAAGGTGGCGCTCAACCGCTGAGTCACCCAGGCTGCCCAAAGTTTAATAACTTTAATGCTAATTACTGGTTTCTTCTTTTTGGAACACATTTTTGCTAATTCTAATTAGCAATTTTAATATCTGTGTTAGGACAGCCTCCAATAATAATGAGTTTATTTTTGGGAGTCTTTAAAAGAATCTGTTTTTTTAAAGCACCTGATCTCCAAAAAATTAGTCTTGTTTCCATGGAACCGCATTCTGTTAATATTGTGAATATTAATACCTATTTTAAAAGATTTATAGTTGGTGGATATAAGACAATAAGGAATGGAGGGACTTTGTCGTTTGAAAACCCTTACTCCCCCTAAATGCATTCAAGTTATAATTATTTTTTATTTTTATTTTCTTAAAATTATAATTATTAAAAAAAATACTGTGTTATGCATCCCAGTTTGTAACCTCTTTGTAAAATGGAGTTTTGAGGGAGCACTGGAGAAATTTTTTTTTTCCCTCTCTTGAGAAAGTGTCTGTCTTCTTTTGAGCTTTAGATTGTTTTTTAAATTTAGTCTTTTGGGTTTGGATTTTAGTTTTTAACTGCATAATACTAACAATTTAAGAATTGAGATGAAAGAAACAGAAGCAAGTCTTCCATTCTCACAAGTTGGGAACAACTGTGATAATTTTTATAGATGTATTTTTTATAACTTTTCATCAGTTTCCTTATCTATAAAGTTAAAAGTAAGAAAAAAATGCTTCATTTTTCCGAGAAACTTTATGGATGAATGAATGAGAATTTATTATATTGTCTTCCTGCTTTGGAATGTGGCCCTTAGAATTAAAACTTAATTAAATTAAAACTTTGGTCAATCTTAACAACATACTTTGTGATAGTAGTTTTCCCATTATTTGTCACATTTGACACTTTAAATTTTCTTAGGCTTGGAAGGACCCAGAGGAGCGAGAAACGTTTTCATCTGTCCAAGCCAATTTACGTAAAGCAGGAAAACATAAATCTCCTCATAAAGGTAATACTAACAGAGAAAAGTAAGCTAGAACATTTATTTACCTTTACAGAAGAAAATTCATGATGACCCGTTTAAACATTCTATTCAGTAATTGCCTTGTATTGTTAGGTAGACATTATTTCATAGGAATATTGAAACATGTTCTTAGATACTTTGAAAGCTATATTTGGATATTAGCTGTTGTTGAATGCCAGTCTATAATTGTTGTAAAAAATGTGTTTCATTTCTTGGTTTCATGTTAAGGTTAATTTCCAAGTGCATTGCAACATGTGGGCTTCAGTATAGATGGCAAAGATGTTTCAAGCTCATAGAGTTGACTTGTAGTTGTCCATGTCATCAGAATCTTTCCTGCTGATTGTAGGTTTTATTTTTTACTGGTCCTGATAATCTAAGCATCTGCTAGTATAGATGGTCTTACTCCCTATAAGTAAATTCATTTATATAGCCTTGAAATTACAGAATTTTGGGCTTTCAGATTATATTACAAACACAGACATTTTAAAGAAATATTTATTTATTGGGACGCCTGGGTGGCTCAGTGATGAAGCATTTGTCTTTGGCTCAGGGTGTGATCCTGGAGTCCTGGGATCAAGTCCCACATTGGGCTCCCTGCATGGAGCCTGCTTCTCTCTCTGCTATGTCTCTGCTCTCTCTCTCTCTCTCTGTGTGTGTCTCATGAATAAATAAATAAAATCTTCAAAAACTTATTTGAGAGAGAGAGAGAGAGAGAGAGAGAGTGTGTGTGTGTGTGTGTGTGTGTGTGTTTGTAGGTGGTGAGCAGGGGAAGGGAAGGGGGGTGGAGGGGTGAGGGAGAAAGTCTCAGGCTGACTCTGTGCTGAGCAGAGAGTCTGACACAAGGCTTAATTTCATGGCCCTGAGATCATGACCTGAACTAAAACCGAGAGCTGGATGCTTAACTACTGAGCCACACAGGTGCCCCTACAAACACAGAATTTTTATGTGACATTCTACTCAGTAAGTTTTCTCTGTGTAAGTTTCAGGTCATTGAAGTTTATCTGTGGAATAAAGGCCATGGCCTTAGATGTTTATGATATCATTTGAAGTAATGAGTCATTCATTCATTTATTTTATTTTGAGGAGGGAGGGGCAGAGGGAGGGATAGAATCTTAAGCAGACTCCACATCCAGTGTAGAGCCCAACACAGGGCTGGATCTTACAACCCTGAGATCCTGACCTGAGCAGAAACCAAGAGTCCAGTGCTTAACTGACTGAGCCACCCAGGTGCCCCATGAGTCCTTTATATTTAAAAAGACAGATCCTTTAATTTGAACTGGTTATACAAAAATGTACAAATGTTTAAGTTTTAAAAATAAATGTTCTGTATAAAGAACTAAAATCTTTAAGATTTTCTTTTTAAAAAATATTTTATTAATTTATTCATGAGAGATAAAGAGAAAGAGAGAGAGAGAGAAAGGCAGAGACACAGGCAGAGGGAGAAGCAGGCTCCGTGCAGGGAGCCCAACGCGGGACTTGATCCCGGGTCTCCAGTATCACGCCCTGGGCCGAAGGCGGCGCTAAACCGCTGAGCCACCTGGGCTGCCCAAGAACTAAAATCTTTTTTTTTTTTTTTTTTTTTTAAGAGAAGCTGAGCTGTTTAATCACCTCCTTGGCCAGACTCAAGAACTAAAATCTTAATATGAATATTAAGAGATCACCATATTGTGTGCTACTATTGAAAAAAAGGTCTTGATTTGGAGTATCATTTTTTTCCAAAACAACAGTCATATTCTTTTCTTTCTTTCTAGTAAAAACAGAACAATTTTCAGATGGCAGGAAGAACTGTAGTCCTAAGAAGCAAGCTAAATGTGAAAGTTTGATAGGATCTCAGCAACATTTGAAGTCATCACCTCACAAAATAGAAACTTCTCCAAAAGCCAGTTCCAAGTTGGCCCTTTTGAAAAAAAAAGGAGAGAGTTCTTATAAAGAAACAGAGCCTATGACTTCAAAAAGAAAAAATGCTGTTGAATTAAAAGGACAGACAAAGACTCCTAAGAAACCCAAAAGTTCTCCAGCTAAAAAAGAGGTAGAAATTTTCTAGAAGTTTATCATTTGGGGGCTATGTGTTGGCTTGGGTTTGACTGTTTTCAAGTTTACTTTTAGCTTTATAAGTCATGGTAGTACTTTTAAGCTATCTGACTTAGATGCTTTTGCAGAATATAGCTTATTAATGTAGCTAAATTAGCCAATATTTATTGAGTGTTAAACTGTATTAGATATTGCAGTAATACATACGATATCTCATTTAATCTTAACAACAACCCTGTAACGTGATAGTTTTTAATGATGAGGAAACAGGCTGATGAAAGAGTTAAGGAACTTTTCCAAGATCATCCAGCTAGTAAGTAGCAGAGCCAACTTTTAATTCAGTTCCTCTGAGGTAAAAACAAAACAAAACAGCAATATAATAACATGGTGGCTTTTGAGCATGGACTCTGGAGCCATTTTCAGATCATATAGCCCTGCCATTGAGCAGATGTATTACTTCTCTCTGCTTTGGTTTCCTCATTTGTAAAATAGGGGTAATAATAGTACCTGAGTTAGTATTGGAATTTTGGAACAGTGCCTGGTACATAATAAGTGCTATGTTTTTGTTATTATTAAAATCATTTGAATTTGTCCTGAATGTACCCCATTTTGCTCTTGTATAACAGCATTGAGATAATGAAATCATTTGGAAAGGCAAAAAACAATGAAATAATGCAGTATAGTTTTCAAAATTTTTGTTTTTATATATATTTGAGAATTGGATGATTTCTTAAGATCTCTATTTGGACCCATGTTAGATTCATAATGAGAAACCACTGTTCCTTCAAGCCTCTTAATGCACTTTGAGTTAAAAGTAGAATATTGTCCATTTTAACTGCTTATCACTTTTTTTTTTTTTTTTGTGCAGAATAGTGAAATGGTGATTTCTAGATGCTTTTATTTGTGGCCATTGCTCATAAATATGCTTGAGGGAACAATTAACATTTGGTTTCAGATTGTTTTTCACTAAATGCTTATCTGGTAGATGAATGTTTTTCTTCAGGCATACTAAACATGTTCATTTTATAGAGGCTAGTCTATTTTTATTAAAGGAGAAGAAACCTTTAAATGTTGCTTTATTCTTCACCTTATTTTTCAAAGTTAGAATAGAAATGACTTAGAACTTTTATTTTAGCATTTGGGAATATCAAAGCATTTAATAAATTCAGTCTACCCGGGTTAAATAATTTTGACTTCATAAATGGATGTGCTTCAAAGTTACTTTATAAGTGGTTTATAAATCATAATTATGTTTTTTATAGAATCAATGCTATAAATAAATAATTTTCCCATTTTGGTATGCTTTGGATTCTCCTTTGAAGCTTATTAAATATATGACTTGGTAGTCTGAATAAGTGTATTTTAATAAGCTCAGATGGATATGAATGCCCACCAGCATTTGAGAACCACTGTTAAAACAGAGTCTAGCAGCTTCTAATGGCTTACTTAGCTTATAACCAAAGCAGCTTACTTATTTTATTGATTAAAATAATTTATTTGTATAAAAGTAATATTTTTATTCTCAAAGGGATTTGAGCTGGCTTATAAGTTGAAAGAATATGAAATGGGAAGTAGAAAAAACAAGAGACCTTTCTTGTACTGGTTCTGAAATCAGAATTATTACGGTCATTTTCCCCCAAATACACATGCCCCAGCCATATCCCATATTTCTGAATCAGATACTTGGAGTAGCTTTGCGCAGTGGCAGTATCGTAGCCAATGAGGTTTATCCGAGGTGCGATTATTGCTAACGGAACCTTGGAGTGAGTCCAGGGATATATAGTTTGAAAAGTTTCCCCACGGTTTTCTGAGATAGACCCAGAGGTCTATATGAGAGAAACAGAATAGGAGACATTAAACCTAGAAAGGAGGTGGTGGCATATAGAATGTGTCTACTTTTTGGAGTAAAGCTTGCCTGTTGTTTGAACCTGCTGTGTATAGGAAGCCCTCAATCGTCAGCCTGTAGTACTCCTATACTCAGAGGTATAGGGCCATTTATGTTGCTTTAGGGGTGTGCAAGGGTATAGGATAACATGAGATATCTTCTTGTGTGATCAAGTATACCTGGGGGGGAAATTAATTTTTTTCATTAAAATACACATGGTTATATTATGGAAAAGAACTTGAAATTCACATGAATTTTTGAAATGTACTTTTTTTGTTTCTTCTCTTGGTGCTAGCAGCTTGGTTTATGTACCTAATCTGCCCTTGCATATGTGCCTTTAGAGAGTCAAAAGGCTTGAGAAGAGCTGATACAAGGATGTTTATAAGCCAGGCTTATCTATACTGGGGAGTACTGTATAGCTTAGCTAAAAATGTTAATTTCAGGACCAAACACAGAAGTGACTTAATGTGTATTTATTGATACGTATTTTGAATTTTACATGAATTTGCATGACTTTATTCAATTTCCCCCCCTCTCCCCAAAGTCTATAAGTCCTGAAGATTCTGAGAAGAGACGCACAAATTATCAAGCGTATCGAAGCTACTTAAATCGAGAAGGCCCCAAAGCCCTGGGCTCCAAAGAAATACCAAAGGTATGAGTGCTAAGAGGGCATGCTGTTTTGTTAGGGCCTCTGGTCCCTGGGTCCGTGCATGTATTCACTATGTTCATAGCAGTAGAGAATTTATAATTAAAAATGGAGGGGATCCCTGGGTGGCGCAGCGGTTTAGCACCTGCCTTTGGCCCAGGGTGCGATCCTGGAGACCCGAGATCGAATCCCACGTCGGGCTCCCGGTGCATAGAGCCTGCTTCTCTCTCTGCCTATGTCTCTGCCTCTCTCTCTCTCTCTGTGTGACTATCATAAATAAATAAAAATTAAAAAAAAAAAATGGAGAGGGGTCCCTGGTTGGCTCAGTCAGTGGACTGTGACTCTTGGTCTCAGCGTTGTGAGGTCAACCCCCACATTGAGTGTAGAGATTACTTAAAAAAATAAAATCTTAAAAAAAAAAAAATTAACAGAAAAGCCTTAGTCACCATCTTTGTGATTAGGGATTTTTATTTATAGTATGAATTACTGCTTGATACTATTAGAAAAAAATTTCCCTTAAGTAACCAATAACCCTGGAGGGGCTCAGTTTTGAGGAATATGGTAGTCATAAAACCAGAGCTTTTTGCTGATAGGTGTGGATCCACCAGAAAGGGAGATAGAAGGTATACCAGAAAGAGAAGGATAATCAAATGTAATAGAAGATTTCTGAGAAGGTAGAGAGGAGGGGATTCAGATTACAAATGGAGATTAGTAGTTCCCCTAATAAAGAAGGGATGAGGATGAACCTTACAGGGCTGCGGGGTTGCGTAGGAGGCTAGAGGAGGATGTCAGCCCTGCCTCTTGCATGTGGTGTAAGAAAGACTGTAAGACTCAGCAAGCTCCCGAGAGGACTTTTTTTTTTTTAAAGATTTTATTTATTTGAGAGAGAGAACATGCACAACTGGGGGAGGAGGTGAAGGAGAGGGAGAAGCAGACTCCTTGCTGAGCAGGGAGCTCAATGTGGGGCTCAATCCCAGGACCCTGAGATCATTACCTGAGCCAAAAGGCAGATGCTGAACCGACTGAGCCACCCAAGTGCTGCTGCTTGAGAGGACTTTAGGCAAAGTGAAGTTCTTAGGGGACTCAATGAAGGCAAGATGGTGGAGGAAATACTGAGTAGAGGTTGAGGATATTAGGTAGGTTGCTGGTCCCACATGTTCTAGAGTAGAAGAGTTTGGTCGAGAGGCTAATAATGCTGAGATTGGTTGTAAAATAGGTATTCAGAGCCACAATGGTTGATAGTTCAGGATAGGTGATTAGGGTGTGGGATAGAGGCTTGCATTTGGACTTTCCCAGGGTCATTTTGAATTTGTTGAGAAGAATTTAAATACCTTATTGTTCACAAGATTATTTCAATCCTAGAATCATAGGGCTTGAAGGGACCTTGAGTCGTTAATCAAACTTTTTCTCTCCAAGCAGATTCATAGCTTTTTTCCCCCCACTAAGAAAGATTCTTTAGCAGGATGGTGAAAGATTGAACTTGTATTGGGGTAGTCTTTGATATTTGCTTAGCTTCTTCATTTCAGGCCTGTTTTAAATCTATATTGATCCCAATTCTCTGTTCAAAGGGTAATAAGTAACTTGGAATGGTTTTTACATAATTTTCATTTTCCTTGGTTATTTTATTGAACCATTGCAAAAATTTGAAAAAATCTATAACTGTACATAGTTCCAATTAAGATTAAGTGTCTCCTTCATCCAGTTCTCTTTGGCTAGTATCTTTTGTATATTAAGTTATCTTTCTAATCAAGAGATAATATGATTTTGCCTTTAAGTTACTTACAGTTTGTTCGATTTACTATCACACAGAGAGAAGGGCAAGAGCTCAAACTTGCTTAGCCTTTTTAGAATCAAATCTTTCTTTTTTAACAACAAGAAATTCTATAGGTGGATTTTATCTAGTTTATTTAAAGTTTTGCAAATTAACTAGTGGTTTAAATATTAAAAAGACATGAGAGTAGTATGAATAGATTCATAAGCTTTAGTGAAGTGTAGTGGATAGATATTTTTCATTGCTGGTTTTTTAAGTTTTTTAAATGCAACCTACATGAGAATTTCTCAGGATTTAATTTCAGGTTCTACTTACTTGCTGTGAATTTCCTGCAAATTTTTCATGCTGAGATTATTTATGATGTCAAATGAGAAAAATCAACTTCCTGCAGTATTGATGCCAAATATTTCTTTGGAAGGTTACCATGTAATTTCCTCTCTGCTTGAACATTTTGGTTTTTAGGGAGCTGAAAATTGCTTGGAAGGCCTTACATTTGTAATCACAGGAGTGCTGGAGTCCATCGAACGAGATGAGGCCAAGTCTCTAATTGAGCGTTATGGGGGAAAAGTAACAGGAAATGTCAGCAAGAAAACAAACTACCTTGTCATGGGTCGTGATAGTGGACAGTCCAAGAGTGATAAGGTGGGTCCTGCTATCTTTTTGACACAGTGAGATAGTCTGCTTGCCTTGGCAGGCTCTTACTGGGAGTATTTGTAGTAATGCCCTCTACACAGAATTAAATGAAGAGAAAAATTAGAAAAGTAATTTCATCCCTATATTATTTCTTCTGCAGAAGTACTCTGGCTTCAACTTCAGGATTTTGGCTTTCCAGTTGAAGGCATAGTTCCTGTTCAGTTGAATTTCTCAGTGTAGTATTCTAGTTTAGATCATTTTTCAAAGATAGAAGCAAATGCAGTTTTCTTTTTCTTCTAGGCCTAAATACTTCTATATATGCTACTGTGAGACTCCATCTTAAGTTTTGTTTATTGAAAGCTCTTTTTGTGTTGGGGAAAATTATGTTTAGCCAAGTAACAGAGTATCTGATAACTGTGGTTTGGCAAATAGCTGCTTATTTTCTTACCTGACAAGAATCCCAGAGATAGGCAGTTGCAGCGGATGGCCCAGCAGCTCTGTGATGTAGCTAGGCTACTTCCATTCCCCATCTGTGACATCTTGATTGTGTTAGCTTTGGTCTCTGTGCACCTTGCTTTGTGTTACAAGGTAACTATAGCTGTAGGCATTCAGGTCCCCATTTAAGGCAGGAAAAAGGAAGCATGGCATGATGTCACACTTGTTGTGATTGGCTTTATAAGAGTTTTCCTGGAAATACCTCTTGTAGAATTCCCCTTAAGTCTCATTGGCCAGAGCTGTCATATGGCTGCTATTCATAGCTTATAAGGGAGTTTGGGGAGGATGAGGACTTTTCTGATTTTCAATCGTAATTCTTCACTCGGAGGTGGACACATTGGAGTTATTTTAACAGAGAAGATGGTGGGGGAAGACAAAATCTTCCAGACGAGTCCATCCTGGAAGGCCTGGAGTGGCTTTGTGCCTCCTAGGGTAGAAGAAAAGATAAAGCAACCCACAGAAGTGGTAATGTGATGCCTCCATTGCCAGCTCATAACTCTTAGGGGATAGATCTCTTATTTTCTCTTTTTAATGGTACTTTTTAATGAATATGGTTTTTAAAACTTATATTCCAGTTTTTCTAATTTACAGATGTGGTGTTCACCTATGAACAGACCCTTATCATTCTTTTTTTTTTGACAAAAGGTAATGGTTAGGGTATGGTTTTAATGATTTGTATTTTTAATCAATAGGCAGCAGCCTTGGGGACAAATATTATTGATGAAGATGGCCTATTAAATCTGATTCGAACCATGCCAGGCAAGAAGTCTAAGTACGAAATAGCAGTTGAAGCTGAGGTTTGTATAAAATGAACTTGATTTATTTCAGTTGGTATATATAACAACTTTCTTATTTCATAGAGATGTTTCGTGAGTGGCTACAGGCCTGTTACCTAAAAGATTAACTTCCCTTTCCACCACAGATGAACCTACCTTATTTCCTTCTGAGCGGGTGGATTTTGATTTAGACTGTCTTCTTTGGTGTATTTTCTTACCTTTCTTAAAGGAGTATGAAGAGAGCGAGAGCACAATATAGTGCACCTACCATATCTACTTATTAAACTTTCCACATCTTGCAGTGATTTATACAAAGGTTATTGCTTTTAAGAGTTCTTTGAAGGATATGTCATAGATACCAGCATGTTATGTCCTTTTCATTTAGAATTTATTAACTTATTAGGGCTTTCTCAGGATAGAGGCCCGTATTAGTTTTAGCAAAAAGGAAAAAAAATTGTCTCATATACTCAATTGTGGGCTGGCCGCGTCTGATGTCAGAACTACTGGGTCTGGAGACCACAGACTCAGGACTCTTTCAGTTTCTGTTGCTGTTTTCTGTTTTGTCGTCCTCATTCATTTCCACTCTATTCAGGACTTTTTCCACATACAGGACACAAGGGTGCCAGTGGTCCAGCTTTAATGTCCCCAAGCTCTGTCACCCAGGTAGTGAGGTGATCTTCCTACTTATTGCAGTTAAACAGTCTTGGGGAATTATTGGGATTGGCCCTTCACCCAGTGTCCCCTAATGTGAGCTACTTACATAACCAACCAGAAGTTATCAAAGCTGGGAAATTAACATTGATACCATACTATTAATTAAAAGTACCGGTGTTATTCAAACTTCACATTTTTCCCCAATTGTCCTTTTTCTTTTCTAGGATCCCAAACTGCATTTAGTTGTGGTCTGTTCTTCATCTCCTTCAATCTATGACAGTTCCTCAGCCTTTCCTTGTCTTTTTATGGCCTTCAAGAGATAATTATTTTAGAGAGGGAGTGAGCATGTGCACATGAACAGGGAGAGGAGCAGAGGGAGAGGGAGAGAAGAAGACTCCCCACCGAGCACAGGACCTGTCATGGGCTCAGTCTCATGACCCTGAGATTATGAACTGAGCTTAGAAGCTTAGCTGACTAAGCCAGCCAGGCACCCTGGCCTGAGACTTTTTTTTTTTTTTTTAAGATTTTATTTATTTTAGAGCTAGCGTAGGTGGGCGAAGGAACAAAGGAAGAGGGACAGGAGACTCCATGCTGAGGGCAGAGCCCAGTGTAGGGTCCTGATCCCAGGACACTGAGATCATGACCTGAGCAGAAATCAAGAGTCCAGTGCCTAACCAACTAAGCCACCCAGGCACCCTCCAGACTTGAGACTTTTGATGAGTACTAGTTAGTTCTTTTGTAGAATGTCTCATAGTTTGTGTTTTTTGATGTCTTATGATTAGATTTGAAGTTACACATTTTTGGCAGGAATTCCACAGAAGTGGTATTTTGTCCTCAATGCATTATATTATGTATGTTAATATGCCTTTTAATTTTTTTTTTTTTTTTTTAGAGAGGTGGGGGCAGGCAGAGGGAGAGGAAGAGAGAATCTTAAGCAGGCTCCATGCCCAGTGCAGAGCCTGACTTGGGGCTTGATCTCATGACCCTGGGTCAGTATGTCTTCCTGTTAGTGAGGTTAACCTTGATTAAACTGGTTTCTGACTGGTTTCTCCACTAGTAAAGTGACTATTTTCCCGTTTGTAACTGATAAATATCTTGGAGACCATGTTAGTACTATGCTAATAACCTATTTCTCCTCAAACTTTCATCCACTAATTTTCAGCATCCACTCACTGGCAAAGAGGCATATTTTTTTTTTTTTCTTTTTTGAGACTTTCACCCATAAAATCCAGCCTTTTAAAATGTATGTCAGAGATTTTTAGTATATTCACACAATTGTACAGCCATCACCAGTGTCTAATTTTAGAACATTTTCATCATTCCCCATACCCAGTTAGCCCTCATTCCTCATCCCCAGCCCCTGGCAACCACTGTTGTATTTTTTGTTTCTATGGATTTGCCTGTCCTGGACATTTTAAAGGGAAACATGCAATTTGTGACCTTTGTATCTGGCTTCTTTGACTTAGTATGTTTTCAAGGTTCAACTGCACTGAAATACATGTGTCAGGACTTTGCTCCCTTTCTTTTGGTGATTAAAATTCCATTGTGTATGCATACCACATTTTGTTTATTCATTCATCAGTTGGTGGCCATTTTGGGTTGTTTCTATATTTTGGTTGTAATAATAATGTAGTTTTGTAATTAATTTATAATCATAATTAAATATAATGCTGCTGTGAATACTTGGGTACAAGTTTTTGTGGAGGTGTTAACTTTTAATAAATCAGAAAGCTAGAAAAAAATTTACCTTGGATTTCAGGCTGATTATGGAATACTTATCATTTGTAAACTGATATGTTCTCACCTAAAAAATTGCATTTGGGTGCTTTTTGGTGTGTTTATTGATAATTTTTATAAAGTTGGGAAAGTGGTGATTCCACAGCAGCAGGGTTCATTGTAAAAGTGAGACCCACGTTGGGTGGCTCATTTGGATATCCTGAGTTGCCCTAGAGAGTACAGTTAGCAGGATAGACATTTTGTGTATCTTATCAGCTTTCTATTTTCCTCACTTTTCCAATTTTAAAGATGAAGAAAGAAAAGTCCAAATTGGAAAGAACACCTCAAAAAAAAGACCAAGGAAAAAGAAAAATTAGCCCAACTAAGAAGGAATCAGAATCTAAAAGAAGTAGACTTACTCCCAAGAAGGACAGCTCTATAAAGTCCGTAAAAAAGGAAACAAGTGTGCTTTGGAGATGCCTGAACTTTGAGGAGCAGGTGGCTGAGGAGACAAATGACGACAGCCGGGCTAGGAATTTGGCCGGTGACAGCAGTGAAAACAAAGTGGAAAATTTGCTCTGGGTGGATAAATATAAGCCAACTTCTCTCAAGACCATAATTGGACAGCAAGGTGACCAGAGCTGTGCCAACAAGCTCCTACGCTGGCTCCAAAATTGGCACAGGGGTCCCTCTGAAGACAAGAAACGCGGTGATTTTACAGCTTCGTTCATTTTGTGTGTGTCTGTCACTGTGTAATTGCTCAGTTCCACATACGTAAGAAAGTAAAATAGTTGTCTCGTTCATCTCTCAGCAAACACTTGTTGAAAACCTGCTCTGAGTCCAAGTGCTGTACTAGGCCTCAGAGGTGCTGTTGTGAACAAAACCGTCTCCCTCAAGGAGCTCAGTTAGCCACAGACATAGATGAACCAGCAATTAAGATATGTTGTGCCAAGTACTGGTATAGGGGTCAGCGTAAGGTGCTAAGGGCATGGAGTGTGTGGAGGAAGGGAGAGCTAAGCAAAGACTTGGAAACTAAGTTTCCTAGGGGTTAGCTAGGTGAAGGGAGGGAGGAGCATTGTGTGGGAGAGAATACAGGTACCAAGGTTCGAAGATGTGTGAGTGAGCCACTGAGAGTGCCAAGGAGACTTGGGGGCTGGCAGAGTGTGCAAATTAAAAGCCAAAGCATGCTTACAGAGTAGGCTGCCTAAAAATCCTGGCAGTGTTTGCTTTTAGCAGGTCTGAGCTCTGGTTTCTGTGCTTCTTTACCGTGTATTTGTCGTGCAAAATGAACAGTACAAATCTGTATTTAATGTCCAGGGTATTATTGAAACTGAGGTTTCAGTTTCTGTGAGGTTTCATCTGTGATGTTAATAGTGTTTTCTTGAGCTTCACCAGCAGCCTTAGAGGATATTGTGTGAGAAATAAGGCAAAATTTAGTGAGCATCACATTGAATTCCTGTGGTGATGACTGGGTTGTCCATGTCCAGCTGGTCACTAGACATTGGCCAATGTTGTCATCGTGTATGTATTGAGCACCCCTGATGTGTCAGACACGCATGGGATAAGGGGAGAAGAATGCTCTAGAGTTGGGCTCTACAGGATAGTTGCAGACACACCATCTTCAATTCATTGTTTTTGTGATCATGTAGCTGATGATGCTTGCTGACATTTATTGAGGCATCTGGCTCTGCGATCAGAATGTTTATCTTTACAATATCTCTGCCAGGCACATTGCCATCGTTACCCTCATTTTACAAAGGAGGAAATAGGCCCAGGAGGTTAAATCACTTCTCCCAGTTGGTGAGCGGTGGAATTAGGATAGCTGGAGTTAGGATTGGAGCCCAGATACTCTGCTTCCTGACCTGTGCTTTTATAGAATAGGAAACTCATAAAATTATGGTTTTAAATCAGAATTTCAGAGTTAGTTGTAGTGTGTTATTATGGGTATAAGTGAGGTGGGCAGTAGAATTTCACTAAATGATCTGGAAACTCGTTTATGGTTTGTAGAAAATATTCTACAAATTTAGAAGTAAACTGGAGGACTGTGCTTGATTTTCAGTGTATGCACAGTGATTCCTGCCATTCCTGCATTTCTCTTAGATAACGTAGGCTAACACTCTGGAACTTCTTTTTTCTTAGCAGCAAAGTTTGGTAAGTTTGCTGGCAAAGATGATGGCTCTAGTTTTAAAGCAGCGCTGCTCTCAGGCCCTCCAGGTGTTGGCAAGACCACCACAGCTTCTTTGGTTTGTCAGGTGAGTGTTCTGTTATAGTGCAGTTGGAAAGCTAACCCAGGAATGGGCATGTGTAGGAGATAGACACGTGTGTGTTAGTAGGTCTGTGGTATATGTATTTTAACCTTCTGTGTAGTATACTTTCTAAAGTCAAACTGTTAGAATTTACTTTGGTTATGGGGATATTTGTCATTTTCATCCTTTTTTAATATTGATAATTAAAATAATAGGTCATATTTATGTATGTGTCAGGCAATGTGCTAATAAGCCCTTGGATGCATTATCTTTTAGGTAATATAAATGTGTCTTTATAGACTCTTATGGATATAAATATCTTATATATTCTTGTAAAAATCCTTTGTACTGAATATACGTATTCTTACCATCCTCATGTGACAAATGAAATGGGCTTAACAGAGGAAGCTGGTGGCAGAGTATGAACTCGGGTAGTCTGAGCCTGCCTTTGCTCTGGTCTCTACGGCTTCCTTATTGAGACAGAGAGAGGAGGAGTCCTTAGAGCAAACCAGAGTTCATGTATCAGAATGTGAAATAATAAAGTGGTATCAGAATGATAAAATGAGGGATTTTTAAGCTTGTTTTAAATTTATTACTGGATTTCCCAACCCTTGTCTTATAAGCTGGTGGTTTTGTTTTGTCCCTGTTTTATATTTTGAGCATAAATGTTTAGCTGGTATAACGGCTATATATTTTCTATTCTATTATAAATATTAAAAAAAACAAAAAAAATTTTTTTTCCTGGTCTCTACAAATTGTGAACATGACTCTTTTCTCCCTTTATTATTATCATTATTTTGGAGGGGAATTGCTTTAAGGCATTTTATAATGCTTATGATCAATTTAATCAAATTTGGGAAATGAGCCAGAATAACTTGATTTTTCATAGCTTGGTAAGAAGATTGTGTATTGGGATGGTTTGATAATGAATGGTTTATCTTTATCTTGAAGAGTCAAGAATTATTTTTGGTATCTTATAATTAATTCTATATCTGATATTAAAATCTTGGGATGGGTGTATTTAATTCTTTATAGGACTTTAAGAAGCAAACTTATTAGTAAAACCGCTTCTAGAGGAGTGATTTATCAGCTATGGTTTTAAGACCGAACTTATGTTTGTGTATGTGTGGTATATATGTATATATTTAAAAAATCTCTTTATATTATGAAGCATATTATCATATCATCTTTGTCTTTTTTATGCCCTCTTTCTTCATTAATTGCCTTGTTTTTTGGGAGAGTTAATTTGCATTGTGATAGTAATGGTTTCCAATATTTTGTTTAGGAATTGGGATATAGCTACGTGGAACTGAATGCGAGTGATACTCGGAGTAAGAATAGTTTGAAGGAGGTTGTTGCTGAATCACTGAATAATACCAGCATCACAGGCTTTTATTCAAGTATGTGGGTATTTGAACTGTTTTTCTTTGTTTTTCAAGTTCACTTCAACATTTAGAAACCAGAATTGAACATTACTATGTGCCAAGCACCCTGCTAAATCCTGGGGCTAATGATGGAACTCTTACAGGACAATAGTCCTCCCACCTTTTTTTCAGGTCTTAGAGGTTTCTGAGAATGTGTTAAAGTACATATATGGATATGTTTATGCATTTTTGCACATTATTTTAGAGGATTCATAGTGAATTCAGGGTGATGAGTGAGGTAATAAAGGCCTGTAGATGAAGTGATTCAATTTGAAGCACTAGGGAAAGCCAGGATAATGGGTGACATTTGTTTGACAGATCTTGAAGGATGGAAGAGGATCATTTGTGGTAAAAGAGTTCATATAGGCAAAGATAGTAGCAGAGGAGAAGAAACTATGAAGGTGCCACTATGTTTCTGGCTATAGCTGGTGGTCTAGTATGGCCAGAGTTGATTGGAAAAATAAGATGCTCAAACTACAGACTCACTAGTGCAGGTTTAGAACCTAAAGTCGTTATTGCATGATCACCTGAATTCTTGGTATTTTCAGTGGTGTAGCAAATCATTATTAAAAGGATTTGCTCAGGAAACGTCACTCTGGTTGGTGGGAGTGTTAATTGATACTACTCTGGAGAGTAGTCTGGCCGTATTTCTCAAAAGTGACATTATACATACCCTTTAGCCCAGAAATTCTAGCCTTGGAATTTAGCAATTGATATACTTCTATATATCCAAAATTACATATATAAGGATATTCACGTAGTATGATTTATAATAGCAGATGATTGGAAGCATCTTCGTATTTTAATAGATAATGGTTAATTATGATACATGTGTAAAATGGGATATTGTTAAACAGCCTTAAAAAATGAGGTGTTCTATATTTACAGATAAGGAACAAATCACCAAAATATATTGAATGATAAAACCAAGATGTGTATTTTTACACACATATGTTTTTAATATGTATAGGGATACCTGAGAGGGCAAAGGTGGGAGGGAGAATTTATTTTCATCTGCATATGCTTGTACCTTTTGCATTTTGTACTATGGACCTCTGTATTGTCAGTTTAAAATGTTTATGTGTTTTTTTAATAAAGCAGCAGTATTTGAGCAATTGCTCTTTTTTGTTGCATCCCATAGCTTCTCAACATGGGTCAGATGGAGCAGCCCATTCAGTAGGCTCAAAACATGCTCTTATCATGGATGAAGTAGATGGCATGGCAGGCAATGAGGACAGGGGAGGAATTCAGGTAAGGAAAGCACTGTAGTTTTGCAGTTTTACTGTTGATTTTTTAGTTGTAGGTTTTTTTTTTTTTAATATTTAAAGAACTAATTATACTGTGATATTTACAATTAAAGCATTTTGCTGAAATTTTCAAAACCTAAAATACTGTGTAGTATTATTGTTTTTTTTAATTATTTTTGTGTTGCAAATTTGCCTTTCAGGAATTAATTGGCCTGATAAAACATACAAAAATTCCCATTATTTGCATGTGCAATGATAGAAATCATCCTAAGATTCGTTCTTTGGTTCATTATTGTTTTGATCTTCGTTTTCAAAGACCTCGAGTTGAACAGATTAAGGTATGATGATTGGAATTTTTTTCTCCATCACACTATCCTTTTTACTTTTTGGTCAGTTTTTAAAAGTATCTGATAAATTTTTTAAAAATACCTGATTATGTGAATTAAAAAAATTTACGATTCCCCTTTGTTAATTTCAGGGTGCTATGATGTCTATTGCATTTAAAGAGGGTTTGAAGATCCCGCCTCCGGCTATGAATGAAATAATTTTGGGTGCCAATCAAGATATCAGACAGGTAAATGGGATAGGTATTATTAACAGTTGCTGATTCTTTTGAATTAATGCCTTCGACTTTTCAGAGTTTCACCTTGACCATGTCTTATTTATGATTTCTGTTAGGTTTTACACAATCTGAGTATGTGGTGTGCACGCAGTAAGGCACTAACCTATGACCAGGCCAAGGCTGATTCTCATAGAGCCAAAAAGGATATCAGACTGGTAAAATAAATTTCCATTTACTTTCTCAAGCTAAAGCATTTCTTGTTCTGTTCATATTAACTTAATAGAAGTAGTTATTATAGTTCCTTGATAACGCCTATTGAACCTGTGGATATTTATAATAAGAAAGACAGCTGCTATAAAAGATTTTCTAGTTCAGATTAATTTTTCTTCAAGGACTGTTTGTTAGCATATATTATGTATAAATTATGAGATATAGAAGTTTTAAATTATATTCATGCTTCAGTAGTTATAAAATGGCCTTTTCAGAGTCCCTTATGTATAGATTTCATGTTTTGAAGTTTTGGAACTTTGAGAATAATCTATTTCAAATGGCTTATCATTTAATAACCTGTCTGAAACTTGAAACTAGAGGTCTAAGAGCAGTTTTAGTTTCATAGTGAGATTTAGCACACAGTACAAAGACTTCCCTTCTTATTCTCTGCCTCCAGACTCCTGCAACCTCTTCTTCTATCAGTACCCCCACCAGAGTGATACATTTGTTATAGTTGAACCTACATCATTATCACCCAAAGTCCATAGTTTACATCAGGGTTAGTTCACTCTTGATACAGCTTCCATGGGTTTTGACAAATGTATCAAGCTTTTATCTACCATTGTATATCACACAGAATACTTTCACTGCCTCCTGTTTATCCATCACTTCTTCCAACCCCTGACAATCACTAATCTTTTTAGATTTTATTTATTTATTTTAGAGAGAGAGCATGAGCCAGGGGGGAGAAGCAGAGAGAGAGGGATAAGCAGACTTTAGGTTTAGTGTGGTGCCCGACACAGGGCTTGATCTCATGACCCTGAGGTCATGAGCTGAGCCAAAATCAACTCAGCCGCCTAACTGACTGAGCCACCCAAGGCACCCCAATCACTAATCTTTTTATTGTCTCTAGTTGCATCAGTTTTCACAATGAGTCATGTAGTTGGAATCATACAGTATATAAACTTTTTAGGTTGGCTTCTTTCTTTTTTTCTTTCTTGAGAGAGTGAGCGAGTATGACTGGGGGAGGGGCAGGGGGTTAGGAGAGAAAGTCTTAAACAGGCTCTATGATGCAGGGCTTTATCTCACGACCCTGACATCATGATCTGAACCAAAATCAAGAGTTGGATGCTTAACCAACTACCACCCAGGGGCCCCCAGATTGGCTTCTTTGAATTAGTAATACTCATTTAAGGTTTCTCCATATATTTTCTATGGCCTTATTATAGCTCATTTCTTTTCTGTGCTGTATAATATTCCAGTGTCTGGATGTACCAGTTTATTCACCTTTTGAAAGACATTTGGATTGCTTCCAAGTTTTGTCAGTTACGAATAAAGCTGCTGTAAAGATCCATGTGCAGGGTTTTTGTGTAGTATGTTTTCAGTTTATTTGGATAAATACCAAGGAGGACAATTGTGGATGGAATGGTAAGAGTAGTTTTGTAAAAAATACTGCCAATCTGTCTTCTAAATGACTATACCATTTTGCAATCCTGCTAGCAATAAATGAGAGTTCGTATTGCTCCACATCTTTGCCAGCATTTGATGTTGTCAGTATTTTGGACATTGGCCATTCTATTAGGTGTGTCCTTCCCTTTTTTTAGGGCCCGTTTGATGTTGCCCGGAAAGTGTTTGCAGCTGGAGAGGAGACCGCTCACATGTCACTTGTGGATAAGTCAGATCTCTTTTTTCATGATTATTCAATAGCACCCCTCTTCGTCCAGGAGAACTACTTACATGTGAAACCTGTAGCTGCAGGGTGAGTGTTCAGAATTAGTGAGGGATAGAATTCATACCCTCCTGGCACAGCGAAGGCCATATACCTGGGAAAGAGGGGTATGAGATACGGACAGTGGTGTAATCCAGACTGGTTTATTTATGCAGGGGCGACATGAAAAAGCACTTGATGCTTTTAAGCAGAGCAGCAGATAGCATATGTGATGGTGACCTAGTGGACCGTCAGATCCGGAGTAAGCAAAACTGGAGTCTTCTGCCTACACAGGTAAGCACAGGGCTCTCCTTAAAATGCAGACTCTGCTTTAGTTAAAGAGAACAAAATAGCTTTTTAGTTCGTAGAGTTATTTGAAATACCAGATAAACATATGGCTCTTAGGGCAAAAATAAAGTCTTGTTCTAAATTAAATCACTCTGTGGTCACAATTGTGATTTCTTAATAAAAATTTTTTAAAAAGCCTTATTTTTCAGGGTTTCAAAATGTTTTATGTAAATTGACATAGGGAAATAGGAACATTAGATTCTTGACGTAAGTAAGATGTCAGTCAAAAGTTTTATTTGCTCTGCTTTACCTTAAGAGTCCATTTCTTTTTTGTCATTTTTTGGCTCTCCTAGTTGAAGTAATGCAACCAGGGCAGGTCAGCAGCTGATATGTGAGTAATAATAAGCAAGGGACTTTTGGGAGGCCTCCTCCTCTCTTAATTCTACTTATACATTGTTGGAAAACAAAAAATAAAGATGCATTCTGGATGTAAAGAATCCTTTCTATTATGTTTTACAAGAGTTCACTTTTTATTTTTTTATTTTTTATTATTTTTTAAAGATTTTATTTATTTATTCATGAGAGACAGAGAGAGAGAGAGAGAGAGAGGCAGAGACACAGGCAGAGGGAGAAGCAGGCTCCATGCAGGGAGCCTGATGTGGGACTCGATCCTGGGACTCCAGGATCACGCCCTGGGCAGAAGGCAGACGCCAAACTGCTGAGCCACCTGGGGATCCCCAAGTGTTCACTTTTTAAACTAAAAATTGTACCTTTAAGAATTTATCCTAAAGAAATAACTTTAAACATAGGAAAAGATTGCTGTACAAAAATACTATATTAGTTTTGATACTCTAAGACATTGGAGAAAATCTCCATGTCTAGCAATAGGAGAATGATTATGATAAATACTCTTGATGGACTATTACGCAGTCCTTAAAATTATTTATAAAGATTGTCTAATATAAAAAAAAAGATTGTCTAATATGAAAAAATGCTTATGAGAGAATATTATTAGAATAAAGCAGGATACAAAATTTATGTGTAATTCCAACTTCAAGAAAGTATAAGCCCTGGATAAAGAAGATATTCAAGAATACCTTTTTAAAAATCTTTTCTTGGGGCACCTGGGTGGCTCAGAAGTTGAGCGTCTGCCTTTGGCTCTCAGGTTGTGATACCAGGGTCCTGGGATCGAGTCCTGCATTGGGCTCCCTATAGGGAGCCTGCTTCTCCTTCTGCCTATTTCTCTGCCCCCTCCTCATGAATAAATAAATCAAATCTTTAAAAAATAAATAAAAATCTTTTCTCTAGTGTCGGTTTACTTAATACTCTATTCAGTTTTCTATGCTTTGATCTACCTGTGCTGTTAATAGTTTATGTTAAAGACAGTCATGTTCCTCTTAAAATCCTTTGTGCATCAAGTTTCTTGGGGTCAGTTGGTGCGGAGACCTAGTTAGCAAGATCTCTCTCAGGGCCATAACGTGTTTTGGACTTATCTGTTGTTTTCTCTGGGAGTAGCTTCCCCTACCAACAGATGAGAGACAGAGGGAAGGGGTGTGATGCCCTGGAATTAGGTGCCTAGGACAGTGTGGCTTCGTTTGCCAGAAACGACTCAGAAGCCAACAGCTGTGTAGGAAGCAGCTTGGTACTGAATTCAGATTGTGGACTGCAATTGATTTTTTTTTTTTTTTTTTTTTAAGGCCATTTATGCCAGTGTTCTTCCTGGAGAGCTAATGAGGGGGTACATGACCCAGTTTCCTACTTTCCCAAGCTGGTTAGGGAAGCACTCATCTACCGGCAAACACGATCGTATTGTACAGGATCTAGCACTGCACATGAGTCTCAGGTAAGTGGTATTAGTTCATGTCTGGCATTTTATCAGTATAGCATATTTAGCTTTTATCCAGTGAGGATAGTGTAAATTAAAAGATTTGTGTTTTAGTTGTGATTTTATTGCTAACTAGATAAATGACCCTGGATAAGTTCCTTATATATTGTGGGCCTGAGTTTTATTATCTATAATAGGTATAATACTTGTTTTATCATTTAAAAGGATACTTTGAAGATGAGCACAGTTGGTAGATGTGCCATAATTTTAAGATAAATATTGAAGCTATGTAAATCTGAGGTAGTGCTACTATTTATTATTGTGACTACACCTATTACTTGTAGGGATACATAATGTCTCAGCTTCCAAATAATTTAATAGGAAGAAAGAGAGACTATTTAAATAAATGAACTAGTTTTTACCTATCCTAGTAATAAACTGAACTAGTCATTTATGATCGGGGACACAGTTTAGCATATAACAACAGGAGGCAGATGTGCAGATGATTGAAAAATCAGTGTTTAATGGAGAAGTTTAATGGAGTCCAAAAATTCTTGTTATTTGGTACAATTTTGTTAAAGTTGAAAAACCAAGAAGTTTGGAGAAGTTTAATGAAGTCCAAAAATTCTTGTTATTTGGTACAATTTTGTTAAAGTTGAAAAACTTAGAAAATGTGCACACACCCAAATATTCAGTGAACTTTAGGAATTTATTTTTAACCACAAAGAACTACTTGAGTAGTCTTCTTTTTTTTTCTGATCTCTGGAGGGAATATTCGTTAACATTGGTCCACTCTTAACTTCTGTTTGAAGCTGAACTGAAATGCTTCCTTTCTACTGTTCCTATAAAATTCTGACTATGTTCCCTCTTCCTAGCCTATAGCATGGCGCTTTTTTTTGCCACTCTTGTATTAGTTTCCTATTGTTGCTGTAACAAATTGCTAAGAATTTAATGGTTTAGGGGTACCTGTGTGGCTCAGGCAGTTAAGAGTCTGCCTTCAGCTTAGGTCATGATCCCGGGCTCCTGGGATGGAGCCCCACATTGGGCTGCCTGCTCAGCAGGGAGCCTGCTTCTCTTCTGTCTGCCACGCTCTCTTCTCTCTCTCTCTCTGTCAAATAAATAAAATCTTTAAAAAAAAAACCCTTAATGGTTTAAAATAACACACATTTATTGCTGTCTTAGGATGCAAAGAATCTCCTGGATTATCTGGGCAGGCACAGTGTAATTACAAGGATCTTTACCAAAAAGAAATAAAAGAGAGACAGCAGTATCTAGTCAGAGAGGGAAAGAGATTCTAAGATGTTACATTGTTGGCTTTGAAGATGGGAAAAGAGACCATGAGCCAAGGGATGTCTATGGCCTCTATAAACTGGAAGGGGTTGCTTTCCCCACTGCTCGTGGTCAAAGTGCAAGGCCTGGCTCTAAGCTCTTTTCTACTCCCTGCCCTCTGCTTTTAAAAAAGGTGATGCATCCCTGTGCCCTGGTGGTAGGTATTCATCTTTGATGCCCCCACCGTTTTCATAGATCATTGGCATTGGACTTCCATCTTGTTTTGTGGCTGTGCTTTTGTATGTCTGTCCCCTTTTCCTGTTAGACCGAACATATCTGGTGATAGGAACTGAGGCCTACTCATCCAGCACATTAAATTGCTCCATGAATGTTCCTTAATGAATCATATACAGGACATTATCATCATCAAAGGACATCTATAATGAATTCAGAATTTTTAGAATAAATTAGGACCTTCCTATTTAATTTTTAACCCTAAGTCCTTGAACTTTTATAGATCTCAGTTTATCTTTAAAAATGGAAGTACAAAATAGTACTTTTAGTATTAGTTCTAGTTAGGGTGATAGATGCCATTGAGAATCTGAAAGCTCTTTGATTTTTATTAATCCCAAAGGCAGTAAAGTACAAATAATGCTAGAGGAATTACAGATTTCTGAGGTTAAGAACCCTTGATTTAGGAACACTAGATGATACCTTTAGACTTTTCTAGAGGTATTTTCTGTGATTCTAAGTAGAAGGTAACAGTAATTAACAAAATATGAGAGAATACTTTTGAGAAAGGTTTCATGATTTTTGTAGGCACTGTGGCTTAGGGCTTGTCTTTAAGCACTAATAGTGCTTGGTTATGGAAGACTACTGAATCTAGAGGAAACGGGTGAATTTAAAATACGAGTTTTTGGATTCTTTGACAGGAGCAGGGTTCTAGATTTCTGATCAAGAGAACTCTTCATATTCAGTTACCTAAAGGCAATAGCAGGGCCCATTAATAATTTAAAAATGTTTATGGGCTCTGAAGCCCAGCAACTTTTGAGGTTTCTTGTTTCCTCATTTGATGATGGAAGCAGCTGGATTGGAAAGGTTTAGATTGGTGGCATTTTGTTCTAGTTTTGAGTGACCATATTTAAGAGTGAGTGAGAAAGTCATTTCATGATAGCATTGTTCTCAGCAGATGCGAGACTTTTTCCTGAAGCCTTCCTCTCACAAGTGTGGACCACCTTGTGATTCTGCAGGGACATTTTCGGCAGTTTTCTAAGTTTGGGGAAAGCCTTGCTCTAGAACTAAAGATTTCGGAGTAACCTCATATTAGGAAATATGAGGGAAACATTCATATATAATTTTGCGTGTTATAATCAGAGATCAAATGGTGTTACAAGCCCTCATGTAGGAAGTAGCACTGGTACTTGAGGTAGGAAATCTCACTGCCTTTTCCCGATGCTTGTAATATTTGGAACTGGGAATGAGTAATATTTGGTTATAATGAGTATGAGCACATAGAAGTCTTATTGTTGCCCAGGCCTTGAGAGTAGGTTGGAAGTAGAACCTACATTTGTGTTTTTCATTCACTGATGCAGATAAGTAGGAAATCCATTCCCTTTGAGCACACTGGTCTGTATCCATTATCCTGATGTTGTAGTGAGTGCTAGGCTTTCTCTACCAGCTGATTTATTTTTATTTTTATTTTTTTTCTACCAGCTGATTTAAATAGTAGACATTACACTGGGCATTATTTTTTTTATTTTTTTATTTTTTTTTTACATTGGGCATTATTAAAGGTGGATTGAACTTGAGCATTTATGTCTTGAGCTTGGTGGTAGTTTGCCACTGACTACAGTTATGCCTCTTTTGTTTTGGTTTAAGAACTTATTCCAGCAAAAGGACTGTAAACATGGATTATCTGTCACATATAAGGGATGCACTTGTACAGCCCTTGACCTCACAAGGGGTAGAAGGAGTACAGGATGTTATTGCTCTTATGGATGCCTACTACTTGATGAAAGAAGACTTTGAGAATATCATGGAAATTAGCAGCTGGGGAGGGAAACCTAGTCCCTTCTCCAAGCTGGATCCCAAGGTAAATTACGTAACTAACCCACTGGTTCTCCATCACTTGTAATTACCAGGTTTATAGTAGGAATATTTCAGAGATGTTGTAGGTGCTTTAAAAAGATTAAAATTTTCCCTCTTAAATGCCTTTTTGCTTCTTATGGTCTATGCTTTCCATATTTGAGTGCAGTATTAAGAATGGACTTCTGCATTTGACCTTAACGATTTATAGTTCTATCATTGCTTAACATTGAGTGAAAAGGCAAGACATAAAATCTGAGAAGCAAATATAAATGTATTCCTTATAAAAGTGGGCGGATGAGCCTGGGAAAATAAATCAGATGGTGGTAATATGAAAACAAAGTTGTTTGTATTGGCTGAGGATTTGGATACTTTTTCTTAGTTTGCCTAATCTATGAATTTAGTATTTATTATAGTTGGACATTCTATTATGTAATAATGTATTCCTTACTTTCATTGTATAAAGTGACATAACATGAATTTGTAATGTCCAGTACTTCATACTCTGCCTGTTTCTTTTTTCTATATTTCTAGATATATTCTCTATGGCTTGCCTTCTCTAGAATTTTGACCTGACTTTATGGTTATGGGTAAATTCTCATGAGAGACCTCCATTGTTAGTGTTCAAGGACTAAATTGTACAATTATGTTTAGAAGTTTCAAATTAAGGCTTTTCAAGTTACTTAGTATTTTGAATTAACCACTACTATTATGGTAAAGGAAATTTATGTATTTTGTGATAATTTAAGGCCAACTTTTAATTTGTACCTTACTGTAAGTCTTTTTTGATTTATTGATTCATAGGCTTCTCACTTTGTAAAACTGTGGAATGCGATTAAGCAGGCAAAAATGATGAGTTAAAGTTCTTTTTTTTTTTTTTTTCCTAATGTTCCCAAATACTAGTTCTTGTTTTTGAGTCATGGGCTTTATTAAGAATGTCATGAAAAATATAGACTTCTCCATAGAAAAATGTATGTAAATACACTTACATGTACATGCATAAATATTTTGCTAAATATTTCAAGGACCCTGCAGGAACTCATGAAACCTTTAAATGTATTGTTTGGCACTTACATTTTTAACAGACTCTTTCTGTTCCTTTTCTATAGGTGAAAGCAGCCTTCACAAGAACCTACAATAAGGAAGTCCACCTTACTCCATATTCACTTCAAGCAGTAAAGACACCCAGACACAGCACAGGCCCGGCACTGGATTCTGAATACAATGAAGAGTTAATTGAAGATGACTCTCAATCTGATGAGAAAGACCAAGACTCTATGGAAACTGATGGAATGATCAAGGTAGTATTTTAAGCTATAGACAGGAAATGCTATGATACACCCTCAGCAGTTTATCTTTTCTTGTGTAGAACTTGCCTTCTAAAATTATTCAGGGCCTATGTTTAAGCTTTTACGTTAATTACTTTCAGGGTAGAGAAGTGTAGATTTTATTTTATTTTTTTAATTTTATTTATTTATTCATGAAAGACACACAGGCAGAGACATAGGCAGAGGGAGAAGCAGGCTCCATGCAGGGAGCCCGATGTGGGACTCAATCCTGGGACTCCAGGATCACGTGCCGAGCCACCCAGGTGTCCCAGATTTTATTCTTATAGTCAGCTGCTTTTAATAGTGGAAGAGCCAGATAGCAAGAAAATAGGCCATCATATTAATGGTCATATGCTGTGTTAGAAAAAGTACCATTTTTGGCCATTGTTGTGTGCTTTACCACAGACACATATTTCTACAGTTTAAGAAAAACATTTTCAATGAAACCATTTCTCTCTTCTATAATTTGTGTTTTACTATAGCCATTGAACTGCCTATAGAAGTTTCTGAGAATAAAACAATCTTGTCTCGTGCTAGGAAAGATTAAAATCATTTATGGTGTCAGCCCACTGTTTACCATTGGCTAAGGCAAAGGAATCTAGTCTGTTCTCTTCTATCCTTAGTGTGTGTCATCCTTGTCCCTCGTTTCTGTTTTGTATATGCAGAGGTAGGAAAAGTGGCCTTCTGCGGTGTAGCTCTGTAGTCTTATGTAGACATATGAACAGAATTCCAGGCTCAAACTAATTGAACCTGTTTAGATCTCTAATCTGAAACCGAAAGGAAAGGAAATTCACTAAAATGTTACCTTATTAGTAAATTATCTCCTACTCATTTTGTCTTTCCTAAATATACCTGTGTCCTAAATCCAAGAAACTGTATGCCTTGGAAACATATCTTAGTTCTAGATTCTAAATAGCTTTTCAGTAGTTAAAGGCTCCAGATAGCCTAGTTGTTGCTTGAAAGTAAGCTCATCAGGCCTAGTGGTAGTTGAAGATGTTTGCAACCTTTCTTTTTATTAAGTTGCAGGTAAAGATTTGCTTTATTTTAGAAATTAGTTTATTTCATTTCCTCATAAGTATAGCTATTAACTATTTTGTGCATTCTTTTCCTCCCAACAGAAGAAGACAAAATCTTCAAAGCCTTCAAAATCAGAAAAAGATAAGGAGTCCAGAAAAGGAAAAGGAAAAAGTTCAAAGAAATGAAACTGTTTTTCACTACTGACAGCCACTTTTTACTCACCCTGTTGACCAGTCTAGCTTGTCTAGATAATGCCTTGTTTTTTCCAAAGGAATCATATTTTAGCATAATGGGGCAACTCAGTTATCCCATTATAAATAAGTGGTGGTACAGCTAGAGGGATGTAACCAGTAGGCTAACATACACCTCTTATAGAGGTTGATAGGACTGCTTGGGTCCTCCACTGTCCCCTGTTAATCTACTTGGATTGTGCTTCAAATTGACTGTGTATAATCCGAAACTACATGTGGGCTTTGGAGTCAGATTTTAGTTAACAATAATATGCCTGGGAGCATTGGTACTTAAGGCAACTTTTGTAGGCTTAAGCATTTATCCTAATGGCCTTTATAGGACCGGTGCTGATCTTTTTTTTAAAAGGTAGTTATTATTAATGTGGTGAAATTTTGTAAATAAATGCTAATACAAAACAGTCACCACCTAGAACTGGTATTCTTTGTATATTGTCAAATATCTTCAAAATATAAATTAGGAATAAAAATGTTCCATGTGATACATTTGCAAATTCTTAAGAATGTCAATCTTGTACAGTAAAATAATATGTTGGTATATTACATTCCTTACTAGTTTGCAAATGATTGGGTAAAAAGCTAATTATATTCCTCACTAACGAGCTATGTGATGTAGAACTATGGCGTTTGGACAGTCAGAACTCTAATGCCCAGCTTGATTACCTCTACGAGTGCCAGCCATCTCTGTCTTGTGAACATTGTGTCATGGAGAGGCCTCTGTGGTATTATCACTAGAAGGTATGAGGGCCTGGCTGTTAAAGGATTGCCGCATTTTTATCTTTCCAGAGTCTCAGCTCATCAGGTTCAGACCAGTAGAGTCTAGGCTGGGTCAGACATAATCTCTGTCTCACTCTGGCTTGGGACAAAATGAACACTGGCTTTTGTTTACTTTGTCTCTGGGAGAGCTGGTTCTGCTCTGTGACTGATTCTACAAACTGTACTGGAATTTTAGATTGTACCTGTACTTGCTGAATGGCTTTGAGGCTGTGGAACTAGCCTGGAGTTTTGTTGTCTATTTGGAAATTTTGTCAGTAAATGCTCAGAGGTATGTGCTAAAAGGAATGTAAAATTAGGATACTATTTTCTCCCTTTAAGTAATTGACAGTCTTGTTTGGGAGGTGAGACATAAAAGTTCTTGAGACATTTAAAGTGTATTTACCACTTTAGTGTGAAAAACGTCTTTCATGTAGACTAAGTTCATTATGGGAATGAAACATTGCCTTCAGCCTTGCCCCTCTCTTTGTTAAAGCCCAGCTTGAAATTTCTGCTTCAGGGAAGATCTCCTTGATTGATAACTGCCTCACCTCACTAGCGGGGTGAGCATGGCTTTCTTTTGCATATTCTTCCCTTTCTATTGCTTTTTGATACGAAAGTCATGTCTGCCTACTTGTTTGTTTTTTACTCCCTAGGAAAGGGAGTGTAATCTACTTGCAGCCAGAACAATGAATAATGTCTTTTACTGTAAATTATGATTTTGTTATTAATTCTAAATGCTCTATGATTGGCATAATCAGTGTATAACTTTTAGAATTAGAGATTATATATATGCTTTAAAATATGAGGAGGACAGCGTGGGTCTCCTGAAGCTACGTGATGCCACATGCCTTTGCAGAATAAAACTGCATTACTTCATTTGAGATCCATTGTGTCTTGGCCATTTTGGAAGCTATAACAAACTACCGTGCTTTATTGTTCATCCTGTTAAGTTTTAGCAGTCCATTATTGTAGCAACATTATTTGGCCTCTTGAAGTTATTAACAAGGAACAGTGTTGTTGTATGTACTAGGAGGAGTATCTTCTTAAATAAGTTCTGGTGTAATTATGCTTATAGTGAATATTTAAAGCCTGTCACTCCCCAAATATGATGTGCTTTATTCTCACAGATCCCAACTGCCTATGGCTCTTCTTCCTGTAACTTTACAACATCCCTCCAGTGATAGCGGGAAAACAGGATAATAGGTGGGTTTACTGGTAATGACTAATATCACTTAGTAAAGCCAAGTCCTCTGGCCTATTCTCTAGCCAGCCTTTGTGGGAGGAAGATCAGATCATAAAGTTGGAGGCATTATGTATGTGGATACTTGGATGCAATAAAACATTATTGGCACTTGGGTACTACCGTAGGCTAGCAACTACCTCTGTAATACTCAGGATGCTGGTGGCTGTACTGTAAGATCCTATCATCGGAAACATTCAAAATTAGGCTACATGACTCATTTCTGCCAGCTGCTCAGACTTTGGTAACATTGGCTTTGGACAGCAAGGAAGCATATACTGATGTAAGAAAAATATGGAGTGGTGTGTGATATTGGGAAGATTCTGAATAATGTATGTCTTCAGAGGAAGCCAAGTGATTTACTTTTGTGAAAGGAATTAATGACTCAGGAGATGCAAGCTTACGATTTATAATTTCATTCTTTCAAACTGGTGTTTTTATTCTAAGACTAATTCTACTAAACTTAATATCTGTGCTGCCCAAACTTCATGATGTGCTGCAGAGCTATTTTCCTTTCTTCCTTTTTCTATCTCCAAATCCAAGAAAACAAACATTACTATATCTAGTCAACAATTTTATTTTAAAGGAGATATTTCAAAATATAAAAGTTATCAAAAAAGTTGAATATTTACAGTTACATCATAGGCTACTATTAACAGTGCAGAGCATAGAATATATAGGACTTTGAAGAACTCCATGAAGATAATAAACAGCGAGGGTATATGTCATTGTTTTGCCATTCTACAATGGCACCTCTACAATGTCTGTGACTTGGAGAGTCTTTTTTCTGTATCCAGAAACCACAGGGGTAAAAACTTGGTTTCCTGTGGGAAAAAGGTATCTTTTCAGGAACATTATATCTTGGAGAAAAAAAAAAAAAAAAATCACATCTTAGAAGTGTTTCACGTAACTGGCATGCAATAATAAAGCAAAGCTGTATTGAAGTTTTTGCTCATTTCTGCAATGTGAAGCAGAATGACCATATTCAAGTTGGAAACTGCTGGTCTATTATCAATATTGAGTTTAAATCTTGGCCTTGACTGAAATTGTACAGGCAAGCTGTTGGACTGTTACTATAAAGTGAGGGTGGTGATAATAGCTACCTTACTGGAAAGAATGGGAAAATACAAGGTAAGTGCTCAGCAATCCGTGAAGATTTTCTTGAAATTAAATGGTCATTAATGATTCCTTGTCTAAGAGGAGTCCGTGAACAGCTGTTCCAACCAGTACTCCTTATACAGTAAGACATTTATAGTGACTTCTTCAAAAGATGGTGCATAATCATAACTTTCTGAAGCATAATCTGTAATTTATATGAATCATGGGTCTAAGCATCTACAATAATGCAGGGATACTGTTTGGAGAGAGTGTATGTAGGATTAAAAACACAAGAAAGATCCTACTTTGGCAGAATTGCATATTATCCTCATGCAGATACTGGTTACAAACTTGGGACAAAATATAAGTATTCAAAGGCATTGGAGAGCAACCAAAAGCTGGTAGAAATTGGAAAAGGTGTCAACTCTTGAAAAAAACAGAAGTCCGCTGGGTAAGATTCATCTTCATATGTGCTTGCACCTGAGGGTAAGTCTATGACTTACTAGCTCAGACTCAGAGAAGAGACTTTGGATCTGCCAGAACTACTGAAATGTGAAGGAGAATATCCTGAAAAGAGCACTGCCCCCCCCAAATCTGCATATAAACTCCACGTAAACCCTTTTGAACTTCACAGGCTTATTCTGGACTAGAAGCAACACAGTTCCATGTTGTAGGGAATGCCATGTGTTAGGAAACCGAGGGCTGTTTCTAGGATATGAAGGCCTCAGTACTCTTGACAGTAAAGAATGGAATTCCATCAACAAACAGGCTAGACAAGAACCTCACATTAGATTGCAGCTCCAACCAACTGCAGCCTTGTGAGACCTTGAACGGAAGACTGCTAAGCCACGCCTATATTGCTGATCCACAAACTGTGAGATAGGTTCTGGTTCAAGATGGCAATGTAGGAAGATCCTGAACTACCTCTTCCCGTGGATGCAGTGCATCTATAGCTACATATAGAACAAGTCTCTGAAAGAGAGCCAGAAACTAGCTGATCAACTCCTGTACATCAGATGAACAAGAAAACACCCAAATCAAAATGGCAGGAGAGGGTGAGAAAATCTTGCTGTAAGCCCCACCCCCAGGATGATGACACCCAACCAGGAGGGAACTCAACAACTCCTAACTTCTCCCTGAGGGGTAAAGGATCTGGACCCCACATTTGGTGTCCTGACTTTTAAGACTACCACCTGAGAGATGGGCCTCCCACACCTATCTCTAGCTTTAAAAGGCAATGGGCCTTGTATCCATGAGTAGAGGACATAGCAAACTGAAAAACAGTTCAAAACGAGTTCAAGTGATCCCGTGGCTAATCCCCCAAGGCCTAGCTCAGAGGCAGCAGACTGAAATGCATCCAGTCTGTGAAAAAGGCCTAATAATCTTAAAAGCTTTGACCTGAAGGGCAGGCTTCTAATTTAACACATACTTAGGGGCTAACTGCAACACACTGCAGAGTCTAGCAGGCACCATCTTTGTGTTCTCTCTCTGCCTTGTGCCAGGTGGCCAGTATCTCTCAGGAACTTGTGCACAAGTCTGGCACTCCAGTTTTTACAGCTGCCACCCAGGGGACACCCCTTAATCACCTAGCTCTGGTGGCCAGTGGGGCTTATGTTTGCAAATCCAACTGGACTGTCACAAACAGTTCTTAACAAGCTAATCTGCCAGAGCTTAATGCAGAGGCAGCAGACAGAAATGCCCAGTCTTCCCACAAAAGAGGTTTATTTGCTTATCCTAATAACTGTAGGTCCAAGTTGCAGTCAGCCTGCATGTAGGTACTGACTGATTCCCCCCCCTTTAGGATGCTGACAGGTCTTGGCATACCCTCAACTACTGGGAGCAACTATGAACAAAGAAGAAAGAACCAGGATAGTGTTGAATGGCTAGGCTTACTTCCTACATGAGTCCACTCCAAGATTGGGGGAGGTGGCTGTTTTAGCTAATGCATAGAAACCAACACAATCAGTGAAAATGAGGAAACAGTTCCAAATGAACAGGTAAAACCTCAGAAAAAGACCTTAACAAAATGGAGATAAGTGATTTACATGATAAAGAGTTTACAATGGTCATAAAACAATTCGTGAAGAAAGTACTAAACAAATCACAGAACTTGAAGAATACCACTGCTGAACTGGAAAATACAAAGAACGGTTCAGTAACACTAAAACAGAAAGGATCAGTGAACCTGAAGACAGGTCCATGGAACTCCTCTAATCACAGCAAAAAGATAAAAAAAAAAAGAAAGTGATTACAGCTTAAGGGATTTATGGGATAACATCAAGCCAACCAATTTTCACATTATATGCGTCCTTAAAAGAGACGAGAAAGAGGGTGAAAATTTCCCGAAGGAAACAGACCACCAAATCCAGGAAACCGAGTTCCAAACAACAGGAACCCCAAAAGACCCACAGCAAGACACATTGTAATTAAATTGCCAAAAGCTAAGGGAGAGAAACAACTTGTTATATACAAGGGAACCTTGTAAGACCCTTAGTAAATTTTTCAGTTAGAAACCTTTGCAGACTGGAAGACAGTGGCATGGCTGCTGAACGAAAAGTAATGTGAACCAAGAATACTCTACCTGGCAATGGTGTCCTTCAGTATTGAAAGAGACAGTTTTCCAAACAAGGAAAAGCTAAAGGAGTTCATAATCACTAGACCAGCCTTACAGGAAATGTTAAAGGTGCTTTAAACTGTTTAGTAAGAGGAAAACCTATGAAAATATGTATCTGAATATTTAAAGGTTAATATATAAATTCAGAATAATCTTATATTGTAATGGTGGGTTAATCACCTACAAAAGTAGTAAAATAACCATAATGACAACAGTTTAATGGACCCTCAAAATGTTAAAGATATAAACTATGACATCAAAAATAGAACGGGGGTAAAAATGTAGAACCTCAGAATTTACCAGCTTACAATAGGTCTAATGTAAGCCTCATGGTATTCACAAAACAAAAATCTACAGTTGATACACAAAATATAAAAGTAATCTAAGCATATCACTATAGAAAACAAATCATAAAGAGAGCAAGAGAAAAAAGGAACAAAGGAATTACAAAATTTCCAGAAAACAAAAGTGGCAGTAAGTCCATATCTGTCAATAATTAAATGCAAATGGGCTAAATCCTCTGATCAATAGAGTGGCTGAATGAATGAAGAAACCATATCCATCTGTCTTGCTGCTGACAGGACACAGTTTTAAGGACAGACACAGATTGAAAGTGAAGGAATGGAAAAAGATAATCCAGGCTAATGGAAGCCAAAACAAAGCTGGAATAACTATATTAGGCAAAAAAGGTTTTTGAAAGGAAGACTAACCAGAGACAAAGAAGGTCATTACATAATAAAGAGGTCAACACAAAAGTGAGTATAACATTTGTGTATGCATCCAACATAGGAGTATCTAAAGATATAAAGCAGAAAGTAACAGGTCTAAAGGGAGAAAAAGCAATTATAATAGGGGCAGGGGCAGACAGTGGATAGATCATCCAAACAGAAAATCAATATAATGAAACAGTGCACTTAACAGACATTTACAGAACATTTCATCCAAAAGCAGAATACACAGTTTTAAGCACACATGAAATAATCTCCAGGACAGATTGTAGGTTAGGCCACAAAAACAAGTCAGTAAATTTAAGAAGACTGAAATCATAGCAAATATCTTTTCTAATCACAAAGATATGGAACTAGAAGTCATAAAAAGAAAACTGGAAAATTAAAAAATAGTGGAGATTCAACAACATGCTGGAACAATCAGTGGGTCAGAGAAGAAATCAAAAGAAAAAACATACCTTGAGACAAGTGAAAATGGAAAGACAACATACCAAAACTTAAGGGATGCTGCAAAAGCAGTTCTAAGAGGGGAGCTCATAGCAATTAGTGCCTATATCCAGAAACAAGAAAGATCTCAAGTTAAACATATCTTACTTTATACTCCAAGGAAAGAGAAAGAGAACAAGCTAAGCCTAAAGTTAACAAAAGCAAGAAAATAAAGAGCAGAAATGAAATAGACACTAAAAAGACAATAAAAGAGCAATAAAACTAAGAGCTAAAGAAAATAGATGAAACTTGAGCTAGACTTAAACAGAAAAGAGATGTTACAAAGGATAACAAATACAAAAAGACTACTATGAACATGGACAAATGAAACAACTTAGAAATGGAGTATTCCTAGAAACGTACAACCTTACAAGACTGGATCATGAAGAAACAAAATCTGAACAGACCAATTACTAGCAAGAAGATTAAATCTGTAATCAAAAAGCCTCCCAGCAAACAAAGTCTAAGACCAGATGGCTTCACTGGTGAATTCTACCAAACACTTGAAGCATTCATATCAATCCTAAAAATAATCTTCCAAAAAACAGAAGAGGAGGGAACACTTCCAGACTCATTTTATGTGGCCAGGAATAGTCAGATACCAAAACCAGACAAGGATACCACAATAAAGAAAATTACAGGCTAATATCCCTGATGAAAATAGATGCAAAAATCCTAAGCAGTCTACTAGCAAACTGAATTCTTTTTTGTTTTTTTTTTTTAAAGATTTTATTTATTTATTCATGAGAGACACAGGCAGAGAGAGAAGCAGGCTCCATGCAGGGAGCCCGACGTGGGACTCGATCTCAGGACTCCAGGATCACGCCCTGGGCCGAAGGCAGGCGCTAAACCGCTGAGCCACCCAGGGATCCCAACAAACTGAATTCAACAATGTTAAACGGATCATCTACCATGATCAACTGAGATTTATTCCAGGGATGCACAGATAGTTTAGCATCCACAACCAATCAGTGTGATTGGTCACATTAATTAAATGAAGAATACAAATCATATCATCTCAGTAGATACAGAAAAAAGCATTTTAACAGTATTCAACATCCACTGATAAAAGCTTAACTAAAGCGGGTACAGAGGGAACATCCTCAACATAACAAAGGGCTTGGCTTATAGGGTAAGCCCACAGCTGTCATCCTCCTCAGTGGCTAAAAGCTTTTCCTCTGAGATAAGAAGATAGATGCCTACTCTTGCACTTTTAATGAAACATAATACGAGTCCTAGAGCAGTTAGGCAAGAAAAAGAAAAGGCGTTCCAATTGGAAAGGAAGAAGTTAAAGTGTTACTATTTGTCGGTGACATGATATATAGAGAAAACCCTAAAGACCACTAAGAAACTGTTAGAGCCTAATTGAATTTAGTGAGTTGCAAGATACACAATATACAAAAGTCTGTTGCATTTCTATATACTAATAACTATCAGAGGTTAATAATCCCATTTACAATTGCATAAAAAAGAATGTATAAATTTAACCAAGGATGTGGAAGACCAGTGGAAGTTTTTGCTGAAAACTGTAAGACATTGATGAAAGAAATTAAAGGCAAATAAATAGAAAAATATTCTGTGCTCACAGATTAGAAGAATTAAAATTGTTAAAGTGTTCATACTACCCAAAACAATCTACAGATTTGATGCGGTTTCCAATGATGTTTTTCACAGAAATAAACAATCCTAATATTTGTATGGAACCATGAAAGTCCCTGAGTAGCCAAAGCAATCTTGAGAAAGGACACAACTGGAGGCACATTTCCTGAAACTATATTACACAGTTATAGTAATAAAAAATGGTATTGGCATAAAAACAGTAAGTCACAGGCAGCCCGGGTGGCTCAGTGGTTTAGCGCCGCCTTCAGCCCAGGGCCTGATCCTGGAGACCTGGGATCGAGTCCCGCGTCAGGCTCCCTGCATGGATCCTGCTTCTCCCTCTGCCATTCTCTCTGTCTCTCATGAATAAATAAAATCTTAAAAAACAACAACAACAACAATAAGTCACATAGTAGATGTGAAGATCAATGGAACAGAGAGCTCAGAAAAAAAAAAAAAACTATATATGGTCAGTTAACTTGTGACAAAGGAGCCAAGAATATATAATGGGGAAAGGAGAGTCTCTTTAATAAATGGTGCTGGGAAAACTGGAGCACTAGGTCACACCATACATTAAAATCAACTCAAAATGAATTAAAAACTTGAACGGAAGACCTGAAAGCATTAAAACTTCTAGAAGAAAAGATAGGGGGTAAGCTCCTTGACATTAGTCTTGGTAATGATTTTTTGGATTTGGCAGCTAAGCAGATATAAACAAGTGAGACTACACTGAACTAAAAACCTATGCAACAAAGAAAACCATGAACAAAATGAAAGGGCAACATATGGATTGGGAGAAAATATTTTTAAGTCATAGATCTGATAAGGGGTTAATGTAAAAAACTCACATAGTTCAATTAAAAATGGGCACCGGATCTGAATAGAAATTTCTCCAAACAAGATACACAAATGGTCAACAGGTACATGAAAGGGTGCTGCTGCTAAATATCACCGGTTATCAGGGAAAGGCAAATTAAAACCACAATGATGTATCACCTCACACCTGTTAGATGGCTATTACCAAAATGACAAGAAATCACAAGTGTTGGCAAGGATGTGGAGGAAAGAGAACCTTTGTGCACTGTTGGTGGGGATGCAAACTGGCAGCAACGGTGGAAAACAGTACAGAGGTTCCTCAAAAAATTAAAAATAGAATTATCATATGGTCCAGCTGTTCCACTGTTGGGTATTTATCTGAAAAACAAAATCACTATCTTGAAAAGATATCCGCACCCCCTTGTTCATTTTGGCATTATTTACCATAGCCAACATAAGAAAACAACCTAAGTGTTCATCTACACTGGATAAAGAAAATGGCACAAGTGTATGCAGTGCACGCACATAACACAGGAATGTTATTCAGCCATAAAAAAGAAGGAAATACTGCCATTTGCAAGAACATGGATGGACCTTGAGGGGAGGGCACTATGGTAAGTGAAACTAGCTAAAGACAATACTGTATAGTCTCACTTATACATACAAAAAAATTGAACTCATAGATAGATACAGAGAATGGTTTGTTGTTGCCATAGGCCTGGGGTGGGGAGTGGATGGAATGGATGAAAGTGGTCAAAAGGTACAAGGTCATAAGTCCTAGGGATGTAATGTACTGCATGGTAACTACAGTTAATCATATTGTACATTTGGAGGTTACTAAGAGATTTAAAAGTTCTCATTAAAAAAAAAATATGTACCTCTGTGTGGCGACGGATGCTAACTTATTGTGGTAAAATCATTTCTGTATAATCATTATGTCATACACACCTAAAACAACTGATGTCAATTATATATCAATAAAGTTGACATAATTAATATATATTAAGATGCTAAATTTGTGATGTTATACAGCCACAGGAAAATTAAACATTCCAATTATAATTTGAGCAAGTTTTAAAAATAGAATTTGACAAGCTGATTCTAAAATTTTATAGGGAGATGGAAAGGATTAAGAGTAGTGAAAACAATCTTGGAAAAAATGATAACATTGTTGGATCCACAGTACCTGATTTAAAGATACACTAGAAAGTCACAGTAGCTAAGATAGCGTAGTATTGCATAGGGGACAAATACATCAAAGGAAAAGAAGAGAGGTCCAGAAATAGATCAATATTTAAAACCTCATTGATTTTCAAAAAAAAAAAAAACCACCCAAGTAATACAATAGGCAAAGAAGACTTTTCAGCAAATGGTGTGGGAAGACTGGATATCCAGCTGGGGCAGGGGGAATCTCAATCCTCCTCTCAGAGTATAAACAAAAATAATTTCAAAATGGATCATAGACCTACAGCTTCTAGAAGAAAACATACCAGAATAAGCCTGGGACTTGTTAGAAGGCAAATACTTTTTTTGACAGGATACAATAACCATAAAACTTAAAAATGTATAGATTATAATTCATCAAAATCTCATCAAAAGACAGCATTAAGGAAAAGAGTTGGAAAGCCACAGAAAAAAAACTTGAAAAATATATCTGACAGACTTATATCTAGATACAAATAAAAGAAGTTTTACAACTCAATAACAAAAAGACAACCCAGTAACAATGGGGAAGAACAATCTTTTCAGAAAAAGATACTGGGACATGTACATGGCAAAAGAATGGGAGAAGGTATTTGCAAATCACGTATCTGATAAAACACCCATATCTAGAGTCTGTTAAGAATTCTTACACCTTAAAAAAAAAAAAAAAGAAAGAAAAAAAAAAGAATTCTTATAACTCGGGACTCCTGGATGGCTTAGTGGTTCAGTGTCTGCCTTTGGCCCAGGGTGTGATCCAGGAGCCCCGGGATCAAGTCCCACATCAGGCTCCCTGCGTGGAGGCTGCTTCTTCCTCTGCCTGTGTCTCTGCCTCTCTCTGTGTGTCTCTCATGAATAAATAATTTTAAAAAATTATTATAACTCAACAATAAAAAGACAAACTAGCCAGTTAAAAAATGGAGAAAGGACTTGAATAGACAGTTCTCCAAAGAAGATACACAAATGGCCAACAAGTACATGAAAAGATGCTCCAAATCCTGAGCCATTAGGGATATGGAGATCAAAACCACAATGAGATACCACTTCCCACCTACTAGATGATTATAAACAACAAGGCTGACAAGTGTTGATGAGGATGTGGGGGCAACTGGAGCCTTTGTGGGGGAAATGGAAGAGTTGCAGGTGCTGTGGAAAGCAGTTTGGAATGTTCAAGGAACAGCAAAAAGGTTAGTGGGGCTGCTGCACAGTGAGCAGAGGTGGTGGCCAGCAGCCTTTGTTTTTGCACATGTGATTAAAAAATCCCGGGGGGCTTATGAAGGAACTTGCTACACTGCAGGTAGTTGAGAGGACTCACCATGGACTGGGTGACAGGGGTGAGGGTGAGGGGAGTCACACCTAACGACCGGGTTCCCACCGGAGCAGCTGCTTGAGCGGAGCTGCTCCTGACAGAGGGCCAGAGTCCCATTTTAAGCAGGCTAGACTAGATGCCGTGGCAGGGACTGAGCTCCCTGCTTCCCTTTGAAGAGTCTGCCGCACGTGGGCAGGCTTTTGGCTTCCCAGGTAGACACAACATTTCCCTGCCTCCCTTGCAGTATGTGTGGCCACGAGTAAATTCTTGCCAATGGAATGCAAATTGAAGGGGTGTGTGCAGCTCTCATGTGACAAAAAATGAGACTTGGAAAGAGGGATTTTTCAGATCTATGGATGCTAAAAGTTTTATTCAGAATATATATATTCTGAACTTTAAAAAGCTCCATTGTTATTAATTGGCTCTAGTAATGGACTGATTAAAAAGAAGCCCTTATAATTTGATAAAATACATTATAGTTGGAATCCGTGATGCTGCTTGGCCAGAAAGCCTTTGTCACCATGGAGATTGTACACTCTGCATTTTAGCATTGTTTAAGGACATTAAAGTTTTGTTGTCAAGATAATTCAAATCTGACAAGTTACACGATGCACAAAAAGGAGCCACTGCCCGTACAAACTGTAAAACTGTCTACTCTGTGGACCCTCGTGCCCTGGGGAAGTGAGTAGATGGTCTGGCACTTACCTGCACATGCCGCTCACTGCTCCACCTCTGTTCGCAGGTACTGGGTACAGTCTGAGATTTTTTTTAGTTGAGCAAAGTTTAATCTTTCTGAACACATAGGACATGTGCTTTCAGTGTTTAACAAGCTGTTTGGGGAGGGAAAGCAGAGTAGATTAAATATGTAATATTCCGTTAGCTTTGGGTTATTCTAATGAGAAAAACAACCATTCCTGTCTATACCTCCTTAGTACATATTCATCACGTGATTTAAGAATTAGGAATATTCAGTCTCATGCAAGATCCTCTTTAAGGAAAATGTTCTTAAAGGTCATAGAAGGTTTGGGTCTTTAGAGATCTATAGGAATATGAATAAGGAGACCTTAGAATAAGTGATTGAATGAAAGGCCTATTTTTGGGGAACTCTGTGTGACTGAATGAAACAATGCACACTTACATCTTAAATTCTGAGTACAGAGCAGGGAAATCGCAATGTGGACACACAGTCCAATCATCTTTCAACATATGTCGACCCTGGAAACAGTACATTTAAGAGTAAAATTCACTGAAAAAAATTCCCGCCATTATTCAATTATAATAAATGTATTAAAATTAAAAGCCAGACCTCTAAATTAGGCGAGTAATAGAGATGGCATCAAACAGACTGAAGCCAGATATCACTTATCAAATTCATGTATAAAAGAATAGTCTTGAATTTTGTGACATCATTACCTAAATTTATTTTCCTTTATAATAAAGTTTAAGATAGTCTAGTGATTAACATATAATCTGGTATTTAAAATTTCCTAATAGGGGGCACCTGGGTGGCTCAGTGGGTTGAGTGTCTGACTCTTGATTTCAGCTCAGGTCATGATCTCAGGGTCATGGGATTGAGTCCTGCAAACCCCGTGTCAGGCTCTAATGCTCAGTGTGGAGTGTGCTTGTCCCTCTCCCTCTGTCCCCACCCCCCAATCAGTCCCTTGATTGTGCTGTCAAATAAAATAAATTCTTTAAATTTTGTTTCTACTAGATAAAATTAATAATAAAAACCACCACTTATTCAGTATGGCCAGTAGTGTACTAAGGCTTCAGACTGTTCTGTCATCAGCCTGCAGTTTATCTCAGTAGGCAGGCATTGTTATGGTTGGACCTAGCAAAGTAAAGCAAATTGCAGGTTATATAGCCAATCAAGTGGCAGAGAAAGGATTTAAGCCCAGGACCATCTGATTGCCAAGTGTGTTTTATACACATCAGGTATTCAAGTGGTCTCCCTCCCCCCACTATGTGTGTGTGTGTGTGTGTGTGTGTGTGTGTGTGTGTGTGTGTATTATAAACAAACTTACTGTTGCAATGCAATATGGGATGTTATTTTTACATCCAGGACAGAGGAGTTCACACTCTGGGAGAAGAAATTCACAGAATGGACATGGGGTTGTGGCTTCTTCTGTCTCAGATGTATCAGGTCTCCTGTGAGAAAGAATCCTGTGTGACATGCCTGCTTCTTCACAGTCAGAATCTGACACTAGAGATAAGCTCACTGTCAGTCTGCACTCCAGAGCTCCGGGAGGAGGAAGAGGAATTAAGATGGGTCAAACTGTAGCATTATACAGGCACTTGGGGGCTGCAGTTCTTAGCCCATTAAGTGGCAGACAACATGGGTGGGTCTTGCCGTCTCTTCTCTTCCTGTGCCACTGGCGTGGTAAGCCTGCTTCTTCCCGTCTCTCCCTTTAGTGTCCTGAAGCGGTAAAGGCTATGCGGGGCTGTGCAAGAGAACTTTCTGTGACAATGGCAGTGTTCCAGTTCTGTACCCTCCAATGCGGTAACCATGAACCACATGAAGCTTTTCATATGGATAGTTTGAGGAACCAAATTTTAAATTTTTTAAAATTTTAATTAATTTAAATTTAAGTTAGGGACGCCTGAGTGGCTCAATGGTTGCGCATCTGCCTTTGGCTCAGGGTGAGATCCCGGAGTTCTGGGATCCAGTCCCAGGTCAGCCCTCCTGCAGGGAGCCTGCTCCCTCTGCTCGTGTCTCTGTCTCTCTTTCTGTGTCTCTCATGAATAAATAAAATCTTTTAAATTTAAGTAGCCACATGTGGCTAGCAGTTACCATATTAGACCTCCTAGTTGTGTAGGAATCTTATGTGGGGGGAGAATGTCTAGCATCTCTTCCAAGCTAGTGCCCAGGCCACAGTGGCACTAAATTGTCAGGGGAGACATGCTCTAGCATTTTCCACCCACCTGACAAGGGAGGAGACTTCTGTGCTCTGGAGGACAAAGCTGGAAGACACAGGGCTCTGCTTTCCTGGTATCAGGACACAGCGGCACCCACCCTGAGCCATGACACTTTGTTTAGGAATCAAATAAATCCTTTTTCAAGTCGTTGTTGGGTTTTCTGCAGCTGGTAGCTGAATACAATTCTAATTGCTACCCCTAATCCATTCTCTTACGGAGCCAGCACATTAGCAGCCATATTGTAAAAAATACGTTTGTAAAATGTGATTAGATAGTAGAACCAGTTGTCACTGCCTACCTGACCATTGCCTCAATCTTCTTTTTGTATTTGGGGTCTATTTTGTTGCGGTACTCAGGCCTCATCAGCATAGCAGCGAAGCTGAAAGCAGAGTTCTTCAGGCCTGCTCTGTGACACTCGATCACAGTAGACGTCAGGATTGGCACAATGTCTGCAATAGAAACGGGACAGCAGAATGTACAGTGCCTCTACTGTCGTGACTCCATCCTCCTTCAGGAGGAAAACAGGATCACAGCTTTCTAAATTTGCTTTTTTCTGGCAAAAAAACAGATATGACCTGTTTGTTGAATGAGGCATAGCAGTGCAGTCACTGCTTATCACAGTGTCCTTCCTGTGATGATCTTATGTTTTGCCCTGTGACACCAGGACCTGCACTCCCTTGCTGTCACCTTTTGCATGTATCCTCTGATACCACTGAGATGCATTTTTGCCTTTGACAGGGCTGCCCGTGAATGGTAAGGGAGATTACTAATTTTATGCACTGACCTCTCTACATGTGTCTGTTTCTTCAGGACAGATACCCAGAAGGTGAATTACTGGATCAAACAACATGACTTTTTAAAAAATGCTCCTAGCACAAACTGCCAAATTGCTTTTTAGAAAGGCCATACTGTTCCCCGGAGCAGTCATGAGAGTGCCTGTCCTATTACATGGTACAGAATTAAAGTCTTTTTCATGTGACAAAAAAGAATACAGCTATAGAAGAGGGGTTGCTGAATTTTGACCTGTGGCCCAAATCTGGCCCCCTGTTTTTGTATAGCTCATGAGCTAAGAATGACTTTTATGTTGTCAAATGGTTGAAAGAAATCGAAGAAGAGTATTGTGACATGTGAAGATTAGATGAGGTTTAAATGTCAGCATCCAAGAAAAATAAAGTTATGCTGGAACACAGCCATGCTCATTCACTTCCGTACGGTTTATGTAAAAATAGTAGTTGTGACCAACCGCTATGGTCCATGAAGCCCCAGACATTGACATCTGTACCTTTATAGAAAGATTTTGTTGACTCCTGTTGTAGAATGTGAGAAAGTCTATTAATTGAATGTTATAATGACGTGTCTTTTAGAATAATGGGACCATATTTATAGCAGCAGTGGCCTTTCATGGTTGAGGACAGAGTCAGACTTATTAGCTAACACTGTGATCTTGGGCAAGTGGTACTTCACTTCTTTTGCCTCAGTTTGCTTCTCTGTGAAATAGGGAAAATAATAATAGTACCCATGGGTGTACTTTTGAAGCTGTTATCCTTAGAAAGATCTGCTTGATCTTGGCTGGCATCTTGGAACTTGGGTTTTGGGGAAGTTTCTGCCATTTCCAGGTAAGAGTGACTCACAGTGCCTAAACTCTTTGTACAAACAATGTGGTTTAAGCCAAACACCTGCTTTCTGGGAGTTTGGAAATTTAGTGCATGCCAAGCAGGGGATGCCTACATACCCAGCCCGCAGTACAACCCCTGGGCATCGAGTCTCTCATGAGCACCTCTGGTAGATACCATTTTATATGTGCTATCACACAACTCACTGCCAGAGGAGTCAAGAGTGTCCTAGGTGACTCCACTTGGAGGGGACTCCTGGAAACTTGCCTGTTTTCCTCCGGACTCTGCCCCGAGTGCCTTTTCCCTTTGCCAATTTGGTTTTTGTATTCTTTTGCTGAAATCAGTCTTAGCCTTCAGCACTACTACTATGTTGAGTTGTGTGAGTCCTAGTGAACTGTCAAACCTGGGGGTGTCTTGGGATCCCATTATACTACTTCCTGGGGGGGTGACTGTGAGGATTAAATAGGTTAATTTATGCAGAGAACAGTGGCTGGCTGAGTTAGTGACTGCTATTAATGCAGAAATATGGATGACAGGCTCTTCTCAACAGTACTTACGTGACGGAAACTTGCTGATGTTGTTGGCCACCCGAATAAGCATACGTGCCCCTTTCATATGATCTCCATTTTTAACGTGAATCTGAAATAAATGATGTATTTTACTAACTGTAAGATATTTTGATTAATCTTAATTCATGCTTTATTCCCTTAGATAATCAACTCCTTCATTATCACCCTGAACAGGGTCGTCCCATGATCCTCACAGCCTTTCTTGGCTTACTGGACTTGGGATTTCTCCTTTATTTCTCCTTCCAGCAGCTGCTGCCTGGCACCATGGCCTCACTGGCCTTACCCCTTCTCTGTGCTCTGCTTTTTACTTTACCCTAGACCACGTGACATGAGTTCAAATCCCTGATCTATCTTTTACTGGCCATCGTTGGAGGGTTAATAATACCAACTTTGCCAAGTTATTGTGAGACCTGAAAGTGGAGTCTCTCAGGCAGAAAGGATGAGTTGTTAAGGGAAGAGGGCACTGCTGTGGTTAAGGCCAAGGGGCAGTGGTGGCTGGAAAGACTGGGTGAGTACGGAGTGAGTATGTGTGTGGTCTGTGATCATGGCCAGGCCATGATGTCACAGTATCATCCAGCAAGATGGGGTAGCCCACAGAGGTGAGGCAGGAGATAGGGGTGGGGGTGGAGAGAAGTAGACCCAGTAGGAGGCAGAACTGGTGGTATTTGGTGAGAATGTGCAGGGCGAGTTTAGAGTAACTCCCAGGCATCAGGTCTAAGCAAATGGAAGATAGTATAATTTACTGAGCTCTGCAACATAATAAATATTAACTGAATCTCAAGAAGGGATAGGGAATCCCTTGCTGCTTGTCCTCCACTGACTCTCTGGGCCTCAGAATGTTTGGTGTTTGCATAAGAGTTGAGAACTGTGGCAATAGGGAAGAGTCACAGGTGCCCCTCAGTGGGAGGGGAGCAGGGTGTCTGGTTGGTCCTATGTAAGTGACAGGCCAGCTCTTGGGGCCAGAGGAAAAGACTTGAGAGCCATCCCTGTGATGAATGGTGGTAGAAAGCCCTGGTTCTGGAGGGCTTCTTAGGATTCCCTAACCCTTGCTTCCCGTCTTCTACCCCACAAAACTCCATTTTGCTGGATTCTGTGCTCCTAGCACATTGGCATCACCACTCATGCCTGCAGTTGAGAGAAGTCTCCCTTCTCCCTTTCTACTTCTTTCCATGTGAGAAGGTATGCTCCTGCTGCTCTGGAAGCAAATGTATTCTTGGGGGTTGCAAGTTGGAATTCTAGGGTTTTTTCTTACAGAACTGTGTGGCCTAATATGGTAGTCACTAGCCAGATACAGCTATTTAAATTTTAAATTTAAAATTATATAAAACAAATTTGGCTTATCAGTTGCACTAACTGTGCTTCAGGTGCTCCACAGCCAGGCCAGTGGCTGCTGTAGGGGGCAGCACAGACACAGTACACTTACAACGCTGTAGAAAGTTCTGGGGGATGGTGCTGTTAAGAGATCATATCAGGATCTAAATAATTTGTAAGAGGAGTCCTCTATCCTAGGTACCATCAAAATTAAATAAGCTCTTGTAGACTGGCCTGAAAACTAAATCAGCATTAACATGGGAAGATGTGCTTTGATATAATGAAAATATAGAAAAATACCTAAGTTGAATTCTACCTATATCTTTACAGAGATGCTGTGTGTGTGAATGTATTTATACACATAAAACATTTAAGTAAATGGTACATACGAGCATTTGAGGTCTGCATGCTATATTTTTTTAATTAAAATTTACTAATTAAAAAAACAAAATACAACTGGACATAAATATAATCCTAATGTGATTAAAAAGTAAGAGTGCACCCATGTATGTATAGAAGCATAAAGGATATTTACAGCGCAGTGATAGCAGCTGTTACGTAGGGCGATGGACTTAGAAGGTACTTTTCCATTATACATTTCTACATTCTCTAAGTCTTTTCAGTGAATATGTGGTTTTATATTGAGATGAAAACTAAACTCAAAAATTGTGGGAGTGTATAAAATCTATCTTAGAATTCATAAACTAGTAAGCTCTGGTTAAATGTCTTAGGTAAATCCTTTTTTTTTTTACCAGGTGATTCCCTAATATATACACAGAGAAACCTGCTTTCCCTCTTATCCCCTTCCTGGGGATTGGTCCCATGCCTCCTCTGCCCCATGTCTCATTCCCTTTAGGAAACTACTTTTGCTAGCTAGACTTTTGAGTATATTTCTAATTTTATTTACAGTGAATATATATTCATTCTTATGTTTTGCCCTTTTGTACACAAAAGGTAGCATACAGTGTAATTATTGTTTTTTTCACTTAACAGTATGGAGATCTAGAAAATGGCTCTAATCCGATGGAGAGGTGCCCATGAGAAATCCCTTCAGGTGATAAACTCACTTGGCAGACTACGTCCCGAGTCACTCGAAGGGCCTCACCTTCACTAGTATATAGCTGTGCAGAATCATGAGGTTGGTAGCCATCTCCGAGGGAATCTTGATCTTCTGGGATTTAAGTTCTGCATACATACTAAAGAGAACGTCGTGGGCATTCCGATAGTTTCCTTGAAAAAAGGTGGCAGAATGATATTATTGCAGAGGATGAAATCTGAGGACTTCCTGTAGTCCTTATTTTTTTGAAGTTTTTATTGAAATTCCAACATACGGTGTAATATTAGTTTCAGGTGTACAATATAGTGGCTCAAGATTTCTATGCATCACCAGGGGCTCATCATCATGTGGACCCTCACTGTACAGGCAGACTTTGTTACCAGCATTATCTTTTAAATTTCTCATCTAAAATAACTTAATAGTTTTTCCTGTGCTAACTGATGATAGTGTCCAGCCAGTCCCTCAGGGAGAGAATGTTGTCATCTGAGGTATCTCCTTCCTCAGGGCACCACCTGCTCCCAAAGCCAGGGGGTCAGCCCAGTTCTGAGTCTACCTTCTAAGCCTCCAAAGTCCAGCCCCACGGGTCGCTTTCATGCTTCTCGCCAGCACCACTCTGCAGCAGCATACTAATTGGCACTCCCCTGTGCTTGTTCTGCCTCCATTCTCATGTCAGAGTGTTCTGGAAAAATGCCAAATTCACACTCCAACAGAAAACCCTCCAAGGGCCTTGGGGATGGAGTACAAGTTCCTGAGCAGAGGGCCCGAGCCCTTCAGGATCTGCCTCTGCCTGCCTGATGGACCTGCCTCTGAGCCCTGGTAGGTGCCCCTGCACCCCCTGCTGCTGTTCTCCTTGGACACCCCCTTCTCCCTCAGCTCCTGCCTGAACCTCGGCCTTTCAAAACTCGGGGGGAACTTCTGTTGCCTTCTCTCCTCTCCATCCTCCAACTCCCTATACATCCACCCCTCAGGATGAGGTGGGTCTCTCTCATGGTGCCCTTCTAATGGGTTTTCTTTCCACTCTGGCACTTCTCAGCCTGTATAACAACTCTGAATCTACTTTCTATGTGTCCCACCTAACCAGGACTCCCTAAGGGCAGAACTGGGGCTCAGTCCTCTGAATCCTGAGCCCGCATCATGTATCCCTATAGTAAGTGTTGGATCAATGTAAAATGAATAAAGTAGTGATTTTTTAAATTCTATATTTGCCAAAGCTGTGTTCCATATTTATGAACATCTAAAAGAATCAGCTTGCAAAAATTAGTCAATAAATATTCAGAGAGCATGTGAATAAGTGAGTAGAACCATTCTGGAGGTTCTATAGATAGTCCCTGTATACTCTTAAGAGCTAGGTCAATAACCATACCACATCATCTCCCATCTTCTAACATCTTTTATGTTGTTAAAGCCCTATACATTGGATGGGAAGGAAGTGTTGCATGGTGTAGGAGAGAGGCTATGTGCTGGTTGAGGGTAGAGAGGCTGCCTTCTTGGAGATGAGAGCCTTGAGGCCATTAAGGGAGGATGAAACAGCACAAGCAAGGACACATTAATGGGGTTATTCTGTGATGGGGAATTATTTTACTTCTCTCGAACCCAGAAATGATTATTTCCTTAATCTTCTGGGTTCGGAGCAAACCCAGATCAGAAAAGAGGATGGGGTTTGATTCTACTACTTGAATATGAGAAACAGATGAATTTCCAGGGCCTACCTGCAGACTGCTCTTCTCTGGCAATGATGATGGCAGTCCGGGCAGCTTCTCGGGATTGTTTCAGGGCCATGTACAAGCGGAACAGGTACTTGGCATCCTGACATACAAACCATTAGAGAAACATCACTGTCTTCATTAGCTAAGGGGAGAAACACCTACAATTTTGCATTTCAGTTGAAATCCACTTTTGATACTGTTTTTAAAAAAATCCATTCAACAAAGAATTTGCTTTATCAAGTATTTATTTATAATTCAGTATGCGCCAGGTCATATTCCTAGTACTTGAGAAGTATTAATGTGTTTAAATCTTCATACCTTCCCTGGGAGGAAGGTACAATTATATGCCAATTGCACTGATGAGAAACAAACATAACAGGGCCTCTTCAGAGTCTGGATCTGACCCATGGTGATTGGGCCTCAGAATCTGTTCCTAACCCTACACCATAGAGTTACCTCCTGTGTACTTGAAATCAAGTTGGTACAATGTACTAACTTTGCAAAATTTCAAAAACTGTTACACCTATATAAATTTGGCCCATAAAAACTTTGGCCTTTGACTATTTTCTATTCCCATTCTCTTCACCTCTAGACAATTTCATATACTTGATGCTGGTTTCTGATTTTGTTAAAATAAGAGGACATAAGGTGAGCTGGTTTGGAACAGTCTAAGGGCCTGGGGCTCCACATCTCTATCTGTGAAATACTGGAAATGGACTCGGGGATCAAGTTCCCTATAATCCTCTCCAGCTATGACATTCTTGCACCTTTGCTCCAAATCAGTAAGGTGACTCCCTTCACAAGAAAATCACCTCAAACATCACAGTAAAAGGCAAGAAAAAGGCAAAATAAAACCAAACAAGGTCATTCTCATAGGGAATGAAAGAGGATCAGTGTCTGTATAAACTCCCAAGAGTCACATACTTTGAAAATATGTTCTTAATTATTTATTTCTACTTTATATTTACAGTGAGTTACTTTTACGCTAAATAGGATTTTAAAAAAAATATTTTATTTATTTATTTATTCATGAGAGACACAGAGAGAGAGGCAGAGACACAGGCAGAGGGAGAAGCAGGCTCCATGCAGGGAACCTGATGTAGGATTTGATCCCGGGACTCTAGGATCACACCCTAGGCCAAAGGCAGGCTCCAAACCACTGAGCCACCTGGGGATCCCGCTGAATATGATTGTTATTAGTTCCCCAATATTTGAAATGTGAACAAAGTATACTGATTTTTAGGGATTAATGCTAACTCATAATTCTAATAATATTTCTTATAGTTCCCAGAATAAATAAAACTCTTTACCTTTGTTTGAGGAAAATTGCGGGTGGTAAGAATTGTTATCTTGATGATGGTTGTGCCTATTGCACAGGTGGCAATGCCAGTGTCAGAGTGAATATACCTAATATCCTCTAAAATGCAGGGTCAGTTTAGAAGACTTCAGGCTAAACTTAGAAAACTGTTTAAGTCTATGATGCAGGAGCCATAATAGGTAAAAACAGGGCAGAATAAAGTCAAATCATAACTAAAATACTTAAAAAATCCAAGTGACAACAATATTCCTGGTACCTTAGGCATGCCATCACTCTCTCCCATAAGGTGGTCTATCAGCTGATTGGTCAGCAGTTCATCTTTGGCTTGACCAACCTAGTTAGGAAGAGAAAGAAACCATAAATTCAGCATCTTAAAAAACTAGGAAGGAAGAGGAGTGGAGGAAATAAATAATCTTGTGCTAAGGAAATAGAATAAAAAAATTGTAGAAATATCTGTAGTTAAGAACCTGACATGATACAAATTCAGAGTCCTTCATTCATTTATAAAGTCTCCATTAATAAAAGTCTCTCCTTAGAAGCTATAGCTTCTCTAAGTTGCTGTATCAAAAGGCTGCATTTTTTTTTCACAGACAGAATACACTTCTTGAATGTTTCAGTAAAAACTTTAAGGTAAGTGACATCTAGACAATAGGGTCCTGAGTGCAGGAACTGGGCCGTCTGTGACAACATAGCACCAACTGCTGCATCTTCAGCATTTTCAAGGGAAATGAACTTGTCCATGGCCACATGCCATCCAAAGCAGAAAAAGTATGGCTGTAGGGACCCAGAAGAGGGCAGGCAACTGGAAGTGTAGGTGGAGTTTTGGAGAGGATGCTGGCCTGGAGATCTAGATCTGAGAGTCACTTCCATGAAGGTCAGCATTAAATCACTATTGTTGCATAGTGTAGAAGAAAACTTATGTACCATATTGGAGGATGGGAATGTGTTAGTTGGAGTAACTACTGACATGAGTAGGAGGCTTAAGACTCTTGTGTCTATAAAAAAGGGGTGAGCCAAGAATACAACTGGAGGTACACTAGAGGGGAGGAATACTGGAGTATAGCACTGCCTTCACTGTATTAGTGATACAGTAAGAAAAGCCACTGGAAAATGAAGGTAATGGTCATTAGGACAAAGCAACACATGGCCTAGCTTGCTACAGGGGAAGGAATAAAAAGAAGTTTGAAAGTTCCTTGTGCAGAAGGGATTGTTGTGAATCTGTGGAGTAGAGGGGCTCTTGTGGATTTCTACACACTTGTGTGTCATCAGTGCAAGAAAGCTAAGCTTTTATAAATCTATTGCCTTTACTTTTACCATTGCCATAAGGAAAAGGACGCTCGCTGTATGGAAGAGAAATCCTTTATAGTTCCTCATGTGTATGGTTTTGGGTGAATAAGCCAGTATAGAGACATGGTTAAAGCAAAGAAAGGCTCTGGAATCAGCCTGCTTGAACTCAAAAGATCACCTGAGTGATCTTCAGGTTACTCTTGGGACCTCAATGAGGATAAAGATAATACCTAACTCACAGTTTTAAGGATTAAATAAGTTAATACCCTTAAAGTGCCTGGACTGGTGCTAAGTAAATGGTGTTGCCAGATATAGCAAATAAAAATACAGGACACCAGTTAAATTTGAATTTCAGAGGCTTGAGCACACCCAAAATGTTAGGATAGATGGAAAGGGTAGCTGGTAAGGAACAGGTGTGGCCACTAAGAATTAAAATTAAAAGGAGGATGGAGACAGAAGGCTGAGGCACACTAACATTTAAGGAGCAGAAAAGTCAGTGAAGGAGGCTGAGAAAGGACCATCTGAGAACTAGAGAAACAGTGTTCTAAGGGAGTAAAAATTTCAAGAAAGGTGTAGTATAATAACATAAAATGCTGCCATAACATGGAGTAAAGACTGAGAAGAGACTCATGCATTTAGCATGTAGGAGATCATTGGGGACCTTTTAGAGAAGGTTTATAGAAAGGTGAAGGCAGAAGCTGACTGCAAAGAGGCAGGAAGGCCCGCGACATGGCTACCGGATACTGTGAAGACCCATCTTTCTCAACCATCTCCTGGGTTCACTCAGATAATGATTCTCCACTAGGCCTCTACTACACACACATCAACACACATACACACATGCCAAGAATGTATTTCAGCAACTTGAGGGGTAGAAGATGGGGGTGGGGTTGAGGTGGGTGAAGTATGAATATTTTAAAGATATTCTTAATTATAGGGTCAGCAAGTAAGAGTGGACAGACTATAAGAAAGTTCAATTCGGGGGAGGGTGTCTCAAGGTAGAAAGGAAAGAAAAGAATGGAAGATTGGAAAAAAATTTATATCATCTATATAGTGCTTCTACTGAGCTGGGAACCAACATGTGTTCAATTCAGCAAATATTTACTGAGTGCCCACAATGTGCTAAACCCTCTATGAAAAAATGAGTCCTTGACCTTGAGGAGCTATTACTCTGAAGGGGTGATAATTGTAGTGGTAAGTGATGTTCAAAAGTACTTAGACAAGATTCTAAGGAGGGTGAAATTTCAGGAAAGGCTTATGTGTGAAGTGGGTTTTCTGTGTTGTGTAGGAGCATGAAGACAAGGGTGTATTTAAAAAAAATAAAAATTAAAAAATTAAAAAAAATGTCCCTATTACCCAAAGCAATTACAGATTCAGTGTGATGCCTATCAAAATTCTAATGGCATGCTTCACAGAACTAGAACAAATAATTCTAAATTTTGTATGGAACCACAGAAGATCCCAAATAGCCAAAGCAATGTTGAGAAAGAAGAACAAAATTGCACGCAGGAATCATGCTCCCTGATTTCAAATTATACTACAAAGCTACTGTAATCAAAACAGTATGGTACTAGTACAAAAACAGACAGGTCAATGGAGAGAGCCCAGAATAAAACCCACACATATAGGGACAGTTAATCTATGATAAAGGAGCCAAAACCATACAATGAAGAAAGGACAGTCTTATTTTTTTTAAGATTTTATTTATTTATTCATGAGAGACACACAGAGAGAGGCAGAGACATAGGCAGAGGGAGAAGCAGGCTCCCTCTGGGGAGCCCAACATGAGACTTGATCCTAGGACCCCAGGATCACACCCTGAGCCAAAGGCAGACGCTCAACCACTGAGCCAGCCAGGCGCCCCAAGACAATCATTTTAATAAAAATTGGCTCAGCTGGCTAAGTTTCTGTCTTGATTTTGGCTCAGGTCATGATCTCAGGGTTGGGAAACAGAGCGCTGCATTGGTTCCATGCTGAGAGTGGAGCCTGCTTGGGATTGTCACTCCCTTTCCCTCTGCCACCTGCCCGCTCATGCTCTCTCTCTAAAAAAAAAAAATTAAGAATAAATAAAAATAAAATAAAAGTGAACAAGATAAGTGCAGCCCCTGTCCCCACTCCCACAAACTTGGGAAAAGTGGAAAGCCACATTGAAAAGAATGAAACTAGACCACTTTCTTACACCATACACAAACATTAACTCAAAATGTATTAGGCTTAAATGTGAGACCTGAAACCATGAAATTCCTAAAAGAAAACATAAGGGGGGGGTAAATTCCTTGACATCACTCTTAGTGATGTCTTTATGGATCTGACTCCAAAGGCAAGGCAAACAAAAGCAAAAGTGAACAAATGGGATCACATCAAACTAAAAAGTTGCACAGCAAAGGAAACCATCATCAAAAACGAAAAGGCAACCTACCAAATGGGAGAAGGTATTTGCAATCTATATATCCAATAAGGGGTTAATATCCAAAATATATATATAAAAAACTCAAAATATATATATAAAAACCTCATGCAACTCAACTCATCCAAAATATATATATAAAAACTCAAAAAATATATATAAAAAACTCATGCAACTCAACAACAAAACCAACCTGATCAAAAAATGGGCAGAGGATCTGAATAGATATTTCTCTGAAGAAGACATACAAATGGCCAACAGGCACATGAAAAACTGCTGCACATTACTAATTATTAGGAAAATGCAAATCAAAACCACAATTGAGATATCACCTAACACCTATTAGAGTGGCTATTATCAAAAAGACAAGAAATAACAAATGTTGGAAAAAATGTGGCTAAAAGGGAACCCTGGTATGCTGTTGGTGGGATTTTAAATTAGTACAGTCACTATGGAAAACAGTATGGAGATTCCTCAAAAAATTTAGAACTACCACATGCCCCAGCCATTCCATTGCTCAGTATTTATTGAAATAATATAAAAACACTAATTTAAAAAATATGTGCAGTTATGTTTGTTGCAACATTTACAATAGCCAAGATATGAAAATTTGCATCCATTCATAGGATGAATAAATATGTCATATATATATATATATATATATATATACACACACACACACACACACACACACACACACATACATACATACACAATGGAATACTACTCGGCCATAAAAAAGAATGAAATCTTGCCAAATGTGACAACATGGATGGTCTTTGAGGGAATTATGCTAAGTGAAATAAGACAAAGACAGATACTATAAAATTTCACTCATATGTGGAATCTAAAACAAAATAAAACCAAACAAATTCATAGATACAGAGAACAGACCAGTGGTACAGAAAGGAAGGAGGTTGGGGGATGGGTGAAATAGGTCAACTATATGATGATGGATGGTAACTAGACCTATGATGATGATCCTTTGTAGTGCATACAGATATCGAATTATAAAGCTGTACAATTGAACCTTATATAATTAAAAACGAAATTAAGAAATGTAATCTCTGATATCTTGTTGTACCTGAGGGCAAGGAAGCTATTAGAGATTAATTAGGATTGTGTCAAAATGCAATAATCATTAACACAAAGAGACATTTGAGCATAAACAATATCAACTGCAATGGACTGAAATCAAATACGTTAAAAACCTATGATTTCACAATGATATTAAAAACAAAATTACCTCTGGAGGTCACCTACAGAGGTCATTTACAACCCCTAATGAAATAACGGATCTAGGTAATAAATATTAATGGCTGCCATTAGGTAAAAGGTTGATGGGAAACCTTATAATGGAGGGATCGGGCTGACTGCTCCAACATCCAAAAATCCATTTTAACACCATAAAAACAGAGATGACAAATTATGGGCTATATTATAGGCTGAATGTTTATGTCCCCCCTACCCAGTTCATATGTGGAAGCCCTACCCCACGATGTGATTATATTTGAAGATAGGGCCTTTGGGAGTAATTACAGTTAGATGAGGTCATGAGGGTGGGGATCTTATGATGGGATTAGTGGTGTTATAAAAAGGGGAAGGGAGAGAAATTTCCTGGAAAGGTCATGTGAGGACATAGCAAGAAGGTGGCCATCTACATGTCTGGAAGAGAGCTCTCAACCAAAATGGCTGGGCCCTTGACCTTAGCCTTCTCAGCCTCCAGAACTGTGAGAAATAAATTTCTGTTTTTTAAGCCACCTAAACTCTGTGGTATTTTGTTAGGGCAGCCTGAGCAAATTAAGATATTAGGAACCTACTTAAGCAAAATACATAAATCAAGAAAGACAATTATCATATGATCTCACTCATGGGGAATTTAAGAAACAAAATAGAAGATCTTATAGGAAGGCAGGGGAAAATAAAACAAGATGAAATCAGAAAGGGAGACAAACCATAAGAGACTCTTAATCATAGGAAACAAACTGAGGGTTACTGGAGGGGAGCGGGGGGCAGGATGGGGTAACTGGGTGATGGATGTTCAGGAGGGCACATGATGTCATGAGCACTGAGTATTTTATAAGACTGATGAATCACTGGCCTCTACCTCTGAAATTGATAATACACTACATGTTAATGGAATTTAAACAAAAATTTAAAAAAATATCCAAAGTAAACCCAAGCGAAATCCTAACAACAAAAAGATATGAGCCTACTGATATGATGAAATATGAAGTACACAGTACCATCTATGAAGTCATTTATCTAAAAAGATCAAATCTGTGTCTGATCAAGTATCTAGAATTAATTACTAGTTGGTGGGAAATACAGGAGATGGAGAAATTTGCATCCTAACTAGATGCTCAATAATATCAAGAAATGACTGTTGGAGAAATTGCAAGGCAATGCTGGAAATGTAAAATGGTTTAGCTTCTTTGGGGAAACAGTTGGGCAGTTCCTCAAAATGTTAAACATAGAGTTAACTCATGTCCTACCAATTCCTAGGTATATATGCCCAAGAGAAATGAAAACACATGTCCACACAAAAACTTGTACACAAAGGTTAACAGCAGCATTATTCATAAAAGCTCGAAAGTTAGAAGTAACCCAAGTGTCTACCAACTGATGAATGGATAAACACAATGTGGTAGAGTCCTACAATACAGTGTTATTCAGCCAAAAAAGGAATGAAGTATTAGTACATGCTACAACACAGTTGAACTTTGAAAACATTCTACATGAAAGATGCCAGGCACAAAGGTCACATATTGTATGGTTCCAGTTATATAAACTGTCTAGAATATGCAAATCCACAGATTATAATAAAGAATACATATAACACAACAATTAAGACAGTGTGGTAGTGGTACAGGGGAGACAAATCAATGGAAGAGAATACAGAATCCAAAACCAGACTCACACAAAAATGGTCATTTCATCTATAATAAATGCTCCATGGTAATTCAGTGGGGGGGGAAAATGGTCTTTTGATAAATGGTGCTGGATCAACCAGATACCTATATGGGAAAAAAAGATTCCTGACTCCTACCTCGCACCATACACAAAAGTTAATCCAGGATGGGGATAGGCATAAGTACGAAAGCTAAAGCAATCAAATCTCTAGAAGAAAACAAAAGAGAAATACCTTAATGACCATGGGATAGGCAATGACTTATCAAATAGGACTAAAAAACACTAACCATTAAAGAAAAGATTCATAAGTTGGACTTTATTAAAACTTAGGAATTTCTATCAAGACACACTGAAGAATAAAAAGGCAAGCCACAGCTTGAGAAATTTTCACAATACACATTTTGATGAAAAGACTTGTATCTAGAAATTATTAAAAAAAGTCCTACAAATCAGTAAGAATAAGGTGAGATGATATAATTAAAAATTAGAAAAAAGATTTAAAATGCACTTCAGAAGAGGCTATCCAAATGACCAATATACATATGAAAAGTTGCTCAGTAATCAGTCTTTAGAAAAATGAATTAAAACCATAATGAGATACACTATACATCTATCAGAATAGTTACAATGAAATAGACTGGTAGGTGTTAGTAAAGAGAGCAACTAAATTCTTTCACACTGCGGGTAGAGTGTAAATTGGTATAACTACTTTGAAAAAAATGTTTGGCAATGCCTGCTATGCTAAAATATCTGTATCTTATGACCTAATAATTCTACTCCTGGAAATATAAATACACCCAATAAGGCAAAGTGCTACGTCCATCAAAAGACATGAACAAATTTATGGCAACCTTATTCATGACATGCCCAAACTGGAGACAACCCAAATGCCTGTTAACAGAATAATGGTTAAATAAATTGTGGTATAGTCACATAGTGGAATACTACACAGCCACGAATAAGAATGAACTCTTGCTGCATGTAGTAACACACATGCATTAACAGACTGTTGATTGGAAGAAAACTGGACATAAAATAGTACAAAGTATGTATGACTCCATTTATCTGAAATACATAGACAGATAAAACCAATCTATAAGGACAGAAGTCAGAATTGTGGTTACCCTTGGCTGGGGGCACTGACTGGGAGGCAACATAAGAGAGCCTTCTGGGGAGCTGGAAATGTTCTATATCTTGATCTCAGTAGGGGTTTAACCAGTGTACATATCTGAAAAAATGAGTTATATACTTAGGATTTGTGTACTTTATTGCATCCAAGTTACACCTAAAAGAAAATCCAAAGGTTCTTATCTTTTATAGACAGATTTTGTACCCATAAATAAATGACATGGTGTCTGTGATTTGTTTTAAAATAATACTGGGAAAGAGGTGGGGGTATGAATGACATAAGATTGGTTCTATGTTGATGGCTGTTGAAGTCAGATGATGGGTACATGGGAACTTGTTACACTATTTGGTCTACTTTTGTATGTTTGGAAATTTCTTCAAAAAGTTTTAAAAATATTGGCATTCACAAAAGTCCGCATTAGAGTGTTTACTTACAGTTTCAATTGCCATTTCTATTGCCGCATTATCTTCTGAGCTTGGACATTTCAGGAAATGTTTAAGCGCCTGAAATGAGAATCGTATAGCAATTAAAAATTTTCAGGCTGCTTTCACACTGGGGAAAAACAAAGCTTTCACATACTTAAAGTAATTATAGTTTGTGAAAGTATCTTCCTCTCAGCCAGGGGCTTGCATAGTCTGGGTCTTAAAATAGACACTTAACAGGTTGAGTGCAGTTTAAACAATGGAAGGATCCAGCAAATCCTCTGAAGAATTTAGTTCTGACTTCTGGTGAGAGGAGAATAAAAAACCATCCCTCTTTCATTGTGAAGATATAATTATTTTCATTCATTTGTTCATTCAACAAATATTTGCTGCCCACCTGCTACTATGCATGAGATTGTGCTGGATGCTGCGGAGAATCCCAGGAAGGATATGATATGGCCCCTCTTGTATTATGCACAATCTAATTGGGGAGATCTATGTAACATGATACTATAAGGAACCAATTATTTTAAGTCATAACTGTCTGATTCCTGAACACTACACCACCACACCTATGAAGAAATTTAAGGTTATAAAAGTTTAAAAGACAAATGGGCAGTATGGCCCAGTTTTCATAGGTGCTCTGAGGAACAAAAGTTGATTAAACATAGGGATGACCCTAAAGGTGCCACCAAGGAAAAAGGACTTGAGATGAACAAGTCTGTGGTAGATGGGGAAGAGGACGGAGAGGAATCCAGGTGAGAACAGGGATGGGGAATGGCCAGCGGGAATACAGGTTTCTTCAGTGTAAACAGCTGGATGCCAACAGCTTGTTGGGAAGTTCAGGCTTCTTGATCAATTTGCGGGAATTCTCTTGTGTGCCAGCTAAGGAGTCTGGACTTTAAGTGCCCAGAAACAGTAAATAGGTGGCCAGAAGGCTGAGTTCACACACAGACATGTTTCTTCAGTGGCTGAGGTATTCTATGAATATCTGGGCCCGTATTTTAAAATTGGGAGACTGAGACTCCTATTTCTCATGAAAAATCCTATGATCAGGCACTAGTAGGACCAACTCCTGAAAGGCAAGAATTTTCTGGAAGCAGAAGCTATTTCCTTCAGACCAAACAAGTGCCACCCATTGGCCCCTGACCTGACATACAATGAAGGTACAGCTTCAATTAGTTACATCCCTTGCTGGAACACCGTAACCCCTGCTGTAGGGGTTCTGTAGCACAGAAAGTATGTACTGTCTGGGGAACAAAATGCAGGAGGAGTTACAGGGACAGAAACTAAAAACAGGGAAAGTAGAAATAATATTGTATTAATCTAAAAATAAGTGAGGTGAGTGACCCAGGTTTGAATTAAGTTGATGATCGTTATAATGAAACGGGACAGATGTCAGAGATACTACAAGGAAAGAATGTGACCAGCTGTGGGAGAGAGAAGATGATTTAAAGTTAACTCAGATTCCAGATCTGGGTGTCTGGGAGCATAATACATTTCTGGGGCACCTGGCTGACTCAGTTAATGGAGCATGTGAGTGTTTATCTCAGGCTCATGAGTTCAGGCTCCATGTTGGGCATAGAGATGATAGATAGATAAATAGATAGATAGATAGATAGATAGATAGATAGATAGATAGATAAAATATTTCCTATAAGAATTCTTGTGGAATTCAATGCATATTTTCTTGGGAAATACGAACTCGTGAATATTGGCCACACAGCAAGAAGAATTTTCCAGCCTGAAAATGTCTTTTTTCTCCTTCAAAATATAAGGCAATACTTTGATAGTCTTCATTAGTAGTATCTTCAGAACCTACAACAAAAATTCACTGAGTAAAATATCTGAGTAAAACTTGCTGACCTTTTATTGCTAACTTAAAAGTAAGATCTAAAAACAGGTGATTGAAAAAATTTTAACTGAATATCAGTGTTGTTTTCATCACAAAAACCATTCACCCTCATTATACCAAATATCAACTCTGTTCCACCTTCTTTTTACTCAACACAGGAATCAGGACAGGAAATGATGAGGCCTTTGAGAATCTAGGCTGTGGTTTGACATTACCCTTTGTGACTGTTATCCATCTTAAAGAGTCTCAATCTCATTTCCTGAAACAACAGGAACAATCAGGACCATAATCGCTATCATGATGTGCCTAGAGCTTCAGAACAGTCAGAAGTCAAACATAATACATACAAGTCTCCCTGTCTCAGCAATGCCTGGTTTAGACAACTGTCTATATTTATCACACAAGTAAGGAGATAATATTCAAGGAGCCCATAGATGCCATTTACAGATAATAACTGTTTTTCCTTTGGTTTGAAGCTTAAATATGTTAAGCACAGAAGAAGAATCTCAAATCTGCAGGAGTTCTGACTCATTGTTTACACTTACCCAGGGGAGTTGGAGGCCCATTACGATGCCAAGGTATAGTGACAGCCCTGGACTTCCAGCCCCAAGGCACACAGGGAGTTTATGAGAGAAGGGGGTAAAGAAAGGTGGAGAAAAAGGAACCATGTGTGTGATGCAGGATAAACCACATTCTTCGGAAATGGAAAAAACCTAAATGTGTTAGTCCTATGGTGATTTGTAGTGTTAAGACAGAAATGTCATCTGTCAAGTTAAACATTAATAATTCTAACGTTGCTTTTATCTCTATTTCCTTTTTTTCTTTAGCTTTTTATTTTCTCCAATTATCTGAATGGCTAAGATATTAGAAGATGCTTTCACCTGTTTGTCTGAAAGACTGAAATAAAAATTTTCTAATAAATTCTATCATCATTTCTTATGGTCATCTTGTGAATTTTTAAAACCAAATAACACAAGGGTGTCTGGGGGGATTCAGTCCATTGAGTGCCAGCTCTTGATTAGACCTCAGGTCTTGATCTCAGGGTCATGAGTTCAAGCCTCACACTGGACTCCACGCTGAGCGTGGAGCCAACTTAAAAAATAAATAAATAAATAAATAATAAACAAAAAGAAATTTTAAAAAACCCCAAATAACACAAAGGGACAAATATTTTGTGACTCCACTTATATGATGTACCATGAATAGTCAAATTTATAGAGACAAAGTAGAATAGTGGCTACTAGGGGTTGGTGGACAGGGAAGTGGGGAGGTGCTGTTTAATGAATACAGGGTTTTAGTTCAGGATGATGAAAAAGTTCTGGAGATGAGTGGTGGTGATGGTTGTACAATAATGTGAATGTACGTAATATGACTGAACTGTACATGTAAAAATGGTTAAAATGGCACATTTATGTTATATACTTTTTCTACAATAAAAACAAAACAAAACACTACCACAAATAACATTATGTATGGCCCATAAAATGAGAATCTGAAAATTATTTCAGTAGTTTCTAAGAATAATTGCAAGCAAGGGAAGAAAACCTATTAGCATGTGTTCTCAGACTATAAAATTCTCTTTTGGACTTTCTTTTGGAAAACCACATCTGTGTATATCACTCTTCATCAAAGAATAACCATATAATCTTAATTTGTAAGTCACTTTTAAAAATTCATGAAAATATTTCTTAGAAAATTCTTTTGTGTTTTCTATCACCTTCATTTTGGAACTTTGTTTTACTACTGGTTGACAAACAGAATTTGGGAAATCTGGCCTCTTTTAGAGGTTACCCAAAAACCTTAATTTTTGAAAATGGTCTTATAATTCCATTTCACCTTTAAGACGGTAGGAATCTTGAAATCTAACAAGTAACATATAGATATGCATGTATCTACGTATAAATGGTGTGTGTGCGTGTGCTTATGGGCATGCCAATCTGATAATTAGATTCTAAGGGTCAAGTATTTCTATGTCACAAATCTTTAGGAGAAATTTGGGAAAACAATGGTATTTACCAATAATGTCTGCATAGATTTCCATTTTGTTGTGCTGCTGAGCCAGTGTGAAAGCTTCATTATTACATTTAGACATAACGAGAAACTGGATGGCAGACCCGTAGTCACCCAACTGTAGGAAAAACCTAAAACAAAGTACTTTAATCACCTTGATTCATGTAAAATAAGTTTGTCATTTACAAAATCAAATCTTTTTGCAACTATGAGAAACCACTTAAAAATAAAAATTAGGGATCCCTGGGTGGCGCAGTGGTTTGGCGCCTGCCTTTGGCCCAGGGCGCGATCCTGGAGACCCGGGATCGAGTCCCACGTCGGGCTCCCTACATGGAGCCTGCTTCTCCCTCTGCCTGTGTCTCTGCCTCTCCCTCTCTCTCTGTGTGACTATCATGAATAAATAAATAAAATCTTAAAAAAAAATTAATTAAAAAAATAAAAAATAAAAAAATAAAAATTAATCAAACTGCAGTTCTACACACTACATATGCTTATATTTGAAAAATGAACTCTTCCACTCTACCAGAAACAGACTGAATTTAAACACTTAGACCTACCAAAAAAATGAAAAGGAATAAATATTCCCTTTGAATGTATTTATTTGATGAAGGGAAGGGGCACTTTCTTTTAAGGCTAGTTTTTGGAAGTCCAAAAATAATGCATTCTGTTACCTGGCTACCATTTTGGCGCCATCCAAAGACTGGGTCTCTCTGACAATACTGACAGCCTTTTCGGGATTGTTGAGGTGATCCAGATAGATGCGGATTACGCTGTTCCATTGTTTTGCATTCTCATAAGCCACAACAGCTTCTTTGTATCTATAAGAAATATTTGGTTCAGAAAAGCTTTCTTAACATGCCACATTTGGGGGGAAAGTGTCAATAAATTGGACAGTTTTTTTACTGATGGTGGTTGCTTATTTTTCTTGAAATATATATAAATGAAATATATATAAATATATAAAATGTGTTCTTTTTAGAGGTCTGATAAACTAACAGTAAAGTGTTAATATCAAATTGCTTTTTCTCGTCTAAACCGTATCATTTTTTACACTTTGCTTTTTTTCCTCACTGTGCTGTTGTTTTTTGAGTAGGAATGGAAATTTATTTTAAAGAAAATACAGACTATTTCACATTTATGGATACAGCTGAGGGTGACAGAGAAAATCTTTGCACGTTGACCTCTAGATGGAGCTCAAGACTTCTCTTCCAGACAAGCTCTCCAGCTCTTTCCCTTTTAACAAGATACTTAGTGTTATATCTGTTTCCTAAGGTTGCTTTTCTAAAAGTAGATGGTACTGACCTTTAAAAATCTTTTAATGTCTATTGCCAAATAATTTTCCAAAGGCTATAGAAATTATACTCCCATCAATCATGCATACAGAGTACTTTTTTTTTTTTCAGAGTATGTTTTTTTTTTTTTTTTTCAGAGTATGTTTTGATGATTTGGTGATTAGTTTAAAATCTTCCATGATATTATAGGTTAAAAAATAACATACTGTCACTTTAGCTATTATTAGTGAGGTAGAACTTTTGTTGTTTGTATGAAAAGCAATTTCATAATTGTGTTTTCTACTCTGGGATTCCTTGACTTTGAATTTCTTATATCAAGTTGCAGGGAATCTTTGTATATTTAGGATATTAACTCTCCACTGCAATATCTTGACACTGTTTTGCAGCTCATACTGTGCAGTCATAGGTGTGGAGTTCATATTTCTTCACTGCTCTTGTCTTCTGCATCTGTAAGTTATTCCTCTTAATAAAATGAGGATCACTTTGTTTTAATGCCATATTATATCAAAATATCAACTTTTAGTATTTAACTCTCAAAAGAGACAGTAGCCTCTATATCTGAACACACAAAAGATCAATTGAGGGATATAAGATATGGGAGAAACTGAACAGTCTGGCACTTCAGGCCTGGCAAAGGGTAAAGATGTTTTCTTCCTCCACTCTGCCTTTCGTAGAGGTACAAAGGTGGATGGTTAATTTATCAAACTTACACAGTGCTTTCAATTTGTATGAATTTGAGACAACGTACAAACCTTCCATCTGCTTCTTTTGCTTTGGCATACTGCAGGTGAATCTTTGGGGAAGCAACACGAGGCAGAAGCTCACCAACTTTTGCCCTAAAATGTAGGTTTAGGACAATAATGTCAGCACTATATTCACTCCCAAAGTAGCTCCTTACAATCAGATGTTTTTTGGATTCAAAACACAGTTCTCATGATCTTTAAAAAAAAAATCTTGCTTCCTACGGATAAAAGCAGACATAACTGCTTTTCCTTATGACACCCACCCCTGTCCTCCTTCTCTGTGAGAAAATGAAGGTTAGTTCATTAGCTCTTCGAGGACAATAGGGCTATTTTCCCCAGTAATGTGTCTGATCAGGGATGTCCCCACACCAAACTGACAGGATGTACTGTTTTTTTTTTTTTTTTTTTTGGAAAGCAAACTATGAATATGAACTCCTCTAAGAAGAAGGAGAAAAAGAGAAGAGGGAACAGGATGTACAGGCAGGAGGGCAGACCACCAGGACCCATTCATTTCCACACCTGCTCAGAACAAACTGTAGCAAATTCTTACCAATTCTTACAGCGGATGTAAACAGAGGCTGCTTTGTCAAAATAGAGACCTTTTTCATACAGTTGGGCTGCTTCTGAAAATTGCTAAAGTAATATGAGATTATTAAAACACTGAATTTGTTACATATAAGATCGCAGGAATATTTATTCAGAGAAAAGTATACCTTCATATTCTCCAAGATAGCTCCACAGTCTCTTTTCAGGACCCTGCTGGGATGCTTCAGGGCCTGGTTAACTCCTCGGCGTATGTCTCCCATTCGTATGGACATCTGGGCCACTCCAGCCAGACACAGTTCATCATGTTCCTGGAATTATCAGGCAAATAACTAACAAATCAGACCCTGAGTTATACTAATGTATTTCAGCCAAACAATTACTTTCTCAAATGAGCCCAAATGTTACTTCCATTAATCCTTTCAGGCAAATCTCTCAAGATTATGAAATAACACTGAATCCTTTTTTTTTTTCCTAAATCACCTGTTACAAAGTTATATATATATTCAGAAGTCTACATCTTTTCAAATACCATATAATTTCACTCATGTGGAATTTAAGAAACAAAACTGATGAACATAGGGGAAGGGAAGGAAAAATAAGATAAAAGCAGAGGGGGAGGTAAACCATAAAGACTCAACTCTAGGACAAACTGATGGTTCAGGAGGGGAGGTGGATGAGGTAACTGATGACAGGCATTAAGGAGGGCACTTGATATAATGAACACTTGGTGTTATATAGAACTGGATTCACTAAATTCTTCCTCTGAAACTAATAATACACTATATATTAACTAACATGAATTTATATAAAATAAAAAAAACAACTGAGGGTCACTGGAGGCAAGGGGGGTGGAGGGACGGGGTAATTGGATGATGGACATTAAGGAGGGCACATGATATAATGAGCACTGGGTATTATATAAGACTGATCTATCTCTGAAACCAATAATACATTATATGTTAATTGAATTTAAATAAAAATTTAAAAATGTTTCAAAAAAAAAAGTCATCACCCCCCCCAAAAAAAGTCTAGATCTTTTATGTTTAAGAACAAATTTTTACTATCCCTTGTCATAATGCCTTGTATATCTTTGTATGTCTTCTTGGTATAAAATTTTATATAACAGGTAATATACACAGCATAAATGCTATGAACAAAATTATGGAAAAACCATTTATCAAACTGAAGATTTCTCTACTAGTCATGATTAAACATTAAAAACTTTATGTAGGGACCCCTGGGTGGCGCAGCGGTTTGGCGCCTGCCTTTGGCCCAGGGCGCGATCCTGGAGATCTGGGATCGAATCCCACATCGGGCTCCCGGTGCGTGGAGCCTGCTTCTCCCTCTGCCTGTGTCTCTGCCTCTCTCTCTCTCGGTGACTATCATAAATTAAAAAAAAAAAAAAAAAAAAAAAAAAACTTTCTAAAAATAAAAACTTTATGTAAAATTAAAATTGTTTAATTCATTAAAGATAACTAAATAACTTTCAAGTAACTAATCTGGACTAGTGAAATATAATGTCAGATTGCATCTTATGTGAAGCAGCATATCTGGTGGAACACTGTGCGATGATGGAAATATTCTATATCTGTTTGGTCCAATATGGTAGCTAATAGTCACAAGTGGCTATTGAGCAGTTGAAATATGGCCAGTGGGACAGAGAAACTGGATTTTATTTTATTTTTTTAAAGATCTTATTTATTTATTCACGAGAGACACACACACAGAGAGAGAAAAGCAGAGACACTGGCAGAGGGAGAAGCAGGCTCCATGCAGGGAGCCCGATGTGGGACTTGATCCTGGGTCCCCAGGATCATGCCCTGGGCTGAAGGCAGCACTAAACCACTGAGCCACCAGAGCTGCCCGAGAAACTGGATTTTAAATTTGATTTAATTTTTAATAATTTAAATAGCCATGCAGTAATAGTTACTGTATTCACTAACACAGATGTAAGAAAGCACATAAAATATATGTAGCCAAAGAAAGTATCAAAACCCGAGTTACATGGGCAAAGGATATGATCAGGCAATTCATTAAAAAAACAAAAACAAAAACAAAAAACCATATGCTTGACCAATAAATAAAACATGCTCAGCTTCACTAAAAATAAAATACACACAAAATACCTTTGTTTTGGCTTATGAATTGGTAGATGAAGATAAATGATAACATTCTGTGTTGTGGGAAATGTGGGGGAAAACGAACACTGTCATATATGGCCAGGAGCTGTGTGAGTTGCTATAAATTCTTCTGGAGAGCAATTTGACAATAAAAAAAATTAAAAGCATACATTTTATGACCTAGAAATCCCATCTGTAAGAATATGTCCTTCCGAAATACTATCTCAGGTAGTTATTGATACATGCATACTCGATAGAATATTCATTGCAGTATTTTGATAGTAAAAAAGCAAAGACAATTATAATTCAATAAAAGAGTAGATTAAAAAATTGTGCTATATATTAACAACAGAATATTAGAAACTCTTAAATGATTAAAATTGATTTGTATGTATTGACTTCAGAGACCATCAAGAAAGCAGAATGCTGCTTTTCGTAGAACAGATTTCAGTTGATCTTTGCTAAATGAATAGAAACGAATGATTTCATATTTAGTAAAAACCCACATTTCATACATATTTGTATGCTTACAAGAGATTCTGAGTGGAAATATATAAAACTATTAACAGTGGTTACCGGGCAGCCCTGGTGGCCCAGCGGTTTAGCGCCACCTTCAGCCCAGGGCGTGATCCTGGAGACCTGGGAAAGAGTCCCACGTCAGGCTCCCTGCCTGGAGCCTGCTTCTCCCTCTGCCTGTGTCTCTGCCTCTCTCTCTGTGTCTCTCATGAATAAATAAATAAAATCTTAAAAAACAAACAAAAAAACAGTGGTTACCACCGATTCGTGTGATAGAGGAGAGAATGGTGGATTCTCCTTTCTCATGTTACACTGTAGCGATTTTTAAAATTGACTATAATGAAATTGTATTACTTTTGTAATAAAAATTCTAGATATAAAACAGGAAATAAAAAGATTTTCAATCTTTGCAAGACATCACGTAAAAACATCAATTTTTACTGCAAAATTTAGCTTCTTGAGCTAAAATTCTGGGATGGGAGAATGAGCTGGAATAGTATAAAGTACATGCTTTCCAGGATCATCATAAAAGATACAGTGTGACAGATGAAATGGCAGAAAGGACTTTTATGGACTGGGAGTTCACTTTACAGTGGTTATTGAAACTTTTTAAAAGAGTGAAGGAAAAGCCTCGTGAATATCATAGTTAGCCTGTAAGTGGGAAGGGATAAAAATTTTACTTCCAACATTAATAAGCATCTCATGTTTAGCATACAAGGGACGATGTATTTTTTTCATACTGATAAAAATATTTTCATCTTTAGTTTGTAAGTGTTTTTAACTGATTTAACTATATCCTTGAAAAAGAGCTCACCTACTAGATATTGAGTAAATAAAATGCAATTCACAGCATGGCTTTTTAAATAAAACTAACAAACCTAAAGATAATTAAACATATCTTTATTCAAGGTTACCTTATGATCACCAGTTATTCCTTTCTCATAATGAGCCAAAGCATTTACATAATCACCCCTGAAAGAAAAATCAGAGTGAATTTTAATACATATTGAAATATCTCATTTCCATATACAATATTTAAAAGATAATCTTTGTCACTGAGTTGTTTGAGCTCACAAAAGATGTGATACACAACATATAAGATATTGTTTCAAGTGTAGTTCATTATTATTTTGCTACTTTAAAAATAATTATAGGAGTGCCTGAGTGGCTCAATTAAGCATCCGACTCTTGATTTCAGCTCTGGTCATGATCTCATGGGTCATGAACCTGAGCCCCATGTTGGGCTCCAGGCTAAGCACAGAGCCTGCTTAAGATTCTCTCTCTCCCTTTCTTTTCTTTTTTTTTTTTTTTAAATTTTTATTTATTTATGATAGTCACACACAGAGAGAGAGAGAGAGAGAGAGAGAGAGAGAGGGAGAGGCAGAGCCACAGGCAGAGGGAGAAGCAGGCTCCATGCACCGGGAGCCCGACGTGGGATTCGATCCCGGGTCTCCAGGATCAGGCCCTGGGCCAAAGGCAGGCGCCAAACCGCTGCGCCACCCAGGGATCCCTCTCTCTCCCTTTCCCTCTGCTCCCCCACCTCACATGCACTCTCTCTCAAAAAAATAATTATTATAAAGCTGGATTATGCTACATTGTAGGGTACTTACTTTGTAGTATGTTAGGCATTTTGGGGAGCTACATTAAATGTGATGGGCCACTTTTGGGGGGAATCCTTTGTGTTTAAAAATTATTTTTAAATTTCAAGTATAATTAACACACAGTGTTATGTTAGTTTCAGGTGTATAATAATTCAGCTATTCTATACACTCCTCGGTGCTCATTATGATAAGTGTACATTGCATTTCTCAATGTAATGACCCCTTTCCCTTCAGCACAGAAATTTTGTGCTCTAAGACTGTCACCCTCAGGACACAGATGGAGGGCCAAGGCATTTGTCCCATATGTTATACAGTAAGTTTGCAATCAGTCCTTTTTAATATATAAAATTACTTTTTTTTTTAAATAAGATTTTGTTTTTAAATGATCTCTACAGCCAACCTGGGACTTGAAATCACAGCCCTGAGATCAAGAATTGCATGCTCTAAAAAAAAAAAAAAAAGAATTGTATGCTCTACCAGCTGAGCCAGCCCAGGCGCCCCTACAGAGTCACTTTTTAAGGGGCAGATATGTAAATTTAAATTTAAACTCAATTTAAATTGAAGTTGAGTACAAAAGAATTAAAATCTCTAAAAAGTTTTAATTTTTAAAAAATAAAATTTCAAATAAGGTATCGTGGTTAGAAGTGAAGGACTACTTTTTGATAGAATAATTTCTAGAGCTATAATTTGGGTGTCAATATTGGCAATGAATCTAAAGTCTGCACGAAAAAAAATAAAGTCTGCACGAAAATAAAGTGTAACTACATAAAAATATTTTAAAAAGACTATTAGAACCATATTTTCTTTGTTCAAAGATCAATACTTTTCCACATTTTATTATTTTTGAAATTGGAAGGTATAATAAATGTCAAAAGAAATTGTCCAGTTGTGATATAGTTGTTATTGTACATACCTGTGTGAACTTAATTTGCAAGTAAATTATTCAATTGAATTCTCTCTATGGGTGTTCGCATTGGTAGCACCAACCATGGCTGCACGTGAGCTTAAAAATGGATCTTAATTGCTTCTAAAATTACACCTTTATGTAACAATGAAATAAAAATCTACAGTCTGTCAATTAAGACTACTGACAATTATGACTGTGGAGCAATGAAGAGCACCAGAAAACTCTAAACTCTATTGGAATAGATTATGGAATTTCCCAAGGTAGGAGAGATTTGTAAAGCCTAGTCATGCAACATGAAGGATTAATTACTCAAGTGCTGAATAAACTTCCTGTAAAAAGCTTCTGGCTTGACTTTCTTTCTTTTTTTTTTTAAAGAATTTATTTATTTATGAGAGACACACACAGAGAGAGAGAGAGGCAGAGACATAGGCAGAAGGAGAAGCAGGCTCCCTATGGGGAGCCCAATGTGGGACTCAATCCCAGGACTCTTGGATCATGACCTAAGCCAAAGGCAGATGCTCAACCACTGAGCCACACAGGCGTCCCTGGCTTGACTTTCAATGCTAATTTTTATCCCCACACAATTCAGTTAAAAGAAAAACTATAACTTTAAGCAAACAGAAGATGTAGACCAAATTCTGTTTTTTTTTTTTTTTTTCAATATGAGTTGAAATTTTACTGCAAATCCTCAAAGTGTTCAAAGAGGTCACGATCACAAACACAGGCTATGAAAAGCAGTACATCAACCCGGTGCTACATGTAACTGTTGCTCGCCCAACGTGATTCAAAACAGTATTTAGACTAAGTGTAGAAAAGGCTGACACTCAGACTTCAATTTTGATGCTGGAAATAAAAGTACACAAAGGCCTGGACAACCCTTCATTAGTGAGAAAAGACATTTTTTGGAAGTACATATACATAGCTTTTTACCCTCCTCTTTCAAAAGATTTTATTTATTTATTTATGAGAGACACACACACAGAGAGGCAGAGACACAGGAAGCGGGAGAAGCAGGCTCCCTGCAGGGAGCCTAATGTGGGACTCGATCCCAGGACCCTGGGATCATGACCTGAGCTGAATGCAGATGCTCAACCACTGAATCCCCAGGCGTCCCTGCTTTTTACCCCTAATAAGCAATTATTAAATCAATGGAGGGCCTTCTAATTTGGAATTGGAGATACTCAGAAGTTAAATACTGACTGAAAAACAGAAAGATAAGGACTTACGTGAATTCAAGCTGAATAGCATATTCTTTTGATATAAACGGTATCTGGTCTGGGGCTAACCGCTTGGCCAGTTGCAGGGCACTGTCCCAATGCTGTAGATCCCTTCTCATCTATTGGGAGAGAGAGACCTTAATTTCAAATGAACAAATTACTTTGCATAGTCACCACACAGTGCTAGTTTTACTAGAAGCGATTAGAAAAACTTTTGTTTAAAAAGTGGAACTTGATCTTGGCAAGGATAATATATTACTAGAGCACACATTCTCAGTATACTTGAAAGGGGTAATATTGGTTCTGGGAGAGCAAAAATGTCTTACTATTACAATGGTTTGTGGTCTTCCAAAACTCAATCCTACCTAAAAAAAATTATCCTTTATTATTTAATTTCTACCATAAGAAAAAATTAAACTGAATTAAAATGAATCCAATCAATTAAGATTAATTTTTATTAGAGGGGAGCTAATAAAAAATGAGAAATACTTTACTATAGGAATTGATGTTATTTTCTGAGAAAATGTGAAGCTATATTACAACATGAATAACAGACATAAATATAAAATGTGAACGTGTCTTTCTTCCTGGTTCTTATGGTCTTTTATCTGCATCTGGCACACAATTCCGAACATAAACTAATCATTAGAGAATCTTTTACAGTTCACTCTTCACTTTATTCACCCTTTGTAAAGAATTAATAACAAGTAATATTTTTCAAGTGCTATTATTTGCCAGGTACTACTATTCAAGGGCATTAGCTTGTTTACTTTTTCCAACTGGGCCTTTTGCAAGAAACCTTCCTTGTACCCATTTTAGAGATCCAGAAACTGAGGCAAAGAGAGGCTAGTTTTATATACAAAGTTATACTGCTAGTATCTGGCAAAGCTGAGCAGCAGGGCTGTGCCTCTAATCCCTTTACGTAGCTAACTCCTCAGCCTTCAAAGTTAGGTTAAAGGAATGACACTGGGAAATCAACACCTCAAATCCTTTACAAATCCAGTAGCACACAAGTGCTCACAGCTAAATGCAGAAGAATTAAGGGGACATTTTTGCCCTCATATGACAACCATATTCCTACTTCCATGCGTACTAGTAGTCTAAGTTCTGAAAATTTCTCAGGGTGTCCCTAATTATTACAAATAATGTAAAATTATTTAATTTTTTTTTTGTTAAAACACAATTCAGTTTACTTAAAATTTAAAAATGAAAATTCGCTGTAGACCAATGTGAGAAAATGAAGTTGTAAAACTAATACCAAGTATGTTTTCAAAACACCTCCTCTAGGTAGTTGTGGAAATGCTGATTTGAGGTAAGATAACATTAATGACAAAGAGCAACCATTTTGTGTCTTTACTACTGATCAGGTCTAGCCTCATTTTTAAATTTTTACAACAACCTGTGGGCCAGATATTGTTACCCCACTTTAGAGAAAGAGGACGTAGGACATAGAAAGGTTAAATAAGTTGCCCAGGGTGACAGAGCTGGGATCTGAACCCAGACATGTCTAACCCTAAAGTTCATGTTCTTAATTGCTATTCTATATAGCCACTTCACCCTACAATTGAGCTAGGTCCTTCCCTCTGTTCTAGTCCTTCCCCTGTAATGCTCACCTCTGGGAAAATAAGGTCCTTATTTCACCTCTTAACACACAAGAGAATCTCATTGCCAAGTAAAAGATATGTGTATCTCATTTTCCCCATTTCAGAAATGGAGAAAATAACTATCTCCTGGGATTATTGTAAGGGTTAAATTAGTTAAAATACATTAAGTGCTTAGAAACGTGCCTGGCACCATGTAGGCTCTCAATAAATGGTAGCTGTTTCCGTGTGTGCGTGTTTTTGTAAGTTACATAATCTGTTCTCTTTGGACAGAGTAAGACTTTAAATTATTTGGTAATGTTACAATAACATGCCTTTTATGGTTCCACAGAACACAAAATGAAAGTACTTTTGAAGTTAATGAATACTCCAGGGTTCTTAAAGCTTTCTGAAATGTCTAAATTCCAGGAGTGGGAAGGCATGTGGTTTCTGGTGCTGAGAAATTTTAAATTTTATTTTTTTTCATTCTTTTTTAAGATTTTATTTACTTATTCATGAGAGATCCAGAGAGAGGCAGAGACCCAGGCAGAGGGAGAAGCAGGCTCCATGCAGGGAGCCTGATGTGGGACTCGATCCTGGGACTCCAGGATCACGCCCTGGGCCAAAGGCGGGCACTTAACCACTGAGCCACCCAGGCGTCCCAAATTTTAAATTTAATTTTAAATTTTTAAGGGGGATCCCCCCGTTGCATGTTCTTCCCATCCTTATCCACTGCCATACCTCCAGGGCAGCAACAGGACAGCTGGACGCAAGGTACAGGTCCTGAGCCAGGTTGAAGTCATTAGTAAACATGGCAAGATGTCCTGCCAAAAGATTGTAGTCTTCTATTCCCTACAAATAAAAGCAATTTTAATGAGAAGGAATACAGGGTTTCATTTCTTTTTTTTTTTATTATTATTATTTTTTAAAGCTTCTGCTTAGTAGGAAGTAGTAACGTTTCATTGGTCAATTTGCTGATGAGTTAGGGAAGACTCACTGCAGAAACTTAAAATAATTGAATAAATACCATTTAGATCCTAATACAGTAAGTCTCATGAGATGCTGTTTACCTTTATCTGTTCCAAGGACATCACTATGCCCACATTTCCAATTGTCCGATAGACGCGAATTGCAAACTCCACTTCCATGTGATGGAGACAAGCTCTGGCCAGCTCATTCCAGGCAGTGTGATCGTTCAGAATTTTGCACATTTCCCAAGCATCTGAAAACCTAGCATTTGAATATGTTGGTTTAATTGGGGAGCTCTACTTGACCCCTAGTTGGTAATTTTCAGGTTATATATAATTTAATGTTAGGTCTTAAATTCTGCAAAACAGTTCTTCATCCTTAATCATCATTTCCAAATTATAGAAAATTGCATAAACTTTTCTTTCTTTATTGTACAGATACATGTTTTTTTTTTTTTTTTTGAAAAAATTTTTTTAAAGATTTTATTTATTTATTCATGAGAGACACACACAGAGAGAGAGGCAGAGACACAAGCAGAGGGAAAAGCAGGTTCCATGCAGGGATCCTGATATGGAACTTGATCCCAGGACTCCAGGATCACTCCCTGAGCCGAAGGCAGGTGCTAAACCACTGAGCCACCCAGGGATCCCCTCTTGAATTTTTTACTAATCTGAATCTACTCTGTGTAATGACCTCCATCATTAACAACTAACTCTTTTTATTTGTTTTTGGGTTTACTTCACACATAGATGAAAATATTTCTGTTCTCACATAAATCTAATGCAGTACTCTCTCTGTTCCTACATATTGGGAAGTTTAAAACAGGGGCCAGCAACTATGGCCTACACTCCAAATCCAGTCAGCTGTCTGCTTCCATGACCGAAGTCTGGGTGGAACATAGCCACTTGGCCTAAATTTTTATGGACTGTCTTGGCTGCTCTTGTGTTACAACGGCTTGAGTAGATGTGACAAATATTTCATGGCTTTTAAAGCCTGAAATGCTCACCATTTGGTCCATAACAGAAAAAGCTTGCTGATCTCTGGTTTTAAAGCACAGCCACAAATGCCAATTGAACTTTTTGTGGGACTGCTACATCAAAGAATGTATTACATCTATTCACTTATTGCATTTTCCCACCCAATGTGCATTTATTGAGCACCTTTTTTGTGCCAGAAACTGTGTTTGGAACCAAGATACAAAGATCAAACACACATTCACTGTCCTTTAGGTGGTCATGACTGGGGAAGGTGGAAGAGACAGATAAGTCAACAGATGACCCTGACACAGTGTGACAGAGGTTAACTGAGTGCTTCTAATATGTGAATCTGTGCCAAACACTTTGCATAGATTCTCTCACTGTGTTACCCTAACCACTAAGGAATATTATAATTTCTCCTTTATAGATGAGGAAGAGTGAAGCTCAGAGGCCTCCCAAGACCAGCCCATCACATAGCAGGAGGGTGCAAAGTGCTCTAAATCACTGTGTTTACTGCCTGGAGGCCATTCACCAGGAGGGCCCGCAACCCAGGCCACCAGAGTTTAGGGGGCTCTGGGGAAGGCATCCTGGAGCAGGAGAGGCCTCAGCTGAATGTGAAAAATAGAAGTTACTGCCTACAGACACAGAGGAAGGACATTCCAGGAAGGGAAAGCTGTATGTGCCAAGGCAAAGAATCATGAAAAATATCGAATTCAAGCAGCCAGCAGAACAGAGAGGGAGTAGAGGCACAGTTGAGACTAGTAATAAAACAAGGATCTAATATGTCCTGAGGTCCCTGAGGAGGAGGGATTTCTTCCTCAAGGCAATGGGAAAGATCTCCAGCAGGGGGGTAAGAGGATCAGACTGATATTTTCAAGTGTAGTGAATAAATGAGATTGTCATGAGACTATCAGTAGAGAGAGCAGTCAGGGAGTGGTTCCATTATACATTACTCTGAGTGGGGGCCTGAGTTAATGGGGGAGTATGGGGTGGGGGTGGGGGAACGGAGAAAAGAGTCTGGTGTGTGGGTGTGTGTAGGTATAGGTGTGTGTGTGTTGGGACATGTACACATGGGATTAGGACTAGGGGAAGCGAGGGGGCTGGGGAAGATTAATTGTTTTATTTTATTTTATTTTATTTTATTTTATTTTATTTTATATTAAGATTTTATTTATTTATTCACAAGAGAGACACAGAGAGAAAGAGAGGCAGAGACACAAGCAGAGGGAAAAGCAGGCTCCATGCAGGGAGCCGGACGTGGGACTCGATCCCAGGTCTCCAGGATCACGCCCCAGGCTGAAGGCGGCGCCAAACCGCTGAGCCATTCAGGGTTTCCCAGATGAATTGTTTAAAATAGAGCAAATCTGAGGGGTTCATGGGCTTCCGAACACACAATTGGCAGGCAGTGGTAAATATACGTTTAAGTGAAAGATGGACGTTTTGGAGTCAGCCTCTTATGAATGCTATTGAAGCCATGTAAGTAGAGGAGATTCATTCAGAAAGAATCATTAGAGAAGAGAAGAGGGGGCTCATGGGACCCTGAGGAACAGCAACATTTAAGACATGGTCAAAACCACAAAGAAGACTCAAGGTGGCTAGAATAGGTAAGACAAAAAAGCAGAAAAAGGAAATCCCAAGCAAGGCAAAACCAAAATTCTTATGTTGACATTAGGATACTGTTGAAACAATAGGTTTATTAGAATTTCACAGTAAGTATGCTATTTGGGCTTAGTACAACAGTATTTCCTTTAGGACTTACATACATTCTCACCTGGGCCTCACAATAATACTGTAAACAAGATAAATACTATCATCTCCATCTATTTTAATAGGATTTGACCTTTAAAATCACAAAAGCAAATGAGACGCTCCAGAGAAGTGTTTTGAGTCCTACCTCTTGAGCATTAAAGTCTGTGTCAGCATTTGCCTCAGCTCATTAGGCCCCACATCTTTTAAACTGTCGAGGAACCTGTGCGTGCTCAGGTACATGTTGTTGATTTTTCCACTCTGCGTCTGGCAGGTCAGCTCTCCATTATATAACAGCAAAGGTTTATGAGAGAAGGGGACTTTGGTGCCTCCAGCCAAAATGACCTTGGATCCTTAGATTTTAAAAGACATTTTAATGCTGAAAGCGGATACCGGCATATAAATCAAAAGGACGGTTTTAATTTCACTGTCACGGAAATCTGTTTGTCAACAAATGCACAAAAAGTGATTAAATACCTTGTATCGTGTCCTTGTGAAAGACGTAAGTGTATACCTTATCATCATCGTATGCAATAAATACGCCTTTATCCATTGGCCAGTTTTCCCAAAGAACACCTTTGATGGTTGGTGAAAAGTCTGGAATCTCATAGGTAGCATCATTAACCTACAAAACAGGATTTACAGATTTGCCTCAAGACTGTACTTAAATGTCATCACTTGCCTTGGTAGGAGCCTGTTCCGCTGCCTTGGCTGGCGTAGCTTTCCCAGCAACCCAACAACACTGCAAGCACATTACCTTTTTCTTTTTTTTTTTCTTTTTTTTTTTTTTACATTACCTTTTTCTATTCTTGTACTAGATCTGGCTTGAAAGAAACCCTGTGGTTTATACGGCAAATTAAGGTTTTTCTCTAAAACTTGGTGAATTTTCAGGAAAAACTACAAATATGGACACAAAGCTTCAGCTTAGGGGGAAAAAAAGTTGAATCTGCTGAAGACAAGAGATATTTAAACTATGAACACACTGTGTTCAGAAAATTTCCAATACCTGGTAGAGAAATGCTCTAGCTAGAGAAGAAGCAGATTAATTCCTACGTATTTGAAAATCAAATTCCACTGGGTCTGTTTTTTTTCAAAAACCTCTCTATAATGCATTCCAATAAACATAAAATGTGCTGTTAGTGATATAAACTATTAAAAAAAATCAATCCACATATTCCAGGGACCTTGGCAGACAGGCTTATATATTCCCTGAATGTGAAGCTGAGGGGGATCCCTGGGTGGCTCAGCGGTTTAGTGGCTGCCTTTGGCCCAGGGCGCGATCCTGGAGTCCGGGGATCGAGTTCCACATCGGGCTCCCGGCATGGAGCCTGCTTCTCCCTCCTCCTGTGTCTCTGCCTCTCTCTCTCTCTATGTCTATCATAAATAAATAAATAAATCTTTAAAAACAATGTGAAGCTAAGAAATCTACCTCCACCCTACCTCATCTTGTTCTCAAAATAAGAATGAAATGGAAGACTTGTGAATAATACTATAGAGCTGTGCTGTCCAACACAGTAGCCACTGTTTCACATCTATATGTGGCTATTTGAACACTGAGATGTGTCTAGTCTGACTGAGATGAAAGTTTAAACTACCCACTAGGTCTCATGGAGCTAATATAAAAAAAAGGGTAAAGCATCTCAGCATACTTTTTACATAGATGACATACTGAAGTAGCAATGTTGGGTTAAATACATTAATTTCACCTGTTTCTTTTTACCTTCTTTTAAAAAAATATGGCTAGTAGAAAATTTAAAATTATATGTAGTTCTAATTATATTTCTATTAGACAGTGCTACTTTTCAGGTATCATGCTAATTTCTCATATAAACGCAACCTCATTTAATTCTAACTCATACTATACAAGACAGGCATTCTTACTCCCATTTTGCAGATGAAGAGATTCAGCCACAAAGAAATTAGCCCAAAGATAGATAGCTAGGGGGGTGAGGACTTGAACCAGAAGGCAGTTTGGCTCTACAGTCTGCTTCTGACCACTGTGTTATAGTGACCCTTGCTTTGTGCAGATGAGACAACCAATGTCACTCGACTGGTGGCAAAAGTCTTTTTTTTTTTTATTAAGTTATTTTTATTTATTTATTTATTTATTTTTTATTAAGTTATTTTTAAAAAATATTTTATTTATTCATTCATGAGAGACAGAGAGAAAAAGAGGCAGAGACACAGGCAAGGGGAAGCAGGCTCCATGCAGGGAGCCCGACGCGGGACTCGATCCCGGAACTCCAGAATCACGCCCTGGGCTGAAGGCGGCGCTAAACTGCTGAGCCACCGGGCTGCCCCAAAAGTCTTTTTAAAAAGGCAACCATTTGTGAGTGCTTATTACATGGCAGGCACTGTAGTAAAAGCTTTACGCACATCATCTTGTTTAGTTTTTACATAGCAACCTACAGAGTAGATAGAGCTGCACCCATTTTATAAATGGTGAAACTGGGAACCCAATCAAGGTGAGAGCTCTGGAGGAAGCCACCCAGGGCTCATACCACGGATACTGTTTTCTGACTGTGTGACCTTGGACAAGGTACTTACCTTTTCTAACCTTAGTTTCTTCACCTGTAAAATGGCCAATAATATGATTATTTGTTGGGGTGCCCGGTGGCTCGGTCAGTAGAACATTGTGACTCTTGATCTTGGGATTATGAGCTTGAGTCCTAGACTGGGCATAAAGTTTACTTTAAAAAAATAGGAGTATTTATCTCTGGGGCTGCTTTAAGGATTAAGAGAGAATTTATACAGTTAAGGAGTACTCAGCACAAAAATATTAGTTGTAATTATTACTAATCTTAAATCCAGGTCTGTTCGCCTGTCTTCAAAGTCCACGCACTTAACTACTACACTCTACATATTATGAACTTCCTGTAATACACAGCAAATCATCCTTAATGGGCTTCTGGTGTGTGATGCAGTACAAGGCTGTTTTATTAGGGTGTTTGTAGGGAAAAAGTCATCTCTCCCAATTCTACGGTAGCCCATCAGTCACAGTGTGGGACAGCTGATTGAATAAATATACATATGAAGGGAAGTTGCAAGGACATGTAAAACTTGACAGAGGAACAGCAGCCATCGGAATAGATACACATTTTCACATATGTATGCCACAGGAGCAATGTTTCTCTCAAATTTGTTGAAATGGAGTAGTAAAGTAAGCTGCAGTAGTAACAGACTTTGACAGGGTGAGTGATCAAATCAGATCAAATGCACAGCCCTCCGGGCTGGAGTCCAGGGGCCCTCGGCGGTGGGAAAGGCTCCGCACAAGCCTGCCGTTCCCTGCCCTGCCCAGCTCGCCTTCCCTGTAGAGACTGTCTGGTGTCATTTAAAAGAGGAATTCACTCCTGTACTCCCCTCGGACATCTTGCCCACAACTGCCTAAGAGTCTAACCCAGCAGGGAGATCTTCATTTGTATAAAAGCTAACACCGTCCACGGGCTGGGTTAGGGAGAGTCAGTCTTTTGTGTGGATGTTGTTTTACCCAGACTCTTTTTTTCCTTAACATGTAACTAAGCTGCAGGTTAGAGTTGGAGATGGGAGTGGGAATGGGAGGAAACAGTGAGATAGTTCTGGAACTTAAGGGGTTTAAGGGTAGTAAAGCAAAACAGAGGCAGGGCTTTCACTAACACCTGCTAAATAGCTACCAGATGCCTGATCATGTGTTTAGAAAAACCAACTCAGGGGATCCCTGGGTGGCTCAACGGTTTAGCGCCTGCCTTCGGCCCAGGACGTGAACCTGGAGTCCTGGGATCGAGTCCCACGTCAGGCTCCCTGCATGGAGCCTGCTTCTCCCTCTGCCTGTGTCTCTGCTCACTTGCGCGCGCGCTCTCTCTCTCTCTCATGAATAAATAAAATCTTTAAAAATATAAAATCTTTAGAAAAACCAACTCACTGAAACCTCATGGCAACTACATGAGGAAGGTCATGTAGCCTCTTTAACAGAAATTATCTAGGAAAGGAGAACTGTAAAAGGAGAAAGAAAAATGTGTCAATTCATTTAGACTGCTCTAGCTTTTCACCCTTCCCCTAGCAGCCAGACCCCAGTTCTAACTTGGACTCCTGTCAGATCCCCGATTTCCCCACCTGCTTTCACAGGACCCTCAGCAGCAGCTTCCCTCTGTGGTGAACCCATGCAGGGAAGCCAGGCAGCTGGAATAACAGCCCTGTTACAGAAAGGGGATCTGTACAAGAGGAATTTCTGGGTCAAGAAGAAAGAACTCAGGGTTATCCTTCTCTTGAGGTCATTTTCCCTCATTTGTTTTATGACTGGGAGAGGAATGGGGTGAACAAGAACTGGCATATTGGGAATTTTGCCTAGATAATCCAGGTGCTCCTGTAGAAACCGGTTATATTTATCAAAGATAAAAAGAAGAGAAAAAAAAGAAAAATATAAAGGAAGAAGAAGAAGAAGGACAAACAGGAAGGAAGGAAAGGAAGAGAGAGAGAAGGCAGGCAGGCAGGCAGGGAGGCTGGCTCAGTATCTTGTGAAGTGGCCAGTGAGGGGAAAGTGGTCTTCATCAAGTGGCTACTAAGGTGAGGGGAACAATTATTAGGATGCATCTCAGAGCAACTGTAGTCTCTGTGAACTGTGACCAAGAACATGCTAAATCATTAACTGGGTATCAAAAGTAAATGAAAAATTCAAGTACAGCAAATGATGTAAAAAACTATCTCCTTCTAACCTATTTTTGAAAAAGTTAAGGATCTATAAAAATAACAGTAACTGATTCTAAAAAGGGCCCATCTGTTTTTTATTATCTTATACAAAAATATCTTTTCTTTGTGTTTAGGATCATTAAGGCAAAAGGAAAATCAAGTGAGGTGGGCAGAGAGGAGTCCTTGCCTTCTCAAGCTTATTGCACACCTGGAGAGAAAAGTCATACACATCAAGATGTACTGTAATATTGTGCAGTAAATAAGGTTAAGGCAGTACAGAATATAACTATTTTTCCATTTAAAAAATCCTTCTGGGACTGACACTATGAAAAACTATAGAATAATGGAGAAAGTTTTCTTGATGTAAATAGTTATGAAAATGGATCACAAACACTATAAAGTATTACAATCCTTGAACTGTTTAAGAAAAAATTATTTTATATATAATATATATTAAAATACTTTTGCATATCACATTTTTAAAAAAATGAATGCTTAAAAAAAATCTCCCAGACTTACTGGACAGTAGACAAATCCATCACTTTTTTCATCAATGAAAACTAATCTGGTTCCATTTGGGTCAGGAAAAATCTTTTTCACGCTGACAGGATGTCGATAATCATTAACAAATTGCCAGTCTTCAATGTAGAAATACTGAATAACACCAGTCTAAAAAAAAACCCCAGTAGTACACATATAAGGTTGTCGAGAAAATACTGTAAGCATTTAAACATACTTCCAATTTTAAGAGATAATATACTGTATTTTTCATGAAGTCTAAAATAATATTTATTACATGTAGAGGTATAGACCCAAGAAAATGAGTGAGAATGTACATCTGATTCAACAGTCAATTAGTTCTAACATTCCTAGTGATATTAAAGCATAACTGATTTTCAGATTTTCATCTTATAGGAAATATCCTTACTGTTTAAGAATAGCTTTCCAAATCATGCTATTTTTAAACATTTTTGCTGTTAAGACAAATTAGAAAATTAAACAAAACCATCTGATGCAATCAATTGTATTTCTATATATTAGCAATGAACTATAGATACCAAAATTTAGAAATATATTACCATTTATAATCATTTAAAAAATGAAATATTTAGGTATAAATATTAGCAAACCTTGCATAGCATTTGTATGCTAAAAACTATATAACACTGATGGAAAAATCAAAGAAGATCTAAATAAATGGAGAGATATACTGTATTCATGGATTGGAAGAATCACCACAATAAACATGTTAATTAATTCTCTCTGATATACAGGTTTAATATAATTCCAATTCAAATCTTAAAACGTTTTTGTAGATAGAAACAAGATTATTCTAAAATTTATATGAAATGGCAAAGGAACTAGAATAAAGCAATTTTGAATAAAAAAAGAATAAGGTGGGAAAATTAGTCTATTCCGTTTCAAGACTTCTTTTTTTTTTTTTTTTTTGTTCTGCTACAGTAATCAAAACTGTGTAGTATGGATGAAGGGACAGACACATAGATCACTGGAACAGAATAAAGAAGCCCAGAATAGACCCACCCAGATATCCCCAGAGATTATTTTCCCTTTTTAAAAAGATGTCTGCATTTTAATAAAAACAAAAAAGCATATTGAAGTATAACTCACATACCATGTAATTCACCCACATAAAATGTACAACTCCATGGTTTTTTTGTATATTCACAGAGTTGCATACTTGATCACAATTCATTTAAAAATATTTTATCACTTCCAAAAGAAACCCCATTTAGTAGTCTTTCCTTAATCTCCCCAACCCCCCTCCACTCCCCTGCCACCCTGCAGTCTTAGGCAACCACTAATCTACTTTTTATCTCCATAGATTTGCCAATTCTGGACATTTCATATACATGGTATCATACAGTATGTGGCCTTTTCTGATTGTCTTCTTTTACTTAACATGATGTTTTCAAGGTTCGTCTATGTTGCAGTATATATCAGTATTTTATTCCTTTTTGCTGCCAAACAATAGTCTATTATACAGATATGCTATATATTGTTTACTTATCAGTTGATGGACATTTGGGTTGTTTCCAGCTTTTGATTATTGTAAGTAATTTTGCTATGAATACTGGTATACAAATTCTTGTGTGGACTTATATCTTCATTTCTCTGACAAAAAGGGGGACTGGTATACCAAAAATTCGAAAACACTAAGAGAAATTAAAACCTAAATTAATGGAGATAAAACCTAAATTAATGGAGATATATACCTTGTTCATTGGTGAGTAGATTTTGTCAAGATGGCAACTGATCTATAAGTTCAACATGATCCCTTTAAAATTCCCAACAGGCTTTTTGTAAAAATTGACAAGCTTATCACAAGTTCAAATGGGAATGCAAAGTACTGAGAATAGCCAAAACAACTTTGAGAAAGGAGCTCAAAATTGGAGGGCTAATGCTACCTGATTTCAAGACTTATTATAAAGATACAAGTACTTAAAACAGGGTGATACTGTTATAAACACAAACACACATATCAATGGAATGAGCAATTCCAGAAAAATATCCACACATTTATGGACAATTGATTTTTGACAAAAGTACAAAGAGGACTGAGTGGAGGAAGGACAGTCTTTTCAACAAATGGTGCTAAAACAATTGGAATATCTATAAACAAAAAAATGAACTTTGATCTATAACTCACAGCATAAATAAAAATTAACTCAAAATGGATCATAGACCTAAATATAAAACATAAAGCTATAGGGGATCCCTGGGTGGCGCAGCGGTTTGGTGCCTGCCTTTGGCCCAGGGTGCAATCCTGGAGACCCGGGATCGAATCCCACATCGGGCTCCCGGTGCATGGAGCCTGCTTCTCCCTCTGCCTGTGTCTCTGCCTCTCTCTCTCTCTCTGTGACTATCATAAATAAATAAATAAAAATTAAAAAAAAAAACACATAAAGCTATAAAGCTTACAGATGAAAATAAAGGAGAAAAACTTTGTGACCTTGGGTTAGATTACTTAGATATGATACCAGAAGCATGATCTGTAAAAAACAAATTAGTAAATTGACTTCATCAAAAATTTTAAAAATGTCTTCTCTTTAAAGACACTGTTAAGAGAATGAAAAGACCACTGATACACTGGGAAAAATATACTTGCAAAGCATGTATCTGATAAAGGACTTGAATCTAGAATATATAAAGAATTCTCAAAAATCAATAATAAGAAAACAATCCAATTAAGAAATGGCCAAAGAAATTTGAACAGACACTTCACCAAAGATATACAGAGAACAAACAAGCATGTGAAAAGATGCTGGTGGGGGTAGGGAAGGAAGAAAAGAAAGAAAAGATGCTTCACATGAGTCCATTAGGGATAAGCAAATTAAAATCACAGTTAAGATTTCAGTACACACTTAAGAGTGGCTGAAATTAAAAAGACTGACCATATCAAATGTTCATGAGGATGTAGAGGAATTGGAACATCCACACAGTTGATGGGAATGTAAAATGGTACAAGCAATTTAGAGAATAGTCTGTCAGTTTCTTAAAAACTTAAACATACACATGCCATATGATGTAGTCATTCTACTTCTTAGTATTTATCCAAAAGAAAAGAAAACACGCCCATGCAAAGACTTGAACATGAATGTTTATAGCAGCTTTATTTGTAAATACCCCATACTGGAAACAATCCAGGATGGAAACAACCCCAAACTGAAAATAGCCCCCAGTGTCCATCCTTGGGTTCATGGTTAAGTCAATTTTAAGTGTATTCTATAAAATGCAAAAAAGAAAAAGTAATCAATAATTGATACACACAAGAGAAATAAGCCTCAAAATAATGATCCTGGATAAAAGAAGGCAAATAGGAAGAAGTACATACTCTGATTCCATTTATATAAAACTAGATAACAGAAACTCATTTATAGTGACCTCAGAGGGGGCGGGACAGGAAGGAGGAATCATAAAGGGGCACGAGAAAACTTTTGGCAATGATGAATACATTCACTATTTTGATTAAGTTGATGGTGTTTCACAGGTATATGCACATCAAAACTGTTATATAATTGTAGACTTTAAATAGTGCAGTTTGTTGTATATTAATAACTTGATAAAACTTTAAAGACATATTTTCAGAATTACTCAAGAAAGAGACTGAGATAAATGCTGACTTACTGACAGACTATCACACTTCGAGTTTTTGTTTTTTGTTTTTTTTTTTTTAGAGAGAGAGAGAGAGAGAGAGAGGGACATAGGCAGAGGGAGAAGCAGGCTTCATGCAGGGAGCCCGATGTGGGACTCGATCCCGGGTCTCCAGGATCATGCCCCGGGCTGAAGGCAGCGCTAAACTGCTAAGCCACCGAGGCTGCCCTTGAGTTCTTTTTTTAAAAATTTATTTATTCATGAGAGACACAGGGAGAGAGGCAGAGACGTAGGCAGAGACAGAACCAGGCTCCTCCTAGGGAGCCTGATGTGGGTCTCGATCCCAGGACCCCAGGATCATGACCTGAGCCAAAGGTAGAGGCTCAACCACTGAGCCACCCAGTCATCCCACACTTTGAGTTCTTATTTCAAAATGCCATGTGGAATCGTGGTTCAAGTGTCACATTTGTTACAAACTTACTAACTGCTTAATCTTCACTTTTCTTCAGTCTCTAAAACTTCTCTGCTTGTTTTATAAAACTAATGAGATAAAATAAGTGAGATTAAGGCTTTACAAACTGTTACGTTATCATACAAATGTATTATATTTACTATTATTTACCATATCCCTTACCACTTAATCTGACACATGAAACCTACCCTATTGGTATATATTAGTAAAAAGATTATTATTTTTTGTCGAACTTAAATTTAAAGTCTCTCTTATGGCAATAAACATGTTTTAAAACATGCTTTAAAAAAAACAGTTTAATGTGAGAAAATGAAGCATTTGAAACTGTGAATAATTGTTTTTCTAGTGCGGAAAATAGTGCCCTTCCTACCACCTATACTAAATTCTTTTAGAGACTGAACAAGATAATAGGCATGATATGCTCTGAAAACATTTACAAATGTAAGATGCTACTACTAGAATGTTCATCTAGCTAGCTTACTATGTAGAGGTATAGGGTACTGGTAACTCAAAGGACCAAAAGCCAGGGAGGGGCATCTGGGTGGGTCAGTCAGTTAAGTGTCCAACTCCTGATTTTTGCTTGCATCATGATCTCAGGGTCGTGAGACTGAGCCAAGCATTGGGCTCCACACTGAGCCTGGGGCCTCCTTAAGATTCTCTTTCTCCCTCTCCCTCTGCCCAACCTCCAACTCTCTCTTTTTCAAAACATCCCCAAAAGATCAAAGTAGGATTCTCAATATTCAATTAATTTTACTATTTATTAAATGCCTACTAAATGTAGGCTCTGGAAATCTAAAGCTGAATAAGCTATCTTATGTTCATCATCAAATTAAATTAGCATCTAGATAAGGAAAATGAGGCTTGGAAGGGGTTAAGTAGCACCTAGCAAGTAATAAAACTGGCATTTGAGCCCAGATTTTCCAAACTCCAAAGTCTGCTCTTTTTACTCTGCCATCAGAATTGCTTATAATCAAAAGCACTTGATACTAGCAAATCATGTGATCTATATGCTGGGCTGTACATAAGTGTGTACGTACTGTACATAGCAATTTAACATAATGTATACAATACACACATATATATATTACAAAGTAAAAATTAGAAATTCCCCCATGTTCTATATCAAAGAAGCCAATACCTACATCTGTACCGTAGATGAGGAAATCACCAGTTAAGGCATGGCATAAAATACGGCACTTATCATCCACTGCTGGGAAAAGCCGAGTCTCACGTTCTTCTTGAGCATCCAAGATCTCACTTTCTATCTAAAACATAAAGAATCAGAGTAGCTTATAGATTTGAGTAAAGTGGGTCCACACCATCTTGGGAGATAGGGGAAGGTCTTCTCCTGAAGTTCAATTAAACATTCAGACTCCTCAGACTACCAGTCTAATGAGAAAGACATCAGACAGGGATCACAGCTTGCCAGTCGGGCAGCATTAAACATCCCTCTTCGGTGGGAATAATCTTTGTGGGAGGCTCTACAGTGGTCTAGTAGCTATTCTCTGGCTTCCCAGAAGCAAAGAGCCAAGAAATAGATGTAGGAGATGCCCTTGGTTAGAAGCCAATATCTTCTTTTTTAAAGTCTCTATTTTTTTTTTTAACGCTAGATCCTTTTTTTAAAGTTTAAATTCAATTAATTACCATATTATTAGTTTCAGAGGTGGAGATTAGTGATTCATCAGTTTTATATAATACCCAGTGCTCACTACATCACGTGCCCTCCTTAGTTCATCACCCAGTTACCCCACCCCCGTCCCTCTCCCCGCCTCCTGTCCAACAACCTTCATTTTATTTCCTATGATTAAGAGTCTCAATGGTTTGTCTCAGGAGCCACTATCTTTTGAACAATTTAACCAGCATAGTTTCAAGGATTCCCCGTAAGTGATATGCCCAAATATATAAGTCAATTCATTTCAGGAAGCTCAGGCATAGAACTTTCCAATCAGTTTTTAATTTTCTACTAGATGCATTTTCCAACTGGGTCATTTTTACCATGGCAATATTGTGAGTAGCATAGTTGAAACTTTGTTGGCTTTATTGGAAAAGAATAAGAAAATTAACTGAACATCTCATCCAGAAGGGCAAAGAGTTTTGTTAGTCCTTTTTTGTATATTTTTTATTGGAGTTCGATTTGCCAACATATAGCATAACACCCAGTGCTCATTCCGTCAACACACTTGATTTTCTAGCTAGTCTGTATGTGGTTGCTTCCTGACCAATGTTCTTGGTAATATGACATTAAGCTGTTCATTATCACTAAACCGGGTCATCCATCAAGAGTCCTGAGGGCTCCAGGACATCAAAATTACTTACCAAATGCAACTGGACTTTGCCTTCAAAAAGTGCAGCAGCATAGTCAGAATGAAGGCAAACACTGGCAACTGTCCCCAGATACTCCACATCTTTCAATTTTTTAACAGCTGTAGCAATAAAAAAACATACATGTAAAAATATAATTACAAAGATTTGCAAATAATTTTTAAATGAGTGCATTTTTTAAATGAGTGCATTTTTAAGGATATTCTAAATCTAAAATTTTTATTTTAGCCACTGTAAAGAAAATCTTAGTTGTTACATAAATTTGCCTTCAGGAATTCCATAATGAATCACATGAAACAAAGTAGTAGAAAATAAAATTACACGTGAAACAACCAAAAGTTTCCACTTTAGTGACAATAAGCTTAATGGTGTACTCTATCTGAGGCTAAATCTCCAGCTTGTTCTACTCCTAAGGGATATCTGACCTCCAGTGGGGAGAAGAAAAAAAAAAAATGACCACTAGCATCCCTTCAGATGCTAGTGGTCATTACCTCAAGAATAAAAGGAATAGGGAGGAACTCAATTACCTGACCAAGGAGTGCCTAAGAAGGACATTGTGCAAAAGTGGATCACATCATTTTATTTCATTTAGTTTTCCTCATGACCCCTTACGTGTAGAAGAATCCTCATATTCTGGACGAAGTCTTCTAAACCAAGGCTCAGAGAAGTAAAGAATTTATCTAGTCACCCAGCTAGCTACAAGAGGCAGCTGGGGAATTTAAACTCAGGGCCTAATTCCTAAGGTCATACTCTGCCCACTATACCATGCTGTATTCACTACAAAGGTAAAGAATAAGATCTTTCCAAAAATTATGCAAAATTTTTAGAGGATTCACAAAACTGTTTAAGCTTCTTAAGAAAGAGACAGCTGAAGGAAAAGAGTGAAAGACATGGTGCTTCCCAAACAGTAACAGAATTTAAATGCTAAGTAAGAAAGTAAGAAAACAACAGCTGGATTGAGACTTGCCATTCTCTCCGAGGACATAAAACCAAGCCCGATTATTCATTCCCACGGCCAGATGATAAAGCCCTACTGCTACAAAATTGGGTTCCACGTCAACAGAAACTGTGATTGGCAGCTCCTATAATACAGAAAAAGCACAGTAGCAAATCAACTGCTACAACTTTTTTGATTTTCCTAATAAATCAAATCAAAATAACACCATGATCATACTCCTTCAACAGGGTTGGCTACGGTGACTTCAAGGAGGGAGGTGAGGTACGCGATCCTTGTGCTGCAGGCATCCCCGAGTATGGGAAGCTTGGTCAGGAAAACATGCAGAGAGCCCCTTTGGGTAGACAATGCCAGCAACTGGCCATCATCTGTCCAGGACAACGTGCCCAAACCTGAAATATTTGACAGAATCAAGGATTAATAAAAAACAAGTTATATTGGTGCAAACAAGCACGTATTTTCATGTAAGCTGCAGACATAAAAATCTTCAAGTGCTATCTTTAATAGTTTTGTCTATACAAAGTAAAAATTCACCACGGACAGGTATGCATGTGAACAGGAGCACTGATTCATTCAGTAGTGGAACAAAGGGAAAGAGTGTAAGAATTTAGGTTTTATAACTGAAATTGAGATTAAATTCACTATAAATCTTTGGATCAAAGTGGACTTACAGTCTTCTATAATTACTAAAATAAGTAAGTTATTTTAGGGAACTCTAATGAAGGGTGTTAGTTTTATTCCTCCTATGATTAATGCAAATCAAATAATAATAAACACATTACTCTGTCACCGCAGTGATAAAATGTCACTCTGCTTCAGAAAAATCGGTACCTTTATTTTCATCGTCCAGGTTGATTATAGCATACATGTCTTTCAGTTCTGCCAAGTCATGAATTTTAATACTGAAAAATGAAAAAATATGTATATTGTAAATACAGGTGTTAAATAAAATAGTTTTCATTCACAAAAAATTGTACGCTACAGAACAAGTCAGTGTTCTCCAAAAAGGGATATATGTAGGATAGAAAATCTATTGGGTTGAGGTAAGACAATAACAGAATTTCTGTAATTTATTTTATCTTTAAAAGAAATCTCTTAGGGGTATGGTGGATGTGCCTGGTTAAATTCTCTGATCTGTAGTTTCAGGAACAAAGAGGCTGAAGTTGCCCTGAAGAAAAGTATGAGTAGGAAAACATTCTCCCTAGCTGTTAGAGGAAAAAGGTTTCTTTTTGCAACGTGCTCCCCCCATCACCCTGACTTTCTTCATACAAAAAGTAATGAGGTATAGCAGAAAGAGCATTCGATTTGGAATCACAAGACATAGGTCAAAAACTCTGAAAAATTGGGGGCATTTTACTGCATAGGGTCACAGGGAAGATAGGTTGGCCAAAGAAAGCTGTGTAGCAGCACAATGTTGGCACCTAATGGCTATATCTTTCTTCCTGGTCTTAACACCCTCCTCCCTTCTGCCCTCCCAGAGCTTTTCCCCTTTATATTTTCTCTCATTGTTATCATTTAACTTTTTATTTTGATATAATTATGAATCTGTATGCAACTATGAGAAATAATACAGAGATCATACATACCCTCCACCTTTCCCTCAAATGGTAACATCTTGAAAAACTATAGAATAATATTATAATGGAAATACTGACATTGATATGATCCACTGACCTTTTTCAGCTGTCCCAAGTTTTACCTGTATTCACCGTGTGAATTGAAGTGAGTTTCAGCAAATAATAGGGTCATTTAAAAATTCTATTCTAAAAAAAATTCTAATAGTCTAATAGCATTGTCATTTACACATTTAACATAGTTAATTGATCTGTATGAACTTAAATCTATTGTTTTATTGTTTTGTTTCTCCCTTTTGTTTCCATTTCTCCTTTCTTGCCACCTTTTAGATTTGAACATTTCCCGTATTCCCTTTTAATTTACCTATTGGGGTTTTGTGTATAAATCTGTGTATTTTTTAGTGATTGCTATAGATTATAACATACATATTTAATTTCTCATAGGCTCTTTAGAATAAGTATTTTACCACTTCAAATATTATAGAAATCACATATAATAACTTTAGCCTCTCTTTTTTTAAACATTTTATTTTTTAAAGATTTTATTTATTTATTTGAGAGAGAGAAAGAGTGCATGCAGGAGTGAGCAGAAGGGGCAGAGGGAAATGGAGAAGCAGACTCCCCACTGAGCAGGGGCCCTGACATGGGGCTCAATCCCAAGACCCTGAGGTCATGACCTGAGCTGAAGGCAAACATTTTACTAACTGAGCCACCCAGGAGCCCCTACCCTCTCCCCTTTCTGTTGTGGTTGTCTTATGTAATGTATCTTAAATACTGAAAACACTATCAAACAATATCATAATTTTTACTTTAAACAGCAACATATATGTTTAAAAAAATCTCAAAAGAAAAAAAAATGAGCTGCTATATTTACCATTTCTGTTGCTCTTCCTTAATTCTTGATGTCCCAAATTTCCTTCTGTCATCTGTTCTCTTCCATTTGAAGAACTTCTTTCAGCAATTCTACAGCAGGTCTGCTAGCAATAAATTCTCTTCATTTTTCTTCATCTGAGAAGAAACCACTGATGGGTATTTCACTGCGTAATGAAACTGACAGTTCTTTTCTTTCAGCACTTAAGTCATGATGCTTCCTTGGAACTGGCCTCAATGGCTTATGGTGAGAAATCCACTGTCATTTAAAATGTTGCTCGTTAGCTGCTTTCAAGTTTTTTCTTCGTCTTTAGTTTTAGCAGTTTGATACTGATGTGTCTGAGCTAGGTTTTTTTTGGACTTATCCTTTTAGGGACTTGCTGAGCTTCTACAATATATAGGTTTATGTCTTTTGGAAGATGTGAGCAGTTTCTAGCCATTATTTCTGAAACTCTTGTGACGTAAACGTTAGATTTTTTTGGTATTGTTTCACAGGCCGCTGAGACTGACTGTTTATTTTCTTCCAATCTTTTCTTTCTCTGTGTTCGCTGGGATATTTCTATTGGTCTATTTTTAAGTTCACTGACTCTTTGTGATTTCCATTTTGCTATTAAGTATACTGTATTAATTATACTTTTCAGGTCTAAAAACTTCCATTTAGTTATTCTTTAGAGATTCTATTTCTTTTTTGAGACTACATTTTCATCTGTTTTGAAAATGCTAGCCCTTATCTCTTGGAGCATTTTTGTAATAGCTGCTACCTGCATCATCTTGGTATTGGCATCTTTCAATTGCCTTTTCCCAAGTAGGTTGAAATTTTTCTGATTCTTCATATATCAGATAACTTTGGGTTATATTTTGGACATGCTGAACATTATGTTTGAGACTCTTGTATCTTGTTTTAAATCCCATGGAGAAGGTTAACTTTTTTTTTTTTTTTTTTTTAAGCAGGCAATCAACTCTGTTGGGTTGAGTATCAACCAGCCTTCTGCGGGTTGTGGTTTCAATGTCAGTTCCAATTTGAAAGGCTTTGCAGTTGTATTCAGATATGTCCCTATTCAGCCCAGTTTGTGATCTATAGGACTTGTATTATGATCTATCCCTCAGTTCAGTTCTCAGAGTCTTTGGTTTATTTAGGATGAGATATGCATATATCGTTAAGAAGTGAAACTGGGAGTTCATAAATATCTTCAGAGGGTTGCTTTCCAGAACTTCTTCCTCTTCAGGATCTTCCTAGTATGTTCTGATTTCCTGGGGCTCCCATTTTTTATCTTCCTCCAGGAAAGCTGGGGCTCTAGTTACCTATAGTGCCTTGTCCTTCCCACAACTGCACCCATGCCTGTGGCCACGCAGTATGAGGGCAGAGAGAAAAATAAGCAACAGAGTTTGCCCCCATTCCTGGGGCCATAGATCCTTTAAGGAAGGTTACTCTGTGTCAGAGTAGGTGTCTGTAGGTCCTTCCTGCCATTGCTGTTGCTGCCACTGCCATGATGAGGTTGCTTGGTGGCTGGGGCATGAAAGAAGAAAGAAAGAAAAAGAAAGGAAACTGGGAGATTTCCCCAACTAAGTGTTAGGAGTTCTCTTTCCTGCAACTTGAGCCAGAACTACAGGGTTTCTCTCAGAGCTCTCTCATTTATGCTTTGGTGTTCACTTCCAGATTTTGGCTGTCTTGAATCTTGAGAGAGTAGAAGACAAGTAGGGGACTCCTCACTGGTTCAGTGATACTTCAAATTCTGCTCTTCTTCTTCTTTATTCTGCCTACTATTCACTTTTCAGAGTCCTTAAATAACTGCTCCATACATTCTGCCCAGGTTTTATCATTGTATTCAGTGAGAGAGACGGGGTGAAGTGTGCTGACACCATATTATTTGGAAGTACCTATTTTAAGATTGTTTTTCAAGCATTCTCCATTTTAGGTTTTGTAGTTAGTATACATTTAGCATTTTAGGTTTTGCCCTATGTGTTACAGCAGGAGTCTTAGGAATTTTCAATTGCAAAAATGTTTTAAAAGTGCAGGAGAGTATCGCTGACAGATTCATACTAGCTATCAAAGTCTTGTTGAATCTCTTAAATATTCCTTACATAACATTTTCTGAGATTTTTGAATATAACTTACCAATTATCACCACATGTAGCAGCTTTACTAAGGGTCTGTGATACTGCAATACTGGTTAGACGATCTTTGTGGTCACGAGCCTGAAATACCTCTTGGCCAATCTCTCGAATATAAGTGGAGAGGACCACAAAAATTCCACGTGAAAAACCAATCATGATGTAGCCATCACCATACCTATAGCAGCAAAGGCAATAATATGGTAAATGGATGGTTAACTATCATTGGCAATACAATAAGTTAGCAAGTACATTAAAACTAAGGAACTATAGAATACAATTTGTTGAGGGCCAGATAATATGTTAGGTAGTTTCACATATTAAATCATAGTCTATGATCCAGAAAATGTTACATAGAGAAGTGAAAATGCTATGGGCAAAAATTAGATATAATTAGTAAGGAAAAACACATGGATATCTTTTGGTAATGAGCTTCTTGCACATACCAGCTATAGGAGACAATGTTCCCATAATGCTGCTGAAATTCCAGATCAATTGGGTTATCTGGTTCATTCAGATTATAAAGAAACAAAGTTTTCTTGCCAACCACTACACTGATCTGCCAGAAAAGATTAAGAGATTGTGAAATGAATTATTCAGTACTTCATGAAGACCAATAAGCAAATTCAAATAGCTGAACCTCATTTATGAAAACAGTAAGCCAAGTTTACATTAAACATTATAATTAATAAGATAACAATGTGACTTTAAAAAATATATTGTACTAATATACAGTCTGAGAAGGGTCCTTGGCTTTACACGTATCCAACACAGCCTTTGAGAAGACACTAAAATAGCTAGATGGATTAACTTTTTAAAATCCTCTATACCTCTCATTAGAGTACTGTGCAGTACTGGGCTGGAAGTCTGACATAATTCCACTGAAATTGAATTCATAGAGTACAAAGGGTCTTCCCTCTTAAGAAGTCATTCTGATTTTGAACCATTGGGGATTACAGTCCATACTGTGTGGATAAATGAGCTTGGTTTTTTGGATCATTATTTCCATCATCTGCAGATCATTGGTCAACGTGGCTAGATAGTGTCCCTCTATTACTCATGCAAGCCAATACTTAACTGTAGTTCTCAGTGGAAGGTATAACCATGTGAGGGAGAGAAAAGAGTATATTACTTATTTGAGCTCATTAAGAAGGATGGATTTATATAAGAGAAATGCTTTGATATATTTCCTTGACTCTTTCAATTAAGTCACTATATCAAGTTAATAACAGCTTTTTAAGAAATAGAAACATTATTTCATTTCATATTTGTATTAATTATAAAAATCATCTGGATTTTAGAACAATAAAATGTGGCAGGTAAAATGCATCTAAGGTATTAAGAAAATAAAAGCTACAATTTCTAGAGCTCTGGTTACCACCTCCAATTGAGTGAAAATAAAAAATCATAAACAAATCAAAATTTCTGTTTATAAAGGGACCCTCACTGTTTTTAGTACCACAAGAATGAGAAGAACAATACCAAATATAATAGGAAGGTTTCCTCATTTGCTGTGATACAGGTAGCTAGCTGCTGCCAGAGCAGCAAAAGTAACATATGCCTGAGACACTGGAGTCTAATACTAATTTAATAAATGACAGATAATAATTTATCACTATACATTCTGAACCATCCTAGAAAAGGAGAAAGTATAATCTACAAAATTATCAAAATAACGAATATGGATTTGACTTAGAATTCTTACTGTGCTTTCAGCAGCAGACATTCGATCATCAGTCTTCATCATGGAAAACTGCATGTTACTAGGCTCTGATCTCACTGCTGTCTGTAGGGATAGAAATATTATCATTATGAACAAGCACAACACTAAGTGTTTTCCTATTCATTCCTATTCATTTCCTATTCATTCCTAATATTAATAAAACCAGTAACTTGCTTTCACTTGTTATACCTAAAAATCCCACTGTTACAAACATCTAGAAATTCTGGATGAAACAGAACACATGTCTTATTAAATAGATAAGATTGAAAAAAGGTAAGGAAAATTTCCAGGGACAATAAACAAAGATTAAACCATAACCAAAGTATGTGTAGAAACTGATGCTGTGTAATCCAGAGCAGTTGGTAAGGAGACAATAAAGAAGCTCATTTGAGTCTGGCTGAGCTTTGGGTCAGAAAAAAAAAAAAAGCTGAAAAAGTTCTTTTCAAATAAAAGACTCTCCCATCCTCTCTTGCTTAGGCTCTGAAGTCCAAATTTATACTTTGAGTGGTCTAGAAACTCCTTGGAATGTTTATCAAAAACAGATCCAAAGCCTTTTCCAAAGCTCCAAAAAATTTCCACATACAAGCCCTGCTGAAAGATGAGCTCACAATTCAAAATCAGAAATGTCACAAGAAATAATGCATCAAGAACAAAAGTTAGTGGATCTAAAAATAACAGAATTATCACCGAGATCATAATAAAACTTTAAAAATGACTGAAAACACAAAAGGACTCATAAGTATGACAATAGACTTAAAAAAAAAGTCCAGGCAGATTTTTTAGGAAACTACAAAGTACTTTTCTTTATTAATTTAAAGACAGATGACGCTTGAACGATGTGTGGGTTAGGGGACCTAAGCCACTGCACAGTTGAAAATTCAAATATAATGTTGACTCCCCCCATATTTAACTACTAATAGCCTACTGTTGACTGGAAGCCTTACTAATAACGAACACTCAACTCATACATGTTTTGTATGTTATGTATATCAAATACTGTATTCTTACAGTAATCTAGAGAAAATATTATTAAGCAAATCTTAAGAGAAAATATATTTACAGTGCTGTATTTACCAAAATATATCTGCATGTGAGTAAATCTACACAGTTGAAACCAATGTTGTTGAGAGATAAACTGTATACTTGACATACGATATCCTATTAGCTCTAGGGGTACATCATACTGATTCAGTATTTATATACATCACAAAATGATCCCCATGGTAAGTCTAGTTACTATCTCACTATACAAAATTATTATAATGTTACTGACTATATTCCTTATCCTGTATATTATACCCTCAATACTTATTTATTTCATAATTGGACTTTTTAACCCTGTTTGCCTATTTTGCCCTAAAATACTTCCTAAAAACAAAAAGTAGAATCATTAAAATAAAAAAAAAAACTCAAAAAGATAGAAGACCAGACAAATTTGTAGAAAGAGTAAATACATTGATTAGGTAAATTATCCACAAGGTTGCACAGTGTAACAAAAAGATAGATATTATGAAAGAGAGGAAAGAGAGACAAAGAGGGGTGCTTGGGTGGCTCAGTTGGTAAAACATCTGACTCTTGGTTTTGGCTCAAGTCATGATCTCAGAGTCATAATCTCAGGGTCATGAGATTGAGCCCCATGTTGGGCTCCCCACTCAGTGCAGTCTGCTTGTCCCTCTCTCTCTGATCCTCCCCCTGCTCTCTCTCAAATAAATAAATAAAATCTTAGAGAGAGAGAAAGAGAGAGAGAAGGTCCAATGTATGTCTAACAGATACTCCAGGACAGAATAGAAAGGGCAAGAGACTAATACTGAAAGAGATGACAGAATTTTCCAGTATCAATAAAAGAAAGCAATCTTCAGATTTAAGAAATAAGACAATTCCTTAGTAGAATCAAAATAAATTCACACAAGTAACAATGGAGTGATCTGTAGAATAGTAAAGTCAAAGCAGTTCAGAGACAACACCAAATAAAGCAATACTTTTAACGTATGCTTTGCTTACTGCATGACAACTTAAATAGTATGTCTAATTCTAGAAGCATACTTCTTAGAGATCAAAAAAGGTAAATAGCTATCTTGTATGTAAATAATAGCTGAATGTAGTGATTTCCTGGGATGTTATATAGCAAAATATTGTAAGGCCATGTCTTGAGGAGGAAAAAAAATGCCAACATCTACTGATGATGTCTGATATGGATATATAAGAATGAATGGGGAGCTAAAGCATTTGGACTTGTATATCTACCATTCTAATTCAAAATGGCACCAAAATAGAATGATCAAAATTTTAGGTTTCCAGAAAATTTTAGGTTTCTACATTAATTAATCTTAGAAACCAGTTTAATTGTGCTATGGTTCTACTCAACACGGTTGAGTTACTTCTGCCTCACTTTTGGAGCTTTCCAAGTACAGGAAACAACCAACCAGCCTTATTTTCTATAAATGCTGAAAGCCCCTATCTTCAGTCAAGCCAATCTTGAACAAGCCATGAACAAGGTAGAAGTTTCTCCTCATATCTCTGTCCATGCTCTTTTGTTTGGGTTAAATGACAGGCTGTTAAATGTCTTATGGTTTCCACTAAAACAAGTTCCAGCACAGCACATGATTTCCTACAGAGACTAAATTTGCAGCTTCACTGGCAGCAGTGGGGTGTGACTATATGAGTAGGTTCTAGTGATATGAATGGAAATAATAAAATGCATCTTCCAGACTAGGTCCTTTAAATATTTCCTGCACTCCACTTCTCTTTCTCCCTTCTCTGGAGCGGAAATGCAGATGTGGTGTGGGTAATTATGCAGATGAAGACAAAACATCATTGCAAATGGCAGAGCAATAAGAAGATGGAGGAAAACCTGGGACTGTGTATAGCGCCCTGTGAAAGCAAAGATGCACAGATGATTTGCCTACCTGTCTCTGTTACCTAAGAAAGAGAAAGAGGGAAAAAACACCCAAACTACCATATCTTAGATCCCCTGTAAGTCTGGAACTGTTACAATTTATCCTATACCTTGACTAATTCAGATCATCTGTCTTTTAAAGATTCACAATCCAACTTTCATTGATCTCCTCCATCTCAAATATTATAGAACTTGTAAACTATACCACAAAATATGGCAATCATATAAGACTGTGTGTGTTTTAGCATGATTTGTTTGTATCTTCTTAGAGTAAGGGCCTATGGTCAGCAGCTTCTAAGATGATCCGCAGTGATCCTGGTTTCTTTCTATAATCCCCATCTCTACACCTCTCTGAGTGTGGGCTGGACCTAGGGACTCACCTCTACATAACAAAATATAGCAAAAATAATTTTGAGATCAAGTTATTTGTTAAGAGATTGTGGCTTAAGTTTTAAATAGCTGCTCTCATTCTCTTACCACCTGCTATATTGTGAGACACTCTATGGAGAGATCCATGTGGCATGGAAATTAGGCAGGCTTCTAATCAATGGCCAGAGAGGAACTGAGACCTTAAACCATAACCTGTAAGGAACTGAACTCTTGTCAATGACCATGTGATTGAGCTTGGAAACGGATTTTTTTTCCCAGTCAAGCCTTCAGATGAGACTCCAACCTTGACCAATAAAATGCAGCCTTGAGATTTTTTTTTTAATTTTTTTTTAATTTTTATTTATTTATGATAGTCACAGAGAGAGAGAGACAGGCGCAGAGACACAGGCAGAGGGAGAAGCAGGCTCCATGCACCGGGAGCCCGACGTGGGATTCGATCCCGGGTCTCCAGGATCGCGCCCTGGGCCAAAGGCAGGCGCCAAACCGCTGCGCCACCCAGGGATCCCAGCCTTGAGATCTTAATGCAGCTAGGAATGCACCTGCATTCCTCATCCACAAAAACTATAAAACAATAAATGTATATTGTTTGGAAACTGCTACGTTTGGGGGTAATTTGTTACGAACCAATAGAGAACTAATATAGGACCATATTTCATATTTCTTCTAAAATGCATAGCACAGTGCCAATATACCTAGAGGGTATTCAAAGAACTTGCTAGTTAATATTGCCCCAGAAATACTAAATCATAAGCCAGGTAGTCCAAAGTAAAATTTACCCACTGGTGAGATTATGTAGTAACTATAAGTAATACAAATTTCCTTAAGGAGGAGCCACTGAAGATCTAATCAATTGGGAAATTTGAACAGTAGTAAACTTCATCCTAAAATTAAATTATGGTTAGTTTGGAAGCAATTTAACATATCAGTTAAATGTATGGGCTTTAGAATCAGGCAGATCATGGGAAATATGAGTGGCTCAGCAGTTGAGCGTCTGCTTTCAGCTCAGGGCATGATCCTGGTCTGGGATCAAGTCCCACGTTGGGCTCCCTGCACGGAGCCTGCTTCTTCCTCTGCCTATGTCTCTGCCTCTCTGTGTCTCTCATGAATAAATATATATATAAAAAAAAAGAATCAGGCAGACCAGACTGAGTCCAGTTATTAACATTTATATTATATATATAAAATAAAAGCTATCTCACAAACATACAGCCTATAACCATAGAGCTGGTAGTCCATGTTAATTCTAGGTAACAGAAAATGTACAAAGGAAGATATTTGGGTAAAGGACTCCAATGAAAGAAAAGTGTTCTAATACATAAAAAAGAACAGCTTTTGTTGTTTAGAATATGAAGTTATTGCATATGTATCTCACATAGGGATTTTAAAATTTCATAGATTGTTAGACAAACTTTATTTCAGGAAAAATTTTGAATATATCATACCAAAGATGTTATTGTATTACCTGTCTTATTGTGTCACCTTCCTGATTGCTAACTGTAATCATTTTATCTTCACCACCTAAAGCAAGCAGATTTTCTGCATTCCAACATCCACATGTGATTCTCTTAGTATGTTTTCCTGAAAAAGAGATGATTTGTGTATAGACACATGGGTTTCTCAAAAAATAAATAAATAAATAAAAGATCTGTGATATCAATCTGAAAGTCTAAGTAATATGTCTTGGATATTAAACAGACAAGGAATATTAAATCTCATCAAAGCAGTCGATGTCTAAGCAACCTTATATAAAAGTTTATTACCAAATTCTAAATCAAATTCTAACTCTATTTAAGAGCAATACTGCTTTTCAATATTATGTGGATAGGAGCATAGGCCCTAACACGAAAAGATACTCCTCCACTCCTTGACAAGTTTATTTACCATACAACCAAACCTATAACAATAATGTCTCAAGAGAAGTAAATCCCAAGGCACTTGAGTTATCTTTACTATACTCAGCTTCACAGTATGGTAGACCCTTGGTATAAACAGATTCAACATTCAAAGTTTTGGATATTCATGTAAAACTAGAGCACATATGACTTCTGATAATGCTGAGCTCCAAATCTGAATGTATCCTAGTGAGACTTGTGTTGAGAACTGAGTCACTTAACCAGTCAATGATATTAGATGGAACCAGTGAGTGTCAGGAAACTTTTTCATTGAGGAACCTAGCCAGTGCAAAAACTGAATTTTTTGGGTGGGGGAAATCATATACTGTGTACATTTGTTGAAGGTCCTAGGATAGATAAATCCTTGAGTCTCAAGATTAATTCTACAATGAGATGTAGAATGGTTAAGTATACATATTCTGGAGCCGGACTGCCTGGATTTGAATCTTGGCTCCACCACTTACTGTAAAACACTGGGTAAGCTACCTAACATTTCTATTCCTTAGTCACATATCCATAAATTGGGGATAATACTTAGGGCCTGTCTCACAGAGTTGAAGGTCAAATGAGTTCAAGCACTTAGAAGAGTGCCAGGCATATATAAAGTACTATAAGAGTTTAGCTATTTTAGCTACTTTTGAGAGCAGAGACCACACTCATTTTATTCTTCCTACCCCTGACAGAACTTAATACAGTACCTATGCAGGAAGGAGGTTCTAAATAAGTAGTTATTAAGTGAGTAGAGCCTGAGGCAGGAGAGTGTCTGGTGTGTTAGAGGCTCAGCAAAAAGGATAGTGTAACTGGAGCAGAGGAAGTAAAAAGAGAGGAATATGAGATGAAATCAGGGAGTTTGCAAGGGCCAAATCATGCAGGTGTTGGATGGCCATTGTAAAACCTCTGGCTTATGGAGAGCCATTGGAAACTTCTGAGCAGAAAGCTCACTGGTACCTAGGCTGAGAATATTGTATAATGTGGAAAGAGCTGAAGCAGGGAAACCAGTTCAGAGATTGCAGAAATTCACGTGGAAGATGTCTGAGGCTCACACATAGTGGTAACATGAGAGGTGTTGAGAACAGGCTGGATTCCAGAAATATTTGAAGAGCCTACAAGATTTTCTGGCAAATTAGATGCAGAAGGTATGAGAAAGAGGAGAGTCAAGGATGATGTTAAGGTTTTAGCCTGAAGATCTAAAAGGATGGGATGTCATCAGTGGTGAGGGGGGACAGCTGTGGGTCAAAAGGGTTTTAGAGATATTAAATTATTAAATTTAAAGTGTTTACTAGACATCTCATCAGAGATGTTGAATAAGCAGTTGGATACATGAGCCTAGGGATAGGAAGAGACAAATATAAGACTGGTCAGGATATAAATGGCATTTCAAATCAGGAGATGAGGGCACAAAAGAGAAGGGATCATTCAGAGAAGACACTGAGATATAGGAGAGTTTAATGATCATAGATTAAGGGACTTGTGTACATTGCAATTGGGCCCAAAGAGATGGGCATCAGGAAAGAAAAAGAATGCATGAAGAGAGGTGGGAAATGTCAAAGACAGACTTCTTTCTATACCCCAGAAAGGGAGAAGAAAAGCTCTTCTTTCTTCCTCCTGTATAGATGATGGCCTCTTGGCTTCCAGAGCTCAGAACTCAGGTTAAACTTAACATCAAGAACAGTTAACCTGTTTTGTATGCCTCCTTACAGTGTTCTGGGCACTTCACATGTACTGACTTATTGACATAATATTAATTCACAATTAATATATTCTGGTAACTGAAGTTTGAATCATGTTACTGGGAGGCTGGCAATATTTAATTAAACCACAGTAAATGAATTTCATGTATACAAGAACCATGCAACATGAGAACTGCCTGTATCTGGTCTAGCTGAAGGAAATAAATGAGTACAAGATGTAACAAGATTAACAGATTTTAGTTATTGTGAAATGCTGGCAGACCATGCTACCATGTAGTGGCTATCTAGAGTGGAAAAGCTTGGATCTAGGAAAGTGAGTTATTTAAAAGCAAAAAAAAGTAGAGCCACAAATCATAACCAACCCCAAGAGAGGCAGTATGTATTTAGCCAAAGGACCTAAGATACATAATCAGCCTGAATCTCCTCAGGCCCATTTTACACAATAAATGACCGAGAACAGACTCAATATTTATATTAAATACAAAGATCACATATAAAATCACATATATGTAATAAATACCTGACATGAAATAATCATGCTTTGACAACTTATTTTCTCATATGTCAAGTGTCAAAATTTCTGGGGCCTTAAGTTAGCTGGTAGGGTATTCTTACAGATGAAGTGGGATACAAAAAATTGCCTAACTGAAGTCAAATGGTCAATTTACATTGATTTTTGTAACTCAAAATATCTTTAGTTTTATAGGATCAATGGCATTACCTTTCAGCTGGAGCACCAAAACCACTGATATTAAAGATAGACATAAATGTGAGAAAAACGGAAATAATTAAGTGTCCTTAGTTGATAGACACTTTCTCAAGTATTCTGTGGGCACTCTTCTCTGCAGAGTTTAATTCCTTCCTTAGCAATAAATGATAATTTTTCTGGCCACCTGGGTATAATTAAGCCTACTAGTTTTACCATTCACCAGCATGATGTTCTAATCATTGAGAAGAATTCATCTGCTTCTTCTTGGGTATTCATTCAGAGGACAGATGCTAAGTGACCAGAGATTGGGGGAATCAAAGAACCTGAACCAAGGTCAAACAAGGAACAAAACCTTCTCTAGTCATATACTCTGAGGCAAATGTAACTCACAGTGCACACCTAGACTAAATTGGTGTTTGGAGAGAGTAAGAGGTCAGAATTAAGAATCTAATATATTTGGACCAAACAGTCACAAATGTTTCAGTCCATCTACTAAGGTATTGATAAACACCAAGCTATTCCACGTCCACAGGTACAATCTAGGTGAGAAAGGGACAAATGGAAGCCATGCTATTAATGTCCTGGTGTCCAAAGGCACAAGCTGCCATTAGAGCAGCCATTCTATGTAGCCTGGATAATTCTTAGTAGACAGTGAAGAGGGATCTTGTAGGTTAGCTAGATATATGGCTTGACCAGGGGAGCTTTATTACAACATAATTTCCCTTGCAGTGTCAGAAATATCTGGGATGCCAGGGTGGCTCAGTGGTTTAGCACCTGCCTTCATGCTCAGGGCATGATCCCGGGGTTCTGGGATCGAGTCCCACATCAGGCTCCCTGCATGGAGCCTGCTTCTCCCTCTCCCTATGTCTCTGCCTCTCTCTGTCTGTCTCTCTCATGAATAAATAAATAAAGTCTTTAAAAAAAAAAAAAAAAGGAAGTGAGAAGGGGCTTCTGACTTCCAGGACACAAATGCAAATATCGCCTTCCTTAAAAAAAAAAATCTGAGGCAGTAAAACATGACATCTATCTAAAGCATCTTAAGTATTTAGCAGTGTTTCCAGGTATAACCTACCCAGCACAGGAATCTTTCGAGATGTCTGACGATTATAAATAAGCAAATTTCCTTTAACAGTTCCAACAGCCAGGACACTTCCAATTTTTGACCAAAGAAGAAAAGACATTTGATCCCTGTAACATTAAGATATAAATCACTAAAAGATTCACAATCATAATATCCAAAGAGTTCTTTAAAAAAGCATTTCATGAATAATTTTAATATCTACTTAGAAGTTATAGAACAAAATAACAACTTAATGCTTTAGGCAAAGACTAAGTGCTAAAGACATTCTGGAGATGCTTTAAGATGATCTTATGGTCAGTTAGACCTAAGATACATATATAATGAATACAAGCTCCGCTTCAGTCATGATGGAACCTCAAATTTCATAAAATGACTCATGATGAGGTAGTTTAGTCTAATGACAGTTGTAAATGTGGAAAAATGTTAATGGATGATTAACATCACATGCTTTATTTTTTTATTTTTTAACATCACGTGCTTTAAAAAAAAAAAAAAGTGGAGTCTGGGTGCCTGGGTGGCTTAAATGGCTAAGCATCTGACTCTTGATTCTGGCTCAGGTCATGATCTCAGGGTTGTGAGATTGAGCCCTGCATCAGGCTCCACAGTGGGTATGGAACCTCTTAAGATTCTCTTCCTCAGCCTCCTTCCCTTAAAAAAATTTGAAAAAATTTAAAAGTAGGGTCCTATAACATATTAAATTGTAAAAATCATTGGGAATTCACCACCTTAAGTAGGACATATCTTTTCCAACTCTGTCACTTTTTAAAATTCTTATTTAAATCCCAATTAGTTAACATACAGTATAATATTAGTCTTAGGTGTGCAATATAGTGATTCAACACTTCTATACAACACTCGGTGCTCATCACAGCAACTGCACTCCATAATCCCCATCACCTATCTCACCTAACCTCCACCGCCACTGCCATCACCTCCCCTCTGGTAACCATCTGTTTATTCTCTATAGTTAGGAGTCTGTTTCTTGGTTTGTCTCTCTCTCTCTTTTTCTTCCTTTGCTTGTCTTGTTTCTTAAATTCCACATAAGACTAAAATCATGTCTTTCACTGGCTGACTTATTTCATTTATAAAATTTATAATCTGTCTTTCACTGGCTTATTTCCCTTATGCAATTTAGAATTGTTACACCTTCTTGTCTCCTTTATTATATAGTGTCCTTCTTTGTCTTGTTTCAGTCTTCGTATTAAAGTCTAAAAGTCTAGTTTGTCCCATATAAATATTGCTACTCTAGCTTCCTTTCAACATCCATTTGCATGTTGTTTCTCTATCCCCCTCATTTTCAATCTGCAGGTGTCTTCAGATCTAAAATGAATCTCCTTTAGGCGGCATATAGACAGGTCTTGCTTTTTTAATCCATTCTAACGGTCTATTCTTTTGATTTAGTCCATTTACATTCAAAGTAATTACTGATAGATATGTATATATTGCCATTTTATTACTTGTTTTGTGGTTGTTCCTGGAGATTTTCTCTGACCCTTTCTTGTCTTTCTCTCTTTCATGGTTTGATTTTCTTTAGTGATAAATTTGGATTTCTTTCTCTTTATTTGTTGCATGTTTATTAGTGTTGTTTGATATATTGTTCCCCTTAAGTTTGTATATAACCTCTTTAGCAAATAGCAGTCTATACTAAGTTGATGGTTGATTAATTTTGAACTCATTCTTTTCTCCTCTCCTTCCCATGTTTTAGATACATGTTATATTTTATATCCATTTTTTGTATAAGTTCCTTGACTGAATTTTTTTACAGAAATATTCTGTAAAATTGTGCTTCCTGCCTTTATATTGTCATTTTTGGTTTCTCTTTTGCATTCAAAGAGTCCTTTTTAATATTTCTTGCAGCGCTCTTTTAGTGGTCATGAACTCCTTTAGTTTTGTTTGGGAAATTTTTTTCTCTTTCTATTCTGAATGCTAGCCTTGCTAGATAGAATATTCTTGACTGCAGAGTTTTCCTATTCAGTACTTTGAAGATATTATGCCACTCCCTTCTGGCTTGCCAAATTTCTGTTGAAAAAAATCTCCTGCTAGCCTTATGGGTTCTCCCTTGTAAGTTAGTGACTACTTCTGTCTTATTGCTTTGAAAATTTTTTCTTTACTACTGTATTTTGCAAGCATAATTACAATATATCTTGGCGTGGGTCTGTTTTGTTGATTTTGTTAGGAGTTCTTTGTGCCTCCTGGATCTGGATGTCTGTTTCCTTCTCCAGGTTAAGAAAGTTTTTAGCTACTATTTCCTCAAATAAATTTTCTGCCCCCTTTTCTTTCTTTTCTTCTTCTGGGATTTCTATAATGGGAATATTATTACATTTGACTGAGTTCCCTATGTTTATTCTCATGTTGCAGAATTCATCTTTTTTTTTTGGTTCAGCTTTATTGCTTTCCATTACTTTGTCTTCTAGGTCATTAATTTGTTCCTCTGGGTCTTCCAGCCTGCTGTTCATTGCATCAAGTGTGTTTCTGACCTCATTTATTGCACTCTTCATCTCTGGTTCTTTTTTAACTCTTTTATCTTTGTGGTAGTGTCTCACTGGTGTCCTCCCAAGCACAGTGAGTATCCTTATAATTGTTGCTTAAAATCTCCATCAGGCATGTCACTTATATCTACTTCACTTAGATCTCTGGGTGTGGTCTTATTTTGTTCTTTTATTTGGGATAAATTCCTCTGTCTTCTCATTTTTTTCTAAGTCTCTGCTTTCTTTTTTTGTGTTAGAAAATCCAGTTATATCTCCTGCTCCTGAACATAATGACTTTATAAAATAGATGTAGTGCCCAGGGCCTGGAGCTTTAGGGAATGCCCTCAATGTACATTCTGTACCCTCTGCTATTGTGTTTTGGCTACTCTATCCCTCAGGCCAGTCATCTGCAGAGGCTCTTCTTGTCTGCTGTATACAGTGTTGGTCACTGACCTGAATGTGGTCAGTTTTAACTAAATGTGCTTTGGTTTGCTTGTGATATGAGACCTGTCATAGAACCACTAGAACTGAGGCTCTGCAGCACTCTCTGGTTGGGAGACATGGTGTGGGCAGGGGTCTGTGCTGGTCTGGAGGAGGAGCTGGGCACACCGGGACTGAGGTAAGCATGACTGAGCAAAGCAGTTCTGCTAAAGCCAGGGAGTGCTTAGTATAAGCAAATTAGGCAGCCAGTAGCCACACTGCACTGCTTCTATAGATGGCTCTGTGTTTATGGTGAAGGGTGGGAAAGGGAAATGGCTCACAGAGAGGTGTCTCTCTGAGTACTATCTTTCAGGAACATGCTCTAAGAAGAGCAAATAATCTCCCCACTTTCTGCCCTGGGCTCTCTTCAGATGTTGTTTTCATGCTGTATGTCCCAGGGTTGTTTCCCTGCCTTCTTCCCAGGAGTAGAGCAGTGCCTTCCAGGATTGATCCTAGCCAAGGCCACGGACATTGAAAACTCCAAGCTTTAAGCACCAATGGTCATGAGAATTCATGAAATTCAGCCCCATTTTCCAAACCAAAGGCTTGCTTGCTGCTCTTCTCCATGATGACGACTCCTTCCCCTCCACAGCAGTCAGGATCTGTTTCTCCACTAGACCACGCCTCCACACTTACCTTCTTCAGTGTGGCTTCTTCTCTCCCTTTAGTTGTAGAGTTTGTTCTGTTATTCTTCTGGTTGATTACTGGGCTATTTAGGATGATTTGATGGTTATCTAGTTGTATTTATGGGATGAGATGAACCTAGGGTTCTTCTACTCCATTGACATCTTCTTGTTTTTCCCATCTCTGCCACTATTAAGATTAGCTCACGGGGGATCCCTGGGTGGCTCAGCGGGGCATCACTGGGTGGCTCAGTGGTTTAGCGCCTGCCTTCAGCCCAGGGCTTAATCCCAGTCCTGGGATCGAGTACCACATCGGGCTCCCTGCATGGAGCTTGTTTCTTCCTCTGCCTATCTCTCTCTGTGTGTGTGTGTGTCTCTCATGAGTAAATAAAATCTTAAAAAAAAAAAAAAAAAAAAGATTAGCTCACTTGGAAAGAGGTAGAAAGCACATTTGCCTACCATCAGTTCTTAAGTACATTCTAAGACCTACTGGCTAAACTTTTATGTAATTCCCTACTAAATGGAATCAGGACTCCTGAGAGAGTAGCTCATTTTATATATCAAGGAAAGAAATCACAGTGGGTATAGAAAAGTGGTTCTGAAAATGCCATCCCAGGACCAACAGCATCACTTGGGAACTTCAGAAATGCCAGTTCTCTGATCCCACCCCAGGCCTACTGAATGAGAAACTCTGGGGGTGGCATTCAGCTATCTGTGTTTTAATAGGCACTCTGATGCAGCTAAAGTTTGAGAACCACTGACAGATCATTCACTGTTTACATAAAGCAATACTGCTTTCAAGAATGCTCATACCTAAAAGACAAAAATTCATGTAAAGTATACAAAAAGTTCATTGTAACAATAGGTGAATGTAATAAAATATTTAGTTAGAAAAATTATTTCTAATAAGTACTAATATCCCAGGCTGCTGGGTTTCATCTATTAAATATATGTTTTTAGAAGAACAATATGCTTGTTTTTCTGTCTGCTTAAGTAGGCGTGACAGCTATGAGAATATGCCTCTCAGATCTCTAGCTACGGAAAGTGTAACTGATGAAGGCCCCCACTGGAATCTATTACTTTGATGTGCTGGGGCCATACCTTCCCACAGCTTCCTAGACTGTAACTGAGTGGGCAAGGATACTGTTGAGGCCCATTCCTGAGAGACAGAATTCCACTGATGGGTAACATTGGCTGAAAGTCTCCTCAGAGGCCTACCTGAACTTTCTTAGAATTGGGCTCCAGTATAAGATGTTTCTACCCAACGTTTCTTCCTTCCCTCTCCCCTTTACAAGGGTCAGATATGCACTGTGGTCTGATGGCTCTTCTAACCTGCTCCTTCTATGTTTCCTTACAGGTATTTCCTGTAATAAATCTCACACACTCAATCCTGTTTGGGAGTCTGCTTTTCAGAAAACACAAATAGAAAGACTTGTGAGCCAGCTAAATAGCACCAGAGAAAGGAGGAACTGCATGAGAAGCCCAAAGTGTGATCAGCAATAGTGGTTACATTTAGTAAGAATAGTGTAACAATAGTTCATTCAATAGTTTATCATTACCAACAGTCACATAACAACCAACTAGAAAAAGAGTTAAACAGTATGTTCCAAGAAGATCAAGTAACCAAATATCCTCAAAAGAAGAGCCAGCTGAACAGACCCCATCTTCTTTTCTTCAGAGATAAGGCCTCTAGAAGGCTCTACAAATTACAATAAGATATTGTGACACACATAAGTTCCCAATAATGCTAGCGGATGAGAACAATATATAGTGATTACATGTATTTTTGGCCAAGTTAAAGAATATATTATTCTAGGAAAATGCATGTGGCTACAAAAAAAAAAAAAAATGCAACCTATGTGAAAGGCACAGACTTAAAAAAGTCTTGCTGATATAAAAACTGAAGATCAATTAGAAAAGAGACTGAGTAGGATGACTAGTACTTAGGTCTGAATGGCCTTTGGAAGAAGCAACCATGTCCAATGATCCAACCAGAAATCAACTGGTTCACAAATGAGATGTTGTATTTAGTTCTCTGGAAAGATTGCTGTACCCCAGGGACATAATTGCTATAAGCCTAGGTAAGATCAGGGGATGTACCACTATAATTCTAAGAAGTTATAAAAATACACTTAGTAAAAACTAATAAATTCAATCTGTTGTGTTAACATAATAATTTAAGATAGTTAAGTGACACTGTAGTAAGTTTTGCAATGATTATATTTGAATATGTTTTGTGTACTAAGATATCTGAAGTGCTCAAAAGAATAAATTCCAACTAAATTTGCAAATGGAATTTAAATTTTTTAAGGATATTTGTTTGCAAAATTAATATACTTAAAAAAACTGATATTAAAAATTATGTTTAAGTATCTTAGTGTAATAGATTGACCTTTAAATAAGAGACAAATAATAGTAGCTGTACCTATGTATATACAAAAGTCTTTTAGACATTAAATATTAATATCAACAAATATTTAATTTGTTCTACCTTGATAATTACAGTAACATCTATACTATTCATTCAGTTCCTGATTTTATGCCTGGCCATGACATGCAATTAAACATCACAACAACTCTGAGATGATGTAAGGAAATGGATCTGTGGGAAGATAGACAGCAGAGGCAGACATATACCAGTCTGAAACACCACAGATTAATTATGCATTTTTCTCTGCATGAGAATGCATTCTCACTGATGCTTAATTTGGTTCAAGAACCACTAATTGATATTTATAAATATTCTCTTGAATGGAAGAACAGATAGTATGTAAAATCTTTCTAAAAAGTGATATATACCCAAAGTATAAAAGGACAGAGCAAGAAATGAAGGCTCTCAAATCTAGCAAGACTTTATGATGGGTGGACAATATCATCTGTGAATTGCATACCTCATGTGTCAATTTGGAGGGTTAGAGTTACCTCTGGTCCTGTTCTTCATGGCCACCTTACTTCCTTCGGGTTGTTATTCCTCAGTAAACTGGAAATATACAGTCTAATCTTGCAGTATGTGTGTGGCCTACCTGCATGTCATATGACACTACGTGGGAGTTATTATTCACATTCCATATAGTTGAAGAAATTGAAGTTTAGAAAGAAGTAAAGCAAGCAACTTGTTCAACGTTGAACTGCCAAGTTTCAGTTGTGAATAAATTTTTCTATTCCATATGGTATAATAGTTTCTATTTTAGCAGAAATCTGTCATTTCTTTTATTACCCAGTATATTTTCCATTTGGGAAGTGTCTCAACTTTTATCCCACTCTTCACCTATAGGAATTTTCAATCCCATGGCCCTGCCTACTACTCTACTCAGAGACCTTTTGAGTAACGGAGTGGATGTGATGGGGACATGCTCTTCTCTTTGGCATAACTTGCTGTGAAGAATGATATAACCCAATAGCTGGCAGCAGCCATGGGGAGAGTCTGACTTAGAATAAAGTCAATAGAGAGAAAGGAAGACCTAAGAGATGGAGAGAGTCTTGACTGCATCACTAGAAGCAGTGGACCCAGCAATGCCTGAGGCCAATCCTATTTGCAGATTTTTCCAGATGTTTTGTCTCATCTTTGAACATTTTAGTCTGTTCTGCCAAAAGCAAATTTTCAAGAAGCTATTTATATTTTACAATTTTAACAATTTTATTCTAATTCATTTGGCAAAATCAATAGGATTATATGCAATAAAAAAATAAACTTTCATAGGAAAATAACTCACAAACACATCTTTATAATGAGAGCAGTAAGTATTATTAGCATCAAACCTACAAACAATCTTATTTCTAAGTGAAGATTTAAAATAAAAAAGTTATTCTTACCTCATACCACTGTCTAATTGGCTGGTTTTATTTGTGTTGGCATCCCACAGATAAATGCAACTAGATTTCTCAGCAATCACTGCTAGGATATCTCCATCTTTATCCCAATCCATAGCAACACAGTTACTTTTAAAAAAAGAAAGCAAAATATAACTATACGTTTTCTTAAAGTAGGAGAAAGAAATTTAAATATGTATTTGTGATTTTTATCTATAACAAGACCATTCAATCTATTTTGAATAGATCATAAACTTTCTAAAGCGGAAAATACAACTCACTATTCACTGCTTAGATAATACAAATTTTTTTTTTTTTTGAGAGAGAGAGCATGTAAGCAGGAAGGAGGAGGGGCAAAGAGAGAGAGAGAGAATCTTTAGACTCTGCACTGAGTGTGGAGCCCAATGCGAGGCTCGATCCCATGACTCTGAGATCATGACCTGAGCTGAAGCCAAGAGTTGGACACTTACCTGAGTTAGCCACCCAGGTACCTCACTAAGTTAAATTTTTTATTATTATTGAGGGGATGGGAAAATTTTAAATTCTATTTTAAATATTTTTTATATATATTACATTAAATAAAATCACACCTTGTAAGCACATTTTCTTACATCCTATAAAGAACCTGGCCTTCTGGTAAAACAAACTCATCAAGTACCCCTACAAAGCAATCAATTCTGGAATCAAGAGGTAATTTGTATGACCAAGTGTTAAAGGTTATATCAGATTTACAGAGAGAGGGATTCCTGTGTGGCTCAGCGGTTTAGCGCCTGTCTTCAGCCCAGGGCGTGATCCTGGGGTCCTAGGAGTCCCATGTCGGGCTCCCTGCATGAAGCCTGCTTCTCCCTCTGCCTCTCTCTCTCTGTCTCTCATATGTAAATAAATAAAATATTAAAAAAAAAAAGATTTACAGAGAGAAAAAGGTTTCAGCTCGTGATTTCAGGGTCACGGGATTAAGCCCCATGTTGGTGCAGTCTACTTGAGACTCTCTCTTCCTCCCCCTCTAACCCTGTGCTCACACACACACTCTCTCTAAAATAAATAATCTTTTTTAAAAATGCTTATGTTTTGTGTAATCTAAAATGATTTACTGAAAACTGATAGGCCTTGTCCTTTAAAAAGGTATGTCAAGGGGCACCTCGGTAGCTCAGTCAATTAAGCATCAGACGGTTGATTTCACCTCAGATCATGATCTCAGGGTCATGAGATTAAACCCCACATTGGGGCTCACTCAGTGTGGAGTCTGCTTAAGATTCTTACCCTGCCCCACGTCCCCTGCCACCCTGCTTGCAGGCATGCACACTCTTTAAAAAAAAAAAAAAAAAAAAGGTTTAAAAAGTATGTTGAAAGTAATTATTTTCCAACAATTTATGAGAGGAAATATTACAGTGATATGGGCTTATCTTCTCTGCTTATACACAAAATAAGGCTTGTTTATAATTAAATAAGAATCTTTCATTTGGATTCATTTGTAATTGTACATTAAAGCTTCCCTGTGAACGTATGGAGGTTATAAATATCAACTCTAACTCATATGCTATATGTCTACACACTTCACTAACAACTTATGTGTTAAAAAAATCAAATCCCTGGGGTGCCTGGGTGGTGCAGTCAATGGTCTTTGTTCAGGTTGTGATGTCGGGGTCCTGAGATGCAACCCCAGATTGGGCTCTGTGCTGAGCACAGTCTTGGATTCTCTCTCCTGTTCCTTCTGCCTCTCCCACTTATGCTCTTTCTCTAAAAATAAGTAAATAAATGTTTAAAAAAAAAAACAGAAAAACAAATTGCTTTGCAATTGAAGAAAGCAAAAGAGGACATACAGATTCTATATAAGTTGTAAAATTCTATTTGATTATAGTTTTAAGGTAATACTTTTTTATCTTTTAGGAAAGAAAGCTTGAAGAAGTTTCTGATCCACCTCTGTACTTACCCAGGTAAGTTAATTTCACTTCTTTTTTGACCATGGCGATCAAAGATTTTCACAATATGATCAGCTCTAAAAGCAAAGAGAGCACAAAATTAAAATTTAAGTGTTTCTTTTTATAAATGTATATCAAAAATATTTAAGCTGCCATCCAAATGATTTCAGCACTCTCTCGGGACAGTTTCATAATTTATATCTACAAAGTTAGTACCAGGGAAAAGATTTTATGAACTGTGATGTTCATGCAGGTGAATGTATTATTCTTCCCACTATACAAGCATCACACAAGAACCGCTACTAAATAAATTGTGTGGTTATGCAGGCATATAACCATTTGAAGTCAGGATAATTTACTTAAAACATTCACTGATTTCTTACCCTGTTACTGCAAGGTAGTTTCCTGATGTTTTTTGCCAGGTGAACTGTATTGGTGTGCCAGGCCCACTCTTCTCTAGCAGTGAGAAAACACGCTAAAAAGATAAATATTTTTATATTTTCAAAACATACAATTAAGGGTTGGTCAAAGATATCAAACATGATCATGAAAACAGTAAGATTCAGATGTTAAAGGCTTACTGTTAGAGCTTATCCAGAAAAAGTCAACAATGTAACAGACAAAATAATCAGATCAACCAACCAACCAACGAACTTCTACAATCTGGTTGTTAAAGTATGGACCTCAACACATAGGCAAGCATTTATTATAAAGTTTTGGTTTAAAATGTTTTTGAGGGACACCTGGGTGGCTCAGCGGTTGAGCATCTGCCTTTGGTTCAGGGCATGATCCTGGGGTCCTGGGATGAAGTCCCACATCGGGCTTCCTGTGTGGAGCCTACTTCTCCCTTTCCATCTACCTGTGTCTCTGCCTCTCTGTGTGTGTCTCTCATGAATAAACAAATAAAATCTCAAAAAAAAAAAAAAAAAAAACTTAACCATGATAAAAATACAAACTGTCCTTCATTCAAAATTATTTTCTACCTTTACCCACTAGTTATATTTACTTAATCATTAAGTGCTCACTTTGACTACTGGGTGGTGGTTGACTGGTGGTCAACTCAAAAGCCTTTCTTTTCACTCATACAGTCAAGAACTGGGGTACCCAATATAAAAGCCACAAACACAGGTGGACTTGATTTTATTGAGGGCTTGAAATGTAGGCAGTCCAAATTAGAAGTGTTGTAAATATAGAATACATACCCATTTCAAGGACTATGAAAAATGTAAACTATCTCATTGATAATTTTTTGTTGATTACATATTGAGATAATATTTTTAATATACTGGATAAAATAAAATATATTATTTAAATTAATCTTACCTGTTTATTTTATTTATTTATTTTTAAAGATTTTATGTATTTATTCATGAGAGACAGGCAAGAAATAGGCAGGAGAAGCAGGCTCCCTGCCAGGAGGAGCCTGATGGGGGACTCAAGCCCAAGATCCTGGGATCTGCCCTGAGCCACCTACGCATCCCTGTTTGTTTTTAAAACATTTTAAGATGGCCACTAAAAATTTTAAATTACATTCGCTCACAGTACATTTATATCAAACAATACTGATCCAAAACAATTACGAATATAGAGCTTGAATAAGAGAATTTAATTTTAATATTAGGTTAAATTATAAACAATTAGGTTAAATCATAGACCACAGCTAGGCATATGAAGTTCACATACTACTACAGGTGGCTTGACAATCAGAGTGGCCATACAAAACTCATTCAATGCTTAAAATTAAATACCAAGGGTCACCTGGGTGGCGCAGTTGGCCAAGTGTCAGGCTCTTGATTTCTGCTCAGATCATGGTCTGAGGGTCCTGAAATTGAGCCCTGCACTCGGCTGGGAAAGTGCTTGAGATTCTTTCCTCCTCTCCCTTTGCACCCATGTTCTCACTCTCTGTCTTAAAAAATATAAATAAATGTATATATATAATTTTAAAATTAAATACCAATCATTAGTCGTTTGGTATGTTAAGGAGATGAAATCCATCTCTATTGGAAACAGAAGTGTATTATAATTACAAGTCCATCCACGTTTCGTGGAGCTTGAAAACACCTTGGGAAAAAAAGGTGTGACCTTTGTGACCAAGTGACCCTGGAACCCCTTCCTGCAAGTGAGGGATCCTTAAACTTCAATTTGACTAGCTCCCGGGTAGACCTCTTCTGGCTGTGATCGTACATCTTAGTTTTCTTCATATACAGTATAGTGCTCCATATACAGTAGACTGAAAAAGCGCTAGCTTCAACACCAGAAAACCAAGGTCTGAATTGTACTTTTTAACTTATGATCAGCTGTAGGGCTTAAAACAAGTCGCTTAAGTTGCCTCAAGCACAAAATTTTCAGTTGCGAACCAAGAGGAATGCCTCCTCCGTGCTGACAACTTCAGAAATCGTGAAAGGCTTTAGAAATGTGAAGTTATGATCGATTACCAGCCTGTCAATTCCAATTTCCACGCTAAGAGCCACAAGGAATCTTCAATTTAAAATTGAACTATCCATTTCTTTGCCAGATCGGGGCGGAGGGCTAAGGCAGTGGTAAAGCAGGGGGGCGAGGGCGCTGTAGCCCAGGGGCCGGGGATGGGGTTCGCCCGAAGCCCAAGCGCAGGAACGGTGCGTGCAGAGGATGATGCTCTCCAGCAGGACCCGCGTGTGCAGGCGCAGATTTCCCCGCGAATTACATCCACGAGCCACTGCGTGATTTGTACATTAGTCACCGGCGATACACTCTGACATTCTTCTTTCGGAAGCTCTTCACTCTTTTTAAACGCTGAGCGGTTGCGCGGCTTGCCAGGGGTTCAGCTGCTTGCGGGGGCCGAGCCTCCCAGCATACCGGTCTCCCCGCCGTGGGTAGTTCGGGGTCTTTTCCGACCCGGTCTGCTCCTTTCGGGCCGTGCCCGGGTTCCCTCCGCCCGCCCCGCTTCAACTCCGTTCGCGGTCCCAGAAATGAGGCCTCCCCTCTCCGCGTTCCCCTCCTCTTTCCTTCAACTTCGCCCCCCCACCCCGCCCCAGGTCACCCAGCTCTCTTCGCCATTCCTAGCCCCCCTCGGGAGGAGGGAGGGGGACACAGGCCCCCTCTCCTCAATGTGACGCTCAGCGGGCCCAGCGCCTGTGGTCGCGTTTCCCCGCCGCGCCGGCCCCGGGGTTTGTAAGTTATTTACCTTCATCTCAAGGCTAGAGCGGCCGCGCGATCCGGAAAGTGCGCAGGCGCGGAGAGTCAGCTCCAGGAGGGCTAACGCGTTCCCGTCACCCAGGAGACCGCGCGAGCAGTGACCAATCATGGAGCTCTACCCGGGGGGGCGGAGCCTCGTGGGGCCTCCGCAGGGGCGGACGGGAGGCGTGGACTGGAGTCACGTGACACGCGCGGAGGCGGGCCCCGAATGGTTGTGCGTCAGGAGCTCCGGCCCACCCTCCCTTCCTTCTTGGGCTCTGATTGGACGAGGCCGGGGACGCCCTTAGGACGTCCTGCGTCAACTTCTGCTCCCGGTGCCGAAGATGTCGATGGCGGCGGGCGGGGGCGCCCGGATTCCAGGCAACGAAAAGGCCCTGAATGTTGCAAGAACCGAGAACGGGGATTTGCTCTTGGGCCAGATACTCGTGCAGAGTACGCGCAGGGAGGACTTGGGCGGGCCTGCGCGTCATCTCTCTCTCTCTTTTCCTTCCCAGGCTTCTGGGCTAGAAGACACAGGATGTGAGAAGTAGTCTTCTTCAAGGCGTTAATAGGCCAACTAAATTGGGCAAGAAAAATGAGCACTGATTGCTTCTCTGTTTAGACTTCGGACCTGGCAGCTTTTCCCCAAATATTATGCCCTGCCATAGATTTGTGCTTCGTTCGTTATGAAAGTACTTCTTTTGCCCAAGTGCCCACCCTTTTTTCTTATCAGCATTAGGTAGGAATCGTATTTGCTTCAAGAAAATGGTTTCAAGGAACTAATGATGGATGTTACCGTTCTTAAGGAGGATACTGTTCCCTTGGCGTCGGGTTTTGTTTAGTTAGTTTAGTTTCAGGTGCAAGACCTGCCCATTATTATTATTATTATTTTTAAGACCTGCCCATTAAAATGAAAATATCATTACTAGGGGATTGAGTGAAAGAGAAAAAGGTTAGAGAAGTAGAAATTCAGAAATTGGCCATCCACTATTTAAAGGAGTGAATGGGACTTTCTAGCTTTAGGGAATGTAAGGGAGACAAAATTTACCCTCTTAGGGTTTTTCAGCTCGGCCTGAGAATTAGACTAACCTAAGACAGATTAAGGAAGAAAAGCCTACAAATACGTGTTCCTTTTCCTAAGGAAAAGACCCAAAGAAATGACACCTGCGTGCATGCATGCTTTTATATTTGGCTGAACAAAGAGACGCGACTGTGGGAAAGCAACTATAAACTATGGTGAGGAGAAAAAAAAATAATTATGTCAATAAGTTCCGTTTGTATAGACTCTTCAATTTCAGCATCTCCTTGATGGTAAGAATGCCATTTCTTATGGTACAGGGAGGGTATCTTTCACATGGGAGTTTTTAATCCCCGTTTTCAGGAAGAAAAGAAGATTAGTCTTTTGCATCTGCTATTTTTTAGGTACCGTTAGCTCAAAATAATCCTTATGTCAAAGTAGCTTATTTTGGAGTGGGATATTTTGCCACTCTTCAAGGGAAGTCTACAGAACAGAGATAAAATTAGGCCAGAAAAATGAAAATCAGGAGAGTGCAGACTTTGCCCTGCAAACCAGGGCAGAGCATTTCAAGAGACTCAAAGCAGATATTATTTAATAGACTATTGGGTTTGTCTCAGAAAAGGTAGTTAAGGTAAAATGATAGAGTAAGGATATGAAGAATTGAAAGAAGTGGGATTATCTGGATAGAGTAGATAATTAGTCTTACTAGGCTTTGTGTGTGTGTGAACTTGTTTTTTAGTTAGAAATTCCATGTCTTGTTACAGGTCTAATCAGATTTTCGACTTCTTTTTGAGTCAGTTTTGATAATTTGTGTCTTTCTAGGAATTTATGCTTTTCATCTAGGTTATCCAGTTTTTTGGCATCCTGTTGTTTGCAGTATTCCTTTATACTTTATTTCTATAGGGTTAATAGTGATGTTTCCTCTTTTATTCCTGATTATAATAATTTGAATGTTTTCTCATTTTTTCCTGTCTAGCTAAATATGTCAATTTTGTTGACCTTTTCAAGAAACAGTTTTGGTTTTGTTGATGTGATAAGTTTGTGTCCCCCAAAAATATATGTGGAAGTCCTAAGCCCTGGTATTTGTGAATACAGGTTTATTTGGAAATAGGATATTTGCAGGTATAATTAAGATATCATTAACATAGCCATAATTTAATATGACTTATGTACTTACAAGAACAGGGAAATTTGAACACAGACACAGAGGGAGAAAGCCATGTGATGATAGAGGCAGAGATTGATAGATGTAGCTGCACCCAAAGAATGCCAAGGATTGATGCTCACGTCAGACCTAGGAAGAGGCAAGTAATAATTCTCCCCCATGTTTCAAGGGGTACATGGTCCTGTCAAACACCTTGAAATTGGACTTCTAGCTTCCAGAACTGTGAGACAACAAATTTCCTCTGTTTTAAGTTGCATGGTTTGAGGTATTTTGTTATAGTAGCCCTGGGAAACTAATATAGATTTTGGTACCAGGTAGTGGTGTGCTGCTGTAACAAATACCTACAAGATAGAAATGGCTTATGGATAGAGGCTGGTAGAATTTTGAGGTACTTGGTAGTAAGCTTAAATTGCTTTAAAGACATTGTTGGCTGAAATGTGGACATTAAAGGTGTTTCTGATGAGAGCACAGTCAGGAGAGCTATAGAGGAAGTTCCTGAATTTTTAGAGAATAAATTGTCATAACAGAATGTTGCTGAATGTTCACAGTGCTTCCGGTGAGGTCTCAGATGGAAATAAGGGACATGTTATTGGATACTGGAGGAAAGGTGATCCTTGTTATAAAGTGGTAGAGGGCAGCCCCGGTGGCGCAGCGGTTTAGCGCTGCCTGCAGCCCAGGGTGTGATCCTGGAGACCAGGGATCGAGTCCCACATCGGGCTTCCTGCAGGGAGCCTGCTTCTTCTCCCTCTGCCTGTGTCTCTGCCTCTCTCTTCGCTCTCTCTGAATGAATAAATAAATAAATCTTTAAAAAAAAAATAAAGTGGTAGAGAAGTGGGCTGAATTATATTGTGTTGGGTGGAAAGCAGAATTTGTAAGTGATAAATTTGCATATTTAACTAAGGAGATTTTCAACTAAGGTGTTAGAAGGCACAGCCTAGTTTCTCCTTGCTTCTTATAGTAAAATGTGAGAGGATAGAGGTAGGTTGAGAATGAGCTGCTAAGCACAAAAGAACAAGCACTTGGTTATTTGGAAAATTCTCAGCCTATCCAGATAGCATGTTCTGGAAATGGGGTCATGGGTATGGACAACCATTTACTAAAGAGATTAGGCATGTGACTCATGAATCCAAACAACCATCAGCAAAAACAAAAGATGAGTGAACTTTGAGATACGGCAACATAAACATCCCCTTGTGCCCTCCTGTACTCACCCCCCCCCCAAAAAAAAAAACCAACAGCCAATCACTGAGAGATGTATAGAGCATTACAAAGTTGGGAAACAACATCATGAGCCTAATTTATGTGTAATTGGAGTCCCAGAAGGAGCTGGGAGTGAAGGAATAGAATATTTGAAAAAGTAAAGGTTGAAAAAAATTTCTGAATTTGATGAAAATGCTAACCCTACAGATCCCAAAACTCAATGGACACTAAGCATAAGAAACATGAAAGGGATCCCTGGGTGGCGCAGCGGTTTGGCGCCTGCCTTTGGCCCAGGGTGTGATCCCGGAGACCCGGGATCGAATCCCACATCGGGCTCCCGGTGCATGGAGCCTGCTTCTCCCTCTGCCTGTGTCTCTGCCTCTCTCTCTCTCTCTCTCTGTGACTATCATAAATAAATAAAAATTTAAAAAAAAATTAAAAAAAAAGAAACATGAAAAAAACTAAAAAGTTATTTAAAACCTGTGATGACAGAAAATCTTAGAAGCCAGGTTAAGAAAAATGCATAGAGGAACAAAGATTAGAAAATGAGTAGACTTCTTGTTGGAAACCACGCAAGCCAGAAGACAGTGAAGCAACATATTAAAGTACTGAAAGAAAAAAGCTGTCCACATAGATTCTATACTCAGAAAAAGATCTTTCAATAATGAAAGTGGCTAGCAAACTAACTCCAGTAATGTATATAAAAAAAGAATGTACAACATGACCAAGTGAAATTTATCCAAGGAATGTAAGCAAAGGCCCGTAACTGAAAATCAATTAATACAATATGCAATACTAATAAAGGACCAAAAAAATCTATGATCACAGTAATAGACACAGAAAAACACTTGACAAAATCCCCAACCCTTAAAACTCAACATTCATTCATGATAAAAATACTCAATAAACTAGGGGTGAAAAGCAATTTCCTCAAACTGAGAAAGATCATCTACCAAAAAACCATGTAACTAATGTTATACTTAATGGTGAAAGACTGAATGCTTTCTCCCTAAGCTTAGGCAGGGGGAAGGGATATCCACTCTTGCCACTTCTGCTTACCATTGTACTGGAGGTTCTAGCCAGGGGAATTACTGACAAAAAGGAAATATAGACTATCTAGATTAGACAGGAAGAAGTAAAACTATGCAGATGTCATCATCTTGTACATAGAAAATTCCAAGGAATCTGCTAAAAACCATTATAATAAATAAGTTGAGCAAGTTTGCAGGATATAAGATCAATACACAAAAATCAATTGCATTTTTCTATACTAGAAATGAATAATCCAGAAATGAAAATTAAAAAATCTATAATAGCATTAAAATAAAATACATAAATTTAATGAAAGTACAAAATTTGTACTCTAAAAACTACAAAATTTGTTTTAAAGAAATTAAAAAAGAAAATGTGAATATATACCACATTCATGGATCAGAGACTTAATATACTTAAGATGGCAATACTCCCCAAACAAATGGACAGATTCAATAAAATCTCTATTAAAATACCAGCTGTCTTTTTTTGATCCTAAAATTCATAAGGAATATCAAGGGACTCAGAATATACAAAATAATCATGAAAAAGAAGAACAAAGTTGAAGGGCTCACATTTTTCTATTTTAAATCTTATGCAAAGCTACAGTAACCAAAACAGTGTGTTATTAGCATAAGGGTAGTTATATAGATCAATGAAATAGAATTGAAAGTCCAGAAATAAAACTATGCATTTGTGGGCAATTGATTTTCAACAAGGTTATCAAGACAATTCAATGGAGGAAAAGAATTAAATTTAACAAATTGTGTTGGGACAACTGGATATCCATACAAAAAATAAAGTTGGACCCCTACCTTACAGAATATATAAAAATTAACTCAAATAAGTTAAAGAGATAAAATGCAATAGTTATAATATTCTATAGAAGAAATACAATTATTTCTTATATAGAACTATAATATAACTATAATATTCTTAGAAGAAAATGTAGGAATTCATTACTTTGGTTTAAGCAATTATTTCTTGGATATGATACCAAAACCACAAATGACAAAAGAAAAGAATAAATTGTGGACTTCATAGAAATAAAAACCTTTGTCCCTCAAAGGACATGACCATGAAAGTGAAAAGACAGCCCACAGACTGGGAGAAAATATTTGCAGATAATGTTTGATAAGAGGGATCCCTGGGTGGCTCAGTGGTTTAGTGCCCGCCTTCCGCCCAGGGTGTGACCCTGGAGTCCCAGGATCGAGTCCCAGGATTGAGCCCCACATTGGGCTTCCCGCATGGAGCATGTTTCTCCCTCTGCCGGTGTCTCTGCCTCTCTCTCTCTCTCTGTCTCATGAATGAATAAATAAAATCTTTGTAAAAAAAATAAAATAATAAAATAAAATCTGTAAAGAAGGGGGATCCCTGGGTGGATCAGTGGTTTAGCGCCTGCCTTCAGCCCAGGGCATGATCCTGGGATTGAGGCCTGCATTGGGCTCCCTGCATGGAGTCTGCTTCTCCCTCTGCCTGTGTCTCTGCCTCTCTCTCTCTCTCTCTCTCTCTCTGTCTCTCATGAACAAATAAATAGAATCTTTTAAAAAAATAAAACTTGTAAAGAAATTTTAAAACTCAATAATAAAAAGACAACTCCACCAAAAATGGGTAAATAATTTGAACAGACATTTCTCAAAAAAAGGTATATGCATGACTAATAAACTCATGCAAAATTGCTCAACAGCATTAGGCATCAGGGAAATGTAAATGAAAGCTACAATAAGATATGACTTTACATGGCATTCATTGTCAGTTTACTTTGTATTTCTCTGGGTGCTAATGAATGTGAACACTTTTCCGTTGGTCATTTGTATTCTTCTGTACATTATTTAACAGTATTCACTAATTTTATGGGGCTGTCTTTTTAAAAATCAATTTGTAAGAGATCTTTTGCATGATCTGTGGTTAAATAAGTATTTTTAAAACAGCTACTTGGTTCTACTTTTGGTTTTGAAGTTTTCCCTTGCTTATAGACTTTCTGGAATGATTTTTTTATTCTAATTTTTTACATTTAAGTCTTTAATATATAGTATTTATTTTTGTATATGGTATCAAATTGGGGTATTCTTTTACACTAAACATGGCCCAAACTCTTTGCCAGACATTCACTCAGAGCTTGTTATACCACATGTATTTTTATTATGCCCAAGAAAAGAGTCTTCTGGCCAGGGCAACTTACAGTTACTCAATTTAGTTTCAGAAAAAAAAAAAAATCATTTTTATCAAACTGCTGCTGTATACTTTTGGCTCACCATTCCAGTGTTGGCAAGAATGCAGATATTCTACATTAGTCTCCTTGTTTTGTCTTTTTTTCTTCTCCCCTACTAGATCTTGGTAACTTGCATAATTACCCTAGTTTCACTGACTTGACTTATTCTATTTTCATTACCTAACCTTATCATTCTGTACTCCAAACCATTTCCTTATTGCCCATTCAACAATTCTTAGTTCAATCAAGGACTTTATTTCAAGCCTTTTAGGAATGATAGAACTTCATGATATAGTGTACCCATTTTATCTTTTCTTTGCTATATTATAAAATTGTATTGTTATCTTAGCTTTTCATGTTTATTTTTAAATCTTTTCAGCTTTTCATTTTTAATATTCACTTTTATCTCAAATGTGATGCAAAAAACATAACTGTGATCAATTTTAGTATGTTTTCAAGAAGTTGGCTGAGAACATTCTTAGGCTTGTGAACTTAATTTTTCTAACATTGCATTAACTTAGTAACTAAACAAAGTTGGTAAGTAATGGCCATTGCATATTTAACTTTATGAATACTAAACATATTTGGATTTTTCAAAATTTTAATTTTTGTGCATTGGCTCATGTGTTTATATATTTAAATGCTTTTCAATTTTAAAATGATACGACTCTTTTAAGGACTGTATAATGTAATAGCGAATTGAACTCGGTCATAAATGTCTAGTTTAAACCCAGTTCATGACATTAGTTTGTTTTAAAGATTTTATTTATCTGAGAGAGAGAGATACCGAGAGAGAACATGAATCGGGTGGAGGGGTACAGGGAGATGGAGAAGCAGGATCCCTGATGAGCAAGGAGCCTGATGTGGGACTGGATCCTAGGACCCTGGCATCATGACCTGAGCCCAAGGCAGACACTTAACAACTGAGCCACTCAGGTGCCTTGTTTTGTTTTGTATTGCTGTAAGATTTTATTCTTCAGTAATCACTACACCCAACGTGGGGCTCAAACTCACAACCCTGAAATCAAAGGTCACACACCCACCTACTGAGCCAGCCAGGCACTCTAGTTTTTTGACCTTGAGCAAATTACCTCCTCCGAGATTGTGCTCTGAAGTTTAGAATGGGGATAACAATACCTACCTTCATTTGATTTTAGAGAAAGTTAAATTAGTTAATAAGAGGGGGAAAAAAGAAAACAACTTCCACTATCAATATATATTAATTTTTTGTGTATATTTCCTTTTGGGTTTTGTTTCTATGTATACCTATTTTACTATGCATTTATAATTAAGCTGGGTGTGCATTTTTAACACATTTATGTAGGTCAAGTAATAAATATAACATTGGGCTGCTCAGTACTGAAAATAGAAAAGCATACAATCCTAATAAAATGGATTTTTAGTTTTCCCATACCTGGTTAAGTCAATTCTTTCTTCTTCAATTCCCTTCTGCTGTTTTAGAGGCTGAATCATTTAAATCATTGATTCTCTAACTTTTCTGTGTATCTGATAAATTCAGTGTGTATTAGAACCACCTGGTAAAGGGGGCCTGGTGAAATAAGATTGCTTGGCCCCACCCCAGAGTCTCTCTGATGTAGTAGGTCTGGGGAGCATCTGGAGAATTTGCTTTTTTTTTTTTTTTTGCATTTCTTACCTTATTGTAAGGTTGTGTGTGTGTGTGTGTGTGTGTGTAAGAGTTTATGTATGTATGTATGTATGTATGTATGTATGTGAGAGGATGGGGAAGGGCAGAGGGAAAGACTCCATGCTGAGTGCAGAGCCTGACGCAGAGCTGGATCCCATGACCCAGATGAGCCGAAATCAAGAGTTAAATGTTCAACCGATGAGTCACCCAGGCACCCCTGGAGAATTTGCGTTTCTAACATGTTCCCAGATGATGCTGATTATGCCCATCTGTGAATTGCCCTCAGAGGCTACTGATCTCTCCAGATAGTTTCCTAAGTCCCCTTAATTTTTTGTCATATATTACACTAAAACAGCCTGTATTATATTTGATGTTAATTAAGTTTATGAAGCAACAATACTTTTCTTTGTATATGCCTTCTGAAAATTTTCAATTTATTGTTTTTAAGTTGCAAGGAGCATTTAGTATTATTTTATATAAATTAGGGACCCTAATTAATGACTGGTTTTCTATTTTTTGTTATTCGTATTTTTCTCATCAGGCTGACAGGCTAGGTATGATTTCAGTAGGGGGATAAGGAAAGATATTGAAAGGTAATGAGGTACAGTGGAGGATGCAAGCAAGGTGATTTGAACTCAAGAACAAACGCTTATAATTTAGATAATATACTTCCTCGGCTACACTTTTTTTATTGAAATATATTTGGCATACAACATTGTGTGATATTTAAGGTATATATGTTAATTTGATACATTTATAAATGTATGATTGCCATTGCAACAATAATTATCAGCTTTACTTTTCTTATCTATAATGAGTTTAAAAATTAATAAAAATATTTTTGTTGTATTCTTCTGGAAATATTTATATCCTTTGCAAATTCTTGAATCCTTTCCTGAATGCAAAATCTTTTGTTGTAGGATATTTGGGAAAGAAGGGAAATCCAGCTCCCCATTCTAAAATTTAAGAGCCAGGAACATGATTAAACCTGTTCATCTGGGAAATGATCTGGTGTCCACTTATTTGGGAGAGAGAGATTCATTGAAGAGTTAGTCAAGCCATTTACACAACCTGTGGGAGGAGTAATTCTAGAATGCACAGAGCTATTTTTGTTTAAGCTATACAATTTAAAATTGATTGCTTATTTAAGTGTAAATAAATAGCTGTTATTATAGCAATCTTTGGAAACCCCTAATTTATTTGGAAAAGCATGGCATTATGAAAAAGTAGTATTTTCAGAATCTGCTATAAAAATTGGTAAAGATTGCAGGAAGCTTGTCAAAAGGACACTGAAAAATGAATATAATTTGCTATATCAGAAAAATGTTTTTCCAAAAGAGAAAGTGAGAGAGACAAACAAAAGGGAGAATTTCCAGGATGAAGAGAGAGATGGCATGGGATTGGGGATGAAAAATAATGATGTTGATACTAAATACAGATAAAGGAATAGGAAATTTAGGTAGAATTCAGATTTTAAAAATAAATAAACATATAGAGTTTGTTATTGCACATTACATTTACAGTAAATGCCAGTATTTTGATCATCTTATGTTTTTGGCTCCAATTTATCTTTTAGATTTCTGGCCTTTAAAATGGCCACTTGAAATAATTTTTTACCAATATTCTATAGAAAGGAAGTCTAATAAGCATACCAACTAGGGAAAGACAGTCTATTCAAAAATAATATCTGGCTGAGTGAAGTAAGTCAGTCGGAGAAGGACAAACATTATATGTTCTCATTCATTTGGGGAATATAAATAATAGTGAAAGGGAATATAGGGGAAGGTAGAAGAAATGTGTGGGAAATATCAGAAAGGGAGACAGAACGTAAAGACTGCTAACTCTGGGAAACGAACTAGGGGTGGTAGAAGGGGAGGAGGGCGGGGGGTGGGAGTGATAGGGTGACGGGCACTGGGGGTTATTCTGTACGTTGGTAAATTGAACACCAATAAAAAATAAATTTAAAAAAAACTAATAAAAAAAATAATATCTGGCTGGAGATCCTAAATTGAACATTTCCTTTTGGTTTCCTAATTAATATCAGTAGCTAAAAAATTAATGTCATTTAAAAGTATTAACTGCTATATGATTAATTTTAAGCTTAAGATAAAATTGGATGTTCCACGTTAAGCCAGGTATTTCTGTCCAGTTGCACGATTCAAGGTACAGATACACGGCTATGAATCAAATAGCCAATGAAATTAAGAAATTAAAATTAGTTCTGGATCCATGACAATTTAATGATTCCTATTCTTCAGGGGAAATTTTTTGCATTACTTCCCCAGGATTCATATAGAGTAGTAGTTCTCAATGTTGGCTGCCATTAGAATTACTTGGGATGGCTCAGGCTCTATCCAGATTTATTGAAACAGAATTTCTAGAGATGGAGCCTGGATGGAGCATTCTTGCTTGATTTCCCTGTGGTTGTTATTGTTGTTTTAAACTCTTTGTGGTATACAGCCAGAATTGGGAACAACTGATTTATTCTACAGTATGCTAAATCCAAGGAAGCAGATGGAAATCCTGTTTTGTTTCTGAAGGCAAATAGCTTCGTCTCTTAACAAACCTATGCTCAGAAATGTAAAGGGACTCTGTCACTTTGGAAACCAGTTTGATGGTTCCTCAAAAAGTTAAACATAGAATAACCAGAAGACCCAGTAATTTCACTCCTAGGTACATACTCCAAACAATTGAAAACAGGGACTCAAACAAATACTTGTACACATATGTTCAGAGCAGCACTATTCATGTTTGCCAGAAAGTGGAAACAACCCAAATGGATAAACAAATTTTAATAGTTCACCCATACAGTGGAATATTACTCTGTCATTAAAAGGAAGGAAGTGTTGGTACATTTCACATTACGATATGGATAAATCTTGAAAATATGTTAAGTGAAAGAAGCCTGACATAAAGAGTGGGCTTCATAGGATTCCATACGAAATATCCAGAATAAGTAAATCCATACAGATAGATTGCAAATTGTTGGTTGCCAGGAGCTGGAGAAGAGGGAAGGGGGAGTACTGCTTGATAGCTATGGAGTTTTCTTTTGGGATTACGAGAATGTGCTGAACTAGAGAGCAGTGGTGGTTGAACAACATTATGAATGTAGTATCTGCTACTAAATTAATTGTTCACTTTAAAGTGGTTAATTTCATGTTATATAAATTTTGCTTTAATTAAAAAAAAAGCTATGCACAAACATCAGATCTTTACATTTAATAATGTGATCTTCAACCCTGCACACCTTGGTTGTGGAGCAACCTATGGGGGTCTCCTCTGCAAATGGGCTCCTAGTGTCTCTGTCCCCGCCACCTGTAATTGTGTGCTGATTCCTGGGAGACATCACCCTCAAGGTTTCCATCAGCCCACAAGTGACAGCATGACAACCTTCCCTTCCAGTGGTAGGCTCATGGCCCCTTATAACTATCACCAGGCCTGCCTGGGTTCCAGTTCCAGTAACAGCTCCTGCAGAAGTGCAGAGCATCCTGGGGAAGCCATCCTTCACCACCCTGGTCTCCCCACAGCAACCCACACCCCACGGCCTGGTGAGCAAGCTTCTTTTTCAAGAAATCCACTCTGCCATACAGTCTTGGAGTCCCCAGAATGCTTGGACTCTTCCCAGGCCTCCAATAACATGATCACCTACCTGAGACTTGGCTCTGGAAGCCATGAGGGAGCAGCCTAGTGGCCAGCCTGGCAAAGCCAACACCAGACCCCAATCTAGAGTGGCCACACCAGGCTTAAGGAGGCACTAAACCCTCCTCTTTTGTCCCTTCTGCCCCTCCCTGTAGATTAGGCAGGCTGCAGCAAGCAGAAGCAATTGGGTTCTTTTTTTTTTTTTTAAGATTTTATTTATTCATGAGAGACACAGAGAGAGAGAGAGGTAGAGACATAGGCCGAGGGAGAAGCAGGCTTCATGCAGGGAGCCCAACGTGGGACTCGATCCCGGGTCTCCAGGATCAGGCCCTGGGCCGAAGGTGGCGCTAAACCACTGAGCCACCCAGGCTGCCCCACAATTGGGTTCTTTTATATCAAAACAGCAAAACAAAACAAAACACACACACACACGCAAAACAGCAAAACATCACAAAGTGAGTTGAGAGATCCTGTAATTATGTGCCTTGCACCAAGTGGAAAATAAACTCCAAGCAGCCAGTAAAAATAAATAAAATAAAATAAAATAAAATAAAATAAAATAAAATAAAATAAAATAAAATAAAATGTGATTTTCCTGTTAAAATTAGCTCTTCCAAAAATTAGATTAAAGCCTGTCATTAAACACAACTAATGAACCTAATTAATCATGTGATCTCATAGATAGCCTTAGGTAGAAGCTGTGACCTACCTGTTACTCAGAATATATTCTGAATATATCTAAGAATATACTGTATCGGTATCTGGAGATTTGAATTTCCTTATAACTGGGTGTTTAGGCCTTCAATGAGGAGCATGCAGGGACCAAAGGGTATTACTTGTCCCAATAATTAGTGATTTCAAAATTTCTGGCCCTGTCCTCAAAGAGTAAATGATTAATGATACTGTTTTCTCTAAAGGGCAGAGAAGAAGCAAAGCAAAGAGAGAAAAGGAAATTAAGGAAAATAAGGAGAGAATAGGAAAAGTCAGAGCAGTAGGGTTGAGAGATGTGAATATTGTCTTAAGTAACTGCAGACTTAGAGGGTGGTTTTGTTTTTTTTTTTTTAAACACACCAGAAATGTGAATTTTTCTTAAAAAAAAAAAAAGATATAAAGATGTTCTTATGATATTTTAAAATGCCAGGCAATGGGATATATTTGGAACCTAGGAAAAAGTTGCTGTTTGAGAAACAATCTTATGAAAGAGTGAATATTGTGGGTAATGTAACTATTCTACTGCAAGATTCAGTGATCAACACACAGGATCACACACATAGGGCAGAAGTGGTCAGAGGCCTGGCACCTGCCCTTGGATTCTTTCTAGCTGAACCCCCCAATCCTCAGGAAGATGGTAGGTATAACATGGAGCTGAGGCCTCAACATACCCTGGTTACATCAGCCCTTTTAAACTCTAAGTCTAGGGAACCCTGGGTGGCGCAGCGGTTTAGCGCCTGCCTTTGGCCCAGGGCGTGATCCTGGAGACACGGAGTTGAATCCCACGTCGGGCTCCCGGTGCATGGAGCCTGCTTCTCCCTCTGCCTATGCCTCTGCCTCTCTCTCTCTCTGTATGACTATTATAAATAAATAAAAATTTAAAAATAAAATAAAAATAAACCCTAAGTCTAGTCCTGAAGATAGAACACATTTTGACCTTCCCAGTTAATGTGTAAAAAATATGCTATTTGTAGGAAATCCTGCTATATTGCCATTTTGATTCATAAAAAGTGAATTGCCATGCATACCTAATAACCAGCAATTCCCTCCCCTGTTCTCCTGCTAGTCTTTGTCTTTTCAAGAAAATCATATTAAATGTAAAGATTTTGTAACATAAGCTTCTTTTCCTTCAAAATAATTACAGATTTATGGGAGAGTGCAAAGAAATGTGCAGGGAATTCCCATGTACTCTTCTCCTGGCCTCCCCACAACACTAACATCTTACACAACTATGGTATAATATCAATGCCAAGAAATCAATATTGGTACAATCCACACAGGTTATTCAGATTTTCAGATTTCACCTGTTACAGAGATACTTGTGTGTATGTGTGTGTGTGTGTGTGTGAGTAGAACTGTAAGCAATTCTATCAGACTTAGCCTTGCATAACAACCACTGCAATCAAGATACTCAACCATTTCATCCCAAGACTCTGGTAACATTCCCTTATAGCCACATTCATCCTCTCCTTCACCATCTCTAACCTTTGGCAACCACTAATCTGTTCTTCATCTCTATAATGATGTTATTTCTTGAATCTTAAGTTAATGGAACCATGTAGTATGTAACCTTTCAGCACTAGCTTTTTTTACTCAGCATAATTCCTTTTAGGAGTTTCATCCATGTTGTTGCATGTGGCAATAGCTTGTTCCTTTTTATTGCCGAGTAGCATTCCATGGTATGGATGTACCACAATTTGTTTAACCATCCCCAAGGGCGGGACATTTAGGTGGTTTCCAGTTTAGGGTTATTAAGAATAAAGCTTCTGGGGCATATGGGTGGCTCAGTGGTTGAGCGGCTGCCTTTGGCTCAGGTCATGATCCCGGCGTCCTAGGATTGAGTCTTGCATCAGGCTCCTCATGGGGAGCCTGCTTCTCTCTCTGCCTATGTCTCTGCTTCTGTCTCTCCTGAATAAATAAATAAAATCTTTAAAAAAAAAGAATAAAGGTTCTATGAACATTCATATACAAGTTCCTGTGTGAAAATCACTCTTCATTTCTCTAGGATAAATACCTAAGGGTGCCACTGGTACATAGTATGTAAGCCTATTTGTAGTTTAAAAAGAATGGCCAAATATTTTCTAGTATATGCATAGGCTTTTAAGATGGGAAAATAATCACTTTTAGAAATAATGAATTTCCCAAATGAAGTCTCCCATATTTCCGTAAATAAGAGAGATTTTTAAGGAAGAAGAGAAAGGAAATTTGTTCTTAAAATATAGGGGTGTCTGAGTGGCTCAGTCAGTCAAGTGTCCGACTCTTGGTTTTGGATGAGGCCATGATCTCATGAGATCAAACCCAGCAGTAGGCTCCTCACTCAGCAGGGAGTCTGCTTGAAGATTCTCTCCCTGCTCCTCCCCCTACTATCTCTCTCAAATAAATAAATGTTTTTTTTTAAAGATTTTATTTATTTATTCATGAGAGACACAGAGAGAGGGAGGCAGAGAGAGACACAGGCAGAGGGAGAAGCAGGCTCCATGCAGGGAGCCTGATGTGGGACTCGATCCTGAGTCTCCAGGATCACATCCTGGGCCGAAGGCAGCGCTAAACCGCTGAGCCACCCCAGCTGCCCCTCAAATAAATAAATCTTTAAAAAAAAAAAAACAGATATAGTGCTTGGATTAATTGTATGTTAAGTTTCGTGATTTGAACATTTTATTTTTGTACTTCCTCTGTAATGATTCAGATGTTGCTGAAAGCAGTTGATCCTGTGTGAGTTATGGTCTTACAGCATGTGAACATAGCACAACAGCAGAGATGGTTGTCAGTGAGTCAGCGATAAAAATAAATTTTTGTCTTTGGTTACAATAATCATGAAAACAATATTTTCAAAGAAAGATTTATGAAAGAAGAGAATAATAGTTACTATTTGCCCACTGACTTGTAAATAAAGAATCTCTCCTAGTTCAGGATTATAAAACTTCATATAATCAAACTGTGGCGGCCGCTAGCCTTCTTAAATAATGAAGGAGGGAATGAAGGACATGGAGCATTTAGTAGTTAGTATATTAGACCAGGGGGATATGGCATATTTAGAACGGGACACAGTAGATGACAGGCTAGAGAAATAAGGTATTCAGCATAAATTAACCTGTTCCTGAATCTTGTGATTTTTAAGTTTAAACTTAAAAAATTTTCTGTGCATCTTTTCACCTTCTTCGTTCCTGTCTCCTTGTCCTTTTCTCTGCCCTGGAAATCATAACCATCTGAAAAATAAGCTTTTCCCTTGGTTCATCACTAACAAAACGTTTTAAAATGCAAATATCACCTTAAACTCATAAAAATGTTAATTCCAGAGGTTTTGGCATTTCTTTCCATGCCTTCAGTCACTTTCTCTTATCTCTTCCACAGGAAGGAGGATCAATTTTCTCCAAAGAATTTCTTGAAAGGAACAGAAAACTAAATTTTGTCTGCTTCATTTGTTCTATCACAAACATGGTCATTTTCATAAACTCTATCTCATAGGGATGGAGCTATATGCAGAGAAGCTGTCCTTGGCAATTCTGAAATTAGATGTGCAGTTTTCAAAAATCAATTATTTGCAGATGATTTGCAGTTCCACTCATGTTTCCTACGCATCTAAGGAAGGCAAGAAATTGACTTTGTGGAAAACTGAAAGGAGGAGGCCTAAAATACAGAGAACATATGTCGAGGTGAAAACAGCCTTTTAAAAAAATATATTTCACTAATTGTGAAACAATTGGAGAGTTACAGAAACACGACTTTTTTTCTGAAGTGTATGAGAGTACGTCGCTAGCATAATGGTCCATCACCCCAGAATACTCTGTATTTCCTACAAACATACTTCAGTATAAAACCACAATACAACCATAAGACATCAGGAAGTTCACACGATACATTTCTGTCACCTAATTGTCTCTAAAATGTCTTTTATGGTAAAAGCATTCAATCCAGGTTCATGCATTTCATTTAGTTGTCCTGTTTCTTTAAGTCTTCAAGCTGGTATAGCTGCTCAATCTTGACTTTCAAGCCTCATCACATTTGAAGATTCCAGGCTGGTTATTTTGTAGAATGACCCTCAATTTTACTTTGTCTAACATTTTGTCATGATTAGATTCAGGCTATGCATCTTTGTCAGGAATATCACAGGAGGGATGGTGTGTTCTTCTCATCCCAGCCTCTTACGTGGCATAAGATTTTGATTTGTCCCATTACTGATGATAATCACTTTGATTACTTGATTAAAGTGGTGTCTGCCGGGCTTCTCAAATTAACATTACTCTTTGCCCTTTGTAATAAATGAATATTTTGGAGGGAGATACTTCAAAACTATGTAAATGTCTTGTTCCTCATCAAGCCTTCAGTTTATGTGTTTTAATATCTGTAGGGGTTCATATTTTATTCAAAGGGTTATAGTTCATTACTGTCATTTATTTTTTTAATTTCTCTTTTAAAAGATTTTATTTATTCATGAGAGACACAGAGAGGGGGTTGCGGGCAGAGACACAGGCAGAGGGAGAAGCAGGATCCATGCAGGGAGCCCGATGTGGGACTCGATCCCAGGAGCCCAGGATCACGCCCTGGGCTGAAAGCAGGAGCCAAACCGCTGAGCTACCCAGGTGTCCCCATTACTGTCATTTATTTGTATGCTTAAATCGGCTCCAGTTTGTTTAGTGGAAGCCCCTCCAAGCTGGCTTCCATGTCCTTTTGCCATGTCCCTAACATTTTTTGAGCACAACATTGTTTACTGACACAATAAGATGTTTTAGGCTTGCCTTGTATTTCTCCTGCCCCAATTCTGGAACCAGGCATTTTGCCAAGAATCTTTCATTTCCTGTTAGAAAATGGTATTTAGAAGCCAAGATCTGGGCACAAGGTGTGATCACTGCTATTCTCAGGCTCTGTGGAGAGTGCTAGGGAATATTTGTCCATTTGTCTATCTATCTAGCTAAAATAAACTAGCTTGAACTGTGAGTTCACACAGATGCATCCAATCCCAGTTCAACACGAGGATTCATTCTAGTTTTTACCTTTTCTGTATTTATAACTCCCTTTTTGGGATGCCTGGGTGGCTCAGTGATTGTCTACCTTCAGCTCAGGTTGTGATCCCAGAGTTCTGGAATGGAGTCCAGCATCAGGCTCCCTACAGGGAGCCTGCTTCTCCCTCTGCCTGTCTCTGCTTCTTTCTTTGTGTCTCTCATGAATAAATAAATCCATATATATATATATATATATATATATATATATATATATATATATTCTCCAACAGTGAGAATCTGATGCTTCATTATCCTTCATGTAATTACTATTTGATTAATCCTCTTTAACCATTTTGGGACCAATCTCAATGTCTGTGGGGTTTTTTTCCACACCATCAAGTAATTCTCAGACACCAGCTAAGTATCCTACAATTCAACTCAATTCTGACACTATCTGGAGCTAGTGTCAGATCCCACAGGTTAAGGGCTCAGTCCCACAAGATTGTGGCTCCCATTCCCCCAATTCAGACACTAATCATAAGTCCAAGTTGCCACCTGTGCTTCTGACCAACTTGGCTGTAGATTGGAGTTTCCAACAACCCCTCCTAGAGTGGCTCACAGAAACATTTTACTTAACAGTTGGTTAGAAAAGGATAGAACTCAGGAAGAGCCAGGTGGAAAAGATGCATAGAGTAGGAGAGCTTACCTCAAGGTGTGGAACTCCTAATACACTCTCCAAGCTGCCATTTTCCTCAATTCTCCACCAACCCAGAAACTCTCCAAACGCCATTCTTTTTGGTTTTTTGGGGACTTGTGACTTCTTAGGCAAGATTGATTACATCATTGGCTTCTAGTGATTGAATTCAATCTAGGTCAAGGGGTGGGGCTGAAAGTCCCAATCATCTATTCATCTGGTAGGTGCCCCTGGCAACCAGCCCCCAGCCTTCGGGTTTTCCAAAAGTCACCTCATTAACATAACAAAAGACACCTTCAGTGCCCTCTTGTAATTGGGAAATTAGAAGTGTTTTAGGAGCTCTGTACCAGAAACTGGAAGGAAGACAAAAAGATGTACGTTTCTTATAAATTACAATATCTCACCCTTGTAAGCACACACTTTCCAATCCCTGTCCCAACTCTCTCTGTGCCTGGATCCCTGCAGCTCCCTGCTGGGCTCTGACTCCCGTTTCTAGGCTGTCCCCCTGGGATAACTTTCTCACTCTGCTCTGTCTCCGTCTTGCCCAACCAGGCTGCCCCACGGTGTGGTTACCCTCCTGCTTGGACCCCAGCACCTGGGCCACACTGGGCCACCCTGTCTTCCTTCAACACCACTGCTCATACTATCCTTGTCATGTTCCACTTAATAGCTTTAGATTGCATTATTAGGGAAAGAAAATGCTTTTTTTTAATTAAAATATTTATTTATTTATTTATTTATTTATTTATTTATTTATTTATTTATTTATTTGATAGAGCAAGAGAGCAAAGGCAGGAGGAGTAGCAGAGGGAGAGGGAGAAGCAGGCTCCTTGCCGAGTAGGAAGTCCGGTGTATGTGGGGCTCAGTCCCAGACCCTGGGATCATGACCTAAGCTGAAGGCAGCCGCTTAACCCACTGAACCACACAGGCATCTCGGAAAATGCTTTTTTAAAAAATGAGTTTTAAATTACTTAAATACTATCTCTGTTTGTGTTTGAATAGATTCACTCTCAGTCATTCTGGGTCTCTTACCTAGTTTTAAATTGGCTCGGCAACAAAATCAGATGGTACTTTAGGCTGACATTACTAGTGAGCAATGTGCATTTTTCAAGGGCTGTTTTTTTACTTTCAGAAGCCATATAAAGCTTGAACTTTTGTTCCCTGCTCTTTATTTTCCCCTTTTCTGTTCAACTCCATGATGTCCCCTGTAAACTTTTTTTTTCCTTTGTCATCTCATCTTCTTTCATTTCTTTCTCTTTTCTTCCATTATTTAGTGAGCTCATTTCTTCCTGTTTCTCCAGGGAAGGGCCCAGAGGTTGCTATGACAGTCGAGATTGCCAGAATGGGTTTTGCTGTTATTATTAGTTCCCACGGAAAAGGAAAAGGAAGAGAACATCTCTTTCCCCTTCCCCACTGACCTCTGGTAGGGAACATGAGATTTATCTCCATGTCTGTGTTGAATTTCTAAGTCTGAGGTTTAATTGGGGATGGGCGAGGGAATCAGATCATGGAAGAAGAGAAATAGATGCTACACATTTGTTTTTTAAACTGAGATATAGCTTAATCCAGTGCCCCACTTTTAAGTATACATGTTTACATATTTATACACCTATCTAACCATTACCAGATCAAGATGTCAAACATCCCATCACCTCAAAAGTTACTGTCTTGCCCACTTATATTAATTACTCCTTCAAAGCTAAGAACTATTCTGATGCTACATCTATGAGATTCACCCATGTTAATATGAATTAGTTGGTTCTTTTTTATTGGTGAGTAATTGTTCATTGTGTCAATAAACCACTTCATCCATTTTCTGTTTTAGGACATTGGGGTCATTTCTAGCTTTGGACTATTATACATTAAGCTGCTATGAACATTCTCTTTCATGTATTTTGATAGAGATAAGCACTCATTTCTGTTTAGTATATATTCTGGAGTGGAATTGCAGGAAGGTAGGGTTTATTTGTACTTAGGATTAGTAGGTACTGAAAAACATTTTTACAAAGTGGTTATATTAATTTAGACTCCCACCAACAATGTGTAAGAGTTTTAACTGTTCTGTCCTTAAACCAACATGCAGTATGGCCAGTTTTTTAAAACCGTATTTATTTTAGTGTGGTGTACAGTGAATGCTATGCCAGTTTTAACTTGCATTTATCTAATGACTAATGATGTTGAGCACCTTTGCGTGTATTTATTAGATACTTTGATATTTTTTTTGTGAATTGCCTTCATGTCTTTTGCTTAAGTTTTAATTGAGTTAACCCCACAACTTTAAATCCTGCAGAGGTTCTTTCTTGTGCACAGAAGCATGGCACTGTTGCATCAGATCAAGCACTTTCTGCTGCAGGCAGTCATGAACTCAGTTTGGATAGTATGAGAGGCAGGACACTTTCTGGAAATGTGAGGGAAATGATCTAGCACTTTCTGGAAATGTGAGGGAAATGATCAAGCCCAGCATGTTTCTATCCTAAGTTCTGCAACTATCAGAACACTGCTTATGTCTTGAAGGAGAAAAGAAACAATTTTCAGCAGATCTTTTTTTTTTTTTAAAGATTTCTATTTATCTATTCATGAGAGACACACAGAGAGAGAAAGGCAGAGAGACACAGGCAGAGGGAGAAGCAGGCTCCATGCAGGGAGCCCGATACGGGATTTGATCCCAGGTCCCCAGGATCAGGCCCTGGGCTGAAGCGGCGCTAAACCGCTGAGCCACCTGGGCTGCCCCATTTTTTTTCTTTGTTGACAACATCTATGACTCAATTTAACAGGAAAAATTAAATTCCTTTCCAGATGCTTTTTTTTTTTTCCAGATGCTTTATAAAAATAAGATAAAGTTATTTTGGGGGGGATGTGAATCAATGAAATTACAGTCTCATCAGACCTCACTTAGATTCCTATTTTTTCTCTGGGGGATGAGTCACACACTTCTCCATTATCTACACAACCTGGCTCAGTGTGGCTCTTGGACCCTCTTCTTGATGGTGCACTGGTGCCCACAGCACCAGCGCCTGAGACTTGCTTGTGCATCTCTTTCCAACTTTGCATTTCATGACATCAAGTTGGTAGCTTGAAATTGTTACCTGGTGGGAGTATTGATACCACTAAAATTGGCAAATGCACAAATCAGAGAATGTTTTTCCCCCCACTGAGATTCATTGTTAAACATTTACCAAGACACAGCTGCTTCTTCTTCATGCAAACTGGTCATTGCCAAAGCAGTGGTCAATTTTAAATTCCCCACTTTCCCGTATAATCAGGTTTTTAAAATCTTATTTTATTTTTATTTATTCATGAGAGACAGAGAGAGAGAGGCAGAGACACAGGCAGAGAGAGAAGCAGGCTCCCTGAGGAGAGCCCATGTGGGACTAGATCCCAGGACCATGGGATCATGATCTGATCCAAAGGCAGATGCTCAACCACAGAGCCACCCAGGTGCTCCCTGTATATTTAAGTTTTGTAGCTGTCCTGGCTTAGGTCAGGTCATGAGGGTGCAGGGTGAGGGCTTGTATCATGATGGTAATATGCCCCAAAGTAGGGAAAACACAGAAGTATAAGAAAGTAGAGGAGAAGTAGCTCATATATGAAAGAAACTTAGTGCGAATCTTTCCCAACTCTAAATATTTACACAATATGACCAATAATGAGTTGCGAAGCTGGATGGAGTGTTTATAAACTATGAGCAATAAACAACAAATTATGATCAACTATGCTAGAGGAAAGTAAATTATCTTACTACCTTTCTATACTTTCTATAGAAAATATTAGAAAATTATTGCCATATGAAGAGGTGATCAGTAAGTAGGCAACCAAAAACTCTAGGAGAAATGTATTCTAGAGGTATGTCAGGCAGTTCATAAAATTATTTCCTTCCATAACTCAGATCTTGTATATATTTAACAAATGTTTACCTAACTAAACTAATTTCTGCAAATATTTGCTTGTCTACAATCTGTTTATGTGGGGGTCTTTAAATTTTAATATATTATTTGGGGTGCACTGACCATGGAAGGAACTCTTGTGCTTCTTATTTTAGGAATAATACTTCTTCCTCTGAATTCTTCTGAAGTTTATAATCTATCCCAGTTGTTACTTCTTGTACTGGGATTATCCATCAATATGCTTCTTTTCTACTAAAATGTTTCCCTCCTTTGCCTCCTTTTGTATTACAGGGAATCACATATGTGAAGGACTGTCAGGGACACCATAATGGCTAGTCGTCTGTGCCCCACCAGCTTGTGAGCTCCTTATGGTCATTGAAGGGTTAGGGACTATGTCCTTTGGTTTCTTCAGCACTCAGCACACAGTGGAGATCACGCACACACACACGCTTGTTAAAATGGGTTGAATGATCCTCTTTCTTTTATTCTATATTTTCAGACTATATCTTGATTCACCTGCCCCTTGTACTACTCATAGTCATATATGCCAGTTTTCAATTTATGGCTTCTCACTTCTCGTCTCTAATCTTCATTACCTGCTCTGTGAAAATGGAGATGGGTCTTTTTCTTCTTTTTCCAGCTGGCACAATGTTAAATGCTGGAGACATGGAAGGAGGAAGGGGCTAGGCAATCTACTGCAGCCCCTGAGTGTCCCTATTCACCACTATTAACCCGGGGCATTTCTCAGGGTTGTGTGGGTAGGAGTAACCTCGAGGACAAAGAGTAGGGTTGTCTACTATTTACTATAAAATCAGTGAATTCCCCAAGCTCGGTGGATTCCCCATCTGCTCCTGTGACTTTTGGGGGCAAGAGGAATTAACCCAAACTAGAATAGTCACACTTGTTTTTTTACTTTGGGTGAAAAGGCCATTTTCTCTGCCCCAGTTAAGTGTTCTCTGCTAGCATCCACGAAACAGTAACAGGCTAATTTACTAGCCTGCAAGTAGGGCAGTCAAATCCCAGACCATGATAACCAGCCAATCCTGCGTGAGTCTAACGGTCTGTAATGGTACATAATTCTCTATACCAAACCTCTGTTCCAGTGATAGTGCGGTTTCTGTCTCCCTGACTGATACAGTACCGCTACAGAATCCTCCTCCTCACATCCTTAGAATTTTAAAGCACTTGTCTCTCTTAAATTATATTAAATTGTAAACAATGGATTTATGACTTTCTCCTAATGGCTCATTCTGTCATTTCCATTCATTACTGCTCCACCCAGCATCCCTGCTCTTTGCTCTATTGACAGTAACAGTTCTCTGCACCTGGGTCATTAAATATGCCATCCTCACTAAAATGCCCTTCTTTTGTCCTCTCATAACAGAGCGGCACTTATTAAGGGCCTGTTTGTGTGCGTGTGCATATGCACTCATGCACATAATAGGAAGAATTACATATCCTGTTCCTACTCATTAAAAGCGAACATTTAAAATATGGCACAGATGTGATGAGGACACTATCACAACATCTGACCTTGGCATCCAGTTTGTGGTCATCCTATGTAATAAGACAGCTGAAGCTCACCTCCATGTGGCAGTCTTGCATAGGTTTTTAAAAAACCTCTAAGGTCATACGGATCTGGTTGGTATTTATTTATTTATTTATTTATTTATTTATTTATTTATTTATTTTCTTTTTAAGATTTTTATTTATTCATTCATGAGAGACACACAGAGAGAGAGTTGCATAGACACAGGCAGAGGGAGAAGCAGGCTCCGTGCAGGGAGCCCGACTCGATCCCGGGTCCCCAGGATCACACTCCCGGCTGCAGGCAGCGCTAAATCGCTGTGCCACCGGGGCTGCCCTCTTGTTGGTTTTTAAATTTGCCTGTGCCATTTACTAGCTAATTTCCACACCATTAAGTGGGAATAGTCATATCTACTTCATAGGGTTACTGTAAAAACCTTAAAAATTATCATGTATATGAAGTGCTTAGCACAGTAACTGCCACATAATTAACTCAAACTCTCTATATTTCAGTAAACAAATGACCAAGTCTGAGGCAATTTAATAAAAAAAAAAAAAAAAAAAAAAGCTTTTAACCCAATTTCACTTGGCTGCCTCACAGCTAAGAGAGTCTCTAATCATCCTCCGGCCCACAGAAGACTTCCCCAGAGACTCAGTGGGGAGGCCAGACATTCCTCAGACTTTCCTCCTCTGTCTTCTTCCAATCATTCTTGCTATTGAAAGCTCCCTCTTGGTTTACCAGCTTCTTTGTTATGTATTTTTCTCATTTCCACCCTCTCAGAGGTCTTATCTCCTAAGTGATTGAAAAATGATTCTTTATGCACAGGTTGGCAAACTTTTTCTGTAAATGTCAAGAAAAAGATATGGTTTCTGTCACAACGACTCAATTTGCTGTCATGCACTAAAGCAGCCATAGACAATATGTAAACAGGCCCATCTGTGTTCCAATAACACTTCACTTATACCGTAAATGGCAGACAGATTTGCCCTCTGGGTTATAGTCTGTTGACCTTCAATCTGTAGTTTCTCTGCCTTTTAGCCTTTGGACCTAGAGATCTGAAGTATCATTTTGAGTTGGCCATTTTTCTCTGTGTTTGCTGGTCAAAAGAGGAACTCATTTATGGAACTTCGCCTCGCCACAGGTAAAATATTCATTTTAAAAATATTCCCGGGATCCCTGGGTGGCGCAGCGGTTTGGCGCCTGCCTTTGGCCCAGGGCGCGATCCTGGAGACCCAGGATCGAGTCCCACATCGGGCTCCCGGTGCATGGAGCCTGCTTCTCCCTCTGCCTGTGTCTCTGCCTCTCTCTCTCTCTCTCTCTCTCTCTCTCTCTGTGACTATCATAAATAAATACAAATCAAAAAAATAAAAATAAAAATATTCCCTATTCCAGTAGTACTTCTTATATTTTATCATGGACCTTCATTGAATGGTTCTCCCTGGTTACCTGAAATTCTATAGTCACAGGTTATTTATTATATGGATGTAGGTGATTAGATAAAAATACCTTTGGCTCAAATCTTTTTATTTTAAGATTTTTATTTATTTATTTATTCATGAGAGACACACAGAGAGAGGCAGAGACATAGGCAAAGGAAGAAGTAGGCTCCCTGTGGGGAGCCTGATGTGGGACTTGATCCCAGGATCCAGGGATCACACCCTGAGCTGAAGGCAGATGCTCAACCACTGAGTCACCCAGGCCCCCCATTAGCTCAAATCTTAAAACACTATGCAATTAATGAAAAAAAATGGCAATGTACTGAACAGCATTAACTATATAGTATCAATGAACAACTCAGAATCGGCACAATTTTAATACTTTGATGGAATATTAGGAAGTCCACAATCTAAAATTTCTCCTGCATTAAGACAAAGACTGAATGATTTTTATCAGTAAGAGAGAATGATTTCAAAATAATGACTATTAAAATGTTTAATATTAATTAAGTCTTTTTTTTTTTTTTTTTTTTGGTCAAAGAACTTGTCACCATTATGCAGTCATGGATATATTGGGATTTGGGTTCTCTTAACTAGCCTGTCGATATTTTGTAGGTTTTACAATTCTTTCTGAATACTCAAACATTATATAACATGATTATACTAATGGCAGTCATTGTAGTGAACCATATAGAAGACTAGATAGAATTTGAGAATTATCTTTCACCGTATTTTGAGTAATTACAGAATTAGTTTAATAAAATTAATAAAGTTTGGTATTGTTGAAAGTCATATGAATGAGAGAAATATTTTATCGAAATTGTGTAGATAGGACATTTCTTTGACCATTTTTCTGAAAATAATTTCCTGAGCACATATTACTATGTTTAAATACATTTCAGAAAGACAGTCTTCCTTGACTGCTAGAAATTGCCGATGAAAATATGGCCTGGAGTTTTCTTTGTGAGATTTTCTTTAAATGATTATAGAACTGTTCAGACTCCCTAGGTCTCCTGTAAAGTAAATCTGGGCTACAGCTTTATGGTAGGTGTGTGTATGTGTGTGTGTGTGTGTGGCTTGTGGTCACCTGTTCTTAGAGATCTCAAGGCATTTTTTTTTCTCCTTTTCTCTTTCTCTTCCTTTTTCCTGTATTTTTTTCTTTCTTTCTTCTTTCTCCTTCCTTCCTTCCTTCCTTCCTTCCTTCCTTCCTTCCTTCCTTCCTTCCTTCCTTCCTTCTTTCTTTCCCTCCCTCCCTCCCTCCATCCTTCCTTCTTTCCTTCCTTCCTTCCTTCCTTCCTTCCTTCCTTCCTTCCTTCCTTCCTTCCTTCCTCTTTCTTTTTCAATCTCCTAATAATGGAGAATGAGGTAGGTATTATCTTGGTTTGCCATTTCCCTTTCCCTTGAGCTGTAGCATGTTGAGGTCTCAGCTTTATAGAATAGAGTCTTTCTACCTTGGGCATATCTTGGGTTTTGACTTTCCTGGCCCATACCCTAGGAGGCCAACAAAATCAAAGGAAAAGTCCCGGAGTTTGGGGAATGCTCTTAGGGTAAAAGAGGTTCAGTGCTCAGCTCATCTTTCTGGGTCTTTCCTTTCACTTAGCTTTTTGTCTTCATAATCTTTAATATTTTGTTTGTTCTTTAATGCATTAAGGAGAATGTATTTTATTCAGAATTTTTGGTTGTTTTAAGCAGGATGATTCATCTAAATAGTCTACTCAACCATATTACCAGAAACAGAAGTCTGCTCTGAGTTGGTCATGTTTTTTCAAAGCTGTTCTTCATTTTAGACCATCAAAAATATCTTCTTAAATAACTTTGTTAAAAATATTCCATTTCTTCTACAAAAATACTATATAGCCTCACTGATTTGGTATAATTTGGGAAAAGCTCATGTAAATTGCGAAAACCTCTAAATGGTATGTTATTTTAAAATAAATTGTGTACTTTGCACATGCTAAATAAAGCTAGCAAAATATCTCGTAGTGGTCCTTGGGGGAACTTGAGCAGATAAAAATGATTTGCAATCTCATAATTATGTGACTAAATGGCTCTCCTAGAAGTGTTTGAGGGTGCTTGAAAAGTTTGTTCTTGGTATAGCACTGTGGTAGTCTGTTCCAGCTACTATAAAGAGAATATCACAGACCAGATGATTTATAAACAACAGAAATTTATTGCTTATAGTTCTGGAGGCTAGAAGTTCAAGATCAGGGGCCACATGGTGAGTGAGGACCCTCTTCTGGTTGCAGACTTCTGGGGATATCCTCACAAGGCAGAAGGATCTAGGGATCTCTTTGGAGCCTTTATTTAAGACACTAACCCCATCCAGGAGGCTTTATTCCCTCATGACTTATAAGCACTTCCCAAAGGCTCTACCTACTAATACCATAGCTTTTGGGGAATAGGATCTTAACACACGACTACTGAGGGGACAAAACCACTCTGACTATAGCAAGCACAAGGGCCTTGGTGTGAAGAAGTTGGCAAGCAGTGACATAGTCTGAAGGGAGTGAAGCCACAGCATGTGACATTGACTTAGGTAATGGTTCTCTATTGTGGCTACACATTAGGATCACTTCTGGCTGCGACTGACATCCTGAGATGGCACCAGGAGTCTTTTTAAAATTCATCAAGTAATCCTGATGTG